>NC_091618.1:90472500-92972500 GCF_027580195.1 Bos mutus | reverse complement strand
CAACGTAAATCACAGCAGGATCCTCTGTGACCCACCTCCCAGAATATTGGAAATAAAAGCAAAAATAGACAAATGGGACCTGATTAAACTTAAAAGCTTTTGCACAACAAAGGAAACTAGAACCAAGGTGAAAAGAGAGCTTTCAGAATGGGAGAAAATAATAGCAAATGAAGCAACTGACAAACAACTCATCTCAAAAATGTACAAGCAACTCCTGCAGCTCAATTCCAGAAAAATAAACGACTCAATCAAAAAATGGGCCAAAGAACTAAACAGACATTTCTCCAAAGAAGACATACAGATGGCTAACAAACACATGAAAAGATGTTCAACATCACTCATTATCAGAGAAATGCAAATCAAAACCACTATGAGGTACCATTCCACACCAGTCAGAATGGCTGCTATCCAAAAGTCTACAAGCAATAAATGCTGGAGAGGGTGTGGAGAACAGAGAACCCTCTTACACTGTTGGTGGGAATGCAAACTAGTACAGCCACCACTATGGAGAACAGTGTGGAGATTCCTTAAAAAACTGGAAATAGAACTGCCTTATGACCCAGCAATCCCACTGCTGGGCATACACACCGAGGAAACCAGAATTGAAAGAGACACGTGTACCCCAGTGTTCATCACAGCACTGTTTATAATAGCTAGGACATGGAAGCAACCTCGATGTCCATCCGCAGACGAATGGATAAGAAATCTGTGGTACATATACACAATGGAATATTCAGTACAGTCCAGTTCAGTTGCTCAGTTGTGTCCGACTCTTTGCGACCCCATGAATCGCAGCACACCAGGCCTCCCTGTCCATCACCAACTCCGGGAGTTCACTCAGACTCATGTCCATCGAGTCAGTGATGCCATCCAGCCATCTTATCCTCTGGCGTCCCCTTCTCCTCCTGTCCCCAATCCCTCCCAGCATCACAGTCTTTTCCAATGAGTCAACTCTTCGCATGAGGTGGCCAAAGTACTGGAGTTTCAGAGTCAGCATCATTCCTTCCAAAGAAATCCCAGGGCTGATCTCCTTCAGAATGGACTGGTTGGATCTCCTTGCAGTCCAAGGGACTCTCAAGAGTCTTCTCCAACACCACAGTTCAAAAGCATCAATTCTTCAGTGCTCAGCCTTCTTCACAGTCCAACTCTCACATCCATACATGACCACAGGAAAAACCATAGCCTTGACTAGATGGACCTTTGTTGGCAAAGTAATGTCTCTGCTTTTGAATATGCTATCTAGGTTGGTCATAACTTTCCTTCCAAGGAGAAAGCATCTTTTAATTTTATGGCTGCAGTCACCATCTGCAGTGATTTTGGAGCCCCCAAAAATAAAGTCTGACACTGTTTCCACTGTTTCCCCATCTATTTCCCATGAAGTGATGGGAGCAGATGCCATGATCTTCGTTTTCTGAATGTTGAGCTTTAAGCCAACTTTTTCACTCTCTTCTTTCACCTGCATCAAGAGGCTCTTTAGTTCCTCTTCACTTTCTGCCGTAAGGGTGGTGTCATCTGCATATCTGAGGTTATTGACATTTCTCCAGGCAAATACTCAGCCATTAAAAAGAATACATTTGAATCAGTTCTAATGAGGTGGGTGAAACTGGAGCCTCTTACACAGAGTGAAGTAAGCCAGAAAGAAAAACACCAATACAGTATACTAACGCATATATGTGCAATTTAGAAAGATGGTAACGATAACCCTGTATGCGAGACAGCAAAAGAGACACAGATGTACAGAACAGTCTTTTGGACTCTGTGGGAGAAGGCAAGGATGGGATGATCTGAGAGAATAGCATTGAAACATGTGTATTATCATATGTGAAACAGATCACTAGTCTAGGTTCAATGCATGAGACAGATGCTCAGGGCTGGTGCACTGGAATGACCCAGAAGGATGGGATGGGGAGGGAGGTGAGAAGGGGGTTCAGGATGGGGAACACATGTACACCCATGGCTGATTCATGTCAATGTATGGCAAAAACCATTACAATATTGTAATTAGCCTCCAATTAAAATAAATAAATTAAAAAAAAATAAAAACAAGGACTATAAAATGGTCTGTGCACACTGATTAAAGATATGTAAAATGTTGTGCAGTGATAAAGAGATCACAGAAATATTCAAACCATTTGTGTTTGAAGATGAAATTTTGTAGAATTTTCTTTTGGAATTGGTTAACCAAATAATAATATGATTACGTTTAGTAAAGCAATGGTTTGCTGTAATGTACTTGAAAAGCTCTTTCTCTTAACTAGAGATTCACTTTAAAATCTTGGCTGCACTGATTTCTAGCTGTAGTAAATCCTGTTGGCATTTCACTTAGATTCTATCAATCCCTCATACCAGCACTGGGCGTCAAGCTCCCTGCCTCTGCATACTTTGCTGCTAACTGCTCACTATGGAAACCTTAGGATTGCCCTTGGACTTTGGAGCAACCTACAGATGAGAGCCGGAGGTACCCAGGAGTGTGTTGTCCTTCACAACTTATGCTGAGTAGAAACATCTAATTATTTTCCCTGGAAAGACAACTCTGTGATGTGCAATGAGTACTTCGGGGCCTCAGGGGCATTAAGCTGAGACCAGGACTTTACTGGAAAGCAAACCTTTGTTTGGCTTCTTCCCCTAGTTCTTTCCTGGATTCTCTTGGGGATATTCCAGTGCACCAACTGAACTCAAATTCTCAGTTCAAAATCTTTTAAGGAATAACTAGATATAACCATTTCTTAATTTATATATACAAGCTTTTACTTATTCACCTACACATTCTTTCACCTATCTAATTGAGCCCTTAACATGTAGCGTGCACTATACAGGGGAGTTAGTGTATAATGAAAAAATATATGTTAGTCTACCAATACATCTAAGGATAATACATCCTAATAAAGTTAAATATTTTATTAATCAAATAATTTATTTTTATATAATTAATCAAGTTAATTAAATAAAGTTATTTGTACTTGATTATAGCTTCCCTGGGAGAAGGAAATAGCAACCCACTCCAGTATTCTTGCTTGGAGAATCCTGTGGACAGAGGAGCCTGGAGAGTTGCTGTCCATGGGGTCGAACAGAGTTGGACATGACTGAAATGACTTAGCGTGTATGCATGCAATGGAGAAGGAAATGGCAACCCATTCCAGTATTCTTGCCTGAAGAATTTCAGGGACGGAGGAGCCTATGGGCTGCCATCTATGGGGTTGCACAGAGTCCAACATGACTAAAACGACTTAGCAGCAGCAGCATAGCTTCCCTGGTGACTCAGATGGTCAAGAATCTGCCTGCAATGTGGAAGACCTGGGTTCGATCCCTGGGTTGGGAAGATCCTCTGGAGAAGGGCATGGCAACCCAGTCCAGTATTCTTGCCTGGAGAATCCCAGGGACAGGGGAACCTTGCAGGCTACAGTCCACAGGGTCACAAAGAGTCGGACACGACTGATTGACTAAGTACACGTGTATTTAATCAACTAACCAAATGAAGAAGGTACAGCTAAAGATGTAATACTTCCAGAAATATCCATACTCTAAATTGTTCCTGAAATAGATGTATTTTGAACTAAAGCAAAATATATGTGGTATATTTAAAGCTTTTACAGACATAAAATCACTACCTAAGTTTAAAATAAAAATGGACCATGTGTGAGCATATATTACTCATAATTATCATGTGTTTTACAAGTAGCTATACTTAAAAGTACATTTATTACATTTGTCTCTGCATGTGGTTTGCAGAACACATTTCCCCACATTAGTTCTAGGTTAACTACAGTGTTACGTGAGCTGTTTCACCAGTGATGTGCCTGAACTATTACACATTTTCTTTGGAAAAATACTAAATGTGCAGGTAAGGGCAGTATTGTTATTTGATAAAGCAAGTAAGCAAACAAAACCCAACAGAAATAGGAAGAAAGTTGCTTTCACTCTTTGCTCAGTCCTAGCACAGTACTTGGAGAAGGCAATGGCACCCCACTCCAGTACTCTTGCCTGGAGAATCCCAGGGACGGGGGAGCCTGGTGGGCTGCTGTCTATGGGGTCACAGAGTCGGACATGACTGAAGTGACTTAGCAGCAGCACAGTACTGCATGACCTTCTCATGGGAATATCATTTCTTCTCCTGGCCCATGTCAGCCTGACACGTTTGTCCTTCTGATTCTACCACCCCACCTTCAACACAATCACCTCTTGTTCAGTATCTGTCGTTCCCACACAAGACTGCAGCAATACTTCACTTGAGCCCCTCAAATTCCAGTAATAGGAATAATCCTATTCCTATAATAAATCCCCCTCGACCAATGCCCTTTTGGAAAGAAACTCATTAAGAGACCTAATTTACCTGTGTCTTCCCTGGAGAGGATGGGTCACACATGATCCTTCTATTCTGAGATGAAGAGCCTAAAGTGCACAGCAGCAGCTGACAAGAATCCTGACAGGTGAGGATCACAGTGGTAAGTAATCTTCCTACTGCTAACTGCACACAGTTCACTGTCATTAACTCCATTTTTAATTAATTATATAATTTTTAAATGTGTTTTATGCAGCTTTTTCTTGTGACTACGTATTGAATGAGTGGGAGTCTCTTTCTCATGGGTTGTGTGTTGTATTTTAAAGTTAGGAAAATGAGACATGTGAACTCAAATAAATACATGAGCATCTTTCTGATAAAGTAGTCTCTGATTTTCCCAACCTGTTGGGAAATTCTCATTTTTTGAATGATCATAGGAATATATTTTGGTATGTATCCTGGTCAGTCCCCTAGAATATTTACCTCTGTAGTTGTTTGTGTTGCAGTGGGGCTTTTTGGGTGGCTCAGCGGTAAAGAATCCATCTGCCAATGCAGGAAATGCAGGAGATGCAGGTCAACCCCAGGGTCAGGAAGATCCCTTAGAGAAGGAAATGGCAAGCACTCCAGTATTCTTTCCTAGAAAATTCCATGGACAGAGGAGCCTGACAGGCTACAGTCCATGCGGTCAAAAAGAGCTGGACACAACTGAGCAACTGAGGGCACACACACACTGTTCCAATATAGGGGAAATCTTCTTCCTCACTAACTTCATAGGCCCTAAAAGCACTGCATCATAAAAATAATAGGCACCAGAAAAGTCTGCTGGAGTTATAAAAGGGATGTATGGTTTTTTTTTTTTTTTATCAAAACAAAATGTTCTTTGCTCACTAGAATTTGATCTGGGTCTTATTTTTAAAGTTGGGTTGTGTGCTCAGTTGCTCAGTTGTGTCTGACTCTGCAATCCCGTGGTCTGTAGCCTGCCAGGCTCCTCTGTCCATGGAATTTTCCAGACAAGAATACTGGAGTGAGTTTCCAGTTCCTCCTCCAGAGGATCTTCCTGACCCAGGGATCAAACTCATGTCTCCTGCATTGGCAGGTGGTTTCTTTACCACTGTGCCACCTGGGAAGTCCCAAAAGTTGGGTTAGTTTAGGACAAATAAGTGGAGATCTGTTGCTCTTCTATGTACTTGGAACTGAAACAATGACAGAGATGAGTCTCATATTTGGGAATTCTGGGCTTCTATTCCACCATTTGTAGCATAGATGCAGCCATTCAAGTTCATCATACTCCTTTGAGAGGCACTTAATATTAGTTCAAATTGTTGCAAGTTTAATACCCTCCCTGGAGACAACCACAAATTCCATCAGTGTACTTGGACACTGATGATTACCCCTGGATTTCCTTTCTTAACTGAATTTCTATTCTCTACTCTGGGTCTTAAAGTATTTATTTCCATATGGACATCAGTCCAAATGTGGAAAGTAATTATTACCCATTGATTCCCACCCAAAATAATTCTATATAAAACATAATTGTATGTAGTAGCAGAACTATTATTGAAGATCTGTAAACCTCAGAGAAGTTAAAGACATTACATCACTCAATAAACAACTTAAAATAGCCTTTTAGATAGACAATCCTGTTTTTTCTTGTATTTATTAAATACAAAAATATGTCATGCTCTTATAAAAGATTTATACCATACACAAAGATATATAGTAAGAACTAAAATTCATACCACATATCTTCATACTTTCTTGCTTATCTTTCCCAAAAGGTGTCCTGAATATTGTGGCATATTCTATTCATTGCCAACCCAAAAGCCATGCCCTCCCTCTACAAAACATCTTTGGCTCAGGGCAGCTCTACTCTCAACTCCAGGGTGCAATCATGATGCATTTCAGCTACTCATGTCAATTGCTTTTTTCTGTGTTAGATATTCATTTTCTGGACATCCTTTACAGTGAGTGGTGAACTATTTGACATCAATCAGAGCAATGAATCAGCTATGGTGTGTAATAGCATGCTGTGCAGGGCATAGGACTGGCCTCTAACCCAGGAAAATGCATGTGCCTAATTAGTGAACATACATACACATTCACACAAAGATTCATTCACATTTATATACTCTTCCATTCACACTTGTTCTCAATCTTTTTCTCACCCTCTCAGGTTCACAATATATCAAACCCTTCCTTCCACATTCCCTCTCTCTGCTTCTCTCTCTCTCTCCCCTTCCATATTCTCTGGTGTATCCACGCTTTATCTCTCACACATACTCTTTGTTGAACACTCACCTATACTTTCTCCCTTTTGCACTCTTTCTTATATACCCTTTCTCTGCATGCACCCTCTTCCTCTTACACTCTCACAGTCTACAAACATATTTTCACAAAGTCTCACACCCACTCTCATACACTTAACACTCTCTTAAGTACTGTTTTACACACCCAACTCTCATATACAATCTTTTACTGTCTTATACTTTTCCCATATACACAGGTGCTACATATCGTGGTCGATTTTCCTACTTTTACATAAATGTTTTGTGAAATAGTTAAACAGAAAAAAGGAAATCACGAGAGTAACATGTCTGGAAGTGGATTTGACCAGGTTTAAACTACATTCTGATTCTAAAACATACATAAACTACATTCTGATTTTAAAACATAACCAGGAGTTAAGTGATACTGAGTGTTACAGAAATTTTCTAGAAGGAATGTAATCTCCAATCTCTCATACAATTATGAAACAGAAAGAGACTAAAAAAAATCACCACTTTGACAAATCCTCTTACAATAAATGAAGAATCTGAGAAACAGCCAGGTTAAGTGATTTCTCATGATTTAAATGGTTAGTTAAACAAGGCACTATGGAAATTGGTCTTGGGCCACAGTTCAAGTTAATTATATATCACAGTGATTAAGAGTTTGGCTCATGGAATCAAACTGCATTGGAACCCCTGCCCTGTCACCCATAAACCTATTGCCTATAGGCAAAATCACTTTCCTAAACTTTAATTTGTCCATCTCTAAGAATAGTATAAGTATCTATACGTAAGTTTGCTGTAAAGAATAAACTAGGTAATCCATGGAATGTCCTTAGTCTAGTTCTTGGTTCATAAAAAATGTTCAGGAAATATTAACTATATTGCCTACAAAATTTGTGTACCTATTTTCAGAATGCTGCTTTAAATTATATCACTCTTAGTTTATAACAGTCAGGAAAGTAAGGGGGAAGGGAATGTATTCTATCTAAAGTTTCTGTTCCCAGAAATTGCACAAGACTAATAAAACCTATCCTTCCAGGAAAAAAAAATACAAATCTCTCTGGGCGGGGAATGAGAGCCACTGGGACCATTTCAGGTTCTTCAAGGTACCATCTATAGTAATCTACACTATAAATACTGAACATTCTAGAAATGAATACATGACCCCACCTTCTTGAAGACAGACATGTAACATCCTTCCTGACTTTTGAATCAGACTCAGAAGGTCTGATTTAGGAGGGTGCACCAAAAGGCATGTCAGATCAGATTTTTGGAGAACTTGGAAGAAATGAGGAGGTAAGAGAAGAGGGAGGTCAATATTGGCCCACTAAGTTAAAGCAATAGAAAATAAAATTCTTGATTGTGAGATAAAAGCAAGTAGAGAAAGGATAATATATATACCTTAGAATTTCATTATAGGACTTCCCTGGTGGCTCAGACGGTTAAGTGTCTGTTTACAATGTGGGAGATCGGGGTTCGATCCCTGGGTCGGGAAGTTCCCCGGAGAAGGAAATGGCAATCCACTCCAGTACTATTGCCGGAAAATCCCACGGACAGAGGAACCTGGTACGCTACAGTCCATGGGGTCGCAAAGAGTCAGACACGACTGAGTGATCTTCACCGTAATCACCATAAATTGCTAAATAGAAGTCTCTTGATAATATGCATCTTTCACTTTGAGTGAACAATTAGAAAACAAAAAATAGAAAGTTTTTTAAAAAATCTTGTCATTCCCTCCACTCTGACTAAAGTAATCCTCATAAAGAAAGTAGGCAGAGAAAAGGTCACCCCATGGAATCCCAATATTTGTAATGACTTGTCTGTTTTGAGTGATGTGAAGAAAATGGAGACTTAGGCCTGAAGATTCAGCTACTTCTATCTTGTGAGCCACGAACTGCATCCCAATAGGAAGAGTCGTTCAGTAAATGGGTGATGTCACAGCAGTCTTAGTAGGGCAAGAACATGATGGTGACCAGAGCCCATCTTGTGCAGAGTACACTATTCTGTGAAATCACATAGAAATAATGGGCTACATTTCACTGTGCAATTTAGAATAAAACCTCACATTTTGTGTTTTAAAATAAATTGAGTCCATGTAGATGGACTAAAAGAGAGTTGGTTCAAGATAAAGGGCTACAGAGTCAGCATGTGCCTTGCCTGCCATGTAAAGTCACCTTTGAAAAACAAAAGAATATCCTAAAAAGTGTCCTCAAAAAGTCTTTGCTTAGAAGCCTCTACTAAATCAACCTAAAAGCCCAACCAGTATCTGTGTACTCAGTTGCTCAGTTGTATCCAACTCTTTGTGACCCCATGAACCGAACTGTAGCCCATCAGGCTCCTCTGTCCACAGGATTAGCCCAGCAGGAATATTGGAGTGGGTTGCCATTTCCTCCTCCAGGGGATCTTCCCACCCAAAGACTGAACCTGCGTCTCCTGCAGCTCCTGCATTGGCAGGCGGATTCTTTATCCCTGAGCCACCTGGGAAGCCCATAACCAATATAATCCCACCCATAATTACCAACAGTAAAGAAGTAGGTGTGTGTGGAGGAAAGATATTAGGATGCAGGTAAATTTACTTTTCAGCCTTCCTTTCCCTGCAGTTCTGTCTTTCAGACACATTGTCAGAATAGACAAGCAGCCACCCTTCCACCTCCATTCCATAGGAAATAAGTACTTAAGATAATTCAAACTGACAACAGATCCACCAAGCTGCACAATCCAAGGTGAGGTCTCCTGTGCCACAGCACCAGCCATAGCAAGCTCTTCAAAGAGCAAGATTATTCCCACTTCAGGGACACATATGGGGACAGGCAGATGCAGGACCAGATGGAGTTGTGCGATTCTGTCTTAACAGAATTAGGAAAACAGGGGAATTTCAGGGGAAATTACTAATGAGAAAAGATCTGTTCAGTCTCCAGCAGGAACATAAGGAAGACTATAATGGAAAGTTGTAATTAACTTTTGCGTCTTGAGCCACGAAAAGAAATGTGATCTCACTAACAGTATGATCACCCCCCAGTAAGCCTCTGGATTCAATTCTGTTTTTGTGGAGATGGGTCCTCTCAGAATAAATAAAATCCTATCCCAACTTCCCTACAAGACCGCTCCTTGTGCTGATCTGTCTCCTTTATGACCCTACAATCCAATCTGACTACATCTACTAACATTTATTTTTACAATTAAATGGAAGGAAACATTCTCATGAAAACGTAAAACAACTTTGCTAAATCTGGCATCTGAGTTTTTCCAGTCCTCAAAATTATAAAACTTTGTCCTTTGAATGTTTTTATTGCCATTAAACAAGCATTTCCAGAGCTTTTGCTGTATTTTAGGAGATAGATTCTGAAATTCCAATGATAAATAAGTTAGTTTCTGCCTTCAAGAAGAACACAGTCTTAATTTCCATGTTCAGTTGATTGATAATGGTTTTTCTAAGGTACCACTTCTCCATTGTACTTGTTCCCTATTTAAAGGGGTTTCCATAGAGCATAATAGCCACTAACGGTCTATGCTGAACTGTGCAAATTCATCACATTTCCCCAGCCTATTTCCAATTCTCCTGACCACTAACTTTATTATTAGTTCTTACATTCCGAGCCCTACCTCCATCAGGTCTTTGAACAAACTGCTGTGATTATGGTATTATTCTTCTCAATTACAAGTATTGTCCTCCACGCTGGCATCACTGCATTCTCCGCTTGTCTTAGGTATGCCCTTGCTAGTTCAGAATAGAACTGGCAGAGTTCTAATATACCTGACTTCAACCTCAAGGATACAACCCAGAGACTAGGAAATCAACCATCAACTCCAAAGTCGTCTTTGTTTCTCTCAGTCCAGGCTGTCTCTAGAGTATGTGAGTCCTCCTATTTATGCTAAGCAATTTTAAACAGATTATAAAATCCTTGAGTCCATGTGAAGTATGATATTTATCAAAAAAATATTTTGAAACATGGGTAGAGAAATCCTTAAATATTTGTTTATTGCCCAGAGATGATTCTTCTGGCAACATCTATTCTTATTCAGGTCTAGGAACCACCTTGTCATGTTCTTTACTATCAAATGTGTCATTCCTGTCCAATTTCACATCTCCCCCTGTGAGACAAAGGTAATAGTGCTGTCATTACCTACAAGACTATGGTCTTCAGAACATGTTTGGAAACAACATAGATCTTGTTGCCTCTACGGTGCGCTGATAACTATTTAGTTCTTAGGAACCCATTCCAGACCAGAGGACCCTTGGGATAATGCTGGAGGATCAAATCCAAGAACATTTCTGAGCATCTGGTCTATAGTCTATATAACCTTAAAGGAGGACTGAGAGTGTCCCAAAGAGGAAAAATAGGGACCAGGACTTACAAACATTTCTGGGCATCTTATCTGGAAAATGCTCATTGGCAGCCTTGTTCAGAGGCTTTGAAAGAGAACTTAGAAAATTTTATATAAAGGTTCTACTCAAAGTCTAGGGTCTCTGGTCTATTCCTAAGGGATAGAGACCATACTTGCTTAAAAGGCAGTACTGTTCAATGGGATCAGAGCACGCAAATAAAATTATCAATGATTTACTTCATCATCCCAAGGTTTCTGAGGGAGGCAAAATCTACAATCACTATAGCCTCACTTTATTACCCTCAATCTAGCAAAGAACAATGGGCCTGAGGAACTAAAAAGTTAAGAAGGCAAAAAGGGGAGCCAGGTAATGGGAACTTGATAATAAGCTGTGAATCTACGAACAAACAATGGAAAAGGAAGAGATCAGTAACTTTTTTTTAATTTATTTATTTTAATTAGAGGCTACTTTACAATATTGTGTTGGTTTTGCCATACATCAACATGCATCCACCACAGGTGTACACGTGTTCTTCATCTTGAACCCCCCTCCCACCTCCCTCCCTGTACTATCCCTCTGGGTCATCCCAGTGCACCAGCCCCAAGCATCCTGTATCTTGCATCAAACCTGGACTGGCGATTCGTTTCTTATATGATATTATACATGTTTCAATGCCATTCTGCCAAATCATCCCCCTCCTCCCTCTCCCACAGAGTCCAAAAGACTGTTCTATACATCTGTGTCTCTTTTGCTGTCTCGTATACAGGGTTGTCGTTACCATCTTTCTAAATTCCATATATATGCATTAGTATACTGTGTTGGTGTTTTTCTTTCTGGTTTACTTCACTCTGTATAATCGGCTCCAGTTTCATCTACCTCATTAGAACTGATTCAAATGTATTCTTTTTAATGGCTGAGTAATACTCCATTGTGTATATGTAACACAGCTTTCTTATGAGATCAGTAACTTATAAACATGATAGAGATAACAAATACTACACTAGAAAAAGATATCCCCCCCATAACCCAATATCTTTTTTCATTGTTCCAGTTCCTTTCCACTTCCTAAGCAAATTTATTACTTTAAAAGTATTATGTCAAATTTTGAGAGACACAAACATTCATTCCCTAACAAACCATAAGTTGTAAAAGACATTTACAAAAATACTGGGATGACCCTGAGGGATGGGATGGGATGGGGAGGGAGGTTCAGGATGGGGAACCCATGTATTCCCATGACTGATTCATGTCAATGTATGGCAAAAAAACCCCACTACAATATTGTAAAGTAATTAGCCTCCAATTAAAATAAATTAATAATTTAAAAAATAAAAATAAAATGATAAAAAAAACCCACAGGCAATAACTTGAAGTCTTGGGTATATTTGAAGAACTTATTATCAATTATGTCATGAGTGTGGGACCTTCATGAATAGGATTAGTGTCCTTATCAAAGAGACCTTTTCTTGTCCTTTCCACTATATGAGAACACAGCAAGAAGTCTGCAGCTCAGAAGAGGGTTCTCACCCTGGTCTTAGACTTTCAGCCTCCAGAACTGAGAAACATTTCTGCTGCTCAAATAAATTAATTAGCTATTACTTTGAAAGTTAACTTTAGATATAGTGTTGCCTTGAATAGATTTTTTTTTTAGTCATACCAAAAGGAAAATCTTCTGGAGTTGGACAGAGTTGGACATACCTACTTCAAGCAGTTGTTACCATCATCTATGCATCTTTCATGGAGAGAGAATTACATTTTGAATATTGAAAAACAATTTTTTAAATTTCTCTTATTATACTAAAAATTTAACTCATTTAAGAATATTACTTAATCTGCCCTTGAAATTACTTAAATATCATTATTATTTAATGTTTTCAATTTTAAATGTTATAAGTGTATTAAAGTTCTATACTTACCACTGCAGTCAGACTACCTAATAATACCATCATCTTTATATTATAAAAGATCATTCAAATGCCCACAAAAAGAGGTAAAATTACAGTTTCTCAAAATTTAAAGTAAAATATCATACGTTAAATTTACATTTCTAGATCAGTGTGAAGAAATTACTATTTTATGACTGAGCAACAAGCAAATTGCAAAATTAATATGTGAAGAAACAGCAATATTCCTACAATTTTCCTCCTTATCTGTAATCAATATTTCAACAAAAGTTTCTGGATTTATCTTAGATATTATGATTTTAGCCACTGAGATGGATATGACATTGTCTCTTTTAATAAATGTATAAAATGTATACCTGCACAAGACAGTAGAGATCATACAGCCCAAATCCACTCTGTCCAAGGGAAAACCAAAGTTCCAAGAGATTTCTTGCCTTTCTCTTCCCAGGAGAAAGAAATTGAATAGAGATCCTGATTCCAAGACTAGCATGCTTCTTTTTAATCTACCAAATAAGAGACAGACATGTTGTGGATATAGAAATGTCAAAAGTATCTACAAACTAAAAAAGGTAGCAAATGAATTTAATATGAGTGCCAACTTAAAATTTACATGAAAATTGATTTATTTCTCCAAGATGGAATTTTGACTGAGATTGTGTTGAATCAATAGAGTAATTTGAGAAAAACAGATATATACATAAAAACTATTGAGTCTTGCAATCAAAATACATGATGTATCACTCCTTTTATTTAGGTCTTTGATTTCTTTGAACAGTGTTTTGTAGTTTTTAAGTATAGATCTTATATATCTCTTATTTTATTTATTCCTAAGCATCCAGAAAATGAAGATCATGGCATCTGGTCCCATCACTTCATGGGAAATAGATGGGGAAACAGTGGAAACAGTGTCAGACTTTATTTTTGGGGGGCTCCAAAATCACTGCAGATGGTGACTGCAGCCATGAAATTAAAAGATGCTTACTTCTTGGGAGAAACGTTATCACCAAACTAGATAGCATATTGAAAAGCAGAGACATTACTTTGCCAAGAAAGGTCCGTCTAGTCAAGGCTATGGTTTTTCCAGTGGTCATGTATGGATGTGAGAGTTGGACTGTGAAGAAAGCTGAGAGCCGAAGACTTGATGCTTTTGAACTGTGGTGTTGGAGAAGACTCTTGAGAGTCCCTTGGACTGCAAGGAGATCCAACCAGTCCATTCTGAAAGAGATCAGCCCTGGGATTTCTTTGGAAGGAATGATGCTAAAGCTGAAACTCTGGTACTTTGGCCACCTCATGCGAAGAGTTGACTCATTGGAAAAGACTCTGATGCTGGGAGGGATTGAGGGCAGAAGGAAAAGGGGACGACAAAGGATGAGATGGCTGGATGGCATCACTGACTTGATGGACATGAATCTGAGTGAACTCTGGCAGTTGGTGATGGACAGGGAGGCCTGGCGTGCTGAGATTCATGGGGTTTCAAAGAGTCGGACACGACTGAGTGACTGAACTGAACTGAACTGAAGCATTTGATATTTTCTGATCTTGTGTTAAATAATATTTCAAAAGTTTTATTTTTCATTGCCTTCTGTTAGCATATAGAAATACTTAACTTTTGAATGTTGATTTGTATACAGCATATTTGTTAAATTCTGTTGCTAATTATTTCAGTTTGTTGCAGATAGTTTTGGATTCTTTTATATTTACACTAGTACCACCTACATTTCATGGCAGTTTTGCTCCCTCTTTCCAATTTTTATTAATTTCCAATTTTTCTTACTGCAATGACTAAAATATCTAAGATACTATAATTATAAACAGTCATGATGAACATCATTTTATTCCCAACTTCAGGAAGAAAATTTTACTATTTCACCACTAAATATGCGTTCTATGTAGATTTTTTGGTACATACTTCTTTATAAAATTAAGAAAGTTTTCTTTTATTATTATTTTGCTGTTTAAAACAATGAATGACAATTTAGCAAATGCTTTTTATACATCAGTTGTGTTATTATGGTGAATTACACTGATTTGGTTTCAAATATTAATCTCTCATTTCTGGAATAAACTCTACTTGGTCACAATTTATTTTTCTTTCTTCATATATTGCTAAATTTGATTTGTTAATCTTTCATTTAGCATTTTTGTATATAAGTTTACAGATATTGACATAATTTTCTTTTCTTGTAATGTACGTATAGAGTTGAGGATGAGATGGTTGAATAGCATCAATGATTCAATGGACATAAACTTGGGCAAACTCTAGGAGATAATGAGGGACAGGGAGGCCTGGTATGCTGCAATCCACAGGGTCACAAAGAGTTGGACATAATGACTGAAAAACAACAACATACAGAATTTGGGGATCAGGATATTTTGTCCAAAAAACTAATAGGGGAATGTCCTTTTTTCTGTATTTTCAAATGTTTGTGTGAGATTGCTGTTATTTTTTCCTCTTTAAACATCTGAAAGATTTCAGCAGTGATATCATATAAGCCAAGAAATTTTCTTTTGTAGGAATGTTGTTTAAATTCAGATTCAATTTATTTAACAGAAATAACACCATTCATAATATAAACTTATTTTTTACATCCCTGTAGGATCTATAGTAGTAGTGTCTTCTTTCTTGCTATTGAACAGTTGTTTTATTTTCTTAGCCCATTTTTATAGAAGTCTGTCTATTTTATTAATATTTTCAAAGAACTCATTGCTAGCATTTACAATTTTTCTGTTTCATTGAGGTTTTCTCTTTATCATTTCTTCCCTTCTTCTTTCTTTGTATTTTATTTGCATTTCTTTTTCTAGTTTCTGGATATGGAAGCTTAGATAACTGATTCTTAATCTTTATTCTTTTCTATTTACACTTTAAAGCTATAAACTTTCCCCAAGTCCTGCTTTAGCAGCATCCCACAGGTTTTAACACGTCATATATTCATTATTAATGAGTCCAATATTTTTTCTAATTTTTTTTCAATATTTATGCTTTTGTGTTTCTTATCTTACCACATGGTACAAGATCGAATAGAATCAGGGTAAGTACACATGCTCAACTTGTCTTTAATATTGCTATAACTTGAATATAATTTCTGCTTACATCTCTCAGGGTCAATGCCATCCGCCTAAGACCCTCCCTTTATCACTTCCACAAAGGCAAAACATCACGGTCGTGGGCAGTGGGGCCTCTGGCCATTTCATGTAGACTCTTGACTTTAGGGCCAGCACCTAGGTCAGGGATCAAACCAAACTTCTCAGGCCCTAACTGTTCATCAACAGGGTCCAGAGCCACATCGTGGGGTCCTAGGTAGATGGAGGAGAAACATGGAAGTCAAGAAGCTATCTGGTATCTCTCAAGCCCTCTGACCAGAGTCAGTTTCCTTGCACATCTATCTGTGAGTCTACCCTAGAAAGAAATGTTTCATCTTTACCTGGTTCTTGATGGTATCTTTTTCCTTTTTTGAAGTATACAGACCACTGGACCAACGTTGGTGGTGGTTTAGTCACTAAGTCGTGTCCAGCTCTTACAACCCCACGGACTGTAGCCCACCAGGCTTCTCTCTCCATGGGATTTTCCAAGCAAGAATGCTGGAGTGGGTTGCCATTTCCTTCTACAGGGGATCTTCCCAACCCAGGAATTGAACCTGGGTCTCCTGCACTGAAGGCAGATTCCTTACCAACTGAGCTAATGAGGGAAGCCTTTTTGAAGTAATATTGTTTACAATATTGTGTTAGTTTCAGGTACACAATAAAGAGATTCAGATGTGTGTGTGTCTGTGTGTGTGTATCTGTGTGCATTTTTTAGATTCTTTTCCATTACCGTATAATAAGATAATATAATTTCTTGTACTATAGAGTAAATCCTTGTTTATACATAGTGATGTGTTTCTGTTAATCTCCTATAAGTGAAAATTGCAGTTGTGTCCAACTATTTGCAACCCCATGGACTGGAATTTTCCAGGCCAGAATACTGGAGTGGACAGTCTTTCCCTTCTCCAAGGCATCTTCCCAACCCAGGGATTGAACCCAGGTCTCCCACATTCTAGGCAGATTCTTTACCAGCTGAGTCACAAGGGAAGCCCACTTTCTCCTTTGCTAACTATAAATTTGCTTTCTGTGTTTGTGAGTCAGTTTCTGTTTTGTAAATAAAATCATTTTTATCAGCTTTTTTAGACTTCACATATTAGTGATAGCATATAATATTTGTATTTCTCTGTCTTCATTCCGTATGATAATCTCTAGGTCCTTCAATGTTGCTACAAAAGGCATTATTTCATTCTTTTTAATTGCTGAATAATAGCCCATTGTTTATATATACCATATTTTTTCCTAATTTTAATTGTTATTTATTTTCCAAGATTATTTAGAAACCTGATAGTTTTTGATCATTTATAAATGTCCTAGTTATTGTTCTGTTGTTGGTTTCTTGATTAATTCCACTGAAGTTAGAGGCTATATTTGTATGATTGCAAACCTTTGAAATTTGTTGACACATCCTGTGCTGTTTAGCATGAGGTTTGATTTGGACTTAGAGTTGATGCTGAAATAAGACTTTGGAGAATGTTGGGATGGTTTGAATGTACTTTGCATGTGGGAAAGACATGTTTTTTGGAGGACCAGAGGGTTGACTGTTGTGTGTTCAATTGTGCTCCCCCACAAAAGAATATTACACAGAGATAATAAATTAAATTGAGGTCATTAGGGTAGGATCAATCCAATATAATTACTTTCCTTATAAAAAGAGAAAACTAGTACACAGAGGGAGGCACTATGTAAAGGCAGCCATGGGATGACACAGGCAGAGATTGGATTGATGCAGTTGCAGTCCAGGGAATGTCAAGAAGTGCTAGCAACAACCAATAACTAGGAAAAGGCAAGGAAGAGCTCTCTGCAGAGTTTCAGAGGGAACAGGGCCCTGCCAATACCTTGATTTCAGTTTTCTAGCTTCATAACAGAGACAATAAATTTTGTTCCTTTTTTTCAGCCATTCATTTTACTGTATTGAGACTTTGTTATGATAGCCCTAACATACTTGTACTATAGTCCAGTTAATTGTTCATCCCAATGGAGTTATTTGCCCACTCAAGTCAAAATCATGTACTGAAATTACAAAGTAGAAAACTGACTCAAAATCAGAGACTGATTCAACTAGAAAAATTAACATTCTGATATCTTAAGCCCATTCCAACTAGACCAAATTCCCATCTCTAGTAAGTGGGAGCAAAGATTCCACCTCAGCTGCCTCCTGATAAACAGTTTCCTTTTCCACTCAGCTCCTACATTGAGGCCTTTTCTATAGATAAACATATTAGGTAAGCATTTCTGTGAAAACAAAGGGTTTCCAGATGGCGCTAGTGGTAAAAATCCTGCCTATCAATGTAGGAGACATAAGAGACACAGGTTCGATTCCTGGGTCAGGAAGATCCCCTGGAGGAGGGCACAGCAACCCATTCTAGTATTCTTGCCTGGAGAATCCTACAGACAGAGGAGCCTGGAAGACTACATTCCATAGGGTTGCACAGTATCAAACATGACTGAAGCAAATAAGCATGCAAGCACACATGTGAATACAGGTGAGGTTTTAATGTTTGGGTCTGGGATGTCAAGAAAGTTGAAGAACATTTTCTTCATGATGGAGGGATGAAACACCTAGGAAGGATTCAACTACCCTTGAGGTTTCCTCTCCTCTCATATTCCCTGGGCTATCCCAACTCCCCAGAGCTGGCCAAGTTGATCTCCCCACATCAAGGCTCTGTCCCCCTCCCACATCCTATACAAACTATCACTTGATTTCATCAGACTCAGAAAAATGCATTGTGATGTCAAGTCACTCTCATTTCTGGGCTCAACCAGGACAGAGCATTACAAGGGGCAATCATCACTCTGATTGCTAACTCTCAGTTCCCCCAGAGTAACCAGTCTTCTGCCTGGGTTAATGCACCATGCAGGCAGTGTGCCCCATCTACTCTGGCCTTCAGAAGAGAAAAGCATAATCTTATGACTCATGTCAAAGTCATCTACTAGTCTGGTCTGTGTTTGGTACTTTGTAGATGTGACTTGAAATGCTCACAGGAGCCCTCGTATACAATTTATTATCCCTGTTCTTTACAGGAGTCAACTAAAGCTCACAAGGCTTAAATTATCTTAGCCATGCAGTTAGCAAATCAAGGACTGTCTGTAAGGTTCAGAGAAGCGTAAAGAAAATATGCAATCCTTGGTTTTAATAGCCTCTTTGGGATGCTTAGTCTTTCAGATCTCCTCACCTTCTCCCTTGTCTTCCCAAGGTGTCATCTGGGAATGGCTCACTGAATCCTTTGTTAGCATAAGAAGAGAGTATCGTATTGTACAATACTCAGTGCCCTGTGCAGTTCTATTTGCTCTTAATCAACTCGTATTTCCTTGGCTGCCTTGTCACTAGTGACCCCACTGGCACCCATTACTGATAACTAGACTAGAAAATAAACTCATAACCTGTTCTCCTTTTAGGGCTCAATGGTTCTCTCTACTGGCTTGAATTCAGCTCTCAGTGGTGTTACAAACACACTTTGGGCTGGCTGTGACTCCTAGGTAGTTTGACAAAAAGTCCTTAGGTACTGCATTCACTACCCTTTTGTACTTACAGTCACTACTTTTACTGGCAAGCTCCTCACCCAAATTCTTGGCTAACTTTCTGTCTTTTTACCTCAGAGGAATCCTGGGATTTAGAATCCCTAGTTCTACTACATGAAAAACAAAGGTGGTTCAGAGGAGCTACACTAAGGCTCTCCCTCTGACAGGACCGCTCCTCTAATACAGACACAATCACCCACCTGTTGAGTCTAGGCTCTCTACAAAACAGTTTAGGCTAGAATATCTAATATCAATCAGTGCAAAAAAATGCTCTGCTTTGCAGTTTCTATATGTCCAGGGCTTCAGTTAATCAACAGTGGTTCAGACTTCATCTTTGCTCCTCTATTCCCATAATTCCTTGCACTAGAATCGTATGTTTCCCCCTCCTTTTTCAAATAAATTCCCTGCATGTTATACCCTCCTTATTCCTGTATGAACTTTTTCTACATCTCCTTAATGGTAGAAGAGCTATATTCTCTATATTATAGACATAATTGTTACCTAGACGGTCAGGCCTGGCTTTTGATGGCCAATTATCAGCCAGAATGCCTTCAGCTGCAGTTAACAGACAATGTCAACTCAATTTGACTTAGACAGTAATGGAATAGCATTATCTAACATAATTATACCCAAGGTAGGTCTGTTCCAGGTTGGTTAATTTAGTGCACGACCATGTAATCAAAGACAAGTTCCCTGCATTTTTCTGCTCTGCCATCTTGAGCCAGTTGACAGCCACCACTATTTAAGTGTCACTGGAAAGTACAAAACCATCCAGCAGCTGAAGATAACTGCTTTTTCCTCTGTCAGATTCTTTCATTTATTGTTTGTAATTTTTTTTAAGTATAAAATACATCAGCAGCACATAAGAGTTGCTGTTGCCAAACGTTCTTGTCAATAGTTGTATTGTCACTTATTTTTAATTACCCATTCTAGTGAGTAACTTACTGTGGGCTGGGTTTTATTCTTGGCATACTGAATAATAATTAGTTATTTATTGCTAATTAAATTAATGCACAGTGCTTCCTCTAGAATTATTTCATATACTACATACCTATTCAAACTTACTCTCACTAACAACCACATGATATAACCATTACGCCAATTCAAGCATTCAATTAGCTGCCAAAACAACATTAGTATAACAAGGAAAATCTTGATTGGAAATATCCTCAACATCTCACTTCTCAGAAGTGCATCATGTGCCTAGACCTAAAACTACTCTTTGGCAAAGGAAAGGAGAACAGCATGATTGGCTCAGACCAGTAATGATTCAGCCCTGGGCTGGTGCAGGCAGCCTTCCCTAAGACTCGTGACCCAGTGCAGTAATTGAACCAAGTCAGTTTCTGTCAGAGCAGAAAAGGAAAAGGTACTGGTTATTGACTAGGCAAACAACAGTGTACACTAAAATGCTAAAGGAATTATTATAATCATTTTATCTCTTGAAAAATTCTAGGTTTCATAATTATTTTCTCTACTTAAAACCTTATTTTGTTACACTAAAGCTAAATGACTGCTTTATTAGACAAATGGACGAATCAGACTGACTAGTCAGAAGATTGTGTACATGAAAATCCAAGAGAGAAAAAAATATTAATATATCTCAAGCACAGTTTCCCCACTGACTGAAAATCAGCCTGTCACCAAAATGTTATGAGCTATAGTCTGAATTTCAAATGAGGTAACATTTGTTAGATAATGTTGACTTCAGTCCTTGTTGCAGTTGGCTAATGACCAACATATATTTGGAAGTCAGACTGTCTGTGTTTAGCTATCTAATGCAACATTTGGCTGGTAGCAGTGTTATTCAACTTACAATGAGAGGTTTTTTTTTTTTTTTTTTTTCTGTATAACATTTTGATTCTTAGCCAGCTGTGTAAGTTAAATAGCTGTGTATTTTGCTATTGAGTATCAAAAATCACCAGTTCCAGATTTTGACTGTAACACATATGTTTACACAACCATGTATTTTTCTTTTTATGACTACCAGAAGTTCAAAGAATTACAAAATCCCTCGTCAGAGATTGAATCTTCATTCCCCAATAAATAATAAAGTCATAGAATCCCAATAAGATATGATTTTCTTCTGACAATACTTTTCCATTAAAAAAAATAACTAACTCAAAAATCTTTTTGATATATTATTTATTAAAGTAATACCTTCAGGATTTAAAAAGATTAGATTTGAAATTTAAAGAACACATTAGTTTTATTCTATCATTTCTGTTTTTTATGAAAAAGATCCTAATTTAGCCTTGTTGTAATGATGTAGTCTTCTAAGAATTTAATCACCATTTCCTTAAATCTTCACAGTAAATTTGATAGGATTTTACAAATTAAATAACAATTGTAATTACCCTTACTAGCTAATTAAATTGGTTTTACTTAAACATTAAAATTAGTTGGAAACAAATACGCTATTCAAATCTAATTTTGGATAAGGGCATTCACACAATTTTTTTTTTTTTTTTCTTTTTTTTTATTTGAGCCCCTCACCCATTGGCTGGATTAGGCCCCGCCCTCCTCCGAGGAAGCCAGTCACCGCGCAGTGTCACAATTTTTTTTCTAGATGTGAAAAAGTAGAACTACACATGCTGATGGGGTCAAGGACCAGATCTTTCCAAATTTCTCTTTCCACATATGTCAGCAAACAGCTGGATGCTAACAATAGTAGAGGTTACGCTTTTGACCCCTTTAAAAATTTTTTTAAAAAAGGTTATACTTTGAGAAGGCAAAGAAAGTAATGCGTTAAGATTTAAACACTTTATCTGTTTCAGGTTCCTCCCGAGCAGTTGGTAATAGTTACTTCCTCTTGGGAACTCAGTCCCAGCCAAGTCCTGGTCCAATGCAGTTAGGTTGGTGCTTCTTTCTGTGTCTTGCTTTACCACATGGAAGCATACCTCCATGAACAGTGTCCTGGGTCCCCAAATGATCAGGGAGCTACATCCCTCCTAATCAACCCCCACCACACACAGAGGACCCCAGAGCCTATTTTGGCTTAACTTTCTACCCTGGACAGTTATGGTCCTGACCCTTCCTCCTATATCCTGTAGATACCTTTTCTCCAGGGCTGGACCATGCTTTCAGATCCTTCACCTCATTTTAGTCAGGCATTCCTTCCACCCTCACACTCTAGATACAACACCCACAAGAATCATGGCCATCCTAAAGCCTCTCATTGACTACATGAGCAGAAACCTCTCAAACTGTAATCTCACTTAGACATAATCTGATTTTGACACTCTACTTTAGATTATATTTTAGACTGTTTGCCTTCCACTAATGGCCAATTTTCCTCAGCCTCCACCAATTAATTACTAATTCTGTCCTGTCCTCAGCTCAAGTTTGTTGCCCTAGAAGGAAACTGTATTATACATGGGCTGGGCTAATCACAAATGGGGAGAGTGCATATCAGAACACTTGGAGTTAGTTAAATAGCTGGTGCAAGGAAAGCTAATAACTATATCTTCCTTCATTAACATAACTGGATTTTTTTTTAAACTACAGTTCTAACTTTGTTGCTAGAGAGCAAACAGCTTGTAGGGGGACTATAATAAGAAAGGAGGCTTAAAGAAAGCTGTGATTTTTACAGCTTCTAATAAATGTGTGATATAGCCAATCTGGAAGCACAGGAAAAGAACTGAGCGTGAATGAAATGCTATACTTAGGGGGTACTGAGGTCTCCACTACAATAACACAGTCTGAAGTTTTTCACTGTGGAGCACCAGTGATAATAATGAGTTAGGTCAGGTTTATTAAGTAGGCACTTCACATGTACTAGCTAATTCTCAAAATGTAATTCTCACAATCATTGGAGGTAAGTATTTTTTATACTTATTAGAATAAAAGTACTTATAGTATTAGTATAAGTATTTTTATACTTATTAGTATAAAAGTATTTTATACTTATAGTATTTTTATGAGGAAACTAAATCACAGAAAATGTAAGAATGTTACTCAAGGTCACACAGGCAATTAAATGACAGAGTAAAAATTCAAACCAAGGTAGTCTGATTCCAGGGTGATCTTAGTCAACAGAAGTCGAAGTTAAGTCTCATGGAGAAATGAATGCACAAATTCCTACATGCCCTGTTTCACATTCAAATATTTCCAAAGGAATTTAGGAATAGTCTCCATTCTGTGGCTAGATAAAAAACAAATTTTGGAAATTTCCTGTCCCTCATTAAATGATCAACTTAAGGTAGCATTTGAGTGAAACATAGCCTCTTGCTTTCTTCTACCATTCTATCCTTAAATATTTGAGTACTATCAGCACTGTTCATTGGGCCTCCAAAGATAGAGATTCTAGAAACCTGAAAGTCCCTAAATCTTTGACCAACCACTTAGCATAGCTAATTCTTGAAGGGTCAAAGTATAATAGATATTCTAAGAAAAAGAAACACTCTTTACTATCAGTTGGAACTTGGTTTCCCACCCTGGTGACATTGGCTTTACCACTTATGACTTGGGAACCCCTTATTCCATGTTAGAGACAGGCCAAATGTCCTCTTTGGTCCTTTGCTGCTGAAACCCATCCTGACCTTGCTTTTGAAATCTTTCCTCTACAAAGGAAAGGAGGAACATGCGAAAACTAGCTCATAGAAGGAGACTCTTCTAGGGGCTTGAGCAGGGCACTTCATCTGTCCTTCCCCTTGAACTCTGTCCTAACCCTCAGAAGTCTTTCCAGATCAGAGTCCCAAGAAAACCCAGCTCACACTATTCCACTGCATCAGACTCTGTTTATAGAAGACACAGAAGCAGAGCAATATGTGAAGTAATCACCAAAGGAAGAAAATACAATGAGGGAAGTATCTGAGAATCTGCCACTTGAAAGACATTTTTAAAACTCTACACAGCAGTTTGACCCAGTTACGTCTGACATAATTATTATCCTCAGAAAGACAAGGTTATGCTTTAGTGATCTAAAATCTCAATGACTTATAAGAATAAATGTTTATTTTTTCTGTTGGCTTAAATAGTAAAGAATCTGCAAGCAATGTAGGAGACCTGAGTTCAATCCCTGGGTCAGGAAGATCTGGAGAAGGGAATGGCTACCCACTCCAGTATTCTCGCCTGGAGAATTCCATGGAGGAACCTGGCAGGCTACAGTCCATGGGGTTGCAAAAAGTCAGATGCAACTGAGCAACTAACACTTTCATATGTTCAATGTAGGTCAGACATAGGTAAAGAAAGGAAAAAGAGACATAGCCAACCTCAAGCTGGCTCTCAAAGTTTCTGCTTCCAACCACATTCTGTAAGCCAAAGATAATCAGATTGTCACTCCTGAGGTTCAAAGGGCAGGAATGTATTCTTTCTGCTGGGATGGGTATACATACCACACGATGCCAATGGAACAGGGAAGTATAATTTGCCCCACAGAAGCAAAATTTGAGCAAAATTACAATATACCACAGGTTGTGTTTTTTTTGCCTATTGATATGTTATTTTCTATGCTGCATAATGAATTACCACAACTTTAGCACCTTGAGACAATATACATTTGACTCTCATAGTTTATGTGAGTCAGGAGTCTGGGCACAACTTACCTAAATTTTCTGCTTTTGAGTTTCCTAGGCTGAAATCAAGGTGTCAATCAGAGCTTTAGTCTTCAGAGCCTTGGGGTTCTAATCAAGCTTACGTGGTTGCTGGTAGAATTCAGTTTCTTGTCACTCACTGTCGGTCTGAGGCCCTCAGCCTCCCCAGACCATGATCAGTTCCTTGCCAGGTGAGTCCCCTCATAAAGACAGCCCACAATGGGGCAATTTGCCTCTTGTAAGAGAGTCTTGAGAGCAAGTCTGCAAGGAAGACAGTCCTGCAGAGCATAATGTCATCACGGGAATGGCATACCATCACCTCTGCCATCTTCTACTGCTTAGAAGTAAGCCACCAATTCCACGCACAAGTAGGGGACAGGAACTGCACAGCAGTGTGGGTAGCAGGGGATGGAGGTAGGGTCAGCTGAAAAATCTGCTCACCACAGGAGGTGGGGTGAGAAGTGAGTGGGAAGTCTTAAGACTCCCTTTGGAAGATAGAGGACCCTTGTTAATGTGTACTTCAAAGACCTGACCAAGAATATTCCAAGTATTACCAAAAACATACCCATACATGTAAAATTACTTTATTTAGACATTGATAGCACCAGTTTTATTTTAATCCCAGCATATTTCCCCTGCCCTGAGGCTGCTATTTTTTTATTTAAGAACATAGCTGATCATGATATTGATGAAAACCATCTTTTATTCTTCACTTCCAGCTCTCTTTCTAGAAGAGGATTATATTTCTCTTAATATGTACTGACCTAAATAAAGCCACATGGTAAGGTCTTCTTCATCTGTTCCCTGTGAACTGTCGATTAGCATTTCCACATCAGTCACAGACGATGTGTGTCACTAGAATAGCTAATAAATACAACCGATGCAATGCTGCTTCTATCAAAATAAGAGAGAATGCCAAGCTCCTGCTTTCCACAATTATCGTACATTATGTGTTTATAAGCCAAGCAGCTCAAATAAAAGGCACTGCCAGAAAACAGACTGAATGAAAATGTTTGCTTACCAAAAAGAAATTTCTACATGTTAATTATGACCAAAGTGCTTTTTCCTAAGACCAAAATAATTCTGCAAAAGACTTTCAAATGTAAGTTGGCAACACTAAATCTGGCCATTTGTAGCAGTTTATGGTATATATATTGTGAGGAATGTTTTGACTAAAATTCATTTCAAAGGAAAATGCAAACATTTTATAGAGCATAGACTATTTTATTATAGTATTAATCAAATGCCTGTTAGATGAGAAGTATAATGCTCCTCTCACACTATAATAATAAAAGTACTCTTGTCTTTCAACAGTTTCATAACAAAATATTACTCTATTTATACACCGGAGAAGGCAATGGCACCCCACTCCAGTACTCTTGCCTGGAAAATCCCATGGACGGAGGAGCCTGGTAAGCTGTAGTCCATGGGGTTGCGAAGAGTCGTACACAACTGCTCGACTTCACTTTCACTTTTCACTTTCATGCATTGGAGAAGGAAATGGCAACCCACTCCAGTGTTCTTGCCTGGAGAATCCCAGGGACGGGGGAGCCTGGTGGGCTGCCGTCTCTGGGGTCGCACAGAGTCGGACACGACTGAAGCGACTTAGCAGCCGCAGCAGCATATTTATACACAGGTGCTAGATATCACTGACAACACAAATGACAATATGGTTCATGACCCCAAAGGGTGCATGATGTTCTTGTTTTCAAAGACACTAGAAAGTAGCATGACAAGTCCAACAAAAACTAGGCTTATAAGCAGATCAGCAGATCCTCCACTTGACTCATAACTAAGGACTAACCCAAACCCTGGGACAACTTTTCATCTAATATAGGGTCAAAGATCAAAGTGTTTGAAAGTACTGTGTGGGCCATGGTATAGAGAAACAGGTATTCTTATATTTGGTTAATGAGACTAGAAATTGGGCCATCCTTTGGCAGGCAAATTGGTGACAGCCATCAAAAAATTAAAATACATACAAGCATTGACCTAGGAGTTCTGCCTAGCTTTATGTTTACATAATAACATGAAGACATTTTCTCAAGGATAACGTACAAAAAATATTACATTGTTTAAAAAAACAAAAACAAAGCACAGATGTGCGTATATAACATGGTCCCACTTATTTAAAGAAAGCAGAGAGAAGACATATACATATGTTTGTTTATATATACTTTTTTTTCCTGGAAGGATAAACAAGGACCTGTTAGTACTGGTTATCTCTGGCAAAGGAAGATGAATTACGAGGTAGAATTGTATATTACTTTTTTATTGTATAACTTCTAGCACTACCTGAAATTTTACCATTTTACTGTTTCAAAGGCAAATAGAATAAATAAGTAACAAAATGAAACCTACTTCCTCTGAATGAATCAGGTATACCGGAAGTGATTTCCAGTTAAAAGTATGGAGTTATATTTTGGTTTCTTGGCCTGCCCATATTTTAAGTGTCCTTAAGTGGCAAAATGAAAGACAGGATAGTCGCCACTCAGAATGCTAATTCCTTTCTCTGGCATTGTGAGTGGTACTGATGCTTCATAGACTTATTCCAGGCTAGCATGACCTCAAAAAAATTCGTCTTGTTAGTTTCAGGGTCATCCTCTAAAGGTGAAAAAGGTTGAGGTTCTGAGATTGAGAGCATGGTCACCAGTGCACCTATCACATCACTGCAGAGTTAAGAAGTCATTTGTTGAGGAAGGAGTCAAGAACCCTCTTAAAATATGACTAGGAAACACTGATAAGAGAAGTTTCTTTATGCCCAAAGGATAAGACAGTCCCAAAATTGAATTCTCAGAGTATGAAATCCACAACCACCACCCCGCTCCGCCCGCACCCCCTCGCCCCCCAAACCCCGCAACGCACATTCTCAAACCCACCTCAGTTTGGTCTTCCCGCTTACTCTTAAATCAGATTCAGACTGCCCCCTGGTGGTTAACTTGAGAAGAGACATTCCTTTCTGTTCAACTCTGTGGTCCTTGATTCAGAAAAGCAGGACTTGATTTCCTACGAAGACCATCAAATTTCCAAGAAATGAAAAACACAATTATCTACCAGGTAGGGAACAATATCCCTGTATGGCAGTATGAGTGGAGGATGAGATGGATAAGATAATAATTGGCAGGAAATATTTATGGTTTAGATAAAATGTTTTTAATGTTTCCCTGCTTTACAAAGGCCCTTTTTTCTAGTCTCATTCCCTTTTCAAATGCCACGATTTTTATTCTACTCAGTGCTGTATGCTCCAGCTTCTCTGAACTGCAGCTGATTCACTGGCCCAATTTGTACTCACGAGGGTTGATAACATGACACCTTGGTGTACTCTAAGTCACCAAACATACATAAGCACTACCTCATCTTCTAAATGGAGAAGGCAATGGTACCCCACTCCAGTACTCTTGCTTGGAAAATCCCGTGGACGGAGGAGCTTGGTGGGCTACAGTCCACAGGGTTGCTGAGGGTCGGACACGACTGAGCGACTTCACTTTCATTTTTCACTTTCATGCATTGGAGAAGGAAATGGCAACCCACTCCAGTGTTCTTGCCTGGAGAATCCCAGGGACAGGGAAGCCTGGTGGGCTGCCGTCTATAGGGTCGCACAGAGTAGGACACGACTGAAGCAACTTAGCAGCAGCAGCAGCAGCATCTTCTAAATTACCCGACACCCTTAGGAAGAATTTGAATCTGTGGGGAGGACCAATCCACTTTTTGTCTCAGCAGAGTTGATGTCCTCTGAATTGAGTGTCAGTATAAGCATTGGTGTCTGAACACTGTTACTGGAATACATATCAAGATATCTATGGCCTTCTAAGTAGCATGTGTTAATAGAAGGATGAAGAAATATATGTTTGCAGATTCTTCCAAATGTTCAACTATTTGTTCTGCTTTTACTATGTTTTAGTGAACCTGTGACACTACCTAAAGGCCCGACTTCTTGAAGTTGCTTTTCCTCATGTGATGCTGGAATGAGAAATACGTTTTGACATCATTGGAAAATCCCTACGGAGTTAGAAGGTGAAGGAGGGAATCTCCCATGTTTTCAGGATTTAAGATAAGCGCCTCAGAACTTCCTCCTTTGTCCTAGTGCTTCCCTATCCTCATTTAAAAATATTAAAATGTAGTTATAATTTTTTATCTTTTTATTGAAGTAGTATAACTAGTTTCAGGTATAAAACATAGTGATTTGATATTTTTATACACTATGAAATGATCACCATAATGTCTAGATACTGTCTGTCATACAAAGTCATTACATTATTATTGACTGCATTAATTATGCTCTACATTATACCCTGGTAACTGATTTATTTTATAACTGGAAGCCTGTTTATCAATTCCCTTCACCTATTTTCCCCATATCTTGACCTTTTCCCCCTCTGGCAACCAGTTTGTTCTCTGTATCTATGAGTCTGTTCCTGTTTTGCTTGTTCATTGCTTTGCTTATTTTTTTAGATTCCACACATAAGTGAATCTTTGTCTTTCTCTGCCTGACTTATTTAATTTAGCATAATACACTCTGGGTCCATGTTGTTACAAATGGTAGGATGTCTTTTTTATGGCTAACAGCCCATCGTGTTATCCATTTATCCATTCATCTATCAGTGAACTCTTAATTGATTCCATATCTTGGTTATTATAAAATAATGCTGTAGTAAACTTTGGGGTGCATATATATTTTAAAATTGGCATTTTCTTTTCTCCCAGATAAAATCCAGAAATGTAATTGCTGCATTATATATTAGTTCTATTTTTAATTTTTGAGGAAAATTCATACTGTTTTCTACAGGATCTGCATGATTTACTTTCCCATCAATAGTGCACAAGGGTTCCCTTTTCTCCACATCTTTACCAACACTTGACTGTCTTTTTTGATAAAAGCATTCTAACAGGTATAAGGTGATATCTCACTGTGGTTTGATTTGCATTTTCGTGATATTAATGGTTTTGAACATTTTTTTTTTTCATGTACTTGTCAACCATCTGTATGTTTTCTTTGGAAAATTGTCTGTTCTTTTGCCCATTTTTTAATCAAACAGGGTTAGGGGTTTTTTTGTTTGTTTGTTTTGTTTTGTTTTGTTTTTTCCTGTTAAACTGTATGAGTTTTTATAGTAAATCTTTTAGATATAAGATCTTCACCAGATATTTGATTTGTGAATATTTTCTTCTATTTGGTAGGTTGTCTTTTTGTTTTATTGATGTTTTCTTATGCTGTGCAGAAGCTTTTTTGCTGCTGCTGCTGCTGCTAAGTCGCCTCAGTCGTGTCTGACTCTGTGCGACCCCATAGATGGCAGCCCACCAGGCTCCCCAGTCCCTGGGATTCTCCAGGCAAGAACACTGGAGTGCGTTGCCATTTCTAGACTGATAAAAGAAACTGTAGACAGCATAATTAAATGAAAAGATATACTGTACTTGTAGATTGGAAGAATTAATATTGTTAAAATGACCATACTGCACAAGGCAATCTACAACTTCAATGTAATCCCTATCAAAATATCAGGGGCATTATTCACAGAATTAGAACAAATATTTCTAAAGTGAAAGTGAAGTCGCTCAGTCGTGTCTGACTCTTTGCGACCCTGTGGACTGTAGCCCACCAGGCTCCTCAGTCCATGGGATTCTCCAGGCAAGAATACTGGAGTGGGTCACCATTTCCTTCTCCAGGGGATCTTCCCGACCCAGGGATCGAACCCAGGTCTCCAGCATTGCAGGCAGACACTTTAACCTCTGAGCCGCCAGGGAAGCTCAATAATTCTAAAATTTGTATGGAAATACAAAAAAACCCTGAATAGCCAAAACAGTCTTGAAAAAGAACAAAGCTGGAGGTACATGCTCCCTGATTTCAAATCATACTACAAAGCTGTAGTAACCAAACCAGATTAAGATGAAGATGAAGTAGATTAAGAGGTACAAACCTCCAGTTATAAAATACATAAGCCACTAAGATGTAAAATGAGGAGGGCATAGCAACCCTCTCCAGTACCCTTTCCTGGAGAATCCCAGGACAGAGGAGCCTGGCAGGCCAAAGTCCATAGGGTCACAAAGAGTCAGACATGACTGAAGTGACTTAGAATACATGCAACGATGTAAAATATAGCATAAGGAATATGGCCAATAATATTGTAATAACTTTGTATGGGGACAGATAATTACTAGACTTTTATGGTGACTGTTTCATATTAATAAGATATAAAGGTCAATTCACTATATAGTATACCTGAAAATAACATAATATTGTATGTCAACTATATTTCACTAAAAAGTATGGGTATATGAAAAAAAAAAAAAAAGAACTTATGGTTCAGTTCAGCTCAGTCGCTCAGTCATGTCTGACTTTTTTTGACCCCATGGAATGCAGCATGCCAGGCTTCCCTGTCCATCACCAACTCCCGAAGCTTGCTCAAATTCACATCCATCGAGTCAGTGATGCCTTTCAACCATCTCATCTTCTTTAGTCCCCTTCTCTTCTTGCCTTCAATCTTTCCCAGCATCAGGGTCTTTTTAAATAAGTCAGTTCTTTGCATCAGGTGGCCAAAGTATTGGAGCTTCAGTTTCAGCATCAGTCCTTCCAATGAATATTCAGCACTGATTTCCTTTAGGATTGATTGGTTGGATCTCCTTGCAGTCCAGGGGACTCTCAAGAATCTTCTCCAACATCACAGTTCAAATGCATCAATTCTTTGGTGCTCAGCTTTCTTTATGGTCCAACTCTCACATCCATATGTGACTACTGGAAAAGTCATAGCTTTGGCTAGACAGACCTTTGTCGGTAAAGTAATGTCTCTGCTTTTAAATATGCTGTCTAGGTTGGTCATAACTTTTCTTCCAAGGAACAAGTGTCTTCTTTTAATTTTGTGGCTGTAGTCACCATCAGCAGTGATATTGGAGCCCAAGAAAATGAAGTCTGTCACTGTTTCCATTGTTCCCCATCTATTTTCCATGAAGTGATGGGGCCTGATGACTTGATCTTAGTTTTTTGAATGTTAAGTTTTAAATCAGCTTTTTCACTCTCCTTTTTCATCTTCATCAAGAGGCTCTTTGGTTCCTCTTTACTTTCCGACATAAGGGTGATGTCATCTGCATATCTGAGGTTATTGATATTTCTCCCATCAATCTTGATTCCAGCTTGTGCTTTGTCAATGAAATAGAATACAGAGCTGAGAAACAAACCTACGCTTATAGTCAACTAATCTATGACAAAGGAGACAAGAATATACAATAGGAAAAAGACAGCCTTTTCAATAAATGGTGCTGGGAAGACTGAAGCTATATGATAAAGGATCAAGCTAGTCTACTTTCTTATACCATTTATTAAAATAAACTCAAAATGGATTAAAGACTTATATAACAATAATAATCCTAGAAAAAAACCTAGGCAGTAAGCTCTTTGACACTGGTCTTGGCAATATTTTCTTGGATCTATCTTCCTGGGTAGTTGTGATTTTTTTAATAATAAAATAGATTAAAATATAACACATAAAAAGGCTTGACAGAAAAACAGCAAAATTCTGTAAAGCAATTATCCTTCAAAAAAATAAATTAATTAAAAATAGATATAACATTATAAAAATGGATGGAAAATTTTAAAACTAACAGCTAAAATTAAAACTATTCATAGTAAAATAATTTAAAGAATAACGCTTGACTAAGTGATGACTTTTTGATGTATTTAAATAGCTAAAAGGTGATTTGCATTAGTCTGCACTGTGAATGTAGGATACTCTGATTGACAGAGTCTCTTGTGGAGCTCCTGGTCTGGGAGCTTCTGCATCATCTCCCTTCACCTCATGCAAAAGGTTCATGCCTACAGAAAAAGGGTACATTCATACATTCAGATGGCACAACCAACCACAAACCAATAATCAAACACTAATAATCAACCTCAGCATTCTTCAAGCCAGTCATCAACTTATGGAAAACACAAATCGTCTTTCCTACTACAACTCTTTCCATCTTCTTAGAAAGTCGAAAACTGTTAACTGACCCTTATTAGGCATTGAAACAAGTTCAACTGATGACTGGTTGCATACTGTCACCATCCATAGCCACGGCAAGTACAGGAACTGAAAAGTCTTACTAAGACCTACAAAACTCTACAAAATCTGAACTGAACAAAGTCCCTCTCTCCCCTCATTTCTTGTTAATCCTTCCCTCTTGCTCTGTTCCCATTAAACTTCCCTTCTTGCTTATCTTCTCACACGTCAGACACACTCTTGTCTTAGCATCTCCACATGCTTTCTCTGCTTGGAATTTCCTTTTGAAGTATCCTCTTGGCTACGCTTTCTCCTTTAAATCTGGCTCAAATGCCACCTTAGCATCACCATCCCCTCTGTTAGCACTCCCGAGCCCTCATCTTAATCTGTTCTTACTTAATACTTACCAGCTTCTCAAATACTATATAGTTTGGCTGTTATGTTTATATAGCCCAATATACCCCAATTCCCCCAACCCCTCACATATTTTATAATGTAATTTTCACAAGGGCAAGAGTTTCATCTGTTTTCTTCACTGATGTATTCTAAGTGTCTAGAAGAGTGTCTGACACACAAGAAATACTCAGTAAAGAGTGTCTGACATGATAAATACTCAGTTAATTCAATGTTGTTGAAAGAATGAATGAAGACATTAACATCATTCAGCAGATGGGTTCCTTTACTATGCAGTGCAAGAGCAAGTCAAGGGAAAGGTGACACAGCCCTAGGTCCAGAGCTGCCAAGCGCTGCAAAGATGATATACAGAGTGGCGGAAGTGAACCGGGTCAAAAAGCCAGTGTAGCAGAACTTTCTGGAGTTTTGTGTACTATTTTTTAGAATAAGTCTAAGATAGGTGTCATTTGTCTACTGTTGTCTGAAGGATTTTATGGTTTTTAAATCCAGAATATCACTAGTCTACCTGCTAGTCTAGTCACCCCATCCTACACAAACGCTGCCTCTGGCTTAAAGAGCTTTCAGTCATTCTCTGAGTATAATCCCTCATTTTCCATTTCTCCAGGAAGTAATAATGCCTTCTCTGAAAGAATAGAGGACCCTGAGGGTAAATCTAAATAACCCGCTAACTTGATAGTTGGTTCCATTCATTCTCATCAGCACTTCCGACCTCAGAGGACACCACTCTGATATTAGCCAGAGGACCTGCGTCATTTATATTTAGTTGATAAGGTCGGGAAACAGTCTTAATTGCTCTTTTCCATCCTCTCAGAATTACTCTGGGACATATCTAGAATGCCTACCTTTGTAGTGACTTTTCTGCTATGGATATCTGCCTCCCTCTCTTGTTTACACACAAGGTAAAAGAATAAATCTGTGTTGTCACCTTTTCCTTGCATCACTCATAGGTTCCTGACTTGGATTCAACTGGTAATCAAAAACAGTGTGCTTGAATGCTAAATTTTCTTGGCAGCTGAGCATAATGAAGTATTCTGTACATGAAGATAGAAAACAAAAGGGAAGACTAATGTTTACTGAGCAAATACAGTGTGTTACATACTTTATAGCTGTTACTTTATTTCAACTTTACAAAGAATTTTCACAGGAAACGAAGCATGTTTTACCCGATCAGTTAATGAGATTATAAGCTCCTTTGAATCAGTGACCATGCTGATCTTGCACATCACTCATCACTGTATCCATACATTGAAGATGTCTGTCTCTTAACAGGTGCTTAGTAAATAGTTTTGAATAAATGAATGAATAAAATTATATCCTGGCAGTCTCTCTTACCTATAAATCGGGTCAAACCCCAGTTATATATCCTACTTCAGTAGCTGTATTTTACTTATAAAGCTGAGCTTCACAAGATGGTATGTTCTTTTCACAACCCAAGACCATTTCTTAATGTAAACACAGTGATCACAAGAAACTCAGTTAATATACAGGACTATCAGGCTGTCTCCATGGGATTTAATTTGATTCTGACATAGAATCTTTAGTAAAACATCCATTATTTCAAATACCATATTGGCCTGTTTTTGGACAGCTCACTGAAGCGGCCTAGGATGAAATAAAATTTCATACAACAAAGTATTTTCATAAATATATCATGTTCTTAAACCATGAGCTTTCTTCAAGACACCTTCTGTCAAGTTATAAGTCCTGGAAACAGCAAAGAAGTTTATGGATTCATTTTCATTCCCCAGCACTCCATTAGGTGTGAATTAGACAACAGATTTGAATCTGTTTCTCAGCTTGAATCTTTTTGTAAGATGTTATTGACACAGAGTTAAGCAGCTAGGAAAAGACTAATTTTTTATAGTTTGCTTGACTATTTATGGATGATCATTTTTCCACTGCTTCACTATTTTTAGCTATAATAAATATTTTATTGGTCATATTTATTATGGTCAATAGACTCTATTCATAGACTCACAGAAAAATAATTTCAACTTCAATTTCATTATTTTATTATTGAAACTAACTGATGTCACTTCACAACTTTAAAAGTTTTTATAGTAAAATAATTTAAAAAATAATAAAATCCAATAACCATTATTTTGTAGCAAACATACCAGACCCCTGTTCTCATAAAATCCTATGAATAAAACTTTAAGGGTAGTTTGACTTCAGTTCAGTTCAGTTCAGTCGCTCAGTCGTGTCCGACTCTCTGCGACCCCACAAATCACAGCACGCCAGGCCTCCCTGTCCATCACCAACTCCCAGAGTTCACTCAAACTCACGTCCATCGAGTTGGTGATGCCATCCAGCCATCTCATCCTCTGTCGTCCCCTTCTCCTCCTGCCCCCAATCCCTCCCAGCATCAGAGTCTTTTCCAATGAGTCAACTCTTCACATGAGGTGGCCAAAGGACTGGAGTTTCAGCTTTAGCATCAGTCCTTCCAAAGAACACCCAGGGCTAATCTCCTTTAGAATGGACTAGTTGGATCTCCTTGCAGTCCAAGGGACTCTCAAGAGTCTTTGACTTACATAGAAGTAATTCAACCAGGAAAAAAACCATGAAAGATGACACTAATACACTGAGCTAGGAAAAAGTACTGTGTGGACTAACTTTTAAAAAGAGTTGTGAATTGCTATTAAAATAAAGCTTAACTATTCAGAAAAGTATTGCTAGTATCAGCAATCACATAAGTAGATGATTAATGAGCATTTTTCTCTTTGATTTTTCTTTTCTGACATTTTCCATTTTATGAACTTTCTTTTCCAGATAAATTTTAGAACCAGGGTACATAAGGAGTCCCATTGGGATGTTTATTATAATTATTACATTAAATTTGTAAATTCACTCAAAAACTATTTGATGTTTTTACAATATTGAATATGGACTTCCCTGGTGGCTCAGACAGTAAAGCGTCTGCCTACAACACGGGAGATCAGGGTTCAATCCCTGGGTCGTTAAGATCCCCTGGAGAAGGAAATACATTGAATTTATAAATTCACTCAAAAATTATTTGATGTTTTTACAGTATTGAATATGGCTTCCCTGATGGCTCAGTCAGTAAATAATCTGCCTGCAATGCAGGAGACTGCCTGTAATGCAGGAGACATGGGTTCAATCTCTGAGTCAAGAAGATCCCCTGGAGAAGGAAATGGCAACCCACTCCAGTATTCCTGCCTGGGAAATCCCGTGGACAGAGGAGCCTGACAGGCTATATAGTTCATGGGGTTGCAAGAGTGGTAAACATCAAAGTATTTGATGCTTTTACAACATTGAATAATCTGTATCAGTGAAGTGAGTGAAATGTCTGACTCTTTGTGACCCCATGGACTGTGGTCCACCAGGGTACTCTATCCATGGAATTCTTCAGGCAAAACTACTGGAGTAGGTTGCCCTTTCCTTCTCCAGGGTATCTTCCCAATCCAGGGATTGAACCTATGTCTCCTGCATTGTAGGCAGATTCTTTACTGTCTGAGTCACCAGGGAAGCCCATCTATATCAGGCCCATGTTATACTTCTCTGTTTTCAGTATTTTCTGTATCTTCCAGTACAAGTTCATATTCTTTGGAAAGTAGGTACCTTGAACATTTTTTGTTGAATATATTTGTAGGTATGTAAAAGGTTTTGGTGTTTTAGTGAAAGAGCTCTTCCTGCAAATACATAGAGATATAAGACACTGAGCAAATTGCATTTGAACTCTAATGTTCTTAGACCTGATTATCAATGTGACTCATCAGGTCAAGTCACAATCCAGGAGTAGTTTCTCAAGCTCATCATTTTAACTGCATTAGAACATGATGATCCCAAGAAAATAGTCAAGGACTTCCTGATCAGAAACATATGTGCAATCTAATAATGTTTATATTTATCTTGAAACAAGCAGTTGTAAGACAGAAAAATGAGAAATAACCTGAGATAACTTCATAGAATATCCAATTACACAGAGTCCACTGTAATGCACTAGTTTTCAGAGCCAAGGCAAAAGGATGGAAGGACAGCTTTACTCCAGCAACAGCTGCCAAAAATTTTATGAGGCACATGCAGAGATAGCAGCTTTGAAATTACAGTTTTATTCACCTCCCCAAATCCTGTGCTAAATACCTGTGGACTGGGGAGTTTCATAATTGCAAATGATAAACTGCAATTGTAATCTCAAGAGGATTACTAAAGAAATAGATAGATGACTTTTATTAAAAATAAGGTTTATGGATTGGGAACACAATTGTGTTTATTAAAAAAAAACTATTTGCTGAGCTTTCATAGACACAGAGTCATTTGCTAGACATTTTTTCTCCATATGCTGTATGTTTCTGTTTCTTTCTCATTTAGATTTACAAGTCACATCTTCCACCTATTGAGTTCACTGAGCAGCCCAGTCTTCTCCAACTCTTGTGAGATGAAGCAAGCACTTTATAGAGCTCCAAGAATAGTTTGTTCTATTTAAGAAACACCAGATGGGATAGTTAATACCATGCCTTGCCCTGTCTATACCGTTAATGTGGCACAACTTTTACTTTCTATCAAAATCAGAAAAGTCTTTTCTGTTACACAAAAAGTGAGAAGCATCTTTAGATTTTCATCTTTTAACAGTTGCATCATGCCCTGAACCCTTACCCAGGATCAGTTTCTACAACAATATCGTCAGGATTGGTAATTATTAAATGAGAAAAATTTTAAGCAGGGGTTTGGATAATGGTGTTGGGCTGGTATCGACATTTCAGTACTAAGTTATCTATCAGCTCTAAAAGAAGGGGAATTTGTGTGTGTGCTCAGTCGTGTCTTCCTCTTTGCAGCCCCAAGGACTGTAGCCCACCAGGCTCCTCTGTCCATGGGATTTCCCAGGCGAGAATACTGGAGCAGGTTACCATTTCCTTCTCCAGGGGATCTTCCCAACCCACGGATGGAACCCACGTCTCTCAAGTCTTCTACATTGGCAGTCAGGTTCTTTACCGCGAGCGCCACCTGGGAAGCCCTAAAAGAAGGGGAAAGTGACATCAGATCAGATCAGTTGCTCAGTTGTGTCCGACTCTTTGCAACCCCATGAATCACACCACGCCAGGCCTCCCTGTCCATCACCAACTCCCGGAGTTCACTCAGACTCACGTCCATCGAGTCAGTGATGCCATCCAGCCATCTCATCCTCTGTCATCCCCTTCTCCTCCTGCCCCCAATCCCTCCCAGCATCAGAGTCTTTTCCAATGAGTCAACTCTTTGCATGAGGTGGCCAAAGGACTGGAGTTTCAGCTTTAGCATCAGTCCTTCCAAAGAAATCCCAGGGCTGATCTCCTTCAGAATGGACTGGTTGGATCTCCTTGCAGTCCAAGGGACTCTCAAGAGTCTTCTCCAACACCACAGTTCAAAAGCATCAATTCTTCGGCGCTCAGCCTTCTTCACAGTCCAACTCTCACATCCATACATGACTACTGGAAAAACCATAGCCTTGACTAGACGAACCTTTGTTGGCAAAGTAATGTCTCTGCTTTTCAATATGCTATCTAGGTTGGTCATAACTTTCCTTCCAAGGAGTAAGCGTCTTTTAATTTCATGGCTGCAGTCACCATCTGCAGTGATTTTGGAGCCCAGAAAAATGAAGTCTGACACCGTTTCCACTGTTTCCCCATCTATTACCCATGAAGTGGTGGGACCGGATGCCATGATCTTCGTTTTCTGAATGTTGAGCTTTAAGCCAACTTTTTCACTCTCCACTTTCACTTTCATCAAGAGGCTTTTGAGTTCCTCTTCACTTTCTGCCATAAGGGTGGTGTCATCTGCATATCTGAGGTTATTGATATTTCTCCTGGATATCTTGATTCCAGCTTGTGCTTCCTCCAGCCCAGCATGTCTCATGATGTACTCTGCATATAAGTTAAATAAACAGGGTGACAATAAACAGCCTTGACGAACTCCTTTTCCTATTTGGAACCAGTCTGTTGTTCCATGTCCAGTTCTAACTGTTGCTTCCTGACCTGCATACAAATTTCTCAAGAGGCAGATCAGGTGGTCTGGTATTTCCATCTCTTTCAGAATTTTCCACAGTTTATTGTGATCCACACAGTCAAAGGCTTTGGCATCATCAATACTAATCTATTAACAGAATCAGAAATGCTGAGTTTTCTGATGGCAGCTACCCTTTAGAAGGAAAAGTGAAAAATCGAACCAATAATTGTTGGATTACTCTCAAAATACTAGTTTCCCCTTTTTCTGAATGTATAAATCATATATTTTCATTCAACTTCTACCAGTGTTTGAGGAAGATATGATCAAAGTTTACTTTCACTGGAGATACATGTGCTGAGGGAGGATGTATTTAAAATATATAAATGACTATATGTTAGAGAGAAACCTTGAATAGAGATTATGTTAAACCAGAAGTCCAGTTCTATGTGTTCCTGCTCTAGAGTTGATTAAAAGACAGATGGAATTAATAAAAGAAAGTGCTGAGAATAAAAGCCTTTAATGTAGATTTTCCCTAAGAAATCCTGATATTTTCAGTTGAACTTAATGTTTTATCTGGCCATCTCCAAGTCAGCTACCACTGTCACGTATGCCGTTTATGATGTTTCCCTGGGGAGAAATTGTTCCCCTGAGTCAGTCATTTGCACAATCAGCATTTTATAATCAGGAGGATAGTCATCAAATTACAAGGAAATCAAATGTTATTCTTTATCAGGAAAATTTTGAAGAGTTCCCTATTACAGTCTTCTGTATATCTAACAAGGGCAAAGTGTCAGTTACCGAGTTTTAGTAAAGCTCTCCTCCAGAAACTAGAGTTGATTTCATATGCCTCACCTGTAAAATGAAAATAAATTAGACCTACTCCACTCAGAATACAGCAGTTGGCCAACCTCTTAAATGTGCTTATTAATGGAACAAAAGTACCACAAATTTCTCCTACTAAGGCCATCTTCTGAAATCAAAGGTGTTGAGGAATCAAATGAGTAAAGGAATATAATACTTCAGACTTCCCTTTGAAGTTATTTGAAGTGGAAGAGACTAGTTTAATTCACAGTTTGGGTCTTCTTCATAGATATGCTGATTAGAATGAAATTGACAAGAGATCATGGACCATATGGAGACAAAAGGCATCTTGAACCATGAATCCTTTGTAAATTAAATGAGGAGGCCCCTGTACCACCAATTTCAATTATAATCCCAAAGACATTATCTTCAGGCAAAACTGCCGTTCTTGATGCTATTTTTATGCTAGGTGACGGGTTTTAGAAACAATATTTTGTAAAATTTGATTTCTTTTGTCATCTATTAACTCTTCATATGTAGGTATAAGACATGGAGTATACTGTGCTAACAGCTAAAATTTAAAGGAGGTCAGATATCACATAGATGATGAAAAATATTATATTGGTGAAATATAATATCAGATATTATATAGATGGTGAAATATAATATCAGATATCACATAGATGGTGAAATATACTGTCCTGAAATTATATTCAGGACAAGATAGCCTATGCTGTGATAACAATACACCCTAAAACATGGGTAGCTTAACAGAACAGAGATTTATTTGTTGTCTACATCACACACATGTGTGTTGGAAGGCTCACCTTAGTGACTGTCATAAATTGCAACTCAGAATTCTTCTATCTTGAGACACTGATATTTTCAAAACACATGAACTTTTCACTCACAATGGAAGGGGAAGAAAGAAACAGGATAAGGAACAAAGATTATCCTTTTTAAAAAAAGTTTTATTGAAGTATAGTTGATTTACAAAGTTGTGCTAATTTCTTCTGTACAGCAAAGTGATTCAGTAATACACATATATATTCTTTTCATATACTTTTCCAATATGGTTTATCATAGGCTATTGAATATAGTTCCCTGTGATGTACCTTGTTGCTTATCCATCTTGTACATTCTAGTTTTCATCTGCTAATCCCAAACTCCCAATCCTTCCCTTCCCCACACCCCTCCCCCTTGGCAACCATAAGTCTGTTCTCTGTGTCTATGAGTCTGTTTCCGTTTCATATCTGTGTCACATTTTAGATTCCACATGTAAGTGATACCATACAGTATTTGTCTTTCTCATTCTGACTTAACTTCACTCAGTATGCCAATCTCTAGGTCCGTCCATGTTGCTGTAAATGGTATTATTTCATTCTTTTCTATGGCTGAGTAACATTCCATTGTATACATATACTGCTGCTACTGCTGCTGCTAAGTCACTTCAGTCGTGTCCGACTCTGTGCGACCCCATAGATGGCAGCCCACCAGGCTTCACTGTCCCTGGGATTCTCCAGGCAAGAACACTGGAGTGAGTTGCCATTTCCTTCTCCAATGCATGAAAGTGAAAAGTGAAAGGGAAGTCGCTCAGTCATGTGCGACTCTTAGCGACCCCATGGACTGCAGCCTACCAGGCTCCTCCGTCCATGGGATTTTCCAGGCAAGAGTACTGGAGTGTCCGCCATTGCCTTCTCCAATACATATACTACATCCTGTTTATTCATTCATCTGTCAGGGGACATTTAGGTTGTTTCCATGTTTTGGCTGTTGTAAATAGTACTATTGTGAATATAGCGGTGCATGTATCTTTGCAATTTAGAGTTTCTTCTGGGTATGTACCCAGGATTGGGATTGCTGGATCATATGGCAGCTCTATTTTAAGTTTTTTGAGGAACCTCCATACTGTTTTCCATAGTGGCTGCACTAATTTACATGTCCACTAACAGTGTAAGAGGGTTCCCTATTTTCTCCACACCCTCTCCAACATTATTTGTCAACTTTTTTAATGATGGTCATTCTGATTGGTGTAAGGGGGTACCTCATTGTAGTTTTGATTTGCATTTCTCTAACAATTACCACTGATGAGCATCTTTCCATATTGGCCATCTGTATGTCTTCTTTGGAGAAATGTCTATTTAGGCCTTCTTCCCATTTCTTGATTTGGTTGTTTGTTTTATGTATTGAGTTGTATGGGCTGCTTCTATATTTTGGAAATTAAAATTTCCAAATTGTCAGTTGCATCATTTACAAATATTTTCTTCCAGTCTGTAGGTTGTCTTTTCATTATGTTTATGGATTCCTCTGCTGTGCAAGATTTTGTAAGTTTGATAAGGTCCCATTTGTTTATTTTTGCTTTTGTCTCTATTGCCTTGGGAGAATGATCCAAGAAAGCATTATTATGATTTTATGTCAGAAACTGTTTTGCCTATGTTCTTTTCTAGGAGTTTATGGTGCCATGTCTTATACTTAAGTCATGAGGCATTTTGAGCTTATTTTTGTGTACTGTATGAGAGCATGTTCTAATTTCATTGACTTACACATGGCTGTGCAACTTTCCAACACCACTCACTGAAGAGACTGTCGTTTCCCCATTATATGTACTTGCCTCCATTGATGAAGATTAATTGTCCATAGGCATGTGAGTTTATTTCTGGGCTCTCTATTCTGTTCCATTGATCCATATGTCTGTTCAAGGAACAAAAATCCTTAACTGATTCAGGCAGAAGTCACACAAATGACCACTACTCCCAATGCACTGGCCAGAACATAGTCTCATAGCAAAAAGCCTGAGAAATGCAGTTTTCTTGATGCCCAGAAAAAAAGAAAGTACACACAAATCACTGTCTATACTTCAAGAGGCATGGACTTTGGAGTCAAACAGCTGAGGGATTGGTTCCTATAGCATTTGGGACAAGTTGCCTAACTTTCTTCACCTTAGTTTCACCATCAGTCATGTAGGAATAGGAGGAGTTTTCCTTGCAAGACAGTTATGATGGATGATTAAATCACTTATCTGCCTAGATTACCTAATTTAATGCTCAGCATATGACAGCCATTGTTACTATTATTTAAATTTGCTCCTGGTTTTTATAACTGGTCCTAAGATTCTAGCAGATTTCAAGTACAGCACCATCATATCCTAAGACTGTTCTAGCCTGTAAAATCATCCTGTGTAGATCTGAGCTAGTGAACTTTCAAGCTTACTTCACCAGATGAAACTCTTCACACAAATATCCACCTTTCATTGACTACAGCCCTGTCCTCTCTGCTTATTAAGAATGTGTGTGTGTTAAGTTAGTCACTCAGTCGTGTCTGATTCTTTGTGACCCCATGGACTGTAGCCCTCTGGCCTCCCCTGTCCATGAAATTCTCCAGGAAAGAATACTGGAGTGGGTTGCCATTTCCTTCTCCAATCTGAAAAATTTCTGAAGCTTTTAACCTGATTGTTAGTGTCTGGAGTTCTGGCATTTGTTTTTTTATTCCCTTTTTTGTGTCTTTCTTTTTTTTTTTTTCTTCTTATTTTGTTGTTGGAACAACAGATTGAAACCCTTAGAGATAACGTTCTGTTGATCAAATGCCTCTTTCTTATTGAAGGTTTACTATGTTTTCAGAAACTAGTCAAAAAAAAAAAAAAGTTCAGAACCCCGGAATGTCTTAATAAGCAATTGGACCTAAATGACTGCATTTTAATTTCTTCCCTTTCTAACTTTGCCTTCCTTCATTAAAGTGCTCTAAATGAGCTCTAAATGCAAGTAAATGAACATGCTTTCCACATTAAGCAGTCTAGATGCAGACACAGAAAAGGGATGTCTATCTTCCATCTTTCTAACTCCTTATTTCGAAACAACTAAATAAGAGTCTTAAAAAAAAAGAACTCGGATAAGAGCTCTGGCATTGCTTTTGCTCATTATGCCTTTAAGATTAGATTCATACTACAGAGATCTGTCAGCACAATCATTCAGGTGGTAAGAGAGACAGCAGCTACTGCCTAACTAGGAAACCGACATTATTCCTGGAGTATGTGCCATCCTGCAGAGCTTGGATTAACTCAGGATGGATACCTTCTCTCCGACACTTTGTTACAAATCACTTCTGGTAGTATCAAAGGTACTGCAGAGAAGCATTCAACACCCACAAGGAGTTATTTAAGATGAAATATGAAGCATTCTGATTGCTTCTGGATTATCTTTTCTGTTTCTTAATGAATTTTTAAAAGTAGCAGCTTTTCTTCTATTAGCGTTCCTGAAATGTGCGTGTGCATATATCAACCATGGTCAAGATGAAACTGTTGAAATATTACCTTAGTAAATAGAAATCTATCCACTAGACATAGTTCTTCTTATACATTTAGTATAAGTATTAGTATTGTCTTGTCACAACGCTGAAAATTCTGACTCTAGCATGTTTGACTTCCACAGTGTATCCTGGGGTCCTCCAGTACTTGGTAGAGCGCCAAACTCCCAGCTACTGCTACTGCAACAGCATCCCTCTCTTTCCCCTCCCCCCTCCCACCACCTAGGTCCTCACTCACGCACATACATGCACTTGCTCAACTATACACATGTGCACACACACACACACACACACCCCTGGGAAAAGCAGTTCAAAAAACTCTACATACCCTCTGACAATTGCGGGCAGTGAAGCCAACAAAAATAACTCAAGGACCTGGTTTCCAATAGAGCAAGGGCAGTGAAATTATATCCAAATTCTCCTACAGATCCACTATCTATAGCTTCTCCAATTCCTGAAATCATACTGCACCTTAAATTTTGCCTTTATGTAACGTAACTGCTGAATCTCTAGGAGCTGCTCCTTATTATCATAACTGATCTCAGAACATCTAAGCAAAGAGGCAAAAAAAAAATCTCATCTCCCTGTGAAGGGACTGTGAGGTGACAATTCTCCAGAAATTATTGAATCTTCTCCTCTCTACTGTTTCCCTCCTTTAGAGCCTCTTTATACTCATGTGAACAATAAGAAAGAAACAAGAAACAGGAATCCTTTAACTTTGCTATGTGTTAAGAAAGCACTTTGAGAATGAATTTAAATCCTGAGTAGATTTTGTAATGCCAGCTGCCCCTCGCTCCTCCGAGCATGGAAAATTTACATCTAGTTCTGATCACATGCAAACTGATTCTGTCATTTGCCTGTAAATAGTGTTCTATTATGATCAGATTGAGAAGGAAATGACAACCCACTCCAGTATTCTTGCCTGAAGAATCCCACGGATAGAGGAACCTGGCGGACTACAGAGTCAGACACGACTGAGTGACTGAGCACATGATCAGATCCTGAAACTCAAGATAATAAGCATAACAAGCAAGAGCTACCCTCACCATGTACCAGCTATTTTTTTTATGGCCCAGAAAAGAAAGAGGTCTATTTAGCTGTGTGAGACAACTCATTTCTCTCTGAATCTTAGTTCTTTAGCCACAAAATGAGATACTCCGAACTATTTTTCAGAGTAGATTAGGTATGAATTAATGGTTTTCTGTATTATATTCTGCTACCTTGTTTCCAGGATAAAGTGAAAATAGAAAGGAATAAAGGAGGGGAGTGTTAATGAAGTTCATTCCAGATATAAGGTAGAGACAATTACTGGACAAAAGTACAGAAGAACTCCATGAGTTACAACAATTGACAGGCTCCATGTGTTGGCCAGGGATGACCCAACACATGGAACATGAAGAAAAACCATGGAACCAAAATGCCCAAATGCACCTCTTGCATCAGGCTGTCCCTGGTACCTCAATTGAGGTCTTGAGTATTTTAAATATCTAAGCATACCTGAACAAGATAAGTTAGATAGAAATGCCTTGGCTTTAATAAGCTTATCAGAATATCCGACCCTTTCAGAACTCATGAACTGGTTCAAGGAGACTTTACAGTAGAGAAAGCAGGACCCTTGCCCCAGAGGAAATGTGTAGCTCCTAAAGGAACTAATGACAGGGGTGTGGTTTTGGTGGGAAGAAGAAATAGGATAACTTACTGGAAAACTCGATGTAAAGGAGGGACCAGATCACAAAGATACACAACAAAATTCAGATACTATTAACAGAGGAGAAGGACAGGACCTCCAGAGAGATAGAGAGCCATCAATCTACTGGTCTAAGATTCCTAAATACAAGAACTTCTAAGGACACAAGTGATCCTAAAATCTGTTGTTGTTCATTCACTCAGTCGTGTTCGGCTCTTTGTGACCCCATGGGCTGCAGCACACTAGGCTTCCCTGTCCTTCACTATTTCCTGCAGTTTGCTCAGATTCACGTCCATTGAGTCAGTGATGCTATCTAACCATCTCATCCTCTGCCGCTCTCTTCTTCTTTTGCCTTCAATCTTTCGCAGCATCAGGATCTTTTCCAATGAATTGGTTCTTCACATCAGGTGGCCAAAGTATTGGAGCTTCAGCATCAGCATCAGTCCTTCCAATGAATATTTAGGGTTGATTTTCTTTAGGATTGACTGGCTTGATCTCCTTGCAGTCCAAAGAACTCTCAAGAGTCTTCTCCAACACCACAATTCAAAAGCATCGATTCTTTGGCGCTCAGTATTTATGATCCAACTCTCATATCCAATCATGACTGGATAAAAAAATTGTAACTTTGACTGTATGAGCCTTTGTTGGCAAAGTGATGTCTCTACTTTTTTAATACACTGTCTAGGTTCTGACAGGCTCCTCTGTCCATGGAATTATCCAATCATGAATACTGGAGTGGGTAGCCATTCCCTTCTTCAGGGGATCTTCCTGACCCAGGGATCAAACCCGGATCTCCTGATTTCAGACAGATTCTTTACCATCTAAGCCAGTAGAAAAGCCCCTTAAAATCTGCATGAGGCTTAAATGTACAGTTGGTGGTTCAATGGCCCTAGTTATAACAGAGTACTTCAAACTCAGGGAGTTAAATAGGTAATTGCCACCTCTTCACCTAAGGCTTCCTCTATTAGAGAAAACTAGAGCTTGAAAGTGGCTCCCTATGTCACCAGTTATTTTCACCCTCTTTTTTCATTCAACACCTCATCACCTTCTGTGATTCTATAAGGATTTGGGGCTAGATTTCTGAAAATCAAAGCCCATCTCAGTTGTAGCCTTATCTTTTCATAGCAAAAGGCCAATTGCAGAGAATTAAAGTTAATGTTTAAAACCAATGCTCTGAACATACCAGAATGAGGAACGAAAGGAAAATCACTCCTCAACCAGTCTGTTTTGGATCTTTCTGTATCTGAAATAGTAGTTAAGTACTTTCAGCCAAGATTGTTTTTTAGTTCTTTCATGCACGTGGGAAATTGCCCCATGTTGCAAAGCCTTGGGTAAACAGACTGTCAGTGGGTTAGAGCAGTTCTGTCCATAATCAAGACAGCTTCACAGAACTCATCTGAGTTCTGGACTCACTATAGGTCTAATAATAAATAAAGACAGTAGCTAGATTTTGTGATGTGTATTAGTCGCTCAGTTTGTCCAACTCTTTGCAACCTCATGGACTGTAACCTGCCAGGCTCCTCTGTCTATGGGTTTCTCCAGACAAGAATATTGGAGTGGGTTGCCATTTCCTTCTACAGAGGATCTTCCCAGCCCAGGAATCAAACACAGGTTTCCTGCATTGTAGGCAGATTCTTTACCATTTGAGTTAGCTGGGAAGCCCCTTAATGGGGCACTTATTATATGTTAAGTGATCTTCTAAATGCTTTATATTTACTGATTTAATCCTCATTTAAGCCCTAACTAAAGACTACTGGAGTAGCACTATTTATAACTTCAGATAAAAACTGAGGCACGGATACTTCAAACCTGCCCAAGAACACAGAACTAGTATGTGGTAAAGCTGTGATCTGAAAAGAGACAGACTGACCCCAAAGCTATACCCCTTTGCTGCTCTACCTCCCATGGCTTCCACCTGCTGCTAAGTTGCCTTTAAATGACTTAGAAGGAACTTCTTCTTTGGCCAAAAAAGCTCCAGTGAAAGCTGGAGCTAATGTTGAATATCCTTGGGTACCATTTTCCAAAAAGTATCCTTCAGAACTGTATTCTCAAGGCCATCAATTAGCATGTTATGAAAAAGGAATGCTTGTTGAAATAAGTTTGGAAATGCTGAGTACTATATCCTCTTGCAGAGAGTTCTAATTGATATGAGCATTTAAAAGGTGATGAAAAGCCCTGCAGTAAACAAATCTGATTAACTTTGTTTAATCCAACATGTGTCAGCCATGAGGTTTCCCCAGTGGCTCAGTGGTAAAGAATCCACCTGCACTGCAGGAGACGCAGGAGATGTGAGTTCGATTCCTGAGTCAGGAAGATCCCCTGGATGAAAGCATGGCAACCCACTCCAGTATTCTTGCAAGGAAAATCCCATGGACAGAGGAATGTGGTGGGCTACGGTCCATGGGGTTGCAAAGAGTCAGACATGACTGAAGTGACTGACCACGCACATGTCAGGCGTATTTGACATTGGGAGTCATTGCTGTTAACCATGCACCAGTTAACATTCTAGAGAAAGTTTATGGGACATCTGCTTGGGGAAAGCTGTTCTAGAGCCACGATGACATATTCAAACTATTCTAATCATGGCTTATGAGATAAGTGGACCCTGATCCTTGAATGAAAACTGAGAAACTACTCCTTCCTATGTGACTTTAGAGGTGCCCAAAGAGTAGGATGCATGGACTTATAGAAGCGATTCTCATCTGGAGATGATTTGGACCCCAAGAGACATTTGGTAACGTCTGGAATCCATTTGTTGGTACTGCCATCTAGTAAGTAGTAAACAGAAATGCTGGTAAACATCAGATAAAGCAAAGTACAACTCCACACAGCAAAAATTGCAGGGTCCAAAATGTTGATAGGGCCACTATTGAGAAAGTAGGCCAGAAGGAAATAACTTCTTCTATCCGTAATCTAGAGTTAAGGAAAGGACCTAGCCTTCTCCACTAGACTATAAATCCTATAAGCAAATAGTCAAATTTTTAAGACATAGAACATTTATATAATAAACACTCTGAATATTTGTTGATTGTCTTGGCTAAAAGATCCTTTTCTAGCCTCCTCAGGGTCTTTTTTACTAGAATCTCAGAGATAAGGGAACTTCTCACTAAAGGAAACCCCTGAGACAAGGCTCTCTGAATCAGGGAGACTGGTTGAATTGAATCTTGGAGGGCAACTAGAGGAGATGCTAGCTAGATTCAGGGTCAGTGAGCACATTTCTGAGATACATCTCACAGGAGAAATGTTTGAGAATCTGTGCATACTACTGAGTGCAAGGCTGGTCAAAATGGTCAACTAGAATTTCTTTGTTCTGGAAAACAGTGATTTTCTCTCTGACATTAAGGTTCTTAGGGAGAGTTTCTCCAACCAGAATAAATAGGAGAATCTGCCCCCACCCCTCAGGTTTGGAAGAAACTGATTAAAACCTGTTATTAAGGCATTTGGCAAATAAATGAACTGAATGGAAATAAATTGGACTGTGTCCTCAGAGCCCCCAAGAATAAGGTTCCATTCTCTTCGGAAACCAAATAGAGGCCTAGGACAGATAGATTTTGATACTTTGAGGTCATGCTAGTCCACATATCCTCCTTCAGGATTAGGTACACAACACTGCTCTTGATGGCCAGATCCCCCCAAACTCAGTACACATATGCTCGTAATGGATTAGGTTTCAGCCTCTGAGCATTTAGCTTCTTACACATTCCAAGTTTGGAGTAAGTGCATGGGGAGCCATCTGCCACTAAGCGTCTGGTTGGATCTGGACCTAATCCATCTTTGTCAGGTGCCTGATAGTCACACACACTGAGAACCCCAATGCAAAACTACATGTGAATCAAGGACCTGAAGTCCCAAAATGATCCAATTAAGAAATACTTTTATAACTGAGCTTAATTTTTCTAAGGCTTGAACTTTAAGGACTATTATTATTATTACATAAATAGCAATCTTTGAAATGAAATCCAATTGCATGTACTTTTTAAACTAGAGCACTTCTCACCATGGTTTAGTAATTTTGTTAATGTAATTAAAATATAGTTAGCCATGTGCTTAGTTGCTCAGTTATGTTCGGCTCTTTGCAACCCCATGGACTGTAGCCTGTGGGGCTCCTGCTCCTCTGTCCATGGGGATTCTCCAGTCAAGGACTGGATTGCCATGCCCTCCTCCAGAAGATCTTCCCAACCCAGGATCGAACTAAGGTCTCCCACATTGCAGGTGGATTCTTTACCTCTGAGCCATCAGGGAAGCCCAAGAATACTGGAGTGGGTAGCCTATCCCTTCTCCTGGGGAACTTCCCAACCATCAATCAAACTGGGGTCTCCTGCATTGCAGGTGGATTCTTTACCAGCTGAGCTACCCAGGAAGCCCATGGTTAGCCATACATTTTTCATAATATAATTTTTAAACATATCTTTCATCATAACAGTATTCATAAGTCTTTGGCTAAAATTAGTCAATAACTGGGAAATACTACTTTGTTGTATTTTGTTCCAATGACAAAATACAAGAACTACAGCCTTGAATATGGTGTCTTTTTAAATTGCTATCCAATAACACAAAATCTGCAAGCCCTACACCCAGCAACATAAGAGGTGACCATTTTGTCTCAAATAGGATTTTAAGTTTTTTGAGAAATAAAACAATTCCTTGCACTTCTTTATATGTATACTATGCTATAATAGGAGAAGGCAATGGCACCCCACTCCAGTACTCTTGCCTGGAAAATCCCATGGATGGAGGAGCCTGGAAGGCTGCAGTCTATGAGGTCGCTAAGAATCGGACACGACTAAGCAACTTCACTTTCACTTTCCACTTTCATGCATTGGAGAAGGGAATGGCAACCCACTCCAGTGTTCTTGCCTGGAGAATCCCAGGGACAGGGGAGCTTGGTGGGCTGCTGTCTATGGGGTCACACAGAGTTGGACACGACTGAAGCGACTTAGCAGCAGCAGCATGCTGTAATAAGTATTTATTAAATAATTCATAAATTAAACCTAAATTTCATCACCCTATGACCTTACTAATACAAATGGGAATGATAGCTAATGCACATTGTGAACTTTCCATTTGCCAGACTTTGCATTAAGCACATTTTGCATACATAATTTTCACATTAATCACCTGAGATTAATTTTGACATATCCCCATTTTACAAATAAGGCAACTGAGGCTTAGAGAGGGTAGTAAATTTTCCTAAAGACACAAAGTTAGTAAATGGCAAACTGGAGTCACAAACTCAGATCTGTCTGACTTATTATAAGTACCATATGGCAACCAATTATGCTACTAGAGCTCCTAGATATGTCTGACTTCAGGGCTCATTACCTTAATTATTGTTTTTCCCCATCCATGAATGCATATTTCTGCTGGTCTTCTGTTAGCAATAGGCCTTGTGGTGGAGAATTGCTATACATTCGAGAATTTCAGGAGGGGGCCAAAATGGCAGAGTAGAAAGATGTTGAACTAGTGAGTTCAACATCTTTAGTTGAACAATTTACTGTGTCCTCCCATGGACACACTAAAATTACAACTACTTACAGAGCAACAATCTATGAGGATGCCCTGAAGACTAGCAGAAAATAGTTTCTACATCTAAAGATGTAAAGAAGAAACCATAACTGGAATGATAGAAGAGGCAGAGATGGAGTAGGTCAAGATCCACAGTCCTGGGCTGGGAACCCTTAAATGCGAGGGATATCACAACTATGACAGTCTTTCCCAAGGAGAGAGGAGTTCAAGTCCCATCTCAGGCTCCCCAGTTTGGGAAATCTGTACGAGGAAGACAAGTCCCCAGAACATCAGAATTTGAAAACCAGTGGAGCTTATGTTCTGAAAAGCCAGAGGGCTGCAGGAAACAAACACTTTGCAGTTAAGGGGTACACAAAATTTCACATACTACAAGTCCGAGCCCAGAGCCAGGGTTTGAAAGGATCCTGTTAAGACTCTTGCTGATTCTGGCAAGCTTCCTAGAAAGGCAGGAGGCAACTTGGACCCCCTTGGGACAGAGACAACATTGGTAACCACTTTGGGGATCTTGTTCTACTATGATGACACCTATACTGGCAAGTTCTATTTGAGAATCTTCCTTCAAGCCTAAAGCACTGGGAACCTAATTCTACCTGCAAGAAGACCAGCACCAGCTCCAAGCCCCACATTGAGTGATACAGCAGTTGTATTTGGGCCTGTTCTGCCCACCAGCAGGTCATCACCCAGCTTTATACCACTTGAAGCCATGCAGCCAACCACACAACAAGCCCACTCCATGTTCCAGCAGGTCCGTAGCTACCATGTATGGCATGGCCTCATAGCCAAATCGCTGGTGGCCAGCTTAACCTACCGGTGCACTCAAAGTAGTTGACCTTGCTATAGATGGGTACACATAGCCAACACAAGGGGCACCACTACAGCATACAGCTCTGATGACCGGAGGGGAACATACTTCTGGGTCCCATAAGATACCTCCTACATAAGGCCACATCTCCAAGACTGGGAAATGTAACTAATCTACCTAACACATAGAATCAGAGACTTAGGCAAAATGATGATAGAGGGATATATTGAAAACAAAGGAACACGACACAACCTCAAAAGTAGAACTAAATGAAGTGGAGATAAGCAATCTACCCAATAAAGAGTTCAAGGTAATGATCATAAAGAAGTTCACCAAATTTGGAAGAAAATGATTGAACATGGTGAGAATATCAACAGAGTTAGAAAATATAAATAAGAATCAAAATGAGCTAAAGAATACAATACTTAGAATTAAAAGTACACTAGAAAGAATATATAAGTACACATAGGTTAGATGATACAGAGAAAATGATCAGCAGACTGGAAGACAGTGTAGCAGAAATAATCCAACCTAAACAGAAAAAAAGGGGAAAAAAAGAATTTTTAAAAATGAGTATAGTTTAACAGACCTCTTGGACAACATCAACTGCATTAGTATTCTCATTATAGGGGTCAGAGGAGAAGAGAAAGAAAGGGACAGAAAACTTACTTGAAAAAATAATAGCTGAAAACTTTCTTAACCTGAGGAAAGACACATGCAACCTCCAATTAACCCAAAGAGGCCTACATCAAGACACATTATAATTAATATCAGATCAGATCAGATCAGATCAGTCGCTCAGTCGTGTCTGACTCTTTGCGACCCCATGAATCACAGCACGCCAGGCCTCCCTGTCCATCACCAAATCCCAGAGTTCACCCAGACTCATGTCCATCGTGTCCAGACTCAAGTCCCTTCCGTGTTTTTTAAAATGAGGAAGTTATCAGGCTTTTCTGACCTCTCTACTACCCTGATTATATTGTTAGTCATAGTTGGCCTGACAGCCTCCTAGAGCATGATCTTCTAGAGAGCAGGGGTCACATCCCTCCATTCTTTTTTTAAATTTATTTTTAAATTGTGATATATAGTAGGATCTGGAGAAGGCAATAGCAACCCACTCCAGTACTCTTGCCTGGAAAATCCCATGGACGGAGGAGCCTGGGAGGCTTCAGTCCATGGGGTCGCGATGAGTCGGACACAACTGAGCGACTTCACTTTCACTTTTCACTTTCATGCACTGGAGAAGGAAATGGCAACCCACTCCAGTGTTCTTGCCTCAAGAATCCCAGGGACGGTAGAGCGGGGTGGGCTTCCATCTATGGGGTCCCACAGAGTCGGACATGACTTAAGTGACTTAGCAGCATGTCCATCGAGTCAGTGATGCCATCCAGCCATCTCATCCTCTGTTGTCCCCTTCTCCTCCTGCCCCCAATCCCTCCCAGCATCAGAGTCTTTTCCAATGAGTCAACTCTTCGCATGAGGTGGCCAAAGTACTGGAGTTTCAGCTTCAGCATCATTCCTTCCAAAGAAATCCCAGGGCTGATCTCCTTCAGAATGGACTGGTTGGATCTCCCTGCAGTCCAAGGGACTCTCAAGAGTCTTCTCCAACACCACAGTTCAAAACCATCAATTCTTAGGCACTCAGCCTTCTTCACAGTCCAATTCTCACATCCATACATGACCACAGGAAAAACCATAGCCTTGACTAGATGAACCTTTGTTGGCAAAGTAATGTCTCTGCTTTGGAATATGCTATCTAGGTTGGTCATAACTTTCCTTCCAAGGAGTAAGCGTCTTTTAATTTCATGGCTGCAGTCACCATCTGCAGTAATTTTGGAGCCCAGAAAAATAAAGTGTGACACTGTTTCCACTGTTTCCCCATCTATTTCCCATGAAGTGGTGGGACCGGATGCCATGATCTTCGTTTCTGAATGTTGAGCTTTAAGCCAACTTTTTCACTCTCCACTTTCACCTTCATCAAGAGGCTTTTGAGTTCCTCTTCACTTTCTGCCATAAGGGTGGTGTCATCTGCGTATCTGAGGTTATTGATATTTTTCCCGGCAATCTTGATTCCAGCTTGTGTTTCTTCCAGTCCAGCATTTCTCAAGATGTACTCTGCATATAAGTTAAATAAACAGGGTGGCAATATACAGCCTTGACGAACTCCTTTTCCTATTTGGAACCAGTCTGTTGTTCCATGTCCAGTTCTAACTGTTGCTTCCTGACCTGCATACAAATTTCTCAAGAGGCAGATCAGGTGGTCTGGTATTCCCATCTCTTTCAGAATTTTCCACAGTTTATTGTGATCCACACAGTCAAAGGCTTTGGCATAGTCAATAAAGCAGAAATAGAAGTTTTTCTGGAACTCTCTTGCTTTTTCCATGATCCAGCGGATGTTGGCAATTTGATCTCTGGTTCCTCTGCCTTTTCTAAAACCAGCTTGAACATCAGGAAGTTCACGGTTCACATATTGCTGAAGCCTGGCTAGGAGAATTTTGAGCATTACTTTACTAGTGTGTGAGATGAGTGCAATTGTGCGGTAGTTCGAACATTCTTTGGCATTGCCTTTCTTTGAGATTGGAATGAAAACTGACCTTTTCCAGTCCTGTGGCCACTGCTGAGTTTTCCAAATTTGCTGGCATATTGAGTGCAGCACTTTCACAGCATCATCTTTCAGGATTTGGAATAGCTCAACTGGAATTCCATCACCTCCACTAGCTTTGTTCGTAGTGATGCTTTCTAAGGCCCACTTGACTTCACATTCCAGGATGTCTGGCTCTAGGTCAGTGATCACACCATCATGATTATCTGGGTCGTGAAGATCTTTTTTGTACAGTTCTTCTGTGTATTCTTACCATCTCTTCTTAATATCTTCTGCTTCTGTTAGGTCCATACCATTTCTGTCCTTTATTGAGCCCATCTTTGCATGAAATGTTCCTTTGGTATCTCTGATTTTCTTGAAGAGATCCCTAGCCTTTCCCATTCTGTTGTTTTCCTCTATTTCTTTGCATTGATCTCTGAAGAAGGCTTTCTTATCTCTTCTTGCTATTCTTTGGAACTCTGCATTCAGATGTTTATATCTTTCCTTTTCTCCTTTGCACAGCTATTTGTACGGCCTCCCCAGACAGCCATTTTGCTTTTTTGCATTTTTTTTCCATGGGGATGGTCTTGATCCCTGTCTCCTGTACAATGTCACGAACCTCATTCCGTAGCTCATCAGGCACTCTATCTATCAGATCTAGTCCCTTAAATCTATTTCTCACTTCCACTGTATAATCATAAGGGATTTGATTTAGGTCATACCTGAATGGTCTAGTGGTTTTCCCTACTTTCTTCAATTTAAGTCTGAATTTGGCAATCAGGAGTTCATGGTCTGAGCCACAGTCAGCTCCTGGTCTTGTTTTTGCTGACTGTATAGAGCTTCTCCATCTTTGGCTGCAAAGAATATAATCAATCTGATTTCAGTGTTGACCATCTGGTGATGTCCATGTATAGAGTCTTCTCTTATGTTGTTGGAAGAGGGTGTTTGTTATGACCAGTGCATTTTCTTGGCAAAACTCCATTAGTCTTTGCCCTGCTTCATTCCGTATTCCAAGGCCAAATTTGCCTGTTACTTCAGGTGTTTCTTGACTTCCTACTTTTGCGTTCCAGTCCCCTGTAATGAAAAGGACATCTTTTTTAAGTGTTAGTTCTAAAAGGTCTTGTAGGTCTTCATAGAACCGTTCAACTTCAGCTTCTTCAGCATTACTGGTTGGAGCATAGACTTAGATTACTGTGATATTAAATGGTTTGCCTTGGAAATGAACAGAGATCATTCTCTTGTTTTTGAGATTGCATCCAAGTACTGCATTTCAGACTCTTTTGTTGCCCATGATGGCTACTCCATTTCTTCTGAGGGATTCCTGCCCGCAGTAGTAGATATAATGGTCATCTGAGTTAAATTCACCCATTCCAGTCCATTTCAGTTCGCTGATTCCTAGAATGTCGACATTCACTCTTACCATCTTTTGTTTGACTACTTCCAATTTGCCTTGATTCATGGACCTGACATTCCAGGTTCCTATGCAATATTGCTCTTTACAGAATCAGACCTTGCTTCTATCACCAGTCACATCCACAGCTGGGTATTGTTTTTGCTTTGGCTCCATCCCTTCATTCTTTCTGGAGTTATTTCTCCACTGATCTCCAGTAGCATATTGGGCACCTACTGACCTGGGGAGTTTCTCTTTCAGTGTCCTATCATTTTGCCTTTTCATACTGTTCATGGGGTTCTCAAGGCAAGAATACTGAAGTGGTTTGCCATTCCCTTCTCCAGTGGACCACATCCTGTCAGATCTCTCCACCATGACCCATACATCTTGGGTTGCCCCTTGGGCATGGCTTAGTTTCACTGAGGTAGACAAGGCTGTGGTCCTAGTGTGATCAGATTGACTAGTTTTCTGTGAGTATGGTTTCAGTGTGTCTGCCCTCTGATGCCCTATTGCAACGCCTACCGTCTTACTTGGGTTTCTCTTACCTTGGGCGTGGGGTATCTCTTCACGGCTGCTCCAGCAAAGCGCAGCCAATGCTCCTTACCTTGGACGAGGCATATCTCCTCACCGCCGCCTTTCCTGACCTTCAACGTGGGATAGCTCCTCTAAGCCCTCCTATGCCCGTGCAGCGATGGCGTGGGCTTGGTCCTCCCGGCCACCGCCCCTGGCCTAGGCATGGGGTTGCTCCTCCCGGCCACCGCCCCCAGCCTCGGGCGTGGGGGCGTAGGGTAGCTCCTCCCGCCCGCCGCCCCTGACCTCGGACGCGGGGTAACTCCTCTCGTTGCTGCCCCTGACCTCCGACGTCAGGTAGCTCCTCTCAGCCATTCCTGCGCCATCGCAGTCTGGTACTCCCGGCCACTGCCCCAGACCTCAGACGTGGGGTAACTCCTCTTGGCCTCTGCCTTTCGGGCATGGGGTCCTCCCGGCTTCTGCCCCTGACCTCAGACGTGGGGTAGCTCCTCTCGGCATATAGCAAAAATTAAAAACAAGAGAATCTTAAAAGCAGCAAACAAATGGAAAGATATACTGTGCTCACAGTTTAGAACAATGAATACTGTTAAAATGACCATAGTATTCAAGGCCACCTACAGATTCAGTGCAATCCTTATCAAAATAACAATGGAATTTTTCACAGAACTAGAAGAAAATAATTCTAAAATGCATATGGAAACACAAAAAACTCTGAATAGCAAAAACAATTTTGAAAAAGAACAGAGGCTGGAGGTACCATGCTCCTTGATTTCAAACTATACTACAAAGCTACAGTAATCAAAACAAAAATAGACACATTTTTGTTCAATGGAAGGCTAGAAAGCCCAGAAATGAACCCACTCTTCATATGGGCAATTAATCTATGACAAAGGGGAGTAAGAATATACAATTGGGAAGAGACAATCTCTTCAGTAAATGGTATTGGGAAAACTGGATAGCTATTACAAAAGAGTTAGACTGGACTACTTTCTTACCTTATACAGAAAAATAAACTCAAAATTAAAGATTTAAACGTAAGACTTGAAACCATACTTGAGGAAGATAACATAAGCAGTAAGCTCTTTGACACTGCTCTTAGTGATATTTTTTCAGCTCTATCTCCTGTGGCAAGAGCCAAAAAAGCAAACACACATGTACATACACACATGCAAATGGGACAACTTCAAACTAAAAATATGAGCACAGCAAGGGAAACAACAAAACAAAAAGACTATCTACTGAAGGCAAGAAGATATTTGCAAATGATATATCTGATAAAGGGTTAATATTAAAAATATGCAAACAATTCATACAACTCAACATCAGAAAAATAACATAAGTGAAAAATGGGCAGAGGACCTAAATAGACAGTTTTCCAAGGAAGCCATACAGATGGCCCATAGTCACATCAAAAGATGCTCAATATCACTAATCATTAGGGAAATGCAAATTAAAACCATAATGAGATACTACCTTACATCTGTCAGAATGGCTATCATCAAAAAGACAACAAATAACAGTTGTTAGCAAGGATATGGAGAAAAGGGAATCTTTGTGCACTGTTGGTGAGATTGTAAATTGGTTCAGCCACTATAAAACACAGTACAGAAATTTCCTCAAGAAATTAAAAACGGACTGTCACATGATCCAGTAATTTCATTTCTGGGTATTTATCCAAAGAAAACAAAAACATTAAGTCAAAAACATATATGAACCCCCACATTCACTGTATTATTTGTGGTAGCCAAAATATGGAAGCAGCCTCAGCGTCCACTGATTGATGAATGGATAGAGAAGGTATATACATATATGTATATATGTGTGTGTGTGTATATATATATATATATATATATGTGTGTGTGTGTATATATATATATATATATACATACATACCATGAAACATTACCCAGCCATAAAAAGGAAGTCTTGCCATTTTTGACAACATGAGTGGATCTAGAGAATATTATGCTAAGTGAAATACATTGGAGAGGGAAAGACAAATATCATATGATCTCACAGGTGGGATCTAAAAAAACAAATGAAAACAGACTCATAGACACAGAAAACAAAGGTGGTTACCAGAGGGGATATGCATGGGAGTGTGGGATAGGTAAAAGAGATTAAGAGCTATTAGCCTCTAGATATACAATAAATCAGGTATGAGGATGTTATACATAGCATAAGGAATATGGTCAATAGTAATACAATAACTCTGTATGGAAATAGATGGCTATAAGACTTATTGTGTTACTTATTTCATAGTGTATATACAAAGGTCAAATCACTATGTAGTACACCTGAAACTAGCACAGTATGTATATCAACATTTCAATTAAAAAAATAATTCTAGGCAATGAGCTAATGTTTTAAACTGTATATTTCAGGTGCTTCCTGGAACACCAATTCTTTTATCTATTTTCTGCCTTGGTATGCCACATCAACTTCTCTCCCTTAATGAAAAACTTGAATTATCAAATGTTTAAGTATTCATACCAGGCTCTCTGCATTCTCTACAAAGTCAGAGGAGCCACTTACCTAGTGAAATACTAGGATAGCCCTAAGACACTAAAAGAAAGGAACACAAAGGTAAAAACAAGTGTTCACAGAATATTCAAAAACCGTCTTAAATATCAACTTCAATACTTATTCTGCATATATGTGTTCATGAGGAGAATGGGCTGCTCAGAACTTAAACAGGTAATTAGTGACTGGATTAGACTGGATACCCATTCTACTATCAGGATCTATTTCCATTACATCATCTTCCCTCTCCTTGAATCACTCTAAGACAAACAAATACCAGTATTTTAGGCAGGGTGATCCAAGGATTTTTCCAATGACCCTTCCTCCCATGGAACTTTCTAAAATTGGAGAAAGGAATTATTTATAGCTCTTATGTCAAGGTGCTTTTCAAATATCTAATTATCCAATGACCCACAGGAGCACTAGAGATGGCAAAAGGACAGTGGATGTGGATGTGTATTTTGTAATCATTCATGTGATGACTGAAACTCCAGTGCTTAGACAATGACTGCCCAGGGTGAGGATGCTAGGAAGTGAAAGCAAACATCTGTGCCTGTCACTTAAAGATATGCTGAGGGCAGGAAAAAAACCTTTGCAATGCTTTTAACCCACTAGAGGTAAGTAACAAAATGATCTCTAAATGACATCAGCAAACTTAGCAACAGTTATCTGGGGCAGATTTTCTGTTCCATTTCATTTTTTAAAATGCTCTTTTGAGCCTTCTAAATGATATCGTACAGGAGAATACAGTTCTGAGTCATATAAGAGTTTCAACTAACAGCATTTGTAATATAGTCCATGAGTCTTAGAAATGTTTTCACCTACCAAATTAGACTATTTCCATCTGTCAGACATTACTACTTGTCTTTGGAGATGAACTGAGTTAAAACAACCATGGCTGCTTTTCAAGGCTTTAATTCAATGTAGGCAGCATTCTCATGCCCAGGTCTAACTAGGTTTCATTGCTCTGATATTACAGCATTTCAGTTATTTTAGCCCAAAGAGAAAGGTTAACTGCTCTGGAGGAGCCAGACAAGACAGACTTATAATCACAGATCCTGGGATCTGACTTCAGGTGTTAACAGGCATAACCAGAGTTCTTGTAAAAGAATGGATAGAAGGAAGCATAAAGAAAAACCATCAGAGATGCACAGAAATCATTAGAGTGCAAAATGTTTCCTTTTTTCCGCCATCTTAGCCATTTTTTTTCAAAAGAGAATATAATCAGAGAAATACACTTGACTTGTCCTGTGCTTGAGACACCATCAAGGCTGGGATTATCCACCAGAAATAATGAAAATGCCAGTTCTCCTTGTTGATGTAGTTCTGGGATCAGACACTTGGGTTCTTTTTTAGCCACTAAAGTTTCCTTTGATCATTTCTGCAGTTACCTTTCCATTCACACCCCTGAAGCTCCTCTTCACTGCTTTATCTTTCCTCAGAAATTGCCCCTTTCTGAGCTATTGCTCCACATACTATAAAACTAAAACATACTAAGTACTATTTAAGGATCTGAAAAATTGACTGTACAGCATATCTTGGTCATAAAGGCCAATAGTTTAGGTGCAAAGTTTGATAATTCTGCAATTTCTAAGACATTCATTTTATTCTATAATAGCAAAATTTAAAAAAAAATCCTCTATGATATCTCTCAACCCACCCATAATAGCCTTTAACATCCTTCTTGACAAGTTCTTTTTTTCTAAATATGTACTGCTTGATTTTAGGGGTCCATTAATTTAGTTAACAAATATTATTAAGCACTTGCCACAAAGCAAGGAATGGTGTCAAATGTCTGGATTTAAAGCCTGGCTCTGATATTTGCTACCTTACTCATAGGTGGTTCTAAGGTTTAACAGAGATAATAGGCTCAGAAGCTAAATGTAAAGGGACAGGAAAGACAAGCTAAGACCAGCTGCCCCAGCCCAGTGAAGTCAGGGTGTCATTCCAAGAAAAGTGAGTCACTGTCTCCATGCACACACAGCTCTGAAGCAGTGTACAGAGATTTTTTTTCAGAGGCAAGAGGCAGACATAAAACAGAAATATCTGGTTATTTCTCCAGGAGAAAAGTTTCTATATTATTTTAAATGTCCAATATTCAACAGAAACATAGACTGTATGCAAAAAATAGGAAACCGTGACTTACATATAGGAAACCGTGACTTACATATAAGAAACAAAAGCAAGGAACAGAAATTACCTTTGAATGATCCCACATGTTAGACATAGTAGACAAAGACTTCAAAGCAGCTATTATAAATATGTTCAAAGAACCAAAAGAATCCTTGCTTAAAGAAGTAAAGGAAAATGTGATGACAGTGTCTTATCAAATAGAAAATATCATCAATACAGAAATAAATTATTTAAAAAATGGAAATTTTGAAGTTGAAAAATACAACTGAGATGAAAATTTCATTGAAGGGGTCAACAATAGATTTAAACTAGCAGAAGAAAGCATCAGTGAACTTCACTACAGATCAATAGAGATGATGCAATCTGAAGGAGAGAGATTAAAAAATGAGTAACATCAGAGAAACAAGGGACACCAGTAAGTGCAACAACATATGCATAACAAGAGATAAAACAGGAAGAGAAGAAAGGAGAGGAGAGGAGAGGAAAGAAAAAAAAGCAGAAAAATTATCAAGTAATAATGATAGCAACATTCTAAATTTAATGGAAAGTACTAATTAACATACCCAAGAGCTCAATGAACTCCAGGTTAGGTAAACACAAAGAAATCCCCACCCAAACATACCATAATAAAAATGTTGAAAAAACAAAGACAAAAGCTTTAAAGCAGCAAGAAAAACATGTACCAACATTTAAAGGAGAATTAATAGTACGCTTCACAATCTCTTCCCCAAAACAGAAGAGCAAGGAACACTGCCCAGCTTATTATATGAGGCTACTATTACTATTACTCTAATACCAAAGCCAGACAAATATATCACTGCTATAAACCATACTGTGTCCTCCCCAAATTCTCTACCCCTAAGTTTTGGAAACTGGACCTTTAAGAGGTAATTAAGGTTAAATGAAGTCTCTCTCTCTCCCCCTCCATTCTCCTTTCTCTCCCCTCCACACACTCAGAGGAAAGGCCATGTGAAGACAAACTGGTAATCTGCAAGCCAGGAAGACAGCTCTCATCAGTAATTGAATCAGTCAGCTTGATTTTGGACTTCTCAACCTATAGAACTCTGAAAAACAAATTTCTATTTAAGCCACATAGTCTGTGGTATTTTGTTATGATAACCCAACAGACTAAGATAATCACCCAAAGAATATAAAACTACAGACCATCAGGGACATGAATGCAAAAATCCTCAAGATATTATTATCAAGCCAAATCTAAACATAAAGATATGATTATACACTATACCAAATGGAACGATTGCAAGAATCCAAGGTTAATTTAATATTCAAAAATCAATTAATATAACACACATATCAATATAATAAAGTACAAAAGCCATAGTATAATAAAGTACAAGAGATCTAATAGATGAAGAAAAAAATTTTTTTCAAAATTCAATAGTTTCATAATTAATGAAAAAAATAAAAATTACACAACCAACCAGGAATAGACATAAAGTTCCTCAGCCTCATCTACAAAAGACACCTACAATAAATAAATCCACAGCTAACATTATACAGAATGGTGAAACACTGAATGCATCCTCCTTAAGATCAGGAGAAAAATGAAGTTGCTTCTCTACCCACTTCTATTCCACATTTTAATGGAGGTTCTAGCCAGGGCAATGAGACACGAAAAAAAAAACAAAAAACTATCCACTCTAAGATATGTAAATATATGTTCACATAAAAACTTGCAGGGATGTTCATATAAGCATTATTCATATCAAACAAAAAGTAGAAACAAGTCAAATTTATTAATTAGATGAATGAATAAATAATACATTGTATATCCATACTATGGAATATTATTCAGCAATAAAAATAAAATGAAGTACTCATGCCAGTTACAACTTGGATAAACATTGAAAATATTATGCTAAGTGAAAGAATCCAGTCACAAAAGACCACATATTTCATGATTTTATCTATTTGAAATGTCTGGAATAGGGAAATCTGTAGATAAAGAAATTAGTGGTCGCCTGTGGTGCACAGCGTGGTAGGATAGGGAGTGATTGCTGATGGGTTTAGGATTTGGAATGGAGGGCTGATGAAAATTCTAAAATTGGATTGTGATTATGATTGCACAACTCTACGAATACACACTATAAATTCAGGGCTTCCCAGGGGGTCCTAGTGGTAAAGAATCCACCTGCCAATGCAGGAGACACAGAGATGCAGTTTTGATCCTTGGGTCAGAAAGATTCCCCTGGAGTAGGAAATGGCACTCCCCTCGGTATTCTTACCTGGAAAATTCCATGGGCTATATACTAAAAACCATATTAAATGAGTGGGTGATATTTCAATCAAGGCATTTAAAAAAAACATTATACATGATCTGCACTGTGTTCTGTGAAGGCTATATTCTTTTTCTTTTCTTTCACTGAATTTGATAAGAATGCAAAAATGTAGAGAACAAGATGGCAGAGGAGTAGGTGGATGTGGAGTACGTCTCTCTCTACGGATACATCAGGAATACACCTTCAGATACATATGTGCATGCAGAACACCAGCTAAGAGCAGACAGGAGTAACTGACCAGTGGGAAAGAATATATAAAGCCACCCAAAACTTGGTAGGATGAAGGAACTAGGGGGAAAACAGAAGTGTTAGTAGGACTGGACCTGCCCTTGGCGGGTGGGGGAACTGAAGCAGGGGTCCGATCCTCACACTGGGGCAATTGTCTGAGTCAGAGGAGAAACATTTAAGGCTGAGTAAAACAGCTGATCTGTGGCAGCCTAAACGGAATGAGAATCAGACAGTCCTTGCTGCAGCCATACATACCCCAGACAGGGACACAAGTTCCCTGAAAGGCACAACGGCTGGGAGCTGGAGTTTAGGGATTGTGGAGGAATCCCAGGGTGAGGGCTGCTGTTGACTGCAGAGAGATGGATCAAGGGGAGGTAAAGGAGGAGATTGTGGTGGGAAACGACTGTGGAGGAAAGCTGGGCAGCCACGGAAGCAAGGTGATACTGCTGGGTCATGCATAGGGGGTGGAGCCATCACCATAGCCTCTCTCTCCCCACTTGCCAGCATAGGCAGCTGAACAATAGACAGGCTAGCCTATCAAATGCCTGATGCACTGAACTACAGAGTAGGATCACACCCAGGCTGTCCCTTTAAGGGCCTGACACACCTATCTACAGAATAGGACTCCAGCCAGGGGGGCCCCTCCATGTGCCTGACACCTGAACAACAGAGAAGGACCCCAGGCAAGGGAGCCCTCTAAGTGCCTGAATGGGCACAGCTATGGAGAAAGACTGGGCAAAGAGGCCTTCTGATCTCCAGCTACAAGAGGCTCGAAAAAAGACTCTGATAGGGCCATAACTCCTGCAGTGGAGGCAGTCCGTGTCCCTGCACCCTTGGCACCACAAGAGTCCCTGCAAGCCGAGCAGCTGTGCCACCTTCATACTCAACTCTCACCAGGGCAGAGCTGCCACAGGCAAAAAATAGTCTTGCACGCAGGGTCACTTCAGTCATATCAAACTCTTTGCGACCATGTAGACTCTGGCCTGCCAGGCTTCTCTGTCAGAGAAGGGGTTCTCCAGGCAAGAATACTGCAGCGTATTGCCCAATACTGGTTGCCATAACCTTCTAGAGTACTATATTTCCTCCTGCCCTAGCCACCAACTCCCCTGAGTACCTGTTGCTACCAGTATCCCTGCAACCCAAGCAGCTGCACCACCTCCACACCTGGCCCTCACTGGGGAAGACCCAAGTCCTCCAGAGAAGCCTCAGGAGCAAACCCCAGTGGATGACCCACATGCAGAGGTGGAAATAAAACCACAGTTGAAACCCAGGGGCAGTGTGGCTAAGGAAGAAAACCCAAAACCTTCCCACCAGCTGTACAAGCTGCAGATTAAATCCACCTGATCAACTAGGCAGACTCTGTGTTTATGGAATATATATAAGGACATTGAAATATATAAAAGGACATTCTCCCACAAAAGAAAACACACTAGTTCTGATAGCTGTGGACAATGGAGGCAAGAACACACAGGGGTAGGACCAGATTAGAATCTGAGCTGCCACCACAGCAGGTCCAGACACCAGCACAGTGTTGGAGGGCATCCTAGGGAGGTGAAGAGGTCTATGACTCCCAGCGAGAGAAAAAACTCTAACAGCAGTGACTCAAGAAAAAGATTTATTATTCTTATGTTTTGACTTGTTCTGTAGATTCTTCTGGATTTTTTTTCCTCCCTCCACCCTTTCCCCCCTCTGTTATAGTTGTCGATTTTATTGGCACTATGAAATCTAATTAAGTTTTGAGCATTCTTTTTTTCTCTTAGTCACATTTTTTATTGTTTTTATAAACCTCTGCCTCTATGTTGGGCTTTTGCAATTCTGTGGAGTTTTCTTTCTTTCTTTCTTTCTTTTTTCTTTTTTTTCTCTTTACTCTTTTTTTAATATTAGTTTTAATTTTTTTTTTAATTTAATTTTTTAAAATTTAATTTTTTAAAACCATTATTATTTTTTCTACATTTATTCCTTCAGTTGCTTTTCCTACTGTTTTTTTTCCCCTTGCAGTTAATCTTTAATGTATTTAAATCTTCTTTATCTATCTCTATTTAACTTTGCTCTTCTTTCTTTCCTTTCTTTCTTTCCTTTCCTTTCAACATATTTGCTAGTTTTATTTTCATTATTTTATTCCCCAATTGGCACCTTGCTTTAGTTTTGTTTGCCACTTTCTGCTTTAGTTAGTTTTGCTCTTAACTGATAAATATAATTTTTGGTTTCCTCTGTTCACCAGGTCAATCTATTGTACTTTATTTTAGTTGGACTGTTTTGATTTTGCTTATGGGTGTATATGTATATGTGTATATTCAGTCACACTTTTTATTGTTGTTATAAACCTCTGCCTCTACATTGGGCTTTTGCAGTTCTGTGAAGTTTTCCTTTTTTTTCTTCTTCTTCCTTTTTTTAATTTTAATTTTTTAAACCTATTATATTTTTTCTACATTTATTCCTTTGTTTGCCTTTTCTACTATTCTTTTCCCCTTGCAGTTAATCTTTAATGTATATAAATCTTCATCTATTTATATTTAATTTTGCATATCTATTCTTTCTTTTCTTTCTTTCCTTTCCTCTCAACATATTTGTTATTTTTGTTTTCATTGCTTTATTCCCCACTTGGCACCTCACTTTAGTTTTGTTTTCCAGTTTCTGATTAAGTTAGTTTTGTTTTTAACTGGTAAATATAATTTTTGATTTCCTTTGTTTGCTGGGTCAATCTATTGTACTTTATTTTTCTTCTACTGTTTTGATTATGCTTATGGGTATATATGTATATGCTCATAATCCATTATTTTAATTTTTATTTGCCTCATTTTGTAACTGCCATTTGTCAGTGGTTCACCTTTGGTTTCTCATTTTTGGGTGTTTCTTTTAAGCTCACTTAATGCCATAACAAACCACTTGTGGAATCTTCATTCCTGACCAGAGATCCAGCCCTAAGCCTTTGGAGTGGGAGCATGAACTCCAAGACTATAGAGTACTAGAGAACTAACCCTGGAGAGTATCAAATAGTGAGAATTCACACAAAGGATACTACTTGAATATAAGATCCTGCATCACCCAACCACCAGTAGCACCTTGTGCAGGATACCTCATCTAAACAACAAACAAAACAAAAATACAAACCCAATCATCAGCAGACAGGAATACCACCTCATTCAGCCTTGCCCATCAGAGGAAAAGCAAACAAACAAACAAACAAAAACTCAGCACAAATCTCACCATATATGAAGCTTACACAAACCACTGGACCATCCTTGCTACTGCTGCTGCTAAGTGGCTTCAGTCGTGTCCAAATCTGTGCGACCACATAGATGGCAGCCCACCAGGCTCCCCCATACCTGGGATTCTCCAGGCAAGAACACTGGAGTGGGTTGCCATTTCCTTCTCCAATGCATGAAAGTGAAAAGTGAAAGGGAAGTCACTCAGTCATATCCGACTCTAGTGACCCCATGGACTGCAGCCCACCAAGCTCCTCTGTCCATGGGATTTTCCAGGCAAAAGTACTGGAATGGGATGCCATTGCCTTCTCCGTGACCAACCTTAGGAGGGCAGAAATCAAAAAGAAGAAAGAATTCAACCTTGAAGCCAGGGCAAAGGAAACCTCAAACACAATAAGTTAAAAAAAATAATAATGAAAAGGCTGATAAATACTAAACAAATGAAGGAACAAACTAGAAACTCAGAAATCCAAATAAATGAAGAGGAAACAGGCAAACTACCTGAAAAAGAATTCAGAATAATGATAGTAAAGATGATCAAAAACCTTGAAAACAAAATGGAGAAAATGCAATAATCAATTAACAAAGACCTAGAAGAATTAAAAAATAAACATACAGAGACAAACACACAATTACTGAAATTAAAAATACTCTAGAAGGAATCAATAGCAGAATATCTGAAGCAGAAGAATGAATCAGTGAGCTGGAAGATAAAACGGTGGAGACAACTTCTGAAGAGTAGAATTAAGTAAAAAAACATGCAAAGAACTGAGGATAGTCTCAGAGATCTCTGGGAAAATATCAGATGCACCAACATTTGAATTATAGGGGTCCAAGAAGAGAAAAAGAATGGGTATGAGAAAATTTTTGAAGAGGTTGAAAATTTCCCCGACATGGAAAAGGAAATATTCAGTCAAGTCCAAGAGGCACAAAGAGTCTCATACAAGATAAACCTAAGGAGAAACATGCTAAGACACATACTAATCAAACTAACAAAGACTACACACAAAGAAAGAATATTAAAAGCAGCAAGGGAGAAGCAACAAGTAACACACAAGGGAAACCCCATACGCTTAATAGCTAATCGTTCAGCAGAAACTCTGCAGGCCAGAAGGGAATGGCAGGATATATTTAAAGTTCTGAAACAGAATAATCTGCAACCAAGATTACTGTGCCCAGAAAGGATCTCATTCAAAATTGATGAAGAAATAAAAAGTTTTCAGACAAGCAAAAGTTAACAGAATTCATTACCACCAAACCAGCTTTACAATAAATGTTAAAGGGGCTTATATAGTCAAGAAATAGAAGAGAAGACAAAAGATCTACAAAATCAACCCCAAACAATTAATAAAATGGCAACAGGAACATATATATCAATAATTACTTTAAATGTAAATGGATTAAATGTGCCAACCAAACGACAGACTGGCTGAATGAATACAAAAACAAGACCCATATATATACTGTCTACAAGAAACACACTCCAGACCAAAGAAACATACAGCCTGAAAGTCAGAGGATGGAAAAATTTATTCCATGCAAATGGGAAGCAAAATAAAGCTGGAGTAGCAATCCTCATAACAGACGAAACAGACTTTAAAATAAAGAACACTACAAAAGATAAGGAAAGACACTACATAATGATCAAGGGATCAATCCAAGAGGAAGACATAACAATTGTAAATACCTATGCACCCAACATAGGAGCACCTCAATACATAAGACAAACATTAACAGACAGACATAAAAGGAGAAACTGACAGTAACACAATAACAGTAGGAGACTTTAACACCCCACTCACACCAATGGACAGATCATCAAAACAGAACACTAATAAGGAAACACAAGTCTTAAAGGATACATTAGATGAGATGGATCTCATTGATATCTTCAGGACATTCCATCCAAACGCAGAAGAATGCACCTTCTTCTCAAGTGCACATGGAACATTCTCCAGGATAGCCACATCTTGGGTCACAAATCAAACCTCACTAAATTTAAGAAAATTGAAATGGTATCAAGCATCTTCTCCAACTACAATGCTGTAAGGCTAGATTTCAGTTACAAGAAAAAAACTGTAAGAAACACAAACACATGGAGTTTAAACATGTTTCTACATAGCCAACAGGTTACTGAAGAAATCAAAAGGGAAATCAAAAAATTTCTAGAAACAAATGACAGTGAAAACAGGACAACTCAAAACCTATTGGATGCAGCAAAAGCAGTGCTAAGAGTGAAGTTTGTAGCAATACAATCCTACCTCAAGAAACAAGAAAAACATTGAATAGACGACCTAACTTTACATCTAAGACAACTGGAAACAGAAGATCAAATAAAAACCCAAAATTAGTAGAAGGAAAGAAATCATAAATATCCAAGCAGAAATAAATGAAGAAGAAATGAAAGAAACAATAGTAAAGATTAATAAAACTAAAAGCTGGTTCTTTGAGAACATAAATACAATTGACAAGGCTTTAGCCAGACTCATCAAAAAAAAAGAGAGAAGAATCAAATCAACAAAATTAGAAATGAAAAAGGAGCAGTTACAACAGACAATGCAGAAATACAAAGCATCATAAGAGTATATTATGAACAACTATATGGCAATAAAATGGATAACCTGGAAGAAATGGACAGATTCTTAGAAAAGCTCAATCTTCCAAGACCGAACCAGGAAGAAATTGAAATTATGAATGACCCAATTACAAGCACTGAAGTTGAAGCTGTGATCAAAAATCTCACAAAAAAACAAAAGCCCAGGACCAGATGGCTTCACAGGAGAATTCTATCAAACATTTAGAGAAGAGCTAATGCCTACCCCTCTAAAACTCTTTCCAAAAATTGCAGAGGAAGGAACGCTACCAAACTCATTCTACAAGGCCACCATCATCCTAATACCAAAACCAGACAAAGACAACACAAAAAAGAAAACTACAGGCTGTTATCACTGATGAACATAGATGCAAAAATCCTCAACAAAATTTTAGCTAACAGAATTCAGCAACACATCAAAAAGCTTATACACCATGATCAAGTTTGGTTTTTTCCAGGAATGCAAGGATTCTTCAATATACGCAAATCAATCAATGTGATACACCATATTAACAAAGTGAAGGAAAAAACCATATGATAATCTCAATAGACGCATAAAAAGACTTTGACAAAATTCAGCACCCATTTATGAATAAAACTGTTTAAAAAATGGGCATAGAAGTAACCTACCTCAACATAGTAAAGGCCACATATGATAAGCCCTCAGCAAACATTATTCTCAAGTGAAAAACTGAAAACATTCGCCCTAAGATCAGGAACAAGACAAGGGTATCCACTTTCACCACTATTATTTGACATAGTTCTGGAAGTCCTAGATACATCAATCAGAGAAGAAAAATAAATAAAAGGAACCCAGATCTGAAAAGAAGTAAAGCTCTCCTCGTTTGCAGATGCCATGATATTGTATATAGAAAACCCTAAAGATAGTATCAGAAAATTGCTAGAGCTAATCAGTGAATTTAGCAAGGTTGCAGGATACAAAATCAATACACAGACATACTTGCATTTCTATATACTAACAATGAAAAATCAGAAATAGAAATTAAGGAATCAATGCCATTCACCATTGCAACAAAAATAATTAAATATCTAGGAATAAACTTACCTAAGGAGCCAAAACAACTGTACACAGAAAATTATAAGGCACTGATGAAAGAAATCAAAGATGACATAAACAGATGGAGAGATATTCCATGTTCCTGGGTAGGAAGAATTAATATTGTGAAAATGATTATACTACCAAACACAATCTACAGATTCAATGTGATCCCTATCAAATTACCAATGGCAGTTTTCACAGAACTAGAACAAAAAATTTCACAATTCATATGGAAACACAAAAGACCCCAAATAGCCAAAGCAGTCTTGAGAAAGAAGAATGGAGCTGGAGAAATCAACCTTCCTGATTTCAGATTATACTACAAAGCTACAGTCATCAAGACAGTATGGTATTGGCACAAAAACAGAAATATAGATCAATGGAACAAGATAGAAAACCCAGAAACAAACCCAGGCACCTGTGGGTACCTTATTTTTGACAAAGGAGGCAAGAACATACAGTGGGACAAAAACAGCCTCTTCAATAATTGGTGCTGGGAAAACTGGACAGCTACATGTAAAAGAATGAAATTAGAACACTTCCTAACACCATACACAAAGATAAACTCAAAATGGATTAAAGACCTAAATGTAAGATCAGAAAATATAAAACTCTTAGAGGAAAACATAGGCAGAACAGTCAATGACATAAATCAAAGCGAGATCCTCAATGACCCACCTCCTAGAGTAATGGAAATAAAAACAAAAGTAAACAAGTGGGACCTGATTAAACTTAAAAGCTTTTTCACAGCAAAGGAAACTATAAGCAAGGTGAAAGACAACCCTCAGAATAGGAGAAAATAATAGTAAATGAAACAACTGACAAAAATTAATTTTCAAAATATACAAGCAGCTCATCCAACTCAATACCAGAAAAACAAATAACCCAATCAAAAAGTGGGAAAAACACCTAAAGAGACATTTCTCCAAAAAAGACACACAGATGGCTAAGAAACATGAAAAGATGCTCAACATCACTCATTATTTTAGAAATGCAAATCAAAATGACAATATCACTTCACACCAGTCAGAATGGCCATCATCAAAAAGTCTGCAAACAATAAATGCTAGAGAGGGTGTGGAGAAATGAAATGCTTTTGCACTGTTGCTGGGAATATAAATTGATACAGCCACTATGGATGAGAGTATGGAGATTCCTTTAAAAACTAGAAATAAAACCACCATATGATCCAGCAATCCCATTCCTAGGCATATACCCTGAGAAAACCAGGGTTGAAAAAGACACATATATCCTGGTGTTCGTTGCAGCACTATTTACAATAGCTAGAACATGGAAGCAACCTAGATGTCCAAATGGTTAAATAAGTTGTGGTACATATTGTTACTGTACATATAGTACTGTATATATTGTACATATAGCCATAAATAGGAACACATTTGAGTCAGTTCTAATGAGCTGGATGAACCTAGAGCCTATTATACAAAGTGAAGTAAGTCAGAAAGAAAAAGATAAATATTGTATTCTAATGCATATATATATATATATATATATATATATATATATAATCTAGATAAATGGCACTGAAGAATTTATTTACAGGGCAACAGTGGAGAAATAGACATAGAGAATAGACTTATGGACATGGGGAGAGGGGAGGAGAGGGTGAAATGTGTTGGAAACTTACATTACATATGTAAAATAGATAGCCAACAGGAATTTGCTGTATGGCTCAGGAAATTCAAACAGGGGCTCTGTATCAACCTAGAGGGGTGTGATGGGGTGGGAATTGGGAGGGAGATTCAAAAGGCATGGGATATATGTGTACCTATGGCTGATTCGTGTTGAGGTTTGACAGAAAGCAACAAAATTCTTTAAGCAATTATCCTTCAATTTGGGAGAATGGCATTGAAGATGTATAATATCATGTATGAAACGAGTCGCCAGTCCAGGTTCGATGCATGATACTGGATGCTTGGGGCTAGTGCACTGGGACGACCCAGAGGGATGTATGGGGAGGGAGGAGGGAGGAGGGTTCAGGATGGGGAACACATGTATACTTGTGGCGGATTCATTTTGATATTTGGCAAAACTAATACAATTTGTAAAGTTTAAAAATAAAATAAAATTAAAAAATAAATAAATAAATACAGGTTTAAAAATTATGCAAAATGTAGACACGATTCTTGTTAGGATTTCTGTCTTCCCTAGGTAGGCTAAAAGTTCCTTGAAAGCCAGTTTCTCACTGTTAACACAGAGTTGGCCTTGTGTTTCCACATATCCCTCACCTCTGGAAAATGGATCCATGGTTGGTTGAATCCATGGAGTATAAATTGTGGATATGGAGAGCTAACTATACTACATCACATTACACATATAAGGGATTTGACCGTCTGTAGATTTCAGTATCCTCAGTGGGTCTTGGAACCAAGCCCCTGCAGGTACTCAGTAATTACTGTATTTCATAAAAAAAGACAGTCATTTTATGTATGAATGTATAGCACTGTAATTCATTGGAAGGACTGATGCTGAAGCTGAAACTCCAATACTTTGGCCACCTCATGTGAATAGTTGATTCATTGGAAAAGACCCTGATGCTGGGAGGGATTGGGGGCAGGAGGAGAAGGGGACGACAGAAGATGAGATGGCTGGATGGCATCACCGACTCAATGGACATGAGTTTGGGTGAACTCCGGGAGTTGGTGATGGACAGGGAGGCCTGGCGTGCTGTGATTCATAGGGTCGCAAAGAGTCAGACTCGACTGAGCAACTGAACTGAACTGAACTGATAGCACTGTAAAATAAGGATTAACAGCATGGATTCTGGAGCCTTAAAACCTGGATTCAAGTCCTAGGATACAGACCTCAAAGTTATATCTGCTCAATGTATTAGACCTTCTCAAGTATCAGAATCCAAGCTTTAATACTTAACAGCTGTGTGAATTATTAGTCTCTCTCACCTTTGGTTTCTTTACCTTTAACAGAAATACATTTAAATACCTATTTTTGCTCACATTCTTTCTATTAGACGTCCTGTTTTTCTTTGTAGGCAACTTTTGGAATCCTTCCTTTCTCTAAAGGTCTGTCTTGTTCATGAGGTTTCTAACAATTCAACCTTCCAGGCCAGTTATTTTATAGGGTTCTTGTGGAGGTTGGACATGTAATAACATGGATGAAGCACCAAGAATTGGGCTTGACTCACACTACGCACTTTAAAAATGTTAGCTATAATGTTATTTATCACTGTTATTTCCTTCAATGATAGTGAAAGTGAAGTCACTCAGTCGTGTCCGACTCTTTGCGACCCCATGGACTGCAGCTTCCCAGGCTCCTCCTTTCATGGGATTTTCCAGGCAAGAGTACTGGAGTGTGTTGCCATTTCCTTCTTCAGGGGATCTTCCCGACTCAGGATTGAACCTGGGTCTCCCGCATTGCGGGAGGATGCTTTACCCTCCAAGCCACCAGGGAAGCCCTTCAATGATAACTAGCTCTCAACTGGGTGAGTGTTCACTTCAAAACTGGCATAACAAATCTTTTTGAGGAAGTTGATAATAGGATTGCCACATCATCAAATGCCAGATCTGATGTCCTCTCTGTGGACTTTCCCTCTCTGTTGCTCTTAAGAGCTGATGGAAAAAGAAAGAGGAATTATACATTCAAGCAAATGAATAGTTAATAATCTCTTCTAAGCATGATCTCATCACTCCTATTTACTAGAAACCTCCAAAATTAAGAATGATAATAATTACAGCCAACTATTAACTGTTCTATGTCCTGTGTTGTATACAATGAGCTCATATACATTAGTCAATTAAGCAATTGCTCCTTTTGCCTACAAAGTCCACACTAAAAGCATCCCAAGAACTTCTGTAGTTATTATCGAATGTCTTCCCATCTGTTTCAGTGCAGCACTCATATCCTCCTGTGCCTAACGCATATGGGGACTGACCATGCTCTCAGAAGACTTGACCCTTTGCACTTTGTCAATTTTCTAATGTGGCTTTGCTTTTGTTGTTCTCTCAGCATGAACTGTCCTTCCCACCCATCTCTATCTGTTCATATCCTAGTTGTCTCTCAAGGATGTGTTCATATGCCACCTCTTCTAAGACGTCTCTCCCTATCTTTCCATCCATTCTTTCCATCCCATCCTAAATAGTCCTTTCTTTTTTTGCCTCTCAGCAGGCTTTTGCATTTCCATTGTAAACTTTTTAGTATTCTACTTTGTAGCCCTTCTGGACACTTCTTGAAATCAGGAACCTCATCTTCTGAAATGTAGCATCATGCCTGCATATATTAGGTGCTCAAAAATTCCTGAAATGAATATAAAAGAATGTCATGAAGACTTTCTTGGTTTCATATCTGTGAGAAGCAAATTCTCGTTTTTATCTAGGGACTAACAGAATGTGCTGTGTGAAATGGCTCTAGAATAATCCTGAAGCACCACCATTTCATTTCAGAAAATGTCCAAAATAGTACTTTACCCTTCAGAAATCTCACATTGGCTGCCAAATCATACAAAACAAGATGAAATGAAAAATATATGAAATAACATGAAATGAAGATCATGTGCCTTCTGTTGAATTTAATTTTGTGACTTAAAGGAAAAAGCATTTGGAATAAAACATTTGTGAATTCTAAATAAATCTGTAAAAAGGGGACAGACCAAAGATTTTCATATCCTCAGCTATTTCCAGGAAAAGTGATATATTGGATATGCAGAGAAGAGTGAGGAGGCTTCATCCATATGCCTCAACTCATCTGCACAACTAATCATATTTAGGCTGTGCTGGCAAAACCATTAACTCTTAATCAAAGTTTATAGGAGAGCCACTTTGTCAAGTAACTGACAAAGCTATGTGAATGTGTACTTGGGGTGGAGAGTGTCAGGGCAGAGGCAAATAAGATAGATATTTATTAAAAAGAATTACCTAATTCAAAATACAGTAAAGATAATGTCTAGAATTTAGGCTAATCTGACAATTTTGTGACCACCTGAATTCATGACAGTCAAAATGTCTGATTTGATTAAATGTTCAGCATTTTCTATCATTCTAAAGAGAAATATCTTTCATATGTGATATGACATATTGGTAACAGAAAGAAAAAAAAAAAAGAACACAGGAATCCCAAAGATTCACACTGGAAAACTTGGCCTTGGATGTCATGTGGCAATATTATTATCCTGCCTTTTATGGTATCCTTTCTCCCATGATACTCATAGCCTTTAACCACCTGGTATGTGTCTCAGGTTACAGGTCAACAAACTTAGATGTACAGAGTGAAGCCAAGTTTCAAATCAGTGACAGAGCTTAAAATGGAATCCTCATCTTAATTCTGGGTACTACTTATTAGAATACATATACCACACACAGTTAACATAAGGGTAGTAATAAATAGTGTACACTCTGGAAACAGAATTTGAAAATTTGAATCCAGACTCATCTGTGGCCTTCTGCAACTTACTTTACCTCTCTCTGCCTTGGTTTCCTTGTCCATAAACAAGGATAATGATAGGACCTGTCTCAGAGTGTTTTTAGGATGATTAGAAAAGTAATGGCACCCACTCCAGTACTCTTGCCTGGAAAATCCCATGGACGGAGGAGCCTGGTAGGCTGCAGTCCATGGGGTCGCTAAGAGTCGGACACGACTGAGCCACTTCACTTTCACTTTTCACTTTCATGCATTGGAGAAGGAAATGGCAACCCACTCCAGTGTTCTTGCCTGGAGAATCCCAGGAATGAGGGAGCCTGGTGGGCTGCCATCTATGGGGTTGCACAGAGTCGGACATGACTGAAGCGACTTAGCAGCAGAAGATAAGTAAACATTTGAAAAAGTTCAGTGAATGGTACATACTAAGTACTATGTAAGGGTCTGTTAAATAAATACACATAGTCGTGAAACACAAAGAGAATAAAAACCCCTAGAAATGCATATTGGAATCAAGAAGTTTTGATTAAAGAGTCTTTTACCCTAAAGGGTGAGAGACTAGCATCATCACCATTCCAGTTTGTCCAGGACTGAACAGTTTCAGGCACCTGAGATTTTCCATGCTAAAACCCAGGGAGTCCAAGACTTTCAGTGCAAATATGGATGACTGCTCAACTAAAAGGGATTCAAGTAGGTAATAGTGATAGACCTCGTTTGGTTTTTTAAAACTTCTATCAAGTACTACTCAGTATATAACACATATTTCCTCATTTACTCTTCCTAAGAACTCTGCAAGTAAGGTAATTTTATTCTCACTGCTTGGGAAAGAAAACTCAGATATAAAACAATAATTTTCCAAAGATACATAATTCTAAGAATGATCACAGATGGCTCTCTCATTTGCCAGGGTTCAAAGTCTATGCTTTTAGATGTTTTGTTCTACATTGTAAGATGACCTCCTCTGGGAAGGAGTACCCGAGCAAGTTCAGGTCCACTTGACAGGCCTGAAGTAGTGAGCTTGTCAAGACGGACCCTTTAAAGCTCAAAAGCTATCAGTCTGGCCACACTGTGCCTGACTTTCCTGATTATATGTGCCTCCCTGGGGGTCTTTCATAAAGCTACCTGTCAACCCCCCAGCTGGATGTACAGAAAAGAAAAAGTCAACCTCTTGCCATTTTGTTGGAACTTAATAAAAACATCAGAGTAAGTTTTTCTATTGCTTACCACTTTTCATTCACTCTTTACTAATTTTTCCCTTTTAAAAATTCAGCCCTCTTTCAGCCTAAAATCTTAAAATTTATCTACCCTAGTCATCCCTTTCCTCCATTCCTGATATTATTTGGCTAGTATAAGGAATAAAATAAACACAGCCAGATCCATTTAAATTTCTTTTCTCTGAAACTTCATCTCCTAGCGTATTTTTAGAACTCTTCCATTTTATGACACATTAGCAGTGGGATGAACTATAAATATACCTGGGAGAGGGTCTCACTTGACAACAGCATCCTCAGCACAGGCAGGTGCAGCTCTGTCTGTTTGTAGAAGCCACTGAAACCCACCTCATTGTTCCTTACTCTTCCAGTCCACAGACATAAGTGTGTGGATGGTGTGAATGCCAGAGTTTGAACAAGGAGTAAAACAATACCAACAAAATTGCCCACACACTCTCTATTTTGGGAACTTGCTTTAATTTATTTGAAATGTTCAAGAATACATATCTTCATCCTTCCATGCAAAAGAGGATTAAAAAAATGATGGAACATAGTCTCGGTTATGGAAGTTTTTAATAATAACTCTGGTAATTAAAAACTCACTTCTGCAAAATCTACTTCTTAAAGTACATGTTTTATTTATTTTAGCTGACTAGCTGGAAAATATTTCCACACCTCGCCTTGCTGGTAAGAGGGTTGGTTATGTTTTGCAGTAACTGCTCACTCCCCTTTCCTAGGAATAGCTGCAGCCCACACTCTCAGTCATGTTTCTATTCCTCTCCCATTCCTGAGTCTGAGCTGACCAAATCTGGAGGATGATCAGACACAAGGAAGCATATGCACGGGCCAAGCAAATTCTCTCAGGATTTTCAAGTAAGAAATACGCAGAGGGTACTCTGTTGATAGTCATCTTTGAAATAAGCACATCTGCACCTCCAAATCCACATTTTCAAAATGAGACTATATGAAGTAATGTTTGCAAAAGTGAATGTCATCTCTAAACTAAGCTACTGTATAAAGACAATGGACTTTTCATTGTTTTGGTTTTTGTTTTTATTTTCTTGTGTGGGTCCAACCAATACAGGTATTCATCATTTGCAGCTTCTGAGGAGTTTTCTGAACTTACTTTTGTTCAGTCACTCAGTCATGTCCAACCTTTGTGATCCCAGGAACTGCAGGATGCCAGGCTTCACTGTCTCCTGGAGTTTGCTCAATCTCATGTTCATTGAATCATTAATGCTATCTAACCATCTCATCCACTGTTGCTCCCTTCTCCTTTTGTCTTCAATCTTTCCCAGCATCAGGATCTTTCTAATGAGTCAGCTCTTCCCATCAGGTGGCCAAAGTATTGGAGCTTTAGCATCAGCATCAATCCTTCCAATGAATATTCAGGGTTGATTTCTTGTAGGATTGACTGGTTTTATCTCCTTGCTGTCCAAAAGACTCTCAAGAGTATTCTCTAGCACCACAGTAAATAATGACAGTAAACATATGGTTTAGTTGAGAATGACCAAATACTTACTCTATATACAATGCACATGTATAATATATAAATATATGCTACATATACAGTGCATGCATGTATAGATAAAGATTCACAGAGCATTTCCACATTACAGGTAATAAGTAGTGTGATGGTAGTGTTAGAGTGAAGTATCACTAAACTATTGGTGAGATCCTTAGTCCTATATCCTGTGTTTCCACTGCTATAACACATAATAAATGTTAATAATGCTACAGCACACTGGAGTAAGCTGCCAGTCAGATCAACACGTGGGGCATGCTGCTACTGGAAAAGTCTTATCCTAACCCTAACTCTTCTAATTCTGTGCTTCTATTGATCGTTTCTTTTTCTTCTCATTTTCTCAGTCCCCAGGTCTGTCTATCTCAAACTGGTTACCTTGTTTTATCAGGGCGCTTTGTTTTATTAACTTCAGCAAATTCTAAATCCCCTTGAACCAGCTCAGAGATACTTTTTATACATTTTTAAAATTTTATTATTATAATTGTTTTACCATGTTGTTAGTTTCTGATGTACTGCAATGTGAATCAGGCATATGTATACATATGTCCCCTCCCTCTGGAACCTCCCTCCCACGCTCCCACTTAACCCTCTAGGTCATCACAGAGCACCGAGCTGAGCTCCCTGTGCTATGAGCAGCTTCCCACTAGCTCTCTGTTTTACACATGACAGTGTATGTATGTCAGTGCTACTCTCTGAATTCATCCCACCCTCCCCTTCTCCCCACTGTGTCCATATGTCTGTTCTCTACGTTTGTGTCTCTCTATTCCTGCCCTGCAAATCGGTTCATCAGTACCTTTTTTCTAGATTCCACAGATATACGTGTGTGTGCGTGTGCGTCAGTCATGTTCGACTCTTTGCCACCCAATGGACTGTAGTGCTCCTGGCTCCTCTGTCCGTGGGATTCTCCAGGCAAAAACACTGGAGTAGGTTGCCATGCTCTCCTCCAGGGGATCTTCCCAACCCAAAGATCAAACCCACATCTTCTGTGGCTCCTGCATTGCAAGCAGATTCTTTACTGCTGAGCCACCAGGGAAGTCCTCCATATATACATATACTAATATACGTTATTTTTTTTTCTCTGACTCAGATACATTTCAGAGTCTATCAACTTTTGTCGAATAGTGCAATTTAGTGCCATTTCTAGTTTATTACTAAACATATTCCTGCAGACCTACTTAAGGAAGATCACACTCTAGCCACCCTCCCTCTTTTCCATATTGCTGGAGGTGGACATGCTGCTTTGTCCCTGGTCAGCAAACACAGCAGTTCATTCAAACCATAGGCCTTCATCCTAGCTGTGCCCTTCAGTAGCTCTGTTTTCTTTGCATGACTGACTCTTCGTCATACATGGTTTGCCTTCAAGCTGAATGCTTTTCTTTAACCACTCAATCTGAAGCAGCAATCCAGGTACTCTCTCATCAGCCCTATTATTGTCATCTAAGGCAATGGCACCCCACTCCAGTACTCTTGCCTGAAAAATCCCATGGACGGAGGAGTGTGGTAGGCTGCAGTCCATGGGTTCGCTAAGAGTCAGACTGAGCGACTTCACTTTCACTTTGTACTTTCATGCATTGGAGAAGGAAATGGCAACCCACTTCTGTGTTCTTGCCTGGAGAATCCCAGGGACAGGGGAGCCTGATGGGCTGCCATCTATTGGGTCACACAGAGTCGGACACGATTTATGTGACTTAGCAGCAGCAGCAGCAGCAGCAGCAGTGCCATATTTATTTGGAGAAGGCAATGGCAACCCACTCCAGTACTCTTGCCTGGAAAATCCCATGGACAGAGGAGCCTGGTAGGCTGCATTCCATGGGGTCGCTAAGAGTCGGGCAAGACTGAGCGACATCACTTTCACTTCTCACTTTCATGCATTGGAGAAGGAAATGGCACCCCACTCCAGTGTTCTTGCCTGGAGAATCTCAGGGACAGAGGAGCCTAGTGGGCTGCCGTCTATGGGGTCGCACAGAATCAGACACAACTGAAGCGACTTAGCAGCAGCAGCAGCAGCAGCCATATTTATTGTATTTGTTTATTGCCTTTCTGCCCCCCACTCCGTGTGAGTTCCTGCAGGACAAAAGCTTGTCAGTCATGTTCTCATGTGCTCCCTAGAACCTAGAACAGTGCTGGCATTTAGTCAGCCCTCAAATATATCCCAATAAGGGATGTTCAATAAATTATTCTCCTGCAACTGCCTCCTACCTAGAAAATATTTATAAACTCAGGTTTTAACAAGAGAAAGTTTCCATGAAGGACATCTGAAAACATCTGTCCCATCATATAGATGTTATTGATTATTCCTGAGTCACATTAATAAATATATTCCTGGATTAATTAATAAAAAGTCACTTGGAGTTAGTACTTTATTTCATGTTATGTTTTATGTGAGGATTTTAAAAGCATTTTATATACAATGTCATTTGCAAAATTTTGAGTTTTTATAATTATCTATGGTCAGAGAAGGACACCACCTATGCATGTTTTAAAAATATCCCTAGGTCCCCTTACTCAAATACATCCTATCAAATACCAGGCTACTCATGACCTTAAGTTATGCTATTCAAATCAAATAGCATAACTGTTAAAATCAAATTTATAATGAAGTCCTGTTCAGTTCTAAAGGCAATTCCTAAGGTAAAAAAATCACACATAGACGAAATTACCCTTAAAACTCCCTTAAGTCACCCATGAAGCACATATGCTATTTCTGAGCAAATCAAGCATAATTAGTTTTTTTCCTTCCCCAATATCTTTGGAACAGAAAGCAATATCTTCAACTGAGCATCAGATGAAGTATTTGTGCATACTGAGGGAAATTTACATATATTTAAATTTTAGAATAAAATTTAGCTCAACAAAGCATTCATATACTGAAAACAGAAATTGAGACTTACAAAGGAGAAACATTTATAAATATATACTGTCTTGTTCATTCCCAATCATCCATAAGATGGAGTAGAATCAATGCTATAGACTGAATTGTGAGTGCCCCACTGCATTTCATATGTTGAAGCTCTAATCCAGTGTGACTGTATTTAGAAATAGGGCCTTTGGAGTATATGCAGGTCAGGATGCAACAGTTAGAACTGGACATGGAACAACAGACTGGTTCCAAATAGGAAAAGGAGTACGTCAAGGCTGTATATTGTCACCCTGCTTATTTAACTTCTATGCAGAGTACATCATGAGAAACATTGGGCTGGAAGAAGCACAGCTGGAATCAAGATTGCCAGGAGAAATATCAATAACCTCAGATATGCAGATGACACCACCCTTATGGCAGAAAGTGAAGAGGAACTAAAAAGCCTCTTCATGAAAGTGAAAGAGGAGAGTGAAAAAGTTGGCTTAAAGCTTAACATTCAGAAGACAAAGATCATGGCATCTGGTCCCATCACTTCATGGGAAATAGATGGGGAAACAGTGTCAGACTTTATTTTTGGGGGGTCCAAAATCCCTGCAGATGGTGATTGCAGCCATGAAATTAAAAGACGCTTACTCCTTGGAAGGAAAGTTATGAACAACCTAGATAGCATATTGAAAAGCAGAGACATTACTTTGCCAACAAAGGTCCATCTAGTCAAGGCTATGGTTTTTCCTGTGGTCATGTATGGATGTGAGAGTTGGACTGTGAAGAAAGCTGAGCACCGAAGAATTGATGCTTTTGAACTGTGGTGTTGGAGAAGACTCTTGAGAGTCCCTTGGACTGCAAGGAGATCCAACCAGTCCATTCTGAAGGAGATCAGCCCTGGGATTTCTTTGGAAGGAATGATGCTAAAGCTGAAACTCCAATACTTTGGCCACCTCATGCGAAGAGTTGACTGATTGGACTGATTGGAAAAGACTCTGATGCTGGGAGGGATTGGGGGCAGGAGGAGAAGGGGACGACAGAGGATGAGATGGCTGGATGGCATCACGGACTCAATGGACGTGAGTTTGAGTGAACTCTGGGAGTTGGTGATGGACAGGGAGGCCTGGCGTTCTGCAATTCATGGGGTCGCAAAGAGTCAGACATGACTGAGCAACTGAACTGAAATGAGCTGAACTGAAGGTTGTAAGGATAGAGTTCTCATTAAATAGGATTCATGGCCTTATAAAACAAGGAAGAGAGAAACCTCTCTATAAGCTAGATGAGGACACAAACAGTAGGCATCAGCAATCTAAAAAGCCAATTCTCAGCAGAACTGGACCATGCTGTTACTCTAATCTGACTTCCAATTTCCACAACTATAACTACAAGTAAATGTCTGTTGCTTGAACCAGTCTATGGTACTTTGTTACAGCAGCTTGGGCTAACTAGTCCAGTAGGGAACACATGATAATTCATCCTTTCTCTTCTGTTCCTTAATACCCAAACCCTGTGCTCAAGCTCGATTTACTTAACTGGGCATATGACACAACTCTTCTGTTAACACATTGAATTATAATTGGTTATCACTACCCTGAATGGAGGAGTTGATTGAATTTGTTAGCCAGTTATCCAACAACATGTGACAGGATGGGATACATGAGATCCAGTTAGAACTAAGTGAAGAGTCAAGAAAATTCAGGTACAAAATTTCTATCAAAGGAATACTGAAGCATATGCCAACAGGTAGGCTGAGGCTTGGGCATCTAAGGGGTGGCAGAAAGGCTGGGCACTAAGTTCTAGAAGTTTGGAAAGGAGACTAACAAAGGAGATAAATAAAACAAAGATATGTTGGTAGCAAACATCTTTCTCGGTTTTGCCTAAGGCTCTTCCTGCTCATAAATGTAATAACTGTGAGAATTGCTCAGTGTGTTATTAATCTTCCAGGAGACAGATAAACAGCCCCACTTACCAGCTCTTCATACGCCCTCCATTCATCCTCTCAAAGGACGAACGGAGAAAATTCACTTCCAGAAATAACAAAGGGGAAGATTACCTATTCTTACTCACACCTATACAAAATTTTAAGTACACTTACACAGAAAGGTAGGCGAATCATCTACAAAGTGAAATGGTTTTTGTGATCTTCAGGAGGGAAAAAAAAGAGCCACCTCATTTATGCTTTAACAAAACAGGAAATTATAAGTTAGAGACTTTGAATGCTGAGAATTTGAGATAACTTTTAACTGACTAATGGATTCTTTTTAAAGAGACTCTGTCCTTTATGGTCTTTTTGAATTTTCAATTTCCTCCATCTTAACTGTCAAAATGGAAGTGGTGCTCTGCCTATTACAGTAATTAGTCGAAATGAGGAGAGAGCTATGAAAGGAATTCAGAAACCACAGAATGTTAGTATTAATGCTGTTTGTGTTTCAAGTATGAACAATGGGCAGAAATATGCATTCCAAATGACTGAAGCACCTAGACCTGACGTTCTGTCAATAACATTCTGTGACACCTATTGTGTGCAGAGCACCATGCCTGGCTGCTGTTTGGAGAAAGAAAATAAACTCAGGACATCCCTTATCTTCCAGTTTACAAGGCTGCAGGTCTCAATAGACCAAGACACTTTGGGAAGCCATTCTCACAAGAAGAGGCCATTTTGTCAGAACTGATGACAACTGTTAAAGACAAATTGTATCTCTGTTAAAGACAAATGTAAAGTTGTGTGGCCCTAAATTTAAAGAGAACAATTAACTTCAAGAGACTGTAATTCTCATTTTTCTCAGGGAAGTCTCAATTTTGTCTATTACTTGATGTAGCTTAAAAAAAAATTAATATAGCTCATTAAAAGCAGTGGAAATTCTACTCAGTACTCTGTGATGACTCAAATGGGAAGAAAATCCAAAAAAGAGGGGACATGTGTAAGCATACAGCCAATTCATTTTGCTGTACAGCAGAAACTAACACAACATTGAAACGACACTGCAACTATATCCCAATAAAAATTAAAAATTTTTAAAATGTAACTAAACCCAATGAAAGCAGTTCCCTTAGTGCCTTTAGCACTGGTAATTGCCACAGATCAAATCAGCTTGAGATATTCTCCATGTGACTATGAGAGATTTTAGAAAGTGAGCTGTGAGCCTGCTACTTGTGGACTGTCCTACTCACAGGAATTGGATTTACTACAATCCTGAGTAAATCCCTGAGCAATCCCTGAGCAAAGACTTTCTTGACAGGCTCTCTTATTAAAGACTGAAAAAATTAATCCATTTTAATAATTCCAAGCAGATTTAAAAATAAAGTTTATGTGAAATTTCAGCACCAACAGAAGATGTGCTTGACTTGCTACAGAAATATTTTCAGTTTGACATGAGAATTGGTATCATACAAATCAAGGCAGAGCTGTGAAGGAGAAACACGTAACAAGCATGACTCATGGGACAGAATTGTAAACAACTTCACTTTTTATCTCCCACTGTCTCTTCAAATTTATTCTGTTGGGTTAATATTTCAACTGTCTCCAGATGAAAATTTGGGCAGTCCACATTACCTTTTCTGGGTACTCTTAAGTAATAAGAAGTTCTAGAGTCACTTTAAACCACAAAACAATGTTTTATGTCACTAGTAAATCAAAAGTCTAAACCTAATTTAAAGCCAAAGATACTCCCTCCCCACAGATGAAGACTGTAGGAGAGAAACATGGAGTTGGAGAAGAACCAGTGGGCTTCTCTTTTGTTATTGGGTTAGTTAAAAAGTTCGTTCAGATTTTCTATAGCATCTTATGGAAAAATCTGAACAAACTTTTTGACCAACCCAATACTTTGTGGTTCTACCCATCTACCCCCATCTTTAACTGGAAAATCTGAAAGACAGGAGGTTCAAAAAGACCTTACTTGACTGATACACTTGTGAGCTGGTTTTGGTCCTCCTCAGGTTTGTCAAATGTTTAAAAGGTGAATTCTTTTGTGGGTTCTTCTAAAATTACCCACACATACAAAGCTGGACAGTTCTAGGCTACAGTGCCCTTAAAATGAAAGATGGATTCTTCATATTAATGGCTAATGCTCCTTCCTCATCTTTAATGTGTGATTAATCCCTCTATGTCCCTCTGTTGTTGTAGGCCACTTTTCTAAGCATCTTTTTGAATACAATTTAAGATAATCTCAGACCAGATTTCTCTTAGAGCAAGGAGCCTACATCTATTCCATAGAAAATATTCAACCCATCAATTTATTCACCCTCCAAATGGTTACTGAGATCCTATTAGGTATCAAGCACTCTTAAAAATATCATATGCTGAAATATAAATGAGTAATCTGCCTCAAAGTATACCTTTTCCAAGGGTTATTGGTATCTTTAAAAAAAATGCTTTAAACCACATGATTAAATTGCACAATCCTAATAACACAGACAGACTTATTCAATAGAGTCCCATAAGCTTATTCAGAAGGCCCAACATGAAACCTGTACATGCAGATGCTCCCAAAACAACAATGTGCTCTGAGCATGAAGCCAGGGGCCATACACGTTTAACGTGCAGAGAGATCACTGCTTTTTCTTAAATTGTGTGGTTATTTGGGGTTATTTGAGGATGACAGACATTACAGGGAATGGAGGGGTTAAATCTCTTTAACCTATTCATTGATTCTGTTTTTATATCATTAATATTTATAATTCTGTGTTAGTACTAATTTTTAATAACAGAATCATAGAATATCTGTGATGGAAGAGACCTTAGAAACTCTGTTCAAAGCATCTCAGTACATGATTTTTCTATGTATGTGAGATTACATGCATGCATCTCTAGGGACTTAGTTAGATAAGAATGTGCTCTAAGCATGTATGCAGAAAATTCATCAATACTAGCTTTGATTTCTTTGGGCAGATGTTGGAACTGCACAAATATTTATCTTGCACCCTCAGCTCACCAGAGTGAAGGCTAAATTATCAAATGACAGATATATTTATATATGAGGGAAGTCTAATCTGGCATAGCTTGGGGAGTTTGAGATGGGAAAAATTAGAAGAGTCTAATCAAGGTCCTTCTACTCATAATTTTCTAAGGGGTCTCTGTGCAGGATGCTTGACATTTAAAAAAATATATAAATTTATTTATTTTTATTGGAGTCTAATTACTTTACAATATTGTATTGGTTTTGCCATACATCAACATGAATCCATCACGGGTGTACACGTGTTCCTCATTCTGAACACCCCTCCCACCTCCCTCCCCATACCATCCCTCTGGGTCATCCCAGTGCACCAGCCCCAAGCATCCTGTATCCTGCATCGAACCTGGACTGGCGATTCATTTCATATATGATATTATACATGTTTCAATGCCATTCTCCCAAATCATTCCACCCTCTCCCTCTCCCACAGAGTCCAAAAGACTGTTCTATACATCTGTGTCTCTTTTGCTGTCTCGCATACAGGGTTATCATTACCATCTTTCTAAATTCCATATATATGCATTAGTATACTTTATTGGTGTTTTTGTTTCTGGCTTATTTCACTTTGTATAATAGGCTCCAGTTTCATCCACCTCATTAGAACTGATTCAAATGTATTCTTTTTAGTGGCTGAGTAATACTCCATTGTGTATATGTACCACAGCTTTCATATATATATATATATATATATATATATATATATAACCTGAAGGAGGCTCACTGGAGGGCATATCAACCAACACAAAAATTATCTGGTGTGTTCAGGAAACAGCCAGGATGTCTGTATGTCCAGAAGATATTAAGGAAAAGGGAAAAAAGAAGGTAAGAGAAGGGGGCAAGGAGCAAAGAAGGTGAGAGCAGATTATAGAGGACAGTAATTCTCAACCCTGGATGTCCACTAGGATCACTTGAAGACCTTCTAGCAAATAGCGCTGCCTCAATCATAAAACCAATAAACTCAATATTGTGGGGAATCAGACTTCAACATGAATATTTCTTTAAAGCTCACCAGACTGTGTCTAATGTGAACCAAGTTGAAGAATCTCTTGTAGGACATTATAGGTAACTTGACTCTAACTTGGAGTAAATGAGAAACCACTAGAATAGGGGTTTTGAACAGAGGAACGTCTGATCTTGCTTAGGTTTTCAAAAGGTCCCTCTGGCTATTGTGTTGAGAATAGATCCTAAGGGGACTGGAACCAGAACTAGTTTTAGAATGCCTTTGCAATAATCTAGATAACAGTGGTTTGGTCTAGCCTGGAGCACTAGTCGTGTGAAAAGTGGTTGAATTCCACATACATTTGAAGAGAGAACTGACAGCATTTGCAGATGTATTTGCAGTTGGGAGATGGGAGAGAAAAACAGAAGTCAAAGATGCTGACCCAAGTACATTTTTTCCTCTACAAGTTCCAGAAGTGCCTGTCATTTTTGTACTCACTTTTTGAAGCTTCTCCCTTTCCGTGCATTTCATTCCTTCCACGTGGTTTTCCTTCCCCTCCATGTTTCCTTCTCAAAATCCTGCTCTTTGGAGAGCTCTTAAAAATGTATCTGTTGAGACATAAATGAGTGTTGAGATTTAAAGTGTACTTTTCCCAAAGAACATTTGCATTGTAGAGGAACAGTTGTATGTGAATAATGTGCCTTTTAAACTTTATGAATAAATATTTCCTGTAATCCTAAATACACATATTGATTTATTCTATGGAGCAAGTTCTAAGAGCAATAGACACAGAATTTCTGCTTTGAGGAGGCTTTAGAGACAGCAGTGACATGAGGTAAGGGAACAGTCAGGGAGCTTGTCTTGAAACTGAGCTTGCACAAAACCCCATCATTTTTCTTTTGGATCATAAGCTTATTTGAAGCATTTTATAGGTGATTAATGGAATGGCAGGTAGAGAGGAAGGAAAGGATTAAAATCCCAACCATACCTTAGCACCACTACTATCTTCACACATGTTTCTTTTCTATTATTATTAAACGATAAAACAGAATAACTGTGATAGAAGAGATCTCAGAAAGCATCTATTTCATATCTGTGTGTGTGCGTGTGTGTGTGTGTGCGCGCACGTGCGTGCATACTCAGTCACAGTTGTGTCTGACTCTTTGTGACCCCATGGACTGCAGCCTACCAGGCTCCTCTGTTCATGGGATTTCCTAGGCAAGAATGTTACCAAGTTCAAGCTCAATTTGCTCACCACATGAAAGGCCAGTGAATCAGAGAGCCAGCTGACCAAGAAGATGGTAGACTAATGTCTCAAAATAACCATTTTATGGGGTCTGGATGACAGGTTCTTTTATAGATCAGAAATGGGAGGTAGGGAGGTGAGGAAACAAAGTAAAAAGGCCATTAATCTTGCAAATATCTCCTAGAATGGCAAACCTCAGGCAGGGGATGTGTTCATTTCTTCCTTCCTGGCATCTCTAAGGTTCTGAGCAAAGGCACTTTAGTTTAATAGCCAGGCAGAGGGGCAGGATTCTCTGAGGCAGGCCATTCTGTATGATTATAACAAGAAAAGCAATGAAAAGCAAGTCAAACAAACAATTCCAACATGGAGTCAGATTTGGATTTTCCTTGCAATAAGAATACTGGCATGGGTTGCCATTTCCTCCTCCAGGAGATCTTCTCAACCCAGGGATCAAGCCCACATCTCTAGCATCTCTTTCATTGGCAGGCATATTCTTTACCACTGAATATGGCAAGACCATATCATATCTCTAGGATTCCAGAAATGGAGATTGAGCCTTGGAGAGGCTGTGTTTCTCACACAAGTATCCAAAGCTACATCAGATGGAGTCTTTCAGTATTCCAACAAAACTCAAGCTTTTTCACTCAAACTTTAAGCATCAGTGATCATTTAACTAGAAATATAGTCTTTAAATTTTTATTTTTAATACTATTGCAATAAAAAGGAAGGAAAAAAAAGAGAGAAATTAGTTTTCCTTCCTCCTGAGAACAAAGAAAAAAAGAGAACAGTGAACAGGCTTGAACAATCCTAGATTTTTTACTTCTAACTCTTCATGTCTGTAACTAAGTTTGCTTTTCTGCCTCCCACCTCTACAGGAGCTACATTTTGTACCTAATATCCTTTGACTCTATGCTAAATACCTCTTGTATCTGGTGCTTACACTTACAACACTCTCTTCCCCTTGTAGCGCTTCTTTTTTACATATTAAAAAGAAGCCCACAGAGCCACTGAACTTCAGACTCAATTACTGGGTTACTGATGCCAGCCTATGACTGTTTTAAAAATAATCCAAGAGGAAGAAGACAAGATCCTAATACCTCTGTTTTCCTCATCACTGACTCAAAACTGTGAGCCTTCATCTTATATAAGCCCCTATAGGGCTTATATAGACTCTTCATGGAGGAGGTGGGGCACAGTTCTTGAGACACGCACCTACTGTGTTCCCCTCTCCACCCGCTGACAACGAAAGCCACCTTTCTATTTCCTACAAACTCTGTCTAGTATTTTCTTATTCAGCTACAATGGGCAGAGGAAACCAAGATTTTGGCCAGCAACAGTACTTTATTAAAAATAATGTGTATTATTATAACTAATCAGATAATCTAAGGTTGTATTGAGAGCAAGTTACTGATTTCCTTACCTCCTCCATTCCTACTCTGAAATACGTTTCTCTACTCTCATACATGCATTTGCATATATATACATCCACATATATATGATTATGTGTTGTTTTTAACAAAAAAAGGGTGATATCATAAATGTGTGCACATATGTGTATACTTTACAGCATCGGACCTTGCTTCTATCACCAGTCACATCTGCAACTGGGTGTTATTTTTGCTTTGGCTCCACCTCTTCATTCTTTTTGGAGTTATTTCTCCACTGATCTCCAGTAGCATATTAGGCACCTACCGACCTGGGGAGTTAATCTTTCAGTGTCCTATCATTTTGTCTTTTCATACTGTTCATGGGGTTCTCAAGGCAAGAATACTGAAGTGGTTTGCCATTCCCTTCTCCAGTGGACCACATTCTGTCAGACCTCTCCACCATGACCCGACTGTCTTAGGTGGCCCCACACAGCATGGCTTAGTCTCACTAAGTTAGACAAGGCTGTGGTTGATGTGATTAGATTGTTAGTTTTCTGTGATGGTGGTTTTCAGTCTGTCTGCCCTCTGATGCCCTCTCTCAGCACCTACTGTCTTTACCATGTAAAGAGCAATATTGCATAGGAACCTGGAATGTTAGTTCCATAAATCAAGGCAAATTAGAAGTGGTCAAACAGGAGATGGCAAGAGTAATATAATATATAATATATTATATATAGTAATATATATAGTAATTATATTATATATAGTATTATATAATATATATAATAATATAGAGTAAATGTAAATATTTTAGGAATTGGTGAACTAAAATCGACAGGTGTGGGTGAATTTAACTCAGATGACCATTATATCTACTACTATGGGCAAGAATCCCTTAGAAGAAATAGGGTAGCCATCATAGTTAACAAAAGAGTCCAAAATGCAGAACTTGGATGCAATTTCAAAAACAACAGAATGATCTCTGTTCGTTTCCAAGGTATCAATATGACAGTAATCCAAGTCTATGTCCTGACCACTAATGCTGAAGAAGCTGAAGTTGAATGGTTTTAAGAAGATCTAAAAGATCTTTTTAGAACTAACACCCAAAAAAGATGTCCTCTTCATTATAGGGGACTGGAATGAAAAAATAGGAAGTCAAGAAACACCTGGAGTAATAGGCAAATTTGGCCCTGGAGTACAGAATGAAGCAAAGCAAAGGCTAATAGAGTTTTGCCAAGAGAATGCACTGGTCATAGCAAACACACTCTTCCAACAACACAAGAGAGCACTCTACACATGAACATCACCAGATGATCAACACTGAAATCAGACTGATTATATTCTTTGCAGCCAAAGATGGAGAAGCTCTATACAGTCAGCAAAAACAAGACCGGGAGCTGACTGTGGCTCAGATTATGAATACCTTATTGCCAAATTCAGATGTAAATTGAAGAAAGCAGGGTAAAACACTAGACTATTCAGGTATGACCTAAATTAAATCCCTTATGATTATACAGTGGAAGTGAGAAATAGATTTAAGGGATGAGAGCTGATAGACAGAGTGCCTGATGAACTATGGATGGAAGTTCATGGCATTGTATAGGAGACAGGGATCAAGAACATCCCCAAGAAAAAGAAATATAAAAAAACAAAATGGCTGTCTGAGGAGGCCTTACAAAGAGCTGTGAAAAGAAAAGAAGCAAAAAGCAAAGGAGAAAAGGAAAGATATATTTATTTGAATGCAGAGTTCCAAAGAATAGCAAGGAGAGATAAGAAAGCCTTCCTCAGTAATCAGTGGAAAGAAATAGAAGAAAATAATAGAATGGGAAAGACTAGAGATCTCTTCAAGAAAATTAGAGATATCAAGGGAACACTTCATGCAAAGATGGGCTTAATAAAAGACAGAAATGGTATGGACCTAAGAGAAGCAGAAGATATAAGAAAAGTGGGAAGAATACTGTACAAAAAAGATCTTCAAGACCCAGATAATCACGATGGTGTGATTACTCACCTAGAGCCAGACATCCTGGAATGTGAAGTCAAGTGGGCCTTAGAAAGCATCACTATGAACAAAGCTAGTGGAGGTGATGGAATTCCAGTTGAGCTATTTCAAATCCTAAAAGATAATGCTATGAAAGTGCTTCACTCAATATGCCAGCAAATTTGAAAACCTCAGCAGTGGCCACAACTGGAAAAGGTCAGTTTTCATTCCAATCCCAAAGAAAGGCATACCAAAGAATGCTCAAACTACCACACAATTGCACTCATCTCACACGCTAGTAAAGTAATGCTCAAAATTCTCCAAACCAGGCTTCAGCAATACATGAACCATGAACTTCCAGATGTTCAAACTGGATTTAGAAAAGGCAGAGGAACCAGAGATCAAATTGCAAACATTCATTGGATCATCAAAAAAGCAAGAGAGTTCCAGAAAAGTATCTACTTCTGCTTTATTGACTATGCCAAAGCCTTGGACTGTGTGGATCACAATAAACTGTGGAAAATTCTTCAAGACATGGGAATATCATACCACCTGACCTGCTTCTTGGGAAATTGTGTCAAGGCTGTATATTGTCACCCTGCTTATTTAACTTATATGCAGAGTACATCATGAGAAATGCTGGGCTGGATGAAGCACAAGCTGGAATCAAGATTGCCAGGAGAAATATCAATAACCTCAGATATGCAGACGACACCACCCTTTGGCAAACAGTAAAGAGGAACTAAGAGCCTCTTGATGAAAGTGAAAGAGGAGAGTGAAAAAGTTGGCTTAAAGCTCAACATTCAGAAAAGTAAGATCATGGCATCTGGTCCCATCACTTCATGGGAAATAGATGGGGAAACAGTGGAAAGAGTGGCTGATTTTATTTTTGGGGGCTCCAAAATCACTGCAGATGGTGATTTCAGCCATGAAATTAAAAGATGCTTACTCCTTTGAAGGAAACTTATGACCAACCTAGATAGCATATTAAAAAGCACAGACATTATTTTGCCAAAAAGGTCCATCTTGTCAAGGCTATGGTTTTTCCAGTTGTCAAATATGGATGTGAGAGCTGGACTATAAAGAAACCTGAACGCTGAAGAATTGATGCTTTTAAACTGTTGTGTTGGCAAAGACTCTTGAGAGTCACCTGGACTGCAAGGAGATCAAACCAGTCCATCCTAAAGGAAATCAGTCCTGAATATTCATTGGAAGGACTGGTGCTGAAGCTGAAACTCCAATCCTTTGGCCACCTGATGCGAAGAGCTGACTCATTTGGAAAGACCCTGATGCTGGGAAAGATTGAGGGCAGGAGGAGAAGGGTACAACAGAGGATGAGACGATTGGACGGCATCACCGACTCGATGGATATGAATTTGGGTAAACTCTGGGAGTTGGTGATGGACAGGGAGGCCTGGCGTGCTGCAGTCCCCAGGGTCACAAAAAGTCATACACGACTGAGGGACTGAACTGAACTGATGTACATACTGTCGTCTTAAAAAATAGTTACAACCTAAAAGTTAAGAGTTGTATTTATTGGCAGAAATTTTTAGGACTTAAGCTCAGGAGGCAGCATCTCAGGTAACCCCGAGGAAACTACTCCAAGGAGAAGGGCGAAGCCAGATTATATAGAAGTTTTGCAACAAAGGGCAGATAGTCTATCAAAATGAAATGAAAGTCAGTCAGTTGTGTCTGACTCTTTGTGACACCATGGACAGGGATGAGTAGCCTTTCCCTTCTCCAGGGGATCTTCCCAACCCAGGGAATGTACCCTGGTCTCCCACATTGCAAGTGGATTCTTTATACCAGCTGAGCCACAACGGAAGCCCAGTCTATCAAAAGATTATTGTTAATTAAGGAAAACCAGATATCCCAAATCGAGGATATTAGCACTTTTCTATGTATGGGAAGAAAAGAGAGTCTGGGCTTACTGAAATCATTCCTTCCATGAGCATCTCAGCTATCTGGGGCATTTTTCACATCCTGCGTGCCTCAGGACTCCCAGTAGGGAGTGGCTTCAGCCTAATGGCTGCCAGATCACAGAGATATTATATTCCTTCCTGAGTGCCCTTAGGGCTCAGGAATTCACATTTGGAAGGCTGGAATCTCTGATGACTGTGACATCCTTGTTTACCCATATGACAGGAAATAGTCCATTTCTCAGAATAAAGTGTCTATGTGTGTATATAGGTATAGATAGATACATATACAATCACACAACAACTTATTTTCTTACTTCTTATTTCATGCATCTCTATCCAAGGAAATAAATACAGAATTATTTTTTAGTACCTATGCTATAGTGAAGTGAGTGAAGTCTCTCAGTCGTGTCCGACTCTTTGCGACCCCATGGACTGTAGCCTATCAGGCTCCTCCATCCATGGGATTTTCCAGGCAAGAGTGCTGGAGTGGATTGCCATTTCCTTCTCCAGGGGATCTTCCCAACCCAGGAATCAAACCCAGGTCTCCCGCATTGCGGGCAGACACTTTACCATCTGAGCCATATTCAATCATTCTAATGCTCCATAAGCACTTCTGGGGTGACTGCCTCTAGAAACACTGAAAATTGCTGTACATTTATTGTAACTTGATGCTTTTATTATTAAAGGATTTATTGTAAGTCATAAATAAAGTTTCTTCTAATCTGCTTTCTATTATTCCACTCTAAACTCTCAAATTTGGCCTTCAACTTGTTCCTTTTATTAATTTATTCACTATATATATATATATATACACACACACACATATACATACTGCTGCTAATATACCTGGTCCTCAGACTCTTTCCTGGATCCTATTTTTTTACTTGCTATTGAAACATTAAAATGGTTCCTAATAAACCATTATTCTCCACACATACCTATAATCCAATTTACCTCTCATTGCCTACTACAGCAGCTAAAACATTACATAGGCATTGTATGCCTGAATCTGTAGAAAGGAATGAATCTTTTCTAAAAGTCTACTTTGCCTTGGGTCATGACTTTCATTTGGCCAGAGGAAACACCTGTGGAAGAGACACTAAGACATTTTAAGTGGAAGGACCTTGATTAGCCTCTTGTTTATCTTCCTAAAATCAAACACTGAAGAAAGATCAGACTGCATTTTTCCTCATATGTAGTAGAACCACATTTGAAAATTCAGTCTTCACCCTAGTGAGCTAAAGGTGCAAGATATATGGCTATACAGGCTAAACAATATCCAGGGGTAATCAGAGGCAATATTGGTGGATTTCCTATGAATGGCTGAGAGCACATGCCTATGTAAAAAACTGTCATAGACACTCTGCATAAACTCTCACAAAGGACGGATAGTGATACAGACAGCTGCCTTTCACACATAAATAGGACATTATTTTCTACTTGTAACAAGGATGTATTCTCTGCAATGGTTGGAAGGCACAACCCCAACTTCAATTTCCCCATTAATCTTTTGACCAGGTAGAAATATATTGGATTACATTCAAAAAGTATTACACAAAATACCAAAAGGCCTAAGAAAAACAGTCATGAGATACAATAAAGAGAGCATAGATGAAAAAGGTGGCGAAGTTCAGCATAGAATACAGAAAGCTCAGAATAGAATAAAGACCCAGAGATAGCCCAGAAGACTTATTTCTAGTCTATATTGTGAATCTGAGAGTCAAAATAACTAGAAGAAAAGAAGTACAAGTGAAAATATAAATCAAAAAGATTGATGAGTCTGGAGTTTGGATATCACTAAGATTATGGTCTCCAAATTACTCTGGAGATAAGAACAAGTAACGAGAATGGTGGGCTGCCCAGGTGTTGCTAGTGGTAAAGAACCTGTCTGCCAAAACAGGAAATGTAAGAGACACGGATTTGATCCCTGGGTTGGGAAGATCTCCTGGAGGAGGGCATGGCAACCCACTCCAGTATTCTCACCTGGAGAATCGCATGGCCAGAGGACCCTGTCGGGCTACAGGCCATAGGATCGCAAAGAGTCAGACACGACTGAAGCAACTTAGCACACATATGCATGCAACAAGAATAGTATTGACATGTCTGAATGTTTTATGTGTGGTGGGAATGGGGGAGACTTATGAGAGGATTGTGAAAAAAGAGATGAATTAGAGGAGAAACACCACAGTCATGTACTTTTGTAACTTCAACTTTATATGAGAATTTCACTCATCAGAAATATATGGATGCAGGAGGCTACACAGCTACGTTGAAACAGTTAATTCAAATAAATCTGGTACTCAAATGCCTAGAATTCCTCAGCTCAGGATGCCAAAGGGAGAAATCTATGTTCAGGGCCTCTATTGTAAAGTCTAATGGTTATTCAGAATGGAGGATAAAATCCATAGGCTTACTTAGATTTACAATGTACTGGGTTACCATTAAAAACTAAAATAATAATAAAAAGACAATTCTCCCCTATCCACACCAACAAAAATCAAACACTGACACAGATAACTCAAAGACTCTTGTGTAGCTTTTATTTTCTTCAGAGATTACATTTTGTATCCTTTTAATTTCTGGTTCAAACCTTGGCTGCTAAGAGGTTCTCCAGTTTCTCTCAGCTCCCTTAGCACTCTTCACATCTATCCTGAGGGCCTTGGGTCAGTCAGCCAGTCAGCAAAAAATTATGGGATATATCCTGTGCACAGGCTCAGGGCAGTGGGGCTGGTACAACTTTAACTCAACTGCAACAGAGTTCTAATAAAATATGCAGAGAGACACACCACACTGACTAGAGATGAGATTGGCCAGAGAATTCTAAATGGAAAAAGTGAATTTCCATTCCTCCTTCTTTAGCATTTCTAAATAAGTCATTTTCAGTCTTTGAGAGGTTCAAATGCTAAATTCCGAGAAATAAGACTTTAGAGTGTCTGGTAAATAAATCCTGGTTTTATTTCAGCACAGGCTCTATTTTTGCAATGTGTATACAGTCCTCAACAGAACAGCATCAGAAATCTAGAGGTATTATGGCACAGTACAAAGATTTTGGGGCCTGAAACCAGAAAATAGATGTTGAGATCAGGCTGTGCCACATTATCTCAGTGTGACTTTAGGCAAATTGTGTTTCTTTAATACTGTTTTCAGGATGATTTTAGATATTTGGGGAGATAATATTTTATTAAAAGTAGAGCATTATTCAGTCATATATTATTGCTAAATATAAGAAAGTTATTTTTACTTTAATATCAGTGAATTTTCCTTAAGATCATCATATTACCCTTCACCATAAGAAGAAACCCCTAACATTTAGGTGAGTTCAAAGATACCTCTCATACTTCATTTGATTATTTGCTTCCAAGGACAAAATTATTGAAATTTTGTCTATTGAGCTTCTGAAAAATAACAGTGTTTCATTAAAGCCCTAAAATACAAAGCATTTCCAGGTGGTGGGTCACACTGGAATAAATGTGCTGGAATGAGCAAAGACACAAAATCCAATGGCATTTATTAAAACTCCTTAATCACTGAGCATTCCTTTTTTTTCTTTTGCTTCACCAGTCTGTTATTTTCTCATTTCACTTGTTATCCTCAAAGATGATACTCTATGTAAACCCTTTATCAATCAGAGTAGATTATGTAAATTATCCATGTAAATGTACTTAAACAATTAAAGCCAAGTAGATATTCAAAGTTAAAGAACAAATGCAAAGAAATACTAATTCTAATTAAAGAGGAATCACCCACAGACATAAGGTCTCCTGGTACAATTTAGCAAGGGGCTTTTTTTATACCTACTGTGCATATTTATGTATTTCACATAATCACTTTAATTCTTATATACTTGCATATGTTAAATGTAATCATAAAAGCTTAACAGTGATTCAGATTTTTTTTCCTGCAAATTCTTTAAAGTGTGTCTGCATACTTAAATCGTTATAGTAATGCAATCCAGTCAGAAACTAACATCATCTAGTCCTGCTCATTACTATTGGAACATCAGGATATGCAGCCGCCTTGCATTAATGTTATCAGACTGGACTTTCACTTGCAGAATGAGACCCATTGATTGTGTCAAAGAACATCGCTTTTGTTCTTTAATAACCCATGAGCTCCTTTCAAAAGCAGTTCAGCAATGGTTGCTACAAGACATTAAAACTTCAAACACAGACAACCTTAAGATGAGGTTCTAAAGCACCACTTTCATCAGCATCACAGGGTCATGTGGAAAGAATAATGTTGGCTTGGTAACCAGACATCCAGCTGCTAGCGCAGACTCTGTTACTAACTCGTTGCATGATCTTAGACATCGGGTTGCCATAAAAATACAGGATACCCAGTTAGATTTCAATTTCAATTCAACAACAAATTATTTTGTAGTGTAATCACATCCCAGATATCACATGGGATATACTTATGATAAAAAATAATTCATTGGTTTATCTGAATTTCAAATTCAACTGGGCATTCTGTAATTTTATTTGCTACATCTGGCAACCCTGGGAGAAGGCAATGGCACCCCACTCCAGTACTCTTGCCTGGAAAGTCCCATGGACGGAGGAGCCTGGTAGGCTGCAGTCCATGGGGTTGCTAAGAGTCGGACACGACTGAGCAACTTCACTTTCACTTTTCACTTTCATGCATTGGAGGAGGAAATGGCAACCCACTCCAGTGTTCTTGCCTGGAGAATCCCAGGGACGGGGGAGCCTGGTGGGCTGCCGTCTATGGGGTCACATGGAGTCGGACACGACTGAAGCGACTTAGCAGCAGCAGGCAACCCTACCTGGGCAAGCTAATGATGGCCTCATCATTTGATAAGTACAGGGGTTGGACAGAATGACCTCTAGGTAAGACATCATAAAAATACTAGGTTCATAAATAAAGTGAAAGTGAAGTCGCTCAGTTATGTCCAACTCTTTGCAACCCCATGGCCTATAGCCTACCAGGCTTCTCGGTCCACGGGATTTCCTAGGCAAGAGTACTGGAGTGAGTTACCATTTCCTTCTCCAGGAGATCTTCACAACCCAGGGATTGAACCCAGGTCTCCCACATTGTAGGCAGACGCTTTACTGTCTGAACCACCAGGGAATAAATAAGCAAGAGGCAAAACTCACCATATTTGTCTTCCTTAATTATTAAGCAGAAATTCATATAGTCATTCATATGTATAACCAAGCAAGCTTAGCTTCAGGGTGGAAATGGATACAATATCTCTATAAAATTCCAATATGGACATGCTCAGGCATTTTAATAGCTATTGAATTTGCTATCTGTTGCTGCATAATAAATTACCCCAAAACTTTAGTGGCTCAAAATAACATTATCTCACATTTGTGTGGGTTAGAAATCTATGAACAGCTTAACTGGATCCTCTGGCTCAGAATCTTGCAAGACTATAATAAAGGTTTTAGCTACAGATATAGCCATCTCACCCTACTCCAGTACTTTTGCCTAGAAAATCCCATGGGCGGAGGAGCCTGGTAGGCTGCAGTCCATGGGGTCGAAAAGAGTCGGACACGACTGCGAGACTTCACTTTCACTTTTCACTTTCATGCATTGGAGAAGGAAATGGCAACCCACTCCAGTATTCTTGCCTGGAGAGTCCCAGGGACGGGGGAGCCTGGTGGGCTGCCGTCTATGGGGTCGCACAGAGTCAGACACGACTGAAGCGACTTAGCAGCAGCAGCATAGCCATCTCAAGGATCACATAAAGGAAGACACTGTTTCAAACGTGTACACGTGGTTGTTGATAGGGTTTGCTATCTTGGGGGTTGTTGGACTGAGGGCCTCAGTTCCTTGCTGGCTATTGCCTGAAGCCACCTTCATTTCCTTGCCACATGAGCCTCCCCATAAGGTGGCTCACAACATAGCAGCTTGCTTTCTAAGAGAAAAGCAAGCAAGAAAAGCCAAACAAAGCAAGCAAGTCAGAAGCCACAGCCTTTTATAACCTAATCTCAGAAATAATATGCCATCACATTTACTATTTGTTAAAAGCAAGTAAGTAAGTTCAGCCCACAATCAAGGGGAGAAGATCATATTGTAAAAAATTAGTATGCAGAAATCTCAATTAAATGTAGTCAGGAGAACAGAAGGGGGAACTCTCACATCCTATGATGATAACACAGCTCGACAGGAAGAAAAGTCCTTTTTTTCCTGGCAAGGACTCAGCCAATGAAAAGCCATGGACTCTTGGTTTCCTACAGCCCTCCCAACTTCCTTTTCCTCCCTATAAAAGAACTTCACTTCCTTTGCCATTCAGGGGACTTGCAGGTGGCTTGCCATGGTTGCAAACCCCAAATTGCAATTCTTCACTTATTTTAAGTAAATACAATTTTTGTCAGAGAAATAATTGGAAATCTATTTTTTTTAGGTCAATAGTATAAAATGTAAATAAATACCAGGAGGTGGGGATCACTGGGAATCATTTTAGACACTATCTACCATACTGAAAAAAAATTTTTTTCTGGAAAAATTAACAAGCAGAAATCTTAGTTAAATATAGTTTATTATTAGTTGAAATGAAGCCTCTGTATTTGGGCCCTTAAGAAATTAGTGGCCAATATTAAAGGCATAAGACTTTGGATCAATATGAAATTGAATCATTATTGGAAGTATCTCCCACAGAGAGAGAAAGCTTTCTTTTTTCTAAAGATATCAAACATATATGTTTCTTTTTCCATATGAAACATGCAGATAGAAATTTGGTTTATTCTTTTTTTCAAAAGGTGGAGTCATAACTCAGACATACCAAAATCTAACTATATTGATCCAAACTTACCACGCTTGTTGTTCAGTCGCTAAGTCATGTCCAACACTTTGTGACCCCGTGAACCACAGCACACCAGGATTCCCTGTCCTTTACTATCTCCCAGAGCTAGTTATATTTTGGAATGTCTGAGTTATGACTTCATACCATGTTTATTAATCCTTATTTCCATTGATGATATAGCACCCTTAGTCTTGCCCTTTACTTGATAGTTTCTGGCTTTAAATTAATATTTTGGGGTTAAGAATCAGTCATCTTAGGATTTAAAATTAGGGCAAATTTAACTAGTGGTTCTCAGATTTGATCATGAAGAAAATTTATCTTGATGTTTATATTTGTTCCCTGGGGCTTCCATAAAAAGGTTTACAAACTAAATGGCATAAAACAGAAATGTACTCTCTCAGAGTTCTGGAGGCTAGAAGGTTGAATCAAGGAGTTGGAAGGGCCATGCTCTCCTTGTAGGCTCTGGATGAGGTCCTTCCTTGCCTCTTCCCAACTTCTGGTGGTTGCCACTAACGCTTGGCATTCCCTGGGGTGTAGATGCATCACTTACCCCTGCCTCTGTGTTCAATGTTGTTCATCACTCTCCCTTTTGTACTTTCTCATGGTGTTCTTTCTGTGTCACCTCTGTATACAAAGTTCCCTCTCTTTACTAAGATACCATTCATTAAATTAGGGCTCACCCTAATCCAGGAGGAACCATTTTACCTTGATTACATCTGCAAAGACTTTATCTCCAAATAATGTCATTCACAAATCCTAACTCCATACCAGGAGCTAGGATTTCAGCACATCATTTTGGGGGACACAACTCAACATGCAAGTGTTCTTGGCAAAGATGTCCATTCCCATCTGACAAGAATTTTGGATCCCCTTGGGATTTTGATTTTATAGGTCCTGGAAGGAATGACAAGCTCTGTGTGTTCTCTGGGAGTGGTGCATAGATAACACTTTGGCAAACTCTGCTGAAACTAACCAATTATACTTTTCTACAAACTGTTGTTGGGCAAACAACAGTTAAAAGCCTCTGGACTTTGTCTTCAAGATTCTCTTAATGAGAAAATTTAGATGAGGGACAGTGTGGCAAAAATGAATAAAACCCGAAGGTTAGCATCAAAGGACACTAGTCTGAATATTGGCTCCACACCAGCCGTGTCATTGTAATTCAACCCCTGAATCTCTGCTTCTTTAACTACATCACTGAATTTCTCTTAGAATTAAATGAAATGGCATTTGCAGAAGTATCTGGCCAGTTCAAAATAATACTACACTATCAGGGTTGAAAATGGCAATAAAATGTATCAGTGCCATTTAATCTAGTAATTCCCCTTCATTCATCATTTATTTAACAAAAATTTATAAAATACACACCATATGCCAGACATTGAGCTTAGCATTGAGGATGCAACTGTGAAAAATAAATACAATCCATACTTCATGTTCTGGAGGAACCATAACTTAAGGAAATAATCTAAAATATTAAAAGATATCATCAACATAAAACTTTTCATGGCAACATCAAGACAATAAAATGAAAGCAGCAATAAATATCTAACAGAAAATTTCTTTGTCCATTGAATGCAACACTCTGCAGGCATGGAATGAAGACTGTGTAAGAATCTGGAAAATTCTTTCCATGTTACATAAAAATTAGGGTACATGCACACCATGATTACAAATACATAAATATATAACTGTATTATAGGAGGGAAGGTCTTCCCAGATTGAACTGATGGTAAAGAACCCACTTGCCCATGCAGGTAGACTTAAGAGACACAAGGTCAATCCCTGGGTCTGGAAGATCCCCTGGAGGAGGGCATGGCAACCCACTCCAGTATTCTTGCCTGGAGAATCTCATGGACAGAGGAGCCTGGCAGGCCGCAGTACACAGGTTCACACAGTCAGACACGACAGAAGCAACTTAGCATGCACACATGCATGAGGGAAAAATGTACTAAAAGTGACCAAAATGAAAAATTAAACAGTGGTTAAGATAATGAAACAGAATTACTAGTCTTTTTTTTTTTTTTTTTTTTTTTGTACTTACTGGATGGAAGCATTAGCTTCTTTATCTAACTGAGTTTGTTTTTTCTTTGGGGGATTTTTTAAAATTTTCTACAGAGGAATTGTTTTTGAAATCAAGTAAAATTTGTTGAATACTATCTGGTTACAGTGCCTAACAGACAGTAAATTAGCAAATATTGGGGAGCTCTGGCATGCTCTGAGTTCATGAGGTCTTCCTCGGGGCACACAGACATTGGGCCCAAACCAATCTCTCACAGAGCCAGATGCACTGGGATTGTATCCAGCACACCATCGTGCTTCCCTCCTGTCCCCAAATATCTCCCTGAAGGGGCCCAGTATTTTGCTGGTCTTTCTACCTGCAGCAGCGCCTAAATTAACAACAGGTACTCAGCTTGTGTCTGTAGAAGTGAATTGAAATGCTCTAAATGACTCCGTGATTCCTTTTCCTAATTATAACTGACACTTTGGAGCTTATCACACAATAAATTATAGAGTTTGAATTATTTCCCTCAGGTATATTACTTTTGGCTTCACTCACAATGACAGGCAGCATTCTCTCTGCCTTGCACCATGAGCTTGGCGAGGCAGAGAAAGAGGTTCTACCCCCAATATTCTGACCACCAAGGACCCTCTCCCTCTCACTCCAGCTTTAACTCCAAGCTTCAAAGACACTCATTTACAAAATTGCTTTTATTAAATAACTAGCCTCCCCTTTTATTAAAGATAAAAGTCAAGTTTTAATCATAACTTTAGACAAATATAAGATAGTAAAATTCTGAGAACAAGTATATTTGACATTTTGCTTATCCTGGACAATGATTTTTGTGGGGAAATATATGTTTTCCAATGGGATTTTAAAAATTTTTAAAATAACTATTGTATTTCCATTCCATCACCCTCGATAGCTAAGGATCCCAAATAGAAAAGGTTTTGCCCAAATCTCACTCATGACCCAGTGATTCACTCAGAGAGAAGTTTGAAAGGCCCAAATAAATTGTTTCCTAGCTGTAGTCACTTCAAACTTTGGTAGACAAAAGGCAGTTCTTCTCACTGACAAGTCTTGCATTTGGTGTCTGAGGAGAGCATTTTCCTGGCTTCCCTGGTGGCTCAGATGAGAATCTGCCTGCGATTCAGAAGACCAAGGTTTGATCCCTGGGTCGGGAGGATCCCCTGGAGGAGGGCATGGCAACCCACTCCAATATTCTTTCTTGGAGAATTCCATGGACAGGGGAGACTGGTGGGGTCACAAAGAGTCTGACATGACTGAGCTACTAACACATAATGGAAAGAATCTGTCACATAAAGAGGAGAAGTCCTTATTTGTGTTGAGGTTGTTGATCTTCTTGGTTTCAGGAGAATTGTAATAGTAAACCAGGCAGAGTATCAGAGGCCCGGAGCAGAGCTCAAACTGAGTTTATAATCAGGGATTATAAAAAATATTCCCCAAAGTGCTTTAACTCTTTTTTTAATACATTAACACATTTAATGCCTTTTCTATTCTATATTTTGCAACCAAGGTAATAATAATGAACATCTTTGTCTGAGCTGAATTCTCCCAGAAACAGATTCCAAGAAAAGTATTCCAAGGAAAATAATTTTTAATATATAAGAAATATGTAGGAAATAGAAATATAATATTTTAAAATACAGAAAAAATGATATAGGGAAGGGAAGTTAGAAAATAAAGCCATTATTAAAACATCTACCCCTGGGGCAACAGAAGCAGCTCCCTCAGAGGAATTCTGCAAATATGACACTGTCATTTTTATCATTTTTCAAACTATACTGCATTTAAATTATGATATATTGCGGTCATAGTAAATAAATTTTGTTTTCTATTCTCAGATATATGCTAGAAACTGCCTTTGGATAAATAAATCTCTAACTATTTAATCTTTTTTTAATTGCTTTTTCTCCCAAAAAGCAAAGATGGAAAAAAAAACAAACAAATTTTTATTTCTGGCTTTGGGCTACACTAAGAGGTGATAAGATATAGTTGTTAAGAATCCCATGTCTGGAGTTCAATACTATGCTCAGTCACACTTACTGCTGTACACATTAAATAAGTTGCTTAACTTCTCTGTGCTTCAATGTCCTCAACTATAACATGAAAATAATTTTACCTGCTTAAACTGGAGACATCAAGGGAACATTTCATGCACCGATGGGCATGAAAAAGGACAGAAACAGTGAGAACCTAGCAGAAGTAGAAGACCTTAAAAAAAGAGGGCAAGAATACTAAAGGTATTAACGAAGAACTATACAAAGCTATGGAGAAGGCAATGGCACCCCACTCCAGTACTCTTGCCTGGAAAATCCCATGGATGGAGGAGCCTGGTAGGCTGCAGTCCTTGGGGTCACTAAAAGTCAGTCATAACTGAATGACTTCACTTTCACTTTTCGCTTTCATGCACTGGAGAAGGACATGGCAACCCACTCTAGTATTCTTGCCTGGAGAATCCCAGGGATGAGTGAGCCTGGTGGGCTGCGTTCTATTCGGTCGCACAGCGTCGAACACAACTGAAGAAGTGACTTAGCAGAAGCAGCAGCATACAAAACTATTTGACTATAAAAAAAAAAAAAAAAAGGTCTTAATGACTGGGATAACCATGATGGTGTGGTCACTCACCCTAGAGCCAGAGATCCTGGAATGTGAAGTCAAGGGGGGCTTAGGAAGCATCACTACAAACAAAGCTAGTTGAGGTGATGAAATTCCAGTTGAGCTATTTCAAATCCTAAAGGGTGATGCTGTGGAAATGCTGTACTCAGTATGCCAGCAAATTTGGAAAATGCAACAGTGGCCACAGGACTGAAAATGTCAGTTTTCATCCCAATGCCAAAGAAGGGCAGTGCCAAAGAATGTTCAAACTACTTCACAATTGCATCATTTCACAACTAGTAAAGTTATGCTCAAAATCCTTCAAACTAGGCTTCAGCAGTGCATGAACTGACAACTTCCAGATGTAGAAGCTGTGTTTAGAAAAGGCAGAGGAATCAGAGATCAAATTGCCAGCATTCGCTGGATCATAGAGAAAGCAAGGGAATTCCAGAAAAAAAACATCTACTTCATTGACTATAGTAAAGACTTTGACTGTGGGGATTACAACAAACTGTGGAAAATTCTTAAGGAGATGGGAATACCAGACCACCTTACCTGTCTCCCAAGAAACCTGTATACAGGTCAAGAAGGAAGAGTTAGAATCAGACATGGAACAACAGACCCGTTCCAAATTGGTAAAGGAGTACCTCAAGGCTATATATGGTCACCCTGTTTATTCAATTTATATGCAGAGTACATCATGCAAAATGCTGGGCTGGATTACTCACAAGCTGGAAACAAGATTGCTGGGAGAAATATCAACAACCTCTGATATGCAGATGATAACACCCTAACGGCAGAAAGTGAAGAGAAAGTAAGGAGATTCTTAATGAGGATGAAAAAAGGGAGTGAAAAAGCTGGCTTAAAACTCCACATTCAAAAAATTAATATCATAGCTTCTGGTCCCATCACTTTAAGACAAATAAAAGGGGAAAAAAATAGAAGCAATGACAAACTTTTTTTTCTTGGGCTCCAAAATCACTGCGGATGGTGACTACAGCCATGAAATTAAAAGACACTTGCTCCTTGGAAGAAAAGCTATGACAAACCTAGACAGCACATTTAAAAGCAAAGACATCACTTTGCCAACAAAGGTCCGTATCGTCAAAGCTGTGGATTTCCAGTAGTTATATATGGATGTGAGAGTCAAATCATAAAGAAGGCTGAGTGCCATAAAGAAGAATTCATGCTTTTGAATTGTGGTGCTAGAGAAAACCCTTGGACAGAAATGAGATCAAATCAGTCAATTCTAAAGGAAATCGGCCCTGAATATTCATTGGGAGGACTGATGCTGAAGCTGAAGCTACAACTCTTTGGCCACCTGGTGTGAAGAGCTGTCACATGGGAAAGCTCTGATGCTGGGAAAGATTAACTGCAAAAGGGGAAGAGGGTGGCAAAGAAAGAAATGGTTAGATAGCATCAGGGACTCAATGGGCATGAATTTGAGCAAACTCTGGGAGGTAGTGAAGGATAGGGAAGCCTAGCATGCTGCAGTCCATGGGGTTGCAAAGAGTCAGATAGGACTTACCAACTGAACAATAGTGCTGTGGTTAAATTTGCATAAGTTAATATAAATAGCCTAGAACAGTGCCTGGCTCATAATGAGACCCATATAAGTGTTAGCTGTTATTTAATTTTTCACTCAACAACCATGTAAGCAGCCTATACTCTGTGCCAGGGGCTTTATTTGACCCTCTATTTATTCGTATCAATGATACATGACAGCTCTCTAGTACCTCAACAGTTTAGTTAAACAGCCTAATGACAATAATAGATAGGCAAATTAAACAGATTGTAAGAAACTTTTAAAGTATGACTGAAATGCAGAGTGTTGTGTGGGATGAAGTGTTGGGTTATAATGAGGGAGTAAATGTGTCTGCGCACCAGGTGAAGGTTATTGACTTTTCTTCTCTAAAGAAGAACACAGAAGTGATGTTTTTTGTTTTACTTTTGCAGAAAGTGACATCTCAAATTTGCTTCTTAGAAAAAGATTTCAGTCATTAATGTGAAGGATTGATTGAAATAAATGATGCAAAACCTCTGCTGTGGCTACGGTCTAAGTCAGAAGCTAGGCAGGTGGGGCTTTCCCTAGGGCAGGGACAATGGGTACAACAGCAATAGTAGGTGGAAGGAAACTTTTGTAGGTGGTGACTAATTTGGAGAAGTCTAGGCAGAGAAGGGGTTTCCCAGGTGGCATAGTGGAAAAGAATCTACCTGTCAATGCAAAAGATGTAGGAGACACAGATTAGATCGCCGGGTTGGGAAGATCCCCTGGAGGAGGAAATCCCCACTCCAGTGTTCTTGCCTGGAAAACTCCATGGACAGAGGAGCCTGGCGGGCTAGAGTCCATGGGGTCGCAAAGAGTTGGACACAACCAAGCACACATGCACACACACATGTAGAGATGAGGGAGGGGTTAAGAAGGACATTATGAGTTCCAGCTCTTGGAACTTGGCTGGCCACAATATTAATAGGCATAAGGGATATAGAAACATCAGTTTTTATCCAGGGGTTAGGGGACCATGATGAGGTTGGATAATGACAAGCAAGTTTGAGTAGCCTATAGGACATCCAGGCAAAGATGTCTATTTGGGTATTTTGGATTCGGGAGATAGCAACATGTGAGTATGTAAGTAGATTATCTCACCCAGAAGTTATATGGTATTTGGGAAAAAATTAGATGAATGGTATTTGAGGAAAAAATTAGATGATATTCTGGTGCCTCAGTCACACCAAAATAAACAAATCAGTTGGATATACTTACTAAGCTGAGTATCATTGGAAAAGACCCTGATGCTGGGAAAGATTGAAGGCAGCAGGAAAAGGGGGTGACAGACGATGAGATGGTTGGATGGTATCATTGACTCAATGGACATGAGTTTGAGTGGACTCCAGGGCACAGTGAAGGACAGGGAAACCTGGCACGCTGCGGTCCCAGGTCACAAAGAGTCAGACACAACTGAGCAACTGAACAATTCCCAACTGGTCAATGGCTGAATCTTATACAGAAATCACTGAATAACATCTCTTTCATGTTTCCAGTAAGTTAGGTGCCCATTTTATTTTATGATAGTTCTCCAATATATCCACTCTAAAACTGAGAGGATAAATTAAATCTTGATTCAGAATACATGAGCCATAATTATTATGCAGTTGGATGTTAATCTATCAGTTATCACTTGATTTCCAAGACTGCACAAAGTGATTGATTCTTTCTCTCTTGTTACTGTATATGTATTAATATTTATCCCAAGGCTGTGCCACTGACAAAGAATTTCCTAGATAAAGGAGGCCTGTGTTTCAAGTAAGGATCCCATCTTTAACTGTGCTGCTCTGCTAGAATGCTAAAATAACAAGGCTCATTTTTCTTTAAAAAAAGAAAACAGCACACGTGTACCCCAATGTTTCCACCTTCAATGCAGTGGTCATTTAGAAGGCTATACTTTTTTTTTTTCCAACGATGCTGCCATTTCTCAGCATCTCAAAACACCATTAGAATTCTTTAAGAATAATCATCAAAGACTGCCACTCTTATTTTAATGTTCTCAATAACAGCACATCCTTTGTATTTAAAGTTGGATTTGATTTTTATGACCAACCGAACATTTGACTCCAAACATTTGCAGTCACATGTTTAAGGTAAACAAGCAAGTTCAAGAGTGAAGCATAATCATAAAATAATGAGGTTAATTTTTTTTGTTTTCCTAATGCTACAGGCAAATCCCAAATACAAAGTCTAAATGGGATGGTATTCTTAGACTAAATGACTATTTAGAAGGAAATACATATTAAATGATACATTCCAATCTGTTCATTAAAAAAGAAAGATCAATCTCATTACTTTGTTATGAAATTTTGCTATTTCAATACTCTTTTAGATTTCCTAATAAAAAACTTCAAGACTTCCCAAAGAAATTAATTTTAGACAAATTTGAAGAGATGCTGAAGCTTTTAAAAATGCTATATGCTTAAGTTAGTCCTTTGCACAATCATTAAGGTTGTGATTAATGACCCAATCACATTAACCCAACACAGACTGGCTTATTACTAATTTAAATCTCCTTGTCCTTTATATATAATGTAGCAGTTTGCTATTTTTTAGTTTATTCCCTAAAACTACAACCTTAATTTAACCACACATCAATGTTTTAGATAAGACAGCTGAAATGCTAATGAACAAGTCTAAAAAATACCACTGGGCAATTTTTTATTAAAAATAAAATACCCCCGGGAAAGAGTCACACAGATTGATCACAACAGAATGCTGTTCCCTTAAGGCAAAGCAATGACTTCAGCTTAACTGGTTCACATAAAAGGAGTCTTATTAGGCAAATCTGACAGAAACTTTTGGCTGAATGTCATTTTATCTTTAGATTTTTCAACTACTTTCAGAAATACATAATTATAGACCAATGCTTAATTATATGAATAATTATATACAAGCAGGCCATTTGCTTTTTAATACCTATTATGTTCTAGGCATGACGCTATGTAGTAAAGACACAGTGGGAAATAGGAGACATGGGCATATCCTTATCCTCACTGTGTAATATCTTAAAATGTACAATGAATAATTTCTGATCCTACTAGATTTTTAATTCTCCCTCTGTGCATTAAAAGGAATACTTACAATGATCAAACATCATATATATTTCATTTTGATGAAAGCTTGGAGACTAATCACCAAAATCAATTGAATATGAGAAAATCTGGAGTAGTCTTGACTTAAAAGAAGCACGTGCAAGCCTGATGGCAATACATGCTAATGTGTCTTACCAGCACTTTTCTTCCAAGGATAATAAACATTTCAGGATAATAAACAGATGTTCTCCATTTGTGATTCACTGTTACCTTGACTGGTTCACTCCTCCTTTCCTGGGTAACTGCCCTATATATAGCTATATATAGAAAATTTCCAAGTTTATTTGAAATGTGGAACAAACAAAAATAAAGAGCAGAGAGGGATGACAGAAGCATATCCCAAGATATGACAACTGCCCCTTAATTTTTCATAAAAGTTTGATGAAACATTTGGACAGCTATTTTGACGTACAATCCCTTAACTATACTTCTTTTTTGAATACTCGCTATGAAGCAAGCATTCTTCCTAGCACTTTACATATGTTATTTCATTTAATAACCACAGGCATTCTCCAAAGTAGGTGTTATTGTCCTTATTTCATAGACAAAGAGTCTAAGACTCACAGAAGTAAAATAATTTTCCCAAAATCACCCAGAATAGATTTGTCTGAAATTAGATTTAAACTCAGATCTGTCCAATTCTAAAGCCCAATTTTTTTTTTTTTGACAGCTTTAATTTTTCAGCACTTTATTTTTTTTTTTATTTGATAAATTTAACGCCTTTTATTGCCATACCTCATTTTACTGTGCTTTGCTTTAGTGAACTTTATAGATACATGTTTTTTTTTTTTTTTTCCTTGTTAATTTTCTGTTTAGTTGATCTATCCATAAGTGTGAGTGGGGTATTAAAGTCTCCCACTATTATTGTGTTATTGTTAATTTCTCCTTTCATACTTGTTAGGATTTGTCTTATATACTGCGGTGCTCCCATGTTGGGTGGATATATATTTATAATTGTTATATCTTCTTCTTGGATTGATCCTTTGATCATTATGTAGTGACCTTGTCTCTTTTCACAGCCTTTGTTTTAAAGTCTAATTTATCTGATACGAGTATTGTGACTCCTGCTTTCTTTTGGTCCCTATTTGCATGAAAAATCTTTTTCCAGCCCTTCACTTTCAGTCTGTATGTGTCCCCTGTTTTGAGGTGGGTCACTTGTAGACAACATATGTGGGGGTCTTGTTTTTGTATCCATTCAGCCAGTCTTTGTCTTTTGGTTGGGGCATTCAACCCATTTACGTTTAAGGTAATTACTAATAAGTATGATCCCGTTGCCATTTACTTTATTGTTTTGGGTTTGAGTTTATACACCATTTTTGTGTTTCCTGTCTAGAGAATATCCTTTAGTATTTGTTGGAGAGCTGGTTTGGTGGTGCAGAATTCTCTCAGCTTTTGCTTGTCTGAAAAGCTTTTGATTTCTCCTTCATACTTGAATGAGATCCTTGCTGGGTACAATAATCTGGGCTGTAGGTTATTTTCTTTCATCATTTTAAGTATGTCTTGCCATTCCCTCCTGGCTTGAAGAGTTTCTATTGAAAGATCAGCTGTTATCCTTATGGGAATTCCTTGTGTGTTATTTGTTGTTTTTCCCTTGCTGCTTTTAATATTTGTTCTTTGTGTTTGATCTTTGTTAATTTGATTAATATGTGTCTTGGGGTGTTTCTCCTTGGGTTTATCCTGTTTGGGACTCTCTGGGTTTCTTGGACTTGGGTGATTATTTCCTTCCCCATTTTAGGGAAGTTTTCAACTATTATCTCCTCAAGTATTTTCTCATGGTCTTTCTTTTTGTCTTCTTCTTCTGGAACCCTATGATTCGAATGTTGTAGCGTTTAATATTGTCCTGGAGGTCTCTGAGATTGTCCTCATTTCTTTTAATTCGTTTTTCTTTTATCCTCTCTGATTCATTTATTTCTACCATTCTATCTTCTAATTCACTAATCCTATCTTCTGCCTCTGTTATTCTACTATTTATTTTTGCCTCCAGAGTGTTTTTGATCTCATTTATTGCATTATTCATTATATATTGACTCTTTTTATTTCTTCTAGGTCCTTGTTAAACCTTTCTTGCATCTTCTCAATCCTTGTCTCCAGGCTATTTATCTGTGATTCCATTTTAATTTCAAGATTTTGGATCAATTTCACTATCATTATTTGGAATTCTTTATCAGGTAGATTCCCTATCTCTTCCTCTTTTGTTTGGTTTGGTGGGCATTTATCCTGTTCCTTTATCTGCTGGGTATTCCTCTGTCTCTTCATCTTGTTTAAATTGCTGAGTTTGGGAGTCCTTTCTGTATTCTGGCAGTTTGTGGAGTTCTCTTTATTGTGGCGTTTTCCTCGCTGTGTGTAGGTATGTAGAGGTGGCTTGTCAAGGTTTCCTGGTTTGGGAAGCTTGTGTCGGTGTTCTGGTGGGTGGAGCTGTATTTCTTCTCTTTGTTCAGTCGCGCTATGGGGGGGGGGGGCGGGATGCTGCAAACAAATGACACTGGCGTGCGCTCGCAGTGCCTCAGCCACACTGGGTCTGCCCCCGCTCACGGCGCGTGTAGCCTCCTGCCCACACTGCTTGGGCTCTAGGTTGTTCCGCCGGGAACAATCCGAGGCTGGCCCTGGGTTGCATGCACCTCCCAGGTCCAAGCCGCTCAGGTTCAGGCACTCAGGTAGTCCTCAGAGGCGCAGACTCAGTTGGGGCTGCGTTTTGTGCTCTTCCCAGGTCCGAGCAGCTCAGGTGATGAGGTGTTTGGCGGCGCCAATGCTGCGACTTGTCGCCTCCCGCCACTTGGTTACCTGGGTGTAAAACCGCGCACCTTCTCAGGCAGATGTTGACCGTCCAGACCCCAATAAGTTTTAGTTAGCAAAAAGCCAGTTTTATAGATAATGTCTCTCTGGGGCTGCGATTGCCCCCTTCCGGCTCTGGCTGCCTGTCACCGGGGGGAAGGTTTGCAGCCGGCTACCTCTGTTTAGTCCTTTGTTCCGCGGCGCTGGCTGGCGGTGTCTTAGGTTAGGGCTGGCTTTTTCGCATGGTAGATATCCCACAGTCTGGTTTGCTAGCCCAAATTATTTCGCTCTCAGATAGTGCTCAGGGTATTCAGGCCAGATTCTTACTCTCAGCGATGCAGCCCGCGCCCAGGCTCCCTGCCCAGCCCCGCTTGCCAATGGCGGATGCAGGCGTCTGCGCTGCTTCTCCGCTGGAGGAGTTACCGTAGGGCTGCAATCTGCGAGTTCTAATTGTTTATTTATTTTTCTCCCTGTTATGTTGTCCTCTGTGCTTCCAAAGCTCGGCACAGATTCGGCAGTGAGAAGGTTTCCTGGTGTTTGGAAACCTCTCTCTTTTAAGACTCCCTTCCGGGACGGAACTCCGTCCCTCCCTCTTTGTCTCTTTTATTGTCTTTAATATTTTTTCCTACCTCCTTTCGAGGAGTTGGGTTGCTTTTTCTGGGTGCCTGATGTCCTCTGCGGCATTCAGAAGTTGTTTTGTGGAATTTACTCGATGTTTAAATGCTCTTTTGATGAATTTGTGGGGGAGAAAGTGTTTTCCCCGTCCTACTCCTCCGCCATCTTGGCGCCTTCCCTAAAGCCCAATTTTTAATGGCTATCTTATACTGCTTCATAACAATAGGAAGGAGGAGGATGAGGAGAAAGAAGTGAAAGATTAAGAGAAGAAATAATCATTTTTGAAATTTATAGGTAAATGTAGTTTTTGCAATTCTAGTTAAACTTACTTCCAAACAGTTAAAGCAAAAAGATTGTGGAAAAATAGTTATCCATGTGGCACTGAATAGGGGCCTATTGGGCCATTCCTGGGACAAACCCCTTACCCCGACTCCGCTCATATTCTCTGCTTTAGCCTCTCTCTGGAGAGCGTTGGTAACAGTACCTGAAGCACATTTCCTTAACACAGATGCTCAAACCCTTACCAAATTGAAGAAGTTAACTATCTGATGACCATGAGCACATAGTCTCCAGACCGCCTGGTGCCTAAGAATTGATAATGTTAACCCCGTAACATATTAACACTTCCCTATTACCTCACCATCAACCAGTCACAGAATTGAGCACAAACTGATCATATACCCTGGGATGCCCCTCCCTCATCTTGCCTTTAAAAATGCTTTGCTGAATCCTACTGGGGAGTTCAGACTTTGGGAGCTTTAGTTGTCCTGGACTCCTCGTGCCTCACCTTACAATAAGTGTTGCACTTTCCTTCACCACAACCCAGTGTCAGTAGGTTGGCTTTACTGCTCATGGGCAAGCAGACCCAAACTTGGTTCAGTGACACATGTTTGACCTATATCCTAGATAAAACTAAGAAGAAATATACTTTGTAATCCCAGGTAGGTTGTGGGTTCCTATTAGCTAGTCATTTCAATTGTTATCTCTTTTCCATATTGAGTTGTCAAAAGCAATTTTGATATCAAACTCTCACTGGTAGCAGTTCTTAGATGTATTCGCATTTTTCTACACACTAGGATCCAAAGCTATTACTATCTCTTTGAAGTAGATATCAAATTGATCCAGGATGAGCAGGATAATTATTTTAGTCAATAGTTCCTACTCTCAATCTCTTCAATCTTTCTCTCAGAGTGCTATCAGACAGAATTGACTGACTTCTTACCTAGCCAAGGTGTAAGGCCACAGTGCAAGAACTAGGACTGGGAGTGCAACTGTGGGCTGGCTGCACCCCCACTGGTTCTTATAAGAAAAGAACCTCCACAGTAAGAGAAAAAACAGTGAAGTCACAGACCCAGGGAGGAGTTGATTAACAAACAACAATGTGGAACTATAATACAATTTGAGCAAATCCTAACGTATTTTGTACGGCTAGAAAAGCATCATCTCCAAGTTCAGACTAGGGCAATGTTACCATCAGTCCATAGTATTAATGCCGGCTTCCCTGATAGCTCAGCTGGTAAAGAATCCACCTGCAATGCAGGAGACCTGGGTTCAATCCCTGGGTTGGGAAGATCCCCTGGAGAAGGGAAAGGCTACGCACTCCAGTATCCTGGCCAGGAGAATTCCATGGACTGTATAGTCTACAGGGTCGCAAAGAGTCGGACACGACTGAGCAACTTTCACTCACTCATTGTATTAATGCACAAGATACTTGGATGCAGGGGAAGGGAGACAGAGCAGCAGTGAAGCCCCAGGATTCAAACTATTGGGTTGAAAATTCGTTTGGTTTTTTGGTCAGAGTTTATGAAAAAAATCTGAAAGAATTTTTTGGCTAACCCAAATAATTGGCTGAGATAAGGACAATGTCAGATGACAGAGAAGAGATTAAAAGGGGATAAGACAATCACATGAGCCAGACTTTCTCAGGAAGATCTCTCCAGAAATTATAGAACTCTTATGCCATTCTTGCCAGTCGGTGAACTTAGAGTCAGGAAACTAGATCACCAGATTTACAAATAACCACTGAATAAACCAGGTGGTACTAGTGGTAAAGAACCTGCCTGCCAATGCAGGAGATGCAAAAGATGCAGGTTCGATCCCTGGGTTGGGAAGATCCCCTGGAGGAGGGCATAGCAACCCACTCCAGCATTGTTGCCTAAAGAATCCCCATGGACAGAGGAGCCTGGCAGGCTACAGTCCATAGGGTTGCACAGAGTCAGACACAACTGAAGTGACTCAGCAGGCAAACAAACCAGACCATTTGAACAGTAGGGCTTAAATGGGCCTCCAAATCTGATGTATGCCAATCTTACCCCTTTGAAACAGTTCATAGCACAAAGGAAGCTCACACAAATCCATAGCAAAGTCCCAACTTGGTGAAGATGTTGAGATCTGGAAAGACCCCAGACGTTATTTTCTGACAGTTTCTGGGATGATGATGGTATCTGGGAGTATTTACTATGTCCCAAATATGTATGCTAAGAACTATATACAGAGAGATGAGTTTGATGGTTCTCAAACAGGTTCACTTTGGTATTTATGAGAGCATTTTGAGTTGTAATAATGAGTGGGGTCAGGATGGCATTTAGCAAGTATGAGCCAAGGATCCAAACAGTCCCATACAATGAAGAATCAATGAAATTGAAAATTCCAAGAGCGTCCCTTTTGACACAAATCTGATCTAGATCAATCCTACTTACTCCTTTGAAATAGCTCTGTGAGTTAGTTCAGTTGAACTTGATGATATAAAAATCATCTTCTTCACTTATTAAAGGAGAAAACTGAGGTTTAGAAAGGTTAAGCAACTTATCTTTGATGGTTGGTCACATGGCTTACCAATGGCAGAACCAGGAAAATAATCCAGAAAGTCTAGCTCATTGTTCTGCATGCTTAAGTGTTGAAATCCTATCTACAAAATGACTCATGGGGGCTGAGTTAGGAAAAGTTACAAAGGTAAGACAAGTAACAAGTGAAGTTTTCTATTTCAATTTTTGTCAATACACAAACACTATTTCACTTTTTACTTTATGCTTGTCCAGCGTTGTCTTAAATTGAGATAAGTAAAAATGGTACGATATGCAAACTTTGGCAAGATACTCACCCTGGCCAAAACAACCTCTAAATAGCTATTCCTTTCCTTCCTATTTAATGCAATATAATGAAAAGTACACAGGACTGACTGTGTACTAAGTCTCTAATTTTGGATGGCCACTAACAAATTTGGGCAAGTCACACTGCCTATTTCTCAGTTTTTTTTCCAAATATAAAATGAGAGATCTTAATGATGCCCCAGATCTTTTCAAGACCTATGGGTATTCTTTGTTTTACTTTCAATGGCATGTGAAGCTGGACATGTATACAACATATTTGGCTTTGATAAATATTCATATCTTTTAGAAGAAGGCTGATTACCTAGGGATAATGCTAAAAATGAGCTGCCCTAAAGATAATACAAAAAATTACCATCAAAAACTCCATGAGTGTCCGTGGAGTACTGTGGGCGCCCTATGTTCACAGGGCTCAGTTTTGCCTATATGAACACTAATATTTCACATGTACCTCCCTAAAAGTTGTGAGAACCTTGGAGTACAAGATTAAGAAATGATCCTATTTGATGGATTTAAGCTGTAAAATTTTAGCAACTCACTGCTTACAGGAAAAGCATAAAAAAATGTAGTTGCTTTTGCTAAGGTTTTGCAATACTGTTGATGCTTATGATGTGGAATCCTGTGTGAAGGGACAGAGCATTAAAGTAAACACTTCCGGACACAGAGAGTTAGAAATTGTCTTCCTGCCTAGATGACAAAATACATTCTGAGTCTGTCCTGTATCCTATCAGGAAATAATGGGGAATAAGGTCAACATTCTATGAACCAAACATGCAAAATTTTTTCCAGAACAGAATGCTACACTAACCTCCTCAACAGATAGTCTCTTAAAATAGATAAGTGCAAAAATACATTTTAAAATTCATAATTGGATTAACTCAAAGTGAACATACATATTGACATTATTCTCCCACATCTCTTTCTTTCTACTCTGAAATTTCTTAACTGAATTTTGATCTGAATGAACCTATATTTTAGTGAAGCATCTCTTTCCTAGGGACTTCTCCACTAGCTCAGTTGGTAAAGAATCCACCTACAGTGCAGGAGACCCTGGTTCGATTCCTGGGTCAGGAAGATTCCCTGGAGAAGGGATAGGCTACTCACTTCAGTATTCTTGGGCTTTCCTTGTGGATCAGCTGGTAAAGAATCCACCTGCAATGCGGGAGACCTGGGTTCAATCCCTGGGTTGGGAAGATCCTCTGGAGAAAGGAAAGGCTACCCACTCCAGTATTCTGTCCTGGAGAAGTCCATGGACTGTATAGTTAATGGGGTTGCAAAGAATCAGACAAGACTTAGTGACTTTCACTTTACTTCTCCTCCCTGGACAAGGAGAAGTATATGATTGGAGATTATACTACTGGAGATTATATGATTGGAGTCAAAGTGAGAACAAGCTCTTAGATTTTGACACATTGTTCTCTGTATATTTTCCCCATGCTCTCTTGTATAGATTAAAGCTAAACCACAGCTACAAACAGCTTAACAGTGAATAATAGCCCACTTAAAAACTTGGTGGTGAGAACTAGTCTGCTTACTATTATACTGAAAAATAAAAGGCTGCTATCTTTAAGAGAGGAGGTTAACATCTCAGATGAGGAAGAAGGAATGTGTTTTATAATTAAAAACACAAATCTAAGCTTAATTCAAAACTCTTTAATTTCTGAAATCTTGGAGCTTGTTTATTATAACAAAACATTAGCCATGGTCAGAATCTACTTACTTATTTTTGGTATTCAATAGAGGCTAATTAATATTCTTTTCTACATTATGGACTCAAGAAATAAATGAGATGGCTTGTGTCACTTATTACTAAAATACCTGACTAGGTGGATATGGTTTGTATGAGTGGAAGAGAGTGTTTCCTAAATACTGAACCCAGATTAAACTAAGGTTCCCTATGGGCTCCGATGGTTGAGAATCTGCCTGCAATGCAGGAGATCTGGATTCAATCCCTGGGTTGGGAATATCCCCTGAAGGAGGGCATGGCAATGCACTCCAGTATTCTTGCCTGGAGAATTCCATGGACAGAGGAGCCTGGTTGGTTACAGCTCATGGGATCACAAAGAGTAGGACACAACTGAGCACCTAAGCAAGCAAGCACCCATCCATAGGAAGTGCTGGGTAGGACAAGGTTCTCCCTCCGCACTCAGCCAACAAAGGATAGACCCTTCACTGGAGAGGAATAGAGCACAAACTCCCTGCAGACAATTGGCTCTCAAGAAGAACAAAGGAAAGTGTAGATCCAAGCACAACCAGTTTGCTCTAGCCAAACTCAACAGTCATTACTCAGTTTCCCTGGGAACAGCTGAGCAAAGAAGCAGAGGAAATAGGCTAGGAATGTTACACCCTGCCCCTCCACATGGAAGGAAACATAGGAATGGGGAAGAGGTATTATTCCCAGTGCTGCAAATATCACTTGATTTGGAGATGGAAGCGTAGAGAGCAAATTTATATCCCTATTGCCTAGTATAATCCTTTAAACAGATATTAGGAAAATGTCCTATGTAAATTACCACTTAAAATCTTAAGGATTAGATTTCTTATAATTCAATAGTCAACTATCCCAGAGGTAGATAACACAGGGGCATTTATTTGGGGGCAGAACTTTACAACTATCTGTTCTAGCAACTGACCTAATAGGAGGAACAGAAGGAGGGACAGGTCAAATTTCAGGAAAAAGGATAGTATTATGATTATGAAAAGAAAAATGTTTTATGAAAGCCTCCTAAATTACTTTCTTCTTCCCATGATACCCATGAGAGTTGTGAGAAGGTTTACCTAAACAATACCCAAATCAAGATGAGAATTATTCATATTGGCAATCTAGATACCAAACTATTTCCATGTCTAGTGATGTTGTTTTTTTTAATCACGTATTTCCATCCTGTTAGCTCTCCAAATTGCTCCTCTCACACTGAGTGAATTTCTCTATTTTAAAATCATTTAGACTTAAATTATTCATACCCCCTTTGTCGCCTATAAATATAGCTTAAAATCTGAACTATAAGACTTTGTACAGAATAAGATATGGAATCTCCAGTTAAAAGTATTCTCAGCATTATTAAATGTGTTTTTTTAACATGGAAACAAATTTTATTTTTGCTTGCATTCCAGTGTTTCAGATTTGTTTTTGTTTCTCAAAGATGTTTAAAGGAATTACTATTTTTTTTATTGTTTAACATCCCTTAATGATTGTATTCGTAGAAGGCGATGGCACTCCACTCCAGTACTCTTGCCTGGAAAGTCCCATGGACAGAGGAGCCTGGTAGGCTGCAGTCCATAGGGTCGCTAAGAGTCGGACACGACTGAGCAACTTCATTTTGACTTTTCACTTTCATGCACTGGAGAAGGAAATGGCAACCCACTCCAGTGTTCTTGCCTGGAGAATCCCAGGGACAGGGGAGCCTGATGGCCTGCCATCTATGGGGTCGCACAGAGTCGGACACGACTGAAGCGACTTAGCAGCAGTAGCAGCAGCAATGATTGTATTAAGAAAATAAGAGTATGATCTTCTGAAGGAGAGATTCTTTAAATCCATGATATGACATGCATAGCTTTAACAATGATAAATTTAATTTTGGAAACCTCTATTGAATTGTGACAACTAGATAATTTGTGCCATTACAAAGATGATTCATATTAATCTACTTCTCTTTGCTATTAATGTCTAATTGTGGAGATGAAGTGGAAATGGACAAGGACTGGTATATTATGATAGTCATTTTACAAACATCTATGGGCTCATTTCAATCTCAAAGTCACTTGCATTCATAACCAATTTGTTTTGTCCTCCCTCATACCTCATGGAAGACTCCTGTGTAGCAAAAGGCATGTGATTTCCTCTAAGACTCCAACTGAGCCTACACAAGATTCAGTATGTACAATGGTCTCACCTCCTCTCCCCAGAAATAGCTTAAAGGTAGAAAGAGAGCAATGATACATCTGATGACAGCAAAGCATCTTGCCCCACCTCCTCATTTTGCCCTTCAACCATAATCCCATAAGTAATCCTATAATGTCAAGACTGTACTGGTAGTGAGCACTCTGGGCCCCCATCTGGAAGCTGGGAAAGATGAGGTCTTAGTCGTTAGCGCTCCTGCCTGAAGTCACATCCTGTGAGAGAAAGAGTCGGAGCTATAAACAAGAGTTCCTGATCCAAGCCCAATGTCCCTTTCTTTATCAAACCTGGGGCAAGAACTGAAGCTTAAATAGTAGAAACATAGGGGGAAACAGTGAAGTTTTATACCTTAAACTCTACAAAGAGAAGAGATTTTCCAAAAAGACTCCTTTACGAAGCATTTTAAGCTTAATGTTTGGAGGATGATTGTTGGTTACCTGAAAATGTCCATAGTAAGGTTTGGTTTTTTCCAGCCTCAATAAAACAGATCTATACTTAAATCTTTTACAACAAAATTCTGTCTCTACTACAAAGCTTATCAAAGATCAAAAGTGGGAAATGTGGGGCCAAGGGACAGGAATGGGAGGTGGAAGGCTACATTCAATTACTTGCTACTCATATTTTGGTACATTTTAAAGAAATTCCAGATCAGTTTATTGACAGGATTTATGGGATGACTTGGGTTTCCTCAGAAGGTATGTTCTTCATGAATGTATATCAACCCAAACAAGGTAATTCAGTCCTCATTTACAACCATCTGCTGAAAATGGATTTTTATGAGCTGTCTTCTCAACAAAGAGAGAAAACAGATGTACATTTAACCCCAAATCACAGAATAACTCAGCCTGTTCTAAAGTTTGATAAGATGTCTAGGATGTCATATATACAAATTAAAAATCAGCCTGTTTACTTTGTGCTTTTATAGCATAATACTTCATATAGAACAAAAGTCCATAAAGGAAACTGTTTAATTTTAAAACTCAATATAGCACAGGTCACCCTGCTTTCTCTTTACTCACATCATCACTGAGCCTTTCTTTTTAACACTTTAAAAGAATCAAAATTGATTTGAGCTTACTGAAAATGTCAGATTATTGTCCTGAAATGACAGTGAACAGAAGGGTCTACAGGAGAGGAACAGAACTGGCAGAAGTGAAGATTCACTGACCTTCAGAGGACAGATCAGTAATGCAGGCATGGTACAACTTTCAGTCTGCAAATTTCCAGCTACTTTACACGAGCTCAGCTGCAGCAAGAAGCATTAGGCTGTTTCTTATTCATCGTTAAACAATGGAAGGTCTTTCTGCAAGAGTGGATAGAACTATCAATGTTTAAAGAAAGAGACTTTTCTATTGATTCTATTTTTCTGAAATGATCTGCTCTGTTTTCCAAAAATTGTCTGTATATTCCTTCAAAGCAGGGTTAGATTTTATAGTGCTTTGCTTCTACTGTGTCCAACAAATTCTTGGAGCCCACAAAATACTTGTCAATTGTGATAAGGGTAATTAAATGTCATATTAAAGCTCCTTCCAAAACACTGGGCAGAGAGTCAGAGGACCTGCTTTCAACCCTTAGTTTGATCGTTCTGTTATACACATGCACATTATATGCCTGAATTTCATTTTCTTATCTTTAGAATTAATTATTCAGTCTATGATATATATGAATTAACAAAATTGCATGATATTTAAGGGGCATAAAACAAAACGATAGATCTACTAGGGAGCAGTTTTACAACATGTCAATCTAGAAACCCCTAGTATCTCTTGGACATGAAAACCCCGCTATAACCATTTAGTTATTTTATCCTTACCAGCGCCTCCCAAACTATACTTGCTTCAGTTGACACTCCAGATATATTTTCAACATCTTTGTATCTGCATTTATAATTTATCCCAAATCTCAACTCTCATATATAACAGTCTGTTCAATGAAATGTCTTTATATGAGCACATGGCTAAAAATCATATTCTCAGCCTAGAGCATCCACAGATGAAACAGAAAGGAAACATATAATATCCCCATGGTTAGTTAGCAAATTAGTAGTAATCTTGATTGTTAAGCACTACAGAGAATACCAGTTTTAGAATTGGAAGATGTTGGATTCTAGGACTGCTTTTTTACTTTGGGGACTTACTTAATATCTCTGGGACTCAAGTTCCTCATCCATTACCCATTAAGAGTATCTTCAGGTGATTAGATAGATCTTCACTGCCCTCTCACAGAGTTAGGGAAGAATCACTAACATGAGATAAATGTATTTGTAGATGTATATTGTCATGCTCTTTATAGAATTAAGTAATTAATAACAGAAGAAAAATTGAATCAATATCTTCACTCTTCCTTTCCCAAGCGTTGTTTTGTTTGGTTTTGCTTTGACAAATAGGTATAGTTTAAATGACTGCAATCTTAGAGATGGGAAGAAAGGTAAAAAGTTGAGTAATAATTGTCATAAAGGACACAAATTGCTCACCATGTTCACATCAGCACCCTCCGTCCCCCCTGCAATGCACACAGCATATAATTCAGGGTGCACTGCTATGAAGTGACTACCACATGAGAAAATACTTGTTCCATAAGCATCCGTCATATTCCACTTATTACAGTTGTATCAAAAGGAAATTTGCTAAGAGCCACCTGTGAGGATGCTTTTTCAGTAATGGTGTTATAGAGAGTGTTTAACCAAGAAACAGTTACCACCTAATTAGCTATATTTGGATTGTTCACTTTGTGTGTTTTCTCTGACAAACTTTAAAAACCAAACTAGTTTTCCTTTGTCATCGCCCTACAATGTGAGGAGCTATTTCTCCCCACCCACACACATTCTCCAGTGTGTATTTTGGAAATGAAAACCTATTTATTATTATCCAAAGCAAAATTAAGTTATGACTATAAATCTGCTGCCAGAACACAGTCAGGACATCTTCCAAAGGCAAATATAAATGATTTGAGGTCATTCGTTTTTACTCTCTTCTCTCTTCCTCTCCAGGAAGAGAATCTACTTTATTCTTTGCTTCAATTACCCTTTCCTTTTAGTTTCCCTTCTTTTCTGCCACTTGCAATCTGCACTGTTTGTTAAAATTGGTACAATGATGATCTGAAATCTGAAGTGAACTGAAAAGTCACCAAAGGACCATGTTTTAAAAATTGAGATTCACAGGTCCTTCCCCCAGAGACGCTAATCACTGGAAACATACGTGTTAAGGATCACTGCAGTAATTTCTCTGACACATATGGAAGACCACTGGTTTCACACAGATCAAAATGGACCCACACTCTATTTCCCACATGCAGTCATTCACTTGGCTGTTGTCTTAACCCTCCGACTCTGAGTGTTTTTAGTATCTGGATATTAACAGTGAGGACCTTTCATTTCAAAGCATCTCAAGCAATCCAGCTGTACTTTATTTTTGACCTTATTTTAGTCCTGGATATAAATATTGCAAGGCCACCAAGTTTCCCAAATTAAGATAAACAGGCACACAAAGAGCGCTTCTAAATGTGACCTACTTAAAATTAGCAGGGTCTTTAATTTTGAAAAACTGTTTACCTACTTTAGCTTCTCTTTTATAAAACATGGGTTACTTATCGAACCCTTAGCTGGGGCAATTTACTTGTCTAAGTATTTCATCAGATTTTCAAACCAATTAGGATAATTATCAGCACAATTTAAACAGATTTCTTAATTATAGCTACAAGTCTCTCTCTCTCAGAGAAAACAAGTCCCAGAGCTTTTAACAAAAAGAGTTTTCTGTAAATAGTAGGTGAGTACTAATTTCCATGCCTCACATAAGTGGAAGAAATATTTCTTCTAGCATCCATTTGCAGGTCATAAAGAAAGCCTTCCTCCTCACTCCTAACACTGTAGGCTCATACCTACATTTCTTGGTGACTAATATTTGCGTACACATCACTTCACACTGACACTGGTTGGAAAACAACAGCTCTGACCATCTCATTATTTAAAAAGTGTGAAGCTGTCTTGGCTATCCTTCCACACTTAGCCTGGAATAGCTCATTTTTATTCCTTGTTAAGGAAACACTTGCCTAAGAAGCAAGAAGGTCTTGTGCTTGTTGTGCTATGATTTAGCTTCTCTCTGCTTTTATAAAGAGTCATGATCGAAAGCGCACCACTCACTCGTGTCTGACATGGATTCACGTGGGGAGAGGGTAGGCTTGAACAAATCCTTTAAAGAAGAGTTCAAGCAGGTTAAGTTCAGTGAAAGGCCTTAATCCGCCCTGCGCACATGCCAACTGATGCATGTTCTAAGATATGCCAACTACACAGGGAGCAAACAATGCATAATTCATTACCGGTTTTTGAAAGCCAAAAGTACATGTTGCCATCAACTTTCCCCTTTCATTTAAAAACCTAGGTATGCTGAGGGAAATGTAACCACACAGGTCATCTTTGTCAAATGTAATTTTGGGGAGAGTTATTTGAATAGTGACATGAAAGTGAAAGTTGCTCAGTCATGTCCAACTCTGTGACCCCATGGACTATACATGCCTTTCCCTTTCCCAGGGGATCTTCCTAACCCAAGGATTGAACCCAGGTCTCCCTCATTGCAGGTGGATTCTTTACCAGCTGAGCCACAAGGGAAGCCTTATTTGAATAATGTATTTAATTCAAATGATACTTTTGAATGTTCATGGGGGGATTAGAAAATATCAAACAGGTGTCCAAATGTGAACAAACAACAGAGACTTATCAGCTCTATGTATACCAAGGTTAACAATTGAAATCAACATATAAAGAAGGCACCAATTTTTTTTTTCCAAAAAAAATCATAGGGACATTGTATCAAGATGGCAGAGTTGGAGAACATGAAGCTCACCTCTCCCCAGGCACACATTAAGAATATGCCTACATGTGGAACAATTCCTCTGGAAAACCAACTGAAAACTGGCAAAGAACTCCTATACAACCAAAGCTGCAAGAAAGATTTCCATGTAACTCAGTAGGACAGAAAAAAGATATAGAGTTGGGACCTCTGCCCACAGGAGAGATGTGAAAGGAAGAGAAAACTTGCATGGGCAGACCCTCACCCTGGGGAGTTCAAGCCACAAACTGGGCATACCAGTCCTGGGGTCCAAGAAGAGGAGACCTTGGTTGCTGGGAGAACGGCTGGGACAGATGAATGCACTGGAAAAGCCTAGACTCTACTTGAGGAGAGTGTGTGAATGCTGGCTTGTCAATGAAGAGGGTGGAAAGAGCTCTGCATTGGTGGCTGCTGTCTTGCCACTCTGCCTAGTTTGAGCAGGTGAACATTCCAGCCCCACTCATTCCACACCACAGCTTGATGTGGGATCCAAGCCAGTCAGGCCCTGGGAAAAGACTCAGTCTAGCTACACAGTGACAGACCAGAGGCCTGGAGTGTGGTCCGGGTAGGGCAATGATGGCCATTTTCAGTGCTTAGTCAAGTGGTGCCAGGAACAAGCATGCCTCAGTCCCACTCCCAGCAGATTACTCTGGCCCCATCTGCTCCATGCCACATCTTGGCACTGGATCTGGAGCAGATAAATTTCTAGAAACATACAGCCTGCCAAGACTGAGTTAAGAAAAACAGACAACCTGAAAAGACTGATCACTAGAAGTGAAACAGAATCTGTTATATATATATATATATATATATATATATATATATATATATAAATTCCTTCAACAAAAAGTCCAGGACCAGATGGCCTCACTGAAGAATGCCACCAAACATGTAAATAAGTTCTACCTATTCTTCTCAAACCATTCCAAAAATCGAAGGGGAGGAAACATTCCCTAATTCATTCTACAGGGCCAACATCACCCTGATACTAAAACCTGACAAAGATACTACGAAAAAATAAAATTACACATCAATATTTTTGATGTATATAGATGCAAAAATCATCAACAGAATACTAGCAAACTGAATCTAACAAATATATAAAAAGGCTCATTCACTATGATTAAGCTGGATTTATTCCAGGGTCACAAGGATGGTTCAGATCAGATCAGATCAGATCAGTCGCTCGGTCGTGTCCGACTCTTTGCAACCCCATGAATCGCAGCATGCCAGGCCTCCCTGTCTATCACCAACTCCCGGAGTTCACTCAGACTCACATCCATTGAGTCAGTGATGCCATCCAGCCATCTCATCCTCTGTCGTTCCCTTCTCCTCTTTCCCCCAATCCCTCCCAGCATCAGAGTCTTTTCCAATGAGTCAACTCTTGGCATCAGGTGGCCAAAGTACTGGAGTTTCAGCTTTACCATCATTCCCTCCAAAGAAATCCCAGGGCTGATCTCCTTCAGAATGGACTGGTTGGAACTCCTTGCAGTCCAAGGGACTCTCAAGAGTCTTCTCCAACACCACAGTTCAAAAGCAGCAATTCTTCGGTGCTCAGCTTTCTTCACAGTCCAACTCTCACATCTATACATGACCACAGGAAAAACCATAGCCTTGACTAGACGAACCTTTGTTGGCAAAGTATTGTCTCTGCTTTTCAATATGCTATCTAGGTTGGTCATAACTTTCCTTCCAAGGAGTAAGTGTCTTTTAATTTCATGGCTGCAGTCACCATCTGCAGTGATTTTGGAGCCCAGAAAAATAAAGTCTGACACTGTTTCCACTGTTTCCCCATCTATTTCCCATGATATGATGGGACCGGATGCCATGATCTTCATTTTCTGAATGTTGAGCTTTAAGCCCACTTTTTCACTCTCCACTTTCACTTTCATCAAGAGGCTTTTGAGTTCCTCTTCACTTTCTGCCATAAGGGTGGTGTCATCTGCATATCTGAGGTTATTGATATTTCTCCCGGCAATCTTGATTCCAGCTTGTGTTTCTTCCAGTCCAGCGTTTCTCATGATGTACTCTGCATATAAGTTAAATAAACAGGGTGACAATATACGGCCTTGACGTACTCCTTTTCCTATTTGGAACCAGCCTGTTGTTCCATGTCCAGTTCTAACCGTTGCTTCCTTACCTGCATACAAATAGGTTAGATATATGCAAATCAATGTGATATACCACAATAACAAAAGGAACAACAACAATAAAAACCCATATGATCCTATCAATAGACATGGGGAAAGCATTTGACAAAATTCAACATCCATTTATAAGACGAGCTTTCAAAGTGGGTTTCAGTTCAGTCCAGTTTAGTTACTCAGTTGTGTCTGACTCTGTGTGACCAAATGGACTGCAGCACACCAGGCTTCCCTGTCCATCACCAGCTCCTGAAGCTTGCTCTAACTCATGTCCATCAAGTCGGTGATGCCAACCAACTATCTCAACCTCTGTCATCCCCTTCTCCTCCCGCCTTCAATCTTTCCCAGCATCAGGGTCTTTTCCAATGAGTCAGTTCTTCATATCAGGTGGCCAAAGTATTGGAGCTTCAGCTTCAGCATCCACTGAATATTCAGCTTCCAATGAATATTCAGGACTGACTTCCTTTAAGATGGACTGGTTTGATCTCCTTGCAGTCCAAGGGACACTCAAGAGTCTTCTCCAACATCACAGTTCAAAAGCATCAACTCTTTGGCGCTCAGCTTTCTTCATGGTCCAACTCTCACATCCATACATGACTACTGGAAAAACCATATCTTTGACTAGACAGACCATTGTTGGCAAAATAATGTCTCTGATTTTTAATATGCTGTCTAGTTTGGTCATAGCTTTTCTTCAAAGGAGCAAGTATCTTTTAATTTCATGGCTGCAATGACCATCTACAGTGATTTTGTAGCCCAAGAAAATAAAGTCTGTCACTATTTCCATTGTTTCCCCATCTATCTGGAATGAAATGATGGAACAGGGTGCCATGATCTTTGGTTTTTGAATGTTGAGTTTTAAGCTAGCTTTTTCACTCGCACTTTCATCAAGAGGCTCTTTAGTTATTCTTTGCTTTTTGCCATAAGGTTGGCATATCTGAAGTTATGGATATTTCTCCTGGCAATCTTGAATCCATCTTGTGCTTCATCCAGCCCAGCATTTAACTTATAAGTTAAATAAGCGGGGTGTCAATTTACAGCCTTGATGTACTCCTTTCCCAATTTGGAACCAGTCTGTTGTTTCATGTCTGGTTCTACCTGTTGCTTCTTGATCTGCTTACAGGTTTCTCAGGAGACAGCTCAGGTGGTCTGGTAGTCCATCTCTTGAAGAATTTTCCACAGTTTGTTGTGATCCACACAGTCAAAGGCTTTAGCACAGTCAATGAAGCAGAAGTAGATGTTTTCTTGCAATACTCTTTCTTTGTCTGTATTCCAATGGATGTTGGCAATTTGATCTCTGGTTCCTCTGCCTTTTCTAAATCCAGCTTGAACATCTGGAAGTTCTCTGTTCACATACTGTTGAAGCATAGCTTGGAAAAAAAGGTAATTACTACTGGATCATCATTAAAGTAACATACATATTATAGAAGTGGAATAAAACTGGACTTTCAAACTCCTATATATAAAGAGTCTAAGCATGTACTGCAAACAAATGAGGCAAAACAAGAGAGTCTTATGGGAAGCCAGAGCTCGCATGCATGTTTAGCATTTGTTGTCATGAGAGTATGTGAACCCAGGGATGCCAGATTGTCCTATTTTTTTAGGAAAGACAAAAGTTCAAAAAAATTTATAAAACTTAATTTTTTAAATTGTATCAGCTAATTCAAAATTAAAAAAAAAACATTATGAGAGCCAAATAAAACATATCTGCAGCCCACATTTAGATGGTGAGCTGCCAGTCTCTAAGTAGACAGGCAGTTTCTAAGTAGAGCACATCTGGGAGAAGAATGTATAAGGGATGAAGCAGATCAGAAACAAGAGTTTTTAAAAGAAAAACTGTTACTTCCATCTGACACAAAGTATATACAACTCAAAAAGTTCACAATTCAAAATTTAAAAGCACCAATTAATAGAAAATTAGGACTGCTTTAATTGGATAAATTGGGCTTCCCGGGTGGCTCAGTGGTAAAGAATCTGCCTGCCAGGTAGGAGACATGCTTTCTATCCCTGGGAAGATCCTCTGGAAAAGACAGTGGCAACCCACTCCAATCTTCTTGCCTGAAAAGTCCCATAGACAGAGGAGTCTGGTGGGCTACAGTCCTTGGGGTCCCAAAAGAGTCAGACATGAATAGTGAGTAAACAGCAACAAACTGAATAAATTAATGCACTAATAGTAAAGTTGTACAAGGCATTGTGCTAAAGCATTGTAAAGGAAATAATGATGAGCAGGACATCATTCTTGTCCTTTAGAAGTTTACTCTTTAGTGTAGAGAATAGGAAGTTAACAGAATAGTGGGAATACAGGAAGAATATGAGGTCATTAGAGGGTAAGTACAAAGTTTCTTTCAAAGAACTGAGAACTTATATTTGGATTGCAAGCTCAAAAACATTTCCAGAAGACTGAGTGAACCAAAAAGCAGTGGAGACCAGGTTATTCAGTCAATCAACAGATGACAAATACCTACTGATGCCTCCCAGACATAATCTGGATGTACAGGTTACAACAATGAATAAGACTAGAGATTCTGAACTCAAGGAACTTACAGTTTAGAGTCAGGTAACAAATAATACAGCTGATCATTGAACAACATGGACTTCAACAGCATGGGACACTTACATGTGGGTTTTTCTGATATTTTTATTGTACAGATCTTTAAGTTAACTAAGTACAGGAAAATGTTTGCATTTGATAAAAGATCACAGTATTTAGAATCAAAAGAACTAGAGTTTGAATTCTGATCCCATTCAAATTGTTTCAGCTTCCTGTCCTTGGGTAAGTCATTTATCACTTTCTTTCTTTTTGAGGCAGAGAACATAGTTACATGGATTTTTAACCATGCTGGATGGGAGGAGTTAGTGTCCCAACTCCCACATTGTTCAAGAGTCAACTGTATATGAGAAAGCAAACCTAGAAAAGATTACTTGAAGTACTGAGAAGTGTTGAGAAGAAAATCACCAAGGATCAAGATAGACATGCCTCCTCCATTTACAGAGGTGGTATTATTCTCGCTGTACATTCAAATGGAAACTCAGGGGCCCTGAACTGCCAAACCTAAGTCTGAAAACAGAATGTGCTTATTTCCTTAAAATACCATATTTGTCACCTCTAAAGAAATACACCTCTTCAAGCTGTCTGTTGCTGTCTTCCATCACACATACACTAATGAGATAAAGAGTAACTGAAGCTTAGTAGGGTAGACAGGGAAAGTGTCTCTGGAGAGGTTACATGTAAGTTGGGAAGCAGGATGTGAGTGGTTCTGAGGCATGTCCCATGCAGAAGGAACAGTAGGAAGGAGACCCAAGAAAGGATTGAGCTTGATATTCTTCAAGAACCGAAAGGAGACCAGCGTGACAGGAATAGTGAACAAGATGTAGTATAGAAAGGTTGGGGTCAGTGAGGTTGGCAGTGGCGAGTACTGTGGCCATGGTATGAGATTGATGTTTTTTCTGGATGCAGAGTGATGTCACCGGAGGATTTTAAACGGGAAAGTAATATGATCAATTTAGGCCTAATAAAGGTCAACCTAGTCTGTCTTTGAAAGAGGTGGTGGTAAGGGTGCAATAAGGGAGTAGGGAGCAAGTGTGGAGGTGGGGGTATCACTTGGAAGGCTCTATCAGCATTTAATACCCTGGACTGTATTTTAGTAAACATGCCATTCCTCTTACCAATATGCCACACCTCTTATCTGTTATCTAACAGAAGTTATAGCCAACACCATATCTATCATATGATTAATTCAGTTGAGTGAAACCTTTGATGAACATTCCCATGATGATATTGGCAAAATTACATTTTCTTATTGATTAGCATGTGATGACGCAACAATGAAGGGGTTTTGATACACCATGCGACTTAGCATACCAAGAGATAAGGAATTTATCTAGCTGGGGGTTAACTTGAAGTTAATTTAACTTGAATAATGTAGAAAACACCTATTTTGGGGAATGGTGTGGAGAAAGAACAAGATTTACATTGTATTATATGCCACCTCAACTACTATAAACATTAAATAATATTGCCTAAAATGGGCTTCCCTGGTGGTTCAGCAGTAAAGAATTCACCTGCAATGCAGGAAATGCAGGAGATGCAGTTTTGATCCCTGGATTGGGAAGATCCCCTGGAGGAGGAAATGGCCACCCACTCCAGTATTCTTGCCTGGAAAATCCCATGGACAGAGGAGCCTGGTGGGCTATGGTCCATGCGATTGCAAAGTGTTGGACATGACTGAGAGACTGAGCATGCATGCACTCATTGCCTAAAATGCACAGCAATTCACATTACACTATCACATTTCCACTATGTTCTTTTTGTAATGGTGATTATATTTGCCTCCAAGGAAATAAACATTTAACTCTTAAACTTAAAATTAGAAAACCTTAATATAGTAAATGTTTCTTCCCCAATGGATAATAATCATTCAACAGAATAATTTAACTTCAGATGTGGACCCTTAAGTAATTACAAAGATACTTATGAGATTAAAAAATTCATAAGATATACAATAAAGCCAATAAATCTGAAAAATCAAGAAAGAATAAGAGATTTTTCTAGAGTTATATTCTATATCTATCTAGAGACAAGGAGAGAGACATAGAGAGAAACAGAGGTGGAGAGAGACAGGGAGAGACAGAATAGATCCAAGATGAAATGAATATTGAATTAGATGAATTATTAAGGACATTAATGTGGTTTTCAAGATTCTCCTATAGTGATCAAAAAACACTTTTACTGTTTAATTTTAGCAAATTTCTAAGGAATAGATGACCTCTACCATATACAACTGTTCCTGAAGAAAAATTTTATCACTTATATAAAGACTGGAAAGAATAGGTTCTGTTGCAAGTGATGGAAAATCCAAAGAATCAGATTGTAGTTTTTGTTTTGGGTTTTTTCTTTTCCATCTTGTAAAATTGAGTTTTGCCTCTCGACCTGGGTTAATTGTGAACTGACAATCAGAAATTCAGGTTTATTGTTCTTTCACTGCATGGTTCAACATGCATACTCTAGCACTAGCCATCATTTCTGCATTCCATCCAAAAAAGAGATGATAAGAGGTTGTATTTCCCTTTAAATACAATAACCCTGTGTACGAGACAGCAAAAGAGACACTGATGTATAGATCAGTCTTATGGACTCTGTGGGAGAGGGAGAGGGTGGGGAGATTTGGGAGAATGGCATTGAAACATGTATAATATCATGTATGAAACGAGTCGCCAGTCCAGGTTCGATGCACGATGCTGGATGCTTGGGGCTGGTGCACTGGGATGACCCAGAGGGAGGGTATGGGGAGGGAGGAGGGAGGAGGGTTGAGGATGGGGAACACAGGTATACCTGTGGCGGATTCATTTCGATATTTGGCAAAACTAATACAATATTGTAAAGTTTAAAAATAAAATAAAATTTAAAAAAAAAAGGAAAAGACTCTGATGCTGGGAGGGATTGGGGGCAGGAGAAGAAGGGGACGACAGAGGATGAGATGGCTGGATGGCATCACCAACTCAATGGACATGAGTTTGAGTGAACTCTGAGAGATGGTGATGGACAGGGAGGCCTGGCGTGCTGTGATTCATGGGGTCACAAAGAGTCGGACACGACTGAGCGACTGAACTGAGCTGAACTGAACAGCCACTATGGAGAGCAGTGTGGAGATTCCTTAAAACAAATAGAATTGCCATATGACCCAGCAATCCCACTCCTGAGCATACACACCGAGGAAACCAGAATTGAAAGACACATGTGTACCCCAATGTTCATCGCAGCACTGTTTACAATAGCCAGGACATGGAAGCAACCTAGATGTCCATCAGCAGATGAATGGATAAGAATGCTGTGGTACATATACACAATGGAACATTACTCAACTATTAAAAAGAATTCATTTGAATCAGTTCTAATGAGGTGGATGAAACTGGAGCCTATTATACAGAGTGAAGGAAGTCAGAAAGAAAAACACCAATACAATATATTAATAAATATATATATGGAATTTAGAAAAATGGTAACGATAACCCTATATGTGAGACAGCAAAAGAAACACAGATGTAAAGAACAGACTTTTGGACTCTGTGGGAGAAGGCAAGGGTGGGATGATTTGAGATAATAGCATTGAAACATGTATATTATTATATGTGAAATAGATCGCCATCTAGGTTTGATGCATGAGACAGGGCACTCAGGGCTGGTGCAATGGGATGACCCTGAGGAATGGGATGGGGAGGGAGGTGGCAGGGGGTTCAGGATGGGGAACACATGTACACCCATGGGTGATTCATGTGAATGTATGGCAAAAACCATCACAATATTGTAAAGTAATTAACCTCCAGTTAAAATAAATTAATTTAAAAAATAAAAGCAAAAGAAAAAAAAATAAATACAGTTGTCTGAAACTGCATAGATTCCTTTTGATTACATCCCCATGATTAATACTTAGTAATGGCCACACATAACTCTAAGAAAAGCCTGGGAAATGTTGGCTTTATCCTGCATAACTATATGCCCAGTTAAAACACAGGGCTATCCTCAAAGGAAAAAGGATATTAGATGACAAATACTGGTTTCTGTCACAGAAAGACTTTAAATATTGTCATTATTTGGATTATTGTCTGAGGAAATTAGCAAAAGAAAAAGTTACAAAAACCAGTGAAAAATTAATACAGTTACTGGACTTCCCTGATAGCTCAGTTGGTAAAGAATCTGCCTGCAGTCCAGGAGACCCCAGTTCAATTTCTAGGTTGGGAAGATAACCTGGAGAAGGGAAAGGCTACCCACTCCAATATTCCATCCTGGAGAATTCCATGGACTGTATAGTCCATGGGGTCACAAAGAGTTGGAACAACAGTGACTTTTCTTCACAGAGCTAGAACAAATAATTTCACAATTTGTATGGAAATACAAAAAACCTCGAATAGCCAAAGCTATCTTGAGAAAGAAGAATGGAACTGGAGGAATCAACCTACCTGACTTCAGACTCTATTACAAAGCCACAGTTATCAAGACAGTATGGTACTGGCACAAAGACAGAAATATTGATCAATGGAACAAAATAGAAAGCCCAGAGATAAATCCACGCACCTATGGACACCTTATCTTTAACAAAGCAGGCAGGAATATACAATGGATTAAAGACAATCTCTTTAACAAGTGGTGCTGGGAAAACTGGTCAACCACTTGTAAAAGAATGAAACTAGAACACTTTCTAACACCATACACAAAAATAAACTCAAAATGGATTAAAGATCTCAATGTAAGACCAGAAACTATAAAACTCCTAGAGGAGAACATAGGCAAAACACTCTCTGACATACATCACAGCAGGATCCTCTATGACCCACCTCCCAGAATAATGGAAATAAAAGCAAAAATAAACAAATGGGACCTAATTCAACTTAAAAGCTTCTGCACAACAAAGGAAACTATTAGCAAGGTGAAAAGGCAGCCTTCAGAATGGGAGAAAATAATAGCAAATGAAGCAACCGACAAACAACTAATCTCAAAAATATACAAGCAACTCCTACAGCTCAACTCCAGAAAAATAAATGACCCAATCAAAAAATGGGCCAAAGAACTAAATAGACATTTCTCCAAAGAAGACATACAGATAGCTAACAAACACATGAAAAGATGCTCAACATCACTCATTATCAGAGAAATGCAAATCAAAACCACTATGAGGTACCATTTCACGCCAGTCAGAATGGCGTGAATGCCATCCAAAAGTCTACAAGCAATAAATGCTGGAGAGGGTGTGGAGAAAAGGGAACTCTCTTACACTGTTGGTGGGAATGCAAACTAGTACAGCCACTATGGAGAACAGTGTGGAGATTCCTTCAAAAACTGGAAATAGAACTGCCTTCTGATCCAGCAATCCCACTGCTGGGCATACACACTGAGGAAACCAGAAGGGAAAGAGACACGTGTACCCCAATGTTCATCGCAGCACTGTTTATAATAGCCAGGACATGGAAGCAACCTAGATGCCCATCAGCAGATGAATGGATAAGAAAGCTATGGTACATATACACAATGGAGTATTACTCAGCCATTAAAAAGAATACATTTGAATCAGTTCTAATGAGATGGATGAAACTGGAATCTATTATACAGAGTGAAGTAAGCCAGAAAGAAAAACACCAATACAGTATACTAACACATATATATAGAATTTAGAAAGATGGTAACAATAACCCTGTGTACGAGACAGCAAAAGAGACACCGATGTATAGATCAGTCTTATGGACTCCGTGGGAGAGGGAGAGGGTGGAGAGATTTGGGAGAATGGCATTGAAACATGTATAATATCATGTATGAAACGAGTCGCCAGTCCAGGTTCGATGCACGGTACTAGATGCTTGGGGCTGGTGCACTGGGATGACCCAGAGGGAGGGTAGGGGAGGGAGGAGGGAGGTGGGTTCAGGATGGGGAACGCGGGTATACCTGTGGCAGATTCATTTCGATATTTGGCAAAACTAATACAATATTGTAAAGTTTAAAAATAAAATAAAATTTAAAAAAAAAAAGTCACTTTCTACTGGATACAAAGTGAACAATCAAAAGTAAATAGCATTTTGTTTAGGCCAGTAATACCTGGTTTAGCTCAGTTCAGTTCAGTTGCTCAGTCGTGTCTGACTCTTAGTGACCCCATGAACCACAGCGTGCCTGGCCTCCCTGTCCATCACCAACTCCAAGAGTTCACCCAAACTCATGTCTGTGGAGTCGGTGATGCCATTCCACCATCTCATCCTCTGTCGTCCCCTTCTTCTCCTGCCCTCAATCTTCCCAGCATAAAGGTCCTTTCTAATCAGTCAGCTCTTCACATCAGGTAGACAAAGTATTGGTTTCAGCTTCAACATCAGTCCTTCCAATGAACACCAAGGACTGATCTCTTTTAGGATGGACTGGTTGGATCTCCTTGCAGTCCAAGGGACTCAACAGTCATCTCCAACACCACAGTTCAAAAGCATCAGTTCTTCAGTGCTCAGCCTTCTTTACAGTCCAACTCTCACATCCATACATGACCACTGGAAAAACCATAGCTTTGACTAGATAGACGTTTGATGACAAAGTAATGTCTCTGCTTTTTAATATGCTGTCTAGGTTGGTCATAACTTTCCTTCCAAGGAGTAAGTGTCTTTTAATTTCATGGCTGCGATCACCATCTGAGTAATTTTGAAGCCCCCCAAAATAAAGTCTGACACTGTTTCCACTGTTTCCCCACCTATTTGCCATGAAGTGATGGGACTGGATGCCATGATCTTAGTTTTCTGAATGTTGAGCTTTAAGACAACGTTTTCTCTCTCCTCTTTCACTTTCATCAAGAGGCTCTTCAGTTTTTCTTCACTTTCTGCCATAAGGGCGGTATCATCTGCATATCTAAGGTTATTGATATTTCTCCCAGAAATCTTGATTCCAACTTGTGCTTCTTCCAGCACAGCATTTCACATGATGTACTCTGCATATAAGTTAAATAAGTAGGGTGACAATATACAGCCTTGACGTACTTCTTTTCCTATTTGAAACCAGTCTGTTGCCCCATGTCCAGTTATAACTGTTGCTTCCTGACCTGCATACAGGTTTCTCAAGAGGCAGATCAGATGGTCTGGTATTCCCATCTCCTTCAAAATTTTCCACAGTTTATTGTGATCCACACAGTCAAAGGCTTTGGCATAGTCAATAAAGCAGAAATAGATGCTTTTCTGCAACTCTCTTGTTTTTTTGATGATCTAACAGATGTTGGCAATTTGATCTCTGGTTGGTGTGCCTTTTCTAAAACAAGCTTGAACATCTGAAAGTTCACAGTTCACGTATTGCTGAAGCCTGGCTTGGAGAACTTTGAGTATTACTTTGCTGGTGTGTGAGATGAGTGCAATTGTGTGCTAGTTTGAGCATTCTTTGGCATTGCCTTCCTTAGGGATTGAAATGAAAACTGATCTTTTCCAGGCTGTAGCCACTGCTGAGTTTTCCAAATTTGCTGGCATATTGAGTGCAGCACTTTCACAGCATTATCTTTCAGGATTTGAAATAGCTCAACTGGAATTCCATCACCTCCACTAGCTTTGTTCGTAGTGATGCTTCCTAAGGCCCATTTGACTTCACATTCCAGGATGTCTGGCTCTAGGTGTGATCACACCATCGTGATTATTTGGGTCATGAAAATCTTTTTTGTACAGTTCTTCTGTGTATTCTTGCCACCTTTTCTTAATATCTTCTGCTTCTGTTAGGTCCATACCATTTCTGTCCTTTATTGAGCCCATCTTTGCATGAAATATTCCCTTGATATCTCTAACTTTCTTAAAGAGATATCTAGTCTTTCCCATTCTATTCTTTTCCTCTATTTCTTTGCATTGATCACTGAGGAAAGTTTTCTTATCTCTCCTTGCTATTCTTTGGAACGCTGCATTCAGATGCTTATATCTTTCCTTTTCTCCTTTGCTTTTTGCTTCTCTTCTTTTCACAGCTGTTTGTAAGGCCTCCTCAGACAGCCATTTTGCTTTTTTGCATTTCTCTTTCTTGTGGATGATCTTGATCCCTGTCTCCTGTACAATGTCACGAACCTCCATCCATAGTTCTGGCACTCTGTCTTTCAGATCTAGTCCCTTGAATCTATTTGTCACTTCCACTGTATAATAATCATAAGGGATTTGATTTAGGTCATACCTGAATGGTCTAGTGGTTTTCCCCATTTCTTCAATTCAAGTCTGAATTTGACAATAAGGAGTTCATGATCTGAGCCACAGTCAGCTCCCGGTCTTGTTTTTGCTTACTGTATAGAGCTTCTCCATCTTTGGCTGCAAAGAATATAATCAATCTGATTGCAGTGTTGACCATCTGGTGATGTCCATGTGTAGAGTCTTCTCTTATGTTGTTGGAAGAGTGTGTTTGCTATGACCAGTGTGTTCTCTTGGCAAAACTCTATTAGCCTTTGCCCTGCTTCATTCTGTACTCCAAGGCCAAATTTGCCTGTTACTCCAGGTGTTTCTTGACTTCCTACTTTTGCATTCCAGTCCCCTATAATGAAAGGGATATCTTTTGGGGTGTTAGTTCTAAAAGGTCTTGTAGGTCTTCATAGAACCGTTCAACTTCAGCTTCTTCAGTGTTACTGGTTGGGGCATAGACTTGGATTACTGTGATATTGAATGGTTTGCCTTGGAAACAAACAGAGATCATTCTGTCGTTTTTGAGATTGCACCCAAGTACTGCATTTCAGACTCTTGTTGACTATGATGTCTACTCCATTTCTTCTAAGGGATTCTTGGCCACAGTAGTAGATATAATGGTCATCTGAGTTAAATTCATCCACACCAGTCCATTTTAGTTCACTGATTCCTAGAATTTCGACGTTTATTCTTGCCATCTCCTGTTTGACCACTTCCAATTCACCTCGATTCATGAAACTAACATTCCAAGTTCCTATGCAATATTGCTCTTTACAGCATTGGACCTTGCTTCTATCACCAGTCACATCCACAACTGGGTATTGTTTTTGCTTTGGCTCCATCTCTTCATTCTTTCTGGAGTTATTTCTCCACTGATCTCCAGTACCATATCAGGCACCTACTGACCTGGGGAGTTCATCTTTCAGTGTCCTGTCTTTTTGCCTTTTCATACTGTTCATGGGGTTCTCAAGGCAAGAATACTGAAGTGGTTTGCCATTCCCTTCTCCAGTGGACCACATTCTGTCAGACCTCTCCACCACAACCCATCTGTCTTGGGTGGCCCCACATAGCATGGCTTAGTCTCACTGAGTTAGACAAGGCTGTGGTCCATGTGATCAGATTTGCTAGTTGTCTGTGATTGTGGTTTTAGTCTGAAGGCTCTCTGATGCCCTCTCTCAGTGCCTACTGCCTTACTTGGGTTTCTTTTACCTTGGATGTGGGGTATCTCAGCCACTGCTCCTTACCTGGGACATGGTGTTAGGGAAAAGCAAAAGAAAAAAGATTCCATATATAGAAGCAGCACCTTTTAAGTCTATGAAGAATTCTAACTCTAAAATATATATGAGACATTTTAGACAAAATCATGAAACTCTTTGAAAGTCATATAAGACCTGAGTGATTGGAAGTCTCAGTGTAGTAAAAATGCCTTCTCCCAAAATTGATCTAAAATTTCATGCAACTTCCAATAAAATTGGAATGACATTTTCACAGGACTTAGACTGAATCTGAAATTCACATGTAAAGTAAAAAAAAAAAAAAAGCTAAAGCAATCTTAAAAAAAAGAGTTCTTGCTTACGAAAATGTAGAGCCATACTAGCTGATACAGTATTGGTACCATGGTTATCAAACAAAACAGTGGTTGTCAAACAAATCAATGGACCACAAGAGAGCCCAGAAACTGACCCATAAACATAGAACATGGTGCATAATATATGCAATATATGTATCAGTGAGAAAAATACAGAGTTTATAACAAGTTGTGTTATCAAAAGCAATCCTAAGAAAATTAATTTACTACTTCATAAACAAAAACCAGTACTAGGTGTATTAAATTTCTAAATGTGAGAAACTTCTAAAATTTGGGAAAATATGTTTATGACATAATTAAATGACCCATCAAGAACACTTAATTCAAAATTTTAAGTACATAATTATAATTATGAAGTTAAAATATTAGCCAGAGAATAGAAAGTTTTTACAATGCAATATCCAACAAAGAAGTAATATCATGAATATATAAGGAAATTCAATTAATCAATGAGAAAGACAAAAGTCACATTTATAAAATTGGCAAAATTTAAGAACAAGCTGTTTCCAGAATAGTAACTCAAAAGACAAATGAGAAAATATGCTAACCTCTCTTGAAAAAAGTGAAAAGTGAAAGTATTAGTCGCTCAGTGTTACTGACTCTTTGCGATCCTACAGAGAGTAGTCTGCCAGTCTCCTCTGTCCATGGAATTCTCCAGGCAAGAATTATTGGAGTGGGTAGCTATTCACTGCTTCAGGGGATCTTCTTGACCCAGGATCAGACCCAGGGATCAAACCCAGTTCTCCTGCATTGCAGATTCTTTACCATCTGTGCCACCAGGGAAGTCCAATCTCTTTTAGTATCAGGAAAATACAAATTAACTGACATTTTCCTTCCACAACACTAGCAAATTGTTTAAATTTTTTATTAGAAGATAACTGTTTTACAATATTGTGGTGGTTTTTGCCATACATCAACATATACCAGCCACAGGTATACATATGTCCATTCCTTCTTGAACCTCCCTCCCATCTCCCACCCAATCCCACCCCTCTAGGTTGGCACAGAGCACTGAATTGAACTCTCTCTGCAACACAGCAAATTCCTATTGGCTATCTATTTTACATATGGTAATGTATTCACTACCCAGATAATCATGATGGTATGATCACTCATCTAGAGCCAGACATTCTGGAATGTGAAGTCAAGTGGGCCTTAGAAAGCATCACTACGAACAAAGCTAGTGGAGGTGATAGAATTTCAGTTGAGCTATTTCAAATCCTAAAAGATGATACCCTGGAAGGGCTACACTCAGTATGCCAGCAAATTTGGAAAATTCAGCAGTGGCCACAGGACTGGAAAAGGTCAGTTTTCATGCCAATCCCAAAGAAAGGCAATGCCAAAGAATGTTCAAACTACCATACAATTGCACTCATCTCACATGCTAGTAAAGTAATACTCAAAATTCTCCAAGCCAGGCTTCAGCAATACGTGAACTGTGAATTTCCAGATGTTCAAGCTGGTTTTAGAAAAGCCAGAACAACCAGAGATCAAATTGCCAACATCTGCTGGATCATTGAAAAAGCAAGAGAGTTGCAGAAAAGCATCTATTTCTGCATCTCTCTCTTTATTGTCTATGCCAAAGCCTTTGACTGTGTGGATCACAATAAACTGTGGAAAATTCTGAAAGAGATGGGAATACCAGACCACCTGACCTGCCTATTGAGAAACCTGTATGCGGGTCAGGAAGCAACAGTTAGAACTGGACATGAAAAAACAGACTGGTTCCAAATAGGAAAAGGAATATGTGAAGGCTATATATTGTCACCCTGCTTAATCAACTTATATGCAGAGTACATCATGTGAAATGCTGTGCTGGAAGAAGCACAAGCTAGAATCAAGATTTCTGGGAGAAATATCAATAACCTTAGATATGCAGATGATACCACCCTTATGGCAGAAACCAAAGAAGAACTAAAGAGCCTCTTGATGAAAGTGAAAGAGGAGAGTGAAAAAGTTGGCTTAAAACTCAACATTCAGAAAACTAAGATCGTGGCATCTGGTCCCATCACTTCATGGCAAATAGATAAGGGGAAACAGTGGAAACAGTGACAGACTTTTTTTTTGGAGGCTCCAAAAACACTGCAGATGGTGATTGCAGCCATGAAATTAAAAGACACTTTCTCCTTGGAAGAAAAGTCGTGACCAACCTAGACAGCATATTAGAAAGCAGAGACATTGCGTTGCCAACAAAGGTCCATGTAGCCAAAGCTATGGTTTTTCCAGTAGTCAGGTATGGATGTGAGAGTTGGACTATAAAGAAAGCTGAGCACCAAAGAATTGATGCTTTTGAACTGTGGTGTTGGACAAGACTCATGAGCGTCCCTTGGACTGCAAGGAGATCCAACCAGTCAATCCTAAAGGAAATCAGTCCCAAATATTCATTGGAAGGACTGATGTTGAAGCTGAAACTCCAATACTTTGGCCACCTGATGTGAAGAGCTGACTTCTTGGAAAAGAACCTGATTAATGATACACCTATTAAAACAAATGAAATTGAATATGTATTATTATTCATTCATACAAATTAGTAAACATAAATGCATATAATAAAGTACGATATTATTTATGGACATATAGCATTTATACGTGTGTATTTATTTATGTATGGTGTACATGTATGTATACAGATGTCACAAATACCAATATGTTTGGAAAAGTATACGACTGAAGAGTGCTCACTAAATTCCTGATAATGGTTACCTCTGATACTGAAAAAAGAGAATGAGATTTAGGGATTGAGGTAAACTCCAGCTCTTTTAGTTTATATGTATATGAAAGATATTAGCAGTTGTAATTCTAAATGAACATATATGTTTGTCAGAATCTTCTTTTTTGTTTTTTTACATCTCAAATAAGAAAAGTAGCTGGGTAGGTCAATTTTGAAAAAAATGTATTTATTAAGTGAGAAGTAACCAGTTGTTAAAATTCACAAATCATCTTCATTCTGGATCACCTAAGGCTTTAAGACTTTTTAAAAGCAAAACAAAAACAGAGTGCAGTATATTACAGTTAAGATAATGGAGGACAAGAGGGGTGACACCTAAAAACTGCAAAACCCAGATCCCTTCTCCAGCAGTAAAGAAACCATGACAGATGATAAACAGTGTGAATGCTCTGATGTTGCCTGGCTATAGTCAACCTTGAAGGTCCTTTCTACTTCTGCCAAGCCCATAAAAGTAGGAATCCCAGATCCAACGTGTGCAAATACAGTGTGTTTTCCAATAGCAAATACACCGATGCTCTTTTCACTTCTAAGCCAACAGTCTAGGAGAGGTACACTTGAGAATATGTGAGCATACGGTTAAATAATGCTCCTCTCTGCCCACTAAAATAATTCACCAATATTAGATGCACACAAAAACAAAGTGATTGTGTCCCTGGAGTGATTCTTAATAAACCTATACCTTGCATATCATCATGAATAAAAAGAATGTTTTCCTAAAGTGTGTTCCTTGAAAAACTGATCTTAAAAAATATAGCATACAAAAAAAAATATATATAGCATACAGGTGGGAAATTGTAGTGGTCAATTAGGCTTGCATGAGTGCATGCTCAGTTGCTTCAGTAGTGTCCGATTCTTTGTGACTCTATGGAGTGTAGCCTGCCTGGCTCCTCTGTCCATGGGATTTGCCAGGTAAGAATGATAGAGTGGGTGGCCATTCCCTCCTCCAGGGGAATATTCCTGACCCAGGGCTCGAACATGGGTCTCCTGCATGGCAGGCAGATTCTTTACCATCTGATCCATCAGGCAAGCCCAATTAAGCTTAGGATATGCCAGTCCATCCTAAAGGACATCAGTCCTAAGTGTTCATTGGAAGGACTGATGTTGAAGCTGAAACTCCAATACTTTGGCCACCTGATGTGAAGAACTGACTCATTTGAAAAGACCCTGGTGCTGGGAAAAATTGAGGGCAGGAGGAGAAGGGGATGACAGAGGATGAGATGGTTGGATGGCATCACTGACTTGATGGACATGAGTTTGAGTAAACTCCAGGAGTTGGTGATGGACAGGGAGGCCTGGGGTGCTGCAGTCCATGGGCTCACAAAGAGTCGGACATGACTGAGCGACTGAACTGAACTGAGGCTAATTTTAAAACTGCCTCTTGAATACTTATAATATTTTATCATTTTAAGGTTCTGAGAAGTCTTAGAGTTGAAAAACTACTTTGTTGAACTCATGAATGCACATTTATTTAAGTAGCATTTTTTTTAAAGAAGTAATAGATCACAACAAACTGGAAAATTATTAAAGAGATGGGAATATCAGACCACCTTACCTGCCTCCTGTGAAACCTGTATGCAGGTCAAGAAGCAACAGTTAGAACCAGACATGGAAAAACTGACTGGTTCAAAATTGGGGAAGGAATTCATCAAGGCTGTATATTGTCACCCTGCTTATTTAACTTATATGCAGAGTACATCATGTGAAATGCCAGGCTGGATGAAGCACATGCTGGAATCAAGATTTCCAGAAGAAATATGAATAACCTCAGATATGCAGATGACATTGCCCATAAGGAAGAACGCAAAGAGGAACTAAAGTCTCTTGATGAAAGTGAAAGAGGTGAGTGAAAAAGCTGGCTTAAAATGCAACATTTAAAAAATGAAGATCAAGGCATCTGGTCCCATCACTTCATGGCAAATTGATGGGGAGACAATGGAAACAGTGACAGACTTTATTTTTGGGGACTCCAAAAATCACTGTAGATGGTGACTTCAGCCATGAAAGTAAAAGACGCTTACTCCTTGGAAGGAAAGTTACGACCAACCTAGATAGCATATTAAAAAGCAGAGACATTACTTTGCCAACAAAGGTCCATCTAGTCAAAGCTATGATTTTTCCAGTAGTCACATACATATGTGAGAGTTGGACCATAAAGAAAGCTGAGCCCCGAAGAATTGATGCTTTTGAACTGTGGTGTTGGACAAGACTCTTGAGACTTGGACTGCAGAGAGATCAAACCAGTCAATCCTAAAGGAAATCAGTCCTGAATATCTATTGGAAGGACTGATGCTGAAGCTGAAACTTCAATACTTTGGCCACCTGACATGAAGAGCCAACTCATTTGAAAAGACCCTGATGCTGGGAAAGATGGAAGTCAGGAGGAGCAGGGAATGACAGAGGACTAGATGGTTGGGTGGCATCACCGACTCAATGGACATGAGCTTGAGCAAGCTCCAGGAGATGGTGATGGACGGGGAGGCCAGGTGTGCTATAATCCATGGAGTTGCAAAGAGTCAGACACAATTGAGCAACTGAACAACAATAGATAACTATTAATATTACTGCCTGTGAAATTAAGCATGCTATAGACCTCGGTGTGGACAGTGCTGATTATTTATTTCAGTTCAGTTCAGTCACTTAGTCATGTCCAACTCTTTGTGACCCTATGGACTGCAGCACACCAGGCCTCCCTGTCCCTCACCATCTCCTGGAGCTTGCTCAAACTCATGTCCATTGAGTCAGTGATATATTTATTTGGATGCATATAATTTACAATATACCCAATAAGCAACCCAAGGTAAACCATCCCTGCTGCTCATAGTGCCCATAACACAACAGCCAACAAAGGTGGGGCGAGACTCACAGAGAACAAGGTCAGAGTGACACAAATCAGATTTGTTTTCTCTAAGCTTTCATAGCACCTTCTCTGCAAGAGCACCACCTTATCTCACATTCTTCCTGCTGTGATTCTCAGGCTCCTCTGTGCCCTGTGACCAAGGCCCTTTAGCTGATGCCTTAGTGACTTATGAGTTTTCAGTTTTCCTCACCTTCATCTCCAGCAAACTGTAGTGATGCTTCTGTATCTGCTGATACCCAAGTGAGTAGTTGCACTGCCTTGAAATGGTATTGCTGCTACCACTAACCTAGGAAACTGCCTCTGCTGATGACACCCAGGACTGTGGAATCAAGAATGCTCAGTCTTTTGGACTTTGTGGGAGAGGGAGAGGGTGGGATGATTTGAGAGAATGGCATTGAAACATGTATAATATCATATATGAAACGAGTTGCCAGTCCAGGTTCGATGCATGATACTGGATGCTTGAGGCTGGTGCACTGAGACGACCCAGAGGGATGGTACGGGGAGGGAGGAGGGTTCAGGATGGGGAACATGTTGTATACCTGTGGCAGATTCATGTTGATATATGGCAAAGCCAATACAATATTGTAAAGTTAAAAAATACAATAAAAAATATGTGGATATACTTCTATTATTAAAAAAAAAGAATGCTTAGGGCACCATGGGCATGAACCACAGTGATGCCTCTACCCGTCACTGGCCCCCCATGGTGCCCTCAGCACTCACAAAACCTTGGCCCTCTCTCCTTTCATCCCTGCCTGCCTCGGTGAGTGCCTGGGGCAGGGCTGGTGAACAATCTGAGTGACAGATACAGAGCTGGTCTCAGAATTGGTATATGCATGTCATATTTCTTTTCCTTGGAATGTCTTACCAGTCTTTCAAACATATCCAAAACCTGAGACAAAATGAAGCTCATCCTTTTTGTTTATTAGTCACTTTTGGAAGGAACACTGTGAAATGATTCTATGATCATTAGTGAAGATGTTCTTGCAACTTTCCGTGTACTTTCATTACCCTAAACAGTTTATTTTTTCCAGCCCCTTTCTCTGGTGAGATGAACAAAGACCATAGAAGGACTTGGTCTTTCTGGATATGAACGTGTGTATGCATTTAAGGGGTCTATTTGATCTGGGTAAATTGGTTATTTGAAATTGTGGTCAATCACATTCAAACCCTATCCTCAGCATTGGCTCCTTCAAACCCACACTTTCCAGCTCTCTAAGCCCTCCACAGTCTAGACTCACTCCACAGCTCCAGTCTTAAATCTCTTTGTCACAGAGCAATTGTGCATTTAAACATTACTGCTACTGCTAAGTCACTTCAGTCGTGTCTGACTCTGTGCGACCCCATAGACGGCAGCCCATCAGGCTTCCCCGTCCTTGGGATTCTCCAGGCAAGAACACTGGAGTGGGTTGCCATTTCCTTCTCCAATGCATGGAAGTGAAAAGTGAAAGTGAAGTCGCTAAGTCATATCTGACCCTCAGCGACCCCATGGACTGCAGCCTTCCAGGCTCCTCCATCCATCGGATTTTCTAGGCAAGAGTACTGGAGTAGGGTGCCATTGTCTTCTCCATTTAAACATTGGACGATACTTATTAATCACTTACTCTATGGAAATCAGGGTGGGCCCTAAGATAAATTAGACATAGTTCCTGTTTTTGTAGAGCTTTCATGGAGTTTTCTTCATTTTCTTCATTTATTTTATTTATTTTGGACTGTCTGGGTCTTCCCTGCTACATGGGCTCTTCTCTGGTTGCAGGGAGCAGGGGCTTCTCTCTAGTAGTGGTGCCCGGGCTTCTCTCTAGTAGTGTTGCCCAGGCTTCTCGCTGCTGTGGCTTCTCTTGTTGCAAAGCACAGGCCCTAGGGTGTGTGCTACCGAATAGCTGTGGCATGAGTGCTCAGCAGTTGCAGCTCACGGGCTCTAGATCGCAGGCTCAGTAGCTGTGGCATATTGGGCTTAGCAGTTCCGTGATATATGGGATCCTCTCAGACTAGAGATCAAACCCATGCCTCCTGCATTGGCAGGTAGATTCTTTACCACTGAGCTGCCAGGGAGGCCCTAGAGTTTTCTTCTGCCACATGATTTTCCTTGGGGTTTTATGAGCACTCAGTATTCAATTCTCCCACCATGCCTTTGTTAATTCTCTTTCCTTAGCTCATGATCGTTTTTGTCATTCCAACTTAAACACTGTTATATAAGGCAAAGCTAGGGTTGCCAGGTACAATGCAGGACATAGTTAAGTTTGAATTTCAGATAAATGACAAAAATCTTTTTTAGTCAAAGGATCTCCCAATGTTTGTGTTCTGTTCATGATACTGCACAAGGGATACTTATACTAAAAGACTAAGTTCTTAAGGGAAGAGTAGTCAATGCCAAGATATGTATGAGGGATCACATAGGTTAATGGAGATAAATAGATTTGGAGAAATAAAATAACCTGGTTCGAGTAGGATTCTTCATCATATGAGTTCTACTTTTAACAAATCACATCACTTCATTGTTTTATTTTTCTCCAAAAACCTGCTGTTTACTAATATACCACTGGTGAGTAATTAAAATGCATCTTTATATGCTTTCATGGGTTGTTGATGGAATATATGATTACTGACATTATATATTTTACAGAAATATAGTTGTTATATTATAAATATATATCAACATGAATTATAAACATGCATGTAGGTTAGATATTATTACAAGATACTTGAGATCTTTGTATCTATCCTTCACATTTTTCAGTGAAGAAAAACATTCATATACTTAAATATTGAAGGTCAAATAGAATGAAGGTGAGAAAAAGCATACTCATTTTCAGTACAACATGAAATAATGAGACTAATAATCCTACAAGAGTCACAACCCCAAAAGTCCCATTTAAATTGCTTCTTCCAGAACAATTTCTGCCAAGTAATATTGTTTAAAAGTCCCCAAATTGACACAGTAGGCTTCTCGGCAAGATACTAAATAGAAATTCATTTCCATGGAGTGCTAAATGTACAGGCACACCTTCTTTATTGCACTTCCTTTTCTGTGCTTTGAAGATATTGCATTTTCTAAAAATCGAATGTTTGTAGCAACCTTATTGAGCAAGTCTATCAGCACCATTTTTCTAACACTTTCTCACTTTGCATCTCAGTCACATTCTGCTAATTCTCTCAATATTACAAACTTTTGTTATTATTCTGTTTGTTATGCTCATTGGTGATCAGTTATCTTCACTGTTAACTATTGTAATTATTTGGGGACACCACAAACTGCACTTGTATAAGCTGGCAGGCTTAATTAATAAATGTATGTGTTCTGACTGCTCTATCAACCAACTGTTCCCCATCTCCCTCCCCAACCTCTCAGACTTTCCGATTCCTTGAGACACAATATTGAAATTAGGCCAACTGATACTACTACAAAGGCTTTTAAGTGTTCAAGTGAAAGGAAGAGTCACAGGTCTTTGACTTTGAGTTAAAAGCTGGAATGATTAATAGTGAGGAAGACATATCAGAAGCTAAGATAGGCAGAAATCTAGGCTTCTTGTCCCAAACTGTTAGTCACGTTGTGAATGCAAAGAAAAAGCTCTGAAAGGAGATTAAAAGTGTTCCTCCTGTAAATACATGAATGAAAAAAAAGCTAACAGCCTTACTGCTGATATGGAAAAAGGTTTAGTGGACTAGCTAGGAGATCAAACCACCCACAACATTCCCTTAAACATTCCCCAGCTCTTCAATTCTGTGTAGCTTGAGAGAAGTGAGGAAGCTGCCAAAACTAGCAGAGGTTCATTCCTGAGTTTTAAGGATAGAAGCCATTTCCGTAACACCAAAGTGCAAAGTGAATCAGCAAGTGTTAATATAGAAGCAGCAGCAAATTATTCAGAAGTTCTAGCTAAGATAATTAATGAAGGTGGCTACTGGAAACAAGAAATTTTCAATACAGAAGTGAAAGTGAAAGTCATTCAGTTGTCTCCAACTCTTTGCAACTCCATGGACTATACAGTCCATGGAATTCTCCAGGCCAGAATACTGGAGTGGGTGTCACTACAGAAGAAATGGGCTAATATAGGAAGAAGATACCATCTAGAATTTTCAAAGCTGGAAAGGAGAAGTCAATACCCGGCCTTAAAACTTCAAAGAACAGGCTGCCTATCTTGCTGGAGGCTAATGCAGCTGGTGATTTGAAGATGAAGCCAATGATCATTTACCATTCTGAAAATCCTAGGGCCCTTAAGAATTATGCTACATCTGCTCTGTCTGTGCTCTGTACATGGAACAACAAAGCCTGGATAATAGCACACCCATTTACAACATGGCTTACTGAATATTTTCAGCCCACTGTTGAAACCTACTGCTTAGGAAACAAGACTCCTTTCAAAACACTACTGCTCATTGACAGTGGTGCATCTGGTCACCCAAGAGCTCTGAGGGAGATGGACAGTGAGATTCTTGTTGTTTACATACTGCACATCACATCCATGCTGCAGCCCATGGGTTAAAGAATAAGATTTGAAAGTCTTATTCTTAAAAATACATATTTTGTAAGGCTACAGCTACCATAGATAATGGTTCCTCTGATAGATCTGGGCAAACCAATTTGAAAATCTTCTGAAAAGTATTCATCATTCTAGATGCCATTAAGAAAATTTGTGATTCATGGGAAGAAGTCAAAATGTAACGTTAACAGGAGTTTGGAAGAAGTCGATTCCAACCTTTCATAGATGACTTGAAGTGGTTCAAGACATCAGTGAAGGAAGTAACTGCAGATATAGTAGAAAGGTCACGATAACTAGAATTAGCAGTCAATTCTGAAGATGGAACGGAACTGCTGCAACCTCAGGATAACACTGTCATGGATGAGGAGTTGTTTCCCACAGATGAGCAAAAAGAGTGATTTGTTGAGATGGAATCTACTCCTGGTGAGGATGCTGTGAAGATTGTTGAAATGGCAAAGGATTTAGAATATTACATAGACTTAGTTGATAAAGCAGCATCAGGGTTTGGGAAGATTGACTCCCATTTTGAAAAAAAGTTCCCCTTAGTTAAAATGGGTTCCAACAGCACTGCCTGCTAAAGAGAAATCAATTGTGAAAGGAGTCAATCAATGTGGTAAACTTTACTGTTGTCATATTTTAAGAAATTGCCACAGCCACCTCCACCTCCAGCATTCACCACCTTGATCACTCAGTAGCCATCAACATCAAGGGAAGACATTATGATTCCCTGAAGGTTCAGATGATGATTAGAATAAGGTGCTTTTTACTTAAGGTATGTACATTTTTTAGGCATAATGCTATTGCACACTTAATAGACTACAATATAGCCTAAAGATAACTTTTATATACACTGTGAAACTAAAAATTCTTGTGATACACTTCATTATAATACTTGCTTTATTGTGGTCTGGAATCCAACTGGCAGTATTGCCAAGGTATGCTTCTAATTTCATCTGCTGTTGTTTCTGATCTGATAAGGGAGTGCTTTCCTTGTTGTAACTCTTTACAGCTTCTGTGGACAAGAGCCACAGCAATTCCATGACATGTGCTCATTAGCTAGAAAAATCCAAATATCAGATTCTGCTATTTTTTGTAGAGTCTGGAGGGTTTCTCTTTTGATGTTTGTTTTTTGGGTTAAATTCACCTACTGTTTTCAAGTTCATTGAACTTTAGATTCAAAGCATCATTGAGATATAAGGACATATTTTGAGAAGCCACCTGATGCTTTCAAATAATTTCTTCTGAATTTTCCACATATTGAATACACTATTAAATATACTTGTACTAAATAAAGATCAAAGGAGAATTATAGCAATAATTTATCTAAATATTGCTGATGAATAGCTTGATATTTAAAGTTTTACTCTCTTAAAAATTCGTACCCATGTTTCTCAGGGTGGAATTGGCAGAAGTGGATTTCTAGAGTCATAGTACATGGCTTTTTCCCAATCCCTGGTTTTATACAAAATAGGCAAGAGGGTACAAAAACATGTTTTATCATCTTAGTCATAATTACTGAGATACCTTCTAAATGGCTTTCAATTCTCCTCAGAAATATTTACAAAATGCAACTCTAACACTAGTCACATCTACTATTTTGATTCCAGACTTACACACTGTGTGGGAAATTGAAGCATTCATTCAATACATTAATAAACTTCCTACTGCATAACATGTATTATACAAAATGATAAAAGGAAAATAAGAGAACAGACATTATATCCACTGTATAAGAACTGGTAACTTAGATAACATAGGAAATAAGCCGACAACACCAAACATTGCATATTGGAGTTTGCCTAATTTTCCCACATCTTTGGATGGTAAGGCATTTTACCTAGTGTAAAACATTTAGCCATTAAAATCTTTCCCTTAAGCATAATAATTTCAATTGTAACATTTTAATGAAAATCTTTCTAAAATGTACTCTGTATTTATCTGCCTTTATAAAATGCACAATACCAAATCAGCCTCATAATGATTTCTAGAATGCACAATACCAAATCGGCCTCATAATGATTCAGATTTAACACAATATAAATATTGTGTATTTCTATAAAACAGTGATACTCTAGAGCACATTTGAGCTGTGTGTAGTACAAGTTATTGCATGGCATGAAGTTTGAGACTTCTTGAGATTTTGCACAAGTACCAGTCATCTTTCAATCTATTCCTTTATTGTCAAAACATCACAGAAAGAACAGTAACATGACAAAAAGAAAGAAATTAAAAGATCAGGAATCCACACCCCCTTGCTTACTAACCAGCAATGGAATTTCAACTCCATCACTGTTAACCAATCAGAAATTCATTTTATCATATTTAAAAGAACTGAAAAAGATGTTTTATAAGTCTCCTTGCAATTCTAAGAGTCTGTCTTACACACTGCTATATAAATTGATATGATCACTTCAGAAAATTTTTATCTAATCAAGTTACATATACTCCATGACTCTAGAAATGTACTCCAGTTAATTCTACCCTGAGAAATGTGTGCAGGCATGTTTAAAGCAGCAAAAATATAAACAGCTAAATATCCATCAATACTATAATGGATAAATTATCATACATTAACCATATAGAATAATATAGGCAATGAAAATGAATTACATCCACATACAATGATGTAGATGTATTAAACTTTAAAATGTTATTAAACTTTAAAATGTCAGAAAAAGAATATATACTGCATGGTTTCATTTCTATGAAGTTTTATAAATTGTGGGTTTTTTTAATCTAAAATATGTGTGGGAACATATACTAAGGTGGTAAAACTATAAAGATAAGACCTAATCAGATGACAGCGATTGATTTTAGAGAAGAAAGTTGTGCTCAGGAACATAGGTATTTGCTCTACTGAAATTCATTTAGCTGCAAGCCAAATACTTTATATCCAATCAAGTTGGTCTTCAAAGATAAAGGCCACACACTGTTATGAATAAATAGGAGTTCAGGGAATACAATTGCTAAGAGCCCTTTATGAAGAAGCTTAGAGAAAAAACTTCAGATAATCAAAATGACCACACAAACATTGATATAAAGACAGATGCTGATATCACACATACCTGAAACACTAAGAACTAAAACTAAATGATGACTATAAAAGAAACTGTACGTTAAGTAATGGCTAGATAGTCTGACAATGCAGGAGAGTGCAACTACCTTAAACTAGGGAAGAATGGAGAGATTATGCAAAAAGTAAATAAATTCACTAATTATCTGATAGAACTTAGCTGGTAAAATGTATCAGCATACACCTAATCATTTGAACAATTTGAACATTTCTGTATAACCAAAAACAAGAGAAAGGAGATTTCAGTTCAGTTCAGTCACTCAGTCATGTCCGACTCAAGGAGATTTCAGTTCAGTTCAGTCATTCAGTCATGTCTGACTCTTTGCGACCCCATGAATTGCAGCACACCAGGCCTCCCTGTCCATCACCATCTCCCGGAGTACACCCAAACCAATGTCCATCAAGTCAGTGATGCCATCCAGCCATCTCATCCTCTGTCGTCCCCTTTTCCTCCTGCCCTCAACCCCTCCCAGCATCAGGGTCTTTTCCAATGAGTCAACTCTTCGCATGAGGTGGCCAAAGTATTGGAGTTTCAGTTTCAGCATCAGTCCTTCCAATGAACACCCAGGACTGATCTTTAGGGTGGACTGGTTGGATCTCCTTGCAGTCCAAGGGACTCTCAAGACTTCTCCAACACCACAGTTCAAAAGCATCAATTCTTTGATGCTCAGCTTTCTTTATAGTCCAGCTCTCACATCCATACATGACCACAGGAAAAACCATAGCCTTGACTAGACAGACCTTTGTTGGCAAAGTAATGTCTCTGTTTTTTAATATGCTATCTAGGTTGGTCATAACTTTCCTCCGAGGAGTAAGGGTCTTTTAATTTCATGGCTGCAATCACCATCTGCAGTGATTTTGGAGCCCAAAAAAATAAAGTCAGCCACTGTTTCCAGTGTTTCCCCATCTATTTCCCATGAAGTGATGGGATCAGATGCCATGTTCTTAGTTTTCTGAATGTTGAGCTTTAACCCAACTTTTTCACTCTCCTTTCACTTTCATCAAGAGGCTTTTTAGTTCCTCTTCACTTTCTGCCATAAGGGTGGTGTCATCTGCATATCTGAGGTTATTGATATTTCTCCCGGCAATCTTGATTCCAGTTTGTGCTTCCTTCAGCCCAGCGTTTCTCATGATGTACACTGCAAAGAAGTTAAATAAGCAGGGAGAAAATATACAGCCTTTAAGAACTCCTTTCCTATTTGGAACCAGTCTGTTGTTCCATGTCCAGTTCTAACTGTTGCTTCCTGACCTGTGTATAGGTTTCTCAAGAGGCAGGTCAGGTGGTCTGGTGTTCTCATCTCTTTCAGAATTTTCCAAAGTTTATTATGATCCACACAGTCAAAGGCTTTGGCATAGTCAATAAAGCAGAAATAGATATTTTTCTGGAACTCTCTTGCTTTTTTGATGATCCAGCGGATGTTGGCAATTTGATCTCTGGTTCCTCTGCATTTTCTAAAACCAGCTTGAACATCTGGAAGTTCATGGTTCATGTATTGCTGAAGCCTGGCTTGCAGAATTTTGAGCATTACTTTACTAGCGTGTGCTATGATTGAAACTGTGCGGTAGTTTAAGCATTCTTTAGCATTGCCTTTCTTTGGGATTGGAAGGAAAACTGACCTTTTCCAGTCCTGTGGCCACTGCTGAGTTTTCCAAATTTGCTGGCATATTTGAGTGCAGCACTTTCACAGCATCATCTTTCAAGATTTGAAATAGCTCAACTTGAATTTCATCACCCCTACTAGCTTTGTTCATAGTGATGCTTTCTAAGGCCCAATTGACTTCACATTCCAGGATGTCTGGCTCTTGACTTCACATTCCAGGATAATCACACCATCATGATTATCTGGGCCATGAAGATCTTTTTTGTACAGTTCTTCTGTGTATTCTTGCCATCTCTTCTTAATATCTTCTGCTTCTGTTAGGTCCATACCATTTCTATCCTTTATCAAGCCCATCTTTGCATGAAATGTTCCTTTGGTATCTCTACTTTTCTTGAAGAGATCTCTAGTCTTTCCCATTCTGTTATTTTCCTCTATTTTTTGCATTGATCGCTGAGGAAGGCTTTCTTATCTCTCCTTGCTATTCTTTGGAACTCTGCATTCAAATGGGTATATCTTTCCTTTTCTCCTTTGCTTTTCACTTCCCTTCTTTTCACAACCATTTGTAAGGGTTAGGGTTAGTGATATACCAATAAATATCAAAGGGAAAAAAAATATGACATTTAATGGAATATACACATGCATGTGTAAACCAATATGAAATTAAAACCAATATATTCCAAATTATCTAAACTAGTAAAATATAACTCTATGCTGTACACAAGATATACATCTAAATTTTTAAATGGGAGATATTCAAAAATTTTTTAAAGGATGAAGAATGAGTAACAAGAAAATGCAAATAAACTCAATGCAGTTACCACAATGTTCATATTTGAAAAGGAAGAATTCAGAACAAAAATCATTAAAGGAGAAAAAGGAATCTAAAATGCTGAAGTGAAGAGTCACAATGAGAACATAACAATGATTAAAATTTTGGTTCCCAGGAACACAGCAAAATCTTTCATAAAGTAGATATTACAGACTATTTTTTTTTATTAATTTTATTTTATTTTCAAACTCCACATAATTGTATTAGCTTTGCCAAACATCAAAATGAATCCACCACAGGTATACATGTGTTCCCCATCCTGAACCCTCCTCCCTCCTCCCTCCCCATACCATCCCTCTGGGTCGTCCCAGTGTGCTAGCCCCAAGCATCCAGTATCGTGCATTGAACCTGGACTGGCATCTCGTTTCATACATGATATTTTACATGTTTCAATGCCATTCTCCCAATTCTTCCCACCCTCTCCCTCTCCCACAAAGTCCATAAGACTGTTTTATACGTCAGTATCTCTTTTGCTGTCTCGTATACAGGGTTATCGTTACCATCTTTCTAAATTCCATATATATGCTATTTTTTAAAATAGGTAAAAAATATCCATCAAATTTAGGATTTAATATAGCTCTCTAAATCTAAGATCAAGTAGACAAAATATTTCTAGGAACGTACAAGACCGCAGCAGAAGATATTAATAAGAGGTGGCAAGAATACACAGAAAAACTGTACAAAAAAGATTATCATGACCCAGATAATCACAATGGTGTGATCACTCAACCTAGAGCCAGACATCCTGGAATGTGAAGTCAAGTGGGCCTTAGAAAGCATCACTACAAACAAAACTAGAGGAGGTGATGAAATTTCAATTGAGTTATTTCAAATCTTGAAAGATGATGCTGTAAAAGTGCTGCACTCAAATATGCCAGCAAATTTGGAAAACTCAGCAGTGGCCACAGGACTGGAAAAGGTCAGTTTTCCTTCCAATCCCAAAGAAAGGCACTGCTAAAGAATGCTCAAACTACCACACAATTTCAATCATAGCACACGCTAGTAAAGTAATGCTCAAAATTCTGCAAGCCAGGCTTCAGCAATACATGAACCATGAACTTCCAGATGTTCAAGCTGGTTTTAGAAAATGCAGAGGAACCAGAGATCAAATTGCCAACATCCGCTGGATCATCAAAAAAGCAAGAGAGTTCCAGAAAAATATCTATTTCTGCTTTATTGACTATGCCAAAGCCTTTGACTGTGTGGATCATAATAAACTTTGGAAAATTCTGAAAGAGATGAGAACACCAGACCACCTGACCTGCCTCTTGAGAAACCTATACACAGGTCAGGAAGCAACAGTTAGAACTGGACATGGAACAACAGACTGGTTCCAAATAGGAAAGGAGTTCTTAAAGGCTGTATATTTTCTCCCTGCTTATTTAACTTCTTTGCAGTGTACATCATGAGAAACGCTGGGCTGAAGGAAGCACAAACTGGAATCAAGATTGCCGGGAGAAATATCAATAACCTCAGATATGCAGATGACACCACCCTTATGGCAGAAAGTGAAGAGGAACTAAAAAGCCTCTTGATGAAAGTGAAAGGAGAGTGAAAAAGTTGGGTTAAAGCTCAACATTCAGAAAACTAAGAACATGGCATCTGATCCCATCACTTCATGGGAAATAGATGGGGAAACACTGGAAACAGTGGCTGACTTTATTTTTTTGGGCTCCAAAATCACTGCAGATGGTGATTGCAGCCATGAAATTAAAAGACCCTTACTCCTCGGAGGAAAGTTATGACCAACCTAGATAGCATATTAAAAAACAGAGACATTACTTTGCCAACAAAGGTCTGTCTAGTCAAGGCTATGGTTTTTCCTGTGGTCATGTATGGATGTGAGAGTTGGACTGTGAAGAAATCTGAGTGCTGAAAAATTGATGCTTTTGAACTGTGGTGTTGGAGAAGACTCTTGAGAGTCCCTTGGACTGCAAGGAGATCCAACCACTCCATCCTAATGGAGATCAGTCCTGGGTGCTCTCTGGAAGGAATGATGCTAAAGGTGAAACTCCAGTACTTTGGCCACCTCATGCGAAGAGTTGACTCATTGGAAAAGACCCTGATGCTGGGAGGGATTGGGGGCAGGAGGAGAAAGGGATGACAGAGGATGAGATGGCTGGATGGCATCACCAACTTAATGCACATTTGTCTGGGTGAACTCCAGGAATTGATGATGGACAGGGAGGCCTGGCGTGCTGCGATTCATGGGGTCACAAAGAGTCGGACAAGACTGAGCGACTGAACTGAACTGACTGACAAGACCTAAACAACAAAAATAAGAGGACCTAATGAATACATATCAAACTCCAACCTCCAGTAAAGAATATATCTTCTTTGTAAGGATAAGCAAAACACCTATGAAAAGTACAGTATTTGTGGTCACAAGAAATAATCAATTAATACCAAAGTTACAATATATCATTCTATGACCAAAATGTTTTAAAAAAAAAAGGACTTTCCCCCTGAAATTTAAAAATATGCTATGAAAGAACTAACCCTAACCCTAAAGACTCCACCAGAAAATTACTAGAGCTAATCAGTGAATATAGTAAAGTTGCAGGATATAAAATTAACACACAAATATCCCTTGCATTCCTATACACTAACAATGATAAAACAGAAAGAGAAATTAAGGGTACAGTCCCATTCACCATTGCAAAGAAAAGAATAAAATACTTAGGAATATATCTACCTAAAGTAACAAAAAACCTATATATAGAAAACTATAAAACGCTGATGAAAGAAATCAAAGAGAACATAAATAGATGGAGAAATATACCATGTTCATGGATTGGAAGAATCAGTATATTAAAATGAGTATACTAACCAAAGCAATCTATAGATTCAATGCAATCCCTATCAAGCTACCAACAGTATTTTCCACAGAACTAGAACAAATTATTTCACAATTTGTATGGAAATACAAAAAACCTCGAACAGCCAAAGCAATCTTGAGAAAGAAGAATGGAACTGGAGGAATCAACCTGCCTGACTTCAGGCTCTACTACAAAGCTACAGTCATCAAGACAGTATGGTACTGGCACAAAGACAGAAATATAGATCAATGGAACAAAATAGAAAGCCCAGAGATAAATCCACACACATATGGACACCTTATCTTTGACAAAGCAGGCAGGAATATACAATGGAGAAAAGACAATCTCTTTAGCTAGTGGTGCTGGGAAAACTGGTCAACCACTTGTAAAAGAATGAAACTAGAACACTTTCTAACACCGTACACAAAAATAAACTCAAAATGGATTAAAGATCTAAACGTAAGACCAGAAACTATAAAACTCCTAGAGGAGAATATAGGCAAAACACTCTCCAACATAAATCACAGCAGGATCCTCTATGACCCACCATCCAGAGTATTGGAAATAAAAGCAAAAATAAACAAATGGGACCTAATTAAACTTAAAAGATTATGCACAACAAAGGAAATTATAAGCAAGGTGAAAAGACAGCCTTCAGAATGGGAGAAAATAATAGCAAATGAAGCAACTGACAAAGAATTAATCTCAAAAATATACAAGCAACTCCTGCAGCTCAATTCCAGAAAAATAAATGACCCAATCAAAAAATGGGCCAAGGAACTAAACAGACATTTCTCCAAAGACATACAGATGGCTAACAAACACATGAAGAAATGCTCAACATCACTCATTATCAGAGAAATGCAAATCAAAACCACAATAAGGTACCATTTCACGCCAGTCAGAATGGCTGCTATCTAAAAGTCTACAAGCAATAAATGCTGAAGAGGGTGTGGAGAAAAGGGAACCCTCTTACACTGCTGGTATGAAAGCCAACTAGTACAGCCACTATGGAGAACAGTGTGGAGATTCCTTAAAAACACTGGAAATAGAACTGCCATTATGGACGGACTCTCTCTCTCCTACGTGCGTGCGCTCTTTCTGTCTCTCCTCTCTCTCTCTCTGTCTCTCCCCCCCACCCCCCTGCGCACTCCTCCACTTTCTTCTCTTCAAGTCTTTGGGTTGGCATGCCCTCACACTTTGAGGATGGATTCTCCTGCTATCTTCTAAATAAAATAGAGCTGTAACACTAAAAAAAAAAAAAAAAAAGAACTGCCATTATGACCCAGCAATCCCACTTCTGGGCATACACCCCAAGGAAATAAGAATTGAAAGAGACACATGTACCCCAATGTTCATCACAGTAGTGTTTATAACACCCAGGACATGGAAGCAACCTAGATGTCCATCAGCAGATGAATGGATAACAAAGTTGTGGTAAATATACACAATGGAATATTACTCAGCCATTAAAAAGAAAACATTTGAATCAGTTCTAATGAGGTGGATGAAACTGGAGCCTATTATATAGCGTGAAGTAAGCCAGAAAGAAAAACACCAATATAGTATACTAACGCATATATATAAAATTTAGAAAAATGGTAACGATAACCCTATACACGAGACAGCAAAAGAGACACAGATATATAGAACAGTCTTTTGGAGTCTGTGGGAAAAGGTGAGGGTGGGATGATTTGGGAGAATGGCATTGAAACATATATATTATCATATGTGAAATGAATCACCAGTCCAGGTTTGATGCATGAGACAGGGTGCTCAGGGCTGGTGCACTGGGATGACCCAGAAGGATGGGATGGGGAGGGAGGTGGGATGGTGAACACATGTATACCCATGGCGGATTCATGTCAATGTATGGCAAAATCATTATAATATTATAAAGTAATTAGCCTCCAATTAAAATAAATTTATATTAAAAATAAATAAATAATAAAAGAGAAATATAAAACCACAGAATTTCTTATTAGTAACCATGAATATACAACATACATGAGACTGTAAGATAGGGGTAAAATATTATCAGAGGAAAATTAATGGCATAAATAAATACATCAATCAAATTGAAAGCTAATTAAACCTTCTCAGGGTTAGCCATAGTTCATCAGGCATTCTGTCAATCTGATCTACTCCTTAAATCTATTTCTCACTTCCACTGTATAATCATTAGGGATTTAATTTAGGTCATACCTGAATGGTCTATAGGTTTTCCCTACTTGATGAGCTATGGATGGAGGTTTGTAACATTGTACAAGAAAAAGAAATGAAAAAAAGCAAAATGGCTGTCTAAGGAGGCCTTACAAATACCTGTGAAAAGAAGAAAAGCGAAAAGAAAGGAGAAAAGGAACAATAGACTCATTTGAATGTAGAGTTCCAAAGAATATCAAGGAGAGATAAGAAAGCTTTCCTCAGTGATCAGTACAAAGAAATAGAGGAAAACAATAGAATGGGAATGACTAGAGATCTCTTCAAGAAAATTAGAGATACCAAGGGAACATTTCATGCAAAGATGGGCTCAATAAAGGACAGACTTGGTATGGACCTAACAGAAGCAGAAGATATTAAGAAACGGTGGCAAGCATACACAGAAGAACTGCAAAAAAAAGATCTTCACAACCCAGATAATCACAATGGTGTGATCTCTCACCTAGAGTCAGACATCCTGGAATGTGAAGTCAAATGGGCCTTAGGAAGCATCACTGCAAACAAAGCTAGTGGAGGTGATGGAATTCTAGTTGAGCTATTTCAAATCCTGAAAGATGATGCTGTGAAAGTGCTGCACTCAATATATCAGCAAATTTGGAAAACTCAGCAGTGGCCACAGGACTGGAAAAAGTCAGTTTTCATTCCAATTCCAAAGAAAGGCAATGCCAAAGAATATTCTAACTACCACACAATTGCATTCATTTCACACACTAATAAAGCAATGCTCAAAATTCTCCAAGACAGACTTCAACAATACGTGAACCGTGAACTTCCAGACGTTCAAGCTGGTTTTAGAAAAGGCAGAGGAACCAGAGATCAAATTGTCAACATCCACTGGATAGTAGAAAAAGCAAGAGAGTTCCAGAAAAACATCTATTTCTGCTTTATTGACTATGCCAAAGCCTTTGACTGTGGCTCACAATAAACTGTGGAAAATTCTAAAAGAGATGGGAATACCACACCACCTGAGCTCTTGAGAAATCTGTATGCAGGTCAGGAAGCAACAGTTAGAATTGGACATGGAACAACATACTGGTTCCAAATAGGAAAAGGAGAATGTCAAAGCTGTATATTGTCACTGTGCTTATTTAACTTATATGCAGAGTACATCATGAAAAACACTGGACTGGAAGAAACACAAGCTGGAATCAAGATTGCCGGGAGAAATATCAATAACCTCAGATATGCAGATGACACCACCCTTATGGCAGAAAGTAAAAACTAAAGAGCTTCTTCATGAAAGTGAAAGAGGAGAGTGAAAAAGTTGGCTTAAAACTCAACATTCAGAAAACAAAGATCATGGCATCTGGTCCCATCACTTCATGGCAAATAAATGGAAAAACAGTTAAAACAGTGACAGACTATATTTTGTGGCTCCAAAATCACTGCAGATGGTGACTGCAGCCATGAAATTAAAAGATGCTTACTCCTTGGCAGAAATTTTATGACCAAGCTAGACAGCATGTTAAAAAGAAGAGACATTACTTTGCCAACAAAGGTCTGTCTAGTCAAGGCAATGGTTTTTCCAGTAGTCGTGTATGGATGTGTGAGTTGGACTATAAAAAAAGCTGAGTGCCAACGAATTGATGCCTTTAAACTGTGGTGTTGGACAAGACTCTTGAGAGTCCCTTGGACTGCAAGGAGATCCAACCAGTCCATCCTAAAGGAAATCAGTCTTAAATATTCATTAGAAGGACTGATGTTGAAGCCGAAACTCCAATACTTTGGCCACCTGATGCAAACAGATGACTCTTTTGAAAATACCCTGATGCTGGGAAAGATTGAAGGTGGGAGAAGAAGGGGATGACAGAAGATGAGATCGTTGGATGGCATTACTGAATCAATGGGTATGAGTTTGAGTAAACCCCGGGAGTTGGTGATGGACAGGGAGGCCTGGCATGCTGCAATCAATGGGGTCGCAAAAATTCAGACATGACTGAGCCACTGAACTGAACTGAGGGTTATCCAGTTGTTAGAATTGGCTGACTGGCTCAAATCATGAGGTCCTTATTGCAACATTCAGGCTGAAATGGAATAAAGTAGGGAAAACCACTAGACCATTCAGGTATGACCTAAATCAAATCCCTTATGATTATATAGTAGAGATCTGGTAGACAGAGTGCCTGAAGAACTATTGATGGAGATTAGTACCATCATATAGGAGGCATTAAGTGATCCAAACCATCCCAAAGAAAAATAAATGTAAGAAGGCAAAGTGGTTGTCTAAGGAGGGCTTACAAATAGCTGTGGAAAGAAGAGAATCAAAAGGCAAGGGAGAAAGGGAAAGATACCCAACTGAACACAGAATTCCAAAAAATAGCAAGGAGAGATAAGAAGGCTTTCTTAAAGGAATCATGCAAAGAAATAGAGGAAAACAATAGAATGGAAAAGACAAGAGATCTCTTCAAGGAAACTGGAGATATCAAGGGAACATGTCATGCAAGGATAGGCATGATAAAGGATAGAAATGGCTTCCCTGATAGCTCAGTTGGTAAAGAATCCACCTGCAAGGAAGGAGACCCTGGTTCACTTTCTGGGTCAGGAAGATCCACTGGAGAAGGGAAATAATTCATTGTTTAGAAAAATATTAAGTCAAAAGAGCGCATTAAGTGTTTACCTCAGAGTAGATAAATATATTTCAGAGTAGCTTATATATAATGTACTGTTGATTCTCTTTACAGAAATATTTCCACAAATAAGGAAGGAATGGTATATGAGAATACCACCATTTTATAGTCCCTAATGAGTTAATGGATTTCAGCAATGATTACCATCTGCTAACATCACAAAACAGAGAAGGCAATGGCACCCCACTCCAGTACTCCTGCCTGGAAAATCCCATGGACGGAGGAGCCTGGAAGGCTGCAGTCCATGGGGTCGCTGAGGGTCGGACACGACTGAAGCGACTTCACTTTCACTTTTCACTTTCATGCATTGCAGAAGGAAATGGCAACCCACTCCAGTGTTCTTGCCTGGAGAATCCCAGGGACGGGGGAGCCTGGTGGGCTGCCATCTATGGGGTCACACAGAGTCAGACACAACTGAAGTGACTTAGCAACTTAAATTCTTGATAGAAGGACATAATATCACTTAAACACTATTGATAAAAATGTTTGAACCTGAATCTGATAAGCCTCTAGATATAACTGTCAAATTACAAAAATACAAGGAACAAAGAAACATGGTAAAGGATATAGATAATGGGATGAAGCTAGCAAAGTTTACAGGATAGAATCCAAAATCACATGACCCAGCTTCTTCAGAAGAAAAAATTGCAAGGAGAGAGAGAGAAGAGAGAGCATAATTTATTAATAAAAAGTGATTTAAGGGCTTCCCAGGTGACTCAGATGGTAAAGAATCTGCCTTCAATACAGGAGACTCAGGTTCGATCCTGGGGTCAGGAAGATACTCTGGAGAAGCAAAGGACAACTTTCCAGTATTTCCACTCTACCATTCTTGCCTGGGAAATCCCATGGACAGAGGATCCTGGCGGGCTGCAGTCTATGTGGTCACAAAAGAGTTGGACCATGACTTAGCGACTAAACAACATCAATGAGCAATGTGTAAATCAATTACACTGTACTGATTTTATTCAGATCCTGAAGCAAACTAACCTTGAAATAAATTGTGCACAACTAGGGAAACTCAATCATTAACTGATGATTGATGATACTGAAGACAATTGATGATACTGAAGACCTGCTGAATTTTTGGACAATAACGCAATTGTCATTTTGTTTTAAAAATGAGCCCTCATCTGGATGAGAAGAAAAGAAACCTCTTACACTGTTGATGGTAATTGAAAATTAGCACAGCCAACATGGAAAACAATATAGAGGTTCCTTAAAAACCTAAAAATAGAACTACCATATGCAATTCCACTCCTGGGTATACATCCAAAAAAAAAAAGAAAACTCTAATTCAAAAAGATACATGCACTCCAGTGTTCATAGCAGCACTATTTACAATAGCAAAGACATGAAAATAATCCAAGTACCCCTCAACAGATGATTGGTTTAAGATGATAATATATATACAATGGAATATTATTATTCAGCCATAAAAAAATGGAATATTGACATTTGCAGCAACATAAATGGACCTAGTGAAGTAAGACAGAAAAAGGAAAACACTGTAGTATGCAGAATCTAAAAATAATGAAAAATAACTTATTTACAAAATAGAAACACAAATATTTATTTACAAAAATAGAAACACAGATATAGAAAACAAACTTATAGTTACCAAAGGGAGAAGGAAGGAGGAAGGGAAGGACTGATTAGCAGTATGGGACTCCAGATACAAACTGTTATACGTAAAGAGATAAGCAAAAGGACTTATTGTATAACACAGGGAATTTTATTCAATATACTATAATAATATATAATGGTGGTGGTAGTGGTGTAGTCACTAAGTCATGTCTGACTTTTGTGACCCACCCCATGGACTGTCAGGCTTGACAGGCTTCTCTGTCCATAGGATTTTTCCAGGCCAGAATACTGGAGTGGGTTGTCATTTCTTCTCCAGGGGATCTTCTCGACCCAGGGATCAAATCCACGTCTCCTGCTTTGCAGGTGGATTCTGTACCAATAAGCCACCCACCAGGCAAGTCCCATCTATAATAGAATATAATCTAAAATTATATAACTAACTCACTTTCCTGTACTGACACAATATTGTAAATTAATGATGCTTCAATTTAAAAAAATCCCTCATCTTCTAAAAAGATATGTTGAATATTCACAGAAACTCATTATGATGTCTAAAACTTTCTTCAAATTGATCCAGGACAGGTGGGGTATTGTTGTCGTTCAGGTGCTTGAAAGTGAAAGTGAAGTCGCTCAGTCGTGGTCGACTCTTTGCTACCCCATGGACTATAGCCCACCAGGCTCCTCTGTCCATGGGATTTTCCAGGCAAGAATACTAGAGTGGGTTGCCATTTCCTTCTCCAGGGGATCTTCCCAACCCAGGGATCGAACCCAGGTCTGCCATACTGCAGGCAGATGCTTTAACCTCTGAGCCACCAGGGAAGTTCAGGTGCTTGGTTGCGTATAACTCTTTTGCAACCCCATGGACTGCAGCAGGCCAGGTTTCCCTTCCTTCACTACCTCCTGGAGTTTGCCCAAACTCATGTCCATTGAGTCACTGATGCTTTTTCACTCTCCTCTTTCACCTTCATCAAGAGGATTTTTAGTTCCTCTTTGCTTTTTTCCATTAGGGTGATGTTCAACAATGTGCTGATGTGCTCAGTCATGATCAACTCTTTGCGACCACATAGACTAGCCCCCAGGTTCCTCTGTCCATGGAATTTTCCAGGAAAGAATACTGGAGTGGGTTGCCATTTTCTTCTCCAATGTTCAACAATACATGAACTGAGAACTTCCAGAAGTACAAGCTGGATTTAGAAAAAATTGCCAACATCCACTGAATTATAGAAAAAGCAAGAGAATTCCAGAAAAAGTATCTACTTCTGCTTCACTGACTACGCTAAAGCTTTTGACTGTGTGGATCACAACAAACTGTGGAAAATTCTTTAAGAGACAGGAATGCCAGACCAACCTACCTGCCTCCTGATAAACTTGTATGCAGGTCAAGAAGCAACAGAACCGGGCATGGAACAATGGACTGGTTCAAAATTGGGAAAGGAGTACGTCAAAGCTGTATATTGTCACCTGCTTATTTAACTTATATGCAGAGTACATCATATGAAAAGACAAGCTGGATGAAGTACAAGCTGGAATCAAGATTGCTGGGTAGGGTATAGATGGTCAAAAAAATTGACCATCAGTTGATAAGAATTGAAGTTTAATGGCAGATTACAGGGATCATTTTTTAATTCTCTCTACATTTACGTTTGATATTTTGCATATTAACAAGCTAAAGAAGAAATATATACACAGCTTTTACTGATTTTATTTTCAAGATTTATTCCTGTCTTCTGCTACACCATTCTGCTACACCATAATAAGTTCTACTACCAGATGGTTTGTAGAACTTATTAAAAATAACTTTTACTTTTATTCTGTTTATTATTAATTTTATTGCACTGAAGATAGAAATATAGTGAACATCCATTTTTCTTCAGAGCAATACAACAAATGTGATGGAAACCATAAAATAGGAGGAGTCACTACCCCTTTCCTTGAGAACTTTGAAATTTACTAAGAAAATTAAGTACACATATAATAACCTAAACGGGAAAAGAATTTGAGAAAGAATACTTATATGTATACATATAACTGAATCACATTGCTGTACACCTGAATCTATCACAACATTATAAATCCACTGTATTCCAATGTAAAATAAAATTTGTTTAAAAGTAAAGTTCAGTTCAGTTCAGTCTCTCGGTCATGTCCGATTGTTTATGACCCCATGGACTGCAGCATGCCAGGCTTCCCTGTCCATCACCAACACCCAGAGCTTTCTCAAACTCATGTCCATTGAGTTGGTGATTCCATCCAACCATCTCATCCCCTGTCATCCCATTCTCCTCTGGCCTTCATTCTTTCCCAGCATCAGGGTCTTTTCCAAGACCCTGTATAAGAAGTATTTAAACATTTTAGGAAACTGATCCATGACCTTACTAACCATGTCCTCAATTTTGCACAGTATACTGTATTTCAAAATGTGTGACCTATTTACAATCTACTGCATTAGGACTACAGTGAAAATTAAATGAGAATGTGTTAAAAGCACACAGCATTGTACCTAGCACATAATAAATGCTGGATAAATGGTGGGTAAAAAAACCACCAATCCTTAATCTATGGGTGCTATCAAAACATGCAAACGTGCTACCATATTAACATGAAATTTTAAGAAATGGAAAGATATACAGTAGAATAAAGAGAATAGAGCAAACTGTTATGCTATTTAAACAGCAAATAGTCCCTGGTTCTTCCAGGGTTTTATACAAAGATAGGGTTTTATACAAAGGATGGATGCAGATTGCAGGAAAAGGACATCACTAACTGGGGTATTACAATAGTCAAGATATAGAAACCAGCTGTAACAAGTCATTTAATATAGTTATGTATACTAAAGTAAAGGAAAATAATAAGAGATTAAACTGGAGAGACAAACTGGGGCAAAAAAAGGGAAGAATGATATGCCTTGCAGACTATGTTCAGGAAAAGGTCAGTTTTCATTTCAGTTCCAAAGAAGGGCGATGCCAAAGAATGTTCAAACTACTGTACAAATGCACTCATTTCACAGGCTAGTAAGGTTATGTTCAAAATCCTTCCACCAAGGCTTCAGCAGTATGTGAACCAAGAACTTCCAGGTGTACAAGAGGGATTATGATAAGGCAGAGGAAACAGAGATCAAATCTCCAACATTCTTTGGAACATGGATAAAGCAAGAAAATTCCAGAAAAACATCTACTTCTGCTTCATTTACTATGCTAAAGCCTTTGACCAGGGCGATCACAACAAACTGTAAAAAATTCTTAAAGAAATGGGAATACCAGAGCACCTTCCCTATCTCTTGACAAACCTGTAGGTGGGTCAAGAAGCAACAGTTAGAACCAGACATGGAAAAACTGACTGGTTCAAAATTGGAAAAGGAGTATGATAAGGCTATATATTTTCACCCTGCTTATTTAACTTGTATGCAGAGTACATCATGTAAAACACCAAGCTGGATGAATCACAAGCTGAAATCAAGATTGTCAGGAGAAATATCAACAACCTCAGATATGCAGATGATACCACTCTAATGGCATAAAGTGAAGAGGAACTAAAGAGCCTCTTGATGAGGGTGAAAGAGAAGAGTAAAAATGTTGGTTTGAAACTCAATATTAACCTAAAATCAATAGAAGGGGAAAAATTGGAAGCAGTGACAGATTTTATTTTCTTGGGCTCCACAATCACTGTGGACAGTGATTACAGCCATGAAATGAAAAGACACTTACTCTTTGGAAAGAAAGCTATGACAAACTTAGACAGCATATTAAAAAGCAGAGACATCACTTTGGCAACAAAGGTCCGTACAATCAAACCTATAGTTTTCCCAGCAGTCATGTACAGATGTGAGAGTTGGACCATAAAGAAGGCTGACCACAGAAGAATTTATGCTTTCGAATTGTGGTGCTGGAGAAGACTCTTGAGAGTCCCTTGCAACTACAAGGAGATCAAACTAGTCAATTCTGAAGGAAATCAACCCTGAATATTCATTGGAAGGACTGCTGCTGAATCAGAAGCTCCACTCCTTTGGCCACCAGATGTGAAGAGTCAACTCACTGGAAAAGACTGATGCTCAGAAAGATTGAAGGCAAAAGGAAAAGGGTGCCACAGAGGATGAGATAGTTACCAACTCAACAGACATGAATTGGAGGATTCATGCAGGAGACACTAGAAGGCAGAGGAGCCTGGCATGCTACAGTGAGGTCATAAGGAGTCAGGCACGACTTAGCAACTGAACAACAACAACACTTTTGGGAGAAGTACTTCGTTCTTACCCCTGAGATTTTCTCAACATGAATCTTAGGCATGCATTTGACCACTGGTTTCTCTCTACTCATTTATTCATTTTCTTCTTTTTGGAGGAATATTGCCCTCTGAGATAGGTAAACTTAAGAATTAATTGGGAATTCTCAGTGCAAACTCTGTCTTTTTTATCCCCCTTTCTTCAAGGCTATGGTTTTTCCTGTGGTCATGTATGGATGTGAGAGTTGGACTGTGAAGTAGGCTGAGCGCCAAATAATTGATGCTTTTGAACTGTGGTGTTGGAGAAGACTCTTGAGAGTCCCTTGGACTGCAAGGAGATCCAACCACTCCATTCTGAAGGAGATCAGCCCTGGGATTTCTTTGGAAGGAATGATGCTAAAGCTGAAACTCCAGTACTTTGGCCACCTCATGTGAAGAGTTGACTCATTGGAAAAGACTCTGATGCTGGGAGGGATTGGGGGCAGGAGGAGAAGGGGACGACAGAGGATGAGATGGCTGGATGGCATCACTGACTCGATGGACATGAGTCTGGGTGAACTCCGGGAGTTGGTGATGGACAGGAAGGCCTGGCGTGCTGCGATTCATGGGGTCACAAACAGTCGGACACGACTAAGAGTGACTGATCTGATCTGATCCTTCAAGAAGCTGCCTACAGGGCTCCATGCTGTCCTGCACTCTTCACATGGAGAGTCTGGCCCTAGCCGCACTGCTGACTGCTACACCCTCAAAAGTAGATGTCAGCAGTGATGAAGGTGATATTTGACCTTCAGCTACCATCCTTTGTCTTAGTTAAGATTTGTTCAGGATGTGAATTGAGAAGAGGATGGCTAATTAATTGGCCAACTCAAAGACTTCATTAGTAATATGAGCAATAGGAACACACTAAATAGAAGAGTTTTTAAAAAGCTTCAAGTAAATTATCTCTGCCATTTGTGTGGAAGGAATAGAGATAAGAGCTAATTAAATTAATCTAGTTATAGGAAGCAAGGACTGAACCTGTAAGTTTCTATTTTCTAAGCTAGAGGCTGGCAAGTCAGTTCAAAGGCCAGATGAAAATATTTTAGGCTTTCTGGGTCATTTAACAGTTTTTGTGCAATTTTTTAACCCTTTAAAATTTCAAAATCTATTCTTAGCTTGTGGGATGTGCAAAAAAAGGCCTTTGGTATACACAAAGCAGACTGTGGGCCAGATTTAATTCATGAGCCATAGTCTGTCCAACCTCTAACAAGGGGTAATTCCTTTGGCCAAGAGATTATGCCCTTGCAAAAATTATAAAAATAAATTCCAATAAACAAAGATTAGCCAGTTTTCATCAATGAAATTGCTTAGTTAAAAACACTCTGGAGCTTTGGCCCTTAGTTAGTAATAGAGTCAATCTCTCAGATATTGCTTTCAAAATCCCTATATTCCTACAACCACACTGGTTATTGATCAATGAAACCAACCATTTTGGAGGCTTGCTTATGTGCAATGCTATGCTAGGAAAGCTTCATTCTTTTCTTTGTTGACTAATGCTGACCATCACCTTATGCAACATTGTGCTGCTAGAGAATTTTAGTGTATCTATTGGTTCAAATTAAAAGAGACTAGAAGATGGCGGAGGAGTAGGACGGGGAGAACACTTTCTCCCCCACAAATTCATCAAAAGAGCATTTAAACGTCGAGTAAATTCCACAAAAACAACTTCTGAATGCCGGCAGAGGACATCAGGCACCCAGAAAAGCAACCCAACTCTTCGAAAGGAGGTAGGAAAAAATATTAAAAACAAAAAAAAAGAGACAAAAGAGGGAGGGACGGAGTTCCGTCCCGGGAAGGGAATCTTAAAAAGAGAGAAGTTTCCAAACATCAGGAAACATTCTCACTGCCGAATCTGTGCCGAGCTTTGGAAGCACAGAGAGCAACATAACAGGGAGAAAAAATAAATAAACAATTTAAAACTCGCAGATTGCGAGCCCTACAGTAACTCCCCCAGCAGAGAAGCAGCGCAGACGCCTGCATCCGCCATTAGCAAACCGGGGCTGGGCAGGGAGGTGCGGCGTGGGCTGCATCGCTGAGAGTAAGAATCTGGCCTGAATACCCTGAGCGCTATCTGAGCGAAATAATTTGGGCTAGCAAACCAGACTGTGGGATACCTACCACGCGAAAAGCCAGCCCTAACCTAAGACCGCCAGGCCCGCGCACGAAACAAAGGACTGAACAGAGATAGCCGGCTGCAGACCTTCCCCCTCCGGTGACAGGCAGCCAGAGCCGGAAGGGGGCAATCGCAGCCCCAGAGAGACATTATCTATAAAACAGTAAGCGGGCTTCTTTGCTAACTAAAACTTCTTGGGGGTCTGGACGATCAACATCTGCCTGAGAAGGTGCGCCGGTTTTACATCCAGATAACCGAGTGGCGGGAGGCGCTAAGTCGCAGCATTGGCGCTCGCCTGGGAAGAGCAAATTGGCGCTCGGACCTGGGAAGAGCACAAAACGCAGGCCCAACTGAGTCTGCGCCTCTGAGGACTACCCGAGTGCCTGAACCTGAGCGGCTTGGACCTGGGAGGTGCATGCAGCCCAGGGCCAGCCTCGGATTGTTCCTGGCAGAACAACCTAGAGTCCAAGCAGTGTGGACAGGGAGGCTACACGCGCCGTGAGCGGGGGCAGACCCAGGGTGGCTGAGGCACTGCGAGCCCACGCCAGTGTTATTTATTTGCAGCATTCCTCCCTCCCTCCACACAGCGCGACTGAACAAGTAAGCCTAAAAAAAAAAAAAAAAAAAGTGTCCTCCACCGTGCCCTTTGAGTCAGGGCGGAAACCAGATACTGAAGAGACTAGCAAACAGAAGAAGATATAACAGAGGGAAACGCCTTGGAAGCTACAGGCAATAGATCAAAACCCTGTGGTTACTACGGACTACATAGGAAGGGGCCTATAGATCTTGAGAAATAGAAATCTGACCAAGGAACTAGCCAAAAATGAACTGAACCCACAACACCCAAAAAAAAAAAAAAAAAAAAAAAGTCCTAGATATATTTTTATTATTTTTACGATCATTCTTTCTATTTTTTTTAATTAAAAAAAAATTTTTAAGTCCTCTATTGTTCCTTTAATTTTCACTTTTATAACCTATTACTTTGCAAAAAAAAAAAAAAAAAAAAGACCCTTTTTTTTCTTCTTCAGCAAACTTCATATATATATATTTTATAATTTTTTGACCTTGGTTTTTTTTTTTTTTTTGTTTTTTTTTTTTCTTCTTTTCTTTAGCATTGTATTTTTGAAATTCCAAACTCTACTCTAGATTTTTAATTTTCGCTTTTTGGTATATGTTATCAATTTTGTACCTATAGTTTTTTTATATAATTTCTGTGACTTTTTTTTTTTTCTTCTTCTTCTCTGTTTCTTTCTCTTCTTCTTTTATATAACATTGTATATCTGAAATTCCAAACTTTACTCTAGATTTTTAATTTATGCTTTTTGGTATTTGATATCAATTTTGTACCTGTATTTTCTTTATAATTTTTGTGACATTGTTCATATTTGTTTGTTTGTTTTCTCTCTTTATTTTTTTTTTTTTTTTTTTTTTTTTTAACATTGTATTTTTGAAATTCCAAACTCTACTCTAGATTTTTAATTTTTGCTTTCTGGTATTAGTTATCAATTTTGTACCTGTACTTTCTTTATATTTTTTAGCGACCTTGTTTGTTTTTGTTTGTTCGTTTTTCTCTCTTTCTTTTCCTTCTTCTCTTCTTTAACATCGTATTTTTGAAATTCCAAACTCTACTCTAGATTTTTAATTTTTCGCTTTCTGGTATTAGTTATCAATTGTGTACCTGTACTTTCTTTATAATTTTCATGACCTTGTTTGTTTTTGTTTGTTCGTTCTTTTTCTCTCTTTCTTTTCCTTCTTCTTTTCTTTAACGTCGTATTTTTGAAACTCCAAACTCTACTCTAGATTTTTAATTTTGCTTTTATGTATTTGTCACCAATTTTGTACCTTTAAGGACCCAATCTTCAGGACCCATTATTCACTAGGAGTGAGATTACTGGCTTGACTGCTCTCTCCCTTTGGACCCTCCTTTTCTCCACCAGGTCGCCTGTGTCTCCTCCCTAACCCCTCTCTACTCTACCCAACTCTGTGAATTTCTGTGTGTTCCAGACGGTGGAGAACACTTAGGGAACTGATTACTGGCTGGATCTGTCTCCCTCCTTTTCATTCCCCCCTTTTATCCTTCTGGCCACCTCTGTTACCTTCCTCCTTCTTCTCTTCTCTGTATAACCCCGTGAACATCTCTGAGTGGTCCAGTTGTGGAGTGCACATAGGAAGTGACTACTGGCTAGCCCACTCTCTCCACTATTGATTCACCTCATCTCATTTGGGTCACCTCTAACTCCCTCCTCCCTCTTCTCTTCTCCATGTAACCCTGTGAACCTCTCTGAGTGACCCTCACTGTAGAGAAACTTATCATCTTTAATGTAGATGTTTTGTCAATGGTGTTGTATAGAAGGAGAAGTTTTGAAACTACTGTAAAAATAAGACCGATAATCGGAAGCAGGAGACTTAGGTCCAAACCCTGACTCCAGGAACTCCTGACTCAAGGAACATTCATTGACAGGAGCTCATCAAATGCCTCCATACCGACACTGAAACCAAGCACCACACAAGGGCCAATAAGTTCCAGGGCAAGACATACCAAGCAAATTCTCCAGCAACAAAGGAACACAGACCTGAGCTTCAAGATACAGGCTGCCCAAAGTCACCCCAAAACTATAGACATCTCATAACTCATTACTGGACATTTCATTGCACTCCAGAGAGAAGAAATACAGCTCCACCCACCAGAATGCCGACACAAGCTTCCCTAACCAGGAAACCTTGACAAGCCACCTGTACAAACCCACACACAGTGAGGAAACGCCACAATAAAGAGAACTCCACAAACTGCCAGAATACAGAAAGGACACCCCAAACTCAGCAATTTAAACAAGATGAAGAGACAGAGGAATACTCAGCAGATAAAGGAACAGGATAAATGCCCACCAAACCAAACAAAAGAGGAAGAGATAGGGAATCTACCTGATAAAGAATTCCGAATAATGATAGTGAAATTGATCCAAAATCTTGAAACTAAAATGGAATCACAGATAAATAGCCTGGAGACAAGGATTGAGAAGATGCAAGAAAGGTTTAACAAGGACCTAGAAGAAATAAAAAAGAGTCAATATATAATGAATAATGCAATAAGTGAAATTAAAAACACTCTGGAGGCAACAAATAGTAGAATAACAGAGGCAGAAGACAGGATTAGTGAATTAGAAGATAGAATGGTAGAAATAAATGAATCAGAGAGGATAAAAGAAAAACGAATTAAAAGAAATGAGGACAATCTCAGAGACCTCCAGGACAATATTAAACGCTACAACATTCGAATCATAGGGGTTCCAGAAGAAGAAGACAAAAGAAAGACCATGAGAAAATACTTGAGGAGATAATAGTTGAAAACTTCCCTAAAATGGGGAAGGAAATAATCACCCAAGTCCAAGAAACCCAGAGAGTACCAAACAGGATAAACCCAAGGAGAAACACCCCAAGACACATATTAATCAAATTAACAAAGAACAAACACAAAGAACAAATATTAAAAGCAGCAAGGGAAAAACAACAAATAACACACAAGGGAATTCCCATACGGATAACAGCTGATCTTTCAATAGAAACTCTTCAAGCCAGGAGGGAATGGCAAGACATACTTAAAATGATGAAAGAAAATAACCTACAGCCCAGATTATTGTACCCAGCAAGGATCTCATTCAAGTATGAAGGAGAAATCAAAAGCTTTTCAGACAAGCAAAAGCTGAGAGAATTCTGCACCACCAAACCAGCTCTCCAACAAATACTAAAGGATATTCTCTAGACAGGAAACACAAAAACGGTGTATAAACTCGAACCCAAAACAATAAAGTAAATGGCAACGGGAACATACTTATCAGTAATTACCTTAAATGTAAATGGGTTGAATGCCCCAACCAAAAGACAAAGACTGGCTGAATGGATACAAAAACAAGACCCCTACATATGTTGTCTACAAGAGACCCACCTCAAAACAGGGGACACATACAGACTGAAAGTGAAGGGCTGGAAAAAGATTTTCCATGAAAATAGGGACCAAAAGAAAGCAGGAGTAGCAATACTCATATCAGATAAAATAGATTTTAAAACAAAGGCTGTGAAAAAAGACAAAGAAGGTCACTACATAATGATCAAAGGATCAATCCAAGAAGAAGATATAACAATTATAAATATATATGCACCCAACACGGGAGCACCACAGTACGTAAGACAAATGCTAACAAGTATGAAAGGAGAAATTAACAATAACACAATAATAGTGGGAGACTTTAATACCCCACTTACACCTATGGATAGATCAACTAAACAGAAAATTAACAAGGAAACACAAACTTTAAACGATACAATAGACCAGTTAGACCTAATTGATATCTATAGGTCATTTCATCCCAAAACAATGAATTTCACCTTTTTCTCAAGCGCACATGGAACCTTCTCCAGGATAGATCACATGCTGGGCCATAAAGCTAGCCTTGGTAAATTCAAAAAATAGAAATCATTCCAAGCATCTTTTCTGACCACAATGCAGTAAGATTAGATCTCAATTACAGGAGAAAAACTATTAAAAATTCCAACATATGGAGGCTGAACAACACGCTGCTGAATAACCAACAAATCACAGAAGAAATCAAAAAGAAATCAAAATTTGCATAGAAACGAATGAAAATGAAAACACAACAATCCAAAACCTGTGGGACACGGTAAAAGCAGTCCTAAGGGGAAAGTTCATAGCAATACAGGCACACCTCAAGAAACAAGAAAAAGTCAAATAAATAACCTAACTCTACACCTAAAGCAACTAGAAAAGGAAGAAATGAAGAACCCCAGGGTTAGTAGAAGGAAAGAAATCTTAAAAATTAGAGCAGAAATAAATGCAAAAGAAACAAAAGAGACCATAGCAAAAATCAACAAAACCAAAAGCTGGTTCTTTGAAAGGATAAATAAAATTGACAAACCATTAGCCAGACTCATCAAGAAACAAAGGGAGAAAAATCAAATCAACAAAATTAGAAATGAAAATGGAGAGATCACAACAGACAACACGGAAATACAAAGGATCATAAGAGACTACTATCAACAATTATATGCCAATAAAATGGACAACGTGGAAGAAATGGACAAATTCTTAGAAAAGTACAACTTTCCAAAACTCGACCAGGAAGAAATAGAAAATCTTAACAGACCCATCACAAGCATGGAAATTGAAACTGTAATCAAAAATCTTCCAGCAAACAAAAGCCCGGTCCAGACGGCTTCACAGCTGAATTCTACCAAAAATTTAGAGAACAGCTGACACCTATCCTGCTCAAACTCTTCCAGAAAATTGCAGAGGAAGGTAAACTTCCAAACTCATTCTATGAGGCCACCATCACCCTAATACCAAAACCTGACAAAGATCCCACAAAAAAAAAGAAAACTACAGGCCAATATCACTGATGAACATAGATGCAAAAATCCTTAACAAAATTCTAGCAATCAGAATCCAACAACACATTAAAAGATCATACACCATGATCAAGTGGGCTTTATCCCAGGGATGCAAGGATTCTTCAATATCCGCAAATCAATCAATGTAATACACCACATTAACAAATTGAAAATAAAAACCATATGATTATCTCAATAGATGCAGAGAAAGCCTTTGACAAAATTCAACATCCATTTATGATAAAAACTCTCCAGAAAGCAGGAATAGAAGGAACATACCTCAACATAATAAAAGCTATATATGACAAACCCACAGCAAACATTATCCTCAGTGGTGAAAAATTGAAAGCATTTCCTCTAAAGTCAGGAACAAGACAAGGGTGCCCACTTTCACCATTACTATTCAACATAGTTTTGGAAGTTTTGGCCACAGCAATCAGAGCAGAAAAAGAAATAAAAGGAATCCAAATTGGAAAAGAAGAAGTAAAACTCTCACTATTTGCAGATGACATGATCCTCTACATAGAAAACCTTAAAGAATCCACCAGAAAATTACTAGAAATAATCAATGACTACAGTAAAGTTGCAGGATATAAAATCAACACACAGAAATCCCTTGCATTCCTATACACTAATAATGAGAAAACAGAAAGAGAAATTAAGGAAACAATTCCATTCACCATTGCAACGGAAAGAATAAAATACTTAGGAATATATCTACCTAAAGAAACTAAAGACCTATATATAGAAAACTATAAAACACTGGTGAAAGAAATCAAAGAGGACACTAATAGATGGAGAAATATACCATGTTCATGGATTGGAAGAATCAATATAGTGAAAATGAGTATACTACCCAAAGCAATTTATAGATTCAACGCAATCCCTATCAAGCTACCAACAGTATTCTTCACAGAGCTAGAACAAATAATTTCACAATTTGTATGGAAATACAAAAACCTCGAATAGCCAAAGCGATCTGGAGAAAGAAGAATGGAACTGAGGAATCAACCTACCTGACTTCAGGCTCTACTACAAAGCCACAGTTATCAAGACAGTATGGTACTGGCACAAAGACAGAAATATTGATCAATGGAATAAAATAGAAAGCCCAGAGATAAATCCACGCACATATGGACACCTTATCTTCGACAAAGGAGGCAAGAATATACAATGGATTAAAGACAATCTCTTTAACAAGTGGTGCTGGGAAATCTGGTCAACCACTTGTAAAAAGAATGAAACTGGACCACTTTCTAACACCATACACAAAAATAAACTCAAAATGGATTAAAGATCTAAACGTAAGACCAGAAACTATAAAACTCCTAGAGGAGAACATAGGCAAAACACTCTCCGACATACATCACAGCAGGATCCTCTATGACCCACCTCCCAGAATATTGGAAATAAAAGCAAAAATAAACAAATGGGACCTAATTAACCTTAAAAGCTTCTGCACATCAAAGGAAACTATTAGCAAGGTGAAAAGACAGCCTTCAGAATGGGAGAAAATAATAGCAAATGAAGCAACCGACAAACAACTAATCTCAAAAATATACAAGCAACTCCTACAGCTCAACTCCAGAAAAATAAACGACCCAATCAAAAAATGGGCCAAAGAACTAAATAGACATTTCTCCAAAAAGACATACAGATGGCTAACAAACACATGAAAAGATGCTCAACATCACTCATTATCAGAGAAATGCAAATCAAAACCACTATGAGGTACCATTTCACACCAGTCAGAATGGCTGCAATCCAAAAGTCTACAAATAATAAATGCTGGAGAGGGTGTGGAGAAAAGGGAACCCTTTTACACTGTTGGTGGGAATGCAAACTGGTACAGCCACTATGGAGAACAGTGTGGAGATTCCTTAAAAAACTGGAAATAGAACTGCCTTATGATCCAGCAACCCCACTGCTGGGCATACACACTGAGGAAACCAGAAGGGAAAGAGACACGTGTACCCCAATGTTCATCGCAGCACTGTTTATAATAGCCAAGACATGGAAGCAACCTAGATGTCCATCAGCAGATGAATGGATAAGAAAGCTGTGGTACATATACACAATGGAGTATTACTCAGCCATTAAAAAGAATACATTTGAATCAGTTCTAATGAGGTGGATGAAACTGGAGCCTATTATACAGAGTGAAGTAAGCCAGAAGGAAAAACATAAATACAGTATACTAACGCATATATATGGAATTTAGAAAGATGGTAACAATAACCCGGTGTACGAGACAGCAAAAGAGACACTGATGTATAGAACAGTCTTATGGACTCTGTGGGAGAGGGAGAGGGTGGGAAGATTTGGGAGAATGGCAATGAAACATGTTAAATATCATGTAGGAAACGAGTTGCCAGTCCAGGTTCGATGCATGATGCTGGATGCTTGGGGCTGGTGCACTGGGACGGCCCAGAGGGATGGTATGGGGAGGGAGGAGGGAGGAGGGTTGAGGATGGGGAACACATGTATACCTGTGGCGGATTCATTTTGATATTTGGCAAAACTAATACAATTATGTAAAGTTTAAAAATAAAATAAAATTAGAGGAAAAAAAAATAAAAGAGACTAAATATGACATAAGAAATAAAGATGCATAAAGGCATATATTTTCTAGTATTATTTTCTTCTGCCAAAAGTGTCTTTAGTACAGATGAAACATATCAAACTGGATATAAAACATGCCATTTCTTGTATTTTAATTCACATAAATTTTGAAAATAGTCTCTTTTCTTTCACAGCTATAGTTACTGAATCTAAAAGAAGTTTCTTATACCAAAGAATCAAACCAAACATGCTCCAGAGGGGGTAATCTTTTTTAAACTGTAGTCTTTCTAAGGGACTTGCACCCTGCAAAACTGGATTTTAGCTGCAGTTGTTTATGAATTATGAGTGCTAAAATGCCTATGGGCTAAATACAAGAAAATAACTTCAGTGTTTTTTATTATTCTCTCACTCTCGTAACTCATATTTGAAAACATTGAATCTCACATTCCCTTAAAAATTTACCCTTCAGCCAAGACCAAGATTAGAGAAATTTCAGATTTAAGAAAAGGAAACTGTTCAGAAGGTTTAGAGAAATGGACAAAGAAGGTCCCAACACAAAGCTTTGTAACCTTGATAAACATATACATAGAGAGACTTGTATGTCATATCCCTAAGGGATGGACACCCTTTGCAGAGAAGAGCCTCCTAGAACTTCTAGCTTCTCCATATGTACCATGCAGAACAAGGAACACCACCTTTTTTTAGTTAATAGGCTTTTTTGAGCAGTTTTATATTTATAGAAACATTAAGCATAGGGAATTTCCATACACTTTCTCTCCTTCCCTCAAAACACATAGTTTCCCCTATTATTACCTTGCATTCATGTGGGACATCTATAACAGTTAAAAAACAATATTGATATATAATTAGCCAAAGTCCATAGTTTACAATAAAGTCCACTCTGTGTGTTGTATAGTTCTATCAGTTCTAAGACAGGCAGTGTCATGTATCCACCATTACTGTGTCATACAGAAGTAGTCTCCAGGCCCTAAATATTCCCTGGGCTTCACCTGTTCCCTTCCTCTGCCTCCTCCTCCCTGGGCTGGCAGGTGAACCCCTGCCAACCACTGACCTTTTCACTGTCTCTATAGTTTTGCTTTTCCACAATGCTGCATAGTTCGAATCATACATTATGTAGCCCTTTCAGACTTGTGTCCTTCACATAGCAGCATTCATTTAAGGTTCCTCCATGTCTTTTCATGGCTTAATAGGTCACTGCTTTTTACTACTAGCTCTTTTTAGGACAGAAACAGTAATTCTCAAGGAACTTAAGAGTCATTCAGTTGTGTCCAACTCTTTGCGACCACATGTCTATAAGCCTACCAGGCTCCTCTGTCCATGGGATTTTCCAGGCAACAGTCCTGGAGTGGATTGCCATTTCCTTTTCCAGAGGATCTTCCCAACCCAGGGATCGAACCCAGGTCTCCCACATTGTAGATAGACACTTTACCGTCTGAGCCACCAGGGAAGTCTAGGGAACTTAAGGGCTTACCAAAAAGACATTCATTTAAGGATGTAAAATAATTCTAGGTGAATAGGTAGAGTTTACCAGCAGAGTACACATTTACCTGCCAAAAGTTGTTTTCACAGGTTCTTCATACAAGTAGTTAGTTGATACATAATTTTGTTAGAAAGAATTTCCAAATATAATAGCCTCTCTCAAACAATGTAAATGGCAGAAGTATACTAAATACACATTGTCTTTCACTCCCGCTTCTGATCAAAATCAAGGACCACCAAAGCAGAAAGACTTAAAGGAGATACGTGTGCCTATTTGCAGACACGTGTCCATTTGCAAACAGATATAAAAAGGCTCAGGAAATAGGAAAATAACCCATTTTTAAATTATGTCTTTGCTATTGTAGAATCCCTGCTATCATGTAAACGCGCTCCATGTTGGGCAGTTTGAATCTCAACAAATATTGCTAGGAAAATCACAGTTCCTGTTCTGACACTTACTAGCTCTGATTTCAACAAGTCACTTCTCCTCTGTGAGCTCCAGGACCTTCATCTGTAACATGGAGAAAATAGTGGTCCCCTCCTGACTCAGAGCTATTGTGAGGATCAAAGAAGACTGAGATGAATGGAGGAGATAAAAGTGATGCAGGGACAACACTGACAAACCTCTAAAAGGTTTAGTCTGTTGCTGTTGTAATAATAATGTTAATGATACTGTTATTGGACTCCCCATCCTGACCCCTCTTCTACTCTCTGGCACTCATCCCAGATAAGATGTTGTCAAGGACATTACAAAGAAACCTGCTTAAGCATGGAGACAAAAGACCCTGTAACTCACAAAGTAAATTAGCATCATAGGAAAGGACAATAATTTATGCAGCAGAAAAGAAAGTGTTGAAACCTTTCTAACAGGAAAATCATTATGGTTGCAATGTGTGGACCGGAGGTGCACCACTAAGCTTCCAAGATAGCAGACCAGTCAGAAAGGCAGAACACACCTCCTGGTGGCTGAAGGGCAAAGACATAGCATAACCTAAGTGTCTTCTGCAGAGTTAGGGGTAGGGTTCTGCAGGATAGTTCACAGAAGCAAGAAAAGGGGATCATCCTGAGTGCTGAAATGTGGTTAAACCTGGCTTGTTCCCATCACTCTAGCCATAGATTTGCATGGCTCTAATTAGTCCAACAGAGAGACAGCTATTGAAAGCACAACTCTCACTAAGTGAGATTGACTCAGATAATCCAAGATGATCACATAAACTAAAAGCAAATCAATTCCTTTCTTTTGACTTATTTGGTAGGGGAGGGATAGAAAGTATTACTAACAAAATGACAACAAAAGAATAGCAAATTGTTTAGAACCCCCACAACCCTCTAAAAAACAAAATCACTGTTAGGCCAGAAAGAAGATTTATCTTTGGCATCTTGATCTATGATACTTAGAAATGAACCGAGAAATCAAAGCCTTAGCAAATCTAGGAAAGACCCCAACAGGCATCAGGCACATCAAGTCAACATAGTATTTGGTGTATGTCTGCACCAAAAAGATATAACTTTATTCTCAAATGCATGTAAACCAAACCAAATACTGAAGGTAAATACTGACAGTCTATAAACAGCTTCTAAAACAAAGGTAAGAGTTCTAGTCGAAATGGTATAAATTCACACTTGAATAAGCCATCTGTATTCCAAACACAGAGAAATAGAGTATTAAAATAAAGAAAAGAGATAGACAAACACCTCTTTCTAGGGAAAGCAGAACAAAAACAAAAAGCAATAAAAACAAGGAGACCCTAACCCTACTGAGTTCTGGCCACAGTGACTGCTCCAAGTTCAGCCCCTATCATTTAAGAAGGTTAAAATACTCCCTATGAAAAGGGGAGCCTCAGCCTGCCTCATTGTCTGGGGAGAGAAGCTGGAAGTGCCGTATAAACACAGTCTTCAAAAAGGGAGCAAAATAGAAACCGTGGCTTTGGCTTTGAGCAAGCTGTGGGATGGAGAAGTCACAGACTTCTAAAGATCAGGAAACAAATCAAGCCACCTGCGGATTCTGTGACTAGATCTGAAATATCTTATCACATGATACAAGGAGCCCTGAAATGACAATAAAAAAAAAAAAAAAGATTCTAGGCTAGCAACACAGGGAATAAGAGAAAATGAGAAGGAGTAGGAAAAATGTGCCACAAAAGTTAAAACAAAACCAAACCAAACACAGTGTTGAAGCATAGGAACAGGGCCTCACTACACAATTTTACGAAACAGTCTATAAAAGGCTTGGAACTTGATAGCCTCAGGATGCTCAAAAAAACAAAGGAATATATTCCATTTTAAAAAAAAGTTAAAATGGGGAAAGAAAGCAAGTAGGGAAGGAAATGAAAAGATATTTTCAAAGGGAAAAAATGGTCAGTGAAATAAAAATATTATTAGACATGATAAAGTTTAGAAGGCCTAGCAAAAGATGAGACAGATATAGAGAGTGTGAGCAGACCAGAGTAATTTACCAGAATCAGGATCACTGAGAGAGGCTCCAAATAGAAATTTCAGAAGAGAAGGAAAGCTGTGGGCAGAGAAGCAATATTCAAAGTGATAGTAAAGAAGTAATTACAAGAATCAAAGACTATTTCATTCAAAATTGTGTTTCAAGAACCAAGCAGAAGGAGAAAAGTAAATTCACATCCAAATACACCATAAAGGAAATGCAAAATATCAAGGGAAAAAAAGTTTACAAGTAACTGTGCAAAAGTTACTACAAAGACAATATGCCTAATTATAAACTAGTATAAACTGTGTAAACTAATCCTCCAACCCTAAAATCCTAAAGACTATTCCTAGGCATGTGTCAACAATGGGAACTCAACCTGAGACTCTCCCATTAATCCAGGGGTACAAGAAGGAGACTGAAGTGGCCTTAAATTGCCTGTGCCCCCATATCCCAGCAAGAAGGAACACACATCCCCTCCTGAGGAAAATATCCTCAAGTTAACCCCCAGGATGTTCACAGATCAGTTTCAAACAAACATGAACTCACAATTAAAATTCATCAAACCAACAAGGAAACAAGTCAGATGGGCAAGTATCTGTTAAAATAATCTCCAGAAATTTTATGTATTTACATATCAGAATAAAATTTACAAAATTATAGGAATAAAATATTTACAAAATAAAAAATGTAATCACAAAAATAAGCTATCAATATCACCAAAAGTAACCAGGCAGTCTTGAAAAAGAATCCAGTAAATTTTTTAGAAACAGTTTTAATTTATTATTTAAATTAAAATAAATAAAAAATTAAATTAAAAAACCAGTGGGTGGTTCAAACAGTAAGAAATTTGAAGAAGTTACCTACATGTGGCTTGGAGAGATAAGTAGATGGAAAATATGAAAGGAAGTATAGAAATGAGCAGGATTGAATAAGTTCTAACTGAAGTTCAGAAGGACATTCAGTACTTTAATTCATAGAGAATCAGACATCTATATTATCTGATTCAGCTGTGAATATCTGCACCATTTTCAACTTAGCCCTTCAATGAACAACTTAAATTTCATCTCCACTATGAAGTCTTTCTTCCTCACTCATCACATCTGTCTCTCTTTTAAAAAGCTAATTGTCCAAACCCAATAATCACATACTGGGTCATACATTCTCTGCTTTTCCATATTACCTCTTGGATAGCTGGTTAAGCATATTTCATGAATTCATCTTATTGGAAAATATTACAACTGAATAGGTCTCTTATTATTAAAGTTCCAGTGGGTAGAAAGGAAAAATAAGCAGAGAGGGGATAGATAGGGGGTTAGGAGTCTATCAATAAAAAGTCAATCATAACAAACATTGTCCTATGATGGGTAAGGAAATGAACACCTCTAAAAATAACTTACTAAAAGATCCAGAAGACAAGAGAATATGCTAGAAAAGAAAACAGGGCAGAGGAAAGGTGATAAAGTTCTACAAAGAAATATAAAATGTAGCAACTAAATGTAATTGACTCCATGGAAAATAAATAAAATTAGAGATGTGGAAGTAAAAATTGAGAACCTTTCTTAGAATGTGTGAGAAAAGATTTTTAAAAATAAAAATGGAAAGATAGTACCCAGACAACAGAAGGGACACTAATGATGGGAATAGAGGAACAGGAAAATAGAAACTTTCTTGGTTGAAAAAAAATGAAATGTGCAAATTAAAGTACTCATTTCTTTCCAGGCAAAATCAATCTGGGCTCTCACTGGACTAAAATCAATGTGTCCAAAGGTTGTGTTCCTTTTGGGAGGCTCTATGGAAGAAAGTTTCCTTGCCATTTTCAGCTTCTAGAATTCATGTATATTCATTAGCTTGTGCAAGAGCAAACTAAGTCCTTCTCCCACCTCAGCATGTCACTCTGACTTCCCTTCTGCCTCTGTCTTCCACTTTTAAGAACACTTGTGTTTAGCGAGCAACACAACAAGTGTTCTTAAAAGTGGAAGACAGAGGCAGAAGGGAAGTCAGAGTGACATGCTGAGGTGGGAGAAGGCAAAACTAATACAATTTGTAAAGTTTAAAAATAAAATAAAATTTAAAATAAATAAATAAATGGAAAAAGGCAAAAAAATAAATAAATAATAAAAGAACACTTGTGATGATATCGGGCCCACCTGGAACATCTAGGCTAATGTGAAAACTTATGATGATACTGATCCCATCTGGACCATCCAAACTATCTCCCTATATTTTCCAGAGGTTTGCTGTGTGTGCTCAGTGATTCAGTCATGTCTGACTCTTTGCAATGCCACGGACCATAGCCCACCAGGCTCCTCTGCCCATGGAATTTTCCAGGCAAGAATACTGGAGAGGGTTTCCATGCCCTCCTCCAGAGGATCTTCCCAACCCAGGGATTGAACTCGTGCTTCTTGTGTCTCCTGCAGTGGCAGTCAGATTCTTTACCACTAGAACCACCTATTTGCGATGATACTGGTCCCATCTAGACCATCCAGACTACTTCCCTATTCTACTTCGTGGGTTGTGGAATTTAGAGTTTGTTTCACTGTGCCTCAGAATCTGTACTCATGCTGCACCTGATTTAATTTATCTGATACTCTCCTAAACATCTGAACTATTTCCTGTTTAGTCCTACAACATCCACCTTAAAATTCTTCCCTTCAATGAAACATTTCTTGACACTTCCACAATCCTATTTCTTTTTAAATTTATGATCTAAACCAAATATTCATGTTTTGAACAATAATTCTTCAATTCAATGTGTTATTTTAATGTCTTTTTCATGTGTACTGATCCCCCAAATAAACTTTAATCTCCAAGGAGAAAAATGTGTTCACAAAGCACTTATATAAGAATCCCTCATTTTATTGTGGCAACCCTGCAACAGCAAGTCCATCTGCACCATTTTTCCAATGGCATTTGCTCATTTCTTGTCTCTGTGTCACATTTTAGTAATTCAATACTATTTCAAACTTTTTCATTATTATATTTGTTATGGTTATCTGTGATCAGTGATCTTTGATGTGACTGCTGTAATTGTTTTGGGGAACTATGAACCACATTCTTATGACACAGCAAACAATAGATAAGTTTTATATGTGAGTTCTGACTGCTCCATCAACAAGCTATTCCCTATCTCTCTTCCTCTCCCCTAGCTTCCCCACTCCCTGAGACACAACAACACTGAAATTAGGCCAGTTAATTTCCCTACAATGGCCTCTAAGTGTCCAACTAGAAAAAGTTTCAAACTTCTCACTTTCAATCAAAAGCTAGAAATAATTAAGCTTAGTGAGGAGCTATGTCAAAGGCCAAGATAGGCTGAAAGCTAGGCCTCTTGTTGCAAACAGGAGCCAAGTTATGAATGCAAATAAAACATACTTGAAGGAAAGTAAAAGTGCTATTCCAATGAACATTTGGATGACATGAAAGCAAAACTTTTTGCTGATATGGAGAAAGTATTCAGTTCAGTTCAGTCGCTCAGTCATTTCCAACTCTTTGCGACCCCATGGACTGCATTAGTAGTCTAGAATGAAAGTCAAACCAACCACAACATGCCCTTCAATCAAAGCCTAATCCACAGCAAAGTCCTAACTCTCTCTATTGTATGAAGGTTGACAGAAATGAAGAACACACAGGAGAGTTTGAAGCTGGCAGAGGTTGGCTCATGAGGTTTAAGGATAGATTCTATCTCTATAACTTCAAAGACTAAGGTGAAGCAGCAAATGCTGATGTGGAAGTGGCAGAAATTTTCCAGAAGATCTAAGATAATTAATGAAGGTGGCCACACAAAACAGATTTTCAATATAGACAAACAGTCTTACATTAGTGGAAGAAGATGCCATCTAAGATTTTCATAGTCAAGAGAGGTGAAGTCAATGCTTGGCTTCAAAGCTTCAAAGAACCAGCTGACTCTTGTTAGAAACCAATGCAACTGGTGACTTTAAGTTGAAATCAATGCTTATATACCATTCTGATAATCCTAGGACCCTTAAGAATTATGCTGTCTACTCCGTCTGTGGAACACAAGGTCTAGATAACAACACATATATGATTACAGAATATTTTCAGACCACTGCTGAGACCTACTGCTCAGGAAAAAAAAAAAAAAACACGATTCCTTTAAAAATATCACTGCTGACAATGCACTTAGTTACCCAAGAGCTCTGAGGGAGAAATGCATGCTAACATCACATCCATGCTGCAGCCCATGGATTAAAAAGTAATTCAATTTCAAGTCTTATTCTTAAGAAACATATTTCCTAAGTCTAGGGCTTCCCTATGGCTCAGACGGTAAGAAATCCACCTGCAATGCAGAAGACCTGGGTTCAATTTCTGGATCAGGAAGTCCCCTGGAGAAGAGAATGGCTACCCACTCCAGTAATCTTGCCTAAAGAATTCCATGGACAGAGGAGCCTGGTGGGTTATAGTCCATGGAGTTACAAAGAGCTGGACACGACTGAGCGACACATTTTCACTACTTTTTATATGGCTGCCATAAATAATGGCAGATCCTCAGATCCTCTGATGGATCTTGGCAAGCCAAACTGAAAATCTTCTGAAAAGTATTTATCACTCTAAATGCCATTAAGAACATTTGTGATTCATGGGAAGACATCAAAAGGTTAACATTAATAGGAGTTTGGAAGTAGCTGATTCTAACCTTCATGAATGACTTGGAGGATTTTAAGACTTCAGTGGAGGAGGTAACTTTATATGTAGTGGAGATAGCAAGAGAACCAGAACTAGCAGTGTAGCCTGAAGACATTACTGAACTGACTCTGGTGGCAAAGAACCTGCCTGGCAATTCAGGAGATTTAAGAGGTGTGAGTTCAAGCCCTAGGTCAAGATCCCCTGGAGGAGGGCATGGCAACCCACTCCAGTATCCACGCCTGGAGAATCCCACAGAGGAGCCTGGTGAGCTATGGTCCATAGGATTTCATAGAGTCGGACACAACTGAAGCAACTTAGCCTACACCATGCATGATAAAACTGCATGAAGAGTCACTTCTAATAGTTGAGTAAAGAAAGTGGTTTTTTGAGTTCTATTCCAGGTGAAGGCAGTGAAGATTTTGCAATGACAACAAAGGATTTAGAATATTACATAAACTTAGTTGACAAAGCAGCAAGTTTTGAGAGGATTGACTCTGATTTTGAAAGACATTCTATCGTGGATAAAATGCTATCCAACAGTATTGCATGCTTCAGAGAAATCCTTCATGAAAGACAGAATCAATCAATGTGGCAAATTTCACTGTTGTCTTATTTTAAGAAATTGTCACACCCCAACCATTAGCAACCTGACCGGTCAGCAGCCATCAAGAACCTCCACCAGCAAAAGCGTTATGACTCACTGAAGGATCAGATGATGTTAGCGATTTTTATTGATCAAGTATTTTTTACTTAAAGTATGTATGTTATTTGTTTCGACATAACACTATTGCATACTTGCTTCTGGTGCTAAGTCGCTTCAGTTGTGTCTGACTCTGTGCGACCCCATAGACAGCAGCCCACCAGGCCCTGCCGTCCCTGGGATTCTCTAGGCAAGAACACTAGAGTGGGTTGCCATTTCCTCCTCCAATGCATGAAAATGAAAAGTGAAAGTGTCGTCGCTCAGTCGTGTCCGACTCTTAGCAACCCCATGGACTGCAGCCTACCAGGCTCCTCCATCCATGTTATTTTCCAGGCAAGAGTACTGGAGTGGGGTGCCATTGCCTTCTCCGACATACTACTAAGTATGTCTACAATATAATGTAAAGACATACTAAGTAAAGACATACTAAGTATCACTACAATATAATGTAAAGATAACCTTTTTATGCACTAAAGAACAAAAAAAATTCATGCGACTTGCTTTACTGTGATAGTCACTTTATTGTCATCTGGAACTGAACCTGAAATATCTTTGAGGTATGCTTGTAGTAATATGAGTAAATTATTATAAAATGGTATAAGTTTTTTTTTTACAAAAAAAAAGCAAAATTGAATATGCAATATCATATAATCATTGATGAAAACTCAGAGAAATATGATAGGAATGTTAACAAAACTACCTCATAGAGAAGACTCTTGAGAGTCCCTTGGACTGCAAGGAGATCCAACCAGTTCATCATAAACGGAGATTAGCCCTGGGTGTTCACTGGAAGGACTGATGTTGAAGCTGAAACTCCAATACTTTGGCCACCTGATATGAAGAGCTGACTCATTTGAAAAGACCCTGATGCTGGGAAAGATTGAGGGCAGGACGAGAAGGCGACGACCGAGGGTGAGATGGTTGGATGGCATCACTGACTCAATGGACATGGGTTTGGGTGCACTCCAGGAGTTGGTAATGGACAGGGAGGTCTGGCGTACTACGGCTCATGGGGTCGCAAAGAGTCAGACATGACTGAGCGACTGAACTGAACTGAACCTCATAGAAATGGAAGTAAGGTATTTTTAATATCTCTTTTTATAATGCTTAGTGTTCTCAGTGTTCTGCATTGTAGCAGGTGAGGCTCATATCCTTTCTGCCCACTTCTGAGTTCACATGCAGCTACAGTAGATAATTCCCAAACTGCTGACAGATCTCAACCTCAAGACCTCAAACTTCTGCCCAAGGCTTTCTTTGGCTTCCTTACAACTTTCTTAACCACAGGCAAAACCTTCTAGACAGGCCAGGGCATTGGTGTTGGACAACCCACAAGCAAAGTGAGATAAGAATGGGTGATGAAGACTTCAGCTTCTCTGTCCCATAGCACATTTACACAGTTCCCCAGAGGCCTCCCTTCCACAGGAAGTGAGCCACAGTTGCCAGCAGCAGTAACCCATTTGTTCATGAACACACTTCCTTTGTTCTTCACTCTTCCATGTTTCCTTTTCCCCATTTCATTACTTTTTATACCTAGAGTCTCTTTCTAAGCTGTAGAAAAACAGCCTAGCTGTGGCACCTGGCAATCTTGCAGGTATCCTTACAGGCAAAGGCTTGAACTGCAACACACCCATCTCAGTAGAGAACTTTGTATGCCACCTAGCACACTAGCAGATAGGAGGTCTTGTAAGGGGCTGATATGAGGCTATCTGGGACTCACCTCCCTATTGACTATGCTAAGTCGCTTCAGTCGTGTCCAACTCTGTGCGACCCCATAGACGGCAGCCCACCAGGCTTCCCCATCCCTGGGATTCTCCAGGCAAGAACACTGGAGTGGGTTGCCATTTCCTTCTCCAATCATGAAAGTAAAAAGTGAAAGTGAAGTCGCTCAGTCGTGTCCGACTCTTAGCTACCCCATGGACTACAGCCTACCAGGCTCCTCCATCCATGGATTTTCCAGGCAAGAGTACTGGAGTGGGGTGCCATTGCCTTCTCCCCTATTGACTATGGTAAGGATGATTTCCCACCACTTCCCACATTTTCATGAGGCATGGGACCTTCTGCTTTGTTCTGTCCCCATCAGAATGCAGCTGCAGAATATAAATCCACTAGCAGCAGTCTAGGCGTAGGTCTCCACTTGTGTTACAGTCTTCTAGGTTCTTCTGCTTCAGTGTGAGGGACAGGGACCAAGGGGAGTGGACTCCTCTGTCTTATTCTTCAAGTTGCTGGGTCTGTAAATAACTCTCTGATATAAAAGTAGCTCGTTGTGTCTCTACCATGTGACTTGTCAGTCCTTGGCTTTGCTGTCTGTCCTATGTGTGAGCTTGACACCCACATCCCAGTTCTTGTCTCAGGGTCTACATTTGGAGGAACTGAAATCAAGATAAGCAAACAGCACTTTTATAATTGGTCACAATACAATTTTAAAAAATCTGAATACAAACATAGCATATGGATTTGGATTTGTAAATAGTGTATATAAATGTGTAAAACAAAAAAAGGCCAAAAGGAAAAAATTCACCAAAATGTAAACAATAATTATATCTAGGAAGGAGGATTATTATGACTTTTGTTTTTGTCTCTCTACTTTTCATAGTTTCTAAACTTTGCATCATGAACATTACTGCTTTTATAATGAAAAAAACTATTTTTTAAAAAATTGGGAAGAATATTTGAAATATACTTGTCAAGAGTTTTTATCTCTTACATATAGATGTTTTCATATGCCACCATGTAAAATGTAAACATTCTAAAATAAAGTGGACAAAGGACCTGAACGAGCTTATCACTAAAGAAATGTAGATGCTAATGAACATGCACATGGACATTCAACCAAACCAAACTATCGTTAATCAAATAGACAAAAATTTTAAATGAGATGAAATTGTTTGTTATTAAATTGGTAAATTAAATGATCGTATCCAATGTTAGCATGGATACAGTGGAATACACACTCTCATATACTATTGTTAGGAGTGTAATTCCAAATTCCTGGAAGTATTTTCCAAATGTTTATTTTCTTAACATGGGGACATTATGCAAAAGAAATTTTCCTCTGAAAAAATCAGAGATATTCACAAAAAGTTCTGCACAACAGTCTTGTTTCTGAGTGATAGGATTATTATGCATAATTTTTATTTTAATCATTACATTTGTCTGTAGTTTTCAAACATTTTCACTAAATAGGTACAGCCATTATAAGCAGAAAAACAAAGTAAAAGTTATTTTCTATTTTAAAAGATAAGACATGAACCAGCAATTAAACTCCACAGAAAAAGCATCACTCTTTGCTTTTCCTACTTTCATTCTACTAATGTGTACAAGGATGATACAACTAATTTGCCACCGCAAGGCAGGGGCAGAAAGAGAATAGAACTCCCTATTTGTTTCTCTGCTCTGACATGAAATCAACATGTTTTGTTTTGTTTTTTATAAAATCAGAAGATGGAATGACTTGGCGATCAGATCAGATCAGATCAGTCACTCAGTCGTGTCTGACTCTTTGCGACCCCATGAATCGCAGCATGCCAGGCCTCCCTGTCCATCACCAACACCCGGAGTTCACTGAGACTCACGTCCATCGAGTCAGTGATGCCATCCAGCCATCTCATCCTCTGTCATCCCCTTCTCCTCCTGCCCCCAATGCCTCCCAGCATCAGAGTCTTTTCCAATGAATCAACTCTTCGCATGAGGTGGCCAAAGTACTGGAGTTTCAGCTTTAGCATCATTCCTTCCAAAGAAATCCCAGGGCTGATCTCCTTCAGAATGGACTGGTTGGATCTCCTTGCAGTCCAAGGGACTCTCAAGAGTCTTCTCCACCACCACAGTTCAAAAGCATCAATTCTTCAGCGCTCAGCCTTCTTCACAGTCCAACTCTCACATCCATACATGACCATGGGAAAAACCATAGCCTTGACTAGACGGACCTTTGTTGGCAAAGTAATGTCTCTGCTTTTCAATATGCTATCTAGGTTGGTCATAACTTTCCTTCCAAGGAGTAAGTGTCTTTTAATTTCATGGCTGCAGTCACCATCTGCAGTGATTTTGGAGCCCAGAAAAATAAAGTCTGACACTGTTTCCACTGTTTCCCCATCTATTTCCCATGAAGTGATGGGACCGGATGCCATGATCTTCGTTTTCCGAATGTTGAGCTTTAAGCCAACTTTTTCACTCTCCACTTTCACTTTCATCAAGAGGCTTTTGAGTTCCTCTTCACTTTCTGCCATAAGGGTGGTGTCATCTGCATATCTGAGGTTATTGATATTCCTCCCAGCACCCTTGATTCCAGCTTGTGTTTCTTCCAGTCCAGCGTTTCTCATGATGTCCTCTGCAGTTAAATAAACAGGGTGACAATATACAGCCTTGACTGTACTCCTTTTCCTATTTGGAACCAGTCTGTTGTTCCATGTCCAGTTCTAACTGTTGCTTCCTGACCTGCATACAAATTTATCAAGAGGCAGATCAGATGGTCTGGTATTCCCATCTCTTTCAGAATTTTCCACAGTTTATTGTGATCCACAGTCAAAGGCTTTTTGGCATAGTCAATAAAGCAGAAATAGATGTTTTTCTGGAACTCTCTTGCTTTTTCCATGATCCACCGGATGTTGGCAATTTGATCTCTGGTTCCTCTGCCTTTTCTAAAACCAGCTTGAACATTAGTAAGTTCATGGTTCATGTATTGCTGAAGCCTGACTTGGAGAATTTTGAGCATTACTTTACTAGAGTGTGAGATGAGTGCAATTGTGTGGTAGTTTGAACATTCTTTGGCATTGCCTATCTTTGGGATTGAAGGAAAACTGACCTTTTCCAGTCCTGTGGCCACTGCTGAGTTTTCCAAATTTGCTGGCATATTGAGTGCAGCACTTTCACAGCATCATCTTTCAGGATTTGGAATAGCTCAACTGGAATTCTATCACCTCCACTAGCTTTGTTCGTAGTGATGCTTTCTAAGGCCCACTTGACTTCACATTCCAGGATGTCTGGCTCTAGGTCAGTGATCACACCATCATGATTATCTAGGTCTTGAAGATCTTTTTTGTACAGTTCTTCTGTGTATTCTTGCCATCTCTTCTTAATATCTTCTGCTTCTGTTAGATCCATACCATTCTGTCCTTTATTGAGCCCATCTTTGCATAAAATGTTCCTTTGTTATCTCTTATTTTCTTGAAGAGATCTCTAGTCTTTCCCATTCTGTTGTTTTCCTCTATTTCTTTGCATTGATCCCTGAAGAAGGCTTTCTTATCTCTTCTTGCTATTCTTTGGAACTCTGCATTCAGATGTTTATATCTTTCCTTTTCTCCTTTGCTTTTCGCTTCTCTTCTTTTCACAGCTATTTGTAAGGCCTCCCCAGACAGCCATTTGCTTTTTTCCATTTCTTTTCCATGGGGATGGTCTTGATCCCTGTCTCCTGCACAATGTCAGGAACCGTATTCCATAGTTCATCAGGCACTCTATCTATCAGAAATCTCACTTCCACTGTATAATCATAAGGGATTTGATTTAGGTCATACCTGAATGGTCTAGTGATTTTCCCTACTTTCTTCAATTTAAGTCTGAATTTGGCAAAAAGGAGTTCATGGTCTGAGCCATAGTCAACTCCTGGTCTTGTTTTTGCTGACTGTATAGAGTTTCTCCATCTTTGGCTGCAAAGAATATAATCAATCTTATTTCAGTGTTGACCATCTGGTCATGTCCATGTATAGAGTCTTCTCTTGTGTTGTTGGAAGAGGGTGTTTGTTATGACCAGTGCATTTTCTTGGCAAAACTCTATCAGTCTTTGCCCTGCTTCATTCTGTATTCCAAGGCCAAATTTGCCTGTTACTCCAGGTATTTCTTGACTTCCTACTTTTGCAATAGATAGCATATTAAAAAGCAGAGACATTGCTTTGCCAACAAAAGTCTGTCTAGTCAAGGCTATGGTTTTTCCAGTAGTCATATATGGATGTGAGAGTTGGACTGTGGAGAAAGCTGAGTGCCGAAGAATTGATGCTTTTGAACTGTGGTGGTGGAGAAGACTCTTGAGAGTCCCTTGGACTGTAAGGAGATCCAACCAGTCCATTCTGAAGGAAATCAGCCCTGGGATTTCTCTGGAAGGAATGATGCTAAAGCTGAAACTCCAGTACTTTGGCCACCTCATGCGAAGAGTTGACTCATTGGAAAAGACTCTGATGCTGGGAGGGAATGGGGGCAGGAGGAGAAGGGGATGACAGAGGATGAGATGGCTGGATGGCATCACTGACTCGATGGACATGAGTTTGAGTGAACTCCAGGAGTTGGTGATGGACAGGGAGGCCTGGCGTGCTGCAATTCATGGGGTCGCAAAGAGTTGGACATGACTGAGTGAGTGAACTGAACTGAACTGAACTGAAGGCAATTTTCTCTCTCTCTGGGTTTTAATACTCAGTTACATTTCAGATGTCACCTGCAGACTCTTTCTGCATTAACAACTGCTTATTTACCATCACTAAAACATATAATGGAGATTGCCAATTACTACAAGAAATAGATTAGCACATGCTTCATTTTTCACACAATGAATGTTAACACTGAAGCTATGATGAGGAGAAAAATAATGATATTTTATTCTCAGAACAGGATAGTTTTGACATTAAGAACTAGACCCTTTTAATGTCAACTCCCTTCTTTTGATAGATTGGTCCTTTTTTGTTCTTACTAACACAGTACTTAGATACTTTGAATTAATGTTAAGATATTCAATTCATGGAATAGGAAGGGGCTTCCTTGCATTTTCTAATAATAAAAAAATAATCCCATAGTGTCCTAGACAAATCAGTAATTTCTCATACTTTAAAGTGCCATATTTCATCAACTTGAAGATGCCATAACTTGTTAAGATGCACAATTATTTAGGTACCATAGAAAAATGCCCCAAAGTAAATGATGAGAAAGTGCATATCTTAATTACAAGAGGCACACCGATTTCAGAGGTGTTCAAAAATAGGGGTGGGGGAGGTGAGTGCATTTGAGAATCAAACTAAGCAGGGTTCAGTTGTTTCAACTACAGCCTGGAGACAGGGCTCATTCTTCTAGTTTTCTGTATGCTGATTTCTGAAGGGGTCTGACAAGTTTATAAACACATTAAAAGCTTAACTATTCAAAACCTAGCTGTAGGAAGTGAGATTTACGCTCCCTACATAAGGTGTTTTACCTAAATCAGGGCTGTGCTAGAGCCAGACTCAGAGCAGGATAAATAAACAGATTGTTAAATTGTCAAGACTCTTCTGAGCCAGTTGTTTTAGCCAACTATTAAAAATTAAATTATATTAACTTGAAATGAAATACACTATATTAAAATCAAGGTAGTAAATCCCAGAAAGTATCACCTCCTAATTATTTTACTGCATTTTACTGTATCTCTTCCCTGAAGATTATTTATGTATAATGTATCTGTACAGCAGAAACATTAAACAGAGGTGAGCCATTGCACATCTCTTTCCAATTCTGCATTTAGTGAGGTCCTTAATAGCTTGAAATAAGCCAGGTGGGAGTATTTGCACCATGGAAATCAGCAAATATTACAAATCAGGCATTCCCTACCCCCAGAAAGTCCATTATTAAGCATGTACTAGCATATCATTGCTTATGATAACAAAAAAATAAAAAGTTTGGTTCTAAAATGTATATACTAGCTACATATTCAGTTCAGTTCAGTCACTCAGTCATGTCCAACCCTTTGCGACCCCATGGACTACAGCATGCCAGGCCTCCCTGTCCATCACCAACTCCCAGAGTTTACTCAAACTCATGTCCATTGAGTCAGTGATCCCATTCATCCTCTGTCATCCCCTTCTTCTCCTGTCTTTAATCTTTCCCAGCCATCAGGGTTTCTTCAAATGAGTCAGTTCTTTGCATCAGGTGGCCAAAGGATTGGAGTTTCAGCTTCAACATCAGTCCTTCCAATGAATATTCAGGACTGATTTCCTTTAGGATGGACAGGTTGGATCTCCTTGTTGTCCAAGGGACTCTCAAGAGTCTTCTCCAACACCACAGTTCAAAAGCATCAATTCTTCGGCACTCAGCTTTCTTTATAGTCCAACTCTCGCATCCATGCACGACTACTGGAAAATCCATAGCTTTGATTATACAGATTTTTGTCGGCAAATTAATGCCTTTGCTTTTTAATATTCTGTCTAGGTTTGTTATAGTTTTTCTTCCAAGAAGCAAGTGTCTTTCAATTTCATGGCTGCAGTCACTGTCTGCAATGATTTTGGAGCCCAAGAAAATAAAGTCTGTCACTGTTTCCACTGTTTCCCCATCTATTTCCCATGAAGTAATGGGACCGGAGGCCATGATCTTTGTTTTCTGAATGTTACATTTTAAGCCAGCTTTTTCATTCTCCTCTTTCATGCTCATCAAGAGGCTCTTTAGTTCCTTTTTGCTTTCTGCCATAAGGGCAGTGTCATCTCCATGTGTGAGGTTATTGATGTTTCTCCTGGCAATCTTAAGTAACCTAAATGTTCATTGACACAGGAATGGATAAAGAAAATATGGTGCATATGTCCAGTGGAATGTTGCTCAGCCATAGAAAAAACAAAATAATGCCATTTGCAGCAACATGAATGGACATGGAGTTTATCATATTAAGTGAAATAAGTTAGACAATGCAAATACTATATGATATCACTTAATGGGGAATCTAAAAAAAAAATGGTACAAATGAACTTACTTACAAAACAGTAACAGATTCAGAAGACAAACTTATGGCTACCAAAGAGGAAAGGTAGAGGGGGATAAATTAGGAGATTAGGATTAACAAATACACAGTACTATATACAAAACAGATAATCAAGGACCTATCATATAACAGGAAACTCTACTCAATACTCTATAATAACTTATATGTGAAAATAATCTTAAAAATAATAGATATATGTATAACTAAACCACTTTTCAGTACACCTGAAACTAACACATCATTGTAAATCAACTATATTATAAAATAATTTTTTTAAATGACAGCAGTGGGTCATAGAAAGAATTAGAGACAAGAAAGCTAAAGAGAAAATAAAAAAAACTAAACACTGACCTTAAAACACATTAGAAAAACACTCAAACATACACATACAATATATATGGGCTTCCCAGGTGGCTCAGTGGTAAAGAATTAGCCTGCCAATGCAGGAGATACAGGGCACACAGGTTTGATCCCTGGGTCAGGAAGATCCCCTGGAGGAAAAAATGGCAACCCACTCCAATATGCTTGCTTAAAAAACCCAGTGGACCGAGGAGCCTGGCAGGCTACGTTACATGGGGTCGCAAAGAATTAGACATGACTGAGCGACAAATCACGAACACCATTAGTGACTGAGCATAAGTGATATATATAATATATACGATTTGTATTATCTGAATTATTCAGGGGGAAAAAAGTTTATTTCAGTTTTCAGTGTTAAAATTTCAATATTCAAATGTCTGAGTGACTTTCTTACCTTGACTTCTTAATAAAATGCAGAATGTTACATATTGCAATTTTGTACCATAAGGAACCTCTAATTTGAGTGGGATTCCAATTTACCCAAAGTTTCCCAATAAATGAGAGACAATATTACTATCATTTTTCACTGACAATAACTTGGCATGAATTTGACTATATAATGCTGCCCTCTGAATGACCCCCTTTTCTACAAAGCAGTGAAATCCAACTGGGTAAAAAAAAAAATTTGTATGCTGAACACTGATGGCTGAAGCACCAATCTTTTAAAATTTTCTATCACTTCACAAAGAGTGATATTAAGTGATTTCTGTATAAAATAGTTTTTTAAAATGATCTTATAAAATGTCAAAGACTGAAGTTCACTGTCCTCTGCCTCCTATCTGAGGACTAGGGTAACCTGAGGAGGTTTATTTATGAGAATTCATGTAAATCCCATTAGGCTTTTCTTAATACCCTATGGCACTTTAGCAAGAATATATTTTATTTTATTTGCATTTACATAATACAATTTGATAGTCTCATACTGTATAATCTCATTTCACTCAGTTCACTTTTTAAGAAAAACGAATTGCTTCCAGCTTTTCTACAAAAGAAACCCTATGTGAACTATATCCAAATAACTTGCAGTAAACTGGTTGCCATGGCTATACAGGAAGAGTGAGACACAATTACTAATAATTTTGAAAATTCTGATTTCCAAACTAGATTGATGACACTAGATTTTTGATCATATAATTAATGAAGTCAATGCATTATCCAACTTTTACCCAAAGAACTAGGGGAAGATACTTCTTTTGATAATTTTTAATAAAGAGTATATGAACATTTATAACTAAACTGTTAAATAAGTTAGAGATAACAATGTCACCTGCATTTGACTCTGTCTTCATTCCCTAACAGTGTTCCTTTCTCCTTATTATTGTAGCTCAAGTTTTCACTACAGATTACTTCTGATCCTAAATTACTAAGTGCTGGATTTGTCAGTTTTGAACAGAGAAATGAAAGAGTGACTGAGCATGACTCATTCAGGAAATGTCAGAAAGCCTTTGTTACTGGGAAACATCATAAAGGGTCATGAATGTGTTGTGGTGAGAAGTTTGGCATTCTCTTGTGAGGCAACCAAGAGTCATCAAATGTTATTCTTTAAATAGGGCACAATTTTTTTTAATACAGTAGAGGCATCAGTTTGGCAGCTGAGCAAAAATGTTTTAGAGAGAAAAATTTGTCTGAGTTAAGGATACTAACTTCTGAAGACACAATTGAACTACAGTTACCTAAATGAGAAACAGAAAGAGCTTGCACAGTGAAGAAGACTTCAGAATCATAACATATATGTCTATCTTAATCTCTCAGTTTGAACCATCCTCTCCTTCCCCCACTGTGCCCACATGTCTGCTCTCTGTGTCTTTAATCCTGCCTTGGAAATAGGCTCATCTGTAGCATTTTTCTAGATTCCACATATACACGCTAATATATGATACTTGTTTTTCTCTTTCTAACTTACTTCACTCTCTATGACAAACTCTAGGTCCATCCACACAGCAGAAACTAATGCAACACTGTAAAGCAATTTATTCCAAATTAAAAAATAAAATAATCAAAACATAAACACTTCTGTTTTCCATTTTAAAAGCCCAGACATACTTGTGATAAGAGCTCTGTAGTTTTACCAAACTTTAAAGACATATAAGTCTCCAATTGAACAATGAGCAGAAGACCTAATAGACATTCTCCAAAGAAGACAGCAGATCAGATCAGATCAGATCAGTCGCTCACTCGTGTCCGACTCTTTGTGACCCCATGAATCGCAGCACACCAGGCCTCCCGCCCATCACCAACTCCCGGAGTTCACTGAGACTCATGTCCATCGAGTCAGTGATGCCATCCAGCCATCTCATCCTCTGTCATCCCCTTCTCCTCTTGCCCGCAATCCCTCCCAGAATCAGAGTCTTTTCCAAAGAGTAAACTCTTCACATGAGGTGGCCAAAGTACTGGAGTTTCAGCTTTAGCATCATTCCTTCCAAAGAAATCCCAGGGCTGATCTCCTTCAGAATGGACTGGTTGGATCTCCTTGCAGTCCAAGGGACTCTCAAGAGTCTTCTCCAACACCACAGTTCAAAAGCATCAATTCTTCAGTGCTCAGCCTTCTTCACAGTCCAACTCTCACATCCATACATGACCACAGGAAAAACCATAGCCTTGACTAGATGGACCTTTGTTGGCAAAGTAATGTCTCTGCTTTTCAATATGCTATCTAGGTTGGTCATAACTTTCCTTCCAAGGAGTAAGCGTCTTTTAATTTCATGGCTGCAGTCACCATCTGCAGTGATTTTGGAGCCCCGAAAAATAAAGTCTGACACTGTTTCCACTGTTTTCCCATCTTTTTCCCATGAAGTGATGGGACCGGATGCCATGATCTTCGTTTTCTGAATGTTGAGCTTTAAGCCAACTTTTTCACTCTCCACTTTCACTTTCATCAAGAGGCTTTTGAGTTCCTCTTCACTTTCTGCCATAAGGGTGGTGTCATCTGCATATCTGAGGTTATTGATATTTCTCCCAGCACTCTTGATTTCAGCTTGCATTTCTTCCAGTCCAGCGTTTCTCATGATGTACTCTGCATAGAAGTTAAATAAACAGGGTGACAATATACAGCCTTGACGTACTCCTTTTCCTATTTGGAACCAGTCTGTTGTTCCATGTCCAGTTCTAACTGTTGCTTCCTGACCTGCATACAAATTTCTCAAGAGGCAGATAAGGTGTTCTGATATTCCCATCTCCTTCAGAATTTTCCACAGTTTAATGTGATCCACACAGTCAAAGGTTTTGGTGTAGTCAATAAAGCAGAAATAGATGTTTTTCTGGAACTCTCTTGCTTTTTCCATGATCCAGAGGATGTTGGCAATTTGATCTCTGGTTCCTCTGTCTTTTCTAAAACCAGCTGGAACATCAGGAAGTTCACGGTTCACATATTGCTGAAGCCTGGCTTGGAGAATTTTGAGCATTACTTTATTAGCATGTGAGATGAGTGCAATTGTGCGGTAGTTTGAGCATTCTTTGGCATTGCCTTTCTTTGGGGTTGGAAGGAAAACTGACCTTTTCCAGTCCTGTGGCCACTGCTGAGTTTTCCAAATTTGCTGGCATATTGAGCGCAGCACTGTAACAGCATCATTTTTCAGGAGACATACAGATGGCTAAAAGAAGATGCTCAACCTCACTAATTATTAGAGAAATGCAAAAAAAAAAAAAAAAAAAACAACTACAAGGTACCACCTCCTATCAGTTAGAAGGGCCATCATTAAAAAGTCTACAAATAACAAATGCCAGAAAGGGTGTGGAGAAAAAAGGAACCCTCTTACACTGTTGATGGCAATGTAAAGTGTTACAGTCACTATGAAAAACAGTATGGAGGTTTCTCAAAAAACTAAATATAGAGTTACCACATGATCCACCAATTCCACTCCTGGGTATATATCTGGACAAAACTATAATTCCAAAGATACATATACCCTTATATTCACAGCAACACTATTCACAATTTCCCAGACATGGAAACAACCTAAATCTCCATCAGTAGATGAATGGATACAAATGGATGCAGCCATTTGCAGCAATATGGATGGACCTAGAGATTATCATACTAAGTGAGCCAAGTCAGAGAAACACAAATATTATATGATATCATTTATATGTGGACTCTAAACTATGACACAAATGAAGTTATCAGCAAAATAGAAGCTGACTCATAGACACTGAGAACAGACACATGGTTGCCAAGGGCATTGAGGACTGGGGAGGGAGGGACTGGGAGCTTTGGATTAGTAGATGGCAATCCATCATACATACAATGGGTAAACAAGGTCCTACTATATAGCACAGGGAACAATATTCAGTGTGCTGTGAAAAAACATAATGACAAGAATATTAAAAACAGTATATATGTGTACAACTGAGTCACATTGTACATTGTATACAGCAGAAATTAATACAACATTGTGAATCAACTATACTTCAATGCAAAATAAAGTAAAATAATTTTAAAATAAAGAGTTACAGGTCTCTAAGTCACTGCCTCTCCACCTCATGCACCTCTAGAAGCTTCTCTCTCACCACACACACCTCTGCAGGATGTAGATGCTAGTGCTCCCTCCTGCATCTCAAGTATTTATTTCTTGATAATCAGCCCAGTCAAGCCAGTCTGCTCTTTCCAGCCCCTGGAATTCTGGAGAATAATATTTTCCCTATATTCTTACATATACATTTGTATTTCTATTCTCTGGGTATAACTGGCAAAAGCCTATTTTGAATCTTTAGTTTTGACAAATTTTGTGGCCTTGAAATAGTACACAGTTAAAAAAATATATCTACCTCATTTGCATATATATATATATAATATACATCTGTAGCACCCTGAGGAAATAATAAAAGTGTTTTTTCTTTTTTCTTTTGTGATGGCAGGGAGGCACACAGAGGGATCTCACTATAGAGAAATTTTTCAGATTTATGTTTTGAAGAGTTTTCTTAAGAACTGTATATAAACTAATGAGAAAACACTGACTCGAGTGAAAGAAAACAGTGTTTCTACAAGAAGAGATCAGATTTCCTTCTGATTCTTTATTGGAACTAGATTCTGGAGTTAGAAAGAAAAAGAATGAATGTAAACCGTCAAAATCTTGTTAGAATAGGTGACCTTCAATGGGAATTATTTTCAATCTTGTTTATACTCTCCTCACGTCAAAGTAATACCAAATACTATTATCAGCAGTAACGATGGGCTCATTAAAGTAAGAATTCTTATTTGCAGGATCTGGCTTTGGTTGGGGTGCTTCATATTACAATCTAGGGATGGGAGGAGAAATGAATAGATGTGTGTTATTGGAAAAAGCTTCCAGGTAAAGCAGATACAACTTTCCAGCCCCCTCCGTCCATACCATTCACCTCCACCCCTACCATAAATACTTGTCCACTTCCTTGCTCTGAGTTAATGTCCATTTTAAGTCAGGTCCACCATAAGTTGTGATCGTCAGATCTGTATTCATTATGACCTATATTGATAATTTCATTGTACTCCTCTGAGATGAACTGAATTCTTTCTCAGTTAAAGACAAACAAGTAGACTAAAGCTGAATTCAGTGAGAGTCAGTCAGTGTAGGCCTACACATTGATTTTTTAAATGTGTGTTTGGTTGTCTTCAGAGAGAGCATAACTTTGTCCAGTTTTCCTTAATTACCTCTATTCACTCTTACACCAAGTTTCTCCATATATTTGTTTCCTATTTGGTCCCTAGAGGGATTTAGTTTGTGACTTCCTGGTTAGAACAAGCTAGTTTATAAAGTTGTAACATACTTTAAAAAGCAAAGGTTAATTGAGTGCCAATAAAGAAAAATCTTAAAAAAAAAAAAAAAAAAAGCAAAGGCTTTCTAACCGAAAGACAAATACCAGGGACAGAAGAGTTTTCTCACGACATGTTTTTTTTTTTTTTTTTTTTTTTTCTACTTCACCATCTTCTCATCAAAGAACGTGCTCCAATTTAAAATAACTAAATTTGGAGGAGAACAAGATAGCAGAGGAGTAGGTGGACAGTGGAGTACATCTCTCTCCATGGATACATCAGGAATACACCTTCAGACACAGAAGTGCAGGCAGAACACCAGCTGAGAGTGGACAGAAGGACCTGACCAGTGGGAAAGAATATATAGAACTGTGCAAAATTCGGTAGGGTGGAGGAACTAGGGGGAAAACAGAACTGTTACCAGGACTGGACCTGCCCTGTGAGGGGGAAACTGAAGCAGGGGTCCAATCCCATCAGTGGGGCGATTGTCTGAGTCAATTTAAGACTAAGAGTGAAACAGCTGATCTGTGGTAGCCTAAATGGAATGAGAATCAGACAGTCCTTGCCACAGCCATACATATCCCGGACAGGAACACTGGTCTCCTGGAAGGGGCAGTGGCTGGGAGCTGGAGTTTAGGGATTGCAGAGCAATTCCAGGGCGAGGGCTGCTGTTGACTGTGGAGAGACGGATGGAAGGGACATGAGGGAGGAGATCGTGGTGGGAAATGCCAGTGGAGGAAAACCAGGCAGCCACTGATGAGTCATGCATAGGGGTGGAGCCATCACCATAGCCTCTCTCTCCCACAGGCCAGCATCAGCAGCTGAACAATAGAGAGGCTGGCCAATCAAATGCCTGATGCACTGGACTACAAAGTAGAACCACACCCAGGTTGCTCCTTTCAGTGACTGACCCACCGATCTACAGAGTAGGATCCCAGCCAGGGGGGCCCTTCGATGTGCCAGACGCACGAAACAACAGAAAAGGACCCTAGGCAAGGGAGCACTCTAAGTGCCTAAATGGGAGAGCTTTGGAGAAAGACTTGACCAAAGAGGCCTTATGATCTCCAGCTACAAGAGGCTTGAAAAAAGACTCTGATAGGGCCATAACTCCTTCAGTGGAGGCAGTCCATGTCCCTGCACACTTGGTGCCACCAGGGTCCCGCAAGCCAAGCAGCTGAGCCACCTTCATGCTCAACTCTCACTGGGGCAGAGCTGCCACAGGCAAAAGAAAAGTCTTGCATCTATGCACGCAGGGTCTCTTTGGTTGTGTCCAACTCTTTGCAACCCTGTAGACTGTGGCCTACCAAGCTTCTCTGTCAGAGAGGGGATTCTCCAGGCAAGAATATTGAAGTGTATTGACCAATACTGATTGCCATACCCTTCTACATTATATTTCCTGCTGCCCTAGCTGCCAACTCCCCTGAGTACCTGGTCCTGCCAGAACCCCTGCAACCCAAGCAGCTGCACCACCTCTACACCTGGCCCCCACAGGGGCAAACCCAAGCCCTCTAGGGCAGCCTCAGGAGCTAAACCCCAGTGGATGACCCATGTGTAGACGTGGAAATAAAAACCACAATTGAAACCCAGGGGCAGTGTGGCTAAGGAAGAAGACCCAAAACATTCCCACCAGCTATACAAGCTACAGATTAAATCCACGCAATTAAGTGGACTCTGTGTCAATGGAAATATAAAAGTCCATTGATGGCTCCCACAAAATAAAACTGACTAGCGCTGATAGCTGCGGACATTGGAGGCAAGAACACACAGGAGTAGGACCAGATTAGAATCTGAGCTGCCCCCACCGCAGGTCCAAAGATCAGCACAGTGCTGGAGGGCATCCTAGGGAGGTGAGGTGAACAGTGATTCCCAGTGATGGAAAGGACTCTGACAGCAGTGACTCAAGAAAAACATTTATTATTCTTACGTTTTGACTTGTTCTGTAGATTCTTTTGGGTTTTTTTGCTTTTTCTTTTTCCCCACTCTGTTGTAGTTGTTGATTTTATTGGCATTAAGAAATCCAATTAAGCTTTTCAGCTTTTTTTTTCCCTCAGTCACATTTTTTATGGTTGTCATAAACCTCTGCCTCTACCTTGGGCTTTTGCAGTTCTATGGAGTTCTCCTCTTTTTATTCTTTTTTTAATTTTAATTTTTAAAATGTATTATTATTTTTTCTACATTTACTCCTTTGTTCACCTTTCCTACTGTTCTTTTCCCCTTGCAGTTAATCTTTAACATATGTAAATCTTCTTTATCTACCTATATTTAACTTTGCATATCTATTCTTTTTTTCTTTTCTTTCTTTCCTTTCCTCTCACCATATTTCTTAGTTTTGTTTTCGTTGTTTTATCCCTCACTTGGCACCTTGCTTTAGTTTTGTTTTCCAGTTTGTGCTTAAGTTAGTTTTGTTCTTAACTGGCAAATATAATTTTTATTTCCTTTGTTTGCCAGGTCAATCTACTATACCTTATTTTTGTTGGACTGTTTTCACTTTGCTCATGGGTGTATATGTATAAGTGTATATTCCATTATTTTAAGTATTATTTGCCTGATTTTGTAACTGCCATTTGTCTGGGGTTCATCTTTGGTTTCTTGTTTTTGGATATTTATGTTAATCTCACTTAATGCCATAACAAACTACTTGTGGAACCTTTGATCCTGACCAGAGATCAAGCCCTGAGCCTTTGGAGTAGGAGCACTGACTTTAAAACCCTAGACTACCAGAGAACTAACTCTAGAGAAAATAGTGAGAACTCACACAAAGGATACTACTTGAATACAAGGCCCTGCATCACCCAACCACAAATAGTACCCTGTGCAGGATGCCTTATCTAAACGACAAACAAAACAAAAATACAAACCCAATAATCTGCACACATGATTACCACCTCTCTCAGCCATGCCCATCAGAGGAAAAACAAACAAACAAAAACTCAGCACAAATCTCACACAAACCACTGTATCAGTCTTAGGAGGGAAGAAACCAAAAGGAAGAAAAAATTCAACCTTCATCAAGGAAAGAATTCAACTTTCCTTAAAGCCTGAGAAAGGAGACCTCAAACACAATAACTTTAAAAAAATAAATAAATAAATAAATAATGAAAAGGCAGGGAAAACTGCACAAATGAAGGAACAAACTAGAAACACAGAAATACAAATAAATCAAGAGGAAAGAGGTAAGTTCCCTGAAAAAGAATTCAGAATAATGGGAGTAAAAATGATCAAAAATCTTGAAAACAAAATGGAGACAATGAAAGAAGCAATTAACAATTAACAAAGCAAAACAAGAAGAATTAATGAATAAACATACAGAGACAAACAATACAATTACTGAAATTAAAAATACAATAGAAGGAATTAATAGCAGAATATCTGAAGCGAAGAACAAATCAGTGAGCTGCAACATAAAATGGTGGAAACAACTTCTGAAGAGTAGAATAAAGTAAAAAGAATGAAAAGAGTTGAGGACAGCATCAGAGACCTTTGGGACCATATCAAATGTACCAACATTCAAATTATAGGGGGTCCCAGAAGAAGAGGAGAAAAAGAAAGGGTATGAGAAAATTTTTGAAGAGATTATAGTTGAAAATTTCCCAACATTGAAAAGAGAATAGTCAATGAAGTCCAAGAGGCACAAAGAATCCCATACAGGATAAAGCCAAGGAGAAACATGCCAAGACACAAACTAATCAAAATGACAAAGACTCAACAAAAAGAAAGAATATGAAAAGCAGCAAGCGAGAAGCAACAAGTAATACACAAGGGAAACCCCACATGCTTAACAGCTTGTTTTTCAGTGGAAACTCTGCAGGCCGCAAGGGAATGACAGGATATATTTAGAGTACTGAAATGGAAAAATCTAAACCAAGATTACTGTACCCAGCAAAGATCTCATTCAAAATTGATGGAGAAATAAAAAGCTTTTCAGACAAGCAAAAGTTAACAAAATTCATTACCACCAAACCAGGTTTACAACAAATGTTAAAGGAATTTACATAGTCAAGAAATAGAAAAGAAGAAAAAGATGTACAAAATCAGCCAAAAACAATTAAGAAAATGGCAATAGGAACATATATATCAATAATTACTTTAAATGTAAATAGATTAAATGCTCCAACCAAAAGGCACAGACTGGCTGAATGGATACAAAAACAAGACCCATATATATGCTGTCTACAAGAAACCCCCTTCAGACCTCAAGACACATATAGACTGAAAGTGAGAGGATGGAAAAATATATTTCATGCAAATGGGAAGCAAAAGTAAGCTGGAGTAGCAATCCTCATATCAGACAAAATAGACCTTAAAATAAAGAAGATTATAAGAGACAAGGAAGGACACTACATAATGATCAAGGGATCAATCCAAGAGGAAGACATAACAATTGTAAATATCTATGCACCCAACATAGGAGCACCTCAATACATAAGACAAACACTAACAGACATAAAAGGAGACATTGACAGTAACACAATAACAGTAGGAGACCTTAACACCCCACTCACACCAATGGACAGATCATCAAAACAGAACACTAATAAGGAAACACAAGTCTTAAAGGATACATTAGATGAGATGGATCTCATTGATATTTTCAGGACATTCCATCCAAACGCAGAAGAATACACCTTCTTCTCAAGTGCACATGGAACATTCTCCAGGATAGACCACATCTTGGGTCACAAATCAAACCTCACTAAATTTAAGAAAATTGAAATTGTATCAAGCATTTTCTCCAATCACAATGCTATGAGACTAGATTTCAATTACAAGAAAAAAACTGTAAGAAACACAAACACATGGAGCTTAAACAACACATTTCTAAATAACCAACAGGTTACTGGAGAAATCAAAAGGGAAATCAAAAAATTTCTAGCAACAAATGACAATGAAAACATGACAACTCAAAACCTATGGGATGCAGCAAAAGCAGTTTTAAGAGGGAAGCTTATAGCAGTACAATCCTACCTCAAGAAACAAGAATAGACAACCTAACTTTACACCTAAAACAACTGGGAAAAAAAAAAAATCCCCCAAAATTAGGAGAAAGAAAGAAATCATAAAGATCCAAACAGAAATAAATGAAAAAGAAATGAAAGAAACAATAGTAAAGATTAATAAAACTAAAAGCTGGTTCTTTGAGAAGATAAAATTGACAAGCCTTTAGCCAGAATCATCAAGAAAAAAAGAGAGAAGAATCAAATTAACAAAATTAGAAATGAAAAAGGAGAGATTACAACAGACAATGCAGAAATACAAATGATTATAAGATGCTATTATGAACAACTATATGGTAATAAAATGGACGACCTGGAAGAAATGGACAGATTCTTAGAAAAGTTCAATCTTCCAAGACTGAACCAGGAAGAAATAGAAATTACGAACCACCCAATTCAATTACTGAAATTGAAACTGTGATCAAAAAATCTCCCAAAAAACAAAAGCCCAGGACCAGATGGCTTCACAGGAGAATTCTGTCAAACATTTAGAGAAGAGGTAATACCTATCCTTCTGAAACTCTTTCAAAATATTGCAGAGGAAGGAACACTTCCAAACTCATTCTATGAGGCCACCATCACCCTGATACCAAAACCAGACAAAGACAACACAAAAAAGAAAACTACAGGCTGTTGTGACTGATTAACATAGATGCAAAAATCCTCAACAAAATTTTAGCTAACAGAATTCAGCAACACATCAAAGCTCATATACCATGATCAAACTGGGTTTATTCCAGGGATGCAAGGATTCTTCAATATATGCAAATCAATCAGTGTGATACACCATATTAACAAATTGAAAGATAAACACCATATGATAATCTCAATAGATGCAGAAAAAGACTTGAGAAAATTCAGTACCCATTTATGACTAAAACTCTTCAAAAAATAGGCACAGAAAGAACCACCTCAACATAGTAAAGGCCATGCATGATAAGCCTACAGCAAACTTTATTCTCAATGGTGAAAAACTGAAAGCACTCCCCCTAAGGTCAGGAACAAGACAAGGGTGTTCACTTTCACCACTATCATTCAACATAGTTCTGGAAGTCCTATCTATAGCAAGCAGAGAAGAAAAAGAAATACAAGGAATCCAGATCAGAAAGGAAGAAGTAAAGCTCTCACTGTTTGCAGATGACATGATACCGTACATCAGTTCAGTTCAGTTCAGTTCAGTCACTCAGTCGTGTCTGACTCTTTGCGACCCCATGAATTGTAGCATGCCAGGCCTCCCTGTCCATCACCAACTCCCGGAGTTTACCCAAACTCATGTCCATCAAGTCGGTGATGCCATTCAATCATCTCATCCTCTGTCGTCCCCTTCTCCTCCTGCCCCCAATCCCTCCCAGCATCAGGGTCTTTTCCAATGAGTCAATTCTTCACATGAAGTGGCCAAAGTATTGGAGTTTCAGCTTCAGCATCAGTCCTTCCAATGAACACCCAGAACTGATCTCCTTTAGGATGGACTGGTTGGATCTCCTTGCAGTCCAAGGGACCCTCAAGAATCTTCCCCAACACCACAGTTCAAAAGGATCAATTCTTCAGTGCTCAGCTTTCTTCGCAGTCCAACTCTCACATCCATACATGACCACTGGAAAAACCATAGCCTTGACTATACAGTACATAGGAAACCCTAAAGATTGCTCAAACTACTGCACAATTGCACTCAGCTCACATGCTAGTAAAGTAATGCTCAAAATTCTCCAAGCCAGGCTTCAGCAATATGTGAACCGTGAACTTCCTGATGTTCAAGCTGGTTTTAGAAAAGGCAGAGGAACCAGAGATCAAATTGCCAACATCCGCTGGATCATGGAAAAAGCAAGAGAGCTCCACAAAAAAACATCTATTTCTGCTTTATTGACTATGTCAAAGTCTTTGACTGTGTGGATCACAATAAACTGTGGAAAATTCTGAAAGAGATGGGAATACCAGAACACCTGATCTGCCTCTTGAGAAATTTGTATGCAGGTCGGGAAGCAACAGTTAGAACTGGACATGAAACAACAGACTGGTTCCAAATAGGAAAAGGAGTACGTCAAGGCTGTATATTGTCACCCTGCTTATTTAACTTATATGCAGAGTACATCATGAGAAACGCTAGACTGGAAGAAACACAAGCTGGAATCAAGATTGCCGGGAGAAATATCAATAACCTCAGATATGCAGATGACACCACCCTTATGGCAGAAAGTGAAGAGGAACTCAAAAGCCTCTTGATGAAAGTGAAAGTGGAGAGTGAAAAAGTTGGCTTAAAGCTCAACATTCAGAAAACGAAGATCATGGCATCCGGTCCCACCACTTCATGGGAAAAAGATGGGGAAACAGTGGAAACAGTGTCAGACTTTATTTTTGGGGGCTCCAAAATCACTGCAGATGGTGACTGCAGCCATGAAATTAAAAGACGCTTACTCCTTGGAAGGACAGTTATGACCAACCTAGATAGCACATTGAAAAGAAGAGACATTACTTCGCCAACAAAGGTTCATCTAGTCCAGGCTATGGTTTTTCCTGTGGTCATGTATGGATGTGAGAGTTGGACTGTGAAGAAGGCTGAGTGCCTAAGAATTGATGCTTTTGAACTGTGGTGTGGGAGAAGACTCTTGAGAGTCCCTTGGACTGCAGGGAGATCCAACCAGTCCATTCTGAAGGAGATCAGCCCTGGGATTTCTTTGGCAGGAATAATACTAAAGCTGAAACTCCAGTACTTTGGCCACCTCATGTGAAGAGTTGACTCATTGGAAAAGACTCTGATGCTGGGAGAGATTGGGGGCAGGAAGAGAAGGGGACGACAGAGGATGAGATGGCTGGATGGCATCACTGACTCGATGGACGTGAGTCTGGGTGAACTCTGGAGTTGGTGATGGACAGGGAGGCCTGGCGTGCTGCGATTCATGGGGTCACAAAGAGTCGGACATGACTGAGCGACTGAACTGAACTGAACTGAACTGAAAGATAGTATCAGAAGATACCAGAGCTAATCAGTGAATTTAGCAAGGAGTCAGACACAACTGAAGCGACTTAGCATGCATGCATGCATTGGAAAAGGAAATGGCAACCCACTCCAGTATTCTTGCCTGGAGAATCCCAGGGATGGAGGAGCCTGGTGTGCTGCCGTCTATAGGGTCACACAGAGTCAGACATGACTGAAGTGACTTAGAAGCAGCAGCAGGATACAAAATCTATACACAGAAATCACTTGCATTTCTATATACTAACAATGAAAATCAGAAATAGAAATTAAGGAATCAACCCCCTACACCATTGCACAAAAAGAACTAAATATCTAGGTATAAACTTACCTAAGGAGACAAAAGAACTGTTCACAGAAAATTATAAGACACTGATGAAAGAAATCAAAGATGACATAAACAGATGGAGAGATATTCCATGTTCCTGGGTAGGAAGAATCAATATTGTAAAAATGACTATACTACCAAATGCAGTCTACAGATTTAATGCAATCTCTATCAAATTACCAAAGGCATTTTTCACAGAACTAGAACAAATTTCACAATTAATACAGAAACACAAAAGACCCTGAATAGCCAAAGCAATCTTGAGAAAGAAGAATGGAACAAGAGGAATCAAACTTCCTGTCTTCAGATTATACCACAAAGCCACAGTCAGAAAGAAAGTATGGTACTGGCACAAAAACAGAAATATAGACCAATGGAACAAGATAGAAAACTCAGAAATAAACCCATGCACCTATGGGTACCTTATTTCAACAAAGGAGGCAAGAATATACAATGGGGCAAAGATAGCCTTTAATAACAGTACTGGGCCTTCAATAAATGGTGCTGGGAAAAGTGGACAGCTACATGTAAAAGAATGAAATTAGAACACTTCTTAACACCATACACAAAGATAAACTCACATGGATTAAAGACCTAAATGAAAGACCAGAAAATATAAAACTCTTAGAGGAAAACATAGGCAGAACACTCAATGACATAAATCAAAGCAACATCCTCTATGATCTACCTCCTTGAGTAATGGAAATAAAAACAAAAGTAAATAAGTGGGACCTGGTTAAACTTAAAAGCTTTTGCACAGCAAAGGAAACTGTAACAAAGGTGAAAAGACAATCCTAAGAATGGGATAAAATAATAGCAAATGAAACAACTTACAAAGGATTAATTTCTAAAATATACAAGCAGCTTGTCCAACTCAATACCAGAAAAACAAACAACCCAATCAAAAAGTTAGAAAAACACCTAAAAAGACATTTCTCCAAAAAAGAGATACAGATGGCTAAGAAACACATGAAAAGATGCTCAACATCACTCATTATTTTAGAAATGCAAATCAAAACGACAATGAAATATCACCTACACCATCATCAGAGTGGCCATCAGTCAGAATGGCCATCATCAAAAAGTCTACAACCAATAAATGCTGGAAAGGATGTGGAGAAAAGGAACACTCTTACACTGTTGGTGGGAAGGTAAATTGATACAGCCACTATGGATGACTGTATGGAGATTCTTTTAAAAAACTAGGAATAAAACCACCATATGATCCAGCAATCCAACTCCTAGGCATATACCCTGAGGAAACCAAAATTGAAAGAGACACATGTATTCCATTGTTCATTGCAGTACTATTTACAATAGCTAGAACACATAAGCAACCTAGATGTCCATCAACAGATGAATGGATAAAGAAGTTTTGGTACATATACACAATGGAATATTACTCAGCAATAAAGAGGAAGACATTTGAGTCAGTTATAATGAGGTGGATGAACCTAGAACCTATTATACAGAGTGAAGTGAGTCAGAAAAAGAAAGATAAATTCTGGATTCTAATGCATAAATATGGAATCTGGAAAAATGGTACTGAAGAATTTACTTACAGGGCAACAGTGGAGAAACAGACATAGAAAATAGACATATGGACATGGGGAGAGGGGAGGAGAGGGTGAGATGTATGGAAAGAGTAACATGGAAACCTACATTACCATATGTAAAACAGATAGCCAACGGGAATTTGCTGTATGGCTCAGGAAACTCAAACAGGGGCTCTGTATCAACCTAGAGGGGTGGGATGGGGGGAGATGGGAGGGAGGTTCAAAAGGGAGGGGATATATGTATACCTATGGCTGATTCATGTTGAGGTTTGACAGAAAATAGCAAAATTCTGTAATGCAATTATCCTTCAATAAAATATAAATAAATTATTTTAAAAATAAAAATAAATAAATTTTAAAATTCATTTTTTTCAAATGTACTTCTTTATTAAGTATAACCACTGAGTACTGTAATGAATGCAAATTTTTCTTCACTGTACCCAAGTATATGAAATATGATTATTTTTTATAACTTTACCTAATCTCATTTAGCCCCAATTTCAGTCAATTTGGAGGACTCCCTCCTCTTTTTTTACATCTCATGGGTGGGGAGAAGTTAGAGACTGCCAGGCAGATCATCCACTGGCATGCACCACAGAATGTTTTCAAACTGTGGGTTTTAATCTATGACATCAATTTAGTAGATCACACCAGACGATCTTACAATAAAAAAAATAGAATAGGAAAGAAAACACAAACCAACATCATAAATAAAAATATTGTTTTATGAATATTTTCTGGTCCTGGAACACAATGTAAAATGTCTTTCCTATTGCAGCTCATGGGTCAAAATTTTTGAAAAACACATAAGATATTAAGGTGACTACTGCATCTCTTGACATGAGGTTAAAACATGGCCCACATCTTCCTTAAACTACCCTCAAGGTCTCTGTAGTCCCAGATGTTTTTCATTTACTCCAGGCCTAATTGTGGGATGCACAAAAAGATATGGTCACTCCCCTCACCATGCCGCTTGAGAACAGCAGAGAACTTGCCAAGGTGTCTAAAGTCCTCTCTGCCTTAGATGTGCCACCTGGATATCTCTATTCCACATGGCCTGAGTTTTAGGAAATCAAAAATGCTTCTCTTCATAGCTGGCTGTCTCCCTGGGCTTCATCCCTGAAGTAGGCTTCAATAGCCACTGACCTTGAATACCAAAAAACTGTCTCGGGGATTTAATTTCTACTCCCTCTCTGGTCCCAACCTCAGGGATCAGAGTACACACCTACTGATCAGGGAGACATACTTAAAACTCATTTCCTTCCTTTAGGCTCTCCTCTTAGTTCCTGAGATTTTATGTAGTCAGGAAGATGGAAAACTGTCTTTGGCAGTACTTTTCATATCTGTTGTTCATGGCGTAACTGTGTTCCCAAGTACTTCAAAATTCTGTTTTTTCAAGCCAATGCAAATGTTCAGAGTCTTCAAACTCAAACGCATTTTTTTCTCTCAAAACTGTTGTTTCTCCCTTGCATTTATAAGCCTATTGATGGCTTATAAATAGGGCAGGAATAAAGACACAGATGTAAAGAAGAGACTTATGAACACAGAGAGGGAAGGAGAGAGTGGTGCAAATTGAGAGCGTAGCATTGAAACATATACATTATCGTGTGTAAAGTAGATAACTAATGGGAAGTTGCAATGTAACACAGTGAGCTCAGCCTGGTGCTCTGTGATGATCTAGACGGGTGGGCTAGGGGAGTGGAGGGAGTCTCAAGATGGAGGGGATATTTGTATACTTATAGCTGATTCACATTGTTGTACAGCACAAACCAACACAACATTGTAAAGCAATTATTCTCCAATTAAAAATAACTTCTTTAAAGAAAAAAAGTTAAAGCCAAAAATTGACTGATTTTTCTATTCCTCTTTCCCTCAGGCAATGGATACCTGAGTCTTCTGTTTAAGCTTTAATAGGAAACAGGTTCAGACTGCAGACTTGAATAACACTTTAATTAATACTTCAACACTATTTCTAATTATTAAACTTAAAAGGATAATAAGTTAATGCAAAATGCAAAGATGTGTGTGTGTATTTGTATGATACTCTCACCCTAGTATCACAGTTACCAAATGCTGTTTTATCAAATCCTATATTTATTCAAAGCTTGAATAGAATTCTTTTAAACTTTCTTTGAAAATTACATAATTAAAAAAAAAAAAAAAACCTCTGAGTACACATATGCCCCTTAACTTCAGATTAGTTGTTTTGAAACTTTTTGCTGTGACTTGGGTTTTCATTTTATGTTAAACTATGCAAATTTGATATGATGCAAAATAATACCGTACTAAATTCTCACTTCAGGTATAAAATTTGAAAAAAAGAATCATTTAATCTTCCAATTTGTATAAGCTCACCAAGAATTTTATGACTTCTGAGCTGGCAAGCCAACTTCATTGCACATTGTGTATAGGCTATTGCCAAATAGATGAGCCTCTCATATGAACTATAAATACCCAACCAATCTTTCTTCTGTAGCACAGTCTTATTTTGTTTACTTCATCAAAATTGCACAAGAAATTTTTCATTGACTATTATCATACTTGAATTTTTCTCATATGTAAAGTAGGCTGTATATTATTGATCAGGCAGTAGGGCTACTGACAGTTTAGGAATAAGCCAAAATCAATAACTGGAGGATGTGATAAATGACCATGAAGGAGGACAATCAATTCCCATGACACTGTGTACTAATAAAACAAGTTGTAGACTTATTCAGGCTTATGGAAAGTTTAGTCTTGAGTCATATGCATTTTGAATTATAGCTGGCCTTCAAAAAAGCATCCTTTGCATAAAAATGCAAATGCCTAGTACTTGAGCTCCTTATAACTGTTGCAGAGGTGGGAATTATTCTGATGACTGTTATTTTCCTCAAACTAGTATCAAAATGACTCAAATCACCATATCTTTGACTCCATTTTTTTTTAAAACTCCTTCCTGACAACATGACGTATTAGTCATTGAGAAAGTGATTGCAATTATTTAATGTGACTACACATTGTTTATGAAAGGCCTGTAACTTTTTGCACCATTTAGAAAGATGATGCATAACTGCTTTGTAAGGTTGCTTTTCCCACTCAAAAATTTGTTAAGAACACATCAGTCACTGCCCTATTTTCTTGATTTATACTTATAGAGTCTTACTGCAACTTTATCAGATATTTATGTCAGTCAAGGTCCAATCAGGAAAACAGAAACCTTTCTAAGAATTTAAAACAAAGGTAATTTGATACTGGAATGAAGATGGCAAGAGTAATCAGAGAGGTAGCCAGAAGTTGTAACCACAAATAGCAGGAACTGTGACCACCCAAGAGCTAGAGGACATAGGGAGAGTTATGGATTACTGAAGGGCTTCCCATGTGGCGCTAGAGGTAAAGAATCCACCTGCCAATGCAGGAGACTCAAGAGATGAGGGTTCAAACCCTGGGTCAGGAAGATCCCCTGGAGGAGAAAATAGCAACCCCCTCCACTATTCTTGCCTGAAAATTCCACAAACAGATGAGCCTGGCAGGCTATAGTCCATGGGGTCAAAAAGAGTCAGACACTACTGAGTGGCTGAGCATGCACATGTTCGTGGATTAGTGAAGCCTATGGTCTGAGCCATCCTGGCAGAAGCTGGACTCATGGTGAGGCTGCCTAGGAGTTATGGAGTCCTAGAAGAAACAAGCAATGCCAGAAATGTGACTAAGGAAAAGAAAGAGGGAGGGAAGTACTCAAGTATCTCCCTTCCTCCAGGGCTCCAATCTCCTGCCAATTCTTACCCCAGGATGGAAGCCCAGAAAAAGCATGGGCAGAGGGTCCTGGGAGGGTTGAGTGTCTTCCCTGTCAAATGAAGAGAGAGCGCCAAGCTGGGGGAAAAAGGACAAGAAAGAAGAAATAAATCTTAAAAACCAGCATAGCATGACCTCCCCCTTCTCTTCAGACAGAGAAACCACTCCACTTCCAGTCAATGGTTGAGCTATGTGCATATGAAACAAAATTTGCATTCAGTCCCTTCCATGAGGAATCATTACATATAATCTCAGAAGACTGTTTGCTGGAAGACCTGGAGTTGCAAATCTCATCTATACCAGAATATAATTTTAGAAATGTGAACAGGATTTTAAATCTTTTCCTACACATATATAAGGTTATTTCATCCTATAAGACTCAGACCTAAACTGTTCTAAAATGTAGTTTAAAATACCTTATCTAGCAATATAATAAATTCAGTATAATTACTTCCTTTTGAATAAAAACCATATACCACTTGGTATTAAATGGCAGCAGGAACAATGAGCATCATAAATTTTAATCATATTAACCTTTTAGGCAGTCTTATGTAGGTGACTTTGGTCTCCAGATGTCTGGATTTATTTTTATATGGTTTATAAATGTAATTCTTAAAGTGCATAAGATAGTACAAACTCAGTTCCCGCTTTTATACTATCAATATTCTAATTACACATATATTTTCTGACTTTCCTCTGTGCCATTAACATGACCAAGCCTGCTGGAATTCAAGGAGCATGTGAATGACTTTCTGCAGCTAACTGACAATCTCAGCAAATGTACAAATCAATTTCACTAATCTTCAGCAAACTATAAATTAAGAAGTGAGGCTATGACACGCTTATTGATTCCTTGCCAACAACTTTCTCTAATATGCTGCTTCTATTCCATAAATTAAAATGTTTTCACTGTGTCCTCTAAAGCTCATATCTAATTATTAACAATCTTCCCTACAACCTCAACTGTTTGCTACATGTTGCTTTGTTTCCCTAAGAGAAAACCAGCTCCCCTACTGAGGACCTCACTCTGCCTGTAGGTCTTTCAAGGGAAGGCTGTTCATTTTCCTACACCCCATTTATTATATGGTCTAAATCAGGGCACCCTCATCTCCTCACTGCTGCTCCAGCACCATGCAACTCCTGATTCTCTTCTGCAAGCCTCCCTTTGAGGCTCACTTGTGTCATTGGCTGTATTATCCTACACTCCTGTTTATCAGTGGGGACAAGCAGGGCCTGGTTAGTCTCCCTCATCTATTGAAGACTTTGACACATCATGTTAACTTCTTTCCCCATCCTAGTTTTCTACCACATCCATGGAGAGAACAATTCTCTGAAATCTCGGTACTCGAACTCATCATCTCCCATGACCTTCTCCTTCATTCACTTCAACTATCTACTCCCATGGTAACCTTGGCATTATCACCCAGAATTGTTCTATCCTTGACATCATAATTTTAGAGCTTTTGTTCTCTACTAAAATATCTTGCTCTTCTTGTTTTCTGGTTCATTTAGCCCCAGTACACCAGTTTTATCAATTCTTTAGAATCTCTGATTCTCAACTTTTTATTTGCCAGGATCTTTCTCTCTTCTCTTTCCTTCCACTCTTTATATTCAAGGCTCAACATTTCAATGGCTCATCATTAACCTTAATTCACCATCCTGAAATTCTAGCCCAGGAAAACACCAACTTTGGATTTTCAAATATCTACCTTCTCTGCAGATGCACATGGGAAATTGAGCTATTCAGTATAAAGTCAAAAAAACTGGTAGATTTCTGTCATATAAATTTAAGATCATTGATCTCATCTGAAGTTCAGCATTATCCCAAAATACCACTATGCTCTCTTAATCAAGCCTCTGCCTTGCTTAGCACGAAACATACACTGTCTGCAGACAGGTTGCTTTGTTGCCTCTCCATTTGCTCTTGAACAGATGACCTCTCTTTCAACTTCGTGAAAATAAGAAAAGCTAAATAGAATGATGCACCTTTAGTATCCATGTTTTACAGAAGTGGTTTTCAAAGTTTAGTTTCCAAGCGAGCAACATCAGGAAACCTATTGGAAATGCAAATTCAAGTCTACAGAACTAAAAATTCTGGGTCTAATGATCTGTAGTTTAGCTAGCCCTCCAGGTGATTCTGATGCATGCCTGTTTAAAAACAAAAATTGTCTCAGGCTAGTCCTTCTCTTTGTGCTCTGCCCCTCCCAATATCATATTCTCATAAGGTTGGAGCAATGACACCAAAATTTGCCCACCTTCCACTACCTCATCTAATACCTGGTTATTACAACAGCCTTCTAGCTCATTCCTCTACTTCATACTTGTTCTCCTGCAATCTATTCTCCACCTTGTAGCCAAAGTAATGCTTTTGAGTCATAAATTTGTTGTGTATGTCAGCTGTTCAGTCATGTCTGACTCTATGACCACATGGACTGTAGCCTGCCAGGCTTCTCTGTCCATGGAATTCTCCAGGCAAGAATACTGGAATGGGTTGCCATTTCCTTCTCCAGGGGATCTTCCTGACCCAGGGATTGAATCCGGGTCTCCTGCATTGCAGTCAGATTGCAGGATACAGGATGCTTGGGGCTGGTGCACTGGGATAACCCAGAGGGATGGTATGGGGAGGGAGGTGGGAGGGGGGTTCAGGATTGGAAACACATGTACACCCGTGGCAGATTCATGTTGATGTATGACAAAAGCAATACAATATTGTAAAGTAATTAGCCTCCAATTAAAATAAATAAAATAAAAAAAAAAAGATTCTTTACCACTGAGCCACCAGGAAAGCCATAAATTTGTTAGTGTCATTTTAGCTCTGAAAACCTGTCGAATCTTTCCTTCACCATTCACATACTACCCAGACTTTCACCTTTCTTACGGGCCTTTCCAGTTCTGGTGTCCATCTTCCAAGCTTCAATCTGTGCAATCCAATTTTTTGAATTTTAATATTTCAGGCATCCCGAAATCCTTATCTGTGCCTTTCATGCCATATCTTTCCTACTCTCTGCTCCTTCATGGATGTTGATTCCTCGTCTTGGAACACTCTCCGTACTGTCTATTCTGTCTAAGTCTAGTTGTCCTTCATGTCTCAAATGAGAACCACTGAGGAGTGCTGGCCTGGCCTTCAGACTAGACTGAAGTTTACTCCTGTATGATTTCTTATTTCTGTCCTCATCTCCTGTCATAATTCCCACCTTTTTCTAACGCTTGTTGTCTGTGCTAGACTAGAAGCTACTTGAGGGCAGGGACTATGCTCACTTCTTTCACACCATATACTCTGTACCTAACATAAAACCCATGTCTGCTATAAGGTAGGTCTTCAATAAATATCTGTTAAATAAATAAATGAATGAAATTCAAAACATATGCTGTTTTGAGTCTTCAGTCTCACTTATTTCAAAGATAGCCTTTTTATTAAATGTCCTTTTTCCCCCATAACTCCTTCCACTATTCTATTACATAGAAAAAGACTTGGTTTTGAACTCGCTGTAAGGCCAATGGGGCATGAGATATAAACAGGACTTTAAGACAAGGACCCTGCTGACAATGTGCAAAAGAGACTGAAAGGGGCAAGAGGAAACTGAAGACAAGTAGTTTCTCCCAGCAGCATTCCTCAAAAACTAAAACTTGAGGTCAGACTACAACTTGGAGTCTTTGGCTATAACTCAAATTTCTTCCTGTACTTTTAGAATGCCCTCCTGTCAATACCCTGATTAGCCACTGTTAATCCTTCTTCCCAGAAAAAGGTTAAAGAATCTTCTGTCTACACTTGAAGACCCATAGGCAAGAAAGGCTAACCCCAGTAAGATTCATGCTGAGGTTGACCAGAGCACAATTTCATCCAAGTTAAGTTTTCCTTAGCTCAGTGTCTTCTCCTGAAAAGGTTCTGGTGCAAGGAAAACCAGACCTCCTGGAGGTTACGGCCTCCTCACATTATCTCCCTTGGGCAGAAGCATCCCTAGGAATCTGGTCCTACTAATTGCTTCTGTAGGTTACAATCAGCTGCTAATAGTTTTTCACTGGACAAAAACCAACTCTCTTCCCACAGTTTTACACATCGATGCCTCCAGAAAGAGCACTGTGACAAGGACCCCTGCTGAGCTTGTTTTAGTGGAAAGAGCCCTGGGTTGAGGTCCAGGAGGACAAAATCATAAAGCCTGTTCTGCAACTCACTAGCTGTGAGGTCTTAGGCACAAGCCAACATATAGCCTCTGTGAGCTTTGTCAGATGAGTTGGTTAAATTAGACACTCTCTAGGGCTTCTTCCAGATTTAACTTTTTTTTATTTCATGGCATGCTAATTAAAATGAGATCCAAATTGCACTTATCCAATAGGCAAAAAAGAAAAGAATACTATTATTGACTGTTGGCAAGACCTCTTACAATACAGATGAGAGATCAAATTGGTAAGAAAAACAAGGTGAACACATGCCATTATATAGAAAACACATATTCTCAGGATTCCCCTTCTCCCATTGCCAGAATCACTGATTTCAAGGACATCTCCAGCATGTATGCAACAATACAACTGTATTCGAGTACAACATAATGATTTTTTAAAGTTTTTAATAACAATAAAAACTTAGAAATAATACAAATACCCACTGGCAAGCCATAAATTATACTAAATCCATGGAATTGTATAAAATAAAACAAGTAAAAATGTACAGAAATGTTTAATGAAGTTGAAAAGTTTATTAATTATTAATTAACAAATGGGAGTGATTTACTTACTATTTCATTGTCATTCAGTATAATCAAGTTTTTTATATATAGGTACATATTTATACCAATAATTCACCAGTTTACCTGCCTGTGATTGCTAAATAAAGTCACACTGCTTTTAACAGCCATATGATAATTTATGTAAACTTTTATTCTGCAGATGTCCCTGCTTCTATCAGAGTCCTCATTCAGGAAGGTCTAGGTCTCTTAAACAAACCCTTACTTCCTCCACAAATCAACTGCTGGTCTGAGTGCTAAAAGTGGGTCTATCCTACAATATAATTGATATGGAGGCTCCACCTCTCTCCTAATACAATTGGCTCAAGTGCAAAATCTATATAAATTTGCAGAATAATTTTTTCAAAACCCAAACCTGATCATCTTCATCTCTCTTAAAACTTATGACTTGCCATTACTCTAAGCACAAGCATAAACCTATTAAAAAGTCTGTAAGCTTTTACCATGTGATGTTACAATCCCAATTCTGGGCACCTGTCTGTAGAAAAACATGAGACTAAAGGATACATGCACCCAAATATTCATTGCAGGACTGTTTACAATAGCCAAGAAGTGGAAGCAACCTAAAGGTCCATCAGCAGAGGAATGAATAAAGATGTGGTACATATACACAATGGAATATTACTCAACCATTAAATGAAAGAAATAACGCCATTTGCCCCAACATGGGTGGACCTAGAAATGGTCATACTGAATGAAGTCAGAAAGAGAAGGAGAATACCACATGACATCCCTTAAATCTGGAATCTAAAAATAAATGATACAAATGAACTTACTTACAAAAGAGAAAGAGACTCAGATTTGGACAACAAACTTATGGTTGCCAGTGGGTAGGGGAAGGGATAGTTGGGGGGAGTTTGGGTCGGATATGTATATACTAGTATGTTTAAGATGGATAGCCAACAAGGAACTACTGTATAGCAAGTGGAACTGTGTTCTATGTTGGGTGGCAGCCTGGATGGGAGGGAAGTATGGAGGATAATGGATACATGTGTATTATGACTGGGTCCCTTCGCTGTTCACCTGAAACTCTCACATCATTGTTTGTTAATTGGCTATACCCCAACACAAAATAAAAGCTTTAAAAAAAAAAAGAAGCCTATAAGCTCTTAAAGTTTTGCATGGTATACCTACTATGTGCCTTCCAGCGGCACTTTTCACTTACTATTTAATTCTCTTCCTATAAAGTTCTCCAAAGATGGAGAAGCTCTATACTGTCAGCAAAAATAAGACCAGGAGCTGACTGTGGCTTAGATCATGAACTCCTTATTGTAAAATTCAGACTTAAATTAAACAAGTAGGGAAAGCCATGAGGCCATTCAGGTATGACCTAAATCAAACCCCTTATCATTATACAGTGGAGGTGACAAATAGATTTGAGGGATTAGATCTGATAGACAGAGTGCCTGAAGAACTATGGATGGAGGTTCGTAACACTGTATAGGAGGTGGTGATCAAAACCATCCCAAGAAAAAGAAATGCAAAAAGACAAAATGGTTGTCTGAGGAGGCCTTGCAAATATGAGAAAAGCAAAAGGCAAAGGAGAAAAGGAAAGATATACCCATTTGATTGCAGAGTTCCAAAGAATAGCAAGGAGAGATAAGAAAGCCTTCCTTAGTGAACAATGCAAAGAAATAGAGTATAACAATAGAATGGGAAAGACTACAGATCTCTTCAAGCAAATTAGAGACACCAAGGGAACATTTCATGCAAACATGGGTAAAACAAGGGACAGAAATGGTATGGACCTAACAGAAGCAGAAGATATTAAAAAGAGGTGGCAAAAATACACAAAAGAACTATAAAAAAAAAAAAACCTTAATGACCTGAATAACCATGATGGTGTGATCATTGTGGATTACATAGAGCCAGACATCCTGGAGTGTGAAGTCAAATGGGCCTTAGGAAGCATTTCTAACAACAAAGCTAGTGGAGGTGATAGACTTCCAGCTGAGCTATTTCAAATTCTAAAAGATGATGCTATGAAAGTGCTGTAGTCAATATGCCAGCAAATATGGAAAACTCAGCAGTAGCCACAGGACTGAAAAAGGTCAGTTTTCCTTCCAATCCCAAAGAAGGGCAATGCCAAAAAATGTTCAAACTATGACACAGTTGCACTCATTTCACATGCTAGATAATATTCAAAATCCTTCAAGCTAGGCTTTAACAGTATGTGAACTGAGAAATTCCAGATGTATAAGCTGGTTTTAGAAAAGGAAGAGGAACCAGAGATCAAATTGCCAACATCTGCTGGATCATAGAAAAAGCAAGAGAATTCCAGAAAAATATCTACTTCTGCTTTCTTGACTACTCTAAAGGCTTTGACTGTGTGGATCACAACAAACTGTGGGAAATTCTTCAAGAGATGGGAATACCAGACCACCTTACCTGCCTCCTCAGAAACCTGTATTCAGGTCAAGAAGTAATAGTTAGAACCAGACATGGAACAATGAACTGATTCAAAATTGGGAAAGGAGTACATCAAGGCTATATACTGTCACCCTGCTTATTTAACTTATATGCAGAGTACATCATGCGAAATGTCAGGCTAGATGAAGCACAAGCTGGAATCAAGATTACTGGGAGAAATATCAATAACCTCCAATATGCAGATGACACCACCCTTATGGAATAAAATGAAAAGGAACTAGAGCCTCTGGATGAAAATGAAAAAGGAGAGTGAAAAAACTGGCTTAAACTCAACATTTGAAAAATGAAGATCATGGCATCCAGTCCCATCACTTCATGGCAAACAGATGGGGAAACAATGGAAACAGTGACAGACTTTATTTTCTTGGGCTCCAAAATCACTGCGGATGGTGACTGCAGCCATGAAACCAAGATGCTTTCTCCTTGGAAGAAAAGCTATGACCAACCTAGACAGTGTATTAAAAAGCAGAGACATTACTTTGCCAACAAAGATCTGATATAATCAAGGCTATAGTTTTTCCAGTAGTCATGTATTGATGTGAGAGTTGGACCATAAAGAAGATGGAGTGATGAAGAATTGATGCTTTTGAACTGTGGTGTTGGAGAAGACTCTTGAGAGTCTCTTGAACTGCAAGGAGATCCAACCAGTCAATCCTAAAGGAAATCAGTCCTGAATATTCATTGGAAGGACTGCTGCCAAAGATGAAGCTTCAATACTTTGGTCTCCTGATGTGAAAAGCCAACTCATTTGAAAAGACCCTGATGCTGGGAAAGATTGAAGGCAGGAGGAGAAGGGGACAACAGAGGACAAAATGGTTGGATGGCATCACCAACTCAATGGACATGAGTTTGCTCAAACTCTGGGAGATGGTGAAGGACAGGGAAGCCTGGCATGCTTCAGTCAACGGGGTCACAAAGAGTCAGACACAACTGAGCGACTGAACAATACAGTGTTCTTGCCCCGCTGTTTCATCTAGTTAATTCTTACTCAAGCTTTAGTTCTTAGTTTTTCATTTTCTCAGAGAAGGCTCCTGGAAGCTACTGAGTTTGGTAAATTACCCATATTGTACTTTCTAATAGGATCATATATTAATATCTTTCCATTACAGCACTTTACCACAGTTGCAAAGTTATATTTTAATCATATGACTTGATTAATAAAGAGTACTGGTATTTATTTTGTCTTCCTTTTCCTCTGTTGTCATTGTCCTCCTCCTCCTCCCCTCCATTCCTCATCTTCTCCTTTTCCTTCTGCTTCTACTTCTATTTCTTCTGACTCTACATTTCATTTATACCTAGCACAATGCCTGGTATATATTTTTTGGATGACTAATCAGTATAAGGTCAACATTCACAAAACAAGATCATGGCATCTGGTCCCATCACTTCATGGCAAATAGATGGGGAAACAATGGAAACAGTGGCAGAGTTTATTTTGGGGGGCTCCAAAATCACTGCAGATGGTGACTGCAGCCATGAAATTAAAAGACACTTACTCCTTGAAAGAAAAGTTATGACCAACCTAGACAGCATATTAAAAAGCAGAGACATTACTTTGCTAATAAAGGTCTGTCTAGTCAAGGCTATTGTTTTTCCAGTAGTCATGTATGGATGTGCAAGTTGGACTATAAAGAAAGCTGAATGCCAAAGAATTGATGCTTTTGAACTGTGGTGTTGGAGAAAACTCTTGAGAGTCTCTTGGACTGCAAAGAGATCCAACCAGTCCAGCCTAAAGGAGATCAGTCCTGGGTGTTCATTGGAAAGACTGATGTTGAAGCTGAAACTCCAATACTTTGGCCACCTGATGCGAAGAGCTGACTCATTTGAAAAGACCCTTATGCTGGGAAAGATTGAGGGCAGGGGGGAGAAGGGGACAGCAGAGGATGAGAGATTGGATGGCATCACCGACTCAGTGAACATGGGTTTGGGTGGACTCCAGGAGTTGGTGATGGACAGGGAGGCCTGGCATGCTACAGTCCATGGGGTCACAAAGAGTTGGACACGACTGAGTGACTGAACTGAACTGAATCAGTGTAATTCAGGATTCCTTCTGTTGGAGGTGAGTGATAACCCACACAATTCACAATACTCACTTATTCCCACACCTCAAGCCCTAATTCTCTTTTCACCCCAGAGAAAAGAAAAGGTCTCTACTCACTCCAGATGAGTTCTACCTGATAGACACAGCAATTATTTAAAGAAAGTGCAAACCTCTATCCTTAAGGTGTGGCCTGAACTCCAAGGTCCAGAGGAGCCAGGACAATGTTTTCTTTCTCAAAGCATAGCATAGTATTTCCCTCTCAAAGCATATATATATATATATATACACACACACATATATATAGTACTTTATCAAAGTGTAGATTGTTCACACTTAAATACTATTCTAGATGAAATACCACTAGTCTGGACTCAACTTATTGCACAATCTTCCCTCCAGAGTTGGTGAAGCCTCATGATCTCCTTCAGAGAAAGCTCCTGAGAACAAGAAGTATTTTTAGCCATAGGACAGCCTAAATCCAGGTGTAGAAAAAGACAAATTATCTAATTCTTCTTGCTGTTGTTGTCCTGTCAAGTCATGTCTGACTCTTTGTGACCCCGTGGACTGCAGCACGCCAGGCTTCCCTATCCTTCACCATCTCCCAGAGCTTACTCAAACTCATGTCCATAGAGTTGGTGATGACATCTAACCATCTCATCCTCTGTTACCCACTTCTCCTCCTGCCCTCACTCTTTCCATCTCCAGGGTATTTTCCAATGAGCCAGCTCTTTGCATCAGGTGACCAAAGTACTGGAGCTTCATCTTTAGCTGCAGTTCTTCCAATGAATATTCAGGATTGATTTCCTTTAGGATTGACTGATTTGATCTTGCAGTCCAAGGGGCTTTCAAGACTCTTCTCCAGCACCACAGTTTGAAGGCATCAATTCTTCAGTGCTCAGCCTTCTTTAGGGTCCAACTCTGACATCCATAAATGACTAATGAAAAAACCATAGCTTTGACTATATGGACCTTTGTCGGCAAAGTGGTGTCCTTGCTTTATAATATGCTGTCTAGGCTTGTCATAGGTTTCCTTCCAAAGACCAAGTGTCTTTTAATTTCATGGCTCTGGTCATCATCTGCAGTGATTTTGGAGCCCAAGAAAAAAAATCTGTTAGTGCTTCCATTTTTTTCCCTATTTGCCATGAAGTGATGGCAAATCTAATTCTATAACAAGCCCAAAAACTAAGCAGAAAGAAGTGATGGTGGGTGATCATCCATAACTGGCAATGCGCCCTGCACCCAGCCCCTGTGCCCAGGTTAATAACCTGTGACGTTTTTCAGTTTGGCTACGTGAAGGAGAGAGTTTCCCAGACTCTGAGAGAGAAGAGGGCTGAAGCAACTGTTTCTCTGGGCCATTCTAACATATATTGACTGAATAAAGGGAATGTTTCAGCTTCCCTAGATATCTTTATTTCATTGCAGAAAGACAAACTTATTTAAACTTTCTGGGTTTGTGGCAGAAATTTTGTAATATACTTTAAAACTTTTTAAAGTAAAATTGAAAATTTCCTCAAAGAAAAAAGAATCAGGTAGCCCAAGGGGCTCAACTATCAATGAGTAATTAATGAGTATCTCTTTTTTTAACTTTGATACTTAGGTGATGGTTAGCAAAATGTTGAAAGATTGAGGTTACTTTTTTTAAAAGAGTATTTTAAAGGGGAGAAAGCTTAAATCAGTGCAAAAAGTCTATATTTCCATAATAATAATAATAGCTCAGCTACTGCTGCTGCTAAGTTGCTTCAGTCATGTCCGACTCTGTGCGACTCCATAGACGGGAGCCTACCAGGCTCCCCCGTACCTGGGATTCTTCAGGCAAGAATACTGGAGTGGGTTGCCATTTCCTTCTCCAATGCATGAAAGTGAAAAGTGAAAGTGAAGTTGCTCAGTCCTGTCTGACTCTTAGCGACCCCATGGACTGCAGCCTACCAAGCTCCTCCATCCATGGGATTTTCCAGGCAAGAGTACTGGAGTGGGGTGCCATTGCCTTCTCCAAATAGCACAGCATCATATTTCAAATTTTGGTTAATACCATAATACTATACTTAAAAGAATTTTGTGGTGAAGTAGATATAATTATAAAGGATCACCTAGACAATCCAGAGTTGGAAGGTGAACCTCCTCTTTCCAGGGCTAATATCTGCTCTCTTTCCACTAGAAGAGGATTAAACTGTTTAATATATTTCTAGAAAACAACCACTCACAAGATATACTATGGGCCTTTATAATCCGGCAATCTTACCAGAGATGCAGCAGATATTCCCCTGTACATACACCCCTGCTGTGTATGTCCCTCTTAGTTCTAGAGGGATTTGAGAATTTGTGTAAAAACTTTAAACCTTCACTCTGAGCACATAACTACCATTCTGTATGCAGAAGTGTTTCCACTGTTAATGAAAAACATCTTAATTTCCCTCAAGAAGGCATACATCCTTCTAAATGGTGAGAATAACAAAATCCAAACAGGTAATTGCTTACTGCAAATTATAACTAGGAGAGACATTGCATAGCAAATGAATTTTTGCTAACACAAATGAATAGAGATTCACTAAGAAAGCAAGTCTGAAGAAAATGAATTCTTACACAAACTTCAAAACACAAAGAACTGAATGTTGCTCACTGAAAATCCCCAATAGCACTAAAGTATACACTGCCAGTTTAGCATTAATCTATGAAATTGATCCCTATAGAATCACAGAACCGGATTTGTCTTTTATAAACTCTGTAGACACATACATTAAAAACATAGGCAATTGCTTAAAACAAACTCTATCTTCTTTCAAAACTTTTGACAGAAATAAAATTCTATAATAACAATAATTTTACAGCTATCCTAGAAATTTCACACAGTGGCAATCATTTAGTACTTAGACATATGGCTGTCAAATTTGTATAAAGATTCTACTATCCCCATGCCCACAGGATATTTTCCTTTGTCATGTGGTATAAAGAGGGATGGTATGGGGAGGGAGGTGGGACGGGGGTTCAGGATTGGGAACACGTGTACACCCATGGCAGATTCATGTTGATGTATGGCAAAACCAATACAATATTGTAAAGTAATTAGCCCCTAATTAAAATAAATAAATTTTTGTAAAAAAGTTAAAAAAAAAAAAAAGAGTCAAATATATTTCCTAATATCCTCTTATGGTTATCAGATAGTCCAAATAACTAGTTAGTAGTTTGAAATAATAATTCCATTACTGGACCTCTTTGAAATAATTTTGAGCACTATTATGTTCAAGACACCATACTGAGAGTACTGCAGGATAGAGTATAAATAAAAAATCAGCCAATGTTAGCCTTTCAATAAAGCCTCTAACAGAGGAAAGATGTTGCGTTAGATCAGGACTGAATCATAAATAGATAAGTTCTGAACAGAGTAATGTAAGATATTTACCTTTGGAAAGGTTGGAAGGATTTGAGAAAAGAAGAAATGCTATGGCTTTAAAAGAAGAAAAGAAGAAATAAATGGTTTTAAAGGCCTAGCCTAGATTATGGTAACTGCAGTGGAAATTGAAAAGGGACTATTACCAAAAAGCTAAAATGAGAAAAAGAAATTCAAATGGCCAGCCAACATTTGGAAAGATGCTAAATTTCACTCTTTATTAAGAGATTCAGACTAGAATAACAAGGAGATCCTCAGATAGGCAAATGTGAAAAATATTGACAATATGCAAGTATTAGCAAAAACATAAAACATGGGAATTCCCTACAGTGTCAGAGGAAACTCTAAATTGATTAAAAAAAAAAACAACAATCCTCTCTGGTAATAACTATCCAAACTTAAGGTGTACATCCTCTACCAGTCACTGGAAAACTTGGAGACAGTCAATGGCAGGAAACTGATGATTAATTAATAAATTATGGTATATGCATTCAGAACAATTGTGCACAACCCTGCTGCTGCTGCGTCACTTCAGTCGTGTCCGACTCTGTGCAACCCCATAGACGGCAGCCCACCAGGCTCCCCCATCCCTGGGATTCTCCAGGCAAGAACACTGGAGTGGGTTGCCATTTCCTTCAATGCGTGAAAGTGAAGTCGCTCAGTCGTGTCCGACCCTCAGCGACCCCGTGGACTGCAGCCTACCAGGCTCCTCCGTCCATGGGATTCTCCAGGCAAGAGTACTGGAGAAAGAAATTATGTAACATGATAGAGGTATTAGCTATTGCTACTGTGTTAATCATATTGCAGTATATAAATATATTAAATCACCACACTGTGCACCTTAAACTTTCACAAAGTTATCTGTCAATTATATCTCCATAAAAGTTAATTAGCTAAATTTTCCCAGGAAAAATAGAGAATTACCCTCTATAACATCAGAACGAAGTCTCAACCCTTTTATTTAAGGTAGGATTTCTAATTTCAAATCAAGAATTGGTTATCAACTTAAGCATACTTTTACCTACATTCTGTGCTCATTTTTGGCAGTACCATTGTTCATAACGTGTTATAAGAGATAAGCAGAATATTTATCTTCTGTGCCTCTGTAATGAAGAAAGTACAACTAGAGCAAGTGGAAGACAAGAAAGAAAACCAATGATGAAAACTATGTCAGAAGCAGTTATTGGTAAATGTCAGATTCATGTCTTGATATTACAGCTCATATTTTCAAAAAGAAGATATATAATTACTTCCCACAAAGCTACCTGAAAAAACTTAATCTGTATCATAAAATTTTACGAATTCAGACTAATCATGCAGAAGACTGGTCCAAACCAGCTAAAAATTAGGAGAGTAAATTTATAATGTATTCAAATTTGAAAGAAATTCAAATTATAAAATGTCAATGTTCTTGCATTTATTAGATTTTAAATTCAGTTTGTTTCCAGCAAAGCTCAATTGGAGAATAAATCCCAGACAAAAGATATCATATGGTGGGAAGACTGCTTAAAAGTTTAGTTTCAAGGTAGACCTTGGGAAAATCATCTTCTTTAAAACAGAAGTTAGGTCCCTCACAGCCTCATCATCGTTGAATTGTTCCTAAAAACAATATATTCTCTTATTCAAAATAAGTATACATGTTACAATACTATTTACACTATTGATTGGCTTGGACTGTGATACAAAGTTAAGGGTCAATAAAACTTAAAATGGACTACAAAAATTTCTAAATTTATGTGTTTCTGACCCACTTTGAATTGTATATGCATCAACAAATTAATGGGCAGAAACTCTCCATTGAACAACCAAAGTTATAGACTAAAACAAGAACTGATATATTCTTTCCATGATCAGATGGTACAAAATATAAACTAATTCACATAGAAAAAAGGAAATAGAATAAGTTAAAACTATTGAAGAAAGATAACTCTGTAATGGATTCCACAGCAACATATCAAAATTTCACATAATTTTATTCTAAAGCATACATTTACCCAACCTTAGTGTAAAATGATTCTGAATTATATCCATGAATGACTTTTGGAACATCTAAGTAATATTATTCACTGATCCCACACTTTGCATTCCTGAAGAAGAGTTGAATGTTAAATATTCACCTTCACCTTGGAATCTGAATCCCTAAAGGACAACTCTAGACTCCAGGCTATATCCCTTTATGCAGGGAGGTAACATTAATTATAGAAGTCAGAATTTTCTGCATCTCTTAACATAGCTAATAAAAATTAACACTGACTAAACACTCATTGTGTACCAAGATTGTTGCCATGCAGTTCACAGGCATTATAGCACTGAATCCTTCCAATAGTCTTTTAGGTTGGTATTCATTATTTCCATTTTAAGTAAAACTGGGAATTACAGAGGTTAATCTACCCAAGGTCACAAAACTAGGAATTGACAAAATAATATCGAAAACCAAAATTCTTGGCTCCAAAATCCACAGTCTTAGTGCTATATTGAATCAGTATATATGAAATTATTTCCCCAAATTTTCAAAAAAAAAAAAAATAGTGCAAAAATAGAATAGGTGAAATTTGTCTGAAAATTTATAAATAATGAAATAAAATTTAATAAAATATATTTCATCGTTTTTTCTTGAAATTTAGTTCAAGTTTGAGGAATTAGATTAAAAATCATTTGGATGAGATAAAAATATTAATTACGGAAAAGTAAAACCTAAAGATTTAATAAAAATTTAGTCTTCACAGTTCATTCTGTGGCAAATCCTGTTGCCTGGCTACCATGAGGCAGAAAGAACTAATCTCATAAGAATTATCACAACTATATTAAAAACAATTACTATTTCTTATCTCCCTGTTCTACTCTTAAATACTGAATTATAGAATGGTTATACCATTTATACATGTTAACCATTAGTTTAACAGGTAAACTAATGCTTTCTTCATTCTTTGTTGTTTTTGAACCTTCTAGGTATAAAAGTGATAAATATATATTTAGTTTCAGGGAGAAAAATACCTTATAGCATCAGACCAGTGAGTCATCCAATCTGTTCTGTTCTATTGCTCACCTGTTTCTGATTATCACCATGGAGATAAGAAATGAATTGAGTAATGTACAGTCAAGATAAGGAACATATAAATTGAACATCTGTTGTTTTTGCTGTCTGAAGCACCTTACATTTTTTCTAGTAACAAAACCCCTACTATTTGGGAGAATCCATTTCTTGTCATTCAGGCAGAGTTGAACTTGATACACCCCAGACCATAGAGGTGGGCATAGGACTCCTAACTGAACAAAGTTCTTGGCACAGCAACTGGGGACATTAGCCAAGAATTCTAATCATACTTTTCAGTGATGTTTACTATATATACAGTAAGAAAGAGCTTTGGAGTCTCTCCTGTGGACTGTGATCTGTAAGGATATAAGCTTGGGTTTGCAGTAGCTGTATTTCCCACCATTTGGGGAGATCTTATCTAATAATAAAATCAATAAACAGAAGAAGCAGAGGTGAGTGATAAAGTGGTATCATGTAGAGCCAACTCTTACTTTGTCCTTTACAGTCACATGAGCCAACAAACTTCCTTTTTTCCTAAGCCAATTTGATTTGAGTTTCACTTGCAAGAAAAAAAAAATTGACAGATACAATTCTCTCAACCATGGAGCTACTTAATTTCCTCTGGAATATAGTTACATTTAGGAATCTAAGATTTAAAGATGAGCTCTTCTACAGAAAAATAAGTTTGAAGTGCATTAAAGACCTAAATGTGAAACCAGACATGATAAAACTCCTAGAGGAAAACATAGGCAGAAGACTCTCTGACATAAATCACAGCAATAACTTTTTCAAGCCATCTCCCAGAAAATGGAAATAAAAACAAAAATAAACAAATGTGACCTACTTAAAGCTTTTGCACAGCAAAGGAAACAATGAACAAAATGAAAAGACAACCTACAGATTGGGAGAAAATATTTGGAAATGATGTGACCAGCAAGGGATTAGTCTCCAAAATCTACAAACAGCTCATGAAGCTCAACATCAACAAAACAAACAACTCAATCCAAAAACGCACAGACCTAAATAGGCATTTCTCTCAAGGAGACATACAGATGGCTAAGAGGCACATGAAAAGATGTTCAAAATCACTAATTATTAGAGAAATACAAATCAAAACTACAATGAGGTACCCCCTCACACCAGTCAAAATGACTACCATCAAAAAATCCACAAACAACAAATGCTGGAGAGAGTGTGGAGAGAAGGAAACTCTCCTGCACTCTTGGTGAGAATGTAAATTGGTACAGTCCCTATGGAGAATAATATGGAGGCTCCTTGAAACACTAAAAATAGAGCTATCATATGACCCTGCAATCCCAGTCCTGGGCATATGTCTGGAGAAAAGCATGGCCAAAAGGATACACATACCCTGTTCATTGCAGCACTATTTACAACAGCCAAGACATAGAAGCAACCTAAATGGCCACAGACAGAGGAATGGATATAAAAGATGTGGTACATATATACAATGGAGTATTAGCCAATTAAAAGAACGAAATAATGTAATTTGTAGCAACACAGATGGACCCAGAGATTGTCGTACTGAGTGAAGTAAGTCAAACAGAGAAGCAGAAACATCATGTGACATACCTCACGTGGAATCTAAAAAGACATGATACCAACAGCTGCTGCTAAGTCAGTTCAGTCATATCCGACTCTGTGCAATCCCATAGATGGCAGCCCACCACGCTCCCCTGTCCCTGGGATTCTCCAGGCAAGAACACAAAACAGAAACAGACACACAGACTTGGAGAACAAACTTACGATTGCTGGGGGGAAGGGGAGGGGAAGGGATAATTACAGAGTTTGGGATGGACATGTACACACTACTATATTTTAAATAGACAAGCAACAAAGACCTATTGTATAGCACAGGGAGGGCTTCCCTGGTGGCTCGGGGTGAACAATCTATCTGCAGTGCAGGAGCCACAGGAGACACGGGTTCGATCCCTGCATAAGGAAGATCCCCTGGAGGAGGGCATGGCAACCCACTCTGGTGTTCTTGCCTGGAGAATCCCATAGATAGAGGAGCCTGGCCAGGCTACAGTCCATAGAGTCACAAAGAGTCAGACACCAATAAAGCGAGTTAGCACACACTCAAATAGCACTGGGAACTCAGCTCAGTGTTATGTGAAATCCTGGATGGGAGAGAGTTTGGGGGAGAAGGGATGTATGTATACATATGGCTGATTTCTTTGCTATCCACCTGAAACTATCACAACATTGTTAATCAGCTTTGCGTGTGTGTTTCAGTTGTTCAGTTGTGTCTGCCTCTTTGTGATGCCACGGACCTTAGCCCGCCAGGATTCTCTGTCTATGGAATTCTCCAGACAAGAATACTGGAGTGGATTGCCATTCCCTTCCCCACAGGATCTTCCCAACCCAGGGATTGAACCCTGGTCTCCTACACCACAGGCAGATTCTTTACCATTTGAGCTAAGCTTTATTCCAATACAAAATTAAAAGTTTAAAAAAGAATAAAGATGAGTTCTTCAAGATTACTACCAGTTATGAGAAGTTATATATCTTTTTATTTGGCTTTAAAGCATCTCAAGTGTTCAGTAGTGGTAGTATATGGAATTCTGTGAATAAACACATCCATGGTTGTATCTATATAGGTAATAACAATTGGGGAGAATGATAATGAAAAAATAAATAAATAAAACCTCTTCCCCAAAATACCTCATTTCACTATCACAAGCCCTTAAATTCCATCACCAGAGGTTTATTTCCTAATTTTAAGCCTTGCCATTTCTCTCCAGTTCTCTTAGAGAAATAAATAACATTGAGGCACTTACATCTTAGTGTGAATTACTGAGACAATTTTTCTCCATGACAGGAAAAAAGTAGGTGCCAAAAAGTTTCGAAAAGAAGGTTAAAAAGTAAAAGGATCAAGAGAATCAGAAGAAAGGGCACTGAAGGAAACTATTTCCAAAAGACATATCTGATAAAGGACTATTATCCAAAATATACAAAGAAATCTTACAATTTAATGGTTAAAAAAAGCAAACCACCTGATTAAAATATGGACAAAAGACTGGAACAAACACCTCACCAAAGAAGATATATAGACCTCAAATAAGCAAATGCAAAGACAGTCAATGTCATATGTCATTGCTGTGTGTTAAGTCGCTTCAGTCACGTCCAACTCTTTGTGACCCTATATGGACTGCAGCCCACCAGGCTCTTCTGCTCATGTAATTTTCCATGTAAAAATACTGGAGTGGGTTGCCATGCCCTCCTCCGGGGGATCTTCCCAACCCAGGTATCAAACACACATCTCCTATGTCTCCTGCATTGGCAGGCAGGTTCTTTACCACTAGCGCCACCCGGGAGGTCCATCATATGTCATTAGGGACTTGCAAATTAAAATGAGATATCATTATACATCTATTAAGATAACCAAATTTCAAAACACTGGCAACACCCAAATGCTGGCAAGGAAGTGGAGCAACAGGAGTTTTCATTCACAGGTGGTGGAAATAAAAATGCTACAGCCACTTTGGAAGACAGTTTGGCAGTTTCTTACAAAATTAAGCATGCTGCTGCTGCTAAGTCACTTCAGTCATGTCCGACTCTGTGCGACCCCATAGACGGCAGCCCACCAGGCCTCCCAGTCCCTGGGATTCTCCAGGCAAGAACACTGGAGTGGGTTGCCATTTCCTTCTCCAAGGCATGAAACTGAAAAGTGAAAGTGAAGTCGCTCAGTCGTGTCCGACTCTTAGCAACCCCATGGACTGCAGCCCACCAGGCTCCTTCAACCATGGGATTTTCCAGGCAAGAGTATGGAGTGGGGTGCCATTGCCTTCTACAAACCATCAAATGCACTCCCTGATCGTCATTCCAACAGATTGAAAACTTATGTACATGCAAAAATCTGCACAGGAATGTTTCTGGCAGCTTTCTTCATAACTGCCAGAATTTGGAAGCAACCAAAATGTCCTTCAATAGGTAAATGGATAAATAACTGTGATACACCCAGACAATGAAATATTATTCAATGCTAAAACGAAATAAACTACCAAGCCACAAAAAACATAGAGGAACAATAAATGCATATTGCTAGGTCAAAGAAGCCAGTTTCAAGAAGCTAAATACTATATAAATTCAAGCACATGAAGAAGCAAAATTACAAAGACAGTAAAAAGACTACTGGTTGCCAAGGGTTTGTGGGGAGAGAGGGAGAAATAAGTGGAGCACAGAGAATATTTAGGGCAGTGAGACTATTCTGTTATGTACTATAAAGGTCATTATGATACATCTGTCATCACACATTTGTCAAAACTCATAGAAAATATGACACAAAAAGTAAACTGTAATGTTAACCATGGACTTTCCTCAATAGTGATTTGTCATTGGTGTTTCATTCATTATACCAAATGTGCCACACTGGTGCAGTGGTATGGGATGTTAATCGTAGAAAAGAATTTGCATGTGTCGAGAGGGGTAGTATAGGAACTCTTTGTACTTTCTGCCCAATTTGCTGTGAAGCTAAAAAGTACTCTAAAAGTGAATTCTATAATTTGTTTAAGTAAAATCAATGAAACAGATGATCACCAAGAGTCAACAAATGGTACACATCACAATTACATTATCCCCATTACTCTTCAACATAGGATTTAGGGACTACTATTCAAATAACAAATATTTATTGAAAACCTACTATGTATCTAGTTCTGTGCTTGGTACCTTGGAAAATAAAATACAAATACTCATTTTCCATATGCAGCTTATAGTCTATAAGAAAAGAGTAATACAACAAAGAAATAAATATATAATTACAGGATTATAATAAGGGGGCACTAGATAATATTTACAAATTGGTGAGGCAGCTTCAGTTTTAAAAAAAAATCTAAACTGCAAGACAAAGAGAGATGGTAAATTAAGGACACCACGATGGTATGAAAGGATGGAATCCAGAATATAGATGGGAGCTCTGCTCTTTGATAAGAGGGGAATTTCTCCATTATAGAGAAGAAGAGGTATATAAAGAGAAGAATATTTGTAGGCACCCTATTCCCATCAGGTGAAGAGAAATCTCCTTTAGTGGTATGTGTGGTGGAAGCAAAGATAGAAAAAAATCAAAATAACTTTTTGAAATTTAATTTTAAATTTGATCAAATTTATTATATAATTATATTTAAATTTTAAAATTCAACATTCAAAAAACTAAGATCATCACATTTGGTCCCGTCACTTCACTGCAAATAGATGGGGAAAAACGTAAACAGTGACAGACTTTATTTTCTTGGGCCCCAAAATCACTGCAGACAGTGACTGCAGCCACAAAATTACAAGATGATTGCTCTTTGAAAGAAAAGCTATGACAAACTTAGTGTATTAAAAAGTAGAGATATAACTTTGTTGACAAAGGTCCATTGAGTCAAAGCTATAGTTTTTCCAGTAGTCATGTACAAGTGTGAGAGTTGGACCATAAAGAAGAGTGAGCACCAAACAACTGATGCTTTCAAATAGTGGTACTAAAGAAGACTCTTTAGAGTCCCCTGGACAACAAGGAAATCAAATCAGTTGATCCTAAAAGAAATCAAACCAGAATATTCATTGGAAGGACGGATGCTAAAATTGAAGCTCCAATATTTGGCCACCTGCTACAAAGAGCTGACTCATTAGAAAAGACTCTGATGCTAGGAAAGATTGAGGACGGAAGGAGGAGAAGGGAGCAACGTAGGATGAGATGGTTGGATGGATCACTGATTCAATGGGCATGAATTTGAGCAAACTCCAGGAGACAGTGAAGGACATGGAAGCCTGGCACTCTGCAGTTTATGGGGTCACTAAGAGTCGGACATGACTGAGCGACTGAACAGCAACAAACATGATATGACTTTTCTGAGATTCTTCCAGTGCATGTTTGATTGGGAGTAAACAGGGGATAAATCTTAAAAGATGATGCTATGAAAGTGCTACACTCTATATGCCAGAAAATTTGGAAAACTCAGCAGTGGCTACAGGACTGGAAAAGGTCAGTTTTCATTCCAATCCCAAAGAAAGGCAATGCCAAAGAATGCTCAAACTACTGCACAGTTTCACTCATCTCACACGCTAGTAAAGTAATGCTCAAAATTCTCCAAGCCAGGCTTCAGCAATACATGAACCGTGAAATTCCAGATGTTCAAGCTGGTTTTAGAAAAGGCAGAGGAACCAGAGTTCAAATTGCCAACATCTGCTGGATCATGGAAAAAGCAAGGGAGTTCCAGAAAAAAACATCTATTTCTGCTTTATTGACTATGCCAAAGCCTTTGACTGTGTGGATTACAATAAACTGTGGAAAATTCTGAAAGAGATGGGAATACCAGACCACTTATCTGCCTCTTGAGAAATCTGTATGCAGGTCAGGAAGCAACAGTTAGAACTGGACATGGAACAACAGACTGGTTCCAAATAGGAAAAAGAATATGTCAAGGCTGTATATTGTCACCCTGCTTATTTAACTTATATGCAGAGTACATCATGAGAAATGTTGGGCTGGATGAAGCACAAGCTGGAATCAAGATTGCCAGGAGAAATATCAGTAACCTCAGATATGCAGATGACACCACCCTTATGTCAGAAAGTGAAGAACTAAAGAGCCTCTTGATGAAAGTGAAAGAGGAGAGTGAAAAAGTTGGCTTAAAGCTCAACATTCATGGCATCCAGTCCCATCACTTTGTGGGAAAAAGATGGGGAAACAATGGAAACAGTGTCAGACTTTATTTGGGGGGGCTCCAAAGTCACTGCAGATGGTGACTGCAGCCATGAAATTAAAAGACGCTTACTCCTTGGAAGGAAAGTTATGATCAACTTAGACCTTATATTAAAAACCAGAGACATTACTTTGCTAACAAAAGTCCATCTAGTCAAAGCTATGGTTTTTCCAGTATTCATGTATGGATGTGCGAGTTGGACCATGAAGAAAGCTGAGCACCGAAGAATTGATAGCAGTACTGAGTGCTCATTGGAAGGACTGATGTTGAAGCTGAAACTCCAATACTTTGGCCACCTGATGTGAAGAACTGACACATTGAAAAGACCCTGATGCTGGGAAAAATTGAAGGCAGGAGGAGAAGGGGACAACAGAGGAAGAGATGGTTGGATGGCATCACCGACTCAATGGACATGAGCTTGGGTATTGTGGTCCTTTAATGGACCAGTGGTGTTGGATAAGACTCTTGAGAGTCCCTTGGACTGCAAGAAGATCCAACCAGTCCATTCTAAAGGGGATCAGCCCTGGGATTTCTTTGGAACGAATGATGCTAAAGCTGAAACTCCAGTACTTTGGCCACCTCATGTGAAGAGTTGACTCATGGGAAAAGACTCTGATGCTGGGAGGGATTGGGGGCAGGAGGAGAAGGGGACGACAGAGGATGAGATGGCTGGATGGCATTACTGACTCAATAGACGTGAGTCTGAGTGAACTCCAGGAGTTGGTGATGGACAGAGAGGCCTGGCATGCTGTGATTCATGGGGTCGCAAAGAGTCAGACACGACTGAGCGACAGAACTGAACTGAACTGAATGGACCAGAACCTGGTGGTCTGGAGTCAATGATAAGAAAGTGAAAGAAGGAAAGAGGCTAATATTCCGATTTACTCAGAGAACCAATAAAGGCCTAGAACAGGGCTTGTACCGCTCATGAAGGCACAGTGCATCCTCTTGAGGAGGTCTTGAAAGCCCAGGCAGAAAAGTGAGCTTGGCAGGTTTCCACACTCCAGAGAATTAGCCAGAGGGAGAGAGAGAGAAAGAGAGAGAGAGAGAGAGAAAGGGGGACACAGGCACCCAGTTTCTGATGGAAAAAGGGTGCTTTATTCAACTCTGTGTGAGTATATATACTGTTTTACAAGATAGCTTCTTCAGATAAAGGTCAAAAAACCAGATTTTACAAGTTACCAAGGAAACACGGAGTAATAGAGGTCATAAAACCAGAATACAATCCATATCAAAAGAAAGAGGGTCGTAAATAATCACTTTCACCATAAGGAAAATCTAATGAAGGAAATCCAGAATGCATTCTGTCTCATGACCTCAGTCCTGGGAGCAGTGTGCTGCTCCACTCACTTCTGTTACCAGGAACTGATAAGGAACAGAGGGTTCATGAGAGACAGGAAACAGCATACAGGAATCCTACTGTTAAACATTCCCTGACACTTTGGTAAACTCCTGGAGTTGGTGATGGACAGGGCGGCCTGGCGTGCTGCAGTCCATGGAGTCGCAAAGAGTCGGACACAACTGAGCGACTGAACTGAACTGAACTGAACTGAAACAGGATAAAGGAAGCATTTAGGGGGGTGACTAGCATTAGTTCACCCTAGAGGATTACTTTAGCCTAGGGGATATGGGTTACCCGGACTGGAAGGAGAAAACAACAGATGATGCAGTCAAAAAAAGGCTGACTGAGAAAAACCTTGTCACAACTGGATCACAAAAATATAAGGAAACTTCTTTGGTGAGAATTTTAAAAGGAGATGATATGAAACTATTCTTATGACAAATATCAGTATGACACTGCAGTATAATATAGGTTGCTGGAAAGCATTAAGAATATATTGAAGAAAGAAAAGTTCTATTTTGAGCCTTGCTTCTGCCATTTATTCAAAAACAGAGAGATTACTTTGCCAACAAAGGTTCGTCTAGTCAAGGCTATGGTTTTTCCAGTGGTCATGTATGGATATGAGAGTTGGACTGTGAAGAAGGCTGAGTGCCGAAGAATTGATGCTTTTGAACTGTGGTGTTGGAGAAGACTCTTGAGAGTCCCTTGGACTGCAAGGAGATCCAACCAGTCCATTCTGAAGGAGATCAGCCCTGGGATTTCTTTGGAAGGAATGATGCTAAAGCTGAAACTCCAGTACTTTGGCCACCTCATGCGAAGAGTTGACTCATTGGAAAAGACTCTGATGCTGGGAGGGATTGCGGGCAGGAGGAGAAGGGGACAACAGAGGATGAGATGGCTGGATGGCATCACTGACTCGATGGACGTTCGTCTGAGTGAACTCCGGGAGTTGGTGATGGACAGGGAGGCCTGGTGTGCTGTGATTCATGGGGTTGCAAAGAGTCGGACACGACTGAGCGACCGATCTGATCTGATCTGGCATTTATTAGCTGTATATGTTTTACAATACCCTTACGCCTCTGAACCCGAGTTCCTCTGATGGTAAAATAGGGATAGTAAACCCAATAATATAAGGCTGCAGAAAGGATTAAATGAGATTACATAAGTAAAGCTCTTTATACACATTTAATCCTTTTAAAAATATTTGTTTCTTTTCTGCTCTCATAGCTTTAAGAATTCTTAAGCTTTACTAAGCTGTAGTAGCTTTTATTTTCAGGTCAATACTAATCTGAGAGTTTTTTCCTGGGTAAAGTGATAACATTAGGTGGAATACAAAATCAACATACAAAAATCAGTAGTATTTTTATACACTAACAATAAATTACATGAAAAAGAAGATTTAAAAAGGATCCCACTTACAAAAGCATCAAAAACAATAAAATACTCTGGAATAAATTTAACCAAGTAGATGAAAGATCTTTACACTGAAAACTACATTGCTAAAAAAATCAAAGAAGACACAAATTAATGTAAAAGTATCCCATTTTCATGGGCTGGAAGAATTAATATTTTTTAAAGGTCTATATTACCCAAATCTATCTGTTATTGTTGTTTAGGCACTAAATCATGTCATTTTTTTTTTTTTTTTTTTTGCAATTCCATAGGCTATAACCTGCAGGTTTCTCTGTCCGTGGGATTTCTCAGGCAGGAATGTTGGAGTGGGTTGCCATTTCCTTCTCCAGTGGATCTTTCCAACCCAGGGATTGAACCTGCACCTCCTGCATTGATTGCAGGCAGATTCTTTACCACTGAGTCATCAGGGAAACTCATGAATTTGTTGAAATCCCTATCAAGATTCCAATGGCATTCTATAGAAACAGAAAAAAAATTCTAAAATTCATATGAAACCACAAAAGACCTCCAAATAGCAAAAGTAATCTTGAGAAAGAAGAGTAAAGTTGGAGGTATTTTACTTCCTGATTTCATATTATATTATGAAGCTCTTGTATATTATAAAGCTCTTGTATAGTCTTTGAGAGCCCATAAATAAATCCATGCAAATATGGTTAAACAATGTTTGACAAGAGAACCAAGAATCTTCAATAGAGGAAAGATGGGTCTCTTTAGTAAACGGTGCTGGGAAAATTGGATATTCACAAGTTAAAGAATGAAACTAAACCTCTATTTCATACCACTTACAAAAATTAACTTGAAATGGATTAAAGACTTAAATGTAAGACCTGAAACCATAAAATTCCTAGAAGAAAATAAGAAAAAAGTCTCCTTGACATGAGTCTTGGCAATATTTTTTTTATTGAAGTGTAGTTGACTTAGGTCTTCCCTGGTAGCTCAGTTGATAAAGAATCCACCTGTAATGCAGGAGACCCCAGTTTGATTCCTGGGTCAGGAAGATCCACTGGAGAAGGGATAGGGTAGCCACTCCAGTGTTCTTGGGCTTCTCTGATAGCTCAGAAAGTAAAGAATCAGCCTGCAATTTGGGAGACTTGGGTTAGATTCCTGAGTTGGGATATATGGCTGGAGAAGGAGACTATGGAGAAGGGAATGGCAACATACTCCAGTATTCTGGCCAGGAGAATTCCATGGTCAGAGGAGCCTGGCAAGCTATATAGTCCATGGGGTCACAAAGAGACATGACTGAGCAACTTTCACTTCACTTTCATAGTTGATTTATACTATTTCATTACTTTCAAGTGTACAACATAGTGATTTAATATTTTTATAGATTATACTTCACTTAAAATTGTTACAAAACAATGGCTATGTTTCCCTGAGCAATAATTTTTTGTACATGACAACAAAAGCATAAGGAATAAAATCAAAGATAAGAAGTGGGACTACATCAAACTAAAAAGCTTCTACACAATAAAAGAAATGACTGACAAAAAGAAAAGGCAACCTATCAAATAGGAGAAAATATTTGCAAAGCATATATCTCATCAACATATATAAAGAACTCATACAACTCAATAACAAATTAACAAATAATCCAATTTTAAAATGGATAAAGGACCTAAAGGGCAAAGGACATTTATCTAAAAATTATATGTAAATGGCCAACAGGTACATTAAAAAGTGCTCAACATCACTAATCATTAGAGAAATGCAGATCAAAATCACAATGAGATATCACCTCATTCCTGTTAGAGTGACTATCATCATAAAGATGAGAGATAAAGGCTAGTGAGGATTTGGAGAAAAAGGAACTCTCATGCACTGGTGGTGGGATTATAACTTTGTGCAACCACTATGGAAAACAGTATGGAGGTGCTTCAAAAAATTAAAAGTAGAATTACTATATGATCTAGCAACTTCACTTCTGGGTATGAAAAGAAATGAAATCAGTAAGTGAAAGAGCTATCTGCACCCCCATGTTCACAGCAGCACTATTTACAATCACTAAAACATGTAAACAACCTAAGTGTTCATCAACAGATGAATGGATAAAGAAAATGTGGTAAATAGATATCAATGAAATACCATTCAGTTATTTTAAAAAGAAGGAAGTCTTCTATTTGGGACAATGTGGGTGGACCTTGTGAAATAAGTTAGAGAAAGACAAATACTGTGTGTTCTCACTTACGTGAAATCTTAAAAAATCCAACTCATAGAAAAAGGGATCACATCTGTGGTTCAGATGAGAAGCAGGGCATGGAGGTGGTGCAACTGGATGAAGATTGTCAGAAGGTACAAAGATAAGATTTATAAGATAGGTAAATCCTGGGGATGTGAAGTGCAACATGATAACTGTAGTTAACACTACTATATGGATTATTTGAAAGTTGCCAAGAGAGTAAATTCTAAAAACTCTCATCACAAGGGAAAAATATTTTTTGTATATCTGAGAGATGATGAATGATAATTAAAGTTACTGCAGTAATCATTTCACAATAAGTATAAGACAAGCCATCATGCTGTACATCCTAAACTTATACAGTGCTATATGTCAACTATATTCCAGTAAAACTGAGAGGAAATAAAAGGAATTAGGAGGAAAATGTTAACATTTGGACAACTACTTCCTAAATTCCTTTAGGCACTTTGAACATTGAAAACTGTTCAGGGTATATACAATTCTTGCATCAGTAACTAACCACAACACCCAGATTATACTTTTTATTCAAGTATTCAAGTTGGTCTTAGGACCTCTAAAATTATAAGGTATCAAACCAATTTCATTGAGATTTATTTCTACCTAGAAGACAGTCTTTCCAGTATAACAAAAAAAAATGTCATTTAAAATATTCCTATCTGGCTTCCAGTTCAAGATGGCAGAATAGAAGGAGAGAGTCATCTCCTCCTGTAAGAGCACCATAATTGCAACTAGTTGTTGAACAGCCATGGACAAGAAGACATGAGAGCACACCAAAAAAAGATACCCCACGTCCAGAGACAAAGAAGAAGCCACAGCGAGATGGTAGGAAGGGCACAATCACAATAAAATCAAATTCCATACCTGCCAGGTGGATGACCCACAGACTGGAGAATAAAAATACCAAAGAAGATCTTGTACTATTGTGAAGATTCTAAGCTCCACGTCAGGATTCCCAGCCAGGGGATCTGACAAAGGGACTGGGATCCCCAGGGAATCTAGCCTTGAGGGCCAGCAGGGTTTGATTATAGGCCTTCCAGAGGCCTGGGGAAAATAGAAACTCCAGTTTTGGAGGACACAAACAAAATTTTGCACACACCAAGACCTAGAGGAGAGGAGCAGTGACCCCACAGGAGACTGAACCAAAACTATCTGCCAGTTTGGAGGGCCTCCTGTGGAAGTGTGGGTTGGCAGGGGCTCAACACAGGGACACAGGCACTGGAAGGTCCCCCTGGACTAAACACTCTTGGAGTTCACCATTAACCCTACCATAAAGCCCTTAGACCACAGGGCTAGATCACCTCAGGCCAAACTACCAGGGAGGGAGTGCAACCCCACCCATCAGCAGATAATTGAATTAAAGCTTTACTGAGCAAGGCCCTGCCCACTAGAACAAGACCCAGTTTTTCCCATTGCCAGCCCCATCAAGAAGCTTACACAAGCCTCATACGCACAGTCATCAGAGTCAACAGAAGAAGCAAGAAGAAGCACAATCTCACAGTGGTTAAAACAAAAAGCATATTACAGAAAATTAATCACGATGAAAAAACAGAAAGTTATGTCCCAGATGAAGGGACAAGATAAAATTCCAGAAAAACAACTAAATGAAGTGGAGATAGGCAACTTTCCAGAAAAATAATTTAGAATAATGATAGTGAAGATGGTCCAGAATCTCAGGAAAAGAATGGAGGCAAAGATTGAGAAAATGCAAGAAATGTTTACCAAAGACCTACAAGAACTAAAGAACAAACAAATAGATGAATAATACACTAGAAGGAATCCATAGCAGAATAACTGAGGCAGAAGAATGGATAAATGACCTGGAAGACAAATTGTGGAAATCACTGCCACAGAACAGAATATAGAAAAAAGAATGAAAAGAAATGAAGACAGACTAAGAGACCTCAGAGACAACATTAAACACACCAACTTATGCATTATAGGAGTCCCAGAAGGAAAAGAGAGAGAGAAAGGACTTGAGGAAAATATTTAAAGAGATAATAGCTGAAAACTTTCCAAGCGTGGGAAAGGAAATAGTCAACCAAGTCCAGGAAGCACAGAGAGTCCCAGGAAGGATAAACCCAAGGAGAAACACACTGAAACACATAGTAATCAAACTGACAAAAATTAAAGAGAGAGATAAAATGTTAAAAGCAACAAGGGAAAAATGACAACATGCAAGGTAACTCCCATCAGGCTATCAGCTGATTTCTCAACAGAAACTCTACAAGCTAGAGGGAACGGCATGATATATTTTAAGAGATGAAAATAAAGAACCTACAACCAAGAATAACTCGACCCAGCAACACTCTCTTTCAGATTCGATGGAGAAACCAAAAGCTTTCCAGACAAGCAAAAGTTAAGAGAATTGAGCACCACAAAACCAGCTTTATAACAAATGCTAAAGGAACTTCTCTAGGCAAGAAATACAAGAGAAGGCAAAGACCTACAGAAAATACACCCAAAACAATTAAGAAAACAGTAATAGGATCATATATATCTATAATTACCTTAAATGTTAATGGATTAAACCTGCCAACCAAAGACACAGATTGGCTGGGTGGATGAAAACATGTGAATGTATGCACTTCCACTTACCACATCACTGTGCTTGACCTTCCCAAATTGTATGCAATTATTTTATATTAAATTAATCATGCTCCCATTGTGGCTTACAATTGTTTTTTTTTTTTTTGGTATAGCTATTGATTATGAAAACTGATGAACATTTTTTACTAATGTGATTATGTAACTATTACTCATGTAACACCATTGTATCATTATAGGTCAACAGAAAAATAAAAGAACTCTATATCCCCAAAACTAGGATCTAATAGAAAAACCTGTAATCACTTTTTAAAATCCAGATGCATATCAGAATTGTCTTCAAATTTTTGGAAAAATACAAATGCTCAGGTATTGTTTTTTTCTTCAGAGCTCCAGATATGTTTCTAATAAGTGTAAGGTTTAAAAATAATTGGACTATATGATGATCTTTTTACTTTTATCTAGTTTGTTTTACTTTTTCTATTTCATAGTCAGTGCTCCCACGCCATTTAGTTTCTGTTCTCCAGTTTCTCTGTCTCTTCATTTTTTGTTTGATGTTCTTTCTCAAGCCTTTACCAACTGTAGTAGAAAAACTTTTGCATCAGATCAGATCAGTCGCTCAGTCGTATCCAATTCTTTGCGACCCCATGAATCGCAGCACGCCAGGCCTCCCTGTCCATCACCAACTCCCGGAGTTCACTCAGACTCACGTGCATCGAGTCAGTGATGCCATCCACCCATCTCATCCTCTGTTGTCCCCTTCTCCTCCTGCCCCCAATCCCTCCCAGCATCAGAGTCTTTTCCAATGAGTCAACTCTTTGCATGAGGTGGCCAAAGTACTGGAGTTTCAGCTTTAGCATCATTCCTTCCAAAGAACACCCAGGGCTGATCTCCTTTAGAATGGACTGGTTGGATCTCCTTGCAGTCCAAGGGACTCTCAAGAGTCTTCTCCAACACCGCAGTTCAAAAGCATCAATTCTTCGGCGCTCAGCCTTCTTCACAGTCCAACTCTCACATCCATACATGACCACTGGAAAAACCATAGCCTTGACTAGATGAACCTTTGTTGGCAAAGTAATGTCTCTGCTTTTGAATATGCTATCTAGGTTGGTCATAACTATTTTAGAAAACATATAAGTTTTGGCCTAACTAAAAAAAATTATGACATTTTGATTCTACTTGTTTGACTTAGTATGAATAGAAAGCTATATTTCTAATTAAAAAAATAGATATGCAACAACCAACAAAGGTTTACTGTATAGCACAGGGAACTACAGTTAGTTTCTTGTAATAACCTGTGATGGAAAATAATCTCAAAAATAATATATGTGTATTCTGTATAACTGAATCACCTTGCTGTGCACCTGAAACACTGTAAGTATAGTCATACTTCAGTAAAATATGTATATTTAAATAACAAAAAAAATAAAATATATATTCAAAAGGAAAAAAGATACTAGGACCATGAAACAGAACAGAAATGGAATACTGTACCTAAAACACTGTCTCTTGTGATTACATAAATTGCTCCTCACTATGCTAAAGATAAATCAAGAATACTCACATACTGGATATAATATATGTGTATTTGTATAACCTTGCTGTGCATCTGAAACATCGTAAGTCAACTATACATCACTAAAATATATTTTTTTAAAATCCATATCTACATATTATTCTTATGTTTTTAATATGCCATTGGTAAACTACTCATGAAAATGCAATTTTGAAAGAATGTTTTTATTTGAAATAAACAACAACAGAAAAAAGGGGCTTTAGATTTCAAGTGGGGTTTTGTATTTATTTGTTTTCTGGGTTATTTAAAATTCCACCATGTTGCACCAAGTTCTAATACTTTCATGTACATCAGAATCAGCTTGAATGCACTTTAATAATTAAAGTTCTAAGATCTTAGCCCCAGAATATCTGATTCTTCAGGTTTAAGTGATGCCAAGGAATATGCATTTTTTACTAACATCTCAGGTAATACTTCAGATGGTCTTCAATGCCCATTTTGAGGAACACTTAGAACCTAGGCCAAATGCACATTTGCATTGGAAAAATTGTTTTCATCATGTGGAAAATCTAAAGAAATACATATTTACTTTCATATATATATATCACACTCAATTCACTTTTGGAACAAAAGAAAAAGTCCTCATTTAATTTGAATTTTTGTTCATTTTGAGTGTTATACATTATGAATTCTGATGCTGGCAAAGACTCTTGAGAGTCCCTTGACTAGCAAGGAGATCAAACCGGTCATTCCTAAAGGAAATCAGCCCTGAATATTCATTGGAAGGACAGATGCTAAAGCTGAACCTCTAATACTTTTGCTACCTGATGTGAAGAGCGAACGCATTGGAAAAGACCCTGATGTTAGGAAAGACTGAGGGCAAGAGGAGAAGGGAGTGACATAGGATGAGATGGTTGGATGGCATCACTGGCTCAGTAGACATGACCTTGAGCAAACTTCCAGAAATAATGAAGGACAAGGAAGCCTAGTGTGCTGCAGTTCATGGAGTTGCAAAGAATCAGACATGACTTAGGAACTAAACAAGAACAACTTTATGAATACATTAGACACTGAGTTTGAAATGTTCCGTTCAGTTCAGTCACTCAGTCGTGTCCAAGTCTTTGCAACCTCATGAATCACAGCATGCCAGGCCTCCCTGTCCATCACCCACAGTTCACTCAGACTCACGTCCATCGAGTCAGTGATGCTATCCAGCCATCTTATCCTCTGTCGTTCCCTTCTCCTCCTGCCCCCAATACCTCCCAGCATCAGAGTCTTTTCCAATGAGTCAACTCTTCGCATGAGGTGGCCAAAGTACTGGAGTTTCAGCTTTAGCATCATTCCTTCCAAAGTAATCCCAGGGCTGATCTCCTTCAGAATGGACTGGTTGGATCTCCTTGCAGTCCAAGGGACTCTCAAGAGTCTTCTCCAACACCACAGTTCAAAAGCATCAATTCTTCAGTGCACAACATTCTTCACAGTCCAACTCTCACATCCATACATGACCACTGGAAACACCATAGCCTTGACTAGACGGACCTTTGTTGGCAAAGTAATGTCTCTGCTTTTCAATATGCTATCTAGGTTGGTCACTACTTTATATGCAGAGTACATCATGAGAAACACTGGGCTGGAAGAAACACAAGCTGGAATCAAGATTGCTGGGAGAAATATCAATAACCTTAGATATGCAGATGACACCACCCTTGTGGCAGAAAGTGAAGAGGAACTAAAAAGCCTCTTGATGAAAGTGAAAGTGGAGAGTGGAAAAGTTGGCTTAAAGCTCAACATTCAGAAAACAAAGATCATGGCATCTGGTCCCATCACTTCATGGGAAATAGATGGGGAAACAGTGGAAACAGTGTCAGACTTTATTTTTCTGGGCTCCAAAATCACTGCAGATGGTGACTGCAGCCATGAAAATAAAAGATGCTTACTCCTTGGAAGAGTTTGAAATGTTAGTTCTACAATATTTTTCATGATAAAGGTCCCATATGACTCATATATTTGTTTCATATATAAAAAGGCTTTGACAGCTGTTTAAATTATCATTTGCTAATGTAAGAGTAATATTTTTAATTTTTCCTTTGTCAATGAAAATATTTATCTTAAAGCCCCCAAAATTACCAAAACTCTCCTACCTTTAGGATCTTTCCATGCAAAAAGAAAGATTTCCTAACATTTTCTTAGGAGTTTCCCTCAAGGATATTTACTAACTACATCTTGTTTAATCCATTCAACTGCTCCTAAAGAAGTCATATTCTTTACACATAGTAACAAACAACATTACAAACACAAACTTGCAAGTTTATGTAAATTCAAGCCAGATAAAACTTGGAAAACAACTATATGTATTTCAGAGGATTGCCTTTCAGAAGCACTGAAAATACATATTTCAGATACCAAATAGGAGATAAATGATATGCTTTCCAAGATGGAACATAAGGTCTTAGTCTATTTTAAGAAAAAAAAAAAAAGATTGGAAAATATCCCAGAAATGTCATTGTGGGAGCAGGTTGAACAATCCACTAGTATAAAAAGAATTTTTCTTTTAAAAAAGCAATCACATCGCTCATTTATTAAATTTAGGGAGGACAATAAAATGAAAAGTGTTGGATTTCCTTAGGAAAAATATTCAAGTGAAACTAAGTTAGTCCTGAACTATAATTGAATATTGCAGTCTAGATGGTGTTCAGAAGCATGGACCAGAAGGGACTATGGACATTCATTGAATCATTGCCTGCCTTCAGTTGAGTCCTACCACTAAATCACCTAAGATTAATAAATAGTCTGTCTCAGTTTGAATGCCTGCAGAGTAAGAAGTTTTATAAATCCTTTATTTATCTCTTCAATAAGCAATGCACCAGTTGATTTCATTCAAATAAATTATTTTCTTTTGTTTGATCCAAAAATATTAAGACCCAGTAAGTGTTGATTTACAAACTGGTCCCCATAAACAGAGGGCAAAGAGAGATTAAAGAAAGAGGCAGATCACTCCAGATTGATAGGTGGTAGGTTTAATAAGCAAGGGGATTTACACAACTTGTCTTGGGCTGTTGAAAGACTAATCAATCTCCATACTCACCCAACAGAATTTAAAAACACGTTCAGGCACATATACCATTCAGATGATCTCAACAACACATTGTTCTCTCAAGGCAACATTCTTCAAAATGCCTCCCACATGGGAACCATGTACATTCCAAACAAAGGGGAGGCAAGTGAGGAGCCTCCAGTGGCTCTGGAGTCAAACAGCTCACAGGTCAAACAGTGGTCATGTCCTCTAAATTACCTTCTCCAAACTATGCATGTGGCATGGGACTAGAGCTTAGCAGTAGATCATTTGACTGCAACACTATGCACAAGAGACATTATTGTCAAAACCTCCATCCAAAGCCTGAGAGATTTGGCTAAACACAAGACATTTTAGATACCTAAAATCAAAGAGCTATTCCACCGAGGTAGACACTGTGCAAAACTATGAACTCTAACTGTTGGCCTGCACTACCCTTTCTCCTTTCAATATCCAACCATCTATAAACCCCAAATCACAGCGTAAACATTGATGGAAACTTAAAGTGTACTGCTCAAGAATCCTCGAATACTTGCTTCATTTGCGACCTCTGAACATTTAACTTGTTGATATTTGACAGGCCAGTGATATTCACAAATCTATAATCTGTAGATGTTATTGGCATGTATTTATATCCCATTAGAAATGGCATGCATATCATTAGAGCAGAGGAAAGCATTCAAACTTCTAGGGGCCTCCTCAACACCTTATTCAGGTAGGAGAAAATAATAGGTGGGATATAAATTACAAAATGAATAATCACAATCTGTACTTCCTAGAAGACTGAATTTTTGGAGGAAAGGATTTATGGATAGAATGGAGGAAGAAGTGGCCATTCTACCAGCTTTTGAGTTATGCTCTTTTTTAAAAAATTTTATTTATTTTAATTGGAGGCTAATTACTTTACAATATTGTAGTGGCTTTTGCCAAACATTGATGCAAATCATCCAGGGGCACACATGTGTTCCCCATCCAGAGCCCCCCTCCCACCCCCTCCATCCCATCCCCCAGGGTCATCCCAGTGCACCAGCCCTGAGCACCCTGTCTCATGCATAGAACCTGGACCAGCAATCCCTCTTATAAGTGGAATATTTGTCCTGTATTACAAGTTCATGCATGATTGATAAGCATTTGGAGCTCCTCCATAGTTTAATAGCAGAATCCAGTTCCTAAGCTTATCTCCAACTCTGCCTTTTCTAATATGATTCTGGAATAAAAGGATGTGGTTCTCCAAATACAATATGTTTACCTGGCCTGGTATTCTCATTCTATCACACACTTTTAAATGATATGTCTTCATCATGTTTTCCAGTGTCAAATGATCCATGGTCTGTATTTTTCATTCAGAACCTTGTCTGAAGTATTCAAAGAAAAAGTAATTATTTGATTATCAAATGATGATATTGTTTATTAAGAAAATTTACTTACTTTACACACACACAAATAGTTTTTGTTTTTGTACTTACTTGGTCTTCTTAGGCATTCTTACTGATCCTCTTTGTTTCACCTTTCTTATATCCAGTCACCACTGCAGCAAGTTCATTATAGAGTCTGACTAGCTTCACACAGTACCTCCACCCCACTCCATGTGCCTCTTTGCTCCAGTCCCAAGCTTCAGTATAGATATACCAACACCTATATAACCTTAAAGGTAATTCTCCATGGGGAAAAGTTGGCCAATGGGGAACAGAATCCAGTGAATCAATGCTTCTCCTTTCTTCCTCCCACTCACAGAGGGTCCTGAGATACATTTTACATGGCTTCTCAGATAAAGTACTCAGGCCCCCTTTGTAGTAATCAACTCATTTTCTTGTTTCATTTTTTTCCCCTTTCCTAATCTCTAGGTCTGTTACCCAATAAAATACTTATATAGGCTTCCCAAGTGGCTCAATGGTGAAGAATCTTCCTGCAAATTCAGGAGATGCAAGAGACATGGATTTAATCCCTGAGTCTGGAAGATTCACTGGAGAAGAAAATGGAAATCCATCCCAGTATTCTTGCCTGGGAAATCCCATGGACCGAGAAACCTGGTGAGCTACAGTCCATGGGGTCACAAAGAACTGGACATTTTTTAGTGACTGAGCATGCATGCAAAGTACTTATACAAAAGTTTTCAACTTGGGTTCTGCTTTTTAGGGGAACCCAAGTAAGATAGGCAAAGATTTTCATTTTTATGCTGGTTTCCTAGTTATAAGTCAGTGGGGAAAAGAGGATAGTGCCAATAGAAAATACATTTAGAATGGTTTCCCTCAACTAAAACTCCAAATATAGACATATACATGCTTTATAAACAGATATCAGTTCAGTTCAGTTCAGTTCAGTCGCTCAGTCGTATCCAACTCTTTGCAACCCCATGAATCGCAGCACGCCAGGCCTCCCTGTCCATCACCAACTCCTGGAGTTTACCCAAACTCATATCCATCGAGTTGGTGATGCTATCCAGCCATCTCATCCTCTGTCATCCCCTTCTGCTCCTGCCCCCAATCCCTTCCAGCATCAGGGTCCTTTCCAATGAGTCAACTCTTCGCATGACGTGGCATATAGATATATTCAATGTGATTTCATTACTTCTTAAAGTTATTTTGCTCCTCATAAAACTACATCTCTCTTAGAAGATAAATTCCTTTAAAAATAGCAATCTGTGTCAAAATATTCAATTAACTCACCTTTCAAGAAGCCCATTTAAAGTTTAATTGACATAACATATGTCTTTTTTTAAAGTATTCTCTCCACTCCCATTTCTGGCAATCCTTTTCTTTCCTTCTTCACTTCCCCAAGATCAGCTGTAATATTCTACTTTGGGGGCTTCCCCAGTGGCTCAGAGGTAAAGAATCTGCCTGCAATGCAAGAGCCAGAGAAGACAAGGGTTCAATCCCTGGGCTGGGAAGATCCCCTGAAGGAGAGCATGGCAACCCACTCCAGTATTATTGCCTGGAGAATCCCATGGACAGAGGAGCCTAGCAGACTACAGCTCACAGGGTCACAAACAGTTGGTCAGGACTGAAGCAACCTAACACACACACACACACACACACACTCTATTTTTAAAAGAAACTTAAATATTTGATAAATATTAGGAATTTGGTTACTTTTTCCCAAGTACAGTACTGATGAACAGAATAGCCACCCTTAGCCTGATTAACACTGCATAAGCAAAGTTGTGCTTTTCTCCAATTTAATATCTAGAAAATTCAGGGGAAAATAATACCTTTCCAATAATACAGAGACTGAACTGATATAAACCAGTCTCACTATAAAAACAGGGAAAGGATTGATAAAGTATAACTCACTTTTCATACATAAAAATGAACTGTTACACACAAAAGCCAATGTATCAGGTGCCTAATGATGTAATTCCTGAATATAAGCCCTGAGGACTTCAGAGCTGGGGCTTCAAATACCAAGCAATATCAGATATGCCTTGAGCCTATATAAGGCAAAGGGCTGGAGTCAAGTTTCTTGCAAAGTAGAATGCTTTGAACTGACACAACTCCATAAAAATGAGAATGGAATGGATTCACCAAGCAATTCAGAAAGAAGCAAGGAAACACTGTGTGCCTAGAATTCAGTGGAAATTAAAAGAATCTCATTAAATTTGAAACACTAAGGTTACATCTGTGCCTCAGTAAGGAGTCTAGATTTATACTACTCACATGGTGCTGAAATCTAAAGCCTAGAATTTAACATAAAAATTAGTGAAATCCTAAAACTTTGGCAGAAACAAACTCAAAAATCTTTTGTAGAAACACTGTCTATATTGAGTGTACAGGGAATTCTCACAGAAAGAATACTCATTGAAAATGAGCTTATAAGAAAAAAAATTTTAAGCATAAAAAGAATTAATACACCATGACAAATCATAATTATTGTTGTTTAGTCACTAAATCTAAACGTGGGATTTCCCAGGCAAGAATACTGGAGTGGGTTGCCATTTCCTACTCCAGGGGATTTTCCCAACCCAGGGATCAAACCCACATCTCTTGCATTGGCAGGGGGCCTCTTTACCACTGAGCCACAGGGAAGCCCAAATACTAATTAGACAGAACTAAAAAGAGAATTAGAAATCTAAGAAACTTGAGCCACTAAATCAATCCAAAGATAAAATTTTAAGCTTTAAAAGAAGAAATGAAAAACTTAATGAGTACTGGGTGCTCTTATTTAAAAAAAAATAAAAAGAAAAATTTAAATATAACATTTGACAGTAAAAATTCAATAGACTAAGCAAGTGGTTAAATAGGAAGAAGATGAAAAACTGGTTAAGATGTAGGGAAAATTGGCAAACTGGAGAAGGGATCCAAGGAAGTTACACAGAATGTAGCACTAATAAAAAGGAACCACAGAAGAGTTGTTAAGAGATAGGGGATAGGGAGTTAAGAATGTGAAAACTCAACATACATTGGCTACCCATTCCTGTATTCTTGCCTGAAGAATTCCCTGGACAGAGGAGTCTGGCATGCTACTGTCCTTGGGGTCACAAAAGAGTCAGACATGACTTAATGACTAAACAACAACAGCAATAAGCAATGTGCAAATGTCCATCTAGTCAAGGCTATGGTTTTTCCAGGGGTCACGTATGGATGTGAGAGTTGGACTGTGAAGAAAGCTGAGCACTGAAGAATTGATGCTTTTGAACTGCAGTGCTGGAGAAGACTCTTGAGAGTCCCTTGGACTGCAAGGAGATCCAACCAGTCCATCCTAAAGGAGACCAGTCCTGGGTGTTCATTGAAAGGACTGATGCTGAGGCTGAGACTCCAATACTTTGGCCACCTGATGCGAAGAGTTGACTCATTGGAAAAGACCCTGACGCTTGCAGGGATTGGGGGCAGGAGGAGAAGGGGACAAGAGAGGATGAGATGGCAGGATGGCATCACCAACTCTATGCACATGAGTTTGGGTGAACTCCAGGAGCTGGTGATGGACAGGGAGGCCTGGCGTGCTTCGATTCATGGGGTTGCAAAGAGTTGGACACGACTGAGCAACTGAACTGAACTGAAGCTAACTACACTGTATTGATCTTACTCAGATCCTGAAGCAAACTAACTTTGAAATACATTGTGTACAACTAGAAAAACTCAATCATTAACTGGACAATTGATGATATTACAGAATTGTTAATTTTTTGGATAATAATTAAATTGTCACTTTGTTTTTAAAATGAGCCTTCATCTGGGTGAGGAGAAAAAGGAAACCTCTTAAACTGATAATAGGAATGCAGCTACAGTCCATGGGGTCACAAAGAGTCAGATACAACTGAGTGACTAACGTTACTACTACTAAAGACAGAATAAAGAAAATTGAGAAGAGTTAAGAGTCAATGATTAAAGATAGCTCTTTAATTGAAAAAAAGCAGAGGACTTACAGAGGCAAATAACAATAAATTGACAGCTAAACACATCAAAGTAATATTTAAAATTATCTATGACAAAGAGAATAATATTTAAAACAAACAAAGATTAACAATTCTCAAAGAAATAACAATTAGACAAACAATAGACTTTCCATAAACAATAACAGAGGCCAAATAGAATCATTCACCCACTCCAGTACTCTTGCCTGGAAAATCCCATGGATGGAGGAGCCTGGTAGGCTGCAGTCCACTGGGTCGCGAAGAGTCAGACACGACTGAGCGACTTCACTTTCACGTTTCACTTTCATGCATTGGAGAAGGAAATGGCAGCCCACTCCAGTGTTCTTGCCTGGAGAATCCCAGGGACGGGGGAGCCTGGTGGGCTGCCATCTCTGGGGTCACACAGAGTCAGACATGACTGAAGCGACTTAGCAGCAGCAGCAGAATCATTCACTTGAAAGTGTTGGAGAAAATAGTCAATAAAAATTAGAAACCTAGCTAAAAGAGCATTCAAGAGGAAAGTAAAAATGAATACATTTTCATTTAGATCTTTAATCCATTTTGAGTTTATTTTTGTGTATGGTGTTATAAAGTGTTCTAGTTTTATTCTTTTACAAGTGGTTGACCAGTTTTCCCAGCACCACTTGTTAAAGAGATTGTCTTTTCTCCATTGTATATTCTTGCCTCCTTTCTCAAAGATAACGTGTCCATAGGTGCTTGGATTTATCTCTGGACTTTCTATTTTGTTCCATTGATCTATATTTCTGTCTTTATGCCAGTACCATACTGTCTTGATGACTGTGGCTTTGTAATAGAGCCTGAAGTCAGGCAGGTTGATTTCTCCAGTTCTATTCTTCTTTCTCAAGATTGCTTTGGCTATTTGAGGTTTTTTGTATTTCCATACAAATTGTGAAATTATTTGTTCTAGTTCTGTGAAAAATACCATTGGTAGCTTGATAGGAATTGCATTGAATCTATACATTGCTTTGGGTAGTATACTCATTTTCACTATATTGCTTCTTCCGATCCATGAACATGGTATATTTCTCCATCTATTTGTGTCCTCTTTGATTTCTTTCACCAGTGTTTTATAGTTTTCTATATATAGGTCTATTGTTTCTTTAGGTAGATATATTCCCAAGTATTTTATTCTTTTCATTGCAATGGTGAATGGAATTGTTTCCTTAATTTCTCTTTCTGTTTTCTCATTGTTAGTGATAGGAATACAAGGGATTTCTGTGTGTTGATTTTATATCCTGCAACTTTACTATATTCATTGATTAGCTCTAGTAATTTTCTGGTGGAAACTTTAGGGTTCTCTTTGTAGAGGATCATGTCATCTGCAATGTAAGACCAGAAACTATAAAACATAGGCAAAACACTCTCCGACATACATCACAAAAAAATCCTTTGTGACCCACCTCTCAGAATATTGGAAATAAAAGCAAAAATAAACAAATGGAACCTAATTAAACTTAAAAGCTTTTGCACAACAAAGGAAACTATAAGCAAGGTGAAAAGACAGCCTTCAGAATGGGAGAAAATAATACCAAATGAAGCAACTAACAAAGAATTAATCTCAAAAATATACAAGCAACTCCTGCAGCTCACTCCCAGAAAAATAAATGACCCAATAAAAAAATGGGCCAAAGAACTAAACAGACGTTCCTCCAAAGAAGACATACAGATGTCTAACAAACACATGAAAAGATGTCCAACATTACTCATTATCAGAGAAATGCAAATCAAAACCACTATCAGGTACCATTTCACACCAGTCAGAATGGCTGTGATCCAAAAGTCTACAAGCAATAAATGCTACAGAGGGTGCGCAGAAAAGGGAACCCTCTTACACTGTTGGTGGGAATGCAAACTAGTACAGCCACTATGGAGAACAGTGTGGAGATTCCTTAAAAAACTGGAAATAGAACTGCCATATGACCCAGCAATCCCACTGCTGGGCATACACACCAAGGAAACCAGTTGAAAGAGACACATATACCCCAATGTTCATCGCAACACTGTTTATAATAGTCAGGATATGGAAGCAATCTAGATGTCCATCAGCAGATGAATGGATAAGAAAGCTGTGGTACATATATACAGTGGAATATTACTCAGCCATTAAAAAGAATAGATTTGAATCAGTTCTAATGAGGTGGATGAAACTGGAGCTTATTATACAGAGTGAAGTAAGCCAGAAAGAAAAACACCAATATAGTATACTAACGCATATATATGGAATTTAGATAAATGGTAATGATAACCCTGTATGTGAGACAGCAAAACAGACACAGATGTATAGAACAGTCTTTTGGACTCTGTAGGAGAGGGCGAGGGTGGGATGATTTGGGAGAATAGCATTGAAACATGTATATTATCAAATGTGAAACTGGACTGGATCGCCAGTCGTTTCAATGCATGAGACAGGGTGCTCGGGGCTGGTGCACTGGGATGACCCAGAGGGATGGGGTGGGGAGGGAGGTGGAAGGGGGGTTCAGGATGGGGAACACATGTATACCCGTGGCGGATTCATGTCAATGTATGGCAAAACCAGTACAATATTGTAAAGTAATTAGCCTCCAATTAAAATAAATAAATTTATATTAAAAAATAAATAAATACATTTTCAGAAGAGCAAAGAATGAGATAGTTTAGTGTTCAGTGATTCCTGTTGAAAAAACATATTAAAGAACATGTGTCAGGAAGGAAGAAATTAACCACAGAAGAAAAAAGTGCATGAAGCGACAACTAGCAAACTATACTAACTAGAAAAAGTTACTTTAAAATATTTTGGTAAATCTAAATAAACACTGAAATATAAAGACAATAAAAATAATAATAATATCTCTTCTTGGATCTTGGGCATGCTTGTTTCTCTCACTTGCATGGAAATTCTACTGTAAGCTGATTCAAATAGTCACATCCTCTCTAGATTCAGCATTGTTTGATTTTGCTCCTGAACAAGAAAAAATCAGGGTTTGTTCTCTTGATAGCATTTATAAACTGAAGTTGTAACATTTTTGCTAGTCTCTTATATCTAGTGCTCATCATGCATTTTACTAAGATTGAGACTGCTTTGAGTAAGAGATGGAGAAGAAGACATCAATATTTTCTCCCACTTTTACCTGATTCTTTGGACAGGTCCTACAACTTCACGGGGGCTTCCCTGATAGCTCAGTTGGTAAAGAATCCACCTGCAATGCAGTAGACCCTGGTTCAATTCCTGGTTTGGGAAGATCCACTGGAGAAAGTATAGGCTACCCACTCCAGTATTCTTGGGCGTCCCTTGTGGCTTAGCTGGTAAAGAAGCTGCCTGCAGTGCAGGAGACCTCGGTTCAATCCCTGGGTTGGGAAGATACCCTGGAGAAGGGAAAGGCTACCCATTCCAGTATTCTGGCCTCTAGAATTCCATGGACTGTGTAGTCCATGGGGTCACAAACAGTCAGACACAACTGAGTGAATTTCACTTCACACTATGACTTCAGAATGGTGGTAATGTTTAAGAAAACAATCTAGGCTATAGTTTCTAAAGGCAAGGTTAACAGAATTATTATATAGTCAACATTGTACCAGAAACTTACCCAGAATAAGAAAAAAAAAGTATAACAACAAAAAGAAGAAAAACAAAATTATTTTATAATTACTCATCTAGAAAATCTAAAAACTATTGGCAATAAGAGGGTTTAGAAACTTGTTAAAAATAAGATCAATATATGAAAATCAATGTTTCCATACCAGCAATAAATTATTAGAAAGTGTGATTTTCAAAAGTTTCCATTTTTACTGGCTATAAAAATTTTAAAGGGCCTTGTAATAAACAACAAAATATGTTCAAGACCCACAAAGTTAATTTTAAAATGTTGTGAAAGAAATAGGGAATTCTCTGGTGATCTAGTGGTTAGGGTTCACTGGGATTCAATCCCTGGTCCCTGGTTGGGGAACTAAGATCTCATAAGCTGCACAATGCAGCCAAAAAATAAAAATAAAAAACTTTGAGGAAGAAATAAAATAGACCTAAATAAATGGGCAGATATGTCATATTCCAAAACCAACACAAGTTTTCATGGACCCTTACAAGTGAACAATAAAAGTTAAAAGGAAAAACAAAGGGCCAAAAGTAGCCAAAATGTTTTTGAAGATCTAGATGAGTTCTTGGTTCTACAAAATATCTGGGTATTGTAAAGCTAGAATAATTGAAATTGTGTGGTACTCATGTAGAGAAAGACAAATAGGCCAATGCACAGAATAGAGAACTCAAAACAGGCCCTTGTGTACTTTGAGGCCTAAAATGTATAATAGAGACAACATTTCAGGTCAGTAGGTAAATAATAGAATATTTACTAAATGATACTGGGGAAATATGTTCTTCATATGAATAAAAACAAAATTAGATCCTTACTTATACCACATTAAAACTTTTTTCCAAGTAGACTAGAGACCTAAATGTGAAAAGCAAACTTTAAACTTTTCAAAATAAATATAGGAGATCTTTTTAATGAATTCAGTGTGAGGGACAATTTTCTAAACAAGATGCATAAGCACAAACTATTTTAAAAATGGTTACCCTTGACTAATTTAAAATTAAATACACTGTCAAATAAAAGACTTGTTTTCTAAGTAATAAAACAAATCAGTCTGTGAGAAGACATTTCATGTATATATGTGTGTATTTTTATCTATATATGAAATATTTATATTTAGAACAAAATTATACATCTCTATTATACAGAATGATTCTATTAAATTATGATATTGTATTACATAAGTAAATATTATATTACATAAGTAATATTTAGTGTTAATGTTCTATTAAATACAATTATATTATCTGTAATTTGTAACATTTGTATGTATACACATAAAAGATTCTATTCAAACCCAGAAAGAATTCTTATAGGTCAATTAAAAATGAAAAAAACCATTAAATATTTAAATGGCAAAGGATATGAACAATTAATAGACTAAGATTTCCAAATGATTATATGAAAGGCTCTTTGTTTTAATCAGTAATCAAGGAAATAAAAATTGGAAGAAACTGTCCTTTAATATCTATCACATATAAAAATCTTAAAGTAAGATCAGGTTTTTCATAAACATGAGAAAATAGGAATTTTCATTATAGTACCTGCAGGGGTACAAATTGGCACAATCCCTTTGGAGTGAAATTTACCAGTATCTAGCAGCAGAAGAAGACTTTAACCTGGAGGAGGGCATGGCAACCACTCCAGTATTATTGTCTGGAGAATCCCATGGACAGAAGAGCCTGGTGGACTGCAGTCCATGGGGTCACACAGTTTCAGACATGACAGAAGCAACTTAGCACTCATGCATGCAGAAGACTTTAAAATGTGCTTAGCCCACTATCCAGAAATTCCCCTCCCAAGAATATACAAGGAACTAATGAATTCCAGGGAAATTCCTAGAGAAAATCTCTTATGTATGCCCAAGAAAACATGGACAAAAATGTTTATAGAAGCAAAAGACTGAAAGCAATCTAAAATCAGATAAATTATGGGATTTTTTATAAACCAGATAATAGTAAAAATAAATGAATTAGTTCTACCTGTATCATTTAGATTTATCTTGAAAAATTAATATTGAGTGAAAGAAGCAAGTTAGAGAAGATAAAATACATCATTGTCAAGTTACACTTTACAAACTTTAAACATTAAATGGCATAATCTATATGCAAACTTATGATGATATTGCTGATAGGCAAGCTAGAAAACTAGCTTTCCATTTTATAACTGATTTATTTTGTGTAAAAGTAACTTCTGTTTCATGGAGAGTAAACAGCTTTTTGGGCTTCCCCGGTGGTTCAGTGGTAAAAAATCTGCATGCAAGTTGGAGACACAGGAGACATGAGTTTGATCCCTGGTTTAGGAAGATCCCCTGGAGAAAGGCACGGCAACCCACTCTAGTATTCTTGCCAGGAAAATCCTATGGACAGAGGAGGACACAGTTCATGGGGTGGCAAAAGAGTAGGGCACAACAGAAGTGACTTAGCACACATACAGGCAAACGGGGTTTTGGATTCATTACTGACATATTGCTGATTTTTGTCTTATTTCTATTTCATGAAGTGCAAAAAAATTTTATTTAAAAAGAAAACAGGAATCCAGAAGTGGATGTAACAAAGAAGTGCCACTTGGCAGCCATGGCAGTAGTAGTATCAGTGGCTCCAGGTCAAGGCCCTCCGGAGTGGAGTAACATGGGCAGCACCGGGTATAGGACAGAGATAGCTTTGTATCAGTTTCACTGCTGAACCCCATGACCCACCATTATTGGCCTGCAGGACTCCTTTCCTCATTCTAGACTCAGAGGAGAGGTTGCCGTGATTGGTGGGCTGGTCCTGAAACTGGGAGCCATCACCTGTGGGCTGCCCCAGGGAGATAGGCAAGCATGGAGAACAAACAAGTTTGGTTGGGTTTTCATCCTTTTATTGGTGCCATCTGGTACATTGCTTGTGGAGGAAGTAGGCCCATTGTGCTGCCCCTATTCTGACAATTGAACCACTAGCTCCATTATATAGTTTCACATTGACTTCTCCTCTCTGTTAACCCATGGAAATCCAGTGACTGTTATATGAAAACTTACAGGCTGGGACCTAAGATTGCTGAAAGTGGTCTCTAGTATCAGCAAAAAGGGGGCTCTTTACAGGTACATTCAAGAGAGAAGAGCCTTGTGACCCCATCTGCTGGTGGGGAGGATGAAAGAACTGAGAAATCTACCTGTTCTCTTGGAATAATCACATGTGTTTAAGGACCTAAGCACCCAAAAAATTTATAGTCTAGTGGTATAAAAACGAGAAAGAAAACATAACAACTCAAAAACTATGGGATGCAGCAGAAGCAGTTCTAAAACAGAAGATTATAGCAATACAATCCTACCTCAAGAAACAAGAAAAATATTGAATAGACAACCTAACTTTACACCTAAAACAACTGGAAAAAAGAAGAACAACAACAAAAAAAAAAAACAAAAGTATAGTATAGTATACTATAAGTATAGTTATATACTATACTATACATACTTATATATACTATACTATATATACTTATATACTATACTATATAAGTAGAGTATAGTATAAGGAAATAAATCATAAAGATCCAAGCAGAAATAAATGAAAAGAAATGAAAGAAACAATAGAGAAGATTAATAAAAACTAAAAGCTGGTCCTTTGAGAACATAAACAAAATTGGCAAATCTTTAGCCAGACTCATCAAGAAAATAAGAGAGAGAAATCAAATCAACAAAATTAGAAATGAAAAAGGAGAGGTTACAACAGAAAATGCAAAAATACAAAGGATCATAAAAGACTATTATGAACAACCATATGGCAATAAAATGGATAACCTGGAAGAAATGAACAGATTTTTAGAAAAGTACAATCCTCCAAGACTGAACCAAGAAGAAATAGAAATTATGAACAACCCAATTACAAGCACTGAAATTGAAGCTGTGATCAAAAATATCCAAAAAACAAAAGCACAGGACAATATAGCTTCACAGGAGGAGAATTCTATCAAACATTTAGAGAAGAGCTAATGCCTATCCTTCTGAAACTCTTTCAAAAAACTGCATGGGAAGGAATACTTCCAAACTCATTCTACAAGGCCACAATCACCCTGATACCAAAACCAGACAAAGACAACACAAAAAAAGAAAACTACAGGGCAATATCACTGATGAACATAGATGCAAAAATCCTCAACAAAACTTTAGCTAACAGAATTCAGCAACACATCAAAAAGCTCATATACCATGATCAAGTTGGTTTTATTCCAGGGATGCAAGGATTCTTCAATAAACACAAGTCAATCAATGTGATATGCCATATTAACAAATTGAAAGATAAATACCATATGATAATCTCAATAGATGCAGAAAAAGCCTTTGACAAAATTTAGCACCCAGTTATGATTAAAACTCTTCAAAAAAATGGGCATAGAAGGAACCTACCTCAACATAGTAAAGGCCATACATGATAAGCCTACAGCAAACAACATTCTCAATGTTGCAAAACTGAAAGCATTTCCCCTATGATCAGGAACAAGACAAGGGTATCCACTTTAACTATTATTCAACATAGTTCTGGAAGTCCTAGCTACAGCAATCAATGAAGAAAAATAAATAAAAGGAATCCAGATCGGAAAAGAAGAAGTAAAGCTCTCACTTTTTGCAGATGTTATGATACTGTACATGGGCTTCCATGGTGGCTCATAAGTTAAAGCATCTGCCTGGAATGTGGGAGACCCAGATTCGATCCCTGGGTTGGGAAGATCCCCTGGAGAAGGAAAATGGCAACCCACTCCAGTACTCTTGCCTGGAGAATCCCATGGAGGGAGGAGCCTGTAGGCTACAGTCAATGGGGTCACAAAGAGGTGGACACAACTGAGTGACTTCACTTTCACTTTTACTTTTGATACTGTACATAGAAAACCCTAAAGATAGTGTCAGAAGATTACTAGAGCTAATCAGTGAATTTAGCAAAGTTGCAGGATACAAAATCAATACACAGAAATCACTTGCATTTCTATATACTAGCAATGAAAATCAGAAAGAGAAATTAAGGAATCAATTCCATTCACCACTGCAACAAAAAGAATTAAATATCTAGGAATAAACTTACCTAAGGAGACAAGAGAATTGTACACAGAAAAAATAAGACACTGATGAAAGAAATAAATATTTGACATAAATAAATGGAGAGATATTCCATGTTTCTGAGAAGAATCAATATTGTGAAAATGACTACACTACTAAATGCAATCTACAGATTCAATGCAATCCCTATCAAATTACCAACAGCACTTTTTACAGAACTAGAACAAAAAATTTCACAATTCATATGGAAACACAAAAGACCCCAAATAGCCAAAGCAATCTTGAGAAAGAAGAATGGAGCTGGGGGAATCAACCTTCCTGACTTCAGATTATACTACAAAGCTACAGTCATCAAGACAGTATGGTACTGGCACAAAAACAGAAATATAGACCAATGGAACAAGATGGAAAGCCCAGAAATAAACCCATGCACCTATGGGTACCTTATTTTTGACAAAGGAGGCAAGAATATACAATGAGGCAAAGACAGACTCTTCAGTAAATGGTGCAGGGAAAACTGGACAGCTACAGGTAAAAGAATGAAATTAGAACACTTCCTAACACCATGCACAAAGATAAACTCAAAATGGATTAAAGACCTAAATGTAAGACCAGACCCTATAAAACTCTTAGAGGAAAACATAGGCAGAACATTCGATGACATAAATCAAAGCAAGATCCTCTATGATCCACCTCTTCGAGTAATGGAAATTAAAATAGAAGTAAACAAGTGGGACCTGATTAAACCTAAAACCTTTTGCACAGCAAAGGAAACTATAATCAAGGTGAAAAGACAACCCTTAGAATAGGAGAAAATAATAGCAAATGAAACAACTGACAAAGGATTAACTTCCAAAATATACAAGCAGCTCGTACAACTCAATACCAGAAAAACAAACAACCCAATCAAAAAGTGGGAAAAAGACCCAAACAAGCATTTCTCCAAAGAACACATACAGATGACTAACACATGAAAAGATGCTCAACATTGCTCATTATTAGAGAAGTTCAAATCAAAATGACAGTGAGATATCACCTCACATCAGTCAGAATGGCCATCATCAAAAAGTCTACAAACAATAAATGCTGGAGAGGGTGTGGAGAAAAGGGAATGTTCTTGCATTGTTGGTAGGACTGTAAATTGATACACCCACTATGGAAGATGGTATGGAGATGCCTTAAAAAACTAGGAATAAAACCACCCTATGACCCAGCAATCCCATATTTAATTTGATTATCCCCTACCTTTCATAAATAATTTCCTAAGTCTTTCAAATATTTTTAATTAATCTATTTTTTATTGAATGATAATTGCTTTACAGAATGTGCTGTTTTCTGCCAAACCTCAGCATGAATCAGCCATAGGCATACATATATCCCCTCCCTTTTGAAACTCCTTCCAATCTCCCTCCCCATCCCACCCCTCTAGGTTGATACAGATCCCCTGTTTGAGTTTCCGGAGCCATACAGCAATCCCATTGGCAATCTATTTTACATATGGTAATGTAAGTTTTCATGTTACTCTTTCAAATATTTTTAAAATCCCAAATGGAAGTAAGCCTGCTGACTCATCTAGTGATTTCCATATTTTACAAAACTCTAAGTCAACTGTGTGAAAGGAAATAAATTATTTAATACTTTCACGTTTTGTAAAAGTACAATTTTGATTATAACATATTTTCTTTCACAATTTTTATTATTTATTCTACACACAAACATGACAATATTCCCCTGGACTCAGAAAAATCCTCTTTATTTCTTAGACCATGAAGAAATCCAAAGCTGAGAGCTAATTGATGAGAAAAATGACAGTTTATAGCATTTTTAAAAGAGTCTGGAATCTAAACTTCACTAATTGTAGTTTCCTTGGAAGCATAGAGGTTTATATTAAATCTCATCACATTTTAATCTCCATTTAATTATCATAGATCAGCCTTCAAATGCCTGCTGATGAGAAAGAAAATCACACAGGAGATGGTAACCAAGGAGCACAGGAAAAGTTACAAGGCATCCTCTATTCCTTTGCTTATGTGGTAAAAACTAATCAGTATTCTCACATAGTCTCCCAAAATAGATAAACTCGTGCTACAGTGAAGCCAGTCCTTCTGTGTGCATCACTACCCAAGAACCTCCACTAATTGTTAACAGCTACAGGTTGCTTGAAAGCTTTTGTCTTCTTTGGGTATCACATTTGGCAGCAGAGCTCTGGGGATGTTTCTATTTCTGTGTGAGATTCTCCTGAGACTACTGCCTCCAGTAACATTCAGAGTAATGGTTCAGCTCCTCCCTACAAACCATGAGAGTCTGTGGTTTGCTACCATGCCAGACACATCAATCATTATGCCTACCACCCCTTACAAAGAAACAGCCTTTCCACAGTTCCTGCTGAAGAAATTAGCCACCATTTCTGCAACTGCAGGGAAGGCCATATTATGAATCACATAACCCACCTCCTCTATCTCCCTAGGGCCACAACTGATTAGAAAATGGGGGGTATCTGACCAAAGGTGAGGCCACCTTTCAGCTGCCTGGTGGCCTGTAAGTTGGCTTACTGTGAAAAGCTTAACAGAGTTCATTAAAATCTCGCTTTGGAAGCTGGGAAATACAGTGAGAATTGGTGCCCGCAGTTGGAAATTAAAGTAAAAGATGGCTCAAATGGAAGCCATGGGGTGAAGGAGAGGACATGATGGGCCAGATCAAGTTATGAAGAAGAAAACAGGAGTGGGGAGAGAATATTAAGAAGGACCACTGTAAAAGCAGCAGGTTTTGGTTGAAAGAGCAGTAGTGACAGAGAAAGGTTGAGTGATATCACTGGGGAGCACTACAGCAAAACTCTACATGTCACTTGCTGAGAACGACTTACCAGTTCCTTTCTGCACCAGGCCTTCCTTTACCAAATTGCGTATCTTAATACTGAGCCTCTATTCTTATTACAGAATAACACTGTGTCACTTGAAGTAGCCTGAATGACCAAAGAAAGGAAATGATTTTTGCTTTTACTTCATTTTAAAGCAGACACATTGCAAAATTTATGAAACCTTATTGCAGCCTCACGGTTATTTTCTCTTCAAACACTTACTTTGCTTACAGGATCTCCAAAGTACCTTTATAATTTTTTTTTTAATTTACCATTACTTTTCTGACTAAAATGCCAATTTAAACTCAGTGGGAAATACAAAGTTAAGCAAGAAATTTGAGAAGTTATTGTAATATTTATGGCCTTCTAATCCCTGCATAATCTTTCATACATGACATAGATGTTTATCATGGTGGAGCATTATTAGGAGAAGCAGATAATGGAGAGTAGGAATACAATACTCCTTAATTTTGTGGAGTACCAGACAACTGAGCCATACCAATATCAAAAAAGAAAAAGGAGTGCACTGGTCCTGTTTTGAACTCACTAAATATTCCCAATTTTTCACATCCAAACCACTCTTGAGTTTAACATAATAATGCCAAACAGAAAAGAAAACCAGATATTTTTAAGGATTTTTTTAAGTGTAGCTGCACTTAACAGAAAAAAATAAGGAAAAGGCAATTGAACAAAAAATTCCCCACAAGTAACATTGAATTCCCCAAGGAAGTTATTTATAGTTGGGTCCAGAGTTACATATTTGATTTTTGTAGGTTAAAGAAAAAATGCCATCAGAGTTTTACAAAAGATTTCTGTTTTTCATGCTTCAGGTATCAGACAGCCAATGACCCTGAGTGAAAAGAAAAGGAAAAAATAGATTCTCTTTTTCTGAGATATACATAGTGCCCACTCTTAGTTGTTATTTCAAAGACTATAGTACTTTACATGTTTCAAAGTTTTAAGTCTTTTGTCTTACGATTTATAGTTTTATTGTCATTCACAAAATCATTAATTGACTCTAGATTATAAATGAAATTATACACGGAATTCTTTTGTTTCTTCTTCAAGTAAAAATTTGAAAAATTCTCCATGATTCTATTAACACACAACATCTTCTTAAGCAATAATTACAACTGATGAAACATTTGTAATTATAAAATCATAGCAAATCAAACTAAAACCACAATGGGATACTGTAATTTAAAGATGAGTTTGTCTTTCTGTCACTCAATCTTGTGTACACTTTATATTCTTGATACTCAGTTTTTTATTTATGAGTATAAATCCAACCTGAAAGTGTCACTTTTTTCTGTCAAACTATAACAAAGAAGTTGGTAGTGAAGACTCTTGAGAGTCCCTTGGACTTCAAGGACATCAAACAAGTCAATCTTAAAGGAAATCAACCCTGAATATTCACTGGAAGGACTGATGCTGAAACTGAACCTCCAATACTTGGCCACCTGATGCAAAGAGCCAACTCATTAGAGAAGACCCTGAGGCTTGGAAAGATTGAAGGCAGGAGGAGAAGGGGATGAAAGAGTACGAAATGATTGGATGGCATCACTGACTCAATGGACATGAGTTTGAGCAAACTCCAGAAGATAGTGAAGAACAGGGAAGCCTGGCATGCTGCAGTCCATGGGGTTGCAAAGAGTCAGTTAAATTTTCATGTTAGCCTCATTTGATTCACAATGACACAGATACACAACCATATCAAAAATTAGAGTCTAAACAAACATGCTTGAGAACAAAAGTGGGTAGAAAATTAGATCAACAGTCTCTTTTAACCTTAATTAAGTGACCAAACTCATAAACAAACACTGCCTTTGTTGCTTTACTATAGAATCCCACACAATTTATACCCAAAAGCCTAGAAAGGTGCTCCAGAGATACTGTCACTAATGCCAAAATGCCTTGATAAACTCCAATAGCAATTAATTATTTTAAAATATACTATCAAGTATCAAGAATAAAATAAAACTTCCCAAGCATGATAAAATAAACATGCATTACACATACTGGAGAAAATTTTAGATGTATGCTGCTCATGTTCTGAAACAAGGCAGGGACACCCACTATTACAGCTCTTATTCAATATAGTACAGAACTTCCTTGTCAATAAATAAATTAATTTATTAAAAGAAAATACATGTAAGAATTTAAAAGAAAGGATATGTTTGTCTTAGCAGACAACAACAAAGAAAATCAACAAACTATTAAATAGGTAAGAAAGTAAAGTAAGTTTACTGCATTTAAAATCCAACTTTAAAACAATATTGTTCCTTTAAAGCAGCAGTAACTCAATAGAATATGTTACAGAAATAAGAATCTATAAAACTCAAGAAACACTGTAGGGTATATAGGGATTATTCAGCAAAATATTCATGAAATGTTCTGGGAGAAAATTTTAACAACATATTATAAGACCACTAGAAAAAGACCTGAAGAATGGATTAAAATAACATGCTTGAGGATAAGATGATGAACATTTTAAAGATGCCAATTTTCCCCAAATCAGTCTACATATTCAATAAAAGTCATATTAAAATCTTAGAAAAAATAATTTTAGAATATGGCAGTGATTCTTAAATTTACATCAAAGAATAAAGATCTGTGAATAGCTATGAAATTTTTTAAAAGAACAAATCTAGAGTACTTACCTTTCCAGATCTTAAGACACACTTTATTTTTTTTTGAATGTATCAAATAACTTTATTTTTTTTTTAATTTACAATATTGTATTGGTTTTGCCATATATCAACATGAATCCACCACAGGTATACACGTGTTCCCCATCCTGAACCATCCTCCCTCCTCCCTCCCTGTACCATCCGTCTGGGTCATCCCAGTGCACCAGCCCCAAGCATCCAGTATTGTGCATCGAACATGGACTGGCGACTCATTTCATATATGATGTTTCAATGTCATTCTCCCAAATCATCCCACCCTCTCCCTCTCCCACAGAGTCCATAAGACTGTTCTATACATCAGTGTCTCTTTTGCTGTCTCACATACAGGGTTATCGTTACCATCTTTCTAAATTCCATATATATGCGTTAGTATATTGTATTGGTGTTTTTCCTTCTGGCTTACTTCACTCTGTATAATAGGCTCCAGTTTCATCCACCTCATTAGAACTGATTCAAATGTATTCTTTTTAATGGCTGAGTAATACTCCATTGTGTATATGTACCACTGCTTTCTTATCCATTCATCTGCTGATGGACATCTAGGTTGCTTCCATGTCCTGGCTATTATAAACAGTGCTGTGATGAACATTGGGGTACACGTGTCTCTTTCCCTTCTGGTTTCCTCAGTGTGTATGCCCAGCATTGGGATTGCTGGGTCATAAGGCAGTTCTATTTCCAGTTTCTGAAGGAATCTCCACACTGTTCTCCATAGTGGCTGTACTAGTTTGCATTCCCACCAACAGTGTAAGAGGGTTCCCTTTTCTCCACGCCCTCTCCAGCATTTATTGCTTGTAGACTTTTGGATAGCAGCCATTCTGACTGGCGTGAAATGGTACCTCATAGTGGTTTTGATTTGCATTTCTCTGATAATGAGTGATGTTGGGCATCTTTTCATGCGTTTGTTAGCCATCTATATGTCTTCTTTGGAGAAGTGTCTATTTAGTTCTTTGGCCCATTTTTTGATTGGGTTGTTTATTTTTCTGGAATTGAGCTGTAGGAGTTGCTTGTATATTTTTGAGATTAGTTGTTTGTCAGTTGCTTCATTTGCTATTATTTTCTCCCATTCTGAAGGCTGTCTTTTCGTCTTCCTTATAGTTTCCTTTGTTGTGCAGAAGCTTTTAAGTTTAATTAGGTCCCATTTGTTTATTTTTGCTTTTATTTCCATTATTCTGGGAGATGGGTCATAGAGGATCCTGCTGTGATGTATGTCAGAGAGTGTTTTGCCTATGTTCTCCTCTAGGAGTTTTATAGTTTCTGGTCTTATGTTTAGATCTTTAATCCATTTTGAGTTTATTTTTGTGTATGGTGTTAGAAAGTGTTCTAGTTTCATTCTTTTACAAGTGGTTGACCAGATTTCCCAGAACCACTTGTTAAAGAGATTGTCTTTAATCCATTGTATATTCTTGCCTCCTTTGTCAAAGATAAGGTGTCCATAGGTGCGTGGATTTATCTCTGGGCTTTCTATTTTGTTCCATTGATCTATATTTCAGTCTTTGTGTCAGTGCCATACTGTCTTGATGACTGTGGCTTTGTAATAGAGCCTGAAGTCAGGCAGGTTGATTCCTCCAGTTCCATTCTTCTTTCTCAAGATTGCTTTGGCTATTCGAGGATTTTTGTATTTCCATACAAATTGTGAAATTATTTGTTCTAGCTCTATGAAGAATACCATTGGTAGCTTGATAGGGATTGCACTGAATCTATAAATTGCTTTGTGTAGTATACTCATTTTCACTATATTGATTCTTGCAATCCATGAACATGGTATATTTCTCCATCTATTTGTGTCCTCTTTGATTTCTTTCACCAGTGTTTTATAGTTTTCTATATATAGGTCTTTAGTTTCTTTAGGTAGATACATTCCTAAGTATTTTATTCTTTTCATTGCAATGGTGAATGGAATTGTTTCCTTAATTTCTCTATTTTCTCATTATTAGTGTATAGGAATGCAAGGGATTTCTGTGTATTGATTTTATATCCTGCAAATTTACTATATTCATTGATTAGTTCTAGTAATTTTCTGGTGGAGTCTTTAGGGTTTTCTATGTAGAGGATCATGTCATCTGCGAACAGTGAGAGTTTTACTTCTTCTTTTCCAATTTGGATTCTTTTTATTTCTTTTTCTGCTCTGATTGCTGTGGCCAAAACTTCCAAAACTATGTTGAATAATAATGGTGAAAGTGGGCACCCTTGTTAAGACATACTTTAAACCCATGAAATCAGCTTGTTATTGCTGTTCAAACAGATGAGGAGACTAGCAAAATATAACAGAAAGCCCAGAAACACCATTTTTTTTCTTATGATTTATATAAAGGAGACCTTCATCTCCATCTTCTATTTAGCTCTCTACATCTGCTTTCATATTTAGATCTTTTATCAAACTGGAGTTCATCTACATGTATGGTATAGGAAGCATCCAAATGTATTTTTCTCAATACTATCTACTAAATTATTAGTCCATTTCCCACTGAGTCTATGGAGAAAAATACACATGATGTCTTTCAGCAAAAGACACCACAAAGTTAGCAGAACAGTTCCAGATTAGAAGAAAATATTTGAAATATCTAAATTGGACAAAGGATTTACATGGTATTCAATGGAGTACTACAAATCATGGGATTCCCAGGTGGCATTAGCAGTAAAGAACCTGACTGCCAATGCAGGAGATGTAAGAGATGTGGGTTCAGTCCTTGGATTGGGAAGATCTCCTGGAGGAGGCAATCTCACTCCTGTATTCTTATCTGGAGAATCTCATGTACAGAGGAGCCTGGTGGGCTACAGTCCATAGGGTCACAAAGAGTTGGACATGCCTGAAGCAACTTAGCTCACACACACTATAAATCATATTTTTAGACAAAAATTAGAAAACACAATAGAAAAAATGGCCTAAGAGTATGAATGGGAAATTCACTAATGGACAACCCAAAATATTAATAAGAATATGGAAAAGATGTTCAACCTCCCTAAGGACCAGTGAGAGCAAATAAAACTAACATGAAATAGTATCATATGGTCATTAGGATGGTAAAATTACAGCATGAGCAATATCAAATATTAGCAAAGATATAAGAAAATGTTAACATCCATTGTTAGTATTATGAATGCAAACTGGGACAGACATTCTGGAAAGCATGAAATTGTGTACTATTACTCTTGAGAGTCCCTTGGACTGCAAGGAGATTCAACCAGTCCATTCTAAAGGAGATCAGCCCTGGGATTTCTTTGGCAGGAATGATTCTAAAGCTGAAACTCCAGTACTCTGGCCACCTCATGTGAAGAGTTGACTCATTGGAAAAGACTCTGATGCTGGAAGAGATTGGGGGCAGGAGGAGAAGGGGATGACAGAGGATGAGATGGCTGGATGGCATCACTGACTCGATGGATGTGAGTCTGGGTGAACTCCAGGAGTTGGTGATGCACAGGGAGGCCTGGCATTCTGTGATTCATAGGGTCGCAAAGAGTCGGACACAACTGAGCAACTGAACTGAACTGAATACATAGTTTGTTGACTACTAACCTTAGAGAAACAGAATGTTCATCATAGCATGACTTTTGGTAGCAAGTATTTTGGAGGGATCCTAGACATTCATCAGTAGAAGAAAGGATAAGTACAATATGGCATACACAAATGATGGCATGGAGTAGTCATAAATAGTGAGCCAGATATACATGTAACAACGTGGGTACATACAAAAGAATACAGTAGTTCTCAAAAAAAGTAAGATGAGAATGACATGGCCATATAATTTATGTAAATCAAAAACACAAAGCTAAAGAACAATATATATTTCTAAGTCAGATGCATACCTAAGTAAACATATGGTTTGTATGTTAGGAGGCTGAATATTAAATACAGTAGAGAAGGTGAATGGGTGTTGGGTGGGGAAAAGTGAATGAGTATGGTAAAGAAAGAATAAATCATAAACAGAAAAAGGACCAAACGATTAAAATATTCTATGAACATAGAATATTATTAATTCAATATTCAGCACCTGAGATCCACATACAACAGGGTTTAGAAGCCAGTGGTGTCATAGGACTAGAAAAGAATCAGCTTTAAAGAGAGAAAGAATTGACAAAAATACCACTTGTTGCAAACAGTTCATGTAAGGAAAGGAGTCCAAAAAAGAACAAAATAAATAATTATCCTTCCTTTACTGAAAGTGGTAAAAATAATTTCACTATCTTCAATTTCTTCATATTCCTTACTTTGTACAGGTAGATTGAATGCTTTTTCAAAAGTATTCTGGCAATAACACACACCAGAAAAATCTAGCTGTTTTTTTCTAATTGCTTGCTTATTTCTGCTTTCCTTTTACTGACAGCTTGTACCACTACTTATGCTCTGTTTACTACCACCTACGACCAACAGCGGAGCAGGCAATGGCACCCCACTCCAGTACTCTTGCCTGGAGAATCCCATGGATGGAGGAGCCTGGTAGGCTGCAGTCCATGGGGTCGCTAAGAGTCGGGCACGGCTGAGCGACTTCACTTTCACTTTTCACTTTCATGCACTGGAAAAGGAAATGGCAACCCACTCCAGTGTTCTTGCCTGGAGAATCCCAGGGATGAGGGAGCCTGGTGGGCTGCCATCTATGGGGTCACACAGAGTCGGACATGACTGAAGCGATTTAGCAGCAGCAGCAGCATGACCGACAGATCCTTTCCTGATCTCATTGTGATCATTTGTGTGATTTAAATGGCTCATTATTATTATCAGTTAGCTTATTTTTATGATAGGCATGCCCTATCAACACTCCTTAGTGAAAATATACTTCTGTAATCTTTTCCCATATTCTCTGGTTTGTTTATTCTAAGTCACTTCATCACTGACTGTGAATATGGTTTTATATTAGAGTGTTCCAGATGTAGGACCATATTTATATGGTCTAAACTAACTCCTTCCCAGCAAGGAGGCTGTAGATATAGACTTGGCTAAAGAAGAGAAAATAGTATTAGTGAGCAGCTAGCCATTCTCTTCCATAGCTGGATCTTCTCCATTCTTGTCATTAAATCTATTTCACTCTTTCTCACACATGTAGAACACACCTGCTCTCCATCAGGGAGTGGCAGCTCCAAGTTTTATTCAGCCACTTCTTGCAATTCAAGTCCAGGATCGCTAGGTGAGATGTAGTCTTCTCCATCAGATCTAAATATGGTTCCTTATGGCCCAGCATCCTATTACACTAAAAAGATACCTGTTTCTCTACATCTCATACTCAGTGGTTGAACAAGCACACTATGGTTTCACAGTGACTATCCAGTGAACACTTCCCATTTGGAAAGAGGGGCAAATGGAGGGACACAGCAGACATAGGTCTAATAGCAATCCTGAAATCCTATTAGGCAGACATTTTAGGAGCCCTGCCATCTAGGTGTAGGTCCTTAAGTAGAGCCTGATTCTGCTCTTTGAGAAAATCTCCATAGTTTTTTGCTTTCTCAAATAAATATTTCCGTCTTTAGCGAATTTCCTCCTTTCATTAATCAACTTTGGCCACACCTGAAGTGAGTGTTAGGGAGAAGATTCTTCTTGAAATCTATATCAAGCTCTCTAAGCTGCCTCCTGCAGTTAAGAGACAAGAATATTCTACATCTCAAATAATCAAAGTGATTTTATCCTGGGTGTGTGGCTTCTTGGCCATATAGTCTCCTTAGAAACATAGCAAGCACTTAGTATTTTTGCTTCCAGTAGTATTTTTCCTTCCAGTAGTTCATTCTATGTGCCGTATCCAAAGTTATTTTTGGACACAAATCTCAAACCTGTCTTTTGTCCTTTGCCTCTTTGCCCCAATGCCTCACATTCTCAATTTAATACTGGCTATGTTGAGGCTCTCTGGAACAGCAGGTGAGAACTTTCCCTCTAAATGAAATCTTTTCCTGACCTTCTTTATTCATCTGTGAATTTTTAGCACCTTTAACAAAACTTTCATTATTTTTTTCATATGAACTATCACAGTTTAAGTATAGAAGCTGTGGTTATTTTTTTCAACCTTTCTAGGCCTCAGATATCTGAATTCTATATTCTTCCACTTCTGCTTGAAATGGCCAATTGTTTCCAGATCCTTTCTTACAATGTGCACGTGCATGTGTGCTCAGTCACTTCAGTTGTATCTGACTCTTTGCAACCCTATGGACTATAGCCCACCAGGCTCCTCTGTCCATGGGGATTCTCCAGGCAAGAATACCAGAGTGGGTAGCCTATCCCTTCTCCAGGGGATGTTCCTGATCCAAAATAGTATAGTAGTATTAGTCACTCAGTCATGTCCAACTCTTTGTTACCCCATGGACTGTAGCCTGCCAGGCTCCTCTGTCTATGGAATTTGATCCCTGGGTCAGGATGATCCATCCCCTGGAGAAGGGAATGGCTACCCACAAGAATACTGGAGTGGGTAGCCATTCCCTTCTCCAGGGGATCATCCTGACCCTGGAATCAAATTCCCATTTCCTGTGTCTCCTGCACTGCAAGTGGATTCTTTACCACGGAGCCACAGGGGAAGGCCTTTTTTAGAATATTGCCTTATAAAATTTCTTAAAAATAGATATCAGTAACCAATACAAACTCCTCAAATTTAGATTGTCCACCTTGTCCCAGTAGCTGCCTGCTCAGTCAGCATATGGTATGCCTTCCAAGTTGATAATAGCTTGATTAAGCATTTTATCAGCACACAAACATTTCATCAGCACACAATCATTTTGCCCAGCCTGCTGTATCTTTCTTTGTCATTCACAGACCAAATTCTAAGTCAAAATTACATGTTTCAGGGACTTCCCTGGTGGTCCAGTGGTTAAGACTTTGTGTTCCAATGCAGGAGGTATAGGTTTGATCCCTGGTTGGGGAGCTAAGATCTCACATGCCTTGTGGTCAAAAAATCACAACATAAAAAACTGAAGCAATATTGTAAAAATGCAATAAAGACTTTTAAAATGGTCAACATCAAAAAAAAATTTTTTTAACTATATGTTTTATACTTTTGTCACAGCACAGTATCCCAATTCTAGAAAAAATTTTTTAGTTGTCAGGATATGCCATGGGCTTCCCTGGTGGTTCAGTGGTAAAGAATCTGCAGCAGAAGCTGCAGGAGACAAGGGATCGATCCCTGCATCAGGAAGATCCCCTGGAAGAGGGCATGACATCCCACTACAATATTCTTGCCTGGAGAGTCTCATGGACAGAGGAGCCTGGTGGGCTGCAGTCTATAGGGTCGCAAAAAGTCAGACTTAGCATGCACACACAATATGCCAATTTATGCTTTGGTATCTAATAAACACTGAAATCTCAGCAGCTTAACAGAACAGAAGTTTGTGCCTCTCCAATCTTCATTGCTGTTCAGTTTCTAAGTTGTGTCCGATTCTTTGTGACCCCACAGACAGCAGCATGGCAGACTTCTCTGTCCATTACTGTCTCCTGGAGTTTGCTCAAACTCCATTGAGTCCATTGAGTCAGTGATGCCATCCAACCATCTCATCCTCTGTCATACCCTTCTCCTCCTGCCTTCAGTCTTTCCCAGAATCAGGGTCTTTTCAAATGAGTCAGTTCTTCATGTGAGCTGTTCAAAGTATTGGAGTTTCAGCTTCAGCATCAGTCCTTCCAATGAATATTCAGGACTGATTTCCTTTAGGATGGACTGGTTGGATCTCCTTGCTGTCCAAGGGACTCAAGAGTCTTCTACAGTTCAAAAGCATCAGTTCTTCAGCACTCAGTCTTCTTTACGGTCCAACTCTCACATCCATACACGACTACTGGAAAAATCACACCTTTGACTATATGGACCTTTGTCGGCAAAGTAATGTCTCTGCTTTTTAATATGCTGTTTAGGTTTGTCATGGCTTTTCTTCCAAGGACCAAGCATCTTTTAATTTCTGCAATTGGACAGTTCTCCTAGACTGTTCTCTGACCAGTGATTCAGGAACCCAGATTACTTCAATCTTGTGGCATGTATTTGCTCAGCAGAGTATCACTTTCAGTTGCCCAGATTAGAGACAGAAAGTGAATCAAGAATCTCACTGGAGATTTTAGGTGCAGGCCTAGAAATGTCACTTTTGGAATTAGTTGATTGGCAAAAGCATAACTACAAGGAAAGTTGGGAAATATTAGTATATGTCCTGAAAAAGGAAGTAGAATGGGTGAGCATCTAGCCAGTTGCACAACAAACTTTGCCAAATATAACCACAAAATACATCACAATTACTTTTTTCCGCTAGGAAACAAAATCTCTCACTTTTTTCTCTCCCCAATTCCATTTCCATCATCCACCATCTTCCTCAGAGGTAATCAGAGTTAATAAATGTTGAATATCTTTCCAGATTTTATCTATTTATTTACCTCTCCATAAATCCCCATCCTGCTCCTTCTAAAGACAATGAATGTGAATATGATTGAGAAGGTCTTCAGATACTGAATGAGCCACTTTTACTAGCGGGCTGGGCTACTGTATTTTAAAGGCTTGTACATGTCCATGAACATTCTATCCTCCACTCCACATCATTTTTTCCATCCAACTAAGTGCAGCCAGGCCTCTAAAATAGGTCAACTTCTAAATCATTTCCTTCTTCTAATTTCCTTCTGTCTGGTTCTCATTCACTTTCTCTCTGTCTCACTGTTTAACCTTTTCCCCATTAGTAATCCTAGACTTTATTCTTCCATGCTGCCAGCCAGGGGATGACAAAACTCTAAGGTTTGGATTTATTATAAAATTTTAAAGGAGATAAAAATATCACTTGGACTTCTGGTCTAAGATTTAGAAGTCAACCCAGATTTATAAGAAATCTTTATGAAAGGTTATTGATTACTTGGCCATTTCTGCAATTGTTCCTTTAATATTCAGCACCTTCCGGGGCTCCATGGAAGGAAGGTTGTATCATGCAATGAAGAATTCAAATGTTTATGCTGCCTTGTTGAGGTGTGCAGTATGGCAGCCCTGGGAAGACAGTTGATTGATAGAGTAGAGCATGATTAGGGAATTTCTGACTCCACAGACACAATTCTACCAGATACCATTACAATCCAGTCGAATCTCACAGTAAACAGTTTTTTTTTTTTTACTAATATTGGTTGACAATAAACACACTATTCTGAAATTTGTTTTTATCATTTAATAGATCATGCCTATCTTCCAAAAATATATCTAGATTCATATACAAAAATGAATATATATATGCACATTTATTATATATGTATATATATAAAGGAAGCATTAATTTTCATTTTAATGGATAAGTAGTATTTTCTTGTACCCTAATTTATTTAACCATTCCTCACTGCTAGACACTTGTATGTGTTTATTTGTGTGTGTATATATATATATACTTGTTTATTCATTTGGATTGTGGTTTCTGGATTTAACTCCTAAAAGAAGGATTTATAAATGTAAATTAATGTATTTCTAATGTTTAAAAATATTGCCAAATTGCCCCTCCAAAGACCTGTACATTACCAGTATCTAAAAGTGATTTTCCCCCATCTTATCACCAAAATTCATGTTATCAATCTTTAAATTTTGACAATCAGGTTTGTGAAAATTTTGTATTTAATAACTGTTTTAAAATTGCACATTTTATTAATGGGGTTGAAGACCTTCCTCATAGCAGAATAATACAAATAGCCTCCTGGATTTCCTAATATTTTATAGGCTTTTTAAACATTTAAATGCTTAATCTAATATGTATTTTAGTACATGGTATGAGAAAAAATCCAACTTCCAAATGAATATCTATATTTAGTTTCAATCACCAAATTTTGATAGCCCCGATCAGTATGACTGATGGAAATTTGATGCCCTCATTGTGTGTCCCATTACGACTTATGGAAGTCACCCAAACAAACCCTACAAGCCAAACAATAAGCCAAAGACTTTGCTGCTGTTGTCTCACAAAGACCACCCAGTTTTTCTTTCTTGCTCTTCCATTCTTGTGCCCAGGCCAACACCCCTCTAGGTCACTTTGTAAAATTTTATCACTATATACTACATCATAGGCGTGTTAAGTGTCTTCTCTCCAGATTATTCCAAATTTGGCCAATTCTGGGATCAGTAGAGACATAAGAAGAATGTCCTCCTCCCCGACTTTAGTGTCAAACTTTGACATTTGGATATTGAGTCAAATCTGCTTGTTTCTCAATCTTCCGTAGTCTTTCTTGGGTCATTCTTGCCACCACAGAATGTCACAGAGTCCTCATCAAAATGGTTCGATAAATCTGTCCTTTATTTCTTTATGAATAAAAGTTCAAAGGTTTTTCCAAAGAGGGACAGATGCCATACCATTGCCATCTGTGGTTCTCAATGCCTTCTTATGTATGAAATTAAATTCATAGGTAAGCTACCTAAATATAGAATTTCAAATTATATATCTTAAATTCAAATTATAATATATAAAAACTTTATATTTTAAAAGAAGAATTAATGGAAATAAATTTATAATAAAAAATTATGTACTTCAGTGTGAAATGCTTTCAGAAAATTACACTAAAAAGTTTGATAAAGAAATCTGATACTTATCTGTATGTCTACAACCACAGTGAAACTCCAATGAAGTCTGATACTGGTACTTTGCAGTAACATTTCCTTCAACGATGTGATTTTTCAGAATAACAAGAAATTTTTGGTAAGGTGAAAAAGCCAAATTTTCTGATGATTTATTTAGTGATTTCATTCTGGGAAAATTCAGTTTATATAACAACTTGCAAAAAAATATGATTGGATATAAAAACATGATTGTATGAAAAAAATATGATTGAATGTATGTTTTTTACATTTATACTCAGATAATTATAAATAGGATTTTTAAATATACACATTAATGTCTGGTTGGACATTCAATATTTATGAGTCACATAAGTCTTCATTCTCTGGGAATGTCTCATCTGTGGAGACAATCTAGCATTGTGATAGCCACCAGTGGTATTCCCCCTCCTCCTTCACTGTAAGAATATAAGAATGCCTCATAAATTTCTAAACACTCCATCAAGGGTGGTATCACATACTTTGGAAATGACTAATCAAAAACACCATTTCCTCATCACTGGGCTGTCTCCATCAAACTCAAACCCAAATTCCCTCCTCAAATGTTTACAAAACAAAACTACCAGAATTAGCAATGGTATTAAATAGATGCTTTTTAAAAAGGAGGGAAGGTAGTGTTTGTGCTAACAGCATTGGGTCCAACTTAGCTAAACAAATGTGTTTTATAATAATATAAAAATAAAGCAGAATACTCTTCAGTAATCAAGAGAGAAAACAAAGATTTTTTTTTTAATCTCTTCAGGGATTTGACCATCTTGGATCTTCAGCATTTAGTACAGTGCACATAGAAAATGTGTCACAAATAGTAATTGAATGAACAATGTTACTGTTATCTATCAACCTTCCCTGTAATAGGTTTTCTTTCTCTCCTGTTTTTCAGTTTTGCTAAGCAGGTACTGATTCTATAACGTGGCTTCCTTTATTAAGTTCTTGTCATTCCACTGTTTTTAATTCACATTTTTCCTTAGCTGAAGTTCATATAAAGACAGCCCTCTCATATTGCACAAAAATAATCATCTTTGTCGACTCTTCCAATGAGCTAACATTCCATGATAAATTTAATTCACTGTACTATTTTAATCATTAAATTGTACTTTATGTTCATGTCTTGTGAGTGTCAATGGATCACTGGTTTAATGGAGTGTAATAAATGAGTTCTTAATTGATTATTGTTCTCATTAATCACTGCATTTCCACAAAGAATATCTGTGAAACACACAGACATGTGATGCTTCAGAGCACAGAGTAAAGAATGGATGCCAAACATAGAAATATAATTTTGAAAACTCAGGAAAGATAAATCCTAGAGCATCACATATTAGAATCATATTGATAGTTAGAATTTTTTAACTCAGCCTCCACCATAAAGCGTAATTTGGTTTTAAGAAATGTCTATAATAAAAACCAGTTCCTCAAGGTGTAATTTCCTGATCAAAATGGGTTTTTACCCCCACACAGCAATAATGTTGCAAGACATCCCAGGTGTTTAGACTGATAGCCACTGATATTTCAAATTGTGACTATGTACTGCACTGCCATTTCTGCAACAGACAGTGATGGCTATTTGGTATAACGCAAGCTTAAAGTACTCTACAATATAAAGGAATAGCTTTTGGAAACAGCTACACATTCCACTACCACTATTAAAGAACCAATGACAAAGAGATATTCGCCTATCCTTCTAAAGTGTATTTTATTTGAAATGTCCTTGTAAAGGAGTAAAAAGCAAGTCCTTTTATTCCAAGCACTTGACAAGAACACTGGAAATATAGAGAAAATTGTACTCATTTCTTCTGAATAGTAAATCAATTGCTTCATCTAATCTTATTCTGCCATTTCAACACTCAGAATGCTATTATGGATATCTGCTTTAAAAAGATCTTTATCAATCTGCTCTATTACTGGGGGACTTAAAGCTTAGAAGGTTAAATTTAACTAATGTTGAAAGGCTAGAACAAGGCAAAAATGGGGTTTAAATCCTGATATTGAGCCCTAATTAGATGTTCTTTACATTACACCCCCAGTTCAATTCAGTTCAGTTCAGTCGTTCATTCGTGTCCAACTCTTTGTGACCCCATGGACTGCAGCACGCCAGGCTTCCCTGTCCATCACCAACTCCCAAAGCTTGCTCAAACTCATATCCATCGAATTGGTGATACCATCCAACCATTTCATCCTCTGTCATCCTCTTCTCTTCCTACCTTCAATCTTTCCCAGCATCAGGGTCTTTTCCAATGTGTCAGTTCTTCTCATCAGGTGGCCAAATTATTGGAGCTTCAGCATCAGTCCTTCCAATGAATATTCAGGACTGATTTCCTTTAGGATGGACTGGTTTTATCTCCTTGCAGTCCAAGAGTCTTCTCCAACACCCCAGTTTAAATACATCAATTCTTTGTCACTCAACTTTCTTTATTATCCAGCTCTCACATCCATACATGATTGCTGGAAAAACCATAGCTTTGACTAGACAGAGCTTTGTCGGCAAACACCCTAGCGACTCTTTACTGTAAGTACAAAGCATCCTAAAATGTTATCCTCCTCTCTCAAAACTATGCCTTTCTCTCTGTTCTCAAAATCTGAAACCCTTGCAGAGTCTTGCATGAGCTCATGGCTTAGGATACAGGGAATTATTGCAATTTCTTTTTTGAGCTTTGAAAATGCTTGATGAAATACTTTGTTCTCATTTCATATAAATTGTTTAATGGCATATCACAAAAGTCTATGTCTTAAATAATGTATGACAGGTGAACAATGCATTCATACCACGTTGGTGGCCAAGACCCAACTTCTCCTTTGTCAGTACTTCGTGGTCCTTGGACTGGGTGATTTAGTTCCAAAAAAGCTGTCAATGGAATCTGTCCACTGATGAATCCAGTTTCACTTACATGCATGCGTGTGTGTGCACTAAGTCGCTTCAGCCGTGTCCGACTCTTTGCAGTCCTATGTAAGTGGAAGTCCTCCAGGCTCCTCTGTCCATGGGATTCTCTAGGCAAGAAAACTGGAGTGGGTTGCCATGCCCACCAGGAAATAATCCCGACCCAGGGATCAAATCTGTGTCTCTTTCATCTCCTCCATTTGCAGGCAGCTTCTTTATCACTACCGCCACCTGGGAAGCCCTTCACTTACAAAGAACTCTTCAATACTAACACAAAGAAAGTCATTTTAATGGTAGATCTTATATTTGACAGTAGCCCTGATGAAGTTATTACCCACCCACCCCCACCCCCAATAAAGCAAAGATAGAGTAGAGCCAGGTGTCTTTCCTCCCTCTGCTCCTGATTCCCCACCTTTCTGGCCTCTATCTCTAGCTTCAGAAAGTAGGGAAGTGAAGTGACCATCCCTTAAAGTCTTGTCATGAATGCAAAATGAAATCTGGTTTTAAAATAAATCCTTAAAAGATTATAAATACATATGCACCCAACATAGGAGCACCACAATATGTAAGGCAAATGCTAACAAGTATGAAAGGGGAAATTAACTGTAACACAATAATAGTGGGAGACTGTAATACCCCACTCACACCTATGGGTAGATCAACTAACAGAAAATTAGCAAGGAAACACAAACTTTAAATGATACAATGGACCAGTTAGACCTAATTGATATCTATAGGACATTTCACCCCAAAACAATCAATTTCAACTTTTTCTCAAGTGCCGATGGAACATTCTGCAGGATAGATCACATCCTGGGCCATAAATATAGCCTTGGTAAATTAAAAAAAAAATTGAAATCATCTCAAGCATCTTTTCTGATCACAATGCAGTAAGATTAGATGTCAATTACAGGGGAAAAAACTACTAAAAATACAAACAGATGGAGGTTAAACAACACACTTCTGAACAACCAAAAAATCACAGAAGAAATCAAAAACAAAATCAAAATATGCATAGAAATGAATTAAAATGAAAACACAACAATCCAAAACCTAAGGGATTCAGTAAAAGAAGTACTAAGGGGAATGTTCATAGCAATACTAGCCTACCTCAAGAAACAGGAGAAATAGGAAATAAATAACCTAACTCTACACACAAAGCAACTAGGAAAATAAGAAATAAAGCACACCAGGATTAGTACAAGGAAAGAATTCATAAAAATTAGGGCAGAAATAAAGAAACAAAGGAGACCACAGCCAAACTCAACAAAGCTAAAAGCTGGTTCTTTGAGAAGATAAATAAAATGGAAAAACCATTAGCCAGACTCATCAAGAAAAAAAGGGAGAAGAATCAAATCAACAAAACTAGAAATGAAAATGGAGAAATCACAACAGACAACACAGAAATATGAAGGATCATAGAAGACTACTATCAGCAACTATATGCGAATAAAATGGACAACTTGGAAGAAATGGACAAATTCTTAGAAAACTATAACTTTCCAAAACTGAACCAGGAAGAAATAGAAAATCTTAACAGACCCATCACAAGCACAGAAACTGAAACTGTAATCAAGAATCTTCCAACAAACAAAAGCCCAGAACCAGATGGTTTCACAGCTGAATTCTACCAAAAATTTAGAGAAGAGCTAACACCTATCCTACTCAAACTCTTCCAGAAAATTGCAGAGGAAGGTAAACTTCCAAACTCATTCTATGAGGCCACCATCACCCTAATACCAAAACCTGACAAAGATACCACAAAAAAAGAAAACTACAGGCCAATATCACTGATGAAAATAGATGCAAAAATCCTTAACAAAATCCTAGCAAACAAAATCCAACAACACACCAAAAAGATCATATATCACGACCAAGTGGGCTTTATCCCAGGGATGCAAGGATTCTTCAATATTCGCAAATCAATCAATGTGATACACCACATTAACAAATTGAAAGATAAAAACCATATGATTATCTGAATAGATGTACAGAAAGCCTTTGACAAAATTCAACATCCATTGATGATAAAAACCCTCCAGAAAGCAGGCATAGAAGGAACATATCTCAACATAATAAAAACTGTAAATGACAAACCCACAGCAAACATTATCCTCAATGGTGAAAAACTGAAAGCATTTCCCCTAAAGTCAGGAACAAGACAAGGATGCCCACTCTCACTGCTACTATTCAACGTAGATTTGGAAGTTTTAACCACAGCAATCAGAGAAGAAAAGAAATAAAAGTAATCCAGATTGGAAACAGAGATGTAAAACTCTCACTGTTTGCAGATGACATGATCCTCTACTTAGAAAATGCTAAAGACTCCACCTGAAAATTACTAGAGCTAATCAATGACTATAGTAAAGTTGCAGGATATAAAATCAACACACAGAAATCCCTTGTGTTCCTATACACTAGCAATGAGAAAACAGAGAAATTAAGGAAACAATTCCATTCACCATTGCAATGAAAAGAATAAAATACTTAGGAATAAATCTGCCTAAAGAAACAAAAGACCTATATATACTATAAAACACTGATGAAAGAAATCAAAGAGGACACAAATAGATGGAGAAATATACCGTGTTCATGGATTAGAAGAAGCAATATAGTGAAAATGAGTATACTACCCAAAGCAATCTATAGATTCAATGCAATCCCTATCAAGCTACCAACAGTATTTTTCACAGAGCTAGAACAAATAATTTCACAATTTGTATGGAAATACAAAAAACCTTGAATAGCCAAAGCAATCTTGAGAAAGAAGAATAGAACTGGAGGAATCAACCTACCTGATTTCAGGCTCTACTACAAAGCCACAGTCATCAAGACAGTATGATACTGGCACAAAGACAGAAACATAGATCAATGAAACAAAATAGAAAGCCCAGAGACAAATCCACACACCTATGGACACCTTATCTTTGACAAAGGAGGCAAGAATATACAATGGAGAAAAGACAATCTCTTTAACAAGTAGTGCTGGGAAAACTGGTCAACCACTTGTAAAAGAATGAAACTAGAGCACTTTCTAACACCATACACAAAAATAAACTCAAAATGGATTAAAGATCTAAACGTAAGACCAGAAACTATAAAACTCCTAGAGGAGAACATAGGCAAAAATTCTCTGATGTAAATCATAGCAGCATCTTCTATGACCCACCTCCCAGAATAATGGAAATAAAAGCAAAAATAAACAAATGGGACCTAATTAAACTTAAAAGCTTTTGCACAATGAAGGAAACTATTAACAAGGTGAAAAGGTGGCCTTCAGAATGGGAGAAAATAATAGCAAATGAAGCAACTGACAAAGAATTAATCTCAAAAATATACAAGCAACTCCTACAGCTCAATCCCAGAAAAATAAATGACCCAATCAAAAAATGGGCCAAAGAACTAAACAGACATTTCTCCAAAGAAGACATACAAATGGCTAACAAACACATGAAAAGATGCCCAACATCACTTATTATCAGAGAAATACAAATCAAAACCACAATGAGGTACTATTTCACACCAGTCAGAATGGCTGCTAGCCAAAAGTCTACACACAATAAATGCTGGAGAGTGTGGAAAAAAGGGAACCCTCTTACACTGTTGGTGGGAATGCAAACTAGTACAGCCACTATGGAGAACAGTGTGGAGTTTCCTTAAAAAACTGGAAATAGAACTGCCATACAGCCCAGCAATCCCACTGCTGGGCATATACACCGAGGAAACCAGAATTGAAAGAGACACGTATACCTCAGTGTTCATCGCAGCACTGTTTACAATAGCCAGGACATGGAAGCAACCTAGATGTCCATCAGCAGATGAATGGATAAGAAAGCTGTGGTACATATACACAATGGAATATTACTCAGCTATTGAAAAGAATGCATTTGAATCAGTTCTAATGAGGTGGATGAAACTGGAGCCTATTATACACAGCGAAGTAAGTCAAAAAGAAAAACACCAATACAGTATATTAACGCATATATATGGAATTTAGAAAGATGATAAGGATGACCCTATATGCGAGACAGCAACAGAGACACAGATGTAAAGAACAGACTTTTGGACTCTGTGGGAGAAGGCGAGGGTGGGATTTGAGAGAATAGCATTGAAACATGTATATTATCATATGTGAAATAGATCACCAGTCCAGGTTCAATGCATGAGACAGGGTGCTCAGGGCTGGTGCACTGGAATGACCTTGAGGGATGGGATGTGGAGGGAAGTTGGGGGGAGGGTCAGTATGGGGAACACATGTACACCCATGGCTGATTCATGTGAATGTAAAATAGAAGCAAATAAATAAATCCTTACAAGAAAATGAATTCAATAAATTTCTCCTTGGCTAATTGACTTTTAATGAATTGATCTAGAAGCTCCTGCTCCCAGAGTACATTAATGTACCTTGCCTCAGATGTGTGCAAACTGGGCAGCCTGGTTCAGTCAGTATTGTATTCCCTAACCATATTCAAGATGCATGACCCACGCCAGAGTCCACTCTGGGAAAACTGTTGGATCTGTGGGTAAAGATGCTCCTTGTCACTTTTGTATATTAAGCTATAAGGACCAGACAAGCCTAGAGTTATCAATGGTTACATTGTATAAACAGACTCTAAGAATTAAGTTAACACAGAGGAAATCAGAGCCAGAGTATGGACAAAGACAAAATCTAAGCATATAGTTGAAAATACATAACATGTTATTCCTAAAAACTGATGCCTCTAGACTTTTCAGCAAAATGAAGCAATACATTCTCTTTTTTTAATTAAACTTTTTTGAGTTAAATTTCTGCCATTTGCAGCCAAAGGTAGACTAAGAGATTATGGTAAAGCAATGATAAAATGTTAAGGTGGTACACAAATATAAGGCATTTTTATTGTTGCCAAACAAATGTAAGAACTTTCCTCAAAATATTCCATTTGATCTGAGTCTAGTGACTCCATCATTCTTTAATGCAACTTTCAACTCAATTCTCACTGTCCTTATGTTGGATAAACTAATATGACTAGTATACAAATTTGAAATAAAATTTAAATTAAATAAACAATTATCCACAGTTCACTGCAGAGTCCATGGAAGAAATGAAAAGGTATTATGAAAGCAGTGTACTTGTAACATGTGTGTGGATGTTACACACATGTTGCTCAGTCGTGTCCAACTCTTTGCAACTCCATGAACTATAGCCCTCCAGGCTCCTCTGTCCATGGGATTCTCCAGGCAAGAACACTGGAGTGGGCTGCCATTTCCTTCTCCAGGGGATCTTCCCAACTCAAGGATCGAATCTGGGTCTCCTGCATTGCAGGCAGATTCTTTACCGTCTGAGCCACCAGAAGCCCCAGGAGGAACATTATTTTGACTGCCAAATGCAAAAACATTAAACTCATTTTTGAAAATTATTTGGTGATTTTGAGTAATAAGTACTGCTGTGTATGTCCATGAATAGAATTTGATTTTAGGCACTTGTGTGAATTAGAGTTCAAGTTCAAGGATGACTAGTCTTTAATAACAAAAAAAATACTTTTACCTCTAAGAATAAGAGTATTATTATTTAAAAGCTCCTTTTCTGAAATGATTGTATTCTTACGCCCTGCAAAATGTATTTTTTCACCTTTAACTCATCAGTCAGGAACAATGCCATCATCCCAAATTATATGAAAAGATTATTTTTATAGGAAAGCTCATGAATTTCAGTTCTTTGAATAATCTTTTTATATTCCAACTCTACTTTAAAAGAAAATTATTTTCAGGTTGTGTTTATTTCACTTAGGATGAATGACAGTATTTATTTCAGTTCCTCATTCTGTATTCAGATGTCTTTTAAACAGAGGAGTCAAGATTCTTTTTTTGCTCAGATCAGTTTCTTTGGTTCTACCACTAAGAGGCTTATTTACACAACACAAAGTAATTTCTAAACACCGAATCTGACTTTCCTCCCTTCCCCACCCTCAGCAGAAATACTAGGCTGGTGAAGGTACAGAGAGAGAAATGCCACTGCTGGTCATGGATCTCCATAAAGAGAAAGAGGGCAGTTATGGAAGGAAATCTTGGCAGAGCTCTCCCTGCTAAACACTGACATACATGGAGAATGATATGTGGAGTCACTTGGCTAAAACTTTTCTAACCTGGGATGAGAGTAAAGAATACTAGCCTCCTCCTAAACATACTGGAATCCCAAATCTGAAAAATCAGCTAGGAAACCACCTCTCTAAGTCCATTACTTAATCTCTCAGAATTTTAATAAGGAAACTCAGGCTGATTATCGACCAGAGGAAAGGAAAGGGGTAGAATGTAAAGAAGAAAATGTGTGTCAAAGGGAAAGAATGTTTTTCTCCAAAACCCAGAACACCAGTTAATTGCCCTTCTGAGGGTGGGATTCAGATTCAAAGGATGAACTGGTAGATCCTTCTGCGAATTGTAACTATGGCTGAGTTTTAATCAAGTTGACCTCCTAGAATGGTATCCATCTTTCCTAACCCAGATCCAATCTCATCTCCTCCCCGAATTGAGAAACCTTGAATTTCCCCAGGTCTGTGTTAGCTATTCTTTTCTGAAATATGACAGTCCTTAACCTGTTACCTCTCTCCCATGATTCCTCTTTTACTCAATTCTGTTTGTAAGCTGTTGTTCATGTCCCACCTTTCTTGATAAATTATGAACTCCTTTAAAGAAGGTTCTCTGCATAATTCAAGTTTTTAATCTTAGTGAAGTACCTTGCACAATGAAAGACATTTAATAAATACTTGTTAAATGGATGGCATGGAGGAATGGATGGAGAAATTGTTTAAAACCAACACTGTCAAACTTTTTCTTAAAGAGGCAGGGATAGTAAATATTTTAGACTTTATAAGCCAAGAGACAAAATTTAGAATATTATAAAGGTACTTGTATATAGAAAAATGAAAAAGTGAATCACTTAGTACATAACCATTGTAAAAGTAAAAGCTATCTTAGCTTTCAGGCTGAATAAAAGCAAATTTGGCCCATAGGCTATAATTTGCCAAACTTTTGTTTATATCATTAAAAAAAAAAAAAAAAACAAGTACCTCATTAAGAAGATTTGTTTTTAATAGACCACTTTTAACTACAGGCTTTATCCCTGAAACAGTGTGCAGCATGTAACTGGGACACATAATAAATAAGTGTTTTTGGCTACCAACAACCAAACCTGATAATTCTACTTTGCTTTTCAGACCCATTTAAAACACGTTCAGCTCTATGCTTCTCTCCATATTTTCCTTTTTTGACCTTGTATTGCAGTACTTTGTAAGGTTTAGTTCATCAGCTGTTTGAAGACAAAAAGCGTGTCATCTTCTGAGTATCCCCAATAGTAGGGAAAAAAACAGATACAGAAATAAAGAAGTGGTAAAAGAAGGTAGATTCAAAAAACAGTAAGTGATCAAGTTTTTGCCACCACCTGTAGAGTGGTAGTAGTTTTCAATAAGCCTAAGTGGTTGGTAGGAACACAATGCACACTAGAATACATTACCTATCTGTCAGAGGAATTTATACTTAAAAGTACAGCTTAAAAGGTACAGGCAAGTACAACTTAAAAGGAACAATCATAGATTTCCATTTCTAACCTTGATGGAGTAAACTGGTAGCAGTTTTGTCTTCCAGAAGTAAGTAGAAGGCTTGACAAAACAGATGCAGTAATTCTTTTCAGGCCTGAGCCGGAGGTAAAGGAGGACCATGGTTCCTATGGGAAAGGATGCAAATAAAGTGGGCCCTACGACCATCCCATATTCTGACCAGATATACATTAAGGATTACAGTACAAAGAGGAAAAACCCAAATGAAGAATAAGGGTAGCACTAAATTAAGGAAATAGAGATCGAGTTCAGGGAAGCTATGACAGATGAAATGTGCTAGGCAGAGACTAGAGAGGAAAGATTAAAAGGACTCCAAAAATCTATAAGGGAGCCCCCTTGAGTCTGTTTCTAAATTTTACTAGGGCCACACTCATAGCATAAAGGCTCTATTAAGCTAGGTAAAGAACAACTAAGGAGCTGTAAGCTGAAAAATTCCCAGAGTAGATAGGGATGGAAAGGGTTTGAAATATAACTAGCCAAAGTAGAAAGACCTTGATGAACAAGGAGTAAAGACTTCAGAGGTTCACCCTTTAATATCAGAACTAAACTTACCTAGATTAAAACTACTCCAGCCATGAACTATTAAAACTTAAAAGCAAACTTTAAAAGAACCAAGCTGATCATTAAGTTTCTTGAGTGTCTATTAAATCAAAAGTAATAACTTTTAAAAAGAGAAAGCATAATCCAGATCCTCAATCATATAATATTTATATTGTTCAGCATCAAAAAAAAAAAAAAAAAAAACACTGGAATGTGAAGAAGCAAAAAAGTGTGACCCACAACCAAATGAAAAATACAATCACTTGTAAAAAATGTACCATACAGATCAAAGCAAAATAAGCAAGGATCTGAGGGCAATCATGCCCAAGACGGACAAAAAACTCCAGATGAATTTGGGGGTCCAGGAGCAGAGATCAACTGTGCTTCTCTTTCCCGGTAATGCCAGAAAAAAGTACCAAATCTGGAAAAGCTTCTGAGCATGGTGCCTGACATAGACACAGAAGGATGGAGAAGGCTACCTTAGTCATCTAGGCAGCCTTTCTGAGACAGGCTCACAGAGCTTTCCCCACAACTCCCAGCATCAAGAGGGCAGCTGACAACTTCTGTGGTCAATAGTTGGAGGATTTTAAATATAGATATGAGAGCAGGTCCTGAGAAAACTTTAGAACCAAGAAATAATCAAGAACATGTATCCTAAGAGGATGCCCCTGTGATCAGAAGATGTGAATCAGGTTCACAACCATCCCACACTATCTTGGAATCTAATTATGCTCTGAAACAAAAGTCTGAGGAAGGTAAGGAACTGGTTTGAGAGAACAATAAATTGAGCAAAATCTAGTTTTTAAGTTATATTCAAGGGAAGTTATGGCGGATGGGGGGAGGGGCATTTCTTGCTAATCCATATTTCACTCTATTATTGTTGTTCTTGTTTTGTCTTGGTGTTTTTGTTATTTACAATAGAGACAACATTATCTTCTTTATAAACAAAACTGTTGTTACCTTAGTCTTGGACTGTTCCTGATCTTTTGTCTGACTCCGTCAACTCTCACTGATGCATTTCAGCTTTTAGATCACATTCCAGCCTCCATATCTGGCTTTATCTCCCTACAAGTGCCTGTTCTTGGCACTTTCCTTCCCTGTCAAAGTATGTCTGTCCTCTGCTCCCTGGGGATCCTGCTCTCTGCTTCTAAATGTTCCAATTGTGCCAAATAAATCTACTGAAAGGAGTATATGGCTGCCAATACTTTATGTTCTATCTCTCAAAGTAAAGTGTTTTCATTAGAACAAATGTCTACTTAGAAAAATATCTTAAGAGTGGAAACTTTATTTCTATTGAGAACCATTGGCCCACATGAGCTAGTCTTACCAGAGTAAAGTACAGGGGAAAACCAAGCCTTGAAATAGATTCAGACACATGATACCATTAAGGAACTACTAAAGCATATGAATGACAGCTAACTATTGCAAATTTCAGAAAAATATAAGCATATTTATCATATAATCCAGGATACTTTTGAAATGGACAAGATGCTATTAATAACTTCTCTTGGATAAAAGTCATAAATCATGATTGTCCCTCCCAAACCTAGGGAGATGATCACCTATATATAAAATAATCTACTACTGCAATAAAAAAAGGGAAAACACAAATTCTTTTAAAATATATAAAATTTTATTGAATAATATGCCTAGCAAATGGAGGATAGTTGAAAAGTGAAAAAAGAGAATGTAGGTAGAAGAGGAAAAAGAAAGAAAAAGTAGGGAATAAAGAGCAAAACCTAAAGGTGGGGCAGTGCACAGACATAGAAAGCAAAAGAGGGAAACTTCCAGGTGGAGAAGAGAATTTTAAAGGGTCAGCTTCTGCTTAAAATGACCTCTGGTGTAAAATAATCTTTTCTGTAGACATATCATTGCTGAGTTCTACCTCAAGTCTGGTATCTTACCAATCACCACAGCTTCCATTCATGACCCAATATTTGTCTTTATAAACCGTACATTTTTAAAGGCCACATTGTAGGCTTTCCCACATACCCATCCACCCAAATCATCCACAAAAATTTGTTTATTTTGAAACAAATCCCACACATCAGATCATTTCTTCTGTAATTTAAGCTTGCATCTCTAAAGTATAAGGTCTTTCTTTAATAATATATCAACAATAACATTACCACATATAAAAATAGCAATATTTAAGAATACCTTAAAAGACAAAGTGAAAGAGGAGAGTGAAAAAGTTGGCTTAAAGCTCAAAATTCAGAAAACTAAGATCATGGCATCCAGTCCCATCACTTCATGCCAAATAGATGAGAAATAGTGGAAACAGTGGCTGACTTTATTTTTGGGGGCTCCAAAATCACTGCAGATGGTGATTGCAGCCATGAAATTAAAAGACACTTACTCCTTGGAAGGAAAGTTATGAACAACCTAGATAGCATATTCAAAAGCAGAGACATTACTTTATCAACAAAGGTCCATCTAGTCAAGGCTATGGTTTTTCCAGTAGTCATGTATGGATGTGAGAGTTGGACTATAAAGAAAGCTGAGTGCCAAGGAATTGATGCTTTTGAACTGTGGTGTTGGAGAAGACTCTTGAGAGTCCGTTGGACTGCAAGGAGATCCAACCAGTCCATCCTAAAGGAGACCAGTCCTGGGTGTTCATTGGAAGGACTGATGCTAAAGCTGAAACTCCAATACTTTGGCCACCTCATGCGAAGAGCTGACTCATTTGGAAAGACCCTGATGCTGGGAAAGATTGAGGGCAGGAGAAGGGGATGACAGAGGATGAGATGGTTGGATGGTATCACTGACTCAATGGACATAGGTTTGGGTAGACTCTGGCAGTTGGTGATGGACAGGGAGGCCTGACGTGCTGCGGTTCATGGGGTCACAAAGAGTGGGACATGACTGAGCGATTGAACTAACTAACTAACTAATGCTATCAAATATCCACACTATAGGCAAATACCCCCACACATTATTTTGGGTTTCTATTGCTATGGTTGGTGTTTGACTTACTTTTATGGTTGCTTTGTTCAAATAAACTCTCTATAATGCATTCAGCTGATATGCTTTTTAAGTTTCTTTGCAATTTACCTTTGAAGCCATCAGATCATTTGACCAATACATTTTCACAGCTTCTGGGTTTTGCTTGTTGTACCATTATATAATAATCTAACCTGTTTCTCTGTCCCCTATATTCTTATAAACTTTTAGTTAGAACTAGAGGCTTGATCAGATTAAAATTGAATTCTTAAAATATAAAGCTTCATAGGTTGTGTTATATACGATCTATAGCATCATGTTGTTGTTTAGTAGCTAAGTCATGTCCGATTCTTTTGTGATCCCATGGACTGTAGCCTGCCAGGCTCCTCTGTCCATGGGGTTTCCCAGGCAAGAATACTGGAGTGGGTTGTCATTTCCTTTTCCAGGGGATCATTCCAACCCAGTGATTAAATCTGTATCTCTTGCATTGGCAGGCGAATTCTTTACCACTGAGTGACCAGGGAACCCCACAGCATCATAGCAGGAAGCAACAAAATCCAATTATGTCTCTTTTTGTGATATTTAGATTATGTATAAGATTCAGGTACTGTTAGCCTTAACTATACATTGTAAAGCTTTCCATAAGCTTCTCATCTAATAAATGTATTTCCCATTGATCATCATTGCCTAGAGAGTCCTATTCACAATAGATTAAATAATTAATGATTTTTTAAAACTGAGGCAAAAGAGTTGGACAATAATCCAAAGTAGCCCTTGTCATTCTTGTTGTTAATCCTTATGAAAATAATAGAAATAAACAAAAGCACTCTGTCCTAGATGCTATGTGATGAATAAAAATGAATAAAACAAGTTTCTGCTGCTGATCTAGGAGAATAGAATTATGACCAAAAACATGTTTGTTGAAAACCAATGCATAGAAACAAGAGTGATTCATAAGTATTCAGAAAGTCAATGGTGGTTTTTTAAAAATTAGTTAATAGTTAATAGTTAGTGCTGTTTCTTGGAGGATGGAAACTATTTCAACAGGTAGAAATGAAAGAGGACATTCCAAGTAGGGATAACAGGATGATCATAAAAACAAAAGCAAGAAAGTATAGATTGTGTCCAAAAAGAGCAAGAAGTTATGCGTGGCTAGACTACAGGTTGTGCATTGAAAAGTCATTTTAGAGAAGGAGTAGGTCAGGCCCAAATAGGACACGAATATTTGAACTTTATTTGATATGTCAACCAAAAATTGGTTGACATCTACCTCCACAAGGATTCAATCATGTTCTGCTGACCTCCAACACCCACTGAAGGATGCAGGGTGGAAAGCAGAAATGAAGCACTCTGTGCTCCTAGAAAACTGGCAGGACAGATCTTCAGATTGTTAGTCTCAGGAGTTGATTTTATGAGCCCAATTCTTGTATCTCCTCCTAAAAAGTGCTAAAATCCTTCATGGTGACAACTGTTTCTCATGACCAGCAAAAGCTTCGTGAGACCAGCAGAAACTTTCTAAAATATAAATTTGCTTGATTGTGTGTACTCTCCCTTCTCATATATACACATATACACTCTCCTTCCCCCATACATCTTTGGAACAGTCTCTCAGAACTATCTGAGGTTCTGTCTCCCGGACTGCAGTCCTCATATTGCCCCAAATAAAACTTAACTCATAACTCTCACATTGTGCATTTTCTTTTAAGTCGACAGGCATTTCTGTGAGCAGAAACGTGAATGATGTAAGAGTGCTTAAAGAATATGATTCAGGATGCAGCATGGTGGGTGGATTAAGGGGAAAAGAGACTCATGAGAGTAAGAAGAATTAGAAGACATTTACAGTGTTCCAGTCTAGGACTGATGAAATTTGACGTACAGTTATGAATGGAAGTAGAAATAAAAGTGTAAATTTGTCATGCAGTGTGAAGTAGAAACCAACAGAACCTTAATATGGATTGGATAATGGAGGTATAGACAAATATTAATAAATAGGCAGGAGTTTCTAAACTAAATGCTATTGTCAGGACAAAATAAAATGTTCAGGCATTTCCTATGATCTTTTTCCCTTTTAAAGTAATACAACAGCAGATTGCATGTTTCTTCCCTGAACTGTCTCTTCAAAATTCTACTATTCATGCCTTGCTTTCTCTCAAGGAAATAAAAAATTTGGAAGAAAATGGATGGCTTCCTAAAACTGATTTTATCAGAAAACTCCTGAACAGAACATAAGGTTATTCATTAATTTCCATAGAAATTTTGTGCTCCATTTCATCCCAAACCTCTTGTACTTCACTGTCTTTTCTCAATCCTTATGCCCTTATTTTGCAATTCATTATTTAAATTGCTAGATCAAAAGAACTTTCTTCTGATTACAATGGCACATAGTTGCAAGAACATATAAACATTTCCAGGGTTCCCTAGTCTTAACTCTACACTCTTTTGCCTTGCTTTGCATGATGCTCAATCGTGTCTAAGTCTTTGTGACCCCATGGACTGCAGCCCACCAGGCTCTTCTGTCCACAGAATTTTCCAGTCAAGAATATTGGAGTGGGTTGCCATTTCCTTCTCCAGGGAATCTTCTGCAGGAATCAAACCTGAAGCTCACGTGTCCCCTCTGTTGACAGGCAGATTTGTTACCACTGCACTGCCTGGGAAGACCAGTTAGATTCCCCTAGATAGAACTTCAAACACTGTTTTAAAACAATCAAGATAAACCATGGGACAAAGTCACAAGACAAGGAAAATGGCAGTATTTAGATGATAAAAGCAAAAGTTCAGATGAATCAAAATCATACCTGATTCAGTCAGTTAATCAACCAATGCACTATGCTAGACCTCATAAACAATACAAGAGAAGTTTAAAAATTAATTCTTGTTTTCTAGAGGTGAAAAAAAGATAATGTCTTTTTTCTAGAAATTCCCTATGGGGTGATAAAAGATAAAGTCTTACTTTTTTAGGTAAGCATTTGATTATATACCACAGTAAGTGGTTCACACTTAGCCAGATATGGTCAATTATTCAAAAAAGAAATCATATTCACTGTCTGAAGTAGGAAGGGAAGGTTTCAGGTAGAAGAAAACACTTCATTGCTCCTTAAAATTTACAATAATCAGAGAAGAAGGGGAGGAGCACAGAGGTTTGGAGGAAAGCAAACTGGAAGCACTAGTGTGAGGCTAGTACATACATAAAACAGAAAAAAATCTGGTTTTGGTGAAATAGGGGGTTACATGTAAAAGACACTACACAGCTAGGCTGGAAGAATTTAACAGTGAAAGGCTCCTTAGACACAATCCTATGTGCAAGGTAAGTTACTAAAATGAATGACTAGGAGAGTAAGATAAAATGGAATTTCTAGGAAGATGGACTGACAGGTGTGTTGGTGATCACTGGGACACTAAGAGATTCTAGAGGCAGGAAGATCAACTCAGAAGCTACTCTAACTAGAGATAGTTCAGCACAATGACTGGGATAAATATGAAATGCAAATAAGAAGAAGGCCACATCAAGTCCCCCAAGCTGATTCTGTATCTTAATGAGCTATTAGGACTATTATGACTATTGGAATGCTCATGCTGATGCTCAGCTGTGTCCAACTCTTTGCAACCCCATGGACTGTAACCCTCCAGGCTCCTCTGTCCATGGGATTTCTCAGGCAAGAATACTGGGGTGGGGTGCCATTTCCTACTCCAGGGAATCTTCCCGACTCAGGGATGGAACCCACATTTCCCGCGTCTCCTACCTTGGCAAGTAGACTCTATCACTAGAGCCACCTGGGAAGCCATTATGACTATTGGAAAGGAAGAAATAAAAACTTTTTTAAGGCTAAATATTTTTATGTAGCTAAATGCTAAATCACATTATTTTCTTTACCCTTAAAGTCCTGTTTAAATTTTCTTCTTTTTTTAATCTTTTTTTAACCTTTTATTTTATAAAAGAGTATGGCTGATGATAAACGCTGTGATAATTTCAGGTATACAGCAAAATGACTCAGCCACACATATATACATATCCATTCTCCCCCAAACTCCCTTCCCATCCAGGGTGCCATATAAAGTACTTTCTGTATCTATTTGGTTTGTCTTGGTTAATCATACCAAACAGGAAACACTAAGGGCCAAGATAAGAATAAAATGTTTCAGAGGAAGTAAAAAGAGAGGAAAGTTTCCAGGTTTTTTTGGAGAGACAGAATGGTTGTCTTAAAGGTAATAAGATAGATATATGAGGAAAGAAAGCATAAGTTGAAAACTTATCTTAAAGAGAATAGAAAGTAAACACTGTTTGAGCACCTATTTTAGATACCTCATTTCTTCATTCTCCCTACTATCCCTTTTCAAAATAAGAGCTATGAAGTATCGAAAATTTTATCCAGATTATGGTTATTAAATACATAAGGAAAAGGTTGAAATTCAAACCCAGATCTGTTTGGTTGCAGAAACTGCTATGGAATTCCTGCTATGAAATACTGTTTCACCAGCCCAAGTTTTCCATAAAATATTCCATGAAAGAATTAGCTTCCTTTCCTGCTTATAGTCTGCTTCCTGTGGAATTTGATAAATGAGAGCCTTCTTAGATGCTAATGGGAATTTGGGGGATAAGAGAGTCTTAAGTCCAGGTTTTTAAAGAAGTGCTAAGTCCACCCTTCAATATGTTAATACACAGGGACTATCCAAAGCAGAGATATTATATGCAACATGTTCCAAAATGTTTTTACCCACAGTACCTTTTTTCATGGTTCATTTTGTGGGACTGGTATTTCTAATCAGGTTGGACAATACGATCTAGTACTTCTGAAAAAGATTTAAAGGATGAAGAGTGGAAAGACTACTGGTATACATTCGTTTGTTTAAAAGTAGAATATACTTTTGATGAATATACATCCCACTGAATCATACTATGTAAGAACCAAAGGACATACTTAGGGGTCACGGGGAGAGAGGCACTATCAAGCCCTGCAAAGCCTCAGAACTGAGGACACGAAGCCCATTTGGACTTCCAACACGCAACCCTTCTCATGACACCATGACAGGGCCTTCAGGAAATACAGCCTCAGATTCCTCGTACACGGTCCTGTTTCATGTGACTCCATTTCTGGCAAAAAGTAAAAGAAAGTGGTCAGCATTTGGAAATACCCAAGTTAAAACACAAAGTGAGCCAAAGAAGACAGGGGCATATAAAAGTATAAAGGCACTTTCCTCAATTAAATAAGCTTTAAGCTTTTGTGATAAATGTGAAATATCCAGTTTCCTTAAAAATATTTTTCTTTCTCTTCTCTCTTTGCATATTTATATTTTAACAGTCATATATTATCACTTTAGAAGAAATCCTTCTTCAGGTATCATATAATTATATCCAGAGCTAAAAAAAACAAAAAAAAATGTTAAAGCTTCCTCTGAGGACTGAGAAAAAGAGTAAGGATAGGAACAGAAGTATTTCTTTACATTTTGCCCTTCTGTACTGATGGAATATGTTATAGGAGGTGTATTTAGTTGCTCTGTAAATAGCTGCAATTTTGGTGTGCTTGTGGGAGGAGGTGAATTCAGGATCTACTTAGGTATGACATTTTAGTCATACCTGGTATCTTAAATGTTAATTACAATATCTGAATCTGAAACCAAACAAACAAACATTTTGTATCTTGAACTTTTTTTTACATTAAAATGTATTAGCTTGGGGACTTTCCTGGTGGCTCACTGGATGAGAACCCACCTACCAGTGCAGGGCACACAGGTTCGATCCCTGGTCTGTAAAGACTCCACAGGCTGCAGAGCAATTAAGCCCATGCTCCACAACTACTGAGCCCACATTCTACAACTACTGAAGCTCATGTGTCCAGAACCTGTGCTCTGTAAGAAGAGAGGCCACCACAGTGAGAAGCTTGCACTATAAAGAAGAGTGGCCCCCACTCAAAGAGTGGCCTCCCAGCTCAACACAACTAGAGAAAGTCCACACAAAGCAATGAAGACCCATTGCATCCAATAATTAATTACTTAATTAATTTTTTAAAATTTATTGGTCTATTTTGTAGTATAAATAGATCTTTTATTAAGCATGCTTTTGCAATAATATACATGGGTCATCTGGGAAATACGAGCTAAATTATATGAATCTTCTCAGTGCTGACATAGTTCATTATATAATACCAAAAAAGTCATGTATGGAAGTGAGAGTTGGACTGTGAAGAAAGCTGAGCGCTGAAGAATTGATACTTTTGAACTGTGGTGTTGGAGAAGACTCTTGAGAGTCCCTTGGACTGCAAGGAGATCCAACCAGTCCATTCTAAAGGAGATCAGTCCTGGGATTTCTTTGGAAGAAATGATGCTAAAGCTGAAACTCCAGTACTTTGGCCACCTCATGCGAAGAGTTGACTCATTAGAAAAAACTCTGATGCTGGGAGGGATTGGGAGCAGGAGGAGAAGGGGACGACAGAGGATGAGATGGCTGGATGGCATCACCAACTCAATGGATGTGAGTTTGAGTAAACTCAGGGAGTTGGTGATGAACAGGGAAGCCTGGCATGCTGCAATTCATGGGGTGGCAAAGAGTCGGACACGACTGAGCGACTGAACTGAACTGAAATGAATACCAAAAAATTACATTTGGTAATATCATCATCATTATGACCAGATAAGCCTTTTAATATGGGGAAGCTATTCAGTTCATGGTGGCAGACACAAGTTTCCAAAATTCAAGTTTTTGCCTGAAAGCTTGAATTTTATCTTTGGTTAAAAAAAAAAGTAATAATAATAAATACTACCAGTGGGTTTCTTGAAATGACAGATTCACTTCATTTGTTTTCAAGAAAATGTCTGTCAAATACTCACATCTGAATAACATCTGAATAACAGTAATTTGTCAGTGGTTCTTTGAAATAAAATGGTGTTACATGAAAAAAAGCAGCTAGTTCAGTTGTATCTCAGACAATCTCAAAATGCTTTCCTTGAGACAATCAGAAACATCCACTGTACTTTAAGATATTGCATAAGTGCTTTTTGGTTACTTCTCATTTCATTGGACAAAATATTAAAAAGACATGCATGCAGGAGTTGAGATTTAATAAAATTAATAGCTTTTACTGCTTTATCAATGACATTCGCAAGTGAAACTGGCAATTTTGGCTTCGAGGGACTGACAGAAAAGAATACAAGCATCACTATTTCATTTTGGAGCTATGGCCTTGACTCACACTGAGGTATCAGCAATTCTGTTAGTATTAGTATAATACTTTTAACCTTGCAGATGTCTTGGAAGAGATTTGAGAAGTCCTAGAGATCTAGGGTTCACACTTTGAGAAAGTGAAAGTGAAGTCGCTCAGTCGTGTCCGATTCTTTGCAACCCCGTGGACTGTAGCCTACCAGACTCCTCTGTCCATGGGATTCTCCAGGCAAGAATACTGGAGTGGGTTGCCAGTCCCTTCTCTAGGGGATCTTCCCAACCCAGGGATTGAACCTGGGTCTCCCACATTGCAGGCAGATGCTTTAACCTCTGAGCCACCAGGGAAGCCCCACACTTTGAGAAGTCTGGTCTAAATTCACCAGGAGGTAATCCTATCTGCCTTTCCTTTTCAGTACACACCAAAGACCTTCACAGAAAACCAAAGACAGAGACCCTCAGGGCACCCACTATTCCACTAGACCTTTGGTTACAAATGTTAAAAATAAGATAACAGGTTCAAAATAGAATCACTACAGGCTAAGTCCCACATCACCAAACTGAAACTTAATTACACCTTCAGCTCTCCCAGAAATGGAATCTTAAACCAGTCAATCAGGAATCCCCTGGTCAGCACTGGTTAGATAATTTATTTAAGAGACCCCTGCCTTGCCCAGAAGGACATCAACCTTCCCACATCCAATCTACTTTTCCAATCTAGTGTAACTTCCTTGTTCCTGCTCCCTTCTGCTGCTAAGTGATTCATTTTGTATAGAGCTCCTCTGAGCTCATTTCTATCTGCTAGACAGGATACTGCCCAATTCCTGAATCATTGAGAAAAGCCAGTAAGATCTCTAAAATTTACTCAGTTGAATTTTGTTTTTTTAACACATAAGCCAAATACTTTCTTCATTTTCAAGTCAGTTTGATTTTATCTCTGTTCTAAAAACTTAAAGACAACAGCAAATAAAACAGGCAGAATCCCTATTCTCATGAAACTAATTTGAGACTATTTCTCTTGTTATAGGTAATTTATCTCAGTTATCTTTGTTTTTTAAAAAACAGATATGCTTTGTTCTTATTCCTAATATTTTATTTATATTTTCTGATATTTGTATTTTCTTTTTTCTGTTGTTTATGAAGTTGTCTCTGATCTCTTTTTTTTTTCCTTAAACTTTTCATTTTGTTTTGGAACATAGCTGATTAACAGCATTGCGGTAGTTTCAGGTGGACAGCAGAGACTCAGCCATACATATACATGTATCCATTCTCCCTCAAACTCCCCTCCCATCCATGCTGCCGCATAACATTGAGCAGAGTTCCTGTACTACACAGTAGGTTATCCATTTTAAATACAGCAGTGTGTACGTGTCATTCCCAAACTTCCTAACTATCCCTTCCCTTTCTCCTCCCCTCCCACAGCAACCATAAGTTCGTTCTCTAGATCTGTGAGTCTCTAATCTCTTTCATTTTTTTAAGAAAAGTTTAAATGGTATATTAAAGCATATTTCTTGAACTAGCTACATTAGAATATGTTTTCTGACTTTCTGCCAAAAAAGTGCACTTACATTTCTTTCTATCACACTTTTTCTCCTCATCTTTCATTATTTTGCTTTGTAGATTATTATTTTTACATTGCCTACACTTTTAACACTTAGATACTTCCCTATAACCATAATTCTCATAATTGTTTAGCCCTGATTCTAATAGAGACATGTTAGTTTTCATTCCCAGCCTTCTAATACCAGTTTCCCAATTTCCAAGATCCTCATCATGACTCACTTCTCTAATGTCTGATTTTCAACCACCTTGAAAAAATTCATCAGATAATCTTTTTCTAAGGCCTAATTTGTGCTATATTCTTTTTTGCACAGTTGACAACATGGATCTTTGATCTTTAAAAAAAAAATCATTGAATCATACTTTTTCCTTTTAGATATCTGATGTTGCTCCATGATACTCTGTCATTGAAAGTCACTGTGATGTAGTCTAAACATGATAATTTTTTTCTTTTGCCTTAAGAATGGTTTCTAGATCCTTGAAATTCAGTAACTTCTCTAGAATATAGATTGATATTGGTCCTGCTCTACCATCTTTTCCCTTGCATATACTGTGCCCTCCTACCCACAGATTTCTTTATTTCAAGATATTTTTCTATTCTGTCTTTGAATATTTATCTGAATCATTTATTCTGTCCTCTTCAGGAACACCAACTGTCAGTTACTAGATAGCAATGGGAGTTTTTCTATGAAAAACTTAGTCCAAATTGGACTAAGACCCAAGACCAAGCTGAAAATAAAAGATGCTGCTGTTGTTGGTCAGTCACTAAGTCGTGTCCGACTCTTTGCGACCTAATTGACTGCAGCATGCCAGGCTTCCCTGTCCTTCACCATCTCCCGGAGTTTGCTCAAAATCATGTCCATTGAATCAATGATGCCATCCAACCATCTTGTCCTCTGTGCTCCCTTCTCCTTCTGCCCTCAATCTTTCCCAGCATTAAGGTCTTTTCCAGTGAGTCATCTTCTCACATCAGATGGCCAAAGATGTACATCTACGTTAAGTTCTAATAACCACCAGTAGTTGGTATAAGACACCTCCCTATGGAATTCTTTGAGAGGACTCTTTAGCTGGACCAACTGTACTATCAGCACCTGGTCAAAGAAAAGCCAAACTAGGAGAGGGAAGACATTAATTTTATGAGTCTAGCATTCAAGAAGATAGACTATTTCTGCTTACTTTTATTTCCATGGGTCAGGAAAGAGATTATTTATTTGCCTTCCAGGAGCCTTTAAAACATCTTCAGTGGGATGGAGCTGCACTTCTGAGACATCCAGGAGAGTGCTTTCGTATAAGATGACATTAATTGCCAGGCAAGTTCTTGAGTTCTCATACAAGTATAGCTTACCATATGCAATACATAGCACATATATAAAAGGGCTCGATTCTATCTCTTCTTTTTTTCAGTCTTTTAAAAAGTATACTCTAGGGTGTTTGTATTTGCTGTTATTTGTTGTATCTCAACTTCTTTCCTAACTAAGGGGAGACCCCACTGTGTGAGACTTGATGTGAAGCAAATTTTTGCCCACCCACTATGGCATCTAAAGGGAAGCAGATGGCTCAGCTCCCCACCCCTACAGCCAGGGTACAAACACGTGGCCTAGTCTCAGCCAAGTGGCTCTGTGCCAAGGGCTTTGGAGCAATAATACAAAGAAAAGGAACTGGCTAGAATTATCTGTGGTAGCATCAGCCATCGCCATGGAATCTCAAGCAAGGATGCATCTTTTACTGTTAGAAAAACTAGTCAGTTTCTGTCACTCATAATCAAGACCCTCAATTGAGATTCTCAATATTTTTTCTTAGTTTTTAATATGTTGTTATCAGATGAGATAGTATGCATTAAGATAAAACAATATAAGCAATGAAGTTGTTAAACATCTCATATACCTTGGTCTTTTTTCTCATACACTCCTCTTTTCTTGACTTTGCAAAAAAATAAAAAAGAATAAAGGTTGTTTTGTTTTTAAAAAGTAGGTTAATGGTAAAAAGCGAAAATAGCAAAAACCTAAAACCAAGTAGGACTCTGTGGGGCCCTCTGGGGTACAAATCCTTTCCATGTTCCCATTTCTCTTTCATAAGAAAAGGCTTTAGCCTCCCCGAACCTCCCTGAATACCCAAGAACAGATTAACAGTTGCTAATCAGAGAAGACAGGGAATGCAGAAACAAGGGAGGAGCAGTCAAGAAATAATTGTGGGGTGATGGGGCAGGTTCCTGGTTTCTCTGAAGGAATATCTTTGAGTTTTTCTACAGGAACTGAAGGCTCCACCCAGGTAAAGGATGGTGACTTCTGGCTGAGTGCAGGATTCCAAGAACGTCACCCTGTTACCTCACCACCAAACAATCAGAAGAAAGTCATATATCCTCCAGCCCTCACCCCAAATTTCTCCTATAAAAACTTCTCTCCTAGGAAATGGGAGGATGGATGGGATGAATTAGGAGATTGGGATTGTCATATATACACTATTGATTGGTTGTTGTTGTTGTTTAGTCACTAAGTCGTGTCCAACTCTCTGCAACCCCATGGATTGGACAGGCCTGCCAGGCTCCTCTGTCCATGGGATTTCCCAGGTAAGAATACTGGAGTAGGTCACCATTTCCTTCTCCAGGGGAATCTTCCCAATCCAGTGATCAAACCCTTGTCTCCTGCATTAGCAGGCGAATTCTTACCACTGAGACACCAGGGAAGCCCTATACTCTATTGATACCATGTATAAGACAGATAAGGGTTTCCCTGCTGGCTCAGCGGTAATGTCTACTGCAACGCAGTAGACAATGCAAGAGATGTGGGCTTGATCCTCAGATAGGGAAGATCCCCTGGAGGAGGGCGTGGCAACCCACGTCAATATTCTTGCCTGGAGAATCCCATGGACAGAGGAGCCTGGTGGGGCTACAGTCCATAGGGTCGCAAAGAGCTGGACACGAGTGAAATGACTTAGCAAGTGTGCATGCATGCATAAAGTAGATAACTAATAAGAACCTACTGTATAACACAGGGAACTCTACTCAGTGCTCTATGGTGATCTAAATGAGAAGGAAATCCAAAAAGAAAGAGGATATATGTATACATATAACTGATTCACTTTGCTGTACAGTAGAAATTAATACATTGTAAATCAGATATATTCCAATAAAAATTAATTAAAAATAAAAAGCTTCTCCCCCAAACCATCAGAGAGTTCAGTTTTTGAGCACAAGCCATCTGTTCTCCCTGTTCAACCCTGCAATAATCCTTTCTCTGCTCACACTGCAACATTTCAGTTTTTTTGGCCTCACTGTGCATTGGGCACAGGAATTTGTGTTGAATAACACATCTTTCTTTTGAACAATTTTAGGTGATATGTAAATGAGGTTATGTGTTCCCAAATTATATTTTTTGTTTTATCATTAGATTTGTCTTATCATTATTAACCTTTGGCTTAGCACAAAAGTGAGTTGGTTCCAGGACTTGAATAGAGAAGCCAAGTGAAATGGCTATATTGATATACACTTCATAATGCTGAGACTCATTCTGTTAAATCTCTTCATATATCATTTTCCCCCAATCATAAGTCAGTGACATCTACTGTTATTTTATGTCTTTTTCTCAAGGGAAAAAAATCTTTATTAACTCCTTTTATTCTCACTCTCAAAAGTTCTGCCCCATTATTGTGGTGATATTAAATGCCAAGCTCTTGTTTGAAAATACAGGCCATTTTCAATAAGGCAGCTGAACTACAGAGCAATCGATTCTCTGCCTTCAATGAGATCTAGACACTTTTGCTTCAGTAAAAGTCTGTTATTAAGCCATCTCCCTTTCTAAAGTATTTCCTGGTGCTATTTTCTTTAATGACTCCCATTCTCATTTTACAAAACCTTCCTGAATCCTGTTGCCTTGACAACAAGGTAACATATTATGTACTTCATGAAGAGCAAGAACTAAAGACAACAGTATAGAATCCAGCCCTTCTCATTATTTAAGAGCTCATAGATGGAGGATTTGTGGCACAATGATAAAATAATGCTTACCAATAACCTCAAGAAGAGTTATAATTGTTGTTTCAATGACATTTTTCAGAAATGTCAAAGTATTCTATTTAACAATACATACAGAGTGCTTATAGGTGCCGCTAGTGGTAAAGAACCCTCCTGCCAATGCAGGAGATGTAAGAGATGCTGATTCAATCCCTGGGCTGGGAAGATCCTCTGGGGTAGGAAATGTCAACCTGCTCCAGTATTCTTGCCTGGAAAATCCCATGGACAGTGGAGCCTGGTGGGCTACAATTCATAGGGCTGTAAAGAGTCAGACACAACTGAGCACATACACCATAGAGTTTTCATAAGTATGGGGCAGTGTTGTAAACCTACAAAATTAACATCTAAATTTTCCTAGCCTTCTGAGTGACATGCTCTCATTGTTTTTATTTTACAGATAAGGAAACAGAGGTGTGGAAAGTTGAACCTACTTAAAATCACAGGGCTAGTAAATGTCAGAGGTTGCTTTCAACTCCTGGTAGTTTGGGTCCTCAGTTTCTAAGTAAGTTTATGTTTCCATATGACTAAAGAGTATTTGACCTTGAAATCTGAATGGAAGTTAATTTTCGGTGGCAAAAAAAAATCAAAAATACTGCTTCCATGTCACAAAGAGAATTTTCACATCTGAGGCTAAACAAATATTCCCCACATGTGATATTTAGTCCCAACTGGTTTGGTCTTTTTATTCTACTACATGTTAAAGAAAACCAAACAGGAGAAGAAAAATAGCCAAGATTTCTTGAAAGAACCATATTTCTGAGACCATTTATAAACATTGTCTCATTTAGTACTTTTTATGGGATAGACATTTTTATCTCTGCTTAATGATTAGGAACTAACTTTGAGAGGTTACACAACCTAAAAACATGCAGAGGCAGAGCCCAAACTCAAATGTAGCCTAGCTCTTCCTGCTGTGCATGGGCAGTTTTTAATCACACTTGGTACCATGGGGTAGCATTCCTAAACACCTTAATCATTTCACTATAGATCAGGCAATAGACTCACACTCTGGAATCTATTTTATTCCAAAGGTTGTATTGTTTTTTGGTTGTTTCCAAATTATCTTTAGTGTTAATATTATTCATATTACTTTTTCACAATAGATTTAGCTAAGTTAAACTTTGAATTTATGGAAATAAATTTATATTTATAATACAAAGAGGAAAGGGAGAATTCAAAACTGATCTCAAGTTTTCTAGAAGCAAAATTGGTGGTCAAGCCTCCATCCCTAACTATTCATCACTGCCTCATTGCCAACTTTATCATTTTTAATCCAATGGACTATGAACAAGTTACCTACCTCTCTCTGCTTTATTATGGTCAACACATATTTTAAGCTTGTTTCCAAAAACAGCTCTACAAAATTAGATTGTCATCACAAATTTATAAATATAATAGGCTTAGTTGCTCAGTCATGTCTGTCTGATTCTTTGTGACGCTTTGAACTGTAGCCCACCAGGCTCCTCTGTTCATGGGATTTTTCAGGCAAGAATCCTGGAATGGGTTGCCATTTCCTTCTCCAGGGGACCTTCCTGATCCAGGGATCAAATCAGCATCTCCTGTGTCTCCTGCATTGCAGGTGGATTCTTTATCTGCTGAGCCATTGAGGAAGCCCATAACTATAATATATAATCTCAAAAATCTTATTGCATCTTTATAGAATTAGATATTTTACAACTTTAAAAATATTTTACTAATACAACATGGAAAAGGGCATCTTATTATCATTGTTTTGTTCATTCATATCCATTCTCAGCAACCTCAAGTTAAAAAAAGAGATACAATTTCAGAAAAATACAAACAATAATGAACTGTTTCCTTAATAAGACAGCAGTTTTTAAAACTTCTTTAAAAATTTTACTAAAATATTGATAACACAAAGAAAAAAGGGAAAATTCACAGTTGATCTCAAGTTTTCTAGAAGTAAAACTAGTGGTCAAGCCTCCATCCCTAACCCTTCATCACTGCCTCATTGCCAACTTTGTCATTTTTAATCTAATGGACTATGAGCAAGTTACCCACCTCTCTCTGCTTTAGCTGTCACATCTGTACAATGAAAAAGGAAATAGAGCCTATTTCAGAGGTTCTTGTGAGAACAAAATAAATTTCTACATGCAGAGCTCTTCATGTGAAGAAGAGTAAGCTCTAAATATGCCTTAGCTACCATTAGCTTCCTCATTGTCATTGTTTACCCAGGGTTTTTGAAAGTGTACAATGTGTATTGCTGCAGATAAATAAGATTAAGTACTGCTCCCATGTGTTCAGTTATGTCTGAATTTTTGCAACCTCATGGACTGTAGCCCACCAGGCTTCTCTGTCCATGGAATTCTCCAGGCAAGACTACTGGAGTGGGTTGCCATGCCCTCCTCTAGGGGATCTTCCTGACCCAGAGATTGAACATACATCTCTTACTTCTCCTGCATTGGCAGTGGGGTTCTTTACCACTGGCGCCACCTGGGAAACCCTATACAAGATTAGGAGTGATATGGTTACTGTGGGGCAGGGGATATAAGAGATGTGGGTTCAGTCCCTAGGTCGGGAAGATCTCCTGGAGGAGGGCATGGTAACCCACTCCAGAATTCTTGCCTGGAGAATTCTATGGATAGAGGAGCCTGGTAAGCTACAGTCCAGAGGTCTCAAAGAGTTGGACAGACTGAAGCGACTTAGCATGCACACACACGCAAGCGTAGTTATTGTAGCAGGGACTCAGAAGTGTAATTGAATGAAAAGAATCACTTACAATGAGAAAATCATACCATTATCTTTTAACTCTCACTTAATTCTTCTGACTAAAACAAGATTAAAGTTTCTATTTTAGTGGCAAGATGTCTTTATTATCTCTCCAACAACTGAATATCTACTGTTTACCTAAGAGAGCAGGTCACAGACTGTCAGGGAATAGTTTTTGTGAGAATTTAATAAATTAATTTTTAAGCATATTTGCTTTTATAAATATGTCTTTTTGTTTTACTAATGTTTTTATTTAAATAATATAAAGATTTCCCATAAAATAACTTTAACTAAAAAATGATGCTGCTGCTGTTGCTGCTAAGTCACTTCAGTCGTGTCTGACTCTGTGCGACCTCATAGACGGCAGCCTACCAGGCTCCTCTATCCCTGGTATTCATGGGTCTCTCTTAAAAAATATTAAGTAAATAACAAGTGATAAGCAGATGTAGCAAAAATCACGAAGTGTTCATAAAGAGTTAGTTTGGAAAACACTAGAATCCTAACACTCTAAATCAGAAGTCAGCAAACTTTTTCTGTAAAGATCCAGACAGTTAATATGGTAGGCTTTGCAAAAGATACAGTCTCTGTCACAACAACTCAACTCTGCTCCAGGTAATATGTAAGTGAATGAACTTGGCTGGATTCCAATAGAATTTTATCTATAAAACAGGTAGTGGCTAGGTTTGGCCCACAGGCCATTATTTACCAATCCCTGCTCTAAATTATGAGGACTATTAGGATCCTGAAATAAATATTAGATTGCAGTCAAAGTTTTTATTTCTAAGATTTCACTATGGAAACAGAAAAATCATAAAACACTTCATTTGAAGTTGGGAGATTTTAAAAAGTGATTCTCTAGTAATTTCTTAAAAGACTGTGGCAAGGATTTCAGAATAAAAAACAGCTTCAGAACTTTAAGATGAAAAAGGATAGATAAGCAGCACCTAAACAACCTCTAATTCATATAAAAATATATGTATAATAAATGTGAGGTGATCAATGTGATAATTAACTAGATGATGGGAATCCTTTCACAATGTGTCCATATATCAAATCATCACACTGTACTCTTTAAATATCTTAGAGTTTTATTTGTCAGTTATACCTATTAAAGCTGAAAAACCCACAATGTAGTTTTTGGTTTCCTAAAAGTGCATAGTAAAGTCACCAGACAAAGTCATTTTTTTTGTAATATGAATGTGTGTATATGCATATCTTAAGACCCAATGGTAGCTTAGCTTTTAAACACAAACAATAACCTAAATATAATCTCATAGAATTTAAATTTATAGAAATTTTAATTTCACTATACATGATGTAATTAAATTCAGTTATAAGGTTTTCATGACTTCCCTGATAGCTCAGTTGGTAAGGAATCTGCCTGCAATGCACGAGACCCTGGTTCAATTCCTGGGTCAGGAAGAGCCCCTGGAGAAGGGATAGGCTACCCACTCAAGTGTTCTTGGGCTTGCCTTGTGGCTCAGCTGGTAAAGAAGCCACCTGCAATGCAGGAAACCTGGGTTCGATCCCTGGATTGGGAAGATCCCCCGGAGAAGGGAAAGTCTACCCACTCCAGTATTCTGGCCTAGAGAATTCCATGGACTACAGTCCATGGGGTTGCAAAGACTTGGACTCAACTGACTGAATTTCACTTCAGTTCTTCATAAGGTTTCCAAATGAAAAAATTAGTTTAAAAAATAATAAAATAAATAAATAAAACCCACAGATTACATGCCTAACAGCAACTCCTAGCAGAGAAGTAGCCCAGACACTTGCATCAACCACCAGCAAGTGAGGGCTGGACAGGGAGGTGTGGGCTGCATTGCTTAGGGTAGGAGCCAGGCCTGAATGCCATGAGGGCAATCTGAGGGAGCTAATGTGAGATAGCAACCCAAACTGTGGGATAGCCAGAGAGAGAGAAAAAAAGAGAGAGAGAACTTTCCCATGAAAAGCCCTAACCTGAGGCCTTGCCAGGCTGTTCACAGAACAAAGGACTGAGGAGCGAATACCAGAGGAGAGCTAGCCAGCAGCAGACTGGCCCATCCCCCGCTGGAGGCAGAGAGGCAGGCCAGCGGCAGCCAGAGCCGAAAGGGGCAATCTCCGCCCCAGAGACGGCATCCTCTACCAAACTGTGAGCAGGCTCCCAGTTGCTAATCAAGTCTTCCTGGGATCTTGGACAGTTGACATCCACCCGGAGAGTCACAGCCAGAGATCAGCTCCCCAGAAGAGACACACAGAGGACCTGAGTCGGCGCTCCTGCTGCGTACCCAGGAAACCGAGCAGCTGGGAAGGGGGAGGCAATAAGATGCACCACACCTAGAAGACTGCACTGCCCAAGCACCTGGTCACCTGAGCTGCTTGGACCTGGGAAGAGCACAAAATGCAGGCCCAACCGAGTCTGCACCTTTATGGAGTACCCGAAAACCTGAACCTGAGCGGCTTAGACCTGGGAAGTGCATGCAACCCAGGGCCCACTTTAGACAGTTCCCTGGCAGAGCAGCCTGGAGCCTGAGCAGTGTAGATGGCGAATGCACACACGCTGTGAGCAGGGGCAAACCCAGTGTGACTGAGACACTGTGAGCACTTCCTCACACACGCCAGTGATATTTGTTTGCAGTGTTCCTCCCTCTCCACAGCACAACTGAACAAGTAAGCCTAAATAAGTGATCGCCCCCTTGTATGAGGGCAGAAATTAGACACTGAAGAGACTTGTAAACAGAAGAAGCCAAGATAAACACAGGGAAACACTTTGGAAGTGACAGTTTCAACAGATTAAAACCCTGTAGTTAGCACTGACTACATTGGAAGTGGGCTATAGATCTTGAGAAGTATAAGCTGGAACAAGGAACTATCTGAAACTGGACTGACCCCACACTGCCCACAATAGCTCCAGAGAAATTCCTAGATATATTTTTACTATTATTATTTTTTAAATTTTTTTATTTTTAAGTCCTCTATTACTGCTTTAATTTTCACTTTTATAACCTACTATTACCTTTCACGATGCTGTGATCACTCATCTAGAGCTGCATATCCTGGAATGTGAAGTCAAGTGGGCCTTAGAAAGCATCACTACGAACAAAGCTAGTGGAGGTGATAGAATTCCAGTGGAGCTATTCCAAATCCTGAAAGATGATGCTGTGAAAGTGCTGCACTCAATATGCCAACAAATCTGGAAAACTCAGCAGTGGCCACAGGACTGGAAAAGGTGAGTTTTCATTCCAATCCCAAAGAAAGGCAATGCCAAAGAATGCTCAAACTACCGCACAATTGCACTCATCTCACATGTTAGTAAAGGAATGCTCAAAATTCTCCAAGCCAGGCTTCAGCAATATGTGAACCGTGAAATTCCTGATATTCCAGCTGGTTTTAGAAAAGGCAGAGGAACCAGAGATCAAATTGCCAACATCCGCTGGATCGTGGAAAAAGCAAGAGAGTTCCAGAAAAGCATCTATTTCTGCTTTATTGACTATGCCAAAGCCTTTGACTGTGTGGATCACAATAAACTGTGGAAAATTCTGAGAGATGGGAATACCAGACCACCTGACCTGCCTCTTGAGAAACTATATGCAGGTCAGGAAGCAACAGTTAGAACTGGACATGCAACAACAGACTGGTTTCAAATAGGAAAAGGGGTATGTCAAGGCTGTATATTGTCACCCTGCTTATTTAACTTATATGCAGAGTATATCATGAGAAACGCTGGACTGGAAGCAACACAAGCTGGAATCAAGATTGCCAGGAGAAATATCAATAACCTCAGACATGCAGATGACACCACCCTTATGGCAGAAAGTGAAGAGGAACTAGAAAGCCTCTTGATGAAAGTGAAAGAGGAGAGTGAAAAAGTTGGCTTAAAGCTCAACATTCAGAAAACAAAGATCATGGCATCCGGTCCCATCACTTCATGGGAAATAGATGAGAAAACAGTGGAAACAGTATCAGATTTTATTTTTCTGGGCTCCAAAATCACTGCAGATGGTGACTGCAGCCATGAAATTAAAAGATGCTTACTCCTTGGAAGGAAAGTTATGACCAACCTAGACAGCATATTCAAAAGCAGAGACATTACTTTGCCAACAAAGGTCCGTCTAGTCAAGCCTATGGTTTTTCCTGTGGTCATGTATGGATGTGAGAGTTGGACTGTGAAGAAGGCTGAGTGTCAAAGAATTGATGCTTTTGAACTGTGGTGTTGAAGAAGACTCTTGAGAGTCCCTTGGACTGCAAGGAGATACAACCAGTCCATTCTAAAGAAGATCAGTCCTGGGATTTCTTTGGAAGGAATGATGCTAAAGCTGAAACTCCAGTACTTTGGCCACCTTATGCAAAAAGTTGACTCACTGAAAAAGACTGATGCTGGGAGGGATCGGGGGCAGGAGGAGAAGGGGACAACAGAGGATGAGATGGCTGGATGGCTTCACTGACTCGATGGACGTGAGTCTCAGTGAACTCCAGGAGTTGGTGATAGACAGGGAGGCCTGGCGTGCTGCAGTTCATGGAATCGCAAAGAGTCGGACATGACTGAGTGACTGAACTGAACTGATTACCTTTCAAAAAAAAAAAAAAAGACCCTATTTTTATTTTTATTTTTTTAATTTATTTTATTTTTAAACTTTACAATATTGTATTAGTTTTGCCAAATATCGAGATGAATCCGCCACAGGTATACCTGTGTTCCCCATCCTGAACCCTCCTCCCTCCTCCCTCCCTGTGCCATCCCTCTGGGTCGTCCCAGTGCACCAGTCCCAAGTATCCAGTATCGTGCATCGAACCTGGACTGGCGACTCGTTTCATACATGATATCATACATGTTTCAATGCCATTCTCCCAAATTATCCCACCCCCTCCCTCTCCCACAGAGTCCAAAAGACTGTTCTATACATCAGTGTCTGTTTTGCTGTCTCGTATACAGGGTTATCATTACCATCTTTCTAAATTCCATATATATGTGTGTTAGTATACTGTATTGGTGTTTTTCTTTCTGGCTTACTTCACTCTGTATAATAGGCTCCAGTTTCATCCACCTCATTAGAACTGATTCAAATGTATTCTTTTTAATGGCTGAGTAATACTCCATTGTGTATATGTACCACAGCTTTCTTATCCATTCATCTGCTGAGGGGCATCTAGGTTGCTTCCATGTCCTGGCTATTATAAACAGTTCTTCAATGAACATTGGGGTACACGTGAAAAGACCCTATTTTTAAAGCAAACTTCATATATATTTTTTATAATTCTTGTGATTTTGTTTTGTTTTTTTAATATTGTATTTTTGAGGGTCTATCCTCTACTTTAGATTTTTAGTCTTTGCTTTTTTGTATTTGTTATAAATTTTGTACCTTTAAGAATCCAATCTTCAGTACCCATTTTTACTTAGGAGTGTGATAACTGGCTTGATTTCCCTCTCCCCCTTTTGGCTCTCCTTTTTCTCCCCTAGGTCACCTCTATCTCCTCCCTCCCCCTTCTCTTCTCTACCAAACTCTGTAAATCTCTTTGGGTATTCTGGGTTGTGGAGAGCACTTAGGGAACTGATTACTGGCTAGATCTGTCTCTCTCCTTTTGAACCCCCCACTTCTCCTGGTCACCTCTATCTCCTTCCTCCCTCTTCTCTTCTCTATGTAACTCCATGAACCTCTCTCAGTGTTCCAGGCTGTGAAGAGCACATAGGGATTTGATTACTAGCTAGATTGCTCTCTCCCCTTTTGATTCCCCCTCTTCTCCTTCTGGTCACCTCTATCTCCCACCTCCCTCTTCTCCATGTAACTCAGTGAACCTTTCTGGGTGTCCCTCATTGTGGAGAATCTTTTCTCCATTAACCTAGATGTTTTATCATTGATGCTGTATGGATGGAGAAGTCTTGAGGCTACTGTAAGAATGAGACTGAAAACCAGAGGCAGGAGGCTTAAGTCCAAAACCTGAGAACACCAGAGAACTCCTGACTCCGGGGAACATTAATCGATAAGAGCTCATCCAAAAGCCTCCATACCTACACTGAAACCAAGCTCCACCAAAGAGCCAACAAGTTCCAAAGCAAGACATACCATGAAAATTCTCCAGCAATGCAGGAACATAGCCCTGAGCTTTAATATACAGGCTGCCCAATGTCACACCAAACCCATATACATCTTAAAACTCACTACTGGACACGTCATTGCACTCTAGAGAGAAGAAATCCAGCTCCACCCACCAGAACACTGACATAAGCTTCCCTAACCAGGAAACCTTGACAAGCCACTCGTCCAACCCCACCCACAGGGAGGAACCTCCACAATAAAGAGGGACCACAAACTTCCAGAATACAGAAAAGCCACCCCAAACACAGCAATCTAAACAAGATGAAAAGGCAGAGATATATTCAGCAGATAAAGGAACATGAAAAATGCCCACCAAACCAAACAAAAGAGGAGGATATAGGGAGTCTAACTGGAAAAAAAATTCAGAATAATGATACTAAAAATGATCCAAAATCTTGAAAACAAAATGGAGTTACAGATAAATAGACTGGAGACAAGGATTGAGAAGATGCAAGAAACGTTTAACAAGGACCTAGAAGAAATAAAAAAGAGTCAATCAATAATGAATAATGCAATAAATGAGATAAAAAAACACTCTGGAGGGAATCAACAGTAGAATAACTGAGGCAGAAGATAGGATAAGTGAATGGTGGAAATAAATGAAGCAGAGAGGAAAAAAGAATTAAAAGAAAGGAGGGCAATCTCAGAGACCTCTGGAACAATGTCAAATGCCCCAACATTCAAATAATAGGAGTCCCAGAGAAGAAGATAAAGAAAAAAGCCATGAGAAAATACTTGAGGAGATAATAGTTGAGAACTTCCCTAAAATGGGGAAGGAAATAGTCATCCAAGTCCAAGAAACCCAGAGAGTCCCAAACAGGATAAACCCAAGACAAAACACCCCAAGACACATATTAATCAAATTAACAAAGATCAAACACAAAGAACAAATATTAAAAGCAGCAAGGGAAAAACAACAAATAACACACAAGGGGATTCCCATAAGGATAACAGATGATCTTTCAATAGAAACTCTTCAGGCCAGAAGGGAATGGCAGGACATACTTAAAGTGATGAAAGAAAATAACCTACAACTGATATTACTATACCCAGCAAGGATCTCATTCAAATATGAAGGAGAAATCAAAAGCTTTACAGACAAGCAAAAGCTGAGAGAATTCAACACCACCAAACCAGCTCTTCAACTAATGCTAAAGAATCTTATCTAGACAGGAAACACAGAAAAGGTGTATAAACTTGAACCCAAAACAACAAAGTAAATGGCAATGAGATCATACTTATCAATAATTACCTTAAATGTAAATGGGTCGAATGCCCCAACCAAAAGACAAAGACTGGCTGAATGGATACAAAAATAAGACCCCTATATGTGTTGTCTACAAGAGACCTACTTCAAAACAAGGGACACATACAGACTGAAAGTGGAGGGCTGGAAAAAGATATTTCACACAAATGGAGACCAAAAGAAAACAGGAGTAGCAATACTGATATCAGATAAAATGACTTTGAAATAAAGGCTGTGAAAAGAGACAAAGAAGGACACTACATAATGATCAAAGGATAAATCGAAGAAGAAGATATAACAATTATAAATATATATGCACCCAACATAGGACCACCACACTATGTAAGGCAAATGCTAACAAGTATGAAAGGGGAAATTAACAATAACACAATAATAGTGGGAGACTTTAATACCCCACTCACACTTATGGATAGATCAACTAAACAGAACGTTAGCAAGGAGACACAAACTTTAAATGATACAATGGACCAGTTAGACCTATTGATATCTATAGGACATTTTACCCCAAAACAATGAATTTCACCTTTTTCTCAAGTGCACAATGGAACATTCTCCAGGATAGATCACATCCTGGGCCATAAATCTAGCCTTGGTAAATTCAAAAAACCTGAAATCATTCCAAGCATCTTTTCTGATCACAGTGCAATAAGATTAGATGTCTATTACAGGAAAAAAACTATTAAAAATGCCAACATATGGAGGCTAAACAACACGCTTCTGAATATCCAACAAACCACAGAAGAAATCAAAAAAGAAATCAAAATTTGCATAGAAACAAATGAAAATGAAAACACAACAACCCAAAACCTATGGGACACTGTAAAAGCAGTGCTAAGGAGAAGGTTCATAGCAATACAGGCTTACCTTCAGAAATAAGAAAAAAGTCAAATAAATAACCTAACTCTACACCTAAAGCAACTAGAAAAGGAAGAAATGAATAACCCCAGGTAGTAGAAGGAAAGAATTCATAAAAATTAGGGCAGAAATAAATGCAAAAGAAACAAAAGAGACCATAGCAAAAATCAGCAAAGCTAAAAACTGGTTCTTTGAGAAGATAAATAAAATGGACAAACCATTAGCCAGACTCATCAAGAAAAAAAAGGAGAAGAATCAAATCAACAAAATTAGAAATGAAAATGGAAAAATCACAACAGACAACACAGAAATACAAAGGATCATAAGAGACTACTATCAGCAACTATATGCGAATAAAATGGACAACTTGGAAGAAATGGACAAATTCTTAGAAAACTATAACTTTCCAAAACTGAACCAGGAAGAAATAGAAAATCTTAGCAGACCCATCACAAGCACAGAAATTGAAACTATAATGAGAAATCTTCCAAAAAAAAAAAAATCCCAGGACCAGACAGCTTCACAGCTGAATTCTACCAAAAACTTAAAGAAGAGCTAACACCTATCGTACTCAAACTCTTCCAGAAAATTTCAGAGGAAGGTAGACTTCCAAACTCATTCTATGAGGCCACCATCACCCTAATACCAAAACCTGACAAAGATGCCACAAAAAAAGAAAACTACAGGCCAATATCACTGATGAACATAGATGCAAAAATCCTAAACAAAAGCCTAGCAAACAGAATCCAACAACACATTAAAAAGATCATACACCATGACCAAGTGGGCTTTATCCCAGGGATGCAAGGATTCTTCAATATTCGCAAATCAATCAATGTGATACACCACATTAACAAATTGAAAGATAAAAACCATATGATTATCTGAATAGATGTAAAGAAAGCCTTTGACAAAATTCAACATCCATTGATGATAAAAACCCTCCAGAAAGCAGGCATAGAAGGAACATACCTCAACATAATAAAAGTCATATATGATAAAACCCCAGCAAACATTATCTACAATGGTGAAAAATTGAAAGCATTTCCCCTAAAATCAGGAACAAGACAAGGGTGCCCACAATCGCCACTGCTATTCAACATAGTTTTGGAAGTTTTAGCCACAGCAATCAGAGAAGAAAAAGAAATAAAAGGAATCCAGATTGGAAACGAAGACATAAAACTCTCACAGTTTGCAGATGACATGATCCTCTACATAGAAAACCCTAAAGACTCCCCCAGAAAATTACTAGAGCTAATCAATGAATATAGCAAAGATGCAGGATATAAAATTAACACACAGAAATCCCTTGCATTCCTATACACTAACAACGAGAAAACAGAAAGACAAATTAAGGAAACATATCCACTCACCTTTGCAACGAAAAGAATAAAATACTTAGAAATAAATCTACCTAAAGAAACAAAAGACCTATATATATATAACTATAAAACACTGATGAAAGAAATAAAAAATGACACAAATAGATGGAGAAATATACCATGTTCATGGATGGGAAGAAACAATATAGTGAAAATGAATATACTACCCAAAGCAATCTACTGATTCAATGCAATCCCTATCAAGCTACTAATGGTATTCTTCAGAGAACTAGAACAAACAATTTCACAATTTGTATGGAAATACAAAAAACCTCGAATAGCCAAAGCCATCTTGAGAAAGACGAATGGAACTGGAGGAATCAACCTGCCTGACTTTAGGCTATACTACAAAGCAACAGTCATCAAGACAGTATGGTACTGGCACAAAAACAGAAACATAGATCAATGGAACAAAATAGAAAGCCCAGAGATAAATCCACGCACCTATGGACACCTTATCTTTGACAAAGCAGGCAAGAATATGCAATGGAGAAAAGACAAGCTCTTTAACAAGTGATGCTGGGAAAACCTGTACTCTACAGTACTTGGAGAGTACACTCCAGTACTCTTGCCTGGAAAATCCCATGGACGGAGGACCTGGTAGGCTGTAGTCCATGAGGTCACTAAGAGTCAGACGTGACTGAGCGACTTCACTTTGACTTTTCACTTTCATGCATTGGAGAAGGAAATGGCAACCCACTCCAGTATTCTTGCCTAGAGAATCCCAGGGATGGGGGAGCCTGGTGGGCTGCCATCTATGGGGTCGCACAGAGTCAGACTCAATGAAGCAACTTAGCAGCAGCAGCTGGGAAAACTTGTCAACCACTTGTGAAAGAGAGAAACTAGAACACTTTTTAACACCATACACAAAAATAAACTCAAAATGGATTAAAGATCTAAACGTAGGACCAGAAACTATAAAACTCCTAGAGAAAAACATAGGAAAAACACTCTCTGACATAAATCACAACAGGATCCTCTATGACCCACCTCCCAGAATATTGGAAATAAAAGCAAAAATAAGCAAATGGGACCTAATTAAACTTAAAAGCTTCTACACAACCAAGGAAACTATAAGCAAAGTGAAAAGACGGCCTTCAGAATGGGAGAAAATAATAGCAAATGAAGCAACTGACAAACAACTAATCTCAAAAATATACAGAGTTCATGCAGCTCAATCCCAGAAAAATAGGTGAGCCAGTCAAAAAATGGGCCAAAGAACTAAACAGACATTTCTCCAAAGAAGATATACAAATGGCTAACAAACACATGAAAAAATGCTAAACTTCACTCATTATCACAGAAATGCAAATCAAAACCACAATGAGGTACCCCTCTTAGAATGGCTGCTATCCAAAAGTCTACAAGCAATAAATGCTGGAGAGGGTGTGGAGAAAAGGGAACACTCTTATACTGTTGGTGGAAATGCAAACTAGTACAGCCACTATGGAGAACAGTATTGAGATTCCTTAAAAAACTGGAAATAGAACTTCCATATGACCCAGCAATCCCACTGCTGGGCATACACACTAAGGAAACCAGAATTGAAAGAGACATGTGTACCCCAATGTTCATTGTAGCACTGTTTATAATAGCCAGGACATGGAAGGAACCTAGATGTCCATCAGCAGATGAAATGATAAGAAAGCTGTGGTACATATACACAATGGAATATTACTCAGCCATTAAAAAGAATACATTTGAATCAGTTCTAATGAGGTGGATGAAACTGGAGCCTATTATACAGAGTAAAGTAAGTCAGAAAAAAATCAGCAATACAGTATACTAATGCATATATGGAGAAGGCAATGGCACCCCACTCCAGTACTCTTGCCTGGAAAATCCCATGGACGAAGGAGCCTGGTAGGCTGCAGTCCATGGGGTCGCAAAGAGTTGGACACAACTAAGCGACTTCATTTTCACTTTTCACTTTCATGCATTGGCAAGGGAAATGGCAACCCACTCCAGTATTCTTGCCTGGAGAATCCCAGGGATGGGGCAGCCTGGTGGGCTGCCATCTATGGGGTCGCACAAAGTCGGACACGACTGAAGCAACTTAGCAGCAGCAGCAACGCATATATATGGAATTTAGAAAGATGGTAATGATGACCCTATATGTGAGACAGCAAAAGAGACACAAATGTATAGAACAGTCTTTTGGACTCTGTGGGAGATGGCTAGGGTGGGATGATTTGAGAGAATAGCATTGAAACATGTAGATTATCATATATAAAACATAACGCCAGTCCAGGTTTGATGCATGAGACAGAGTACTTAGGGCTGGTGTACTGGGATGACCCTGAGGGATGGGATGGGGAGGGAGGTGGGAGGAAGGGTCAGGATGAGGAACACATATACAGCCATGGCTGATTCATGTCAATATTGGCAAAACCCACTACCATATTGTAAAGTAATTAGCCTCCAATTAAAATAATACATTAAAAAAATAATAAAATAAAATAGCTTATAAGAGGCAAAGTTGGTATTTGAACATAGCCACTAGGCTCAGAGCCCATGTCCCTACTCTGCTTCTGCTACTGCCACTAAGTAAGAACACAGTGGTTGGTTGTGTTTTCTTGAAATCGTTAACTCAGCTTAAATTCTGCTAGATATGGCAGGAATTTTCTTGCTGGTGCACATGAGAGAAGTTTGAGGGCTTGAACAAGGAGAAATACTTCTTGAGCAGAAATCAGAACACTGGAAAACAATTTCAGGCCATAGGTTTGGGCATGAAGTCACTAGTTTCATGGTAAGTTCCGATATGCACAGCTTCAGATAGCTCAGGCCAAGGAGAATTTGACAAACTGTTTGCAGTGGTTATACAAAGGCAGAACTGTGGTGGAGGAGTTGTTTTAAACAACTATGATGCAAGAAGGGCATCCTATTAGAATTAAATTAAATGTTGGCTTAAAAACTTAAAATTATAATTCCCTCCCAAGCTCAGATGCTTATTACTTTTGTAAATCTGGCTGCAAATTTATCTTAATGTTATATATCAACATGAGTAGTAGCTCATCTTCATAAATTTTGTTATTTTCATACGTATGTTCTTGTAGAAACAATTTAAGAATGTATGGAAGTTAACTTTGATACCCCTCATACATGTCCCACTTGGGCATAAGCATGAAAGACAACAATACCTCATAGTGATTATGGAAGTCAAAAATGAAAAAATTATTGTGTATTATAATCAGCATGAAGAAAGGCATGCCTCATACACCTCCCCTACTCCAGCTCTGGCAACTATTACATGGGGTGATAACAGTGGAATTACCAATACAGCTTGGAAGGCTATAATCACAAATTATTCTGAAAATCAAAAATACGTCTTCCTCTAGAAATTAAGATTTGAATTTTCTGAAACATTTGAATGTTTTAAAACTTTGAATAAAGAAAACAATATCATTAAGCAACAAATTGGGGTTTAATAAAGTTTTCTTATTGGCTTATTTCAATTTGATTTCAGCACTTATGTGAATAGTGAAGAAAATAGAGGCATTTGGGGCATATTAATCCATTACCCATTGACTACTCTTCAGTCATGCCTAATGCAGCCATCAGAGCGGTTCTGGACATCTGTGGTAGTACCAAGCATACCAGCAGTCTCAGTCCTCTCTCCTCCTCACCCACGGCTTTCTGGTTCTCCTTTTTAATTATCACTCTCCCTCCCCCTCCAGTATTCTCTCTTTCTTCCCTTCTCCCACCCTCAGAACCTTTATCTTTCCATAGGAATGAATGCAGCTGTCTTTCCTGGGACATTTACAAGAGCGCAAAGAGAAATTAGACATTTCAATGGCAACCCACTCCAGTACTCTTGCCTGGAGAATTTCATGGACCGAGCAGCCTGGCAGGCCACAGTTCTTACGGTCACAAAGAGTCAGACATGACTGAGCAACTAACACATACACACACACACACACCCCTGGCCAAATTTTTCTCCTGCTTCTCATCTATTCACATAGTTGAGCCTGTAACTAGAGCTTCTCTGTGTTATTTTCTTAACAAATAGAACTTTAGGAAATGGGGAAGTTACCAATGAATACTATAGAGTAAAATATCCTCTAAAATTTGACTTTTTTTTTATAAACACCCTTTTCCAAAAATCATTCAAATTAACATTATTAAACTAAAATAAATAGAGGGCATTTTAGGACAAAGAATAAATATAAATAAGGAAAAAAGATAAAACACAACCCATAAGGTTCCATCTTTTTGTAGATTAGCCACAAATTCAGATTTACAGGAGTCAGTTCAAAGAGGAAAGTACAACTTGGTACACGATTCACAGTAAACATATAAAGATATTATAGCAGATCCTCAGAAGAACCCCAAGTACTTCTAGAGATCGTGGATAAAAAACAATGTCCTCAACGTTGTTATAAGAAGCACAGTAAAAAGTTTTGCAACACAACTCTCATCAGATCAGATCAGTCGCTCAGTCGTGTCCGACTCTTTGCGACCCCATGAATCGCAGCACACCAGGCCTCCCTGTCCGTCACCAACTCCCGGAGTTCACTCAGACTCACGTCCATCGAGTCAGTGATGCCATCCAGCCATCTCATCCTCTGTCGTCCCCTTCTCCTCCTGTCCCCAATCCCTCCCAGCATCAGAGTCTTTTCCAATGAGACAACTCTTCGCATGAGGTGGCCAAAGTACCGGAGTTTCAGCTTTAGCATCATTCCTTCCAAAGAAATCCCAGGGCTGATCTCCTTCAGAATGGACTTGTTGGATCTCCTTGCAGTCCACGGGACTCTCAAGAGTCTTCTACAACATCACAGTTCAAAAGCATCAATTCCGCGATCAGCCTTCTTTATAATCCAACTCTCACATCCATACATGACCACAGGGAAAACCATAGCCTTGACTAGACGGACCTTTGTTGGCAAAGTAATGTCTCTGCTTTTGAATATGCTATCTAGGTTGGTCATAACTTTCCTTCCAAAGAGTAAGTGTCTTTTAATTTCATGGCTGCAATCACCATCTGCAGTGATTTTGGAGCCCAGAAAAATAAAGTCTGACACTGTTTCCACTGTTTCCCCATCTATTTCCCATGAAGTGGTGGGACCGGATGCCATGATCTTCGTTTTCTGAATGTTGAGCTTTAAGCCAACTTTTTCACTCTCCACTTTCATGTTCATCAAGAGGCTTTTGAGTTCCTCTTCACTTTCTGCCATAAGGGTGGTGTCATCTGCATATCTGAGGTTATTGATATTTCTCCCAGCAATCTTGATTCCAGCTTGTGTTTCTTCCAGTCCAGCGTTTCTCATGATGTACTCTGCATATAAGTTAAATAAACAGGGTGACAATATACAGCCTTGACGAACTCCTTTTCCTATTTGGAACTATCCCTCAAATCAGAATTCATTAACAAGCTATTCTACAGAGTTCACAAGTACATGTTGAACAAAATATGGGGATTCAGATAGAGAACACACCAAAAAAAATGTAGACAGGACATAGAGGCTATGATTAGAAACCTTCTAGATATCTATAAACTCTCCTTTTACCATCAGATATTTGCTTTACCTAGACCCAGAGACCTGTGTTAGCCATGCCTCTGACAGGAAATGCAGAAACTCCGTCCATGATCCTTGACCAATACCTTACTGTCCCTTGCACGTCTCCAGTGCATATGGCCTTATAAAGAACACTTCTGGGTAAATGATGTTTTCACTATACATTGAGATTGAGGCCCTAGATCCCTATGTCCTGTCTTATCTAGTGAGCCAGGCTGGCCACCTGTGAGCCAAACTCCAAAACTGTGAATACCAAAGTATACTTGTTTGTACTTGTTTCTAAGTTGATTTACATACCCTTATTTTATCCCTCCAACAGATGTGAAAGCAGAATGTTTAATCTGTATCACTAATCTGTATCATTTGTTATATCTTTAAATTAGTCTTTATAAATATCAGACACTACACCACAGCACTGAAAATGAATCACTGTTCTGAACAAGAACTGAAACAATTAAACAGAGCATCACAGCTTGCTTTGATAAAGAACAAATTCCAACTAAGAAGAGGCTCTTAGCACTGGATCCATAATGAGATAACTCAGATTGAGGAGACAGACCCATTATAATCGCCTAGAAATTCACTACTTGTAATGATAGTGACAAAAATTCCCTTTCATCATGATACATCTTAACTAAGTGCTGAATGCAAAGAGAGTATATGTTGATAAAATCTTATTCAGCTATTTAGACACTATTTGAGGATAAACAATGCTTCTCTTTTTTTCTTTCTCTCTCCCTCCTTCCCTCCCTTCTTCTTTCTTACACACACACACACACACACACACACACACATACACACACACTGCAAAGTGTCTTTAGGGATAATCATGGAGAGTATGAGAGAATTCTCATGTCAAGGTGTCTCTGTCAAAACTTGAAACAAAGCTAGGCCTCAGACCAGGGATTTGGCCAGCTGCTAAAGAAGCTAGGGCCAAAATTAGTGAAAGAAAAAAATATGAGAAAGAGGCAAAAAACTAGTATGTGATAAGATGATAAAAATCTGAACGTGTGAAGTATCTAACAAACACTAAAACAAACATCTTGAAGTGCATTTCCTTTCCAATTCGTCCCACCATTCAATCTACAGCATAATCAAAGAGGCCAGAATACCTAAAAAGTAAGCAAAACAACCCAAATACTTTCATAATTCTGCAAACTACTCCAATCTGTAGGATTTTCTTTCAAGAATCTGTTTTTAGAAAAGTAAGTTTTTTCTCAACTATTTTCTGTGTCGTGTTAGTTTGACTGAACTTAGGTGATTCTTTTTTTCTCTTCCTTTAGTGTTGCTAATTAGTGCTGAGCCTTGGCAGACCATACAGATAAGCTGGCAAATGACCAAAAACATGTTAATAGAGAATTGCTCATAACTCCCTTGCCACCAGTCAGAAATAATTGGTACCTTTCTTCAAGCTTCCCTAGGAGAATGACAAATCAAGAGGAAATGCCTTTTATTTCAAAGACCTTTTATCAGCTCTGGATCATAAAGCATGGCAATTTGTTTCTCCTTCTTTATTATAAAGAAACTATAACAACAACATTTTTAAAGGAATACTGATCAAAGTTAAGGAGCTTAACACCTGTCAAAATACAAATCCTAAAAAAAAAAATCACAAACCCTTTTGGCACATAGAAAATCTGAGGACATAGGGCTGCTAAAGAGTCAGGTTCCCTCCTTCACAGAAGGCACACCATCTGAGCCAACCACACATTTTGGTATGAAGATGAAGCTGCACTCCACATACGTAAACAAAACAAACAGAATAATCTATCATCATGTAGAAGGCAAGGTATAGGCCTCTTACCTGTTGGAATCAAGATTAAACAAAAGGAAAAGATAGACACATTTTTTTAAAAGCCATTAACACAAAGAAATAACCTTCCTCCTTTTATTGTCCAAGCTAAAGCTGCAATAAACCTCCGGGAAACTCAAAGACAGGCCAAAGCAGAGTGATGAATTGGCAAAATCTGGGGAATCTGTGTTTTAATTAAAAAAAAAATTTTAGGATTGGTAACAACTAAATCGGAGAAGGCAATGGCACCCCACTCCAGTACTCTTGCCTGGAAAATCCATGGACGGAGGAGCCTGGTAGGGTGCAGTCCATGGCGTCGCTAAGAGTCAGACACAACTGAGCGACTTCACTTTCACTTTTTACTTTCATGCATTGGAGAAGGAAATGGCAACCCACTCCAGTATTCTTGCCTGGAGAATCCCAGGGACAGAGGAGCCTAATGCGCTGCTGTCTATGGGGTCGCACAGAGTCGGACACAACTGAAGCGACTTAGCAACAGCAGCAGCAGCAACAACTAAATATATATTATTCCTAAATTTTTTTAACTATCACACTATTCACAACTTAATATTATCATCCACTTTTGCCAGCTCCTTATTATGGACAATATATAAAGTGGCATTTATTGTACATTATGCTATGCAGATTTGGCCTTGCAAGCCTGGGTCTGAGGTATCTGTGATATATCTTTGAGGTTTTCCATATGCATTATTAGAATGCATATACTTCTTGGAGAATTAAAACTACCACTTGAATTAGGTATGTATATTTGGAAATAAGGCTCCACTCTCACTTTATATATTAATTCTATGATTTTAATATTAAAATCTACTCTTTTTTATAGCTCATTGAAAGTTGAAATAGAATCATTTCAACATTTCAACTTCTAATGAGCTATAAAACACAGTAAATTTTAGTTTTAGAAATCACAGAATTACTATATAAAGTGGGAATGGAGTTGTATTGCCAAATATCCATGTCTTATTCAAGATGCATGGTTAATTATGTAATCTTTTATGCATAGGAAAGTATTTAGACATCTCAGTTGGGAAATTAAAAAGTTAGCTACTATTATTTAGAACACCTCTATTGAGTGGTAAGGTTTTATTTTAAAGACATCCAAAATCTTCTTTACAGAAATAAGCATATCAGTTTCTTACCCTGCCAGATGGAACACATCTGATCCTTGTTTTAAATTATACCAAATTATTTCTGTTTTATGAAAAGCTTATTATGCTTTGCAGCCTGGCTATTGCTTTCTGAAACTATATTTTCCACCAAAGAGTAAAAGAATTCTTCTTTTTTTTCTTTTGGTTTCAATAAGTAAAGAGAAGAGGGGAACCTCCATCCAAGCAGTTTGCACACACAATTTTTTTATTACAATATCTGATCTTGGTCACTTTTAAAGAGATTTTCTAAATTTTAGGTTTTCTTCATATATACATATCATATATGTGCATTTTCATACATACACAGGTAACTTCTGAATATTTTTTAGAATCCATCCAACGTTGCACACAGACAATTAATAAGGTAGCCCTACCAGGTTTTTAGCTGGGGGTGTTTGTGTTATAAATCTGTAAAGGAACCCAGGTATTTAGTATCCAAGTTTGTGAAACAGATAACTTAGAAAATAATTATTCAAAGACTCACTGAAAGATTTCTCCAGCTTCTTTCAGTAGCAAATTCCCAAAGGGCTTTCATAGTGATTCAACCAGCATTTGTTGATTCCCTGCCATGTGCCAACTGTTCAGAATCAGGGGGAAGAAAAGATGAGAAAATACCAACATACGTTCTCCTGAAATCCAATGGTTGAGACAAATCCATAAGCAAATAATAATAATGTTATAACATTTTATATATACTCTTACTTTGTCCCCCAAAGAATTTAAGTCACTAAATTATACCAAGTCTTCCCAGGTGGCTGAGTGGTAAAGAATCCATCTACCAATGCAGGATAAGTGGGTTCAGTCCCTGAGTCAGGATGATCCCCTGGAGACATAAATGGCAACCCATTCCAATATTCTTCCCTGGAAAATTGCATGGACAGAGGAGCCTGGCAGGCTATAGTCCACAGGGTTGCAAAGAGTCAGACACAACCGAGCAACTGAGCACATATGCAAATTACAGCTCTGGATAAGTGCAACATTAGAAGCACAAATGACGCATAGAAGGGAAAATAACAAATATGCTTTAATTTATAGTTGTATACATTTGAGCTTTGACGATGAATAGAAGAGGTTTCTTAGAGGGAACCCACAGATTGAAATCTGCCATAATGTCCAATCACAATTTTGAATACACTTACACAGCTAAATTCTATGAGTTAATATCTATTTATAGTTGGCAGATAACTAGTTTCTGCTATTTCTATTTGCTATCTATGAGTTCTTGATTTCATAGATGGTCAGGCAAATGTCTATTTGAAACAGCATATCAAAACACTATTTTAAGGGAAAGCTCAGGAAAAGCACCATAAATAGCTTGTGTCTTCTGTATTTCCTCATATAATTGTTGGGAGTTTTAATCTTTTGGGAGATATTAGACTTCTAAATAAATAGTAAGATAAATCATTAGCCCTGTATAGATTTGCTAAAATCATTATAGTTTGAAAACATTAGCTCCATATTTCAACCTATATGTAAAACTGAAAAAAAAAAGGAATTTGCTTTATGCTCCATTTATAGTTTCTAAAAGGTAGTTACAAGGTGCCTGGTACGTAATAGAAATTTGTAGTGGACACTGCTTTTCTTCTGACTAGAATCAGAATTTCTTTGGGGGCAGCATCACTGCTGTCCTTGGTCCTGATAGCTGTAGGCATGAGCATGTAAGTCAAGTCTAGCCACAGTAATATGATCAAGAATGGCCCCGTGACCCAAGTCAGGCCAATCAAGACCATTAGCAAGACTGGCTAGAGCTACAAGGAAAGAGATGCTAGCTGTAAAGATTATGTCTATCTAGAGAGGCCAGTGACCATCTTCACCACCGTATTGAAAGCTCCCATTTAGAATAAAGCTGATCCAGAAGAAAGCAGAGTCAAAAAGAGAGTAAAAGACTCAGATTTCTGATAATTTCAGCTATACTTCTATAGTATAGAGCATGACTGAAGCCAGATTCTCCTCTTTAATGTCCTTATTAACAAATTGTGTGTATATATCATGTATACATACATACATATGATGAATTCTGGTAGTGGCAACTACCAGAATGAGGCTTGATTAACATAGTAGCAAACAAATGTGAATTTTCATCCCCTCTTTTCCTTTCCTCCTCATTTTTGTAAAACTTAAAAGATTGCCAAAATGGGTACATTAGACCATATATTATATAACTATAGAAAGCCCATGGACAAAGGAGCCTGGGAGGCTAAAGTTCATGGGATCACAAAGTCTGACCAAGCAACTGAGCACAGTACATAGTCTATTAGACGGTATAACAACCTATTTTGTGTGAGAGAAAAAAAATCTTAAGGAATAAATATTATTGCATCTGGGATTTTTTAATTGTTAATTTTATGTCTGATTTGTCATTTACAGCTAAAAGAATTCACTGTGCATCTTTAGTTTCTCTTTGAATAAAGATAAAATAAGTATCAGGAATTTAAAAAAAAAAAACCTCACTGTGGTACAAGAGAACAGATACACTTTCATGCTTCACAAGCTTAATTCTGGAAACTCACAAAAACTTCAGAGAGCATAGATTATATTGTGTTATGTCAGTATTTAATGAAAAATCTGCTGTTTGCTGAAAAACCTAATCCTAAGAAGTAATTACTCTTCTACCCCTTTGTGGCTTGAAAAGCAAATATGCCATATCCCACCTATTTCTCAAGAAGGCAGAAAATCATCTTAATGATGCTTCCTTGCTAAACATCTGATATTACCTAGATGGTACACGAAACAAGAGATGCCAAAGGGACAAAATAGGAAACAGAGCTGTTGCCACAGATTATTCTAAGGTGAACATACAAAATCATTTGTGTTTTTATTGACAGTTCTTTGGTTGAAAGACACAGATGAAAATTAGGGATCAGGCTAATTTGCTGGGGAATGACTTTCATGTTTTCAACACTTTACAGGAATAGAAATCAAAGGGAATGTGCCTGCTTTCTGGCCCAGGTAATTTTTGAAGAGTACCAGTTAAAGAAGGAAAACTACTCTCTTTTTCAAACCCCCTCCTTCCCAGGTAGTATTTGAAGAGTACCAGTTAAAGAAGGAAAACTACTCTCTTTTTCAAATCCTTTCCTTCTCAACCCCCTATGAGAGTAGTTTGATGTTCCCCTTGAGACAGTATTGGGTACTTTGCCAAGAACATGCAATCTATATTGTTCATATATGAGAAACAACATTTACAAACAACTGTTTGTAAATGACAAGTTATTTTTCTTCATAAGGTTTTATATGTCTTCTAGGTATAGTTACCATTTCTTGTATAGGTACCTAAATGAAAGGAAAAGATTGCTTTGCATCCCTAGTATTTGGCATAGGCAATCTAAGCTTTAAATGATGGTATCAGTATTCCCACAGCAAGCAAGATGTGCTTCCAAATACAATTAAACAGATATATGAACAATGCCACCTCCTTTTTCAGCCAATTTTTGCCCTCCTTTCCGGGCACTTGCTCAATATGTTTTATTCTTTTTTAAAAAATGCTACATTAACCACCAGCATCAGAAAAGATCATTGGCAGCTAATCTGCTGCCCAAGTTAAGGCTCTGTTCAATATTTCAGTGTTTCCAAAACTGACACACTGCTTGTTTGGCCCTGACTGCAATCTTGTTTTCAATTTCTATCTGCCTTGGGCATCTTCCTCCTGTCACATATCCATATGCGTCTAACTGCACCACATGTAGGGCCAGATGCTAGGAATGCCATGATACCAAGGCATGTGACACAAGGATGATCTGCTCTTTCCCTTATAATTAAATGAGAAAACTGCGGGTGTACTGTCTCCCACCTGGCCCCATCACAAATGCAGCCAACAGATGCCACCACATGTGATTCATGCAAGTCCAAAGGAAAGATGTAAATACGCCCCCTAAAATTTTTTTTTCATCAAGGACTGGAGCTCCATGAAGTTGGTTACTTTGTGAAGAAAAACAGGTGTTAGGGTAAAATAAAAGACACAGCAACACCCAAGGTAACCAACACTCTGTGGCTTCTGTCCAAAACCATGTCACACACTGGCCTCACGCTTTAAAGCACCTGTCATTTCCTATTGTGAGCTTCCCAGGCGCCGGGTTGGCGACAAGCCAGGGTTAAACCCACTGGCAATTATTCACCCCATGTCCATCAGCCTGTGCTCTGAAAACCCCTCAGACCCCTCAGACTTGCCAGCAGCAGCCAGTGTTTCCTTTGATATCTGCTACCTCCCAGCAAACCGAGTTCAGAACAGACAGGCCGTCAGAGAATGCTCACTTTCATCTCTGCTCTCTTACCACTAATAAGCTCCTCTCTAATAACCATATTAAATCCAGCTATCACACATTGAAAGAAGGCTTCAAAAAAAGTGCTGCAAACAAGTTTGTGACATAAAGTACAGAAATGAGGACACTGGATAGATGACGAGTGATGCTGGGTACAAAGGATTAAGTACAACAAGAAACCTTGAATACTGCAACTTTTTGCCAAATTCAGTCTGTGATTAGGTCTCTAAGTTTGATTCTATTGATTTATCTTTAATGTTGTCATCTAATCTTATGAAATTATATTTTTTTAAAGAATTGATGTAAATACCAAATAATCATGAACTAAAACTGCATTAGTCTTCTGACATTTAGTGCTGATGGCTTGACTGAAAAATGATCAAAAAGAAATATGCAGCCGCTAACAACTTTCCCAGATGTATACATTAATACATGCATACATTTCCTAAAAAGAAGGTTGCAAATTTTCAGGTGTGAATTTGTGTTTTCAGAAAATTTATGAGCATTTAATATCTCAAGTAATAATGTAATAGTTTTATAATTAGTCAGACCTACCTCCTCTCATAAATGTATGTCTGATGCCTCTGTAAATGTATATCATCTGCTAAGGGTTCCAATGGAGTTATCAGCTTTTCTTTCCCTTACTAAGTAGTCCAAAAGGAAGAAATCAAAAGAAAGAAGCAGTCATCACTGACCACACACCTTGGGGATGTACAATACTTTTATGTCTCTTCAGATCCATTCCTTGCCTTTATCCTCAGCCTTTAGCATTTACATTGATGACCGTCTGGCACATGGATCTCACAGCCTGTATTTTTCAATGGCTTTAATGGCCTTCATCCCAAACCAGCCACAAACATGTTTGAACAACCTTGTCATAAAGCTATGGTCCTAATAAGCTGTCAGTTCCATGAGAGCAAAAGTTACAACTTGCTATTTTTTGTAGCTCCCACAGCATTGGGCAAAATTATCAGCACATAATATGCCATTGCTGGAGAATGGAATGGCAACCTACTCCAGTATTCTTGCCTGGAGAATCCCATGGACAGAGGAGCCTGGCGGGCTACAGTCCATGGGGTCACAAAGAGTCAGACATAACTGAAGCGACTGAGCGATATACCACTGAGGCTTGGAACTCTTTGATTTGAATGCAACATATCTGAAATTCTTATCACAGCATTCTGTCCATATCCTCCCATCTCGAAATGCATCTGCACTTCATTCTTATAGAAGATACTTAATAACAAAGTCTTTTATACTTCTTCCAGTTCATCCTTGATCTCTCCACTGACAATATAATCCCCACTCAGTCCTGGACTTCTGTTGAGTCACTTCTCTGCCAACTCCATCACAATCATAAAAGCCTCACCTTTGGACCTACTGGCAAGTTTATCTCCAAATTATTTTCCCACACATACATGCTTTTCCATTCTATTTTCTCTGTTTCTAGACTGATTGAGATGTCTAGAAAAGAGGCAGAAATGGCACGGTGCAGTTTCATCTTGCTGCTGCTGCTGCTAAGTTGCTTCAGTCCTGTCCAACTCTTGTGCAACCCTATAGGCGGCAGCCCACCAGGCTCCCCTGTCCCTGGGATTCTCCAAGCAAGAACACTGAAGTGGGTTGCCATTTCGTTCTCCAATGCATGAAAGTAAAAAGTGAAAGTGAAGTTGCTCAGTCATGTCCGACTCTTTGCAACCCCATGGACTGCAGCCTACCAGGCTCCCCCGTCCATGGGATTTTCCAGGCAAGAGTACTGGAGTGGGGTGCCATTGCTTTCTCCAGCAGTTTCATCTTGGGGAACTCCAAATAGACTTACTTGCTATTACTCATCAACTCTTAGCTTACTCCTAGGGATTTCTCAGAGTTTTGTCCCCGTAAGCCCCCAAATATTCACATGCTAGAATATGGAATATGGCACAAGCTGGAATCAAGATTGCCGGGAGAAATATCAATAACCTCAGATATGCAGATGACACCACCCTTATGGCAGAAAGTGAAGAAAAACTGAAGAGCCTCTTGATGAAAGTGAAAGAGGAGAGTGAAAAAGTTGGCTTAAAGCTCAGCATTCAGAAAACGAAGATCATGGCATCTGGTCCCATCACTTCATGGCAAATAGATGGAGAAACAGTGGAAACAGTATCAGACTTTATTTTGGGGGCTCCAAAATCACTGCAGATGGTGATTGCAGCCATGAAATTAAAAGACGCTTACTCCTTGGAAGGAAAGTTATGACCAACCTAGATAGCATATTAAAAAGCAGAGACCTTACTTTGCCAACAAAGGTCCATCTAGTCAAGGCTATGGTTTTTCCAGTGGTCATGTATGGATGTGAGAGTTGGCCTATAAAGAAAGCTGAGCGCAGAAGAATTGATGCCTTTGAACTGTGGTGTTGGAGAAGACTCTTGAGAGTCCCTTGGACTGCAAGGACATCCAACCAGTCTATCCTAAAGGAGATTGGTCCTGGGTGTTCTTTGGAAGGACTGATGTTGAAGCTGAAGCACCAATATTTTGGCCACCTGATGCAAAGAGCTGACTCACTTGAAAAGACCCTAATGTTGGGAAAGATTGAATGCAGGAGGAAAAGGGGACCGCAGATGATGAGATGGTTAGATGGCATCATCGACTCAATGGACATGAGTTTGGGTAAGCTCCAGGTGTTGGTAATGGACAGGGAGGCCTGGCATGCTGCAGTTCATGGGGTCGCAAAGAGTCGGACACAACTGAGCGACTGAACTGAACTGAAAAGGTCACTTGAGTTGGATAAAGAAACATGCTTGTGTTTGGTTACAGAAACAAGAGTGGGTTGACGTCAGCCTTTGACTCAAGTTCAGGGGAGCAAGTCCACTGCTAATGGGCTGACTTTCAAACCATAAGACTATTACCAATTGACTGACTTTCCATGGTGAATTCATAGAAGCAAACTCTTATTAATCAGTGAGACAGGTTTAATACCAGGACTGATGTTTACTGATTATCAAGTCAGCTTTTCCTCAGAATGTGAAGACTTTAAAGTTTTTATCATGCCTAAAAAATGTACTAGCTGTAGTAAATTTTGGTGCTAGTGATATTTTTTAATTTCATCTAATATAGTAAACCATTCCCTTGACTAAAATAAAAGACCCAGATTGGCATGGAGACGTCATCTGATTTGCCAAAATCTATCAGATGGGCATTAATAGCCTAGAGCAGCATATTGAGAGGACTATGAAATCTTATCCAGGCCCAGCAGGTTAGAGTGTCATCATTCATTATCAATGTTTGTTATGGAGAGAAGAATTGAATGATCGTACAATGCCATATCGTTCTGATTCTGCCCTAGACCCCAAAAACCAGTCAGAATCTACAGTTGGCTAGATTGAACTTCATGGATGGTTATGGAAGAGATTAATTCTAACAAGAATGATTGAACTGGTTGTATTCCAAGCAACTGACATTTAAAAATAACAATGACTGGGATGGAATAAAGGGTATATGTGCTAAAGGCATATAGATCGCACCAAAATTCAGTGAAATCTTAATAAATTGAGACAGAGTAAAAGAATAAACATTTCCAAAGAAGTAAAAAAGGAGGAAGGCTAATGTAATTGATAAACACATCATGCTTTAATAATTTTTTCTCTGAAAAAAATGTGTAATATGAAATGTTTAACAATGAATAAAATGTTTCCTAAGTTTAATTCTTTATGGGTATTAATTCAGCATTCAAAACATAACTTTTTTTAATCTTATATATATATCTTTTTCTTCAAAAACAAAGGGGCCTTAGACCAATAAATTAATATCCTTCACAAAAATACTATTATTGCATACAGGCAAATTCACTTTCCTCTCAGGAAATGACATTGCATTTTCCACTATTTTGAAAGTAACTCTCAAGATATAAGACTGTGATAATTTTTTAATCAGGTAAAACACAAATTTGAATCAGACACTTGGTTAGAGTATAATAATATGTCGCTTTTTAGTGAAGGAGTCTAGCAAACCTTTCAACATCTATATCTAAATTTATTTTTTCCATCCTCACCACTACATAAATCATAATTCTTAAGAAGTAATGTTATAACATTATTTTCATTGACTCCAAATGGAAAATTATTACTGCTTAATGATAAAAAGGAGAAAACAGAGATTCTAAAGAATAGATGGAATTCATGAACTTAAGAGACCACACAGTTCTCCAGAAGTATTTCTCATGTTTTCAAGGGCTTGCTCAATTTTAATTTCCTTTCAAATACCTAAGGTTGAATCATGTCTTAAAATTACATATCTCCAGTGTTTCCTGTCTTACAACATACTTGGTCTCTCTACTCACTGTCAGTATATGAACCAGAACAGTGATCTTTCCAGCACAATGACAGTTCTTTATGTTCCAAATAGTTAATCCAGGGGACACTAGCAAGCACATGCCTCTATAACATCTTCTTGGGCTTCCCTTGTGGCTCAGCTGGTAAAGAATCCACCTGCAATGCAGGAGACCTGGGTTCGATCCCTGGGTTGGGAAGATCCCCAAGAGAAGGAAATGGCTACCCACTCCAGCATTCTGGCCTAGAGAATTCCACAGACTGTATACTCCATGGGGTCGCAAAGAGTCAGACACTACTGAGCCACTTTCACTTTCACTTTTCATTTTCACTAAATGCAGTAAATGTAAAGTAATCAACTATAAAGACTGTATAAAAAATTTACAGTGAGCAATAAAAAATATTGGATTTAGAGCCAAAAATAGTGAAAATTGGAAACATAAATGTTAAAAAATGCAACATTATTCACTAAGGATATGACTGAGCAAATGTCCTAATTTCTCTGAAACTTATTCTCCATATTTCTAAAATGGTGACCTCTCTCTTCATGATGATTATTAAATGTGATAATTCCACTAGAGTACTTATTCAGTACTTGATGCATGACAAGTATTAGTAAAGACGTAGTAAGACCAGATGTGGAAACCAAGGATGACTTCCTAAACGTGGTGAAATGCAAGCCAGCTCCCAAAGTAAAGAGAAAAACAGAATACATTCAGGAAAGGACATGAGCAGAGAAATGGAAATGGAAATTTTCAAGAAAAGCATTTCATTATATTCATCTTCTATCAGATCAGATCAGTCGCTCGGTTGTGTCCGACTCTTTGCGACCCCATGAATTGCAGCACGCCAGGCCTCCCTGTCCATCACCAACTCCCGGAGTTCACTCACACGCACGTCCATGGAGTCAGTGATGCCATCCAGCCATCTCATCCTCTGTCGTCCCCTTCTCCTCCTGCCCCCAATGCCTCCCAGCATCAGAGTCTTTTCCAATGAGACAACTCTTCGCATGAGGTGGCCAAAGTACTGGAGTTTCAGCTTTAGCATCATTCCTTCCAAAGAAATCCCAGGGCTGATCTCCTTCAGAATGGACTAGTTGGATCTCCTAGCAGTCCAAGGGACCCTCAAGAGTCTTCTCCAACACCACAGTTCAAAAGCATCAATTCTTCGGCACTCAGCTTTCTTCACAGTCCAACTCTCACATCCATACATGACCACTGGAAAAACCATAGCCTTGACTAGACGGACCTTTGTTGGCAAAGTAATGTCTCTGCTTTTGAATATGCTATCTAGGTTGGTCATAACTCTGCTTCTAAGGAGTGAGCGTCTTTTAATTTCATGGCTGCAGTCACCATCTGTAGTGATTTTGGAGCCCCAAAAAATAAAGTCTGACACTGTTTCCACTGTTTCCCCATCTATTTCCCATGAAGTGATGGGACCGGATGCCATGATCTTCGTTTTCTGAATGTTGAGCTTTAAGCCAACTTTTTCACTCTCCACTTTCACTTTCATCAAGAGGCTTTTGAGTTCCTCTTCACTTTCTGCCATAAGGGTGGTGTCATCTGCATATCTGAGGTTATTGATTTTTCTCCTGGCAATCTTGATTCCAGTTTGTGTTTCTTCCAGTCCAGCGTTTCTCATGATGTACTCTGCATATAAGTTAAATAAACAGGGTGACAATAAACAGCCTTGACGAACTCCTTTTCCTATTTGGAACCAGTCTGTTGTTCCATGTCCAGTTCTAACTGTTGCTTCCTGACCTGCATACAAATTTCTCAAGAGGCAGATCAGGTGGTCTGGTATTCCCATCTCTTTCAGAATTTTCTGCAGTTTATTGTGATCCACACAGTCAAAGGCTTTGGCATAGTCAATAAAACAGAAATAGATGTTTTTCTGGAACTCTCTTGCTTTTTCTATGATCAGCAGATGTTGGCAATTTGATCTCTGGTTCCTCTGCCTTTTCTAAAACCAGCTTGAACATCAGGAAGTTCACGGTTCACATATTGCTGAAGCCTGGCTTGGAGAATTTTGAGCATTACTTTACTAGAGTGTGAGATGAGTGCAACTGTGTGGTAGTTTGAGCATTCTTTGGCATTGCCTTTCTTTGGGATTGGAATGAAAACTGACCTTTTCCAGTCCTGTGGCCACTGCTGAGTTTTCCAAATTTGCTGGCATATTGAGAGCAGCACCTTCACAGCATCATCTTTCAGGATTTGGAATAGCTCAACTGGAATTCCATCACCTCCACTAGCTTTGTTTGTAGTTCTTGCCATCTCTTCTTAATATCTTCTGCTTCTGTTAGGTCCATACCATTTCTGTCCTTTATCAAGCCCATCTTTGCATGAAATGTTCCTTTGGTATCTCTGATTTTCTTGAAGAGATCTCTAGTCTTTCCCATTGTTATTTTCCTCTATTTCTTTGCACTGATCGCTGAGGAAGGCTTTCTTATCTCTTCTTGCTATTCTTTGGAACTCTGCATTCAGATGTTTATATCTTTCCTTTTCTCCTTTGCTTTTTGTTTCTCTTCTTTTCACAGCTATTTGTAAGGCCTCCCCAGACAGCCATTTTGCTTTTTTGCATTTTTTTTCTATGGGAATGGTCTTGATCCCTGTCTCCTATACAATGTCACGAACCTCATTCCATAGTTCATCAGGCAGTCTATCTATCAGATCTAGGCCCTTAAATCTATTTGTAAAGTTTAAAAATAAAATAAAATTTAAAAAAAATCTATTTCTCACTCCACTGTATAATCATAAGGGATTTGATTTAGGTCATACCTGAATGGTCTAGTGGTTTTCCCTACTTTCTTCAATTTAAGTCTGAATTTGGCAATAAGGAGTTCATGGTCTGAGCCACAGTCAGCTCATGGTCTTGTTTTTGCTGACTGTATAGAGCTTCTCCATCTTTGGCTGCAAAGAATATAATCAATCTGATTTCGGTGTTGACCATCTGGTGATGCCCATGTATAGAGTCTTCTCTTGTGTTGTTGGAATAGGGTGTTTGTTATACTATTGTCTAATTCTCCATAAGATCATATTAACTTTCTTTTTAATAATAACACAGAAACTGAATTGAGAGAGATCTTGAAAGAACAGCTCATCTGTTACCTATGCTTCAGACAGACAGGATCATCTTTAAGCTATTTATTTGTTAGTTCCTTGAGATGACAAAAAGAAAAATCATGGTAAATTACAAAATACAAAACCCTTTAATTGGTGGCAAACCTATCTTCCACTTTAAGCTAAGACAATACATTCTTGAAGTAACTGCCAAATGGATGTACTCTCTGCAAGGGCACAAGTCCTTTCATCCTCCTTCCTGTCCTTGGAGCTGTCAGTTATCATTAATGTTGCAGTCTGTTTCATGCAAAGCACTTGCCAATGTGGAAGGTGTTACTCTTGAGTATCTGACTTATGGATAGAGAACAATATTCAATATGAAATCTCAACTGCCTGAATAAAGGTCCCCTGCCACAAACAACTTCTATTTGTCCATCTTGGTAGGTAGAGATACCAAGTATTTATTAGAGTGCATAAATTATAAAAAAGAACTGAGTCATTTTTTAAAAAACTGTAATTAATAAATTTTCTTAAAAAAATAGATTAATTAGACCTTCATATACTTAGTATCTTTTTAAAAAACTTCTTTTCAAAAATATCAATATATCAAAGATGAATGTAGACACCCTATGTGAAACAAAAACAGAATAGCTTTCTTAGTCCAATACGCCCTCTAAAAGTAACTAGAAAATCTAACTAAAATAGTTTTGAAATATATCTGTTGGCATTGGAGAATCTTTGGGACATCCAGAACAGAGGGTCAAAATCTCAAAAAAGAAGAGAAATTCTTTGAGGTGAACCCTGAGTCTTAAGGAAGAGGGAAGAGGCTGAAGACAGAAGCTAGAGGAGAACATAGGCAAAACACTCTCTGACATACATCACAGCAGGATCCTCTATGACCCACCTCCCAGAATATTGGAAATAAAAGCAAAAATAAACAAATGGGACCTAATTAAACTTAAAAGCTTCTGCACAACAAAGGAAACTATTAGCAAGGTGAAAAGAGAGCCTTCAGAATGGGAGAAAATAATAGCAAATGAAGCAACTGACAAACAACTAATCTCAAAAATATACAAGCAACTCCTACAGCTCAACTCCAGAAAAATAAATGACCCAATCAAAAAATGGGCCAAAGAACTAAATAGACATTTCTCCAAAGAAGACATACAGATGGCTAACAAACACATGAAAAGATGCTCAACATCACTCATTATCAGAGAAATGCAAATCAAAACCACTATGAGGTACCATTTCACACCAGTCAGAATGGCTGCGATCCAAAAGTCTACAAGCAATAAATGCTGGAGAGGGTGTGGAGAAAAGGGAACCCTCTTACACTGTTGGTGGGAATGCAAACTAGTACAGCCACTATGGAGAACAGTGTGGAGATTCCTTCAAAAACTGGAAATAGAACTGCCTTATGACCCAGCAATCCCACTGCTGGGCATACACACTAAGGAAACCAGAAGGGAAAGAGACACGTGTACTCCAATGTTCATCGCAGCACTGTTTATAATAGCCAGGACATGGAAGCAACCTAGATGTCCATCAGCAGATGAATGGATAAGAAAGCAGTGGTACATATACACAATGGAGTATTACTCAGCCATTAAAAAGAATTCATTTGAATCAGTTCTAATGAGGTGGATGAAACTGGAGCCTATTATACAGAGTGAAGTAAGCCAAAAGGAAAAACATAAATACAGTATACTAACGCATATATATGGAATTTAGAAAGATGGTAACAATAACCCTGTGTACGAGACAGCAAAAAAGACACTGATGTATAGAACAGTCTTATGGACTCTGTGGGAGAGGGAGAGGGTGGGAAGATTTGGGAGAATGACATTGAAACATGTAAAATATCATGTAAGAAACGAGTTGCCAGTCCAGGTTTGATGCACGATACTGGATGCTTGCGGCTAGTGCACTGGGATGACCCAGAGGGATGGTATGGGGAGGGAGGAGGAGGAGGGTTCAGGATGGGGAACACATGTATACCTGTGGCGGATTCATTTTGATATTTGGCAAAACTAATACAATTATGTAAAGTTTAAAAATAAAATAAAATTTAAAAAATTTTCAAAAAAATAAATAAATAAAAAGCAGAGACATTAAAATAAAAAAAAATTTTTGCAGAATGAAAATTCTAAACCAAAGAAGACAATGCAGCTTTTCTCATAGAACTAACTAGATAAAAAATGCACTTTGGGCCTGCTAAGGCAGCCAGAGAAGCTGAGATCATCAGCAGAAGTGAAGCATAAGTCCAAACTCACATAAGTTTTCCCCTCATATCATTTCCTAATTCTTAAATTACACAGGGAAAAGTAGGTAATAAGCTGAGCAAAAGTCTACAGGAAACCTCAGTGGAGCTTTCCACAGTCTCACAGTACAGGTGAAATAAAAATTAGAGTTCAGGATCTCCCAAGTAGAACAGCCTTGCATTAAATACCCTAGGCTTTCACTTAGGAATTTTTGAATTCTATCTTCTGAGATGGGCAAACATGAGATCTAGGCTTAAAAGGGTCAAAAATGTAGCCTAGGATCATTTTAATCTCTGATTAGATTAAGGGCTTCTGCCCCTATTCTACTACATGATGGAATGTAGGGCAAATCACCTCTGGAGGAAGAGAGCCCCTTCCTTTGTAGATACATCCAAAGCCCCTCCACTTTATAGATACAGATGTAGGTATAGATACAATGCCATCATTCCATTAAAATATTATTAGACATACTAAGAAACAGGGCCAGGTGACAAGCAAACAATAAAAAGAGACTCACAGAAAAGAATCTGAAAAAGAATAGATGTATGCGCACGTAAAACTGAATCATCTTGCTGTACACTTGAAACTAATGCAACATTGTAAATCAACTACATTCCAATATAAAATAAAAATAGAAAAAGAAACAGATCCACAAAGGAGACCCAGATATTCTACACAAATTTTATTTTTTTCCTTCAATGGGATATTATTTTTTAATATAAATTTATTTATTTTTATTGGAGTCTAATTACTTTACAATATTATATTGGTTTTGCCATACATCAACATGAATCCGCCATGGGTATACACATGTTCCCCATCCTGAACGCCCCTCCCACCTCCCTCCCCATACCATCCCTCTGGGTCACCCCAATGCACCAGCCCCAAGCATCCTGTATCATGCATTGAACCTGGACTGGCAATTCATTTCATATATGATATTATATATGTTTCCATGCCATTCTCCCAAATCATTCCACCCTCTCCCTCTCCCACAGAGTCCAAAAGACTGTTCTATACATCTGTGTCTCTTTTGCTGTCCCGCATACATGGTTATCGTTACCATCTTTCTAAATTCCACATATATGCGTTAGTATACTGTATTGGTGTTGTTCTTTCTGGCTTACTTCACTCTGTATACTAGGCCCCAGTTTCATCCACCTCATTAGAACTGATTCAAATGTATTCTTTTTAATGGCTGAGTAATACTCCATTGTGTATATGTACCACTGCTTTCTTATCCATTCATCTGCTGATGGACATCTAGGTTGCTTCCATGTCCTGGCTATTATAAACAGTGCTGCAATGAACATTGGGGTAGCTCTTTCCCTTCTGGTTTCCTCAGTGTGTATGCCCAGCAGTGGGATTGCTGGGTCATATGGCAGTTCTATTTCCAGTTTTTTAAGGAATCTCCACACTGTTCTCCATAGTGGCTGTACTAGTTTGCATTCCCGCCAACAGTGTAAGAGGGTTCCCTTTTCTCCACACCCTCTCCAGCATTTATTGCTTGTAGACTTTTGGATAGCAGCCATTCTGACTGGCATCTACACAAATTTTAAAGTTCATATAAATGACTTTTAAAAAACAGATAAGATAAAGAACTTCACTTGAGAAATAAAAATCTACAAAAACAACCAAATATAAATTACAGAACTGAAAAGTAAAATAATTGACATTAAAATGCAATTATTGTTTCAGCAAATTGAATTGAAGTAGAGAAATTCATGATCAAAAAATAGGTTATTATAAAATATACATGTTCAAAAACAGGAAGAAAAACAATGCAAAAAATATCAAAGACATGAAGAAAAATCTAACAGTCATATTATTGGAGACCCAAGATGGAAGGGTAAAAGAATCAAACTGAAGTAACATTTGAAGGAATATGTGTGAGACAGTATTAAGATTTGTAAAAAATATCAATCTGCACATTCATAAAGCTCTAAGAAACTACACACACACACACACAAAAAAACATTTTTACCAAAATTCCTGAACAAAACTCACGATAAAGGGAAAGGTCTTAAAAATGAGCCAAAAGAACAAAACACATTAGCTTTAAAGGAGCTACCAAATTAACAGCTAAGTTTGAACAGAAATGATGGAAGCCAGAAAATAATAGGATAACTGCTGAAAGGTTTTTTAATTCAATGTAAAATTATATGTCCAGAAAAAAATGACCTTTAAAGATAAAGGTGTAAATCATAAACAAAACAAAAAGAGATCATGGGAGGAAAGACACTTCTGACAAGGGATTAGTTTCCAAAATATACAACCAGCTCATACAGCTTAATATCAAAAGCAACAACAACAATCAAAAAATGTGCAGAAGACTTAAATAGACATTTCTCCAAAGAAGACATACAGATGGCCAACAGGCATATGAAAAGATGCTCAACATCACTAATTATTAGAGAAATGTAAATCAAAACTAGAATGCTGAAAATATCTATCTTGGGGAATCAGAAAAATAACAACAAATTAAATTCAAATGAAAGTAGAAGGAAAAAAATTATAAACAGTAAAAATAAATGATGTAGAACATATACACAGTATAGAAAATCAACAAAGGCAATACTTGATTATTAAAATAAAATAAAATTATGAACTCCTATCAAGAGAAACCAAGAAAAGAGAGGTAAGTTACAAATGACCAATATTTAGGATACAAAAGGACACATTACCACAGGCACTCTGGACATTAAAAGGAAAATTAGAAGTTATCAAAATAACTGTTTGCTGATAAATTTTAAAAATGCATATAAAATAAATTCTTAGATAAGTACAAGATAAAAAATAACATAAGAAGAAATTGAAAAATAGAATACTACTATCCTAGAAAAGTAGGACTTCCCAGGTGGCACTAGCGATAAAGAACCCACCTTCCAATGCAGGAGACATAACCGATTTGGTTCAATCCCTGGGTCAGGTAGATCCCCTGGAGTAGAAAATGGTAACCCACTCCAGTAGTCTTGCCTGGAGGATCCCATGAACAGAGGAAACTGATAGGCCATAGTCCACAGGGTCACCAAGAATCGGACGTGACCGAAGCAACTTAGCATGTACACGCATACTAGAAAATAAATAGTATCTCTAATCAAAACCCAACAATCTCCAGATCCAGAGAGTTTTACCAGTGAATTCCTCCACATGCTAAGATATAAAATCAATCTTATATGAACCCTACCAGTGAATAGAAAAACAGGAAACACTTCTCAACTCATTTTTTAAAGCCAGCATATTTATACCAAAACCTGACAAATGCAATTCAAGAAGGAAATGTTTATGTCAATTTCTTTCATGAACATAGACATAAAAATCCTAGACAAAATATTAGTAAGTCCATGTATGGTTAACTCCTTTTGCTGTTTACCTGCAATTATCACAACATTGTTTGTTAATCAGCTATACTTAAATACAAAATAAAGTTTAAAAAACATTTATTAGTAAGTCAAATCCAGTGACATAAAAAAATCATAACCAGTTAAGATTTATTCAAGAAATACAAAGTTGGTTTAACAAACTAAATTTAATCAGTATATTCACCACCTTAACTAAGTAAAGGAGAAACATTATATAAATACATGCAAAAAAATATTTTTATAAAATTCAACACCCATTTTGGTTTAAAAAAATCTCTTGGCAAACCAAGAATAAGTAGGAACTCCTTAAATCCAATTTTAAAATGATACTTACAAAAACCCTATTGCAGGGACTTTCCTGGGGGCCCAGTAGTTAAGAATCCTCCTGCCATTGCAGGGGACTTTGGTATGATCTCTGGTCCAGAAACTGAGATCCCACATGTCCCAGGGCAGCTAAGCATGCAAGCTGTAACTACTGAAGTCCACATTCTAGAGCCCACACTCCAACAAAGCTAGTAAAGGTGATGGAATTCCAGCTGAGCTATTTCAAAAGACAATGCTGTTAAAAGTGCTTCACTCAATATACCAGCAAATTTGGAAAACTCAGCAGTGAACACAGGACTGGAAAATGTCAGTTTTCATTCCAGCACCAAAGAAGAGCAATGAAAAGAATGTTCAAACTACTGTACAACTGCACTCATTTCACATGCTAGCAAGGTCATGCTCAAAATCCTCCAAACTAGGCTTCAACGGTATGTGAAGTGGGAATTTCCAGATGTACAACTAGATTTAGGAAAGGCAGAGGAACAAAAGACCAAATTGCCAACTTCCACTTGATCATAGAAAAAGCAAGAGAATTCCAGAAAAACATCTACTTCTGCTTCATTGACTATGCTAAATCCTTTGTGTGGATAACAACAAACTGTGGAAAGTTCTTAAGGAGATGGGAATACCAGGCCATCTTACCTGCCTCCTCAGAAACCTGTATGCAGGTCAAGAAGCAATAATTAAAACCAGACATGGAACAATGGACTGGTTCAAAATTGGGAAAGGAGTCCATCAAGGCTGTATACTGTTACCCTGTTTATTTAACTTATATGCAGACTGCATCATGCAAAATGCTGGGTTGGATGAAGCACAAGCTGGAATCAAGATTTCCAGGAGAAATATCAATAATCTCAGATATGCAGATGACACCACCCTTATGGAAGAAAGCAAAGAGGAACGAGGGAACCTCCTGATGAGAGTTAAAGAAAAGAGTGAAAAAGCTGGCTTAAACCTCAATTCAGAAAACTAAGATCATGGCATCCAGTCTCATCACGTTATGGCAAATAGATGGGGAGAAAATGGAAACGATGACAGACTTTATTTTCTTAGGCTCCAAAATCACTGTGGACGGTGACTGCAGCCATGATATTAAAAGACACTTGCTCCTTGGAAGAAAAGCTATGATGAACCTACACAACATGTTAAAAAGCAGAGACATCACTTTGCCAACAAAAGTCTGTCTAGTCAAAGCTATGGTTTTTCCAGTAGTCATGTACAGATGTGAGAGTTGGACCATAAAGAAGGCTGAACACCAAAGAATTGATGCTTTGGAAATGTGGTGCTGGAAAAGACTTTTAAAATCCTCTGGACATCAAGGAGCTCAAACCATTCAATCCTAAAGGAAATCAGTCCTGAATATTCACTGGAAGGACTGATGCTGAAGCTTAAGTTTCAATACTTTGGCCACCTGATGGGAAGAGCCGACTCACTGGAAAAGACCCTGATGCTGGGAAAGTTTGAGGGCAGGAGGAGAAGGGGATGACAGAGAATGAGATGGTTGGATGGCATCACTGACTCAATGGACATGAGTTTGAGCAAGCTCCAGGAGACAGTGAAGGGCACATAAGACTGGCGTGCTGCAATCCATGGGGTCAGGAAGAGTCAGACATGACTGAGCAACACAACAACAGACCAATTCTAGACAGAATGTAGATCTACATGTAAAGCATCAAGCAATAAAACTTCTAGAAAATGAATAAAGAAAATATTCTTGTTTTGTGGTAAGTGTGGAATCCTGTGCCTCCAAAGACACTATTATAACAGAAGATCATGAAGCAAGTGAAAGGAGAAATTGACAAGTGTACATCAATCAGACAACTCATATGAAGAATCTAAAAGAACTATTGATGCAAATCAGGAAGAAGAAAGAGCAATTACTTAAGATAATGAACTGCAGAAGGAAATGGCAACCCACTCCAGTATTCTTGCCTGGAGAATCCCAGGGACAGAGGAACCTGGTGGGCTGCCATCTATGGGGTCGCACAGAGTCGGACACGACTGAAGCGACTTAGCAGCAGCAGCAGCAGCAAGATAATGGACACTGCACAGAAGAGTTTCTCCAAATGGTCAACAAGCATATGAAAAGTTGTTCAACTTCGTTGGTCACCTAAAATATATCACTTAAATCCACAATGAGGTTTTATTATATAAGGCCAGAATAGCTAATATTAAATGACTAACAATTCCACATGTTGGCAAGGATGGGAAGCACCCGAAACTCTACACTAATGGAGATGGAGTAAATTGGCACAACCATTTTGGAAAATCATTCAGTGATATCTACAACAAGCGAACAATAACTGAATATACGCCTTCCCTATGACTTAGAAATTCCAGCCCTAGATGGATACATATGTATACATGTATACGCAACAAAAGATACACAAGAATATCTTATATGAACATACATGAGTGTTCATACCAGCACTATTTATGATAGTCAAAAGTTGGAAACAATCCAAATGTTCCTAATAAATAAACAAGTATGATAAATTGTGTTATATTCATACAATAGAATATTAAACAGCAGTGCAAATGAATGAACTCCTGACATGACAACAATATAGAAGAGTTTTGCAAACATTTTAAGTGAAAGAAGTCAGCCAAAAGGAGGACATATTGTACAATTCCTTTCATACAAAATTCAAAACAGATAGAACTTAAAGATGTTCATAGAAGCCAGGATATTACTTACCTTTGAGAAAGAAGATTTATAACTGAGGAAAGCACAAGAAGTGTTTCTGAGGTGCTGGTAATTTTCTACTTCATGATCTGGAAAGTGGTTACACAAGTGTATTCACTTCCTAAAAAATTACCAAGCTTAGGTTTCATGCATTTCCTTGTGTACATTATACTTCAACAAACAGTTTTAAAAGTAAAAAATGAATGTGCAAGAAGTGTTCCATTAAAGAAAGATTAGCAAGAAACTTCTATTAGAAAGAAACATTAAGAAAAGGCCTACAATGTAATTTAGTGTTCACAAAAAGAACACTACTGTTTTAGGTTGCACATAAAAGGCATTCTGTTACAGTCAGGGGGGCTAGAACACCTCCCTAAAGATTAACGGAAGCACTCCAGAAGATTGCATTCAGATTATGATATCACTATACTACAAAAGAAAGCTCAGAGAAAGATCTTTTTTAAGTTCAGAGGAAATAAGTCTTTGATACAGGAAATAAGAAATATCCAATTTTTCTATTAGAAGAAAATCTTACCAAAAGAAGAAATACAACAAATCACTAAAGATAAAGAAAGCTTAATCCATCTTCCTCGCTCCTGTGCTTTCTCTCCAATCCCACCCTTCCCCTAGTAACTCTACCAGCCACACTCTCAGCACTGTTGCGTTTTCTCACCTCCTGCAAGACAGCCACTTTGAGAAGTGGGAAACACAAAGCTCTAAATAAACACAAAGCTTCTTGATCACCACTGCTCAAAACCATCCTTCTTACCAATATTACATTCCTCAACCAAGTTTTTAGGAAACCGGTTAGGGAACAAATACATAACATGAAAGTTTACACATATTTTTCTATTAAAATTACCTCATCTCCTCATCTGGCAGCAAATAAGTCTATACATTTCTAAACCTGCCTCTCATTGCCCAGAATATCTATGTAGAAATAATTATGCCTAAGTCTCTCTTAGGGGACTTTCCTGGTGGTCCAGTGGTGAAGACTTCGCCTTTCAATGCAGAGGGTATGGGTTCAGTCCAGATTGGGGAGCTAACATACCACAGGCCTTGCGGCCAAAGAGCCGAAACATAAAATAAAAGCAATATTATAACAAATTCAATAAAGACTATAAAAATGGTCCACATTAAAAAAAACCTCTTTAAAAAAATCTATGTTACCTTGAAAAAAAAAAAAAGCAAAAGTAAGCTTATTGAGCTGGTAAAGTAAGTCCCCTTGCACGTCCTTATTTCTCCTTTACTTCAAACAAAATAATAGTTTAAATTTTTCAATGTCTTTTAAAGACATTGGTATAATTCAGAACAATATAAGTATCTTCATGGTTCAGATACAGAAAGAAGTCCATAATAATGAAAACTAGTTGTAGCCAGCTCTAAGCATGTGAGGCACTGGGATCAAAATTAACAAGTGTTGGTCTCTGGCAGCTCCACTGCTTCAGGAGAATAAGGACAGAACACTCCGTGAGTGTCAGAGCCCACATTCAGGCTCAAATGTTGAAACTACAAGCTGAAAAAAAAGACTATTCCTGTCTGGGAACAGAGACTGGAATGGAAAGCTGTTAGCCTTGAAACACAAGAAAACAAATGAAAGTTTCTAGGACTAGATGTACAATATCCCCAAGTCAATATAAGACATAGTTTTGAACTGGACAAGAATCCAAAGGAAAGCAATTGCCAAATCGCCAAGTACAAGGATGTCTGAAGAGAGAAGGAAACCTCTTGCTTAAGATGAGACTTGAAAGTCAGAATTTAAAACCTGACAAAGAAACCCCACCCAGTAAATGAAAGCCCACAAATTCAACAAAAGGGAGAACTGAATCTCAAAGACATGGAAACAATAAAGCATATGACAATTTTTTAAATAAGCATTTTAATATCTTCAAACTGATAAAAGAAGAAAATGCTTCTATTGCAAAAAGAGGGGTCGGGGTAGGTTATGGCACAAAAATAGGTAGATGTAAAATAAAAACAACTTGGTATGATAAAATTATAAATGCTAGAAATGAATATATATATATATATATACACACATACATACACACATATATCAAGTGCTTTTCTGATGGCTCAGACAGTAAAGAGTCTGCCTACAATGCAGGAGACCTGCATTTGATCACTGGATCAGAAAGATCCCCTCCTCCTGCCCTATGGAGACCTCTGTTTGTGGAACCTAACAGACAGGAAGTCAGCTGAGAGGGAGAAGTATGATTCACAAAATCCCAGCCCAAGAAATGAGGTAGAGAAATAATAACTGGTTACCCGTGCAGACATGTAAGATAGGTTATGCTGTCCTGACAACCTAAAATCTCTAATAGAATAAAAGTATACTTTCTGCCATTCTTTTTGTCCAGGGTCTCTGTTCATCACAGCCAGTCAAGGACCATGCTTATGGAAGTTTCCACATCCATCAGTGCAATGGGAAAGGTGTATGGATCATACATTTGCTGTCAATGCTTCTGCTCTGAAATATTACACGTCACTTTTGGAGCCATGTGTTGTTGGCCAAAGCAGGTCACATCAGTTCAGTTCAGTTCAGTCACTCAGTTGTGTCCAACTCTTTGCGACCCCATGAACAGCACGTCAGGCCTCCCTGTCCATCACCAACTCCTGGGGTCCACCCAAACCCATGTCCATTGAGTCGGTGACGCCATCCAATGATCTCATCCTCTGTCCTCCCCTTCTCCTCCTGCCCCCAATCCCTCCCAGCATCAGAGTCTTTTCCAATGAGTCAGCTCTTCACATCAGGTGGCCAAAGTATTGGAGTTTCAGCTTTAGCATCATTCCTTCCAAAGAAATCCCAGGGCTGATCTCCTTCAGAATGGACTTGTTGGATCTCCTTGCAGTCCAAAGGACTCTCAAGAGTCTTCTCCAACACCACAGTTCAAAAGCATCAATTCTTCGCTGCTCAGCTTTCTTTATACTCCAACTCTCACATCCATACATGACCACAGGAAAAACCATAGCCTTGACTAGATGGACCTTTGTTGGCAAAGTAAGGTCTGTGCTTTTTAATATGTTGTCTAGGTTGGTCATAACTTTGCTTCCAAGGAGTAAGTGTCTTTAAATTTCATGGCTGCAATCACCATCTGCAGTGATTTTGGAGCCCAGAAAAATAAAGTCAGCCACTGTTTCCACTGTTTCCCCATCTATTTGCCATGAAGTGATGGGACCGGATGCCATGATCTTCGTTTTCTGAATGTTGAGCTTTAAGCCAACTTTTTCACTCTCCTCTTTCACTTTCATCAAGAGGCTCTTTAGTTCTTCTTCACTTTCTGCCATAAGGGTGATGTCATCTGCATATCTGAGGTTATTGATATTTCCCCCAGCAATCTTGATTCTAGCTTGTGCTTCCTCCAGCCCAGCGTTTCTCATGATGTACTCTGCATATAAGTTAAATAAGCGGGGTGATGATATACAGCCTTGACGTACTCCTTTTCCTATTTGGAACCAGTCTGTTGTTCCATGTCCAGTTCTAACTGTTGCTTCCTGACCTGGATACAGGTTTCTCAAGAGGCAGGTCAGGTGGTCTGATATTCCCATCTCTTTCAGAATTTTCCAGTTTATTGTGACCCACACAGTCAAAGGCTTTGGTATAGCCAATAAAGCAGAAATAGATGTTTTTCTGGAACTCTTGCTTTTTTGATGATCCAGCGGATGTTGGCAATTTGATCTCTGGTTCCTCTGCCTTTTCTAAAACCAGCTTGAACATCTGGAAGTTCATGGTTCAGGTTCTGAAGCCTGGCTTGGAGAATTTTAAGCATCACTTTATTAGTGTGTGAGATGAGTGCAACTATGAGTAGTTTGAGCATTCTTTGGCATTGCTTTTCTTTGGCATTGGAATGAAAACTGACCTTTTCACATGACCATACCAAATTTCAGAGCGGAGAGTATGGGAAGTGAAGTCCACTATATGCCCCAAAGGCCAAGAAAATTAATAAAAGTGGCCCGTTCAAGGGACTAGTAATGAGAAGGTGTCATAAACCAAGAATTACAATTAATCCAATTCTAGGCACCTGAAGTACACACACACACACACACACACACACACACACACACTTGTATATAAACACATATACTTTATATATATATGTGCACACTTTAAATACCTCATCATGCTACACCTAAGTGTTTTGTGGGAGCAACAGTGAGACAAATACAGTTTCCAAGAGAGTCAATGACTCAGAGTGCATAACCTTAACATTACCTTTAAAATTTTGTGCCCTAGACTGCAGCATTAAAGGAAGAACATGTTAATAATTTTAAAAACATTTTTTATCAGATTTAAGGAAAACAATGTAATAATACAAGAAGGATTGTCTTTGACATGGAAAACATCTGAGTCCCCAAGTTGCTCTCCTTGACAGGGCTGCAATAAATGAGGCTGAATCAAGACAACAATTCAAACCGGTTTAATTTCAAGTGCCAATTCCTACTGCTCAGCAGAGGTTACCAGGTGGTGGATCATCCAGCCTCCCTGGGTGACATGCCTACCTCATTTCCCCCAGCTGTGGCCATGAGCTGCTTCTTGAACCTCCAAGAGGCCACACTCTTCTAATTGGTTATGTCCGGTAATCCTGTTTCACCTTTATCTTTAATAAGACAAGTCACACATTTGAATCTCCAAATCTCTCGTCTGTGTGATTAATTTTTTGAAGCATAGATTTGCATTTATCTTCTCCAAACACTTTTGAGTTTGGCCTGTTATCCTTGAGGCGGTCAGGTACACAGAATGAAAGACAGTACATATCTGCCAATTTCACACTTCTAAAAATAAATCTCTTAGAAGAGGTAGAAATATATATATATAAAGGCTTCCATTTTCTAATCATGGGAGCTACTGTCCCACCCCCTCTACTTTTTAGCCAGCATACAGACAATAAGACAGTCTGGATGATTCCAGGTCGAGCTTGAGCAAGTATATTTGTTAGAATAGGACCTGCTAACGAGCAGTCAGGTAATCATAGTGTGTCAAAACACCTCAAAGTGGCCCTCTCTCAAGCTCAGAGTGTTAAACCCTCAAACCCTGTCCTGGGCCTGCATATAGACTTGAGAGAAAAATAAGACTTTATGCAGGAGGGGATGTAACGATCAAAGGGACTCCATCACTCCCTGGCATCCCAACTCCACCCTTAGTAAAGCCAGATCACTTTAGGCTGTGGGTTTCTTTTTGGATGCCTATTTTAGAGGTATTTGTTCCATGGCATCACCTCTTTTCAACTAATCTTCTTCCTCACACAGCATCAGCAGGTGTGGCTTAGGTGCTGTGGTTAGCCAGACTCTGGAAATTTCAGGTGACAGAGACCCATTTCAAACTGCATACGCAGAAAAATCCACTTTGACTCACAAACCTATAAGTGCATCTGGCATGACTGACTGGACCCAAAGTTTCTACAGTGTGTTCAGAAAGCTGCCTCTGCTCTTCTTGGACCTCCTCTCCTCTCTTCATGTTCAGGCAGGCTTTTCTTCCAAGGTGGTAGCAAAGTTAGCCATCAGCAGCTTCAGCTCCATTCTTCCAGGTTAAGAGACCCAGCAGAAGAGATCACACCTCTTTCCAACAGCTCAGACAACAGTACAGGGGAATGGTGTCCCTTGTGGCCAAATCCTGAACCATCAGAGGAGCCAGGGTCTTAACTCCTCATATGTCTCCATTCTAGCCTTACCAGTACCACTGGGACTGACAGCGATGAAGGAGTAAACGTACAAAGAAAAATCAGGTAATGAATGCTGGGAATGGACACACAAGAAAAAAAATCAATATATATGCCCACTTCCAGGATGGATGATTTAGGACGCTGCTGACACTGAACATTCTCAGGCAATGTCTAGTCAATCCCTGAGGCCCTTTCAGTAACATCTAAATGTAGCAACAAATAAACTTGGGATACAGGAAAGGGAAAATAATACAGTCTGCTTCATTTTTAATAGCATGGAAGGAAAAGGGAGGAAGGTGGAAGGAGGGCCTGGGGTGAGAGAGAGACTGAAGTCACCTTAAGTTCTACTAAGCTCTGTGCCCTAAACTGTGAGAAGGTCGTCTCCTACCCCAGGATTACTGTGAATTCCTGAGATGTTCACGTTCTAGTGAAGTCATTAGACAGCCTGTTGCTTCCTTTTCACTCTATACAATCTTTGTCTCACCTTGACTTCTAACCCTAGTACCTTTCTTTGCACCAACAAAGGCAAACTGTCTAAGGCAAGGGTTTGAGATCTCATCGGCCTGTGGGTATTGGCTATGTTACTCCAACTGTCAGGGTCAAGGAAACTGTCTCCTGGATTTCCCAGATCTGCAGCAAAGACCCAGGAGGTTCCTGGAGTCTCCATGCACACCCCTCCCCAACTAACGCAGTGATGGGAGGATTTCAGGTCTCAGGAACTCTGGAAACAGCTCTTCAGCTTCCCTTCCACCTACAGCACCTCTCTCCACAGGGTTCAAAATCAAGTCCTTAAAGCTAGCAGGAGGACCATAGCTGAGGTAAATGGTACATTGCCCTCCCTCCTACCTTAAAGCTGTAGAAGAAAATCATCCCCTTCAAGAAAAACTCTTGAAGCAAGTTTATGCAAACAGATCCACCCTCCATCCATTCTCTTACCAGATGACTAAACTTTGCCAGACACCTAGGAATACCAGCTGAGACCCAAGCCAATACTAGCTGACAACGTTCTAATGAAATGTTTGCTACTGAGTTACTTAGTTATTTAATGTCTCATCCACAGTGCCTTTTCAGAACTCACCTGGGAAACCTGGCAAACAAGAATCATGCAGCAAATCTTTGGTGGCTGAGAAGTAATATATTTTGCAATTAGAAATGGAGATTCTATGAAAATAAAAATTAAAGATTAGGAACTCTAACCAGAGCTAGGTAAGAATATTGGAGTGGGTAGTCATTCTCTTTTACAAGGGATCTTCCTGACCCAGCATTGCAGACAGATACTTAACCATCTGAGACATCAAGGAAGCCCCTATACAACAAAAATTAAATCTTAAAACTAAAAGAACAAAATTCACACTTATAGGTCTCTGGCTTATGTATTTAACAAACAATCATTGATGGGAAAATAAAAGAAGGAAAGAGGGAGGAAGGGAAGGAGGAAAGGAAAGAAGAAGAGTAATAAATATTTCTCACATTTCATGTAAAAAAAATTACCACTTTTACTTTCTAAAGGAAAAAAATCAGACTATCGATATATTTTATCCTTAATTTATATTTAAATTATGCAATGGTATAAATATTGGATCATTTTTACATTGTCATACAATGCATTACAGGCTGCCCTGGTAGCTCAGCTGGTAAAGAATCTGCCTGCAAAGCAGGTTCAATTACTGGGTTGGGAAGTTCCCCTGGAGAAAAGATAGGCTACCCACTCCAGCATTCTTGGGCTTCTCTGGTGGCTCAGAGGTAAAGAATCTACCTGCAATGTGGGAGACCTGGCTTTGACCCCTGGGTTGGGAAGATCTCTTGGAGAAGAGAATAGCTACCCACTCTAGTATTCAGGCCTGGAGAATTTCATGGACAGAGGAGCCTGGCAGGCTACAGTCCATGGGGTCGCAAAGAGTCAGACATGACTGAGTAACTTTCACTTCACAATGCATTACTTCTATTAAGAAAGGTCAAAATTATACAAGAACAGAATTTCCAGAAAGCTTGGATATGCTAGAGTTCAAGAAAACAGAAAAGTCTCAAAATCCCCTGCAATTACTGAGCCCCCATGCTCTGGAGCCTGAGCTGCAATGGAGAGCCTGTCCTGCAACAAAAGACCCTACTCCCTGCAGCTAAGACCTGACACAGCCAAGTAAACAAATACATGTTTTTAAGAGAAAAAAGACAGAAGAGGCCAGAGTAAATCAAAGAACAAAACCCAACTGTATTTGTCTATAAGAAATCTACTCTAAATATAAAGAAACATATACAGTAAAAGGGTGAGGAGTGGGAAATGGGTGGAATTTTTAGTTTAAATATAATTATTTAAAATTTTTTCAATAAAAGCTAAAAAAATCTTTTAAAAAGTAAAGTGATAAAGAAAATATACCATGCTAATACTAATCAAAAGAAAGAAGGAATAACTATGTTAATTTCACACAGAGCTGACTTCAGAGCAAGGAAAATTATCAGGGAAGCAGAAGGGCTTTACATAATGGCAAAGAAGTCAATTCTCCAAGAAGACAAAACAATTTATAATGTGGTTTTTGCAGAGTCCTTTTCCTAAAGAATTTTTCTGAGAAGTTTTGTCCATAATTCTGTGCTCAATTTCCTAGTCCAAGCTAAGATAGGAACCACAATGTGCTCATAGAACCATGACTGACTCTATATCTATGCCTTTCTTTAAAAGGTTACCTTCTTTTAAGGAGAAAAAGAATGTGCTTTGTCAACGAATTGACATTATTAGAGGCAATCCAGCTACCTTTTAAATATTGAAAATAAATAAATAAATAAGTGATTTCTTGAGTTTCCAGGGGGAAAAAAGACATTAGGAAGAAACGTGAGTTTCAGAATTCAGAAAATACACGTAACAGGGGCAAACATTCTGATCAGTTCATTTTCTGAATTTGGCTTTAAAAAGGTAAGATTTAAAGTTTGCTAGCTATCTGTTTCTCTTCTTATCACAGGCAGATAATATCTAAAATAAAGGAAATCAAGTTATCTAAAATTTTATAAGTTAAGCATAACACTGTGATAGCACAGAAATAAACTTCAGGAAAAGCTCTGTATTGTAAGACATATGTATGAATTCATTCATAACTTTTCAATAGCTATACTATAACAACAATGAGAAACTTAGGAGGAATTGAACCCAAAGGTAGCACATGCCTCGAATAATGAGCAGGAAAAAAAAAAAAAAAAAAGCCATTCAGTCCACCTTAACTTAAAGTCACCAGCCACCTTAACAAGTAAAAAGCTAAAAACACTGAAAAATCAACAATTCTTCATAGATCTGTCAGAGAAGTGATATCATAAGGAAAACCACTGTCCCTAAAACTGGAAAGATTGATGAAGAACACAGAGAATCACAATTTATATAACATAAATCCACCAGTAGAAAATGTGATGGGAACCAGTGCCAAGGTAGGAAAACTTGAGTTGTAATTCACAATTGCTGAAGGCTCAGTGTGGAGCAATCTCTGAGTTAAAAACTCCAGGGGGACTCAGTCAATGGGGTGAAGCTTTTGTGAGTTTTACCTCCAGGTGTGCACAGTGAATATTAAAGAAAAATAATCCTTTTTTCTTCTCTCAGGAAGAGGGCAAAAGGAGCCACTTTGAGATACACCAGAGTATTCTGTCCTTCATAAAAAGGCCTGCCCTCTGGAGAAACAATTTTACCAGAAAAAAATGAAAAATTATAATTTTAACCTCCTGTGGTTTTATCAGAGTCCAATCTTCCTGGAACAAAGAAAGTATTCACTCCATAAGTATCTTGCCTTCCACATGAGAAAGGAGAAATACCCAACCCCAGCCCTGTCCCAATAAGGGGTGGATGTAAACTGAGAAGCACCAGTGAAGTTCACAGTCCAAAGCAAAGGCTCACTAGCAGACTGAGACCTAATGATAGGACTATAGAATGCATCCTCCCCCCACCCCAACATTTTACCACAGCATTGCTAAAGACATATGTATCAAATTTCATTTTACCCAGTACAACATGTCCACTTTCAACAAAATATTTCAATTCATACAAAGGCTGCTCTCAGACCACAATAAAGTTAAACTAGAAATCAGTAACAGAAAGATAACTAGGAAATCCCAGAGTATGTGAATATTAAACAACATATTTCTTTTTTTTTAACTTTACAATATTGTATTGGTTTTGCCATATATCAACATGAATCCGACACAGGTATACACATGTTCCCCATCCTGAACCCTCCTCCCTCCCCGTACCATCCCTCTGGGTCGTCCCAGCATACCAGCCCCAAGCATCCAGTATCGTGCATTGAACCTGGACTGGCAATTCATTTCATATATGATATTATACATGTTTCAATGCCATTCTCCCAAATCTTCCCACCCTCTCCCTCTCCCACAGAGTCCAAAAGACTGTTCTATACATCAATGTCTCTTTTGCTGTCTCTTATACAGAGTTATTGTTACCATCTTTCTAAATTCCATATATATGCATTAGTATACTGTATTGGTGTTTTTCTTTCTGGCTTACTTCACTCTGTATAATAGGCTCCAGTTTCATCCACCTCATTAGAACTGATTCAAATGTATTCTTTTTAATGGCTGAGTAATACTCCATTGTGTATATGTACCACAGCTTTCTTATCCATTCATCTGCTGATGGACATCTAGGTTGCTTCCATGTCCTGGCTATTATAAACAGTGCTGCGATAAACATTGGGGTACACGTGTCTCTTTCAGTTCTGGTTTCCTCAATGTGTATGCCCAGCAGTGGGATTGCTGGGTCATATGGCAGTTCTATTTCCAGTTTTTGAAGGAATCTCCACACTGTTCTCCATAGTGGCCGTACTAGTTTGCATTCCCACCAACAGTGTAAGAGGGTTCCCTTTTCTCCACACCTTCTCCAGCATTTATTGCTTGTAGACTTTTGGGTCGCAGCCATTCTGACTGTGTGAAATGGTACCTCATAGTGGTTTTGATTTGCATTTCTCTGATAATGAGTGATGTTGAGCATCTTTTCATGTGTTTGTTAGCCATCTGTATGTCTTCTTTGGAGAAATGTCTATTTAGTTCTTTGGCCCATTTTTTGATTGGGTCATTTATTTTTCTGGAATTGAGCTGTAGGAGTTGCTTGTATATTTTTGAGATTAGTTGTTTGTCAGTTGCTTCATTTGCTATTATTTTCTCCCATTCTGAAGGCTGTCTTTTCACCTTGCTTATAGTTTCCTTTGTTGTGAAGAAGCTTTTAAGTTTAATTAGGTCCCATTTGTTTATTTTTGCTTTTATTTCCAGTATTCTGTGAGGTGGGTCATAGAGGATCCTGCTGTGATGTATGTCAGAGAGTGTTTTGCCTATGTTCTCCTCTAGGAGTTTTATAGTTTCTGGTCTTACATTTAGATCTTTAATCCATTTTGAGTTTATTTTTGTGTATGGTGTTAGAAAGTGTTCTAGTTTCATTCTTTTACAAGTGGTTGACCAGCTTTCCCAGCACCACTTGTTAAAGAAATTGTCTTTAATCCATTGTATATTCTTGCCTCCTTTGTCAAAGATAAGGTGTCCATATGTGCATGGATTTATCTCTGGGCTTTCTGTTTTGTTTCATTGATCTATATTTCTGTCTTTGTGCCAGTACCATACTGTTTTAATGACTGTGGCTTTGTAGTAGAGCCTGAAGACAGGCAGGTTGATTCCTCCAGTTCCATTCTTCTTTCTCAAGATGGCTTTGGCTAGTCGAGGTTTTTGTATTTCCATACAAATTGTGAAATTATTTGTTCTAGCTCTGTGAAGAATACTGTTGGTAGCTTGATAGGGATTGCATTGACTCTATACATTGTTTTGGTTAGTATATTCATTTTCACTATATTGATTCTTCCAATCCATGAACATGGTATATTTCTCCATCTATTAGTGTCCTCTTTGATTTCTTTCATCAGTGTTTTATAGTTTTCTATATATAGGTCTTTAGTTTCTTTAGGTAGATATATTCCTAAGTATTTTATTCTTTTCGTTGCAATGGTGAATGGAATTGTTTCCTTAATTTCTCTTTCTATTTTCTCATTATTAGTGTATAGGAATGCAAGGGATTTCTGTGTGTTGATTTTATATTCTGCAACTTTACTATATTCATTGATTAGTTCTAGTAATTTTCTGATGGAGTCTTTGGGTTTTCTATATAGAGGATCATGTCATGTGCAAACAGTGAGAGTTTTACTTCTTCTTTTCCAATTTGGATTCCTTTTATTTCTTTTTCTGCTCTGATTGCTGTGGTCAAAACTTCCAAAACTATGTTGAATAGTAATGGTGAAAGTGGGCACCTTTGTCTTGTTCCTGACTTTAGGGGAAATGCTTTCAATTTTTCACCATTGAGGATAACATTTGCTGTGGGTTTGTCATATATAGCTTTTATTATGTTGAGGTATGTTCCTTCTATTCCTGCTTTCTGGAGAGTTTTTATCATAAGTGGATGTTGAATTTTGTCAAAGGCTTTCTCTCCATCTATTTAGATAATCATATGGTTTTTATTTTTCAATTTGTTATTGTGGTGTATTACATTGATTGATTTGTGGATATTGAAGAATCCTTGCATCCCTTGGATAAAACCCACTTGGTCATGGTGTATGATCATTTTAATGTGTAAACAACACATTTCTAAATAATGCATGAATCAAAGAAGTTGTCTCAGAAGTTTAAATATGTTTTTAACTACATGAAAAAGAAAACACAACTTATCAAAACTGTGGGATGCTACAAAAGCAGTAGATCATAAAACAACATATAAAACACAAAACTACAAAACACTTAGAAGACAACTGAGGACAAAATCTAGATGACCTTGGGTATGCTGCTGCTGCTGCTGCTGCAGAGATGGCAGCCCACCAGGCTCCCCCATCCCTGGGATTCTCCAGGCAAGAACACTGGAGTGGGTTGCCATTTCCTTCTCCAATGCATGAAAGTGAAAAGTGAAAGTGAAGTCGCTCAGTCATGTCCGACTCTTAGCGACCCCATGGACTGCACCCTACCAGGCTCCTCCGTCCATGGGATTTTCCAGGCAAGAGTACTAGATTGGGTTGCCATTGCCTTCTCCAGACCTTGGGTATAGCAATGATATTTTACATACACCACCAAAGGTACAATCCAAGAAAGAAATAATTGATAAACTAGACTTCATTAAATGTTAAAGTCTGGCTCTGTGAAAGACACTGCCAAGAAAATGAGAAGACCTGGGAGAAAGTATTTGCAAAGAATACATATGCAAAATACACACAGAACTCTTAAAACTTGGCAATAAGAAAACAACTCAGTTTAAAAGAGGCCAAAGATCTAGAGACATCTCAACAAAGAAGATACCCAGATGGCAAGTAAAAATGTGAAAAGATGTTCAACATAATAAGTCATCAGGGAAATACAAGTTAAAACAGCAAAACATCAATACACACCAATTACAATGTTCCCAATCCAAAACACCTGCAACACCAAATGCTGGTGAGGATGTGGAGCAACATTGCTGATGAGAATGCAAAATGGTGCATCCAATTTAAAAGACAGTTTGACAGTTTCTTACTAAACTAAACATAATCCAACTATACAATCTGGCAATCACACTCCTTGGTATTTGCCCATAGGAGCTGAAAACAGTCCTCATGAAAACTTGAACACAGATGTTTATGTAAGCTTTGTTCACAAATGCTAAAACTTGGAAGCAATCAAGATGTTCTTTAGTAGGTGAAAGAATAAATAAATAGTGGTACATCCAGACAAAAGGATATTATTCCATACTGAAAAGTAATGACTTAAGAAGCCATGAAGAGAAATGGAAAAACGTAAATGCTTGTTATTAAGTGAAAGAAGCCAATCCGAAAAGGCTACATACTGTATGATTCCAACTATATGATATTCTGAAAAAGGTAAAACCTTAGAAACAGTACATATAATAGTGGTTGCCAGAGGTTAGGGAGTAGAGAGATGAGTGGCAACACTACAGAGGATTTGGGGGGCAATGAGACTATTTTGTACAAACCACAATGATCAACCCCTGTTATTATACATCTGTCAAAACAATTAGAATGCACAGCACCAAAAGCAAGGCCTAGTGTAAACCATGGACTTTGAGTGATAATGATATACCACAGTAGGTTCATAGATTGAAGTAAATGCACCACTGTTGAACAAGGATGTTGTGCATGTGTCAGGATACAGAGTATGTGGGAACTCTTTGCACTCAGTTTTGCTGTGAACCCAAAACTGATGTAAAATAAAGTTTACTAATTAAAAAATGAATAATAATACAAGCACAATTAAATTTTTCAGGCAAGCATATATCCTCCATCGGATCAGATCAGTCGCTCAGTCATGTCTGACTCTTTGCAACCCCATGAATCACAGCACACCAGGCCTCCCTGTCCATCACCAACTCCTGAAGTTCACTCAGACTCACGTCCATCGAGTCAGTGATGCCATCCAGCCATCTCATCCTCTGTCGTTCCCTTCTCGTCTTGCCCCCAATCCCTCCCAGCATCAGAGTCTTTTCCAATGAGTCAACTCTTCCCATGAGGTGGCCAAAGTACTGGAGTTTCAGCTTTAGCATCATTCCTTCCAAAGAAATCCCAGGGCTGATCTCCTTCAGAATGGACTGGTTGAATCTCCTTGCAGTCCAAGGGACTCTCAAGAGTCTTCTCCAACACCACAGTTCAAAACCATCAATTCTTCGGCGCTCAGCGTTCTTCACAGTCCAACTCTCACATCCATACATGACCACAGGAAAAACCATAGCCTTGACTAGATGAACCTTTGTTGGCAAAGTAATGTCTCTGCTTTTCAATATGCTATCTAGGTTGGTCATAACTTTCCTTCTAAGGAGTAAGCGTCTTTTAATTTCATGGCTGCAGTCACCATCTGCAGTGATTTTGGAGCCCAGGAAAACAAAGTCTGACACTGTTTTCACTGTTTCCCCATCTATTTCCCATAAAGTGATGGGACCAAATGCCATGATCTTCGTTTTCTGAATGTTGAGCTTTAAGCCAACTTTTTCACTCTCCACTTTCACTTTCATCAAGAGGCTTTTGAGTTCCTCTTCACTTTCTGCCATAAGGGTGGTGTCATCTGCATATCTGAGGTTATTGATATTTCTCCCAGCAATCTTGATTCCAGCTTGTGTTTCTTCCAGTCCAGCATTTCTCATGATGTACTCTGCATAGTTAAATAAGCAGGGTGACAATATACAGCCTTGATGTATTCCTTTTCCTATTTGGAATCAGTCTGTTGTTCCATGTCCAGTTCTAACTGTTGCTTCCTGACCTGCATACAAATTTCTCAAGAGGCAGATCAGGTGGTCTGGTATTCCCATCTCTTTCAGAATTTTCCACAATTTATTGTCATCCACACAGTCAAAGGCTTTGGCATAGTCAATAAAGCAGAAATAGATGCTTTTCTGGAACTCTCTTGCTTTTTCCATGATCCAGCAGATGTTGGCCATTTGATCTCTGATTCCTCTGCCTTTTCTAAAACCAGCTTGAACATTAGGAAGTTCACGGTTCACATATTGCTGAAGCCTGGCTTGGAGAATTTTGAGCATTACTTTACTAGCATGTGAGATGAGTGCAATTGTGTGGTAGTTTGAGCATTCTTTGGCATTGCCTTTCTTTGGGATTGGAATGAAAACTGACTTTTTCCAGTATCCTCCATAGAGACTAGAATACAGATTTATTAACAAAAAAATGAGCATCTACCAAATAGGAAGCACTCTCTGAGGTACTAGGAATATAAAATAAATGAGACCTAGAACCTAGATCCTACCTAATGGGGTGATGATATAATCACATGAGAAGTTCTATAATAAAGATATGTACAAAGTAAGATAGAAAGCAGAGAATGGAAATATACCAGAATTTTGACATTTATCTGATGAACTATGAAGACTACCATCTATGAAGATGAGGTATCACTACTACAAATGAATATGTTAATTTGTACAAAATTTACAGAGGCTTCACTGTAATACAAAACAGAAAAAAAAAAAACAAAACTAAAGTTAGTACTTTAGTATTCTCCACCTAGGTTGTTGCCCTTCTAGGGTGCAGGGTTGTACTGTTTTTCTGTTGCTAAGTTGTGTCTGACTCTTTGCAACCCCATGAATTGGATCATGCCAGACTCCTCTGTCCTCCACTATCTCCTTGAGTTTGCTCAAATTAAGTCCATTGAGTTGGTGATGCTATCTAAACATCTCATGCTCTGCTGCTCACTTCTCTTTTTCCCTTCAATCTTTCCCAGCTACCAAGGAAGATGGTGGAGTAGAAGGACGTGCACTCATCTTCTCCTGCAAGAATTCCAAATTGCAACTTGCTGATGAACAACCATCAACAGAAAAATGTTGGATCCCACCAGAAAAAGATACTTCACATCCAAAGGCAAAGGAGAAGCCCCAACAAGACAGTAGCAAGGGCAAAATTACGTTTAGAATCAGACTCCATATCCACCAGAGACACTTGGAGGGCTCAAACAAAACCTTGTGTGCATCAGGACCGAGGGACCCCACAAGAGACAGAGCCAGACCTGCCTTTGAGTGTTTGAGTGTCTCCTGCAGAGGCACAGGCCAGCAGTGGTGTGCCATGGGGACAGGGGCTCCGGTTCCATCAGACCTGGGAGGCACCGCATGTGGCCTAAGTCCTCTTGGGGGAGGTCACCATTAGCCACACCACAGAGCCACCAAGCAGACAGCCCACAACCTGGTGAACCATTATACCACAGAAGTTCTTGCACTGTTATGAAAGTTCTAGGATGCAGAAAAGATTTCCCAACGTGGAGATCTGGCAAAGGGGCTAAAAACCCTCAGTGAATTTGACTTTGGAGGCCAGTGGGATTTGATTACAGAACTTCCACAGGACTGGGGAAATAGACTTTTGGAGGGCACGAATAAAACCTTGTGTGCACCAGGACCCAGGACAAAGGAGCAGTAACCCCACAAGAGACTGAGCCAGACTTGCCTGTGAGTGGCCATGAGTCTCTGGTGGAGGCAAGGATTAACAGGGGCCCTCTGCAGGGTCAGGGGCACTGATTACAACAATGCAATAGTTCCTTCCTTTTGAAGGAAGTCACCATTACCACCATTACCCCTACCTGATTGGCCTTGCCAAACAACAGAGAGGGAACACAGCCCTGTCCATTGATAGAAAGTTGGAATAAAGATTTACTGATCACAGGCCTGCCCATCAAAACAAGACCCATATTCCCCCACAGCCAGTCCCTCCCATCAGGAAGCTTCCACAAATCTCTTATCCTTATCCATCAGAGGGCAGACAGAATGAAAACCACAGTCAGAGAAAGCTAACCAAACTGATCACATGGATGACAGTCTTGTCTAACTCATTGAAACTATGAGCCATGCCATGTAGGGCCACCAAAGACAGACAGGTTATGGTGGAGAGTTATGACAAAACGTGGTCCACTGGAGAAAGGAATGGCAAACCACTTTAGTATTCTTGCCTTGAGAACCCCATGAACATATGAAAAGGCAAAAATATAAAACACTGAAAGATGAACTCCCCAGGTCGGTAGGTGTGCAAAATGCTACTGAGGAAGAGTGGAGAAATAACTCCAGAAAGAATGAAGAGGCTGAGCCAAAGCGAAAACAATGCCCAGTTGTGGATGTGAGTGGTGATGTAAGTAAACTCCAATGATGTAAAGAACAATATTGCATAGGAAACTAGAATGTTAGGTCCATGAATCAAGGTAAATTGGAAGTGGTCAAACAGATGGCAAGAGTGAATACAGACATTTTAGGAATCAGTGGACTGGAATGGGTGGATTTAATTCAGATGACCAATATACTGAGGGCAAGAATCCCTTTGAAGAAATGGAGTAGACCTCATAGACAAAAAGAAAGAGTCCAAAATGCAGTACTTGGGTGCAAACTCAAAAACAACAGAATGATCTCTGTTCGTTTCCAAGCCAAACCATACGATAACATAGTAATCCAAGTCTATGCCGCAACCCCTAATGCTGAAGAAGATGAAGTTGAACAGTTCTATAATGACCTGCAAGACCTTCTAGAACTAACACCAAAAAGAAGATGTCCTTTTCATCATAGGGGACTGGAATGCAAAAGTAGAAAGTCAAGAAATACCTGGAGTAATAGGCAAATTTGGCCTTGGAGTTCAAAATGAAGCATGGCAAAGGCTAACAGGGTTTTGTCAAGACAGCACACTACTAATAGCAAACACCTTCTTCCAGCAACAAAAGAGAAGACTCTAAACATGGACATCACCAGATGGTCAGTACCGAAATCAGATTGATTGTATTCTTTGCAGCTGAAGATGGAGAAGCTCTATAACATGGGCAAAAAGAAGACAAAGAATTGACTGTGGCTCAGATCATGAGATCCTTGTGGCAAAATTCAGACTTAACTTGAAGAAATTAGGAGAAAACCACTAGAACACTCAGTATGACCTAAATCAAATCTCTTATGATTCCACTTGCAGTAGAAGTGACAAATAGATTCAAGGGATTAGATCTGATAGAGAGAATGCCTGAAGAACTATGGATGGAGGTTCATGACATTGTACAGGAGGCAGTGATGAAGACCATCCCTAAGAAAAAGAAATACAATAAGGCGAAATGGTTGTCTGATAAGGCCTTACAAATAGCTGAGATAAGAAGAGAAGCAAAAGGCAAAGGAGAAAAGGAAAGATATATCCATCTGAATGCAGAGTTCCAAAGAATAGCAAGGAGAGATAAGAAAGCCTTCCTAAGTGACCAATGCAAAGAAATACAGGAAAACAATAGAATGGAAAAGACTATAAATTTCTTCCAGAAAATTGGAGATACCAAGGGAACATTGCATGGAAACATGGGCACAATAAATATCAATAACCTCAGATATGCAGATGACACCCCCCTTATGGCAGAAAGTGAAGAACTAAAGACCTTCTTGATGAAAGTGAAAGAGGAGAGTGAAAAAGTTGGCTTAAAGCTCAACATTCAAAAAACAAATATCATGGCATCCAGTCCCATCACTTCATAGCAAACAGATGGAGAAACAGTGGAAACAGTGGCAGACTTTATTTTGGGGGGCTCCAAAATCACTGCAGATGGTGACTGCAACCATGAAATAAAGACGCTTACTCCTTGGAAGAAAAGTTATGACAAACCTAGACAGCATATTAAAGAGCAGAGACATTACTTTGCCAACATAGATCCGTCTAGTCCAGGCTATAGTTTTTCCAGTATGTATGGATATGAGAGTTAGACTAAAAAGAAAGCTGAGCACCAAAGAATTGATGCTTTTAAACTGTGGTGTTGGAGAAGACTCTTGAGATTGCCTTGGACTGCAAGGAGATCCAGTCCACCCTAAAGGAAATCAGTCCTAAATGTTCATTGGAAGGACTAATGCTGAAGCTGAAACTCCAATACTTTGGCCACCTGATACAAAGAGCTGACTCATTTGAAAAGACCCTGATGCTGGGAAAGATTGAAGGTGAGAGGAGAAGAGGACAACAGAGGATGAGATGGTTGGATAGCATCACTGACTCAATGGACATGAGTTTGAGTAAACTCCAGGAATTGGTAATGGACAGGGAGGCCTGGCATGCTGCAGACCATGGCGTCGCAAAGAGTCAGACTGAGCAACTGAACTGAACTGCACTGGGCACAATAAAGGACAGAAATGGTATGGACCTAATAGAAGCAGAAGACATTAAGAAAAGGTGACAAGAATACACAGAAGAACTATACAAAAACAGATCTTCATGACCCAGATAACCACTATGGTATGATCGATCACACAGAACCAGACATCATGGAATGCAAAGTCAAGTGGGCCTTAGGAAGCATCACTATGAACAAAGTTAGTGGAGGTGTTGGAACTCTAGCTGAGCTATTTCAAATCCTAAAATATGATACTGTGAAAGTGCTGCTCTCAATATGCCAGTAAATTTTGAAAACACAGTAGTGGCCACAGGAATGGAAAAGGTCAGTTTTCATTCCAATCTCAAAGAAAAGCAATGCCAAAGAACATTTAAACTACCACACAATTGCACTCATCTTACATGCTAGCAAAGTAATGCTCAAAATTCTCCAAGCCAGTCTTCAACAGTACATGAACCAAGAACTTCCAGATGTTCAAGCTGGATTTAGAAAAGGCAGAGGAACTAGAGATCAAATGGCCAACATCTGTTGGACCAAGAGAAAACAAGAGAATTCAAGAAAAACATCTACCTCTGCTTTATTGACTACACCAAAGAGTTTACTGTGTGGATCACAACAAACTATGGAAAATTCTTAAATGATGGGAGTACCAAACCACCTTACCTGCCTCCTGAGAAACCTGTGTGCAGGTCAAGAAGCAACAGTTAGAATTGGACATGGAACAACAGACTGGTTCCAAATTGGAAAAGGAGTACGTCAAGGCTGTATGTTGTCACCCTGCTTATTTAACTTATATGAAGAGTACATCATTAGAAATGCTGGACTGGAAGAAGCACAAGCTGGAATCAAGATTGCAAGGATAAAGATCAATAACCTCAGATATGTAGATGACACCACCCCTATGGCAGAAAGTGAAAAGGAACTAAAGAGCCTGTTGATGAAACTAAAAGAGGAGAGTGAAAAACCTGGCTTAAACCTCAGCATTCAAAAAATAAAGATCATGGCATCTGGTCCCATCACTTCATGGCATATAGATGGGGAAACAATGGAAGGAGTGACAGATCTATTTTCTTGGGCTCCAACATCACTGCAGATGGTGACTGTAGCCATGAAATTAAAAGACATTTGCTCCTTGGAAGAATAGCTATGACCAATCTAGACAGTATATTAAAAAGCAAAGACATTACTTAGTCAACAAAGTTCTGTCTAGTCAAAGATATGGTTTTTCCAGTAGTCATGTACAGATGTTAGAGTTGGTAAGTAAAGAAAGCTGAGCACCGAAGAATTGATGCTTTTGAACTGTGGTGTTGGAGAAGAGTCTTGAGGGTCCCTGGGACAGCAAGGAGATCCAACCAGTCCATCCTAAAGGAAATCAGTCCTGAATATTCATTGGAAGGACTGATGCTAAAGCTAAAGCTCCAGTACTTCAGCCACCTGATGTGAAGAGCTGACTCACTGGAAAAGACAACTAATGCTGGGAAGACTGAAGGCAGGAGGAACAGGGGATGACAGAGGATGAGATGGTTAGATGGCATCACCGACTAGATGGACATGAGTTTGAGCAAGCTCAGGGAGATGGTGATGGACAGGGTGTTCACGGGATCGCAAAGAGTGAGACATGACTGAGTGACTGAACTGAACTTTCCCAGCATCAGGGTCTTTACCAACGAGTTGGCTCTTCGCATCAGGTGGCCAAAGTATTGGAGCTTCAGTATCAATCATTCCAATGAATATTCAAGGTTGATTTCCTTTAGAATTGATTAATTTGATCTCCTTGCAGTTCAAGGGACTCTCAGGAGTCTTCTCCAGCACCACAATTCAAAAGTATCAGTTCTTCCACACTCAGTCTTCTTTATGATCCAACTCTCACATCCGTACATAAGTACTAGAAATGACTATACAGATCTTTGTCAGCAAAGTGATGTCTCTGCTTTTTAATAAGTTGTCTTGGTTGTCATAGCTTTCCTTCCAAGGAGCAAGCATCTTTTAATTGCATGACTGTAGTCCTGTGGTTAGGAAAAGGCAATGGCACTCCACTCCAGTACTCTTGCCTGGAAAATCCCATGGGCAGAGGAGCCTGGTAGGGTGCAGTCCATGGGGTCGTGAAGAGTCAGACACCACTGAGTGACTTCACTTTCACTTTTCACTTTCATGCACTGGAGAAGGAAATGGCAACCCACTCCAGTGTTCTTGCCTGGAGAATCCCAGGGACGGGGAGCCTGATAGGCTGCCGTCTATGGGGTTGCATAGAGTAGGACACGACTGAAGTGACTTAGCAGCAGCAGCAGCAGCAGTCCTGTGGTCATGTATGGATGTGAGAGTTGGACTGTGAAGAAGGCTGAGCACCGAAGAATTGATGCTTTTGAACTGTGGTGTTGGAGAAGACTCTTGAGAGTCCCTTGGACTGCAAGGAGATTCAACCAGTCCATTCTGAAGGAGATCAGCCCTGGGATTTCTTTGGAAGGAATGATGCTAAAGCTGAAACTCCAGTACTTTGGCCACTTCACGCGAAGAGTTGACTCATTGGAAAAGACTCTAATGCTGGGAGGGATTGAGGGCAAGACGAGAAGGGGACGACAGAGGATGAGATGGCTGGATGGCATCACTGACTCGATAGACGTGAGTCTGAGTGAACTTCAGGAGTTGGTGATGGACAGGGAGGCCTGGTGTGCTGCGATTCATGGGGTCGCAAAGAGTCGAACACAACTGAGCGACTGAACTGTACTGAACTGAACTGAACTGAGTCACTGTTCACAGTGATTTTAGAGCCCAAGAAAATCTATCACTGCTTCCACTATTTCCCCTTCTATTTGCCATGAAGTAATGAGACTGGATGCCACAATCTCAGTTTTATGAATGCTGAGTTTCAAGCCTGCTTTTTCACTCTCCTCTTTCACCCTCAAAAGGCTCCTTAGTTCCTTTTCACATTCTGCCATTAGAGTGGTATCATCTGCCTAACTTAGGTGGTTGTTATTTCTCCCAGCAATCCTGACTCCAGCTTGCAATTCATCCAGCCTGACATTTTGCATGATGTATTCGTCATATAAGTTAAATAAGCAGAGTGACAATATACAGCCTTGTCTTGCTTTGCCAATTTTGAACCAGTCCGTTGTTCCAGGTCTGGTTCTAACTGTTGCTTCTTGATCCACATACAGGTTTCTCAGGAGACACGTAAGGTGGTTAGGTATTCCCATCTCTTTAAGAATTTTCCACATTTGTTGTGATCCACACAGCCGAAGTCTTTAGCCTAGTCAATGAAGCAGGAGTAAATGCTTTTCTGGAATTCCCTTGCTTTCTCCATGGTCCAACAAATGCTGGCAATCTGACCTCTGTTTCCCCTGCCTCTTTGAAACCCATCTTGTACATCTGGAAGTTCTAAGGTCATATACTGGTAAAGCCTAGCTTGAAGGATTTTGAGAATAACCTTACTAGCATCTGAAATGAGTGCAATTGTGCAGTAATTTGAACATTTTTTGGCACTGTCCTTCTTAGGGATTGGAGTGAAAACTGATCTTTTCCCATCCTGTGGCCATTGTTCAGTTTTCCAATTTTGCTGACATATTCAGTGCAGCACTTTAACTTCATCATCTTTTAGGATTTTAAATAACTCTGCTGGAATTCCATCACTTCCACTAGCTTTGTTTGTAGTAATGTTTCTTAAGGCCCACCTGACTTCACACTCCAGGTTTTCCGGCTCCTGGTGAGTGACCACAACATTGTGGTTATCTGAGTCATTAAGACCTTTCTTGTATAGTTCTTCCATGTATTCTTGCTACCTCTTCTTAATCTCTTCTGGTTCTGATAGATCCTTACCATTTCTGTCCTTTATTGTACGTATCCTTGCATTAAGTGTTCCCTTGGTATCTCTAATTTTCTCGAAGAGAGTTCTAGTTGTTCCCTTTCTATTTTTTTCCTCTACTTCTTTGCTTTGCTCAGTTAAGAAGTCCTCCTTATCTATCCTTATTATTCTCTGAAACTCTGCATTTGGTTGGACTTACCTTTCCCTTTCTCCCTTGCTTTTCACTTCTCTTCTTTCTTTAGCTATTTGTAAAGCCTCCTCAGACAACCACTTGGCCTTCTTGCATTTCTTTTTCTTTGAGATGGTTTTGGTCACTGCCTCCTATACAATGTTATGAACCTCTGTCCATAGGTCCCCAGGCAGCCTGTCTACCAGATCTAACTCCTTGAATCTAGTCATCACCTCCACTGTATAATTGTAAGGGATTTGATTAAGGTCATGCCTGAATGATCTAGTGATCTTCCCTACTTTCTTCAATTTAACCTTGAATTTTACAATAAGGAGCTCATGATCTAAGCCACAGTCAGCTCCCAGAGTTGTTTTCCTGACTGTATAGAGTTTCTCCACCTTGAGCTGCAAAGAACACAATCAATCTGATTTTAGTATTGACCATCTGGTGATATCCATGTGCAGAGTTGTCTCTTGGATTGTTGGAAAGGGTATTTGTTATGACCACTGTGTTCTCTTGACAAAACTCTTTTTAGTCTTTGCCCTGTTTCATTTTGTGCTTCAAGGCCAAACTTGCCTGTTATTCTGGGTATGTCTTGACTCTCTACTTTTGCATTCCAATCCCCTATGACGAAAAGGACATCTTCTTTGGTGTTAGTTCTAAAAGGTCTTGTAGGTCATCCTAGAACCAGTCAAGTTCAGCTTCTTCAGCATCAGTGGTTAGGGCATAAACTTGGTTACTATGATGCTGAATGGTTTGCCTTGGAAACAAACAGAAATCATTCTGTCATTTTTGAGACTCCATCCAAGTACTGCATTTTGGACTCTTTTGTTGACTATGAGGGTTACTCCATTTCTTCTGAAGGATTCATGTCCACAATAGTAGATATAATGATCTTCTGACTGCAAGAGTCACCTTAAAAACAAACAGTTTTAATTCCCAGACTTTGCATATAGACTATCCATATATTTTTTCCCTTTAATACAGTTCAGTGGCTCTCAATCTTTAGGATATATAAAAATAGAATACAGAGTTAATGGGTATATATTTTGTAGGCAAGTTTCAGAATTTTCTAGTGTTCTTCTGGCCATACAATTTACTGACTTCACAAGGTTTTCTCTTAGGCCTCTACTAAATTTGTTTTAGGTATTTTCCCAGAGGATGCTGATAGTTGAAACAAATCTAACAAGATAAAATAAACAGTTTTCATTTAAATTTAAAATAAACTCATTCTTAAATATTTTTAAATAGCTGATTTCATGCTTAGATAGGGATTAGTTTCCTACATAATCTGACTGAAAAATGCATAAAATGTGGTATGTTACCAAAAAACTTATCACTGAATGTGCCACTGGTTTAAATACTTTTACATAAAATTGAAGCTAGTAAATAAGTAAGTTAAAAGGAGTCTTGGCATGAACACAAATGTTGACTTACCACTGGCAGAAAGGGAAAAGTAGAAAACTACATTCAAGTTGTTAGAACATTCTACCTCTCAGTCGTGTCTGACTCTCTGTGACTCCATGGACTGCAATCTGCCAGGCCCCTCTGTTCATGGAATTTTCCAGGCAGAATAGCAGAATACTGGAGCAAGTTGCCATTCCCTACTCCAGAGGATCTACCTGACCCAGGGATCGAACCTGTGTCTCTTGTCTCTCCTGCATTGGCAGGAGGATTCTTTACCACTAGCACCACCTGGAAAGCCCACTCAAGTCAGCTCTTCCCAAACACTATACTATTGAATACAAAACTGCTAAATTTCATCTATGTTCTGGCATCACTGCTCCCCAAATTTCTGTACAGCACACTCCAACCTTAGTCATGTCCACACTACTTCTTTAATAGCAACTGGCTGATAATACTTGCTTCCCATCATGAAATTCCCAACCACAGACATGGTTGGTGTCATGACTATTTAAATGGAAACATGTTGAAGTAAGGATGTCAGTATCTCACCTGGTTTATGGCAGGTTTTATGGTCAAGGAAGGAAATGAGGAAAACAGGAACTGTTTATTTACTTCTAAGTCTCACAAAATAGATTAGGATTTCCCAAACTGTTGTTAAGTCATCAGCCTCACAAGATATTCCATCAAGAGTTTGATGGACAAATGACTTTGGTAAATGGCAGGCAGTATGCCCCCTTCTTAGAGATTCACAAGGCACATTAAAATATTAGACAACACTTAGAAGTTTAAAAGTAAAGATATATGTTTCACTCTAACCAGTATTTCCAGACCTAGGGCATTTTGTAGCTAAAGGGTGACAGTACATGCTATCCCAAAATATGCTACTTGGGCATAAGAATCATTTTGACATAAAGGCACTTGAAGAGCTAACTTCCCTTTTTTCTTGCTGAAAACAGAAGACAAAACTTTCATGTGAGAGCTGTTCTCCCTATGCCAGGAGGAAAGAAACATCCTTATCATCAGAGGCAGAAGTCGAGGCTGAAAGAACTCTATACAAATAGACCTTGTTAAAATAATTATCTCTCTATATTCTTTCCATTTAGTTTAATTATTTTTCACAATTGCCTTTCTTTATTCAACCTAGTATAAAAACATTTAAGTTTTGCCTGTCCTTTTGTGTCTTTGTTTCCATACAAGGGCTCCTGTGTCATGTAAAACTTACATTAAATAAATTTACTTTTCCTGTTAATCTGTCTTAATTTAATTCTCAAGCCCAGTTGGGCACCTCACATAGTACAGGCATGCCACCCCTACAAAACTGATTTTGTTTAGTACTTACTAGCAACCACTGAGAATGACTATTTTTCAGAACACACCATAGAAAATGCTACACCAGAGAAAAGCAAAGAAGTTAGTTTTGAAAATGTGTCTCCCATTTTAAGCAGAAATTCTTTACAAAACAGACAGATGATGGGATTATTACTCAATTTTCATGAGCATACCAAAGAATTATATTTTTTAAAAAAACTTTCCTTATACACTTAAAATAAACTAATAAATTTTCAGTTTGTTTTGATTATATGTAATTCTTTTAAAACTTTCTTGGTGGCTCAGCAGTAAAAAGACCTCCTGCAATATAGGAGACATGGGTTCCATCCCTCAGTCAGGAAGATCTCCTGGAGAATAAAATGGCGACCCACTCCAGTATTCTTGCCTGGGAAATCCCATGGACAGAGGAGTCTGGCGGTCTGTAGTCCTTGGGGTCACAAAAGAGTCAGACATGACTTTGCAACTAAACAACAACAACCAAAAAAAGCATCCAATGTGAGAATAATTCTTCCATTCACACGTGATGTGGTCACAAAAAGTGAAGACTCTAGGATTCAATGACACAGTAACTGACCAGGTCTTTTTAGATACATTAATTAAAGTAACATGCACAAACTAATCACTCAATAAATCCTTGTTGAATTGAATTGAATTGAATCACAATATCCTTATTGTGACTTGCCAGGTGGCACAGTGGTAAAGAATCTGCCTGCCAATGCAGGTTCAATCCCTGGGTCAGGAGGATCCCCTGGAGAATGAAATGACAACCCACTCCAGTATTTTTGACTCAAAAATTTCATAGACAAGGAGTCTGGTGGATTATCGTCTATAGGGTTTAGAGAGTCAGACACAACTGAGCAACTGAACACACATTCACACAGATACTTAGTGAGATAAAACTTAAAAACAAATGAGCTACAGTCTTCCACCTACGATGTATATTATAAACCAATTAGTATATAAGCAAGTGGTAAGTAGAGAAATTCTATCAGTGTAGAAGGCAGAAGCTGTGTTGACTGAAATGCAATTTTTTCAAGTAAGGGAAGCAACAATTGTGGAAAAAAGTAAACTCTTCAGCAGGAAAGAACAATGGTCTCCACTTGTTGCTGCAGAGGCAGGAGCCCTTTCAATATTGTGTTATTTCAAATAAGTGCCTGCATCCAGGATCCCTTCTCCAAAGAGGTGCACCCCAGCTTTAACTGCTCTTCTTCCTTTACTCAGAACTCCAATTCCAGTTGTACTGTCTCCATATTAACAAGCCAGTACTTTCATTCTATTTTGCTTGTGTATTTTTGGTATCCCATAAGGCAACCCCTAGTTGTTTTGCCTTCAGACAGTATTACTGTATCGGTTAAAGTTCTGGCTACAGAGTTGCATAGGTTTTAAATGGTCTGCCTCAGTTCTATTTTCCCATAAGCCTTATTATTTTTCAGTTCAGATCAGTTCTGTTGCTCAGTTGTGTCTGACTCTTTGCAACACCATGAATTGCAGCACGCCAGGCTTCCCTGTCCATCACCAATTCCTGGAGCTTTCTCAAACTCATGTTCATTGAGTTGGTGATGTCATTCAACCATCTCATCCTCTGTCGTCCCCTGCTCCTCCTGCCTTCAATCTTTTCCAGGATCAGGGTTTTTTCAAATGAGTCAGTTCTTTGCATCAGGTGGCCAAAGTATTGGAGTTTCAGCTTCAGCATCAGTCCTTCCAATAAATATTCAGGACTTATTTCCTTTAGGATGGATTGGTTGGATCTCCTTGCAGTTCAAGGGACACTCAAGAGTCTTCTCCAACACCACAGTTTAAAAGCATCAGTTCTTCAGCACTCAGCTTTTTTTATGGTTGAACTCTCATATCCATACAAGACTACTGGAAAAACCATAGCTTTGACAGACCTTTGTCAATAAGGTAATGTCTCTGGTTTTTAATATGCTGTCTAGGTTGGTCATAACTTTTCTTCCACGGAGCAAGCATCTTTTAATTTCATGGCTGCAGTCACCATCTGCAGTGATTTTGGAGCCCCCCAAAATAAAGTCTGTCACTGTTTCCATTATTTCCCCTTCTATTTGCCATGAAATGATGGGACCATATGTCATGATCTTTGTTTTCTGAATGTTGAGCTTTAAGCCAACTTTTTCACTCTCCTCTTTCACTTTTATCAAGAGGCTCTTTAGTTCTTCACTTTTGCCATAAGGGTGGTGTCATCTGCATAACTGAGGTTATTGATATTTCTCCCGGAAATCTTGATTCCAGCTTGTGCTTCATCCAGCCCAGCATTTTGCATGATGTACCCTGCATATAAGTTAAATAAGCAGGGTGACAATATATAGCCTTCACATACTACTTTCCTGATTTGGAACCAGTCTGTTGTTTCATGTCCAGCTCTAACTGTTGCTTCTTGATCCACATACAGATTTCTAAGGAGGCAGGTCAGGTGGTCTGGTATTCCCATCTCTTTAAGAATGTTACACAGTTTGTTGTGATCCACACAGTCAAAGGCTTTGGTGTAGTCAATAAAGCAGAAGCAGATGTTTTTTGTAACTTTATTATTTTTAGCACACAATTTTTCCTAATAGGAAGTTTTCCAGGAACATAAATTTCATGTTCTATCAAAAACTCCTTCAGTTATAAATTACTCTCTTAAGGGAACAAATGAGTAGCATGTTTTGATTATACAGGCTGTTGTTAGGTTGTTTCTTTAACCCAAGGATGTTGAGGGAGGAGAGGAATTGGGAGTTTAGCTCTGTTATGGCTTGAATGATTTCAGTATCGTCCTAACCCTTTCATTTGCTCTCAGTCAGACTTGTTTCTTATTTCTGGAAAAATCACACACAACTCAGGGTTTTTGTAGATATTCTCTTCCTTGTTGTTTAAATCTTAGCTCAAATGTCAGCCTCCGTGAGAAATCTTTCCTGACCACCCTCTCTAAGGCTGTACTCTCTCAAACTTCTGTTCTATCACACTTCTCTTTTTCACTGCCTTCCTAACATTTAACATCTCCTGATCTATTTTGGGCTTGTTGGACCCATGAAAGACTGGACTTTAACTGCCTTTTTGACCAGAGAGATGAAGCAGGAGACCAGAGTGCTTACAGCTAAAGAAGTGACATACTGAGAAGGCCCCACAGCCTCTAATCCACAGTCTAAGTACCTGTGTTTCCAGTCTCATTTTATACTGCTTTCCCTAACAGCTTCTCACCACAACCCTAGCCATTCATTGAAACTTTTGGAGGAACAATCAGTGTTCTACTTTGATCTTAGGCCACACCCCACTCCTGTCAATTCTTTGATAAATCCCCAGTGTCTAGAAGACCCTGGCTTCTAGGAGGCTCTACAAAAATATTTCTTGATTACATGATGTAATAGGAGAAAAATTACTAACTGAGAAACGAAGAGATTTTTTTTCTGGCCAGTTAAAATAACCCTTAAATAGCTGAATCTAGTCCATTTGTTTTTTCTCCCCCGTGTTTTTGTGCTTACCATCTGATTGGTTCTCAGTGTATTATATATAGATGAACATACCCACCATATTTTCAAATTCTTTTTATTTTCTGTGTTTTCTTATGGAACATTCTTCAGCTGTTTTCCCTGTTAGCTTTGATGTTTGTATAAAATCTGTATCATCTAAAGGCAATGATATAAAAACAATTAGAGTTGAGTCAGTGGATGCCTTAGTGACTCAAACAAGTTGAGTAAGGACTTCCCTGGTAGCTCAGATGATAAATAATCTACCTGCAATGCAGGAGACCCAGGTTCAATCCCTGGGTCAGGAAGATCCCCTGAAGAAGGGAATGGCAAGCCACTCCAGTATTTTTGGCTAAAGAATTCCATGGACAGAGGAACCTAGCAGGTTATATAGTTCATGGATTGCAAAGAGTCAGACATGACTGAGCAACTAACAGACATACATGTTCTAGAAGAGACACGTGCTTCAAAACAGATAATAGATAACAAATTGAAGGATCTAAATATCCAAATTTAGAGTGTTTTCATGTTCATAGAGTCTTATGTCTATTATTGGCATAAAATAAATGAAAGTAAGTTTTAGTCCCTAGGATTATTTTTTTTAAGTATACCATAAAATTCAAATGTTTCCTTTTTTCCCCCAAATCCAACCTCCAGTTTCAAAGAATGATTCTCTAGAAAAAAGGATAATCTCTTTTCTAGATCTGTAAAAATCAAAACACTTAAGTTGGAACTCACATTTAGATGGTATTCCATAATAATAAAATCACTAAATAAACCATAAGCTTTTGAACCAGACAAATAGCAATATGATAAGAATATATGTCCCAATTTTTTAACTAATGTTTGTATTTAGGTTCATGTCACACAGCGACAACTACAGTGATGGGTATGGGCACTGGTTGTAGTTATTACGTTTGTTCATTCACCTAACATCACTATGTTATAATCATAACATATTATATATGAGTCATGATTATAATGTGCAAATTTAATACAGATGAATATTTATGTCTAATTAATATATAGAAGTTCAGGTACACAGCACTTTATTCTAGCTCAAAAGATTAAGCCCCACCAGCTCCCACAGCTGTGCTATTGTCACATGTTAATAGGGCTACAAACACATTACCCTGCCTCGCAACTAGGAAGACACTTTGCTTCCTCTGAAGAGTAATTTCAAATGTAAACAAATACTTTTAAAATAAAAATATTGGAACACTGAGTCTAGTGCAGCTGCAAATAAAAAAGATTAGAAAATGAAATGTTCCCACCTACCATAACAAGTGAATTCACTATAGATGAAGCATTTTTCTATTAACTGGTACCATGGGACTAGGTGACTTAGCTGTCAAGAAATTTCCCATGGGGGTGCTAGGCACAAATCAGTGCAACAGTAATGAATCTCATCCTATTTTACCTCTCTTCTAAAACCATTATATAAATTGCTTCAATTCTGTATGAAGGATAAACACAGCGGGCTAAGGGATAAAAAAGGACAGGGAGCACTTGGCGTTACCACACTGGTAGTCTCACATAAAGTTTACACCAGATTCACTACACAAATATAAGCTATCAAATAATAGCTGTTACAGTTATGTTGTTGTTGTTATGTAATGATGATGATAAGTAATACTTACTGAGCTGCTAAGATATACCAGCCTTTGTTCTATTAAGTATTAAGAGCTAACGTATGTCAGCTCACTAATACAAGCTCCACTTTAACAATTAAGGAGACAGGAACTGAAGAAGTTAAGTTAACTTGTCCAGGGTCACATAACCAATAAACAGCAAACCCTAAACTCCCTGCTGAAACTGAGCAGGACCCTCTGGGATTCCTTAGCACAAAAGCCTTTCTGTGTTCCCACATTTCTTTTTTGGGGGGTGGGGTGCACTGGGTCTTTATTGCTGCCCAGAGGTTTTCTCTGTTTTATAGAGAGCAGATTACTATCTCTGAGATAGAACTCATTTCCCCTACACTGGCAGACAGATCCCTATCCACTGTGTCACCAGGAAGTCCCCCATTTCTTTAAAGGACTAGGCTTCATTCAGCCTCCATGACCTTCCCTGAGTTCCAATGGGCAGGTTCAAACGGTCACTGATTAAACAAGGGAGGGGATGTGGAAAAAAGGGAGGAACAGTCAGGAAACAATAGTGCAGCCCTGGGGCGAGGTTCAAACTACTGCACAATTGTGCTCATCTCACAGGCTAGCAAAGAAATGCTCAAAATTCTCCAAGCTAGGCTTTAACAGTACATGAACCAAGAACTTGCAGACATTCAAGCTGGATTTAGAAACAGTAGAGGAATCAAAGATCAAATTGCCAATATCCGTTTGGTCATAGAAAAGCATGAGAGTTCTAGAAAAACACCTACTTCTGCTTTATTGACTACACCAAAGTCTTTAACTATGTGGATCACAACAAACTGTGGAAAATTCTTAAAAAGATGGGAATACCAGACCACCTGACCTGCCTCCTGAGAAATCTGTATGTGGCTCAAGAAGCAATAGTTAGAATTGGACATGAAACAACAGACTGGTTCCAAATTGGGAAAGGGGTACATCAAGGCTATAGCTATATATATTGTCATTGTCTATAGCTATATATATTGTCAAACCTCTATGCAGGTCAGGAAGCAACAGTTAGCACTGGACATGGAACAACAGACTGGTTCCAAATAGGAAAAGGAGTGTGCCAAGGCTGTATATTGTCACCCTGCTTATTTAACTTCTATGCAGGGTACATCATGCAAAATGCTGGGCTGGATGAAGCACAAGCTGGAATCAAGATTGCCAGAAGAAATATCAATAACCTCAGATATGCAGATAACACCAACCTTATGGCAGAATGAGAAGAACTAAAGAGCCTCTTGATGAAAGTGAAAGAGGAGAGTGAAAAAGTTGGCTTAAAACTCAACATTCAGGGGGAGGAGCTAAGATGGCGGAGGAGTAGGACGGGGAGAACACTCCACAAATTCATCAAAAGAACATTTAAAAGCCGAGTAAATTCCACAAAACAACTTCTGAAAGCCGGCAGAGGACATCAGGCACCCAGAAAAGCAACCCAAGTCTTCGAAAGGAGGTAGGGAAAAATATAAAAGACAAAAAAAGGGACAAAAGAGGGAGGGATGGAGTTCCGTCCCAGGAAGGGAGTCTTAAAAAGAGAGAAGTTTCCAAACACCAGGAAACCTTCTCACTGCCGAATCTGTGCCGAGCCTTGGAAGCACAGAGGGCAACATAACAGGGAGGAAAAATAAATAATTAAAACCCGCACATTGCGAGCCCTAAGGTAACTCCCCCAGCGGAGAAGCAGCACAGACGCCTGCACACGCCATTAGCAAGCGGGGGCTGGGCAGGGAGGCGCGGCGCGGGCTGCATCGCAAGAATCTGGCCTGAATACCCCGAGCACTATCTGAGCGAAATAATTTGGGCTAGCAAACCAGACTGTGGGATATCTACCACGCGAAAAGCCAGCCCTAACCTATGACACCGCCAGGCCCGCACACGGAATAAAGGACTGAACAGAGATAGCCGGCTGCAGACCATCCCCCTCCGGTGATAGGCAGCCAGAGCCAGAAGGGGACAATTGCAGCCCCAGAGAAACATTATCTATAAAACTGTAAGCAGGCTTCTTTGCTAACTAAAACTTCTTGGGGGTCTGGACGGTCAACATCTGCCTGAGAAGGTGTGCCGGTGCACAACTAGATAACTGAGCGCCGGGGAGGCGATAAGTCACAGCAATTGTGCGCGCAAAACACCTCATCACCTGAGCTGCTCGGATCTGGGAAGGGCACAAAACGCAGGCCCAGCTGAGAGTCTGCGCCTCTGAGGACTACCCGAGTGCCTGAACCTGAGCGGCTTGGACCTGGGAAGTACAGGCAGCCCAAGGCGGGCCGCGGATGGTTCGCGGCGGAGCAACCTAGAGCCTGAGCAGTGCAGGCAGGGAGGCTACGCGCGCCGTGAACTGGGGGCAGACCCAGTGTGGCTGAGGCACTGCTAGCACATGCCAGTGTTATTTGTTTGCAGCATCCCTCCCTACCTCCCCTCAGTGCGACTGAACAAGTGAGCCTATAAAAAAAAAAAAAAAAAAAAATTTAAGTCCTCTATTATTCCTTTAATTTCCACTTTTATAACCGATTACTTTGCAAAAAAAAAAAACCCTACCCTTTTTTTTAAAGCAAACTTCATATATTTTTTTAATAATTTTTTTGACTTTTTTTTCTTTTCCCTTCTTTTCTTTAACATTGTATTTTTGAAATTCCAAACTCTACTCTAGATTTTTAATTTTAGCTTTTTAGTATTTGTTATCAATTTTGTACCTATAGTTTTGTTTTTGTTTTTGTTTTTATATAATTTCTGTGACCCTTTTTTCTTTTTTCTTTTTCTTTTTCTCTGTTTCTTTCTCTTCTTCTTTTAAATAACATTGTATATCTGAAATTCCAAACTCTATTCTAGATTTTTAATTTATGCTTTTTGGTATTTGTTATAAATTTTGTACCTATATTTTTTTTTATTATAATTTATGCGACCTTGTTTGTTTTTTTTTTCTCTCTCTTTCTTTTTCTTCTTTTTTTAACATTGTATTTTTGAGATTCCAAACTCTACTCTAGATTTTTAACTTTTGCTTTTTGGTATTAGTTATCAATTTTGTACCTATACTTTCTGTATAATTTTTGCGACCTTGTTTGTTTTTGTTTCTTCATTTTTTCTCTCTTTCTTTTCCTTCTTCTTTTCTTTAACATCGTATTTTTGAAATTCCAAACTCTACTCTAGATTTTAAATTTTTGCTTTTATGTATTTGTTACCAATTTTGTACCTTTAAGAACCCAATCTTCAGTACCCATTTTTCACTAGGGAGCGAGATTACTGGCTTAACTGCTGTCTCTCCCTTTGGACTCTCCTTTTTCTCCACTAGGTCGCCTGTGTCTCCTCCCTAACCCCTCTCTACTCTACCCAACTCTGTGAATTTCTGTGTGTTCCAGACGGTGGAGAACACTTAGGGAACTGATTACTGGCTGGATCTATCTCCCTCCTTTTCATTCCCCCCATTTATCCTCCTGGCCACCTCTGCCACCTTCTTCCTTCTTCTCTTCTCTGTATAACTCTGTGAACAACTCTGAGCGGTCCAGTTGTGGAGTGCACATAAGGAAGAGATTACTGAATAGCCCACTCTCTCCTCTATTGACTCCACCTCATCTCATTCGGGTCACCTCTAACTCCCTCCTCACTCTTCTCTTCTCCATATAACGCTGTAAACCTCTCTGGGTGAAACAAGTTTCAGGGCAAGACATACCAAGCAAATTCTCCAGCAGCAAGGAACACAGCCCTGAGCTCCAAGATACAGGCAGCCCAAAGTCACCCCAAAACCACAGACATCCCATAACTCATTACTGGACATTTCATTGCACTCCAGAGAGAAGAAATACAGCTCCACCCACCAGAACACCGACACAAGCTTCCCTAACCAGGAAACCTTGACAAGCCACCTGTACAAACCCACACACAGCGAGGAAAAGCCACAATAAAGAGAACTCCACAAACTGCCAGAATACAGAAAGGACACCCCAAGCTCAGCAATTTAAACAAGATGAAGAGACAGAGGAATACCCAGCAGATAAAGGAACAGGATAAAAGCCCACCAAACCAAACAAAAGAGGAAGAGATAGGGAATCTACCTGATAAAGAATTCCGAATAATGATAGTGAAATTGATCCAAAATCTTGAAATCAAAATGGAATCACAGATAAATAGCTTGGAGACAAAGATTGAGAAGATGCAAGAAAGGTTTAACAAGGACCTAGAAGAAATAAAAGAGAGTCAATATAAAATGAATAATGCAATAAATGGAATTAAAAACACTCTGGAGGCAACAAATAGTAGAATAACAGAGGCAGAAGATAGGATTAGTGAATTAGAAGATAGAATGGTAGAAATAAATGAATCAGAGAGGATAAAAGAAAAACGAATGAAAAGAAATGAGGACAATCTCAGAGACCTCCAGGACAATATTAAACGCTACAACATTTGAATCATAGGGGTCCCAGAAGAAGAAGACAAAAAGAAAGACCATGAGAAAATACTTGAGGAGATAATAGTTGAAAACTTCCCTAAAATGGGGAAGGAAATAATCACCCAAGTCCAAGAAACCCAGAGAGTCCCAAACAGGATAAACCCAAGGCGAAACACCCCAAGACACATAATAATCAAATTAACAAAGATCAAACACAAAGAACAAATATTAAAAGCAGCAAGGGAAAAACAACAAATAACACACAAGGGAATTCCCATTAGGATAACAGCTGATCTTTCAATAGAAACTCTTCAAGCCAGGAGGGAATGGCAAGACATACTTAAAGTGATGAAAGAAAATAACCTACAGCCCAGATTATTGTACCCAGCAAGGATCTCATTCAAATACGAAGGAGAAATCAAAAGCTTCTCAGACAAGCAAAAGCTGAGAGAATTCAGCACCACCAAACCAGCTCTCCAACAAATACTAAAGGATGTTCTCTAGACAGGAAACACAAAAACAGTGTATAAACTCAAACCCAAAACAATAAAGTAAGTGGCAACAGGATCATACTTATCAGTAATTACCTTAAATGTAAATGGGTTGAATGCCCCGACCAAAAGACAAAGACTGGCTGAATGGATACAAAAACAAGACCCCTACATATGTTGTCTACAAGAGACCCACCTCAAAACAGGGGACACATACAGACTGAAAGTGAAGGGCTGGAAAAAGATTTTCCATGCAAATAGGGACCAAAAGAAAGCAGGAGTAGCAATACTTATATCAGATAAAATAGACTTTAAAACAAAGGCTGTGAAAAGAGACAAAGATGGTCACTACATAATGATCAAAGGATCAATCCAAGAAGAAGATATAACAATTATAAATATATATGCACCCAACATGGGGCGCTGCAATATGTAAGACAAATGCTAACAAGTATGAAAGGAGAAATTAACAATAACACAATAATAGTGGGAGACTTTAATACCCCACTCACACCTATGGATAGATCAACTAAACAGAAAATTAACAAGGAAACACAAACGTTAAATGATACAATAGACCAGTTAGACCTAATTGATATCTATAGGACATTTCATCCCAAAACAATGAATTTCACCTTTTTCTCAAGCGCACATGGAACCTTCTCCAGGATAGATCACATCCTGGGCCATAAAGCTAGCCTTGGTAAATTCAAAAAAATAGAAATCATTCCAAGCATCTTTTCTGACCACAATGCAGTAAGATTAGATCTCAATTACAGGAGAAAAACTATTAAAAATTCCAACATATGGAGGCTGAACAACACGCTGCTGAATAACCAACAAATCACAGAAGAAATCAAAAAAGAAATCAAAATTTGCATAGAAACTAATGAAAATGAAAACACAACAACTCAAAACCGGTGGGACACTTTAAAAGCAGTCCTAAGGGGAAAGTTCATAGCAATACAGGCATACCTCAAGAAACAAGAAAAAAGTCAAATAAATAACCTAACCCTACACCTAAAGCAACTAGAAAAGGAAGAAATGAAGAACCCCAGGGTTAGTAGAAGGAAAGAAATCTTAAAAATTAGGGCAGAAATAAATGCAAAAGAAACAAAAGAGACCATAGCAAAAATCAACAAAGCCAAAACCTGGTTCTTTGAAAGGATAAATAAAATTGACAAACCATTAGCCAGACTCATCAAGAAACAAAGAGAGAAAAATCAAATCAATAAAATAAGAAATGAAAATGGAGAGATCACAACAGACAACACAGAAATACAAAGGATCATAAGAGACTACTATCAACAATTATATGCCAATAAAATGGACAACGAGGAAGAAATGGACAAATTCTTAGAAAAGTACAACTTTCCAAAACTGGACCAGGAAGAAATAGAAAATCTTAACAGACCCATCACAAGCACGGAAATTGAAACTGTAATCAAAAATCTTCCAGCAAACAAAAGCCCAGGTCCAGACGGCTTCACAGCTGAATTCTACCAAAAATTTAGAGAAGAGCTAACACCTATCCTGCTCAAACTCTTCCAGAAAATTGCAGAGGAAGGTAAACTTCCAAACTCATTCTATGAGGCCACCATCACCCTAATACCAAAACCTGACAAAGATCCCACAAAAAAAAAGAAAACTACAGGCTAATATCACTGATGAACATAGATGCAAAAATCCTCAACAAAATTCTAGCAATCAGAATCCAACAATACATTAAAAGATCATACACCATGATCAAGTGGGCTTTATCCCAGGGATGCAAGGATTCTTCAATATCCAAATCAAATCAATGTAATACACCACATTAACAAATTGAAAAACAAAAACCATATGATTATCTCAATAGATGCAGAGAAAGCCTTTGACAAAATTCAACACCCATTTATGATAAAAACTCTCCAGAAAGCAGGAATAGAAGGAACATACCTCAACATAATAAAAGCTATATATGACAAACCCACAGCAAACATTATCCTCAATGGTGAAAAATTGAAAGCATTTCCTCTAAAGTCAGGAACAAAACAAGGGTGCCCACTTTCACCATTACTATTCAACATAGTTTTGGAAGTTTTGGCCACAGCAATCAGAGCAGAAAAAGAAATAAAAGGAATCCAAATTGGAAAAGAAGAAGTAAAACTCTCACTGTTTGCAGATGACATGATCCTTTACATAGAAAACCCTAAAGACTCCACCAGAACATTACTAGAACTAATCAATGATTATGGTAAAGTTGCAGGATATAAAATCAACACACAGAAATCCCTTGCATTCCTATACACTAATAATGAGAAAACTGAAAGAGAAATTAAGGAAACAATTCCATTCACCATTGCAACGGAAAGAATAAAATACTTAGGAATATATCTACCTAAAGAAACTAAAGACCTATATATAGAAAACTATAAAACACTGGTGAAAGAACTCAAAGAGGACACTAATAGATGGAGAAATATACCATGTTCATGGATTGGAAGAATCAATATAGTGAAAATGAGTATACTACCCAAAGCAATTTATAGATTCAATGCAATCCCTATCAAGCTACCAACGGTATTCTTCACAGAGCTAGAACAAATAATGTCACAATTTGTATGGAAATACAAAAAAACCTCGAATAGCCAAAGCTATCTTGAGAAAGAAGAATGGAACTGGAGGAATCAACCTACCTGACTTCAGACTCTATTACAAAGCCACAGTTATCAAGACAGTATGGTACTGGCACAAAGACAGAAATATAGATCAATGGAACAAAATAGAAAGCCCAGAGATAAATCCACATACATATGGACACCTTATCTTTGACAAAGGAGGCAAAAATATACAATGGATTAAAGACAATCTCTTTAACAAGTGGTGCTGGGAAAACTGGTCAACCACTTGTAAAAGAATGAAACTAGAACACTTTTTAACACCATACACAAAAATAAACTCAAAATGGATTAAAGATCTAAATGTAAGACCAGAAACTATACAACTCCTAGAGGAGAACATAGGCAAAACACTCTCTGACATACATCACAGCAGGATCCTCTATGACCCACCTCCCAGAATATTGGAAATAAAAGCAACAATAAACAAATGGGACCTAATTAAACTTAAAAGCTTCTGCACAACAAAGGAAACTCTAAGCAAGGTGAAAAGGCAGCCTTCAGAATGGGAGAAAATAATAGTAAATGAAGCAACGGACAAACAACTAATCTCAAAAATATACAAGCAACTCCTACAGCTCAACTCCAGAAAAATAAATGACCCAATCAAAAAATGGGCCAAAGAACTAAATAGACATTTCTCCAAAGAAGACATACAGATGGCTAACAAACACATGAAAAGATGTTCAACATCACTCGTTATCAGAGAAATGCAAATCAAAACCACTATGAGGTACCATTTCACGCCAGTCAGAATGGCTGCGATCCAAAAGTCTTCAAGCAATAAATGCTGGAGAGGGTGCGGAGAAAAGGAAACTCTCTTACACTGTTGGTGGGAATGCAAACTAGTACAGCCACTATGGAGAACAGTGTGGAGATTCCTTCAAAAACTGGAAATAGAACTGCCTTATGATCCAGCAATCCCACTGCTGGGCATACACACTGAAGAAACCAGAAGGGAAAGAGACACGTGTACCCCGATGTTCATCACAGCACTGTTTATAATAGCCAGGACATGGAAGCAACCTAGATGCCCATCAGCAGATGAATGGATAAGAAAGCTGTGGTACATATACACAATGGAGTATTACTCAGCCATTAAAAAGAAAACATTTGAATCAGTTCTAATGAGATGGATGAAACTGGAACCTATTATACAGAGAGAAGTAAGCCAGAAAGAAAAACACCAATACAGTATACTAACACATATATATGGAATATAGAAAGATGGTAACAATAACCCTGTGTACGAGACAGCAAAGGAGACACCGATGTATAGATCAGTCTTATGGACTCTGTGGGAGAGGGAGAGGGTGGGGAGATTTGGGAGAATAGCATTGAAACGTGTATAATATCATGTATGAAACTAGTCGCCAGTCCAGGTTCGATGCATGATACTGGATGCTTGAGGCTGGTGCACTGGGACGACCAGAGGGGGGGGGGGGGAGGAGGGAGAAGGGTTCAGGATGGGGAACACGGGTATACCTGTGGCAGATTCATTTCGATATTTGGCAAAACTAATACAATATTGTAAATTTTAAAAATAAAATAAAATTTTTAAAAAATTTAAAAAAAAACTCAACATTCAAAAAACTAAGATCATGGCATCTTCATCCCATCATTTCATGGCAAATGGAAGGGGAAACAATGGAAACAGTGACAGACTTTATTTTGAGGGGCTCCAAAGTCACTGCAGATGGTGACTACAGCCATGAAATTAAAAGATGCTTGCTCCTTGGAAGGAAAGTTATGACCAACCTAGACAGCATATTAAAAACCAGAGACATTACCTTGTCGACAAACAAAAGTCTGTCTAGTCAAAGCTATGGTTTTTCCAGTGGTCTTGTATGGATGTGAGAGTTGAACCATAAAGAAAGCTGAGTGCCGAGGAATTGATGCTTTTGAACTGTGGAGTTGGAGAAGACTCTTGAGAGTCCCTTAGACTGCAAAGAGCTCCAACCAGTCCATTCTAAAGGAAATCAGTCCTGAATATTCATTGGAAGGACTGATGCTGAAGCTGAAACTCCAATACTTTGGCTACCTGATGCGAAGAACTGATTCATTTGAAAAGACCCTGATCCTGGGAAAGATTGAAGACAGGAGGAGAAGGGGACGACAGAGGATGAGATGGTTGGATGGTATCACCAGCTAGATGGACATGAGTTTGAGCACACTCCAGGAGTTGGTGAAGGACAGGGAAGTCTGGCATGCTGCAGTCCATGCGGTCACAAAGAGTGGGACATGACTGAGGGACTGAACTGAACTGGGGCAAGGTCTTGGTTCCCCCTCAAGGGATATACACAAGAATGTCTTTGAGCTATTTTGTAGATACTGATACCCTCACCAGATGGGAAAATTTAACTGCATTCTACCCACAAGCATTTAGACCCCAGACTGGTTGGAAGCAGAAGTTTGATGCTGCTGACTCCCGGTTACTCCACTCCTCAACTCCTCAACCAATCAGAAGAATGCTTTCTGTAAATCATTACCTGCTAACCCCTCCAGGTCAGAGCACATTGTACTGAGGGCACTAGACTGCTGTGGCCCTCTTTGCCAAGTAAAGCAATAAAATAATTCTTTTCTACTTCACTCAAAACTCTGTCTCCAAGATTTAATTTAGTGTCTGGGTACAGAGGCTGGATTTGGCATCACCATTCCAACTCCAAAGTTTGTCTTCTCTGCTATCATAATATGTAACTTCTTTGCACAGATAATCATTAAAGTCTAATAGGGGGTAAAAAAATTATTTTCCTTCTAATGATGTCAGGGCATGTATTTCCCACTTCTCCATGGGTTAAATAGAAATAGGTATAATAAAAATCCTTATTCAAATGCATGGTATTCGTGCTCTTAGAAACACAAGATAAAGGTAATCTCTAAAGTCCTTTCCAATTCTCCAGTTCTTCCTGACTTTCATCCTAGCTGTGTTTTGCTATATCTAAGTTGATTTTTTTCAATCACACCAGAAACAGAGAGCCACCATCCTCTTCCACGAAGGCTTTAACATCTATTGACAGAATAGGTTAATATTGTGAAAATTTGCTGCCCCCTCCAACCCTACAATATTTTCTAAAATTCCAGACATTTTAATTTTCTTGTGGTTTCTGAAGTGAAGCACTATCTCCTTGTGTATTTCCAAAGTTCATCGGTCAAACTGTAAGGCAGGTGAAATCAGGCCATTGACAGAGCCTATGAAGGACCTCTAGATGACCTCGATAGGGTACATGAGGCCACAAACAAAGGGACAAAAGAGGTGGTCAAGGTCATGGGCTTGTGACTACTAATTCATGGGTAGGACAAATACAAAAAGTGTTGCTTACAGAATGCTCTCAACACCTCTGTAAATAAAATTTATCTTTAATAACTACTTTTTTTGTTGTTTTTTTAAATTTTATTTTATTTTTAAACTTTACAATATTATATTGGTTTTGCCAAATATCGAAATGAATCCGCCACAGGTATACATGTGTTCCCCATCCTGAACCCTCCTCCCTCCTCCCTCCCCATACCATCCCTCTGGGTCGTCCCAGTACACCAGCCCCAAGCATCCAGTATCGTGCATCGAACCTGGACTGGCGACTCGTTTCATACATGATAGTATACATGTTTCAATGCTGTTCTCCCAAATCTTCCCACCCTCTCCCTCTCCCACAAGTCCATAAGACTGTTCTATACATCAGTGTCTCTTTTGCTGTCTTGTATACAGGGTTATTGTTACCATCTTTCTAAACTCCATATATATGTGTTAGTATACTGTATTGGTGTTTTTCCTTCTGGCTTACTTCACTCTGTATAATAGGCTCCAGTTTCATCCATCTCATTAGAACTGATTCAAATGTTTTCTTTTTAATGGCTGAGTAATACTTCATTGTGTATATGTACCACAGCTTTCTTATCCATTCATCTGCTGATGGGCATCTAGGTTGCTTCCATGTCCTGGCTATTATAAACAGTGCTGTGATGAACATCGGGGTACACGTGTCTCTTTCCCTTCTGGTTTCTTCAGTGTGTATGCCCAGCAGTGGGATTGCTGGGTCATAAGGCAGTTCTATTTCCAGTTTTTGAAGGAATCTCCACACTGTTCTCCATAGTGGCTGTACTAGTTTGCATTCCCACCAACAATGTAAGAGGGTTCCCTTTTCTCCACACCCTCTCCAGCATTTATTATTTGTAGACTTTTGGATCACAGCCATTCTGACTGGTGTGAAATGGTACCTCATAGTGGTCTTGATTTGCATTTCTCTGATAATGAGTGATGTTGAGCATCTTTTCATGTGTTTGTTAGCCATCTGTATGTCTTCTTTGGAGAAATGTCTATTTAGTTCTTTGGCCCATTTTTGATTGGGTCATTTATTTTTCTGGAATTGAGGTGTATATTTTTTGTATATTTTTGAGATTAGTTGTTTGTCAGTTGCTTCATTTGCTATTATTTTCTCCCATTCTGAAGGCTGCCTTTTCACCTTGCTTAGAGTTTCCTTTGTTGTGCAGAAGCTTTTAAGTTTAATTAGGTCCCATTTGTTTATTGTTGCTTTTATTTCCAATATTCTGGGAGGTGGGTCATAGAGGATCCTGCTGTGATGTATGTCAGAGAGTGTTTTGCCTATGTTCTCCTCTAGGAGTTTTATAGTTTCTGGTCTTACATTGATATCTTTAATCCATTTTGAGTTTATTTTTGTGTATGGTGTTAGAAAGTGTTCTAGTTTCATTCTTTTACAAGCGGTTGACCAGTTTTCCCAGCACCACTTGTTAAAGAGGTTGTCTTTAATCCATTGTATATTCTTGCCTCCTTTGTCAAAGATAAGGTGTCCATATGTGCATGGATTTATCTCTGGGCTTTCTATTTTGTTCCATTGATCTATATTTCTGTCTTTGTGCCAGTACCATACTGTCTTGATAACTGTGGCTTTGTAGTAGAGCCTGAAGTGAGCATTTCCTCTAAAGTCAGGAACAAGACAAGGGTGCCCACTTTCACCATTACTATTCAACATAGTTTTGGAAGTTTTGGCCACAGCAATCAGAGCAGAAAAAGAAACAAAAGGAATCCAAATTGGAAAAGAAGTAAAACTCTCACTATTTGCAGATGACATGATCCTCTACATAGAAAACCCTGAAGTCTCCACCAGAAAATTACTAGAACTAATCAATGACTATAGTAAAGTTGCAGGATATAAAATCAACACACAGAAATCCCTTGCATTCCTATACACTAATAATGAGAAAACTGAAAGAGAAATTAAGGAAACAATTCCATTCACCATTGCAACGGAAAGAATAAAATACTTAGGAATATATCTACCTAAAGAAACTAAAGACCTATATATAGAAAACTATAAAACACTGGTGAAAGAAATCAAAGAGGACACTAATAGATGGAGAAATATACCATGTTCATGGATGGGAAGAATCAATATAGTGAAAATGAGTATACTACCCAAAGCAATGTATAGATTCAATGCAATCCCTATCAAGCTACCAACAGTATTCTTCACAGAGCTAGAACAAATAATTTCACAATTTGTATGGAAATACAAAAAACCTCGAATAGCCAAAGCTATCTTGAGAAAGAAGAATGGAACTGGAGGAATCAACCTACCTGACTTCAGGCTCTACTAATAACTACTTTAAATCCAATAAATATTCAATTGTTACAGTTGTTACCTTCTAAATGAAAATCAATTACTCAGATTAGTGAGGTTTTGTCACTTGGTCTGATTTACCTAAAACATGCAAGACCAGCAAAGTCATGGTCAAGGAGACAAGCCTTTATAATTGCCTTCTTTTGCCCCCTCATAGATAAAAAGACCAAAAAAAAAAAAAAAAATCACTGATGTGGAAAAATGGTCCATTTTCAAATTGAAGTGCAACATATTGTAATGTGTACAAATTTGAAATACACAGTTCATTGGATCTTTACATATGTAAAGCCCTCTTTTAATCACTACTCTTATAATCACACTGGAGACTAGGCTATCTCCAGCACAACAGAAGGTTCTCTTTGGCCCCTCCAGGTCAATATTCCCCTTCAAGGATAATCACTATTCTAATCTTTATCCCCATGCATCCATCATGTTTGTCTTTGAACTTTTAAAAATATGGAACCATGAAGAACTTGCCTCATGGCCAGTGACAAAGACTCTGCATTCCCAATGCTGGGTGCCTGGGTTCAATCCCTTGTCAGGGATCTAGAACCCACATGCTGCCACATGCCACAACTAAAGATCCCACATGCTGCAACGAAGACTGAAGAGCCCATGTTCTACAACTAAGACTCGATGCAGCCAAATCAATATTTAAAAATAAAAATATGGAAACATACAGATGCAGAAAGCATTTTTTTGCATCTGAGCTCTTTTACTCAACATTGTTTTTTCTTTTTTTAAGATTCAATTATGTTATTCCTTGGTCAATAGCTCATTCTTTTTTATTATTATGCAGGTATTCTACTCAATTCTGCAGAAGGATATTTACATTGTTTCTAGTTTGGAACTATGCTGAGTAGTGGCAATATGATCATTCTCATACAAATAATTTCTGTTGGGTAATGCCCAGCATTGAAATTGCTGGACCATAGTGTAGATATATATTTGCTTTAATATATATCGCCAAACAATTTTCCAAAGTAATTGTATCAATTTGATGCCTACCAGCAGTGTATGAAAGTTCCAGTTGCTTCATATACTTGACTGGTACATTGATTTCAAAATTAGCTGAGGATAAGAAACTTTCTCAAGTGTTCCTATGATGTTCAAAGTTCTAGTCATTCCAGTTATAGTCTTTATTTCCACATATTAAAGCAAACAGAAATGTTTGTTCATGAATCTGAACACTTAAATGCAAATAATTTTTTCTTCTGATCAAATCTAAACATTTTCTGATGGCATCAAATGTCCAATGGAGAAAAAAATGAGGTTTCTGTTTGGTGTGTATGCAAGAGTTTTACACTTGCTTCTTTAGCAAAATTCTGCGTATCTGAGCAGGCTGGCTGACAACTGCTTTCTGCAAAAATTAATCAATTAAATGATTCTATTTTTTCATTTTCAAACAAATTTGCCTTTAGCCAACACAGTGGAGAATGAGAACGCCTCCTTCGTAAAGTGAAGCCCTGCTTTATCCTATCCATCTTCATTAGCTGTCACAAGGACTAATGTAGGAAAGCTCTTTTCAGCAATTTATTTTTGAACCAATTTGATCATGAAGTTTGTGCACAAAAGGCCCATTTGTCAAAAATAAAGAATGCACATGGTTGGGAGATAGAGGGCATAAAAACATTCCTTGAAATTAGCACAAATATGTCTGTGCTGTCTCACATTAATTAAGAGGAAACCAACACTGCATTTCTCTAAAATTCTTACAAACTACTTTGCTTTCCCCTCACATATGTCATATAAAAATATATGTATATCGTCCTGTTCAGCTTCAATTATTATTCTTTAAGAGAAGTTTTCTTATGACCCTACTTCCTCAAAGTCTGAGTATTGATTACATCTAGACATTCTTCCAAAAGAGGCATTTTTGCCATAAAATGGTACCTAAGAGCATTCTTCTAGATGATCAAACAAGACAGTTCTTTAGAAGTCTGATGTCTCTTCATTCTCTCTTGCCATTTCTGGACAAATTCTTTTCTTCTATAAGTGCAACCACAACCTCTCTAAAAGCTTACTCTTTCCATCTTCTCTAATAAATGCTAGTCTGACCCCATGAACTTTGTAGAAGCCCCTACTATAAGACACAGCCACAGGAACTGCTTTTCTTTAGTCCAAAGTTCTTTCATCTTTGGAAAGTTGTGTGCCAAAATTCTACAGTGAACTGATTTTGGCTCATCATGCTGGAATCCCTAATTTTCCATCTTTTAACTCCAGGATGTTTTCATGGGCTTCTCTGCTCTGTTCTATCTTTACCTGCTTCTAATGTCCTGGCCCTCTACACTACCAGTTCTTTCTACCAGCTACTTCTTATCACTCAAATATGCTAATACAAACTCTACTTTTCAAAACAAAACAAATCCTCTACCCTCATCTCCTTCTTCAGGCCCTGTTCCCTCTCATCCTTCGACAGCCAATTTCTTGAAAGGGTTGCCAGGATTCTATTTTCTCACTTCCTAAGCAGCTCTCAATCCACTCAAATCTTTCTTCTGTCCCCATCACTCTATGCAAAGTTTATCATGAATATTCTCATTGCTAAATCCAATTAATAATTTTTATACTTTACTCTCAACAGAATCATTGACCGTTTCCCCCTCTGAAAGTACTTAGTCTGCCTGGCTTTGTCCCATGACTTTCTCCTGGTTTTCCTTCTGGTTACACATCTTTTCATTTACAGCCTGCTGTTCCTCTAATCACTTCTTGGAAGTTGGTGTCCCCAGGGTTCCCTGAGCCTTCTTCTACTCTCACACTGCACCTACTCCCAGATATTCCCATCCACTCACATGAATTAAATTAGCAAGTAGAGCACGCCTCTTCTCATAGTTTATGGACACATGCAACAAGGATTGGGATATAATATGGATGTAAGAAAACAGAAGCCCACCAATCTTTTCAAGAAATACCTTTATATAAGTAAATTTCAAGTCTCTCTCCTGAATCCTAGACCTATAAAATCAATTTCTACATCTTCACTCAAACTCATTTTTCTATCCCTCAACACTTGCATCCAAATTTCAATGAATACCATCACTATCCATTCAATAAGTAAACTGTGATTCGAATGATCTCACTGCCTCTACTCCTTCACCCTTTCCAGTCACTCAAACTGTGTTAATTCTAAAATTAACAAGCAATATTTTACTGAGTGATTACTAGGTGCCAAGTGCTGCACAAGAAGATTTTACACGCATTACATAGTTGAGTTCTTTATTATTCCCATTTTTAGAGATGAGGGAACTTAGAGATGTAGCTAATTTGCCAAGTTATTCAGCTAAAAAAATATGAAGCCAAAATTCAAAAGCCATGCATGCAAAGTTGCTTCAGTCATGTCTGATTCCTTGTTACCTTATGGACTATAGTCCACCAGGCTCCTCTGTCCATAGGATTCTCCAGGCAAGAATACTGGAGTGGGTTGCAATGCCCTCCTCCAGGGAATCTTCCCTACCCAGGGATCAAAACCCATGTTTCTTAAGCCTCCTGTGTCTCCTGCATTGGCAGGCATCTCTTTACCACTAGCACCACCTGGGGAGCCCCCTATTATATTGTACGTGTGTGCTAAGTCACTTTAATCATGTCTCACTCTTTGCAACCCTGTGGACTGTGGTCCACCAGGCTCCTATGTCCATGGGGATTCTCCAGGCTATTATGCTGTACAGTCTCCTAAACATTTTTCAAATCCACACACCTACATCCCTAAAATAAGACATTGTCAAATTCATTCATATTCTCATTCTCTCTCTTTTTCTACCTTGCTTGGATTCCTAAAGCAGACTTTTAATATATCTCCTTAAATTTATTCTTCCTCTATTTCCACACCAAAAGGTAACTGTCAAAACATAAATCTAATCAAATTATTCCTCATTTTAAAATCTTCTAATTTTTTTTTTTTTTGTCCTTAATGGAAAAATTCAAATTACTTACCATAGTTTACAAAACCTTCTGTGATTGGGCCTCTTCAATATGTCTCTTACCACTCTGCTTACAGTATCCACCAGCTGTACCTAACGGTTTCATGTACCCTGTGCATTCTAACCGCAAGACCATCTGACTAGTTTCTCTGTATGAAACAATCTGCTGCACTACCCCTTTGTCTCCTGGCTAGATCCTACACTTCCTCGAGATTGTCACTTTCCCCATCCTCAGCAGACAGGTCTGACTCATCTGTTTCCCCACTGTGCCTTATACTTCCTTTATCACTTTAATTATTTATTATAATTGTTTTCTCTTCTTCATTTTGGACTTCCCTGGTGGCTCAGATGGTAAAGCGTCTGTCTACAATGAGGAAGACCCGGGTTCGATCCCTGGGTTGGGAAGATCCCTTGGAGAAGGAAATGGCAATCCACTCCAGTACTATTGCCTGGAAAATCCCATGGACAGAGGAGCCTGGTAGGCTACAGTCCATGGGGTCGCAAAGAGTTGGACACGACTGAGTGACTTCACGCTTCCTTGAGATTGTCACTTCCCCCATCCTCAGCAAACAGGTCAGACTCCTCAGCTGTTTCCCCACTGTACCTTATACTTCCTATATCACTTTAATTATTTATTATAATTGTTTTCTCTTCTTCATTTTAAACTCTTTGAGGACAGAGGTAATGGTGCCCATTTTCCATCACATTTCATCACATTTAGGTGCCTAGCACAGTGCCCAATACAATAAATATGCATTGGATAAATTAAAAACTCATTAATTAATTGCTATCATTCCATATTATCCCTCCAGAAGCTTACACTCCCCCAAAATTATTTGTTTGCCTCCATCAGCAACTCCTAACACTTAATTTTCCAAATATCCACTCACTGTGCAAGATACTGAAAGAGGTACACAGATGACCAAACCAGAGTTGCTACTGACAAGGAGTGTACAGTTCAGTCAGCTATTTCAGAAAAGCCCCAAAAAGACAGGGGGGGGAAGATAAAATATGATTAATTCCAGCAAGATTATGAGTGGTCTCATCTGAAATGAAGCTTTAAGATGGATAGAATATCAATAAATGGAGATGGAAGTAGGGCTCCTAAAGGTAGACAGAGTCTTAGGAAGACAGCAAAGCTAGAAAATAAGAAGTACGGAAACTAGAATAGCAAGGACTGTGAGGAATATGAGTAATCTAGTTTGTCTAGAGCCTAGGGAATGACAACTGGGAGTAGATAAACCAGAAGGATATTTTGGAGTCATATCATGAAAGGCACTGACACCAAGAGAAGAACTATATACATATGCAATAGTCAGCGGGGAGCCAACAAACAGTATCAGCAAAAGAGTGACAGGGTGGGAGCTGGGTTTTATGAATATTTTCTCCCACAGTGTGCAGAATAGATTAAGGCAGGAAGACACTGGTGATGGGAAAATTCCCACACTTCATCAAATCAAGTTCAAAAATCAATGGTAAAAAGTGCCATTGTGTTTAGCATTGAAAACAGAATGCAAATTATCAAGGTGGAGAATCTATTAAGAAATTGAAAGTGAAAATGTGGCCTCTATTCTTGAGGAGCTTCTGTTGTTGTAGCAAAAGCAGAGAGTATGATAAAGCATTGAACTATGATGTAGGAAATACAGAATGGAAGAACAAACAAGAGTCTAAAACTTGGCACTGGTGCAGGAAGAAAGAAAAATCTTTCCCAAAAATAACTGAACTGAAAAATAATAAGCAATTTTTATATAAATCAGCAGTCTGAATCACAAAATCAGCGTGATCCAAAAAGTCACAGAAAACTTAAAAGAAAGGACAAAAGAGACACTGTAAAGTCAAAATTTATAAAACTTGGCAAATAATTTAATGTGATGAGGGAGAGGGCAAAGTGACTAAGAGCACAGGCAGACAAAGATGTCAAGAATAGATGCCACTTGGGAAAGGACATGAGTGTAGTCTGTACAGCTTGCACATCAACTTTCCACTTGGATACGCAGGTGAAAGTTTATAGCAAAAAAAATGGGAACACAGGTTAAGAATTTAGTATCATGCTATTTTAAAAAATCAAATCTTAAATGTTGTTCCTTATTAACTGGATACAAACTCACAGAAAAATCTGTATAACAACACATGCTCCACTCCCTAAACCCAAGAGAAATAACAGATCCTGTAAAACTAGATGTTGATGAGAAGAAGAAATTTCATGTTTTACTCTTTATGTATTTATGTTGTTTGAATTTTATAATAGTCATGTGCTCAAGTATTATGTAATTTTAAAATCTTTGATTTAAAATAATTGGCACTAGAGACATAGATCGTGATATCACTGGCATAAGAATTATATAGAAGATGCAGGAGAGGATACAGTTGGACAAAGATACAACTATAAGAAGATAAAATAAGTGGTCTAAAGATTAAGTTTGACAATATAGACTTAGAGTGAGAAAAAGACAAGACCGAGGAAAGAAGAAAATCTGTCCAAAAACTGAAGATTCTTTATCAGAAACATGCAAAGAACTTTATAGTAAAAACTTTATCTTTCTAAGAAAGCTGAAAATATATATAAAATTTCTCATTTGGAGATGTGGAAACTGAGGCTCAGAGAGGTTAAAATTTAAGATTTCATAGTTAGTTTAGTTGAAGAGTGCAAGTTCAAAGCCAGTTTCAAATTCAGAGACCTTACCTGAACTTCTGGCCACTTGCTTTTACTTGGAAACAATGATTAAAATATCAAAAATTATAAAGAAATAGCAAAAATTATAACTAAGAGAAGGAGGTTAAATTGAGTGTTTATAGAATATTAAGACTAAAGCATATTTGGGACTAGAATATTTGAGACTAGCATTTCTGAGACCAGCATATCAGTGAGTGAAAGGAAAGAAACTCAAATACAAGAAATTAAAATGTAAATGAGGCCTTGGCAGTTATAGGAGTAAGAGTAATTCTTTCAATGTGGTATTAAGGAAAATTTATGTTTGAAGAATTAAGAGGGTGCAATTAATGAAGAGATGGGGGTCATGTTATAGATGAAAGCTCTAAGCTTGGAATAGTTTGCAACCTGAGAGAAAGAAGTAAAAAAGAGAAAAAGAATGAACCTCAGTGGAATGAACTGAGAGCTTCTATTGATGGCTTCAAAAAGGAGTGGCTAGTACAGAATTGGAGGCTTAAGGAATTAGTAGATTTAAAATGATCCCTGTGAGAAATATGAAAGAAAGTTAACAATAATGTGTGATCAAAAAGTTGCTGAGTGGTAGAATGAATCTGAAGATAGTATGAATGTTACAGGTACACTGATCCAGATTCTTAACTTTATTTGGCAATATGCAATAGTCTAATATTCTAAAGAGTAGTCTGGAAGACTTTAAAAGTTCATCACTACAAAAGAGGTGGGAAAGCCAGAAATTTGGTATGGATGGGAAGTTTATCAGTCCTTAAATCAAGTCCTGGTTCTGTAACCTACTATCTCTGTAGTGTTCAGAATTTTACTTCACATCTAAGCCTCAAATTTTTAGTCAGAGGAATCAAGATAATAATAGTGCCTACCTTCATCATTTGTTATGAGAAATGAGTGTTTACATGACACAGTATTTAGTACTCAATATTATAATCAAAATTAAGCACAGGGAGAATTGAGAGAAGTATATCAAAGGACTACAAGAAGATGAGCTAGATAACAATGAATGACGAACTAGAAGAGGAAAAAGATGACATCATGGTTAGAAAAAGAAATTTCAAAATTTGTGATCTTGCAGGCAAAGCAGTTTTGACTGATGAAATGTAAGTTCAAACTAGGTAATTAAGTAATTTTTTTTTAAATGGAAGCCATTGGAACTGAGGTATCTGATAATCTGGAAAGGGAGTATAAAGATATTCCCATTAAGATGCTTCAGGCCAGGTAATGAGAATGACAGAGATGGGTGATGCAGTAAATCAATAAGAATAGTAGGAGAATGTCTATATGTTGTTTACAGGTGACTGACACAAGGAATAAGAGAAAAAATGATGTAAAGGAATCTCAAAACAAGACATTATTAATGGAGAGCAAGGAATATATAAACTGTCTCTCTGGAAATAGAACACGAGAAAAGAATTGTCAAGAATTAAAGCATTCTGAGATTTAACCCTACCTGCAGGTAGCAATTTAGCTCGCTACACACAGCTTTCATGGATGCTGGCAGAAGAAATAATATTCCTTTATATCTATCCAAGTTCAAGTGAAGTTGTTCAGTTGTGTCCTACTTTTTGTGACCCCATGGACTGTAGTCTACCATGCTCCTCCATCCATGGAATTTTCCAGGCAAGAGTACTGGAGTGGATTGCCATTTCCTTCTCCGGAGGATCTTCCCAACCCAGGGATCGAACCCAGGTCTCCTGCGTTGTAGGCAGACACTTTACCGTCTGAGCCACAAGGGAGGTCCTGGATGTACATAGATACAGATATCTAAATATATATGGATAGTTTTGTGGCAATAGTAGTAGCCAGAGTATTGTCATTTTCTTGTGTCATTTCAGGACATGCAATTCCTTCATGAGGATATGAAAAGGGTAACACCTGCACATTCAGCAGTTTGAAAACACAGAAGAGGAGGAAACCTGAGCTTTGGGAACCTGATTCTTTTATAACGGGTGCTAAACATGCCTGCCCTTTTCTCTGAAGGCAGACACTATCTTCCAAGGCAGTTTGCTATACAAATATCCTTGAAAAGATCGTCTAGAACAAAGGCAGCCAGTGCCTGTACTCACAAGATATGCAGAAATGCAAGAGACCCGTGGAGAATTGTCTCTTAACAAGTATCTTCATTGGGAAAAGATAGAAAGGAAGTATTACCAGGCAAGAAAACTAAAAATATCAATGCAAGGAGATAAAAGTAGGTCACCATACTTACATAACTTTAGCCTCATTTCATGAAAATTCCTTCTCCTAGGGATTTTTTTTTTTTTTCTTTAAGCTAGTATGTTAGAGCTTGGGGCTTACCCAGCTTCTTAGAGACTTCCCCCTCCTGGGCCCCATACTCATACTCACCTATGAGACTCAGTGTTTCTCAGACTCCCTGTTGGTTTATTCAGTAACTATCATCATAAAGCCTGTTGCTTCTAACTGAAGGAAAGGTATTTGCTACTTACAGAATTTTGAAATTATTATATCATTCCTGTCTACTATCTGTTCATTTGTGTAGAAATTACTCCCAGCTCTTAGCTCACATACTTCCAACATTTCCAAAACTGACATGGAAGTTCTGTTTTTCTGAGAGGTAATATAAAAGACTAGGACAGAGTCGTATATGTTTCTTCATAAAGTTAGAGACTAGGGATAGTGGAAATTTAGAAAAAGAAAGTGTTACTATAAATTTGAAAAATCACATATTAAAGCAACCCACCAGCATCTTCTTTGATCACATAAAACATTTAAAATAATTCCACAGCAACCGAACATACTCATAAATAATCTTACCCATGTAATACCACGAGCTTTGTAAAACACAACAATTTTTCACTGCGTAATATGAGAAAATCCCTGAGAAAGAGAAGGTTTGGTCCCAAATTCATATCTAATCTACTTTGTGAAAACCATCCGGGTTTTCATGATCATTTGATGCTAAGCACTGACTGGGCTCAAAGTCTGAAAGACTGACAGTGTTTTACTTTTCATTTGGAATAAACTGTCAGCTCCTGTTATCTTTCTTACCCTTCCAGAAAGAGGCTAAGAGTAAAAATTAAACTTTATTATTTCCTTTAGGCAAGGACAGTTTCCTTTTTATACAGCAATAATAATGGTCACTGTCCCATAGACCAATGTAGTATGCCAGGTGTCAGAGAAAAACCAGACCCTGACAGTAGTCAAAGCAGTAAAAACAGATTTTTATTCAGGACTATTTCAATAGGAAAAAAAATATCACAGTATAGAACTGGGCTTAATTCTGAATACAATTTAAAAAGGGGGGGTGCGGAATTTATAGCCAAGGAGAAAAGAAGAAAGGTCAGTGGATGGAAAATTAACTTGGAGGGTAGCATAACTCTTGCTACACCAACCTAATGGGGTTCTTGCTGAAGGCAGGTAAGGGTGATCAGATATCACCAGGGAGATGGTGGGTGATAAGGAATTTGGTCACATGTCAAGAGTATGCCTGTGTTTAGCCAGTGGAGTTCCTGGCTATACTGACTAGACAGGATTCTTACTAAAACTGTACTCTACAAGAATGGAGACAGAAGCCCAAGGGTCCAGTTTAGTCAAGCAGAGGATTCAGAAGAGCCTGACTATAGCATTTGGTCAAGGAGAGAATCTGTCACAGGCATTCATATAAGCCACACAATAATACCTTAAGACATATTCTGTTATTTTCCCATTTTAAAGATGTGGACACTGAGACACAGAGAGATTAGCAACTTGCCCAGTTTCCTATGGCAGCTGCTGCTAAGTCGCTTTCAGTCGTGTCCGACTCTGTGCGACCCCAGAGATGGCAGCCCACCAGGCTCCCCCATCCCTGGGATTCTCCAGGCAAGAACACTGGAGCGGGTTGCCGTTTCCTTCTCCAATGCATGAAAGTGAAAAGTGAAAGTGAAGTTGCTCAGTCGTGTCTGACTCTTCGTGACCTCATGGACTGCAACCTACCAGGTTCCTCCGTCCGTGGGATTTTCCAGGCAAGAGTACTGGAGTGGGGTGCCATTGCCTTCTCCGTTCCTATGACTAGTAGGAGGTAAAGCCAGGATTTTTTTTAATTGAAATATAATCAAACCACAATATTATAAGGTGTACAACATATTGATTCAATATTTTTATAGATTATGCAGATATTATAATAGTATAATATTACAAAGTTATTTTATAGATCATGTACCATATAAAATTAGGGATTGCTAAGTGGCACTAGTGATAAAGAACCCACCTGCAATGCACGAGACCTAAGAGGTGTGGATTTGATCCCTGGGTCGGGAAGATCCCCTGGAGGAGGGGATGGCAACCCAGTATTCTTGCCTGGATAATCGCATGGACAGAGGAGCCTGGCAGGCTACCGTCCATGGGGTCACAAAAAGTTGGACAGGACCGAAGCAACTAAGCACAAATGCATGCACCATACAAAGTTATTACAATACTCTATATTTCCTGTGCTGTATATTACATCCCTGTAACTTATTTATTCTATAACTAGTCATTTGACCTCTTAATCCCTTTTACCTATTTCACCCACCTCATCTATCCCTCTCCCCTCTGGAAACCACTAGTTTTTTCTCTGTATCTATTAATGTTTCTGCTTTTAAAAGGAATATTTGAACCCAGGCAGTCTAGTTCTAGAGTCTGTGTGCCTTGCAAGGACATTACTACTAATAGTGGCATTTAGTGAGCACTAACCACGTTCCAGTAATGGGTCTAATTGCTTTGCATGCTTTAGCTCACAGAAGCCTGAAAACAACTCTGTGAATTTGGCTTCATTATTATTCTCATATTACATATGACCAAACTGAGGCTTCAGGAGATCAACACAGGTCATATAGCTAGTAAGTAGTAACAGTCACATGACTAGTAGTAGCAAAGGTAGGATTTAAACGCAAGGTTTTCTTATTCCAGAGCCCATATTCCTAACTTCCTCTTTCTGACTTTTTTTTTTTTCAGTTTTTAAATATGTATAAAGCTTCTACTAGGCAGCATGCAAGGTACCAGGGCTATAAGAGCAGGAGAGACCAACCTTCCTGCCTTCACAGAGCTTAGTCTATGAGAAAGACAAGCAACCCGTGACAACTGCAACCTAGAAGAATAGATACTGAATAGGATTAGTTACAGTGCAGTGAGAGTAAGCAGGAGGTCCCTAACACTGGCTTGAGAGACTAAAGAAGGCATCCCAGAAGTCACAGAAGGTGTGGACAGCAAGCAACTTCTAAGCACAAGTCTGTATTGCTGTGAAACACAGAAGGGGCAGGGGTTAGCCAGGTGGCCAAATTAAAGGACATGTGTTCCAAGCTGAGGAAAGGGCCTGGGTAAGGACTCCGAGGTCAGTGTGAAAAGAGCACAGGGTGTGAAAGAACACACTGTGATGTGCTGGGGAGATGACAGGGGATGGGAGCATGAAGGGTCTTGTTGGCCATTCACGCTTAATTCTAAAAGCAGCAGGAAACCAATGAAAATTTCAACAAGGAAAATAACAAGTTCAATTTGCATACTGGGATGACCTCTCAGACTGCATCATGAGAACAAGTGTCTGGAAGAGGAGCTAGACTGATGGAAGGCCAATTATGAGATGGTCGGGAACACAGGCAAGTGGCAGTTACAAGAGCAAGATGTAGGTGGATTTGAAAGTGATTTCCAAAGTAGTGTGAAATTTCCATGACTTGGTAATTGGTAGAGCTGTCAGAGGAGGAATCAGATGACAAGCAGTTTCTAGCTAAGAAATCTATTCAAAAAGGAAGGCAGTATAAGAGAAACAGCAGCTTTAAGAGGGAAAATAATTATTTCTGTCTGAGAAATGCTGAGCTATGGTGCTCAGGGGACATCTAGATGAACAAGTTATCTGGTCAGTAAGATTGGGGCTCAGGAAATTCTGAAGATAAAGATGTGGGAACCATCCTCACACAAATAAGAGTTAAAGCGCTAGGGCTTGTGACATCACACAGAGAAAGCATGCAGAGTAGGGAAGAAAGTAAGATGGGAAACCAGTCTTTAAAGGTTAAAAAAGGTTTCAAAGAACGATTAGCCTTCCAGATTCGATGCATGATACTGGATGCTTGGGGCTGGTGCACTGGGACGACCCAGAGGGATGGTATGGGGAGGGAGGAGGGAGGAGGGTTCAGGATGGGGAACACATGTATGCCCGTGGCAGATTCATTTCAATATATGGCAGAACCAATACAATATTGTAAAGTTTAAAAATAAAATAAAATTAAAAAAAAAAAAAAAGAATGACTAGCCTTGAGATGTGAGGAAAGCCAGGTGTGGGCATCACGGGAGTCAAGAGAAAAGATTTCAAGAAGGAAGGAGTGACCACCATACCAAATGCTGCTGAAACAACAAGAAAACTGAAATTACATCCAGTGGGTTCACCAACAGAATAGATTTTTGTACCTTAGAAGAATCTGCTAGAAGACAATTGCATTGCTGTCTTTTATAGAGCTTTGAAGAGGCTTTCCAGATGGCTCAGTAGGTAAGGAATCTGCCGGTGATGCAGGAGACACAGGAGACATGGGTTCAATCCCAGGGTCAAGAAGATCCCCTGGAGGAAGAAATGGCCACCCACTCTGATATTTTTACCTGGAGAATATTATGGACAGAGGAGCCTGGCAAGCTGCAATCCAAAGGGTCACAAAGAGTTGGACAGGACTGTTAGCTTAATTTGTGTATTTGTATAGAGCTTTGAGGAGAGGGAAATGGCAACCCACTCCAGTATTCTTGCCTGGAGAATCCCATGGACAGGGGAGCCTGGTGGGCTGCTGTCCATGGGGTCACACAGAGTTGGACACGACTGAAGCAACTTAGCATGCATGCATGCATTGGCGAGGGAAATGGCAACCCACTTCAGTATTCTTGCCTGGACAAATCCAGGGACAGAGCAGCCTGGTGGGCTGCCATCTATGGGGTTGCACAGAGTCTGACACGACTGAAGCGACTTAGCAGCAGCAGCAGCACAGAGCTTTGAAGAATTTGTGCTAATCCCCTGAGTTTGGGCAGTATGTATGAGTGAGGGCCTCTGGGAGCAACAAGAGGAGAGAAGAGTATTCAGATTTTTTAAAGTATGGAGGTCAAAGGGTGGGAGCAAGGACAGAGGTGCTGTCTGGAAGCAAGCTTGTGTAGAGACTAATAACGTGAGGCTGTCAATGCTGGGTTCACAGGGCTGCCACTTAAAAGTGGGGTGACCTTGGACAAGTTATTTAACTTCTCTTTACCTTCTTTGCCTCTCTAATTGGTGTGATAGGTTTCAACAATGTTTGGTATATAATCAGGATACTGTGTTAGTTCCTCACTGTTTCATTTTCTGGGGTGTGTGTAAACCTTAATGAATTCTGATGAACTCTTTGAGAAGATGAGCCTCTAGCACCAACTGAGATTGGATTCACTCCAATCTAGGGGGCGGGGGGAAAGTATTTAGAGGTAGAATTGTTTTGATCTAAAAGGAAAAAAGCATAGGGGTAGAGAAGACTAGCCATGTCACTACAGGAAGCAGTGAGGTCTGTGAAAATAGACCAGGCCTTGGAAATTACCTACAGCCTACAACATAGCTTATAAACAAAACAGCCACACCCATACATAGTGTCTATGGCTGCTTTCAAGCTACAACAGCAGGACTGAGTAGTTACAGCAGAGTCTATACAGCCCCCAAAGCCTAAAATAATTAGTATCTGGCCTTTTACAGAGAAAGTTGCCAACCCTTGATATAATCAATACTTTCAAAGTATTATGAAAGCACCTAAAGAAAAAAAATTAAGGCATTTGGTATTTTAATTTATTGCAAATTCTATATAAATTAGTTGTATGATTTGGCTGCTCAACAGTGACATTAAACTATAGTTCGATTGCTACAAATATAGGATCCAGAATGATGGAGGAAATAGCTGACCAAGCTGGAAGTATTATGTTGAGCTGGAAGCATTCTGGAACAGCATGGTCCAAAAGAAATTTATGCAATGATGAAAACGCAGATACATCTGGCCAATACAATAACCACCTGTGGATATTGTTTGAATAAGGAACTGAATTTAATTGTATTTAATTTTAAATAACTAATTTAAATCTAGCCACATGTGGGTAGTGGCTATCATATTGCACAGTGCAGATACGAAGCATTTGGCATCATAGATGTACTTGTGTAATAAAAAGAAAACAGTTTAATTCAATAGACCCTTTTAGTCCTTTGTTCTGCAGACATAAAAGTAAGATTCAATTAAAATATAGCAGGTATATAGATGCCCACAAAACTAAAATCAGTTCAGTTCAATTCAGTTGCTCAGTCATGTCCAACTCTTTGCGACCCCATGAATCACAGCACGTTAGGCCTCCCTGTCCATCACCAACTCCCGGAGTTCACTCAGACTCACGTCCATCAAGTCAGTGATGCCATCCAGCCATCTCATCCTCTGTCGTCCCCTTCTCCTCCTGCCCCCAATCCCTTCCAGCATCAGAGTCTTTTCCCATGAGTCAACTCTTCACATGAGGTGGCCAAAGTACTGGAGTTTCAGCTTCAGCATCATTCCTTCCAAAGAACACCCAGGGCTGATCTCCTTTAGAATGGACTGGTTGGATCTCTTGCAGTCCAAGGGACTCTCAAGAGTCTTCTCCAACACCACAGTTCAAAAGCATCAATTCTTCGCTGCTCAGCCTTCTTCACAGTCCAACTCTCACATCCATACATGACCACAGGAAAAACCATAGCCTTGACTAGACGGACCTTTGTTGCCAAAGTAATGTACAAGGATATAAATGCCATAATCATAGATAAAAATTGAGTACTCAGTATGTGCCAAGATTTAGGCAATTTTCTCAACATTTACTGTCTTTTTAACCCTTCAAGAACTCAGTGAAATAAATAATTACCATCCTAAATTTCTTATTTTAAGCAAAACACTGAGTCCTATAAAAGATGAAGTATGTAAGACCATGTTGATAATTGAGCTTCAAACATAAATATCCCTAACTCCCACATCAAAGGCTCTTTCTATATGACAGAGAATTAATTATACATCATAGGAACACAAATGAGGGAGAAATGAATTCTGCTTTCAGAGGGTCAGACTTCTGGGAGAGGGAGAGACAAAGATAACTAGAAAGGCCAAGTGATATTTAAGCTGAATCTTGGAGAAGGAGTTCCCCATAAAGATAAAAGGAAAATACCATTCAAGGCAAAGTGGGAGTGCAAGGGGAAAAAACACAGAGCTTTTGAAGGGCCCAAGAGTTGTGGGTAGAGCATAAGATCATGATTTTCAGTAGGTTACTTTTTGCGTTCCTTCTATATCTACATACTGCTGTGTGATATCCACACATTAACCTAAGCCTTGTGGAAGGTAAGATAAAACAAATGATCAAGACACGATCGCTGCTTTTCACAAACACATAATCTAATAGAAGTAGTGAAAGTCACTCAGTTATGTCCGACTCTTGCGACCCCATGGACTGTAGCCTGCAAGGTTCCTCTGTCCATGGGATTATCCAGGCAAGAATACTGGAGTGGGTTGCCATTTCCTTCTCCAAAACTAATAGAGGAGATTAGCAAATCTACCACCAACTTGGCTGAAGTAACAGAGTTACATATTATCCTGAGAGATAAGAAAATGAGCCTCTAAATCATTGAAATGTGATGAGTCTCAGAATAAGTGAGCCTAAGATTTGTATCAAGATAAGACACTAATAATGTACACCATGGGGAATGTATATTATAATAACTATAAATGGAGTTGTTTGTTGTTTGGTTGCTAAGTTGTGTCCAACTCTTTTGAGACCCCATGGACTGTACCCCACCAGGCTTCTCTGTCCATGGGATATCTGAGGCAAGGATACTGGAATGGGTGCCATTTCCTTCTCCAGGGAACCTTCCAGACCAGGATTGAATCCACGTCTCCTGCACTGCAGGCAGATTCTTTACGGATGAGCTCCCAGGGGATGTAGTACAAATTTTAAAAATTGTGACTCACTATATTGTACCCCTGTAACTTATGAATCAGTAATATTGTAAATCAGCTATACTTCAATAAAGAAAGAATGCATTTTAAGTTTCAAAAGAAGACTGCTTAAATAATATATTTTAGAATAAAATGTGTAATACCAATACAACAACAACAAAAGACACAAATAAGGATGGCAGGAAAAAAACAACCGGTGGGATCAATGAAATGCTAATAGAAGGAATTTGTGAGGAACCAGGAGATTTTTAGCCTAAGAAGAGCCAAGGTGAGAAGCATACAGCTTCCATCTTTCAACATATGAAGGAACATCATGGAGCAAAATGAAAATTTTGCTAGCTGATGACAGGAAGACAAATTAGCTACCCTTGACCAAACTTTGGTTGGGCTGCTCTGAGTTTTCTTTTTGTCTAAATCCAAAGCTGGGGGCTCTGTCCTTGGCCCATTTAGTCCAGTTTTAGCAAAAATACTGCTGGATCTGTTTAGTGAAATTTTCCCACCCTTGATAGCTGATGAAATTCTTGACCCATCACCCCTATAGGGATGGAAAACTTTTCCCTTCATCCCTTCTAAGTTTGTTGGCTGGCTTAATAATAAAATTGACATAAAACAGATTAGCAGAGAAACAAATTTAATTTTGTACATAAAAGAGCCCCATAAAAAATTGAGACTCAAAGACAGGATCAAAACAGACAGCTTTTTATACCTTTTAGACAAAGAAACAATAAATCTCTAAAGAACTGAAAAGCAAAGAAGTATGGGCTAGGGTAGTAAATCAGTGAAGAAGTAGCAAGATTTGCTTTTATAGTCTTCTCAGCCCTTAACTCCCCATCTCTGGTGATTTGCTGTTGTTTTAGTCACTAAGTCATGGGTTTTTTTGCAACTCTTTTGTGACCCTATGGACTGTAGCCCACCAGCCTCCTCTGTCCATGGGATTCTCCAAACAAGAATACTGGAGTGGGTTGTCATTTCCTCCTCCAGGGAATCTTCCTGACTCAGGGATCAAACCCAGGTCTCCTGCATTGCAGGCAGGTTCTTTAATCCCTAGTGACAGGGATGCTTTTCCCCTCCTGGTACAGGAAACGCACTTTCCACATGGGATATTTATTTCCTGCTTTCAGGAGGACAAAGGATGGTCAGCATGTATTTTCTGCACCCACTCTTTCTCAAGTAACTTTAATTCAAAATGATCAATACACCAAAAATGGCATATTTTGGACTGACATATTCTGTTCCTCTTTGCCCTCAGCATCTAATATCTTATCACCCTGCCCTGCCTTCAGCAAGACTCCTATCAAATAAATTTAGCCAGAATTCCCCTTATCCTTGATGTTTCCTGTTGGTAACCTTCTACCCATTGACCCTCACTCTGCTCCTTGGCTGTATAACACCCACTTGTCCTTCTTATATTTGGAATGGAGCACAAATCTATACTGAGGTCTGTCTTCCCCTATCACAACAGTTCCTGAATAAAATTTGCCTTTACCAGTTTGATTTCTGTACAGAAGATTTTTCTTCGACACAGAAGAGTCTGGAAATATCATGAGTTGCCTCAAGAAGATATCTTCCTCTAGAATAGTTCAAGAAGAGGCTATGAAAAAATAATAATCGTAGAGGTTTTCCAGAGACATGGCTCTAGATTCAGAGATGATCTCCTGACCCTGCCATGATACTCTAGGATTCTAGCATAGAGTAGCTAAAAATTCTACCAATTTTTTGTTGCAGCTCAACTGCAGTCAATTTTCTGATCAGTTCTTTGAATTGGAGATTATGTGTATTTACTTGCAATAATTTAGAAGTTATTCAGGAAAGAAATTCATTCTACTCTCCAAAGTTATTGTCATGGTGAGTCTCATTCTGATATTAAAGAAGAGTTGCTCTAACTTAACTGATACTGTCTTTGATACTACAGATTCTGTACTTCAGGAAGCAGCAGCCAGGATCTCTGGACTTCAAATCCAAAGTTTTGGCCTTTTTAATACAATCTCAGACCCCTAAACAAAATGTCTAATGTAATATGCATTCTGAAATAATAAATTAATATTTCTAGATGGAGACGGTGTATAAAAAAAGGGAGTCCTCCTACACTGTTGGTGGGAATGTAAATTGGAACAGCCACTATGGAGAACAGAATGAAGGTTCCTTAAAAAATCTAAAAATAGAGCTGGAAGAAGCACAAGCTGGAATCAAGATTGTTGGGAGAAATATCAATAACCTCAGATATGCAGATGACACCACCCTTATGGCAGAAAGTGAAGAGGAACTAAAAAGCCTCCTGATGAAAGTGAAAGTAGAGAGTGAAAAAGTTGGCTTAAAGCTCAACATTCAGAAAACGAAGATCATGGCATCTGGTCCCATCACTTCATGGGAAATAGATGGGAAAACAGTGGAAACAGTGTCAGACTTTATTTGGGGGGGGCTCCAAAATCACTGCAGATGGTGATTTCAGCCATGAAATTAAAAGATGCTTACTCCTTGGAAGGAAAGTTATGACCAACCTAGATAGCATATTCAAAAGCAGAGACATTACTTTGCCAACTAAGGTCCATTTAGTCAAGGCTATGGTTTTTCCAGTGATCATGTATGGATGTAAGAGTTGGACTGTGAAGAAGGCTGAGTGCCAAAGAATTGATGCTTTTGAACTGTGGTGTTGGAGAAGACTCTTGAGAGTCCCTTGGACTGCAAGGAGATCCAACCAGTCCATTCTGAAGGAGATTCCTGGGATTTCTTTGGAAGGACTGATGCTAAGGCTGAAACTCCAGTACTTTGGCCACCTCATGAGAATTGACTCATTGGAAAAGACTCTGATGCTGTGAGGGATTGGGGGCAGGAGAAGAAGGGGATGACAGGATGAGATGGCTGGATGGCATCACTGACTCGATGGACGTGAGTCTGAGTGAACTCCGGGAGTTCGTGATGGACAGGGAGGCCTGGCGTGCTGCGATTCATGGGGTTGCAAAGAGTCGGACATGACTGAGCGACTGAAGTGAACTGAACTGATGAGTGTGTGCGTGCTAAGTCACTTCAGTGCTGTCCAACTCTTTGCAGCCCTATCGACTGGGGCCCGCCAGGCTCCTCTGTCCTCTGGATTCTCGAGGCAAGAATACTGGAGTGGGTTGCCATCCCCTTCTCTAGGGGTTCTTCCCAACCCAGGGATCAAGCCTGTATCTCTTTCATCTCCTGCATTAGCAGGCATGTTCTTTACCACTGGTGCCACCTGTGGAAGCCTAAGAGCTACTGTATGACCCTGTAATCCTATTCCTGGGTGTATATCTGGAGAAAAACATGACCCAAAAGGATACATGTACCCCAATGTTCATTGCAGCACTGTTCACAATAGCTAAAACATGGAAGCAACCTAAATGGTCATAGACAGAAGAATGGATAAAGAAGATGTGGTACATATATACAATGGAATATTAGCTACTAAAAAAATGGAATAATGTCATTTGCAGCAAGATGGATGGACCTAGACATTGTTGTACTGAGTGAAAGTCAGAGGAGAAATATCGTATGACATCCCTTATATGTGGAATCTAAAAAGAAATGATGCAAATGAACTTATGAAACAGAAAGAGGCTCAGACTCTGAGAACAAACTTATAGCTGCTGGGTAGAGGGATTGGGGGAGGGATAGTTAGGGAGTTTAGGATGGACATGTACACACTGCTATGTTTGAAATGGATAACCAACAAGGACCTACTGTATAGCACATGGGACTCTGTTCAATGTTACATGGCAGCCTGGATGGGAGGGGAGTTTGGAGGAGAAAGGATACATGTACATGCATAACTGAGTCCCTTCACTGTTCACTTGAAACTATCACAACATTGTTAATCAGCTATACCCCAATTCAAAATAAAAAGTTTAAAAAGTAAAACAGCATTTATTTTCAAGTACTTTATAATTCACACTTTTCACTAGTACATAATATTAGCCTTCTCTCATGTTTCTAAGCTCCCTTTGCTGATTTATTTGCCTGTCTCTAAGATCCATTCAGCACCCTTCCTCTGCTCAGCATCACTGGACACTGATCCATGCAATGGTACTTTCCAGGCTCTCTTTTCAACTTTGTGTTAGGTCTGGCCAATGGGAGGCACTGGTGTGGAATTGAAAAACAAAAACTTGAAGGGGGAAAGAGGGGAGAGAACAGAATAACTCTCTCTCTCTCTCTCTGCCCCAGCCTCCTCTCCTTCCTTCTCCCTCTGATTTGGATGATATTCCCAACAGTGGTTTGTCTCTTCTGTGGCCCTAGCTCCTGCCAGTCTGCCTTACTATGGTTACTGCTCCCACCAGGCTCTTTGACCCTGGAATCCTGTACCCACTACCTTTTCCCTTTGTCCCTCCAGAAGTGTGGTAACCAGGATACTAATCTCTGGCTTGGCCTTCTGTCCCCCACTCTATATGGGGAGCACAAGGGTAAAATATAGATAGCATAATATCTGCCTTAGTCTCTAGATTTTCTGACACCTTCATATCCAAAAACTAGTTTTCTATACTGAATTCTGTTAAAGTACTGTGTGTTACTATTTCCCTGGTTGGATATCACCCCATTCACAAATTTGACAGAGGTTTTGTATAATTCTAAAGTATGGGTTTAAATACTGAGTAAAGTAGAAACCACCAAAAGAAGCTGTATTAATTTAAAGAAAACCTGTGTTTCCACTTGGTCTACACCTTAACTGATGGCTTTTGTAGCCTCTTCTCTTCCCAGAAATCGAGTTTAAAGTACCTCTCTACAACACAAAAGTGGCCATTACATCATCTTATACTTGAACACTCATTTACACCTTGAAGTGTCATAGATTTCATTTTGAATTCTCAAATTAGACTTTAAATCCAACTGAATTAATACAAATCCTTCGATAACAAAATCTATTTGGAAAATCACTCACAGGAATCCTTTTATCTCTTTTATTTTGTTTTCCATTCTAGTTTTTCCCTGCCTATTGCCTTTTTCTCTTCTTCCCTGTGGAAATAAAAGACATTATCAGAGCAACATTTAAACACCCACCAACATGACCTCTGTCTTTCCTCGTGTCATAAGAGGGAGATGTTGCCGTGGCAACTCTGGAAGAAACATTCTTGACTTCCTGGACTGCAATCTCCAAAAAACACCATCTTTCAGATCTTTTCTATCCTCTGATGGGAGAACTGATATTGTTTCATATAGAATTTCTTTCTTTAATGTGAAAACCCTATATGGAAGACAATTACTAATTGTCCCCAGCCCAAAGATGTTTGTCACATGGGCACTGTTCACCAGCAGACCATTTTATGCTCCGCTGCATCTCCTTTTGCTAATGCTGGGTCCATTCTACTATCTCAGAATCATGAATTCTGACAATTATCAGTTCCTGAGCCTTTATTATGTAAAATGCTAATCAACAGTGGCCAGCCCAAAACCCTCTCTCAAGTGGATACTATTCTCTTTTCATTTCCTTTTCTCTGACCATTGGTCTTTTCTGCTTCCTTTTTTCTAATTCATATATTCTTAATACTAGACTCCTGTCTCTGTGAGTTCACAGAGACCTCTGACCAGAGTTCACCCTCTGACCTGAACTGAAAAACGGTCCACTGGCTCCTGTGTCAAGCAGATCTGTATGCATCAGGGAGAACAGCTGAAGTGCAAGGTCACCAACTTTGGGAGCGGAAAAATCAAGAAGGGGCAATCCATGACATGGCAGACAAATCACAGCCATTTCTATGTGGGATGAACATCCCTCTTCCTATCAGACTGCTACTATTTCAGGAACTAGAAAGCAATAAGAAGGAAATGACAGCTTCTTTCTTAAAGAAACTGTTTTTGCATTGGCCTTTCTAGCAAGTTGTAAGTCCTAAATATACTACATTGTAACCTTTATATTCCATCACCTGTCAAGCTCCTGCTCTGTCTTCTCTTTCTTCCTTAAACTGGGAGCTGAGAGATGTACCAACAATGTTCTTAGTTCTTTATTTTTCTCTTCTCATCTTCACAAATTCCAGCCACATTACTGATAAGGACAAGTAACTTGTCCAAGTTTTCTTAAGTAGAAAGCTACAGAGGCAGAATTTGAATACCGGATGGTCTGATCTAAAGATTCTTTCATATACAACACACTGGGGCTTCCCTCATAGCTCAGGTGGTAAAGAATCTGCCTGCAGTGCAGGAGACCCTAGTTCAATTCCTGGGTTGGAAAGATCTGCTGGAGAAGGGATAGGCTACCCACTCCAGTATTCTTGGGCTTCCCTGGTGGCTCAGCTGGTAAAGAATCCACCTGCAATGCAGGAGACCTGGGTTCAATCCCTGGGTTGGGAAGATCCCCTGGAGAAGGGAAAGGCTGCCCATTCCAGTATTCTGGCCTGGAGAATTACATGGACTATATAGTCCATGGGGCCACAGAGAGTCAGACATTACTGAGTGACTTTCACTTTTGCACCCCTAAAGAAAAAAAAATCTGAAATACAATATGATAAGAGTCTGTTTGCTTATCTAACTTCCCACTGGCTCATAAGCAATGTGAGTGAAAAGATAATTCATATTCACTTCTTCAGCCCTCATGCCTGGCACATTGTAAATACTCAAAGGCATTTGTCAAAGGATGAGTGGATTTTTTAATACCTACTTCTCTCCTGTCTCCTGACCCGAAAATGAGCAAAACCTCTAAAATGGTCTTTTCACCTTTCTTCTTGAGCCAACTTTTGAGATTCCCAGCAAAACATGATTAATTTCACACTATTTTAAAATTTCTCAATAGTCTCATCAAAAGGATAAAGTGTATGTTTCTCTTTTCTTATCTAAGAATTTTATCTTTCCCCTCTGTCCTATAGCATGAAACCTACCATCACCCCTTTGCTCAATCATTATGGAAGTTTGTATTATTGACCCCCTTCCTAATAAAGACCTTTGAGCTTCTGTTTCAAAGATTTGAAGTTTTGTGCATAAAATTTTCCTCCACCTGGAAGATCCCAGTCCCCCCATCACCACATATACACTCTTCCCTCACCTTATTTGCCTGGAAAACCTCTGTCTCCATCTTAGGAATTAAATTTGTGTAGTGCGTTAGTTGCTCAGTTGTGTCTGACTCTTTGTGACCCCATAGACTATAACCTGCCAGGCTCCTCAGTTTATGGAATTCTCCAGGCAAAAGTATTGGAGTGGGTTGCCATTCCCTTCTCCAGGGGATCTTCCCAACCCAAAGATCAAACCTGGGTCTCCTGCATCACAGGCAGATTATCTGCCATCTGAGCCACCAGGGAAGCCCAATAAGTTGACCACATAGCCCCCTCCCCAATTCTTATGTTGAAACTCTCCCCCAGCCCACCCCAATGTGATGGTATTAGGAGATGGGGTATTTGGGAGATAATTCGGATTAGATAAGGTCATGAGCATGCAGCCCTCATGAATGGGATCAGTGCCCTTGTAAGAGTCATAAGAGACCTTGCTTCTTTTCTGCTCTCCATCAAGAAGTTGTCAGTCTCCAAACCAGATGAGGTTTACTTATCAGAACCCAACCCTGATGGCACCCTGATCCCAAAATCCCAGACTTCAGAACTGTGAGAAATACACATCTATTGTTTACAAGCCACCTACTCTATGGTACTTCGTTATAGCAGCCCAAACTGACTTAGACATACTTCTTTGAAAATTAGCTCAAGCAACATCTCTTTGCATACATGCATGCTCATTTGCTTCAGTCGTGTCCAACTCTTTGCAACTCTATGGACTGTAGCCCACAAGACTCCTCTGTCCATGGGATTTTCCAGACAAGAATACTGGAGTGGGTTGCCATGCTCTCCTCCAGGGGATCTTCCCAACCTAAGGATTGAACCTGTTTCTCCTATGTCTCCTGCATTGCAGGCAGACTTCCTTGGGATTCACCAATTTCCTGAAAATTCAGTGTTTCTGCACCTTACCCAGATGTCCACTATATAAATGTTATATTGTGTTTTCATTGTCTACTTCTTCACTTTTCTGTGAGCTTGCTAAAGATAGGGATCATGCCTTTTCATCTCTATGACCCTAGGACTAAGTATAGCAAAGGTCCATCTTGTCAAAGCTATGGTTTTTCCAGCAGTCATGTATGGATGTGAGAGTTGGACTATAAAGAAAGCCGAGCACCAAATAATTGAGGCTTTTGAACTGTGGTGTTGGAGAAGACTCTTGAGAGTCCCTTGGACTGCAAGGAGATCCGACCAGCTACTCCTAAAGGAAATCAGTCCTGAATATTCTTTGGAAGGACTGATGCTGAAGCTGAAACTCCAATACTTTGGCCACCTGATGTGAAGAACTGACTCATTGGAAAAGACCCTGATGCTGGGCAAGATTGAAGACAGGAGGAGAAGGGGACGACAGAGGATGAGATGGTGGGATGATACCACCAACTCAATGGACATGAGTTTGAGTAAACTCCAGGAGTTGGTGATGGACAGGGAGGCCTGGTGTGCTGCCGTCCATAGGGTTGCAAAGAGTCAGACACGACTCAGCGACTGAACTGAACTAGTGCCATGAACCTAAAGAAATCAATATTTATCTAAAATAAGAAAAAATGAAGGAAAGGAGGAATGACTCAATTTGGTTGATAAGAGGAACCTATGGAAATAGCTTTGTTGTGATCCCACTTTGCTTTTTGAGGCAGGGGTGGGCAAGAAAGTTGTGAGCTTGGGAACAATGCTTGACATAATTAATTCAAGGACTGCTGGGAGCTGGCGAGAGACATTCCACTCATGACAAAGGTCATGAGGAAGGAGGCTCGGCATACGCAAAGGCGGGATCAAGCCTCAGGAGTCCCCCCGGATATTCTTGAGCATCTACCCCCCCAAAAAAACCAGAGTCTGCCTACTTTATTGCTTTGTGCTCTCACCTCTGACTTTACTGGGGGCTGTCCCCCACCACCATCTCGCTCTCTCTGTCAAAGAGTTAACTTACAGCTCCAATTAATAAAGTTCCTGGGCAATTAGGAGTGTTTAAATCCAAACCCCTCAGATGGCTCTCTAACTCACCTGACAAGCTTACCCAGACTCCTACAGCTATGCATACGATTGTTTACAGTCTCCCAGCCTCGAGAGGCATGGAAGCTTAAGATATTCAAATAGTTTAGAGCCTCTCAGAGAGTTAGAAACTGTCGGAATAAACTAGTAAAGGATTTCATTGATGAGCCAATGCTTGTTGCCAAGCTTTCACACCCTCTGAATTGTATCCTTGAATATGTATTAATTAATATAGTTGGTATATAGAAAAAATACGTAGTGGCCTTGGTGTTAGTAACTTTAGACCCTTAAGGTAATAAATTCTTTCCTTTGTTGTAAACCCATTACACATCCGCCCTATAGGAATGCAATTTTATCTTCGGAAGATGGCACCAAACCTTAAAATAATTATTTTTAGAGAAAATAAGTCTTTGTTGATAAGTCCTTGTCAAGAGTCAAAAAATGTTAATAGGCCTTCTGGCCAGAAGATGATGTAAATCACCTAAACCATTTGTATACAATAAATTTGCAGGAAAGAAACCCTGGTTTTTGATAAGGATCAAAAACTGCTGAAGTTGCATCCCCTATTACCCTCTATGTGTAACTTAGGGTATAAAAACCCCTGTTGAAAATAAAGCTACGGGCCTTGCTCACCAACGCTTGGTCTCCCCATGTCATTCTTTCTTTTCACATTCTGGCTGAAGTCTCCATCTGGAGCGTGGATATCCTCTGCGACCATTTATTTGCCTGGGCTTCTAAGACCCACTCGAGAAGGTGTCTAAGGTGGGGCACCTTCCGCTATTCGAGAGGGCGCCTGCGGCCTCCGTGGTCAGAGCTAACCTGGTGTCACAGGTTATATTGATTTTCCGTGTAAACCAAGCTACTCAGCCTCTTTTCTCCACTGAATTTTCCTACTGAGCTATCCTCATTCTATTACTCTTATATCTCTAATTAACATATAAATAATCGCCTAGGCCGTCTCTCCTTCGAATACCCTGGATCAGCCGGGGCTGGACCTCGGCAAAGGACTATGCAATGTCTCCCTAAACATAGTAACAGTGATCAGGAAGACAGAAAATCAGGGAAGGCAAAGGGTAGCAAGACAAAATTTTATATACAACTTCATCTCAAGCTGTCCCTATCTGAAAGATTTATCTCCAAACCCAAGATTATGGCAATACCTCTGAAATCATTAAATTTCTTGTTTTGTATGTCCTTTCAAGTCAAAATATTTTGAGATATAAGCTCATGTGTGTTACAAAGAATATGATTAGTCTTGTCAATTGGTTTTTCTTACTGCTACTAATCAAATAATTCAAATACATAATTCTTAGGACCTAAACCACAAAATTCAAAATCACTGCAGACGGTGATTGCAGCCCTGAAATTAAAAGACACTTACTCCTTGGAAGAAAAGTTATGACCAACCTAAATAGCATATTGAAAAGCAGAGACGTTACTTTGCCAACAAAGGTCCATCTAGTCAAGCCTATGGTTTTTCCAGTGGTCATGTATGGATGTGAGAGTTGGACTGTGAAGAAAGCTGAGTGTTGAAGAATTGACGCTTTTGAACTGTGGTGTTGGAGAAGACTCTTGAGAGTCCCCTGGACTGCAAGGAGATCCAACCAGTCCATTCTGAAGGAGATCAGCCCTGGGATTTCTTTGGAAGGAATGATGCTAAAGCTGAAACTCCAGTACTTTGGCCACCTCATGCGAAGAGTTGACTCATTGGAAAAGACTCTGATGCTGGGAGGATTGGGGGCAGGAGGAGAAGGGGACGACAGAGGATGAGATGGCTGGATGGCATCATTGACTCGATAGACATGAGTTTGAGTGAACTCTGGGACTGATGTGCTGCGATTCATGGGGTCGCAAAGAGTCGAACACAACTGAGCAACTGAACTGAACTGAACTGAACTGAAAGCACAAAATAGATGTAAAGAAAATTACAAATTAAAAGTGCTTATACCTTCTGGTTCTAGAGAAAGATGAATTACATTGTGCTGATTTTTAAAGGCCTGGCTTATTTTACTATCTCCCATCTGTAATATTTAATATTAAAATAAAACATGGATAACAGCAGAAATCTGGTTATACTGAGTAAGTAAAAGACAACAAACTTATAACAGTGTGGTAAAAGCAGCTTGCCCTGGAAAAATGCAGGTTCTGAGACATTGTTCAAGAATGACATTTTTGAAACCAATAATAAAGCCTAGGAAATGTCGTAAATGCACATTACTCAATTCAAAAGAAGGTGGAAAGGAAATTCAATGTCATGAATTTATTACTACAGATTGGATAATAAATATCATTTGTTATTTATCAGTATTATAACTGACACTTTCATGTGGATATTTATATTGGAAGTACTAATTAGCACCAGGTCTTTCTTCCTCCTAGTGCTCTGGTGGTGTGTGTTTGTTGTTGTATTGTTGTTCTGGTATCGATTAGAGCATTTAGTATAGCAGATGGTACAGTTGTTGGTTAAGTGATAATCAGTCATCTATTAATAATCTAAAGGGCTTCCCAGGTGGCACTAGTGGTAAAGGATCTGCCTGCCAATACAGGAGACCCAGGGGACATAGATTCCATCCCTGGGCCAAGAAAATCCCCTGAGAAGGAAACAACACCTCACTCCAGTATTCTTGTCTGAAAAATCTCATGGACAGAAGAGCCTAGTGGGCCACAGTCTATTGGGTTGCAAGAGAGCCGGACACAACTGAGCGATAAGCAACAACAAAGAATCTACCGTGTTCCAGTCACTTTCTCAATACTATTTCTGACCTTTACTACAATTCTTCACAGAAATTATGGTCAGTGTCTCTGTGTCATAGATGATGAATCAAGGATTCAAATAGATTAAGTAACTTGCATGCTGTTCCAAAGTTCATTTAGAAAGGACTTGGAGAAGGACTTCCTGGTGGTCCAGTGGCTGACTCTACACTCCCAATGTCGTGGACCCAGGTTTAATCCCTGGTCAGGGAACTAGATCTGATATGCCACAACGAAGAGCTTGCATGTGCAACTAAGATCCAGCACAGCCAAATAAACATTTATTTAATGAAAGACTGGAGTTTGGGCATCATGGAAGTCATTAAACTCTAAATCCCATGTCTGTCCCTCTGCCATTTACTCTGGGAGGCCACCACTGCTCTGGATAGAATACAGAAGAGTACATCATCTGCTTAGAAAAATATTTTTGGAGATAAATCTTCTTTCCATCAGAATATTGGGCTAAAGAAGCCCATTTTGAAAATCCAAACATGTTTTAAAGGAGGAAAAATCACTGAAGTTAAGCTAAGCTATTTAACATAATCTATTTAGAAACATTACTTTTTATTTTCAGAATTATGAACAAAAGAATAATGAAAGACCCAAAGGACCCTTGAGACTGAGCACAGTGAGTGACCTTTTGTAATTAGACCATGTAGGGGACCTGGACAGGAATGATTGGCACCAAGCCTGCCTTGGCTACTTATAAAACCAAGAAGGGACACGATGATCTTTTTCATATGTCAACTTGGCTAGGCTACAGTCCTCGATTTTCAGTCAAACACTAGTCTAGGTGTTGCTAGGGGAGAGGGAGTGGGGGGATGATTTGGGAGAATGGCATTAAAACATGTATAATATCATATAAGAAACGAAATGCCAGTCCAGGTTCGATGTAGGATACAGGAAGCTTGGGGCTGGTGCACTGGGATGACCCAGAGGGATGGAATGGGGAGGGAAGTGGGAGGGAGGTTCAGGATGGGGAACACATGTACACCCGTGGCAGATGCATGTTGATGTATGGGAAAACCAATACAATATTGTAAAGTAAAATAAAATAAAATTGCCAATAAGTAAAAAAAAAAAAAAAATAGGATTTATATTTAAAAGAAAAAAAAAGTTCATAATCAGTCAATTTTAAGTGAAAGGTATTATCCTGGGTAATCTAAGTAGACCCAATTCAATCAGTTGAAAACCATAAGGGCAAGACTGCTACGGATAGCAGCTACCATGCCCAAAGCTATAATGCTTGGTAGTTTTTTTCTTCATGCAATAATGGTGATTCTCTTTAGCCAAGACATATAATCTTCAGTTCAGTTCAGTCGCTCAGTCGTGTCTGACTCTTTGCGACCCCATGAACCACAGCACCAGGCTTCCCTGTCCATCACCAACTCCCACAGTTCACCCAAACTCATGTCCATTGAGTCGGTGATGCCATCCAACTATCTCATCCTCTGTCGTCCCCTTCTCCTCCTTCCCTCAATCTTTCCCAGCATCAGGGTCTTTTCAAACGAGTCAGCTCTTCGCATCAGGTGGCCAAAGTATTGGAGCTTCAGCTTCAGCATCAGTCCTTCCAATGAACACCTAGGACTGATCTCCTCCAGGATGGACTAGTTAGATCTCTTTGCAGTCCAAGGGACTCTCAAGAGTCTTCTCCAACAGTTCAAAAGCATCAATTTGTCCATATAATCTTAAATACCACTAATTTCACTAATGAGAGATTAATTATTAAATCTATTATGCCAATCAAATACTGATTTCATCTATGAACACTGATCTCTAACATTTGCAATGCTAATTAGCAAAATATCTAATGTCAACCAGAGGTTGCTGTACTTGCAGTAGCCATCTATGAAGAGTGGCCATTCTGACTAAATCCTAATTCACCCCGTACTGCTAGAACATAGCCTCAACTAACATAAACCCCAAACAACATTGCTATACTAAAGTACTTTGGGAGTAAACTGTAGACATATAACAAGTACCATAACCAAATATCTAAAAGGGAAAACAGGTTTTCCTAAGACATCGAGCTGCTTTGAGTGTCTTTCAGGTTGTGAAAGTCATTACTAACCAGCAAACTGAACTGCCTAGGGAAGCCTGTCTACATCTAATTATTTCTAGAAAAAGAAGAAAATTCCTATTTCCAGATCTTAATAGGCTGAGATAACCAAGTATGACATAACTCTCTCCCTTTGAACAAGTTCAGGCTGTCATTTGGGTAGTTTTATTTACATTATTTTTAAAGTCTGTGAAGATTTTAATTTGTACTCTTTCACATGAGAATATGTAAACCCTTGAAAATGTATTTATTAAATTAGATTGATTTCACATACTTAGGGAAATGTTATATATATATATACACTCAAAACACAAAGTTAGTGTGACAACCCTTAACTATCAGAAATATGAGAAAAGAAATCTAGAGAAAAGAAATATGGAAGGGTCCTTTTTGTTCCTAAATGTGAAATAAGATAGACAAAGAAGTGCCAAGCCATCCTATGGTGGGTACTGGCAGTCTTCCCACAAATTCTCCAATCAAACACCTCATTTCTTATCTTTACAAAAGCAAACCTCCACAGTTGAAAACTGGAGCTATTCATCAAACAGAGAGCACAGAATATGTTTCATTTGGCCGAATGTCTACAAAGCATAATGTTAAATCATGAGCCTGGGCACCAAAGAATCAGAGATCTGGTCTTCCTCCAAGCTCTCTTTTCACCTGATCATCAAGCACTTGATAGGAACCCATTTGTTTGTGAAATTCCATGCCGAGACACAGACCTGCTGACCATTACTTTCACTGGGCTCAGGAGAACAATCACAATATGCAAAGGCCCTAGCAGATTTGCTTGCTAATTAATTTCATTGACATTTATTGAGCAGTTGCTACTTGGCAAACTCGGGACTAATAGGCAGGAGTTCAAGCATGTGGAAGACTAATTTCAGAAACCCTCAAGGATTTCACAGTCAATTGGGGAAGAAAAACACAAAAAGACTAAATGAATAAGCACATTAGATGTGCATACACAAAAAGATGTGTCTCTGAAGATCAAGCAAAATGGTGCTGGGAAAAAGTGCTAATTTCTCCCCCAGTTTGAAGAACATTGCCCAGGGAATGTGGTTCCGAGTTCCCTGTAACCTATGCAAAATAGGTTTTTGTCACCTACCCTTATTCTGTTTTCCTAGTCACCTTTTTCTCCCTCATACCCAACACCAATGACCTGAATTGAAGCAATCTCTCTGGATTCCCAAAGCATAGCCCACTTCATTTCCCTATTGCATCAAAACCCCCATGATCTTAGGGAAACTAACATCAATCACTTGAACAAATTTTCTTAGATCAATTCTCACCAAGGAATAAATTAATGATGTGGCAATTTAATTCTCCCAGGAGACAATGTAGTATTAATGCAGAAAAAAATTTAAATCAATGAAAATATACTCAAAATTGTTGAAATATTGGTTGCCTTGCAGGGATCAGATCAGATCAGACACTTAGTCATGTCCGACTCTTTGTGACCCCATGAATCGCAGCACGCCAGGCCTCCCTGTCCATCACCAACTCCCGGAGTTCACTCAGACTCACATCCATTGAGTCAGTGATGCCATCCAGCCATCTCATCCTCTGTCATCCCCTTCTCCTCCTGCCCCCAATCCCTCCCAGCATCAGAGTCCTTTCCAATGAGTCAACTCTTCGCATGAGGTGGCCAAAGTACTGGAGTTTCAGCTTTAGCATCATTCCTTCCAAAGAAATCCCAGGGCTGATCTCCTTCAGAATGGACTGGTTGGATCTCCTTGCAGTCCACGGGACTCTCAAGAGTCTTCTACAACATCACAGTTCAAAAGCATCAATTCTTCGGCACTCAGCCTTCTTCACAGTCCAACTCTCACATCCATACATGACCACAGGAAAAACCATAGCCTTGACTAGACGGACCTTTGTTGGCAAAGTAATGTCTCTGCTTTTGAATATGCTATCTAGGTTGGTCATAACTTTCCTTCCAAGGAGTAAGCGTCTTTTAATTTCATGGCTGCAGTCACCATCTGTAGTGATTTTGGAGCCCAGAAAAATAAAGTCTGACACTGTTTCCACTGTTTCCCCATCTATTTCCCATAAAGTGGTGGGACCGGATGCCATGATCTTCGTTTTCTGAATGTTGAGCTTTAAGCCAACTTTTTCACTCTCCACTTTCACTTTCATCAAGAGGCTTTTGAGTTCTTCTTCACTTTCTGCCATAAGGGTGGTGTCATCTGCATATCTGAGGTTACTGATATTTCTCCCGGCAATCTTGATTCCAGCTTGTGTTTCTTCCAGTCCAGCGTTTCTCATGATGTACTCTGCATATAAGTTAAATAAACAGGGTGACAATATATACTGAATACCTACAATACCACAAAGTGTGATACACATCCCTTTTGGTATCACATGGGATACGTTGTCATTTTGATAGTTATGTGAATGTGTATATGTATATATATTTGTTTCTGCTGTTACTTATATGTAATTATGTTGAAAATAGAACTAACTTACTAAATGATGCTACCTTCTTATTTTAGGGAAATAAAATTGAGACACTGAATACACAAATGGATAATGGCCAGACCATATATAAAAACAAAACTCTGACCCATAATCTGTACCAACCAGCTCAAGAAGACTACCTATTATCTACAGTAACCAGTCTAAGAAGCCAATTTACTATCTACAAGTCAAAACTGTAAGAAGACAGATGACTTTCTCCATCAACCAGTCCAGGAAGTCAAACAAAAACCCTTGTAAACAACAGGCCCAAAATGGCCTGGACTTGATTAATAACTGAGGACTTCCCTAATTTTTGCCCCTATATCCAACCAACGAGAGTTAAATATGTACCCCTAATCAATCATGTAGAGTATCCCACTTCTAGTTGGCCCACCAACAGCTTCCCCAGAACAACAGCTTCCAATCAAGGCATGTCTGATTCTTTCCACTCTTCTGCTCCCCTGCCTGACTTTGAGTCCGTGTCAAACATAGGTGACGGTGGCTGATTCCCTTGCTATAATAAGCTCTGAATAGACAATCTTTGCTTGTTCTCATTTGAAAGTGAAAGTTAAAGTGAAGTCGCTCAGTCATGTCCGACTGTTTGCGACCCCATGGACTGTAGCCTATCAGGCTCCTCCGTCCATGGGATTTTCCAGGCAAGAGTGCTGGAGTGGATTGCCATTTCCTTCTCCAGGGGATCTTCCCGACCGAGGAATCGAACCCGGGTCTCCCGCATTGCAGGCAGACGCTTTACTGTCTGGTGTTCATTTATTTCCACAAAACCAAAATCTTCTTCTAAAATAAATGTACTTACATGTGAAAAGGGAAATTAAACAAAAATATAATTAAATAGTAGTATAGATGATATGAGGGCTTCCTTATTGGCTCAATGGTAAAGAATCCACCTGCCAATTCAGGAGATGGGTATTCAGTCCCTGGGTCAGGAAGATCCCCTGCAGAAGGAAATGGCAACCTACTACAGTATTCTTGCCATGGACAGAAGTGCCGGGCAGGCTACAGTCCCTGGGGTTGCAAAAGAGTCAGACATGACTTAGCAACTAAACGACAACAACAGAGATGGTATACGAATATTATAAAATGTATCACAGTGGTACACAAATGAAGGAAGTTTTGGAGAAAAAAAAATTGCCTTCTGTGCAAAGCTTATGCTAGATGTTATACTGCACAAAAAACTAGGAAGAGAATGCTATGACAAGAATACACAAGGCATGCTGCAACCTCAGACCTTTACTCTGGCTGTTTCCTCTGCTTGGAATGGTTTCTCACACGTACATAAGACACTCCTCTGTCTCTTATTTGGGTCATTGCTCAAATGTCTTCCTCTTTGTGAGTCCTTCTATAGCTATTCTGTTTTTAATAGCAATAAATTCTATACCATCCCTCCATCATACACACAGTTTTCACCACCTTTTTATTTTATTTTCACCACAGCATGTATCACCATCCAATATACTATGTATTTTATTCCTTTGTTACAGCTTACACCCAACTGAAAGGTAATTCCCTAAGGGCAAGAATTTTTTACTTTTTCTTTTCCTTCAATGTTGAACCCTCAGCACCTAAAAAGGTTCCTGGCACTAATGAAATCTTTAATAAATGCCTATTGAATGAAGTGGGAAGGTATACCAATAGCTTTGGATTCAGTATCATCCAAGCCTAGCTCAGTTTTTAACTCTATCACTTACTAGCTGTGGTAGACATTGGAGGTGTGCCCCCCCAAGATCCCCTTCCAAAGGTGACATTTGTTCCAGCTGTCACCTTCTTAGGGTTTGCCTCAATTGCAGAAAGTCACCTTACTCAAAGATACACCCTGAAAAGGCAACCAGTATTCTATGACGGATTGAGTATAAAGGCTCAGCAACTTCATCCCAACATGAGCTATTACTCTGATGAGAATGTTCTTCAGAGCGCCCCCTAGTGTTGGCCATTGCTTAGGGGTGCCTTTAGCGCATAATCAACTTCTGCCCAAGCAAGCCTATTTCCCCCTCAAGCCTCCTCCCTTCCACAGGTGTTAATCCTTAATAAAAACCCTGCGCACCAAATTCCATCTCAACATCTTTTTCCAGAGAACCAACCTGAAACATTAGGTAAGTACTCAAGAATCCAGTCCATGACATCAACTAAGAGTCCAACTTTCCTCAGCTTCCTTCTTCCCCAGATCCTTCAGGGAGGCAATGACATGTTCTCAACAGCCAGCTCAGAAGCAGCTTGTGCCTCTCAGGGCATCTACACATTTCTTCGGATCTATGTGGACAAGACCTAAGAATAATTCAATATAGTCCAGACTCCAGAGTTGAAGTCTGAACCGGCCCCAAGGATGCTGCCATGTGGAGACTCTTATCAAAGCTATCCTTCTACCACAGAGAAATGAGGGATCTTTGCTCTGCTGCTATTTGTCTTCCTTCCTAGTTGCCACACTCAATATGAAAGCATTTGTTTTTATTCACAATGTCCATCTCCAGGCTACAATCCCCACAGGCATCTTCATGAGTTTACAGCTAACAGAGCTCAGAGTCTGGCTTCAGGACTCTCTAAATAAACAATAGAGAATTGATAAGAATAATTGTAGCAACTAATCCTTGGCTTTCTAGTGGATCCCACGCATTAACAATGCCATAGACTCTACATTATTATACTGTGGTTGCACCTGTCCTATACCTAGATAGGTACTCTCGGTGGCGGTGGGGGGAGTGGGGTGGGGGGCAGGTTGGAACAAATGACTAATCAACCACTGGATGAGTACAATATACATTTTCATTTAGTCTGCCAGGTTCAGTCCAATAACTTAGGAGTGAAGATTTAAAGGCCTACTAGCCAGGACATGGAAGCAACCTAGATGTCCATCAGCAGATGAGTGGATAAGAAAGAAAGCTGTGGTACATATACACAATGGAGTATTACTCAGCCATTAAAAAGAATACATTTGAATCAGTTCTAATGAGGTGGATGAAACTGGAGCCTATTATACAGAGTGAAGTAAGCCAGAAGGAAAAACACCAATACAGTATACTAACGCATATATATGGAATTTAGAAAGATGGTAACGATAACCCTGTATACGAGACAGCAAGAGAGACACTGATGTATAGAACAGGCTTATGGACTCTGTGGGAGAGGGAGAGGGTGGGAAGATTTGGGAGAATGGCATTGAAACATGTGAAATGTCATGTATGAAACGAGATGCCAGTCCAGGTTCAATGCATGATGCTGGATGCTTGGGGCTGGTGCACTGGGATGACCCAGAGGGATGGTATGGGGAGGGAGGAGGGAGGAGGGTTCAGGATGGGGAACACATGAGAAATAAAGGAATAAAAAATTAAAATAAAATAAAATGAGAAAAAAAAAAATAAAGGCCTACTTATGAATCTCATAAGGGCTTCCCTGGTGGCTCAGCTGATAAAGAATCTGCGTGCAATGCAGGAGACCAAGGTTCGATCCCTGGGTCAGGAAAATCCTCTGGAGAAGACAACAGCTACCCACTCCAGTATTCTGGCCTGGATAATTCCATGGGCTGTATAGTCCATGGGGTCACAAAGAGTCGGACCTGACTGAGCAACTTTCACTTTCTATGAATCCCATACAATACAAAAATATCATTAAAAATAAAGCTTTTTCTGTTCAAGAAGACAATTTGACTTTAAAATACGTTTCAGTGGGTATTAAACCAGATAAGTAAAGTGCAGAAGCACTTTTTAATTAAAATCAAATTATATGGGTAATGACTTTACAGATAAATTGGTTACATGGCATATTATAGCTATTCTCTTACTGAGTAGAGAATGAATCTGAATGAACCACAAAAGTCAAAAAAAAATCTCTCAGAGTAGAAAAAGACAAGAAGAAGAGACTGAATTGTTTGTGAACAAAACCATTGTGTTTTGTTTTTTCCTGTTTGTTGCTCTGTGTAAGGTGCTAATGTCAGCTTTATAAGTCCAGGAATCTTTGAGCTGACACTGGGACATTTTTGGAGAGCCTTATGAAGTTTACCACAATGTCAGGTACTCTATGAGTAAGAAATAATAAGTAGCTTTTCTCCACAACTTGCAGGGGCCAAAAGCTTCAGTGCCTAGTTAGGGACATGTATGAGTGCTCAGTCACTTCAATCATGTCTGACTCTGTGCAACCCTATGGACTGTAGCCTACCAGAGATTCTCCAGAAAACTAGCGTGGGTTTCTGTGCCCTCCTCCAGGGGATCTCCCCAACCCAGGGATCAATCCTGGGTCTCTTAAGTCTACCTGCATTAGCAGGTGGGTTCTTTACCACTAGCGCCACGTGGGAAGCCCATAATTAGAGACATCCCAGTGGCACTAACTCACTGACATGACTAGGCTCAGTGCCTTGATTTTGTCATCATTCCTTCTTCATTTAAGAGCCTCTGTCATCCATTTGTCCCCAATAGAGAGAATTTCCTTTTCAGGCACAATCCAAATGGTTGGTGAGGATGATGTGATTTGATTGTCTATCGAAATAACTGAAAAGCAGTAGTACAAAGGATAAACTCATGATAGAACGCTCCTCCACTCCAGGAGCCATGAGATGGGAAGACTGACAAAAAAACAGTAAGAGTATGAAAGTGTTAAAGACTCCACACTCACACCTAAGGGCTTCCCTGGGGACTTCGTAAAGAATCCACCTGCCAATGCAGGAAACTTGGGTTTGATCCCTGGGTTGGTAAGACCCCCTGGAGAAGGAAATGGCAACCTACTCCACTATTTTTGCCTGGAAAACACCACGGACAGAGGAGCCTGTTGGGCTACAGTCCATGGGGTCTCAAACAATTAGACACAACTTAGGGACTAAACAACAAATCACACCAAAACAAACATCTGAAGAGCCACACCCTACCAAGAGGCATCAAAGACCTAGTTATTTAATCAAAATGTAGTGTCAGAAAAAGTACAGACTCTCTGTGGAGGAAGTCATGGTAATTTTCTAAATGTTAAGACTGACTTTAAAGACTAAGATCCTGCAGGCAATAGTAAAGGAGAAATACACGATCTTCCATCCATTTCCCTTTTCCTTCATGGGACCAATAATTTTCACTGTGTGAAAACAGCATTACAGTGTTTTTTGCAGTATAATACATTTCAATACATTTCTTTTTGGATTCTCAGAATCTCTTCTTTTCAAACTGAAGATGACAACCTATTAGAGAATGGAATTTATTTAGCATATTTTGAAGATCATGGCATATGGTCCCATCACTTCATGGAAAATAGATGGGAAAACAGTGGAAACAGTGTCAGACTTTATTTTGGGGGGATCCAGAATCACTGCAGATGGTGACTGCAGCCATGAAATTAAAAGACACTTACTCCTTGGAAGAAAAGTTATGACCAATCTAGATAGCATATTGAAAAGCAGAGACATTACTTTGCCAACAAAGGTCCATCTAGTCAAGCCTATGGTTTTTCCAGTGGTCATGTATGGATGTGAGAGTTGGACTGTGAAGAAAGCTGAGCACCAAAGAATTGAACTGTGGTGTTGGAGAAGACTCTTGAGAGTCCCTTAGACTGCAAGGAGATCCAACCAGTCCACTCTGAAGGAGATCAGCCCTGGGATTTCTTTGGAAGGACTGATGCTGAAACTCCAGTACTTTGGCCACCTCATGCGAAGAGTTGACTCACTGGAAAAGACTCTGATGCTGGGAGGGATTGGGGGCAGGAGGAGAAGGGGACGACAGAGGATGAGATGGCTGAATGGCGTCACTGACTCAATGGACGTGAGTCTGAGTGAACTCCGGGAGTTGGTGATGGACAGGGAGGCCTGGCATGCTGTGATTCATGGGGTTGCAAAGAGTCGGACACGACTGAGAGACTGAACTGAACTGAACTAAATTATAGAATGAAATAAGATAGAATAGAATAAAAATATCAAAATGCATCCCATAACATATGATCTTGGAACATTGTTTCAGTTACAAGCATACATGCACGTACATATGTAATCTGTACAAGTATACATGGATATTAGATAACAATATAAAATGTTCTTATTAATATTACTCAGGGTTCTAAAAAATTAAAAGCCACTCTAAATAAATTAGGAGAAGCTACTAACCCTCACCCCTTTGCCTGCTAAATCACTTCACTCTGTCCAGTTCTTTGCAACCCCATGGACCGTAGCCAGCCAGGCTCCTCAGTCCATGGAATTCTCCAGGCAAGAATACTAGAGTGGGTTGCCATTCGCTTCTTCAGAGAATCTTCCTGACCCAGGAATTGAGCCTGGGTCTCCTGCATTGCAGGCAGATTCTTTACTATCTGAGCTACCAAATATCAGGGCCTGGATTTCATCTTCACAACTCTCACATACAGCGTATCTTTAAGCTAATTAAAAGTCTTCTGTGGGTTACACACCCTACAAGTTACAGTGATGGGAAGGCCTATAACCAAATTATTAGAAGACATGGTTCTCTGTACTGCAGGCATTTCCATTAGAAGAAAGAGGTAGGATGGGAGGCATAGAGCAGGTAAGGAAAAGGAGGTAGAGGGAGAGGAGGAGGAACGGGGAGGGGGAGAATGAAGAGGATAGAAGGGAAGAAAGAGAAAATTTCTGTAGGCATCAAACACTCCCCATGATGCACCTGACATTTCAGATACTTCCAGTTACCTGCTGTGTACCTAACATCCACCTTAACACCCCATGCCCTTGTACGAACACTTCCTATTTAAAATGCCTAACAGCATATTGGAACTGAGGAATATCTAGACTCCTGAAGTTTGTCTGGTTTTTGGCCATGTATCCATTTGAAGAAGAAAAGAAGTCTACGTATATAACCCCTCAAGAATTCAGAGGCCCCTGAACTTGGATGGTGGAAACACTTAACATCTTTATTTGCACAAATTTCTTATTGATTATTTAACATGTACTTTCATTTATTGTGATTTGTAGATTAGACTACAAATCACAATAAAATTAAGAGAATCTGTAACTTTGTCAATAATAGAAATCATAGATATTTTTATAGTACATATTACAACTATTGCAGATTTCCAGACACAGTTTATATTCATTGCTACCTCAAAATTAGAGCAGTTATTATTTTCTGCTACATTTCTTATTGAATGTGCTAATAAAGATCATAAATTGCATTTGTTAATTTTGATAACTGAATGTAATTGATGTCTTTGTAACCTTGGATATTTTATTTTATGCATTTATCACATGATTCTGTGGAGTCTATAGGCTTCTACAGACTACCTAAGGGATCCATGGCATGAAAATTGTTATGTGATTAGAGACTAATTAGAAGATAGCAATGCAGAAAGGTACATAAATATAGTCCAGAACAATCAGTCACTTCCATGGAACTGGATCAAGTTATTAGGGCTATTTACACTAGAAACACTTGAATTGCATAAAAGCTCTTAAGAACACTTCCAAATTCTCCCCATTGGCAAGAGATTATGGAGAAGAAACCAACCTTTAGAGTCACCTTGTCTGCCTGAGTCAGAGCTCTTGGCCCTGTCAGGCCCTGGGAGTGGGAACAAAATGGTCCTGGAGAACAAGTTTGCATTCTGGGTGGCAGTCATGGCCACTGATTTGCTAACAGAGAGACTTTATTTTCTTGGACTCCAAAATCACTTCAGATAGTAAATGGTGACTGCGGCCATGAAATTAAAAGACGCTTGCTCCTTGGAAGAAAAGCTATGACCAACCTAGATAGTGTATTAAAAAGCAGAGACATTACTTTGCCAACAAAGATCTATCTAGTCAAAGCTATGGTTTTTCCAGTAGTCATGTATGGATGTGAGAGTTGGACTATAAAGAAAGCTGAGCACCTAAGAATTGATGCTTTTGAACTGTGGTGTTGGAGAAGACTTTTGAGAGCCCCTTGGACTGCAAGGAGATCCAACCAGTCCATCCTAAAGGAGATCAGTCCTGAATATTTATTGGAAGGACTGATGCTGAGGCTGAAACTCCAATAGTTTGGCCACTTGATGTGACTCATTGGAAAGAACTGACTCATCTGAAAAGACCCTGATGCTGGGAAAGACTGAAGGCAGGAGGAGAAGGGGATGACAGAGGATGAGATGGTTGGATGACATCACCGACTCAATGGACATGAGTTTGAGCAAGCTCCAGGAGTTGGTGATGGACAGGGAAGCCTGGCATGCTGCAGTCCTTGGGTTATCAAAGAGTTGGACACAACTGAGCAACTGAACTGAACTGAAATGCAGTAGCTAGGATCAACCTGTAAACTGCCCCCTGATAACCTAGCAAACCAAAGTCTCCATAGGGCACTTGTATGGGCTTCCAGAAATTCAGACTTGGGGGACACCTTCTGGTATGTGACAGGCACTATGCTTCACATATTATCATACAATCCTCTAAATTCATCCTAGAAGGAAGATTCTACAATTGTAACTTCCATTCCATACCTTGAAGAAACTGAGGCTTAGAAAGGTTACTTAGATTATCCAGAATCACAAAGCTATCTACATGTACATCCAGACACAGATCCCTGCCACCTTCTCCAGACCCTGCACTTCTCATCACTCTGCTAGTACCTGCTCCTCAATTTGAGCAGCGGCCAACACCTGGCTTTCCAGGTGCTGCTGATGGTAAAGAATCCACCTGCCAGTGCAAAAGACACAAGAGATGCAGTTTCCATCCCTGGGTCAGGAATATCCCCTAGAATAGGAAATGGCAACCTGCTCCACTCTTCTTGCCTGGGAAATCCCATGGACAGAAGAGCCTGGTGTGCTATAATTTACAGGGTCTCAAAGAGTTGCACATGACTGAGCACGCACGCACACACACACACACACACACACACACATCTGGAGCCCAGCTACCTACTATTAATATGGCTGTGTACATTACAAACTATATGCATGCTAGAAATTCAGTGTGTTAGTCATCTCAGGTTGTTCTGATAAAAAGCCATAGCCTGGGTGGCCTCAACAATAAACATTTATTTCTCACAGTTCTGGAGGTCAAGATGGTTTCTAAGATTATACATAACTATTTCTAAGTCCAAGATCAAGGTGCTGGCAGATTCAGTTCCTGATAAAAGCCTGCTTCCTGGTTTACAGATGGCCGCCCTCTCATTGTGTCCTCACACGGTGGAGGAAGAGTTCTGTTTTCTTCCACTTCTTTTCAGTTCAGTTCAGTCACTCAGTCGTGTCCAACTCTTTGCGACTCCATGGACTGCAGCACACCAGTCTTCCCTGCCCGTCACCAACTCCTGGAGTTTACTCAAACTCATGTCCATTGAGTCAGTAATGCCATCCAACCATCTCATCCTCTGTCATCCCCTTCTCCTCCCATCTTCAATCTTTCCCAGCATCAGGGTTTTTTCAAATGAGTCAGTTCTTCGCATCAGGTGGCCAAAGTATTGGAGATTCAGCTTCAGCATCAGTCCTTCCAATATGTATTCAGGACTAATTTCCTTTAGGATGGACTGGTTGGATCTCCTTGCAGTCCAAGGGACTCTCAGAGTCTTCTCCAACACCACAGTTCAAAAGCATCAATTCTCGGCACTCAGCTTTCTTTATAGCCCAACTCTGACATCCATACAACACTACTGGAAAAACCATAGATTTGACTAGAAGGACCTTTGTTGGCAAAGTAATATCTCTGCTTTTTAATATGCTGTCTACGTTGGTCATAACTTTTCTTCCAAGGAGCAAGCATCTTTTAATTTCATGGCTGCAGTCATCATCTGCAGTGACTTTGGAGCCCAAAAAAATAAAGTGTCTCACTGTTGCCATTGTTTCTCCACCTATTCGCCATGAAGTGATGGGACCAGATGCCATGATCTTAGTTTTCTGAATGTTGAGTTTTAAGCCAGTTTTTTCACTCTCCTCTTTCACTTCATCAAGAGGCTCTTTAGTTCCTCTTTGCTTTCTGCCATAAGTGTGGTGCTGAGGTTATTGATATTTCTCCCAGCAATCTTGATTCCATCTAGTGCTTCATTCCAGTTAAATAAGCAGGGTGACAATATATAGCCTTGACATACTCCTGTCCCAATTTGGAAACAATCTGTTGTTCCATGTCCAGTTCTAACTGTTGCTTCTTGACCGGCATACAGATTTCTCAGCAGGCAGGTCAGGTGGTCTGGTATTCCCATCTCTTGAAGAATTTTCCAGAGTTTGTTGTAATCCACACAGGCAAAGGCTTTGGCATATTCAATAAAGTATAAGTAGATGTTTTTCTGGAATTCTCTTGCTTTTTTGATGAACCAACAGATGTTAGCAATTTGATCTCTAGTTTGTCTGCCTTTTCTAAATCCAGCTAGAATATCTGGACGGTCACGGTTCACATACTGTTGAAGCCTGGCTTGCAGAATTTTAAGCATTACTTTGCTAGCCTGTGAGATGAGTGCAGCTGTACAGTAGTGAGCATTCTTTGGCATTGCCTTTCTTTCATATTGGAATGAAAACAGCTTAATTGCCAAGTCTGTACCTTCTCCTCAAAGGAGACAGAGATTCTTGAAAGAGAAAATGGAGAGAAAAGACCATATACCCAAGAATACTCTCTTCCAATGTGTGTTGAGGGGTTGAGGACATAAAAACATTAGAACAGGCCCTAGTGCTGTTACCCATAATCCTTTTGGTGTTTCCCTCCCATGTCTCAGTCCTGTGGCCACTGCTGAGTTTTCCAAATTTGCTGGCATATTGAGTGCAGCACCTTCACAGCATGATCTTTTAGGATTTGAAATAGCTCAACTGGAATTCCATTACCTCCACTGGCTTTGTTTGTAGTGATGCTTCCTAAGGCCCACTTGACTTTGCATTCCAGGATGTCTGGCTCTAGGGGAGTGATCATGCCATCGTGATTATCTGGGTCATGAAGATCCACTTCGTTTAAGGACACTAATTCATTCTACCTTCATAACATTCTCTAAAGCTAATCACTCCCCAAAGGCCCCATCTCTAAATAACTTCACATTGGGGTGAGGACTTGTAGACCTGGAATAAACAGATTAGCAGATATTTTCCAGCAATGACGAGTTTGCTAAGCATCAACAGAGAACTACAATTTGGGGTTTGCAACCATGGGGAGCCATATGCAAGTGCCCCCATTGGCAAGGGAAGGAGAACTCTTTTTTAGAGAGGAAAAGGAAGTCAGGAGGAATGTAGTAAACCGAGAATCCATGGCATTTCATTGGCTGAGTCCTTGCCAAAAAATAAAAAGCGTCTCTTTTCTTAATCAGCTATTGTCACAGGATATGAGAATTCCCCCTCTACTCTCCTTACTCCATTTAACTGAGGCTTTTACCTATTAATTTTTTTTTAAACAGACTTCAACATATGGATTTGGGGGAGACAGAAATATTCAGACCACAATATTCAGTTACATAAATTTTGCCTGGGAAAGATCAGAACACAGGAGACAGTGTAGCAGAGATATTCTGTCCTGACCCTACAAGTAAACAGCTTGATTGCCAAGTCTGTATCTTCTCCTCAAAGGAGGCAGAGATTCTGGAAAGAGAAGATGGAGAGAAAAGACCATATACCCAAGAATACTCTCTTCCAATGTGTGTTGAGGGGTTGAGGACATAAAAACATTAGAATAGGCCCTAGTGCTGTTACTCATAATCCTTTTGGTGTTTCCCTCCCATGTCTCAGGTAGCGTCCCCATACATAGGTGCTGATCTGTCCACTGCTGATCCCTGTGTGGTTCTCTTTTCTGATACTCTCTCCTGGAACTCTAGCCGCCTTGGCCTCCTGGACTTTCAGCTCCATTTCTTCTACCTGGGGCATATGCCAGGCTCAATCTGGGTTCATGCTCTCTGTGTTGCATTCTGGAAATTCTCTCAACACAGTAAGCTGGGGAAATCATAGGGCTCACCTTATTTGCCTTTCAGCTCTCAGGAATCACTTTTCTTCACTGCCTGAATGGAAACTTGGAAGCCACTGTTCCATATATATTATCTGATTTATTTCAGGTGGGAGGGTAAATCTTTACTCAGATTCTTTAGTCAAAATTTATTACTAGATACCATTGAAAATTGTGTCTTGTGATTTCACTGTCTTCACTTAAATTCTTAAAACTGGGGTTTAGATCTCACTCCGAACCCGCCGAGGGCCGGCGGCTTCCCCTGGGGACAGGTGCACCGCTGCCCTGCGCTCCGGGCCGGAGTTTATCCTGAAGCCACCATCAGAAAGAGACCTCAGGAGAATCTTGACACCCCAGACAGGAGAAGACACCAGTTGAAACAGAATCTCAAGTGTTGAAAGATGGCGGAGGAGTAGGACGGGGAGAACACTTTCTTCCCCACAAATTCATTAAAAGAGCATTTAAACGTCGAGTAAATTCCACAAAACAACTTCTGAATGCCGGCAGAGGACATCAGGCACCCGGAAAAGCAATCCAACTCTTTGAAAGGAGCGCGACTGAACAAAGAGAAGAAATACAGCTCCACCCATCAGAACACCGACACAAGCTTCCCTAACCAGGAAACCTTGACAAGCCACCTGTACAAACCCACACACAGCGAGGAAAAGCCACAATAAAGAGAACTCCACAAACTGCCAGAATACAGAAAGGACACCACAAACTCAGCAATTTAAACAAGATGAAGAGACAGAGGAATACCCAGCAGATAAAGGAACAGGATAAATGCCCACCAAACCAAACAAAACAGGAAGAGATAGGGAATCTACCTGATAAAGAATTTCGAATAATGATAGTGAAATTGATCCAAAATCTTGAAATTAAAATGGAATCACAGATAAATAGCTTGGAGACAAGGATTGAGAAGATGCAAGAAAGGTTTAACAAGGACCTAGAAGAAATAAAAAAGAGTCAATATATAATGAATAATGCAATAAATGAAATTAAAAACACTCTGGAGGCAACAAATAGTAGAATAACAGAGGCAGAAGATAGGATTAGTGAATTAGAAGATAGAATGGTAGAAATAAATGAATCTGAGAGAATAAAAGAAAAACGAATGAAAAGAAATGAGGACAATCTCAGAGACCTCCAGGACAATATTAAACGCTACAACATTGAATCATAGGGTCCCAGAAGAAGAAGACAAAAAGAAAGACCATGAGAAAATACTTGAGGAGATAATAGTTGAAAACTTCCTAAAATGGGAAGGAAATAATCACCCAAGTCCAAGAAACCCAGAGAATCCCAAACAGGATAAACCCAAAGAAACACCCCAAGACACATAATAATCAAATTAACAAAGATCAAACACAAAGAACAAATATTAAAAGCAGCAAGGGAAAAACAACAAATAACACACAAGGGAATTCCCATAAGGATAACAGCTGATCTTTCAATAGAAACTCTTCAAGCCAGGAGGGAATGGCAAGACATACTTAAAATGATGAAAGAAAATAACCTACAGCCCAGATTATTGTACCCAGCAAGGATTTCATTCAAGTATGAAGGAGAAATCAAAAGCTTCTCAGACAAGCAAAAGCTGAGAGAATTCTGCATCACCAAACCAGCTCTCCAACAAATACTAAAGGATATTCTCTAGACAGGAAACACAAAAATGGTGTATAAATTCGAACCCCAAACAATAAAGTAAATGGCAACGGGATCATACTTATCAGTAATTACCTTAAACGTAAATGGGTTGAATGCCCCAACCAAAAAGACAAAGACTGGCTGAATGGATACAAAAACAAGACCCTACATATGTTGTCTACAGGAGACCCACCTCAAAACAGGCGACACATACAGACTGAAAGTGAAGGGCTGGAAAAAGATTTTCCATGCAAATAGGGACCAAAAGAAAGCAGGAGTAGCAATACTCATATCAGATAAAATAGACTTTAAAACAAAGGCTGTGAAAAGAGACAAAGAAGGTCACTACATAATGATCAAAGGATCAATCCAAGAAGAAGATATAACAATTATAAATATATATGCACCCAACATGGGAGCACCACAGTATGTAAGACAAATGCTAACAAGTATGAAAGGAGAAATTAACAATAACACAATAATAGTGGGAGACTTTAATACCCCACTCACACCTATGGATAGATCAACTAAACAGAAAATTAACAAGGAAACACAAACTTTAAACGATACAATAGACCAGTTAGACCTAATTGATATCTATAGGACATTTCATCCCAAAACAATGAATTTCACCTTTTTCTCAAGCGCACATGGAACCTTCTCCAGGATAGATCACATCCTGGGCCATAAAGCTAGCCTTGGTAAATTCAAAAAAATAGAAATCATTCCAAGCATCTTTTCTGACCACAATGCAGTAAGATTAGATCTCAATTACAGGAGAAAAACTATTAAAAATTCCAACATAGGGAGGATGAACAACACCCTGCTGAATAACCAACAAATCACAGAAGAAATCAAAAAAGAAATCAAAATTTGCATAGAAATGAATGAAAATGAAAACACAACAACCCAAAACCTGTGGGACACAGTAAAAGCAGTCCTAAGGGGAAAGTTCATAGCAATACAGGCACACCTCAAGAAACAAGAAAAAAGTCAAATAAATAACCTAACCCTACACCTAAAGCAACTAGAAAAGGAAGAAATGAAGAACCCCAGGGTTAGTAGAAGGAAAGAAATCTTAAAAATTAGAGCAGAAATAAATGCAAAAGAAACAAAAGAGACCATAGCAAAAATCAACAAAGCCAAAAGCTGGTTCTTTGAAAGGATAAATAAAATTGATAAACCATTAGTCAGACTCATCAAGAAACAAAGGGAGAAAAATCAAATCAATAAAATTAGAAACAAAAGTGGAGAGATCACAACAGACAACACAGAAATACAAAGGATCATAAGAGACTATTATCAATAATTATATGCCAATAAAATGGACAACGAGGAAGAAATGGACAAATTCTTAGAAAAGTACAACTTTCCAAAACTCAACCAGGAAGAAATAGAAAATCTTAACAGACCCATCACAAGCACGGAAATTGAAACTGTAATCAAAAATCTTCCAGCAAACAAAAGCCCAGGTCCAGACGGCTTCACAGCTGAATTCTACCAAAAATTTAGAGAAGAGCTAACACCTATCCTGCTCAAACTCTTCCAGAAAATTGCAGAGGAAGGTAAACTTCCAAACTCATTCTATGAGGCCACCATCACCCTAATACCAAAACCTGACAAAGATCCCACAAAAAAAAGAAAACTACAGGCCAATATCACTGATGAACATAGATGCAAAAATCCTTAACAAACTTCTAGCAGTCAGAATCCAACAACATATTAAAAGACCATACACCATGACCAAGTGGGCTTTATCCCAGGGATGCAAGGATTCTTCACTATCCGCAAATCAATCAATGTAATACACCACATTAACAAATTGAAAAACAAAACCATATGATTATCTCAATAGATGCAGAGAAAGCCTTTGACAAAATTCAACACCCATTTATGATAAAAACTCTCCAGAAAGCAGGAATAGAAGGAACATACCTCAACATAATAAAAGCTATATATGACAAAAACCCACAGCAAACATTATCCTCAATGGTGAAAAATTGAAAGCATTTCCTCTAAAGTCAGGAACAAGACAAGGGTGCCCACTTTCACCATTACTATTCAACATAGTTTTGGAAGTTTTGGCCACAGCAATCAGAGCAGAAAAAGAAATAAAAGGAATCCAAATTGGAAAAAGAAGAAGTAAAACTCTCACTATTTGCAGATGACATGATCCTCTACATAGAAAAAAAACCCTAAAGACTCCACCAGAAAATTACTAGAATTAATCAATGATTATAGTAAAGTTGCAGGATATAAAATCAACACACAGAAATCCCTTGCATTCCTATACACTAATAATGAGAAAACAGAAAGAGAAATTAAGGAAACAATTCCATTCACCATTGCAACGAAAAGAATAAAATACTTAGGAATATATCTACCTAAAGAAACTAAAGACCTATATATAAAAAACTATAAAACACTGGTGAAAGAAATCAAAGAGGACACTAATAGATGGAGAAATATACCATGTTCATGGATTGGAAGAATCAATATAGTGAAAATGAGTATACTACCCAAAGCAATTTATAGATTCAATGCAATCCCTATCAAGCTACCAACAGTATTCTTCACAGAGCTAGAACAAATAATTTCACAATTTGTATGGAAATACAAAAAACCTCGAATAGCCAAAGCGATCTTGAGAAAGAAAAATGGAACTGGAGGAATCAACCTACCTGACTTCATGCTGTACTACAAAGCCACAGTTATCAAGACAGTATGGTACTGGCACAAAGACAGAAATATAGATCAATGGAACAAAATAGAAAGCCCAGAGATAAATCCACACACATATGGACACCTTATCTTTGACAAAGGAGGCAAGAATATACAATGGATTAAAGACAATCTCTTTAACAAGTGGTGCTGGGAAATCTGGTCAACCATGTGTAAAAGAATGAAACTAGAACACTTTCTAACACCATATACAAAAATAAACTCAAAATGGATTAAAGATCTCAACGTAAGACCAGAAACTATAAAACTCCTAGAGGAGAACATAGGCAAAACACTTTCTGACATACATCACAGCAGGATCCTCTATGACCCACCTCCCAGAATATTGGAAATAAAAGCAAAAATAAACAAATGTGACCTAATTAACCTTAAAAGCTTCTGCACATCAAAGGAAACTATTAGCAAGGTGAAAAGACAGCCTTCAGAATGGGAGAAAATAATAGCAAATGAAGCAACTGACAAACAACTAATCTCAAAAATATACAAGCAACTCCTACAGCTCAACTCCAGAAAAATAAATGACCCAATCAAAAAATGGGCCAAAGATCTAAATAGACATTTCTCCAAAGAAGACATACAGATGGCTAACAAACACATGAAAAGATGTTCAACATCACTCATTATCAGAGAAATGCAAATCAAAACCACAATGAGGTACCATTTCACACCAGTCAGAATGGCTGCGATCCAAAAGTCTACAAATAATAAATGCTGGAGAGGGTGTGGAGAAAAGGGAACCCTCTTACACTGTTGGTGGGAATGCAAACTAGTACAGCCACTATGGAGAACAGTGTGGAGATTCCTTCAAAAACTGGAAATAGAACTGCCTTATGATCCAGCAATCCCACTGCTGGGCATACACACTGAGGAAACCAGAAGGGAAAGAGACACATGTACCCCAATGTTCATCGCAGCACTGTTTATAATAGCCAGGACATGGAAGCAACCTAGATGTCCATCAGCAGATGAATGGATAAGAAAGCTGTGGTACATATACACAATGGAGTATTACTCAGCCATTAAAAAGAATACATTTGAATCAGTTCTAATGAGGTGGATGAAACTGGAGCCTATTATACAGAGTGAAGTAAGCCAGAAGGACAAACACCAATACAGTATACTAACGCATATATATGGAATTTAGAAAGATGGTAACGATAACCCTGTATACGAGACAGCAAAAGAGACACTGATGTATAGAACAGGCTTATGGACTCTGTGGGAGAGGGAGAGGGTGGCAAGATTTGGGAGAATGGCATTGAAACATGTGAAATGTCATGTATGAAACAAGATGCCAGTCCAGGTTCAATGCACGATGCTGGATGCTTGGGACTGGTGCACTGGGACGACCCAGAGGGAAGGTATGGGGTGGGAGGAGGGAGGAGGGTTCAGGATGGATTTTCTTTTAAAATTTAATAAAGAAAAAGAAAGAAAAAAAAAACTGGGGTTTAAAAAACTTTATTTCCTCAATAAATTAAAAAAACACACACACAATAGACCCTTCATGTACATAGAAAAAAAGCTTTATTTCTTCATTACTCATCCTTACCTTAAACCTCCATTACCTAAGATAACCTAAGAGAATGTCCAACATAGTAGGAATTAAGAAACTGTAGCAGGTTGGTTGGGAATATGCACTGCCAGTTATGTTTGCATTATTGAATCACACTAATTTGTACACTGGAGTTAAAGTATTAATATAATGACAAAAAAATTAAAAGTAAACAAAGGAAACTGACTGTAGAAGAAATAGTCCAGCAGTCCCCAGGCCCTAAGTACCAGCATACGCTAAATCACAAAGTCCTCTTTCTCCTTCTAAGTCAGAGGGTCCTAGCAGTAGAACTGATACAGCTCTTTACTTACCAGGGATGCTGAGAAGATAAATCTGGATTAATTAATCCAGTGGTTTCAGAAAATTTTACACTCTTGTTACATCATGAAAATTACTCAGAAGCCACACTAATGACATGCTGTTGAATTCAGAAAATGAGAATGTCAACACACAACATAAAAATGAAATATAGTGCATTACAAAGTGTATTTCATCCATTTATTCCATCAGACAAAGTTGGGTTCCTCTCATTTAGGACAGACTGCTTGGTAGCATACCATCAGAGTATATATTTTATAGGTAGCAATAAAGCCTTATTAATATAAAATCTCATTATAACTAATGATGCTGTAATCTCTTTTGTAGGAGGTGAGGTTGTCTGGCTTAAGAGGAAGTTGGCAGGTAGATGGATGGATAGTCAGGAGAACTCAGAAAGGTAGACCATGTCATCAAGCCCTGCATGGTTTCCAGTCTCTGCAACCCACTCTCCTCACAGGTACAATCACTTAATCCTCAATACCAGGGCCTTTCTCTCTCCAACCTGGATGTCAGTGGTTCCCAAAGTGTGGTCACAATCAGGAATCTCAACAGCATCTATGAATTTGTTACAAATGCACATGCTCAGGTGGTAGGAATGTGGACCTAAGATAGAGCTGACAAAGTGGAGTCAGTGTGGGCCAGCTAATAATAATAAATTATTTATAAATATTTATTTACAAATATATATTTTTATATTATATATTTATATAATAAACTATAATATATATTTATATAATCATATATTTATATATTATATCAGATCAGATCAGATCAGTTGCTCAGTCGTGTCCGACTCTTTGCAACCCCATGAATCGCAGCACGCCAGGCCTCCCTGTCCATCACCAACTCCCGGAGTTCACTGAGACTCACGTCTATGGAGTCAGTGATGCCATCCAGCCATCTCATCCTCTGTCGTCCCCTTCTCCTCCTGCCCCCCAATCCCTCCCAGCATCAGAGTCCTTTCCAATGAGTCACCTCTTCGCATGAGGTGGCCAAAGTACTGGAGTTTCAGCTTTAGCATCATTCCTTCCAAAGAAATCCCATAAATAAATTTATAAATAATAAATTCACTCTTCCCATATTATCTTATATTATTGTTGTTTTCTAATTTCTTTAGATCCTGGATTCCTTTTTTTAATCTTCTTTAATAATAAACATGATTGAAATTATATACACTTATCCCTGAGTTTGGAAAGACTCAGGGGTTCCAAAGACTCTGGGGGCTCATTGTTTTTCCTGTGGTCTATAGTCTATACTCACAGGTATGTTTAACTCAATTTTCAAGGTTGAGATTTTTTGTCTTTGTTTACATTTATTTCATTAATATGATCAGAAATATGGCCTATAAAGTTCTGTGTTTTTAAACTGGCAAAAAAAAAAAAATAGTTAAGTAATAAAACAAGAAAGTGACTGGCCTGAACACAAAGTAGGGGTTCAATATATGGTTGGGATGAGAGGGGATGGCAGATGTTGGAAGAAGATAGAAAATGACTGTCTTGCCTCACTTCTACGTCAAAGCACATAATACTTGAAACTCAGGCTGGGGTAGGACCTTGTAACCTACTGACAGATTTTCCTAGGAATGACAGCTTAATGCTATAGTAGTCATGTATGGATGTAAGAGTTGGACCATAAAGACAGCTGATTTCCAAAGAATTGATGCTTTTAACTGTGGTGCTGGAGAAGACTCTTGAGAGTCCCTTGGACTGCAAGGAGATCAAACCAGTCAATCCTAAAGGAAATCAACCCTGAATATTCATTGGAAAGACTGATGCTGAAGCTGAAGCTCTGATACTTTGGCCACCTGATGCAAAGAGCCAACTCACTGGAAAAGTCCCTGATACCAGGAAAGGTTGAAGGCAGGAAGAGAAGGGGACAACAGAGGATCAGATGGTTGGATGGGATCACCAATTCAATGGACATGAGTTTGAGCAAGCTCCAGGAGATGGTCAAAGACAGGGAAACCTGGCATGCTGCAGTCCATGGGATCTCGAGTCCAACATGACTGAGCGACTGAACAACAACTATATTGGGATAACTGGTACTGGTGTTATCCTTCCCCCATAAAGAACTAGAAAACATGACAGAAATAAGAAATGTGTGTTTTCAAATTTTGGAAACAGGCAACACAGGACTGAGATCTTTTAGAAAAGGGAGGCAAATGAAATGAACCTTAGGATCACCCTGGCCATCTGCCTGGGAGTACTTTTTTGAATATGACAAAGGAAAAACTCAAGCAGATCATAGCAGCTATGCTAAACTGTAAATTGATAGGACAGAGTTTGGACTTGGAGGAGAATGACACAGCTGAAATATTTGGGACAAGGTAAAATATGGGGTGGGGGGGGCACTTCAAAGAAAGTGCTCCAGAAATCAGCATAGAAAATTCCGTTGAGTCTGCTGATGAGTACAAATGCCGTCAGGCCAGCGAAAGAACTACCAAGAAGCTATCAGCTGAATCATTCCTAGAACTTATACACAAATCAGAAATGGTAAAGTACTAATCAGCCAGAGTACAAAACCTTACTAAACATTTGGCACATGGAAGGTCATAACTTGTCAGCAAAGTTATGTAACTCTAATGCAACTCTAAGGTAAGGACTATTACTGACTTACCCTGCTGCTGCTGCTGCCGCTAAGTCGCTTCAGTCGTGTCCGACTCTGTGTGACCCCAGAGATGGCAGCCCACCAGGCTCCCCCATCCCTGGGATTCTCCAGGCAAGAACACTGGAGTGAGTTTCCATTTCCTTCTCCAATGCATGAAAGTTAAAAGTGAAAGTGAGGTCGCTCAGTCATGTCCGACTCTTAGCGACCCCATGGACTGCAGCCTTCCAGGCTCCTCCGTCCATGGGATTTTCCAGGCAAGAGTACTGGAGTGGGGTGCCATCGCGTTCTCCGTGACTGACCCTAAAACACTTTAAAACAAGACTAGGAAGGACAATGCCAACCTACCAATCACTTAACTTCCTAGTAAAATGAAGTTTGAGATTAAAAAAAAAAAAAAAAAAATCCAGGACTCAATATTAACATTCACAATGTCCTAAATTCAATCAAAAGTGCCTGTAACTGTGAAAAAGAGAAAAGTGTTACCCATAACAAAGAGATAAATCAGTAAATAATAACAGACCCCAAAATGGCAGAGATGATAAAATTATCAGGAAAAGATATCAAAATAACTGCTATAAATATTCTCAGAAATTTAAAGAAAAACATGACTATAATAAAAAGAGAAATGGAAATTATTTTTAAAAGCTAAATAGAACTTCTAAACATAAAAAATACAATTTATTTTTTAAAAGTTCATTGGATGTGATTAACAGCAAATTAGATATTTCAGGAGAAAAGATCAGTGAACTTGAGGACCTAAAAATAGAACCTATTCAAAATGAAGCACAATGTGAAAAATTGATTTTTTAATTAACAAAACCTCAGTGAGCTGTGGACAATAAAAAGCAATCTAACATGAATGCAATTAGAGACCCAGGGGAAAAAGAGAAGAGAGGAACAGAAGAAATATTTATAAATGAATGCAATAATTGTAAACCTTTTTCTAATCTTGATGAAAACTATAAATCTCAGATCCAAGAAACTCAATAAACGGTAAGCAGGTTAAAAACAAAGAAAATCACATCAAGGCACATTATAATCAAATTGCTGAAAATCAAGGATTAAAAAAGAATTTTAAAAGCAAACAGAAAGGAAAAACAGGTATACCTTAAATATACTTTTTATATATATTTATTTATTTATATATATTTAGAGTAATTAGAATAATATTGGATTGTTTTCCTTTAGCTCTTTTTTCAGCTTTATTGAAAGATAATTGACATATAATGTAAATTTAAGGTATACATGTGATGATTTAATAAATATATTGAGAAGTGTTTACCAAAATAAGGTTAGTTAGCACTTTCATCACATCGCATAGTTACAATTTTTTGTGTGTATGGTGTATGTAATTTTTATTTGACAATTATACCTCAATAAGGGCTTCCCTGGTGCTTAATGATAAAAGAATCTGCCTGCCAATGTAGGAGACACAGAAGATGCCAGTTTGATCCCTGGGTCACAAAGATCTGCAGGAAGAAATGGCAACCCACTCCAGTACTCTTGCCTGGAAAATCCCATGGACAGAGGGGCCTGTAGGGCTAGAGTCCATGGGGTTGCAAAAGAGCTGGACATAAATCAGCAACTAAACAACAACAAAAGCCTCAATAGAGTGGGAAAGGGACAAAAAACAGCATATGGGTCACACACAAGATGTAGAAACAAACATAAGAGAAACAGTGGACTTTTCATCAGAAAATGTTCAAGAGAGAAGATATGCAATAATGTATTTAAACTGATGAAAACACACACACAAAAAATGGCCCATTAACTGTTCTATATCTACTGCAAATATTCTTCAAAAATGGAGAAATAAAAACATTTCATTCATTCCATTTCCACTTTGATTTTCATGTAAACAAAAGCTGAAAAAAATTACTGTGAGCTCTGAACTTCAAGAAGGATTCAGGTAGTAGGAAAAGAATACCCTACAGAAACATAGAAATACAAAGAGCAAAAAAGCATGCTGGATACGGTAAGATGTGAGTAAAAATAAAAATTTTTTCTCACTTTTTAACTGAGATATAACTGACAAACAACGCTGTATAAGCTGAAGGTATATATGTTGATTTGATATATTTGTATACCATACTGCAATATATTTTTCTCATTTTTTAATTATTTAGATTATTGGCTTTAGTAGCAATAAAAATGACAAGGTATTTGGGGATTTATAAAACATGTAGGAGAGAAATGTAACAAAGCAATAACACAAAGGATGGGCGAGTGCAAATGGAATTTTATCTTTGTAAGACTCTTACATTATATGTGCTGCTGCTGCTGCTAAGTCACTTCAGTCGTGTCCAACTCTGTGCAACCCCATAGACGGCAGCCCACCAGGCTCCCGGTCCCTGGGATTCTCCAGACAAGAACACGGGAGTGGGTTGCCATTTCTTTCTCCAACATTATATGTGACATGGTATAATATTATTTGAAGGCTAAGGGCATCCATGCATGCTAAGTCACTACAGTTATGCCCGACTCCTTGCAACCCTATAGACTGTAGCCCACCAGCCTCCTCTATCCATGAGATTCTCCAGGCAAGAATACTGGAGTGGGTTGCCATGCCCTCCTCCAGGGGATCTTCCTGACATAGGGATTAAACTGGCATCTCATAAGTCTCCTGCACTGGCAGGCAAGCTCTTTACCACTGAACCACTTAGGAAGCCCTTTGAAGACAAAGTGTGATAAGTTAAAGGTATATACTATAAATCTTAGTAAACTGTAAAAAAAAAAAAATAGAACAAAGAGATATAGCTAATAAGCCAACAGTTGAGATAAAATGGAAAGCTAAAAAAAGTCACTTAATCCAAAAGAAGTTAAGAAAAGAAAACAAGGAAGAAAATGCAGAGAGAGCAAATATTAAAAAGTAGCAAAATTATAAAACAAATTTATAAATTTACAAATTTATAAAACAAAATTATAAAAAATAATAAATGCATATGGTTAAGTATTTCATTTAAAGCAGAGATTGTCTGGCAAGATTTCTTAAAAGCAATATTCAATTTTACATTATCTATAAAAACTCACTTTAAATACATAGATGCAGGTTAAAAGTAAAAGAATCATAAGTGATATAATATTTCACCATAATAATGAGAAAATTAGAGTGACTTCATTAACATCAGTAAATTAGGCTTTAGGACACAAAATGTTACCAATGGTAAAGTGGGTTTCATAATGATTAAAGGGTTGATTTGTCAAAGAAGACATAGTAATCCTAAATGAGTCTGTATGTAATTATAGAGCTTTAAAATACATAGACTAAAACTGACAGAACTGAAAATAAGAAAAGACAAATCACTAACTACAGTTGAAACAATCTCAACATTCCTGTCTCATAATTGATAAAACAAGTAGAAAATTAGCAAAATACAAAAGTCTTGAACAAAATTATCAATCAACTTTTCCTCATTGACAATTATAGAACAGGTGGCTCAGTGGGAAAGAATCTGCTCACCAGTGCAGGAGCTGCAGAAGACTTGGGTTCAAGCCCTGGGTAGGAAAGATCCCCTGAAAAAGGAATTGGCAACCCACTCCAGTATTCTTGTCATGATAATCCAAGGACAGAGGAGCTTGGCAGGCCACAGTCCATGGGGTTGCAGAGAGTCAGATACAACTGAGCACACACACAGCCAAAATCTTCAGAACAGATATTCTCTTAAAGTGCATATAGAGATTCACCAAATAGCCATAGTCAGGTCACAAAACAGACCTCCATAAATTTAAAAGGCAATAAAAAATATGTTTTGTGACCATAGCAGAATTAAATATCTTTAAAATAGTACATAAAAACACCTCAAAAACTACAAATTTATTTTTTTTTAATAACACAGGTGATATTATACTTAATGATGGAAGACAGAAAGTTTTCCCTACTAAGATCAGAAACAAGACAAGGATTCCCACTTTCATCATTTCTATTCAACATTGCACTGGAAGTTTTAACCAGATTAATTTTCCCCAAAACAAAAGTAGAAATTAAAGGCATTCAATTTGGAAATTAATAAGCAAAATTATCTCTATTATAGATGACATAAATTTACATAAAGAAAATCTTAAAGAATCTGGAAAAATCTATTAAAGTTAATAAGCAAATTCAATGGAGTTGCAGGATATAGATAAACATGTAAAAATCAGTTGTATTTCTATAGTAACAAGTAATTAGCAAAAAAAAAAAAGAATCAAGAAAACAATTCAATTTACAATAGCATCAAAATAGTTAAAATGACTTGGAATAAATTTAACCAAGAAGTTGCAAGGCTTGTACACTGGAAACTATTGCTTAAAGACTAATGCTTATAACATTGCTTAAAGACATGAAAGAAGACCTAAATAAATAGAAAGATGTCAATATTCAAGGAATGGAAATCAACATAGTTAAGATGGCAATACTCCCCAAAGAAATCTACAGAGTCAATGCAATCTCCATTAAAATATCAATGGCCTATTTTTAGCAGATGGAAAATTAGATACTAAAATTCATGTGTGATTTCAAGGGACCCATATGGCCAAAAAGAATCTTGAGAAGGAATAATAAAGTTAGAGCACTAAAACTTATGGATTCAAAATTTACCACAAAACTTCAGTAATTAAGAGAAAAACATTGGCATAAGGATACACATATAGACCAATGGAATAGAACTGATAGTCTTAGAAATAAATCCATACACCTATGGCCAACTAATTTTCAACAGGAGTGCCAAGACTATATAATGAGGAAAGAAGTTTCTTCAACAAGAACATGTGGTAAATCTTTTATAAACATAGATTGGCAATGGATTCTTACATATGACACTAAAAACCCAAAGGAAAAAAATGATGGCTTACACTTCAACAGAAATTAAAACTCTTGTGCATTCAAACACACTATCAAGAAAGTGAAAAACAACCGACATAATGGGGAAAAATAATTACAAATCATATATCTCATAAGCATTCAGTCTCAAGAATATATAAAGGACTCTTACAACTCAACAAAAGACAAAAAACTCAATTTAAAAAAAATGAGCAAAAGACTTGAATAGATATTTTTACCAAGATGATAAATAAATGGCCGACAAGCACATAAAAAGATGCTCAATGTCCTTAGGCATTAGGGAAAAGCAAGTTAAAAACATAATGAGATACCCCTGCTCATCTACTGTATATATCTTATAATGGCAATAGAAAAAAAAACAGAAAATAAATGTTGGCAAGATGTGAAGACATTGCATATACTGCTCAGTAGAAATGCAAAAAAGTGCAGCCACTATGGAAAACAGTTTTATGGGTCCTCAAAAAGTTAAACATAGAATTGTCATATTCCCAGAACAGCTAAGTACATGCCCACAAGAATTGAAAACAAATATTCAAAAAAAAAGGATAATTTGCCCACAAGAGCCAAAAGTTAGAAACATACGTCCTTCAACTGATGAATAGAAAAATAAAACTATATTCTCACAGTGGAATATTATTCAGCCATAAGAAGAAATGAAGTACTGATGCATGATGCAACATGGATGAACAGACAAATCATTGTGCTAAGTGAAAGAAACCAGACATAAGAGGTTGCATATCACATGATTCAATTTTCGTATGAAATATCTAGGACAGGAAAGTCCATCGAGACAGAAAAGAACAGGAGATCCTAGGTGCCAGGAAGAGGGGGTAATTTAGAATGACTCCTTTAAGGAGACAGGCTTTCCTTTAAGGATGATCAAAATGGTTTGGAACTAGAAGCAGTGATGGTTCCACAAAATTCTGAATGTACTAAATGTCAGTGAATTGTACAGTTAGAACTGATTGGTTTTATGTTGTATGGCTTTTACTCTAATAATAAATCAAAAAAAGAAAAAGAAAGAAAGGTAGAAAATCCTCTTATTTGGAAATTAAACATAACATCTCTAAATAGCCCTGAGTCAAAGAATTAAAAGAAAGATTAGAAAATATTTTAACTGAGTGATAACAAAAACACAGCACATCAGAATTCATGAGATGCATGTCTAGAAGTGCTGATAATTTTAAATTGCTTGTATTAAAAAGAATAAAAGCCTAAGCCAATGATCTAAGCTTCTAATAGGGCTTTAATAGGGCTTCCCTGATAGCTCAGTTGGTAAAGATTCCACCTGCAGTGCAGTTCAGTTTAGTTCAGTAGTTCAGTCGTGTCCAACTCTTTGCGACCCTGTGAATCGCAGCACGCCAGGCCTCCCTGTCCATCACCAACTCCTGGAGTTCACCCAGACTCACGTCCATCAAGTCAGTGATGCCATCCAGCCATCTCATCCTCTGTCGCCCCTTCTCCTCCTGCCCCCAATCCCTCCCAGCATCAGAGTCTTTTCCAATGAGTCAACTCTTCGCATGAGGTGGCCAAAGTACTGGAGTTTCAGCTTTAGCATCATTCCTTCCAAAGAAATCCTAGGGCTGATCTCCTTCAGAATGGACTGGTTGGATCTCCTTGCAGTCCAAGGGACTCTCAAGAGTCTTCTCCAACACCACAATTCAAAAGCATCAATTCTTCAGCGCTCAGCTTTCTTCAGTCCAACTCTCACATCCATACATGACCACTGGAAAAACCATAGGCTTGACTAGACGGACCTTTGTTGGCAAAGTAATATCTCCGCTTTTCAATATGCTATCTAGGTTGGTCATAACTTTTCTTTCAAGGAGTAAGAGTCTTTTAATTTTGTGGCTGCAGTCACCATCTGCAGGGATTTTGGAGCCCCCAAAAATAAAGTCTGACACTGTTTCCAGTGCAAGAGACACTGGTTCAATTCCTGGGTCGGGAAGATCCCCTGGAGAAGGAAATGGCAACCTACTCCAGTATTCTTCCCTGGAGAATTCTATGGATAGAGAAGGCTGGCAGGCTACAGTCCATGGGGTCACAAGAATCAGACACAGTTTAGCAACTAAACCACCACCACCACCAAGATTAGCATGAATACCTTTGCACTAATGAATTTGACTATTAGATGAAACTGACACATTTTTTAAAGACACTGGAAGATATTTTGCAAAATTAGTACAACAATACTTCTCAACCCACATACTTTTCAGAACTTTCCTGCCCCCCATCAAGAGATGGAGTCAATCCTGAACCTTGGCAGATCTTTGCAACTGCTTTTACTAACAGAATACCACAGAAGTAGTTCTATGTAATTTCAGAAGGTAGGTCATAAAAGGTAAATAAAGATTCAACCTGACTCCATCAAAATATTAAAGTTCTGTTCTTTAAAACCCAGAATTAATAAAATAAAAAGACAAGCCACAAACTGGGAAAATATTCACAATACATAATATTTGATAAAGGACTGGTGTCCAGAGTATTTAGAGAACTTTTCCAACCCAATAGGAAGACAATAAACCCAATCTAAAAATGGGCAAAAGATTTGCACAGACACTACATAAAATTAGATATACAAATGACCGATAAGTGCATGCATCCATGCATATAAAAAGATATCATATTATTCCATTTATATGAAATTCTAGAACAGATAAAACTACTCTATAATTTTAGAAAACAGATGAGTTGTTTCCTGAGGCCAGGAGTTGCAAAGGCAATTGACTGCAAAGTGACATGAGTAAACTTTATCAGTTTGAATGCTTTTTCTATCTCAAATGCAAATACTTATACACTTAAAAATGAGGCTCTATTGTTCTATTGCTATGTTCTATTGTTATGTTCCATTTACCTCAAGAAAGTTATTGGATTGTTTATACCATAAAAGTAGTTTAAAAGATAAATTTATGGATTTAATATTTAACTTTTAAAACCTAATGAACTATTATAATGTTAATAGATAGCATTTACTACATATGAATAAAACTTCAAAAATATCTTAGGTATTTTTTTGTCAGTGTAAGATCTGTATTTTCCCATAAAAGTGAAACAGAAAATAATTATCTACAAAGAAATTTAAAATCTTACCTGTGTCTTTATATGTCCCTGATTCCTTTACAAAAAAAAATTGGGCATGTGACCTAAATAAGAATCTGGGGAGAAAGAATAACTTTTCCACATTGAGCCATAAAACGCACTTGGGGTCCTGACTGTGGTACCTTAGATCCCAGAGTAATTGAGCAGACGGCAGGCAGGTTGGTTTATCCTCAGGCTCATGCATCACAGACTACCAATACTACATAAGATCTATTCTTCTTGCTTCTTCCACTTTCTTAGAATTTTCCTTGTGGTGCTAACCATGAAACAAGCTGGGCTTACATCAAACCCAGAAGTGAGAGGGAACTGTGCAATGACTTAAAAAGAGAAGCTTCTGAATAGATGATTCCTTACATTACTAAGTAAAGAGATATGCCAAAAATGGATAACATTAAACATGGTTTTATTTTAATATTGAAAGATCAGTGTATTACATTGTAGTAATAATAATAATAGCTAACACTAAAATAATCTTGAGAAAGACACTATTCCATGTGTATTAGCTCATGTTAATTTTCACCAGAAGCACAGAAGGCAGGTACACTCTTCTTATCCCCATTTTATAAACAAGCATATTAAGGCACTGAGAGATCAAACAACTTGCTCAAGTTTATACAGCTAATAAATAGCATAGCTGGGATTTAAGCCCAGATAGTGTGACCCTTAACCACTATTCTATACTATCTCTTGATATTTATCATACTAGCATCTGACATTTACTAAAATCAAGGATCTAGATTCTGACTTGTGTGATTCTATGATGAGTTCTAGATTATTCTCCTGGCCTATTCCATGTATTCAGGTATGTATAAACAATTATATCTTAATCTATTTCTATATACATATGTACATTTTGACTGCTACGGCTAACTCACTTCAGTCGTGTCCGACTCTGTGCGACCCCAGAGACGGCAGCCCACCAGGCTCCCCCATCCCTGGGATTCTCCAGGCAAGAACGCTGGAGTGGGTTGCCATTTCCTTCTCCAATGCATGAAAGTGAAAAGTGAAAGGGAAGTCGTTCAGTCGTGTCTGACTCTTAGCGACCCCATGGACTGCTGCCTACCGGGCTCTGCTGTCCATGGGATTTGCCAGGCAAGAGTACTGGAGTGGGGTGCCATTGCCTTCTCCCCTATGCCACACAGTAGACCAAAAATTTTCTACCTTTACTCATCCAAAAAGACCAAAAATGCTAACATTTGCAAGATAATTGAATTTAGCATGCATGAAACATAAACATTTCATATCTCTGTGTGCACATGTACACTCATGCACATTTTGTAAAGTACACACAGTTCTTGGGTGTGTTGCCAGAAACCACCTGCCTCACTTTATTTCTCTTCTAACTGATTATTTCCCAATATGATGATATGAATTTAGCTAATCCCTGCAGGGAGAATTATTATTAAGTTTCCCCTCCATTTAGTTAGATAACAACTCTTAAACACAAGGTCAGAGTCATTCTGCCTTAGCCACTCTCCTATGTTTTTAACAACTGCCTTTGTGCCCAGCTGGTCTGAATCTTAGCCCTCTTCCACACACATATGCTTTGCCATTTTTTTTTTTTTCTGGCTCCTTTCTTCCTGAGAGTTGAAGTAACAAGATAAGTGGCAATTTTTTAAAGGCTAATTAAGAGCCTTTCTGCATATGTCCTACTTAATTAGCTTTTGTCAACCTTGATTATACTCAAATTTTTAAAATTAACTTATATTTATTCTGCTCATATGCATAATGTGAAATAACAGAGGACAGCTATTGTTACAAGCTTTTCCAGTGAACGACCACTATATTATAATAAAGGAGTTATCAAAATAATATAAATGCTAACCTAGAGCATTTTTAATGTGAATATATTTCATACTGATGAACTCCTATTATTGCTCTGCATGTTTAAGGGCAGAAAGTTAATTTTTCTCTGGCATAATCACTTCTGGTGACGGCTTTGGAATTTCTTAATATGAAGATGACCAACAAGGAGGGAATTTTCTCTGCTCTGTTCCAGTGGTTCTCAGACTTTGGTGTGTATAAGACTACTCTGCAGAGCTTGCTGTGTGTGTGTTAGTTGCTCAGTCATGTCTGACTCTTTGCGACCCCAATAGTTCACCAGGCTCCTCTGTCCATGGGGACTCTCCAGACAAGAATACTGGAGTGGGTTTCCATGCCCTCCTCCAGGGGACCTTCCCAACCCAGGGATAGATCCCAGGTGTCCCACACTGCAGGCAGATACTTTACCATCTAAGCCACCAGGGAAGCCCATAGAGTTCATTAACAATTCAGATTTCCTTTACGCACCTCTGTGACTCTTATCCTGAGGGTCCCTTATCCTCTCTAACCCTCAGTATTCTCTTTTATAAAATGAGAATGACTTCCACATTAAAAGTATTTGCGAGTTTAATATAAAATACTAATTGAAGCAAAAGTCTTAGCATAGCACCCAATATAGAGCATCTACATAGTCCCATGCTTCCCTGGTGACTCAGTGGTAAAGAAGTGGCCTGCCAATGTAGAAGATGATGGTTCAATTCCTGGTTCAGGAAGATCCCCTGGAGGAGGACAGGGCAATCCACTCCAATATTCTCGCCTGGGAAATCCCATGGAGAGAGGAGCCTAGAAGACTATGGCCCATGAGGTGGCAAAATAGTCTGGACACAATTTAGCAACAAAATAACAACGACAATATAGTCCCAAGATTCTGATTCAATAAGCCCCCTCTCCCGGGTAATCCTGCTGCAGGTAGTCTGAGAATGGAGATATTTTTAAAAACTCTACCCTTGTCTCTAGACTGTGACCACTTGGCATGGCCCTGTCCCTGGTTAAGCTCATTAACAGTTCCTGGGAAGGAGAAATAGAAGCTAGGTAATAAAATAAAATCTAACCTTTTATTCCTTTGTACTTGGTCCATCTGTGCTTGCTCCCGGACCGCGTGCTTGTATCCAGCCCTTCACACCAGAGTTCCTACTGCCAACCGCAAGACTTCAGCCAATACTGTGGCTACGAGAGCCACGTGCAGGCGCAGCAGTTGGAGGTGAGGGTGGGGACGGGCGTGAGCAGACTGCAGGGCGCTGTGATCCCGAGTGGTGTGCAGAAAGACTGCGTGAGCAGCACAGGTACCCCTGCACGACCTGAGAAAACCCCACCCCCTCCCCGCCCACCAGATCCTTATAAGGCAGCCCTGATTGTGCTCCCACCAGATCCCTATAAGGCAGCCCTGATTGTGCTCCCACCAGATCCCTATAAGGCAGCCCTGACTGCGTTTTGTGCGCGAGAGCTTGGACACTAGAGCTGCAGCTGCGGCCTCTCCATTCTCTGATCAAAGCTTTTCTTTGTTTCTCAACCAAAAACTCCATCTATGGACCCACACAACACCGTGCTGAAGGAAGGACCCTGGTTGGGGATGGACTCTGGCAGGTAGGTAATAGTTCTACCTCAGAATTACCTGTTGAGCTTTCCGAAATATCAATCCTTGGGCTTCATTCTCAGAAATTCTAACACTGTATATGTGATAAGGAGCTCAAGCATTCTGAAAGGTTTGAAAAGTTGACTCCAGTGCTAGTCAGAATCAAGAATCATTACTTCCCAGCAGTGATCTCCAAATACTTTTCTCCAGGTCCACAGTGGAAAAAAATTCAGCATATATCTGTAGTATATATAAGCAAATTTTACTGAATGATGTATTATTTATTTTAAATATACACAAAAATGGAAGTTTTAAAAAGGATATGAAAGAAAAATATTTTAAACTTTGCTTTTATTTACTAATGGCATTGAAACTCTCTTACCATCAGTTAAAAAATATTTTTAATAGAATTCCAGAACCTTAGTTTTTAAACGTTTGCTTAAACATTAGCCACAATAGCTTCATCCCACTCGCATAATTCCTGGCATAATATATACTCTTACATCTCAGAATAGCTGAATGCACAGTAGACACTTGATATATAACCATGTACCTGAAAAACATACATCATTAGTAATACTGGATTTATATTCCTATTTCAAAGAGTTTTCTTGATAATTCCAAGTTTTTTCACTTACTTCTTACTAGACCTACTAGATCTGGCTAGGGTGTCACTGGTTTAAATCTTGCAATGTGACTGATGAAGTTTGTACTCGGAGTCAAAGAAGTATTGATGCTGACATTTTCTTCTAGTTTGGTGTGTTTGTATTATTAGTATTATTTCTAAACAGCAAGTTATTTGCAGGAATCCTTTGAGGCTATTGCAATGCCTACTAGGGGGTCTTAAGGCTCTACTGAATATTCATATTCTTGAACTACTATAGGTCACACTTGGCTTCAGATTTGTTCAGAATAATATAGGCTAGGAATACAGCCTGCCAGAAGTCAGAGCTAAGCATTCCTCTTCTGCCAGAGTCCTTCAACACTTCTTGCTATTGTCCAGGGAGTGAACTCTGACCTTCCTTTATTGACAGCTCGGGTTCAAGGTTATCAAATCCATATTGGCTTGTTTCAGGATCTACCCTGGTAACCAGTGTCTCTTGAAGCAACTCCATAGGCATAACTTCTGGGGTTCTTATAGGGACATAATCAGCTCTAGGATCACCACTCTCACCCAAATGTTATGATGTTCCCATTAGGAACTTACAGTTCCCCCGGTCCAGTTGTAGCCTTTTACTTAGTCATTTTTACCAGTAAGTAATGTCGCCTAGCAACCTATTTGATTCACTAGCTTTAACAGGACTCTAAGCGAGGAGCTGAAAAGCTAACAAAAGGGCAAGTTCTTGTGCAGAAGGAGAAAAGGTTTCCTAACCTTTTATTCACACCTTGTGGATATCCAGTTTTGAGGTAGTTAGTCTAAATAAAACCAGGAGATATATCTTTAAATTCATTTATCTGAGTACACATGGCATACATCAAAGTGAAGTTTTCTAAAAGCCAACAAACAAATGAGATTGCCTCTGTTATCTCTGCCTTGGGGGCACTCACATCCAAATAACTCACATACAATACACAACATGTGAAAACTTGGTGCTTAGATGGACTGAGGAAGGATGGTGTAATTCACATATTAAATACTGTATTTTGTTATATTTCAATAAACTTCATTTGGGGAGCAGTTTTAGGTTCACAGCAAAATTGAGAGGAAGGTGGGAAGGGATAAATTGGGAGATTGGGACTGACATATACACACTACTGTATATAAAATAGATAACTAATAAGAAACTACTGTAGAGCACAGGAAATGCAATACTCTGTAATGGCCTATAGGGAAAATAATCTAAAAAAAGAGTGGATATATGCCTATGTATAACTGATCCACTTTGCTGTTCACCTGACACTAACACAACATTGTAAATCAACTATACTCCAATAAAAACGTGAAAAAACAAACAAGCAAAAAAAAAGAAAACCTGAGAGGAAGGTACATAGATTTCCCATATACCTTCTGCCCTGACACATGCATAGCCTCCCCCATTGGCAGGCTTTCCCACCAGAGGTGGTGCATTTGTTACAACTGATGGATCTACAATGACATCTCCCAGTTCCCCAAAGTCCGTAGCTTACATTAGTTCACTCTTGATATACCTGCTATGGGTTTGGACAAATGTTTAATAACATGTATTCACCACGGAGAACGTGGTTCTAAAATTCTTTGTCACGTGAGGTTTTCACGTAGAACGTTTAGCTTCTCTTATTCCACCTTACTGAAACTGATAGTGTGCTGGCTTTATGGAACAGTCATCAGAAACATGGTAGGGACTTCTGTGGCAGTCCCGTGGTTAAGACTCTGCACTTCTACTGTGGGGAGTATGGGTTCAAACTCTGGTCTGGGATCTTAAGATCCCGCATGCCGCACAGTGCAGCCAAAACAAAATGGTATTACTATTTTCTTATCTTTTGAGGTCAAAATATATGAAGATAGATAATAGACTTTAAATAGATACTAGATTATAGATAGTTGTGGATGGATAGATAGATAGATAGATATAATTAAACAGATAGATAGATGCTCACATTTTGTTTCTAAACTCCATTAAGTTGCCTCTTACACTCAGTGAGCTATATCGCCTCCTCTTGGAAGACACTGCTCTTAGGTCTACATGATCTGAGCTCTGCTCGCTCCAATAGCTTCAACTGGAAGCTAGCTAGCTAGGCCTCTGCTAGCTCCAATCACTCTTGCCCTTATTCTCTGAGCACTGCCCTTAGTGGGCTTCCCAGGTGGTTTAGTGGTAAAGAACTTCCCTGCCCATGCAAGGGATGCGGGTTCAATCCCTGGGCCAAGAAGATCCCCTGGGATAGGGAATGGCAACCTGCTCCAATATTCTTGGCTGGAGAATCTCATGGACAGAGGAGCCTGGTACAATCCATGGGGTTGCAAAAGAGTCAAACACGACTGAGCAGCAAAGCGTGCACACACACCACCCTTAGTATATGTTGGCTTTTTCTCTTTTTAAGTTCTTCTAACGCAGTGCTTCTCAAACTGTAACCTCTATATGAATCACCTGGAGATTTTGATACACAGATTTTGATTGAGACTTAAAAAAGGCCCAATAAACTTCTGACGTGGCAGGGACCAGGACCACATTTTGAATAGAAAAGCTCCAGCCCAATGATTCGCATGCCTGGAGCCACATCAGAATCCCTGGGGAGCTTGTTAATCAGCTGATACTCATATTCTACCTCCTGCAAGGCCGTCCTTTTTCTCCTCTGAAAGCCTCCTCATACAGATTTCCTCTTCCTCTAAGGCACTTCACCCAACACTGCCACACCACCCTTTCAAAGTGAAAGTAAAAGTATTAGGCACTCAGTAGTGTCCTATTCTTTGTGACCCCATGGACTGTAGCCTGCCAAGCTCCTCTGTCCTTGGAATTCCATTACCTTCTGCAGGGCATCTTTCTGACCCAGGGATCAAACCTGGGTCTTCCACATTGCAAGTAGTTTATCATCTGAGCCACCAGGGAAGCCTACTCTTTCAAACCTCAGGTTAAATGTCACTTCTTCGGACACTCTCAGCTTGGCAAGGACTCCTGTTTTATTCCATTTGGGCTGCTGTAACAAAACACCATAGACTAGGTAGCTTATAAACCACAGAAACATACTTCTCATAGTTATGGAGGCTGGGAAGTCTGAGATCAAGTTGCCAGCAGATTCAGTGCCAGGTGAGAGCCCACTTCACTGTAACCTCACACAGTGGAAGAGGCTCAGGAGCTCCATAAGGTCTCTTTTTTGTGACAGCACTAATCACATTCAAGAGGCCCCTGCCTTCATGACCTAATCACCTCCCAAAGACCCACTTCCAACACCATCACCTATGAATTACAGGGAGACAAAAACACTGGGTCTATAGCAGGTCATCTATCATAGTCTCCCTTAGCGCCTAATCTTTACCACATGAAGCTCATCAGCATTCCAGTTAAATAACAAAATGTGTTAATCCCTCTTTGCTTTCTGCTCAAATTTCCTTTACAGCTGGATTCATGCCTGCCAACTTTTTCCACCTCTGTATCCCCACTGTCAAACTGTGCACACATGATAGGTTCTGAACTCACATTAAGTAAATGAATCAGTCTTTTTTTAATATACACCTGAGTTTGCCAGTGTAATGCCAAGAAAACTAAAGAAACATGATTCCTATATTTCTAAACTATATGAGGAATATAAATTTTTATTTAATCTCAAAGATAACATTTAACAACATTACTATAATCAAAAGTCACATATTAATTGCCTATTTTATCAGTCAGTAGATGATGGTTATAAAGATAGATAGGACCCCAGACTTAACAGAGCTTGTAGTCTTCTGCGTGCTTAGTCACTCAGTCGTGTTCAACTCTTTTTGATCCTTTGGACTATAGCCAGCCAGGCTCTTCTCTTCACGGCATTTTTCAGGCAGGAATACTGGAGCAGATTGCCATTTCCTCTTCCAGGGGATCTTCCTGACCCAGAGATCGAACCGATGTCTCCTATGTCTCCCGCATTGCAGGAGGATTCTTTACCTACTGAGCCATAAAGGAAGTCCCCTGTAGTCTTGTAGGGAATATAGATATTCAAGGGTTTAGGGTCCAAGCCAGTGTCAGGAGACTTACATCAAGCATTCTCTTCTTTCCCATAGTGGGGAGGAAGCTGAAAATGAGAAACATCATACACAGATTTAAGCCAAATCCTATAACTAATGATATGCATTAATCAAATGATATTGAATGGATTAAATGGACTTTTTAAAACTTCATTTTATATTGGAGTATAGCCAGTTGACAATGTTGTGATAGTTTCAGGTGAATAGCAAAGAGACTCAGCCATTCATATACATGCATCCATTTTCCCCCAAACACCCCTCCTTATAAAGCATATAGTGAGGGCCCTAAAGCAAGTCTAGGGAAATATATTTGGACTGAGACCTGAATGACAGCTGATGCAGACGAAGGATGAATGGTATAGAGGTTTCAGACAGAGGGAACAGCCTGTTCTAAGACCTTATGGCAGGAGCCTAAGGAAAAACACCTGAGTGAACAGAGTCCAGTGAAGCTGGAGCAGATGTGTGAGGTTAAGCTGGAGAAAGAATCAGGAAACGGGTCAGGCAGGAACCTGTAGAGAATTCTGAACTTTATTTTGAGTTCAATGCAAAGTCCCTAAGGAGTTTTAAGCAGGGAATAATATGTTCTGATGGCAAAGCTGGAAAATCATCCTGGCTCCAGTAACTGTAATTTTATAAGGATAAACCAGATAAGCCTTTTCTCCTCTTAATGATGATTATTTCATTTTTACCTATTTATTCTTCTGCAGTTTTCTCAACCATAAAATATCTCTGCCCTTTGTACATTTCCTGGTGATTTATCCTGAACCTTATACAGCTTGACTAGAGGCATTCTGATACTTATGGTCTTCTGATTTTCCCTGAATCTAATCAAAAAACCATAATTTAGTCTTTGTTTTTCAATAGAGTATACCATCTTAAAATATTATTCTACACATTTTGGTAGCAATATTTTAATTAAATATTAAAGTTGCAGAAATTAAAGCTATGTCTATTTCAAAAGACACAGAAAATTTATCTTAGTGTCTGGGAAGCATTATAAAATGAGTAGGAGGTTTGAGGAGAGAAAATATTGGTACAATGTTTCAGGTGTTTTAGGTTATCAATGCTGTAGAGCACCTCCTCCCCGTAGTGAGAACAGGTACTTTGATTAAATCTAGATTTAAAAATATAAATCAAAATGAAGGAAACCTATTTCTTAGCAGCACAATTATTTTTTATTTAATTTTTATTGCAGCATAGTTGCTTTACAATGTTGTGTTAGCTTCTACTGCACAGCAAAATGAATCAACCTTTGTGTATATATATATATATATATATATATATATATATCTCCCCATTTTTCGACTTCCTTCCCATTCAGCCACAGAGCATTAAGTAGAGTTCCCTGTGCTATACATATACACAGTTGATACTATGTATAATATAGATAACTAATGAGAAACACTTTACAAGATGGAAACAAAGCAGACAAAACCCAGAGCAGCTGGTCCATGGCCTCTGGTTGCCATCCTCTTTCCTGGCTGAGGGGCAGCACAATTCTCTGTAAGATTTTTTTTTTTTTTTTTTTTTGCGAGAGAGAGAGAGAGAGAGAGAACATTTATTTAACTATTTTAGTGGGTCAAGTTGGGGACAGAGACTCTGCCCCAGAAGCATGTTGTGGACATGCAGTTCCTCCTTTGCTGTATCTGTTTTGCACTAAGCCGGTAGTTTTAAGTTCTATCTAGCTCCACTGATTCCTTCTTATGTTAAATATTAGATAGCATCCCTTTAACCTTCAAAAATTAAATTATTAGAATAATATTTCCTAGTCACACACATTTCAAGCAGTTCAATAAAATTTCCTAAATGTACTATAAATAGGATTGCCAGAGACAATATCTAGCACATACTTAACACTAAAAATTTATTTGTAGCTTATCTGAAATTTAAATTTAACTTGGCTTCCTATACTTTTATTTGTTAAACCTGGCAAGCCTAATTAGGAAAAGACAATAATATCTGAATAGTATTTGGTGTAACTGCTTCACCTTGACTATGCTATAACACTTAAGGAGGTTGTTAGATGCTTTTGCCAATGTTGGAATCACCAGATTGCAATAGTTATCAATGCAGACTGATATTGGTAGGTTTCATTGGCCTCTCAAATGCCATAAGCAGTATGGCTGTTAGTGATATGATTATTGGAAATGACAAACACTCTCTTAGAAAATTTTAAAACTAAGCCACCAAGTTCTTCTGATTTGCATAGTAGTTGCATTCCTGAAAGACCTCATGTATATTAAAATCATGCCATACAGCATATGTACACACATACACTCACACACATTAAGGTAAGTTCTGCTGCTGCTGCTGCTGCTAAGTCGCTTCAGTCGTGTCCGACTCTGTGCGACCCCATAGACGGCAGCCCACCAGGCTCCCCCGTCCCTGGGATTCTCCAGGCAAGAACACTGGAGTGGGTTGCCATTTCCTTCTCCAATGCATGAAAGGAAAAGTGAAAGTGAAGTCTCTCAGTCATGTCTGACTCTTAGCGACCCATGGACTGCAGCCTACCAGGCTCCTCCGTCCATGGGATTTTCCAGGCAAGAGTACTGGAGTGGGTTGCCATTGTCTCAGATAATTAGAGCTTCTCATGTACATGTCTGTCCAGCAGGACATTCAAGAATCATGGAAGACATGGTACAATTCTTTGTTGTGTGGGACTTTGCTACTTATTGTAGGACATTTATCTTCTCTGGCTCCAGCTCATCAAAACCAGTGGTACCCTCCCTCTATGGAAACAGTCTAAGAACACTTCCACTGATTTCCCCTAATTGATGGTAGCAGTCTCACTGAAGCTACTAATTTAAATCATACATAAAAGGAAGATTAGGGGAGTTTTTCTAGGACAAATGAAAGAAGAATTTGGAGAAAGAACAGAGATAAACTATTGGAATTTCATCAATTCCTTCTCTTGGTACAACATGAAACCACTGGTTAGCCTACAAAATCTTTAGTAAAATATCCATTTCCCTATTTCTCAGAGTTTGAAGTGAGGAGGAAGAAAGAGGCTCTGAGAACTATATTCTCTCTTTCTCTTCTAGGACCTATGCTATGGGGACAGGGAAGAGGGATGGGAAACAGAGTTGTTAGGGAGACTGCATGGGTACCAAGTTGCTTCAGTCATGTCCGACTCTTGGCCTATGGACCTTAGCCCTCCAAGTTTCTCTGTCCATGGGATTCTCCAGGCAAGAATACTTGAGTGGGTTGCCATGCCTTCCTCCAGGAGATCTTCCTGACCCAGGGATTAAACCTGCGTCTCTTATGTCTCCTGCATTGGCAGGCGGGTTCTTTACCACTATCACTGCCTGGGAAGCCCACAGGGAGACTACTTTCAGTATTAGAAAGGGCTTCCCCACTGCCTTGTTCTGGTTCTGCCAGCCAAGGCTGAAAGCCTCTGCCAATGTAGTGGTCACTGCATAATCACTGTGCCTGGTTTCCTTGGAATGATGTAAAACTTCACTCTGCCCCTCCCCCAATCAAGCAAGCCCCTTTTTGAAATGACAATGGTGTCTCCCATGGACTTTCTAATGATGCAGTGCCCAACCCCTTGTCTAGTCCACAGCCCAGAGCTCCTGTCCCTCCTGTAATCTCTGGGTTCCTTCATTTGGAATCCTCTTCCACACTATCCAAGGATCTTGGAATAATTGAACCTCTTAGCAATTGCTTCCCCCACCCCACGTCCACTTCCTAGCTGCATTGTAACACAGTTACTTCAGGAAGCATATGTTAATCCATTGGCCTCCTTGTGTTAGAAATCTCCAGGCCCCAGTGAGCATCTGTCACAAGTTCAATCATACCCCAGATCTCAAAGTACTTGTGTCAAGCATCCTTTCCTTTCCATAGTGGGGAGGAAGCTGAAAATGACAAGTATCACACAGTGGCCAAAGCTAGTTTGGATCTTCATAGAGGATATCTATAGTGTCCTATGGTTAGAGGTGAGTAAAGACTGAATGGGTCCTTCCCCTCAACCTTGGTACCACGTGGTATACTACAGTAAATTTGCTACCCATACAGGCAAATGTTATGTAAGGCAGTAAAACAGTCTTACAACTTGTACTGTAGGTCTAATCAAATTCTAGCTTTCTGTCCAACCATGCAGATGCAAGGATATTCAGTTAGCCTTCTGGTCAGGGTCAAGTAACAAAATCTTCCATTATGAAATTGAAAACAGTCTCTCAATTTCCTTGGAATCCTAAACCTAGGGAGCCATTCCAAATAGTGAAGGCTTTTGAATTCCATGAGTAGTTATACCTTGTTCATAGAAGGGAGAAAACTGGCTGTACAATATTACTAGTCTATCCACACATCTTGAGCACCACTGATTCCAATAATGAAGATTTTCTAATATTCATTATGCTAGGTAACAAAGATAAGTGAAGCCAATGTGCATTCTGAGAGTGGGTTTCTGATTAGTCAGTCATTCAAACATTAACCAACTACTTTGGCAGTGTGCATGTGCAATTCAGATCAGATCAGATCAGTCGCTCAGTCGTGTCCGACTCTTTGTGACCCCATGAATCACAGCACGCCAGGCCTCCCTGTCCATCACCAACTCCCAGAGTTCACTCAGACTCATGTCCATCGAGTCAGTGATGCCATCCAGCCATCTCATCCTCTGTCATCCCCTTCTCCTTCTGCCCCCAATCCCTCCCAGCATCAGTCTTTTCCAATGAGTCAACTCTTCGCATGAGGTGGCCAAAGTACTGGAGTGTCAGCTTTAGCATCATTCCTGCCAAAGAAATCCCAGGGCTGATCTTCTTCAGAATGGACTGGTTGGATCTCCTTGCAGTCCAAGGGACTCTCAAGAGTCTTCTCCAACACCACAGTTCAAAAGCATCAATTCTTCGACACTCAGCCTTCTTCACAGTCCAACTCTCACATCCATACGTGACCACGGGAAAAACCATAGCCTTGACTAGACGAACCTTTGTTGGCAAAGTAATGTCTCTGCTTTTGAATATGCTATCTAGGTTGGTCATAACTTTCCTTCCAAGGAGTAAGCGTCTTTTAATTTCATGGCTGCAGTCACCATCTGTAGTGATTTTGGAGCCCCCAAAATAAAGTCTGACACTGTTTCCACTGTTTCCCCATCTATTTCCCATAAAGTGGTGGGACCAGATGCTATGATCTTCGTTTTCTGAATGTTGAGCTTTAAGCCAACTTTTTCACTCTCCACTTTCACTTTCATCAAGAGGCTTTTGAGTTCCTCTTCACTTTCTGCCCTAAGGGTACTGTCATCTGCATATCTGAGGTTATTGATATTTCTCCCAGCAATCTTGATTTCAGCTTGTGTTTCTTCCAGTCCAGCGTTTCTCATGATGTACTCTGCATATAAGTTAAATAAACAGGGTGACAATATACAGCCTTGACGAACTCCTTTTCCTATTTGGAACCAGTCTGTTGTTCCATGTCCAGTTCTAACTGTTGCTTCCTCATCCGCATACAAATTTCTCAAGAGGCAGATCAGGTGGTCTGGTATTCCCATCTCTTTCAGAATTTTCCACAGTTTATTGTGATCCACACAGTCAAAGGCTTTGGCATAGTCAATAAAGCAGAAATAGATGTTTTTCTAGAACTCTCTTGCTTTTTCCATGATTCAACGGATGTTGGCAATTTGATCTCCGGTTCCTCTGCCTTTTCTAAAACCAGCTTGGACATCAGGAAGTTCACGGTTCACATATTGCTGAAGCCTGGCTTGGAGAATTTTGAGCATTACTTTACTAGCGTGTGAGATGAGTGCAATTGTGTGGTAGTTTGAGCATTCTTTGGCATTGCCTTTCTTTGGGATTGGAATGAAAACTGACCTTTTCCAGTCCTGTGGCCACTGCTGAGTTTTCCAAATTTGCTGGCATATTGAGTGCAGCACTTTCACAGCATCATCTTTCAGGATTTGAAATAGTTCAACTGGAATTCCACCACCTCCACTAGCTTTGTTCGTAGTGATGCTTTCTAAGGCCCCCTTGACTTCACATTCCAGGATGTCTGGCTCTAGGTCAGTGATCACACCATTGTGATTATCTGGGTCATGAAGATCTTTTTTGTACAGTTCTGTGTATTCTTGCCATCTCTTCTTAGTGTCTTCTGCTTCTGTTAGGTCCATACCATTTCTGTCCTTTATAGAGCTCATCTTTGCATGAAATGTTCCTTTGGTATCTCTGATTTTCTTGAAGAGATCTCTAGTCTTTCCCATTCTGTTGTTTTCCTCTATTTCTTTGAATTGTTCACTGAAGAAGGCTTTCTTATCTCTTCTTGCTATTCTTTGGAACTCTGCATTCAGATGTTTATTTCTTTCTTTTTCTTCTTTGCTTTTTGCTTCTCTTCTTTTCACAGCTATTTGTAAGGCCTCCCCAGACAGCCATTTTGCTTTTTTGCATTTCTTTTCTTTGGGAATGGTCTTGATCCCTGTCTCCTGTACAATGTCATGAACCTTATTCCATAGTTCATCAGGCACTCTATCTATCAGATCTAGGCCCTTAAATCTATTTCTCACTTCCACTGTATAATCATAAGGGATTTGATTTAGTTCATACCTCAATGGTCTAGTGGTTTTCCCTACTTTCTTCAATTTAAGTCTGAATTTGACAATAAGGAGTTCATGGTCTGAGCCACAGTCAGCTCCTGATCTTGTTTTTGGTCACTGTATAGAGCTTCTCCATCTTTGGCTGCAAAGAATATAATCAATCGGATTTCGGTGTTGACCATCTGATGATGTCCATGTATAGAGTCTTCTCTTGTGTTGTTGGAAGAGGGTGTTTGTTATGACCAGTGCATTTTCTTGGCAAAACTCTATCAGTCTTTGCCCTGGTTCATTCCATATTCCAAGGCCAAATTTGCCTGTTACTCCAGGTGTTTCTTGACTTCCTACTTTTGCATTCCAGTCACCTATAATGAAAAGGATATCTTTTTGGGGTGTTAGTTCTAAAAGGTCTTGTAGGTCTTCATAGAACCGCTCAACTTCAGCTTCTTCAGTGTTCCTGGTTGGAGCATAGACTTGGATTACTGTGATACTGAATGGTTTGCCTTTGAAACGAACAGAGATCATTCTGTCATTTTTGAGATTGCATCCAAGTACTGCATTTCAGACTTTTTGTTGACGATGTTGGCCACTGCATTTCTTCTGAGGGATTCCTGCCCGCAGTAGTAGATATAATGGTCATCTGAGTTAAATTCACCCATTCCAGTCCATTTCAGTTCGCTGATTCCTAGAATGTCAACATTCACTCTTGCCAATTAGAGGTCTTCAAATACTAACTAATTACCCATAGGGTTTGTAGATTAAAAGTAATTAGCATGCATATATCACACTCTCTGTGATGAAGTATATTAAAGTAAATTTAGATAATCAGACATCCTGGTTGACATATTTTACAACTGTTGTCCAGGAATAATTATAGTATCCCCTTTTACTTTCAAAAGTGTCTCAGGTTAGGCAAAAACTCTACTCACCCTATAATACGAGGGAATTCCTTGTTTCACAGCACATCCTTCAAGAACTCTTCTTCCATACTACTCTGAAGACATTCAAGTTGTGTCTACAGGTTCTACCGCACATTAAGCATTCTTTAAATAGCAACTGCTAACCTATCCTGCCTGGAGGATACCCCCAACAGTTATGAGGAGCTCTAGAGAACCCCATTGCTTGCCTTTGGAGGGAAGAATTCATCACCCCCTAAGAAGGAAACAAAAGTAAGCCACTCCTAACATTTAGTCCATCTTTTCCATGCTTTTCTTATTTTGAGTTGGGATACCTGGGCAAGATTGATAGATAGTGAACTGCTGGTTATACACTGTCACCTGGTGGTAAGTTCTGCAGGCAGGAGACTGATCCTAATTGCTGGCACTCTTTGGGAATATGTGATACTTCCCATCTTTCATCATCAGCTTTGGACATCCCAGTTTTTAGCCAGCAGTTCTATAACTCCTGCTCTTTCTTTAAATTCTAGGTTCTGTCACCCCTTCCTTGGTATCCTCTAAGAATGTTAAAAACAAAACTTGAATGCAGAAGGATCTGAGGAAACAGGAAAAACCTCACTCTACTTGCATACCCGTGGCCTCCAGAATTCAAGTGAAGACATCTCAACTTGGTAGAATGCAGCTCATTTTATTCCCAGGGTTCTGGTGACTGTACAGGGAGGGAGGCAGCCTGCAGCAACAGAGAGGTCATATCTCTCAAAAGCACTGTTCAGAAAGCAGATTTGAATCCACTCTTGGTCTTACCAGTGTGATTGGGTTCCTCTGCTCTCCTCCTTTGAATATCTTAGCTGTGGGGGAGTGATGATACTGGAAATGGAAGTTATGGGGAGACAACTTCACATTGGCAGCTGGAATTTGGGCTTCTAGTTCATATTTGAAGGTCACTTGGACCCTCACAATGGGTCTCAATTTTCCTTTATTTTTACACAGTTTGACATTGTAGTTCTTCATTTTTTTAATGGTATCTTTATTTATTTTTTAATTAATTTATTTTAATTGAAGGCTAATTACTTTACACTATTGTAGTGGTTCTTGCCATACATTGACATGACTCAGCCATGGGTGTGCATGTGTCCCCCATCCTAAACCCCCCTCCCGCCTCCCTCCCCATCCCATCCCTCAGAGTTGTCCCAGTGCACTGGCTTTGAGTGCCCTGTTTCATGCATTGAACTTGGACTGGTGATCTATTTCACATATGGTAATATACATGTTTCAATGTTATTCGCTCAAATCATCCCACCCTCACCTTCTCCTGCAGAGTCCAAAAGTCTGTTCTTTATATCTGTGTCTCTTTAGCTGTCTTGCATATAAGGTCATCATTACCATCTTTCTAAATTCCATATATATTCATTAATATACTGTATGGTATTTTTCTTTCTTACTTCACTCTATATAATAGGCTCTAGGTTCACTCACCTCATATGCTACTGCTAAGTCACTTCAGTCATGTCAGACTCTGTGCAACCCCATAGACAGCAGCCCACCAGGCGCTCCCGTCCCTGGGATTCTCCAGGCAAGAACACTGGCATGGGTTGCCATTTCCTTCTCCAATGCATGAAAGTGAAAAGTCAAAGTGGAGTCGCTCAGTCATATCCGACTCTTAGCGACCCCATGGACTGCAGCCCACCAGGCTCCTCCATCTATGGGATTCTCCAGGCAAGAATACTGGAGTGGGGTGCCATTGCCTTCTCCACCACCTCATATGAACTGATTCAAATGCATTCTTTTTAATAGCTGAGTAATATTCCATTGTGTATATGTACCACAGCTTTCTTATCCATTCATCTGCTGATGGACATCTAAGTTACTTCCATGTCCTAGCTATTGTAAACAGTGCTGCGATGAACATTGGGGTACATGTGTTTCTTTCAATTCTGGTTTCCTCAGTGGGATTGCTGGGTCATATGGCAGTTCTATTTCCAGTTTTTTAAGGAACCTCCACACTGTTCTCCATAGTGGCTCTACTAGTTTGCATTCCCACCAACAGTGTAAGAGGGTTCCCTTTTCTCCACACCCTCTCCAGCATTTATTATTTGTAGACCTTTTGATAGCAGCCATTCTGACTGGCATGAGATGGTACCTCATTGTGGTTTTGAGTTGCATTTCTCTGATAATGAGTGATGTTGAGCATCTTTTCATGTGTTTTTTAGCCATCTGTATGTCTTTGGATAACTGTCTGTTTAGTTCTTTGGCCCATTTTTTGATTGGGTTATTTGTTTTTCTGGCATTGAGCTGCATGAGCTGCTTGCATATTTTTGAGACTAATTCTATGTCAGTTGCTTCATTTGCTATTATTTTCTCCCATTCTGAAGGCTGCCTTTTCATCTTGCTTACAGTCTCCTTCATTGTGCAAAAGCTTTTAATTAGGTCCCATTTGTTTATTTTTGCTTTTATTTCCATTACTCTGAGAGGTGGGTCATAGAGGATCTTGCTGTGATTTATGTCAGAAAGGGTTTTGCCTATGTTTTCCTCTAGGAGTTTTATAGTTTCTGGCCTTACATTTAGATCTTTAATTGATTTTGAGTTTATTTTTGTGTATGGTGTTAGAAAGCATTCTATTTTCAATCTGTTACAGGTGGTTGACCAGTTTTCCCAGCACCACTTGTTAAAGAGATTGTCTTTTCTCCATTGTATATTCTTGCCTCCTTTATCAAAAATAAGGTGTGCGTAGGTGTGTGGGATTTCTATTTTGTTCCACTGATCTACATTTCTGTCTTTGTGCCAGTACCATACTGTCTTGATGACTGTGGCTTTGTAGTAGAGCCTGAAGTCAGGCAGGTTGATTTCTCCAGTTCTAGTCTTCTTTCTCAAGATTTCTTTGGCTATTCATGGGTTTTTTTGTGTTTCCATACAAATTGTGAAATTATTTGTTCCAGTTATGTGAAAAATACCATTGGTAGCTTGATAGGGATTGCATTGACTCTATAGATTGCTTTGAGTTCAAGTCCTTTATTTGAGGACCATGTGATACAGAAACAAAAGAATGATCTCTCAGTCATGTTCGACTCTTTGCGACCCTATGAACTGTAGCCCACCAGGCTCCTCTGTCTATGGGATTCTCAGGCAAGAATACTGGAGTGGGTTGCCATTTCCTTCTCCAGGGGATCTTCCCTACCCAGGGATTGAACCTGGGTCTCCCTCATTGCAGGCAGATCCTTTACCATCTGAGCCACAAGGGAATATCAGAGAACTTATGTTCAATTCCCCGTCTACCACATATTAATTCATTGTTAAGAGTTTCTCCTCCAAATGATAAATAATGCCATATAAAGTGTTGCAGACAGACGCTTTACCATCTGAGCCACTAGGGAAGCCCATTTGAAGATTAAGAGATATAAAAACACATCACGAATTTGCAATCCCACTGCTGGGCATACACACTGAGGAAACCAGAAGGGAAAGAGACACATGTACCCCAATGTTCATTGCAGCACTGTTTATAATAGCCAGGACATGGAAGCAACCTAGATGTCCATCAGCAGATGAATGGATAAGAAAGCTATGGTACATATACACAATGGAGTATTACTCAGCCATTAAAAAGAATACATTTGAATCAGTTCTAATGAGGTGGATGAAACTGGAGCCTATTATACAGAGTGAAGTAAGCCAGAAGGAAAAACACCAATATAGTATACTAACGCATGTATATGGAATTTAGAAAGATGGTAACAATAACCTGGTGTACGAGACAGCAAAAGAGGCACTGATGTATAGAACAGTCTTATGGACTCTGTGCGAGAGGGAGAGGGTGGGAAGATTTGGGAGAATGGCATTGAAACATGTAAAATATCATGTAAGAAACGAGTTGCCAGTCCAGGTTCGATGCACGATACTGGATGCTTGGGGCTAGTGCACTGGGACGACCCAGAGGGATGGTATGGGGAGGGAGGAGGGAGGAGGGTTCGGGATGGGGAACACATGTATACCTGTGGTGGATTCATTTTGATATTTGGCAGAACTAATACAATTATGTAAAGTTTAAAAATAAAATAAAATTAAAAATAGAAAGAAAAACATAAATGCACTTTGCAGATGATTAAATAGTGGGACAAAGAAATTATATAAATTGTCCAAAGTAACACACTACTTATGAGAATAATCCAGGTCTTCTGACTTGGGTAATGATAACACATTGATGGATTGTTGACAGTGTTTCAGGCATTCTGCTAAGCCCTCAATAGACACATTTAATCTCATTTAGAGGATGAGATGGCTGGATGGCATCACCAACTCCATGGACATGAGTTTGGGTAAACTCCAGGAGTTGGGAATAGACAGGGAGGCCTGGCGTGCTGCGATTCATGGGGTCACAAAGAGTCAGACACGACTGAGTGACTGAACTGGACTGAACTGGTTCTTAATACTGTTATTAATATACTCATTTCCTAAAGAAGAGACTAATCTTTAAATGGTTAATACACTTGTCAATGCCACAAACATAGTAAGTGGCAAACATGTATTCAATTCAATGAAAGTTCACCTAACTAGAAAGCAGAGCTCTTGTAGCTAAGTCAGCAGATCTCAAATTTCCATACCAAGAATCAGATTAAAAATAATAACCCACATGATCCATCTTTAGGTTTGAGAACCATTGTTTGGGGCAATTACCTCATTTAACATCTGGAAAACACAGAGCACATTCCTGGAACAAGGAAGCTATTTCTTAATTCTTTCCTCCTAATACGGTTTATCTGAATTGTTCTGCCATCCCATGGGGATGGGGGAAAGAATGAGAGAGGTTGCAGGTGGGAACCAGGCATAGGTTAATATACAGTGCAGTGAAACGGTAGAAGCACAAAGAGCATGCAGTGACTTTGGTGGTGGTGGTGGGGGGCGGTGGGAGTTCACACATACAATCAACTGAAAACATTTCCCATCAAAGCAAAGCTAACCTTACCAATGGTCATGCTTACATGAATTTAACCACAGACTGACATAAAAATGTACTTCTTTTTTCTTGTAAGGCTGCCCTGGTTGTCAGTTTTAACCTAATTTCCCCTAAATCAAAATAGGATCGAGGTGTGAAGAAATCTATCCCTCTCCATAGAAGCCTCATAGTGTCCCATGTCGGCTTTAATTTGTGTAAGACAATACATTTCATAATCTGTAGTCACTTTAAAAATAAACATTTCTTGCTTTACAGCGGGGTAGTGTGAGAAAACTAAGTTCTTTTCCCAACTTTGGTGAACAACACAAGAGTGTTACCAAGTAAAGGGCTTGATGCCCAGTGAACATAGAAGCCAACATTATAGCATCAGCTTTTGAGAAAAAACTTTATTGCTGGCAAAGAGACAGAAGGCACAGTTCATATCTGTGTCTCAGATTTGGGTTTTGGTCAAACGTCTCTGAATTAGAGGAGGAGGGCTGTTATGTGGAAGTGCTGGCAAGCAGGTTGCATCGGAGGGCTTAGAACTTGGCCCTTTAGAGGAAGATATGATAAAGGTGCTTCAGCACCAGCTCTTCCTGGACACTGGACCCTTCACTTCTGAGACAATTCTGACATTCAGATCATTTCCAAGTTCTTTGGCTCTGCGAGGGTGGAAACACTGGCTCCAGGCATTGTTTGAGGCCAAAATTTCTCCTCTGTGTGTGCTTCAGCTACATGACTGATGGTTTTCTGTTGTCTCTGAAAAACAACTCAGTATCTTATTAGAAAATGGACCAGTTTAGGACTGGTTCTAAGGTTACAAAAGGAACCTCTGGTCTTAAAAATGTATTTAATTAGCTGAAGTCGCTCACCCTGGGAACTGCCCACTTTCTATCCCTATATGATAGCACTTTCTGGCTTCACACATGAAAAGACGGCTGGGAGATTATCCCTGAGACAGCATCTCCTTGGCTACATTGGTACCATTTTTCTTCTGAGTGAGTTTCAGTCAGATACATGTATCCCTAAAATAATGGACTAAGTGTCCTCTTTCTTTATACCATTCTCCAAATTGACAGCTAATGAGATACATATTTCTCCTACAGAAGGAAGTCATCAGTTTTAGAACAACAATCCTGGTTATGCAACCTCCCTCAACCACACAAGGGACTGTCTTCAAGGCAGCTGGCTAAGAGTTGGAGACCCAGATGCCCATAAACTCTCCTGCCTTCCTGACTAAATGAAAGTTTACTAAAGCAAATTTTAGCAATTGGCTGAAAAAAGAAAGTATAATCATAGAAGAACTTGAAAAGGTTATGAATACTCTATTGCTTGGAGAAGGAAATGGCAACCCACTCCAGTATTCTTGCCTAGAAAATCCCATGAACAGAGCCCAGCAAGCTACAGTCCATGGGGTTGCAAGAGTCGGACACAACTTAGCAACTAAACCACCACCACCACCACTCTATCAAACATCAGGTTTTAAGTGGATGTTCTTCCAAACATTCAAAAAAAAGATTAGGAAAACTTTATATTAAATATATAGGGCATAGAAAAGATAGAAAGGGTCTTAACTCATTCTCAAGGCTAGCATAATTTTCTAGTTTCATAACACCTATGTACGTAGATATAAAAGTCCTAAATAAGATATGGATAAATCTAATATAGCACTTTATTAAAAGGAACAATACACTTACAAAGTAAGGTTTTTCCAAACAACGGAAGGCTGATTCACTTCTGCTCATTAGCAAGTCTATCAGTGCAATTCAGCACATCAATATAGTAAATTAATGTATATATATACATATATAATATATTCTTATATAGTCATCTCAGTGTATGTTACAAAGGATTCAATTCCTCAGCATCCCATTTAAGATTGTAACATTAGAAGTAACCCTTCTAAAATCAAGAATAAGCACAGAGATGTCCTATCCATAGCACTCTTCAAATTTGTGCTGCTGGTCCTCACCAGTATAATTAAATGAGAAAAAGAATTTAGAGGCATAAATATTTGAAAGTGATCCAATCCTAGACCTACCTGTACTCAGATTCACTATCATAGGTGGGCCAATCTCTGCGGTATTGGTTCCTTTTCAGCTGGTGTCCAGCTAAATCCAAAAGATGGCAGGCAGAGTAGGAGACTGATTGGAGAGTGGGGAAAGGGAGAAGCCTAGGTATTTTTCCCACCTCCTTTCAGCCTTGTACAGCTTCTCTGGCAGCAGCTTTTTTGTTTGTTTGTTTTGATTTTTGTTTTAATTTTTCTTAGTTTTATTGAGTAGTAACTGAAATATACCACTGTATAAGTTTAAGGTGTACAACATGATGGTTTAATTTGCATACATTCTGAAATTATTACCACAATAGGTTTACTTAATATCCATCATCTCATAAGGTAAAATAAAAAGAAAAGGAAAAAAACTCTCCTTGTGATGAGAACTCTTAGGCTCTACTTTCTTAACAACTTTCCTATGAATCATACAGCAGTAATAACTATAGTTATCACATCGTAGTGAAGCTAATTTTTAATGGGAATTAAGATTTGAGAATCAAGATAGAGGAGAAAGAGTAGTTATCATAAGCTTACAATTGCTGTCCCTGTTTTTAAGATTTCTGGTCCTATTTTCTATTTTCTCTACATATCAGGTCATTTTTGGTTTCACTTGCTGTGTTTTCCAGAGTGAAATTTGGTTAAACAATTTCACTGTGACCTCTAACCTTCAAGGATCTCTGTCTAATTTGATCCTCCTTTCCCATATTATGCAAAACAGATATGCTACTCAAAAATTCCAAGTATTAAATAAGTCCTGAGTTTTTCTGAGTGGTGTCACAAAAATATTCCATCTAGCTTTTCTCCAAGTTCACGATTCCCATGTTCAACAAGATTTTAAGAGTTGCTTGGAAATTTTATTTATCTTTTAACTGTTTATAGATTTCTGCCTTCTGCAAATTTTGTACACATAGCATATTGTCTGATTTTCCACATTTCCCCTGAAAACCCTTTCCTCCTATATGACTGAAATTATTCATCATTTCTGATTTGCCTTCTCTGTCACCATTTGTTACTTCCCTACAATCTTGATTCTCACTTTACTGTTTGATTTCATCTGCTCTCCTTTATGTCACCAAAGATAACTTAGCCCTAAGTCATAGGATTTTTGTTCATGATCTAAAACAACTATTCTTATTACAAATTTTAAGCATGAATTTTAAAAAATGTGCCTGAAACTTACACAGTATTATATGTTACTTTTATCTCTATAAAGGTGGAAAATAAAGAATCCCATTTTACTCAGAAAATCCCATTTACATGTAAATATTTAACGCATACATAAATTAACTCATCTAAGATTTCAAATCCACTAGTAGGAGAGCCTAGACTTAAATCCACATATTATTGCTATAGCTTAAAGGGAAGGGAGAAAGGTGGTCTGCTGGTTAGAATAGGAAAGGAACAAAGTAAACCAAGGTTTTGGTGTCAATAAATGATTCACCAAAGTCAGGAGGCAATTTATTCATAAAGAGCTGTAATAACTGACAGACCAGAAAGATTCTAACCAGAAGCAAAATTTGGAAGGTATCTAAAATTTAAAGTCATGATAAAAATGCGTATCTAAAGGATAGCATATAAAGAGATAAAAGAAAGTTAATGGAGAAACTATACATAGCCCCCAAAGAACAAATACCCTGAATTTGTCACCATCCTTATTTTATTACTATTACATCTGCCTTTAAAACACCATTTCTGTGCCCAGCAACAAAAATCAAAGGACAATGAAATGTCGGAGAGTTAAACAAGGGCTGTCACTTTCACATGCTACAAAGAAATCAAAAAGAAACACTAAGAAAATAGCAGCTTTTCTCCTACATGACTCCCACGGGACTGGCCCACCAAGCTTCCAGCTTTTTGAGGGTGAGCTGGTCCCTAGGCTCCATTAACCCTGCCTCTTCTCTTTATCTTTTCAGTCTAGTAATGTGGCTTCCTGCTGTTAATAACGCCTGGGTTATCTCGTCACTGCTGATGTGGTTTTTTAAGGGTCCCTTCACCTCTATAACCACTTTATTGTTTCACATTCCATTTGTGGTAAATATTTAAGTGGCTTCTATCTTCCCAATAAGAATGGCTATACAAAAAGTTGTGTTTGTAAATTCTACAGTTTTCTTCTAGACTATCCAAACAAATCAAATGAAAAACTGTTGAATCCAGTGTGAAAATTTAGGAAGCCAGTGATACAAGCTCAACAACAAAAATAAAGTTTATATGTCAACAATATTAAATCAGAAAACATAATGGAAACATTTATTCCATTCAAAAGCATAGCAATTAAGCTCATTAATACCTGAGAATAACACTCAAAAGAAATATGTAAAGCCTACATAAAGCAAACTATCAAACTTTATTGCAAGGCAGAAAGGTAGATCTAAATATAAAGATACATCATGTTCCTGAATGTGAAACTTCAACAGTATAAAGCTGTCATTCTTCCCCAATTAATCAATACATCTGGCCAATCCTAATAGAATAGTTTGTGGGACTTAAAAATCAGATTTAAAAGTTCATGGTGACAAAGCACAAGATTGCCAAAAATATTTGGAAAGAGAAGAACAATGAGAGAGGATCAATCCTCAGTGCTGTTAAGACATATGATAAAGCTATGGTTTCTAAAACACTGTAGCAATGCCAATGGGGGGAAAATAGTCTAGAAAACTGTGTGTGTGTTTTTGTGTGTGTGTGTGTGTGTGTGTATGTGTGTATGTATGTAATTAAGAATTTCCAAATCAATAATTGAATTTGAAACAAATGACTCCTCTAGGAAAAGATAAAATTAGATCCCTATCTCAGAACTTATGCAAAAGTTAATTTTGTCTTGTCTAAAAAGTAAACTATGAAAAGAAACTGAATAGAACAAAATATAAAGAATTATTTTTATCTCAGTAGGAAAGATATTCTGAATTGACATATAAAGTCCAGAAGCCATGAGAAAAGACTGACCAATATATGATACATACACATATAAGATTTTAAATTCTGTATTAGTAAAAGATACATATAATATTAAAGAGAAGCAACAGACTTAGAGAAAATATTTGTAACATATATAACAAATAATTGCTATTAGAATATTTAAAGGACTCTTGCAAATCAATAAGAAAAAATCAACAATCCAACAAGAAAATGGGCAAAAGATATGAATTATCAGCACGCAAAAGCACAAATAGTCAGTGAGCATAAGAAATTATTCTCTGCTTCTTGAGTAATCATAGAAATATATACTAAAGCAGCCATTTATTTTTATTATTTCCCTAAATGTCTCCTAATAAACATTTAAAAGATTGGTAACTGGAAGTTGTGGAGAAGATTCAAGGAAATATGCATTATTATTATATATTGTTGATGGGAGTAAAAATTGGTAGTCCTTTTAAAAGGTAATTAGTGTAAGCAAATGAGGTATTACCTCATTTGTGAACTGGCATAAATATCCTTAATTTATAGGATGGGGTGAGGATTAAATGAGACAATATTTAGACACTGCTTTAGCCCACTTCCCTTATGATCAATTAACAAACTGGGTTTATTAATTTGTTCATTCAAGGTAAGGGATGATAGCCTTCCTAAGTCACAGCTGTCTCACTCCTTGCCCCCAGTTGGAGTTTCACTGATAGCCCATGGCTTCCCAGTACCTAGCTCAGTGCTTGGCATATACAGGTGATTAATAGTGATAATGTACAAGAATAATAATAGCTACTATTATTATTGAGAGTCTAACATGCGTCTATCAGTCACTGTACCAGGCACTTTATATATTTACACACACAAATAACTGCATGAAATCCTTCTTTATACCCTACAGAAGGGAGTTTGTGACAGTCTGTGTGTTGTTCACCAGGTCTTTCCCACTCTCCGTGATAGTAAAGCAATTCCTGGTCCCTTGTGGTTGAGTGGGTCAGTGACTGATTCTGGCCAGTATGTTATGAGCAAAAATGATAAAAATGCTCCTCTAGATCTCTTTTTCCCTCTCCCATAGCAATGGGAAATGTTCCAAATATTGGCTGCTCTGTGGTTCTGGAGGACAGCCCATGTGGTATAGAGAACTTAGCCAGCAATGAAGGACATGTAGCTTAAGAAGGAAACAAACTTTTGTCATTTCAGGCTATTGAGATATGGGGGTTCTTACCCCCAAATGTATAATGTAATCTATCAAGACAGTATTATTATTTCAAATATATACAGATAAGAAAATTGAGTTTCAGAAATATAAAGAAAATGCCCAAGGTCATGTAATTAGTTAATAATAGAATCTAGATTATAATTCATATATATCTTAACTCCCAAGCACTTGACCTTAACCCTTAATCTATAGAGGTTCTCAATGACTGCTGAATGGATATATGCATGAATAAATGAGTAAAAAGAAATTTATTTTATAAACTTGGATATACATATTATTTTAGTATTACACTCTGGGTATATTCTGCATGCATTATCACTGCCCAGGTCTGATTCTAAGCACAGCTACTATCAAGCATACATTCCCTCTGTATTCCACTTGACCTAGGGAACCAGGGAGATGGAGGGAGAAAAGAAAAAAACAGAGAAACTATACCAGACATCTTGCCTTCTGGCTTCCCCCCAGAGTAAGCCTTGACTTTGACATCCCCAGCCTGATGTAGAAACTGCTCCAGTGGTACCAACACAACTCTCATGAGCTTAATCTATGTGCTATAGTAATCACTATCACAAGAAACTTGGAGAAACATGCTCTCCTTGTAGTTACCAAAAACAAAAGCTGTGCTATCAGGTAATAATAGTCTTATAATACGTGCAGATAATTCACAATACCAGCAACCACACAGGACACTAACAATCATCTGTATTTGATAAACAATCAGAATGTAAGGCTCTTTTTGACTAAGTAATGTGCTGACAATGAGTAAATTGTCTCAATACTGTGAAAAACTTTTTGAAAACACCTTCCGATAATTACGTGCTTATGCTTTGACCAAATCATATGGAAGGTGTCCAGTGAGTGATATTCTCTTGGGCTGAATTGTGTCTCGACAAAGTTTATGTGTTAAAGTCCTAACCCCTAGCACCTCAGAATGTGATGTTATTTGGAAATAGGGTCATCATCAGTTCAGTTCAGTTCAGTCGCTCAGTTGTGTCCGACTCTTTGCGACCCCATGAATCACAGCACGCCAGGCCTCCCTGTCCATCACCAACTCCCAGAGTTCACCCAGACTCACGTCCATCGAGTCAATGATGCCATCCAGCCATCTCATCCTCTGTCGTCCCCTTCTCCTCCTGACCCCAACCCTCCCAGCATCAGAGTCTTTTCCAATAAGTCAACTCTTCACATGAGGTGGCCAAAGTACTGGAGTTTCAGCTTTAGCATTATCATTCAGTTCAGTTCAGTCGCTCAGTCATGTCCGACTCTTTGCGACCCCATGAATCACAGCATGCCAGGCCTCCCTGTCCATCACCAACTCCCAGAGTTCACCCAGACTCATGTCCATTGAGTCAGTGATGCCATCCAGCCATCTCATCCTCTGTCGTCCCCTTCTCCTCCTGCCCCCAATCCCTCCCAGCATCAGAGTCTTTTCCAATGAGTCAACTCTTCCCATGAGGTGGCCAAAGTACTGGAGTTTCAACTTTAGCATCATTCCTTCCAAAGAAATCCCAGGGCTGATCTCCTTCAGAATGGACTGGTTGGATCTCCTTGCAGTCCAAGGGACTCTCAAGAGTCTTCTCCAACACCACAGTTCAAAAGCATCAATTCTTTGGCACTCAGCCTTCTTCACAGTCCAACTCTCACATCCATACATGATCACAGGAAAAACCATAGCCTTGACTAGACAGACCTTTGTTGGCAAAGTAATGTCTCTGCTTTTGAATATGCTATCATCATCATAGATGTAGTTAATTAAGTTAGGACAAGATCATATTGGACCAGTATGACTGGTGTCCTTATAAAAAGGAGAAATTTGGACACAAACATACATATTCAGAGAACACTATGTGAAGAAAAAGGCAGAGACTGGGGTAATGTTTCCACAAGCTAAGGAACAACAAATATTGCCAGTTGACGACCAGATGAGAGAGAGATATGAAATAGAGTCTTCTTCATAGTTATTAGGAAGAACTAACCCTGCCAACATCTTATCTCTGATTTCTACTTTCAGAACTGTGACACAATAAATTGCTGCTATTTTAACCCACCAGGCAGTGGTATTTTGCAGGAGCAGCCCTAGGAAATTCATACAGATATTATTATATAAAATTTCAGGTCATGTTGGTTTTATAATCATAATCGAGAAAGAAAAAGGACAGCATCTTACCAGTCCTAACACTGAAAAGACAAAACACTTATTAGAGTCTTTCATCTTGAAAATACCATGTACACTTCCAAGGACAGCTCTGTACACATCAATTGCAAACATTCTTTAATTTACTCAAATTGCCTGTCTTTACCACAAGGAAAACACAGCTGGCATCCTCAGAAACTATGATAGAGTGAAAGTAATTGGGTAAAGAATTCTAAGTAATGGATTTTATTTTTTATGCCCCTTTTAAAGAAAAATTTACATCTTAGTTAAGATTTCCATGCTTATTGAGTATATCTTTAGATTAGATACAAAATTCTAACAGAAAAAGAAATATGTTTATGTTACCTTCTAGAGAGATGTAGGGGAAAAAAAAAGAAACAATTCATATAGATTACCCAGTATTACTTACTGTCCTATCCCTCTGAATCCAAGCAGGACCTTGGGTGGGTGGCTGGGGGGGGGGGGGGGGCGGGGACTTGCGTGTTTACAAAAGCCCATAGGCCTTCAAGTCCCAGAGAGTAGGCTCAAACAGTTAATGATTAGGACAAGAGTCACAGGACTCCTGGGGCTTCCCAGTTGGTGCTAGCGGTAAAGAACCTACCTGCCAATGCAGGAGACACAAGAGACATGGATTCAATCCCATGGATATGAAAATGGCAACCCACTCCAGTATTCTTGCCTGGAGACTTACACACACAGAGGAGCCTGGCAGGCTACAGCCCATGGGGTCACAAAGAGTGGGACAGGATTTAGCGACTAAACAACAATAATTCTGCATAAAGTGTAATTGAACAGTCAGCAGTTTTGAGATCAACAGCAAATTCAGTTCTGTACTTCACAGAATAGTACCAGCCCTATAAGAAAGGAAAAACAGTCTGAAAGAACTGTTATGTAGAAAGACGCAGAAAGAACTGGTAGTTACAGAGATTACACTTGGGCGAGCCATCCTTTCCTGCATCCGTTGCAGAGAAGCTGATCAGACTGAAAATGATTGATTAGTGAGAAGCTAATTAGTGCAAAAAGTTCTTTACCATATTCACTAAGCAGAGAATATGTTTAATTGGTATGGGCAGATACAGCATGCCTCTGACATAGAAGTTCTGATCACTCATTTCAACTAATTGGCTATAAATGGAAGCTTGTTTCTTAAGTAACATTAAAGATCAATTAAAAAAAAAAACAGTAAATTATAATTCATACAGATCCAAAAGTAAGCACATATTAAAGCTTTTCCTAACTCATTAATGGGTAAAATTCTATAATCTGTTCAAAGGAGAATTCAAAGAGCAGACACATTTATAGATAAGGCATGTTGAAATGAATGTGGAAAAAGAGGCAAAACTAGCTTAGTTCCTCAATGAAAGGAAGAAAGTGAATTGAATTTCTATAGGGCAGAGCTTGGAGAAGGAAATGGCAACCCACTGGAATATTCTCACCTGAGAAATCCAATGGACAGAGGAGACTGGTAGGCTATATAGCCCATGGGATTGCAAAAAGTCGTACAAGACTGAGCAACTGAGCACAGAACAGAGCTTGTATGTCTATAGACAAGAATCGTTTTTTGTTGTATCGTTATCTACAAATGTTGGAATTGTGAAATATTCCCCACAAAATCACTGTCAGATAACCTGGAAGGATGTGCTGTAGACAAAGTGTAGTTACCCACTGTAACACACATTTCCCCCTACTATCCTAATATTTGGAGATCTGCTTGAAAGAATTAGAAAATACACACAAAGCATGTCAATTCATTACTCTTCAAGCATTGTTTAAACAAGATTGCCAACATTTTAAATCTGCAACAATGAAAAGAATCATCCAAAGCAATAACAACCTCTGTCATTGGTGGCAATTTGGCCTCCCCAGGTCTCAGAGCTGCACAGAGGTGGGCCACACTAGATGTGTTCACCCTAAGAATAATTCCTACCGAGGTGATAATTCTCTCTTCCCAGGGAGTTCAGTGCTCTATCCCTTTTCATAAATATCCCTGATAATATGTTGTTTAGTCACTAAGTCGTGTCTGACTCTTTTGCGACCCATGGACTACAGCTGCCAGGCTCCTCTGTCCATGGGATTTCCCAGGCAAGAATACTGGAGTGGGTCGTCATTTCCTTCTTCAGAGAATCTTCCTAACCCAGAGATTGTACCCATATCTCCTGCATTAGCAGATGGATTCTTTTATTTTTTTTAATTTTTTAATTGAAGGATAATTGCTTTACAGAATTTTGTTGTTTTCTATCAAACTTCAACATTAATCAGCCATAGGTATACATATATCCCCTCCCTCTGGAGCCTCCCTCCCATCTCCCTCTCCATTCCACCCCTCTAAGTTGATACAGAGCCCCTGTTTGAGTTCCCTGAGACATACAGCAAATTCCCATTGGCTATCTATTTTACATATGGTAATGTAAGTTTCCATGTTACTCTCTCCATATATCTCACCCTCTCCTCCTGTCTTCTCATGTCCATAAGTCTGTTCTCTATGTCTGTTTCTCCATTGCTGTCCTGCATATAAATTCTTGTACCATCTTTCTAGATTCTGTATATATGTGTTAGTATATGATATTTATCTTATTCTTTCTGGATTACTTCACTCTGTATAATAGGCTCTAGGTTCATCCACCTTATTAGAACTGACTCAAAGGTGTTCCTTTTTATGTCTGAGTAATATTCCATTGTGTATATGTACCACAACTTCTTTATCCATTCATCTGTCGATGGACATCTAGGTTCTAGTTATTGCAAATGAACATTGGGGTACATGTGTATTTTTCAGTTTTGGTTTCCTCAGGATATATACCTAGGATTGGGAATACTGGGTCATATGGTAGTTTTTAGAGAAGGCAATGGCACCCCACTCCAGGACTCTTGCCTGGAAAATCCCATGGACGAAGGAGCCTGGTAGGCTGCAGTCCATGGGGTCTCAAAGAGTCGGACATGACTGAGCGACTTCACTTTCACTTTTCACTTTCATGCATTGGAGAAGGAAATGGCAACCCACTCCAGTGTTCTTGCCTGGAGAATCCCAGGGATGGGCGAGCCTGGTGGGCTGCCGTCTATGGGGTCGCAGAGAGTCGGACACAACTGAAGCGACTTAGCAGTAGCAGTAGCAGCATGGTGGTTTTATTGCTAGTTTTTTAAGGAATCTCCTACCGTCTTCCATAGTGGCTGTATCAATTTACATTCCCACCAACAGTGAAAGAGCGTTCCCTTTTCTCCACACCTTCTTCAGCGTCTACTGTTTGTAGACTTTTTGATGATGGCCATTCTGACTGGTGTGAAGTGATATCTCATTGTCATTTTGATTTTCATTTCTCTAATAATGAGTGATATTGAGCATTTTTTCATGTGTTTGTTAGCCTTCTGTATGTCTTCTTTGGAGAAATGTCTGTTTAGGTCTTTTTCCCACTTTTTGATTGGGTTGTTTGTTTTTCTGGTATTGAGTTGTACAAGCTGCTTGTATATTTTGGAAATTAATCCTTTGTCAGTTGTTTCATTTGCTATTTTTTTCTCCCATTCTGAGGGTTGTCTTTTCACCTTGCTTATAGTTTCCTTTGCTGTGCAAAAGCTTTTTAGTTTAATCCAGTCCCACTTGTTTATTTTTGTTTTTATTTCCATTACTCTAGGAGGTGGGTCATAGAGGATCCTGCTTTGATTTATGTCATCAGTGTTCTGCCTAGGTTTTCCTCTAAGGGTTTTATAGTTTCTGTTCTTATATTTAGGTCTTCGATCCATTTTGAGTTTATCTTTGTGTATGGTGTTATGAAGTGTTCTAATTTCATTCTTTCACATGTAGCTGTCCAGTTTTCCCAGCACCACTTATTGAAGAGGCTGTCTTTGCCCCACTGTATATTTGTCAGGTGGATCTTTACCACTGAGCCACCAGGCAAGCCCCTGAAACTCTTGAATAATTTATTTTAAAATGCTGTGTTTTATCCATTTAAATATTGAAAATTATGTCATTTGATGAGTCATCTTTATAAACATTCTTTAAATTTAATTTTATGGTCTGTTTTGTAGTGTTTAGTACATCAAATTAACTACACAAGGAGGACATTAGACTGAAGTGGTGGCCAATGTAAGCAAACTGAAACTTAAGCCTATAAATGCCTCAAGGTTAAGAGATTGAAACCAAAGGACAACCAATCACAAACAGCCAACTAATTTTTAAGCCATGGTTTCCCTGGTGGCCCAGCAGTAAAGAATCCACCTGCCAGTGCAGGAGACTCAAGTTCGGTTCCTGGTTGGGAAGATCCCCTGGAGAAAGAAATGACAACCCACTCCAGTATTCTTGTCAGGATAATCCCATGGACAGAGGAGCCTGGTGGGCTACAGTTCAAGGGGTCACAAAGAGCTGGACATAACTGAGCACACACACATGCAGCCAAATAATTTCCTTTCCTAGCTTCCATACCTTCTCTATACACAAAGTCTTTCTCCTGGCTCCTATTGGAGGAGCACTCCTAACCATTACCATTCTGGTGCAGCCCAGTTTGAATCAAATTTTATTCAAATAAACTCCCAGAAAGGTTAATGCCTCAGTTTATCTTTCAGTTCTGTTCACTCAGTCATGTCCAACTCTTTGCAACCCCCTGGACTGCAGCACGCCATCACCAACAGGTGATCCCTGTCCATCACCAACTCCTAGAGCTTGCTCAAACTCATGTCCATGGAGTTGGTGATGCCATCCTACCATCTCATCCTCTGTCATTCCCTCCTCCTCCTGCCTTCCATCTTTCCCAGCATCAGGGTCTTTTCCAGTCAGTCAGTTCATCCTATCAGGTGGCCAAATATGCTGATGATGGAGCTTCAGCTTCAGCATCAGTCCTTCCAGTGAATATTCAGGGTTGATTTCCTTTAGGATTGACTGTTTGGATCCCCTTGCAGTCCAAGGGACTCTCAAGAGTCTTCTCCAACACCACAGTTCAAAAGCAACAATTCTTTGGCACTCAGCTTTCTTTATGGTCCAACTCTCATTTATCTTTACACAACTGTTAACACTTTCTCTGCATTTTACATTTTACCTATATTTGTTTCATTACCTCTCTGAACATTATGAATTTTAAATTAAATCACCCAAAGGCAAGTTTATCTACTTGCTTATTTTAAACCTTAGAATGTTATCTTTCACTCAAGTTTTATGCATTTTTTTTTTTTCTGTTAAGAAAGAGACAACAGGCCCAAAATGGAGTCACAGGTGCTAAACCCATGTGACCAAATCAACATTTAATACCTAACCTAACTGTAGACTCAACCTCCCTCAGGAGTATAATCTTAATCATCCAGTCTAGAATTTCCTTGTCAGCACTAAGGAAGCAATTCCCTGATAGACTTTTTTCATCCTGTAAAGGAAGATGACCTTATCTGAAACAATCCATACTTTTCCCCCTTCTGCCTATAAAAGTCTTCCATTTTGTGCAGTCCTCAGAATATCCATATAGGATATTTCCTGATTCTTGAATCACTGAATAAAGCCAATGAGATCTTCAAATTTACTGAGTTGACTTTTTTAACAGACTTGCTGGCAGCAGTGGGATCAAAGGAGACTACACCAGCTTTGGGACAATGAGAAACACTGGCATAGTAGCCATGAACCCTTTTGAGTTCTGTCTTCTGAGGCCCAGGTGTTAAGTTCCTCTCAGTTCTGAGCTTAGCTGTCTGCATCTAGCTCCCAGTCTAACTGGCTTTTCACAGTTCCCCATTTCTTGGGAACCCAAGCTCTTGATTCTGTCCCTGATTCCACAGTGGGAACTACCGGTGGCAGCTGTAGTCCCTCCTTTTTTTGGAATCAGCCCACAGTTCTCATCCTTTCTGGTCTGCTGGTTCAGGTCTTTTCTCAATCCCAAGATTCCACATTGGAATCTGTTGGTGGTAACTGGCCAGAGTCAGACTGAATCTGATTTAAACACTGGACTGGGTCCATCTTTAAAAATGGTTTGGGTCCAGAACTAAACTGAGGTCAGACTAGGTTTGACTTGAGCTGAAGTGGGTCCAGTAAGGGCCACTGCTAATGGGAATCTCAGAAGCTGAAAAAAAAAAGGGGGGAGGGTGCAGAATTGATGAACCTTGGTTGAGCATTTCAAAGCTGTTAGAGTGCTTGCCCGCTCACTCTAAGACTCCTGCCATGTTAGAGTAAGTTGATTACAGAATGAGTTAAATTGACTCTAGGGCATCCACCAACCTCAAGAAAATTTCTGTACAACAAGATACTGTGTGTGAAATCATGCACAATTCCCAATTCTGAGAGGGATGAGTGGCACATCCCTCTCAGATATTAGTTTGGCTCCAAAAGACCCAAAGGTTTAACTAAAAGAGACAGAATCCTTAAAGTCTAAAGAGTTAAGCACGCCACCTTCCAGAATATTTGCTTATTTTATGTCTAAGAATTAGAGCCCTAGAAGCAATAAATATCTACAAAATGGCAAAATATTACTAAAAACAGCCTAGAATCAGACAAGGTCATTATTTTGTGTCATGAGAACATAGGTTGGTAACCATCAATTTGGGAACCTCCAAAAATACTGAGACAGAAATGAGGGGTTACATCCTATTTGTGGTTAGATATGGCTGGACAGAAACATGGGTTAAACTCCATTTGCAGTTAAGGGTCCTACCAAACTGTTGTCAGCACTCAGGGAAATAACCATGGCCATTACGAGGAATGTTTCAATTAGATAAGATCATTTAGGAAGTGCGCTTGAAAGTTAAGGTTCTCAGATTAAGCAAGCAGAGTGGGATACCTATTTTAATCGGTATGCAGAAGCCTCCAAAAGTTTTCAGAATTCCAAAATAGCTTCATTAAAAGATTCATTGCAAAGGTTAGTGAAAAATTAATGATATAAGAGGTACCTAAACAAATAAGCCTGATGTAACTCCTACTGCTTCCCTCTATCCTCATTTATTTGAGAATTCATTCTAGTAATATGTCTGAATTGCTTTTGGTAGTGATGGTGGTTAGTTGCTGAATTGCCTTTGCATGACTATAAACAAAAGTCCACCAAATTAATGACCTTGGAGACATCTCCATATCTACTCTTAAGGAAAAGGTCCCATATAGATGCTCCCCCAATTTGATTTTATATTTCAATGTGGGATTTTACATTTCAGTGTTTCAATTTTATGATTCAATGTTATTCTCCTAAAGAGACAAGGGAAAACAAAAATTAAAATGAAAGGAAAATGTTGCCAATTTCTAGTAGATACCAAAGCTGCAGATGGGGACCCAGGAAAACAGGCAGAAACTAACAGTGAGAATTATTACTGAAGTCAGCTCTCCTAAATGTATAGTACCCAATAGAGAGAGGAAAATGAAATATCTTTTGCATCCATCCTCTTTGGGGATGTCTCTAGAGTCCAAGGAAAACCATGTACCTCTGACTGGGATGTAAACCCACACAGCTGAAACTCGAACCTAGCTAAAATCCAGTTTGGGACTTGAACCCATGGTCTTTTAGCTGAGGTCATACACTCGTTTTCAGGACTTAATGAAGCTCAGGCTCTTGATGTCTCATGGCAGAAGGATTCTCTGAGAGACAAAGTGATAGGTAAGAATTGGATTCATTTAGAGAGCAACACTCCACAGATTGAGCGTGGGCCATTTCAGGAAAGAGTGGCATTGAAATATGGTGTGGTTAATGAGTGGGAGGATTATTCCAACTATTCCAAGGGAGGAGTGGAGAATTCCAGGAATTGGGCCACTGACCACTGTTTATCCTTTGAGGACTGGCCTCAGAACTTTCATGACACTGGTGGTTGTGTTATGTAGCTTGCTGAAATTTTGCAATGAATGTATATTGAGGCTCAGAGTATAGTGGAATTCAACTTGTTTGCCATCTTGGATTTATCTGGCTCTAATCAGTAGAAGTGCCAAATAGATTCAAGGGATTAGATCTGATAGAGTGCCTGAAGAACTATGGATGGAGGTTCCTGACATGGTACAAGAGGCAGTGATCAAGACCATCCCCAAGATAAAGAAATGCAAAAAGGCAAAATGGTTGTCTGACAAGGCCTTACACATAGCTGAGAAAAGAAGAGAAGCTAAAGGCAAGGGACAAAAGGAAAGATATACCCATTCGAATGCAGAGTTCCAAAGAATAGCAAGGAGAGATAAGAAAGCCTTCCTCAGTGATCAATGCAAAGACATAGAGGAAAACAATAGAATGGAAAAGACTAGTGATCTCTTCAAGAAAATTAGAGATAACAAGGGAATATTTCATGCAAAGATGGATACAATAAAGGACAGAAATGGTATGGATCTAACAGAAGCAGAAGATATTAAGAAGAAGTGGCAAGAATACACAGAAGAAATACACAAAAACATCTTCATGACCCAGATAATCACGATGGTGTGATCACTCACCTAGAGCCAGACATCCTGGAATGTGAAGTCAAGTGGGCCTTAGGAAGCATCACTATGAACAAAGCTAGTGGAGGTGATGGAATTCCAGTGATGCCATTTCAAATCCTAAATGATGATGCTGTGAAAGTGCTGCACTCAATATGCCAGCAAATTTGGAAAACTCAGCAGTGGCCACAGGACTGGAAAAGGTCAGTTTTCATTCCAATCCCAAAGAAAGGCAATGCCAAAGAATGCTCAAACTAACGCACAAGTGCACTCATCTCACATGGTAGAAAAGTAATACTCAAAATTCTCCAAGCCAGGCTTCAACAGTATGTGAACCGTGAACTTCCAGATGTTCTAGCTGGATTTAGAAAAGGCAGAGGAACCAGAGATCAAATTGCCAACATCCACTGGATCATCAAAAAAGCAAGAGAGTTCCAGAGAAACAACTATTTTTACTTTATTGACTATGCCAAAGCCTTTGACTGTGTCATAACAAACTCTGAAAAATTCTTCAAGAAATGTGAATACCAGACCACCTGATCTGCCTCCTGAGAAATCTGTATGTAGGTCAAGAAGCAACAGTTAGAACTGGACATGGAACAACAGACTGGTTCCAAATCAGGAAAGGAGTACGTCAAGGCTGTGTATTGTCACCCTGCTTATTTAATTTACATGCGGAGTACATTATGCAAAATGCCAGGCTGGATGAAGCACAAGCTGGAATCAAGATGGCAAGGATAAATGCCAATAACCTCAGATATGCAGAAGACACCACCCTTATGGCAGAAAGAGAAGAACTAAAGAGCCTCTTGATGAAAGTGAAAAAGGAGAGTGAAAAAGTTGTCTTAAAGCTCAACATTCAGAAAACTCAGACCATGGCATCTGGTCCCATCACTTCATGACAAATAGATGGGGAAACAATGGAAACAATAAGATACGTTGTTTTGGGGGGCTCCAAAATCACTGCAGATGGTGACTGCAGCCATGAAATAAAAAGACGCATACTCCTTGGAAGAAAAGCTATGACCAACCTAGACAGCATATTAAGAAGCAGAGACATTACTTTGCCAACAAAGGTCCGTCTAGTCAAGGCTATGGTTTTTCCAGGGGTCATGTATGGATGTGAGGGTTGGACTATAAAGAAAGCTGAGCGCCGAAGAATTGATGCTTTTGAACTGTGGTGTTGGAGAAAACCTTTGAGAGTCCTTTGAACTGCAAGAAGATTCAACCAGTCAATCCTAAAGGAAATCAGTCCTGATATTCATTGGAAGGACTGATGCTGCAGCTGAAACTCTAATACTTTGGCCACCTGATGCGAAGAACTGACACACTGGAAAAGACCCTGATCCTGGGAAAGACTGAAGGCAGGAAGAGAAGGGGATGACAGAAGATGAGATGTTTGGATATCACCGACGCAATGGACATGAGTTTGGGTAGGCTCTGGGAGTTGGTGATGGACAGAGAATCCTGGTATGCAGCAGTCCATGGGGTCGCAAAGAGTTGGACACAACTGAGTGACTGAACTGAATAAATCAGTTTATGCTGTGTCCTTGGGCTATGTCATTCTTTTAAAGTTTGCGCCCTATCCTGTTCTCTCCTGTTTCACATGGAGTTGTTTAATACTGCTAGGAATACTTAACTCTTTATGCCAGCTGAAACCTGACAAGATATTTTAAAGTTTTGTTTTGTTTTTTAAGAAGCTCCGTGGTCAGAATTTGGTCAGAAACTGGCAGCTAATATTCAGAGCCTGATAGAAATTATTTTTTTCTTTCCTCTCTTCAGCTTAAACGAAACTACATTCCCAGAGAGGAAGAAAAAAAAAAAAAAAAAAAACTTTTTAAAGCCTTTATGAAAGGGTTTACTAAAACATTCCAAAGGCAAATAGTTTCTAAATCCAGACTATAGAAATCTTTTGATTTCCATTTTATCTAGAAATCTTTTCCCTAATATAAAAAACACAATTTAAAGATGTTGTTGGATGCATGGGTCAACCTATGATGCCATTTAAGCTGCAATCCAATTCTTTGAGGAATTGAGAGGAACTGTTTTATCTTACGAATCTTCACAAAACTAGAAATGCAACTCTAGAGGCATCAAAGTTCACCTATTTTTACCAACTCAAAAACTTTCCTCATGTATCTCAAAAGGCTTGCAAGTTTTACAAACTTCTGGCCTTAGGAAACCAAAGAGCTGGAAATACTGGCTATCTTTGTCTCATGTCACATGTAGTTTTTGTGGGTGCTGTGTGCTGTGTTCAGTAGCCTCAGTTGTGTCCAACGCTTTGCAACCCCATGGACTGCAACCCACCAGGTGCCTCTGTCCATGAGATTCTCCAGGCAAGGATACTGGAGTAGGTTGCCATGCCCTCTTCCGGGGATCTTCTCTACCCAAGGACTGAACCTGAGTCTCCCACGTCTCCTGCATTGCAGGCAGATTCTTTACCACTGAGCCACCAGGGAAGACTCTTTTGTGGGTAGTCTAATATTTTTTTGTTAAGAATAAGTAAATTAAATATATGTAAGCAGGATAAGAAGTTTTTATGTGAACTTTGCAAATAGTTCACAAATCTTTTTGGTAACCTGAATCCTTAAAGTTTCCCTTAGTTAAATTAAATGATGGATACTTATTAAATATCTAGATGATTTCCAAGTAAGATAAAATACTGAAACATTAATTATTGAACATAGATTTATCCATTTGGGTCTTAATTTTACAGAGAAACTAAATATATATGAGTCTAGTAGTAAACATATTTTGTGCCACATTGAAAAGTTTGTTATGAGAACGCATATGTTCTTAAAAAATATAAAATACATTTTCTTCTGTGTAAGAAATTGTGAAAGATTCTTTATCTTTTAAAATAATCTGCCTAGGAAACAAAGATTCTGTGTTTTGGCAAAAAAAAATTTTCTGCATTGTCTTTATCAGGTCTTTGCTTACTTAAGCACACCCAATCTTCTCTATTAAAAAAGCTAAGATCATTTTTTAAAAACAACTATTTAACTTTCTGTATTTATCTGGCACAGAATGATCTCTGTTCGTTTCCAAGGCAAACCATTCAATATCACAGTAATCCAAGTCTATGCCCCAACCAGGAATGCTGAAGAAGCTGAAGTTGAATGGTTCTATGAAGACCTACAAGACCTTTTAGAACTAACACCCCAAAAAGATATCCTTTCCATTATAGGGGACTGGAATGCAAAAGTAGGAAGTCAAGAAACATCTGGAGTAACAGGCAAATTTGGCCTTGGAATACGGAATGAACCAGGGCAAAGACTGATAGGGTTTTGCCAAGAAAATGCACTGGTCATAACAAAACACCCTCTTCCAACAACACAAGAGAAGACTCTATACATGGACATCACCAGATGGTCAACACTGAAATCAGATTGATTATATTCTTTGCAGCCAAAGATGGAGAAGCTCTATACAGTGACCAAAAACAACCAGGAGCTGACTGTGGCTCAGACCATGAACTCCTTATTGCCAAATTCAGACTGAAATTGAAGAAAGTAGGGAAAACCACTAGACCATTCAGGTATGACCTAAGTCAAATCCCTTATGATTATACAGTGGAAGTGAGAAATAGATTTAAGGGACTAGATCTGATAGATAGAGTGCCTGATGAACTATGGAATACGGTTCCTGACATTGTACAGGAGACAGGGATCAAGACCATCCCCATGGAAAAGAAATGCAAAAAAGCAAAATGGCTGTCTGGGGAGGCCTTACAAATAGCTGTGAAAAGAAGAGAAGTGAAAAGCAAAGGAGAAAAGGAAAGATATAAACATCTTAATGCAGAGTTCCAAAGAATAGCAAGAAAAGGATAAGAAAGGCTTCTTCAGCGATCAATGCAAAGAAATAGAGGAAAACAACAGAATGGGAAAGACTAGAGATCTCTTCAAGAAAATGAGAGACACTAAGGGAACATTTCATGCAAAGATGGGCTCGATAAAGGACAGAAATGGTATGGACCTAACAGAAGCAGAAGATATTAAGAAGAGATGGCAAGAATACACAGAAGAACTGTACAAAAAAGATCTTCATGACCCAGATAATCAGGATGGTGTGATCACTGACCTAGAGCCAGACATCCTGGAATGTGAAGTCAAGTGGGCCTTAGAAAGCATCACTACAAACAAAGCTAGTGGAGGTGATGGAATTCCAGTTGAACTATTCCAAATCCTGAAAGATGATGCTGTGAAAGTGCTGCACTCAATATGCCAGCAAATTTGGAAAACTCAGCAGTGGCCACAGAACTGGAAAAGGTCAGTTTTCATTCCAATCCCAAAGAAAGGCAATGCCAAAGAATGCTCAAACTACCACACAATTGCACTCATCTCACACGCTAGTAAAGTAATTCTCAAAATTCTCCAAGCCAGGCTTCAGCAATATGTGAACTGTGAACTTCCAGATGTTCAAGCTGGTTTCAGAAAAGGCAGAGGAACCAGAGATCAAATGGCCAACATCCGCTGGATCATGGAAAAAGCAAGAGAGTTCCAGAAAAACATCTATTTCTGCTTTATTGACTATGCCAAAGCCTTTGACTGTGTGGATCACAATAAACTGGGGAAAATTCTTCAAGAGATGGGAATACCAGATCACTTGATCTGCCTCTTGAGAAATTTGTATGCAGGTCAGGAAGCAACAGTTAGAACTGGACATGAAACAACAGACTGGTTCCAAATAGGAAAAGGAGTTCGTCAAGGCTGTATATTGTCACCCTGCTTATTTAACTTATATGCAGTGTACATCATGAGAAACGCTGGACTGGAAGAAACACAAGCTGGAATCAAGATTGCTGGGAGAAATATCAATAACCTCAGATATGCAGATGACACCACCTTTATGGCAGAAAGTGAAGAGGAACTAAAAAGCCTCTTGATGAAAGTGAAAGAGGAGAGTGAAAAAGTTGCCTTAAAGCTCAACATTCAGAAAACGAAGATCATGGCATCCGGTCCCATCACTTAATGGGAAATAGATGGGGAAACAATGGAAACAGTGTCAGACTTTATTTTGGGGGGCTCCAAAATCACTACAAATGGTGACTGCAGCCATGAAATTAAAAGACGCTTACTCCTTGGAAGGAAAGTTATGACCAACCTAGATAGCATATTCAAAAGCAGAGACATTACTTTGCCAACAAAGGTTCGTCTAATCAAGCCTATGGTTTTTCCTGTGGTCATGTATGGATGTGAGAGTTGGACTGTGAAGAAGGCTGAGCGCTGAAGAATTGACGCCTTTGAACTGTGGTGTTGGAGAAGACTCTTGAGAGTCCCTTGGACTGCAAGGAGATGCAACCAGTCCATTCTGAAGGAGATCAGCCCTGGGATTTCTTTGGCAGGAATGATGCTAAAGCTGAAACTCCAGTACTTTGGCCACCTCATGCAAAGAGTTGACTCATTGGAAAAGACTGATGCTGAGAGGGATTGGGGGCAAGAGGAGAAGGGGACGACAGAGGATGAAATGACTGGATGGCATCACTGACTCGATGGACGTGAGTCTAAGTGAACTCCGGGAGTTGGTAATGACAGGGAGGCCTGGCGTGCTGCGATTCATGGGGTCGTAAAGAGTCGGACACAAGTGAGCGACTGATCTGATCTGATCTGATTTATCTGGCAAAGGGTTTAATTATCACTGTGGTTAAATGGATAATTAAGTATCCTTTCACAATGACTTATGATCCTATTTGACCAAGTGTTTTAAAACAACTTTGATATTTTTTAACAAACTTTCCAAAAATCAAATTCTAAATGAATTCAACTTTGAACTAACTGAGATTTTCCAGCGGGTCCCCAGAACATCTCAAAAGACTTGTATGTCTTCTAATAAAAAGGGAGATATTAAACTAATTAGGCTTACTTGATATCTTAAATTACTTGGAAAGAATTGTCAAATAAGAAATAATGCTAAGCCTTCTCTATGTTGTTTGTATTTGATATAGGTTGTATGTGTTCCAGAAAAATTGTGTAAAATTCCTGGAAATCTGATATGTCCTAGAATAATGCTATCAGTCATAATCCTAGTTATTATCTTAAATTTTCACAGAAATAAGCAGATTTCCTTGCTCCTTCCATTATTTAATGAACTCTTATCAGATCTTTATATATCTTATGTCACTTTCAGAGAGTTATTGTTTTACTCTGAAGCTTTGCAAGAGCATTTCTGCAAAATTAAGTCATCTGCAAGGAGATTCATGAAAAAGACTTTGACAAGTACAGATTTCTGGTATTTTAGGACCACAGAACTGAATAGTATAAGAATTTTAACTACAAAACTACAGTAATCAAAATATAAGGTACTGGCACAAAAACAGAAATACAGATCAATGGCACAGGATAGAAAATCCAGAAATAAACCCACACACCTATGGTCTAGTCATTTACCACAAAGGAGGCAAGAATATATAATGGAGAAAAGACAGTCTCTTCAGTAAGTGGTGCTGAGAAAACTGGACAACTACATGTAAAAGAACAAAATTAGAGTATTCTCTAACATTACAGAAAAATAAACTCAAAATGGATCAAAGATCTAAATGTAAGGCCAGATACTATACAACTCTTAGCGGAAAACATAGCAGATCACTCTCTGACATAAATTGCAGCAATGTCTTTTTGGATCCACCTCCTAGAGTAATGAGAATAAAAACAAAAATAGACAAGTGGGATCTAATTAAACTTAAAAGCTTCAGCACAGCAAAGGAAACCATCAACAAAGTGAAAAGACAAGCCACAGTATGGGAGAAAATATTTGCAAATAAAGTGACTAACAAAGGTTTAATCTCCAAAATATACAAACAGCTCATATACTCTATGTAAAATTAAAAAAAAAATACAAAAATGGGCAGAAGATCTAAATAGACATTTCTCCAAAGAAGGCATACAGATGGCTAAAGAGCACATGGAAAGATGCTCAGCATCACTAATTATCAGAGAAATGCAAATCAAGACTACAATGAGGTATCACCTCATACAGGTCAGAAAACACAAAAAAATACTGGAGAGGTTGTGGAGTAAAGGGTACCCTCCTACACTGTTAGTGGGAATGTAAGTTGGTACAACCACTGTGGACAACAGTGTGGTGATTCTTTAAAAAGCTAAAAATAGAGCTAACATATGATCCAGCAATCCCACTCCTGGACACATATCCAGAGAAAATCACAATTCGAAAGGATACATGCAGTCAAATGCTTATTGCAGTATTTAAAATAGCTGATACACAGAAGCAATACAAATGTCCATCGACAGAGGAATGGATAAAGAAGATGTGGTACAGTGAAATGTTAGCCATCAAAAAGAATGAAATAATGCCATTTGCAGCAACCTGAATGGACCTAGAGATTGTCATACTAAGTGAAATCAGACAAAGACAAACATCATATAATATCTCTCATATGTGGAATCTAATTTTTTTAAAAATGGTACAAATGAACTCATTTACAAAACAGAAACAGACTTGCAGATATTGGAAACAATGTATGGTTACCAGTGGAGAAACATTGGGAGGGCTAAGTCAGGTGCTTGGAATGAACATCCACACTCAACTACATATAAGATAGACAACTAACAAGAGCCTACTCTGTAGCACAGGGAATATTCTTATCCAGTATTCTGTGATAGCCTGTATGAGAAAAGAATCTAAGAAGAAATGAATATGTGTGTGTGTGTGTGTGTATATATATATATATATATATATAACTGAATCACTTTGCTGTACATCTGAAACTAACACAACATTGTAAATCAACTATACTCCAATAACATTTTTCATAAAGATCTAATGGAAAAACCAGATTCAAGCAAAACAAGTATTAACTATATGGGACTAAACGAAGTGAAAAAGATAACTTTATTTTTTATGATTTTTTGTTTGCAACATAGCTAGTTACTTAATGTTTTGTTTTTCCAAATTTAAGGAAACTTTTTTTCTTAAGCTATATATAACATGCAACAATTTGACTGAGTATACCTTTATATAGGGGTTTCACTGGTAGCTCAGAAGGTAAAGAATCTGCCTGCAATGCAGGAGATTTGAACCCGGGTTTGATCCCTGAGTCAGAAAGATCTCCTGGAGAAGGGAATGGCTACCCAGTTTAGTATTCTTGCCTGGGAAATCCCATGGACAGAGGAGCCTGGTGGGCTACAGTCCATGGATCACAGAGTCAGATACAATCGAGCGACTATTACTTTCATTTTGAGCTTCCCTGATGGCTCAGTGGGTAAAGAATCTGCCTGCAATGCAGGAGACACAGGAGACATGTGTTCTATCCCTGGGTTGGGAAGATCCCTTGTAGGAGGAAATGGTAACATACTCCAGTATTCTTGGCTGGGAAATCCCATGGACAGAGGAGCCTGGTGGGCTATAGTCCATGGGGTCACAAAGAGTGGGACATGACTTAGTGACTAAATAACAAACAAACAACAACAATATTTATAAACAAAGATGAAATATTATTTTCTCCCTACCTGATCCCTCAAGATTTTGGAAAAATATTCTTTTCATGGCAATACAGTTAGTTATTTCCATAAGCTTAATAAGAATCTATTCTCCTTGTAACAGGACACAATTAGAACATTGGCTGTACTCCCAAGACTTTGACTGGAATGGCATATTTGAGAGAGATGTGCATAGACTTAGACATGACAGTTTAAAGAAACTAAGATTGACTTTAAGGAGCCAATATAGGCCCTTGGAAAAATAGACCTGGTACCTTGCTTACCAGGTTCAGCTATGCAGTCTTAAAGTTTATATGGTTAATCACTATTTTGCAGCACTTATGTAAGTAATCAGGCCAAGTGTAACAAAAACAAATTATTTTACTGTGATTATCCTTGAAAAACAGAAATGGGGATAATTGTAGAAAGAAAAATTAAGTTTGCACCTTTGTAGATATTAAATTCTAATCCTGTTTTGAAGTTTTGCTGTATACCTGTAAATTGGACTGGATCCCACTTACTAGTTTCCTCAAATATGAGTCTCCAAACTAACAATTTTCTCCCCCTTTTTTCCTTGGGATCACTGAGAACAAGGTCTGCCCTTGAATCTCCTTGCAGGGGACTATAATAAGTCTCCTCACTACCCAAATGGCAGCCAGACTTCAGGGACTTGAACCTTAGAAGAAGGCTCCACCTGCAATCTGGCCCTAAGCAAATGTTAAAGACCTCTAAATCAAATAAACTAGAAAGAGAAGTAGCCAACATTGAGGTAGACTGGTTCCTCCCAAGATACCAGATCAAGACTTCATACTGTGGGACTTCCCTGGTGGCCCAGTGGCTAAAACCCCACGCTCCCAATCCTGGTGGCCCATGTTTGATCCTTGGTCAGGGAACTAGATCCAACATGCTACAACCAAATGTTTGAATGCTACAACTAAATATCCCATGTGCCACACCTAAAGGTCCCAACTAGACCCAGTGCAGCCAAATTATAAATACTTGAAAAGAAAAAAAGAGATTTTATACTGTAACTAAACATGAAAGCCTGTCATCTCTTTCTGTCCTTTACTCTGGCATTGGCCTGGAAAGGTAAGGCCACCACCCATATCTCCCAGGCCATTGCTAAGGGGGATAAATTTTCAGATTGCTAGATTTGTCATCAAAAAGTCTGATCTGTCCAAGATGGTTGAGAACCCCTGGTCTATTTCCTTGTCTCTGATTAACAATCGCAAACTTGGTGAACTTTACATCTGGCCTCTATGCAAAGTAAGGAACACAAGGCAAAAGTAACCAGAATCAAACTGCCTGTGCGGTCTACAAATCCTTAAACTTTTACTGGCCTCCACGACTATCAGTCCTGAGCCACAGATTCAACAGGCATTATCTGGTAGTTTCTGATTCGCTTCTTTTGGCAGGAGCCCTACTTCCTTGATTAGGAATAAATGTAAATGAGGCCATCATCAGAAGCCTCTTCCTAACTCTTGAAAGTATTCATGAGATTTTCTGTCGAAGCAATAGCTGCTCAACAAAAATCCTTAGATTCTCTGCCCAAAGTTGTTCTTGATAACAGGACAGCCTGTGATTATCTTTTAGCAAGGTGTCTGTGCTGTGGCCAACATCCTGTTGCACCTAATTAACTCCTCTGGAGAAGCTGAAACTTAGTTATATATAATCACTCAGCAAGCTTCTTGGCTTACAAAGACCCCTTCAGCTGTCTTTCTTTGATTTACTTGACTCTGATTAGTTTGAATCTTGGGGACCATGGTTTCTAGATGCACTCCAAGCACTGGGAATTATCGCACTTACAATAACCATAATGGTCTCCCTGATGCACTGGTTCTCTGAAAGGCTTTAAGTGCATATTTGCAACCATAAACCACCAAGCAAATGATCTCCCAAAGACTGGAATGTCAGAAAAGGAACAAAGAGAATGACTGACTGAAAAAAACAAAACAAAAAAAAACTGTGAATCTGAAGTTGTGGCCTGTGAATATCACAGATGTTAAGCAAAAAAGCATCATGACCTGTGAATACCACAAGAAGGATTAACAAAACCTACAAGAACATCAGAGCAGTGCACCTTAAATTTTTGTCACATCTCTCAATTAAGCTGAGAGTATGATCAAAAAAGGGGAATTTTTAAAAAAGAGACAATAGACTCAAGATGGAGTCACTTGTGCTAAGCCCATGCCACCAAACCAAGACTTAGTACCTAACCTATTACAGTTTCAACCCCCATCAAGAATGTAATCTTAACCAGTCAGTCAGGAATTTCCTAGTGAGGTACTAGCACTAGTGAGGTAATCCATTTGATAGTTCCTTTCATCCCCCAAAGGAAGATGACCTTGCTTTGAAACAATCCATTCTTTTTCCCTTCTATCTGTAAGAGCCTATTGTACAGTTCCTTGGGGTTCTTTTCTGCTTGTCCAATTTATGAATCATTCAGTTCAGTTCAATCGCTCAGTCATGTCCAACTCTTTGCAACCCCATGGACTGCAGCACGCCAGGATTCCGTGTCCATCACCAACTACTGGAGCTCACTCAAACTCATGTCCATCAAGTTGGTGATGCCATCCAAACATCTCATCCTCTGTTGTCCCCTTCTCCTCTTGCCCCCAATCCCTCCCAGCATCAGAGTCTTTTCCAATGAGTCAACTCTTCGCATGAGGTGGCCAAAGTACTGGAGTTTCAGCTTTAGCATCATTCCTTTCAAAGAAATCCCAGGGCTGATCTCCTTTGGAATGGACTGGTTGGATCTCCTTGCAGTCCAAGGGACTCTCAAGAGTCTTCTCCAACACCACAGTTCAAAACCATCAATTCTTTGGCGCTCAGCTTTATTTACAGTCCAACTTTCACATCCATACATGACCACTGGAAAAACCGTACCTTTGACTACATGGACCTTTGTTGGCAAAGTAATGTCTCTGCTTTTGAATATGCTATCTAGGTTGGTCATAGCTTTTCTTCCAAGGAGCAAGCATCTTTGTATTTCATGGCTGCAGTCACCATCTGCAGTGATTTTGGAGCCCCCCAAAACAAAGTATCTCACCATTTCCATTGTTTCCCCATCTATTTGTCATGAAGTGATGGGACCAGATGCCATGATCTTCGTTTTCTGAATGTTGAGCTTTAAGGCAACTTTTTCACTCTCCTCTTTCATTTTCATCAAGAGGCTCTTTAGTTCTTCTCTTTCTTCCATAAGTGTGGTGTCTTCTGCATATGTGATGTTATTGACATTTATCCTTGCCATCTTGATTACAGCTTGTGCTTCATCCAGCCTGGCATTTCGCATGATGTACTCCGCATGTAAGTTAAATAAGCAGGGTGACAATATACAGCCTTGACATATTCCTTTCATGATTTGGAACCAGTCTGTTGTTCCATGTCCAGTTCTAACTGTTGCTTCTTGACCTACATACAGATTTCTCAGGAGGCAGATCAGGTGGTCTGGTATTCACATCTCTTGAAGAATTTTCCAGAGTTTGTTGTGACACTGTCAAAGGCTTTGGCATAGTCAATAAAGCAATAGATGTTTCTCTGGAACACTCTTGCTTTTTCGATGATCCAGTGGATGTTGGCAATTTGGTCTCTGGTTCCTCTGCCTTTTCTAAATCCAGCTAGAACATCTGGAAGTTCACGGTTCACATACTGTTGAAGCCTGGCTTGGAGAATTTTGAGTATTACTTTTCTACCGTGTGAGATGAGTGCACTTGTATGGTAGTTTGAACATTCTTTGGCATTGCCTTTCTTTGGGATTGGAATGAAAACGGACCTTTTCCAGTCCTGTGGCCACTGCTGAGTTTTCCAAATTTGCTGGCATATTGAGTGCAGCACTTTAACTGCATCATCATTTAGGATTTGAAATAGCTCCACTGGAATTCCATCACCTCCACTAGCTTTGTCCGTAGTGATGCTTCCTAAGGCCCACTTGACTTTGCATTCCAGGATATCTGGCTCTAGGTAAGTGATCACACCATTGTGGTTACCTGGGTCATGAAGATCTTTTTTGTATAGTTCTTCTGGGTATTCTTGCCACCTCTTCTTAATATCTTCTGCTTCTGTTAGATCCATACCATTTCTGTCCTTTATTGTGCCCATCTTTGCATGAAATATTCCCTTGGTATCTCTAATTTTCTTGAAGAGATCACTAGTCTTCTCCATTCTGTTGTTTTCCTCTATGTCTTTGCATTGATCACTGAGGAAGGCTTTCTTATCTCTCCTTGCTATTCTTTGGAACTCTGCATTCATATGGGTATATCTTTCCTTTTGTCCCTTGCCTTTAGCTTCTCTTCTTTTCTCAGCTATTTGTAAGGCCTTGTCAGACAACCATTTTGCCTTTTTGCATTTCTTATCTTGGGGATGGTCTTGATCACTGCCTCCTGTACAATGTCATGAACCTCCATCCATAGTTCTTCACATACTCTGTCTATCAAATCTAATCTCTTGAATCTATTTGTCACTTCCACTGTAAGTGATTTGATTTAGATCATACCTAAATGGTCTAGTGGTTTTCCCTACTTTCTTCAATTTCAGTCTGAATTTGGCAATAAGGAGTTCATGATCTGAGCCACAGTCAGCTCCTGGTCTTGTTTTTGCTGACTATAGAATCACTGTATGAATACTTGGATAAAGTCAATTCAATATTCAAATGTACTTGGTGAATTTTGTTTTTCAAACCTTAGACTAGTGTTACTATTCTGTTTTATTATTGTATAGACTACTGCCTTGAATATATTTATGATATTTTACTGGCTACCCTTTTTTTTAATCATTTAAAACAGTAACTATTTTTTACTTCCAATTTCCTTGAACTTAACTCTGCCCACAGTCTATTTTAGATTAAAGCTATCTATTGAAACACACTGAATGGTGAAGAAATTTAGGTGGTGTGATTTTTTATTTCATCATGTTATCGTTTATCTCAAATGAGATCTTGTGTTTAATTATAGATTCTAGGTACCAGCTTGATCTAAAGATGGGAATACATTTCCAGATGTTAGCACACAGAAAAAAAGAAAATCTTGCTCTTTTAAATCAGAATTGCTTCTCTCTCTCTTCCCACACTCTCATCCCTATATCTTTCTTGAGTGTTAATACTTTGCTTCCTGGAGAACAGGATTTGTTCCTGGAATACTGGACTAAAGCTTTAGGGACAGACTTGAGTAACAGTTGATAATCTCTGAACCTGAATTGATTTCTTAGGGGCAAAAAGCTGACTGGCCAGCAAGCTTTGATATGTTTTGCGAAGTGAAGTGTGGACAGAGCTGAAGGGCTCCAGAAAACAGTTAAGGTTTTGGAGGCTCTGGAAGAGATTAGGACATGAACATAAGTCAGTCAGAAAGAACATTTGGGAATAGATCTAAGATGTATTATAGAGATATTACTAAGTATTACTGTGGTATAGGCAATCTAAACTGTCTTCTCTATTACCCATTAAATCTTCAGTTTAAAAAAAACTACATTATTTTGAGGAGGAAGCCTATTTTTTATGATGTGACATCTTGCTGAAAAGAACAACTAAATGTGTGTGGGCAGTAGCTGTCCACAAGCCTTACCAAGGTTATGTACTGATGATAAGTTATATTGAGAGGAGGGAGGCAGAAGGAGTAATGCTCTGCAGACCTTTCTGAAATACTGGTAAGGTTGACAGTGTGCACTGGTCAGCACTTGATGTCTTTGGGGGGCTTTTGATCAGGTCTTTTTCATATCCATTTTGCCTAGTTAAAGAGATTTACAAGAGATAGATTAATCTCATTCTCCAATAACTCTATGCTCTACTGAATAATCACAGTGCTTCTTCCTTTCAAAAAGCACTTTATAAATATTAATCCCCATGTCATTCCCATAAATTCCACTTTTTAAATAAAAGGGAAAAGACAGCTGCTTCCCATTAGTTATCATATCAGAAAATTGATTGGACATTTTCTGAAGAGCTTGATTATGTATGAGGGGAACATAATTTTTCCTCTATCCTTCTGAATTCTTAGCTGAGGACACTGTAGTAAAAGATTAGCCAGAGAAAAACTCATAGAAGTTTATTAATGTGTGTATGCATGTAGCCATAGGAAATATCCAGGAAAAATGAGTCACTCCCCTAGGTGCCTTTAGAATTCAGGATTAAATACCATCTTAACAGGTAAAGCAGGAGAGGGATGTAGAAGCTCTTAGGGCACAGTAAATGGTTTTTTACAAAAGATGGAAAGACAAGTGGGCCCTTGGGAGAATACATAGGAGGTTTGACAGTTTGTGACAAAGTCTGTCTGGCTGTGGTGTCAGTTTTTAGTCTCCTCTCCTGTGATATAGTAATCTTCCCTGGTTGATGAAACTTCTTCCTGGGGAGGGGATTTGTGACAATTGAGTTCCTTTTGGAGGATTTGTCTTTAGACAGATAAGGGGTGTTAGAAAAATCCTCTCCCTGCATTTGTGGTTTTTCAACTACCTACAGCTCAAAATAATCAAAATACCAAAGTGGCATATTTTAGTGTGGAATGCCATGAACTCCTACAGTGGTATTTTGGGGTGACACATTCTGCTACCCTTTAACTATAAATATAACTTCTATCTCTCAGGGTAGGGAACCCCAAAGTTGAAAATGCTGAAAGCTCCAAGCCTTCAGTCTCTATAATGGGCTCCATTTGGCATATGGAATTGGATGAGTCACTGTTTCTAGTCTTGCATGAGGCAGTTGCCCAATTATGTGATCCTAGAGGTGTCACCTTACTTCTCTCATCTTAGGGGAGAAAAAAATATCTTCCTCTACCAATCTTACCAACTGAAGCCCTGTAAATTAGATTAACAAGAGAAAAACAATAGAATTTCATGAACATGAACATGTACACATGGAAGCTCCCAGCAATGAGTCACCCAAATTAGGTGCTAGATACCCTGTTGGCTTTAAATACCAACAAAAGAAAAGAGTTTGGGGCTTTCTGGGTGGTAGTGGCAAGTTTGGGGAAAGTGACAGGAAAATTATGTTTAGTAAAAATCTGTTGTAAAGGGTTTTTTTAAAACATTTTTTTTTTCTTGCTTTCCTTCTTTTGTCGCAAAGCACAAGCTGTAGGTGCATGAGATTCAGTAGTTGCAGCACATGGGCTTGGTAGTTGCAGCCCAAGGGCTCAGTATTTGTTGAGCATGGGCTTCGCTCCTCTGCAGCATACGGAATCTTCCCAGACCAGGGATCAAACCTGTGTCCCCTGCAATTGGCAAGCAGATTCTTATCCATTGCGCCACCAGGAAAATCCTGTTGTTCCAGTTTAAGTATGACCTGGGCTTCCCTTGTGGCTTAGCTGGTAAAGAATGTGCCTGCAATGTGGGAGACCTGGGTTCAATCCCTGGGTTGGGAAGATCCCCTGGAGAGGGAAAGGTTACCCACTCCAGTATTCTGGCCTGGACAATTCCACAGACTGTATAGTCCATGTACTCGCAAACAGTTGGACACAACTGAGCGACTTTCACTTTCACTTTTCTCCATTTGTAAAAGAGTTGGTAAAAGTCGTCTTCGTATATGGGAGAGACATTTCTACAAATGGAAATCTTATTTACTAATCCTATGTATATTTCCTTTACAAAAGAAACTCTGTGCCCTAGTTTTAGAGCCTCTGCTGTGATTGCTGGTTCTCTATGGCCTTTAGTTCAAAATAACCCATACTCCAAAGAGGCATATTTTGGGCGGCATATTCTGGTATCTCTCACTGCCCCTTTTCTGCAACAGAAACCTTCCTTTGTGTTCATTTTACTTAGGGAACTGGATGTAGAACTGTTAACTCAGAGACATATTTTAATGAGACATTAAGGTGCATGCATGGGGAATTAGGAGCTTTCTCTAAATAACAGAGAAAAAAAGGGAAGTTCCCTGGAGAAAATTCAGGGAATTCCCTGGAGGAAGACAGAAACCAGAGGGTTTGCATTTTCTTGGTAGAATGAAAAGCAGAAAAAAGAAGACTATGATGGTGAACCTCTAACAGTCTGGTTTTAAAGCTCAACTTTGTTCCCAATTAGCTGTGTGACCTTGGGCAAACTATTGCTCTTTCTGGACTTCAATTTCCTTATCTGTAAAATAGTAATAGTATTCATCTAATAGAGTCAAACATACAAAGTCCTTAATAAGTACTATATGAACCTCCCTTTACTGTAAACTTTCCTCTTCTTGAGGCATGAACTAGATGAGGCCTGAGAGAAAAAAATTTTGAAGGCAAATTTTAAACTTAGCTGAGAGGATAGCAAATAAGCCTTATATGTCTCTATTGTGTAGTTTTCAGTGGAGTATATGTAATTCACTGATGTTTTTATGCATGCTTACTTTATTATGTTTGTTTTTTAAAAAAGAACATTTATAGTACTGGTGCTGAATATAGGTCCTATTTTCTACTGAAAATACCCACTTGTGGAAGATAACTGCTTTATTATAGATAAATATGTAATAAAGTCCAACAGATAACTACTGGGACTGCATTTCATGGACTGTCTTTCATTTCTTTAAAATTAAAAAAATAAAATATACTATAAATATTATAGCAAACACCCTATTCCAACAACACAAGAGAAGACTCTACACATGGACATCACCAGATGGTCAACACCGCAATCAGATCAGATCAGATCAGTCGCTCACTCGTGTCCGACTCTTTGCGACCTCATGAATCGCAGCACGCCAGGCCTCCCTGTCCATCACCAACTCCCAGAGTTCACTCAGACTCACGTCCATCGAGTCAGCGATGCCATCCAGCCATCTCATTCTCTGTTGTCCCCTTCTCCTCCTGCCCCCAATCCCTCCCAGCATCAGAGTCTTTTCCAATGAGTCACCTCTTCGCATGAGGTGGCCAAAGTACTGGAGTTTCAGCTTTAGCATCATTCCTTCCAAAGAAATCCCAGGGCTGATCTCCTTCGGAATGGACTGGTTGGATCTCCTTGCAGTCCAAGGGACTCTCAAGAGTCTTCTCCAACACCACAGTTCAAAAGCATCAATTCTTCGGTGCTCAGCCTTCTTCACAGTCCAACTCTCACATCCATACATGACCACAGGGAAAACCATAGCCTTGACTAGACAGACCTTTGTTGGCAAAGTAATGTCTCTGCTTTTGAATATGCTATCTAGGTTGGTCATAACTTTCCTTCCAAGGAGTAAGCGTCTTTTAATTTCATGGCTGCAGTCACCATCTGTAGTGATTTTGGAGCCCAGAAAAATAAAGTCTGACACTGTTTCCACTGTTTCCCCATCTATTTCCCATGAAGTGATGGGACCAGATGCCATGATCTTCGTTTTCTGAATGTTGAGCTTTATTGATTATACTCTTTGCAGCCAAAGATGGAGAAGCTCTATACAGTCAGCAAAAACAAGACCAGGAGCTGACTGTGGCTCAGATTATGAACTCCTTATTGCCAAATTTACACTGAAACTGAAGACAGTAGGGAAAACCACTAGACCATTCAGGTATGACCTAAGTCAAATCCCTTATGATTATACAGTGGAAGTGAGAAATAGATTTAAGGGACTAGATCTGACAGAGTGCCTGATGAACTACGGATGGAGGTTCATGAAATTGTACATGAGACAGAGATCAAGACCATCACCATGGAAAAGAAATGCAAAAAAGCAAAATAGCTGTCTGAGGAGGCCTTACAAATAGCTGTGAAAAGAAGAGAAGTGAAAAGCAAAGGAGAAAAGGAAAGATATATGTATCTGAATGCAGAGTTCCAAAGAATAGCAAGGAGAGATAAGAAAGCTTTCCTCAGTGATCAATGCAAAGAAGTAGAGGAAAACAACAGAATGGGAAAGACTAGAGATCTTTTCAAGAAAATTATATATACCAAGGAAAGATTTCATGCAAAGATGGGCTCGATAAAGGACAGAAATGGTATGGACCTAACAGAAGCAGAAGATATTAAGAAGAGGTGGCAAGAATACACAGAAGAACTGTACAAAAAAGATCTTCAGGACCCAGATAATCACGATGGTGTGATCACTCACCTAGAGCCAGACATCCTGGAATGCAAAGTCAAGTGGGCCTTAGAAAGCATCACTACGAACAAAGCTAGTGGAGGTGGTGGAATTCCAGTGGAGTTATTTCAAATCCTGAAAGATGATGCTGTGAAAGTACTGCACTCAATATGCCAGCAAATTTGGAAAACTCAGCAGTGGCCACAGGACTGGAAAAGGTCAGTTTTCATTCCAATCCTAAAGAAAGGCAATGCCAAAGAATGTTCAAACTACCACAAAAGTGCACTCATCTCACACGCTAGTAAAGTAACACCCCAAATTCTCCAAGCCAGGCTTCAGCAATACGTGAACCATGAACTTCCAGATGTTCAAGCTGGTTTTAGAAAAGGCAGAGGAACCAGAAATCAAATTGCCAATATCTGCTGGATCATCGAAAAAGCAAGAGAGTTCCAGAAAAACATCTATTTCTGCTTCATTGACTATGCCAAAGCCTTTGACTGTGTGGATCACAATAAACTGGAAAATTCTGAAAGAGATGGGAAAACCAGACCACCTGACGTGCCTCTTGAGAAATCCGTACGCAGGTCAGGAAGCAAGTTACAACTGGACATGGAACCACAGATTGGTTCCAAATAGGAAAAGGAGTACGTCAAGGTTGTATATTGTCACCCTGTTTATTTAACTTATATGCAGAGTACATCATGAGAAATGCTGGGCTGGAAGAAGCACAAGCTGGAATCAAGATTGCCGGGAGAAATATCAATAACCTCAAATGTGCAGATGACACCACCTTTACGGCAGAAAGTGAAGAGGAACTAAAAGCCTCTTGATGAAAGTGAAAGAGGAGAGTGAAAAAGTTGGCTTAAAGCTCAACATCCAGAAAACTAAGATCATGGCATCTGGTCACATCCCTTCATGGGAAATAAATGGGGAAACAGTGGAAACAGTTAGACTTTATTTTTTTGAGTTCCAAAATCACTGCAAATGGTAATTGCAGACATGAAATTAAAACATGCTTACTCTTTGGAAGGAAAGTTATGACCAACCTAGATAGCATATTGAAAAGTAGAGACATTACTTGCCCAACAAAGGTCCATCTAGTCAAGAGTATGGTTTTTCCAGTGGTCATGTATGGATGTGAGAGTTGGACTGTGAAGAAAGCTGAGCGCTGAAGAATTGATACTTTTGAACTGTGGTGTTGGAGAAGACTCTTGAGAGTCCCTTGGACTGCAAGGAGATCCAACCAGTCCATTCTAAAGGAGATCTAAAGGAGTCCTGGGTGTTCATTGGAAGGATTGATGTTGAAGCTGAAACTCCAGTACTTTGGCCACCTCATGAGAAGAGCTAACTCATTGGAAAAGACCCTGATGGTGGGAGGGATTGGAGGCAGGAGGACAAGGGGATGACAGAGGATAAGATGGCTGGATGGCATCACCGACTCGATGGACATAAGTTTGGGTAAACTCCAGGAGTTGGTGATGGACAGGGAGGCCTGGCGTGCTGTGATTCATGGGGTCACAAAGAGTCAGACACGACTGAGCAACTGAACTGAACTGACTAAACTGAATATAAATATATTTAATTTTAAAAGTCATAATTGGGTCTGAGAAAATCATTCATATTAACCAAATTCATAGGAGATCAATTTAAGGGTTCATAAAGGAAAGTACATCTGTCTGAAAAGTCTGTTGTGAGGCCCAAGATCACTTAGCAAATCACATTATAGATTGGAAACTAATGAATTGGTTCAGAGTCCAGTATCAAAGATAAGGGAACTGAATGAGCAAAAGCAGTATTTTCAGGGAAGTACAGCAATTTGCTTAATGAATTGCTTTGTAGGCTCAAGGAATACTTCTTTATTCAGAAATAGGACTTGTCATCAGAAGATCACCCTTCTCCCAGAACCACAGCAGAAACACAGAATGGACACATCTTTGATTCTCAAGACTCCAGGTTAGAGGAGAATAGGGTATGTTACCCAACGAATTGGTTCCCACTGCTTATCGCTTACAAAATCAGTTACATACTCACAAATGGTAGGAGAGAAAGGTGCCTTTGATCAGAATGCTGGCAATCTGAGGACATGGTGGAATCCACATTCCCCCCAAAACCACCTCCAGAGATTCCATATGGTCATGAAAGCTTTTTAAGAGAAACAGAGAAGTAATCTCAGTTAATCATTGAAATAGGGGTCAGAGTCATCACCATCCCCTTCTCTGTGCAGACTTGTGTACAGGCTTGTTGACTCCTTGTGATCTTCCTCTAGATGTTATCTTGTTCACACAGTTTGGTCACAGAGTTTGTTCTGGCAATTACTTGAAGGGAAGCTAGGGAAGAGATCTGATCGTTTGTTCCTCATTCTTCATTTCTGCTGATTTAATCTACAAAAAGAACAAACAAGTTAGGCAAGATATTGTGTGATTAAAAGATCTGAAAGGTGTGCTTGGGCCAGAGATGAATAGAAGAGCATGAGGGTGCCTGGTTTAAAAATGCGTTACTATATAGCTATAGCTCTGCTGAAGTGACAAGGAGAGGGGCCTTTTGGCTGAGGGCAGTTTCCGATAAAGAGCTGCCTACAGGGCGTGGAAGAGAATTCACTACAGGCAGGTAAAACCTGTGTTTGAATCCTGATTCAACTACTCACTAGTTTTGTGAATGGGCAATTGAGTAACAACCCTGCGCCTTGGGTTTTTAATGTATCAAGTGGGGCAGGTATAGAAGGCACTTTATAGAGAGTGAATGAGACAATAAGTGTAGCACTTAGCACAGGGCAAGCTATGTATGTTCAAAAATGTTATTTGCAATCGATCATACTCCTATTATGACATATCCTTGTCCATACTAACATTAATTGTATCGTGGCCTTCATTGTATCATTTATACTTTATTTCTCCATGTAGAATTTTGAAGACTCCCTGGTTCTTTAATTGGGCAGCATAAGTGGTATATTTACAGTTCTTCTCAGCCAGATAACTTCAAAGAGATGAACTACCTCATCCATTTTCCTTTTCTTGTTCCTATGAGCTTTACACTATTTAAAATTTTAATCACACTCATTATCGTGTCACTTTTTCAGAATGGCCTTCCCTTTTGTCATTCTCAAGTCTTTTGGCTCCAGGAAGACAAAATCATGATTTCCTTATGGCCATTTATATCCAGCACTTAGCATTGTGCCAGGCATATAGTATATATGTTTCCAAATGAAAAATATAGATGTATCATTCTTTCCTGATTATATAAATAGCCATCTTCTCCTACAAGTCCCATAATGAATTTTTTTATTTGGAAATCATGGAGGTTTGGGGGGGTGGCGCTTTTTTCTAGGAAATCTAATTTGTGTTTTACTTGAAAACTTGAGTTCTAATCATTGCTTTGTTCAAGTTGTTCTCTATCTCCTCCAGCATCTCTATTTCTTTGGAGGCCTATTCATATTGTTCCCTTTGTTTACCTCTTTCTAGTGTTAAGCCTGCTTAGATGTGATGCAATTTTTCTTCATTGGCCCATTGAGACTATGGGGACTTTAGTGTGGCTGACACCTTAAGTGAGGAGGGTCACAAGAGGTGGAGGGGCCTGGAGGCTGGCACTGTAGCCCCCAGAAGGTTGTCAGTCCTCTTTCAAGGCATCAGAATGAAACTTCTCTGCTAGTCTCTCTCCTACCTCAAGGTAGAGAGGATGATCCCATTATTCAGTTCCTCCTCCATTTCCTGGACCATAACTGGCTGATCCTCCCCTGGAAGGTCAAAGATCCTTAAAGCCCACACTTTCTAGGATCCCAAGATGGAGCATGCTGTGTTGATCTCAAGGCTGTCATTGGACCCATAGGGGAGAAGGCCTTGTAACAACCTCTAGGTGGCACCTCTGAACCCCAGTAGCTGCTAGGTTCAGGGTAATTGTGCAAGACAGAGTCAGAGTGCAACTCCAATTTCACAGAGTGACATTTTTTTTATCTCTTAACCAAATTCTAAATATTAACCATATTTTGCAACTTATGAATGCAAACCTCTCCAAAATTAATTATTCTTATTTATGTGACTATCTTGAGAACCATGGAAAAGAAAACTATATAAGCTGGAAAAAGAGCATAAGAGAGAACCTTTCAAATTGCCCTTTTATTTTCTCTCATTGGACACAAATGATTGCATCCTGGAGAGCTGGTTGTCAGTGGTCTTGAGAACAGGAGCTTCTCTTTGGTGTCTAAATTAGTATTTAGCACATGTATGATGCAATTGAGAACTATAGAGACTTTGGTCATATTTACACAATTGACCAGTAGTTTTTAAAACCCGTTTTTAGCCTAAAAGGCTTTTGTTCAAACAACACTTAGTGGGAAATCTCAGTTAATGAAACAGAAGAACTACTCTGGCTGAAATGAGCATAAAGTACTCAGACCATTCCTGTTTAGGTATCTCTCTGGCCAGTGAGAGGGCTCCCCAGAAACCTTTTTATTCTGAGGGGGTCACAACACTGCAATAGACAAACAAGGCTCTTAAATGATTGTTACACTTATTTCAGCTACATTTACTTTCAATATCAATCTCACCAGCTGAACCACTGGATTCAATGAGCTGCATCAGTTATTGAGATGGATAAGTAAACGAATGGGTCATTACTTTTATGAGCAGTCTAAGCTAGTCATTAAGTCAAAATGATAAAAAGTCAGAATGTAAAGCTGGGCAATAACTTCAAAAGAAATTTAATCAATTATTATATATCTAATGTAGAAATTTTTGGAGAAATTTGATTAATTTTTAGAGCTTAACTAACTAGAATCCTTAATAAACTGAATTTTTCCCACATGTATTCATTAATAAAGATGTAGATGGTGAGGAGATACTAAAATCAGTCATTAGTATTTATATGTTATGCTGTCTATCCAGCACAGCTCTTAGCATTATGAAGGATACAAATATGTATAAAACATGGCTCTTAGAGTTAAGCGTTATACATATATAAGCTTTTACAATGTACCTGGGAAGATAAAACCCCCGTATGTGAAATTATCTGGAAAGAATTAAGTGTTAAATTCTAGGTAACTAATTTTTAAGTAGGTAATTTAATTATTTTAGGGCTATTCTTTGTAATTCAAGCACTATTAAGTAGATTTTCAATGCACATTCTTAGAATATACTCTGGAGTCAGTTAAGATTGAGTTCAGTACATTATGATTTTATAGTAATATAGCCGTCTACCATGAAGTGTAAGCTTTAGAGTAATAGCTTTGGGTTATTATTTAATCCACAGACGTCAAAGTTCACATTGATCAAGAATTTTAGGCACAAGTGATAGAGCAAAGCCAAATCATAGGCACCATACCTGGAAGATTTTATAATCAACTTTTACCAAATCTTCAAAGAAAGAATAATTCCTACCGTAAACAAATTCATGGAATAAAAAAACAGAGGTGTTCCTGAATTAATTTTGTGAGACAAGAATGACACATACCAAAACCACTCCTGGTTAATAAAAAAGCTCTTGGTGAACCTCACTTATGAAATGAGATGCTAATATACGAAGTTAAATAGTATTTAAGTAATCCTTCAAAATCACAACCAAGTAGAGATTACCCCCAGGAACCTGAGCTCATCCTTAGAAATTCTATTAATATAATGGGTTCTTGGTAAAGGTGATGGATTAAACAAATGCATTGACTTTTGTTATCCCCCAAAATCCCATTAAGATGACAGTGAAGAGGTATTTGAGCTTTCCAGGTGGCACTAGTGGTAAAGAACCCATTTGCCAATGCAGGAGACATAAGAGATGAGGGTTGGATGCCTGGGTTGGGAAGATCCCCAGGAGGAGGTCACAGCAACCCACTCCAGTATTCTTGCCTGGAGAATCCCATGGCTAGAGGAGCCGCCAGGCTGCAGACCATGGGGTCACACAGTCAGACACGACTGAAATGACTTCACATGATGCACCCAAAGAGGTGTTTTGATTTGCTTGCTTTATTGGGTTTTTCTTTCTTTCTTTAATATATATTTCTTTCTTTAATGTATTTACTCAGATAAGAACTGAAGGGGAGATACAACAATAAAATTATGGAAGTTGGGAAACAGGAAGACAGGCAGTAACTAACTGGAGAAAGATGAGCTTTAAGCAAACAGGAGAAAGCTGAGAGACAACCAGATGTGTGTGTGTGTGTGTGTGTGTGCGTGCGTGTGTGCGCGTATAATAGAACGTCAAAAGCCTTGGCATTTGGGACACCAGGAACTTCTGAAGGTAGGGTGAAAATGAAACTAAGAACCAAAAGATTATTTACAACTCCACTTACGAAGAACCCTCCCCAATCACGAACTCAGATTCCTCCCTGACTTCCCAGCAAACTGGGCAGGAGACTGAAAGCTTACTCAGTGAAAGGAAAGAAGGTTTCTCACTGCAGTTGCTTCTCCTGTGGTGGATCACAGGCTCAGGCAACAGACTCCAGTAGTTGTGGCTTGTGGGCTCTAGAGTGCCGGCTCTGTAATTATTGCCACGGACTTTGTTGTTCCACAACACATGGGATCTTCCCAGACCACGGATCGAACCAGTGTCCCTTGCATTGCAAAGCAGATTCTTAACCACGGGACTATCAGGGAAACCCTGAGAAGAAAATATTTTATGCTTCTGGAATGGAGAGTGGGACCCAGGTATAATACAAAGTCTCAGGACTCAGAGCAGCTTGGAGTTTTCCATGTCAACACTAGAATCCAGAAAATAATGGAACAAAACTTTCACAGTTCTGAGATAAAAGGTTTTCGGTCTTCAGTCAGGTTATCAATTGGTGTGAGAGTAGGATGTAGACATTTTTAGACATGTGTGTTTTAAAATATAAATTACCTCCCAAGCACCCTTTCTTAAGAAGTTACTGGGAAATGTGCTCTACCAAAGTGAGGGGACACAACAAGAAAAGGGAAGATGGAAAAGGAAATAGGATATCCAACCAAATAGACAAGCAAAGGGAATCCCCAGAGTGTTGATGAAGAGAGATTCCAAGATGACAACTGAATCCCAGGCAAATAGAACACCCAGCAGAGACTGGGGTAAGTCCAAGAGCTCCAGGAGACATCTCTTCAAGAAGACAGACTACCTGCTGTAACCAAATACATAGTGAGAAGAAACTAAACTTGAATCAGTGATAAGTACATAGAAACTATGCAAGTAAAATAGGTAATTATGAGCTCTGGGGAATAAATACCTGCTTCTCTGGTGGAACTCTGATACAGATTTTGGTAATTATCATTCTTAAAGAGGAACAGAATCTTAAGAATGCATTTCTTAAATTGGCTCAGAGTTTTCTTGCATTGGGCCTCTAATTTGATTAAATTTAAAATACTAAAGGGTATCTATTAGTAAAGAGGGCATTTGTCCTCCACAGTGTGAAGTGGCAATAAAGATATGCAAAATATCACCACTGACTGCTGCTGCTGCTAAGTTGCATCAGTCGTGTCCAACTCTCTGCAACCCCATAGACAGCAGCCCACCAGGCTCCTCCGTCCCTGGGATTCTCCAGCCAAGAATACTAGAGTGGGTTGAGGTTCTAAGTGACTATGTAGTTGATACCTTAGAACATTTTAGTCAAACTAAGGAGTATAATAAGATTCAGTGATTGCTCCTAAATGCACTAGAGAAAATGGGCAAAGAAAATGATGAGCTCAGGGCTTCAAATTCCCAGCTCAAGCTCAGCTTAAATGACCTAAAAATCTCTATGTCTGATCTGAAGGGAAAAAAAAAATGTTTTATCTCCTATAGTTGCCAAGCTGAGATTTCTGAAAATAACCAGAGTTTCATCCTGAAAGTAGCTGAATTACAATGCAAACTGAATTCTCAACCCCACCCAGTGTTTCCCGTTAAAGTAAAGCATTGATTGCTAAGGAATGGGATCCTGATCATTAGAATGAGGATATCTGGGAAGATCCCAATGAAGCTGGGGGCACAGAGCTTTTAAGTTCTGCCAGTAGAAGCAGCCCTTCCACCCTTGCCTGTGGAGGTCAACCCTGCTTTGTCTGAAGAGCCTATAAAGACCTCTCCTGAAGTAGTTGCCTTGCAAGCCGGTACTGATTCTGTACCAGACTTACCACTGCCACTCCCTCTGCCTCTAGACCTAAAAGCAGTCTGAAGTCCTGACAAGCCCTAAAGGATGAGATGTAAGTTTATCATGAGTTGTTTCTCCACACAACAAAAGAAGTACATGAATTTTCCAATTTATAAGGACAGAAATCTGGGGAGTAGGTATTAAGGGTATGAGTGAATGGGGTAGGAAATATAAAGTTAGGTTAGGCCACATTTATTGATATGGGCTCCCTAAGCAAGAGATTCTGAACTTTATGATTTAGTTTGAGGGGTGAAAAAGGCTCTGGCAGATTGTTTGGTTGACTAATACTCTGACCAAAAGGTGTGCTACACTAAATTAAGTTAGAATGTCACACCTGCCTTGGTATGCTCTTGAGGAAGGAATTAAAAGGCTTAAGGATATAGAGATGTTAGAGTGGATTTGTCATGTAAGACCTCTCAGCCATATTTGAAGAGTCCAGAAGAACATTTTAATAATCCAGTAGATAGGATGGCCCACCTCTGCCTACCAGTCATCCCCTTTCCCCAGTCAATACTGTCATTACCCAACAAGCGCATGAATGCAGTAGGCGAGGGGTGGTATGAATGGAGATTTTAGATGGGCTCAGTAGTGTGGCCTTCAGTCTCCAAGGCTGACCTGACTACAGCCACTGCTGAGTACTCACACTGCCCGCAGCAGAAACCAACACACATTCCTCATTATAGCACCATTCTTCAGGAGATCAGCCAGTTAACTGGTGGCATGTTGATTACATTGAACCACTTCCTTCATTGCAGAGGCAGCATTTTGGTCTTACTGGAATAGAAACTTAGAGTAATTACAAATTTGCCTCCCTGCAGACAATGCTTTTTTCAAAACTATTATCCTTGGATTTATATAATACCTTATCCATCATCATGGTATTCTACACAGTGTAGTTAGAAGTGATAACTAACTTCACAGTAAATGAAGTGTGATAATACAATCATATTATGGAATTCACTGAGCTTACCATGTTCCCCATCATCATGAAGCAGCTGGCTTGATAGAATGATGCAATGAACTTTAGAAGACTCAGTTACAGGATCAGTTAGGCGGCAGTACCTTGCAGGACAGGAGCAAAAGCTCTTCAGAGAATTACACATGCTCTAAATAAATATCCAGTATAAGGTGCTATTTCTCTCATAGTCAAGATGCACTGGTTAAAGAATCAAAGAATACAGATAGGAGTGGCACCATTTACTACCAATCCCACTGATTCACTGGCAAAATTTTTGCTTCCTGTTCCTAAAACCATATGCTCTGCTGGTCACAAAATCTTAGTCTCAATGAGAGGAATGCTTCTACCAGGAAACTCAACAGTGATTTCATTGAACTAAAAGTTAAGACTGCCACTCAGTCGCCTTAGGCTTCACATGCTTCTGAATCAACAGGAAAAGAAGGTTGTTATTACACTCACTGGGGCAATGGGGCAATCGATCCTTATTACCAAAGGGAAATTGGGCTGCTACCACAAAATAGAGGTAAGGAAGAATATGGCTAGAATACAGAAAATCCCTCAGGGGATCAGTTAGTACTATCATGTCCTGTGATTAATGCCAATGGAAAATTACAACAACCCACTTCAGGAAGGACTTCTAATGGCCCAGAGCCTTCAGAAATAAACATTTAGGTTAGCCAACCAGCCAAACACAACTACTTGAAATTCTTGCTGAGGACAAAGGGGGATATGGAATGGGTAATAGAAAAAGATAGTTAAAAATATCAGCTAAAACCCTGTTACCACTATTGAAACAATTCCTGTAATAGTTGAGTATTTTTATATGTAAATAGTTTTATTCCCTCTCTTATTGCCTATTATCTCATATAAAATATGCTAATATTAGTTAACTTTATATCATAATATTTAAGTTATAGAATATCAAGTAGAAAAGTGAAGTTTACTCAAGGATTTTGCATTCTTTTTTAAAAAAAAACCATTTATTTGGCTTCATCGGGTCTTAACTGCGGTACACAGGATCTTCTTTGCCTCGTGTGGGCTCAGTAGTTGTGGCATATAGGCTTTCTAGTTGCAGCGTGCAGGCTTGGTTGCCTCAGGCATGTGGGATCTTAGTTTTCCTACCAGGGATCAAACTGAAGTTCCCTGCAAGATGGGTTCTTAACCAACCACCAGGAAGTCCCAGAGTTAGCATTTTTATCTAGGGAAATGGTTGGTGAATTTTAACGTGTATTCAGGTTAGGTGAATCATATTAAGCAGAGCTATGACCTTGTTATTGTTTCGGAGATTAAGTGTCATTTAAGGAGATGTGTGGAGAAGGCAATGGCCACCCACTCCAGTGTTCTTACCTGGAGAATCCCAGGGACGGGGAAGCCTGGTGGGCTGCCGTCTATGGGGTTGCACAGAGTCGGACACGACTGAAGCGACTTAGCAGCAGCAGCAACAGCAAGGAGAAGTGTATGGGTGCCAAGTTGACAAAGGGTGGATCATATCAGTTTGTGTCAACTTGTTTAGGCTATGTGTGCGTGCTAAGTTGCTTCAGTTGTGTACAACACTTTGTGACCCTATGGACTGTAACCAGCCAGGCTCCTCTGTGCATGAGATTTCCCAAGCAAGAATACTGGAGTGGGTTGCCATGCCTTCCTCCAGGGGATCTTCCCAACCCAGAGATCAAATTCAAGTCTCCTGTGCAGGCAGATTCTTTACTGCTTGAGCCATCAGGGAAAGCCTCCCTAGCTTATAGTACCCAGTTATTCAATCAAATACCAATCTAGGTATTCCTGTAAAGGTATTTGGTAGATGTCATTAATATCAACAATCAGTTGACTTTAGGGAGATTATCTCCAATAATTTGGGTGGGCCTAATCCCCACTGGTAGCTTCCCTGTGTGCATATGTGCTAAGTGCTTCGTCCTGCCTGACTCTTTGCAACCCTATGGACTGTAGCCCACCAGGCTCCTTTCCTGAAGAAGAAGAAATTTCGTTTACGGACTGCAGTCTCAGCTTCTGTCTAAGAGTTTTCAGCCTGCCTTTCCTAATAGCCTGCCTATACATCTGAACTTGCCTAGTAAGCTTCCCCAGTGGCTGACTAGCCAATATCATTGATATTATATGATAATATGCTATATTTTGTATATAATACATATAATAATAGAGAGAGGTTTATTGTAAAGCATAGGCTTATAAGTATATAGGTATCTTTACACCTGTCCATGTATCTATCATTAATATTAGATGATAATATGCTATATTTTGTATATAATACATATAATAATAGAGAGGTTTATTGTAAAGCATAGGCTTATAAATAAGTATATAGGTATCTTTACACCTATCCATGTATCTATCTCCTACTGATGTTGCTTCTCTGTTGGAATCCTGTTACAGTATCTTTTAAAGAGACTTTCTCTTTGAGATTAATCTAAAGCAAATGATCTGAGACAATTTTTTGTTTGTTTTTTTCTGTGAGTTTGCTTCATAATGTTGTAAAGAGGTAACAGTTTATTAAAGTGCAGGGCCACTGTTTCAAAACAAAGCAGGGCTACCAGGAAAAGATAAGGGCTATTAAATTCCATTTTTTTCAGCTTCTTTTATTCCTGGGAAGCCAGGAAAACATCATTGATTTATAGGCAAAATTCTTTTAAAATGTCTCGAAATTATTTCTCTAATTCCTTGAAGAAACAGGTTTCTTTTATAGATGTCTTTTTATTTATGGCTGTGCTGGGTCTTCGTTGCTGTGCCCAGGCTTTCTCTAGTTTCAGAGAGTAGGGGCTACTCTTTGTTGTGGTGCATGGGCTTCTCACTGCAGTGGCTTCTCACGCTGTAGGGCACAGGCTCTAGGCGTGCGGGCTCAGAGGTTTCAGTTCTCAGGCTTAGTTGCCCTGTGGCAAGTGGAATCTTCCCGGACCAGGGATCAAACCTGTGTCCCCTGCATTGGCAGGCAGATTTGTAACCATTGAACCACCAAGGAAGCCCTATAGATATTTTTTAAATATCAGGAATAACATAAAACCCCATGCCTATAGTCACTTAAAATCCTACTGTTCTTAAGTTGTAAAAAAAAAAGGCATGAAAGATTCTTTCAGCTTTCTCCAATACACTCTCCACTGATAATCACTGTTTTTGTATGAATTCTTTAAAAATTTTAATATGCTTATATATACACATACCATTTGTGAAATAAAATAAATTTAAAAACTATAAACATCTAAAAGCCTTATCATGAATAATCTCCCCAGGTATACAAGTATATACCTAACTCATTACTCTTTGAAAGTTAGTCGTATCTATTGTAAGGATATACCATAAATTGGTTAACCATTTCCATATTGATAGATTCAACCTCTTTTATTCATCTTTGTATCACTGATCCCAAGCACAATATCCACTGCATAATGGGCTCAGAGAAAATAGAGGAAGAGGAATAAATATGTGTCTGTTTTCTGACAGCAGTGATCTTGTGCTGGAGAGTATAAAACTGAACAAACAAGTCCCATCCAAAACTGTCCAGTGTTGCTGCAAAATTACTCTCACTCAGCTCTTCCACCGTGACTATGACCTCCAACTTCACAAAAGCCTTGGAGAAATTAACTCTGTCTCAAAAGGATCACACATTTTTTCCCCTTTATTATTGAAACATAACTCCCTCTCAAACACAACACAGCAGGAAATATTAAATTAGTGTAATACAAAAACAAGGATCGAGTTATGACGATGCCACATGGCAGACTCTGAAACGACCAACAGTGGAAGAGGGTCTGTGTGAACTTTACTTTCATACATTGCCCTTTTCGAATAAAATTAAAAGACGCTTACTCCTTGGAAGGAAAGCTATGACCAACCTAGATAGCAAATTCAAAAGCAGAGACATTACTTTGCCAACAAAGGTTTGTCTAGTCAAGGCTATGGTTTTTCCTGTGGTCATGTATGGATGTGAGAGTTGGACTGCGAAGAAGCCTGAGCGTCGAAGAATTGATGCTTTTGAACTGTGGAGTTGGAGAAGACTCTTGAGAGTCCCTTGGACTGCAAGGAGATCCAACCAGTCCATTCTGAAGAGAGATCAGCCCTGGGATTTCTTTGGAAGGAATGATGCTAAAGCTGAAACTCCAGTACTTTGGCCACCTTATGCGAAGAATTGACTCATTGGAAAAGACTCTGATGCTGGGAGGGATTGGGGGCAGGAGGAGAAGGGGATGACAGAGGTTGAGATGGCTGGATGGCATCACTGACTCCATGGATCTGAGTCTGAGTGAACTCCGGGAGTTGGTGATGGACAGGGAGGCCTGGCGTGCTGCGATTCATGAGGTCACAAAGAGTTGGACACAACTGAGCGACTGAACTGAACTGAACTGAATGTCCCTTATTTCTCATTCAAAAAGCAAGTAAGAAAGACAGCCATGCTTTCTTTTAAAACCTTTTTGAAAAAGGAAATACTGCTACCATGGTACTTTTCTTAATTTAGCCAGTGCTGTGTGTTTCCCCTGGGCTAGGATCCTCTGTGCAGAACTTCTAACCTTCCCTGCCTGTTGGATAAAAGTGAAGAGCCTGAAAACACACTTATGCCTGGTTCCACTCCTCGGGATTCTGTCGATTTACTTGTCGTGGGGCATGTCCTGAGCCCTGGACATTTTTAAAAGCCCCCAGAAGTGCAGCCAAAGTCAAGAGGCAATCTTCTATAAAAGGAGAAGCCACAGTGGTGCCATTAGTCCTCACAGGATTCCCTATTCCATCACTAGTACAAGAAAAGGAAGGGAGAAGGTACATGGAGTTTCAGACTAAGGGGACTGCAGAGGCATGAGGGAGAAGAAAAATGAATGTGCACCGCATGGGGGAGCAGGGTGAAACAACACAGGCACACTCACAGCACAGCTTCCCAGCAATCCTGGCCTGCGGCTCTCAGATGGAGAGACTGACTGAACTCGAGGACAATCTTTTCTCCTTCTCCCTCTCTCTAGAGAATGAAAACGAGATATCTTTATTATCTGAGTTCAGTTCAGTTCAGTCGCTCAGTCGTGTCCGACTCTTCGCGACCCCATGAATCACAGCACGCCAGGCCTCCCTGTCCATCACCAACTCCCGGAGTTCACTCAGATTCACGTCCATCAAGTCAGTGATGCCATCCAGCCATCTCATCCTCTGTCATCCCCTTCTCCTCCTGCCCCCAATCCCTCCCAGCATCAGAGTCTTTTCCAGTGAGTCAGCTCTTCGCATGAGGTGGCCAACGTACTGGAGTTTCAGCCTTAGCATCATTCCTTCCAAAGAAATCCCAGGGCTGATCTCCTTCAGAATGGACTGGTTGGATCTCCTTGCAGTCCAAGGGACTCTCAAGAGTCTTCTCCAACACCACAGTTCAAAAGCATCGATTCTTTGGTGCTCAGGCTTCTTCACAGTCCAACTCTCATACCCATACATGACCACAGGAAAAACCATAGCCTTGACTAGCCGGACCTTTGTTGGCAAGGCTCCTATAATAAGATTCCATTGACCAGAAGGCTTCAACAATGGAAATGTAAGGTTTATAGTTCTGGAGACACGTCCAAGAGCAGGGAATACTGGCAAATTCAGTGTCTAGGGAGAGTTTCTTGTGTTCTCACATGACTGTGAGTGAGTTCCGGTCTCTTTTTCTTCTTAAAAAGGCACTCTAAGCCAACCATGGAGGCCACACCCTTAGGAAAGTGAAAAATCAAAGTGTTAGTCATCAGTCATGTCTGACTCTGAGAATCAATGGATTGTAGCCCGCCAGGCTCCTCTGTCCATGGGATTCTCCAGGAAAGAAGACTGGAGTGAGTTGCCATGCTCTCTTCAAGGGGATCTTCCTGACCCAGGGATCTAACCTGAGTCTCCCACATTGCAGGCTGATTCTTTACCATCTCAGCCACCAGGGAAGCCCTGGGTCCTGGCAAGTTCAGTGTCTACGGAGAGCTGTCTTCCTTATTTGCAGACAGCCACCTTCTTGTATTCTCACAGAGTGAGAGTAAGCTCTAGTCTCTTTCTCTTCTTAAAAAGGCACTCTAAGCCAATCATAAACTTTATCTAAACCTACACCTCCTAATATCATTGCATTGGTGGTTAGGGCATCACTGTATGAATGGGGGAGACAGACAAACCTGCAGTCCATACTGATCATGAGCTCACTATTTTAAAGATATTGGCATTGTGACCATCCTAGAGGTCTGCCATTCAGATCTTCCTTCAAGATAGAAACTGCTTGGAAGAGTTGGAGTTTGCTGATTCCCACTAGTTAATGTTGGGATCCCCAGCAGTGGGGATCCCCCACTCTGAGACTATGGTCCTCCTAGGCTTCTTGTAGCTAATGACACAGGAGAGGTACCAAAACCAGCCCATGACAGGACTCTGCTAATGGCAAATATTTGTTCTGGGACTCCCTGAGACCTTCTCAGATCTGTGGTAAAGTCTGAGCTTTTTAATGCCTAATCCTCCTTCCTTTCCCTTCTTCTCTCACAGGACTCAGATGGTTATCACTGTCTTCGCTTCCTCCTGCTCCTTCACCCCTTCAGCTTTTATAAGCATTTCCTCCAGCAAATTTCTTGCACCCTTAATACTTTGTTGGCATCTGCTTCTCAGAGGACCCACCCACATTGACACAAGACGAGACCTCAAAGAGGATCTGTGTGCTGTGTGCTAAGTTGCTCAGCCATGTCTGACTGTTTGCGCCCCCATTGACTGTATCCTGCCAGGCTCCTCTGTCCATAGGATTCTCCAGGCAAGAATATGAGAGTGGGTTTCCATGCCCTCTAGGTTCATTAAATACTTCTTAATTTGGAAATCTGAGATTTCAGATGATTTTCTGAATGTCACAAGACTCCTATTCAGTAGACCAGGATTAGTGATAGGTTTTACAACCCACAATCAAATGCTTTTGCTACCAAAATAGGAGATTCAAAGTAAAGGTGCTGAAAATAATAAAAATAAAATTGCAACAATTAATACTAAGAACACTGAAAGATTCACAGGATAGTCTAACAAGGAATGCTCACAAAATAGAACAGGCAAAGCAAACACAGAGGCAGGAGCTGGAAAGCAAAGAAAAACATTAGGAACACCCACAACATCCAAGCACAGTTTCAGGTTCTCTCTCAGTCGCATTTGGAAATGAGGACTATCTGCCACCAGAGTATGTGAGGTGTCTTATCTCAGAGAATACAGTGGGTTAAACAGTACCTCCTCATCCCTCCTCCACTCAACAATTCATGCCCACCTGGAATCTCTGAATGTCACCTTATTTGGAAGTAGGGTCTTTGCAGATGCAGTTAAAGGTAAAGATTGAGATATGATCATACTGGGTTAGCATGCATGCTAAGTTGCTTTAGTTGTGTTCGACTCTTTACAACCCTATGGACTGTAGCCTGCTAGGTTCCTCTATCCATGGGATTCTCCAGGCAAGAATACTGGAGTGGGTTGCCATGCCCACGTCCAGGGGGATCCTTCCAACCCAGGGAACAAACCTGCGTCTCTTATGTCTCCTGCATTGGTGCTACCACTAGTGCCACCTGGGAAGCCCATGCTGGGTTAGAGTGGGCCCTAAATCCAATTAAAATGTCTTTATAAGAGACAGTAAAAGACAGAGGAAAATAGGCTGGAGTGATGATGCATATACGAGTCAAGGAATGCCAGGAACCACCAGAAGCTGGAAGAGGAAAGGAAGAAGTCTCCCCGTGAGCTTTTGGAAAGGGTGTGGCCCTGCCAGGACCTTGATTTTGAACTTCAGAATTGTGAGTAAAGAAATTTCTGTTGCTCTAAGCCAGCAAGTTTGTGGTAATTTGTTATAGAAGCCCTGCTGCTGCTGCTGCTGCTGCTAAGTCGCTTCAGTCATGTCCAACTCCATGCGACCCCATAGACGGCAGCCCACCAGGCTTCCCCGTCCCTGGGATTCTCCAGGCAAGAACACTGGAGTGGGTTGCCGTTTCCTTCTCCAATGCATGAAAGTGAAAAGTGAAAGTGAAGTCGTTCAGTCGTGTCCGACTCTAACGACCCCATGGACTGCAGCCTACCAGGCTCCTCCGTTCATGGGATTTTCTAGGCAAAAATACTGGAGTGGGGTGCCATTGCCTTCTCCAGTAGAAGCCCTAGGAAATTAATATCCTAAGGCACAAGTTTACTAAGGAGTCACCGAGCCAAAAGCAGACTATATATAAATATAAAATATACAAAGGAAAGACTATCAGTGTATATCTTGTCAGCAAACAAGATAGAAAAACTGGTACAGGATACCCCAGGAGAGTTTTAGACTTTAAGACATTCCATTACACACCATTAGGTAGCATATTCCGTTCCCATGCTGATCAAGAGTGAGTACCATGGTTCCATGTGGCCTGAGAGAGAAGCACAGAGCTCCCACAGAACAGCTGCAAGCTAAACTGTCCTTACTCAATTACAAAGCCAGAGAATTAGTCTAGGCTCCTGTGGTGAGAATGTAAAGAATCAACTAGCCTCAACCTGTCAGCCATCCAGATGCTTTGAGGTCACTGAGTATAATTTCTTCTCATCCTTAATTTCCTCAGTTATAGAATGAGGTTAGATTAAATCAACTTCCAGTGCTGGCATCCTCTAATTAAGGACCTATGTGTATGGATGTATGGGTCAAGCAGACCTCCTTATTTGGGGGAGGATGGTTTAACACTTATGTTGGTCTTAGGATGAGGAGAGTAGCTATCTTTTGACAAATTTTTAGTTAATTCTTGTATCAGGGTTCACAAGACCATCCTTAGGCTTGGTGATTTACTAGAAGGATTTGCAGAACTCAAAGGATGTTACACTCATGGTTACAGTGTATTACAGCAGAAGGATGCAGATTGAAATCAATAAAGGGAAAAGGTATATGGAGTGAAGTCCAAGAGAAATCGGGCATTGCTTCCAGGTGTCCCTTTTCAGTGGAGTCATATAGTGAAGTGAAAGTTACTTAGTCATGTCTGAATCTTTGCGACCCCATGGGCTATATGGTCCATGGAATTCTCCAGGCCAGAGTATTGGAATGGGTTAGCTGTTCCCTTCCCCAGGGGATCTTCCCAACCCAGGGATCGAACCCAGGTCTCCTGCACTGTAGGTGGATTTTTTTACCAGCTGAGCCACAAGGGAAACCCAGAGTCATTTAGGGACACACTAAATTCTTCCAACAACACAGGTGAAGTGCTATCAACCAGGGAAGCTCACTTGAGCCTTGGCGTGCTAGACTTTTATTGGGATTCAGTCATGTATGCATGTAGTGCTTGTGTGACTGACCTCAGCTACTCACATTTCAACCTCTTCCATCCCAGAACAAAAACAGGCATTCACCATAAATCATCACGTTGTTCAGATAAATTTCACTCATCAAACTGGTACAGCAGGCCAAAAGACCTCAGGCATATGAAAACACTCTTATCAGGGAGAATGTGCCAAGACTCAGATTTGTACTTCAGCCTGTGTTTGAGATTCTGTAGCATCCATATAATAAAGTAGCACAAGTACATATCTTTTACCTGCACCCAAAGTCTTGTCAGATACCTTAATCTTAGTCATTTGCTGATGTCTTGCAACACTAAAATATCCAGATTATGCTGATTTTAAAGTTGAAATCTTAATTTAATAGTTGAACACATAAGCTAGAGGCATTTTTCTGATTTGTAGATCAGGTACACAGGTATATCATCTGTTTAGTCTCTTAAGAATATTATATCAGACCTATAAAATGTAAGATTTTTTCCCTGGTTTCATTTTGTCTTTGATGAAGCCAGGATTATACTGTAATTCTGTTCTACAACTTAGCTTTCATTTAAAACTATATCATGGACATCTTGGTTTTTAAGGCTTCCATTATCTACCTCATTATTTTTATGGGATAAATATAATTAACCAAACCAAACAAAATATACTTAATCAATCCTCCATTGTAATCATTTAGGTTGTTTTCTGCTTTTAACTATTAAAACAGTTCTCAAATTAATATCTCTGAAAATGTGTGGAGTGACAGAATTTGATTCTATGCAACACGCAGGATTTTTTGTTACTATTTTTTGACAATAATGGAAGCAACTCTGATTGCTAGGCGGTGAAGCCACCCCTTCTCTTAGTTGTGCTTTAAAGGAAATATTCAGTATTATATATGCTAGAGAATTTCATATCCAGGATCTTATGTAATCCTCACAAGAACTATATGTAGTTAATGGTTATTCCTAGTTTTAAAATTCTAATATTTTTCTAATTAGAAAAATGATACATACTTATAAGGAATTTGGAACATGTTGGAGGGGCTTTCCTAGTAGTTCAGTGGTTAAGAATCTACCTTGCGATGCAGGGGACACCAGTTTGATCCCTGGTCCAGGAAGATTTCACATGCCACAGGTCAACTAAGCCCGTGCACCTCAACTATTGAGGTCCATCCATGCGTACCCAGAGCCTGTGCTCTGCAACAAGAGAAGCCACCACAAGGAGAAGCCCACATACTGCGACTAGAGAAAGCCTCTGTGCAGCAACACTCAGCATAGCCAAAAATTACATGTTTTTAAAAAGAACACATAGAAATCCTCAAAGAAAATTAACACCACCTATAATTTAGCTGTTCTAAGAAAATCTCTGTCAATATTCCAGTGAATATCCATGTCTTCTTTCTGTGCAGTATTTCATATAGTTGAAATTTAGCTTTATACACTTCTGTATCCTGCTCATTTTTAGGGATTGAACTCGTGCCCCCTGAATTGGAAGTGCAGAGTTTTAACCACTGGACTGCCAGGGAAGTCCCTTGTATCCTGCTTTTTAATTTAAGATTATAATATTTCTTATGTCACTCCTCTTGATAACCATTTTTAAATGCTACATAATATTCCATTATGTTTCTGTACCATATGTTACCGGTCTTTTAGTTTGCTTCCATTATTTCCCACTATAACATGTTATTTGCTTTGAAGGATATCTTTCATGTATAGAGATTTTTCCGTGTTTTATATTATTTAGGAGAGAGCCCTAGAAGTGAAATTAGGAGATAAAAGCTCTTATTGCATACTGCTGAACTGAAGGTTTCATTAGTCACTCATTGAATTGTTCCTACCAAGCCTTTAAGATAATCAGTCAGGCTTTTCCCAGCCGTGAGCCCTCGGAGGAGGCCTTTCGGCAGCAGCCATGGCGCCCAGCCGGAATGGCATGATCCTGAAGCCCCACTTCCACAAGGACTGGCAGCGGCGCGTGGCCACGTGGTTCAACCAGCCAGCTGGCAAGATCCATAGACGCAAGACCCAGCAGGCCAAGGCGCGCCGCATTGCCCCGCGCCCCACGTCCAGTCCTCTCCGGCCGGTGGTGAGATGCCCGACAGTCAGGTACCACACGAAGGTTTGTGCCAGCAGGGGCTTCAGCCTGGAGGAGCTTAGGGTGGCCGGCATCCACAAGAAGGTGGCCCGGACCATTGGGATCTCAGTGGACCCGAGGCGGTGGAACAAGTGCACGGAGTCCCTGCAGGCCAACATGCAGCGGCTCAAGGAGTACCGCTCCAAGTTTATCCTGTTCCCCAGGAAGCCCTCGGCCTCCAAGAAGGGAGACAGCTCTGCTGAAGAGCTCAAACTGGCCACTCATCTGACTGGACCTGTTATGCCCATACGGAAAGTCTATAAGAAGGAGAAAGCCAGAGTCATCACAGAGGAGGAGAACTTTAAGACATTTGCCAGTCTCTGCATGGCCCGCGCCAACACCCGGCTCTGGCATCCGGGCAAAAAGGGCCAAGGAAGCTGCAGAACAGGATGTTGAAAAGAAAAAATAAAGTGCTGTTGGCAACTTGCGATAAACTTGCAGTGTCCATGTGACCTTCGTTGTGTAAGGAGCCAGGGCCTGGGGCGGGGGGGGGGGGTGGGGGGGTGGGGACCTCTTCGAGGGGTACCTGGGGTGTGTCTGACCTTTGTTGCAACAGAGCTGTGGGGGAAGCAGCTTTGGTACGGGGGAGGCTTGTGCTTAGTTAGTGTTCTTGTCTGGACCCTCCAGCCCAGGGGGTGCTGTGTGTTCCTGTTACTATTAAAATACTATTTTCACATCTTAAAAAAAAAAGAAAAAAAAAATAGGAAGGAGTATGCCTTTAGCACTCCTATACCCCTCTAGCTTTATGGTATCAACATCAGCCATTTACTACACATTTTTCTTCTTGTATTATCAGAAAAAAGAATCCTTTATATAAGAATATATGAGTAATCGGAACAATTTTAATAAGAACTTTGCTGTCATATACTTTAAAATTTTGTTCTTTGGTTTTTCTATTCATATTTCATGGGAGTTCATATTCTATGTTACCTATATCCTTAAGATTTATTTTTTTAAATACCAAGACATTTCCAATTGTTTAAGATTTTTATTGTTGGGTTGGGAGTATTTGCCTGTTGTGGGTAACAGTAAGTTACTAAAATTTTAAAAATATATATCCAAGATTTTTTCTATGAAAAATTGCTTAATTTTCCTTTTATGTATTTATTACTAAAATAAGCTTTTTTAAAAAAAAATCACTGATTATGTTTCTGAAAAATTTCTACAAAGTAAAAATTTAATTCTAACTGGGAAACAGAGAAATAGGAATCATTAATGATTTTGATTTACAAAGTACACTTCTGATTCATTTTAATTGTAAATTTCTACAGGCTATTAGATTAGTATGAAAATGTGTTTATCAAGACACGTTTGTAAGAAACATTTTCTGATATTCATTCTTGTATTTCCTTTAAAACAATTTATCTATCAATTTTACAGGATATTTCTTATTGGATGTTTATGATATTTAAAAGTATAATCCTTATTTTGTTTCTTCAAACTTGAATACAAATGGAAATTTGTACAACCTGAAAGTACAGTTTTATGTAAAAACTGATACAGAATAAATGTCAAGCAATCTATATTTTATATTAATAGGAACTTGTAACATCCAATAGTGTAAGCACCAGTTGTATTTAAGGCAAAATGGAAAATTATACTCTCATTATACTTTTAGATCCAGCATACTGACTTTCACCTTGGGCAGGTTTGAACAGCACTAAGAATTACAAATGATTATAACTTACTTAGAAGTTGGAGGAATTACTTTCTCAGTATCTAGCTAAAATACAGACATAAGAAGTCCTATCTTTTGACACACAAATTATGCTGACAGATTTTTAAATGGTACTTTAAAAAAAAAAAAAAAAAGGCTGAACTTTCAGCAGCAGAGCCATCTACAAAAGTTTGGAGGGAGTCAGGATATTAACTTTGAATTGCTCTTAGGAATTCCTATCTTTCCTGACATATCACACTAAACTGCATATCCAGGTCCATTCTGGAGCTGATTCAGAGCCACTAACTGGCTGGTCTTGCAGTCTCCTCTAAAGAGAAGGAAAATATGAGTTTCATTGAGTCCAGGATGGGCCCATCTCAGCATTTAGTTTCATGTAAGCAGCTGTAAAACAGTGCTGATTTCTGGGAATAGCAGGAGAAACCAGGAGTATGTTGCTCAAAAAGGCAGCAAGGAGACTGCTTTATTAAGAGTTTTGTTGGAAAGAAAAAGCTGTTAAGGTAAAGCAGTGATTTTCATTCAGTTTAATGCTCTCTCACAGAGGTAACACAAAACAGCTCTTACTTTCCAGAACCTTTTTTCTCCCACAAGATTAATTATATCTCTGAAACATTCCCCCTTTAAAGATTGCAGCTTTCTTCTTTCATGGTTTTATAAGCCTTTATCAAAGCTGTATGCTCAGTGGCTCTGTTGTGTGCAACTCAAACTCCATGGACTGTAACCCAGACAGGCTCTGTCCGTGGAATTTTCCAGGCAAGAATACTGGCTGCTGCTGCTGCTAAGTCGCTTCAGTCCTGTCCGACTCTGTGCAACCCCATAGATGGCAGCCCACCAGGCTCCCCTGTCCCTGGGATTCTCCAGGCAAGAACACTGGAGTGGGTTGCCATTTCCTTCTCCAATGCATGAAAGTGAAAAGTGAAAGTGAAGTCACTCAGTCGTGTCCGACTCTTAGCGACCCCATGGACTGCAGCCCACCAGGCTCCTCCATCCATGGGATTTTCCAGGCAAGAGTACTGGAGTAGGGTGCCATTGCCTTCTCCAAGAATACTGGAGTGGGTTGCCATTTCCTACCCCAGGGGATCTTCCCAACCCAGGGATCGAATCCATGCCTATCTCCTATACTGGCAGGTAGATTCTTTATCACTGTGCCACCTGGGAAGCCCTTATCAAAGCTATCTATATTTTTAGGCCATACTATATCTATAGGTAAAAACTATCATAACTTCACAACGCGCTGAATATTTTTCTTCTGACATTACCACTTACAAGCCCTAAAATATTCTTTATTATTTTAATATCTATTTATTGGTTATTTGCCCATGCTCATGTTACTTGTATTCATTTCCTTTATGATTTAATAAGCCATTAATAACTACTCCCCTCAAGTCCCCCTCACCCCTGCCACACATTTAAGCTACTCTTAAACTTAAGATTTTAGTCCATATTTTCAGCACGGATTTGCAATACTGTTTTTCTTGAGCAGCAGAGGCTCCTATAGTCCAAAGCAAGTATTTCAGTTTGTTTCTAACACCTTTCCAAGTGGTCCTTTATAAAAACATTTGGATTTTCTTCCCATGCTACCAGGGTGTCCACCATTAAACATATGTCATTTTTCTGCCCACTTGTACATCTTTCTGGGATATTCTTGTAGTTTTTCCAAATTCCAGTTTTGAGGGGAGTTTAGTGTGATTGTACATCTGGATGTTTTGTTGTACACAACTGTTTCAGATTATAAGTAAAAATACTATCATTCTAAGCACTGATGTTTGACTAACCATCTTATGTTGCTGGAAACTTTTTACTCCAAGAAGTGACTTGTAGTTCTGTAGTTCTGTACTCTGTAGAGTTTGGTTCTAATACATGAACTTATGAAAGTACAAATAAATTGCATTCTGACTGCCCTTTAATTATACCATTTGTCTGCTCAGTCCAATGTTAATTGTAAATGGTTAGACCTAAAGGAAATCCAAAGATATGTTTTATTTCAAATATCACACTTATACATTCCTATTAACTTTCTTTGCATTTTTTAAAAAAAAATTCAGCATTGTATAAAAAGATATTTGTACTAGTATAAGGAATACTTAATTATGTGCTTGTAATAAGTTTCCTTATTGTCAATTTATGTATAAGATCTGAAGTAATTTCTTCCAAAATTAAAAAACAAATTTCCTTTACCACTTTGTAATTCTATCCATAGACAAGTGTTTAAAACATGTCATATACAATTACTGAGCACCTGCTGTGTGTAAGCTTCAGCCTAAGTACTGTATGCATTTTAAAAGAATCTAAAAGGTTCTTTAGGAAGACAAGTGATTATAAAATAATAAGGCTGGAAAAGCATACAATAATTTTTTAAATTAGTAAAATAAATAAGTCTATGTGGCTGAAATTGTAGTCGAACAAAGTTTTTTCAAGGAGCTTTGTGGACAAGTAGTGGTGGAAATTGATATATGAATCCTTAGTACTTGATTTTAAAGTTCAGAATCTAATTTTTGCTGGCTAGGAACAAAATAATTTTATTATAAGGTTAAGCAGTAGCTCACAAAACTGAAGAAAGGTCAGACAACCAGGATCATAAAATGCCAGACACCAAGGAAAGCTTGGTAGCAAAGACAGCAAAAGTTATACATCAAAACAGCCTGATCAGGATTCTATTACTGGCCTGATCAGAGCAAAATACAGCTAGAAACCATTGCCAATGCCACAGACTGGCACAACTGCACATGAATTCTAAGTCTTCTGTTAGTTATCACTCCATCCTTTCACAACTCAAAGCTCAGGCAGGAGCAGTAAAATTGGTGGCACCAAGGTTACATATTGGCAATCAATGTGTGAGAAAGAAAATATCTATTCTTCTAGCCTTCTCTAATGCAGTGTGGAGGTTTGCCTTCTAACAGATATTCACATAACAAGGAATTCTCCCTAAATAAAAACAGATTTTGGGACTTGGCAGTCAATAAATGACAAAATGCCCACTAAAGTCTACTCCTTCTCCTACCCAATATACACATACTCATTATTTCCCATGATTACACTTCAAAAAATTATCTCATCTAACATAATGTTCAACCATTGCTCTTTCAATTGAGAATGCACTGACCCTTCCTCATAGGAATTAAAGTTCTCATAGGTTACTACATTTAGCTCCATGGTCAGGATTGCAGGGAATTCCATCCCTTCCCAATTCTACAATTAATCCCATCACAATATATTCTGCAAACAATGCACTACATTGTAGTTAGAGCCACTGTCAAAATCCTCCGAACAACAGTGTGAGAAATTAAAAAAATAAAAAGGACGTTAGTTAGACTACATGCATGCCATTCCAAAAAAAATATGGATAGAGGCCCTAGCTATTTGTTTTTTTTAAACTAGTTGTGAGGACCAAAACAATACCTAGCTGGTTATTACCTTGTCTAATATCTATTTAATGTTCCCTTGACTTTCATCCAGAACTCTTACCAGGTGTAGGATTTCAATCCAGTGGGGTGATGAAAACCTCTTGTCTGAGGGACTTGAGGCTCTGCCTGTGTAAGGCTGTTGTAATATTCTACTAGCAGTATGAGAGTCTAACAAGGAAGCAACTCTATTTGGGTTTTGGGGCCTTTGGGTTTTTGTCCATACTCCTTCTGGCTCCTGTTGTGTAGCAGCCAACTCAGTTACCTCTTGGCATACTAGCAATCACTCCAGTCAGTGCCCTAACATCCATATTGCTTGTGTACCCAGTGCTTAAGGAATTTGGAATGGGCAAATGCGGTCTCAGCTTCCAATTCAACAATAATAGCATGGTTGTATGCAAACTTTGTGGAAGCATTCTCCCTTGAGCACAAAAACAGCATATGGAGATGGGAAGAAAATGTTTTGTGGGTGGATTTTATTTTTTATGAATTCTTTGACCAGAAGTAGCATCAGGTGGGAAATCTCAATAATAGACAAAGTTATAGTAGTTAATGATTAGTGTCTATGACAGACCTGGCCAAGCAAAGGTCTACAGGGTAGTCAGCAATAAGTACTCTTAGGATAATGATTTCCTTTTGAGATATAGGCTCTTTCTACAAGAGAGTTCCAGAAAAACATCTATTTCTGCTTTATTGACTATGCCAAAGTCTGTGTGGATCACAATAAACTGTGGAAAATTATGAAAGAAATGGGAATACCAGACCACCTGACCTGCCTCTTGAGAAACCTGTATGCAGGTCAGGAAGCAACAGTTAGAACTGGACATGGAACAACAGACTGGTTCCAAATAGGAAAAGGAGTACGTCAAGGCTGTATACTGTCACCCTGCTTATTTAACTTATATGCAGAGTACATCATGAGAAATGCTGGGCTGGAAGAAACACAAGCTGGAATCAAGATTGCCAGGAGAAATATCAATAACCTCAGATATGCAGATGACACCACCCTTATGGCAGAAAGAGAAGAGGAACTAGAAAGCCTCTTGATGAAAGTGAAAGAGGAGAGTGAAAAAGTTGGCTTAAAGCTCAACATTCAGAAAATGAAGATCATGGCATCCGGTCCCATCACTTCATGGCAAATAGATGGGGAAACAGTGGAAACAGTGTCAGATTTTATTTTGGGGGGCTCCAAAATCACTGCAGATGGTGACTGCAGCAATGACATTAAAAGACCCTTACTCCTTGGGAAAAAAGTTATGACCAACCTAGATAGCATATTCAAAAGCAGAGACATTACTTTGCCAACAAAGGTTCGTCTAGTCAAGGCTATGGATTTTCCTGTGGTTATGTATGGATGTGAGAGTTGGACTGTGAAGAAAGCTGAGCGCCAAAGAATTGATGCTTTTAAACTGTGGTGTTGGAGAAGACTCTTGAAGAGTCCCTTGGACTGCAAGGAGATCCAACCAGTCTATTCTAAAGGAGATCAGTCCTGGGTATTTTTTGGAAGGAATGATGCTAAAGCTGAAACTCCAGTACTTTGGCCACCTCATGAGAATTGACTCATTGGAAAAGACTCTGATGCTGGGAGGGATCAGGGGCAGGAGGAGAAGGGGACGACAGAGGATGAGATGGCTGGATGGCATCACCCACTCGATGGATGTGGGTTTGGGTGAACTCCGGGAGTTGGTGATGGACAGGGAGGCCCTGGCATGCAGCAATTCATGGGGTCGCAGAGTCAGAAACTGAGTGATTGAATTGAACTGAACTTGGCCTTTTGAAGAATGAACACCTGATCTTGGGACTCCAGATAACCGTTACCCCAGCTGTCCATTCTGAACAGGACATCATCTAATTCACTTAGTCACGTATATATATATATCAGGGTTTCTCAACCTTGGCACTACTGATATTTGAGGTGATTATTCTTTCTAGTGGGGAATTGTCCTGGACCTCTGGAGGACCCTGGCCTCTATCAACTGATTGCCAGTGACATCCCCCACTCACAACCATAAAAAATGTCTCTAAACACTGCTAAATATTTAAGCTAAATTGCTAGAGTGCCACTGTGAGGCAAAATTAATCCTCACAGAGATACGGTAGGAAATAAGGATTATACATAGTCATGGAGAGGGAACTAGCAGTGTGGCTGGATTGTCAAGGGGTTGGAAAAGAATTGGTGCCAACTTAAGAAAAGGCTGGGAAGCAGATCCAGAATATGAGTGTGTGTCTGAGATATGTTAATGCACGTACCAAAGCCCTGTGAAAGAGGCTCTAAATAATCAAGTAGACAAGATAACATTTTCTGTGTTACTGTCCTCCTGTCAAGCCATGTTTGATGGGAGAATAAAGGAAGTGTGGGATGGCAAGAATGGAATCCACAGACACAAGTGTGACTTCAGAGGCGATCCTGGCTTCTGTCGTGTTCCCACCCCATCTTCGCCCCATTGCCCTTTCATGGTACCACATATTGGGGGAGGGGGAGGAGGGCAGGGCAGTCAGCCCTGTTATCTGGTAGCTAACTAACTGCATTAGGAGTAACATCTCAGTGGTTTTGTCCTCACTGGTAAACATACTATGGTTTTAGATTTGCTTTTCTCACCTGTGATACATCTGGCAGCACCATTATTTATGGGTTTACTGAATAGTTTATATACTATCATGGATTCTCATACAACACTGCTCTAGCCAAAAAAACACAGTCCACAGGAGGTCAGATGATGTACTTAATTCTTATTTTGTTAATCTCTTTATCAGCTGCTAGGTTTTGTTTCTGCTTGCGGGATCTTAGTTCCCTGATCAGGGATCAAACCTGGGCCCCAGAAGTGAAGGGTCCGAGTCTTAACCACTGGACTGCCAGGGAATTCCCATTAGCTAGTATTGGAATAATCTACTGAAGATTTAGTTATGGAGCCAGTTGAGACACAAGATTTAAAGTTGGTGTCTCTCCAGATGTAGTACATATTTTTATCCAACAATTGACTTTCGATGCTGTTTCTCCCATTCCTATATTACAGAGGTCCAGGAACCAAGAGGCCTCTCACTATTACACCCAGTGATATCCTCACAAAGTTTTTGCCCTTTGTTCCCAACCCTGAACTCTGCTGTTCTTAAAGATTTAAGTACATAACAAGAGTTCAAAAGAAATTAGTTCAGAAGAGTTCAAACAGTCACATTATAGATTCTTCATGCCATCGGGTAATCATGCAAAACAAAAAGAGACTGCTTAGTTGTGTTTTACCCTTGTGATACAGTTGCTACCACACCATGTGAGCAGAGAAGAGTATAGAGGGAAAACTATAAAGATACTCTGGGGTGTGTTCTACTGCCATACATGGTAGCAAAGAATCAACAAGACGTTAGACACGTCAGAAGTAAATTTGTTCACTCTATTAGGGAAGAAACCTAACTTGCCAAGATAGTGGCCAAAGCAAAGATAAAAGGACAGCTGCAAAGGAAGGTCTTGTGACCAGGATCTTAAGACAGTAACTTCTACCTATCTTCTTGATGTCATATACAATATGTATTTTAAGAAATTTCTCTTTCCTGTCATTTGGATTAAAAAGAGCATATTTTGTAGAATGTCCAAAACTAGAAGAATGAACATACTCTGAAGTTCTGGCCTCAGATGTAGTAAATGATAGCTGTACTGTTAGGCACGCTTTACTTTTAGACATTCAAGTATGAAAGGAATAGTATGTGAGGGGAAACTGAACAGTCAAGAATGAGCTGTAGTGAATATTTATCTTTGGGGGCTGCTCATCCCAAATTACAGAAGCTAAATAGAGGAGGCACATGACCAAATCTTGCTCAGTTGGCAATCTCTCCAAAGACTCTGATCCTTGAGCTGATCTTGCAAGGAACAAAAACAAATGACAACAAGGATTCATTTTATTATCCTGATCATACTGTTCCAACCAACAAACAGTTCCTTTGCTTCCTCCTCCTTCACCTTTCAGTACTTTTTTGATTCCTGCCTACCAGTTCTGAGAGTCACTGGATAACCTTCCACTAAATTCCTTTTCCTTAAGTTAGTCAGATGGTATCTGTTGCTTGCAACAAGTTCCTGATATAATCAAGTAAACAGGCAGAAAGGGAAAAATAGACAAACATGGAAAATCTCTTTTACGATCTGTTTTATTACTAGAAGTCTGTCTTATCTTTTTGAAGAATCTACTTTTGCTACTGGATATTTTATGGACTGCACCTTGGTGCCCCCTGAATACCACCAAATTCACTGGTTGAAACTAACACTCAACAGGATTGTATTAGGAGGTGGGGCCTTTGGGAGGTAATTAGGTAAGTGAGAGTGGAGCCCTCATTATGAGGTTAGAATCTTTCTAATCTCATAAAGGAAGACAGCTAGCCTCTCTCCCACCAGTGAGGACACAATAAGACAGCTATCTTCCCTAGAACCCAATAATGCTGGCACCCTATTCTTGGACTTCTAGCTCCCAAAACTGTAAATAAACTGAATTTCAAGAATGGCAGGGTCACCACTGAGAGTCAGGGACTATAGGAAATGTTATTAGCAATATCCATGTCAGCCTTATTCTGTCCCACTGAATTTGGCTAAACCCTGGTTTCCAGCATCTCCTGGGTTTGTATCTTTCCAGCTTAATTTACCTGAATTTCAACTTGAGAAATTCTGGGAAGAGACTAGCCTAATTTAAGTCATGTCTTTATTCCTGTTTCAATTACTGTGGTCAGGGAAGATGAGAAACTAGGAGCGGCCTAGCTTTGGTTAGGTACCTATCCTCAGTCAATCACTCTGCTAAGGAAGTAGGATAATTTATATTCGCATCCTATGTTAGACTGCAGAGAGGAGTTTCCCAAGAAAGAGGATTCCCAGTCTGCCAGGAGCCAGCACGGGAGATCCCACCCATGACAGGTCATGTGGAGGAGGCCTGATGAGCAAGGTGGATCAGGAATCGAGGGACCCCCTGGATCTGCTCGAGCATCTACTCCAAAACCAGAATCTGTCTGTCTTACTATTTTGTGCCTTTCACCAACTCTTCCAACATTAACAGGGGGCTATCCCCGACCACCTTTCTCTGGAAAAAGTCAACTTAGGGCTTTAGTTAATAAGTCTCCTGGGCATGATAGAAGTGTTTCAATTCAAACCCCTCTGATGGCTTTCTAGCTTGCCTGACAGGTTTATCCATACTCTTGCAATTAACACACATGATTGTTCACAGCCTCCCAACAGTGAGAGACACGGGAAGCCTAAAACATTCTAAAAATATAGAGCCTTTCGAAGAGTTAAAAACTATTAGAGTAGTGCTGGTGTAGATTTCATTGTTGAGGCAATGCTCGCTGCCAAGTGCCCATATCCCTTATCCATTGTGCACCTGGGAGTGCATTGGTTAACATAGTTGGAATGTAAGAAAAACAAGTAGTAGCCTTGGAATTAACCACATCAGACCTTTGAGCTAATTGGTTCTTTCGTAGTTGTAACTCACTGCACCTTTGCTCCGTCAGAACGTAACTCTGTTAGCATTTTCTGAGGCTGACATAGATTAGAAATATAAAGAAAAAACACTTCAAGGGAAAATAAGTTTTCTGGCTGAACAGCCTTTATCAAAAAAGGGTCATAAAATGTCCACAGGCCTCCAAGGCCAGAAGATAATGTACACAACATTGTTTATGGGAAAGGTATGCAGAAAAAACCCTGGTTTTGATAAAGACAAAATAGATGTAATGTTTGGGCTGACTCTGCATGACTTTACATCTTTCATTTCCCTCTATGTACAAGTCAAGGTATAAAAGTTCCTTTTGAAAATAAAGTTACGGGCCTTGCTCACCAAAGCTTGGTCTCCCCGTGTCATTCTTTCTTTCCTTTTCTTTCTCTCTCTGTTCTTCTTTCAGGATGACTCCTTGGGACATAGGAGCTTTATTGGCTTTCTGTGTAAACCAAGGAAGATCAAGCCTCTTTCTCTCCCCTTTTACTTTCCTTATCGCTGACACCGTCATCCTGAGGGATTCCCTGGATCCTGCTGGGGCTGGACCCCGGCACCAGTCCAAAAGAAACAGAGCTCCAGAAGAAGTAGCTTAAGAGATACATACTGAATATTTATATGTATCCATATTATATATAGTATCTTATATTTACATGTAAATGGTCTACTAGATTTTTCTTAGTCATAAGACATAAAAATCAGGAAGAAGTTATCCAAATTTGAGGGTGTTGGGGAGTTTTTGGGGCAGAGAGAAGAAAAACTGACTCTGTTAGTTGTACATTCCTTTGCAAGAGAATAGTTGCTGGGGAAGGGAGCCAAGGTTGCTGGGGAAGGTAGAAGGAGAAGGGTTCGTGGGGTGGGGAAGAAGACAGGAAGCACTACTCTGCAAGGAATAATTAAGCCATGGGATATGTGTGTATGTGAGTGTGTGTGTGGAATAATTAAGCCATGGGATGTGTGTATGTGTGTGTAACATGTGTGCCTTACAAGAACACCCCCTTCCCCTATTAATCTAAACACTTTAGATAATTTAAATTAGAGAGAGCAGCATTTGGCATTTCCAATGAAAGGTTTTTGAATGGTAAAAAGAAAAAAAAGGTTAAGACTTTTAGAAACATTATTAAATCATTTACTCAGTAACAACAATTAGCAGGTAACATGAACAAATGTATATATTCATTTCCCATTTGGCCTGAATAAGCAGTGCTTATTACTAAATTTGCTACACAGTGCTATCCTAAGGCAGGTTTTCCTATGGCCAGGGAAAACAGTATTTTAAATAGTCCATCTTTCTAAAATTCAAGTGACTATTCCTAAGCAGGTATTTAGAAAGGAATTGGAACAATTAAGGCTTAATTAGAATGAGAACAAAAACAAAACACACAATTACAAAAGAACATTTAAATAGGAAAATAAGGAAACTATACATAAAAAATTATACATGTACACACATTGTATCAAAATACTTTTTCTATTTTGGTAACCAAATTTTGGAGACTAAAAACAAACTAATTCAAGCATTCCTAAATATAAAAATGTCAAGTCTATATTTATTAAAAACAAGATAGTATTGGTTCTGTTGAAGTAACCACATATGCACCAAGATAAACATTTGGCACTGTGAAAATGGAAAGAGGGGACAGCTTTAAATTTCCTCAGTATTATCACTCCTTAAATACTTAAACTTTTTTCAGTTACTTTTCTGTTAAAAATAAGTTTACTTATTTTTAAATGTGAGGCCAATGTGCTTTTCTTAAAAAGACAAAATACTTATTACAAATGGAAGGTATTAGGTTTGCACCAGATAAAAAAATAACATTTACATTTGCCTAGATGCAACAATTTAAAAAGATACAAATTCAATATATAGTAGGAAAGTATGTAAAAAAAAAAAAAAAAAAAAACCCAAAGAACCATACCCCGTTAAAAAAATAAGTGCACCTTCTATTGATTATATATTGAAAACTAAATATTCTGATTTAAAAGTAGCTTCTATAAAATGTCAAAGTAGTAGGCATTGTTTGCTTTTCTAATACAATGAATAAATAAGAAATATTTCTATCTCAAAAGTACTATCAGTATTTCTTAGCAAAAATGTAGTATATACATGGAAAAGCGGGCTTTGATACAGGATGTTCTGCATCTAGGTTTCTGAGTTTGATTTCCATTAAAATGTTTTCTACAACTTATAAGGACAACACACACAAAAGTAAAAAGATGAGGTAAACATCTTATACTTTTAAGAACTACTTGAAACTGAATACTTATATATTTCCAATGCCTCGGCTCTAGAAAAAGTCCTCCATAATGATGATGATATGACTTATATCTGAACCACATAATGAGCAGCAACTTTCTTGGTCTTCTGAATAGGCAGTGATGTTCTGTTATTACAAAGTAATCATGACTAAGTTTTGTCCAGTACTTTGCTTCAGTGCAGGTTTACATGAGGCACCAAGCTACAGTAAGAGCAGCTACAATGCCATTCAAAATTGCCATACTGTAGCCCATGTGGAAGGAATGTCCGGTCATTTTCCTAGGGGGAGAAAAAAACAGATGAAAAAAGGAAAATGTAATTTGGAATAGCAAAGACACCATCAGTTTTTACTGAAAATGCTTACAACCTGGAAACACGTTTCCCAAACACTGTTTATACATTAACACACAAGTTAAAAAAGAATATTAGACAGCTGCAGGATTAGTAAAACTGTCTTGTTATCAAATATAATTTTTCAATTTCATTAACTGGAGTAAAATGCTGTTTGATCCCCGTAATTTCTTTACTGTGCTTCACAGTCACATGTACCATCACCTAATTCTAAAATATAAATCTTGTTACTAATATATTACAAGCATATTTTTTTATTTAAATTAACATTGGTTTCCCCACTCTCTTCTTACTGGTAATTTAAAATACATATTTTTTTCCAGTATTTGTCCTACTTGTACCATGTTTTCTTTAGATTACATGAAACTCTACTTTTTCTCTGAGCACTAAAAACAGCACTCGTCCATATGTAAATCATTAACAGATAATGTCTATTATAAACATTACAGTTTTCAACTTAATAGGTTACTTAATTTAGGTGGCTTTCAGTGGGTTCCCAAGTGTCAGTAAAGATGAGGTTTTATGATTACTATGAGGGCCAGCTAGCTCATGTGCACAGATTTCCCCTGACATTTGTTCCCTTAATCATTGAGCAATTTTACTTATTTTACTACATTTTCTTAACACTCTTTACACTAACTCTATTGCAGTAATACTCTTTGCTTATCCTAATAAGGATGAGACATGCTAAAAAGAATAGAAGGTAGTGTCCAGTTGGTGTCAAGAGGCAGAAAAGAATCTTCTCAGTAGATCAATCCAAATTAAGGACATAGAAGGAGGTATACTAGTAGTAGTAAGAATGTCAAGTTGTTAAGTATTAAATAATAAGGGTCCTGGACTGAGAGGGTTACCATGCCCCTTGTCCTCTTTAATAAGCACAAATCAAAGACAGGGAAGAATTTAGATAAAAATTAATATTTGAAGAGCATCTTATTATAATGATTCCAGTCCAGTAAAATCAGGAGCAAAGACTAAAGAATTTACACTTTTCGAAGAACAGCCCCTTTGCATTCACCTGGGACTACAGACGATTTGTAATCGACTTGTATTCTGAGAGCCTCCTGTTCTGGTCCATGGGAGTTATTACTCTCTCCACTCAAACCTTCTCATCTGGGACTAGTTTAAGATGCTTCTCATTTGCTCATAAGGGCATTCTACCTAGCTGTATAACCTACTATTTGGTAAAATAAAAGAGATAACACTAAATACTTTGCCCCTTTAAGAAAAAGAAATTCCTCTAACAAAAACTGGTGAACAGAAATCTAATTGTAACTGTCAACATTATCATTCATTGTAAAAACAAAACAAAACCTATCACTGACCTGAGAATATTTAAATTCACTCTAACAAAGTTAATCATGGAACAGAATTTCAGGACTTTATTGTTCTCTTTTACTAGTTTGAGACCCCACATTCCAATAAAAATAGAAAAATCTCTAAAGTACAGCTTATTAGACATTAGGAAATTATAATAACTACAATGCTGACATAATTGAATTTTACTGAGATGTACAAGCTCAAATGCTCAGTGGATCTCACAAACCAGTAAAACAATGAATTTTAATAACATTGAAGAAATACTCCAGAGCAGTGGTTCTTATTCTTTCTACCACCTCAGACATACCATGCTCCCACTGTGAACACTGTAGCGGTTGTCATGCATGTACTGCCAGGCAAGGGACTAAAAATATTTGAGCAATTTCTAGTTTAAAATTGCTTTTTAAATTCACATGATTTTCCTCCCTGAAAAAGATATACAGAACCCTTGGCAGGTTTTCTATGACCTACTTGTGACCTTTGAAGTCCTGTAAAAAAACTGAAGGTACTTTGATTCCCCTTTGTCAAATACTCCATAAGACGTTATGGAAAAACCTGAACAAACTTTTGACCAACCCAATATAATTAAAATTAACATGTGACTTCATTTAACATACTAATTCAAAAATTTAACACCTGGCTATTCATTTGACCATTTAAAAATAAATACAGAAACAAACAGAGACCTCAATGACAAAACCAGGATGTTTCCTAAAGTAAATGTTAGAATTCCTAACTGTGGATTTTATTATGCTGAGGTATAGTTCTATTCCACCACAATACATTTCTGAAATCAAAACGGAAATAAATGGGAAACATTTAATAAGAAAAAATACTAGAAAAAAAATATGGTTACAAAGCAAAGCTCATAATAATACAACTCTTTCTATATCCTAAAAGATTAGTTATAAGAAGGTACTATCTTGTTTTGAATCTAAAGAATTCCTTTCTAATAATAAAGAATCCTACAAAAACGAACTCATGTGAATCCTGTTAGTGGTTAAGAGTCTGAGAGAGAGTTTTGACGGCCAGCTTTGCCACTTTCAAGGGGTATGAAGCCAGAATTTGACCACTGAGCCTCAATTTCCCAAAATGGAAATACAAAGAAAGTCTACTCTTATAATAAAGTTACGAGAATCAGGTATCTGGCACATAACCAAATAATCAATAAATGTTAGCTGCTATCTACTATGGAAAAGAAAGCTTAGCTATAGATGAGATTCTGAAAAATTCTTTTGATCTTCTACTTCAATTCTTGCTTCTAAGTAAAACACCTAAATCTAGACCCAACCCAAATCAAAACAGAGGAACAGGAACATACAAGCAGACTCAAGAGGTGGAGGGAAGAAAGAGACTGAAGAACTACAGGTTTGTGTTTGTGTGTGCGTTTCTGCTTGGAATTACCCTCTTCCAAAAAGTTCATCATCACTTCTCCCTTTATAATTCACAAGGGAACTCAAGACTTCCACTATTTAGATCTAGATTTTGTAGTCTGGAAATGTGCTTTCTAGCAATATAGTTATATTGATATCTAACAAACTTGTAAAGTGACTAAATCATGCAATAACTATACCTTAATTATTTTCATTTATTCAGGAATGGAATACATTTCAAATTTAAGATTCAAGTTAATTCAATGATTCTGGCAATTTAACTAAGTATAGTCTTACTTTTGAACTACAAATTAAAGCACTGACTAAGCCACTACCATAAGTCTCAAATAAATTACCCTTATTTCAGAGAGAGACCAAACAGATTGGCAGCTCTTTTTTCATGTTTCGTATTGATTGCTTTTCCTCTAATCATGGTCTGGTTGACTCCTAACTGAAGGTCTGTGCTACATAGTGCTGTGCTTAGTCGCTCAGTCGTGTCCAACTCTTTGTGGTCCCATGGACTGGGGCCTTCCAGGCTCCTCTGTCCATGGGGATTCTCTAGCTAAGTATACTGGAGCAGGTTGCCATGCCCTCCTCTAGGGGACCTTTCCAACCGGATCGAACCCAGGTCTCCCTCATGGCAGGCTGATTCTTTACCGTCTGAGCCAATACTACACAGTAGTCTTCACTTTCTTGAAGTCTTCATTCATATACTATATTCATTCCTTTATTTCCTTTCCCTCACATATTTTCCACATTTCAGACATGCTTCTTATGACCGAACTCTTTCAATTTTCAATGTAATACAGTAACATCACTGCCAACAGATTTTTCTCTGAGCAGAAAGCTCCCTGCTTGCCAGTAAGAAACTATATTAAAGTCTTACATTAACAATCAACTGGCTATTTGTCTGTGTCTGACTGGCTCAATAGGAAACAGGATGACTAGTTGATACTAATCTATTCCTTCTTTACACATCTGAGCTGCCTTTTACTGCTCATTCTCTCCCTAGCCAAGAAATCTCTAATGCCAAAAAAATTTTAAGCTGTGTGAGCTCTGACTGGAGTAACTATCAGTTCTTTACCTGGAATCAGAAATTCTTAACCCAAGCCCAAAATCTGTAAGAAAATACTAAACCTCACCATATTTCAATCACTTGCAAAGCATTTCTCTCACATTTCTTTCAGAAACACAAAATGATACAACAAATTACTTGCACAAATTGCTGAGGAAGATGAAACTGTCAGTATTCCAATTAACTTTACCAGTGTTATTTAAGAAATAAGGGTTAGAATTTCAAAGAGAAAGCTTTCCTCCCTGAGGAAATGCTCTCATTAAGGAAAAAACAATATATATTACATTCACCCTTTATACTCTACAGTTCCGTTTTCTGTTGTTGGAGCAAGTCTTTTTCACTTTTTAAATTTTTTTTTTATTGGAGTTGATTTACAATGTTGTGTTAGTTTCTGCAGTACAGCAAAGTGAGTCAGTTATATATTTATACACATATATCCACTCTTTTAGATTCTATTCCTGCTGCTGCTGCTGCTAAGTCTCTTCAGTCGTGTCCGACTCTATGCAACCCCATAGACGTCAGCCCACCAGGCTCCCCCGTCCCTGGGATTCTCCAGGCAAGAACACTGGAGTGGGTTGCCATTTCCTTTCTGATGCATGAAAGTGAAAGTGAAAAGTGAAAGTGAAGTCGCTCAGTCGTGTCCGACTCCTAGCGACCCCATGGACTGCAGCCCACCAGGCTCCTCCATCCATGGGATTTTCCAGGCAAGAGTACTGGAGTGGGGTGCCATTGCCTTCTCCAGATTCTGTTCCTATAGGTCATTAAACAGTATTGAAGAGTCTCCTGTGCTATACAGTAGGTTCTTACAGTAGTAGTGTGTATATGTCCCAGGTGGCGCTAGTGGTAAAGAACCTGCCTGCTAATGCAGGAGAGATAAGGGAGCAGTTCAATCCCTGGGTTGGGAAAATTCCCTGGAGGAGGGCATGGCAACCCATTCCAGTATTCTTGCCTGGAGAATCCCATGGATAGAGGAGCCTGGAGGGCTACAGTCTATGGGGTTGCAAAGAGTCAGACACAACTGAATCTACTTAGCATAGCAAGCACATGCATGTCAGTCCCAATCTCCCAATTTATCCCTCCACCCCCTCTCCCCCTTGGTAACTGTATTTGTTTCCTATATCCGTGACTCAATTTCTGTTTTGTAAATAGGTTCATTTGTACCATGTGCTTATATTTCCCATATAAGCGATATCATATGATACTTGTCTTTTTCCATCTGACTTACTTCACTAGGTATGATGGTGTCTAGGTCTATCCATGTCACTGGAAATGGCACTATTTCTTTCTATTTAATGGCTGAGTAATATATACTTACCACATCTTCTTTATCCAGTCCTCTGTCAATGGACATTTAGTTTGCTTCCACGTCCTGATTATCTAAATAGTGCTACAATGAACATGGTAATGCACGGATCTTTTTGAATCATGGTTTTCTCTAGATTTATGTCCAGGAATGGGACTGCTGGATCAGACGGTAGCTCTATTTTTAGTTTTAAAGAAACCTCCATAGTGTTTTCCATAGTAGCTGCACCAATTTATATTCCTACCAACGGTGTAGAAGGGTTCCCTTTTTTCCACACCATTCACAACATTTAATGTTTGTTGATTTTTTGATTATGGCCATTCTAACTAGTATAAGGTGATATACCTCACTGTAGTTTTGATTTGCATTTCTCTAGTAATTAGTGACATTGAGCATCTTTTCATATGCCTTTTGACCAGCTGTATGTGTTCTTTAGCAAAATGTCTATCTGGATTTTCTGTCCACTTTTTGATTTTTTTTTTTTTGGATACTGAGATATATGGACTGTTTATATATTTTGAGATTAATCCCTTTTTGGTTGCTTTGTTTACAAATATTTTCTTCTATTCTGTGGGTTTTCATTTCCTTTATGGTTTCCTTTGCTGTGCAAAAGCTTTTAATTAGGTCCCATTTGTTCATTACTCTTGGAAGTGGATCAAAAAAGATCTTACTGCAATTTATGTCATAGAGTGTTCTATGTTTTCCTCTAAGAGTTTTATAGTATCCAGTCTTGTATTTAGGTCTTTAATCCACTGAGTTTATTTTTGTATATGGTGGTAGAGAATGTTCTAATTTCATTCTTTTATATGTATCTGTCCAGTTATCCCAGCACTGTTTACTGAGCGCACTGATTTCGTCCACTGTATATTCTCGCCGCCTGTCATGGACTTGGGGACCGAGTGCATGGCTTTCCCTCTGCACTTCTATCCTGCTCCACTGATCTGTATTTCTGTGTTCTGTGGCACTATCATTTTGTTTTGATTAAAGTTCTTTATTTTAAAATTTTCTTCTCTTTCCATTAAACTTCACCAAAATTTATAGCATGAGTTCTTTATACCAGGTAATATACATGGGAGACAAAGATGTGTCTAGTGACATAGTGTCCTAAGTGTTAAAGTTCTGCAGACAGCATTACTTAGAAGACGAAGGAGCTGTTTGGTTTGTAGAAGGGGAGAGATTTTAAGTTTAAAAGAACAGTCAGTACCTGAGCTAAAACTGAGTATGATGAAATCAGCATTCTAAACAAATAACAATATGTGCAGGGGCAACATGTAGAGAATGCAGGAAATGGTTAATAGTTCAGCATGGTGAGAGAAGGACTTGGAAAACTAACTCTCCTTCTACGGGGTGGAGGTAGGGGGGTTTAAACCTGGCTCTAATATTTATAGGACTACTTTAGCCTCCTTGAAAATCTAATTCCCATCTTTAAAGTAAGGTTAATAATTCCTCTCTTTAGTGCTCCTGTGAAGACTGAAAGAGATAATATTAACAAGTACTTGTTGCAGTGTCTTGAATGTACTGAGCACAAAATCATTAACCCAATAAATGTCAACCATTATTTTTCATGCTGGACTGGCTGGAGTTAATGAGAGAGAATGAAGAACTGAAGGTGAGGCCAGGTTTCCCACCTTACTGGCTAGATGAAACATCACTCACCATGATAGGGAACCCAAAATACAGGTTGATACAAGTGGAAAATTTTAGATGTGTTAAACTCCAAATACCTATGGGACACTGAAGTAAAAACTCCTAGTAAGCAACAGGAAATACAAATGAAAATTAAAAGGGAGGTTCTCAGAAGACAGACTCAAGATAGGCTAGACAGACTCAGAAGTCTATTTCTCAGAATAGTAGCTTATGAAAAGGGATTCCACAAGTGCCAAGTAGGGATCAGAAAGCTGGAAAGAAAAAACAAAACAAAAGAGAAGGGAGCAGTGTCAGAGAAATTAAGAAAGAAAATCATTTTGAAAAAGAATATTAAACTTTCAAATAATGGGTTGAAAATGAATTTTAAATTTTGTAATTAAGAGTTCTGTGGTCAATTTAAGGAGAAAAAATTTTAGTCTAGGAGTGACTGCACAACATATGTGGTAGCAACTAAAGTTCACTGTGAAGCAGGGACTATCTCTTCTCTAGTCTTAAAAGATACTTAACTATGAAGAGATTTAGGCATGAAGATATTTTCTCTAACACAGGAGAAACTTGAATGTTTGTAGAATTAAGTTTGGGCAGGGAGAAGAACCCTTTATCCTCTGAGATACAAGGAAAAATGGTATGACGGAAGTGGATGTAAACTAAGTTTGTAATTAATTTCATGAAAGAGGGAGGAAGAAGCAAGAAGTTCCCTCACAATGACCTTTCATGAAACTGGAAGTGAGGTCCACTGAAAACTAAAATGCAAAGTATGTAGAATAAACACAGAAAAAAAATGGGACAGGGATGTAGGATGGACGGATGTGCTGCTAATCACTTCAGTTGTGTCTGGCTCTGTGTAACCCTATGGACTGTAGCCCGCCAGGCTCCTCTGTCCATGGGATTCTCTAGGCATGGATGGATAGTGCTAGCTAGTAAGATTCTAGTTCAGAATATGAAGGTTGTGAACTCAAGTTATTCAGATCTTAGTTTGGATGATTCATCTCTTAGTCTCTTCATCCTTTCTATATGGACCACAGCACTGGACCCATTTCAGAATGGATTTGAGGTCTTCTGCTGTTGCAACGTTTTGCTAGCTTTGTTGCAGGCTCTCTCCTACCTGACCTTCCTTTTACCTCTATAACTTTACAATTTTTCAGGGCAGGCACTTCATCCTTCCTTCTCTGCAAAGGCCTGGTAAAAGGAAGCTAGTTTTACTTATAGTTCCTAACAACTGTAACCAAGTTTTGATGTATTTACTTTGGCTTCCCATTTTAAAGTTTCTATTATAATTATTTTTCTTGCCAACAACTTATTTCTCCTAGTTGATTTCTTAATCCTGAAAAACACTTACTGTACCTGGGAAAAAAGTAACTTGTAGACTCACAATCTAAAAGAAGTGAGTAAAGTTAATACAACGGGTTTTTATAACTGTCTTGTGTTGTTCTGTGTGTGTTTGCTCAGTCATGTCCGAATCTTTGCGACCCCATGGACTGTATCTTGTCAGGCTCCTCTGTCCATAGGATTTTCCAGGCAAGAATACTGGAGTGAGATGTCATTTCCTTCTCCAATTTTGTTATAATTTTAAACATCCTCAAGCTGTAAGCTTTCTTGTTTGTTCAAATGGCCTTTAGAGGACCCTTTATCACTACTTTATCATCATTTATTCACTAAAACTTAGATGTTCAGTAAAAGTTAACGCATTTACCATTTAAGTGTGAAGGAATTACTATGGGCTTCCCTTGCGGCTCAGTTGGGAAAGAATCCACCTGCAATAAGGGAGACCTGGGATCAATCCCTGGGTTGGGAAGACCTCCTGGAGAAGGGAAAGGCTACTCACTTCAGTATTCTATCCATGGGGAAATAATTATTATAAATTACTTCCATTTTATTATTATTATTATATTATTATATTTTATTATATATTATATTATATATATTATTATATTATTATATTTTTATTATTATTATAAATTACCCCATTTTATAATGGGGTTTTAAAAAAAGTGTGTCATATCCTGACATCTATAAAACTAAGCTGAACAGACAAGCCCACTTGATCTTATAAACATATATGTGTGTGTATATACATATATTTCTTAGATCTTTAGAAACTTTATAAGTAATGTCTAATTTCAGAGTGGTCCTCTAAGGAAGGCTTAGCAAACTAGGACACACCTGTCCTGCCACCTGTTTCTTTTTATTGGAAAATAGTCTCACTCATTCCTTTATGTACTGTCTTTAGCTGCTTTGGTGCTACAGTGGCAGAGCTGAAGAGTTGTGACAGGGACCACATGGCCCACAAAGCCAAAATACCACTTGGTCCTTTACAGAAAAGTCTGCCAACTTTTGTCATAAAGGCTTCCTATTCAAAGTATAATCCATAGATTAGCAATATATTAGCCTTGCCTGGGAATTCCAGGCAAGGCTAATTCTGAAATAGAGAATTCTGAACACAGAATTTCAGAATGTACCCCGACATACTGAATCAAAATCTCTTCAGCCAGAACCTCTAGTGACTCTAAAAACCTCAAAGTAAATACTATTACTATTAGGAAATATATAAATTAGCAAAGAGATTTCCTAAGAGATTATCACTTCAGAAATCTATCCCACTTCAAAAATCTATCCCAATTGCTTTACACTTGAAAGCTTCAAAGTTACTACAGTTTTAAACAAAAAAATACATAAGTTGAACAATGATAAAACGTATTTGTTTCACTTTATCATTATGTTCCTAAAACAGATTTTGACTTCTTTAGAATGTTATAGGACAGATAACTCGAATAAGAAATCAGGTAAGAAACTATGCAGAAGTTAAAAAAAAATTCTCCCATTTGTCCCTCTCTTGTTTTTGTGTATATTTACATTGCTAAGACAGTGGCTACACATTGGATGCATTGTACAACTGTGTATGCATATATACATTTATATTTCTTTTGCCTTAAAAAAAACACATTTCGAAGTAATCTGTCAGGAGAAAATACAGCAAAATATTTTTAGAATGAAGTGCCAGAGAATAAGACTAAAACTATCATATTAGCTAGTTTACCAGATTGTAAGTCTAACCCCTCAAGAAAATTAGAGACACCAAGGGAACATTTCATGCAAAGATGGGCACAATAAAGGACAGAAATGGTATGGACCTAACAGAAGCAGAAGATATTAAGAAGAGGTGGCAAGAATACACAGAAGAACTGTACAAAAAAGATCTTTGAGACTCAGATAATCACGATGGTGTGATCACTCACCTAGAGCCAGACATCGTGGAATGTGAAGTCAAGTGGGCCTTAGGAAGTATCACTACGAACAAAGCTAGTGGAGTGATGGAATTCCAGTTGAGCTATTTCAAATCCTAAAAGACGATGCTGTGAAACTGTGGTACTCAACATGCCAGCAATTTGGAAAACTCAGCAGTGGCCACAGGACTGGAAAAAGTCAGTTTTCATTCCAATCCCAAAGAAAGGCAATGCCAAAGAATGTTCAAACTACCGCACAACTGCACTCATCTCACACGCTAGTAAAGTAATTCTCAAAATTCTCCAAGCCAGGCTTCAACAGTACATGAACTGTGAACTTCCTGATGTTCAAGCTAGATTTAGAAAAGGCAGAGGAACAAGAGATCAAACTGCCAACATACGCTGGATCACCGAAAAAGCAAGAGAGTTTCAGAAAAACATCTATTTCTGCTTTATTGACTATGCCAAAGCCTTTGACTGTGTGGATCACCACAAACTGTGGAAAATCCTGAAAGAGATGGGAAAACCAGACCACCTGACCTGCCTTTTGAGAAATCTGTATGCAGGTCAGGAAACAACAGTTAGAACTAGACATGGAACAACAGACCGGTTCCAAATAGGAAAAGCAGTACGTCAAAGCTGTATACTGTCACCTTGCTTATTTAACTTATATGCAGAGTACATCATGAGAAATGCTGGGCTGGATGAAGCACAAGCTGGAATCAAGATTGCCGGGAGAAATGTCAAAAACCTCAGATATACAGATGACACCACCCTTATGGCAGAAAGTGAAGAACTAAAGAGCCTCTTGATGAAAGTGAAAGTGGAGAGTGAAAAAGTTGGCTTAAAGCTCAACCTTCAGAAAACAATGATCATGGCATCTGATCCCATCACTTCATGGCAAACAGATGGAGAAACAGTGGAACAGTGGCTGACTTTACTTTTTGAGCTCCAAAATCACTGCAGATGGTGACTGCAGCCATGAAACTAAAAGACATGTACTCCTTGGAAGTACAGTTATGACCAACCTAGACAGCATATTAAAAAGCAGAGGCATTACTTTGCCAACAAAGGTCCGTCTAGCCAAGGCTATGGTTTTTCCAGTGGTCATATATGGATGTGAGAGTTGGACTATAAAGAAAGCTGAGCACCTAAGAATTGATGCTTTTGAACTGTGGTCCTGGAGAAGACTCTTGAGAGTCCCTTTGACTGCAAGGAGATCCAACCAGTCCATCCTAAAGGAGATCAGTCCTGAATGTTCATTGGAAAGACTGATGTTGAAGCTGCAACTCCAGTACTTTGGCCACCTGAGGCAAAGAGCTGACTCATTTGAAAAGACCCTGATGCTGGGAAAGACTGAAGGCAAGAGGAGAAGGGGATGATAGAGGATGAGATGGTTGCATGGCATCACTGACTCAATGGACACGAGTTTGAGTAAACTGTGGGAGGTGGTGATGACAGGGAGGCCTGGCGTGCTGCAGTCCATGGGGTTGCAGAGTCAGACACGACTGAGCAACTGAACTGAAGTGAACTGAAGGTGTAGTTATATTTGGGGGGAATGATGTATTTCAAGTGCATACACCACACCATATACACACATATGTATGTCTAGAGTCATATGGTTTTAGTAATCAAGATTACAAGTACAGAAATAATTATTAAAAAATATGTTCTATATGATTATACTTGTATAAAAACAGAAATATTTACATATGTATAGTTTTTTTTTAAATCTGAAGTATAATCTGCAGTCTGTTCACACTAGTTAATTCAGCATTATTCAAAATAAGATTCTGCAGCCATTAACTAAGTTATACAATTCTGTGCTACATGTATTAATTCTATAATCATAAAAATATCAATAAAGATAAATTTTACATCAGTCACTCTCCTAACAAATAAATTTCTCAATTACTATTTGAAATAGAAATGCTATTAAAATATAAAAGCATTAGAAATATGACTGTGCACTGACTTCAAGGTTTCACAATAATCCTGAGCTAAGGATCATCTTGAAAAACATTTACTTAAAAGATGCTTAAGATAAGGAAAAAATATAAATATAAATAAATATATATATATATATATATATATATATACACACACACACACATAATGTTGAGCTATAATGCATCATTCTTAAAAATACATGGGCTTCTGAGGTGGTGCTAGTGGTAAAGAACCTGTCTGCCAGTGCAGGGAATATAAGAGGCATGTTCTATCCCTGGGTTGGAAAGATCCCCTGAAAAGAGGGCATGGCAACCCACTCCAGTATTCTAGCCTGGAGAATCCCATGGACAGAGAAGCCATTTTGAGCATTTATTCCATTGCCTCTTCGGCCTGGTAATTAGGCTAAAGATGCGCATTATGAGTAAGTATCAGTTATAAAGTAGCCACCATTTTAATGAAGCAAGTTGGTTTATCAATCTACACAATGGTAGACTATGTTATAGAATTCAAAATATCAACTTTAAGCAGCTCATTTTTAAAAAAGGATTTTCTTTTTCCTTAGTTTCCCAGCTATACTGCCAACTTCTCTAGTCCTTATGATCTCTTATAATCTATGCCTCATCTAGAATTTTACCAACTAGAAATTTTAATTGAATCACAACCTATGTTTTGCTGCTGTGATATTAACTAACGTAATAACGTACAGGCACTGAAAGATCCTAACAATGAGCGGAGTTCTTTAACATGCAATTAAAATGTGTGCATTTAAGTTATTTCTCATTGTATTAGTTTCCTGAAAATTAAAGAGAAATAAATGTATATCTGGTTGGATGAAATTGCATACTAACTTACAGTCTAGTTTACTTATATATAGCAATCTGTTGTTACTGTTTAACTGCTAAGTCCTGTCCCACGCTTTTGCGACCCCAAGAATTGTAGCCCACGTGGTTCCTCTGTTCATGGAATTTCCCAGGCAAGAATACTGGAGTGAGGTGCCAGGTTGCCATTTCCTTCTCCAGGGATCTTCTCAACCTAGGGATGGAACCTGCGTCTCCTACATTAGTAGCAGATTCTTTATCACTGAGCCGGCAGGAAAGCCATATAGCAGTTTACTTGATTGCAAATGGAACTAAACATGTTAACTATATTCATCAGTGTACAGAGGTAGAAAAATGCCTAAGGACATCTATCTGTCCTAGATACTGTCCTTAGTTAGACAAAGTCCTTATTTGTTAGAAAGTTAGGCCAAACAGTATTAAAAACAATGGGATTCCCAAGACTTTGGATTTCATAAGTCAGTTTAAAAATAACACCATGTTTTGCTGACAAACTTGTTTTGCCAAGAACAAGGTTTAAAAACCACTACCATGTACTATTAGCATTATTTAATATAAGAAAGAGCATATTATTATCAAAAGAACAGAAAGGGGAAAAAATTTAAAGAATAAAAATCTAAAGATAAATAACAATTACTCAAGAAAAGATAATTTGCAACCAGTGGTAGGCCATAGTCAGACATCCAGCTTGAATTAAGGAAAGGAAAGAAAAGCTCTGGGACTATATCAGATTTATCATCTGATGTACCTGTTGCTTTACCTAGTAAACATATTTATTGCCTATGAGTGTAGATATCACTGCTTTCAATCCCATTTTGGAGAGGAGGAAATTAAGGTTCAGAGATACCAAATGACTTGCTCAAAAGTTCTTCTGAGTAGTATATGGTATAGCCTGCATTTGGAAGTTGCTTCCTGACTTATAAGCTCTTTATAACATACCAGGCTGACTCATAATTTATGAAGATTGTTGAACACATATAAAGGGTTCCAAGTACAACATTACCAAGTGCTATCTCTTAAGTATTTCTTATCCATGCTATTCTGTGCATATGGACACCCATGTCTATTCAGCAACCCATACATAACACATTGTAAATCTGTGTAAGCAAAAGCCATAGCAAATAGGTGCAAAGCAAACAGCAGCTATATTCCTTTATGAAAGTAACAAAGAAACCAAGAATATTTAATATGATTTCTTACAGGATTTTGTTACATCTATTTAAGTCTCCATTTAGAATTTTAATGGAATACAGAAGACATGTATATATTCTAACCCTTCAAGAAGCCTCTGTGCAATGCCATCAATATATTCATTAATAGTGACAGCTTTACAACTGATGGCTCCAAACAGTCCCTAGAATGAAGATAATGAATAATGAAATGATAGATAATGAAACTTCATGATACTCAAATAGCAAGGCCAAGTTCTTGATCTATCTCTTTTGTCAGTAGCTTCTCTCCAACTGCAATTAGCCATCTGACATCTGTTTCATTAGTCCATGGCAATAAAGAATATCTGATCTCACAAAGCGGCAACTCTCCAAAGTCTGTATAAAACAGTCACACTATCAATTTGTTGTGTTCAATGTTAAATCTTGTGTGCTTGGAAAAGAAACTTCTAATTTAAATACTAAATCACCTACTTGTCTTGATCTTCAAGACTTTTATTACTGATCAAGAACTCATAACCTCATTTCTATTATGATTTTACTATTTTGTTTGTACTATATCTTAACCTGTAAGAAAAATAATGGCCCCAGTATTAAGAACAAGAACTTAGAGAAAACCCTTTCACATACAAATGTAATGGAGACTTAAATATTTCAGCATCTGACTACATCCAGAACATTACACACGAAATAACATGTGAGATGCGTTTTCATTCTGTAAAAGTTACCAAAAACAGTTTATCAAAAAGCAATTCAAATGAAAATCAACTGTTCACTTTTCTTTCTTACTTGTAATTTACTCTGCAAATACCAAATACCATTGCAACACAATTAAAAAAAAAAAGACTGTACAGAAATGTTTAAATTGAATTAAAAGCATGTGTTTGTTTTTAGAAACACATTAGAAATTGAGTGTCCTAATATTCACAAATATCATTTGTGGTTGGAAGAAGCAGAAAGGTGGATAACTCAGAGTGATCCAGACAAAAAATCCAACGGTACCCGGAAGACAGTAGTTTGTAAATTCAGTACAGATTGCCAATCAAATTCTATATATTTTAACATTTTAGGAAATGCAGATGTGACCATTTGAGAGGCATCTAAAGTACAAATGAAACAAAATGGAGGGGGAAGGGAACAACCTTTAAAACAATGATATGGCCATGCTGCTGCTGCTAAGTCACTTCAGTCGTGTCCGACTCTGTGTGACCCCATAGACGGAAGCCCACCAGGCTCCCCCGTCCCCGGGATTCTCCAGGCAAGAACACTGGAGTGGGTTGCCATTTCCTTCTCCAATGCATGAAAGTGAAAAGTGAAAGTGAAGTCGCTCAGTCATGTCTGACCCTCAGCGACCCCATGGACTGCAGCCTTCCAGGCTCCTCCGTCCATGGGATTTTCCAGGCAAGAGTACTGGAGTGGGGTGCCATTGGCCATAGGACATGACAAAAACTGGTTAGAATCAACTAGGTCCAAGATGGCAGAAAATTGAACCTCATCATATGCTCCCTGTAATACCTTAGTATCTAAATGATGCACCCACCAGGCCCATGACAGTTCTAGGCTAACCATAAAAGTTCAAGAAGTAGGTGGTGGCTTAATCCTGAAGCTGCTGCCCCTTCCCCAAATTAATTGGGATAATCCTCCCACTCATTAGCCTATGAAATTACCCAGCCCATAAAAAATAACCACACCATATGTCAAGGCTCTCTCACCTTCTGAGACGGCCCATATTCTGTGGAGTGGTGCTGTTGTTCAGTAACTAAGTCATGTCTGACTCCTTGCAACTTTATGGACTGTAGCAGGCCAGACTCCCCTGTTCTTCACCATCTCCCAGAGTTCGCTCAGATTTACGTCCATTGAGTCAGTGATGCTCTTTAAGCATCTCATCTTCTGCTGACCCCTTCTTTTGCTCCCCTCATAGCTTAGTTGGTAAAGAATCCACCTGCAATTAGGAGACCCCAGTTCAATTCCTGGGTGGGGAAGATCCTCTGGAGAAGGGATAAGCTACCCACTCCAGTATTCCTGGGCTTCCCTTGTGGCTCAGCTGGTAAAGAATCTGCCTGGAATGCAGGAGACATGGGTTCCATCCCTGAGTTGGGAAGATCCCCTGGAGAAGGGAAAGGCTACCCACTCCAGTATTCTGGCCTGGAGAACTCCATGGACAGTCACAAAGAGTCAGACATGACTGAGCGACTTTCACCTACTTACTCTTTTGCTTTCAGTCTTTTCTAGCATCAGGGTCTTTTCTAATGAATTGGCTGTTCACATCAGGTGGCCAAAGTACTGGAGCTTCAGCATCAGTCCTTCCAATGAATATTCAGGGGTGATTTCCTTTAGGATAGACTGGGTTGAACTCCTTGCAGTCCAAGGGACTCTCAAGAGTCTTCTCCAGCACCACAATTCAGAAGCATCAATTCTTTGGTGCTGAGCCTTCTTTACGGTCCAATTCTCACATCCATACATGACTACTGAGAAAACCATAGCTTTGAGAGTACATACCTTTGTCAACAAAGTAATGTCTCTGCTTTTTAATATACTGTCTAGGTTCATCATAGCTTTCCTGCCAAGGGGTAAGCATCTTCTAATTTCATGGCTGTACTCGCTGTCTACAAGTCTGGTAAGTGTGTTTTTCTCTAAGTACGTCCAGTTTTTAACCCATTATTTTGTCTCCAAATTCTTTCATGATGAAGCAAGAACCTTAAATTCACTGGCAACACAAATACTGCCTTTAAGTTGAGTTATAACAAAAATATAATATTTTGCTAATTTCTGATAATTAAAAATGGCTACTTGAGTAATAATTTTCACTCAAATTTTGGGCTTAGGTCTCCTTTAAAAGCTATCTAAGAAAACTTACAGTGATGTCTATTTTTTGTTTTAACAAATATTCCCATATCCTTAGAAACTTTAAATATAAGCATTAGTTTTTCCTCCTTGGAAATAAGTCTCTGGGTATTTCCAGAACAAAATAATAGTGCTATCCCTATAATGCTAACACCTTGGCTCAAATGTTAAAGGAATGATGCTGTTAAATTGGAACTCTAACCTAAATAAGATCAAACAAGAGCACACTAGCAGTTAAGACTTCTGTCTATCAACTGAAATTAAACAACACCTTTACTTCTTAAAGAATACTGGACCTTAAAAAAAAATACTCGCCCTTAACCTCTGACTCTATGTAAAAGTCCTATTAGCCAGACAAACTTAATGACTTTTTAAAATATATTTTTCATCACTTTTATTGCAAATTTTGACTCAATTAAAAAACTAATGAGCTATCTACATTGTGTTTTTTGCTAGACCCATCACATACATTATCGTTTCCCAACTAAATTTATTTCTAGATTATAAACTAACATTTTAACCCTAGACAGGACCTATGATAATCACTGAGTTATCTAACAAGCTGATAACTATAAATCTGCAGCCACATCAACAGTGGAAACAGTGGGAGACTTTATTTTCTCGGGGTCCAAAATCATCACAGATGGTGACTGCAGCCTTGAGTTAAAAAACACTTGCTCCTTGGAAGAAAAGCTATGACAAACCTAGACAGCATATTAAAAAGCAGAGATATTACTTTGCCAACAAAGGTCCGTCTAGTTAAGGCTATGGTTTTTCTAGTAGTCATGTATGGATGTTGAGAGTTAGACCATAAAGAAAGCTGAGCAATGAAGAATTGATGCTTTTGAACTGTGGTGTTTGAAGGCAGGAGGAGAAGGGGATGACAGATGATGAGTTGGTTGGATGGCATCACTGACTCAATGGACATGGGTTTGAGCAAAATCCAGTAGTTGTTGATGGACAGGGAAGCCTGGTGTGCTGCAGTCCATGGGGTCACAAAGAATTGGACACTACTGAGGGACTGAACTGAACTGAGATGGCATTTGTGCACAGGTAATGTGAAATGAGAAAAGAAATGAGAAAAGGAGAAAAGGAAAGATAAGCATCTGAATGCAGAGTTCCAAAGAATAGCAAGAAGAGATAAGAAAGCCTTCCTCAGCAATCAATGCAAAGAAATAGAGGAAAACAACAAAATGGGAAAGACTAGAGATCTCTTCAAGAAAATCAGAGATACCAAGGGGACATTTCATGCAAAGATGGACTCGATAAAGGACAGAAACGGTATGGACCTAACAGAAGAAGAGGATATTAAGAAGAGGTGGCAAGAATACAAAGAAGAACTGTACAAAAAAGATCTTCAGGACCCAGATAATCACGATGCTGTGATCACTCACCTAGAGCCAGACATCCTGGAATGTGAGGTCAAGTGGGCCTCAGGAAGCATCACTACGAACAAAGCTAGTGGAGGTGATGGAATTCCAGTTGAGCTATTTCGAATCCTGAAAGATGATGCTGTTAAAGGGCTGCACTCAATATGCCAGCAAATTTGGAAAACTCAGCAGTGGCCACAGGACTGGAAAAGGTCCGTTTTCATTCCAATCCCAAAGAAAGGCAATGCCAAAGAATGCTCAAACTACCACACAATTGCACTCATCTCACACGCTAGTAAAGTAATGCTCAAAATTCTCCAAGCCAGGCTTCAGCAATACATGAACCGTGAACTTCCTGATGTGCAAGCTGGTTTTAGAAAAGGCAGAGGAACCAGAGATCAAATTGCCAATATCTGCTGGATCATCGAAAAAGCAAGAGAGTTCCAGAAAAACATCTATTTCTGCTTTATTGACTATGCCAAAGCCTTTGACTATGTGGATCACAATAAACAGTGGAAAATTCTGAAAGAGTTGGGAATACCAGACCACCTGACCTGCCTCTTGAGAAATCCGTACGCAGGTCAGGAAGCAACACTTAGAACTGGACATGGAACAACAGATTGGTTCCCAATAGGAAAAGAAGTACGTCAAGGCTATATATTATCACCCTGCTTATTTAACTTATATGCAGAATACATCATGAGAAACACTGGACTAGAAGAAACACAAGCTGGAATCCAGATTGCCGGGAGAAATATCAATAACCTCAGATATGCAGATGACACCACCCTTATGGCAGAAAGTGAAGAGGAACTCAAAAGCCTCTTGATGAAAGTGAAAGTGGAGAGTGAAAAAGTTGGCTTAAGGCTCAACATTCAGAAAACGAAGATCATGGCATCCGGTCTCATCACTTAATGGGAAATAGATGGGGAAACAGCGGAAACAGTGTCAGACTTTGTTTTTTTGGGGCCCCAAAATCACTGCAGATGGTGACTGCAGCCATGAAATTAAAAGACGCTTACTCCTTGGAAGGAAAGTTATGACCAACCTAGATAGCATATTCAAAAGCGGAGACATTACTTTGCCAACAAAGGTCCGTCTAGTCAAGGCTATGGTTTTTCCTGTGGTCATGTATGGATGTGAGAGTTGGACTGTGAAGAAGGCTGAGTGCCGAAGAATTGATGCTTTTGAACTGTGGTGTTGGAGAAGACTCTTGAGAGTCCCTTGGACTGCAAGGAGATCCAACCAGTCCATTCTGAAGGAGATCAGCCTTGGGATTTCTTTGGAGGGAATGATGCTGAAGCTGAAACTCCAATACTTTGGCCACCTCATGAGAAGAGATGACTCACTGGAAAGGACTCTGATGCTGGGAGGGATTGGGGGCAAGAGGAGAAGGGGACGACAGAGGATGAGATGGCTGGATGGCATCACTGACTCAATGGACACGAGTCTGAGTGAACTCCAGGAGTTGGTGATGGACAGAGAGGCCTGGCGTGCTGCGATTCATGGGGTAGCGAAGAGTCGGACACGACTGAGAGACTGAACTGAACTGAACTGAATGTGAAATGTGGGAGAAATCATTTTGAAGTGGAGCACTCTGGTCACTGAGAGAAAACAGTGAAGGAGAGAACAAGTGAGATTTTATTAACAAGAACAGACTTTAACTGGATTTGGCAATACTGCATGGGCAAAAGTGCCACAGAGCCAAGACTCACAGTAAGTGCCTTTAATTGTCAATAAAATGACACTGCTTCAATCAGTGAAATTCTCCATTGATTCGAGATGGGCAAACAAAAACAATAAGCATAGTTAGGGGCCAGCTATGCCACATGCAAATTATTTGGCTTTGTGCAAGGCACTAATATTCCTTGGGACTCAGTGTCCTTATCTGTTAAAAAAAAATGGAGGACCTAGACTAATGATAACCCCTATGAGTGACTTAGAAGAGACTAAGTTCTCCAAAAACCTTTAATATGAAGGTCTAAGACATCCACAGAAATACTAGAATATTTGTTAAAAAGTTGTACTTTTTAACAGCTCAAGTACACATCTGCTATCCATACCTATCTTCCTCCCCATTCAGGAGGACTTAAATAAGTTCTCGTGCTGCCACCAGCTCAGCCTGGAAAGAACCCCAGGATTCTTTTAGGCTTTGGATTTTCTTTCTGACTGTAGTATCTTTACATGGGTGGTCATATACTTAAATGCATTAACTCCTGAAAACTATAATTAAAGCAGATTACCATTATGTGAAATATTAACTACAGAGTTGGGCAAGACTGAAGTGACTTAGAATGCATGCATGCATTGGAGGAGAAAATGGCAGCCCACTCCAGTATTCTTGCCTGGAGAATCCCAGGGATAGAGGAGCCTGGTAGGCTGCCGTCTATGGGGTTGCACAGAGTCAGACACGACTGAAGTGACTTACTGTTAAATTTGCCTGCTTGGAAATTACTAACAAAACCCAATGAGTGCATAGGAAAAACCCAATGAATAGTGAACTAAAGATATTGATTAAATAGGATAGAAGAATAGGATAATGAATTATAAAGTAGGGAGAAGTGGGCAATGCCTAAATAGACACCCCAGGAAATCTAAAGTTACTGCCTCTGCCTCTAGCTCTTTAACAGATTTTTCAGAAACTAAGAAAATAATTTAAAAGTACAATTGACCAAAATATTTTTTCCTGAAAGAAAGTGACTGCTTCCTAATCAAGAAGTTTATATATTTGACAATGCAGTACACCTTCTAACCCAGTAAGTTTGCAAAGTCAGCCTGACAACCATCTTTCTTAAAAATATGCCTCTGGGGGTTTTCCCTGAAAGTCCAGTGGTTAAGACTCTGTACTTTCATTGCAGGGGGCATGGGTCTGAACCCTGGTTGGGAAACTAAGATCTTGCATGCCTCAGTGAGTGGCTAAAAGAAAAAGCCTTTGAAGCCCATTAAGTAGCTGACTAAAAATATACCGTGCAAAGTTCTTTAACCATCTTACTTTCTAAAGGTCTTTCCGAGACCTGGGTTCAATCCTGGGGTTGGGAAGATCCCCTGAAGAAGTAACAGCTACTCACTCTAGTATTCTAGCCTGGAGAATTCCAAGAGGGGCCTTTGGAGATAATTAGGATTGGATAGGAGTCATGAGAGTTAAGCCCTCATGAATGGGATGTGGGATAAGTGCTCTTATAAGAGTTACAAGAAAGCTTGCATCCTCTCTGTTCTCTGCCCTGTGAGGATACAATGAGAAGGATGTCCTCTGCAACCCAGAAGATGGACCTCACCAGAAACTGACCATGCTGGCACCCTGATCTTAGAATTACAGTCTCCAGAACTGTGGGAAATAAATTTTTGTTGTTCATGAGATTTCCTAGGTGGCATAGATGGTAAAGAATCTGCCTGCAACGCAGGAGACCCAGGTTTGATCCCTGGGTCAGGAAGATCCTCTGGAGAAGGGCATGACATTCCACTCCAGTATTCTTGCCTGATGAATTCCATGGACAGAGGAACCTGACGGGCTACAGTCCATCGGGTTGCACAGAGTCGGACATGACTGAATGACTAAAACATGCACGTGCATAAGCCCAGCTCATGGTACTTTCTTATAGCAGCCTGAACTAAGATAATATCTAACAAACATCAAAGTGTAAATGTAAAAAAAATTTTTATGAGTACAAAGGTTTTATTTCTTATCTCAACTCCTCTAATTAATTATTGATCCAATCTGTGATTTCACTGAACGTCTCATCTAAAATTTACTATTATAACAATAAAGATTATTATTTTCTCCCCTCAAGGACTTTATGTTTCTAAGGAAGTACAACTAATTGATAGCCATAGTAAATATGGGCTTCTAAAGTTTTTTTCCCACTCTACTAATTAGTTTAAAAAAATGCCCTTGGGTTTAAATCTGCAAAGGAGAACAAATGACTGCTTTTGTAAAAAACAAACCAATTAGACGTGATTATTTTATTCTCTTGACCCTTGATACTCATGATGGACTTAGAAATATGGAATATTTTTAATAATAATCTTAAAAAAAAAGAGAAAATTCTCTTTATGTCTCAATTATCGTGCCTTTACTTTTTAATTAGTTAAGGAGACCTCTGTTTAATAAATTATCTTAGAATCTAGCTATCATTTATATTAGATTTTCCTTAAAAAATAGATATATAGGATGATTGGTCTTTAAAATATATTTAAAACATTGAAATCTCAAAAAAATATTGAATAGAAAATGTTGTAACAAAATTTAAATTAAAAATGTCTATACTATATACAAATATCTATACTATGATCCCAATTTTAACTTTTAAAAAATGCTAAGAATGGAAAGATAACACATTAAAATGTTGTCAGTCATTTTCTCTAATAAGAGTTTTTCCATTATTTTTCTTTTTGTCTTTTGAATTTTTAACAAAGAACCTGTACTATGTAATCAGAGGAAACATTTATATTAACATCAGTTTATTTTAAATAAAATATACATAACCTGTTATAAACATATTTCTATAAAAGTGTGATGTTGAAAAATAATAAAATGCATCAATCTGATTTCTCAGAAAATTAAAGTCTGAAGATTTTAACTTTCTCAAAAGGCAGAGTTGTTTCCCTATACAAGCACTCACTCTGCTGGTGACAAAGAGAATGTACTTACATTCTGCCAGTTCTGAAGTAATTGCATTATTTGCTTCAAACACCAGAGGGCAGGGTTTTCACTATGAAACAACTATCAATTATCACTATGTTATATACCCTTTTTGGGTCTGTGGTTTCTGTTAATCTGTGATCAAATGCCACTGTGTTTATTATGTTTTTTTGGACTGTACTTCTATTTAGTATATATGGATCAATTAAAATTACAGTTTGACTCAAGATAAAGCTGAAGATAAAGTTGGAAAAGTAGAGCAGGGTCACTTGGGGAAGGCCTGTTAGGCTATTCTTGGGAGTCAGACTTGCTTTTGAGCTAATAGCTGATTTATCATATATAAAATTGGACTTCCCAATTTTGGGTGACTCAGGCTTCCCTAGTGGCTCAGAGGGCTTCCCTAGTGGCTCAGACGGTAAAGCATCTGTCTGTAATGCAGGAGACCCAGGTTCGATCCCTGGGTTGGGAAGATCCCCTGGGGAAGAAAATGGCAGCTCACTCCAGTATTCTTGGACTGTGGAGCCTGGTAGGTTACTGTCCATGGGGTCGAAAAGAGTCAGACACGACTGAGCGACTTCACTTTCACTTTCAGACAATAAAGAATTTGCCTGCAATGCAGGAGACCAGGGTTCAATCCCTGGTTTGGGAAGATCTTCTGAAGAAGGGAATGGCAATCCACTCCAGTATTCTTGCCTGGAAAAATTCCATGGACAGAGGAACCTGGGGGACTACAGTCCATGGGATCACAAAGAGTCAGACACGAATGAGCAACTAAGACATACACCTATGTAAAATGAACTTCTACTTATCAATATGTAAGTTTCTGATCTGACACTATCTCATATTTGAATGACTAATAAAGACATTGAAAACTGAGGTCCATCACTACTGGTTCTAGTCTAATAAAAAATGCAAAGATAAATTTTAGGAAATTAGTTAAATGTCCTTAGAATTCCAGATCCTTAAAGCAACACTGAAATGCTTTTTTCTAACTCTAAAAGCTTCTAACATCTGAGTCTTAGGAATTCTGGTGATAGTGGAAGTGAAGCTGAGAGGGAAAATATTCCAGGAAGAAAGAACAGCAAGAGCAAAGCCAAAAGTTCACAGTTTGTTTAGAGAATGTCAGGATAATTTGGTAATGGCTACGAGAGAGGGAGCACTGGAGAAAAAGCTGAAGATAAAGTTGGAAAAGTAGAGCAGGGTCACTTGGGGAAGGCCTGTTAGGCTATACTTGGGAGTCAGACTTGCTTTTGAAAGAACTGAGAAAGCCACTAACTTTTAAACAAGGGAACTGTGACTAAGATCTGTTTTTTATAAAGGCTGTAACACACAGGACAAATCAGTGAGAGCCTGGGAGCAAGGGACTCCAAGGAGTCAAGTGCCCCAGCCAAGACTTTTAAATGGGGCAAAAACACCGTGGGTGCTAGGACAAAGTTTTCCAATAACACCTCAAAAGGCAAGAATGAGTAGGCTTGCTGAAGAACTAAATAGAGTGAAAAGGGGTTTCAGGCCCTTGATAAGTAGGTGGATACTTATGTCTTAGACTGAAAGTTTTAACAATTCTAAGTGCCAGGTGCTTTCTGACTCCAGGTGGCAAAATCTACTAAATACCTGGAAATATAGGACTAGAATTCAGGTGAGAAGTGAGACATAAATAAGTAAAAGAAAAAAAAATAAAATTAAGGTCTTTTTTGTGTGACTTATTGTATCATCTATATTAGACTCACACCCTCATTAAAGTTAACTGGTTGATGTCAATGAGCAGCAATAGAAAGTAACTCTGAATTGAATACTTAGCAAAATTAACTTTTGAACTGAATGTCACCCATGTAAATTATGTGAGGGCACTGCACCTTTACATATAACTTAGTTTATATTATTAATCATTATCCACTCAAAACACATACACAAAATATATTGGCAAGTATGTGATTTATGTTACATACATAGATAGGGATTTATTAAGATGTCTTAAATAAACTTACCCATTTCATTTAAAGTGAAGTCAAAATTTTTAAAGATATATTTATAAGACATAAAAATGAATTTAAAAATAACAAAGATCATTAATAACAATGATTATTAGTAACTATCATTAGTATTAAACTTATTTACAGAGTGCCTCAAACAGATTTCATGAGTTGTCCCTGGGGTGGGCAGGAACTGGTAGTAACAACAGTACCAAGTATAATACTCTTGATAACATGTATCATTAATAGAACTTATTTTCTACTCTTCATACTCTTCTCCCACTTCTTCCAACCTTAGTTTGTAGGATAAACTAAAGATCTTAGATGCTCTCATTTGGAAAATTGTATTTAAAACCCAAGTCTTCCTAACATAAACTAGATTAGAATACTAATTACCAAATTTTCTGGAACTCTTTGAAACAGAAAATACAGACCAAAGAAATTTAATGTTCCACTATAAAACAAATCTAATATTGTCTAGATATATAAATTGGGGGGTATGCCATAAATGCTTGCTAATTATTACAGAGTTTAAATCTGAGGAAAATTTCAATCCAATTATTATAAGTCTAACCTATCCAAGCATGAATTTTTAATTCAGCCTTCAGAACTGTTTCAAATGAAATTTCATCCCAAAAGGATTAATAGGTGTCAAAGTTTCATACATCTTAGATTATATTTTGAATTTCTAAAAACACCTCTGCATTATCTACATATAGAGTTTAAAATTTTTAAAAACACCTCTGCATTATCTAAGTACAGAGTTTAAAATCGGAGAAGGCGATAGCATCCCACTCCAGTACTCTTGCCTGGAAAATCCCATGGACAGAGGACCTGGTGGGCTGCAGTCCATGGGATCGCAGAGTCGGACACGACTGAGCGACTTCACTTTCACTTTCCACTTTCATGCATTGGAGAAGGAAATGGCAACCCATTCCAGTATTCTTGCCTGGAGAATCCCAGGGACAGGGGAGCCTGGTGGGCTGCTGTCTATGGGGTCGCACACTACAGAGTCGGACATGATTGAAGCGACTTAGCAGCAGCAGCAGCAGCAGAGTTTAAAATATTCTTCTCCACTTATCTAAAGACCGAGTCAAGTTGTACTTTATGAAGATTGGGACCTCAACATATTATTTCAAAAATAAGCAGCCTCTTGCTTCTATTTTAGTATGTTCAACAGAGCTGGAATGGGTTGGAAAAAAAAAAAAAGAAACAGGAATACTTACTTGAACCTGGCAGGTGAAAGAGGAGTAGGAGGAAACATTCCTGGTTCAAAAGAATCAAAGTAAGTCACTGTCCAAGAAAAGCTGCAGCAGGAGAATCCAGCAGTTAGGGATATTATAAGTAGACTCCAGAATCCTTAATGGGCAAACAGGAGAAAACTTGAATTATTAACACCAAAGCAATTAAATTAACTCAGATCATGTTCAGAAGATCATACATATTTCTAATCTTTTAAATTATATTTAAGTGATAAAAGAGATATGAGCCTTGAAGAAAATCTTTTGTGGAAGTGTAAAATATTAAAGCACAACTAGGAAGTCATATCAATGAATATTTTAATTCAATTATAATTTACTATGTGGAAAAGAATACAAATTCAACCTAAAGCTTTTATCTTCAGTTTTATACAACTGAAACTGTGGGGAAAATGTCAAAACACTTCACTGTTAAAATGTCCTGACATTTTTTATTTAACTCTGTGATCACAGCTTGCTACTTTTTATTACTTAGTACTAAGTGATCCTTGAGAAACCTATATGCAGGTCAGGAAGCAACAGTTAGAACTGGACATGGAACAACAGACTGGTTCCAAATAGGAAAAGGAGTACGTCAAGGCTGTATACTGCCACCCTGCTTATTTAATGTATATGCAGAGTACATCATGAGAAACGCTGGGCTGGAAGAAGCACAAGCTGGAATCAAGGTTGCCGGGAGAAATCTCAATAACTTCAGATATGCAGAATGACACCACCCTTATGGCAGAAAGTGAAGGAGGAAGAGTGAAAAAGTTGGCTTAAAGCTTAACATTCAGAAAACTAAGATCATGGCATGTGGTCCCATCACTTCATGGGAAATAGATGGGGAAACAGTGTCAGACTTTATTTTTGGGGGCTCCAAAATCACTGCAGATGGTGACTGCAGCCATGAAATTTAAAGACGCTTACTCCTTGGAAGGAAAATTATGACCAACCTAGATAGCATATTCAAAAGCAGAGACATTACTTTGCCAACAAAGGTCCATCTAGTCAAGGCTATGGTTTTTCCTGTGGTCATGTATGGATGGGAGATTTGGACTGTGAAGAAAGCTGAGTGCCAAAGAATTGATGCTTTTGAACTGTGGTGTTGGGAGAAGACTCGAGAGTCCCTTGGGCTGCAAGGAAATCCAACCAGTCCATCCTAAAGGAGATCAGTCCTGGGTGTTCATTGGAAGGACTGATGCTGAAGCTGAAACTCCAATACTTTGTGCACCTCATGCAAGGAGTTGACTCATTGGAAAAGACTCTGATGCTGGGAGGGATTGGGTGCAGGAGAAGGGGACGACAGAGGATGAGATGGCTGGATGGTATCACCGACTCGATGGACATGAGTTTGAGTGAACTCCGGGAGTTGGTGATGGACAGGGAGGCCTGGCATGCTGCGATTCATGAGGTCACAGAGTTGGGAGACGACTGAGCGACTGAATTGAACTGATCCCTTTCTTTCCATACCATGAACTTTTAACATATGAATTAATTTTATTAGAGTGTCTACTCTTTATAACTTTCCTACCAACATTACAAACCTAATCTGATTCCTTAACTTTGCTCGGTACATGAAGAAATGTTACTTTCCAATTTATAAATGGGCTGGGATCCTAGATTTTCATTTACACTGTAACTGCAATTTACAAGAGATACCAAGTCAAGAAGAACAGTACTACAACGAGCTGTAAGAGGAAAGAGTTAAGATATGGAACAATGTGGGAAATAAATAGAGTGACTAAGAGAGAGAAGAAATTAATTTGAAGGATTGAAGACACACATTCAAATTGCCTCCTTCGTACAGTTTACAAAGCCACCATTACCAATGAGTATATCCCAGGTCTCAGGAATACACAGAAGAAAGGCTGAGAAGACTACAACAGAGGCTGACTTATGAATTACCAAATTCCCTGGCTGCACAAAATGCACAACCAAATATAGCTTTATTTTAACAATAAGTAGCAAAGAAATATGTGTACTGGACTGTCTGTAAACTAACTAAAACTCAGTATCAGACTGAGTTACTGAAACTCAGAGCAATGAAGTAATAAACAAATCTGTGGCAAAGTATTTTTGAAAGATGAACCTTTTTATCCTGATAGTCCCCCTTCCCTTACCCCGTTTTCAAAAGATAACGAACCTTCTGTTAACTGCCCCAGAAGGATGTGGCAAAGAAAGGAGAAACAGCCCTATGCCTCTTTGGTTTTTATGTTGCAAAATTAAGGGAACTAGTAGGACAGATATAAGAAGAAGGAGGGTAAAGACAAAATATCCTGGATATCAAGGGTACAGAAAAAAATGTGTAGAACAGGGAGACAGTGAGGGCTTTATCTACAGATGAGAAAGAGTCCTGGTTTTGAGAAGTGGTGTGTGTGTGGCTGCATTTGTGTGTATGGAGAGGTGGTAATGTTGCTGAGGCTTCCTGGTGGAGCCATCAAGAAGCCACACACACCAAAGAGGAATTGGAGCTATATACAGAATCTTGGCAGACAGGGCCAGAGCCAAGTTTGCAGATGCCTCTGCCTTAAGTGGGGCATAGAAATAGCACACGGTCATGTGGCTTGGAAGGTGCTACATCTGAAAGGCCATCCTGAACAGAATGCAAAATGTTTCAGCAGTAACTCATTTGAACAAATGTCTTGAGGACTAGATCGTATTCCCAACCCAATATCCTGGCACAGTCAAACCCTAGAACCGTACCCCGTGGGACTGAGCAGAGAGAACCTGAGTAAAGACTGAGGGCAACCTTCCTGCCAACTCAGAGACTGTATGGGGACTGTGGTGGAATGATGGGAAACTCTAAATATCTAAAAAAGTGAGAAAAACACAAAATAACTAACAATAACAAAATGTGAGGCTCCCTAAAGCCCATCAGGCTTTTTTACTCAGGTGGTTTAAGAGAACACTTACAGGATTTAATACAAAAATATTCTTGAGTCTTTAGAATAACTACTATTCTATGATCTAAGTGCCTGCCTCATTTTGGGCATTTTAGTTATTTTACATTCACTTTGAACTGATCAACAGTTACATCCCTGATAAAAGTCACATCACAACGATAGGGCTAAAACAATACATTGCAATACTGTAGTACATTGCAACACTGTGGTCTATAAGTGTGTGTATGCTTCTGAAATTACTCAATTCATGTATGGACAAGCAGAAAAGCCACAAAAGTTGGCAGTTCATAACTATATTTTTTAACAAAAATCTTGAAGCTAAAAATTTGATAACTTATGTTTTATAAACCCATTTTACCAAGTTAACATAATTTTTAAAAGGTGCATAAAAATTAAGTCAGTCTTCCTTCTCCAATTTACCAACTCTGTTTCTAAAAGCAATCAGTTTATTGTTCATCTTTTGTTAAAAATTATAGGTAATGTAGATAGCTATGTACAAGAATGAGCCAGTTATATACAAACGTATGCCATGTATGTATTTTCTCAGTTTATTTTCCACAAATGGGATTCTCACTAGAAAAACTGTCCTGAATTTTTTCACACAACATTTTTGGAGACCTTCCATATCCAGTACACACAGCCACAATTCCACTGCATATTTTTATCATTGCACTTTTCACTACTAAAAACAAAGCCGCAAGTAACATTCTTATACAGTTATACAAAGATATCTGTAACAAATTTCTGAACAACTGCTATGTCAAAGGATACAGGTCTTTAAATACACACATCCTTGTTTCTTCTCTATAGTTAATTTTCATCAGTTGATATGATGGAAAATCTCTTTCATCCACTGTAACCCCCTGGACTCAATGGTTTCACCTAAAGCAAATATGAGAGTAGGTGGGAAATTCCTATTCTAATCCCTTCACTGGAGTTTTATATTGATTTATCTAATTGAGGAGATCGTTTTTCAAATATATGATTTTTATTTCAAAGTGTAGTTATTTTCCTTTCTAGGAAATGATGGCAGCTCTATGTTTCTCTAAAAAAGCTTCCAGCGAAGAAAGATTATTATATGTTGTAAACATTTCAATATTATTTAGCAATTTCAGGTTTATAGAGATGAGATGACTTTCAGAAGTTTTATGAAGTCAGAGATGTAAGCAGAAACAAACAGAAAAACAAACAAAAATCTTCCATGTTCCCATACTGGGAAAGGTATCTTATTAAAAAATGTTAAGCTATCAGTTACATTCTTCTAAAATGTATTCCTGTCATAAACAAACAATAGGATGAGATGTGACCACATATTGATAAATTCCAAGTCCTGTTTTAGAGCGTTTGACGTTTGAAATGTTTTAGTAAACTAAAATACTATGAAATATAATGCAGTAATAAAAAAAAGAATGAGGTAGAACTATGTTTACTGATACAGAATGAGCTCCAAGATATTTTAACGAAGCTGCAGCATATGCATGATTACAATTATTTTTTCTACAGCTGTGATAAGACCACATATCTTGTTATTATACTTTTATACACATATAAACAAATAGAAAAAGATCTGAAAATACATAAGTAGATTAATGGTAACCTTTGTTTTAATGAAATTTTTTTTTCATAGCAACTAAAATTTTTATTTAATAAATGGTACAAAGCACAGTGCCAAAAACATTAACATTTAAAATTTCACCAAAAGAAAAAATACTATAGAATACACAGTTGCAAAAAGCTACATTATTTTACAACTGCCTCAGGCTGCAAAAAGAAAAAACCTAATGCCATACCTAAGTTATCCCTCTCTCAAAATAATGCCATTTATGTTATAAACCATGAGCACCCCATCAAAAGACTGGAACTGTTTTTGTTAATTCTGTGGCCATATTGTTAAAAGGGCAACAATTTGGGGCTTTATACAGAGTTAGAGTTCCTATCAGAGGGACAACAGCACCACAGCCTTAGTGAATCCTTATGAAAAGAGGTACATGAATGACTGAATTACAGGAGTTACAAGGAATGAGAGCTGCTCACTTCCCACAGAAAACCAACAAAGGCACAAGATACAGACCATTTGCTTACGAATGTGTAAAACTCAAAGTCCACGTTATTCCTACAAGTTGAAAGGGCTTCAGAATTCACACAATACTAGTTTTCTTTTGGTTCTGGTTAAATTATATATACCAGTTTATAACAGAAATGGTAAAATCTGTAACTCTGTTCAAAGTTTTAAGAGATTACTTAAGAATGGTTTCTTGTATTTCTATGCCACCTTTATAGTTCTGCTTTCTCATTTCTTCATTAGTAAATTCAGTGTGCAGGTTTTATCCCAGGCTAATTTAATTTATAACTTCCGGAAGGAACGCCCTCTCGAATCCACAGAGCGTTGAGGTGGGGAGCCCCCACCCACGTCACCAACATGCATGTCGCCCCACACCGCCTCTTCGCTCTTCTCAGCTAAAGCCACCGTTGAGTCTTCCGCCTCACCCCTCCTCCCGTCGCGGCCCTCCTCAGGGTGTCTTCCATCACAGTTACAGGCTCGGATGCGAGCTCTGGGCTGGTACAGCTGCAAGCCTGGCCGGTCCTTGTTTCCCGTGCGCTCCTTTCTGGGTGCTGGCCGGTCTTCACTCTTCTCCTTTCCCGGCCTCTCTGCTGCTTCCACAGGGCAGCCCCTATCCTGGCTCCCTCTTCTCCCTCCGTCTGCGGCCGACCCCTTCCCCCGTGCCAGCTCTTCTCCATTTCTTCCCGAACATTTTTCCAGCTCATGGTGGGCTCTGTGTTTCCTGCTGTCATCCAAGTGGCATTGCTGTGCTTCAGGTTCTTTTTCTCGGGATCTTCTCTCCTTATCCCTTTGCTCTTTATCACTGTCATATTGTGACCTCTCCCGGAGCTCCTCCAGCGAGCCCTCTGGGGGCTTGGGCTTTAGGACCACCGCACTGGGACAAGGCTCCCACTTCCCGTCTCCAGGGTCAGTCTCCTCCGCTCTTTCTTTTTGTTTCTCAGTGCTCGGCTCCTCTCCCTTTTCTGGTTTTTTGAGAAGCTTCATCCTTACTTCCTTCTCCGCCGTTTTCTTCTGTTTTTCTGCTGCTTTCCTCCTGCACTTCTCCTCCCGCCGCCTCCGCTTCTCTTCTTCCCGTAGGCGCTTCTTTTCCAGCTCCCTCCTCCTCCGCTCCTCTCGTTTTTCTTCTCGAATTCGCTGCTTCTCTAATTTTCTGTTCTTAATATATTCCAAGAGAGGTGTGGTTCTTCTAGCAATAAGTTCTCGTGTCTTTGCCTCTATGTCTCCCAGAAGAGTTTCAGGACTGACACTAGTTTTCTCCTCCTCCACACAGTAAGTTTCTAAAAATTTCTTATACTCTGGGTCATCTTCAATGCTTCCGGTTTTGGCATCTTTTTTCTTTAGCTTCTTTTTGGCTATCTTCTGGAATGGAGCAAATTCTACCACTGCAGGATATTCTAGCCCTTTATTATCAATGAAGATATATCCATCAAAACCACCTCTAAAAAGAAGGATGTCATCTGGATTTCTAAAGTTAATGTATGCTCTTGAGTAGAGATGAGGATAAAGACTGACATCAGCAGTAAAGAACTCGAAGTAATCGTGTGCAGGCAGCGGGTGCAGCTGCTGTTCCAGCTGCTCCTTGGTGAGGCTGGGGGGAAGCCGCCGGATGACCACTTTGCTCAAGACCATCCTCTTTTCCTCGCGAGGTTTGCCTGCGCCGCTCCCACAGCTGGAAGAGGAGGCCAGCGGCGCTTCGGCCTCCCGCCGCGGAGACTCCCGGCGGAACTGGCTTTCTGCGGATGATGGTTTCTCCCTCCCGCTCGGACCCCGCGTAGCAACGGCCACACCGGGGCCCCCGGCTCCATCCTCCGAGCGCATCCGTACCCCACGCGGCGGTGCCCTGAAATTTTTTTCATGAGACTGTAACTCATATAACTAAGTTATGAAATTAAAAATCAAAATTAACAGGTAGTTTTATAAGCTGTAAACACTATAACCAGCTGGCTACTAATAAAAGCTTTGATGGACTCATGCATAAAACTAATCAACAATTTTAATGATAAGCAAATGTGTGCAGGGCTTCCTTCGTGGCTAAGACGGTAAAGCGTCTGTAATGCGGGAGACCCAGGTTCAATTCCTGTGTCGGGAAGATCCCCTGGAGAAGGCAATTGCAATCCACTCCAGCACCCTTGCCTGGAAAATCCCATGGACGGAGGAGCCTGATAGGCTACAGTCCATGGGGTCACAAAGAGTCGGACACGACTGAGCGACTTCACTTTCACTTTTCAAATGTGTGCAACTTTATCAAAAAGCTGAACAGCCGTGGGTCTTCAATTTTCAAGTACAGGAGCAGAGGAAAGGGATTTTTCCTCCCCTACCAGTACCATCTGACCTGAACACACAGTTGGAATACAGCAGCTGCACTGACAGGTCTCCACTCAACTATTCTGTCAATCTGCCCCTCAGCTTGTAGGAATTCCACTCCCTTTCCTATTAAAAGGTTAAGGAGTGGAAGGGAATATTCTGCCTAAAACTGATGAAACCTGAGTTAAGTAACATTTGTAGTTTTCCAATCATGTTAAATCATCATATTCACAAGGGAAAATTTAAAAAAACTTTTTTATTATAAACAATCTCAAATATACACAAAAGCAGAATATAGTGAGTGCTCACTTTGGCAGCACATATACTAAAACTGGAACAATCCAGAGATTAGCATGGCCCCTGTGCAAGGATGACATGCAAATTTATTAAGTGTTCCACGTTTTTTGGAAGCAACCTAGATGTCCATTGACAGATGAATGCATAAAGAAGCTATGGTACATGTATACAATGGAATATTACTTAGCCAACTTAGCTCCATAATCTGTAAAACATCTTCATTTTTAGATTTTTAAACAATTTGAATGCTCAATCCAATGATTTCCCCCCATTCCTTTCCAATCACCTGCCATTAGCATTTGTCCATTTACAAACAGTATCAAATAAATTAGTAGGCATAGACTCATAAAAGATGAAAAAGAACATTACATATTTTAGCAAAAGGGGACGGTTTGTGTTTTTACCTTCGTCCTCTCTGTTAAATGACACCTGGTTGAGAATACAATAGTTTTCTCGAAAACAACCAGATGGTAAATATCCTCAGCTTCGCTTGCCATCAGGTCTCTTTTCCAACTACTCAACTCTGACGTTTTAGCATGAAAGCAGCCATAATCAATATATAAAACAATGGGGCACAGGTATGCTACAATGAAATTCAATTTACAAAAACAGGTAGCAGATCAGGTTTGGCCTGAGGGCCACAGTTCGCTGACCTCTGCTCTGGAATATTTTATCAAAATTATTTTATTCTTTTTAGCATAGTTGAGAATAACTGATGAGTAATATTAAATGATTCCTAATATAATACAAAACAAAGTGTTTCCAGATACAGGAAAATAAGATCATTAAAATCTTATAATGTATCTTAGGTATATAAAAGGGGCCAATGCACCAATAAGGTAATTTCAAGATCAAATAAGCTTTATTCTATCAAAAAAAATATATCTCAATTTTCTCTTTATTCTGTGGAAGGTCCTGTAAGTAAGAATAAACGACATGAAATAATTCTTACAAAAAGAACTGCTCAAGAAAATTTAAAAATGAAGACTGGGTCCAACAGACCCTGAGAGGATACTGAGAGTGCAGCCTATTAAGTGACTTTAACTTTGATCCAGGAGACTAAGGATAGGGTCTGAAATTTCATAAATTCAGAGTAAGAAAATCTTCAGAGTTTTTTTTGTTTGTTTGCTGTTGCTATAACTGAGGAATAAAAACTACTAGACTAGTGATTCTTGTAAACTAGCAGCATGAGCATCACTTAGAAACCTATGAGGAATGTAAATTTCTGGGCTCTACCTTATACTTACTGAACAGAAACTCTAGACTAGGTGAAGCCCAGCAAAATGCTTCAACAAGTTTTTCTGACTTCATTAGCCTAAGAAACATCCTTTCCATCAGCTGGGCCAGGTAGTACCACACTAACAATAATAAACCAATTTCTTGAGAAACAGAGCTCCTAATGTCTGGTTCTCATTACTTTTACGTGTTAAGAGGAGACTTGTAATGATTTAATGACTAATAATTCAGCTGCACACTGATAATTCTGGATAATGACCTGTATTGTTTTTGCCTTGCTACCATGCCTAAGCTATCTGATGGCATAAAAATTCTAATATACACTGTCTTGAGTTTTGATTTAGAAGGAGTATTTTATATTTATGGATACAGGATAGTTGGGACTATCAGGTGAAATAACACGTTTTTGGCGTACTGTAAAAGTTCAGTACTGTTGTTAATTGTTGAACATGGTTTTCACACTTTCTTAAACTTATACTTGTGCTTTTTCAAACAAAGTTTTTCTCATTAGGAGTTACAGTCATTCATTACAAACAACAGAAATTAAAAAAAAAAAACTATAATTTCAAAATTCGGATAAACTAACAGTTTGGTTGTATCCTTCCAGTGTTTTAGGGCTTTTTGTTTTTCTCTTTTTTCCTTGGTTCTTTTACTGTTATCAGCAATATACAAAATTTTACAGACTCTGCTGCAGAAAAGGATAACATATTTGTGAATTTTTAAATGAAATATTAGAGTTACCCTACCCAGCTACAGAAAGTACTGTATTATTTCCTTAACAGACTATGGGCTCAAATTATAAGGTTCATATTATACACCCACTAAAAAGCTCAAGTTTATGGTTTCAATCAGCTTTCACTGTGAGGAAGAAACTGAGTCCTTTGCTACCAACTTGCACTTTTCTAACAGAATGGGTCATTTCCCAACACATCCTTTCCCTTGGAAATTTTTACCATATTTCTAATGTTCTGTCATTCAATTATGATCGTACAAAGTCTCACTTATCACTCTGCAGAAGAAAAGAAATCAATTATCAATTCTTTAAATGAGCAGGCTTCATCTTTGTCAGTCATCTGTTCTCTGGAAAATGTGTAGATGCCTGGAAACATCTCAAGCATAAAACGAGCAGTTAATGGGCAGCTAAAAAATAAATAGCCCTTGACACTGCAAGATGCTAGGAAAATCTGCTCCTAGCCATGAAAGGGACTTAAAGGTAACTACTAACTAATAGATGTCATAGGAACCAAAGACCAAATTTAAAACCTTTTTAGACACTGAAGGAACTCCACAAAAATCTGATTACAATTTCTGTATAGTACTATTTACAGTGTTTGTAAAAGTACTGGCACTACATTTGATAACAACAGTCTCAGATTAAGGAGTGTCTGCTAAGGGCAATTCCTTCTATTAATGCACTTATTTCAGGTTTGCCTCAAATAGAAGATCATTTATCATTCTTTCTGATACTTTCCTAGTTATAAAACTAGGGAAAAAAATGCAAAAATTGGAAATAGGACTAACTGCGAAAGGTGATAAAATTTGGGAAAATGCTGACAGAAAAGCAAATGTGGAAAATGAAACAGTTCAATGTTATATATGATTAGTGCAATCAATTTGGCCAAAAAATAACTTCAAGGAGGAATGGCTGGAATGTGATTTTCAACTAAATGACCTCAAGTTTTATTTTATTAATTTATCTGACAAATAGGCTTACAGGACAATTATAAAAGGAAAGCCCTACGAACTCTGCAGTGTGATTCCAATGCCACCCAGGGAAGATTTGGGGAGATGAGTTCCAAGGCCAGCCATTAATCACATCTCCTCGGTGGGACTACCTCACTAGTTAAGATGAACACTGTAATAGCCTAATCCTGTTAGCCATTAGGATCAATCAACTCCCAACACTGATACAATGCTCATCATGAACCTTTTTAAAAAAACTATAAATAGGGCTCCCCATGAACATTTCTTTCACAGAAACAAGCATGAGCATAGCAGTGTCTCAGCTCCTTTGGAAACTAAGTTTCTTAACAGGCATTTAGGCTTATATATTGTTCCTTTTCAGTCAAGAGTTGACAGATCAATAAATGCTATGAAAAGCCTTATGATCACTGTTGATTTTAGAGATCAACAGTGTAACACACAGAGGCACACTAACAAAATGAGTAACTGAAAAGGACTTGTTTTCTCATGCCAGAAGTTAAGACAAGCACAGACAAGTTTTCATGGGACAGCCAGCAAACTAATCTGTTCATAATTTGAAGATAAAAGCTTCCCTTTCTGCAAAATCAGGTGGATTCTGTTGTCCTAATCATGAGGACATTAGCCTTGAAGAGGTCATTTAAATAGGTTAGCTAAGATTGGGGGAGGGAATAACAAGTGGGATAGGCTCTCAATCATTTCCCATACCCTCATCCCCAATTCAGAGTGATCAGCCAAATATATTATAGCAAATAGGAGTAAAATATGCCAGACAGGTAAAATTCTGAACTCTTCACAATTATTTTGGCAGAGAAAAATAAAGATTAAATAACAACTGAATTTTTTACTACAAATCTGTAAACTAGCATTCTACTGACATTCTATAGAACTCAGGTCTTTTTCCTGGTCATAACTAGCTTGTGTTAAGTATACCCAATGCTTTTCATATTTTTTAAAAAACCAAGTTGCTTATAAGGAGATTTGAACTTAAACTTCTGCAGCCTGCTTAAGATGTTATCTTTGTTAAGTCTGTGGGGAAATGTTTGTTTGTTTACTTCCTGGGAAGAAGTGTAGAAAAGCTTTTCCAAAAGGTAACTAAAAAATGTCAAGTATTCTCTGGGTCTGTTACATACAGTTGTGTTCAAAACATATTCCTAGTGTGTCTGGCATACAAACAAACATATATATAAAAAGATAATATACCACATACATATACAAATGAAGAACAGTGAAACATCACCACACAGGGGATATATTAAGTATTTTATCCAAACCTGTATATCATTAAAACATAAAAAACAAAAGTAAGCTCAAAAATCAAGTGACAGTAAGGTTCATACCTAACAGTCCAGTGTTTACATCATCTTCATTCTTCAAATTTTCAGCATGTAACTCTGTAAATACAAAAAGAGATTTTATAACTTGAACAGAAGCGCAAAGGCTAGAAAGACCTGGAGTTCTGGAAACTGCTCTGGAGCCGGAAACAACTGGGTTCAAACCTGGATTCCATTTACTAGCTAAGTGACCTTCAGGAAGCAAATAAGATGTCTTTATGATCAACTGCTATGTATGTAAAATGGGAATTTTTATTCCCAAGACATTTTATACAAGGCAAATTACTAGTTATTGAGTTCAATTCTGTATTCTCCAAAATAAGCAGTTTAAGGTCTTCTGCAATGCACTTCTACTTACCAAGTTTTATGACTTTATGAACAAAGGCAATCTGAGTAAAACAGAAATAACTATCTACAAGACAAAACTGAACTGCTTTGAAAAAATGGGGGAGGGGAGTGGTAGAGGAATGAAACATTGGCACCCAAATATTTAACATTGACAATTTACACCCTGTACCATTGTATGAAGAGGTCAAACTCTCACATTAACATGCCAATCTGTCTTCTGTATGAAAATCAAGCATGGAAAGGTGTTAGATGCCATGAACAGCTCATGAGGGGCCTGAAGCAAAGAGGGAAAATAAAAACTATAATTAAATAGATTTAATTCTACTTAGTGAAGTAAAACTAATACTCGAGTTACGTGTTGGGTGCTTTTCATATAACAAACTAAGGTAGTTTTTTTTCCCAATAACTTAGCCAAAATCACAGTTAGAACTGAGGTTTCAACTCAGGTCTGATTCTTCACACGGTAAAATATCCAAACACATAATACATTTGTATGCGTTCTGGAAAACCGATCAAGGCATTATTTCTATTTCAACCTGGCCAGTATTTCAACTTCAGACACGAAATGTAAAACCATTAATCAGACAAAGAACAGACTATCTTGCTTTGCAACAGAATTTCACCAATACACTGGGTTGCAAACCTAGTAAAAAATCCAAGAGGGACTATTTTACCTAAATACACATTTTGGGCTGTGCAATGGAAATCCTTGTTCTTCAGGAATTCAATGCGTACAGAACAGGTGGATTGTACACCTCTAACCATTTGCAGATTTAAGTCTTTGAACTTGTATAGCTTTTTAAAATTACCCTTTTCACCGCCTTCCTTTAAGGATAGTTGTTTTGCATTCTGCTTGATTTTACCAATATTTTATCCCCAAGTGTTCACTGATTTCATTATTTCTTCAAGACTACCAACCTATCAAGACCCTTTCTAAAAATGGGCCTCCTGATCACCGACCAAAGTCTTCTACTTTTAAGACAAGACAAAGGGGAAGACCAAAGAAAGGTGCGGATGAGGCGTATGGATGAAACCAGCTACCAAGCTTGCAGCTTCTATGGGGGAGAGGGCGATGAAGGCAAGGACCACATCCAGGCTCAACTGAAGTAAACTCTGGATAGACTTTCAAGGCCCGGGCTTCCTTCTGTACCTTTTACGATCAGGTAGGTGATGGCGAGCAGGCAGGCAAGAAGGATGGCGAACAGCAGAGAACAGAGAATTGAGAGGACTTGGACCGGCCAGCGCCGAGCCAGGGCTTTACCACCCGCATCCGCCGAGAAAATGCCATTGCGTTTATCGGGCAGAACCGGAGATCCGTCCCCATCTGGCTGGAGTACCGGGTCCTTTCTGAGTTTCGATGACGACCCGGCCGAGAACTCCGCCCGCAAATCACGGGCCACTTGGTCGCATCCCTCCTCCTCTTCGACTTCGCCCTCACCCCAGCTATCTCCCTGACTGAAAACGGAATACGCAGGTCGAGCGAACGGGACAGGGGTGCCGGGCCGGCGGCGCAGAGGGGCCGAACGTCTCCCGCTCTCCACAAACGACATGGCGGGAAAGACACTCAGGCCCTCGGAGGTCCAACGTCCCCACCTACCCCGCCCCGCGGTCGCAGTAGCCAATGAGCAGCCAGGCCCACTGCGGCCTCCACCACTAGGCCCAGGCGCGCAGGGGTGCGTAAGGGTGCGTGCTGGAGCAAGAAAGGTGCCGTGGGGCCGATGAGAGGCTGAGCGCCCCTGGACCAGAGCACTACCCGCAAGCAGTACGAGGGAAGGCGAGCCGAGGCCCAAGGGAGCCCAGTTTCCTCCCCGTGCAGCGTTTAGTCTCTCCGCCAGAAACCTCCGCCACCTTCACGTCACCTCTAAACTAGCGCGTGCCTTCGCAGTCCCAAAGCCGCACCTCCTCTACGCCCGGTCCTAGCGCCCGCCAACACACATTCCCGAACCTGTTTGCTTTCTCCTATCTTCTCTACACCAGCACTCTCCCCCGGCTTCCCTCAGTAACGGAAGCTCAGCGCCTGGCGCCTTCATCTCCCTTAGACCCAATACCGCCTTCCCTTTCACATTGTTCTTCCCGTCCCTACCACAACTTCCCTCTACGCCGCGGGGCAGGTCTCCACCCCCGCCCCACCCTGGCGCGCGCCGGCCAGCTGGTGCGTAAGGAGCTCGAACCGGCTCCGGGCGACCCCTCCTCTAGCTTGCCCCGCCCCCTTCCTCCGCCTGTAGTCCCGCGCGCAAGCTACTGGCTCTGGTCACCGCTAACGCTAGAGGCTGCTTACCCCACCCCCATCCCATCCCACCTCTGGCGGCCTCAGGTTTGTGGGGCATAGGTGATTCGGAAGGGGGGCAGAGGTTGAAGGTGGCAGGCCTCCACTGGTCCACTCCCTACGGGGTGTGGCAGTCTAAGTTCGAGAAGCTGGGACACCGTTGTCTTCCCTTCCCCGGGGAAAGTTGGAGTTTTCCCTGCAGGGGAATCCGCGCAGAAACTTCTTCCGTCCCCCTCCCCCAACTCCATACTGTCGACGCTGAGTTAGGCTGAGGCTGGGGGCGAATCGCCGAAGAGCTGAGAGTCGGAAACGCAGTCTGATTGGACAGCAGGGAAGCCTGTCAGCCTCCTGGCCCCGCTGATCCCGCCCCATAGCGCAGGGCAGCCTTTAACCTTTGGCCCCAGTGGGCGCCAGCCACTCAGATCGCTTCTTGTTGGTATGTGTAGCGGCAGTGGCCGCCGGCGGAGCAGTCTGAGCCCGACGATGAGGCCGGGGACGGGAGCCGAGCGTGGAGGCCTCATGGTGAGTGAAATGGAGAACCATCCTCCCTCGCGGGGTCTCGGGGACGGGGAGCGGAGATTGTCCGGCTCAAGCCTCTGCTCCAGCTCTTGGGTCTCTGCTGACGGCTTCCTGAGGAGACGGCCCTCGGTAAGGGAGCGGTGGGGCAGGGGGAAAGCGGCACAATGAAAAACGGAATCAGAGAGACAGGAAGCATTCTCCAAAAGGAGAAGAAGATCAGAGTGGACGAAGGAAGAGCTCGAGATGCTGGGATTTGTTCCGAGGGAGAGAAATGGAGAGCGGGGATGCACAAAGGAAAGGAAGTGGGACCCTGGAAGTTTTCAGTAGGTTCGGCCTAGGCAGATGCGCGGTGGAGGTGCTGGGCCCTGGGCGGGGGGTGAGCGTTTTGGAGAGGTAGGCTGGGTTAAGCAGGGAGGGGGAGGCGGAGACGGAGACTTTTTCCGTAGACTTTGTTAACAGAGTCTGCCAGAATCTTAACTAATAGTAGTGGTGTTCGCAGCGGGGGGATCGCTGGGAGAATTGTCAGCAGATAACTACCTGGTTTTACGACCTGGAACAATGGACACACGTAAAGAAAGGAGTTGTCTTATAAAAAGCGCATTAAGGTGCCTAAATTAGTTGTTTACGTTTAGTGTTCGTAAATAACAGAGCTTAGTCTTTGGGGGGGGGGATATTTTTTTGCATAAGTTATTTTAGCTGTGTTAGAGATTCTATTAGGAAATAATATATTTGTTAGGAGTGAAACGTCCCCGGGTACCGACGCTGTCTTTTATAAGACCAGCCCTCATCTCACTTAATTGGGTAAATTTTCAGCGTTGTAAAGCTTAAAATCAGCTTAGAAATGAACTTGATAATGTGACGTTATAAAATAAACATAGTTGGCTATCTTATATCTGTGAAGTAGGACAAAGTTGTGGTTTTCACCGTAACAGTTAAGCTGGCCTTCACATGCATTTCCTCCCAGTTTAGCAAGCCAACTGGCAATTGATTAAATCAGCATGCTCTTAAAAAAAACTATGAATTAGGTGTCCGGTACTGATTTTAATTTTTCCATTTTCTGAAATTTAGTCAAGTTCAAGCTTATAAACACTGGTGTAATTCTTTTATTTAAGAGAAGAAAGTATAAGTAATTGAGTCGAACATTAGCCAAATATTATGTCATGCACAAAACTGATTTGTAGGAATCAAATTTTTGAGAAGCATTTATTGAAACTTGGCAAATTTTTAAATTGTCCCTCTTTTTCAGATGGGGCATCCTGGCATGCATTATGCCCCAATGGGAATGCATCCTATGGGTCAGAGAGCGAATATGCCTCCTGTACCTCATGGAATGATGCCACAAATGATGCCCCCAATGGGAGGACCACCAATGGGACAAGTAAGAATGTTTTGTTTTGTATTTATTTGTTTACTTTTGCCTGTGGTATTCTTATGTCAAAGAATTTAAAAATCTGGGTCAATACTTGCAGCTGTTTATTTCATTTTATATAATGTTTTAAGTAAGTGAAATGTTGAATAATCACAACACTAATCAAATTTTGATTGTATTGAAAAGTCTTCTGTATAAGAGGTTTGTTTTCTGCAGTAACAAAGCTGAGTTGTTTTTATTTTATATTTTTAATTTTAAAGTAGCAATGTATAGCTAAGCTTTTGAGTTTAATGGCTTTACTCCCCCCAAGAATGTCAACTGAAGTAATTTGCTATGTCAATACAATTTATGTCGGTGGACGTTGTACATGCATAGACTCTGAAAACAGCAATTGTTTAGGCCTTTGACTTGGAATGAATTTTATTTCTGAAATAGCTTCCTGTCGTGTGTGGATGTGTGTGGTGGGGGTGGATGTGGGAAGATTGTACTCTGATTTGGTTCTTCATAGGATGGTGCCAAATAGGTAGATTATTTTCCACTTACACTAGTTTGTTTTTTTGTTTTCTTAAATGCTTATGGCTTCTGCACTCCTGGTTTTGAGCTAGCTATCCCTTCCATCTCCAGCATAAATTGTAAACAGACATTTTGTGGGAGTGATTTGGACCAAAAGGTTTTAATGCTGACTCAATGAATTCAGTAAACTGAATTCCTAGAAAAACAGTGAAGAAAGGTAACAGGTTTGGTTACCGTAAATAATTTTATGCCCCCTGTTAGGTTCTGTAATACACATATCCTTTGGTGGCTGGGTTCTTTCCATTTAGTATCTGGATAAATCATCAACTGTTTAGGCTAACAATATTTGGAAAGCCAGTCAATTAGGTATGAGCTTTCTGCCAGTTGGGGGCATCATTTGCTTTGATAATCATTTAAACCTTGATGGTTTGAGTTAAATTGGTGAAATTGCAGTGGAGAAAGGAGCTCATTCTGTGTCTTTTTATTTTTTTAACTCAAGAGTAGAAGGGCTTAATGTCAAGTGGTTTTATCCTCTTTTTTATTTGGAATATAGCCCTTAATTTTGTTATAAAAGGCACCAGGCCCAAAAGGATTCTACTTATAGGAGTTCTTTAAATAAAAGAACTATTTGTTACTTTTAAAACACAAGTTTTAAAACTCCCTAGGTGATGGAGAAACAACTCTGATTCCTCTTCTGTTTCATTCCATCTCTAAACAGCAAGGAGCTCTTCTTGTTTTCTTAGTAGAGCTGCTCTAACTAGATAATGAGCTTTAAAAAAATATTTACTCTTTAAATGCTCTGGTTCTTATTTAAAATTAGTTTCTTTCCACAGAAAGATAAAATAAAACAATTTGCTACTGCCAGATGCTTCTCTCTTTTCTGGGGCCTTCTGTTTCCATTGGGCCAATCAAGGTAAGTTTTGCAAGGGATTGACCTGCTTACCCTTGCTGTATTGGTGCTATTGCACTACCAAAACCAAGATACCAGCTAGTCATTTCAAGTAACATGCAGATATGATTTTATTTTTTAAGTATTCATGTATCTCATTGACATAAGCTGGTCACAGTTTGCTTTACGGCCCTTTCTCTTTACTTTATAGTGACCATCTTCCTAGTAAGGTTATTTGCTACTTGGTACACGTTCATTCAGATACTTTTACCTTGTGGTTTTTTCTACATTTTTCCTAGCCCAGGATATGCCCTTTAAGCTTACCCTGACTATTTAGCTGTGTAAAAGTCTCTGTCTCTGTTGGCTCCTTTTAAGATAATAATTGAATGACTTAAGAGTCCAGCTTTGAGGAAATCAAGAGAATCTCTTCCCCCCCCCCCTTAAATTAGATTATTCCCTTTTTTCCCTTTTAGTATCTAACAAATATGGAGCCCAAATCTTGGTAAAACAGATGCTTTTTTTAGGTGTTATAGCAGACTGAGAGGGTATGAATAATATAACCATGTATCCAGGAATCTAATTTAAAGCCCTATAAAAAGCTACATTAAAATAAATTGATAATTCTCAAACTTGATCTTTCTTTCAGCATCATGTCTTCTTTCTACCCAACCTCAGAAGTGTTAGTGAGCAGTAAGTGGTCAGAAGATAATGAGAAGCAGGGTGCCTATATAGTTGGCTGCAGTGACACAAAGTTGGTAGGGTTCTGCCATCTAATTTTAAAAAGTTAATTCACAGATTCTTTAGACTTTGCAACTGAAGGTTATGGAACCTTCATGTATATTGTCTAGTTCACATTAAGATCTCATTCTGGGGCCAGCTGAGGACTATAATTGGTGGCAGTCTTACTTGCTAAATGATTGTGGTATTTGGAATGCTATTGAACGTGACATGAAATTTTAAAAACTTGTTTGTAAAATAATATGCAGACTTAACAGTCTACATTAGTCAGAGTTTGTATTTTTTGAAATTAGAGCAAATGATTTTGATTAAAGGAGTAGTTATGTTTTTATTTGTTTTAATTCAGAAGATAACCTAGAATGCCCTTTTTAGAATTCAGACTTAATCTGTTAGTAGTAATAAGCATTTGGAAATTATCAAATAGGGCTTAATAATACTCTTTGAAGTTTATCCTGTAAGTTAAACTTACCTTTCTCATTGTACAGTAGCTTCAGATGGGAAAGTTTTGCTTCTACTTCTATAGAATTATAGGATCTTACAGTTGGAAGGGACCTTACAAGTTGTATAAATGTTATTTCCAGTAAGAGATTGTATTAAGATATGTATGAAGCTGTCTTCTTTCTCCATGTGTATTGTAAATAATGTTTTGCTTTAAAATATTTTCACATCTTAGTCTTCTGTTGTCTTTTCTACAACATAAACTGTCCTTATACAGGTGATTTTGTCTTCACTTAAGCCCAAGAGAGTCGTCTTCCCTATCTTTTTTCCCCTTTCTTTAATTCTTAATTTTTCTCTTCTTTTAATGAGAAGATGAGAGTAAAAGAATTAAGGTCCCTTTCAGCTCTAACAGCCTATGATTCAATTTAGATCATTTGATAAGGATAGATGATATATATAAAATTTTATGGGTTGATATATAAGAAATTCTTTTAGTAATGCCTCCCTAATTCTAGTTATTCCGTATTTTTTCTTTTTGCTTTTGTTCGTTAAATTGATAAATGAATAATTCCTCTTTAAGTTCGTTTTCTTGTTCTCGTATTGAATAAGGCAGGTTTTTATAGACCTTATTTCTATTCCTGTTGTTATCTGAGCTGCATCATGCCTTGGATATCATTATAACTTTTTAGCTAGTTTTCTTGCTTCAAGCTTGTCCCCTCAAAAACTTTTTAGATTTCAGTGAGTTATTTTCTTGCCCTAGAACTTTCATTGTTTTCCTGTGCCTATAGCTTAACATCTACTTTCCACAACTTAACTTTCAGTGATCTCCTGTTGTATAATTCAAAGCATGATTCTGAGCTGCATGCCTTTGCATTCCCTAATATGAATTTGGACTGGTCTTCTCATGGTATTTTGATTATATTATTTCACGACTAAGCTTGTGTTTTTCTTGCTCTCCTGCCCCCAGCTCATTACCACTGTGAACTTTACCTAAATTCTCCCATTTCAAGTCCTGCCTTCTCCAAGAGGTCCTCAGCAATAAATTTGCCCAGCATACATCTCCCCTTCAGATTATCAAAATAAAATCCTATGTAATCTTCCCATAACTCTTACTATTTCACTTATTCTAACCTTGTTTTATTATGGTTTTACTTGCTTTGTCTTTTCAATGAGTAATAGATTGTAAGCTCTTAGAGGGCAGAGGCTGTAATCTGAACTTTTAAGAAGTCTATAGTGCTGAGCACAGTTCTTGGCACATCATGGGTGCTCAGTAAATTACTTGTTGAATGAATGAAACAAACACAGATACTCTTTCCTACAATGTAAGCCTGTAGATTAGTCAGTTACATGTAACTGTTTTCAGTAGTTACTTATGACTTTACATTGTTACCACTTATTTTTAGAGTCTGCCTTTACTGTTGATTTTTCATTTGACAAAAATGAAAGATCAATAAGATGCAATACATAAGTAATTTTTGTTTGGTGAATAAAATTAAAGAAGTTACTTCCATTTACTTTAAATTACAGGCAAGTGTATTTCTGTCTGTATGACTTCATTGGTGATCATCTCTTTAAGTTTTACCACATATTTTTCCATACCCTAGGGAGAAATGATTTGAAATATAGGCCTTCCAGAAAAATCCAGTATATTGGTATCTTAGATTGATCTGACTATGACTAACGTTATAAGTTGATTTGTTGTTGCTTTTAAGTTATTGTTATTTTGGGGTGTTCACAAAGTCCTTCCCGTGTAATTGGACATTAGCCAGTGACAAAGAGATTTTTTTTTTTAGGTTGTCTACTTACAGACTGTTGAATCTGGGTAACTTTCTTTATGCATTTATATTACCCAGGTGAGTACATTTTAAAAAATAGATTGACCCATACCTAACATGTTGGTATAACTTTAGGCCTATGAATACAGTGAGATTTTGATAGGTTTTAGTTCCATTGTTTTTACATAGCAACTTATTTAAGTCTGAATTCATTCAAAAACTTCAGCTAGAGTAGTATTTCTAAGGATTACTTGGAGAGATGTTAAGGAGACTATGTCATTTTGAAAGAATGAACTGTACCCCTTTGCCCCTCTGAGATTCACAGGGTGCAGTATTTTCTAAAGATGTCAAGTTTTGCTGAAGCCTTTTAAAACTTTTTACCTAGTGTGTTCAGTTTTATTTGGCCATCTTTCCCTCCCCCACTTCTGCAGTTTCCATTACTGCCCCCTTTGTCTGTTTATTTTGCTTTGTCTATCACATTGCATAGAATTAACATTGCCTGAAATTTAACATTTTGTGAGAAATGGTAGGTTGGGAACACTTACCCATTTAGTTTGCTTTTTAGGAGAAAAGGGCATATTAACACACATAAACGTATGTGTGTGTGTTAGTCGCTCAGTCGTTCCTGAATCTCTGCGACCCCATGGACTGACTGTAGCCTGCCAGGCTGCTCTGTCCTTGGAGTTCTCCAGGCAAGAATCCTGGAGTGGATTACCATTCCCTTCTCCAGGGTATCTTCCCAACCCAGGGATTGAACCCAGGTCTCCTGCATTGCAGGTGAAATCTTTACCCTCTAAGCTCCCAAGGAAGCCCAGGGCAACATTGAAATTAGTAAGTAGTAACACACATAAATGTAACAGCTTGTAAAGTGCAACAAATGTATTCATTAATGGTGGGATCAAAAAGGAAAGTGAATAAAAGGACTTCCCTGGTGGTCCAGTGTAGTTAGTGCGTGCTTTCACTGCAGGGGTAGGGGTACAGGTTCCACCCCTGGTGGAGGAACTGAGATCCTGCATACCATTACAAGGCACGATCCAAAATCAAGGAAAAAGGAAAGAACAGATTGCAGCAGGCTAACTTGTTGGGTTTTAATTGGATTTATTAGAAATTTTGATGGCATTACTTCTGGTCATTATGAAGTAGTATATCAGTAGATAGTACAGATTTGGCACGTATATATGTACACACAGCTATGTACTAGTATACTAGAGTTTTTGTAGAAATAATTGGCCTAAGTTGTAAAGGTTTATAAGTAGGAATCTGTGGATATACAATGTCTCATAAAGTTGTCGTTGGTCTTGCATTCTTATTTCCTGTATCCATACCTTCATGTTTCCATTGTCAGTTTAGCCAGTAGACACTAAGCCTCTTCTTGACTATGGATCAGGACAAAGACGAATGCTGTATGTGTACCCTGCACTCAGGGAACTTAAGGAATTACTCAGATGCCTGGCCAAACTGGGTTTTCTCATCTTTCAACTGCTGATTGGATTGTCATGATAGTTGTAGATATCTGGATATTTATTGAAGATGACTTTTTTTTTTGCTTTTTTCTCCCTAGTCAAGTAATCATGTTTCTTCTGCTTATTAAAAAAGGTTCGTTGTAGTTAGTGATCACTAAATACGTGATATTTTGCATGTCGGGCTTGAAAGAAAATCAGCTTCTTTTTTAATAATCCACTGCACAAGGACTAAACATGCCAGCAAGTGAGAACTGAGTTGAAATGTATGTAGTTTGCTTTATCTTAGGATTTTTTTTTTTTAACAAAATTTTCATCTCAGTTATCTTAGATTTATTTTTAAAACAATTTTCATAATTCGCTCCTAAATCTGTTTGGGCTAAGACTTTCTAAATTTTAATTAACGAATGAGCATTAAGTTTATGTTTGAAAACATGGGCTTGGTATACTTTATTTGGTCCTCAGGTATCAAGAAAGTTGTTAATTCTCAGAAAGATGATTTTTTAGTAGTTTTAAGATTATTGCATATTTTTTATCATATTTTTGTTAAATAAAACGGACAGTTACTGTTTCTTTTGCAGATGTAAGGACTAATCATAAAGTTGTCTACTACAAGTGTTTGGAGTCTCTGCTATATCTGTGTAATTAAGTTTCATGTAAACAAATATAAAGATTTAGCTAGATGCAATATTAAATCTAGTTTAAAGCATTTGGAGTAGTAGTAGTCTTATGTCCCTCTTTGCTTGTGTCCTAGAGGACTTGAATCCAGAAAGAGGCTTAGTTGACTTTCTAGAGTAAGTTTTATAGAATCTTTTAATTGTGTGTGACATGAAACACCACAATTTGTGTGTGGGTCCCCAGTATGTTTAGAGCTTTTTAAAAACTAAAAGTTCAAAAAAAAAAAAAAAAACTGAAAGTTCATTTTTATTCAGGTCCTTTCTAAGTTTTTGTGTCATGTATATTTTCCGTACCTTCATATAAGAAGTTTGGGGTTTAACCAGAGACAGTGGACTAAATATTTTAAAATCCTTACTTGCCCTTTTTTCGTATAGTTTTGTAAGGTTTCAGTGAGTAGAACTGATACCTAATCTGTGTTAAAATCATAATTTTTATCACCATGTTTGTATATAACTGATTTATATGCCCTATTGAATTTGATCCAACCAGACTAAAAAGTGGATTGGCTAGATGAATGTCCAATTTTAGAGAGGAATAATAAGGATTAGAGAGCTGAGTAACTTGTAAAGTGACACTGAGGAGCCAGCACTAAATGTGATCCTTAATCTAGGATTGACTTCTTGTTACTTGTTTTGATTCCTACTGAAAGTGATGGTTTTACAGTATTACTAGATGTCTTTAAAGAACTGAAGTTCCTATCTAACAGATAGCTAGGGAATAAAGAAGGGGCAACATGAGGGATACTTTATGAGTTGGAGAGCAGTTGTAATAAAACAGCTTTCATTTATTGAGTGCTGCTTTAAGTGCCTGTGTGTATTCATGTATTATTCCCTTTAATTCCTACAACAATCCTATCAGACGAGTACTATTTTTCTTCATATTGTGGGTGAGGAAATCGAGGGTTAAGGAAAGTTGCCCAGGGCTACACAACTGGGGTAGGAATTCTGGCAGTCTGATTCCAGAGTATACTTAATAGCTGTACTAGGCTGCTTCCTTGTATTGCTGTTTGAGATTATGCCATTACATTACACCTTAGAATTCGAAGGAATAGTGTTTTACTTCAGTGATTCTAAAGTCTCCAGGTTAAAAGAATTTAGCAAACTAATAATGACTACTGGAAGTTGACTTATTAAATGGAAGATTTTACTCCATGTGGAAGCGGTTTTGCAATTATTGTCTATTTTTTTGTTTAAATGTTATATCAGAAAGTGACAGATGTCTGGAGTTTATGTATAACTGTAGATGAAGAGGAAGTAAATGATTGTCCCAGAATGCAGCCACTTATTTTGGGTTGTTAAGAATATGCTTTAAACAGGTATTTCTATTTATTTCCAATTGAATGAACATTTAGTTACATTCAAAGATGTAGTTTTCACATTTATTCAAAACTTAATATTTTGCATTCATATATTTGTATGTAAGGTAAGTTAGTGGTAAAGAGATCAGCCCTGGGTGTTTTTTGGAGGGAATGATGCTAAAGCTGAAGCTCCAGTACTTTGGCCACCTCATGCGAAGAGTTGACTCACTGGAAAAGACTCTGCTGCTGGGAGGGACTGGGGGCAGGAGGAGAAGGGGACAACAGAGGATGAGATGGCTGGATGGCATCACTGACTTGATGGACGTGAGTTTGAGTGAACTCTGGGAGTTGGTGATGGACAGGGAAGCCTGGCGTGCTGCGATTGATGGGGTCGCAAAGAGTCGGACACGACTGAGCGACTGAACTGAACTGAAGTTAGTAGTGTAGGAAATAGTTGTCTTTAAATACTATTCTTACTAGGCTCTGTAGAGTGTGTTGTAGAATTAACTTTAGCACATTTAAAAGGAACCAAGTATAAAGGCGAGACTCAAACTATCTAAGTAATCAGTTTCCTGCTACAAGGGGAGCAAGAGTGGTTTTTTAAAAGTCAACCAAATCCAAGAGTTAATATTTAGACAAAAAATAAGTTAGGTTGTGTGATTTCTTTCCAACAGGAGAAGCTTCAGGAAATAATTATGAAGAAAAGAAAATCTGAGGTGCCAACATGAAGATGTGCACTTATGTTTTGATATCATAATAAAATTGGGCTAATTTACATTTGTGTAACTAATTTGCTATAGCATTAACAGGATTGCTTTTATTACTGAAATTTTTTAAAAATTAAAGTATCTAGAGTGATCAATGAATCATGCTTGTTTTTGTCTAACATGAGAAATTTTCTAAACTAGGATACTAAGAATGACTGAGTGGATTGTGTGGTGCTTCCTAGTTTTTACTCATTTTTTAATTTTCTGCAAATGGATGATTCTTCTGAGAATTTTCAAGAGATTTTCTTGATTTAACTTTTATCATTAAAAAAATAGAAACAAACATGACACAAATCATTGCCTACTTTGAAAAAGCATATCAAGTTGTGTATGAGTTATTTTTTTTAAGGTGCCAAAGTGTCCATTATATTTAGATGCTTAATATTTTAGGCAATTTAGTTTATATCTCACGTATGCCTTTCACCCTTCTCATTCTGTCTTTGTCTCCTAACAACTAAAAATTCTTAATTATAGCACTTAGTGTATTTGCTAAAGTAGCTTAAGTAGAAATTTGTGAAGCTCTACAGGGTCATTTGTAATTTTATAGTGTGCTTCTCAGGAAGCTTAGTGTAAGCTACCACTTTGAAGCTTTAAGAGGATCTGGCTTATGGAATTTGTTGTGGCATTATTGCAGCAACTGTGCAAGAATTGTTCCCCTTAACCATTTTGAATGAACATCCTGTCTTCGTTGAAAAAGATCTCATTACTGATGAGAAATTCCATTATATTGTGTTGGCCAGAGTTTGTTTGGATTTTTGGAAAAATCCAAACTCTTTGGCCAACAGAATATTACATGCCTTGAGTGAGAAAAAACAAACTTAAATGAGAAGTCTATGGATAAAGTTAGGATGCCAAAGGGCTGTTCCCTGCCTGTGAAGCAAGAGGTAATCTGCTGTGTAAAAAGGAACAGGAAAGCAACTCAAATGTCTCGACTTTGCTAATTGGGCAAAGGGAAAGGCAAAAAGTCACTCTGAGGATTTAAACCACAAGCCAGTTCTGTCATAAGCTTGCAGCCTAGATTCCCATTACCATTGTGGTGTTAAATAAGTAACTTAGAAAAATTCAATGATCTCAGATTGATGATGCTGCCAAATGAATGGCGTCAGTCAACACAAATCCTCCAAAAGAATTCAGCTTCAGTCAGGTTGACACATGCATCTCCATAGTAGGTGTATCTTAGAATTAATGCAAAGTAGAAATCATAGCAGTTCCACAAAATAGATTTTTCAGACTTCGAGAAACAAGCTTTTCTATGATGTGCAAGTCTCTGGAGGAGCTCTTAATTTTATCAGATTATTGTAATAGTTTTTCATGTGAAACAGTACTTTGCTTATTTATATTTTTGTCCCTTGGTTTCAAGTTAATAACATCACAGTTTAGCTTTAGAGTTAAATTAATGATCTGTTTACTTTTAGAGGGCTTCTCAGGTGGTTCTAGTGATAAAGAACCCACCTGCCAATGCAAGAGAGATGCAAGTTGGATGCCAGAGTTGGGGAAGATACCCTAGAGAAGGAAATGGCAACCCAGTCCAGTGTTCTTGCCTGATACTCAGTTGTACATAATTTAAGAATCTTACCAGTGTTTGTTAATGTACAGAGATTCAGAGGGAGAATTTAACTTTTTATTTGACATTAAATTTCATCATGTAACCAGTAGCACGACTACTAATCTATAAAGGCAAATTTTTGAGATGTTTTAAAATCTGAAGTGTGGGAAGAAGAACAATTGAGAGAACTCTGTCAAATTTCTCTTCAGATATTGTTTGCTATCTCATTGACCTGGTCTCTAGTAAAACTTTTGTTATATGTAAGCCCTTTTGTGCTTTGTTTTAAGATGGGCTTTGATCACGGTGTCTTAATGAAGTAGAGTATTTCAGTTTGCAATTAAATTTATTTGTATAGTTGTTTGTACTGCTGTCATGTGGAAATACACTATTGCATGATGGAGATTTTATCCCACTTTTAAAATGTCTTCAATCCTTTTTTAAGAAGTAAAATTAGGACAGAATTCTTTCAGTTTGGTTGTTTAATTTTAAAGACATCATTCCAGAAGGTTTGAAAAGTAGAATGAGAAATAACCCGTATTATCATTTCTGGTAAATTTTATTCCAGATTTTATGGTATGTACATCTGTGTTTGAAAATTTTAATCCTAGTTTATACACTGTTTTGATTATGACTTTTTCCGCTTAACATGGAGTTGTAAGCGTTTTACATGTTGCCACAAAAGTCTTTGTAGCTACAATTTTGATATTTGCTTAATGTGGAATTTATTTTTCTTTTAATTGAAGTCTAGTTGATTTACAATACTGTATTAGTTTCAGGCGTACAGTGCAGTGATTTGGTTATATGTATATATGTATATTTTTTTTAATTCTTTTTCATTATAGTTTATTACAAGATGTTGAATATAGTTCTCTGGACAGTACAGTAAGTCCTTGCTGTTCATTTTATATATGGTAGTGTGCATCTGTTAATCTCATATTCCCAGTTTATCTTTTCCCTTCAGTGTCTTTAATTCTTATGAGAAAAGACTTTGGTTCATTTTTCTCTTAAGTTTTTAAACTTCAGTTTCTTTGTTTGGCTTAGAATCCTACTTTGGGGATGTGTTACTAGCTTTTGATTTTATATACAGACCATTTTAATAGCAGGCCATTTCTCTCTGTTGTCCGCTGTGCTTCCCCTCATAATTTGTTACTTAGTTCTTTAAGAATTCAAACATGCTTTGCTGTTAGCCTAAAGCAGAATTAATTGTGAGGGTGTATCTGTTGAAGGAATGAGGAGAAAAAACCTAGTTCTGTTAGTCATGGGGTTGTAGAGGCTCGTCAATAATTTGTTTTGAAATTCTGTACTTTAAAAAAAGAAAACATTAGGCACATGCTTTCTGTCAAGTTCTTGTTTAGTGATGTTTAAACAATTTATTGAATGTTTTGAGGACTAAAAAGGCCTTTTCTGTTAAATTTTTTCATCCATAAATACCATGCAACTTCATTTTAATGATACTTAGCCTGGTTTTGCATCATTAGTTGACTGACTTTCACAAGTAATAAACATCAATGTTTGAGTATTCTCCTCTACTTTCAGTAGGCTTTATATGTTCCTGTTGACCAATATTCTTCTTTTTTGTTTTTCCTATTTTTTAGATTGTTCATTTAATTTGAAACTGCTGAATAAGTGGTTACCTTGTTCCAGTACCTGTGATTGTTTTATATAATTTTATCTCTCTTCATGTTTTCCTTACATTTGTTCATATTAAAATTATGGTGTGAGATTGTACTAAATATGTGACAAATCCTTTGGAAATTTGTGTCAATTTTTGTGATTTTTATTCATAGTTAGTAGTGAAGATTCATTCATAGGTTTGGATGACAATCATTGGTAGATGAGATTAAGCCACCAAGCTAATACTTTCTTTCTTCAGATATGCATGTGTATATGTGCTTTAAGTTTTTCTTTATAGATTTGAGTTTGAAAAGTCTATTACTTATGTATTTGTTTAAAGTCAGTGAGTTATAAGCACCTTTCACTTAGAGATTTTTAAAAGACCAGATGAATATGAAAATTATTTAATACAGATATTAAAAAACAAAGGTGCAAAACACTGAAAAAAAATTTTGCCTTGCTCCAAAGAAGGGTGAAAAACGTTGATTTTGAGTTAAAAGGAAATTAATATTCTTAAATTTTAGGTTACAAATAACACATAATCTAAACTTTTGTATGTACTTGTTAATTATGATGACACACACATAAATAGATTGTTAATAAAATAACTTCATTCATTCAACAAGCACTTACTAAGCATGCTATTCATACAGTATAGTATTCATTGGGTTTTAATCTTAAATTGTACACAGTTGCTTTAATAACCAGATAGATTCTTAAAATCTTACTAGGTGCTTGGGTCTTACATAGTAATCGTTTTTTACTTTTGTTCTAGATGCCTGGAATGATGTCTTCAGTAATGCCTGGAATGATGATGTCTCATATGTCTCAGGCTTCCATGCAGCCTGCCTTACCGGTAATCTTGTCAAAATAACTTTTTGTGTGATGTTTTGATTTCTTTTTGAAACAGCGTATATATTTTGTAGGCATTCATGTTAGTCATTTAAACGCCTCCCGAGTACAATAAGATGGGAATTAAAAGGACTCTAAGTTTTTAGATTCCAGGCATTTACATTTTTCCTATATTTATAATAGATATACATCCTTAGTTATAATACATTAAGCAAGTCTAGAATTCTGAAAAGCATGATTTGTTAGCTAGAAGCAATTAATTGCTCTGCTGCTGCTGCTAAGTCGCTTCAGTCGTGTCCAACTCTATGTGACCCCATAGACGGCAGCCCGTCAGGCTCCTCCGTCCATGGGATTTTCCAGGCAAGAGTACTGGAGTAGGGTGCCATCGCCTTCTCCGATTTAATTGCTCTAGTAGCAGTCTAATCTTAAACAGTAGGCATATGCTTTACTGAGTGCTGATTAAAAGTTGATGTGATGTGATTTAATACTGGATCCTAAATTTGGAAATCAGATTTCATTTGAAATCCACAATTCATGAGACTTCAGCTATGGCACATTACTTAGAAAATTCTTGAATAATTTTATCACCCTATTAGACAGTATTAGATAGTATAGCAATATAGAAATCATTATGATATTAAAATTAGTGTGACTTATTTATTGGTTAGTTTTAATGAACAGATGTGGCATACTCCACTGGGATAGTAAATTTGCAGTGACTTCTCCAAAACCCCTAGGGGCAGATACATTTCAAAGTTTGTTTTTAATATTGTAGTACACTGCATATAGTATGTAATAATTATGTATAAATTGCCCACAGGGTCTTGGCCAGTGCCCTTTAATTTCTAACACATATTTCTAAATCAGAACATAGCGATGTTTATTCTGATGTGGAATAAATAAGACTAAAGAATTCCTATTACTCAGGATAGCTTTGGCCACTGTAATGAGTTTTGATGCCAAACTTAAAAGGTTTTCAGCTTTTTGGATCTTAGAATTGTGGATCTTTTATATAATTGATGATCATATAAATAAAACATTTAAAGTGCTTCAGTAGCTGCAGGTTACTGTTTTGTTTTTAACAATTTATAGCAAGCTTAGGGAACCAAGATCACTAAAACTTAACCAAAATTTTTGAGTCAGTAACTAGAGAATTAATACAGAGAAGGGGTTGATTGACTATGCTTTATGAGGATTGTGTATAAAATACAGTTTGTGCAAAGTAAATGTTACTAACTTCACTTTTTCTTCTTATAGCCAGGAGTAAATAATATGGATGTAGCAGCAGGTATGTATACCATTTATGGTGATATACTAGACTTAATATAGACAGTCACAACTGTCCTTGAATGAGGACTAAAACAATGTCTCTTGGGCATTATAATCAGCTCCCCCTTTTTTTTTTTTTTGTATAGCGTTCATAATTAAATCCATAAGAAATTGTCGTAATTTTAGGTATGGAGTTCTGGGACCAGATTTGGTCTACAGGATATACTTTGGCCCATACAATGTTTTTAATTTTTTAATTAGTTGCTAACATTAAAATCTGCAGGCTTATATAAAGTTGAATTTATCATTTAACGCAAAGATTGAATTTATTTTAAAGTTGGATGATCTGTACTTTTAATATTTACAGTGGTCCTCAGTACGGTAGATACTCAAATTTGAGTAAAAAATTCTGCTGCTACTGCTAAGTTGCTTCAGTCGTGTCCGACTCTGTGTGACCCCATAGACAGAAGCCCACCAGGCTCCCCCATCCCTGGGATTCTCCAGGCAAGAACACTGGAGTGGGGTGCCATTTCCTTCTCCAATGCATGAAAGTAAAAAGTGAAAATGAAGTCGCTCAGCCATGTCTGACTCTTAGCGACCCCATGGACTGCAGCCTACCAGGCTCCTCCGTCCATGTGATTCTCCAGGCAAGAGTACTGGAGTGGAGTGCCATTGCCTTCTCCAAAAAAATTCTGGTTGAGTCCATATTTGTATTCAGCAAACCTTGTGGAATGGGATAGGGACTACATACTTCAGATATCAAGCATGCACTCTCAGCCTTCTGGACTACTTCAGTCATTTTTTTGGTACCTGCTTGGTCTGTGTAGTTTGTAAGTCCTATGATAATGCATATTTTTTTCCAGCAGGTTACCTATGAGTGTTATAAATAGTATGACTTTAATGTATAATAATAATGCTTCAGTTATACACAAGTAATGTTCCATGTATTCTAGATGGTATACTTTGTCCCATGATTCTGCCAAAACATTTTTTCTTTTGAACATGATCAGTTGAAACATGTTAAAATGCAGTATGTAGGTTTATATGGGCCATAGTTGATGTTTTTAAGATGTTTCATGGATTTTATCATTTAAGCTATAACTATATTCTGATATACTTTAGAATAGTATTCTAGGTCTATTTAGGTATCTCGAGCTGATTACTATTACCCTAAATAATCCTGAAAAATTACCTTAACATTTTCTTTTTAGTTTTTAAATGCTCTGGCTCTCTTACTGATATTTTCATACTAGCTCCTTTTGATTGCTGTTAGTATCTATGTACTTAGTTTTGTTTTCTTTTTACAGTCATTGTTTGTTTTTTATATACAATTTTAAGCTACTTGTTTGTAAAGTTAAAGATTATTTGTATGAACTTTGTAACTAATGTGGATTTCCTTTTATATCTTAAGAGGGCTTTGGTAGTAGTTTAAGATAGTACCATCTAATAGAACTTTCTGAAAGGAAGGAATTGTTCTGTAATCTGTAGTGTCATATATAGCCACATGTAATTATTGAGTATTGAAATGTGGCTAGTGCACAGGAGGAACTGAACATTAAAATTTTACTTCATTTAATTTAAATAGGGATATGTGATAGCCAAAGGATACTGTATTATACAGCATGTGTTTTGGAACCTAGATAATTGAAATTGTCATAAACCTAAAGCATAGAGGGCTTCCCTGGTGGCTCAGGCAGTAAAGAATCTGCCTGCAATGCAGGAGACCTGGGTTAGATACCTGGGTTGGGAGGATACCCTAGAGAAGGAAACAGCTACCCAATCCAGTATTCTGGCCCGGAGAATCCATGGACAGAGGAGTCTGGCAGGCTACAGTCCATGGAGTTGCAAAGAATCAGATACAACTGAGTGGCTTGCACTTTAAAGAATAGAATCAGAGGTCTGAAATATTCATTACTATACACATTCATTACTATCAGTAGTATAGCAGAGAAACAGAAATTAGTCAAGATGGGACAGCTATAATAAAAGGAAGAGGAGAAACAAAAGGCAAGCTGTTAGCTTCTCTAACAGCTGTCAAGTGAATTCATAGATTGAAAGTTCAAAGTGCCAGCTTAATTCTGAAAGTGCTTTGCACTATAGATGTTTTATTTTTGTGGGAGAGAGAGCAAGCACATAAGTCATATGGAACAGTCTTAGGATACTTAGTGTGATGGTATGAGGAGAAAAAGTAGTATGAATAAATATTCTAAAACTGTTAACTCAAGGACAGCATGATTTATCACATTGTAATACTCTTCCCCCAATTTTTTTTTTAGGTACAACTTCTGGCGCAGTAAGTACCTTTGGAATATATTTATGTCATTATAATTGTTTACCTGTTACATTGATTCTTATTTCTTTGTATTTTAAATGTTATTTATTATTTACTCTTGGCTGTGCTGAGTCATCTTTGTTGTGCAAGTACTTTTTCTGCTTGCAGCGTGTGAGGACTACTCTCTAGTTGTGGTCCATGGGCTTCTTGTTGTGGTAGCTTCTCTTGTTACAAAGCATGGGTGGAATAGTACTGACTCAGTAGTTGAGATGCACCAGCTTAGTTGCCCCAAAGTGTGTGGAATTTTCCCTGACCAGGGGGTCAAAGCTATGTCCCCTGCACTGGCAGGCAAATTCTTAACCACTGGACCACCAGGAAAGACTGATCCTTATTCTGTGAGATCATCTACTCAGTTGAACCCTTTTCCTTTCTTTTCTCTGGCAAAGTTTGAAAAATTGTTTGATTGATTTTAAAAAATAATTTTCCTGGGACTTAATGAGAGATTATTGTTGTTTAGTCACTAAATTGTGTTCAGCTCTTTGCAACCCCATGGACTGCAGTTCGTCAGGGTTCGCTGTCCTCCACTATCTCTCAGAGTTTACTCAAATTCATGTCCACTGAATCAGTGACACTATCTGACCATCTCATCCTCTGCTGTTCCCTTCTCCTTTTGTCCTCAATCTTTCCTAACATCAGGGTCCTTTCCAGTCAGTCGGCTGTTCGCATCAGGTAGACAAAGTATTGGAGCTTAAGCTTCAGCATCACTTCTTCCCATGAATATTAAGGATTGATTTCCTTTAGAAGTGACTAGCGAGAACTCCTTGCAGTCTAAGGGATTCTCAAGACTCTTCTTCAGCACCACAATTTGAAAGCATCAATTCTTCAGGCTCAGCCTTCTTAATGATCCAAGTCTAACATCTGTACATGACTACTGGAAACACCATAGCTTTGACTCTTACCGACCTTTGTTGGCAAAGTGATGTCTGCTTTTTAATACACTGTCTAGGTTTGTCATAGCTTTCCTTCCAAGGAACCAAGCGTCTTAATTTCATGGCTGCAGTCACCATCTGCAGTGATTTTGAAGCCCAAGAAAGTAAAATCTGTCACTGTTTCCACTTTTTCTCTTTCTGTTGGCCATGTAGTGATGGAACCAGATGCCATGATCTTAGTTTTTTGAATGTTGAGTTTTAAGCCAGCTTTTTCGCTCTCCTCTTTCACTTTCATCAAGAGGCTCTTTAGTTCCTCTTCACATTCTGCCATTACGAGTGCAATCATCTGCGTATCTGAGGTTGTTGGTATTACTCCCAGCATTCTTGATTCTAGCTTGAGATTCATACAGTCTGGCATTTCACATGATGTACTCTGCATATAAGGTAAATAAGCAGGGAGACAATATACAGCCTTGTTGTACTCATTCCCAATTTGGAACCAGTCCATTGTTCCATGTCTAACTGTTGCTTCTTGACCTACATACAGGTTCTCAGGAGACAGGTAAGGTGGTCTCTATTCTCATCTCTTTTAAGAATTTTCCACAGTTTGTTGTGGTCCCCACAGTCTAAATCAATGAAGCAGAAGTTGGAGAAGGAAATGGCAACCCACTCCAGTATGCTTGCCAGGAGAATCTCACAGACAGAGGAGCCTGATGGTCCGTGGGATCACAAAGAGTTGGATACAACTGAAGCAGCTTAGCACGAGCAGCACATGAAGCAGAAGTAGATATTTTTCTAAAATTTCTTTGCTTTCTCCATGACCGGCGAACCTTGGCAATTTGATCTCTGGTTCCTCTGCCTTTTTTTAACCCAGCTTGTACATCTGGAGTTTCTCGGTTCATGTACTGCTGATGCTTAGCTTGAAGGGGTTTAAGCATTACCTTGCAGGCGTGTGAAATGAGTGCAGTTGTTCATTGGTCTGAATATTCTTTGGTATTGCCTTTCTTTGGGATTGGAATGAAAATTGACCTTTTCCAGAACTGTGGTCACTGCTGAAGTGAAGAAGTGAAGTGAAGTTGCTCAGTCGTGTCCGACTCTTGGCGACCCCATGGACTGTAGCCTACCAGGCTCCTCCATCCATGGGATTTTCCAGGCATTAGTACTGGAGTGGGTTGCCATTTCCTTCTCCAGGGGATCTTCCTGACCCAGGGATCAAACCTGGGTCTCCCACATTGTAGACAGGCGCTTTACTGTCTGAGCCACGGTAAATGTTTGGATTTTAAGTAACTCAGTTGGAATTCTATCACCTCCACTAGCTTTGTTGTAGTGATGCGTCTTAAAGCCTACTTGATTTCACACTCCAGGATATCCGGCTTTAGGTGAGTAACCACCTAGATCATCTAGATTTTTTAAATCATCATAGTTATCTGTCTGGGTCAGTAAGACCTTTATATATATATATAGTTGTTTTGTGTGTTGTTGCCTCCTTTTAATCTCTTCTGCTTCTGTTAGGTCCTTAACTAGGTCCTTAACCATTTCTGTCCTTCATCGTTCCCATCTAAGAAGGCCTTCTTATCCCTTTCTGCTGTTCTCTGGAACTCTGTGCTCAGTTTGGTATACCTTTACCATTCTTCCTTGCCTTTTACTTCTCTTCTTTCCTCAGCTATTTGTAAAGCCTCCTCAGATAACCACTTTGCCTTCTTGCGTTTATTTTTCATGGCTATGGTTTTGATCACTGCCTCCTAAACAGTGTTACACCTCTGTCCGTAGTTCTTTAGGCATTCTGTCTGTGAGATCTAACGCGTTTAACTATTTGTCACTTCCCTGTAAAATCATAAGGAATTTTATTTAGGTCATATCTGAATGGCCTAGTGGTTTTCCCTACTTTCTTCCATTTAAGCCTGAATTTTACAATAAGGAGCTCGTGATTGGAGCCATAGTCAGCTCTAGGTCTTGTTTTTGCTGACTGTGTAGAACTTCTCCATCTTGGACTACAAAAAATATAATCACTCTGGTTTTGGTATTAACCATCTGGTGATGTTCGTGTATAGTTATTTCCTGGGTTGTTGAAATATTTACTATGACTAGCGTGTTCTCTTGACAAAACTCTTGTTAGCCTTTGCCCTGCTTCATTTTGTACTTCAAGTCCACACTTGCCTGTTATTCTGAGTATCTCTTGACTTTTTATTTTTTCATTCCAATCCCCTATGATGAAAAGGACTTTTTTTTTTACAGTATTTCTAGAAGCTGTTCTTTAACCAGTCATCTTCATCTTCTTCAGTATTAGTGGTTGGCACATAGACATGCTGTGATGTTGAATGATTTGCCTTGGAGATGAATGGAGTTGATTCTGTTGTTATTAAGATTATACCCAAATACTGCATTTTGATTCTTTTGTTGACTGTGAGGGCTACTTCATTTCTTCTATGGGATTCTTGCCCACAGTAGTAGATACAGTGGTCATCTGAATTAAATTCAGCCATTGACATCAGTTTTAGTTCACTGATTCGTAAGATGTCAGTGTTCACTCTTGGCCATCTCCTATTTGACCACTTCCAATTTACCTTGATTCATGGACCTAGCATTCCTGTTTCCTATGCTGTATTATTTTTTTTTACAGCATCAGACTTTACTTTCACCACCAGACACATCCACAACTGAGGGTTGTTTTTCACTTTGGCACAGCTGCTTCATTCTTTCTAGAGCTATTTATTTCTCTTCTCCAGTAGCATATTGGACACCTTCTGACATAGGGGGCTCATCTTCCAGTATCATATCATTTTACCTTTTCATACTATTCGTGGGGTTCTCCTGGCAAGAATACTGGAGTGATTTGCTGTTCCTCGTTTTGTTAGAACTCTTCACTATGACTTATCAGTGTTGGATAACCCTGCAGGGTATGGCTCATAGCTTTATTGAGTTACCCAATCCCCTTCGCCATGGCTAGGCTTACAATTAGAATGGAAACAGGTAAACAGTAATTGATAATTTTCAATTAAGCATTACATTAGAACATTACTCCTTTGTAAACAAAAACTTGTCTGCTTTTGTCGATTACTGTAAATTTGATGTAGATTTTTCCTAATATTTAGTTGTTTAAAATACTTCTTTGCTTGTATCTTCCTTAACACAGAATCAGAAAGACAAAAGTTACTTGATTTTCCTTAGGAAAAGAGAGAATGACATTGCTGTACAGCATTTTTTTTCCCCTCAGTACTTAATTTTAAGATAGTAATATTCTAGTTCTTTTTGCTAATGTTCTGAATGCTCTTTTCTCATACATTTTCATGGTGTTTAGAAAAATAATGTAAGCCCGAGGCCTCACTTAAAGATGGCTATTTTATGGTTATTGATAATAGCTGTATTTTTTAGCCTCCAAGCATTTTCTGGTGTTTTTTTTCCCCTTAAAACTGTATGAAGTTTATGTGTGTGATCTCATTTAATCAAAACAGTAGTCCTGAGAGGTAGTTGTCATTCTCATATAGTTGAGAAAATTCAGAAAGCTGTGAATTAATTGCAGGTATGGTAAATCTGGGGGGAAAGATGTTTAATTGTGAACTGTATTTAAATATACTAATCTTATATCTTTTTTAAAAGCTTTAAAAGTTGAATGGTTATAAAATATCCACTTGGTATTTTTTCATTTTATGTCTTTTTGGTTTTGACTGATGATAGCGTCTTGTTTTTCCTGCTGATTTAAATAATACAGGCTCACTGGGAGGAAAATGAAGCAGACATAAGTTAAAAAGAAGAAAGTAAATTACCTTAAGTTTCTTTTTCCATGAGGAAACCGCCATGACTAATATTTTGGTTGTTTGAATTGTGTGTCAAACCTTTATTTTTCTCACTTGATTGAAATAGCTTTCTTTGTCATATATTAAACTCTCACATATTCTGACATCTATTTCTGGGTTTTCTTTTTCACTCTGTTTCTAATTCATTATTATACCTTTTCCTGATTATTGTTGTTTAGTCACCCAACTCATGTCTGACTGATGACCCCTGGACTGTAGTCTGTTAGGCTCCTCTGTCTATGGGTTTTCCGAGGCAAGAATACTGGAGTGTTGACAGGCACCAACACAATCCTGTAAAGCAATCATCCTTCAATTACAAGTAAGTTTAAAAAAAAAAAAAAAAATACTGAATTGGGTTGCCCTTTCCATCTCCAGGGACTCTTAGGATTGAACCTGAGTCTCCTATGTTGGCAGATGGATGGTGTACCACTGAGCCACCAGGGAAACTTAGAGTAGATTTCATATTTAATAAGACAGGTTGTTCATGGTTTCTCTTTTCATTATTTCCTTTGCTGTTTTCAGATATTAGCATGTACATTTCCCTGTTCCCTCCAAAAATAATCTGTAAATATGTAAACAGAGAGATGCTTAAAAGGCAAAACTGTGTTTTCATCTGGAATTAAATTTAATTCTTGCATTTTAAGAGAACTAACATTTAATGTTTTTCATTTTAAGTTTTCTTATCCAAAAACAGAATGTATTTATTTTAAAACTTGTTGTTTTTTTATTCTTAGATTTCTGGTACACAAATTTTAGTTACTTGTAGTTTTTTCAGACTGTGGTCATTATTGTTGATCCTTGCAGGCTCCCTCATATTTTTTCCCTTTGTTCTTCATCTTTGGGCTTCCCTGATGGCTCAGCTGGTAAAGAATTTGCCTGCAGTGTGAGACCTGGGTTCGATCCCTGGTTTGGGACGATCCCCTGGAGAAGGGAATGGCTATCCATTCCAGTATTCTGACCTGGAGAATTCCATTGACTGCACAGTCCATGGAGTTGCAAAGAATCGGACATGAATGAGTGACTTTCACTTTCACTTCATCTTTACTCCAGTTTACCCTCCCTAGTAGGTGCTCACTAGGATATATGTCCTAAGACATGTAAATATTGGGGAAAGCTTATGAAATTTTTTTGTGTTTTCATTAAGTATAATTGACATGAAACATTAGTTTCTGATGTAAATGCAGTGGTTCAGTATGGTACTTGTATACATTTTAAATGATTACTATAAATAAATCTAGTTAACATATGAGCATTGTTTTTTTTCTTGTGAGGTAGAATTTTAAGACTTACTCTAAGCAACTTTCAAAGACATGAAACAGTATTACTCACTATACTCACCATGCTGTACATTTTGTCCCCCATGATTTCCTTGTTTTACAGCTAAAAGTTTGTGCATTTTGACCCTCTTCACCCATTTCTCTCACCCGCCAAGCCACCCTCCTCTACGGCAGCCATCAATCTGTTCTCTGTTTCTGTAAACTTGGGTTTTTTGTTTTCTTACAATCTACTTGTAAGTGAGATTATATTAATCTTGTCTTTCTCTCTCTGGCTTATTCCACATAGCCTTCAAGGTCTGTCCATTTTGTTGCAGGTGTCAAGATTTCATTTCATCTTTATGGCTAAATTGTTTTGTTTTGTGCGTATGTGTGTTTTATATATATTTTCTTTATCCATTAATTTATCCATGGACAATTAGATTATTTCCATTTCTTAGCTACTATATATGCTTAAGTGCAATTTTATAAGAAACTTCCATACTGTTTTCCATTGTGGCTATACAGCTTACTTTCCACCAGCGGTATACTGGGGATCCAATTCCTGCACACCCTTGCCAGCATTTGTTATTTCTTGGGTTTTGATAACAGCTATCCTGACAGGTGTGAGGTGATATCTCATTATGGTTTTGACTTGTGTTTCTCTGATTAGCGATGTTGAGTATCTAATGTACCTTATGGCCATTTGTATGCCTTTTTCACCCATTCTTTAATTGGATTATTTGCAATTTCTTGCTATTTATTTGTAAGAGTTTCTTATGTATTGTGGCTATCAACCCTGTATCAGTTATATGGTTTACAAACATTTTCTTCCACTCCAAAGATTATTTTTTGCTATTTTCTTTACTGTGCAGAAGCTTTTTTAGTTTGATGTAATCACACTTTGTATTCCAAAACATGAAGAACTAGTTCAAAATTACTTTCAGTTCAGTTCAGTCACTCAGTCGTGTCTGACTCTTTGCGATCCCATGGACTGCAGCACACCAGACTTCCCTGTCCTGGAAGTCTCCAACTTCCAGAGCTTGCTCAAACTCATGTCCACTGAGTCGGTGATGCCATCCAGCCAACTCATCCTCTGTCATCCCTTTCGTCTCCCGCCTTCAATCTTTCCCAGCATCAGGGTCTTTTCAAATGAGTCACCTCTTCACAGCAGGTGGCCAAAGTATTGGAGTTTCAGCTTCAGCACAAGTCCTTCCAGTGAATATTCAGGACTGATTCCCTTTAGGATGGACTGGTTGGATCTCCTTGCAGTTCGAGGGACTCTCAAGAGTCTTCTCCAACACCACAGTTCAAAAGCATCAATTCTTCAGCGCTCAGCTTTCTTTATAGTCCAACTCTCACATCTATACATGACTACTGGAAAAACCGTACATAGCTTTGACTAGACGGACCTGTGTTGGCAAAGTAATGTCTCTTCTTTTTAATATGCTGTCTAGGTTTGTCATAGCTTTTCTTCCAAGGAGCAGGTGTCTTTTAATTTCATGGCTGCAGTCACCATCTATAGTAATTTTGGAGCCCCAAAAGATAAGTCTTTTATTGTTTCCAGTGTTTCTCCGTCTATTTGCCATTGAAATGATGGGACTGGATGCCATGATCTTAAGTTTTTTGAATGTTGAGTTTTAAGCCAGTTTTTCACTCTCTTCTTTGACCTTCATCAAGAGGCTCTTCAGTTCTTCTTGGCTTTCTGCCATAAGAGTGGTATCATCTGCATTTCTGAGGTTATTGATATTTCTCCTGGCAATCTTGATTCCAGGTTGTGCTTCATCCAGCCCAGCATTTTGCATGATGTACCCTGCATATAAGCTAAGTAAGCAAGTGACAGTATACAGCCTTGACATGCTCCTTTCCCAATTTGGAACCAGTCTGTTGTTCCATGTCTTGTTATAAATGTTGCTTCTTGACCTGCATACAGGTTTCTCAGGAGGCAGGTAAGGTGCTCTGGTATTCCTATTTCTTGAAGAATTTTCCAGAGTCAAAGGCTTTCATGTAATCAATAAAGCAGAAGTAGATGTTTTTCTCAGAGAAGGCAGTGGCACCCTACTCCAGTACTCTTGCCTGGAAAATCCCATGGATGGAGAAGCCTGGTGGGCTACAGTCCATGGGGTCGCTAAGAGTCGAACATGACTGAGCGACTCCACTTTCACTTTTCAGTTTCATGCATTGGAGAAGGAAATGGCAACCCACTCCAGTATTCTTGCCTGGAGAATCCCAGGGACCAGGGAGCCTGATGGCCTGCCGTCTGGAATCACAGAGTCGGACACGACTGAAGCGACTTAGCAGCAGCAGCAGATGTTTTTTCTGGAGTTCTCTTGCTTTTTCGATGATCTAGCAGATGTTGGCAATTTGATCTGTGGTTCCTCTGCCTTTTCTAAATCCAGCTTGAACATCTGGAAGTTAACGGTTCACGTACTGTTGAAGCCTGGCTTGGAGAATTTTGAGCGTTACTTGGCTAGCGTATGAGATAAGTGCAATTGTGCAGTAGTTTGGCATTGCTTTACTTTGGGATTGAAAAGAACACTGACCTTTTCCAGTCCTGTGGCCACTACTGTGTTTTCAAAATTTGCTGGCATATTGAGTGCAGCACTTTTCACAGCATCGTCTTTTAGGATTTGAAATAGCTCAACTGGAATTCCATCACCTCCACTAGCTTTGTTCATAGTGATGCTTCTTAAGGCCCACTTGACTTCACATTCCAGGATGTCTGGCTCTAGGTGAGTGATCACACCATCGTGACTATCTGGGTCGTGAAGATCTTTTTTGTATAGTTCTGTGTATTCTTGCCACCTTTTTTAATATCTTCTGCTTCTGTCAGCTCCATACCGTTTCTGTCCTTTATTGTATCCATCCTTGCATGAAATGTTCCCTTGGTATATCTAATTTTGTTGAAGAGCTCTCTAGTCTCTCCCATTCTGTTGTTTTCCTCTGTTTCTTTGCAGTGATCACTGAGGAAGGCTTTCTTATCTCTCTGTGCTAGTCTTTGGAACTCTGCATTCAGATGGGTATATCTTTCCTTTTCTCCTTTTCCTTTACCTTCTCTTCTTTTCTCAGCTGTTTGTAAGGCCGCCTCAGACAGCCATTTTGCCTTTTTGCATTTCTTTTTCTTGGCGATGGTCTTGATCCCTGTCTCTTGTACAGTGTCACGAACCTCAGTCCATAGTTGTTCAGGCACTCCATCATATCTAATCCCTTGAATCTGTTTGTCACTTCCACTGTATAATCATAAGGGATTTGATTTAGGTCCTATCTAAATGATCTAGTGGTTTTCTGAATAGTATTCCATTGTTTGTGCACGCACAGGTCTGTGTGTGTGTGTGTGTGTGCGTGCACTGTGTGTTTATCACAGTGCACCTTCATTACCTTTTCTTTATCCATTCATCTGTTGATAGACCCCTTAGTTTCCTTCCTTGCCCTGACAACTGTAAATAATTCTACTGTGAACATTTGAGTGCATGTATTTTTTCAAATTTAATGTTTTTATTTTCCCAGGAGTGGACTTGCTGGGTCATATGGTAATTCTGTTTTTAGTTGTTTGAGAAATCTCCATACTGGTTTCCACAGTGGTTGTACCAGTTTACATTCCCTCCAGCATTTATGAGGGTTCTGTTTTCTGTACATCCTTGCCAACATACGTTATTTGCATTCTTTTCAATGATAGCCATTCTGACGGGTGTGAGGTGATATCTCACTGTAATTTTAATTTGCACTTCCTTAATGGTCACTTGATGTCAAGCATCTCTCTTCATGTATCTGTTGGCCTACTGCTTTTCCTCCTTGGGAAAATGGCTGTTTAGGTCTTGTGCCCATTTTTTAATTGGGTTGTTTGGGGAGTTTTTTGGTGTTGAGTTGTATTAGCTATTTATATTTTGGATATTAACCTCTTAGCAGTTGTATCATTTGCAAATATTTTCTATTTGGTAGGTTGTTTTTTCAATTTGTGGATGGTTTCCTTTGCTGTACAAAAGCTTTTAAGGTTGATTTTGGATCTAGTACTTTTTAAAGGTAATGGTTTGGTGTTACCATTCCAATTTTCTTAGCAGTTATTGGGTTCTTCCAGATGTTAATGTTACAGAGGTTTAATAATTATTTAGCATGCAATTAGAGATCATAATAGCCATCATTGTCCTTTTTTTTTTGAGTAGGGGCAATAAGTAAGTATTCGATTTCTGTTAAGTTTTAATGTAAAAGGGTTTTGTTGTTATTCAGCTCTCAATATCTTGTTTTCTGTTTTCTTCATTTGATTTCTCTATTTACTAGGTAGTGTTTTTTTTCCAGCTTCTAGATGTAGGATTTGTTGTTGTTCAAATTGCCTGTTGTTTTTTTGGAGAAATCTTAAATTGAGTGCAAAGTAGAGAATCTCACATACATACAACCTTCTCTACCATCAGCATCTCTTACCAGAGTGGTACATTACTGCAGTTGGTGAACATACAGTGACGCATCGTTATCACTCAAAGTCCGGTTTGTATTAGGGTCACTCTTGGTGTTATGCATTCTGTGAGTTTTGACAAATGTTTAGTGACATGTATTCCACACAGCAGTGTCATACAGAATAGTTTCACTGTCCTAAAAATCCTCTGTGCTATTCCTCTTCATCTCTCTTCCCACCTCCACAACTGTTGTATGCCACAGTTTGTCCGTTCATCTATTAAAAGACATCTTGGTTGCTTCCAGGTTTTAGCAATTATGAATAAAGCTGCTACAAATATTATGTACAGATAATTATATGGAAAAGTTTTCACCTCATTCGGGTAAATATCACAGAGCGTGATTGCTTCATCGTATGTTGTTCAGTCTCTGTTGTGTCCCAACTGTTTGTGATCCTGTGGACTGCAGCATGCCAGGCTTCCCTGTCCTTCACTATCTCCTGGAGTTTGCTCAGTCTCATGTCCATTCAGTCAGTAATGCTATCCAACCATCTCATCCTCTGTTGGCCTTTTCTCATATAGTAAGAGTATATTTACTGTTTGAAAAAAGAAAAGATTTATTCAACTGCATCAGGTCTTAGTTGTGGCATGCAGGATCTTTTGTTGCAGCACATGAACTCTAGTTGTGGTGCGTGGGCTTAGTACTTGTGGTATGTGAGCTCCAGAGTGCATGGGGTTTCAGTAACTGCAGCACTCAGGCTCAGTAGCTGTGTCATGAATGCTCTAGAATGCATGGGCTTCAGTAGTTGCAGTTTGAGGCCTTAGTTCCTCCACAGCACGTGGGATCTTAGTTTCCAGACTAGGAATCAAGCCCACCATCCCTGCATCACTGCAAGGTGGATTCTTAGCCACTGGACCACCAGGAAAGTCCCAGAACTGTATTTATTTTGATAAGAAGTTGCTGAACTGTCTTCCAATGTGACTGTACCATTTTGACGTCTCATTAACAGTGAATGAATGTTCCTGTTGCCCCACAACATTTTATATTATTGGTGTTTTTAGGGGCTTTTTTTGTTGTTGTTTTTTACTTTTTTAAAAAATTTTAATACTTGTGTGATGCATTTTAATTTCCAGGTCTATAATAATGTATGATGTTGAGCATGTTTTCATATGCTTAGTTGCATCTATATTTCTTTTTTTGTTGAGATGTCCAGATATTTTTACTTGTTTATTGTTAAGTTTAGAGGTTGTTTTTTTTTGTTTGTTTTTTTTTAATATAATTTAGTAAATTACACTGGTTAACAGTACTGAAATGGATGTGTCTTTTGCAAATGATTTGCGGCTTTTCTCGTTCTTTGAACTGTCTTTGTGAAAGCAGAAATTTTTAATTTTAGTTAAGTCCATCTGTCATTTATTTTTTATAACGCATACCTTTTTGCCTTAAGCACAGTGTATAAGATGTTAATTCTTTGCAGTTTATTAAAGCCTCACTTATGTTCTGTGTCAAGACCAATTTTAGGAGTATTTTTTTTGTGTTGACAGTTTAAAGTTATTTTGTTATTCTGTATCTTGGCATATCTAATCTGCTTAATCTCCCTAAGGAGATAGGTATATTAAAATCTTTTTTCATCTTGTTCGCCCATATTTTTCTATTGTTGCTCTATATTTTAAGCCTCAGGTGCAAAATAAATGCATGTGCAGGTATGATGTATCTCACAGCCAGCTATATTATCACAGTCACTGGATAATTAAATATTTTTCTTTTTATTATTGTATTATTTGAGAATTTTGTTTCTGTTTATTTTTGAAAGACTTGTAAATCACCATGATTTTCAGGATGTAGTTTGGTTGTGAAAAGTGAAAGTCAAAGTAGCTCAGTTGTCCAATTCTTTGACCCCATGAACTGTAGCACACCGGACTCCTCTGTCCATGGAATTCTCCAGGCAAGATTACTGGAGTGGGTTGCCATTTCCCTTCTTCAAGGGATCTTTCCAACCCAGAGATGGAACCTGGGTCTCCTGCATTGCAGATTCTTTATTGTCTGAGCCACCAGGTTGTTACAAGTCTATTGGTGTGATCCTCTGATGGTGGATTTTTTTTTTTTCAATTTGTTAATAGAAATACTTTTACACATTGCCTAATATTGAATTACCCTAGCACTTTTATATAATAAATTCTACTTTTTCAAAGTGTATACGTTGTAGAATACTCTTGGCTAATATTTTAATTCTTAACATTTATAAGCATCATTGCCTGCTTTTCCTTTTTTGATACTTTTCTGTTGTGCTTTGTTACTCTTATAGAGAGCTTTTCTTTTTTTTTTTTTTAAGATTTTCAATTTTCGAGCTTTATTTTTTATTATTATTATTATTAGTTTTTTTACTTTACAATATTGTATTGGTTTTGCCATACATCAACGTGGATCCGCCACGGGTGTACATGTGTTCCCCATCCTGAACCCCTGCTCCCACCTCCCTCCCCATACCATCCCTCTGGGTCATCCCAGTGCACCAGCCCCAAGCTTCCTGTATCCTGCATCAAACCTGGACTGGCAATTTGTTTCTTATATGATATTAGAGAGCTTTTCATCTCTTTCTGTGATCTGAAATAATATTGTAATACTCTATTCTTAAAAGGTTCCATAGCGTTCTGCTGTAAAGTCAGCTGGTTTAAGTTTCTTTCAGTTGCATCTATGGTAGCTGAAATATTCAAGTGTGATGTTTTTCTTTTGGGTGAATTTTGGTAAATAGTTTGGGAGGAAATCTTTTCCTCTAGATTTTGAAATTGGTTGTGAATCTGTTTTCTGTGGTTTGTTTTCCTTATTTAGAATAGTGAGCAGCTTTTCTACATTTCTTGGTGTTTTATTTAGTCATTTTTAAAAACTGATTTAGCTTTTTTTTTTCATTCAGTTGAGCTTATACATTGTATAAATGTTCACATTTTGAGTTTGAATGTGCTGAGTTTATTCACAGCCCAGTTGTTGACTAGCTTTTTTGACTCTGAAAAGTATGTAAGGTCTCTTGATAATTATGTATGTGCATTTTTCCCCCTTATACCCAGGATTTTGTTTTTGTTTTTTTTCCTCTCAGATATTTTCGGTATATATTGTGCCACTACATCATTTGTTACAGTGTCTTACTGTTTTTAGTTAGCACTGCATATTTTTCATTATATTAAAAGCAGATCTGAGTTTATAGTATGAATGGGGGACTGTAATTGAACTGTCCTTGGGTGGTTATTATCTTAAGTCTTTGATAGGTAACTTATACTTATTGCTTTGAGGAACTCATGTTTTTTAAAAAACAGTAATTTTGTAGGCAAATGTTTTATAAATAGCCTATATTAACATGACTGTCAATACTTAGTAACTACTTGCCTAGGTCATATTTTAGCCTATGAAAATAACTTTGTAGTTGTTAGTTGTTGATAATGTTTTTTATGCCACTCAACATTCAGATATATTTGTTTTTAAGCTTTTAAAATATTACGAGTTTTGACCAGAAACATAATTTTACTGTAAGTTGCAGATTAGATATTTTTAAGGTAAAAGAGTGAAAAATTTATCAGATAAATGACTTTTCTCACTCCAAAATTGACTTTTATAAGTGAATTTGGTATATTGCTTAAGACATTTATACAGAATTTATATTCCTGTCTGGAATGATTCAATTTCTATTGATACAAAGAGCTGGACCCTTGATCCTTAGTTTTGGGCTGGGACAGTGTTAGGAACTCAAGCTAGCTATATTACCTTGGGCATGTTACTTTACTTTCTTATGCTCCCTTTTCTCTTCCATAAAGTGAAGCTGGTAAATGGTACCTACTTCATAGGGTTTTTAAAAGGGTTATTAAAAAGGATTATTAAAAGAGTTAACTGATAACTGATGCAAAGCAGTTAGTACAGGGCTTAATATTAAATAGTTGGTCATGAATTTGTCTATTAGACTGTCCCTTAATGCAGGCTTGAAACAGTGTTATTTCCTGAATCACTGTGAGCAAGTTGTCAACCCTTGTAAGCTTTGCTCTTTTAATTTGTAAAATGAAGATAATGGTCTTACCTGCTTTTAAAATTCAAAGAAAGTAATAGGTAGTGAATGCTAAATTGCTTACTGTTGTGTATCTTCTCTTCCCATTTTTGATGAAGAGCACATAGTCCTTTCCTTTTTCATTCTGTTATTTCATATGTTTGTTTATCTATGTTAACACCATTTAATTTATGAAGTAAGCATTACCCATACAGTTGAAGAAGCTTCCATATATATCTCTTACTGTATCACTTTTTGATTTCATTTTCAGCAATTATTTAATGTTGGCTCCAGAGAAATTGTAGTTGTCATATTCTGCGAAGGTGCTGAAACAAGTTAAGGAATTTAAATACACTTGCAATTATCTAGGGGCTTCCCTGGTGGCTTAGATGGTAATGAATCTGCCAATAGTGTGGGAGACCTGAGTTCAATCCCTGGGTCGGAAAGATCCTCTGGAGAAGGGAATGGTAACCCACTCCAGTATTTTTGCCTGGAGAATCCCATGGACAGAGGAACTTGGTATGGGGTCTAAAAGTCTCAGACACAACTGAGCAACTAATGCTTTCACACTTTCACTTTTGCAGTAACCTAACTATCCTGCTACATCATTCAGAAATCCATCCTGTAAGGTTCTGACTGTTTATGGAATGGAATTATTAACAAGTCTCAGAAGGGCTAGTTATTTTGTTATTAAACAGCCCAAAAAATTTGGTCAGGTAATTTCTTTGAATTCTAATGGCTATCTCTAATTCCTTCACATAACTCTAGTTCCCTTTTCAGGAATTACAGAAAATAATCATCTTACCTCACCTAGTTTTGTTAAAATTACATTGATATATATACTCAAGTTGTCTTTTTTCGGTGTGTGTGTATTTATGTATTTATAATCATTTGGTTCTTAGTTGCTCTGTTTGGGCTTTCTCTAGTTGGGGCGAGCTCTTGATTGTGGTGCACGGACTGCTCATTGTGCTGGCTGCTGCTTTTGTTGTGGAGCATAGGCTCTAGGTGCACAGGCTTCAGTAGTGACACGCAGGCTCAGTAGTTGAGGCTTAGGCTCCCTAGAGAGATTGGGCTTCAGTAATTGCAGTACGTGGGCTTGGTAGTTGGGCTCTCGGGCTCAGTAGTTTAGTTGCTCCATGGCATTGGAATCTTCCCAGACTAGAGATGAAACCCATGTCCCACGCGCTGGCAGGCGGATTCTTATCCATTGCACCACCGGAGAAGTCCCTTTAGGTTGTCTTTTCTTATTTTCCATTCCCACATTTTGCAAATGTTTCTTAACTATTTATTTATATATTTTGGATATGTTGGGTCTTTGTTGTTTCACAGACTTTCCTGTAGTTTCAGCAAGCATGGGCTGCTACTGTCTTGTTGGGGTGTGCAAGCTTTTCATTGTGGTAGCCTCTCATTGTAGAGCATGGGCTCTAAGGTACACTGGCTTCAGTAGTTGCGGTTCCTGGGCTCTAGAGCACAGGCTCAATAGTTGTGTGTATGGGCTTAGTTGCTCTGTGGCATTTGGGATCTTTCCGGATCACGGATGGAACCCTTGTCTCCTGCATTGGCAGGCTGAGCCACCAGGGAAACCCTGATTTAGTTTTTAGTTAGTGTATTGTAACATTTAACACATTTGAAACTGGAATGCATTCTACCATTCATGTTGTCCTGTGCTCTCTGTTCTCCAGCCTAGTTGTGCATGATTGAACAGCAAAAATACCAACATCAGAAGATTGTCAGTGGTTTGTAAGAAAATCATGACATGAAAATAATGACACAACACTCTTTTATCAGCTAGGAATAAAGTGGTTATGGTGAGAGAATAGGAAAAGCAATGAAATCATGTGTTTAGCCACGTTCCCAAAGCAGAAATCAAAGGCAGATCTACTCCATTACTTAATAAAGTTGATAAGGAAGGGAAGATAGGGGGCAGTTTAATTGTTAAGAAGAAAGTTAAGAACCAGTACCAATGGTTTTCAGATATTTTATGGCTTATTTTGTTTTGTTTTTTAAGTAATGCTGCATTGCTAGGAAGATTCTTAGTATTCAGCAGGGAATTACATTATGGAGAAATATAATAGACGTTAGCAACTTAGTTACAGTAAGCATCCTCAGTGTAAATTTTGAGAAATAGACTATTTTATTTGCCTATTTTCCTTTTTATGTATTCACAAAAGTTATAGGGGATGAAACCAAGTCTTAATTAAGAATGTGTGTATGCGTGCCAGGTCGCTTCAGTTGTGTCTGATTCTGTGCAGCCCTGTGGACTGTAGCCTGCCGGCTCCTTTGTCCATGAGATTCTCCTGGCAAAAATACTGGAGTGGGTTGCCATGCCCTCCTCCGAGGGATCTTCCGGACCCAGCGGAACCTGCGTCTCTTACATCTAACAACCTGCATTGGCAGGCAGGTTCTTTACCACTTGCTTGCACCACGTGGAAAGCCCCTAAATAAGAATAAATCCTTTCAAAAAGTTTAACATAAATCTGAGTGGTAAAAATTGTGATAGTTTGACAGTGATTTTACCTTTTCTTTCTTAGAGGATTGAAGACATTTAGTATAGACCATTTTTATAACCCTTTTTAAAGCACACTTTAGTCTGTTACCATCTGAAAAATCTGATGCCCAGAATTGGGCTTAGTACCTTTGATCTCATCCAGTAATTCATTCATTCATTCATGATTCTTTGTAAAATTACTTTTTAAAAAACACTATTATTATTGACATATAAAAAATGTACATACTAAATGTGTATGACTGGATGATTTGGGGAATAAATACACATCCATGGAATTATCACCAAGAATATAGACATCTATCATCTCAAAAGTTCTTTGCAACCCCTTTTATTATTATTTTATGTTAGCCTGCGTGTGTTTATATGGTGACCTTACAGAGCTTGTAACCATGAAGTATCACATCTATTGATACTTGAAGTCTTACTAACACCTTTTAGTAGGTTCTTACCACTAGTGAATATGTATTCTGTATCAAAGTAGTTTCTGTAAAATGTTCTCGTCTTGTGTTGAGGCATTTGAATTCACATTTTATCCCTGTTGAATTTCACCTTGTCGATAATTAAATTCTGATTGTCATCCAGAGGCATCCTTTCCAGTTTGGACTCCTGCATCTTTATTGCATGTCAGTTTAGAACTTTCTTCAACTTTATGTAAATATTCTTTATGTTAGAGTTGTTGAGCTCACGGTCAATCCTCTTGTACTGCATTAGCATCTCATTCACATATTCTCTTTTATCCACAAGGTGTAGAATTGTGTTACTGAAAGATTGTCTTATGTGTAGTAGTTATATAAGCAGTTGTAGCCTTATAATTTTGAGACTGTAGAATAGAGATCCTAAAACCTGAACTCATCCATGCTGCTTTTGAAGTACTTATAAAATATTCTATTTTCAGTTACCTCCCTACTTATGTTGATCAGTTATTCAAAAGTATGCCCATTTTATACTTTTAATTTCTTCATATATTACTTTGAAACTAATAACATTCATGTTTACTGTCATTGTCACTGTTACATAATTTGAATCTTTGTATTAATATTTTTCGTTAGAAATCAATGTGGACTGAACATAAATCACCTGATGGAAGGACCTACTACTACAATACTGAAACAAAACAGTCTACTTGGGAGAAACCAGATGATCTTAAAACTCCTGCTGAGGTAAAAGTTTGTTAGAGAGATTAAACAGTTTTCTTTCCTTTTTTTTATTTTAAGGGTTTTGGTATGTATTTGGCTTTCCAAAGAATCAGTTCAGTTCAGTTCAGTCACTCAGTTGTGTCCAACTCTTTGCGACCCCATGAATCGCAGCACGCCAGGCCTCCCTGTCCATCACCAACTCCCGGAGTTCACTCAGACTCACGTCCATCGAGTCAGTGATGCCATCCAGGCATCTCATCCTCTGTCGTCCCCTTCTCCTCCTGCCCCCAATCCCTCCCAGCATCAGAGTCTTTTCCAATGAGTCAACTCTTCACATGAGGTGGCCAAGTATTGGAGTTTCAGCTTCAGCATCAGTCCTTCCAATGAACACCCAGGACTGATCTCCTTTTGGATGAACTGGTTGGATCTCCTTGCAGTCCTAGGGACTCTCAAGAGTCTTCTCCAATACCACAATTCAAAAGCATCAATTCTTTGGCGCTTAGCTTTCTTCACAGTCCAACTCTCACATCCATACGTGAGGAATAGTACCACTTATATCAGAAAAGAATGCTGCAAAGGCATTCAGAGGAGAAAAGGGTTTGTACAGTCACACCAGTAAGAAAAAAGACAAAATTCATTCCTTTCTGTGAGCAAACCAGTTTTTTGGTTTTGGTTTTTTTTTTTTTACTGATTTTTACCCCTGCTCAGGAACCTTTGTCAGGTGGCTATCAATTAAAAGAAAAGTGACTTAAAGACTAAATTGGAAGGAAAAAAGTACTCTCTCTCCACTTGGTCTTTATCTTCCTCTTTATATCAAACCTGAGTGATTTCAGATGTCTTCTTCTGGGTGCTTATGTTTTTCCAATGAAGCTAGTGTCATGGAGATGAAGTTAAATTAACATACTTCCATCTTTTAGAATGGGAAATTATGTCTTTGAAAAATACAACCCCCACCTGAGTATGTATTATTTCATTTTATGTTATAAACTATATAAATATGAAAGTAAGATTGAAGGAATAAACTGGGTAAGCAGTGTTCCATTTGGTTTAATTAGGAACTCTGGTGTTCTAAGTGAGAGTTGATCTGGCATTTCAAAGCTATATTTGAAAGTTTTTCCTAGTTGGCATCTTTTCTTATCCGCACGCCTCCCGTTCTTAATTAAGAATTTGAAGAGGTAAAAAGTGTTTTTCAGGCCACCACAGTAATGATAGTATAGCAATATTTGGGAAGGGAATTTGGCAGATGATAAAATTTTTATTTATCCCATAGATATTTGCCCCAGACACTGATTAGATTTGTTTTCAATAGAATTCTCATCCCACCACCATAACAGGTTCTGTGTGTTGGGTTTTAAGTATTATTTAAACTGCTTCCTTACATGATGTAGTCACATAGGTTTGTGATAAATTGTTTGTGAAACTGAAATCTAAACATGACTAAATCAGATTTTGCTTTCTCTTAAATTTTGTTTTTCCTATTTGTATTAGTATTTGTGGAAAATGGATGGTAATTATTACCTGTGGTGAGTTGTAAATGGCAAGAGCATTCAAATCTGGATTTGAAAATCAGATAGACCTGGTTTTGAATCTTGTCTTTGCCCCTTAATAGGTACATTACCTTAGACAAACATAGTACATCCAAATAACTTAACATCTCTTATTTAGTAAGTATCCTGCAGTGGTTGTTTATATTGTCACCATCTTGCAAGGTTTAGAATTGTATGGGTTGATAATATCTAGTAAAATCAGTGATGTAAATGATGAAAACAGACTAAATCTATTACTGCTATCTGAAGTTTTTTTTTATTTTTTATTTTTTTTCACTTCAGCAACTTTTATCTAAATGCCCTTGGAAGGAGTACAAGTCTGACTCTGGAAAGCCTTATTATTACAATTCTCAAACAAAAGAATCTCGCTGGGCCAAACCTAAAGAACTTGAAGATCTTGAAGGTAAAACAGGGAAAAATAATTTTTAATGTTCCTTTTTATATGTGTGTGTTATTCACAGTCCTTCATAAATAGGATTGTTCAATCAGAGGTCTTATTTTTTAAAATTAAGTGATTAGAACGTTTTAAATGGTGTAACAGTTTTATGGGCTCTTATTTTCTTGTTGCTCTAGATCTCAGTTCTATAGATTTTAAATAGATTTTTATTTGATTTGATTCCACTGAAACTAGGATACCAGAATACCATTGTTGCTGGAAGTCTTATTACAAAATCAAACCTGCATGGTGAGCTGCTTTGATAATTCATTTTCTGTCATTATTTAACATTTTTAGAGTATGTCACTAATGTTCACTAACCATAATTGGATAAATCTGCAGTGAGAAATTTCTAATTCAAAAAATTCCTTTCATTTAAGGGTTATATTATAAATGAGCTTGTAGTTTTTAACATTGTACTTGGACAAAAAAAAGTGTCATTCGATAATTGAACAAAGACATCATATACAATATATACAATATTTCTAAAGACAGCTGAGAGTGTTGGTGCATACATGGAATATGTGACTTAACTCATTTAGCAGATAGAGAACCTTTGTTAACATATTGTCAGACTCTGCATTTAATGCTGATTTTATTTTAGCACAACATTGCAAAATAGCCTTTATGTTTATTATGGAAGAATTAAATTAAAATGCCACACCTCACAGAAGGAGAATATTCTAGCATCCTCAACTATTCAGAACATTCCTGCAAATCTATGAATATTACCTAATATTAAAACCTAGGACTTAAAATAGATTATGGGTAGGAATTGAGAATTTATTTTTTACTCTGACTTCTAATACAATCTGGTGTCATAATCTATATCCGGTTAGAAAAAACAAATTGTAGAAGAATGGGACTGTTTGAAACATAAGATGACATCTGACAGGAAAGAGAATAAGCATTTCTTAAAGGCACTGTGATCTTTGTCTATTTAACTTTTCCCTGTGTCACCTCATTCGCTTGGATGATCATTTTATCTGAAGAATTTAATTAGTAGTGATAACACCTTTAGTGTGTTTTGTCAGCCATTCTAAACACATTTCCTTTAAAGGGGGACAAGTTTCAAAAACTTTCATGGAGTTAAGCTTATATTATCATTTACATGGAGCACCTCATTCCCTAATACTGTGAATAAATGAGATATCTGTGTTACCTGTAAAGAAAAATTTACTTTAACTAGATTGAAATCTGAAATACTGAGTGAAGATCTTTAAAGCTCAATTTATACTTCTGTACTAGCATTGGCTAATAATACTATTGTAGATAGGTAGATTCCCACTTCATTCATGTAAGGAATGTCAAGCTCATTTCTGATATAACCCTACTACAAATAGTTGGTGTGCATAACTATCTATCTACCTGTCAATGCTAGTATATATGTGCTGGAATTTCATAACATACATTCAATCCCATTTTGAATTTAGTATCTTAAAGAAAAGCAAATGGTTTTATCCCTGAGGAAAATGTTATTTTATTCCAGAATTACGCAGATACTTTGAGGGTGTTTTTGCAGTAGCCAGCAGCCTTTGAGAAGGTAGCATTGTGGGAAGAAGCTCTCCTAAAACCTGCTGTTATTTAAAATTTGTTTTTATTCTTTAATTTCTGTCCTGGAATTTATAGAGCACTCGCACTGTAAATGTAGTGTTGTGTTTTTTTTTTTTTAAGGCTGGTAAATTAAATCTTACTGTATGGAACTTTTAATCTCCTTTTAAAGTTGTTTTCAGTGATTGTATTTAAAAACTATGTAGTGTTTATAACTTTTCTTTTTTTCTCTTTAATAGCAATGATCAAAGCTGAAGAAAGCAGGTAAGCAATTTTGGACATCAGTACATATTTATAAATTTATAGCATCCTCCTATAACATCCTTGTTATAATTGTCTGTATAAATAGTATTTAACATGGTAGGCCTGATAGTTTGATATCTTTGGAGGATTTTGGACAGGGGAAGAGATTTACTCAAGATACACACATGATGCTCCTAGATAGTTATTTGAATTTGGACTACATCCTTACCAAATTAAGACCATTACAGAAATGTCCAAAATTTGATTTTGGTTAATTTGAGAACAGATGAAATATTTTATCTATCTCTTGGTTTACCCAGATTTTCCTTTCAGTGGGTGAAATAAAATTTAAAGAAATTTACAATATAAATTGAGTTTTAAGGCATAATACAATCTGATAGGACATTTGTAAATGAAAATGATTATTGGTTTTGGAAATGCAGATTGTTGCATCAGTGCATTATATGTTATCACAAATGTTTGCCAAATTAAAGTAATTCTGTTTCATACTGTGGTTTTAATCTTTTTAGATGGCTTAATAGTTTGGCAATACTGCCCTTTTTCCCTTTAGTTTCTCTTATTCATTTGATTTTATAATAATTTTAAACAGACTTTATTTGTGTTTGCAATTATTTGTATTGAACTGACCAGTTTTCTCTTTTTTAAATATATAGTAAACAAGAAGAGTGCACCACAACATCAGCAGCCCCAGTTCCTACAACAGAAATTCCAACCACAATGAGCACCATGGCTGCTGCAGAAGCAGCAGCTGCTGTTGTTGCAGCAGCAGCCGCAGCAGCAGCAGCTGCTGCTGCAGCCAATGCCAGTGCTTCCACTTCTGCCTCTAGTACTGTCAGTGGAACTGTTCCAGTTGTTCCTGAGCCTGAGGTTACTTCGATTGTTGCTACTGTTGTAGATAATGAAAATACAGTAACAATTTCTACTGAAGAACAAGCACAACTTACTAGTACCCCTTCTGTTCAGGATCAAAGTGAAGTGTCTAGTAATACTGGAGAAGAAACATCTAAGCAGGAAACTGTAGCTGAGTAAGTCTAGTAACTTGTTTTCTGCAAATCAGTCACAGACATCATTGATACAAGAAATTGCTGATTTAGTCAATGGCCAATAAGTGTTTAAAAATTGAGAATCAAAACATACACCTTTAGATAACAGTTTTTGAGATTTACTTTTGTGGGATCATGCTCTCAAAGTGCTGCAAGACTATTCCACTTAAGCTTAGAAAGCAGTGCTGGTGATGGGGTGAGTCTGTTTAAGTCTGAGTTATGGCTTAGCACAGCACTGCAGGGAAGTTGCTATAAGTTGATACTGAACAAATACGGAAAAATCAAGATAACATTTAACAATGTATAGGAAAACTGTTAATAGGATTAAATTGGTACAGCTTTTTAATAAAGCCAGAGAGCTGCATCTCTAAGTTCAGTTTCTCATTTCATATGGCTGTGCTTTCTATAGCTATAAAAAGTAACCTTGAGCTATGCTTCTTGACTTGAAAGTTACCCACATGTAAAATATTAGCCATGATATCAAGATCCAAACATGATCACCCATCTTAATATTTAAGTATATTGCTTTCATCTCCCTTCCTCTTTTTATAAACTTTTTTTAATTTTTAATGTGCATTTTCCAAAGTGAAAATAGCTTTGTAAATTTTTTTCTTATGTTTAGAAGCTTTAAAAAGATATCTATATAGTATATTTGAAGGCATAAAAAAGTTAAGATTTTTATTCTATCTTTCTGCCTTTTTTCTATGCATTTAAAATAAATGCATATTTTTAATTTTTAAAATATATCAGAGGCATCCACATCATTACAGATCCATATCCCATCATGTTGAATGATGACAGACATTTATATGAACATTAAGTAATCTCCTACTAGTAGATGTAGACATTTTAGGCCTTTTAGAGTAATATTCTTTTACATCTTTTTGTACTTATCCTATTTTTTCACAGTAATTTTTCACATTTTTAACAATCAGTTGTTTTCTGCTTCCTTTTTTCTGTTTCCTTACAGTGCTTGAGTCATTAAACTTGATTTCAATTACTCATAGATCATTTTACAGCTGGTAATTTTTGGCCATGTTGTTTCCAATATTTTTGATAATTTTAAGTATTCCAAACTAATATTGGGATGAGTTGATTGTATTTCGGGTGTGATTCAGAGGGTGTGAGTTACCTATATTTTTTGTTAGTGTATACTCCATAATCTTCCCCTATACGTTCAGCTTAACTATGGGGGATTGAGGTGTTTTTTGTTTTTTTTTTTCCTCTGGTGTGTTTTTTCCCCAGCATTGTCTTCTGTAAAGGAAGAAATGTTTATACAACTTTTTGTAAAGATGGCTCAACCAAGTATAGTTCATAATTCTTGGGTAATTCTTTTCTGTTTGAGATCACTGTTTGGCAGACTTTTTCATAAACCTTCAAAGAGTAATACTTGGTTTTGTGGGTCATATAGTGTGTCAAAGTGACTCAGTTCTGCTGAGGCAGTACCCAATCAGCCATAATCAATATGCAAACTCTTGAGCAGGGTCATGTTCTGATAAAGCTATATTTACAGAAATTGGCAGCAGGCTGGATTTGGCCTCAGGGGTCATAGTTTGCCAACCTCTATTTAGATTGATCTCTGCATCTTATTTTATGCACGCTTGCCCAAAGCCTGTTACTAAGACACAAAAATGAGACCATTAAGTTTTATAAGCCATTAGAAAGTATAAACTTGTGGAGTAGTGAAAATAGTGTTGTAATATAAATGTTTATTTTGGCCTTTGTGCAAGGTCTGAATAACAATGTTAGAGAAAATATATACTAGTATTTGTGTTCCATTAAATATATACTAGTATTTGTGTCTCTTACAGATGAGTTTATTCTAAAATTGTCAAATTTTACCTAAACATCAAAGAGTAATTAAAACATTATTTTCCGAAGTAAAGCAAATGTTTATTTAAATTATAAATACCATGTATAAATCTTTCTTTAGTTTTACTCCCAAAAAAGAAGAGGAAGAAAGCCAACCAGCAAAAAAAACGTATACGTGGAATACGAAAGAGGAGGCAAAGCAAGCATTTAAAGAATTATTAAAAGAAAAGGTATTTATATTGTAGATTTTTATATGATATATAGTATCTAGTAAATGAAATTATCCTTTAATGCAGTTAGTACCTTGATGGCTTTATTAAAAATACTAATCTTGTAAATAGCTTTGACTGAGAATGAACTAAATTTTTTAACTTTTTTTTAAAAACTTCCAACCAAAAAAATATATAAGGTACTATATAGCACATTCCACTTCAGTCTTTAAAGCTTTTATTCATAAAAGTTTTCTGTCTTCTAATCAGTAGTCTTAAGAAAGTATTAATATCCTGTTTAAATTAATGGTCTGTTTAAATTTCAGTTTTAAGTTTTCTTTTTAATCTATAGACAGTTACACACATTTGCCTTGTGTCAATAAATTATTTTTTAGACCTTTTTTAAAACTCCTGCAAAGGGAAGTGCTTGATGTTTGCAGTGAGTATTGTTTTGTGTGAAATTTTAACTTTTCATTAAATGATTTTCAGCGTGTACCATCTAATGCTTCATGGGAGCAAGCTATGAAAATGATCATTAATGATCCACGATATAGGTAATACTTTGGTTTTTTGATTACTTTGAGCAAAGCAAGCCTAGAGAATTTAAATTGTGTCAAATAATGTAAATTTTTATTCCCATTGATCTTCTTGTTATTTTGGATACCAATAATAGAGTTGCTTTATGTCTGATAAGAACCAAAAGTTAAAAAGGTTTGTCACACAATGTGGGCACCCTTTTATAGATAGTAGAATTAATTTTTAAAGGAGAAATTATTTTCTGTTCAGTAACTTACTGAAATTTTCTTAATTTGTGAATGAAATTATTTTTTCAAGACACTAACATTTGATCATCTTCATTTACTCTTACATGATTTTTTTTTTGTTTAGTGCTTTAGCAAAGTTGAGTGAAAAAAAGCAGGCCTTTAATGCTTATAAAGTCCAAACAGAGAAAGAAGAAAAAGAAGAAGCAAGATCCAAATACAAAGAGGCTAAGGAATCCTTTCAGCGTTTTCTTGAGAATCATGAAAAAATGACTTCCACAACTAGATACAAGTAAGATTTTTGCTGATTATGTTGTATGTTTACTGTACTGTTTCCATGTTAGACTTTTTGCTAGGTACAGTAACTAATCAGAGTAGATGCTCATTAAATAAAGCTTAAGGGATTGTGAATGTGGTAGTTTCATAAAATAAAAGATCAATCAGTAGCTAAATGTGGAATTTATAGGACTTCGTTATTAATTAGGGACTACAACAAAAAAGGAGACTTTTATTTAATAATGAAATGTTGACTCCTTTCTCCTTAATATAAGAGTTCAATTATTTTTATATTTGTGGAATAGAAATGGGCCATTTTTATTACGTGTAGCATATTTTGAAAATTTACATTTATGTAGCATTCTTCATTTTTGAGTGCTTTATTATTTAAGATTGTGAGTAATTCAGTATTAACATCTTTGCAACGAGGTACTGAGTTCATTTTCTGTATATTTTTCTTATTTTCCTCACTCTTCTGGAAAAGCTTTATTGAAGAACTCTTCATTTCTTTAAGTAGTCTTATTTTATCTGTTAACTAAATTTCTTAGAGTTTGTTGAAGTCTGTAATTTAGTTCCATGGGTGGTTTGTTAGTCTCTGTAGCTGCCTTAAGAAATAGAGGTAGTCCTAACTGCAAAACATTGCTCAATTATCCCCACTGTCTCTAAGGAGAAATCAAGACTTAACCTGTCTTGTTTTTCTTAATTACCAAAAAGTTTTCCTGTATAATACCATTATGAACTTAAGAGTGGAAGAGTGTTCATCTGGTGGTGTTAAATTTAGAATAAAGTTTAAATGGTTTAAAATTACTTTTTATGGTATAATGCAGAAACATTTAATCTTTTTAACAAACAGAAAAGCAGAGCAAATGTTTGGAGAGATGGAAGTCTGGAATGCAATATCAGAACGTGATCGTCTTGAAATCTATGAAGATGTTTTATTCTTTCTTTCAAAAAAAGAAAAGGTATTATTCACTGTTAACAGTATTTATAGATTAAACAACATGTTTCTTGTTTAGGAGTTACTTTATAACATGTCCATTCTTGTTGGTTTATCTACTATATATGGTGCTGTAGATCTGTTTATTAGAAGTTAAGTTAAAAAATAGGTAGCTCTTGGATTTTCCTGGTGGTCCAGTGGTTAAGAATCCACCAGCCAATGCAGGGGACATGCTTTCAGTGCTTGTCAGGGAAGATCGCACATGCCACAGGCAACTAAGTCTTTGCCACAACTACTGAAGTAGCTAATACCTAGATTGTCAGTAATTGCCTGTCTTATGCCCACTTAGAAAATGCTTTTTTTTTTTAGCTTGTTTGAGTTTAGAAAATACTCAGTATTTTTCCTTACAAGGCATTAATTTATGATTATTTTAAAAGAACAGCAGTAATGTGTAATTGTTAAAATGTATTTGTATTAAAATGTATTTGTAGGATAGTGTTTTTGAAATACTGTCCTGCAAATACATTTAGTTTTGCTCATGTCTATATTATTCACTAAGTTATATGTTATCCAGTCTTCCAGGAGACTTATAGAAATGTAAGTATTATTAACAAAAATTTGAACATCACTGAAAGTGGTTGAACACATTATCGTTTACCTGTTGTGTGATTTGTCTGCAGTAACTTTTGTTTGGATAGTGTCTACAATACATAGTTGTGGGAAGAGAGATTTTGTGAGGCGGAGAGGGAGTTCCAGGTTAGTCTTAGAAGAGAAGTTAAACAAATTGAAGGTAAGAGGGAAGCAGTTAGGCAAGAGTACTGAAAAGGTAAAGAGTGTTGATATTTAAAGCAAATGGATAGCATTTGAAATTTGGACATCAGAATGTGAAGAAACCTTTATTGATTGCATTTCATACATTATGCTTTATTTGAATGTTAAAACATACATTCATATTTTTTAGGAGCAAGCAAAGCAGTTGCGAAAGAGGAATTGGGAAGCCTTAAAAAACATACTTGACAACATGGCTAATGTGACATATTCTACTACTTGGTCTGAAGCCCAGCAGTATCTGATGGATAATCCAACTTTTGCAGAAGATGAGGAATTACAGAGTAAGAGTTACAACTAAATGGAAGGAATAGTTTTAAAACAGTTGTCTAGCACGGATGGAGCTTGGTGGGCTGCGGTCCATGGGGTCGCTAAGAGTCAGACATGACTGAGCAACTTCACTTTCACTTTTCACTTTAATGCATTGGAGAAGGAAATGGCAACTCCCTCCAGTGTTCTTGCCTGGAGAATCCCAGGGACGGGGGAGCCTGGTGGGCTGCTGTCTATGGGGTCACACACAGTTGGGCATGACTGAAGTGACTTAGCAGCAGCTAGCAGGGGAAATTGGTCTTTTTTTTTTTTTTTTTTTTTTTTTTAATGAGATCACTAACTGAATTTTGCATAATTGTTTGTCCATTCCTGAAAAGTTGTTTTGTTTCCAGATAGGATATTTCTTTCTGAGTTTTGTGATTCAATACAAAATATTTTCCCCAAAATCTGAAGTTAGCTTTATCAAGTATAACTGAAATATATTTATTAGGTCAAACCTGAAATTTTGCCTTGCTATTTATTTGTGGTTTAATGGGAACTAAATTAGTGACCAGATTTATCATGCTGTGCTCTTGAGGTAGTGGCTTTATAGAGATTCGCAAAAGGCAAAAAAAAATGTATTAGCATTATCTTGTAGTAAGCTTCCCTAAGGTCTGTCTTATTTTTGACCTACCTAGTTGCTTATTAAATTGCAGCTTTCTTGATTACCCTTTTGAATACCATACTTTAGTAGGTTTGAGGGAAGGCATAGAATTTTATACTTGAAAAGCTCTTTGGGTAATTCTGATATTGCTAACCAATTTATCACAATTCTATTTTCATTATTTGTGTCATATGTATTGTCTTGGTTTCATCCTTGAATTCAGAGTATGTTTTAATGAAGTCTTTTCGAAATTTCCCATGTGGAAATTCCCTGACAGTTAAGTGGTTAGACTCTGCTCTTCCACTGCAGAGGGCTTGGGCATGATCCCTGAATCAGGGAGCTGTAGACTTAAAAAATAGTGACCACCTAGAAGTTGAGAGTTATGTTTATTTGGTGGAAATTTTTAGGATTTCAAGCCCAGTAGACTTAGGCATCTCAAATAACCATGAGAAGACTGCTCTGAGGCGGCGAGAGGAGGAGCCAGGATATAGAGAAGTTTTATAACAAGGGCAGGTAGTCTGAAAGTCAGAAAATGATTGTTAATTAAAGGAAGACAGATACCTCAAGGAATTTAGGAGTTCAGCACTCTTCTATGCTTGGGAAGGTACAAGAGTCTGGGCTCACTGAAATCATTCCTTTAATATGCATCTCAGCTTTCTGGGGCCAGTATCCTGTGTATTTATCCCACATCCTGAGCTTCCATGGGACTCAGTTTAGGGAGTGGTTGCAGCCTCATGGCTGCCAGATTACAGATACTCTTCTCTTTCCTGAGTGCCCTTAAGGGCCCGAATTGGAGGGTGCAATTGCTGATGACTGTTAAATCCTTGTTTACTAATATGGCCAGAAATACTTCATTCCTCAGAACTAAGATCCTGAAAGCTGTGCACATGGCCATAAGGAAATAAAAAGATCAAGAAATAATTATATAAATAAAAAGTTTTCCATAAACATTTCCTATTTAGATAATTAAAAGTTATATTTGAGTATACAAGTATTCAGATAAAGTGAATTTGAACTTTGTAGGGAGTTAATGCAAATAATGCAAAGTTAATACAAATAATGCAAAGTTAATGCAAATAAACCTCTTTCTTTACTGATATTTGTTTTAATTTTTTATAACTGATAAAAATTCTAGATATGGATAAAGAAGATGCATTAATTTGCTTTGAGGAACACATTCGAGCTTTAGAAAAGGAAGAGGAAGAAGAAAAACAAAAGAGTTTGCTTCGTGAAAGGAGACGACAGCGTAAAAATAGAGAATCTTTTCAGGTAATTTTAAAAGTTCTGTTTTTCAGCTTAATTTTGTAATATGGTTAATGACCTTTAAGAGTGATATAAGCAATTTTGAGAATCCCAGTCTCAGATCATTAACTTGGGCTTTGCAGAGGATCCATAGACATTAATTCTTAAATTATACAGTTAGTTGTGAATCCACTTAAGGAGAGTAGCCATTCCAGGCAAGAGAAACACAGAAGGCTATAGCAGATTTGGTATTTAAAGTGAACACTGATAGGTATGGTTTCACTCAGGAAAGAGGAATCAATAGCATAAGGGAGGACTGAAAATAAAATGTGTGATGAGTCATTAGTACTTATTCATTTTTAGTTCTTTAAAGAACTGTAGGAAATGCTGTGGTATGCTTTTGAGGATGGAGAATCCCAGGGACAGGGGAACCTGGTGGGCTGCCGTCTGTGGGGACACGACTGAAGTGACTTAGCAGTAGCAGCATAATTCTTAAACACTATACAGAGGAGCTAAAATTACAGGTTCTCTGTATAGCCTTATTTTGCATCTATGTCATGTTTTAATTACTGGATCTCTTTCATTAAATCCTGTATTAGGATAAGTGCAACTCCTCATGGTGCCTAAGATCACCAGTCACCTTAAATGCCACAGCCAATAGCATTATTGCAGTCTTCATTGCATAAGAATGTAACGTTTACTTCTCTTGATGGTTTTCTTTTATCTTAGTAGTTTCCCAAAGGATCATTTGGAGTATTGTTAAAACCAGGGGTTGTTGAGCCTCACCCTCAGAAATTGATTCAGTAGATCTCTTTCAAGTTGTACATAGACCTTTTAAAGGAAGTAGAGCAGCAGAGGAAGATTACTGAGCTGAATGTCTGTCGCAGAACCAATAGAACATGCTTTTGCCTGCATGTGTGCTTGTTGTGTTCAGTCACCAAGTCATGTCCCCCCAAGGACTGTAGCCTGTCAGGCTTCTCTGTCCAATTATATTAGTAGTAATCAGAAACCATGCCAGACACATACTAACGTGATACAAAGCTATATTTTAAGCTTAAGAATCAGATTAAATATTTTAGGCTGAAGCCCAGATTAAAGGTAGGGGCAAAATTAGACTGATGTTTTGATTAGATAGTTCAGGGTTAAAGACTAGCTTTTCTTTGGTAAGAGAGACCAGTCAAGATGGAAGGAATGAAGAAAGAATTAAAAGATGGAAGTATTCTGTTACTAAGTAAAATCTTTGAAGGTTTATTCAAGTATATATGAGTAGTTATATCATGGACAATATATAAGGAGACCAAAAACAAGGAAGGAGATGAGGGAAAAGAGATTATTGAGTTGGACTGAGGTAGTGAGTGGTGTTGAACTAGTCATTTTGTTGATGGTCATGATCTGGGGAGAAGTTACTACTAGCATCTAATTGGATAGAGGCCAGAGGTATTGATAAACGTTTCCCAATGTACAGGATTCCCATCCTGCATTGTGCCCCCGAAAAGTTTATGAGCTCCAAGAAGTCATTAGTGCCAGCGTTGGGAGCTGCCTTCTCTAAACATAAGGCCTAATGTGTTCTGGAGGATTTATTTTTTTATTTAATTTTCTAAGAGGAAGATACATAATTTTACTAAAGCAATACATTCAGAGTTTGGAGAACTAGGACTTAACCCCCATGTCTGATTTTAAAACCTATTCTTTTTTCCATATTACTATTATAACAAACATAAATTTTTATAGGCACACTTTATTATTATTTTTACTATTTGCCTACTTTCAGGGAAACATATTGACTTCAATACTCTGCAATTTTCAGATGTCCTTCTTCCTGAAAACCAGCCTCAGCCATCTTTGAAGCAGCTTGCTTTTCATCTTGTCCCCATCCTTCCCAAGATGGGGTTAGTAAATACTGGGTTAGCCACAAAGTTTGTTTGGGTTTTTCATAGTATCTTAGGAGAGACCTGAAGAAACTTTTTGGCCAACCCAATAAAAGAGAGTAAAAGCCATACAGTTTTAGCATAATGGTTTTCAAACCTGAATTCATATCAAAGTTATCTGGTGATCTTTAAAAAGTAAATTATAAGTATCTTTATTTTAATTCATATTTTAAAAGGAACCTCAAGTGATTTCTAATTATCACTCAAGTTAGATTGGCTGTTGAAACAGTGGTGGTGGTAGTAGTTTAGTTTCTAAGTCATGTCTGACTTTGAACCCTGTGGACTGTAGCCCACCAGGCTTCTCTAGCCATCATACTTCCCAGGCAAGAACACTGGGATGAGTTGCCATTTCCTACTCTATCATTACTGGGGTAGATTCAGTGTCAAATGCTATTACTTATCAGATCTTCGCAGCCAAGAAGTAAAACAGAAATACTAGCAAAGCAGATATGATAGAGAAGATTCTTTAGATACTAGAGAGCATCTTTGAAGATGGTTTCCAAGCTATTTTAAGGATTCCACAGAGGGAGAAGTGTAAGTGATCACATAGCAGGGGTGTTGTTAAGCTCTCATTTATGTTGAAGGGTAAGGATGAAAGGATAGAAATTTTAAGTTTGAGAAAGAATTTTGGATATAGAGACTGAATCGACGTGCTTATTCCCATTTGGAGAGAAGTGGGGCTATATGTCTGGTATCATTCAGGGCAGTGCTATTCAATAAAAATTTGTATGCCACATACATGATTGTAATTTCTTATTAATTTAACTAATTTTAGTAACCTCTTATTTCACCCAGTATACCTAAAATATTTTCATTTTAACATGCAACCAATATTTATTTTGGTAATAAACCTTGAGAATCATTGTGTGTTGTATACTGCTGGCACATCTCAGTTCAGAGTCATATTTCATGATACTTAGCAGCTGCATTTGACCAGCGACTGTGGTATTGAACAGTGCAGGTATAGGAATTTTAGGAACAAAATTTGTACCATAGTTTAGGGACATTTATAGCATTAAATAAACTCTATAAGGATTTCAGGAAGCAGAAAATGTGAAAATTGCAGACTATTGAAGTCAATATGTTGCCCTGAAAGTAAGCAAATAGTAAAAATAATAATAATAAAGTGAGGCTATAAAAATTTATGTTTGTTATAACAGTAATAGAAAAAAAGAAATAGGTTTTAAAATCAGACATGCAGGTTAAGTTCTAGTTCCCTAAACTCTATGTATTGCTTTAGTAAAATTATATATCTTCCTCTTAGAAAAGAAAATTAAATAAAAAATAAATCTTCCAGAACACATTAGGTGTTATGTTTAAAAACAAAAAGTACATTTTACAGTAAAAGTGCATGTACCTTCTTTAGCCTCATTATTTGTAATAATAAACAGTGCTTTGAATTTACTTGTATACATATTTATAAACTAGAAATGATGATCTGTCTTAAAGGGGCACATAAACTGAAGTCTGTAAAAGTAATGCACACCTTTTGTCTGAAGTCCAAAATAGTTTATGTAAAAGCAGATTTTACTTTCATCAAAGAGCAAGTATCAGTTGCACTTAAACACATTTGTGATAACACTGGTAGAAGAGTTTTATATATTGCTGTTTTTAACATATATTTTTATTCATGTTATACCAACATTTCCAAAGTCCTTAAATATGGCTTTTGAATATGTAATGAGTTTGTTGTTGTTGTCCCTTTCCCCCAGATATTTTTAGATGAACTGCATGAACATGGACAACTGCATTCTATGTCATCTTGGATGGAATTGTATCCAACAATTAGTTCTGACATTAGATTCACTAATATGCTTGGTCAGCCGGGTGAGATTCTTCTTTTTCCTAAATTGTAGTTATAATAGTTGGAACGGGCCACAGGGAAGGGTGGTTGTGTTTGGGGCATGGGGTGTGCTTTCTTTTGTTTTATAAACAAAAAAGTAATTGCAGCTCTTTGATTAGAGCTAGCTTTTGACTTCTTTAGTTTTTTCATTAGGATCAACTGCACTTGACCTTTTCAAGTTTTATGTTGAGGATCTTAAAGCACGTTATCATGATGAAAAGAAGATAATAAAAGACATTCTGAAGGTAAATATATACTATTAACTTTTAGTCTGGGGCATATTTTTTAAAATAATACTATGTTCTTTTTGTTACTAATATTAACAAGATTTCTGTTTTTTAGGATAAAGGATTTGTAGTTGAAGTAAATACTACTTTTGAAGACTTTGTGGCAATAATCAGTTCAACTAAAAGATCAACCACATTAGATGCAGGAAATATTAAGCTGGCTTTCAATAGTGTAAGTTATCATTCTTACTGTTATAAACAACTAGATTAATAAAACAGTTCTTAGTACATTTGGCTAAAGATACTTAAGTTGTATGTATTACATACATACAAATTAGGGAATAGGAATAGTATTTTACAGAGTAGTGGACACTTTCAAATAAGGTAACAGATAATATACTTAGATGGTGAGTGATAGTAAATTCCTTTGCTAAAATTAATTGGCCCTTACCTTATAGATGATGGGAGAATAATGAATTTAACACAAGTTAAATTGTACTATATATATATAAATATGTTTTCTAAAAGTTACTAGAAAAGGCAGAAGCCCGTGAACGTGAAAGAGAAAAAGAGGAGGCTCGGAAGATGAAACGAAAAGAATCTGCATTTAAGAGTATGTTGAAACAAGCTACTCCTCCAATAGAATTGGATGCTGTCTGGGAAGATGTATGTATACTTACAAATTTTTTCCTTTACAGTTGAAAATAAAAATCTTTTTCTTTCTCATAGCTACAGAGATAAACTGAAGTTATTTGAAGATTGTGAACTCAGCTGTGATGGCATTTAGGAATACTGGAGGAATGGAAATAAAGACTGAGAGGGCTGGGCTGCCAGTTTTCACTTGCTGTTTTTTTAGTCATATTGGTATATTTTTCTCAGTTTTCATATTTTTATTGCATATCTGAATTTTTCAGATCCGGGAGAGATTTGTAAAAGAGCCAGCATTTGAGGATATAACTCTAGAATCTGAAAGAAAACGAATATTTAAAGATTTTATGCATGTGCTTGAGGTAATTTTAGTTATATTGTAATTGGCTGATATATTTAAAAATATGTAAAACTTTTTTTTTAATCGAAGAATTTAGAATGATCAAAGTGTTCTTCCTAAATTATACTACTTTTATACAAATGTACTTAACTATCTGGGATGATTAGGGAGTGGTTTATTCTATAGAAACTGCTTTTAAATGAAACACACTAGGCTTGCATGAGAAGGTAAAGATCTATTTAGTGAAGACAATTCATATGTTTCATATTTATATAGTGTTACAGAAATTCATCAATTTAGGAGTCACATGGAATGATTAATAAACCTGTAAAGAACTTAGAATCTGTAAAGCAGATATAAAACAGTTTTAAGCATATTTCAAATATTATACTACATTAGAGGTGTTGGAAGCTCGGGAATGTTCTGAAAAATAGTAAGTTTTTGCTAAAACAAGTAATGATAAAATTACAAATTGTTCCACTAGCTGAATTAAGGGTATTTTGATGAAGATTTCAGGTAATCACTTATAGATAGTAAACATGCTAAATTGACCAATAATAATTATTATTTGGTGCCCATGTTATGCTTAACAAATATTACATATACGAATGTAATCCTCACAGCAACCCTGTGAAGTTACAGATGAGCAAACTGAGGCCAAAAGGAAAAGTAATTTGCTGTGAAGGGATTCCAACATAGGCTTTTGACTCTAGGGCCAGTGCTTTTACCAAATATGCTTTGCCATCAGTTTTGGACAAACTTATACTTCACAGCAAAGTGAAGTTAGCATATACTTAAATTTGTAATGTTCATGGTCTTTGGGAATAGCAGGTAACTTAATTGTTGACGATTTCTTAGGATTTATTGTCCTTGATAAGTATCAGTGTTGACAACAGTTTGCTCTGTTAACAGGCCCCTTGTACCATATGTTGTCTCTCAGCTGCCTTTAAATCTAGTGCTATTGGCCTGTAGATCTTTTCTACTCAGATCAGCAGCATCTGCATTACCTGTAAACTTGTTAAAAATACAGAAACTCAGGCCCCATTGGCAGAAATGTATCAGAATTATCATTGTCACAAGATTCTTAAGCACTGGAATGTACATTTAATTTTGAGAACCTTTGTTGTAGTGTAGTGTGTTAATATTTTCCCCCAATTCAGGAATGTCCACAACAAGATTCTTTCATGATCTGTGCTGGTAAAGTGATGAGGTCATAAATGGAGCTGATGACCACATAGGGAAGAGCTGAACATACCAGAAAAGGATTTGGACCTCAAAAACGGGCCTTGAGGTAGAAAAGGAAGAAGAGTTAACAATTAGTGACATAAAAAGTGAGAGTCCCTGAACCAGATTTTCCCTTTCCACTTATTTGTAAACTGATTTATTTCCAAATCCTTAGATATGTTTGGGAGTAGGGAACTTTTACTGCAGCATTTCCCCTCTCCTTCTAGCCTGATCATTGTTCTAGTAAGAGTTAAAATCCATAGAACATTTCCTTTTTTGATTTCACGTGTAGTTAGATTGCCTTTGGATATCTTAAGTTCGATGAGGAAGGGAATGCTCCTTGAAAAGAAAGTAGATTTTGTATTCAATTTCTGAGACTAACCTCCTTTACAGATGGCTCTGGGGTAATTCTTTATTTCAGTGCTGAACTTAGCTCACTGACAAAAGCCATGTTCATCAAATAAATAAAATGTAATTATATTTCATTGTTTTTGAAAGTAGTGTGACTATTCTGTAGATACATACCTTTATAGAGGGTATCAGTTGTCCCCACTGTACCCACACCATTCTCATTGCTGTAAGAAGTATTTTATTAATACTTTTAAACGTGTGTTTAGATGTGAAATGAGTGCGTATAGGATAGTTAAAATGTTCTCTTCACTTTAAGTGATAGTAACTCTTTGCACAGTTTCAAGTTGGGAAGTACATTCTAAAAATGCAAAATGAATGTCGTTTTTACTCTAAAAAGAACTTACTTGCAAAACTATTAAAAATTCTCTGTGATCTGTTATCTAAAGTGTGAGCTTCTGTAATTTTTTTCTTTTGCCTCTGTAGCATGAATGTCAACATCATCATTCAAAAAACAAGAAGCATTCTAAGAAATCTAAAAAACATCACAGGAAGCGCTCCCGCTCTCGATCAGTAAGAAAGTTTATTTAAAATGGTACCATAAGTATATTGAAGTATTTGTTAGCATCATTATGAATAAAATTGTTTATGTTGTGTAGGGGTCAGATTCAGATGATGATGACAGCCATTCAAAGAAAAAAAGACAGCGATCAGAGTCTCGTTCTGCTTCAGAACATTCTTCTAGTGCTGAATCTGGTAAACATAATTTTAACTTGATTAAAGTCGTTGGCATTTGGATGTCCTCAAATTCTGACACTTTTCTTTTCATGCTGCTTAGAGAGAAGTTACAAGAAATCAAAAAAACATAAGAAGAAAAGCAAGAAGAGAAGACATAAATCAGTAAGCAAACTCTTGATTTTTATACTGCACCTAAGCTTTTGCCCTTAGCTTTCTCAGTGGCAGTAGACATTTCTGCTTGGTCCTATGCAGAGTTTAGGTGAGCACCTAAACTCAAGAGTTTCAGAGTTGTGGTTCACCTTAATCTTGCAATAAAATCCTTTGGTGAACTTGAAACAAATAATAATAAACAGCGTTAGGATTCCCACTCTGGTTTTTTATACTAATCTTAGAGAAAGAGCCAAGTGTGTGTGTGTGTGTGTGTCATAGCTGTCTTAGAGAAAGAGCCAAGTGTGTGTGTGTGTGTGTGTGTGTGTCTCATAGCTATCTTAGAGAAAGAGCCAAGTGTGTGTGTGTGTCTCAGCTATCTTAGAGAAAGAGCCAAGTGTGTGTGTGTGTGTGTGTGTGTGTCATAGCTATCTTAGAGAAAGAGCCAAGTGTGTGTGTGTGTGTGTGTGTGTCTCATAGTTATCTTAGAGAAAGCGCCAAGTGTGTGTGTGTGTCTCATAGCTATCTTAGAGAAAGAGCTGTGTGTGTGTGTGTGTGTGTGTGTGTGTCTCATAGCTATCTTAGAGAAAGAGCCAAGTGTGTGTGTGTGTGCGCGCATCTCATAGCTATTGTTGAGAACCACAAGTTTAAACAACTTCTCTTCTATTCTTGGTTCTTGGTCTTAGGTACACATCAAGATATACCTAATCTTAGGGATGAAGGTACACCTAATTTAGTGACCCATTTTTAGTGATAGTTTACCCTGTCAGACTGTCATCTTTCCCATAGGAAAGACCAACTTGCTGCCATGAATCTTTGGAATGTTTTAGATTCCTTAAGGTTATCAATTCAGATTTCACCACTCTAGGAATACATAAATACTGTGTTAAATGTGGGTGTTCTTAAATATTACCAATATAAGGGTTTTTTTCCTAATAGCATTTTGATAAAGTAACCATTTTAACATTGTCTTTTATTTGCAAAGGACTCTCCAGAGTCAGATGCTGAAAGAGAAAAGGATAAAAAAGAAAAAGACCGGGAAGGCGAAAAAGACAGAACTAGACAAAGATCAGAATCAAAACACAAATCACCTAAGAAAAAGACTGGAAAGGATTCTGTAAGTATTTAGAATTCTTCCTCTTTGTGTCTACCAGTTAGCTGCTTTTCACACAAAGCAGTTTTCTAATGTATGTCATTTGTGTGACCCAATTTAAGCATCCTAAATTTCATATTCATTAAAAAAATAACGTGGCGTTCTGTCACTGTTGTTTAACCCACTAAGAAAGAATATGTTGTTCTAGCTTTGTACATTCTCATTAAGAAATGCCAATGGATGTTTTCTGCCTAATTTAAGAATATAAAATTTAACAGATGAAACTCAAATTGGGTTTTCCCTTGATATGGCATCATTGTAAATCCTGTTTCAATAGGTAGCTTTCCAACAGCTTTTAGAAATAATCATTGAGAGGAAAGAGGTGAGGGCAAATAGGGGGATATTATAAGCGAAATCTAGTGTTTTAATATCGAATTACATAGTCAGTCCTTAGTTTCCCCCATATGTATGTGTGTGGCAGAGCATATGACACATGCCTTCTTCACCTTGCTGTTCATGCCACAAATGCTGTGGGCTTAGCAAGCATAATGCCTCTGAGCTACCAACTGAGAGTTTAAGCTGTGTAGGTAAGTCCTCGTCTTCCCTTAGGATTTTCTCCTTGGGTGGGAATAGGGTGGAGGGGTGTTTGTTTTCAAACAGCACTGAAGAGTCTGATGCACATCTTTGGTGAGGAATGATTATTTCCTCTGTATTTACTTAGCGACTTAAGTGTCCTTGCTGCTGCTGCTAAGTCACTTCAGTCATGTCTGACTCTGTGCGACCCCATAGACGGCAGCCCACGAGGCTCCCCCGTCCCTGGGATTCTCCAGGCAAGAACACTGGAGTGGGTTGCCATTTCCTTCTCCAATGCATGAAAGTGAAAAGTGAAAGTGAAGTCGCTCAGTCGTGTCTGATTCTTAGCGACCCCGTGGACTACAGCCCACCAGGCCCTCCGTCCATGGGGAGTGTCCTTACATTAGATTAAATGGGATCCCTGAAGGGTGATAGAAAATATAGGTGAACAATCAACTTTTGAAGAGTTGAGTTCCTTCTCAAAGTGTTTTGTGTGGTTTTTGTTGTTTTTAAATTTTTTCCAGCCTAACTTGTCCTCATAACTCTGGGTACAATATAATAATGCTCAAAAGATAATACTTTAGTATAAAAATACAGGATTAACCTAGACTCTGAAAAATTAATGAAGAATACTTAGGAAATGAACACCCAGCTTCCATTAAATGGAAATAAGATGTTTCCTATTCAGTTATGTAGAAGGGAGGAAAAGAAATGGATACGTACTATTCTCCCTGATGTACATATTAAACTGAAAGTAAACACCTTAGGAGAGTTCCATTCTAAGAGAACTGTCTCCCCTGGTTACTCCCCAAATAACCAGGGAGTATTTGGTTAATTTGGTTAAGGCTTTTGGGAAAGAAATCAGTCTTTAATCAGTCTGTGATGCCTTAGTTTCTGTGGAAGAGAATCCATGTAGATTTTGTGTTCTTTTTTCAAAGGTTCAGTACTACTTACCCTTTTGAGTACTGACACGATCGTATTCACTGTTGTTTTTCAGGGTAATTGGGATACTTCTGGCAGTGAACTGAGTGAAGGAGAATTGGAAAAGCGCAGAAGGACCCTTTTGGAGCAACTGGATGATGATCAATAAATTATACCAAATATGTTTACAGTATGATTTAAAGTCTAATTCAGACCAGGGACTCTATTTTAAGTTCAATTGAAATAACACTGGGTTTTAATTATATCACAGGAAAAAAAAAAAAAAGTGCATTTAAGTATTGTTATTGTGGACTTTATAAAAGCAAAGGAAATTGAAAATAACTTTTGATTCTGTATCAAGAATCATATTTTCATACAGTCATAACTGTCTGTCTGTGACCCTTTCATAGGGCACTGCAGGATGGATTAAAGGTGGCAATTTACTGATAACTGCAGGTGTCTCTACTTTATTCTAAAGTGTAAGTCATGAGGTGATTTGATTTACTTTATAGAAGCTGGATTTTGAAGATATAATGGAAAAATTTTGATATCTAGTAGTACAAAAAAAAGCACCAGCAACTGATATACTGCTTTTTTGTGCACTACCCAACTGGTTAAAGATGATATGATCTTTTATGGTAAACTCAGAAATAGTGTTCATAATGGAAACCTGGTAGACCCTTAACTATAGTGGTGCTGCTCAGCACTGCTATAATAAAGCCACCATTATTTTTTATGGAACATCTGAATACATTTTGAAAAGGCTACTGTGAGGGCATTATTTTGAGGTGATGTTTAAAAAGTTAACATCAAATCAAATTGTAAATTAGCTTAAATATATTGCCTTAAGGACCTACTAAAGAATGTGCCACCGAACTTTAAGTGATGGCTGCAATATCCTTGTCTAAAACAAATCAATGTTGACTTCAGCAATTTCTTTAACAGTTTTTTTTTTTTATCCGAACTTTCTCTTGCTTTTTTTCATTGAGGAAGTCTTTTACCTTCCCTGCTCACTGAGAAGTATTGACTTCGTGGTACACATTCTAAAGCATTTCTGATTTGAATATTTTTGTACATTTTTATCAATTATTAAATCTTCTCTTCTAGTGTGTACTAGTATTTATTTCTACTGCTCAGCTCTAAAAAAAAGAAAAGAAAAAAATTGTATGATTCTTTAAAGGTTAAGATACTAAACCCCTAAAATTTTGCTTTATCTAATCCACATAGCCAAGTTACTTTCCTTTTTTAATATTTAAGAATATTATAAATCATACAGGCCCCTGTATTTGTTTTTGATCTATGAATTTCCTACAGAATACTTTAAGAAAGGCAATGGTTTGAAGCGAGAATACTTTTTACATGCTAACTTTTGAAGGTTGGTAATGTAATTTATACTATTTTCCTTCAGTGCAGGAGATTTTTTTTAAGTAAATAAATTTAGCACATAGTCTTTGGTATTACCTTAGGTATTTTTTTATTTTGGGCATTTGGGGCAATCCTAATTCACGTTGGGATTTAGAAGAACAAAAAGTTCATTTTCCCTTCACCATCCTAATCAATTTGAAAGTGGGACAGACTGGGATGACTTTTCTCATCTCTGCCCCCTATGTTTCAATTAAATCTAGTATCCACTCTTGAAAGCCGCAGGGGAAGGCTGGGGGGAGTCCTGAACTGGGGGGAGTCTCAATGCCAAGTCATATTTCTGCTGTGAAATATGACATGACTTTGTAGAAAGTAAAAACCACTATCTTCAACAAATGCGAAGCCAGTTTCTGGCTTGACGTTAGTCTCCTATTGTATATTAGAACCACAACATATAACAACTTTATCAACAGGCAAGTTGCCTAGACTTAATGTTCAGAGGCCCCTTCATAATAATAGTTAATATTGTTTATCATGTCAAAAAAAAACACTTGACCTGGACATCAAAGTAAAATTTGCATATGATATTGGCAGAAATACTGGTGGTGTTTCACAGAATTTAGAATCTGTAAAACTTCCATGAATCATGATTTTTTAAAGTACAACTTGAAAGTTTTTAGTTTTCCTATTAAACTATTGATGTGATTTAGCATGTCCTTAAATTAACTTTCTGTATTATAGAGATACTGTCTTATCACAACTTCAGATTCCCATAAGACAGTACAAACTCAAGTTTCCTTATTGTTCCAACCATGAAAATTATTTGACCCAAAAACAAAGCTAATGAGTTGTAAAGCAAAAATACAACGTACTTTTTATAAAGTATGTAATTGAAGTGACTATAATCCTGTAGTGATCCCGTCAAATGGCATTAAGTTGCCAGAAAGATACTATGGCCTGGGATATAGGTGATGGGTAGATTTTATTAAAATAAGAGTTATGTGTGAATATCTTTAATCCATTTGATTAGGTTTCTAAATCTTCAGTCTAATAAAGTTGGAATGTCATAGAATATTGGTTTTAATAGAGCTGAACAGTTACGTTCAAAATGTGTTCAAACAGAAAGTATGTTTATATTCAGATAAAGGGAATTTATACTTTTCAGTTAAGCCTCAGACTTAGGTAAATGTTAAGGGCTTATCTTCCCTCATTATCATTAATATTAATGAACTCTTGGATTAAATTCAGTAATATATTTAATATGCTTAATAATCAAAAATAGGACTTCAAATATTCCTTCCAGTATAAAATTCCAGTATTTAATTCCTATGTGGAAAAATTGAATTGGTATAAAAAGTTAATGATATATGAAGAATTCTTTGCACCTCTCCCAAGTGTATTTAAGCAACATAAAACTTTTAAATAAAAGCAGTGGTCCCAACATTTTTAATACAGTGATGCCATTTCATTATCATTACCCAAAGGAGCGTCAGCCTATAGATCATTCATGTGTTTCAACAATGAAAATAATTTTTATGCCTCCCAGTAAATCTGAAAATGCTCAAAGTATCACAGCCATTTCATCTTGATTTTTGCTAACTGCACCCCGTTTACAACAATAGTATGAAAGGGGTTGGCCTAGAGTAAAGCAGTCTTTTAATTCACAGTGGTAAGACTGTAAAACTTCAAAATCTGTATACATTTTTCTGAAAAGAAGATCCATAGTTTTCATTGAGTTACCAGGGGGCCTGCATCTTGTGTTAAGAATCATTTGCCTAGGTGATCCTGGTTTTCTTCCAGTGTTAATGGTCAACTGAGTGCTGACTAGGCAGCCACTTTTTATTTTTGCATCCAGATAGGGGTAACTCCTTTATTTAAGGATTATTTAAAACTTGGATACTATTTGAGAGAGCAGTTTCTAATCAAATAGTACCCAGCAAAGAGTAATTAATGCATTTTAAAAAATGAGTTTATAGGGTGTTCATTATGTAACTTAAATGTAAACTGCAAAGCTAAAGAACTAAATAAACACTTCTAAAAGCAAAATCGAGGCAAAGCACATTAATTCCTTACATCTTAAATCAGACTTTTTCTTTTCCCTTGGGGAAGTCTCTCTCCCAATAGCAGGTCAAATTTTCTTTTACATTTTCTAGGACTCATTTTACATAAAGGAAAAGCAAAATAACATCCCAAGTAATTTACATGGAAATGCATTCTAAGTTATAGTTTCATTCTATGGTTCTAGTAATGGTGTATAGCAGTCTAATAATACTTACCTTCCTTATTCTTACCTTGCTGTTAAGTTTTTCCACCGTTTTGATGTAGATGGTGGTCAGATTCCTTGGGGGCAAGGATTTGTGTATCACTCACTGTCATGCGAATTAGAACAGTGCCTGGCACATAGTAGGCATTTATTGAGTGAATGTAAAATAAAATATCAGTTGACAGATGTACTCATCCAGCATCCATGGTACTTGTCATCTGTATTAAAGGGCTTGAAAAAGCATCATGGCAATAAACCATACTGAACCCCAAACTAATTGAAGTACACTGAAGATACATTCTAATGACTGTGCCTCAGTCTTAACTGTTCCTTCAGAAATGTCCAAACACTTATTATATATGAGAACATACAACTTTTCATGTGGTTTTTGAGTAGGAAAGGCAATCTCTTGTGATGATTTGAAACATACCTTCATATCATACACACAATTCTGTTACAAGGGTAGTCGTTTAAAAGTAGTAACTTTTGAGGAGCTAACATTTAGCTAGATCAGAGTTGATCTAAAGGCCCTAATTAGACAAAACAAAGTTCCTATTTTAAGTTCTGAGAACTAATCATTTCAGGCCATTTTTGACAAACAGGTGAATAATGGTGACAGGGCATGTATGCACTTAAGTGCTACTGGAGCTAACTTAAAGATGAGTAGGAAGGGGAAGATTTTGCTCCAGTTATCCACATAGTCTCCCTAGCCCTCCAAACCATACTTTCTGGCTTAAATTTCTTAATTGCAGTGAATTTTTTATGCTTTTTAAAAAATCACTATATAAAAACTGTTCTTGTGAGTCAGTATGATCTAGTTCAAGGCCATCTCATCATTATTAGTGATAGATACTTGACTGTTAATTTGATGGTAATTTGTCCTAGGTTTAAGGTTGATATTTGCATTTGAGGGGAACTAGCTCACCTCCAGTTTTTATTCGACTGAAACAAAGTGGCTGTCTAATCTCACATCATATTCAAACTAAGCCATTTCTTGATGCCCCTCTTTTATGCTGTCTTGGGGGGTATCTAAATGTGGTAATTATAATTTTTTTTTTTTTTTTTTGGTCCTGCCTGCAAACTTTTTTGGTAGGTGTTGCTCTCTTGCCTACCTCTACAACTAAACTGAAGACTTGTTCTGAAAGGTGAGTAATAACAAGGAACAAGGTTTCTACTTTGTGTTTGTACTTAACAGATTTTCTCTTCTGTTCATATATTGTTCTGATGTAAAGAACTTCAATTATATAAAAGGTAGACCTTTTGTAAATAAATATAATTTATTAGAAAAATGACATCTACTAAATTGGATCTGTGTCAGCCTTTTCCTTTAAGCACTGTTGTATGCAGCAGTTCTGTGCTGTGCGCTGATAGATGCCCACATTCTGTTTTCTCAATGTTAATACTTGCTTTTCTTTATAAAAAGTTAGACCAAAAAAGTATATCAACATTTGTCCATGCATTTGTTTCTTGCTTCAGATTTTTTTCTTAGCAATAGTTGGAGTATTAGTTTAGAAAAAGTAGAAGATTAATCCTTTGGCACAAAGTGGGCTGATAGTATATTTGTCTGTGCACACATTTCTGATAAAAACAATGTATTAGGGCTAAGAATTTCATTTTATCAAATTTAAAATTAATAGATGTGAATTATAAATCTAGTATTGTGAAAGTATATTTCACAGTGTAAAATTAGGTGATTCTACAAAATCCAGTATGTTGACCCAGCAGAGTCAGTGGTGGATGTCAAGTTCCATTAACCGCTGAGCACTGTTGAGTGAGCAAGGTTGCTGGACATTCATTGCAGTGTCATTGGCAGTGACTTTTATTGGATTAAGATACAGTTTTAGTCACAAAGATTGGGAGTGAAAAACAAAGAGACTTACCTCTGAGTCATTAGAAAATTTTTAAAAATTGGTGCTACTGATACATTTCCAAAACCTAACCATATCTACCTCATTTTAACTTATTGCTCTAGTTTACTCTTGAAAATATCCTGACAGAATATTAATGACCTGATTTCCTTTACCATGAGGCACTTCTCCTGGTACAAAACAAACAAGAGTCTTAATAATTGCAAAATTTTAACTTTTTTCTGTTTTAAAAGTTTCAGCTACAAGTCTACCTTGGGAATATTGCAAGTTTGGTTCCAGATTATCACAATAAAGACTAATTTATGCCCCTTTAAGTTGTTTTTTAAACCACTTGGACAGTTTCTTAAATTATAAATTTCTTTACTTCGCTAAAAAATACACTAAATGAATATACTAAGAATATACTCTGATGACTTGGAATTCCAAATATCTGTGCATGCACAAGTGTTTCAGGTGCTTGGTGCCTGTCTGCAATCCACTAGTAGACTGAGTATATGCAACATCCTCATGACAACAAATGTTGAGAGAGGCAGTATCTCACCAAAAAAAGAGTGCTTTTTCTCTGGAAGGGATAAATTCATAACTAGGATTCTGGAGATACTAATCTCAATGCTAAAATACTCAATACTAAAATCTGCTTGGTTTCTACGTTCCATACAGCAAGTGACCAGGAGTTCTGTAGAGGAAGGAGTTTTCCTTACATTTTACCAAGTCTGTTTAGGTTATGAATTCAAGCAGCAAAACATACCTGTTTGTAGAAGCTAAAAGAGTATACATGAAACCGGCACATAAAACCCCCTAAAGTATACACTGAAAGACTACAACACAGTACAGGATAGTAGTGTAAATAGTTTATTTGCTCATATGCCATGAAAAGACCAGAAAAGTAACATGAACTGTTTTTATAAAACATTTCTAATATTGCTAAGAAGCAGGCCCATTAGGAGACAAACAGAAAAGGACATGCCAATATTATTGTCTATTTGTAGATTAATAAATAGCCCATTTTAACCTATGTTCATCAGGATTGAGCTTTGGAAAACAGCTGCTTTGTGGTAAAGGACCAACTATTTGTGTTAAATCTCATGGTCAAATCCCTCTTTTCATCAAAATGAAACGTTGAATGAGTCAGACACAATCTTGGCATGTTCTTTTTTAAAGTACACATGAAAATGTGCTAGCAGGTGGCAGTTTAATCTTTTTGTAAATAGATACGCTAAAGTGAAATGTGGTAACTGATCCCTAAACTGTCCTTGAAGTTAAATATATATATTAAAAAAAGAAACCTATAAGTTAAAATAACATTCAGATTGTATAGCATAGGCTGATGCATTTTTAAACAATATTTACAATATTACCCAGAGGCTTAGGTGGGAATTAAAGAGAAGTGTAAAAACCATAAAAAACTGCACCGATTTTATAGCAAAATATCTGTACATTTAAAAAGAGATATATAACTACACATTATCCAAGGGAAATGAGACCTTCACCAAGGAGTTCACATGAGCACAACATAAAATAAATTCAGTGGTTAAATACTATACAATAAACTTTACAATTAATATACTGGTGTAATGTACCAATAAGGTAAGCCAGAAGCAGAATGTGTGATGGAAATTACAAATTAGCTTCAGTCCAGTTTTTGACTTTGGATCAAGTGCCCTGCCAGAGATGAAGGAACAACAGTGGCTTTGTTGGCCATTTAGTCCCATTACATGTCATTTTAGCTTAATACCAATGTAATTCAGCAATTTAATTGCAATTCCCCACAAGGTAGTCTGGGAAGTACAAGAATTTCTTAGCTCTTAATGTGTGATGCCAAACATATCTAATCCAATCTACCAAAAGGAGGAGGGGGGAACCCTGCGATTGTCAGAGTGATACGGCCAGGTTACTAATACTACTCTGCTAGCGGAAGTAAATCTTGAATGCTTGTTCATGGAGCTAGTGAACTTCTCCCTGGCTAGCAAGGCACTGATTTCTATTCTCAGGATTGACCCATAGTGGTCCTCAGAAATCCTAATACTGATTACTGAGATGTTAATTTTAGTGGTAATTAATAAACATTTGTATTTTTAAAAGCTGCCTCTAGCTGAAGAACAGTACTGCAAATAAGTCTTGTACACATCTGTATGCCATCATATGGTCTCATTCATACCATTGAATATCTCATGAGGCATCGTGCCCCAACACAGAAGCAGAATGTGAAACAAGTTGACTGACTTCTGTGCCACTGCAGTTATATCCTATTTGTACTTGGCTGGGGCTTGGGTATAGACAAAAGGAGTTTATCACATGACTTTTTCCTTCCGTGCTGCAAGCCCTTAAAAATACAAAGTTGACAGGTATGGCTAAAACAAAATTAACTTTCTTAAAAGACAGCAAAGGAAGCCCACAGCAGATGCATTCCATGTTATTTACAACTTATCAGGAAACCAGGGTGGGCCATCATGGGACAATCACAATGGCAGATAATGAATGTAATATGAAATTTATATTTTGGTTAAAAAATAACATACTGGTGTAAAAAGATACTAATCAAATCAAATCCTATTGCTTTGATTAATCTGAGCAGGTACTTCCACTTTTAGGCACTTGTTAACAAAGGTTGAAAGCAGAGCCCATCATTTAAAAATTCCTATGTGTTTGCTAAATCTGAGCCCTTAGAATATTTGATCTATGTTCAAGGCTGCAGTTAAATGGTAGCACAGAAAGTTCACATGAACATCTTCATTCACGCACACCCTCTATTCACACAAGCAGGTCTCTGGTTCACATGGTCATTTCGGCACCATTAACAGAACGCAAGTTCTGGTCATCAAAGCGCCGCCTAACACTTCTCCTCACCGCATCGGCTCGTCTGTATGGTTGGTTTCTAAGATCTGTAAAGAGGAGAGCACCAATGAGAGAATTGCAATCTGTAATATCAAGTGTCTAAACAAGACAGAGGCCAGCTGGCAGCCAATCAAAGCAGCTTGTGTAGAAGAGTCAGCTAATGGGCCCTTCAAACTGAATTTGAGCCAAAAACATGTACTTTGCCTTCGATATTTACAGTCAAGCAAAACAGCATGTAATACTGGTGTGATTCTGGGTCTTATAAAATACAATAGAGTGCTTCTGTCACTGGCCAGAGAATCTAGCCGATGTCATTTTGAAATGTTTCTTCCATTGGGAAGTAGCTATTACTTAGTAGTCATTTTTCTTTCTGAAAACGTGAATACCAACAATTGCAATAAACTTTAAACTGCAAGACAAAACACCGCCTTGTCCTATCTGAGATTTTAATTAAGGAAGGAGCTTACACCTAGTCTGCAGCCATGGCTTCCATTATTATTCCATTAAAATGAACTTAGGTCAGTTTATTTTGTGAATCAGATATATCACAGTCAACCACCAAACAAAAGCAATCACTAAATCAAAATAACACTCCATTCCTGAACGTTCTTTCCTGCCACCCAAGATGATGTTTTTCATCAGAGGGGAAAGATTGTATGGGCCCTCTTGGATTCCCCAATTTGTACTGCCAGTGAATGGCAGGATGCCTAACAATAACAACAAAATGCTTGAATGAATCAACCACTGTACTTTAGTTCAAGCAGGAAGGAATGAATGAGATGCACAAGAGGGATTTTAGTAAGCGCTCTTCGTATGAGGGCATGCTTTCTTGAATAAGGCAGGGTAGCCTCCATTTAATGGAGTCAGAACACAGTGAAAGGAAAAAGCAGGCTTCATACCTTTTCCCCTTGTTCTGTTTAGTATGTATTTCCCTACATCAACTTAGTATTGTTGATTTCTGTTTAGAAAAAAATCCTATCTTTAGAAAGGGAAACAAAAGAATTAAAACATTTCATCTTTTTTATCCCTTCACTGCTCAGATTGAAAATGGATGGGTCATAGCTGGTCCACAGCATGTTTGGCAGATGCCTTAAATTTTTAAATACAGTTTCCTAGAAATTTAAACTGGGAATTAACCTAAAAACCAAGGTTTCTTGACTTTTGGAAAACTGGTTTTGGGCCCATTTAATTCTCACATGGCAAAATAAGCCAGAGCTAAGTGAGTGCTCAGCTCAATTCAGCACTGTCCCCACCCCATAAACTCCTGACTCACTGGAATTTGTGACCTTGCCCTACTCCTAAATTCAGGCCAAGAATGGTTTTGCATGCCTAATAATGTTCTCGAGCCTTTGCTTCCTCACCCAGAGTGGTAATGGAGGTTACAATTCCATTTCTGGCTCAGGATACGCAGTGACCTGCAATTTCATGGTTCCTAATAGGTCCTCAAAGGAATTCGTTCTAAAAACCCTAATCCTTAAAAGACTATAGATCATGTTCCCTGGCCAGGATTTGGTCTCAATTTCTTTGGATCAAAATGGGGTTCACCGAGTAACTTAAAGGCCAAGAAGGGGTTAAGGGAAGGACAGCCTCACACCCAAAGTATAACCATCAAATACCCTTACCCAAGCCATCACATGTGAGAACACAGCAGGAGACCAAACAGTCCAACAGAGAGGCTTAGCCTCACATCATTGGAATGTGAGGTGCAAAGACTTCTCCCTGCTCAGACTCTCACCAGTATTACCCTCAGCCAGAGATTGAAATCATTGATCTGCATACAGAGAGAGGAGGAAGCTAAGTAAAAAGTGATGCTTGCCAGCTCTGTGTATCCTCCACCACCGGTGTGCTAGAAGAAATCCTTACCCTCGAGTGAACATTTGGAAATTTAGTGATATTATTCTTCTTTAAAGCTAAACAGAAAAAAAAAACAAAAACACAAAATGATGGTTAAGTAAAAATGGGATGAATATGGAAAGCAATTCAACTTTGTGAATAACATTCCCGGGCATGTTAGCCAACAGAAGAAGAAAGGAAGCCAGACTACAAGAGGTGTTAGAGAAAACCAGGGAAGGGCGAGCATGCCTTCCCACCCAGCTCTGACCACCCAGATCCAAGCTGCTTTGAAGTTTGGCTCCAGAAACAGTCCGGCAGCAAAGCTGACAATAGCCTTGTTAATAAGTACTGGTGGGTAAGCACACTGCAGCACAGGCAACGACATACCACATCCTTATCTTCAGACACAGAAGAGCATACATAACAAGTGCAATTCAGAGAAGAAAACGCCACAAACTAAACATGTAACTGGTTCCATGTCAATCTCGGCATGGCAGTCAAACAGCGGCTATTTCATATACTCAAAGTGTGTGTTTCCTTTGTCACTCTTGTAATCAACAGAGAAGTTTATTCCTTATTCAGCCATCAGAAACGAAGCCCAGGCTTATTTCTTGGGAAAGGTTGATCGTGTTTTTCTTTTATTTTCAAGAACAGTAGCATTTGCCAATAAAAGATATTTGCTAGTAATATTTAGCCACTATCTTGACCAAAGAAGCAGATCCAGATATGAGCTCATCACAGTAGTAATGCCCTGGGTTTGACATGGAACAGAGCCACCAGTGAATAAGCATGAATGAGAAGACAGTGGGGTCTCCCAAGCCTTTATATTCATTGCTTAGTTCACAGCCTTGCTCCAACGGAACTGCTGACAGCTGAAACTTGGTCATGACACTCAGAAGGAAAAGTGAATATAAAGCTACGGATTACCTATATCAGCTTACACAGGCCTCTAGATCTAAAGAGCTCCCTGAGTTTAGCTTGTACCATGAGCTCCATCACACTGTGGATGATGGCTATGAACTACATAAGGCACTTAAGATCCAACTTACAGGTGTGTGTACTTCACAGATCCTTTTGCAAATCATTTTGCATCTGTAGAGCACTTTGTATTCCTGAGAGCTTGTATAGCAGCTCATTTTACTATCAAAGCAAGCTGAGCACAAAAAGGTTGGTTTAATATCTATATAAATCTATTCCAACACAGAAAGTGCTCAATAAATGGTAGGAACAGTAATTATTGTTATTGGTGACTGTCATTTTATGTTGAAAGATATTAGCCTCAAAATCTTAAAAGCAACCTAGTTCGTCCCCACCCTGACTCTCAAAGAAGTGTTCCATTTTCTGAAAATTTCTATATGTAATTGTATTAATTCAACTGGCACACACCATCCCAGCCATGTGGGTTCAGGATGTATTAAAAATGCTAGTGAGTCAGCAATTGTGACTGAAATGAGAAACCATGCAGCATGAAAACAACATAAAATACACCACAGTGGAGATGGCAGTTCCATGCTAGACTGCTGGGTAGGCCTGACACACAGACAGAGGGTCGTTAGAGGTCAAAAAATCCATAGCAACCTTTTAAGAGCATCAGGTGAGAAAGAGTAATAGTTTAGTAATGGTATTCCTCAGTGAGAACAGGTTCGCAGAAAAATCGAGAGCCACGCTTGGCGGTGCGAGCAGTAAAGGGCACAGTCTTCAGCACTGCATTGAAATAACAGTCAAGACAAACAGAAGAGAGTAAGAAGCCACAATCTACTGCATTAGTACATGGTTAGTGCTTTGTTAATCATACCTGGGGGAAGGGTGAGGGAGGGGAGCAGGAAACGGGGAAGGCAATATATAATATATACCCAGGTGAGTTCAAAAAGCCTAGAAGAGTTACTCAATCTTTACTCAATCTGGGGCAGGGTTGAGTAGATCATGGAAAATAGCCCAAGCAGAAGGGGAAAAAAAAAAAACTCCATAAACATATTTATTTACCTCCTATGGTAGATCAGGTCAGGCAAATAGAAACTGTACATTTTATGAGCCACTGTCGCTAAGCTGGAGAACAGGTTGATGAAAACGGAGCTCTGAGTTCTTAATGTGCCATGGCTGGATGCTCCTCTACCTACAAGTCAACCTCATTGTGTCCTTGAGGCTACAACAGTGCTTACCCAAGGAGATCTGTTCTGGTCTTGCTCAGAGCAGAGCTTCTCACTCCATGCAGAGGAGACAAGGAGATGCTAAACAAGGAAGCTTTATCTGGGAGCCACCTGCCAGCCACTGTGGGGCGAACAGACACAGGCAGGCACAGAGGTACAGGGCACGCGTGTACCCTGCAGACGCTGGCACTTTCATCAGCCACTTACCTATTCCACTTCTCACACTGGTTTACTCTGGACAAGTAATTATTTATTGACTTCCTTTTTTAGTGATTCATTCTCCTCGTTTATTTCTTTGGGTCTGAGCTGATAAAAAATCCTGACTTGGCCATTTTGTAATCCCTATTTTCAATGCTGACTAAGCTATTAACAAGAAATGAGACACCAAAAATCTGGAGAGTTATATTTTTTTTTAAAAATAGGACAATTAAGGAAATATGAATAATGACTGGCTTTTTTTTTTTCAGGACCCTGTGGGTATGTTTTTTTTTTTTTTAAACTAAACAGACCTTATCTTTCAAAGATTATATGGAAATACTTCTAAAGGAAATTGCATGTCTTGGATTTGCTTCAAAATAACCCCAAGGGAACAGGTAGAAGCGGATATGTAACAAAATTGGCCATGAGCTGGAAACTCCTGACTGGTGATGGGTACTATTCTCTATACTTTTACAGAGTTTCCTCTACTCTTTTGTGTAACATTTCCTACCAAAAAGTGTTAAGTATCTTGGAAGCTGAGAAACTTTAGGCAACAAATATGAAAAGGCAGTCACTTGTAGCCACTGCCCCAAATTACTGCCCCCATCTTTAACAGGGAATGCAGAAACTCTGAAGAGTTGGTTTGAGCAGAAAGCCTTAGGCTACAACTTAGATAAGAACAAAGCTGGGTTAGGCACGGTTTCTAGCGGAGAGAATGATCATTCCTCAACCCTCTGGGCTTTTGACCTGTTGGTCCATCCTCATGAAAGCACTGATTTCCTAGCATCTTCACTTACTTTAAATGAGTGAAAAGGCTTTTAAAGAGCATGTTGAAAAAACATGCGTTGACTGTGGTTAGTACAGTATGGGTCCTGTCGGTAAGTAGGCAGATGGGTAAAAGTGGCCATGAGCGAGAAAATGGAGCATGGGGACAAATCTAAGACAACAGGACATCATTAGGAGGAGGAGCCGCGTTGAATGATATTCAGGGTTCCAATGATATTGAGATACTGAAACATGATATTGAGAAATTTTTTTGTTGTTGCTTCAGAGAGAATGTTGGAGTTCTTTGACAGGCAGTATACAGGTTACTATACACATACTTCAAACACTAGCATGGCGTTTCTCTGTAATTCTGCATCTGGATAAAATCAACTGAAGAACTTGTAAACCCTGGACAAAAGCAGTAGCAAAATCTGTAAATGGTCCAGAAACAGTGAGGCCAGCGGGATCTCCCTGGGCCACAGTGAGGAATTAGCTTTTACCTGTGATAATATCTTCAATGGCACCATCTTTTCCTTCGTATACATGTCTATTATCTTTAACTTGCCGCCTTCTCAATTCGGCAATTAATTCTTGCTGCTGCCTTTTTGATTTGTGGGAAGGAGACTGAGAAGAAAAAAGAATGGCAGAGATTAATGAGACCAACACCCACTGGAGGTCTGAGAAAATCCAAAACGGGTCTGAGCATTTTGTGACTAACAAGCAGCCTCAGTCTGAAACACAGACAGCACCATCCCAACACACTGCTCAGCAGAAGAAAACTTAGGAAGTTTCTGGGAACAAAATCCTTTTCACAAAGAACACACAAAACTGGCAGCCAGAGGAAGGCCGGATCCCATGGCAAAAGGCAGCTAGTAATAGCCACTGACTTGTTACACTTCAGTGCAGAGGATCGTGATGAAAAATACTATGACCTGCCAGCCTTCATCATGGTCTTCACCTGTGTTGTTTCCCTCCCTAGAATGCTCTCTCCCATTCCTCCTTACGAAGCCTTCCCCCTATCGGGGCCAGCACCAATGGCGACCCTGTGAAGCCTTCTCCTTCCCAGACACTTCGCTGTTCAGTCAGCAGGTTACCTGGGATGGTCTCTCTGTACATCCAACCAAGATTTAAGTTCCCTATCTCTATAAACTTGGAAATGCTATACATACATGCTCTCAGCCTCATTCCAGTGATGGCTGAACAAGTAATGAGTGAACAAGCATCCATCTGCCAAGTTTCCAAGCCCAGGAAGGAACTGAAGCATCCTGTCCCAGCCTGGCTCTTTGCCCCTCTTGCCCGCATGCCTCCATGGAGCCATCAGGACCCTGCTCACACAAAGACCATGGATGGAGCCTGGCACATCTCACCTTTGGGTCCTGCTGCTCCAGCAGAGCTTCCTGCTCCAGGAGTTTCTCCATGAGCGCTTGTTCCTGCTTTTTCCTCAGCTCATTTTCCTCTTCTGCTTGCTGGGTGAAATCAAAATAAGCAGAAGATTATGTTGCTGGAAACGCCAGCAGTCAAGATTTTTAAAAAGCCCTTGTGAGAGGCTCCTTAGTTAGCCAGGAATTAGAGTGAAGGGAAGGTTTAAAAGCTCTACACTTTATTCCTACATATGACTCTGGGGTTTTGCTGTCAGTCTATATCACAGCTCTTCAAAACTCTTAGTTGAGATTCACCTTTTCCAGAAAATTCCTTTCCTAATGGTCCTCTCCCTACTCAAGCTGCTTCCTAGTCTTTCTCACGTTGTGTGGGGATTTCCCCTCCCTACAGATTCTCTGAAAGGAAGGTCTCAGATTCCTCTCCTTCTGCCCATTCTTAGGGAAAAACCTCCACCCCTGGCCTCCTGTTTCCTGAGGGGGCCTCACCGAGTGACACTCTTGGACTCCCTCCTCACTCCTTTCCAAGGGAGGCAGCGGCAAGGCTGACAGATTAGGGACAAGAAATCTAACAGGTCGACCTCAGTTCAACCCTCTGAGCATCCTCTCTCTGGAATCCAGCCTCCCTCAGCTACTTCTAATAGTCTAGCTGTGCAGTGATAAATCTAAATCAGGGCTGAAGTATAAGCTCACAAAGGCATACCCTAACCTCCAAACCAGCTTTTGTCAGTAATAAACTTTACATTTTCATCTTTGTTGCTTTTGTCTCAAGTTTCACTTCGGTTGACACTTAGGAAGAGAAAACATCCTAAAATCCTAACATCTGCCCACCAAGTCCCTCGGTCAGTGTCAGGCCAGGCAGTTATTATCTATGTAGTGTGTTAGGGCAAGTAGAACATCTGATCGCATCCCTGCCTGACAAGTGCCTCACGGAGCCAGAGAACAGGACCTCGGGGAGAAAGGATAACATGGAAGGAATGTGCTAAGAAGCTCTGACCTGTGACACCCCACCGACCACCAAGAGTGGCACCTCTTCTTTTCCTCCAGACTTGGAGACCAACCAGGGCCTCTTCCCAGCTTGTATTATACATTTGTAAACAGCATATAGTTTCTCTTTAGACCTTAGACTTACAATTTTTCATGTGAAGAAACATGGTCCCAGCTCATAACCAGAGCTGGCTCAAGCCATCTCTGCACCTGAGCCAGGGAGCTGCAGAGCACCTCGGTCAGCAGGCCCAGTGCCCAGCACTTCTCACTGCCCACAGCCCCTGGGATCACGCACATGGACCTGGTGCTGTGCCTGTGCTCACCCTCACGTACGCAAGGGGGTGCCTTCCTTCTGCTGGTCGTATCACCACTACACTGAGCCATGCTGAGAGAAGAGGGCTGAATAGTGGGAACCTCGTGGGTTCCAGTGAAAAGGCCCAGGGATGGTTCTCCAAAGCCATCAGGACGGTGAAGTGACTCACTGTTTCCAATCACATTTTCTGGAAATGTCCACACCTCTGTTGCATCCCTCCCCACTCCACTGTCACGCTTCTCCTTCCTCCACCAACATCTCCCAGGTGAACATGAGGCGAGCCTGGAGAGTAGAGACTGCACTGCCTTCTCGAGCACTCACGTGAGTGCTCAGTCATGTCTGACCCTTTGCGACTCCATGGGCTGTAGCCCACTAGGTTCCTCTGTCCATGAGATTCTCCAGGCAAGAATACTGGAGTGGGTTGCCATTTCCTGCTCCAGGGGATCTTCTCTGCCCAGGGATCTAACCTGCATCTCCTGTACCTCCTGCATTGGCAGGTCGATTCTTCACCATTGCTCCATCTGGAAAGCTGAGCACTGAAATCTCATAATGCTCTCCTTGGCTTCCTTTCTCATTGGACACATTTTTCTGACACAGATCTGAATCATGCACTTTTTCAAAACCATGGTCTCAGGGTATATGGGTCCCAGGGTATGTCACAGAGGGCCTCCCATTTAAAGGAAGGGCCATTATGGGTCCAGATAAGGAAACAGGGAGCGACTATCCTTCCAAGAGCCACTTTCAGCCCACACTTAGGGAAGTGCTGGTCCAGAGGCCCGTGGTTGTGGGCGGGCCCAGCACGAACATGCTATCCCTGACCTCGGCTATGATGCCGAGGCTCACTCCCGACTTGCTCCACAACTCCACAGCAGGCCTGGGTTTCTCAGTCCTTTGACCTGCCTGCACAGGTGACAGCTGACGCGGCAGCTTCCAAAGATGGCTTTGGATGGTCCTGGGTCTCCCTCGCCCCATGGGATAGCCAAAGGCTTTTGTCTGGGGGCTGAGCCCCTGGCTGGGTAGGTAGAAACAGAGAGCATGACAGTCTGAGGGCCTAAGCAGCAGGGCCAGAAACCGCGTCTCGTCCTCCCGACCCAGATCTGCCACCTGAAGGCCTAGGGGAGGCCCCTGCAGAGCTCTCGAGACTGCAGTGCAACTCCAGGAAGGCACCCGCTCAAGAAATAACACCAGGGGAGGCTTGACAGACACCTGTTTACCTTATAGGCTTTCACAAACCGGACAAAGACGGGGAAGAAGACCGATGGGGGTGTTGTCTTGGGGTTTTCTCCAAAATACTTCACCACATCATCAAAGGCATCCTGTGAAAAAGTGAATTTCTCTTAAATGTCATTTTTTCCAGCATGTGAACTTGGGAAAGAGCTGCAGGGGCCCCTGCAACTCTCTGCCCTCTGCTCTCCCTCACCTCCCACGATTCTCCACAGCCTGTGTTTCCTCCCAACACCTGGTCAAAGGCAACCCAAAGAGGCAAGAGTGAGGCAAGAGTGCTGTACAGCAACCTGTCCCTGGGACCTCCTGCCACTTCTACACACACACACACACACACACACACACACGCAAATGAGGAGCTTCTCCTTACAAGAGTGTCCTCAGGCCATGGGAGGACTCCTACAAGTCGACCAAGTCAGAAAGGACCTTAGAAATTGGTCAGACTCCAGCTCACTGCTTCCACAGCCAGGACACTCATGTCTTTGCCTGAATCCTCCTGGGACACAAGGCAGCCAGACTCACACGGGAGCCAGCCCAATACGTCTGCTTCCTGTGTTCCCTTGACACAGCCTTCCCTTTCTGTGATGGTGTACAGTCCATTCTGGCTGCTTCTCAAGTATGTAACTTGACCCCCAGTGTGGCGAAAGATTTCAAGGTCAAGTCCCACAGAAACCCAACACACTGCGAACACTGCTCTGCCGAGCACAGGCCAGACGTGTGTTGGTTGAGGTGACCTGAATACAGGACTCATGGTAAAGGGAGCCTAGGAATGGAAGGGAAGCGGGGGTGGGCCTCAAGAAAAAAGGGTGAAGACCTCAAATTAGAAGAGGACAATGAGCAGCACAGGGACATCTCCAGGTACAAATGCAGAAAGACCCTATCCCTGCTTAGCATAGTTACATAGGGTATCTATCCTCAGCAGAGGGGAATTTAGCCCCCCCAGTCAGGACAGGGCCCCAGGTGGCTTTACGGAATCCGATTCCTTCTTCTTCATGGAGGTCAGGGACACCGGCACTGACCTGGGCAATCTTGGCATCGTCCTGCAGCTTCTTCAGCTTCCCCTCATTGTTGAAGATGAACTCCTTCAACAGCGTGTTGTGGTCGTGCATGGTGTACTCCCTCTTGGTCAAGTCCATGCCCCTCTGCAGCTCCTTGACGTCCAGTAAAACATTCTCGAGGGACACTGAAGTAGAGAAAGCAAGGTCCCCATGACTTTAATGGGAAAGGTCAAAGCCACGGTGAGTTCTCACTGGGAAGCCAACTTCTCAGTGGGCTACCAGGGTTATGCAAGAGCCTGGGATCTGGTTTCCAGTCTTCAGTGAAGAGATGCTTCAATAGGAGTAATTTACTAAGTACTCACCATCAAGCACTGCAGTAAATCCCTTATATGCACTAATTCATTTATACCATTAGCCCATGTTGCTGACAAGGAAAAGCAGCACAAAGAAGTTACATGGGCTTCCTTAGGTGACAAGCTAGGAGGTGGCAGAGATGAAGCTTGGATAACAAATATGGACCCCAAATCCTGTGTTTGTTTCCAACTATTCCACTCCTCTTACTGGACATGATAACCTATTGCTTAGCCTATAGGCTCAGAGGTTCCTTAACTGATTGGCCCAAGAGCTTATCCTCTAAGTGTTGAACTCTTCTGCATTTCTATGACTCCCCAGCAGGGGGCAGCATTTCACCTACTGAATTTCAGTTGTCCTGACCACCAAGACCCAAAGCAACCTGGAACAGCTTCTTTTCGCTAAACAACCCTTCCACGTTTCAGAAGGGATTATGAGCAGTGCTTCAGAAGGGATTATGAGCAGTGCTTCAGCAGGGATTATGAGCAGGAATCTTTCCATCTGCAGTGTAGCCATCCTCCCAGGGTGGGTTCACCCCTGCAGCCTCCTGCAGGAGGTCTGAGCCCCACCTCCGGCTCCCCATTCCCTGACTCAGCTCTGCACAGGGAGGAATTATAGAACAAAGTAGCATGTTTTTCCCTAGCTAGACCCACACTGTGTTATTCATCTCTGACTCCCCAGTGCTTAGGCCAGTGCCAAGTACAAAGCAGGAACTCAAAAAAGCTTACTGGAGAAAGGAAGGAGTGAATGAATAAACGAGGGGCGGGATAAAGAATCTGTCACATATGAAACTTAAAAAGGCATTCCAATGTAATTAGGTGCAGACAAGTACTGTTTAATTCCATTTTATACGAGATATCTAGAATAGTCAAATTCATAGAGTCAGAAAGTACATTAGTAGAGGCCAGGGGTTGGGGGTGGGGTGGGGAGGGGACAAAGGATGGGCAGTTAGTGTTTAATGGGGACAGAGATTCAGTTTAGCAAAGTGAAAAATTCAGGAGATGGATCATGGTGACAGCTTCACAGCAAAGTGAATGTACTTACACATTCACACTGAACAGTGCCCCTGGATTGCATGAGTGAATATAGTTAAATGGTATTTTTTATATTATATGACTTCTACCACAGTAAAAAAATAAATAAAACAAAGGAATCCACGTGGGCCCCAGAATGAGAACACAGAAAACAAGTCTGTCAGAGAGCACCTCAATTTCCCCAATCTCCCCCACTGGGTTTTTTGAAATGACGCTTTAGGGGAATCTCATTTGGGCCAAAATGAGCTACAGGAAATTTTTAAACTTGTTTTTTCTTAATTAGAATTGTGATGCTAAAACCCCTTAATTTAGACAAAGGAAAACTTGAAAAGGAAGAAAATCACTCGATCAGAAGAGAAATGCATATGAGAAGACAACCCGAGTTCAAGTTCCTTTTGTTTTTAAATTATTATTATTTATTTATTGCTGTGCTGACTTCCCCTGTTGCGGAGCACAGGCTCAGTAGCTGTGGCACATGGGCTTCATTGTGCCGTGGCTTGTGGGATCTTCCTGGACCAGGGATCAAACCCATGTCTTATGCATGGGCAGGCAGCTTCTTAAACCTCTAGACCACCAGAGGAGCGCCTCAAGTTGTGTTTCTATCACTTTCTAGCCATGTATCCTTGGGCAAGACATTTAATCTATAAAAAATGTCAAGTTTTCTCATTTGAAACATAAGGATACTATTATCTAGTACAGAGCCACAATCTCAGGGTCATTGGTGATTTATACAAAAAAATTCCCAATTGTCACAGCAAAGCAACAACGAGTACTACTGATAATTCAGGCTAAACACAAACGTTTAGAACTGCCACACCTGAGCAAGTAGGACGGCACAAAATCTAATTAAAGAATCTGGGGGGGTTGGGCGGGAATCTTAGATTCTCATTCTCTTATTTCAAATAACAGCAACAGGGACTTCCCTGGTGGTCCAGTGGTTAAGACTCCATGCTTCCAGTGCAGAGGGGCACAGGTTTGATCCCTAGTCGGGGAACTAAGATCCCACATGCTGAGAGGCATGGCCAAAAAGTGAAAAAAAGAAAATTACAGCAACAGAATAAAAAGAGCAACAGATGGAAGAGGGAAGTCACATGAGCCCAAAAGACCTGGATCTTTATCAAAAGGACACTAAGGTCCCCTTCATGTCCATGTTTGTTATTGATCCCAGGAATGGGCAGCACCACAGCCCATGCGTTTCAGCTCAGAGCCTCTGATATTTTAGCCTCACCTTCATAGAAGGGTTCTGAGAAGTGCTATTTACACAGGGAATGGTTCCCCCATGACTCAAGGCATTTACACCCAACAGTAATGTTAAAAGCTGAAATTGAGTACCTGCGGCAGCTTTCTCCACATAATGAAGCTCATTATAAAAGAGGGACACTTGTTGATATTTTTCTTTTACGACATTGGATATATAGTGCAGAAGCGTTTGCTTTCGGTCCGTTGACTTTGTATCTAAGAGCTGAAAACCAGAAGGGACACGGGTTAGAGTAAAGATGACGTTCTCCCCCTCAGAATAAACACGTGAGCACAGGAGCCCCAGAGGAGATGGAAAACACCCCCACAGGAGAGTCAGCTTGGTTCTCACGTGAACCAGCCCTTGGATTATTAAGTGACAAGAGGACTTCCTGACCAGGGGATACACCAAACCTCAGAGATGACTCTAAGCATGAGAGCAGTTCACGTTTCTCTCCTCACCGGAACTCCTCGTCCCCATCCGCCCCACCGCCTCCCCGCCGCTTACAAGCAGCAAGACTCCAGGCTCTGCTCCCCAAGTGAAGGCCAGAGTGGGATTGGGGCTGGAACTGGCAGGTGAGCACAGGTGCGCCCTGGCAGGCAGAGGCCCTTTCCCCACAGTCCTCACGTCCCACTTGGCTGCTTTTATTTACCAACCCAAAGCAGACGTGCTTACTGGACCATGGCCTCCTAGGGGCCAGAACTGAGATTTAATACACACTCCCTATCAAATAACCGCATAGCCCCGGGTCGGGGACTCCACCTGCTGCCCCGTAGGCTCCTGTGAAATCACGGTACCCCATACAGCCTGGATGTGAGAGTTGGACTGTGAAGAAGGCTGAGCGCCGAAGAATTGATGCTTTTGAACTGTGGTGTTGGAGAAGACTCTTGAGAGTCCCTTGGACTGCAAGGAGATCCAACCAGGCCATTCTGAAGGAGATCAGCCCTGGGATTTCTTTGGAAGGAATGATGCTAAAGCTGAAACTCCAGTACTTTGGCCACCTCATGCGAAGAGTTGACTCACTGGAAAAGACTCTGATGCTGGGAGGGATTGGGGGCAGGAGGAGAAGGGGACGACAGAGGATGAGATGGCTGGATGGCATCACTGACTCGATGGACGTGAGTCTGAGTGAACTCCAGGAGCTGGCGATGGACAGGGAGGCCTGGTGTGCTGCGATTCATGGGGTCGCAAAGAGTCGGACACGACTGAGTGACTGAACTGAACTGATACAGCCTGGGCGACAGGGCTCCACAGAGCATTTTCTCTAGTGCTATTCACACAAGTCAGGTGACTGAAAAGCAGAGCACCCTTCTCCATCCAAGAAGGGGAAAAAAAAATTTTTTTTTGTTTTTTTTTTTAGACAACATAGAAAAATAAAAATAAGAAGCTCTAAAGAATTTCCTAATTCCATTCAACCTCTCTGTTAATACCTGACCTACTTCCATTCGGTTTTTCCTTCCGTATTTTACTTAGTTAAAAATCAAACTGTATAGACAACTTATACTCTTTCTTTCCCAAACACCAAATTATCTATTCCTTTGAAAACTCTTCACAAATATTCTTACACTTGAAGGACAGCTCATTGGATCAACTATTATTACAGCATATTTAATCATTTCCAATCTTTACATTGTTGCTGCTGCTGCTGCTGCTAAGTCGCTTCAGTCGTGTCCCACTCTGTGTGACCCCATAGACAGCAGCCTACCAGGCTCCCCCGTCCCTGGGATTCTCCAGGCAAGAACCCTGGAGTGGGTTGCCATTTCCTTCTCCAATGCATGAAAGCGAAAAGTGAAGTGAAGTCGCTCAGTCGTGTCCGACTCTTAGTGACTCCATGGACTGTAGCCCACCAGGCTCCTCCGTGCATGGGATTTTCCAGGCACGAGTACTGGAGTGGGGTGCCATTGCCTTCTCCATTACATTGTTGCTAATTGTTTGCAATTATAAATAAAATAACAGAATCCATACTTCTGACTCCTGAGGAAGGAGTCCTAAAAATGGAAATACTGAGTCACAAGGTATTATTCGTTTGAAGTGCCTGCTGCCAAATGGTGTTTCAGAAAATTTATACCAACTGATCCTCCCACTAGCAGAGAATCTTCATCAAAATATCCCACCCCACTTCCCAGAGCAGAACCTCTCTGCTCCAGGGTTTAATCTTTGCCAGCTGTTTCATCTCTCATATAACTCTTGTATTTCTTTTAACCCACTCACCAGATCTAAACTCTGAAGTTTAAATCCATAAACTGCTCCTCGTTTACTGCTATTCATATAGTTTCCAAGGGCCAAGATGATCTGTAAAGACAAGAGAAAAGATTAGCCCATGAGGACAGCATCTCAGGCATCCCCAGCCGAGGAGTGCAGCTGACAAGTCAGCTCTTCCATACGTGCATAATGCGTGAAAGGAAAACTTCACTTGCCTCCAGGATTTTCTTGAGTTTTTGGGACGACTTTATTGAGACAGATGCTGCTATAATTGAGTGCAGTTGCTAGATTCCAAGTCAAAGGAAAGAAGAAGGGGGGGAAAAAAGACACGTTAAAAATGGGGAACTCTAACTGAAAACTAAAAATTAACACAGAAGAAAATAGGCCTTCATTTAGAACTTAGAGCCTTAATGCTGAGATTCTATTTTTTCCTAAACATAACAAATTTAAATTGTCCTGCTAGGTCTTAAATAACTATCGCATCACATGTAAGCTCTTCTCTAAATAGGAAGCATTATGATTATCATAAAATCTGTAAGCAATGAGACTTAAGAGTTAGGAGTCAACAGTGTCTTTCAATAGAATTCAATTCCTTGCCCACCATCTGTAATCATGTAATACAATTCATATTTTTAAATCAATGGAGCTAGCCAAGAACAAGAACACAACAAAATAGCAAAGAAATACCATCACTGTGCAAAAATTCTCAGAATACATGCTACTATAATCAGCAATTAACAAACATTTATTTAGAAACAGAACTGGGAAAGAACTATTTATGATATTCATAAGCCTCTACCAGCTTAACACAAAGGAATAAGAGATGGCTGGCTATTATTTCTACATCACCACAGTGTATTGTAACAAACTTCCAAGGAAGAAGACTCCCATGGCAAATTTAATGCTTCCAATGAAAGCCAATAAGCCTGTTCACTTGAGATCATTTTTAGAAATGAAGTTACATTTTCAGTCTTGCTAACCCCAGCCAGAGGACTGGTACTTTGAGGAGGGAACCAAATTTGAGAAAATGATTTTCCTTGTTCTCTGTATTGAAGTGTCATTTAAAATCCAAAGGACATTTGCAGACACAGGAAATGGCATTCTCTGGGGGGAACAGCCACATGGAATAGGGAAATTCACTGTTTTCAAAATTTACTTGGCATATACAGGGAGAAAGAGATGGCGAAAATAAAAATGCCATCTTGAAAGTTCTGGGAAAGCATCTTAAAGTCCATGACATGAAGTGCAATTCTGCGAGAACCATAAAAGAAAACAACAAAAAATTCTCTCTCTTTGTACCCCTCCATGCCCTCGCCAGAGCCGGGCCACTCACAGGAGTCAGCATCTGAATGCTTTCAGTGAAGTTCCCGATGAAGGCCATGATGGTCATCTTCTGCATGAGCCTCTCAATTTTACTGAACTGCATCATGAACCGGTCTTCATCCGACAGGTTTTCCAGGGGCTTCCGTTCCCGCTCATAGAGCCGAAGCACTTTCACCTCATTCTCAGTTGGCAAGAACCTCATCAAACATTCTACAAAGTCTACAGGCAAGGTCTTCAAGTCAAATCTGAAGACAGAAGTGGACATGCCAGTGTTAGAGAGAGAACCTCCTTCCCATCTGGTCCAGCTCATGGATGAGCTGATGTTTACAGCAGGCTGATGTCTACAGACGTGCACATGCCCCCGGGAGCTGGCTCCTGACTGTGCATCAGGGACCTTCACTGGTCCTTCCTGGAAACCTGGACCACGACTGCCACACTCAGTTTTCAGGCTATCAGTAGCCCCAAGCCTCTGGAAACCAGCAATAAATGGCAGTAGGAAAAAGCAGAAGGAAGGCTGAACGTCTGGTGGTTAAGTGGTTCAAGGACCTTTTTTAGGCATGTGAAATCCTACTAATTAAAGAGATACAAATTATACGCACGATTACAGAATATCTGATGAACTCTGTAAACGATTTCAATTAGATCAGCAAGTCTGGGATATTTTTCCTTGTGTTTAGGAAAAATGCATCCAAATGCCTATAATAAATGGATGTTTTGCTTAACTGCTTACATCCGTTTAAAGAATACCAGCTCTTTGTGGACATATGCTCAATGTGAACTAAAGAAGTGTGTGCTACAACCTCTGTTTTATTCTCTGGACAAACTCTGTTCAGCAAAACAACAGAATTACATTTAATCATGACAAGCAAAATAAATATAGATTAAAAACCATAATGCATATTAGCTTTCAGCACCAGAAATCAAAACAGAATCTCTGATCAAAATTTACAGAACATCAATGACAAATTAGTTCCTAAAACGTCTAATAACATCCTTATTACGTTTGAAAGTTACCACAAGTGAAAGAGTAGACAGATTCTTCTCACAGAAGAGTAAATAAAACCAATGCCATCTCTGCAGTTCACGGATTAAAAAAAAGAAAGAAAGAACTAAACTTGGTTTAAAATGTTCGCAAAGTGCTAAGCAGCAACAGGAATCACATTCCTATTGTTATGAATTAAAATATGCATCTGTATCCTATTTGCATCTGGCATTGAGTTGAATCATTCCACAAATGCCATCAAATTTGTACTCAGCAAATCTGGATAAAATTCAGATACGCCACAGAAAGTGACATTTTCTCCCTTTTCTTATCATCTGCAATACTTCCCTCAACTTTCCTTTTATGTAAGTGTTGCTGTCGGCATATATAAGAGAGCAGACCAAGATAATAAATGATGTCACGATCCAATTGTTGTTCTTATAAGACAACTACTCATTCTAATACGGCACCCCCATGGGCCATTTCTGGTCCATCATTTTATCCTAAATTTACTAGGATATAATCTTCCTGAATGCCCTGAACTTACACATGAATAGCTTTACATATCTCTTCAGCAGTCTTTCCAGCTTTCCTTAAAGTGATGGCAAGATTTTTAGCCCTATTTGCTTCTAGTAATGTCACTTTATTCGATCCTTTCTGTGTTATCTTCTGTTTGCTTGAAGAAAGATCAATGGCAGGACCTTGGGCTTTTGTCTTAAATATTTCCTCAAATTCATCCACATTTAAATCCTGGGGTGGAGAGGGATAAGCAAATTAGATTATACTTAAAAACGAAGTCAGGAAGCCACAATTTGGAGAGTCTCTTAAGCATCAAAAGGGTTACTTTTTCTACCAAGTATAAAACTTGTTTTTGGCCATGGCTTAACTCTATTTCACTATTTGGACAACTGATTCCAACCAGTTAATTCAACTGCCTTTCAATTACTGGCTTGTAGGGATGGCCAGCACAGACCAAAGCTATCCACCAAACCAACTAGTGGGTGTGATTATTGAGTCCTTTTTTATTTACAGTTCAATAAAAGGTTTTTATGCCCTTTTATAAATTAAGGGCAGAGATTGTGTCTCTTGTCACATACAGTGAATATGTTCAAAACTATTCCATTTTAATGTCACTTGTTAAACACAGCTTTAGAACCACCTTATAAAAGAGCATTCAATTTTATTCTCCTTTTCTTCTCTTATATCGAGACACTTAAAACACTAGCTTTTTGAAATGTTCTGTTAACACAGCACCCATCCTGGCTTTGCTGCACAGAGAAGGTCCCTTGTTTCTAACCAATGAGAAAGATACCTCCAGAATTCGTTCGTCATCAATTTCGTTGAAGACTGTGCCATTGATCTGGTTTGGCTTCAGGGCAACCCAGTTAAAAACTGGCATTCTGAATTTCGTCTTGATTGGCTTCTTAATTTTCACAGCTACAGAGGTCAAAGAGAATGCAATGAAGATTCCACCAAGACCCTTGAGAACAATCAGACAACAGTCCTTGCAGATGACACTCTAACCCTGGAGGAAGACTGGCAAGAGGTGGCCAGATGTTTTTAAAATGGAAAATGTCATACAACGCTTTGGGCAGAGCAACCTGAGGTCTTCATTTGGCTGACTGATACAAGAGCGTGCTAAAGAGGCCTAAACCCTGGGCTTTTTACTTGTATTTATTGTTTTAACGTAGGCAACTGGATGGCTGAAATAGTCACAGTGTCAAGACAATGCTTAGCACAAAGTGTCGGGGAGTAAAAATTATTCTTCATGTTATTTGATAGCAGAGAGGGCAAATACCCTGTGTCACTTGGTTTGACATGCATGAACGTGAGTGTAATTTTGACATCCTAAATTTCTGGCTCTTGAACATTTATTTAAAAAAAAGAAAAATCTTCAGTGATGATCAGAGGCTGCAGATAGTATCTGCCTAAACCACCAGGAATGAAAGGTCCAGAAGGCTGCCTTTCAGCCACAGCAACACAACCCTACGGATGATTCCAAAGGGATTATACTGGCTGCTGAGTTATTCCAAACAGACTAAGGGCTGTGCAAGTCCACAAACAGAAAATGTGTAAGAAGACAAAAAGGGTACTTAGAAATGGGGGTTTGCGTTGCTTTTGTGAAAAGGGCTGCAGTCTCTGCCCCCTCTTTCAAGGAGCAACGTCTCCCCAGGAGTCAGCTACCTGCAACTAGAAGGTAAGAATGCACTCATCAAAAACACTGGAAACCTCTTAATAGAAAGGGTTCTATCTCTGAGGGGATGGGGGCGGAGGGGTGCTAACTCCTCTTTGGGGAAATAAGCTCAAAAAGATAATCCACTAAAAAGTCCATAAATTAACTGCAGAACATAAAGACGTCTTCCTAAACCAACTAGCTATGAATATTCACCTTCCAAGTCTGTCTCAGGATGCACACCACACTACGTGGGAAGAGAGGGAGAAGAAGTTCAGTCAGTGCAGAATAAAAGAAACGTAACACACAAGTGGGCTTTTACCTGGCTGCCTGCCTGACTGCAATAAGGGGGACAGACAGTGCCTCTCGTTCCTCCAGAGTTACGAAGGCCACGGAAACAGCAGGAATGTCATCTGACAGATCCACACAGAAGCATGCAGGGACACAGAAACACAGCTTTCGCCAACCAGGCCGTCCACCCCCAGATGCGACACCTTAGCCCCCACTGCCTGCTGCTGACCGTGTTTGTCAGTGCTGCCCAGGAAGAACCATGTCTGCCAGGGGACGAAGGACCAGCACTTCCTCTAGTCTGGCGCCTCAACAAAGTTCAGGGAGAAGAGGTAGGGGTTGGGGGCAGGTTGCACCTTCCTGTCATAACCTGAGGCAGCCAGGTCAGCATCACCTGTTCCCATCATCCCTCCAGGCCACAGGACACTCCCTACAAGTCACTCCATGGGCAGCCATCCCACTTCTAACTCTTTCAGCAAGATTAGGAATAAGCCTGAGATCAGAGCACAGGCGAAAAAAATGTTCTCTTCAGAAAGAGACCCTGAGGAGTTGGGGAAGGGGATGAGGTTAGCAGAGGAGGGGTCATTAGGTGACCATGTGCATCGTGCTCCCAGTGTTCTGGCTCTAGAAAGTGGCTGTGTGTTGGGGGTGGGGTGGGGAGTGGTGGTGTTCTGTGGAGACAGTTGGGCCCCAGGTGGAGGGGATGCCCAGCACCCAGCTTGCCCTTCTTCTGGGGAGGAGCTTGTTTCTCTCCCTCAGGATAAATCTAAAACCCTTCCGGAGTTGAGGCCCTGAGATCCAACTATGAAAATAAAACTAGAAAACAGTCCTCTGTCCAAGGAGAAAGGAACATGGTGCCTGAAGTCCAGGATGTCTGCCTAATGGGCCATAACCTCTTATACAGGTTCAACTAAAACACGGGTAGCCCTGGAACCACAACTGCCAGCCAGCACCGCGCCTCCCCACGGACACAGAGCAAATGCAATGGCTCGATGGGAGATGGGGGGATGTCACGGCACAGTGTGACCCACGGGAACACATGGCAGACACTCAACACACTCAGGGAGGAGCAACCTACAGAAAAGCTTGATGGGCCCGTCTTTTGTGGAAGCAGAGAGAACAAAGAAAATACAGAAAAAAAAAAATTAGATATGGTTAGCATCCAGCGGCTCAGCAGTTCACATACTCTTAGCAGAGAATTCCACACTTCTGGGACACATTTCACCAGGCAGCGCAGAGCCAAAAATTCATTTCCATTCAGGCCTGCCTTAAAGACACCCTTACTATTTTTTTTTTTTTAACAATTCTTTTTTAGAAGAGAGGAAAAGATGATTTCATTACAGTGGTCCCAAACATCCATATTGACCTGGTACCAGGTATTCCATAAGATCTTAACAATTTTTTTTAACAAAAAAAATAATCAGCTGAACTCCCAATTCTCATTGTGAAGTTCGAAAACACATTCTTCCAAAGAGACAGCAAAGGTTACAGACTACCCAAGGGCCTGTCATCAATGATCTGACCGAGAAACAGGAACCAGATTGATCCAACAGATTTCAGGAGCCATGCCTTACACTTTGAATGCATGCTTCACACTAATAATACTTTCTCTATAAAATGCAAAGAAAAATCAACAAGATAAACTTAGGGACCTCCTCCTGGTCCCCTGACTTGGTCGCCAAGAACATATTTGCTGATTGCCTACTGAAGAAATAAGACATCCAGTTGCCTGTAGATCCAGGAGCCTAGTGATGTCACAGGTCTCTGGCTTCCTGGGAGTCCTTGGCGAATCATCTCAGCTGTCTCTTGGCTCTACGGGGACATCCTGATTCTGTCTGACCTCCTGGTTTCAGAAAGAGCGTGTTACTGAACACAATGGCAAAGCAGCCAGTAGCCCAAAGCAGCCCACAATATGGGCTACAACCACTAAGTATTAATGGTCAAATTAAGGCCGAGTAATGAAAAGAGATTAAAGGCCTTGTAGAAACTGCCTGATCCCAAGCTATCAAAGACTCATAAGGATCTCATAATCCTTACATCTTGATAAACAAAACATCTTATAGCTGTTTAGTGGATGCTCATGGCACTAAAGAGGAGTTTCTTCAGTCCCACATCCAGTCCTTCAAACTGCACAAGAAGGGGACAACCTCCAAATGCAGCAACCCTGGCAGGAGCCGTGAATGATCAGCTGAACACAGAGTCTCACTGTAAAACTGAGGCAAATCAACAGAGCCAACAAATTGCAAAGACGAGGCAGGAGGAAGAACCCAGGCAAAACATTTAACCTGAGAGGCCAAGACTCATTCAGCAGGGAGCCCTGGACCTGCGCACCTCAGCCTCTTGGCTCTTCTCTTGGCCATGGCAGTTCAGAGGTACAAGTCGGAGTCCAGGTGAATGGAAGTGGAGGGTGTATGCACATTAGGTTCTGCCAGAGAGAAAGAAGCAGAACCAAAGGAGCGACGCCGGGGTGACACATCTCACGGTGAGCGCTCCTGGTGCACTCATCCCCGGGCCTGGGTGCGCACGACAACGACAAGCTTCCACAACAGCACTGAAAACAGCCTGTTGATGGAATAGACTCCTGCGGTTCCTTAAGAGGTTTTCTGTTTGCTCGTGTTTCAAAATCCAACAGTCTCACTGCGACACTCCTTTAACTTTTGTCCTTCAGATGCCATAAAAGTTCTACAAGAAAGCAGCAGACGAGGAAGATCTTCAAAGGTTGAAATAAGTCACTGGTTTACTGTCAACACGACTTTGAACAGGCATCTTGCATGACAGTTTTATATGAACAGGGGTGGAAGTAAACACCACAGATTTGATGTAGAACAAGTTTGTTATGGGTGGTTTGCTGGTGTTGAAAAGGGCTTTAGTCACTAGGATGAATTAGTCTTAATGACCGGCCAGTCCAGCTGCCGATGGCACAGGCAGGCTAAGAGAGGGAGGCTAGGAGATCGCCTATAATTAAGACTATCATTTAGACTTGGGGCGAAAGGCTCTGAAAACCACTGCAGCCTTGGAAATGAGACCACTAGAGTGCTAGTTCATTGGAAATAAGAGACCTCACGAAGGGACTGAAACGGATGAGGAAGCAGAACTATCCAGTGGTAAAGGGATGGCTCCACAACGCTCAGAGCAATTCCAAATGGCAGGGAAAACGCTCTGACTGGGAAAACAGCTTGCAGTATTTTAGAAAAGAGTAAAAATTCCTTTTCATGAGTCAAAAATAAGAACTTAAGATTTCAAGACATTAGAGCAATTTTCCTTCTCTCAAGCCACACCGGCCCGGCCTTACTTGTGATGGGGGAGGAAATCCACACCCTGTCCTGGCAGCAGGAGCACCCCGTGCATCAACAGGAAGCATCTCAAGGCAAGAAGATACTGCTCGTGGGACATTTCCCTTCAAAGCTTAATTTCACTATAATGAATTGTGATGTCCTCAAATGCTCAGAAGAAATGCCTGGAAGCCCACATCAGACAGTTACACAGAAAGGCATCTTCCTCTTTCGCAGATGCCACTGAAAATACCTTCAAAGAAAAGAGCCGTAAGCACTGGAAGCACACATGCCGTGTCAGAGCTTGGATGGTCCTGTTTCCTGAGCCCCTAAAGATCCCTAAGAAGGTAACCTGTCTCTTTTCCCTTCTCTAGGTGGAGAGAGAGAAGGTGGGAAGACAGCAGGAGATTGGAACTTCCACAACAAAGGCTATTGAGAGAAAAATGCCACCCCTGAGTGACAATTTCCCCTCTAGTGGCTATATTAGCGGAAATGGTCTTACATTAAGAGGAAACACGTGATTTTAGAAGAGACCTGGAATTGAAAAGAATGCCTCTAACTCTCTGGAGGTAAGACAATCGACTCTCCGTGTTAAGTATCTGGTTCTTAAATCTGTGCTCTTACCTGCTAATCCTGAGTTGAAAACCACTGTGGGTGAAGACGTCCCGGGCAGCGGGGGTGCAGAAGGAGGAGGTGGGGGTGGTAAGGGAGGAGCAGGCAGGGTCTCAGCTGCAGGACCTGGGAGAGGGGGCGGGGGAGGAGGTGGAGGAGGGGGCGGGGGAGGAGGTGGAGGCGGGGGCGGGGGTGGTACAGGTGGTGTTGCTGGGCCATTTTGCACTGGCAAAAGAAAAGAAACAAATGGGCTTTTAAAACAGAGGAATGGTTTCTCCTGCAACATGCCACGTGTACATAAAGTAACTGAAAACAAAACACTGAAAAGGATAAATGCTTTTTTTTTTCCAGATTACAAAATGTCCTCAGTGACAAATGGGGAGTATTCTACAACATACGAAATGAAAGACTTACAACTTTAATCTCAAAATGTAAACAGTTTTTAAAAATAAATACAAGAGCATGCAAACAAAAGCAGACAGAGGACATAAATTAACAGTAGGTAAAAGAAGAAATACAAATATCCCAGTATGACCTCAGTTCTCCTGCCAAGGCTTCTTACCAGCTTCAGGTGCATCTGACGACAGAGGTAGTGGTGGGGGAGGAGGAGGCAAGGGTCCCGAGGAGGGGGCCCCCATTACTGGTCCCACGAAGTTACCCACCGCCACTTCGGACCCTGTGGGCAATGTGCCAGAAGCCACGACAGGGAGTATGGCGATGTCCCCATCCCCTTTCTTCTGAATTTTAATGGTCCCTTGTTTCTCCAGCTCATGAATCTTTTTTTCTAGGGTAGACTGTCTTTGAATGGCTTCTTCTTTCTCTTTGACCATTTTCCTTAATGTGTGAACCTGGGTATTTGCATCTTTGTAGATTTCCTGCAAAAGAGGCCATGGTCAAGAGTTTGTCTTCACGTGACATCCATACGTATTACCATTAGATTGGCAAATTGAAGGTAAAGAAAATGGAAAAAAAAAAAAAAGCAGAAGAAGAAAGAAAAAGGATACTTATATATATAGAAAGTCTATGGAATTTGGCCAGAACCTATCAAGTCTCATTGTTATCAACTGTTCACTGGTAATGCATGCAATACATGCGTTCTAGCAATTGTTACTGTTAACGTAGTTCTTTCCTTTAGTAAATATAGCTAAGTCAGTTTTCCCCACAGGTGAAGAGGAAAAGGGCAGAGGTAATCCAAAAATAATTTTATAGTTGACTTGGGAATATCCTGAGGGTATTCTGATAGTACAGCATGTTTTCCTTTTAGTTCTGTTAAAATTTAACTGTAACTCCTAGATACATATCAGCTAACAGCAGACAAAAGGTCCCTATATCAGACTTGGATAGAAGTCAGACTGGGATTAAAAATCTGCAAATCATGGAATAATCCACTCATGAGTAACCAGGGGCTGACTGTTTTGAATGGATATCTCTGGCCTTCACAATGCCCCCTTGACCAAGCTCAGTCCAGGACAGCAATTGTTGTAACATTTTTGCTTTGGTAATGCAGTTAACAAAACAGTCCAGTGCTGCCCTCCACTAATTACTTATTTCTGTCTAGGCTCTTAGCAGAAAACAAAGAAGTCACGACTTTTAATTCAAAGGCTGTCCTGGTTCCTTTTCTAAGGGGCCCACAGAGGCTCCAGTGAAAGGATTTTATGGAACTCACTCTCTGGGCCTGACACACGTGATCTCTCACCACAAACCTCTAGCAGGCAGGGAAACATTCTTCACACCCTGTCTATTATTAATAATCTGAGAGTCTGAACTTGAATTGAGTCCATATGCTACAACTTTGTCTCCATGGTGTGCCAGAAAACAAATTTCCTAGAGTTAACTGTAGGACCTGTCAGAATATCAAGCAATGCACGTAGACATGATAACCATCGCATAAAATGTGCCATGTCATTAACGGGGGCATAAAAGCCAGCCATTTGCCTAAAAGCCTTCCAGCCATTTTGGTGTTTTTATGTTCAAACACATGGATGGTACCCCATAAATACCTGACCTGTAAATAAAAACAATGCTAAAGCCAAACAAAATAGCTGGGATTATCTGATAATAAAATGGATTGATTTTACTTTTGCCTTTTTTCTTTCTTTTTCTTTTTTGGTAAATGCCAGGAGGTCTTGCCTGTGTTGTGATTTCACTGTTTCCAAGGCAACCACCAAATCTGGTTTCAAGCAGAAGCAAAGCAAAGAAATACAAAGAAGTTCAAGGTCTAATAAAAATAAATAAGTGGCATGAATTAAATCCATGCTGTTTTTCTTTTCAACCAAATGGGTGATCCACAGAATCCACTCAGACTTGTCCAGATGGGAAAACATTGTTGCTCCCAAAACCTGTGATAAGAAACTAGTGAACCCCTAGTATCTGACTGCACACAAATATGAAGACATACTCTCACTATGAGTTACTTTCAAGTTTCACCTCTGAAATGCTTCCAGCAAATATGCTACATCCAGGCATCCCTCTGCCGTGACCATGTACGTGAGCATGCTAAGTCGCTTCAGTCATATGTAACTCTTTGCAACCCTGTGGACTGTAGCCCACCAGGCTACCTTGTCCATGGGATTCTCCAGGCAAGAATAATGGAGTGGGTTGCCATTTCCTTCTCCTGGGGATCTTTCCAACCCAGGAACTGTACCCATGTCTCCTGCATTGGCAGGCAGGTTCTTTACCACTGGTGCCACCTGGGAAGCCCATGACCACATCTGGGTTCTGTCTACTGGGTTAAAGCCAGAGCTGGTTCCCAACAATGCCCATCTGGGGCAGCTGCCATCACACTTACTCGAACAACATCCAGCTCCTTGTTCCTCTGCATGAGCTGCTTTTCCAGTTCCACAATCTTAGACATGGCTTCATTCTCTGTATCCTGCAGTTTTTCCGACAACTGTCAAGTTTCGAAAGGAAAGATGTGTCATGACACAGGATCATTCTGACCAGGTCATCGGTTTTCAGAAAGCAGAGCTCAGAGACATGAGGTGCCCCTCAGAGTCCTGCACGTGTACCCCAAGTCGTTTTCTGAAATTGTTAATATTTATAAGATGGGCCTGAATACAAACTTGTTTCTAACAGGAATTCATTTACAAGGGACCCTTAACAAAACTCATGTGTCAGCTCCTTAGTGCTTCCACATACATAATGTGTCAATCTCCATTCCTGCAGGGGCCAGCAAGGGCAGAGAATAGTGGGTGAGAGAGGTGGACTGGTCACCTTTCCCTCCCTAAGAAAGGGCTATTAGGCAAAAGTTCTGAAAACTGTTGACTGAGAAAAGTTGGTTCTGTTGAGTTATCGGTTAAAAAAATACCACTGCTTGTTTTGACCTAAATTATCCCCAAAATAAAAGACATTTTTGACATGCTTCGTTGCTCAGTCGTGTCTGACTCTTTGTGACCCGATGGACTGTAGCCCACCAGGCTCTTCTGTCCATGGGATTCTCCAGGCAAGAATACTGGAGTGGGTTGCCATTTCCTTCTCCAGAGGATCTTCCAAACCCAGGGACTGAACACATGTCTCCTGTGTCTCCTGCATGGCAGGCAGATTCTTTACCCACTGAATCACTGGGGAATTTCAATAATAAAAGTCATTTTGGAGGGGTAGTTCAAATAAACAGGTGGTTACTACAATAGCAGGTTATTTAAGTAGGGTCATGCAGTGCTGGCTGAGGCTTCAGAGAAAGATAGGATGAGCCATCAATGAAACAGTTACTACATAAGGCTCTAAAACTGGGTGACTTCTGATTCCTTACATCTCACTGAGAATAACAACAAGTAAAGAAAATCAGAGAGGAATGATGATGAGGGAGAGTGGAGATTTACTGCTGACCAGGTTAAGAATACAAGATTGGGGTGGTCAAAAAGTTCGTTTGGGTTTTCCTGGAACATCTTATGGAAAAACCCAAACAAACTTTTTGACCAAACCAATACATATTTTAAGAGAAGAGACAAAAAGAAAAAAAGAAAAAGGAAGAGCCTGTAAATTCTCTGCCTAAGCAGGTGCCAACTGAGTCAGCACAGCACTTAATAAAGGGAGGGGTCTTGGCAACTTGGCCATGAAAATTCCCCTTTTCAGACAGATGGGGAAAAGGAAATGACATGGAGCACACACATATGAAGACATACTAGGAAATGCAGGGGAAAATAAATGGACTGTTCAGAGAGGAAAAACCACATCTCTCCAAAGAGACACAATTCATTTCACAATCAAGGGCACTTTCAATCAGAATTCAGCAAAAGAATCTGGTCTTCACAGTGTTTGGGTTTTCAAGAAGTACCATATTCCTGTTCATTATACTGAGGGGACACTCCTTGAAAGAAATAGGTATGTGGGAAAATTTGCTGATTTCCTTGAAAATGCTACTGTTGTGATGAATCTATTTAGAACCTAAGGACCCATGAGGCAGGAAAGTGAAGAACCACATCATAAGGTCACTGGATCAGCCTGTCCATGGCTTACGTGGACACGTTTGGTACAAGGTACTCATGTTCAGAAGAAAATACTTCACCAAACCAAAATGTTTGAATTGCATTTCCTCCCAGGTAATGCCAATCTTCTTCTTTTTTTTTTTTTTAACACCATCCTGTAATGCTTCTGTGCTCATAACTAAAAGGGAAATCTGGATGCAGCAGAAAACTGAGCAGTGAATGAAGGCAAGGCAGTGAGTTTCACTTAGTTGTAAGTAACACACCTGCCTTCTTTGACAGAGCCCAGAATGGCTTCAGGTTGCTTTCTAGCTCAAGTTACAGCTCATTCCTAGACTCCCCATCCTTCTGTTTGCTGTCATAAAAGCCATAAAAGCTAACATCTATTCTGTTTTGCACCTAGCCAAAACGTTAGCCATTTTTCCTTTTCTGAGAGGTAGTTACATGAGAGATGTTTTCTTCCAGTTCCTCCACCCTCTCCAAGGCTGCATTCTTGGTTTCGGCATCTTCCAGAAGAGCTCCCACATCAAACACGTTGTCCAGGTAAGCCTGAATCTGTACCTGCAATTTGTCACTCTCCGTGTGCTTCAGCTTCTAAAAAACAAAATGCAAGAGAACATGGTGTTAGGATAATTGTCAAATAGAACATAGTTACCCAACAGCCTACATATTTTTGTTTGTTCCTTCCAAGGGAGGGTTTTCTATCTCATCCTCCTTAAGAGAACTCTGGAGTAATCATCTAAGAGGGTATCATCAGATTACTTTCTGGAGCTTACCCTCTCCCAAATATACACACATTACCCCCTAATCCTTCCTGTAGATAGATTTCCCATGCAGATATATTTCAACGTAAAACATTTTTGATGCAGGTGAAATCAAGATAATAGAAAAATCATAAGGGAACAGCAGTCACAAGTAACATAAACCCCAAGGGGTGTCTGTGTGGTAGAAGAGATTAGAGTGGGTGGTATCTTGCCTGGGTAGTGATGATAGTTCTGGTTGGGGGTGAGGTTGGGAGGCGGGAAAGACACTGATAGAGCATCTTAGCCTTGGGGACTATTTTGGCACTAATTGCTTGAACATATCCTCCATAATTAGATGACTAAAACACTTGCCCAACATGAGAAGCTCATGGCTCTCAAAGCACAGATTAGGAAGCGTTCTGCCATTCTCAGCATTCTAGGGTCAGGCATCCCAAAGGAAGTCAACCAGCTCTAAGGTAAAATTAGAGGTCGAGTAATAAATCAGTCCATCTTTTTTACAAGTACTATAATTCATGTCTCTCCCTAGGGAGCAAGTGAGTGGTTACAATAATATCTGGCACATGGATGATGCCAGTAGACAGTTACTGAACAGATAATGGTGACTTTCAAGGCTGGGTTTTTGTAAACTAATGAAGCATTTATTATATGCTTACATTACTCTTATAACCACTTCTCTCTATCAAGGTTCAGCACCAACAAGCCAGGAAGTTAGAGAAACAGAGTTTTGGAAATAATCTTACACTTTTAAGAGGAATTCTGCTCTACAAATAAAGTCTCAGGAAAATGGATTTTTCTCCTGGGTCTAATCTAGAATTCTACATCTTAGCTGTCTCAAAGAGAATATGTTCTATCTTAGTTTACAAAAAGAAAAAAATTTCTGAATAAGGGCAAAGTCTAGAAAAGAAATGAAGCAGCAGCTTAGTGGGATTCTTCACAAGATTCACAGTGAGTAACAGGTGCTGATGGCACTACCTGTCATATTCTGTAGCCTGAAATGAGCTCTGTGCAGCCATCACAAAACTGAACCCAAAACACCATTAGCAATATACCCAACTTTCACAATATTGCTACTCTCAAAGAATGCAGAGAAAGAGAATAGACAAACCATAGTTCAAAGCAGGAAAAAACTATTGAATACAATGTGCTGTCAAATATATTAGTGGGTCTTTAACAGGAAAGAAATTTAAACAAACTTTTCAATGGAAATCTTTCATAGCTCCACCTGAGTAGTCATGTACGGATGTGAGAGTCGGACCATAAAGAAAGCTGAGTGATGCAGAATTGATGCTTTCGAACTGTGGTGCTCAAGAAGACACTTGAAAGATCCTTGGACAGCAAGGAGACCAAACCAGTCAATCCTAAAGGAAATCAATCCTAAATATTCATTGGAAGGACTGATGCTAAAGGTGAAGCTCCAATACTTTGGCCACCTGATGCTTAGAGCTGACTAACTGGAAAAGACCCGATGAGAAAATTGAAGGCAGGAGGAAAAGGGGTAACAGAGTATAATATATTTGGATGGCATCATCAACTCAATGCATATGAGTTTGAGCAAACCCCAGGAGATGGTCAAGGACAGGGAAGCCTGGTGTGCTGCAGTCCATGGGGTCACAAAGAGTCGGACATGACTGAGCAACGCAACAACAACAAACCTGAATGGAGTCTTTAGACAACATTAGGCCAGTCTACTCAAGGGCAGCCTAGCTGGTCTGAGAAATAAGGCCATGAGCTCAAGAGTAACCAACTCAGCGATTCTACCTTTCAATAAACTGAGGGTACCATCAGTGTAGTTTTCTGGCTTCACCCTTAACAACAATGAACTCTCCAGGTGAAATCTGGAGATGTCCAAGGGAATTACTTCTATTTTCTTCATTTCTAGAAACAGCCTTGAAACTGAGGTCAACAATTCTTACCCTATTGCCAGCAGTCTTTCAAATTCAGGTGAATCATTCCTTAAGCAGAAGGGAAAACAAAACTGCCTGTGTCAAAGGACATCTGTGTACACACAGTTACTTAAGTCTATTTATGATTTTCACATCAACTTTGTTCCTAAGGGGAAGCAATTTCAGGGAACCAGCTAAGCACTTCTGCAAGGGAGCAAGAAAAAGAGAAACTTTAGCTCTCTCTCCTCCTAAGAACTAAAAGCAGAATTTCTAAAGCCACAAACACTTTAAGCAGAATTTAACAGCTACACAAGGAAGTCTCTAGTGTCCATTTCCTCATTATTTTTTGATGCTCTAAGCATTTATTCATCACTTTATGGTAGCCTTCATTTGACTCCCCCTGCCCAGATGGAGTCCCTAGAGTAACTAAGAGCACACAGTGCCCAACAGACCTGATGAAGGGTGCAGCAAGACTTGACCCAGGCAGAGCTCAAAAGCAGAGGAGAGCTGCACCAAGGCTCCAGGAGGTACTAAATGCTGTTGACAGAAGACAGTGTCAAGTCCCAGGAGACCTGCATGGATCCAGCTTCCCTGACAGATCACATTGCTCAGACGGGTTCCTTTAACTCGCACTACAACACCTGATTGCATAGAGCCTTAGGTGATCTTTGGTCATTATGGAAGTGCATCTTTGAGGGTCCATCATAAATCAAGTCTTATCTTAGAACCAAAGCTTAACAGCTATACTTACATCCAAGTATTCGTCCAGGCCTAATTTGGTAAATTCATATTGGAGGTGAACTCTGAAATTCATGTCTTCTACTGAGTGGACTACAATATTAATAAACTGCATAGAGGCCACCTGAAATAAAATCGCCAACAGGTTAGAAGAGGTCCAAACTCATTTTCTCAGCATAATCATAGGCATATACTTTCAATTTCACAAATCTAAGCTCATTTACCAATTTGATTTTCCTTTGTTTCACTGGATCTTTAGAAATATTTTACAATAAAAAAAAATTTACGATTTTTAAAAATGCAAAAGTCCCTGTATAGCACGGGGAGCTCACTTTGATGCTACATGATGACCTAGGAGGGTGGGATGGAGGCTCAAGAAGAAGAGGGTATATGTATACATATAGCTGATCCACACTGTATAGCAGAAAGTAACACATAATAAAGCAATTACACTCTAATTAAAAATAAACTAATTAATTTAAAAAGAATTATTTTTTCAATGAAAAAAAAATTTAATGTGCAAAAATGAATAGTAGTACCACAATAAGATATCCCTTCATATCCCCTAAGATGGCTTTAATCAATAAGAGAATAATGAGTGTTGACAAAACATGAAAAAACTGGAACCCTCATCCACTGCTGATGGGGATATAAACTACTGTCAAGCAGCCACTTTGAAAAGCTTGACAGTTGTTCTACATGTTATTCAGAGTTACTGTGTTACCCAGCAATCCCACTTCAAGATACATAATCAAGAGAAATGAAAAAATACATCCAGATAAAAATGGGCACACAAATGGCCATAGTAGCATTATTCATAATAACTAAAAAGTAGGGGAAACAAAAAAATCCCAATGTCCATGAATGCATTTTTAAAATGTGATATATGTATACGTAGAATATTATACAACAATGAAAAAAATGAAGTCCTACACGTGCTACAACATGAGTGAACTTGAAAACACTGTGCTAAGGAAAAAAAAAAAAAAGCCAGATACAAAAGACCATGTACATTATGATTCCATTCATGTGAAATACTCAGAATGGGAAGATGTGTAGACAGACAGTAGGTTAATAGTTGCCTAGGACTTGGGGTGGGAAAAATAACCACTCGTGGTAACAGAAATTCTTTGTGGGGCAACAAAATGTCCTACTTTAGATTGCAGTCATGATGGTACAACCCTAGGAATATACTAAAAATACACTGAACTGCACACTTCAGATGTGTAACTTGGATGGTATGTTAGTTATATCTCAGTCGTGTCCAACTCTTTGCAACCTCATGGACTATAGCCCGCCAGGCTCCTCTGTCCATGGATTACCCAGGCAAGAATACTGGGGTGGATTGCCATTCCCTTCTCCAGGGAATCTTCCTGACTCAGGGGTCAAACCCAGGTCTTCTGCATTGCAGCAGATTTTTTACCTTACAAGCCACCACGTAAGCCCCAGTTACATCTCAGTAAAGGTATTTTTAAAAAGTCTTATAGGCATATAGAACAACCTAAGTTATTACAGGTACACTGTAAAAAAGTGACAATTATTACAATGAAGAACATTTAAATCATATGCAATCACAAGGTAATCTCTTCTAAAACTGTACTGGGGGACCCACCATACCAACAAAAGAGCAACAGAACTTCTCATCCATTTTTCCGTTTTAAACAACTAACCAGTTTCTATTCTATAAAAGTTTTGGAGTTGCTACTTTCTTCCCACAACTGCATCAGTGGCTCTAATCTGCCACAGAGAAAACCTGTCCCCAGTTTAGTAAACGACAGAAACAGAGTTTAACATAGCTATTTTATTTTTAGGTAGGGACAGTCAGTTTATTTATGGGGAAATCTCTCTCTGATGCTCTCCCTCTATAACCACCCAGAGACTAGAAAGGAGGTGTGACAGAGGGATCCAGATTCACATTTACGCTGCAAACTGCTTCACCCTTCCTCTCTTCCCCAAGCCCTTCTTCCTTTACCTTGTTTAAAGTATTGTTTATCAAGTTAGATTCTTCTTTGAGTATATGTTATCCACTGGGTATCTGTGGAAGACGTGTCAGCTCTCTAGGTTACACAGGACTCTGTTGTGATTTACTACAAAAAATTACTTCAAGTGCTAATTTTGTCACTTTTTTGTTTTCTTTTGCCCACCAAAAAATACTTAGAAAGGTCTTCTGCAACATCTGAAGCATTTATATTATGTTTTAAGGGAATATGTTGTTTGGGAGGTTTGACAACTTAATTGCATTCCCAAGACAGTTTATGAAAAGCCTCATGATCTGGAAAAAAAATATGGCCGGATTTTGGCATTTTTCTGTTACTCTTCTGAAAGCAGGTCTAAATGATCTGTTGAGTGTTATGATATGCCTAAGAGGCAACTCTTTGCTAGATGGCACATGAATTGAGCACACAGTACTGATACACTAGCAGCATCTAAATAAGACTCCCAATGCATATATGTACATGCATAAATGAACTGACAGGAAATATGCTCTCATTTGTCAACAGTGCAGGTGTTCTAAAGGGCTTAACACCATTTATCATTTCAGTAGAAACTCAAATGGCAGAGGGACCTGGTATGTATGATAAATGAGTGAAGTGGGTCATGTGTAATACAGTAAGGAATGGTGTGGACTGTGACAAACTGGCACAGTTACCTTCAGACTTAACGAATAGGGACTACTTGGCTCCAGCAGCTTATACTCTGTAAGAACAGGGACCAAGCATTACCAGAACTTATTAATTCTCAAGAAAGTCTACAAATCTGTATTTTTAGGCCCAATTTCCAATACTTTTAATGGAAGGACATCACTGTCAGACTAAACTCACAAGTCTGTATGTATGCTGACTTCAGCCTGGAGCTTCCAGTTTGCAACCTCAACTCTAAAGGAATGAACAAGTTCCTCCTACAAAGGCAGAGGAAAGAACCTGGTCACGTGAGCAAGGGCACGGCTTCTTTACATTTTTGTCACCAGGGCCTTAAACACTCCAACAAAAATCCAAACAACAAGAACTTAAAAAGTCAATGTAAAAGTATTCCTTGTTTCAAATTTATTTTTTTACCTTTTTAAAAAGTATATATACATATGCTTTATGGAGCAGAAAACCTCTATAAAAGACTTCAACCAATACTGTTTTGGGAAAGAGCCAAGGATTAGGATGCATATGAAATTTGAGGACCCAGAAAACATCTTTCAGATAAAAAGGGTTAGAAATCTACAAAACTACAGTCCATGTTTTATAACCACTGAAGCAATTCAAATGAAAACCGCCTAGCGTCGTAAGCACAGGTTTTGGAAAACTTGACAACAGAAGAAGTGAACAGGCTATCTGCTCCAGGCTAGACGGGATCTAGGAAATTAAGCCCAAGTAAAGGAACTCCTGAGGTCCAGAAGATCCTGAGGTCAAATAGACTGGGTCAAAGAAAGCAGACCTGGGTATACTCGGGGGTAACCTGGCTCTGGAAATCCTCTACAGTGGAGTCTACTTTCAGTCCAGGATTAAGACTTAGATACACAGATTCAGAGGTGCTCAGAATCTTTTGCTTTTTGTCCCTGAGGAAGACAGTTATGATGCTGAATCACAAGTTCTTACAAGCGATTTACCCCGCTAAGGAGAGGGGCAATACCATTGCACCCTCGAAGAATTACTAGAGCTGGTAATCAAGGGAGGAAAACACAAAATCACTGCTATGTGTTCATTTGGGGATATATACTACCAGGCCTACAAATCAAAGCACTTCAGTCTTGGAAAGCAGTCTGGAGAAGGCCACTGGATGGGGTCTGCAGAAGGCACAATGGTCCAACGCTCCTGGTTTCTGCTTTAAGGATTCTTATGCAGCACTATTGACTTCTCAGGGCTTCCCTGGTAGCTCAGTCGGTAAAGAATCTCCCTGCAGGGCAGGAGACCTGGGTTCAATCCCTGGGTGGGGAAAATCCCGTGGAGAAGGAAATGGCAATCCACTGCAGGATTCTTGCCTGGAAAATCCCATGGACAGAGGAGCCTGGTGGGCTCCAGTCCATGGGGTCACAAGAGTCGGACATAACTTAGTGACTAAACCATCACCACCCTTGACTGCTCAAGCTGGCTCCTGCAGGCATTTGCACCAACTGTTAACTTTCTTTTCACAAATGCATGGCTTCCCCCTTTATGCTATAAACACAGTTGATTCTTGAACAAGATGCCTTTGAACTGTGTAGGTCAAATTTTTTTCAATAACGAAGACTAGGTACTACGTGACCCACAGTTGGTTGAACCTGCAGATGTGAAACCACATAACCAGAGTAACCACATAACCACTGTAAGTTAACAGGAGGTTTTCCCACTGTGGGGAGAGTTGGGAGCCCTCAACCCCCTGCATTGTTCAAGGGTCAACAAAAGCACTGTAACCAATAAATACTTTTGGCCTTTATGATAGAAAAAAAAAAACCTGGAGAGAAATGCCATAAAGGTCAAATACAGATGAAGAGAGCAAGTCAAATTTGAATCTATAGCATATAAAACTGTTTCCTATCCTTTGTAACATTATAATACATACATATATATAATATATAAATGTAAGTGGATTTAAGAAATAACTGCTAAATCTGAGTTGGCTTTATTGAATGTAGTACTGAAATAACTCACCATAAAATCTATGTTATTGTCCTCATTCCTGAAATGTTCCATCAACTTCTCAAAGCGTTGTTTTTCTCCACAAACCTGAAACACACATTATCATTGTGCATGTGAAATTCCAAACGTAAGCACTCCAAAATTAGATGCAGAAATTTTAGCACTAATAATTATTTCCAGAACATCTATTTTATCCCCCCTCTCACACGCTGTTTACTTCTCTGTTAGTTAATGCACAAGTAGCAACATGAGCCAGCACCAAAGCTCATCCTCCGTTTCTCTTACATGTTCTCTTCATGGCTTAAAATTCAAACCAAATGTGCTCTTCTTTCACTGGTCACTTTTTTTGTTGCACCCATCTTTTTAGCTGGCATTCACAATCCCAGAATGTTGGTTATGGTTTTTAAAAAAATGACCACACTTTTCCTTTTTACAAAAGCACTTTTGAAACAGACATGCTAACAGATTTTTCATAATTTTATAATTATTTTTATAATATTTTATAATTATTTTATAATAATTTTATAATTAAAATAATTTCATAATTTTTCATAATTTTAAATTCCTTGAGAAGCAGATTCAAAATGTGTATATCATGTCTAACATGCCTAATAATTATTTTTATTTATTTTTAATTGATTGATGATTGCTTTAAAATATTGATTTCTGTCATAATAATTTTAAGCATAAACTATAACATAAAAATTTGGGAAGCTATCTAATTCCTTCAAGATGAGGACAGAATTTTGCAGTCATTTTGAAGCAGCACTCCAGAGGCCTGAAATATATGCATTCAGCTCGAATGAATGCTTCTGCTGAACAGGTGAAATAAGCAGATAAAATACTGTGAACTCCAAAGTCCCAATGTATTCTGCATATACGGGGAATTAAAAACATGGAGCTAAAAACACAGTCAAAGAAAGATTTGTACCAAATGACAACAACCCAGAGACTTGTGCCCAAAATCAAAAGATGAACTTTAATTCTTTCAGTGTCTTTGTCTGCCTTTTTGTTTTTGGAGCAAAGTACTAAATCCACTAGTTTATTTCCTTACACTTTCAGAAAATCACAACCTGAACACCCATGGGCTCCTTGTTGACAGTAAGACAGTCTTTGGTATTAATATTTTGTGAATTTAATTCAGGTTTCACATGCTTAGTTTTCTGATTCCCTTTGTGATCTTAGAAATAATCAGACCAATCCTAAAGATTTCTCCTAAAATGACATTTCATAATGCTATAATGCACCCATTTAATTCTGTCATGTTAAATTTGACGCAAGTACACACACACACCCACACCCACACACTTTGGTGAAGAGTGTGTCCAGTGAAAGCAGGAATTTTATGTTGTGCTCCCTACTCTATCCTCAGCACCTACAACAGTGCTAAGCATGTTGTAATCTCGATATTTGCTGAATTGCACTGAAAAGAGGATAAACAAGATATTATATTAAAATATTCTTAATGAAACGGTGAATGATCTACTATTGCTCCCCATGATGTTTTACAATAAAACAAGAACCTTTCAGACCTCTGTAAACAGGGACAAGGGTTAATCTTTACTAGTGGTTCCTGTGCCTTAACTGTGTGCTAGGAACACTCAGTAGACTCCCTCCCCTCTGAAAAACTTCTATTCTCATAGTGAGTTAATTTTCTCAATAGACTAGACCACAGTTTACTATATTCCAATGACAACTCCCCATTTATCTACACCCACTTTAACAAAAAATAATTACAGAAGACAGAGGAACAGTGCATGGGCTGGGTCAGAATGAAGAGAAGCAGGCTCCAGAAGGGAGAGTTTAAAGTGAAACCTTTAAAAGACATACGTGTGTCCAATCCCACCCTAGAAAGCCCGAGTTAGGAGGCCCAGGCAAGGCTGGTGTGACTTGGGTGGGTACATTTGAAAAGTACTACAGACCATCCTGATGCTGTCCAAAGGCTGAGAACCAAAGATTTAAAAGAAGTCACATTCTGCCCTGGGGCCCACCAGACTCTCTAGAGCATATGCCACAAGTTCCGGGAAACTAAGGCTTATTGAAGGAGATATGGAAGTGCAGGATCAGCTCCCTAGACCAGGACATCAGTCACATATTGTGCTCAAAGACACAAGTGTTCCTAGCCTGCAAAGAAAGCCCAGTTGGTAAAAACTTGCAAGACTTGGTATAGAAAAAGTCAGCCTTACAACTTGAATTTTCCTTAAGAGAAACCTCAACATAAGAACCTGCTTCCCAGCAGGACAGTTTACTTTTATCTGTTTTGGGAGGTGGATATGTTGCAGGGAGAAGTCCACTCTGACTCCACGCTGGAACTATTTTTTTGACTTGGTCTCCATTGCTTTTGTTATAACCATACACAATGGCCTGCCTTAGAGAATCCTGCCTTTCTGCCTGACTGTTAAAGTGCCTTTGTTCAGAACCCTGTCCACCTGTAGATGGGAGGAAGGAAGGAACTAACACATCCCCCTGCCTGAGGCTGCCATTCTAGGAGATACCTTCAAGATTAATGGCTGTTTACTTTGTTTCCTCACCTCCCTCCCCATCTCTGATCCATAAAAGAACGTGGCATCCAGACCCCAACAAGTTGGTTATGCTGAGACATTAGTTTGCCATCTTCTTGGACAGCCGGCTTTCTGAATAAAGTCGTATTCCTTGCTGCAACACCTCGTCTCTCGGATTCATTAGCCTGTCGTGTGGTGAGCAGAGCAAACTTGGACTCAGTAACACGCAGTGACAGGAGAAAGGAAGAGAGGTGGTTCTGGATGTGGGGACAGCTGCCAGCTTTCCTGAGAAGCAGGCGTGATCAATGCTCTGTTGAGTAGCTCAGCACTCACTGAACCAGGAGAGGCAGCATCCCTCAGTGAACAGTGATGACGAAGACAATTCCTAGGAGGGCAAAATCTTCCAAATCAAAGAATGTCAGAAATCTGGAAAGTACCTTGGGGAACCTGGTGCCCTCAATTCGTGAATGAGACTGACACCTAAACAGACCAAATATCTCCAGCTTGATAAAACATCCACACAGAGGCAAGAACCAGGTTTCCAACTGCCAGCCTGATGTTCCTGCTCTCACACAACCCAGAATGTTCAGATAAATATATTCCATTTAAGATGACAGTAAAAGCATTTCAGAATTATCTGACACCAACAGAGATGGAAAGTGTTATCATTAAGAAGCACAATCACTACATCGGGCATGCACTCAATTATCCATGCACCACAATCTCCCATGGAATTTCTGAAAATAGATGATTCCTAGGGTCTATACCAGGATGCACTGAATGAGAATCTCCATGGACAGAACTAGGAATCTGTGTCTTTAAAAAGGACTCATAACTGTTGGACCAGCAATTAGGAACCAGTGGCTTATCCAGTATTAGACTAGCTGATTAAAGCCTGATCCTTTTTTGGTGGCTCAGACGGTTAAGCATCTGTCTACAATGTGGGAGACCCGGGTTCAATCCCTGAGTCGGGAAGATCCCCTGGAGAAGGAAATGGCAACCACTCCAGTACTATTGCCTGGAAAATCCCATGGACAGAGGAGCCTGGTAGGCTACAGTCCTTGGGGTTGCAAAGAGTCGGACACAACTGAGCGACTTCACTTTCACTTTCATCCTTTTTTACTCCCAATTGTAAACTGGACAGCTACATCATTAACTCCACAACTCATTCAACTTCCAATTTAACTACACATAAAAGAAACACAATTTACTATAACTGGGTATCACAGGAATGAAGCAGGGATTGGCCCACTGTCCCTGCATGGATACAATGAATAATAAGCCAACTCCCAAATAATCAGATTGTGTCCAGAGCATTTAGAAAGTGGATTTTACACAGCTGAAGAAAGCACATGTGGGCAGCAAAGCTACTCAGATTGTTAATAAAAAGATATGGGATCAACTTCAGAACAAGAAATATTATATTAACTTTCAGCTGAATAAAGATCTGAAAAGTCATTGTACTAGACTGGTAGACTGGACTGAAATAGATATTAAGAGGAGCCTCGAATATATGCCTTTCTTTAGAAATTCCTCATTCTGTCAACAGACAAATCCATGCTGAGAACATGTGTTATGAAACAAAAGTATTAAATACCTTTAATCTTTAAAAATAATAGACTTAAACATCTTCCAACTTACAGCTCCTTGGAACTGGGTGCAAAGGATCCAACTGCACCAAACGACACATTGTCAACATAGATGCCAGCTTGGAGAAACCATGAAAGATTGACCACTCTCCTCACCCACTGTAAGAACTAGAAGGGCTCCCCTTATCAGCCCCACCAAGTCACTCTCTGTGAAGGTTTAGCTACACTGCTCTGCTGTCAATCTCAGTTAATGAATTCAGGGGGTACCTTCTGACATTGTTCCACAGGAACAGTAAGGATTCTCGAGGACCCCATCGTTCCTGCTGGAAATAAAAGGAAGCGTGCAAACCAGATTCACATTTGTTTCTATGTTACTTTAGCAATCATTAAATCAGAGTATACTACAATCCCACAGGAAATGGGAAGACATGTTTGGGGCAGGTTGGTAAAAGTCGTGTTCCACATCAAAGGAAAGTTGTCGTAGCTCCTACAGCTCACATCTGGACCACCCCCACAAACTTGGTTCAAATAAGATCATCGTGGCTGAACATGCCTCTTCTCTCCTTTGAAACTGGCCTCATTTAGAAAACTGGTGAGGATGAAAGGAACGAAACACTGATCCCCAGTTATTTTCCAAATCTACAACAGCCTACATGAGGATGCTCTCAAGGGCTTCATCAAAATGTACAGGACAGCCAGGCGCATGTTTGCATGTATATATTATTGCACATTATAAACTGCTGCATATAACTTCCATCTGCCAACAAAGACCAGACAATCTGAAAACTTCCAAGTAAAACAGTTGTACTATTACAACTGAAACTTGTCATTTCTTGACTTTTCTATTCACTGGTATTTCTCATTTCCCCACTAACTTTGACACCTTCCACCGATAACACAGCCACCAGAGTAGGGAGGGTAGGAAGTGAATTTAAGAGACACAGGCATAGAAGGCAGAGATGGAGAGAAGCCTATTCCGTCAGGAATTAGACTTCTACAGCTAGGGCTGCCAGATAAGAAGTCAACAAGGCAGAAAAACAGTATACACTCTGAAAAGTAGATACTCTGCTGTATACTTAAGAGGCATCTTCATGTATAAGTTATTTATAAATCAGTCCCATGTGAATAAATTCACTGACCCTGATTAACACTGTGTAAGGAGAAAGCACTCAGGCTGGGATCAACCCCAGCCTTGACTGTGAACACAGGCACCACCTACCCATCCCTGTGGGGTCCTGCCTAACACAGCAGCCCTCATTGCACCTTTAAGCTCTAGCACTGGTGAGGGTGATAGGACATGAGAAATAGGTCTGTGGAGTATTAAACAGGGCTTTCCTGGTGGCTCAGATGGTAAATTGCCTGCCTGCAATGCGGGAGACCCGGGTTTGATCCCTGGGTTGGGAACATCCCCTGGAGAAGGAAATGGCAACCCACTCCAGTACTCTTGCCTAGAAAATTCCATGGACGGAGGAGCCTGGTAGGCTACAGTCCATGGGGTCGCAAAGAGTCGGACCATAAAACCTAGGTTATAAGTCAGTACCATTTCTAAGCTACCATGAGCCTGGACAATTCCATGAACCTCCCTAGAATTTGGTTTATTACATCCATTGATTTAAGAGCATTAGATTATATTGTTGGTTGTCAAATCCTTTTTTTAGGAAGCATGAAAGGTTACAGTGATGCCCACCCAGGGGATGCATCTCCCACTTTGGGCTTCCCGGGTGGCTCAGTGGTAAAGAATCCACCTGCCAATGCAGGAGACACGGGTTCAATCCCTGGGTCAGGAAGATCCCCTGGAGGAGGAAATGGCAGACTCTAGTATGTCTGCCTGGAAAATCCCATGAACAGAGGAGCCTGGTGGGCTACCTCCATGGGCTCTCAAAAGAGCTGGATGCCACCGAGCACACAGACAACCGGCAGCGCGAGGGGAACGCACCCAGGGATGGGGGCCTGTCAGGGACAGGAAGAGAGCACAAGTGAAGTTCCCGAGACTTCCATCCTCGTTTATTAATTCTGTATTATACTGTGTTGCCTGGTAAGATTTATTCCAGGGGGAAAATGTTTCATTGAAAGTTTTCATTGCTAATAAAAGTTGGAAAAAAAATTATCCCACTCAGTATCTTGAAGCTCTAAAACTAATCTAGGCATGGCCATAGAACATGATATTCCCAAGCTGACTGGCCTGGAAACTCTACACAAACCAACTTTAGAGAGATGCTCTCAGCTCTGCAGGCCCCCGAGTACCAAGCTTGAAGGCCAAAGCACCATCTCATGTCATCTGGCTCACTCTGCTTATGAAGTGGATAAATCCTGCCCTGACCAGACACAAATGGCCACACCCGAGACAAGCCAGATCCATTTCACCTTTGAAGCAAAAGCATAGCCCCCTGCCAAAAAACACCTTAACCCTGTCCTCCAACATCTGTGCAGGACATTTCTGAAGCGTGTCCCAGATCATTTAGATAAACTGGAGGCCCTGGATGCAAAAGAGGCAGTGGCTTAAAGCATCTCTAAGGGGGGGCAGAGTTTAGGGGGTGATTTCCCTAAAAGCTAATCGTGGAGAAAAGATAGTTTTACAAAAGGTTTGGAATGAAGAATATTATCTCGCTAGCCAGATGCTGCAATGAACAACAGACTGCAAGCCTTCAGCCACCTCTCCGTCCCCCTGAAGGTCACAGACTATCTTTGGTTTCCCCCAGCAACAGCTCCCAGGGAACCACGCCAAGTCTACAGCCAGACTGCGGCCTGACTTACGAGGTGGGTATAAAACATGCTTCTAGGTTACTTGGATAAAAATTAAAGGCCTCTCGCTTAAGTGTTTCCACCTTGCTCTGCTGCCTGGTGCCTGCCTCAATGCTTTCTTTTTCTTTTCACAATAGGCCCCTGTGAGCTGCAGGGCTCCCCACAGAAAGGCACTGTTTTAAAAGCACAGGCTACTATGACAGTTAGACTACCCCTCTCAGGGCCTGCCCAGGAACAAAAGTTTCGTTTTCTTCTTGGGGTCACATGAAGTAAACAGTTAATGCCTCGTTAGACCTAGGAGAAAGCAAGCATCTCTTACTCTCTGTTGAGAGCATGATTACTGACAACATGGTGACCTAACAAAACCACTTTTCTGGGGTGTTCTGTGGTTGTGAGCATCTAGTATCTCTTCCCTGAGGTGACCAGACATTTCAAACACAGACACCTAATGGCTACCATGACAGCAGCCGACCACTCTGACCTGCTGCTGGCTCTCCCCTCTCCTTGAGATTTAAAAGCGGAAATGTTCATCAGACTCAAACCTTCTGAAATGAAACAACCTGATATCACTCCACTGCAGTAAAAACGAATGAAAGCCAAACAACAGTGTATTCTACAACTGACCCAACCTTCCTTCCTCATAAATTAATGAAACATTTATAATCAACTTTGGGCTGGCAGATGTCTGATTATGAACCAGAGGTTTCATCCATATAATGCTGAACACCCTTGTGAAAACTTCAGTCACTTTTCCAGATGTTTCCAAATACCCAGATGTTTGGCACCAGGCAGACAAAGCATCCAGATGACTGTTTCACTTCCCATGCACATATGTTGCAGTTCTGAACAAAGAATCCTAACATAGAAGCAAAGGGCTAGTAAAATCCCCAGAGGACAACTTGTTGACATACCACACCTTAAATGAGAAATGCATTTTTATCGCTCCTCTTAAAAAAAAGATGGCCTTCATTAAATTCTAGAGAGTGAGGCTCCACCATACAATTCCTCATCAATGACATCTTTCAGGAATATTTCTAATGTCGGACTTGAAATTCTCTGGTTTCACTTGTAAGACTCACATCTCTTGGTCATCAGTAATGATTCGGATTCTTTCAAGGCTTCTATTCCCACAGGAAGACCAAAATACCTTCCAGTTGTTTAAAATGATGGGTTTTTTTAAACTGGCAAATGGCAAAGGCCTCTAGTCATTTCTGGGACAACTTGCCAGTTAGATTCCTCGATAGTAGAAAAAAGTCTAACTCTATGCTTTATCCCATTCATTTTCCCTCTCAACTTTGCTCTTTGAACATATACACAATTTGGTCAAGTGAGGTGGGCGGGGGGAACGAGAGGGACACAATGACACATGTCCAGTGGTCACCACATGTTCACTGAACCACAGCAACAGCACATGGCAGGAGCTGCGTCAATCCTGTGACATGCCCACCACAGACCTTGGGACCTGCTTAGGAGGCAGACGCCAACCCATGCTATCCTCTTGCATGAATCACAACAAATCAAATTAAATCAAACAAAGATGTGCTAAGAACTCAGAGGCCTTGAAGACAAGGACTCTCTGCTTGCTAGATCAAAGACCTCAGTCCACAAATAGGCAAATGCCTGAAGTTTATCTGCTGCTCCTTACCTAATTCTCACTTCACGGTCTCTTCTACTTCTGTGCTCTGCCCCAGTTCTGGGTCTTCGTCAGGGAGACCCTGCTTTAGCCTTTGGTCACCATGTCCACCAAGTCAAAGACGACAGGAGGTTACAGATTTGGGCAGCAGTTCTTAAAGTGGGGTCTTTGAACACTGAGGGCTCCTGAGCCCCTATTCCAGGGTTTGTGAGATCAAAACTATTTGTATAATAATACTAAGATGCTACTTACCTTTTTCACAGAATTAACATTTGCACTGGTGGTACAAAAGCAATGAGAGATGAATGAAACTACTGGTGACTTATACAAATCAAGGCAGTGGCAACAAATTATATGAGCAATCACTGTATTCACCACAGCCATGCACTCTCAGTTTTGTTTTGTTTTTAATACAGTTTCACTTAAGAATATCCTTGATAATGCAATGAAGTTTTAAAGTGAAGTCGTTCAGTTGTGTCTGACTCTCTGTGACCCTATGGACTATATAGTCTGCCAGGCTCCTCCATCCAAGGGATTTCCCAGACAAGAATACTGGAGTGGGACGCCATTTCCTTCTCTAGGGGATCTTCCAGATCCAGGGATTGAACCCTCGTCTCCCGCATTGCAGGCAGGAGCCACCAGGGAAGCCACTTAGATGGCTCAGCCATCTGAGCCTCCAGGGAAGCTGATAATGCAATAAAAGTATTAATTTTATTAAGTCTCAACCCTTGAATAGACACCTTTTTAATATTCTATATGAGGAAATAAGAACCCTACATAAAGCACTTTTGCTGCATATTAACATATGGGAATCAACCACACCATATAAAGAACAACCCATATGCCATCTCTCCATGAAGATAAGTCAAACCATTCAGAGACAGGATAGGGTCTTCTATGCAGAAAAGAGTCCTCCATTAGTTTATGAGGTAGAAAAAGAAAAGACTTCCCTTTAGTTTTTATGGTTAACAAGGCAAGGTACAATCCCTGGCATTTAGCAGGTTACACTGAAGCAATCCCTTACCGTTCTCTGGATGTCTCTGGAGTGTCATATGGAGGCTCATTAGAAGACCAGGTTTTTCTTCTCAAAGCCAAGTCAATGTTAGATTCCAAACAAGAATATGAGAGAAATACAGAAACAGTTTTCTCCTGCATGGTCTATGAGGACATATGTTCCCCAAGTTCAGGGAGAATCAGACTCAGTCAATCTGCCTAATTAGACAAATTTGTCCTGGAATGCGTGACATGCTGTAATATCAAACCAACAAGAACAAACAGGCAAGGAACCAAAAGATTACTTTCTACCAAAGCACTAAACATGTCCTTGCTACCTACCACACAGAATATACTCTTCCCTAGTTTTACACCTATTCCTGGAAGCCACTTCCACATGGAAAATTCAGTGTGGTCCTTAGCAGCGTACCAGCTAATCTGAGCTACCACATGTACTGCTGGTACATGTACTAGTATGGAAGGAACCCTCATTTTTCCATGGCCAAAACCAAACTGCTGAAACAAAACAGAGCTACAGCTCATGTTACTGTGACTGGCCACTTCCACTTTGCAGTGACGCACAGCTGATGGGGAGACTCTGTCTGAGAGCTCAACTTTATGAGGAAAGGAGAGTGGCAGTGGTTGCTGGATCATCATCAGGAACCACTGAGCCACTTTCCTCTTCTGAGCATGTTTCAGTCCAATGTCTGAATGAAAACCCAGTGTGACTATATATTCCTGGCAGATCGATACATAGTATAAAGAGCTGGGCAGGAGCCACATGCATCACTGTGGTGAAAGGAGTAAAAAGTGGCTATGGATCTACCATGAGCCAGAGCTACAGAGCCTAAACTGTGACTCTGAAGCCCAGGCTTTCAAACACTGCCCAAGCCAGGATGCTTTCAACTTTCACAGACGGGATGTTCCTAGGGGCAGGCACCCACATGTCCACAAACTCAGCTCACCTGCTGGTTAGAGAAGCAGTAAGCTCCTTTAGATTTTTAAGTGAGATCTGGGTTTACAGGGGCTTCCCTGGTGGTTCAGATGGTAAAGAGTCTGCCTGCAATACAGGAGACACAGGTTCAATCCCTGGGTTGGAAAGATTCCCTGGAGAAGGGAATGGCAACCCACTACAGTATTCTTGCCTGGAAAAATCCCCTGGACAGAGGAGCCTGGCGGGCAACAGTCCATGGAGTCACAAAGAGTCAGACATGACTAAGCGACTAACACTTTCACTTTCTGGGTTTAGAGACTGATGCAGCCATTTCCAGGCAGTCATAAAGGGAACTAGAGACTAAAACCACACTGTAGGCTAAAATCACCATAACTTATAAATATTTCTATCCTAAGACTATCACTATCTTATCAACTAGCCTAGGACACATTACTTTTTGCTTGTGTTCATAAATTCTTGTAGCTATCATTATCTAGGTGTCTTCTTTTAATATCTGTAGTCAAAGAAGCACTTTATATTTTTATATAGAATATATATTCTATATAAAATTCTAGAATTTTATGATTAGAATTTTATGATTCTAGAATTTTATATAGAATCATAAAATGGTAGAACTGGAAGGGATATAGAGACAATGTGACTAACTTGTCACCTAAAGCAAGACTTGCACACAATATACCAGACTCACCAGGGATCCTCTTCCTTCTTGCCTACCTTTGTGTCAAGTGTTGGCTTCTTCTGAGAATCCCTGTAGCTCATTCTAGCTTGGTGCCTTTGTGGAGTTCAACTTCTTTAGTATAATCCTATTCTCTACTTGGAAAACACACACACACAATTCCCAGTCACCTCTGTTTAAGCCTGTTCTCCCATTCATTATCTTCAGTGCAGAACTAAGAATCTGATCATATTACCATCACTAAAAAAATTAACTTAAAAAGACAATTTTCTTCACCTGAAAAAAAAAAAAAAATCCCAGCTCTTATTTGTTCGCTGTGGCTGTGCTTCCTTCTTAATTAAATTTATGCTGTTAGAATAGATTCTTATTCTCCAACCTATGTCCATCCCCAATTCAGAGGATCACGCTGTCTCTTGTCAACTTTTCCTCGATTTTATGGCTTCATACCCACTGTCATGGCTACAAATTTGGTTCAGGGCCCAGTCATTTAATGTCTGACCTGCCTGTCTTCCAAACTCTAGCATCTCTGCCCTCTGTTTTTTATGCAGAGATTGATAATTTTTAAGATATATCAGGATTACATAAAATGCCTTCTTAGGTTTCCACAAAATCAAACAGAGTTGATATAAAAGCACTTTAAAAACTATAAAGCACTGTTGCTTCCCTTTCCATTTTCTTTTTCCCTCCTACTTACATCTGTCTTCCAGTTGAGATTTCTTTTTTCATCACAGTGTAGATTTTCTGAACCTCCAGTATTCATCAGAGCCTTAATTGTGATTGCCTCCTGTTATGCTTTATACTATGTAACATGGGCCCCAGTCAGATATTTTTTTCTTGTCAACTAGCACATTTATTCTGACACATATTACCTCCAGGACAGACTTTATGCTGCTCGTCTCTCTCTCTGCTCCCAGAGTTGCCTCCACTGACTAAATCAAGTCTCTTCCTTTGTAATTGTGCACAAGACTTCATGCCTCTCTTTGGGCTCCATACAAACAGCTCAGATTATCCTGTTTTTTTTTTTTTTTTTTAATATTTATTTACTTATTTGTCTGCATAGAGTCTTAGTTGTGGCATCTTAGTTGCCTGACCAGGGGTCGAACCTGCATCCCCTGCATTGCAAGGCAGATTCTTAGCCACAGGACCACCAGGGAATCTCTATCTTGGGTTTTACAAATAACTTCAAACATTCCAATAATCTACCCAATCAATACTGATTGATTAAGTCTGCCTTTTGGTAGAAGATTGAAGGTGTGTATCAATTTGTGTAGAAGGTGTTTGATATGTGACAATATGTTATATAACACTATGAGCCTTGACAATATGTTATGTAACACTACGAGTTCAATGGATCTGTATAAAAATGCCAAGCTTGCCACTTACTAAAGTATGTCAGTTGGCCTATTTACTCTGAACCCCTCTTTGCTTATTCCTAATTCACTGGGTAGAGATTATAATTAGAGTAATATATGCTAGCCTGTCAGCACTCAGCAAATAAACGTACCTTTACTATTTCTGTACATGCATATGCCTTTTTAAAACACTTAACTAATATACTGCTGCTGCTAAGTCGCTTCAGTCGTGTCCGACTCTGTGCCACCCCATAGACAGCAGCCCACCAGGCTCCCCTGTCCCTGGGATTCTCCAGGCAAGAACACTGGAGTGGGTTGCCATTTCCTTCTCCAATGCATGAAAGTGAAAAGTGAAAGGGAAGTCACTCAGTCGTGTCCGACTCTTTGTAACCCCATGGACTGAAGCCCACCAGGCTCCCCTGTCCCTGGGATTATCCAGGCAAGAACACTAAAGTGGGTTGCCATTTCCTTCTCCAATGCATGAAAGTGAAAAGTGAAAAGTGAAAGTGCAGTCGCTCAGTAGTGTCCGACTCCTTGTGACCCCATGGACTGCAGCCTACCAGGCTCCTCCGCCCATGGGATTTTCCAGGCAAGAGTACTGGAGTGGGGTGCCATTGCCTTCTCCAAACTAATATACTAAGTAAGATTTAAAACATGGAATAAAATGCAAGACTTTCATGAACACTGCTCATGTTTTCTTTCTGAAGATGATTGTTTGTTAATTTAAAACAAACCAAAACAAAACCCTTCTGTACTGACTTTGGAGCCCAAATAAATAAACATGCTCATGTTTTAGAATTATTTAAATTTCAAATGAAATTTGAACTTCACTCAGAAAGGGAGTCAAGGTCAATCAGCATATTCATTGGCAAAAAGAACTAAAACTTTAGCTTAAATTATAAAATGGAATAAAAATTTAAATATAAACACAACTCTAAAAGTTTTGAGTTATAGCTAATTTTAGCCCACATTTGGTCCTTAACTAAGTATCTATTAAAGTCAGTCCTGTCTTTTTCAAAGCAATGGAAATTTTGTGGGACAAAAATCATGCTTTTATTTTCTGTCACACTCTCCTGATCTTACAACAGTGTTTTTTCTCTGATAAGAAATTTGCTCAACAATTCCCTAGAACTTCCAAAGAATTCTGCCTTACTAGTCCTGGAAAAAAAAAAAAAGTGGCAATGATCCATGCCTTTATTTTTGGAGAGATGTTACACAAAAGACAACTGAGCATCTTTAGAAAGGACAGTTCAGTTCAGTTCAGTCACTCAGTCGTGTCCGACTCTTTGCAACCCCATGAATCGCAGCACGCCAGGCCTCCCTGTCATTACCAACTCCCAGAATTCACTCAGACCTATGTCCATTGAGTCAGTGATGCCATCCAGCCATCTCATCCTCTGTCGTCCCCTTCTCCTCCCGCCCCCAATCCCTCCCAGCATCACAGTCTTTTCCAATGAGTCAACTCTTCGCATGAGGTGACCAAAGTACTGGAGTTTCAGCTTCAGCATCATTCCTTCCAAAGAAATCCCAGGGCTGATCTCCTTCAGAATGGCCTGGTTGGATCTCCTTGCAGTCCAAGGGACTCTCAAGAGTCTTCTCCAACACCACAGTTCAAAAGCATCAATTCTTCGGTGCTCAGCCTTCTTCACAGTCCAACTCTCACATCCATACATGACCACAGGAAAAACCATAGCCTTGACTAGATGGACCTTTGTTGGCAAAGTAATGTCTCTGCTTTTGAATATGCTATCTAGGTTGGTCATAACTTTCCTTCCAAGGAGTAAGTGTCTTTTAATTTCATGGCTGCAGTCACCATCTGCAGTGATTTTGGAGCCCCCAAAAATAAAGTCTGACACTGTTTCCACTGTTTCCCTATCTATTTCCCATGAAGTGATGGGACCAGATGCCATGATCTTCGTTTTCTGAAGAGGAAGCCAAATGGAAAGTTCCTGGAAGGGAAAATCCCACTCTGCACAACAGGGACATTTAGCTACATGAGACAAAATGTTACCTCTCAAACATTGCAAGCAGTAGAAATAAACATACAGGCAAATTGAAAGCAACTCTGCTACTCCAAACTCTTTCACTGGCTTCTCTTTAGGGCTTACTACTATGCATAAATGGGCTTCCCAGGTGGCAGTGCAGTGGTAAAGAATCTGCCTGCCAAATCAAAAGGCAAAAGAAGCACAAGTTTGATCCCTGGGTCAGGAAGATCCCCTGGAGGAGGACATGGCAACCCAGTCCAGTGTTCTTGCCTAGAGAATCCCATGGTCAGAGGAGCCTGGCAGGCTACAGTCCATGGGGTCACAAGGAGTCGGACACGACTAAGCACACATACATCACTAATTACTACACTAAATAATCTTTCTACTGTTACTCATAATACATGTACGTACATACAACATATATACACACAGATACATAAATATGATTTGTCTTTTCCTAGTTAACAAATCTTTTTTTTTTTTTTACAAACACTTTCATAATTATTTTAACAGCTCTATTTGGATCTACAAGCTTATTTAGTAAGATGGTTCATGTGGTCCTATGTCTTGGTGTAGCCACTGCTTAACCTAGACTTAACAACAACTAAAAAAACCTATAATTCAAAATTGTTTGACATTCAAAAGCAATTCTTTCTAGTTCCACTTATTTAAAACAACTTAAAAAACAGCCAGACCAAAGGTAGAATACTAAAGTATACTTAAGTCCTAAGATACAGGCTGAAAATATATATATCCTTACTATGCAAGTCAGGATGGAGCGAGGGAGACAGAGAATAGGGCGGCAGTGCTTTCACATAGCAGAGAAGGCAATGGCACCCCACTCCAGTACTCTTGCCTGGAAAACCCCACGGATGGAGGAGCCTGGAAGGCTGCAGTCCATGGGGTCACAAAGAGTCGGACACGACTGAGCAACTTCACTTTCACTTTTCACTTTCCTGCATTGGAGAAGGAAATGGCAACCCACTCCACTGTTCTTGCCTGGAGAATCCCAGGGACAGCAGAGCCTGGTAGGCTGCCGTCTATGGGGTCACAAAGAGTTGGACATGACTGAAGCGACTTAGTAGCAGCAGCTTTCACATAGAAAAAGAAACCAAAGAGATCCTACAGTTAAAGATCCTTTAGCGTTACTCTGCAGAAAATGCCAAAATGACAACCAAATCCTGACCAGGAACTGAAAATTCACATTCTAATGGTACTTGGTGATGATATTGCCAAAGTTAGAGCGTTGTGACTTCAATTCTATTATCAACACACAGCAGAGTGTTTCATACCATCCTTATGTACCCACACCCAAAGCATCATCTCAATGTCAAAGAAACACCTCCCAAGTGAAACATCCATGTGGAGGGCCCTGAGCCAGCCTTTGCTTCAGATTCTCTGGGGCCTTAAAGCAATAATATACAGCTTTCGCTGCTTTCTCTCAAGATCTTTCATTACTTTCCTAGAATATAATATCAGGGCATGCAGGCCAACTGCTTTACAGTTGGCAAAGGGCACAGGTTTAAGAAATGGCATTTTACATGCATAAAAACAAGGAGGCAACACCCTATCTTTTTTTTTTAAGTGGCTGCTACAAGTGAAATAGAAGATGAAGATCCCTATTGTGCAAAATTGCATTCAGTCTTGTGGAGAGAGACAAGGGTCTAATTAAAGTCAGGTTGAGAGGCAAAGCATCTCTACAAATGCTCACCAGAAATCATGATAATCTGCCTTGTGCATGTGGGCTCAGTCATGTCCAGCTCTCTGCAACCCCATGGACTGTAGCCCTCCTCTGTCCATGGGATTCTCCAGGCAAGAATACTGAAGCAGTTGCCATTTCCTCCTCCAGGGGATCTTCCTGACCCAGGGATCAAACTCATATCTCCTAAGTCTCTTACATTGGCAGACAGATTCTTTACCACTGTGTGACCCAAGTATCATCATCTCCTGTACTTTTGTTAACTCAAAAAAAAAAAAGAAGCTTTCCCAGGCCCACATCCCAGGAAAGTCCTGAAGATGTTAGAAATGAATGAATACAACCACTGGGGGAGCAGACAACTGTCAATGGAGGAAGAGGCCCAAGGAGTTGGACATATGAATGTCAAAGTGTCTGAAAGAAAATTCAGACCCCACCCACAGCCTACTCTGTCAACCTGACCTCACCCTGGGTCCACCCACCTGACTTCTGCAGCTAAATGTTACAGCCAGTTCTTTACTAACTGAGAGAGTCAACCGAAACATCCCCTGCTTGAAGAAGAGTGAGGAATATATCACCTGCTTTGTGTGACCTTAGGCCACTGGGCAATAGGAAGTCTCTGGAGTAAGTCATGAGGGATTGCTTTCATGATCTGCTCATAACTTTCTATCCCACCTGTTCTCTTCCCACACCCTACCTTCTGTAAGACTGGACTTAAGGTGGACTGGAGACAGAAGGTGAACTAAAGGCCTAGAGGGCTCCCAAGGGCTCAAATGGTAAAGAATCAGCCTGCAATGCAGGAGACCTGGGTTTGATCCCTGGGTTGGGAAAAATCCCCTGGAGGAGGGCATGGCAACCCACTCCAGTATTCTTGCCTGGATAATGCACATGGACAGAGGAGCCTGGTGGGCTACAGTCCATGGGGTCACAAAGAGTTGGACAGGGCTGAGCGACTAAGCACGCAGCACACAAAGTCCTTGAAGTTTTATGAAGATGCCACGTTCTTCACATCAAATGACATTTTTACCTGATGTGGTAGGCCACAAAGATATCTAAGTCCTAATCCTATTACTGTGATTATTTACCTTATGTGTAAGGAAATATGCACTTTGAAGATATGATTAAGCCAAGGATATGGACATGGGTAGATTATCCTGGATTATCTGGGTGAGCCAAATATAATCACAATGGTCATTAAAGGAAGGAGGCCAGAAGAGAAGGGGCCATGAGCCAAGGAATGGAAGCAATTTCTGGAAACCGAAAAGGACAAGGAAATAGATTCCCCAGGAGAACACCACCCTATAGACTATATTTTATATAGATATGACCAACAGAACTGCAAAATAATAAATTTGTGTTGTTATAAGCCATTAAAGCTTGTGGCAATTTGTTACAACAGTGGCAAGAAATTAATATACCTGGTTAATTCTTATTCATCCTAAACTCAGCTCAGGCACCCTTTCCTATAGGAAGCATCCCCTTTCAGGATGAGCTTTCAGCTCAGAGCCCGTATCTGCCCTCTGTCCTTCTCCTCCTCCTGGTTAGTTGTTCTTCTTTTTGCAAAGCACCTGGCATTCACCTTCATACAGCCTAGAGCAATGACTACAGAAATACTGGTTTCCTTAATTGGATTGGGATGCTCCCTCTTAAGGGTAGAACTCTTAATGGTCATACTTATTTTCTTATTTCCAATGTTTATCATTGTTTCTGACAGATAGGGGCACGCAAATGCTCATAATTTTTTTCCTACAAGTTAGCATGACTCATCCCTTGATTCTCAGCAGGATACCAGCCTTCACTTCCTTATTCCACAATAAAGACCGAGATGATAGACAAGCAACTAGTTCATTACCACGGGCTCAGAAACCCTATATAAATGGCTCCTTTCTCCTCCAAAAAAAGTAATAACCATTCTTTTTCTCTCCAATGAAAAAGTTTACACAGTTTTTGGTTCTGAGGAGAAACCAAGTATTACACTGGGTGAAAAAGAAAAAATAGAAGAGGAGCAGCTAAATGGATAAATTATCAAAAAGTTATTAAGGTGAACTGTATTTTCCAAAGATGACCCCAGGACACTCTTCCACCCACATGTTCTTCTGCATTATGACCCTTACACTCCACCATCAAGAAGTCAAGTCATTGCCTTCCCCTTAGCATCTGGGCTGGCCTTAGTGACTCGCTTGTAACCCACAGAACATAGCAAAAGCAACACTGATGACTTCAGAGGAAAGTTCAAAAGACACATTGTGACTTCTGGCTCTCTGAATGCCTGCTCTGCAGCTGCTCCCTCCTGGACACTCCCTGTTAGAGGCCAGCTGTCAGGCCACAAGAAGCTCCAGCCACAGGGAGTTCCACATGCAGGCAACTCTGGTTGACTCACAAACTCAGCCTTTGAGTCATCACAGCCCAGAAACTAGACATAAGAGCGAGAAACCCTCCAAGTGAAACCCCGCCTTGTCAATCGGATCTTCCCTGATGAGACCCTAGATGCAAAGGACCAAAGACAATTAACCGTGACATGCCCAACCTGACCTCCTGGCACATAGAATCCATGAGCCTAAGAAGACTAAGTTCGGAGTAATTTATTACAAACAAGTAACAACTGCCACAGTGAACACACAGTCCAAAAGACAATCACGGTGACTTTACTTCCTGATCCTTGGAAGATGGACAGGCTGGAGAAGAGTCCGGGTAAATTAGACTGACCTAATTCTGGCCTGCTAGGGTGAAATACACACATGCTCTAGAACTATCACTCCCAGAGTTTGAGATTTGAACAACTACTTTGCTTATAACTCAAGAAGAGACTGAAAAAACTAAGTACCCTGCCCTCTATGCTGAGAATTTTACCAGTGAATGAGTTATCCGGATGGCTTGTGCTGGGTTTATAATCCTACCCCCTTCAAATATTTGAGAGGTTAGATTAGACGGGATTAAATTCAGAAGGATGCTGGAAGCACACCAAAATGTCTGCTCTCCTTCCTGCCCAATTGGGTCCACTGTAAATAAAACTTGACAGGCTTTCTTAAATCAACATAATCATGTGCAGCACAAGTGCTTTCAGATGCCCAGTAGCTAAACCACATCAGCTTACTTAGCAAGCCTTCTAGCAATAGGTGAAAAAAATAATGGCTCCTGCCAAGACTGCTATGTCCAAGAGAATTGGTGGCCTCAAGTGACTCATTTCAACAAGGCTCCATTTATCTGTGCTGGAAGGTCCAAAGTGGGAAGGCGTTGGGCCTTTAATAACCAAACTCAGGCCTCGGGTTTATTTGTTAAAGCCAGATGCTGTCATTTTGGAAGCAGATGAGAACACAGTTATAATCGATCTGGAATCCTGATGAATTCCAGGTGCACCTTCCAGCAGTCTGGGGAAGTGGGTAGCTCAAAGACCTCAGAGAATTTTTATTATTACTGTCATAGTGAGCTATTCTGCTGCAGAGTCTGCACGGCCTCAGTACTTTTTCCTTGTGATTCCAAACAGGCACACCTTTTTTGACCAACTTTTGGGGACACTTTCTTAAAGGCAATTTCTCAGCTACATCAAAGAATATAGCAAAAAGAAACAGCCTGACTAAGAAAAGTTGAGGAGAGCAAGATCTAGGTAGGCGATCTCAGGGTTCCTAAGGGAAACTGGATTAAATATAGTGTTCTGACTCCAAAGTGGAGGCCAGTTGATGTCCTTAACCAGTAAGTGTAGCTTTATGACCCAGTGGGTTGCTAGCTGTGGCCCATGTCCTTTGAGAGAAAAGAAAAAGTACGACCAGAACCCCAAACAGTGTTCATGGTGTCCAGGCTTCAAGGTCACAGCCTGAGTCCAGCGACCTTTTAGGAATGCCTGCCTATTTTCCAGGCCTGTTTCTCCAGGCTCCTTATGATCTCTGTGCATTTCCTGACATCCTTCCAATCAACCCATCCTTCCAATCTTAGCCTAGACACTGCTAGGCTCAGTTTTTGCTTCTTGTAAACAAGACCCTGAACTAATGTAAATACCAACACAGCAACCTTTACTTTCAAATGTATTCTTTCTTCTCTCTGGTAGACCAAGTGCTCATGAACATATATTGCTAGGTAACTAAGAAAGCATCAATTAGGGAAGATGGCACTCTGTCCTTCTACGTGGCTAAATTAGAAAAAACAGATGACTCCTTGTTCTCACCCTGATCCTCAATTCAGGACCATAAACTTTCACGAGATGTTTCAACATCACAACCAGATGTGTTAACTCCTTTTACTAAAAAAAAAAAAAAAAAAAAACTTTTTAAGGGAAAAGAATTCAAGGAGCATAAGAGATGACTAAAGGTTCAGTCATGTCACAAATGATACTTGGCACAAGTTTACTATCTGTAAACTTATGTTTACAGATTTATGTAATTTATGTAATTACAAAGTTATGTAATTACAAAAAAATTATGTAATTAAAACTTATTTATTATGATAAACATTAGGGTGATATATGTGCTTGCTCAGTGATGTCAGGCTTAGTCCCAAACCTCCAAACCCACTAAAAGCAAGGTCTTGGGTTAATATCCTTCCCACCATCTCACGTGCCTGCTTAGTTAAGTCGGACTTTGGGATCCCATACACCGTAGCCCGCCAGGCTCCTCTGTCCATGGGATTTCCCAGGCAAGAATACTGTAGTGAATTGCCATTTCCTCCTCCAGGGGATCTTCCCAACCCAGGGATCAAACCCACTTCTCCTGCATCTCTTGCATTAGCAGATGGATTCTCTACCACTGAACCACCAGGGAAACCCTTCTCACCGTCAGATACCATTAAACTGGAAGTGCTATTTTCCTAAAATATATACTTCAGATATTGTAAGACAAGCCATAAGATTTCACTGCAAAAACACAGAAAATCACACTTGCTTGGATTTTGAATATTAACTGAAATATGAGAAATTAATGTAATCACATGTTAAAATCTGTCAAAAGCTAAAAGATACTTTCTTTTCATTTATGTTTGAATTAATTAGTGGTAGTGAAATAGGAGAGAATGGATTTGTTGGCTCAAGAAGCAGAGAGGAAAAGAACTGTGCTACATACTTAAAATGTGTAGTCTTTAAATATCCTCTCAGCATCTGGTGCCACATTGCAGCAGTACGCTCAGCTATGTTCTAACAGTGATCCAAGCCCAGAGGGTCTGACACTCTAATGCACATTACTTTATCTTCAAAAATAGATATCAATATCTGATGTTGAAGCCCACCAGTCTGCAACTGGTGGGTTAATCCCTTCATTTTTCTTTAAGGAGACGAATGGAATCCCACTTACTAAATGAGATAAAAGCATGAAAAACAATCTTCTTGAGGGTAAAGACCCTGCCATGGTCCTCCTCCCGAGGATTCTGGTGGCTGGCTGTGTGTTCTCTCTGCTATAGCTCAATAAGCATTTCTCATTGACCAAGATTCTACCTGCACTGGGAATCTGAGACCATAAGGACAACTTTTCCTAATCAGGAACAACTGCCTCCCAAACCTCCCTAAACCCAAGATTTCACTGACATTTTGCTAAAATGATTAACGAATGTACTGTTCACTGTGACATATATGGGGGGAAAAAATCCCCTCACATAAAGATAGGAGCAAAAGAGAAAAGAAATTCAGAAGATACTGACCTGTGGGTGGCATTGTATTTTTTTAAAACAAAGATCAACATAAACTAACATAAATGTTCAAACCTGAGATTGAACAGATAAATAAGTAGATGCTCTTCTCACCTACCCCTAAGAATGTAGTTTCTGGTTATTAGGATAATCCTTCTCCTGGCCTGTCTACATGAACACCACAGCTTGAGGTCAGCGCAAGCCAAGAGCACACACAGAACCAGCACTGTCCTTGTCCCCACTCCCATGTGACATGGTTTGTTTTCTCTGAGAAGCAACTGCTGGCCCAAGGAGACATCAGAATTTAAACACCCACGATCGTTCATAAGCAATTACACAAATGAGGGAAAGCTGAGTTAAAGCTCTACAAATTCAAAGTCAAAACTTAGTTCTCTGTACTACTAACCAGCTATAAGATTTAGGATTACTTTTTGTTTTTCTCAACTGAGTACACATAACGCCCTAAATGGCTAAACCATATACAATTCTGATACCAGACAGTTAAAACTCAATTCTGTAAGTCTTTTGTATTATGTGTAAGAAAGGCACTCTACCTTATCTAAGAGAAAACAAATTTAACACTCATCTCATGATTTGCTGGTTTCAATAAATACTGACTCTATACAATTATAATTTCAAGGCATAATTTGATCTGCAGTATAATCAGTTGCTTGTTAATATTAGAACAGTTATATCTACATTGCAGGCAGATTCTTTACCAGCTGAGTCACAAGGGAAGCCCAAGAATACTGGAGTGGGTAGCCTATCCCTTCTCCAGGGGATCTTCCCAACCCAGGAATCGAACCAGGGTCTCCTGCATTGCAGGCAGATTCTTTACCAACTGAGCTGTTCAGGGAAGCCCAAGGAAGCCCACTGACAACTGTATAGTGAGTGCTTCCAGCGTGGAAAAGACTTCAGCATGTGATATGATCTAATGATAAAGATTTTCAAGTTCTATTAGCTTCACATGCTGTTTTACTTTCATTTTAGACCCATCCACCCACATAGCTCCTTATTTATAAATACATGTTTTACATCCTGTTTATGACATAATAAAAACATTCACAGACAAGCACTCACACATTCTTATCTCTCAAGACTCTGTGTGTTTTATGGGGCAGGGTGCTCGGGGCTGGTACACTGGGATGACCCAGAGGGATGGGATGGGGAAGGAGGTGGGAGGGGGTTCAGGATGGGGAATGCATGTACACCCGTGGCTGATTCATGTCAATGTATGGCAGAGCCACTACAGTGTTGCAGAGTAATTAGCCTCCAATTAAAACGAATAAATTTATTTTTTAAAAAAAGAGACTCTATATGTTTTGGAAGCCAGTATATGAATTTAAAGATTTACTACTATTCTTCATCATTTTCTTAGAACCCAGATATTTTTTTTACTACTAAGGCTGAATACAGAAAAAGACAGTATTAGGTTCTGTCCATGACTGGAATTAGCAAAATGGATAATATAAAAATCTAAAGGCAGTGACAGCAGGGGAGGAAGGCCATGTAAATAGAGAGGCAGGAGGACCGTTTTCCCTGTTGACAGAAGCATCTTTGAAGCTCGCCAGCCCATGAAGAGGATTGTGTGTCAGTCATTAGTATACCTGTCAGCTGCGGTAGTGAATCCAATTAAGGGAGCAGAGCGGGAGCACGGGCTCCTAGGTCCTGTCTCAGGATACTGATACACAACCAGGTCCAACCATCACCCAAAACAGAAGTTCAAAATCAGGAGCACCAAATCTTAACTCCAGCTCTTCTGCTTGTCTGACCATGGGGCCATGGGCAAACGATATATTTGAAATTTTATTCTCCTATGACATGGAGATATTAACACTAGTCTATAAGAACCAAACAATTTCATGTTGTATCTGACAAGCCGCCAGCACACAGTAGGTCCTCAATAAATACTCCGAATAGTTGTGTTCTACTCTAGATGGTCCCAGGAGAGACGAGAGAGAGTTTGGAAGTCCCTCTGAGATCTGGATTTTTCATTCAGCTTGGCTCTTAAAGCAGAAGCATCTGAAATCAGATGGCATTACCAGAATAAAAGGCACACCTTGGCTGATGCTCCTATTTTTATAACCTGGGGCTCCAAGTGTCCATTACTTTTGTCACGTCCCACCTCAAAGTAGCCTCAGATGTTAGACACATACATGGGAGTTGGCAGGCACCCCTCTTGGCTATAGAATGCTGCATGCCACCACCAAAGGAAACTGGCTATAATTTCAGTTGTGATGTCTTGATATTTTGGTTCAGAATCCCTGGTCACATTATCTGTGTGTAATTGTTTCTTCATTTGTAGTCATTTAGTTTCCATTTCAAACATGCATGTCCATTGGTTTATCGTTTTCATGTGACAGGACTGCTTGATTAAGATTACAAACTGCTAAAAATCAGTGTCTGTATTTATTTGATCAGTTCCTCATAGCATCTAGCAAAGCAGGGATCATACATATGATTTGAGGAAAGTAACTATGATGAAAGAGCTCATAAAATGTACAAGGTGGATGCTCAAGTAACAACCATAATGAAAACCACATACGTTTAACAAAACCAGTTTTCAGATTTGGCTATTTCATATTCTCCATAGGAAAAGCAGTGCTACAAAGAGTTTTTAACTCTTCTTGGAAATGGGACAGCCAAGAAAGCTTAATGCTTCCATTTAAGATATTTAGACTTCTCCCTGAGTGACATTTGAGAAAATTAACAATTATATCTTTGGGCCCTAGAATAAATAAAAAGTAAACCATGGTGGTGGACATTAACTAGATTTATTGCTGTGATCATTTTGCAATATATATAAATATCAAATATGTCAATTCTATTTCAATAACACGCACACACACACAAAAGGTAAATCATTCTGTTCAAAGATGTCCAAACATAAGGTGCTTATGTGAACATACTTTTTAAGATGAGAATATCCTACCTCCTTAAAGTTGTCAAATGCTGATAAAATGATTTCATGCCCACCTCTGACAAGACAAACGGCTGCCAACAGCTCTAAGACAAGGGCTTTTGTTCTGTCAAAACAAGAAGGAAAAAACTCACAAATCAGTGAAAGTGAATGAACGATGAGTCAGCTGTTCCTTCCAAGATGAATATGATAATAAATATTTGCCAGTGTATTTTTTTAAATGTTTACTAATTAAGGCACAGTTATATTAAAAACACATACATTTTAAAACTTTTACGATCTTCTACACATGTGTCTTCTCTGGGGTAGCAAGTTTGCAAGGCATATTTCCCACTCCCAGGATTACAAGTTACTTATAAATGAAAATTAATTCTGAGATGATTAAGTCTTTCTGTTCTATCATCAACTGACTCCGTGTAATATGGTCGAAAAAGTATTTTTTAATGAGTTAAAGAAGATAGGAAACACAGAATTTTCAGTAAAATCACCCATTGGATAAATATTTTCTCTGGTTCTGGAGTTAAAGATATAATAACATTTGCTGAAAAAGTTCAAAATCAACCGAATCAATGTCCTATTAATACACTGCAAATCTGCTAATTTGCAGTGGCTCCATACAAATCTTCCATGATAATGCAAGTTTCCAAAACTACTTCTTTCCATACAGGATCTGAAAGGAGCTGGCTTACAGCTGTGCTAATACAGGAATATTTTCTCTGACTCAAGAAAATAAAACTTCATCTAAAATATTTTTAGAAGGAGAACCTTAGAGATACAATCTAAGTTTTCAAACACAATGTCAAGGACAGCATCACTGCTTCAGAGTATGATTACTTCAGTATTTCATCTTTTTTCTGGAATAAAAGCTATTGCCAACCTCTAAACAAAGACCATTCTGAAAACCCACAGTATCAATTGTCTTAAGAAAAATGAATAATGACTTCCCTCAGTGTCAGATAGAGAGACAAAGAAGCATGACTACTTGGGATTCTAGTAAACTTAAGGAAGCAAGCACAAAGTTGCAGAGGCGTTCATCAGGGGAAGTATGAAATAATAATATTCAACATTTAAATAGGATTTACAGTTTGCATTGCATTTTCAATCACAAAGGCTGTAACTTCTAATCACATTTTTTAGCTGAATTAACAGTTTTCAGATGTGCAATCTTGTCAGAGAGATCTGATAAAAGGGAGTAACAGTGTGAAACTAGACATGCATTAGAACAGAAAAGGCATTATACTAACTAAAATAAATTGATGAAGACAGGCTTTTGGAGGTAATCTGTGAAATGAATAGTATATGGCACTTGCCTTTATAGGAAAGGGAACATGAAAAGAAACCTGCATGCAGTTATTTTTGTTTTGTGGTGTTTTCTGTTTGGTTTGGTAATAAAAGTTACATGTGAAAAGGTTGCAAATGAAGTGTGGACAAGCAGTAGTAGTTGTAGTGAGCTTTCAGCACCAAGTGGTGTGGCTAGGGCTGAATCAAGACTCTCCTGGATCCAATCCTGACAACCTGGCAGCTTCATGCTCTTCACCAAGTTTTGCTAAATTTGCAAGGATGCTGAGAACCAGGCCTCAAGAGGAATGAAAGCTTGAAGAGAAGGGCCAGAGTTGTCACCAGTTTCTCAACTCCACCACATGTAAAACTGTAATGTTGATGAAAAGAAAATTCTACTTAGCCGAGGAGTCTACTGGCAATCCAAATTCAAAAAATCACTCTTGAAAGTTTCCAAACTCTAATTTGATTCTTGACGAGCTGTCTGCTGTCCCTAGTTTGATTAAGATTTGAATATTATGAACCCAGCTTACCTTGGATTCTTGTTGTTCAAGCTTAGTGCAATCTCATTGACAGCATGTGGGTGAGACATGACCATGTTGAAACCATACTGAAACGGGTATGGAAAAAACAAAGCATTAGGAGTTGAGAGAACTGTCAATGTTGATTAAAAAGCAAAAACCTGAAGTTTCTATCTAATGTAATTTTATATCATCATAAGTACACTTATGTCTCTAGCACAGTGTCTGCACACATTTCTCTATTTCAGGAATGATGCTATTATCGAGGTACTATATTCCCATTCTCTATGAATAAACTATATGTGTCTCTATCAAAATGATGAAAAGGCTCCAGGCCAGTGATCTCAATCCTGCTATTTGGCAAAATCACCTGGAAAAGTCAACAAAACAAAACACCAGCTCTCCGGGACTCACTCCAGGTCAATTTATTCTGAATCTCAAGGATGGGGCCCTGGCATGTGAATTTCTTTGAGCTGACTTCACTACACTGCAGGGTTGACAACCACCACTTCTAATCCCTTCTCTATCAGCAATGGCTCTTAGGACCCAGAGCCTAGGGAAAACCTGCTTTGCTCTGAGGCATGTTACCTCGTCCTTCTATAAAATGAACAAAGCTCAGTAAAAGGATCAAGAATCATTCTCAATTCTGCCAAGCTGAGGAATTATTCCTTTTTCTGCAAACTCTCAGCTCATGACCTTATTTCCAATTACACCCAGAAAACATAAGCAATTAGGAAAAAAACTTCCAAAAGCTCCCACCACCGCATCAATACACCCACACAGATCTGTGGCTCCCCTCCTTACTTCTTTCCAAAGATGAAGTCTCCATGCGCCCGTCTAAGGCCCTTCGCCGACTCGAGCTCTTGATTCCAATCCCTCTCACTACTCAAGAACATTATCAGTCATGTCTGACTCTTTGTGACCCCATGGACTATAGCCCACCAGGCTCCTCTGTCCATGAAATTCTCCAGGCAAGAGTACTGAAGTGGGTTGCCATGCCCTGCTCCAGGGGATTACCCCGACCCAGGGATCAAATCCAGGTCTCCTGCACTGCAAGTGGATTCTTTACCATCTGAGCCACCAGGGAAGACCGAAGAACATCATATGCTCCAGCAATTGTCCCATTCCCCTATCATTATTTTTCTCTCTGACTCATTACCATTAGCATAAAAAACATGATGCAAATTCTTTTATCTTAAACAACAAAAACAGAATCTCTCTGGACCCTACAACCTATGTCCAGCCACTGTCTCATTTTTCTGCTGTTCTTTTACAGCAAAATTCTAAATCACTCATGGTCTCCAATTCCTCTCCTCCTATTCTCTCTCAACACCATGTCCATCAGGCATTGCATCCCCGCCATTCCAACGAAACTGTATCAAGATGATCCAAGACCTGCACTTTGCTAGAGCCCATGCCATAAGTTCATCTTACAACACTCAGCAGCAGCACTGGGCACAGCCAACCACTCTCTCTCCTGGACCTGGCTCCTACTTCTCAGCTGCTTCCCTGTCAGACTAGCTAGTATTCCCTCATCTCTCTGACTTTAAACAGGGTGCCCAAAGTTATTTGAGACTCAGCTCATTCTTTGCTTCTCTGTCTATCCCTGCTGATCTCTTTCACTCCCCCGTCTTTATAGGCCATCTACTGACTCTCAAACTTGTAGCTCCAGCCCAGACCTCCAGACCCTGAACTCCCGACTGGCATTTCTGACCACCTATTTAAGATCCCTATTTAGATGTACTTTGGCCACCTCATGCGAAGAGTTGACTCATTGGAAAAGACTCTAATGCTGGGAGGGATTGGGGGCAAGAGGAGAAGGGGACGACAGAGGATGAGATGGCGGGATGGCATCACTGACTCGATGGACGTGAGTCTCAGTGAACTCTGGGAGTTGATGATGGACAGGGAGGCCTGGTGTGCTGCGATTCATGGGGTCGCAAAGAGTCGAACACAACTGAGCGACTGATCTGATCTGATCTGATTTAGATGTCTATGGACATCTCACAGTTAACATCTCTCCAACTGGAATACTAATAAGGTCTCCCAAATCTGCTCATCCTGGAGCCTTCCACAGCTTAGTAGACGGCAACTCCATCTCAGAGGTGCCCAGGACAAACCGCTACGAGCTGTCCTTGACGCCTCACCACATCCCCACTGCTACTGTCCTTACCACCGAAACAAAACCAGAGCCTGGCCACCTCTCATCACCTCTGCTGCTATTACCTTGGTTCATGCCACCATCAACACTCACCTAAACTAATGCAACAGCCTTCTAAAAGGTCTACCTCCTTTTGTCTTTGCCCCCTGGAGTCAATCCTAACAAAGAAGCCAGATGGATCATGCTAAATTCCAGTGACAGATCAAGTCACACTTTTCCTCAGAATGCTTCAGCAGCATTCCAGTGAGCATGAAGCCAGTGTCCTTTCAGTGACTTAAAGCCCTACATAATCAGGACCCCTCTGTAACTTCAGATTTCGCCTTCTGCTCCTCTCTACTTACTCATTCTGATCCAGCCAAACTGACCTGAGCACACCAGACCTATTCCTACCTCAGCAACTTTTGCACTTGCCCTTCTCTCTGACTATAATTTTCTTTCTTAAATATTCCTTACCTTGTTCCCTTATTCTAGTTGTTACATAAATGTTACCTTCTCCGTGACACTTTTCTGGCTAGCCTATTTAAAAATGAACTTGCATTTTTGGCACTTATTCTTATTTCTTGATTATTTTTTCTACAGGACTTAGTTCTCTGGAGCCAGTCTTCCTCAGTTCAAAGCCAAGTTCACCACTTATAGCCATACTTAACTTCTCTGTGTTTCAGTTTCCTCCCTCATGGGAGAGTAATATTACTAATCTCACAGGACTCTTTTGAGGCTTAAATTAAGTAATAGGTTTTAAAGTTCTAGACTGTAGGAAGCACTGTGTAAGTGTCAGCTTTTATTTCATCACTAATATTATCTGGAGTGCTGTATATAGTTCACCGATTGTCTATCACCATCTCCCCCCAATAGAAAGTAAGTTCCCTGAGGTATTTATTTTTTTGCTGCTGTGTTCCCTACACCTAGAATAGGATCTATTGGGCAATGCTCAAAAAAATTAATTGACTGAGAGAATAAATGCATGTTTCCCTTCTTAAATTTAATCTGGCAAGTTTATGTTGGGTTTGAACTCTAATACTGATCTGTGTATTTACCATCGGTTTCTATTTGGATCCATCTATAGAATCTGTGTCAGTGGAGATAAAATCCTATTTTCTTATTTGAACCATGTCTAAATTCTCAGCCATGGTTTGATTTTATACTTTTGACCCTTCAGCTCACCGTAGATACTCCAGGCTCTAATTCCCACTCTGTCATTAGGATTAATCCCACATACTGTAATTAGTAACTCCCAGTGATTCTCAGAGTGAAGACAGTCTGTATCAGTCATCTAAGGAGGACTCTGCTCTTCTACCAAGCATCCTCTCAGTGCTTCTCATGAAGATGAGGAACCACAGGGTCCAACACAGTAATTATAATCCCTTGCCTGTCCTCACATAACTCTTTGAGGAGCAATGACCTACGCAGTGTGTGAGATTACTCATTCCCAGGTTCCAAAGTTGTTATTATTGCCCCAGACCAGTGGCTTACTCTGTCTCTAATAGTCAAAAACACTTACCAAGTAATCTAGATAAGCTTACCACTGGAGGAGGAAAATGTCTTCCCTTTAAATGCATTACACATCAGAAATGCTAACTAAAAGGGCAATGAATTATGAGCAGTAGAAGGAACCAGACCTTTCTTCTCTAAAATATTTCATTAAATCCTGATATTTACTTCAAATAGAAATACAAAGATACCAAAGAGAACAAGATTGAGTCTGATGATTTCAGATTTTAAGGATTATAAACAGAAACATACCTGATAATTCATGATGGCACGTAAACACATGATACAGACATGCACGTCATCTTTCTTACTCACTAATCTTGAATTTTTCAGGGTTCTTCTGCTTGGCAAAGTATTGTATCTACAAATAAAAAGGGAAACTTCTATAAAACTAAGGATTACTTTCTTAGCATGGGCAGATGCACTTTAAAAATGGACACGGTTCTCTATCTGTACCTACACCTAAATGAAGATTGCAGGTCAAACCACCACTAACGAACCCATCACCACAAGCATCCCATCACCACAAAACTGTTTCCACAGGCTGTGAGGCCTAGACAATTCTGTGCAGTTGTTATCATCTTGTCAGGCCATATACCCGTGGACAGTGATGCTGAACTCACAGCATATAACAAATCAGACTGTACGTGAGACTCATCGACAAGCCAGGCTCTAATGTGCAGACCAAGCTAGATTTGCACACATGACATGCATGCGGATTACATATGTGAACAAGTGAAGGGGTAAAACCCAGCTTATACAGAGATCTCCTATCATCTGACCCAATTTTAACTGTATTTTCCCATCATTGCTTTCAAGAGTCCCTGTTTCAGAGTTTAAGCCTAGGCAAGATCATACAGCTGTCATATCAGCCTGTGATACTGAATTTTGATGTGCAAAACCTAAACAATATGCGCATGCCTCCACACCCACACCCAAACTCCGGTCTAGCAGCTAAAACTGAGACAGAAATGTGGTGACAGTTCAAACGGTTAGGATGTTACAACGTCAGGGTTCATTCTGGAGACCCTATATTACCAGGCCTTAGTTCTCCCTTCTGTAGATTTATCAGAGTATACAAGGCATAGAGAGTGACAGTGTAAGATGGGGAAAGCAGACAGATGACAGTTCTAAGGGTTTCATTATGAGCCTTAAATGACAGCTTCAGAGGAAAAACAGGTAAGTTTTCTCTGCAACTCCAAGCCTGAAACGAAAGCAAGTTTCAAAAGCTGTCAACTACTTTCCGAGAGTCAATGACAGAAATGCTCCACAAAAGAGGCTAGAGACCTTCACTCTCCTTGAATTAAGCTAGTTAAAAATTTTTAAGGAAGCCATGATTAATATTAACCGCTTTCAGAAGTCTCACAGGTGCGGACTAAGAGTTGAAAACTGAATTGACAGGTTTGTCTCCAACAGCTCAGCTGAGCAGAACTTTGACATTTTCTATTCAAAAACTATCAAACAGGAAAAAAAGATGATTCGTTTACATAAGCCTACTAATGAGCCAAAGAAATTTTTGAAAAGCACCCCAGTAAGTCACTTGCATCAACATACCTGACTGTGCAAAATCTGGTTTGCTCATGCTACTTTTAAAGAATGGTTTTTCTAAGGACTGTCTGCTTTCCTCACCCTGGAAAACAACAGTTCAGCAATGGAAGATAGCCTAATTCAGTTTTGAATGCAAAAACAATGTTCAGATTTTGCTGTTAGTAAGCCTAATTTCAGCTTCTAAAATACACTTTTAAAAGGTGCTGCACTCTGTCATAACTCCAGCCCAAGGTCTCACAGAATCTGGGGCTGCTTCAAACAACCACATGACTAGTCTGACCCAAGAATCTGTAGTCTTTTTAGTCTAAACCCAAAGTTCTCTCCCTTCCTCTGCCCTTCTGAATTTATTTTAACCTCAGGTTTCTATTTCGTTAGTGGAATCACTTGTCTGTTTTATATTAGAGAGATAGTTATTTCTAATAAAGCAGTGGCTATTAGTGTAAAACAAAGAAATCTAAGTTTTAAAAAAGAAAAGGTGTTATGAAGGGAATGAATCATCCTTTGCTAAATTATATTTAAATGCAGAAGTGACTGCAGAAGATAGATTGACCAAAGCCAACTATTCTTTAAGGCACATGGGACAGGTCATTCACACAGGCACATATTTCCGCATCACTTCCAAATAAAGTTTAATGATTCCAGCAAGCAGACCAAACTTACACATTTAATGGTACTTCCTAGGCGTAAAGTAACAGAGCAGGTTCCTCCCTTTTATTTATTAATCCATAACATCAGCTATACCGTAATAAGACTTTCTAAGAAGGAGACATTGTCCTTACTAACATTATTTGCAGAAACCAGTAAACATTGATTATAATATCCTACTTACTAAACATTAACACAAAAGACTTGTATTTGTTGTAGTATGTGGTTAATCTCAAATACATTTTCTGAATCAACATTTGAAATGTATTTAATATGAAAAAGCACATGGATACTTACCAATATTCAAGGAGTTTAGAAAGCATACAAAGATGTCAATAAGTAAAATCGATATAGTTAAAATAAGTAAAAATTTATTAATGTTATTCTGTGCTTAAAAAAAGTTGAACTTTTTTCCTAAGGTGAACGATAGTTAATATAAAATTAATTTTTCTCTGATTTTTTATTTATATAAAAACAGAATTAAAGGCAACATTTGAACTTGTGTTAAAACACCACCATAACCAGTAACAACAACCAACCATAGTATTGACCGTTTAAGGAGACCTATGATATTATTTACATCAACCTTTCCTGATACCGATGAGAAAAATGATGACCCAAGATGTTACATCTACAGAGCAAGTAGACATTAAGAGATGAGACCAGACCCCCAAGTCTCCTCCCTGGAATTCAGGGCAGTCACTTTCTACAGGTTGCTTCTCAACCTGACTCATCCATCAAGTGATCACATGAAAAAGCTACTGCCCACAGCCATATGTGCTAATGAATTCCCTGTCAGAGGTTCCTATTCTGTCATCCCAACAGAGAATAGAGTTTTCTGTCCTGGCTCTTAAAAGATATCTTTACCCTATCCCTCCAATAATTATGCCACCATACAGAATTAAGGCTTAGGTGGCTAAGAAGAGCAGTATCTGAGCATTTTCAGAACACAGTGGCTGATCCACTCTGTAAGCAAAGTTTTCTTTTTAAATCTTTATCCTCAATCACTTACGAGGCAAGGAAGGATTTTTTTTTTAACTTAGTAATAAATTTTCTCTGTATTTTGGAATTCTCATTCAAAAAAAATTCTCCCCTATTAAGTAAAGGCACACCTGATAAACGTCACAACTCTACCTCAGCAGAAATTAAGTATTTGCAAACAACCAAGAATCACTTTAAGTCCCCAAGGCTAGATTCTAGGGACTGTGTCATGGGTCAGCATGTACATTAACCTACTCTTCAGCATGCACATTTTGTAGAATTTGACCATTTATGTCATGAGATATTTATTTGCTTTAATTATCACCTGAGTAATTTTCCACCTTTTACCTTTTTGAACATGTTTTAAAGCCAGCTCCAATGGACAATATTAATACTCTCCAAAGAACACATCCACGTGGAGCTGGTTTTAATAGATCCCCAAGTTGGCTCTAAAACACCAAAAGAATTAGCACTAACAATTTACTACATGTGAACTTTCTACAAGCACTCCCAGATTGAATAAGCAACCTTAAAGGACTGGCCTCTGGTGCTCTATCAACCACAGGAAATTAAGCCAAACCTTGTGTTTAAGGCTTAAAATTGGTTTTCCCAAGCAACTATTGTTTATGCTAAACTCTATAAAATGCTAAGGGAAAATGAAAGATCAAGATGTTGCTTCAGCCACCATCTAGTTTAGGAAGCAAGAGATTTTACGGATAGCCTCTGTGTTAAGATGTTCTCTGTTCACACCTCAGCCCATCCCTTCTGCTGCATGCACGTTCTAACGTGTAAAATGAACTCAATAAGCATACACACACCTGCACTTCACAGTACGCTGAGGTGATAATAGGCACACCTCAAACGAGAGCACTTTCTCGCAAATCATGATCCTGAAAACCCTCATACAACCTTTTCTCAATCAAGCCATATTTGACCAAGTTAATACAGACCGAATCATGGTAACTGTCTTTAGGCATATGAACGTTGTTTGAATGAGGCTCTAATTCAAGAAGTATAAAAGGAAAGGAAAATTGTGGGGTAAGTATCAGAAGGTGACATGCAATGAACATAACTGAACATGAAATGTTACTAATGCAGATGTTTTTTAAATTTATTTCTAATTGGTGGATAATTGCCCTACAGTGTTGTATTGGTTTCTGCCACACAATAGTGTGAATCAGCTATATATATACACACATCCCCTCCCTCCCCCCATCCCACCCCTCTAGGTTGTCACAGAGCACTGAACTGAACTCCCTGTGTTATACAGCAGCCTCCCACTAGTTATCTATTTTACACAAGGGAGTGTGTCTATCTCAATGCTACTCTCTCAATTGTCCTCTCCTCTCCTTTCCCCATTATGTACACAAGTCCACTCCCTATGTCTGTGTCTCTATTCCTGCCCTGTAAATAGGTTCATCAGAAACAGTTTTCTAGATTCCATATGTATGTGTCTAACACAGATTTCGGAGAAGGCGATGGCACCCCACTCCAGCACTCTTGCCTAGAAAATCCCATGGACGGAGGAGCCTGGTAGGCTGCAGTCCATGGGGTCGCGAAGAGTCAGACACGACTGAGCGACTTCACTTTCACTTTTCACTTTCATGCATTGGAGAAGGAAATGGCAACCCACTCCAGTGTTCTTGCCTGGAGAATCCCAGGGACAGGGGAGCCTGGTGGGCTGCCGTCTCTGGGGTCACACAGAGTCGGACACAACTGAAGGGACTTAGCAGCAACACAGATTTAAAACACACCATCTCACAAATCTGAATAACAGAATCACAAGACACTTCCATTCATCTTTATCTATATTTAAAATTTTCTACAATGGATGTACAGTATTCTCCAAATAAAGAAAAAGTTGCACCAAAAAAAACCTCTCGCAGATGGTCTAGGTTTACATTCATCTGAAGACAGAAGGCTAACTAGATCATAAGATGCTAACACTTTCCCTACTTTAATCATCCCACGGAAGAATATTTCCCAAAGGCCTCTTGAGTGGAGAGCTGGTCTGTAAACAGACAGCCAAGCTGAGGGTTTCTGTGAAGAGGCTAAATTCTACCACAACACATGCAGCAAAAGACCCAAGTATCATCAGAATAGCTAAGCTTTGCAAATCCTATTTCCTGGTCCGACACACACCCACCTGGATGCCAATAAGAACAGAATGCCATGATTAAGTTTCCAGAGAAAACTGATGAGGGTGATTGATTAGAGCCACACACCTCTACCAAGCATATGAGTCACACAGATTCACTTAGGTAGGGCTGGAAGATCACAGCAAGAATCTATCACCAATTAAAAATGCAAGCAACTCACATGAAATTAGTCATCACAGTGAAACACTGCATGCACGAGGTGCTCCTGCCTGGTCAGGTTAACACAAGGAAATATGATGCAATGTATTATCTTTAAAAGGGTAGATAAGGGCACATCCGGTTCTATGCCACAGCCCTTGAGGCTAACCTATCTGCATCTTTCACAAACACTGATCATCCCACTTTGGCTATTTGAATAAACTTTCCACAAAGACCTAAGTTTTATAAGGATGACATCACTGCCTCAGTAGAAGATATGGGTGCTTCTGTGGAAAACTAATATCCTTGGCATGTGCTTCGTTACAGAATTACATATAGCAAAACAAGTACTACGATATTTTCTTCATGGAGTTATTATGAAACATATAAAACGGGGCCACGTTGGAGACTGCCCCAGTGCATTGTGATTTATGAAAAAGGCCCCAGTGGGAGGCAGTACTAGCTTCCCTATGGTCTCCTATGGATAACTGAGGCAGATAAGCTCAAGTCTTGCCCCATGTAATATCTTGAATGACTCTAGATTTTTTCAGCAGTAAATGGTACATGTTCCCTTAACTGAGATTTGAAATCGGCTTCCTCATTGCTGCTGCTGCTGCTAAGTTGCTTCAGTTGTGTCCGACTCTGTGCAACCCCATAGATGGCAGGCCACCAGGCTCCCCTGTCCCTGGGACTCACTAGTAGCTCCCAAACCTCAAGGTACATCCAGCTTAATGTAGGAGGAGGAAGAGAAAGCAGAAGGAAGAAAGCTGGCAGCTCCATTCTGCCCCTCCTCCACTGCCTACCAGGCAGGTGGTTTACACTCTGATTATGGGAACTAATGGTTTTTGAGGCTACTGTGGATCTAGAGAAAGAGGAAGGGGAAACAGCACAAGTTAAAATGTCACAAAGCTAGCTATTCTTACTGAGATTCAGTTGTTTTTCCTAAATCGATGTTTCCCAGATTGCTACAAGACTTTACTCTCTAGAGTTCTGAAAAAGTTGACTCTGGCTTATTTTGCTGGTTTTCTCATTGCTTTCATGGGTCCTGTACTTCACCATTTTCACTGACATCTCATAACATTTAGAGAATCCTGAGAGCCTATTCATTCTGAATACATGTAACAAGTCCTTCAAGTTCAAAGGAACAGTCAAATAAGATTCTGCAAGAATTACATTTCTCTGGTGACTTGGAGCTGGTTCTCTAAGACGTCAGGATCAGAGAACTATCGAATGGAAAAACAAGGGCATTCCATATGTATAGAGGGGCTGTGACCCAATGCCTAGACCATGAGGTTAGGGGACTAAATGCCTTCCTGACTACTCTTCCTCCTCCAGACAGGCAAGCAAGAGTTTTGAGATTCTAGGTCTGTGGACATGAAAGAGGGGTTTTCCAGAGGCAGAAAACAACCCCAAGCCCAACTTTTGGAGCTCCTGTCCTTTGTAGAAAAGATAATGGAGAAGGGATATTTAGAGCTGTTTTTTGAGGTCTCAAGAATTTTAAGGAAATCCTGCTTTTTGAGAGGTCATTCTGACAAGACCACCACCAAATTTCTCCAGCACTCTTCTCCATCGACTGTGAGAATTGCCTGCTCTCTTGTCAAGCACTGAACGAAAACTAAACATTATCCTCACATTAAAAGATAGTAAGACACTATCTTGGAAGAACCGCCAGTAATATTCACCAAGTTCTATGTGTGTGGAGAGAAACATGTGCCCAAACTGATTTAAGATCAAAACAAAAGAAAAATAACTAATACAATTATGTAAAGTTTAAAAATAAAATAAAATTAAAAAAAAAAGAAAAATGACTCTAACCGACTGTATTAATTTATGCACCAATGCTTTATAAGTTACATGAAATAATAATAAATGTGGAAGTTACAGTCAATGCTAGTAGGAGTAAAACGCATAAAAAATTTAAGCAACTGTCACAAATAAATATCTTTTAAGAAACCTATACAATGTGCCCTGTTTAGTACTATACTGACAGCTGTGCCGCCTACTTCACACGTGGCAATCCATCTGTGCAGGAGCTGGTAGTGAGCACGTTGATTCACACAGCACTGGTAGCAGGTGCTATGCAGAAGAAGCTATCTCTGCTTTGAAAGACTGTTAGAATGACTGATGAGCGAGAGCCAACAGTTGATTTCTAATAAATGACAAGGCAACTCAAACCTCGATTTCTAAGTCCAGAAAGCAAAAAGAATGTCAAGGTCAGCAGACAAAACCTGGGGAAGTAGCTCTCTTGAATCTACTTGACCACAGAGTAGATACACAGGAATTTCTATTACCAAGTATGTATTCAAGCCTGAACTATATACAGCGTTCACTAGAGTTCTGGTTATAACCATGTCTTGCTGCCCTTAAACCACAACTCACTGTTCAGTTCAGTTCAGTTGCTCAGTAGTGCCTGACTCTTTGCGACACCATGAATCACAGCATGCTAGGCCTCCCTGTCCATCACTAACTCCCGGAATTCACTCAAACTCATGTCTATCGAGTCGGAAATGCCATCCAGCCATCTCATCCTCTGTCGTTCCCTTCTCCTCCTGCCCCCACTCCCTCCCAGCATCAGGGTCTTTTCAAACGAGTCAGCTGTTCGCATGAGGTGGCCAAAGTATTGGAATTTAAGCTTTAGCATCAGTCCTTCCAAAGAACACCCAGGACTGAACTCCTTTAGGATGGACTGGTTGGATCTCCTTGCATTCCAATGGACTCTCAAGAGTCTTCTCCAACACCACAGTTCAAAAGCATCAATTCTTTGGCGTTCAGCTTTCTTCACAGTCCAACTCTCACATCCATACATGACTGCTGGAAAAACCATAGCCTTGACTATATGGACCTTTGTTGGCAAAGTAATGTCTCTGCTTTTGAATATGCTATCTAGGTTGGTCATAACTTTCCTTCCAAGGAGTAAGCATCTTTTAATTTCATGGCTGAAATCACCAGTGATTTTGGAGCCACAAAAAATAAAGTCAGCCACTGTTTCTACCGTTTTCCCATCTATTTCCCATGAAGCGATGGGACCAGATGCCATGATCTTCATTTTCTGAATGTTGAGCTTTAAGCCAACTTTTCACTATCCTCTTTCACTTTCATCAAGAGGTTTTTTAGTTCCTCTTCACTTTCTGCCATAAGGGTGGTGTCATCTGCATATCTGAGGTTATTGATATTTCTCCATGCAATCTTGATTCCAGCTTGTGCTTCCTCCAGCCCAGTGTTTCTCATGATGTCCTCTGCATATAAGTTAAATAAGCAGGGTAACAATATACAGCCTTGACGTACTCCTTTTCCTATTTGGAACCAGTCTGTTGTTCCATGTCCAGTTCTAACTGCTGCTTCCTGACCTGTATACAGGTTTCTCAAGAGGCAGGTCAGGTGGTCTGGTATTCCCATCTCTTGAAGAATTTTCCCCAGTTTATTGTGATCCACACAGTCAAAGGCTTTGGCATAGTCAATAAAGCAGAAATAGATGTTTTTCTGGAACTCTTGCTTTTTCGATGATCCAGCGGATGTTGGCAATTTGGTCTCTGGTTCCTCTGGCTTTTCTAAACCCAGCTTGAACATCTGGTATTTCAGGGTTCACGAATTGCTGAAGCCTGGCTTGGAGAATTTTAAGCATTACTTTACTAGCATGTAAGATGAGTGCAACTGTGTTCTTTGGCATTGCCTTTCTTTGGGATTGGAATGAAAACTGACCTTTTCCAGTCCTGTGGCCACTGCTCAGTTTTCCAAATTTGCTGGCATGTTGAGTGCAGCACTTTCACAGCATCATCTTTCAGGATTTGGAATAGCTCAACTGGAATTCCATCACCTCCACTAGCTTTGTTCATAGTGATGCTTTCTAAGGCCCATTTGATTTCACCTTCCAGCATGTCTGGCTCTAGGTCAGTGATCACACCATCGTGATTATCTTGGTCATAAAGATCTTTTTTGTACAGTTCTTCTGTGTATTCTTGCCACCTCTTCTTAATATCTTCTGCTTCTGTTAGGTCCATACCATTTCTGTCCTTTATCGAGCCCATCTTTGCATGAAATGTTCCCCTGGTATCTCTAATTTTCTTGAAGAGATCTCTAGTCTTCCCCATTCTGTTGTCTTCCTCTATTTCTTTGCATTGATCACTGAGGTAGGCTTTCTTATCTCTTCTTGCTATTCTTTGGAACTCTGCATTCAGATGCTTATATCTTTCCTTTTCTCCTTTGCTTTCACTTCTCTTCTTTTCACAGCTATTTGTAAGGCCTCCCCAGACAGCCATTTTGCTTTTTTGCATTTCTTTTCCATGGGGATGGTCTTGATCCCTGTCTCCTGTACAATGTCACGAACCTCCATCCATAGTTCATCAGGCACTCTGTCTATCAGATCTAGTCCCTTAAATCTATTTCTCACTTCCACTGTATAATCACAAGGGATTTGATTTAGGTCATACCTGAATGGTCTAGTGGTTTTCCCTACTTTCTTCAATTTAAGTCTGAATTTAGCAATAAGGAGTTCATGATCTGAGCCACAGTCAGCTCTCAGTCTTGTTTCTGCTGACTGTATAGAGCTTCTCCATCTTTGGCTGCAAAGAATATAATCAATCTGATTTCAATGTTGACCATCTGGTGATGTCCATGTGTAGAATCTTCTTTTGTGTTGTTGGAAGAGGGTGTCTGCTGTGACCAGTGCGTTCTCTTGGCAAAATGAGAGAGCATCAGAAGACATACTGAAACCATAATCTGATCACACGGACCACAACTCACTGTAAGGGAGTCAAAAAAAAAAGCTACAGTAATTCTGAACGAGTTGCTCAGGTTGAAGAATGTAACAGACCAGTGAGACTACATCAATCTAAAAAGCACAGTAAAAGAGTGAAAAGATAACCTATGAAATGGGAGAAAATAATTTACAAACCAGATATGTAATAAGGGGTTAATATCCAGAATATACAAGAAACCCCCACAAATCAATTGTGGCAAAGTTCCTTTTGCCATAATTTAATTTGCCTTTTGGCAAATTTAATTGGGCAAAGTTATCTTTTGCCCAATTAAAGATTGGGCAAAAGGAACTTGAAAAGACATTTCTCCAAAGAATACACACAAATGGCTAACAGGTACATTTAAAATGCTCACTAATTAACAGGAAAATGCAAATCAAAACCACAATGAGAAAGCACCTCATACTGACTTTCAGAGTGGGCATTATCAAAAAAGACAAAAAAACAAGTGTTAACAAGAATAAATTAGAGCCCATGTACACTGTGGGTGGGAACGCAAGTTGCACAAGCATTATGGAAAACAGTATGGAGGTTTCTCAAACAAAAATAGAACTTTTCCATGTAATGCTCCAGCAATCCCACTTCTGGATGTTTATCTAAAAGAACTGAAAACAAGATCTTAAAGAGGTATCTGCACTCACATTCCTAGCAGCATTATTCACAGAAGCCAAGATCTAGAAACAACCTAAATGCCCATCAACAGGTAAGTGGATAAATATGGATAAAATATGGTTTTAAAAAATAATAATGAGGTGGTGTGACAGAAGTGTTACCTGATATGGTACTAATCACTGCAATGTATAAACATACAAAAGCAACACACTGTATAAGTTACACAACAATTATATCTCAACAAAAAATTAACTTATATATTCACACAGACACACAATATCAAAGTCCTGACAAAACAAAGAAAGGGTTGTGAATTCCCTGGCAGTCTAGTGGTTGGGACTCGGTGCATTCACTGCCGTGGCAAGAGTTCAGTCCCTGGTTGGGAAACTAAGAGAGGGTAAGGTGGGTGGGATGAATTGGAAGACTGGGACTGGCATATATGCACTAATATGTATAAAATAGACAACTCATGAAAACCTACTGTAGAGCACAGGGAACTGTACTCAGTGCTCTGTGGGGACGTAAACGGGAAAGAAATTTAAAAAAAGAGAATATATGTAAACACACAGCTCATTGACTCTGCTGCACAGCAGAAACTAACACAACACTGCAAAGCAGCTATACTTCAATTAAAAAAAAAAGAAAGGGTAAGGAATGGTTCCAAGTGAAAGGATGTTACACAGACACAACTAAGCACAATACATGATCCCTGTGTTGGATTCTGGACAGAGTTTGAAAAAATGTTATGAAATAGACTGGAATAACTAAACAGACTGAACTAAAAATGTGCCAGTATGTAAAAGTTCTGATTTTAAGAATTACACCATGGTTATCTAAGAGCATGTCTTTGTTCTTAGGGTATCTACCCAAAAATAATTAGGTATAAAAGGGCATGATTCTGTAACTTGTTCTCAAATGGTTAAAAAGTGTGTACGTTTACAAAGTAAATGCGCAAATGGTAGAGTGGACAAAATGTTAAAACAATTGCTGAATCTGTGTAAACAGCATAAAGAGGAATCATTGTACTATTGTTGCCTTTTTTTCAGTTTTCAATGATATCAAATTAAAAGCACAGAAATAAAAAGAAGAAAATTATGGTAGATACATACACTGGAATATTATTCAGCTTTCAATTAAAGGAAATCTTGCAATATGTTGTAACATGGATGAATCTTGAGGACATTACACTATGTGAAAAGAGCCAGTCGCGGAAGGACAAATGCTGTATCATTCTATTTATACGAGATACCTGAAATAGTCAAACTCACTGAAGTGGGGAGTAGAATGGTGGCTGCCAGGGCCTTAAGATAGGGCAGAATGGGGAATTGCTAATAACTAGTATAAAGTTTAGGTTATGCAAGGTAAGTGAGTTCTAGAGATCTGCTGAATGATATCTTGCCTACAGTCAATGACACTGTACCATACACTTAAACATTGTTGAGAAGGTAGATCTCATGGTAAGGGTTCTTAGCATCATAAATAAATAAATAAAAGCAGTATTCTTTTAAAAAATAGCAATGGGTGATAACATAAGAATTAATTATAAGTAATGTGTCAATGATAATTCTAGGTGTACAGGAGAAGACCCACTCCTGATCAAAAGCTACATGTAATCAAATCCTGAATTTCTTTCAAGATCTACATCTGCAAAGCACCAAAATTAAATGGAAACTGCTATTTAACCAGTGGTGCCTTGAAGAAAAAAAAAGTCTGATCACCCATCTGTTGTCTTGAAATATATTTATTTCTAGACATATTCTTACATGTGAGTTTGTACATGTCTGCCTCTCCCTTTGAGCTCCTATTATCCAAGAACAGTACGTTACTGCAGAACCTTAAAATGGAATGTTCCCTGAACTGACCTAACCAGGCCTTCCCAGAGTCCATCAAGAAGGTTTTTGAAAATATTCTGTGACGTCTCCATGCCAACTTTTGTGAGGTTTGTAATATGTAGGTGCTATTGGTAATAGAAAAACACTAGGTATATTTTATTCTTCTTACAAAAGTATCTTCAAGTAACTGAACTACTCAGATATTAAACTAAATAAACCTATAAATAAAGACTACAATCAGAACTCCCTTGGAAGCTAATGTTAGTATTCAGTCCAATCGGAATGCAATGCCATCTGAGTATATCACATCATTTGGCATAACTGTACTAGTCTTTTATGGTTCCAAGGTCTGGACTAATAGAACTTTACTAAGATTTGGGGTTTTAGGTTTCTTCTCCCTGACTATTCAGACATGACATCACCTGGGCATATTTTTTCTATCAATTAAACTCATAAAATATTAATACTTGATGCTAAAAAAAAAAATGAACCAAGCACTTTTCTGTCTCTAAAGCCAAAAGAAACAGAGCTGAAAGAGTAGAACCCAGATAGTTTGAAGTGGGAGTGAAGCAGGTGGGGGAAACAGAGAGACAAAGACAGAAACAGAGATATGTGTGGGGGGGTGTTGGTTACACAAAACTCCTAATGAACATTTTTTTCTATTGAGTTGTTGAAATGTTGTGTTCACCTAATTCTCCTATCAGAGGACCAGGTGATAGCTAGAACAGAACCTGTAAGGTCTCATTTACATGCATTTTGAATGGAACACCTGAATCAACAGGCTCCATCAAATGAATGAAGGGCCATTAGTTTGAATTTTCTGTTTTTCAGTTATATTCCTTTTGTAAAAGGCATTTGCTATGGAGTGGCTAATTAGGATATGACTCTATGGGAAAAGTGTCCAAGGAAACTAATGCTTGTGACTTTTCAATGGAAATATTTCTATGTTCATCAATATTTGGCCCCTCTTTTCATAAACCTTCAATAAATCATTGTCAGTGTGTCAAAATGACAATTCCACAGCCTGGTCTTCAACACAGTACATCAGTTCAGTTTAATCGCTCAGTCGCGTCTGACTCTTTGTGACCCCACAGACCTCAGCACACCAGGCCTCCCTGTTCTTCACCAACTCCTGGAACTTACTCAAACTCATGTCCATTGAGTCAGTGATGCCATCCAACCGTTTCATCGTCTGTCATCCCCTTCTCCTCCTGCCCTCAATCTTTCCTAGCATCAAGGTCTTTTCCAATGAGTCAGCTCTTTGCATCAGGTGGCCAAAGTATGGGAGTTTCAGCTTCAACATCAGTTCTTCCAATGAACATTCAGGACTGATTTCCTTTAGGATGGACTAGTTGGATCTCCTTGCAGTCCAAGGGACTCTCAAGAGTCTTCTCCAACACCACAGTTCAAAAGCATCAATTCTTCGGTGCTCAGGTTTCTTAATAGTCCAACTCTCACATCCGCATATGTACATAACACAGTACATAACCTGGCTCTCCATGACTTCTAGCCAGACTTATCTGTTCACTGTTTCCTGAACAAACCATGCAGTCTCACAGCTGACTACTGCTCCTACAGCTCTCCCTTCCTCCCCTGGCTGCTACCTTCTCCTCCCAACCTTCCTCACGTGCCACATGCAGACCAAGTTATGACTCTTCTCTAGGTTCGGTTGTTCACTCTAGTCTCTAAGGTTCCATATAATTAGTTCTGTTTATACACAAGTGATACCAACATGTGTTAGTAGGAGCATGAACACACACACACTCTTCTCAATCAAATCATATATAAAGACACTGACATAGTAGAAAGAAGTTAGAAGACTCGGATTATAAATTCTGGCTCTATCACTTACTACCTACGGGTAACTTCTCTGAGCCTTCTTGTCTGTAAAATGGAGCTAATAATTCTCAAACACTTCCCTACAATTTTATGAAGATATAATGATGCAAGTATGAAAAATTCATTTATCAAGAATGAATATATTATGTACAAATATATTATTCCCCGTGTCATTCTGTATCCTCAATATTTAGCAATGCACCCTTCACATATTATGGATGCAATCTGTCTTGCAGATGAAGGTGACAGAATGTAGCTGGAGCAATTTGCTAAGTCACCTTCAGTATTTTTTTCAATCTTATACAGTTAACATTTACTGACTACACACTACCGTGCCAGGTTCTTTATAGGAACTGTTAATCTCACAACCTATGAGGCAGGTCCTAAATCTGATCTGAGAATCTGTGAGACAGATCCCCAATAATGCACTGGTCAAGTAGGCTTGTTTTTCCATTTCCACACAGCCTCTTTCAGTCAATTTTCTTTTTTTTTTAAATAAGAGGATTTTATTGATGGCATTTTTATTGTCTTAATAATAAAACAAAATATGAAGCTCAAAACTGATCACCTGGCCCTTTCTCTTCTTATCACCTCCCAGCTCAAAATGCTTGCATCTCTTAATAGCCAGGATCCTCTTCGATCTACATTTGGGCTCAGCACATTCAAGCCTCAGTACAATCTTCTTTGTAGTTTTAGCCTTTTTCCGGAAAACTGGCTTAGTCTGCCCACCATAACCACTCTGTTTCCCGTCATAACGCCGCTTTCCCTGGGCATACAGAGAATCCTTGCCCTTCTTGTACTGTGTCACTTTGTGGGGCTGGTGCTTCCCGCACTTCTTACACAAAGTCCAGTGGGTTTTTGGAACGTCCACCATGTTTGCGAGACTGATACCAGCACAGAAAGAAAGCTCAGTCGATTTTCTATTGGATAAAAGACCCAATAAAGTGGAACAAGGGAAGAAAACCTCACAGTGGAAAATGCCTGACATGTGCCAGTGTGGTGCACCCACAAGCTATAATTACAACTGTCACCATTTCTACTAGCAAGGTCATTAAAATCAGTTTCGAGCTGAAAATCTGGAATGTACACTGTTAACCCAAGTACATTTTTCTCTTTTTACAACACCCAATAAAAAAGAAATGCAAAAATCTGAAACGCAACAGCCTAACACTTCGAACTTGTTTCTGCCTACAAATGTGCTGAAAAGGAAAAGTGACAATTTGTAGTTACAGTTTATTTTTGGAAAGTCTAGGAATTTACAAAGTCTTTCTTCTATAAATGGGTACTGCATTTTCTGCAACTTTAGATCTTCAGGTCAACTGTCTAGCAGGTTAAGGGGCATCTTCAACATTTCCCCTTCCTCAGAAATAAAACTCAGGTATTGGCTATAATGATCATCCATTATCCTTTTTGCTTCTATTCCTTTTCAGCATTTTCTCTCCTAAAGTAACCGTTACTGAAAATTTTAACCAACATCTGCCATCTCATCTGGTGAACAGACAAACTTCAAACCTTGAGAATAACTGTTTAAATATACTTTTCTTTCTAACTTTTCCCCTTCAAGTTGGCAGATAAGGTAAATTCTTCAAGATCCTTCCACAGAGCAAAGCTAGTTCCCTGACATCCTCTGATGGGCCTCCCTAAAAAAAAAAAAAAAAAAAAAAAAAAAAAAAAAAAAGATCCTTCCACAGGGAAAACTTAGAATAAATAAAGTTAAGGGAAAGGAATACATGTAGAATAAAATATAGATTACAAGTCTCAGTCATGAACTACAGAAGATCTGAGTTGATTTTATATAATTTGGGGGGAGAAGAAGGAAGAGAATAATGATCATTTCAGAAATTACATTCTTAATTTACAGAAGTTGGAAAATGAACAAAACTGAGTTCAATCTCCTTGTTGAGAATCAAGATACAAGTGTTTTAGCTTCTAACTATAAAACTCAAGTATATTTTTCATGTGCTACTATAATGAAGATCATGGCATCCGGTCCCATCACTCCATGGGAAATAGATGGGGAAACAGTGGAAACAGCGTCAGACTTTATTTTTCTGGGCTCCAAAATCACTACAGATGGTGACTGCAGCCATGAAATTAAAAGACGCTTACTCCTTGGAAGGAAAGTTATGACCAACCTAGATAGCATATTCAAAAGCAGAGACATTACTTTGCCAACAAAGGTCTGTCTAGTCAAGGCTATGGTTCTTCCTGTGGTCATGTATGGTTGTGAGAGTTGGACTGTGAAGAAGGCTGAGCGCCGAAGAATTGATGCTTTTGAACTGTGGTGTTGGAGAAGTCTCTTGAGAGTCCCTTGGACTGCAAGGAGATCCAACCAGTCCATTCTGAAGGAGATCAGCCCTGGGATTTCTTTGGAAGGAATGATGCTAAAGCTGAAACTCCAGTACTTTGGCCACCTCATGTGAAGAGTTGACTCATTGGAAAAGACTCTGATGCTGGGAGGGATTGGGGGCAGGAGGAGAAGGGGATGACAGAGGATGAGATGGCTGGATGGCATCACTGACTCGATGGATGTGAGTCTGGGTGAACTCCGGGAGTTGGTGATGGACAGGGAGGCCTGGTGTGCTGCGATTCATGGGGTCGCAAAGAGTTGGACACAACTGAGCGACTGATCTGATCTGATCTGATCTGATAATGGTTTAAGTTAAAAGGTTAGGTGATCTTCTTCGCCCAACAATAAAAATTCAAAGTAAAATGCTACTGCTGAAATAAAAACTCGTAAGAGCTTAAAAGAGCTCATCTCTTTTAAAATATCACTTACTTTATAAGCAAACTGGTACTGAGTTGGTATTTTCATAGCTGTAGATAGGATCACTGTTACGAAGAGATCAGGAAAACTGCTATGAACAGAAGTAATTATTGCAAATGAAAGCCAATGAGCCACGTGGGCCCTTAGCCCATACACATGAAAATCTGTCTGTAGGAATGAGTTAGCTGCTTAGGAAATAAGGTCTTTGAGCTGGGCTTCAAGTGCCTCATCAACAAAGAGTTGGACTAAATGACATGAGATCCTTTCCAGATTCCAGCTTTTCCCCTTTTTACTAATGGTTCAATTCCCCTTCTAATCAATCAGACACAAAGCTTCTGTTTTTTATCACTCTGATGGTCTCTGCTCTATTATCTAAGCTTTGGGTATCTCGCATGTAGGTCTAAGCACCAGCTGCCTCAGCAATCTTTCGCTCCAATCAATATCCAGGGCATTTACCAGACCCTACACATCTTGTGTGATTCCCATTCCACTGCCTTCCAAATAAAAGCCAAATTCCAAAATTCCAAGAAAGAAAGGTTCTTTTTTTTTTTTTTTTACCTTTGCAATATTGTATCGGTTTTGCCATATATCAAAATGAATCTGCCACAGGTATACATAAGTGGCTTCTCCCTATCTGATCCATGAGTATATAGTATATGCATTTTATGTCAGTTCTAAAATCATGAAAACAGAAACTTGAAGAATTCATTCATAATCTCCTTTTCAGTAAAAAATAGTCACTATCTCCATTCAACAAACCTTCTTTTCAATGTCTTCCCATTTGCAAATGTGTGTGTGTGCTCAGTCATGTCTCACTGTTTGTGACCCCATGGACTGTAGCCCTCCAGGCTCCCTCTGTCCATGGAATTCTCCAGGCAAGAACACTGGAGTGGGTTGCCATTTCCTACTGCAGGGGATCTTCCCAATCCAGGGATCAAACCTGTGTTTCCTGCATCTCCTGCATTGGCAGGCGGATTTTTTATGACTGTGCCTGCTGGGAAGCCTTCATTTCCAAATAGGTGAAAATAAAACTGTATTCATTGAGAACTTTCTTATTCCTGTCTTTCATTTAGGAAACCCTGTTCACGTTTCTACATGATGGTTATCTTCTAATAGTTGTAAAGTACGTAAAATCCAGCACATGAATCAGGTCTCCAGTAGGGCATTTAGCACCTTTGGGTGAAGTAGAAAAAGACACGGTTTCTGGGAAGACTTAACAAGTCCTCTCCTGCACAGTACAATTTACATAATTCCATTTAGACACCCTGATATTAAAATAGTATATTTACTGAGGGAAAAAATCATTTTGTGAATATATAGGCAGGATCATGTGACATGACAGCTGGGGTCTGGCCACCTCACTTCAGATCCCAGGCAAGTTGCTTAACCGCTAGAGGCCTTGGTTTCCTCAGAATGACAGTATTAACTAGTAGCAGCAGGTATGTATCTCACAGAGGCCTTGTACGCAGTGAACAATCACAGAAGGCTCTTAGGACAGTGCCAGGCACACAGTGGACACTCAACAAATTCTATTTTTCTCCCCAATAAAAATCAATGCTACCAATATCTTTGTGCTCGTTTTTCAGCAATTTTTAAAAATTACTCTGATGAAAAACATTGCCAGGAAAGGATTAAAGATGTGTAAACAAAGATGTAAATTTGAACTCTTCATGTAAATCCACTAAGTATATGTAAGTGCTAAAAATAGCGATGATGACTTCACAAAATGCCAGTCCATTAAGATAATAATCTCAGGAAAAACAGTAAAAGTTGTTCTAGGAAATCTTAGAAAGAAATGTAAGTAGGAGTTAATATATATTAAAGAAAATATGGGGTCATGATTTCCTTTAAGTGGGAAGGTCAGTAAGGGTGACCTGCAAGGCTTTCCCAGTTTGATATGTCTATGACCCAGTCGCCATTAGACAGTCCTGCTGCTGCTACTGCTGCTAAGTCGCTTCAGTCGTATCCGACTCTGTGTGACCCCAGAGACGGCAGCCCACCAGGCTCCCCCATCCCTGGGATTCTCCAGGCAAGAACACTGGAGTGGGTTGCCATTTCCTCCTCCAATGCATGAAAGTGAAAAGTGAGAGTGAAGTCGCCCAGTCATGTCTGACTCTTAGCGGCCCCATGGACTGCAGCTTATCAGGCTCCTCCATCCATGGGATTTTCCAGGCAAGAGTACTGGAGTGGGGTGCCATTGCCTTCTCCGATTAGACAGTCCTATCCCACTGCAAAGATCAGAGAATCTCTGTCCCAGAGAGGCAGGATCTTCCCTCTGTCCCAAACAGATCTGATCTCCGATGTAAGATTTTGCTCAGCCCATGTTCGTTCATATTACCTCTACCTGCGACAGCCTTTCCTCACCCTGACAAGCAACTCTGGCCATCACTCAAAGTCCCAGTTTAAATATGGTCTTCCCTCCAGATTCCTAACGCTCCACCACTTTCTTTTAAACCTTGTAATACTGATTTATTAACTACAGAAAGAAAGTGATTTTGCTCAGTCATGTCCGACTCTTTGCAACCCCACGGACTGTAGCCTACTAGGCTCCTCCATCCGTCCATGGGATTTTCCAGGTAAGAGTACTAGAGTGGGTTGCCATTTCCTTCTCCAGGGGATCTTCCTGACCCAGGGATGGAACCCAGGTCTCCTGCATTGTAGGCAGCTGTTCTTACCATCCAAGCCACCAGGGAAGTCAGCTTATTTAAGTTTAGTGGCATTAAACATGATATTCTTAAAAATTACTTTCTCTTACATCTGAATTAATGCAATCTTTGCCTTAAAAAATCTAGAGTGTCCATATATGCATACAAGGCATCATTTAATTTAGCCAGATCTGTAATAGAAATCTATCTTAACTGAAGGCACACCAGACTCTAAGCTTATGAGACAACACACTCGAGGTTTCCACTGCATCAATAAACATTTCTACAACTGGCTACTGACAAATTTATGATAGTACAGAATCTACAAGTTGATACAACTCCAGGTGAATGTCATGTCACAAAATGCTTAACCATCTATTTTAAGTATTTCTAAAAGGCTAAATATGAAAAGGAGAGTGCACCATTAGAATTTTGTTTTGAAAGTAGAGCATTTTTCCTTTCCTTCAATCAAGCCACATTTACTGTCTTTTTTTTTATATATATGAAGTGTTTTAAATTTCTTGAAATCTCATTTCTTCCTCCAAGTTTTTAACCAACCCTTTTGTCAAGTGATATAGGATAAGATTACTGAATCTACATTATTATCTGGGGATGGGGAATGCGGGAACTAAAATCTGCATTTGGATACAGAAGACATTCTAATCAAACAAAGCTACCAGAATAAATTGTCTCTACAGAATGTGACTGTCTTTTTATCAGTTCAAAACAAACAAACAAACATTTGTTAAACAAATGTTTAACAAACATTTCAATATTAGTTAAAATGCAGTATTGCTTGAAGGCTCAAACTCTTAAAATGAAGAATCATAATATGATAACAGAAAGAATCAAAGTTTAAAAGGTACTGGGCTTTATCCCAGTACAAGGTGATGGAATGAAGCCATGCAGTTATCATACTATAACACAGAGAGCAGGTACCATGCTCTGCTGTCACACACTACAAGCTCTCTTGGGTGCCACTGTCATTGTCATCCATGATTTACAAGATGTTCTGATTAGAAGCCTTGTCATCAATGTGTAAACTGAAGTTGCTCCAGAAGCAACAAGGGGAGAAGCGGCCCTGGTGGCATTTGAACTGAAGATACTCAGGCAGAGAAACTAATCTGGTGGTGACGTGAGAGATGAATGGAACTGGAGGAAGAGGAGACAGGAGGACGAGAAAGGGCAAGAGAGAGGAGAGGATGATGATCAAAAATGACGTGGGAGAATGAAAAAGAAGACCAACAAAAATAAAGTCAAAAAGTGGAGGTAGCAGAAAAAAGAAAGGGGAGAGAGGAAGGAGAAGGAAGAGAGAGAAAAAAAAAAATATATATATATGTATATGTAAACAATCTTTGAAAATCGCTCAGTTGTGTCCAACTCTTTGTGATCTCATGGACTATACACAGTCCATGGAATTCTCCAGGCCAGAATACTGGGGTGGGTAGCCTTTCCCTTCTCCTGGGGATCTTCTCAACCCAGGGATCAAAGCCAGGGCTCCTGCACTGCATGCAGATTCTTTACCAGCTGAGCCACAAGGGAAGTCCAAGAATACTGGAGTGGGTAGCCTATCCCTTTTTCCAATGGATCTTCCTGACCCACAAATCCAACTGGGGTCTCCTGAATTGCAGGCGATTCTTTACCAATTGAGCTAACAGGGAAGTACCTCTGGTTGCTGTTTTTACAAGTTAGAGATGCTATCAAATGACCAAATACAGAATTAGAAACCATTAGACCTGGAATACACTGATACACATTGTTTAAAAACAAAAATCGAAGCTTCAAGTCAACAAGTGTCATGAAATTTATTGCTATATTGTTTTTTTTTGTTTTTTGGGTTTTTTTTTGAGACCCCATGAAGGACTCAAAATTCTCCCAGCCAGGCTTCAGCAATTTGTGAACCGTGAACTTTCAGATGTTCAAGCTGGTTTTAGCAAAAGCAAAGGAACCAGAGATCAAATTGCCAACATCCACTGGATCATCGAAAAAGCAAGAGTTCCAGAAAAACGTCTATTTCTGCTTTATTGACTATGTCAAAGCCTTTGACTGTGTGGATCACAATAAACTGGGGAAAATTCTTCAAGAGATGGGAATACCAGACCACCTGACCTGCCTCTTGAGAAACCTGTATGCAGGTCAGGAAGCAACAGTTAGAACTGGACATGGAACAACAGACTGGTTCCAAATAGGAAAAGGAGTACGTCAAGGGTGTATATTGTCACCCTGCTTATTTAACTTATATGCAGAGGACATCATATAAGGAAGCACAAGCTGGAATCAAGATTGCCGGAAGAAATATCAATAACCTCAGATATGCAGATGACACCACCCTTATGGCAGAAAGTGAAGAGGAACTAAAAAGCCTCTTGATGAAAGTAAAAGAAGAGAGTGAAAAAGTTGGCTTAAAGCTCAACATTCAGAAAACTAAGATTATGGCATTTGGTCCCATCACTTCATGGGAAATAGATGGGGAAACAGTGGAAACAGTGTCAGACTTTATTTTTGGGGCTCCAAAATCACTGCAGATGGTGATTGCAGCCATGAAATTCAAAGACGCTTACTCCTGGGAAGGAAAGTTATGACCAACCTAGATAGCATATTCAAAAGCAGAGACATTACTTTGCCAACAAAGGTCCGTCTAGTCAAGGCTATGGTTTTTCCAGTGGTCATGTATGAGAGTTGGACTGTGAAGAAAGCTGAGTGCTGAAGAATTGATGCTTTTGAACTGTGGTGTTGGAGAAGACTCTTGAGAGTCCCTTGGACTGCAAGGAGATCCAACCAGTCCATCCTAAAGGAGATCAGTCCTGGGTGTTCATTGGAAGGACTGATGCTGAAGCTGAAACTCCAATACTTTGGCCACCTGATGTGAAGAGGTGACTCATTGGAAAAGACCCTGATGCTGGGAAAGATTGAAGGTGGGAGAAGAAGGGGACAACAGAGGATGAGATGGCTGGATGGCATCACTGACTCGATGGACGTGATTCTGAGGGAACTCCGGGAGCTGGTGATGGACAGGGAGGCCTGGCGTGCTGCGATTCATGGGGTCGCAAAGAGTCAGACACAACTGAGGGACTGGACTGAACTGAACGAAGGAGTCAAAGGAATTTCAAATGTTCCATTCCTGAGCCTGAAACTGTTTAAACACACAAAAAACAACACAATGTTGGTTTCTTATTTGGTCAACACACCTATCAACCAGAAATGTCATAATGGTTCCCAAGTTTCTCAAAACAGTATTTCCATCATGTCTCTCTATATACTTTGGGTCTTTTTTTTCCAATTTAAAATGAATTATATGGGAGGGAAGATTTACAGGGAGAGGACATATGTATATCAATATCTGATTTATGTTAATGTATGTCATAAACCAACATAATATTGTAAAGGAATTATCCTGCAGTTAAAAATAACTTCTTGTTAAGATGGTAGCTGGCCAGTATATGATACTTTCCAGGTAAGAAATGATGAAAAAGCAAATGAAAAATGTCCTTTTGTCAATTAAATTCCTTACACATCACTATAGCTGTATCAATGGTAAAACTTTCCATTTGGGTTACAGAGTGATTAGGGAGTTCTTCAGGCACAACTGGTCCTCCTTCAACTTCCCAATCAGCCCACATAATCCTCTGTCCACACATTAAGCTGATGCAGACTAGCAGGTTATATAGCCCTTGTGTGTGTGTGTGTGTGTGTGCCTGTGTGTGCATGCACGCGTGTATGCGCTCAGTTGTATGTGACTCTTCGCAACCCCATGGACTATATATAGTCCACCAGGCTTGACTACCCATGGGATTTCCCAGGCAAGAATACTGGAGTTGGTTGCCATTTCCTACTCCAGGGGATCTTCCCAACCCAGGGATTGAAACTGCATCTCCTGCATCGGCTCTTTACCCCCTGGGAAACGTGCACGTGTGCTATGCCTGGCCGCTCAGTCATGTCTGACTCCTTGCGACTCCACAGACAGCAGCCCACCAGGCTCCTACAGCCCTTGACCTATTGCAAAAGTAGTGAGATGAACTGACATTCAATTCTTCATTATTATTATTGAATCATTCCAAAGCTGTTAATAATTTTGGCATTTCCAAACAAGGAAAATCTGCATGGCTGATAAAAAGCATAATATTCAAACATCAAATCCTGAGCAGAACTGAATTTATAAAGACTTTAACTTTCCATGACAAAAACCCACCAAACTCTACAGTAGGTATGAGTGAATGTACAATTTCAGTGATATTACACTCAGCAGTAATACAGGTGTTCACCCCCCATCCTCCCTTAGTAAGGTGGTATTTCAACCAAAGAAGGACTCTGTAGGAGGAAACGGAAGGCTGACAATGGAGAGCACACCCAACCAAAGGAACAGTGCTTAAAGGCATCTCTTTAAAATAATCACTGCACCTATGACTAAGACCACAACCCACAGAAGACACACCTGAGTTACCACAGGAAGAAGAGAGAAGGAGTAGGGTTTAAATAACAAGGAGTTCCTGAGATTCTCAGATCTCAATGTGCTGACTCTACCTAGGAAATAGAGCCCAGGATGGCAGCATCTCCTGGGTTTCAGGAACTTATCTGTCTATGGAGACTGCTCTGCTGTGTCATTTGGAAGCAGAATTTTCTTTCTGTGCTGAATGAAGGAGTAGTATTTGCAACAAGCTACTTAAAGGCATTGAGTATTGCCCAACAGACGATCCCATGAACTCCCGTAGGAATCTGCATTTGGAATCGTTGACAGCACAAGTGCCGTGGGACAAGAACAAGTGATAATACAAAGCCCAGGATCCTCAGCAGAAGCTGCCCAACATGTCCTACCAAACCCGCCTGTTCCTGAACCAGGCACTCACCGCAGGGCAGAATGTCTTCCCGAGCGGGATACACTGTTGCCCACGGGGGAAGGCAGGTTGCTTCCTCTGTGCAGGTCCTCAATGGACCGACTCCAGGGCTTTGATTTGTCCACCGAGCTCTCCACAGTGCTCTCCACACTTTCAAAGTCAAAACTAAAACAAAAGAGAAATGCCACTCAAGACTTAATTCAGATTCACACAAACACATGGATGTGTAAAACTTGCTCCTTCCAATTACACATCTGCACCTTAATATGGGTAGTTTTTGCAAACAAAGAAAACTGATAATGGAATACAAATGAATTTCCATGGACTATGTGTTAGCTTCAAAAATACAGAATGACAACTAGGAATGTGTTATTTGCATCTTATTATAAGGCTTGCTGACTTACTGATTAGTAACGAGCTCTGGCGGGATAGGGAAAAAAGATCTTAGAGCTGTCTACATTTTGCTTTAACGAGTCAATATGTTAGGCGTATACTAATTTATTCCTACCCATCAATTTTCACCGAGCATTTTCTCCTAGTGTGTTGGCAAATGTGCTTTTCCAACCATATGTGATACATTACTTGCAAAGTTATGAATTTGCTTTGATTTTGGAATCTCTCCCCAGTGTGGTACTCTTTAAAGTAAGGCTGTTGTTTCTCTGGCATATTTTTGAGGTTATTACTCATGTTAACCATGTTAGAATAAATGGCTAAATTGCTCATCCTTGTATAAGTTTAGGAACAAATTTTTAACACACAGGCCTCTGTGTTCTATGCATTTTTCCCCTGCCAAAGTTAGTAGCTCTACTTTCTCAAAATATATTTTGTCAATGGTTTCTAGCCATAGTTCCAACAAGAACACCTGATCAGGTAGAAATAAACAGAATGCAGCTATAATTAGTACCATCTGTAAGATTTTGAAGGCTATCATGGAAGAAATATCAAAAACACATATTGGAAATAGCAAGTATGACTTATTACACAGTGTGACTGCCAAAAGAAAATAGCTGCTTAGAACAACCATCTGTAAATTAAGTGATACTCTCCATCTATTAAATTCTAAGCCAGATAACAGAGACGGATGCACAAAGTCATTGAATGGGTCTAACAATTCTGTTATTCCTTAGGATCCAGAAACCAGTGAACAGAAAAGAGGTGGAATTGAGTAATCAAACAGATCCTTAAATATTAAAAATAGAAGCCTATAATTGACATCAGAGAAGGTAAGCCTAGGGGCATGCTAAGATCACCCATGTCATTAAGACTCCTGCTAAGTCACTCTGCAGCCCCCATATGTTCAGCCGTTCAGCATCCTTATGCTCCTCTCAGCTCATTCCCCATCCCCTCACCGAGCAGAAAAAGGAAACGCGCAACTTGGTGAATGCTCCTGTTTTAGGGAGGCTGCATGAGTCTGCTGTTTCACATTACATGGGAAAGAAAACTGCCACATGCTAAGGAATAGCAAGACATTTTTTCAGCCCATTTAGTTTCAAGAAAGGATAAAACATAAATTACTTACCTACATATAATTTTCTAATTAAAGCAAAAATAAGACTAATAAGCAAAGACTGTAAAGTTAATTCTAAAATTTAAAAAAGTAGAAGATTAGGAACCAAAAACTCTGAGTTCTTATTTTTTTTTTGTTGCTGTTGTCTTTGTTCTTGGGCTTCAGATTAGAAAAATTCCCTTGGAGAAGCATGACCTTTTCCCACTGGCCTCATGTGTAGATGCATTTGGGAAAGCTGCTTTATAAGCTCTGATGTGATGGGGTAAAAGGTTGATTACAGCAAACATATTACAAATCGTACACAATTCTTTTCCATTATTCCTGAAGTTTCTTAGTCCTTCCTTAGTTCCTTATTAAATACTCTTCCAGATTTTAAAATATGCAACAGGATAATACTTCTATTCCATTTTGCCATATAATATGAAGTGTAGGGGAGATTAGCAGTTTTCGATGTAATAGGGGTAGATAAGAAACAACCTTTGGAAGAGTATGCTATAAACAATAGCATTATATTTCAGAGGACAATTTCTCATGAAGATAAGAACTTATCTGTTGAATTTTCTTAATACAGTCCATATCATATACAAAGCTATCAAAACTGAAACTCATCAAGCCAGTTTCAGTTAACACTTTAGTTTCTGCAACAACAAGGCGGGAATAATTACAGCTTTCTCTTCACCAATTCTCAAGGAAGTGATGAGGATTATAAGATAACACGTGGTTACATCTTAAAGTGCAGCAATAGAAAAAACAAGTTCTTGCTTTAAAAAGAAGAGTTGAGAAGGAAAAAAGCACCATCTAGGCCAAAATGCCTTCCAATAAAATTAAAAAGAATACAGTATTATTTCCTTAATGTGTATGTGTGAGCGTGTCCATCTCTGGATATTGGAATAGTTTTCGATTAAAGAGGGAAAGTGGAGGAAAGAATGCATCATTTGAACATACACATTCATTCCTACCGTAAATCTTTCCAGAAGCCTAGCAAATGAGAAAACTGTGAATCAACAAAAGCAAGGTGAAATAGTACAATTTTTCCCGCTCTTCCCCATTTTTACCCCCTATAAAGGAAAAGTCAAAACAATACAAATATATATAAATTTAAAAAGGAAAACCTCTTGTTTACCCCATTTCCTCCACTCCCACTATGTTTAGTATCTATTTCTGCATTAATTTTCTCTGTATTCACTAGCACATATAAATATACACATACAAGTTTTTTTTTTTAAATAAAAAAGGAGTCACTCTTCTGTACCTTGCTTTATTCACTCAATAATATATCATAATACCTCTTCCAATAATTGCTAGAGTATTCTGCCATATGAACATATGAAACCTGAGCATCAAAGAAAGCACTTCTTTTGAAATAAGGACTCCTCTAAGGGTGATCTTACTCCCGTTTTATTTTTGCCATAAAAGCATTTCTACCAACAATTATGTGATTTGCTTTTAGTTACTTGAACAGAAACAAACCTTCTTAAGCCTTACCACATCTGCTTCTGGGTTTTTCCCCTCAGTGTGGTATCTAATTTTACCACTGAGCTGCATCTTCTGTGACCACATAAAATTTAAAAGGAAACAAGCCAGGTTTTACTTACGTTACTGCATACTGCGCAAATGATAGATATTCTACCAGAACATCGAGACCTTTGTTTTCTTCATTCAGAAACTCTCTGACCCATCTGTTTGGGGGAAAAAAAAATTCATTGGCAAAGATTATCATATGCTGTACCATAAAAGGGCTTTCCCAGGTGGTTCAGTGGTAAAGAATCTGCCTGCCAATGCAGGAGATGAGGGTTCGATCCCTAGGTTGGGAAGACTCCCTAGAGGAGGAAATGGCAACGCACTCCAGTATTCTTGCTTGGAAAATCCCATGGACAGAGGAGCCTGGTGGACTACAGTTCGGGTTGCAAAGAGTTGAACACGACTGAGTGACTTAGCACGCACTACCATGAAAAGGACACAGTGAAAACTTGTTTTTCCATCAGAAACATCCGCTGCCTGAAAGGAACTACAGCATTAAGCCTAGACTATCTCACATAAGGAAGGAGCTTTCAAATACGGCCACTAAGAAAACCACAACGTTTCCGTGTGAGTGACTGGGGGCAAAAAGTGTATGAGTGCCTTCTGTGTATTTCACTGCTTAGTAGAATGAGGATAACAGGTAAGAAACTTTCTAAATGAGGAACTTGCTGCTGTCCTTGTTCCACCACAACTCATCGACAGACTGCTTGTTTAGGGAGCCAAGACTGCATGGGGAATCAGGCAGACTGGGGACATGACGACATAACCACTGAAATCCAGGCCTGATTCCAAATCCACATTCAACTCCTTCTTGGCACACGATGCTGTAGTAAACACTCAACTAGCCAATGAGAGACCAGTGTTTATGGGCTTCTGGAAGTTCCATAGGGATAATGATTGCTTAGTTTTTTCCATGAATGTTAAAACCTTTTAAAAAAGCCACAGGCAACACACACCAACCGACCTGAGATGTGACAAACATATTGTTTAAAATCATTTAAAAATAATATCAGTTTGCATTTGAGTGGTGGATTTGAATGCAGTTCTCTGAGAATGCGTATACATTTTTATTTTCACAGAAGATGAAACAGAGTGGTCAGATACTGAGGATAAACACCTGTTACCCTATGTCCCAGATCTCCTCCAGGATATCCACCTTCAAAGAACACGTGGTATCCCATCAAGCCTGTACAGCATTGGAAATTCCAACAAATAGTAAGTAAATACATCTGCTATACCACCACATAAACGAATCTTGGGGTATATGTGCCAAAAGCATTCCAAAGTGGCTGCTTTCCTCCATGAACACTGAGCCAATAAGGTTCACCAGTTATGGACACCGTGGCTCCTATGGAAACCAGTCCTGAAGCTATGAGAACAACGGTCAGACAATTCTACTGTGTGTCTGAAAGGATGAGCAGTCCTTTTAAGGTTTTTGTCTTAAAGGGAAAAAAACAATTTGTTGGGCTCAGAATGCCTTTCTTTAAAATTTTGTTTCTAGGGGGATTTTGTTGTTTTATCCTCAAGTACATCCTTTCCTCAGGTCCTATCACCTGCATAATGTAACCTCAGGTCTGCAGGTAGGTCCAGAAAATGGTAAGATGGAAAATGTAGACAGTGTGCGTCATCCTTCCCCCCAGTGCCCAGGCAGGCCATCACAAAATGTATGCACTTAATATAGCCATGTGCAAAAAGAGACCTAGAGGGGAAACACTGGCAAAGAAAACATGACCTGTTGGGTCTCACAAAGCGGCTTTGTTAGGAGAGCTGACCAGAACTAAGGGGCTGGCCACTGAGAGGCTGGAGTTCCCTTCACACCACCACCTCATACATGACCTCAGTGTCTGCTTCCAGATCCTTATTTTCATTTATTTTAAATTACTCCCTATGTGGCTAGGTCTCAGAAGACATGAGGCATTTTTAAGTGCCCATTCTTAAAGCTTAGAAATAGAAAAAAAAAGTATTTTTTTCCTTTTAAAACTGGTAGGAGACTAAAGAAAGGTTGGAGCTCACTATTGAATTGGGTGACTAGCTTTGCTCTTGAAATTCAAGCCCTTTAGCCTCTCTGTGGCCTTCCCATCGGTTGGGTCTATGGGCTCTGAGGGCATGATTTAAACTAGCCCTCCGCAGTTGGGGGCACAGCAGAAAGCCCCAGAGCTGGGCAGGTGCGGCGGGGGGGGGGGATCATCTTTTTAATTGGAAAGAAAACCAGATTTCTCAGAGTGATCTTGATTTCACCTGGTCTACGTGGCCCAGATTTCACTCTCAGTGGCTCATATTTGTTGTTGTTCAGTTGCTCAGTCGTGTCCGACTGTTTGTGACCCCCCAGACTGGCCCCATAAGAACACTCTAATTTAGGAGTTGAGAAGAATAGTCATTATAGGTTCTTCTTGTTGATTTTCCAGACATTGCCTCTAAAACACATAAGTGGTCCAGGACACCCTAAGGACCTGCCATTGTCTCATCTCAACCCCTAGCACCTTTGCCTCACTTAGTTCAGCCACAAACTGGAGAAGAGGCAAAATGACTCACAGATTTCTTTTTTTTAAAGGAAGAAAGGAAGGAAGAAATGGTAGGAAATAGCCAAGTACAGCCAGAGCTCAATCCTCTTGACTCAAAGTACTAATATGCATATATTTTGATGCAACTATAAAGCCTATTAATTGGCTTTTATTTCAAAGCCTTTATCAATACCCCTGCTTGTTCTTGCTGACTTTTAATGAAAGGACCTTAAAAATAAATTTCAAAGTGAAAGGCAGGAGCTTCTGCTCAGTTCCTAAAAATAGGCGAGAGTATAACATGTCTTGCCTCTGAAAGGTTTAATTTCATTTTTAACCACTTTTTCGAAGCTGTGAGATCTTCCTTGGGTCTACAATTTGGCTCGGACCCCCGCAGGTGATTTAGGAAAGAATAAGATAGAACTCCATCACAGCTCCCTACCTTACCACCCCTTTTGTCAAGTGGTATCAGGTTTGTATACTCATCTCAGCAAAAAGGCTCTGGGCTATAAGAAAACAACAATCATTCTGCATCGGAGAGAACAGAAGTGAGCGTGAACTTCTGTGGAAATGAAAGACTATGGAAATCAAATAGAGATGGTAGGTAGAGATGAAAAAAGGGCAACTTTCAGTATCCTTTAAGGGCATTATCAGGTACATGATTATGACATATCATAAATTGAGGATTCCTGTAGTAAATTTCCATTTTCACCTCTGTGCACACTACACACTCTTCAACATATTGCCAGTACGGAGAATTTCAAATTGGGTGATTACAGGTCCTGGAAAGTAGAATTGTTTCCGATTCTGACAGCATGCCACATTACTGAGTACCTCACAGATTCGATGTAAATACCATATGTTGTAAATTTGAATTTAGGCAAATTCCAAACCGGCTGCTGGGGAGCTGGAAGGCACAGTGATAATGAGAAATAGCTCTGGAAAAAAACTTATTCAAGGAAGGGCTCTAAATGCGGGTGCCAAGAGTTACTGTTTTACTCTAGTCGGGTCAAAGCTTTGTTTCCAGATTGATGTTGTCTTCCCTCTGATTCCCTCCCAAATCTTAGACCCTCATTGTTCTCATCTAGAAAATAAAGTCTCAAAGGACATTACTGGCCTTAAATGTGTAAGATCAAATGAAACAGATGCAAGACACACAAAATGAAGGAACAAATGGTAAATTTGTTCTGCCACACTCCTTTAGAGAGATGCAACAGGCATCTGAAAGGAACTGCAGTTACTGACAAATCATGGAAAAAAAAAAACCACAAGGGAGAGAAAGAAGGTTAAGTATCACCCAGATTCATCATCAGCGGCCACGTCTTTTCTGCGAGGCAGCATCTCAGACTGTTTCTCTGTTTCTCTAACATAGCCCATGGACCACCGAGGGTCCCCGAAACCCTCTCAGGGTCTGTGAAGTTAAACTTATTGTCATACAGACATTGAGAAGTTGCTTTTCTCACTCTTCTGACACTTGCACTGATGGTACAAAAGAGATGTGAATGGAATCTACCACCAGTGAATACACCTATTGATTATATTCTTCACCCCAAGCACTTGAAAGGGGGAAAAAAGTGAACTTCACTTAAAACTGTTCTTAGTGAAGCGCTAAAATTCATGATTTTATTGAAGCTTGCTCCCTGAGGATCTTTTAATTCTGTGCGACAAAATGGGAAGCCCACAGAGCATTTCTGCTGCGTGCCCAAAAACTACGCGGTCTTGAGGGAAAGCATGGATACAATTGTTAGAGCTGCAAGCTGACCCAGGCACTGTTCACATGGAATGGCAAGTGACAGACACATTATGGCTCTTCTATCTTGGCTATCTATCAGATAGTCTCAAAAGTGAAGGAAGTGAGTCTGCCATTTTGAGGGAAAAAAACAGAATATTTTTTGTCAATAAAATTTGAGCTTACAAACAAAAATTGGACTTTTGGAACACTGGTATTCACCACCATGAGTTTGAGAGCTTCCCAATGCTTATATTCTGATGAGACTGGTGATTATTGACAAATGTGATTATTTTTATATTGTAGAATAAAGTGTGTTTATGTTTGAAAGATCAGGATAACCCAGTAAAACATTTTTTAAATGATTTTTTCATGTTTCAAAATGGTGCATGGGTAAAAATCCCCAGAGTGCAAGACAGCACAATAGATTTTAGTATAAAAGAGTACAAAATCTCACTGATACGCTTTCAGATTCCATGTTGCAACTAACTGTAAGAAATCACCACTTTTGAATTTTGGTGATTTCTGGCCACAACTATCTGAAAGTGCAATGAAGTGAAGTGAAAGGTGCTTAGTCGTGTCCGACTCTTTGCGACCCCATGGACTATACAGTCCGTGGAATTCTCCAGGACAGAATACTAGAGTGGGTAGCCTTTCCTTCTCCAGGGGAGCTTCCCAACCCAGGGATTGAACCCAGGTCTCCCGCATTGTGGGCGGATTGTTTACCAGCTGAGCCACAGGGAAGTCCAATTATCTGAAGAGGTTAATTTAAAAACTTTTTCAAGTACATATCTCTTTAAGGCCAGGTTTCCTTCATGTACATAAATCAAAACAAATCGCAACAACTTGAATGCAGACAAAGGTATGAGAATCCAGCTATCTTCTATTAGTGAAACATTAAAGAGACTTGTAAACATGCACAACAAAGCCACTCTTGTCACTAATTTTTTTTTCACTTTGGAAAATAATTATTTTCATGCTATTAATGCTGTATGATGTTTATTATTTTATATTTATATATCTACAACTAATATTTATTATGAGGTAATAAATTATTTAAAATAAGCGTATCTAAAACTTACCAGTTCAAATTTCTAATATAGTAACATTAATAGATAGTGTGTTAGTCCCTCAGTCCTGTCTGACTCTTTTGCAACCCTATGGACTGTAGCCCTCCAGGGTCCTCTGTTCATGGAATTCTTGAAGCAAGGATACTGGAATGAGTTGTCATTTCCTACTCCAGAGGATCTTCCCGACCCAGGGGTCAAACCTGGGTCTCCTGCATTGCAGGCAGATTCTTTACTGTCTGAGCAACTAGGGAAGCCCTAATAGATAAAACCCACAGAAATAAAGACTTACTGGATTTCAAAATAATTTAAGGAAGTAAAGGAGTCTTGAAATCAAAATTTTAAACTGCTGGTTTGGTTAACAGCTTTAGATTTGGACATCTCCAGGTTCAAATCTTCAGAGAAAGCAATGGCACCCCACTCCAGTACTCTTGCCTGGAAAATCCTATGGACGGAGGAGCCTGGTAGGCTGCAGTCCATGGGGTCACAAAAAGTCGGACACGACTGAAGCGACTTAGAAGCAGCAGCAGCAGGTTGAAACCTTAATGCTTCTCAATTGTGTGGACTTTAGCAAGATATTTAATTACTTGACTTCACTTTCACTTTTCACTTTCATGCATTGGAGAAGGAAATGGCAACCCACTCCAGTGTTCTTGCTTGGAGAATCCCAGGGACGGGGGAGCCTGGTGGGCTGCCGTCTATGGGGTCGCACAGAGTCAGACACGACTGAAGCGACTTAGCAGCAGCAGGTCCAAACCTTAATGCTTCTCAATTGTGGGGACTTCAGCAAGATATTTAATTGCTTGACTCTCAGTTCCCTCATCTAGAAAACGGGAGGTTCAATGGTCAAGAGCAATTAAAAAAAAAAAAAAATCTGTTAAGAAGTAACACTTTTAACTTGCTGAATACACTGCTTAACACATAACAAAATTATAATGATCTCGTGAATTTCCAAAAAGCACCATCTAAGAAGGAATTAATGGTTTCATTGGTGGCTCAATGGTAAAAAATCTGCTTGTCAATGCAGGAGACACTGGTTCAATCCCTGGGTCAAAAAGATCCCCTGGAGAAGGAAACGGCAACCCTCTTGCCATTCTTGTATTCTTGCCTGGAAAATCCCATGGACAGAGGAGCCTGGCAGGTTACAGTCCATGGGGGTTGCAAAAGATTTGGACAAGACTTAGCAACTAAACAACAATGAATTAATTATAGGGTACCTTGTTACACATACACCATAGATGTTGTACACCCTTAAGACCCAGCCTGAGCCATTCTGTTTCCTTTGCCGGCCTGGCCCAGACAGCACTGTTTCATAAAGAAGTCCAGGAAAGAAGATGCTCACCTCACATCCTTCAGCTCCTTCCTCTTTCTACAGACATTCTCCTCTTCTCCTTGCTGAGGTGTACCTCCCACCTGTAATCTCATGCCTATTCTCATCTCCCCATTGAGATACAGTGAACCAAGGAAGCATCTTTCAGAACTCTATGACCTCGCACTCAGGATGAAAAGTAATTTTCTATCCTAATAGGCAGTTTCACTAAAATAAATTACCTGCAAAGAGAGTGAGCCTACAATACAGTTTCATGGATTAACACCTATCAATCTATCCAGCTCACAACCATCAGTGCCTCTGGAATCTTATCACCCAGCCTTCAAAATGTCACAGCAGCTGCCTGTTCATAATGCACAGCCAATGTGTTCTAACAGTACTTGGCTCCTTTCAAGGGTATTTCAAGTCATTTCAAGGGGCTTGGGTAAGTCATAATCCAATTCTTCTCTATTATTATAGTTCCTGAGAGTAAGTGAATGAGATTATTTCTAGTCCATTTCTTATTTCAATTTGACTCCAAAAAAATTAATTTTCTTTCTCAAAAGGCTATTCACTTAAAAAGTTTTAGGCTTATATCAAAACTCAGAACACACCCTTTGCTTGACAAAGCTGTAGCTTGGAATGCTATTGCAGCAGAGCCCCAGATTTTAACCATGAAAGGCAAGCCTGTGCCAAAGATAATTTTTTTTCAGGAAAAGTAGTTTTTAAAGGTAATGTTCCCTTTTAATTTCTGGGAGTTATAAACTCCTAAGTATCAGGATACTTTTAGATAGAGAAGGTAACATTCTCTGCATGGATTTCCTTAGGGATATATGTGGCTCAGAGGTTAAAGCTTCTGCCTGCAATGTGGGAGACCTGGGTTCGATCCCTGGGTCGGGAAGATCCCCTGGAGAAGGAAATGGCAACCCACTCTAGTATTCTTGCCTGGAGAATCCTATGGACAGAGGAGCCCGGTGGGCTACAGTCCACGGGGTCGCAAAGAGTCGGACACAACTGAGCAACTTCACTTTCACTTTCATATCATTATTATACAACACTGTCCAATTATTATTATATATTATTATTTTCAACAAGCAAAAAAATAACTTATCATATATTGAGAGTAATTGTTGTTGTTTAGTCACTAAGTCATGTCCGATTCTTTGATACCCCATGAACTGTAACCTGCCAGGCCCCTCTGTCCATGGAATTTTCCCATGCAAGAATCCTGGAGTGAGTCTTTCTCCTGGAGATCTTCCCAACCCAGGGTACAAACCCATGTCTCCTGCATTACAGGTGGATTCTTTACCACTGAGCCACCAGAGAAGCCTTGAGAGTAATTACTTTGTATTAAACCCTATATCAGGTCTTTCATAAGTTATCTTTAGTCCTTGCACGTGTGGTAGTTCGCTCTAGTAGTGTCCAACTCTTTGCGACCGTATGGACCATAGGCCACCAGGCTCCTCTGTCCATGGCCTTCTCCAGGCAAGAATACTGGAGTGGGTTGCCATGCCCTCCTCCAGGGGATCTTCCTGACCCAGGGATGGAACCTGTGTCTCTTACATCTCCTGCATTGGCAGGCAAGTTCTTTACCACTAGCACCACTTGGGAAGCCCCATTTAATCCTTACAACATTCCTATAAGTATTATTATTCTTATTTTATAGATGAGAAGTTAACTTAGGTCACATGATAAATACAGAGAGTTTATGTATAATAATTTATTTAAGTCAAAGAACTGATAAGGGGGCATGGCAAAAATAGGTCAAGATCTCCCTTTCCCTAAAGCAAATAAGCACCCAATTACCTTTCTAATATGGTATCTCAAAGAGTACAATAAAAAATCTAAGGATTCCCTCTACAGCACCTTGCATTTCCAGAATTTCTCTTTGTACTCATTGATTATATTCACACTCCTAATTCTTCAAAATTTTTTCCCCATCAAAAGTGGTCAACCCAGTTAGCTTCATAAAGAAGAGTCCATTTCAGGTTTGGGTTTTCAGGACAAGCAAATCAGGTCAAAATCCCAGTGTGTGGTTTCATTCCATATAAGGGTATGTCAGACAATGCACTTTTGTGAATTTTTGTGCTGCTAATGCCAAAATATTCCAAGCGCTTCACATAGGTAGTAGACAAGGGAAAACTTCAGCTGATGAAGATGAAAGAAAAATGTAAAACTCTTTCAATGTGCTTATAGTATCCTAAACAACAAACCACGCCAATTGCTTGCAGATTTGTACTGGCTTCTACTCAACCAGAGTGCTTCTACTCTGCCAACTTTATATTGGAAATGATCACCTTGCCTTGGTATTTGATGGTCAATTTCACATTATTTCATCAATGCTTGAAGAAATGCTTTTCGACAATTTGTAGAAATCCTGGCTACAGATCAACCCACCATTTTCAGTCAAGAAGTGTCAACAGTAAGGGGTTGGCCTTACCAAGTGGAATCTAGTTCCGGATCCCTGAATATTGCAAAATATTCAAATTTCCTAAGCTCTGGATGCCCAACTATATTATATTAAGTCACCACCACTTTACTCCCAACAGACAAGCTCCATCGCTTTGATCCCAGAGCCCTGATTATCTTATTTCCTTTCAGGGAAAGAACTGCCAGATGAGGCCAGATAAACAAAAGGACAGCATTCTGAACAAAACATCTGGCTTTGCAGCCGTCGACTTTGGGGAAGTCTCTTATCTTCTCTGTCCCTTAATTATTTTAATCTGTGAAATGAGCAATCAATTTAAGCAATCCTAAATTTCTCTTCCAGTTCTGTTTTCACGCCACTCTGATCCACTGTTCTACAGCACACTTTCTGAGACAAAGGTGATTATCAACCTTAGGTTAGAATCAGTTCATTTTCCACATATTTCACTCTCTAGGTGCCAAGCATGTGAAATTATCCTTAAGGAAATGAATATTCTCACCCAGGTTCTGCAGCTAAAAATTAACCTTACATTTCTTTGACTTAAAAAAAAAACTTATGCTGAAATAACTGTGGAAAATAACCATTTGGATGGGTTATACCAAACATAGTCAGAAGACAAAGTAAACTGTTATTTGGGTAATTATTTTACAGAAGAGTCTGAAAAACAAAAATGTAACATACATGTAAAACTTCATTTCCAGTAGACCTATCACAGGGGAAAATTCTAAAAGATCTGAAGTCTATAGTTTTTTCCTTGTAAGTCTCAAAGACTCAAAATCCAGAGGGGTTAAATAATTACCAGGTGTTAAACAGGTACTTTGGAAAGAACAGAAGCTATAAAAGAAAATACTGATATCATCTGCCTTAGAGACAAAACACGTTATCTGAAAGTACTGTATGACTCTGCCATACAATTCTGGAGAAAGGGAGTGTGTAATGAAGTTGTACTTGCTGGAGGCAAAGCAACCATGCTGTTGCATGAAAAACTCTTTGACATGGTTAGTGCAGAGATTCCCCAAACTTCGCTTTCATGGTATGGATTTACACTTCATGGTCCTGAAATTTGGGGACGTAGGAAGAAGAGACTCAGAACAAAGTAGGTAGTAACACAAGGAGGTAAGTCAAGTGACTCTGCCCTCTTTTGGCCAGAGAACTGAGAAAAGTACAAGGCAGCTTCAAGTAACCAACTCAAAGAACTCCAGGGAAGGCTTCAAGATCTTCCAGGCTCTCAGTCTACATTACTTGTTGGGGGTTCCTATCTTTCCAGAGAATCACTCTACATACACCATCACTGAACGCAAGTAAAGAATTTTACTATTCTCATAAACATCCCAAATCAAGGACTGTCTGTCCTGCCTCTACTGATTCTTTTACAGTGAGCAATTCAAGAACTAAAAGGTTCCACCCGTCTAAACCTCAGTCAAAACTTATAATGAACAGTAAATAAGCTTAGTTCTTTGCATATGATTCAGTCACTCTCTTAAGTGTCCGAAAGCTTTACAGCTAAAATGTTCAGTGGGAACACTTACCCAATATGGTTGGTTCTTAAAGAAATTTCCAGTTCTCTTAGCACTTGTGTGGATTCTTGAACACGCCGTCTGAATTTCTATAATTCAAGAACACATATTCTCACAAAAGATATTTTAGCAAGTGTTATAACTGTAGCTTACTTGTAGTAAGTTTAACAGAATACAGAAACATCTCTGCTTCTAAAGTGGGCTTCTCTCACATTTTTTGCAAAGCACACAAATTTTTCTCATTGTTACCAGTGTACACACAAGGACTAGGGAAAACGACTTATTTCATGTAATAACTGTCTCTAAGTAGCTTATTTTTTTCCCTACCCCACAATACAATACAATACCTATGCGTTGGGGACCCTAAAATCATTCGTTTCAATGATTCAGTAGGGCTCACAGGTCCCAACATATAGTTATCCTTACAGCTAGGATTTATTACAGCAAAAAGTTACCAAGTATAATCCACTAAAGGAAAAGGTGCATAGGGTGAAGTCCAGAGGAAACCAGATACATGCTTCCAAGTCTCTCCCGAGACGAGTGACAAATGACAATATTTGTGAAATGTTTTCAACCAGGGAAGCTCATTGGAAACTTAGAGTTGTTATTTAGTCACACAGTTATGTTGACTCTTTGCAACCCTGTGGACTGTAGCCTGTCAGGCTGCTCTGTCCAAGGGATTTCCCAGACAAGAATATTGGAGTGGGTTGCCATTTCCTTCTCCAGGGGATCTTCCCAACCCAGGGACTGAACTCACATCTCCAGCATTGGCAGGCAGATTCTTTACCACTGAGCCTCCAGGGAAGCCCAGACACTTAGTACCTGGGATTTCTATTGGGGGTTCATCACTTAAACACTCTCTGCCGAGCACATACCAAAAGTGCAGACTTCCAGAAGGAAAAGAGGCACTCTGCATAAACCATGTGGTTGGCATCAAGAGTTCAGGCACAGTGAGTCATTATCAACAGGGAATGCTGGGAACTCTCCCGAAATTCAAGTGTCCGGTTGCCAAACGAGAGCCAACCTTGCAAGCATGCTTTTACGAGGTGGCGATCTCAGACCTGCTATGTTTATTCTTTTCTGCATTACTTCATGTGGAAGGTCCCTCTAGACACTTCCCTTCTGCCTGACGAATGTCAAAATTCCATGTGTCCTCAGGGGCTCCTTCTCTGCTGCCATGACTGCAGAAGGAACAGGGTCATCCAGCTCCAAAGAGAAAGGTATCCCAAGGACAAAGGACAGGAGGAAGGTTAGAACAGAGGAATCCAGGATGTGGGGAGGGGGGCACCCTGCCACAGGCCGGCCTTGGTGCCCCAGGGCAGACTGGACTCCCGCTCAACACAGATGGGCTCCGGCTACCCTTACCTCCTCTTCTGAAGGTCCTTGTGCTTCTCCACAGCTGCCTCTCCAAAGACTCTCAAAAGTTTCCCCCCGACTGCCATTCCTGAAGCACCCTGAAGACCTTCTCAGGTGTGCAGCATCCAGGAGATGTGAAATAAAAGCATCCCTGATGCCATGAAAAACCAGAGCCACCCCCAATTTGTCAAGAATGGCTTAAGACAAAACACAGTCATCTGTAGTTTGGAGGGACATCTAAGCCCAGTGCTTCTTGGAGAGCTTTCCAGCAAACGAGGACTGGCCTGTGGTCACACAGCTGAGGAAACCACTTCCAGGTGTGCTGGCTGCTCCAGAGGGGCCAGTCCCATGGCTGAGTCACAAGCCTTGGGCTGTCTGCACATGTGCTTCTCGGAAACAACTCAGAGTTCATCCCCCGCAACCTGTGCTGGTTCCCTAACTCAGTCTTATGCTTCCTCAGGGAAGGTCATACCTCATACAGGGTGACAAGGACAACCGGGATACCACCAAGGATCTAACTGAGTACAAAGGAGGATCCGCTGAAGGACTAAGAGGCACATATCAAAACAACGTAGCTCAAAATACTGAGATATACAGGTATGACAACAATAGCAGGTAATATTTATCAGGCATTTACTATGGAAGGCGCTACACTTTTGCAACTGCAGGATTAACTAAGACACAACTAAACTGACTTCACTGCGTGTTCTGTTCTCTGGGGGAACTGTTTGAATTTCAGTTGGACTCTGCACCAAAGAGAAACCTTGGCATATACTTCCCTAACACATAATGACTGCCAACACTCTGCATCTGTACCATGTACCCAGGATGCTTTAAAAAACTTCAAAGGGAAACTGTTTGCCTGTGGGAATCAACAACAACAAAAAAAGAGTTGGGTACTATTTATTAGCAGAGTTCAGCCTCCCCCAGCCCTCTCTATAAAAGGCAGGCTCAGGGAGGAGCCCATGGAGACAGCTAAGCCCTGGAGACCCATATAATAGGTTTCCTTCTCCATCTGCGGCACCCACAGAGAACCAGACTTCTCTCTTCATGGCCCATCGCCTTTCTCCACGCCAGACATGAGCACACCCCTGTAAAGTGCAGACTGAGCACCGCCTGGTATATTAAATAAGGAGGCTGGTTTGGAGAGATATCTAATTTAGGCTCTTCTTTCCCTGCCCTACAGGGTTTCATTTAAAACTACTTAGAAGAAATAGAATATGCTTAAGAATTTTTTTTTTTTAAGAAGACAGCAAATTAAGAATCTTCAATTCAATGAGAACAAAAGATTAATGAATGAAGTACTTGAGGACTCCAGATGCAGTTAAGGGGAGACTGCTCAGTTTAGACTGTCTGGCTAAAATGGGAAGCCTGATTGCAAGTCTTTTACCCCATAATGCAACTGAGAATTGTAAACTCATTTCAACTGCAAGCCATGCCTTACTCCAGGCAAAATCTCCTTTTCTCCTGACTTTAAGCATGACAATTATGTTGAGTAGAACAGATCATTTCCTACTGCCAGCTCCTGACAGAACTCATACTAAAGCAGGGATGGTTGATCCAATGTCCATTTTAAGTTTTTGGTTTTTTGTTTTTTTTCCTGAGAGCTGAATGACTGATCTTGAAAGATGAGGCTCAGGCCAAATACAACCATTCAGATGAACACATAAGGCCAGGGCAGAGATGTCAGAAATGAAGGTCAGTCCAAAGAAACATCCTTTGTCTGGGGTCTCTTTATGAAGTTATTTGCAAGGAAGCAAAACACTTTCCGTGCAGCTGATTTGTTGTTGCTTTTCATTTTGCATCCTTTGCCTTATTCTTTATCCTTTTCCAAGGGAGAACTGGAACTGGGCCAGAAGATCCCGCCTCCTCCCTCCAACCATCTTCCTCCCCAGGGGGCTCGGGGCTGGAGTCTTAAGTGCGCTCTAGGAGTTTTCATATCTTGCTTTTTAAAGAATTTGACAAATAATGAGATGACTGTCCGGGGATGGGAGATACTCTGGGTGAGGGGACCTCTCAATACAGTACTGGATTCTGCCACATCTAGCTTGGGGCTTCCCTGGTGGCTCAGATGGTAAAGAATCTGCCTGCAATGTGGGAGACCTGAGTTCCAACCCTGGGTCGGGAAGATCCCCTGGAGAAGAGAACGGCTACCCACTCTGGTACTCTTCCTGGAGAATCCCATGGACAGAGGGACCTGGCGGACTATAGTCCGTGGAGTCACAAAGAGTCAGACACGACTGAATGACTAAACACACACACACAGAGCACAGGGGGAGTGTGCTCAATGCTGGGATCTAAGCCATCTAGCCAGAAGGTTTACAAGCTAGGGGATTTCTGAAAATATTTCTTATATAGAATTTTGCTGCCCTTGTGCAAAAGAAATAATTTTTTTTCTGGGTTCTGTTTTATGCATGTGGGTACACCTTCCTTTAATTTCCTCTAATCTGATGAAATTGAAGGCTGCTATATCCTTGGGGAGGGGGACAAGAAAGAAATTGAGAATTATGCAGCTGTCGCACAGTGGGTAAGGAGAAGGTGGGACGAATTGAGAGAGTAGCATGGAAACATACACATTACCATATGTAAAATAGGCAGCCAGTGGGAATTTGATGTATGATACAGGGAGCTCAAACCTGGTGCTCTGTGACAAGCTAGAGGGATGGGGTGGGAGGAAAGTTCAAGAGGGAGGGGACATATGTATACCTATGGCTGAGTCATGTTGATGTACAGCAGAAACCAACACAATATTGTAAGGCAATTATCCTCCAATTAACAATAAATAAGTTATAATAAAAAAGAATTGAGCAGCTGTCTCATTAAGGGGACCTGACAGAAGTTCTGTGTTAAAAAGAAACATGTGTACCATATTTAGGAGGAGGGTATTAGGATACTTTGACAGGTACATTCTTAGAAGAGGAGGCTACGTCATACATGGCTTCTAGGTGACAGCAGAGGTCCACAGACCATTTGCCTCATCACTACTAGACTTCACTTCTGCTTGACTATATAGCAACCACAGGACAAAGGGCCAGGAAACATCCCAAAGGAAATAGTAGTTGTTCTCCTATGCTTGATTTCTTTTGGCAGAGTGAGGGCAGTGCTTAGAATGGAAGCAGGAAACAAAATTAAAAAATGTATCTCCAAGCCAAGAGACCCGGAAACAGCAGCTAACTAGGAAAAGTGTGCCTTTCTGCTCCTGAGTCACGTGCTGAAACAACAGAGGGAATTCAGCTCAAGATATTGTCAGGGCAGCCCTGAAAGCAGGAGCTGTGGCAGGTCAACCGAAAAACAAGTGCTGTCTGGTGACGAGCCCTTCACCCATCGTGAGCAAGGGCAGCTCTGCCCTGAGACATCCCAGGGCTGATCCAGGCCCACCGGGCTGTGCCAGGCTACATGCTTTACCACGAGGCATCAGTTTAAACCAATTGTGTGGCTGCACAAAGCAGAGCTTGTTTGTAAGAGGAGAGAGTCTGCTGAGAATGGAATGAGCTATTCTCTCCTTACCTTCTCGGGGCCTGGGGCACGGCTGGGGGAGAAGCCGTGAAGAGCATCAACACAGGATGTGAGCACACAGCTGGGATGACAAAGCCCCAGTGATTTTTCAAGGTCTCTGGAAATGCACCAAGGCATGGAAGACAAGTATTCTCTTTGCGAGGCCTTGTTTTTCTGGGGGCCTGAACACCTCTGAGCTGAACTAACCACCCAGTATAATTATAAATGGCAGCTACTCAATAACCATCAGAGGTACATGACTCCCATCTCAGGAAAGAACTTTTAAACACATTCTCAAGAGAGGATGACTTTTTTCTTTGTCTTTTAATGCTGTCAGGCTCCAACAACCCCAGGATTGTTTCCCCGGAGGCACCAGCAGAGTTTATAACAGAGAGGAAGGAAGGGCTCCTCCAGGGCACGAGGATTGTCCCTGCCAGTGACAATCCAGGAAGCAACAACATGCAGTGGAAACAAATCCATCTTACCTTCCTGGTTACTGCTGGATCCAGATAGCCTTTGAGCTTTTGAATATAAGTATGGGGAGGGTTCTTCACCTGGAATCGTTCCTGCAGGAAGCACGAAAGTAAAGTGAAAAGCATGAAAGCTCTGAAGGCATGAAAGTCATATTCACACAGATTGATGCCGCTGATCCAAAGCCAAACGCACCTGCAGCGTGACTGTGGTGCTGCAGAGAGTCATTGGTTTTGAATCTTCAGAGTAGATGTTCTTATCCCCTCTTTGCCAAAGAGGAAACTGAAACTTAAAGGAACTCAATCCTTCCCTAAGATGAAGCAGCGAGTCAGGGACACCAGTGGATTCAAACCCATGTCTGCTCAACCTGAGAGTCTGACCTGCTTTCCCCATGGGGCTCTGCAGCTCCCTTTCTGGAAATCATCTGTCTACTCTGTGTGCAGGGTCCTCTTTCAGCAGGTCTTCCATCTGTTGCATATTCTTTGCAGCTCTTGTTAGCAGATTTTTTTCTTTTGAATTTTCATTTTATCTTTGGAAATACCCAAAATTTGACTCAAACTAGATTAAATTGTTTCAAAAATGAGCAATGAGGCTACTGCTCAGAGATTGCAGGGAGTATGTGCATATTTGTGTGCATGTGTGTGACCATTAAAGGATTCCTAAGGCAGTTTCCAAACCAGAAAACCCCAAAATATTATGACTAAAGACACAATCACTGAAACAGCATATAATATATATATATAACACACATGTATCTCAAGGTGATATTTGAATGCAGATCTGGGCTGAGGCCTGAGACTCTGCATTTCTAACATGTTTCATGCCGATGCTGAGGATGGAAAGACCACACTTTGAGAAACTCATGTCCATGTGTATTAAATTTTATAGGCCATAATGTCCAAAGCAAAAGTAGTAGTAGTAAACTAGACAAATCCAAAGGCCCACACTATAAAATGGTTAAGTACTATATCACAGGCATATCATGATATACTACATTCTGATGAAAAAGAACACACTGTATTGCACGGTGCTATTTGGATGGGTCTTATAAACCTGTGGGGGCTTCCCAAGTGGCGCCAGTGGTAAAGAACTGGCCTGCCAATGCAGGAGACATAAGAGTTGCTGGTTCAGTCCCTGAGTTGGGAAAATCCCCTGGAGGAGGGCATGGCAACTCACTCCAGTATTCTTGCCTGGTGAATCCCATGGACAGAGGAGCCTGGTGGTCCATAGGATTGCAAAGAATCAGACATGACTGAAGCAACTTAGCTCAGCAAAGCACTATAAACCTGATGCTGAGATGAAAGAGAATACATGATTTCTTTAACAAGAGGCAAAATTCAATACTAACGGTTAGGGACACACACATGAGTGGTTTACTCTCACACACATACACACACACAGCTGAGTGATTTGCATAAAAATAATAGTCAAGGACCAAGATGGGGAAGGGGAATACAGACTGATTCTGAGAGGCTGGCAGTGTTCTTTTTGACCTACCAGTAGTTACACTGTGATAATTTTATCTTACTTATTACGCTATTCTTAAATTTCACAACTTTTCCTGTATACATGCTGTATTTGACACGCAGAAAAAGGTTATACAAATCAGCTCCAAAAGGGAAAAAACAAAGATTCATCATGAAATCAGGACAATTCTTATCAAGTTTTTTTCTACACACAACTCAAAAGATGTTTTCCTAGGAATTATTTTTAGCCTGATTATTGTTTACACCAAAATGGAATTCAGTGTTTCACAATGTTGACAATTGGCCAGCATGATAAGTGTTTGTTTATCCCATATAAATTTGTATTTCTTCAACACAGGGAGCCACAACATTCTTCCTGGTCCACTCAAGGTTTCTTTGCTTACAGATTTAGAAATGCTATATTTCAATTGCTAAATCTTATTATTATCAAAAGATCATTTTACTTGTGAAAAAATATATTTTATTACTTTTTAATATTACTTTAAAATAAAGGAAAGTGGCTTATAGTGAGACACCTATTAATACTTCCCCTTTACTTAAAAATGATCATGGCAAATTTCGTAGTATACAAACTCGCTCTCCACAGAACTGTTTTAAAAAAAAAAAGGTCAGCTTATCATTTCTAACTATCCCCCCGAATTTTCAATCCCACAAGCAACTTCTAAATAATGATTCACACATATGTGACGTCTTGGGTGCCACTGTGTCCATGTATCAAATCCTAATTTTTTTTTTTTTTAAGTGTTTAAAAAAAAAAATCAGTTAGGATCCACCTGTCACAGGGTTTTAGCAATAGCCCAGCTGAGGGCTAAAATAATCAAAAAAGCACCCCATTTCCAAAATGAACCAATAAGTGATCTAGAAACCAGTTATTATTTCCAACCTTGTGTATGACAGCAGCTGATGCCAGGGATACACCTGGATATAAATGAAACAATACTTTTTAATAATACAATCCAATTACCCAAATTTTTAGACATCCCGTGACCAGCAACAACTCATATTGTATTCTATTCTACTATAGCCAATACTACCTACCACTCTCTATAAAGTTCCTAACACATAAAACTCAGTGAATTTTAACTCTGGCTAATGTAGCATTTGCTTGAGGACCTAAAATTTTAAATCTGTGGACAGTTACTGAGAGATTTCTAATGTTTCTTCTTGGAGACAATGTCTTCACATCACAAGAGCTATATTTATTCTTTTAAAATAATTTGGCTGACTAGCATATATAATATATTGCCATTCACTCAGTTAGTAAAATCCCACTTTCTTTCTTAGGGTAGTTTTCTGTTTCTTACTTAAGACTGTGGTCTTGTCACCCGGAGGGGCTTTTGCAAATAGACACATTTGCTGGTCCTGTTGACTTGATTGGTTTTCTTATAATTAATCCTTTGAAATTATGAACAGGGTCTAAATTTAACAAAAATACTTTTTCAAATGTGCTTAGGATTTATTATTTTGTTTTAGGCATTTTTCCTTCACTTGTCCGAGTAACTTACTAATATTATTTCTAAGAAACATAAAATGAAGAAAATTGATGCTTTAAAACACAGTCAGGTGACTTCCCTGGTGGCCCAGTGGTTGAGAGTCTGTGCTTCCAATGCAGTGGGGGAACTAAGATCCCACCTGCTTACGCAACTAAGAAATAAACAAACAAAAAGATGATTGTAGATAAGTTTCAAAATGTCATTAAAATTTTTAAAAATTAAAAATAAAACACAGTGGGTCTACATCATGGTGACTTCTCAAAAAACTATGTAACTCTGCCTACCTCCAGGGATTCAAGTGAAATTTTTACAGAGTAAAAATACAAAGCCCAACTATTTTCCTACAAGTTGGAGTTGTTTGTCTAACCTCAAAAGGAGCTACTGTTTGAGTTATAAATCCAGCGCCTGGTGCACCAGGCCTTTTCTGTCTGTCTGTCTTCAACATGGCCATTTGGACAACAGAAACATTTGGGGGAATATACTGGAGAATTTCAGTACCATGCCAAAACATATTTATTTTGAAGAACTTTGGGTGGATTATTGGCACCATGCTTATTTAAACGAATTTTTTTTTCCTCTAAGTACTAGAATTTTAGATTTTGCATTGAAACTCAAAATTGGTATGACTACAGTTTTCCATCATCCTTACTTCTGAGACTCCTTCATATTCCACATGTTATTTTCAATAACTAGTTACCTGCTTGCTCAACATCATTGATAAATGTAGCTTAATTAGATTAAGCCCCTAACTTATAGAAATATTATACATTACATTATATAGAAATATTGTTCTTAGGGATAAAAATTTGGTGCTTCGTCAATAGGAATGAATAAGCCATCTGAAAGAGCTTTAAAAACACAAATTCCTTTCAAAAGCTCTAATCAAGCAGCATCACTACCACTCTGACCTCCTGCCATTTATTTCCTTGTGTGACTGAACTTTATTCATGAGATATTTCTAGATGGGAAATAACAATGGCTCTGAGGGTTTTAATTATTCTCCATAAACACTCAAAGAACCGAGCCCAAATCCACTTCTTACTATTCAGGACATTATTGCTGACAAACTGCATTGAAAGAACCATGGGAGGAAAGAGAGGGGAGAACAGCCCTTAGAATCTTCACGAAGCGTCTGAACCTTTCACAAATATTTTATTTTAATAAATTAGAGTGTTAGGAATTCAATTTCTCTGGTAACAACCAGAAAATGTCTTCCCATTGCTAAAAGCAACTTCATTTATACAAGTCCAGGAGCACAATTACTCTTTCCTCTGGAGCAGCACTTTCTGTTTCTCAAAGATAATCAATTTATCTTTCAACAACACGTCACAGTTTACCATATTCTTTAGACCTCTTAACTTCCCAAGCCTCCCTACCTGCCAAGTAGATATTAAGTCCATTTTACAGATGAGGAAACCAAAGCTCAGAAAGTAAATGATTTGCCTTAAATCACACATACCCACACACCCAGGTCAAGGATTCAAACTCAGGTTTTCTGACTCTGGTCCTTGTTCTTTTCACTACACTGCAATAAGTGTGCCCATCTTGCTTTTGATAGAATAAGTTTTTAAAAAACAAAAACATGCTCTACTTTGAGTTCTGCTGCTGCTGCTGCGTCGCTTCAGTCATGTCTGACTCTGTGTGACCCCATAGATGGCAGCCCACCAGGCTCCCCCGTCCCTGGGATTCTCCAGGCAAGAACACTGGAGTGGGTTGCCATTTCCTTCTCCAATGCATGAAAGTGAAAAGTAAAAGTGAAGTCGCTCAGTCGTCTCCGACTCTTCGCAACCCCGTGGACTGCAGCCTACCAGGCTCCTCCATCCTCCATGGGATTTTCCAGGCAAGAGTACTGGAGTAGGGTGCCATGGCCTTCTCCTATATAGATAAATACTTGGCACTCAGTCCTTAATAATGTTCAAAGAATTAAACTTCTTTTAGATGCCATATACAAGTCACTTCTCGCATAAATTACAGTTTTTGAAGTTTAAAAGTACACAGAGAGACTGAACACACTCTGTATGGGGCACACACCCCGTAGGTTCCATGTTAGATATGTCAGCCACACTCAGGTCATAGCTAAAGGACTTCTGCAGATAAGCTTGTGCTGTATCTCTCATGGCTCTGAAACTGCCTAGTGACTTCCATAATTACACATTTCTCATTAACTCAATCCACTAAGGCTTACACCAGTGTCCCCTCTCCCCACTGGCCCTCAGCAAAATCACTGACTACACACAGGCCAGCCCTGCAGATAAGGGAAAAAACAAAGCATTGACTGGATTCCACTAATGACCATGGTTCAAGTCTCCGGCAACCCAAATTAGAAAACCAGGTCATTCGTGTAATGACCTCTAAGGGAAAAGGATCTAAAAAGGAGTGGATATGTGTATGTGTATATAACTGATTCACTTTGCTCTACAGCAGAAACTAACACAACATTGTAAACCAACTATACTCCAATCAGGGCTTCTCTGGTGGCTCAGTAGTAAAGAATCCATCTGCCAACACAGGAGACACAGGTTTGATCCCTGGGTGAGGCAGATCCCCTGGAGGAGGAAATGGCAACCCACTCCAATATCCTTGCTGGGATAATCCTGTGGACAGAGGAGCTTAGTGGACTACACGGGGCCGCAAAGATTCAGACATAACTGAGTAACTGAGCATGTATACTCCAATTAGAAAAAAAAAGAAAAAGAAAATCAGGTCATTCTTTAAAGAACTTAAATGAAGGGACTGTGAGAGAGATGTGCTAGATTCATTAGCTAAGTCACGGTGCATGGAACTCATCTGCTATGCTACAATATGGCCTTCTCTATTAGACACAGACGGGCAGCCTTGGATTCTTTCTAACCAGCTGAACTGTTTCTCTGGGGCCTCCCTCCATGCTGCCCTCTCCCCACCTAAATCTAATAAAGTTTGTCATTGAAAACCTTTCTGCATAAAGGTTTGGAATTGGACATTCCACTCACCTAGTATATTTCTGATCCCTTGCATCCTCTCCATCCATGTGTATAATTATATGAGAAATTACTTAATTGAGGTTAATTGGCTGGACTTACAACAAGTGTGTTATAAGCATTTCCGCTCCATAAATTCTATTTGGATAAGCAACTCCAAAATCAAACAGAATTGCATTCAAGTTTATCTTATACCTTCATATTCTCAGGTTTACGGAAAGAAACTATAGTGAGTCTCTAGGAAATGAATGGCTCATGGGGAACACACTTCGTGTTGAGTTTTCTCCCTGTTTGGGACAGTCACAGGTCACTGGCTCTATTTCAGTAGTGGATTAAGCAAAGCTATACAAACTGCTTAAACACCCTTAGAGACAAATTAGACATCAGCATCATTATGCCATTATTAATGTTTCATTATTCTGCTCCTATAATAAATTTAGATGGTGAAAATTCAAAGGGATTTTTTTTTTTTTTTTTTTTGCTTTTGGGCACATCGTCAGCTCTCCAAGCTTGAATGATTTTTCTTCCTAGCAGAAAGTATTTGGCTTCCTTTCCCAAGGCTGAGTAAGCCAACTGTTGTTTCTAAATGAGCTCTAATTACAATCAGCATCACTGCTGTCAGTGAGTAGTCATTTGTAGGACTTGGTGCTCAACGCTCTCCAGAGCTACACTGACAGGAATAACCTATGGCCTCAAAGGGTTTCCCTCTAAAATGGAGAACACTGACATGAGTAGGTGAGGAGAAAACTCAGAAATAAAATATTGCATGAATATTGTACATAGACAGAAGTGATTTACACGATACAGCAGAGACCAAGAACTAGTGCGTGGGTGCGGGGAGCAGGTGCCAAGGCCAGAAACCAGGTGTCGAAGCAGAGGGACTAAGGTAAGCCATGACATCTCAGCCCTCACAGGGGTAACAACTTACACACACAGGGAAGAAGCTCACACGAACAGACCCGGATTCACCCTAAGAAGCTGAGAGTATCAAAGTCCCCGAGGGAAAGTACATTCCTTATTTCCCCAAAAAGGAAAAAAAATTCTGAAACTTCAGAAAAGCTGCCAGATGACTACCCCACCTACAGAAAGTGTGTGCATGAAAAAGGAGGACGGTTAAGAGAAAACAAAGAAAAAGTTTTAAGACTCTACCTACTTATAACAATATACAGCCAAGAAAGCACTTTCACATGGAATTCTAATTTTGTCTAACGACTACCAGAGGCAGCTAGTGCCAGCTGTGCTACTATTTAGAAGGATCCCTGTGGTTATTACTGGATGAAAACATTTTACTAGAGGAGTCCCGGCCTCCGAACATCTTAAATCTTGCCATCACATCTAGGTCTCCTTTTTCCAGGCACTAACATTAAAGATGCCAAAGTGAAAAAATAAAAAAACTTAAAAAAATTTTTGTGGTCATTTCATTCTTCCATTCATCCAGAACATATTATGCAAGACACCGTTCAAAAAGCACAAAACGAAACAAATTGGATTCTAAAGTGTTAAATCTCATCTGAAATACAACAGACACTTCTGTAATACAAAGTAGAATATGATCAGAGCCATGTGTGATCCTCTGGAAGTTCAAAGAAAGGTAAGGCTCTTTCCAACCGAGACGATCAAAGGAACTTCCCCGAAGAAACTGGCTTTTGAATTGCGTTTTGAAGGACACACAGCATATAGATATCCTGGGACAGTGTGAAAGGCAGGAGACAGAAATTTCCAGATGGGGAAACGTGAAAATAAAGGCACAGAAGCACAGGGCGTGTGCTAGCAACTTCAAGGGCTTTAGTTCGGTTCCAGTAATGCAGTTTATGAAAGGCAGTGGCACAAAGGGGCTAAACAGTGTGCTGGAAAGGACAAAGGCAGGTGTCACATAATAAGCAAATGTGTGCATATAGAATGGACAACAGGGAGCCTACAAGGAGTTCTAAATAGCAGAAGAACATATAACTCCCTTTTCTCTATTCCCGACTTTAAAAGTTGGCCATTTCTGCCCTTAGACTAGACTTGACTAATCAGCATGTCAGATTCATTCCACAGCCATAGTTTCTTGGAGAGCTGTGAAGCATTCTTCAGCTCTGCATATGAAATCATTTTCCTAGTCTGAGAGGAGAGGACAACCTTCCAAGTGTTCCATTACAGCTCTCAGACTGAAAATAACTTTTGATGAGACTTTTCCAAATGATTTCCTTTATTTAGACTAGGAAAAGTCTCTTCTAGTTCAACAGGTCTTTCCTAATCAAAATATCCTATAATTCATTCCCTAATATGTAATATTAATTTGGTTTCTTTAAGTCTATTCATAGTTCATCATTTCCTCCTATTTAAAGTGTTTGAATTGAATTTGTAAGAAAGGAGGCCATACTAATAAAGCTTACCATCTTCTGCTGTCCTAAGCAAAGACTGAACCATGACTGCGCTTGTCACGTAGCAGTATTCAGTAAGGGCAGACGTCACTGTTATTGTTATTGAAGATCTAAGAATGGGCAGAGCGATGGAAGTCTGCATTTATGCTGGAAAACCTTCAAGATAATCTTCAAATCCTTTGCTCCGTCCCTTCAAGAGCCACAGCTTTCCTTTCTTCTAGACTGGAATTTCTTAAAATATACACAACCAAAGACCTGCATCTGAAGAGGTTGAGGATGCTTGTTAAATCGTAAAAATCCTCCTGGCCCAATCACAGTACTAAGGAACCTGTAGTTTCTTAAATTCTCCAAGTAGGCCTTCTGCCACTAAAGTTCATTAATCATAGCTTTAGATTATACTTCCAACTTGGATAGCTGAATCTTTCTCTTTATTCACTCTATAAAGGGAATGTGCATATCCTTGGTAACCAAAGACTTAGGAATATTTTCAGTTAGGTTTAAAGACACAGACTTACATTATAAAACTACAGGTACAGTCCATGCTTTCATGAAAAATTTGCAGTATCCCTGGAGATACTCTTCCTATAAAAACACAAGTGGTATAAACACACCTTATTGTTTCTTCATCTGAAAAATGGGAATATGAAACCCTTTTCCTCCATTATCACATATTCCTAAAACCTTTTTTTTAAGTCTTTATTGAATTTGTTACAATATGGCTTCTGCTTTATGTTTTTTGGCTGTGAGGCATGTGAGGTCTTAGCTCTCCGACCAGGGATCAAACCCTCACCACCTGCACTGGAAGGCAAAGTCTTAACCACTGGGCCATCAGTGAAGTCCCCCAAAACCTTACTTAATAATGCCTTCCAAACAAGAATAACACACTGAAGATATTTTAGAGTCTCCTAAGCTAACCATGTATCATACAAATATAAAAGATATAGGAGGGAAAAAATAAATAATAGTTCTGATCCTGACCAGGGCAGGGGGAAAAAAAGAGAGTAAGTCTCAGATTTCTTATAGAAAAAATTGCGTATCTCAAGATTCAGAGAGAGCAATAATATTTTTCAATCATTCAAGAATGTGAAAGCATTGGAAGCTCTTGTTTTAAGAGTTGCTTTTCTGCTTCTCTGGTGACTCAGACAGTTAAGAGTCCATTTGCAATGCAGGAGACCCAGGTTCAATCCCTGGGTCAGAAAGACCCCCTGGAGAAGATGATGGTTACCCACTCCAGTATTCTTACCTGGAGAATTCTATGGAGCAGAGGAGCCTGGCAGGCTGCAGTCCACAGGGTCGCAAAGAGTTGGACATGGCTGAGCAACTGATAATTTCATTTTGGGCTTCCCTAGTGGCTCATATGGTAAAGAATCTGTTTGCAATGCATGAGACATGGGTTTGATCCCTGAGTGGGGAAGATCCCCTGGAGAAAGGAATGACAACCCAATCCAGTATTCTTGCCTGAAGAATTCCATGGACAGAGGAACTCGGTGGGCTAGTCCACGGGGTTGCAAAGGGTCGGACACAACTGAGCAACTAACACTTTCACACTTTCTGGACTGTAAGTTATACCATCTGGACTCTCTGAAACTTCATTTGCCCCAATTTAAACAGTGTGCAAATACATGGGTAAAATTCATAGAATTTCAGTAGGTGCTTTGGTGAACCAAAAGGTGTAATTCATATAAGTAAACCTTCAAATTAGACAGCATGGGAAGAGATGGAGATGGAAGCTGCCAATAATGTCAACAAGTGACTGGTACCACAAAGAAAACATCCTTATGAACAGAACATAAGGATGAAAATACAGGAAAAGTTATCAGATCTTAATCATTCCCATACCAATTTCTTTCATTTACTCAGCAGAGACGTAAACATAAGAATCAAGCAGATGTCACTGAGATAGTGGTCTACTGTAAAACTTGGTTTTGATAAATGTATTGCTATAGATAGCATTAACCACCTTTCTGCAAAAGGGGACCAATGAAGTGGTGAAAGGCTGTTCAGAAACAATATTTCTCTGAAAATAAACCACTGGAAATGTTCATTTTTAAAATGCATCACTTGGACTTTCCTGATGGTCTAGTGGTTAGGAATCTGCCTGCCAATGCAGGGGACATAGGTTCAATCCCTGTTCCAGGAAGAGTCACATGCCATGGGGCAACTGAGCATGTGCACCCCAACTACTGAGCTGCCGTGTTGCAGCTCCTGAAGTCCACACCTAGAGCCTGTGCTCTGCAACAAGAGAAGCCACCTCAGTGAGGAGCCCACACCCCAAAACAGAGAGTAGCCCCCGGCTAACCGCAACTAGAGAAAGCCCACACACAGCAACAAAGACCCAGCACAGCCAAAAATAAAGAAATAAATATTTAAAAATTAAAATCTATCACTTAAAATAGCACTAAGAATCATGGAATACCTAGGGATAAATTTAACAAAATATATGCAAGACCTGTACACTAGAAACTTCAAAACATTCCAAGATATTAAAGACCTAAATAAAGAGAGATGCCACACACATAGATGGGAAGAACCAATACAGTATTGTTAAGACTGTCAGTTCTGAAATTGATCTCTGGAGTCATTACAACCTCAATCAAAAGACTTCAGGGTTTTTCTTAGAAACTGACAAGGTGATTCTAAAATTTATATAAAAATGCAAAAAAAAAATAGAATAGCCAAAATAATTTTTACAAAAGAACAAAGTTGAAGAATTCATACTACCTGATTTCAGGACAGTAATCAAGAGTGTTAAATGGAAAAAGATCAGTGAAAAAAAAAAAAAGATCAGGAAAAAAAATAAAGATCAGGGAAACAAAATAAAGAAAACAAAAATAGGCCCACACATATATAGCCAATTCATTTTTCAAAGATACCAAGGTGGTTCATATAAAAACTACAGTCTATTTAACAAATGACTGAAATAACTGTATATACATATGGGGAAAAAGCAGTGAATCTCCAGCCTTACTTCATTCCATGCATAAAAATTAACTCAAAATAGATCATAGACTAAACATAAATATCAAAACCATATATTTTCTAGAAGAAAACAGAGGAGATAATCTTTGTCTGACTTAAGTGTGCAGATTTCTTAGGCTATAAAAATGAACCACTTAAAAAATAAAAGATAAACTAAATTCTGATTACCAGAAAAACTTTAATTCTCTGAAAGATACTTATGAATATGAAAATGCAAAGCACAAACTAGGAGAAAATATTTGTAAAATATATGTGACAGACTTGTATCCAGAATATATTTTTTTAAAACTTCTACCTAAAGTTGGAAGTAGGACCTGATACTTCTGGATTATTTGACATCAGCTCCAACTTAATGCTACCAATTTGTTTACTCTCTCATTCGAAGCTGGATGTTTTGATTGATTTTCTAATAAAATACAAATGTATCAACAATAAAATCTTCAATAGTTCAATAATAAGACAACCTGATTTTTAAAAATAGGCAAGAATATTTGGCAAAACTAATACAATTATGTAAAGTTTAAAAATAAAATAAAATTAGAAAAAAATAAATAAATAAATAAAAATAGGCAAGAGATATGAACAGATCCTTCACAAAGGTAGTACACAAATGGCAAATAAGCACAGAAAAAGATATTCATCGTTAGGGAAAGGAAAAGTAAAACCACAGTTCCAGACACCAATGTGCTGTGCTGTGCTTATTCCCTCAGTCATGTTCAACTCTTTGCAACACCATGGACTGTAGCTCGCCAGGCTCCTCTGTCCATGGGGATTCTCCAGGCAAGAATACTGGAGTAGGTTGCCATGCCCTCTTCCAGGGGATATTCCCAACCCAGGTCTCCTGCATTACAGGCGGATTCTTTACCAGCTAAGCCACCAGAGAGATACCACTGCTGCTGCTGCTACGTCGCTTCAGTCGTGTCCGACTCTACGTGACCCCAGAGACGGCAGCCCACCAGGCTCCCCCGTCCCTGGGATTCTCCAGGCAAGAACACTGGAGTGGGTTGCCATTTCCTTCTCCAATGTATGAAAGTGAAAAGTGAAGTCGCTCAGTCGTGTCCGACTCTTAGCAACCCCATGGACTGCAGCCTACCAGGCTCCTCCATCCATGGGATTTTCCAGGCGAGAGTACTGGAGTGGTTTGCCATTCCCACCACTATATATATCCATAAAAATGGCTAGAATTAAAAAAACAATACCCAAGAGGTTGTGAGGATCTGGAGTAACTGGGACTCTATGACACAGCTGGTGGGAATGCAAAATGGTCCAGCCACTTTGGAAAGCACAACTGGTAAACTTTGTTGTATATAAATTATACCTCAGTGAAGATGATTAAAAAACAGTAGCTCAAAGTAATTTATTTAATAATTTATTTACTTTGTTACTGAGCATGCTGCTGCTGCTAAGTTGCTTCAGTCGTGTCCGACTCTGTGCGACCCCATAGACGGCAGCCCACCAGGCTCCCCTGTCCCTGTGATTCTCCAGGCAAGAACACTGGAGTGGGTTGCCATTTCCTTCTCCAGTTACTGAGCATAGCTCTTTCTAAAAGCTGGTCTTGATATTTTGTTGGTCTCACTTGCCATAATTAAAAAGAAATCTACAAGCTAAATAGTCAACTTTGCCAATTAATACTTTTGTAATAAATAATGCACTCCAAGGGGGTCATACAGATCTCTTAGATTTACAATTCCCAAAATATTTACATAAGTCATTCATAATTCTACTTAAAAAAAATAAATTCTGGGAATTGTGTCACAGCTGTTTCCATCAAGGTCTGAATGTACCTGCATTCCTCAAATTATTACTTTATCTTCACTGACATTTCATGAGATTTGCTTTATCCACCATCCTTATTCAATCTGCCGTGGTTTGCAGCAACCCAACACACATCCTTATTTCCTAGACATATATTCATCTTTTAAAACATAAAAACAAAAGTAACATGTGCTACCAACCTGAAAACCTAAATCTTAAAACTAAGCTCCAGTTGGGACTTTTATGATTTCTTTTTAGATATTCCACAATTTCCTATTTAACATAATAAACACACACTTACCCACTTCTTTCTAATAAGCCCTTCTTTTAATCTTCAGATCACAAGGTTCAGATAGCTTCAATCTGTGATCCACATGGTCAAAATTAGTCATTAAATCAGGCTCTCAGGCAGTGCCTGACAAGGACAGGCTAAAGAGAGACGTGGAAGCAGCTCCTTTGAAATTGGTCATCGATGAAAACATTTGCTAGCTATGACAGAGATATATTAATACAATAACGCATCTATTACGGGTGTTTATTTCATAGGATATTAGATGGACTTGGAACATTGTATGTGAAACTATGAGCCCATACATCAATAGCCTAGTCAAGCCATTGGATCAAAGTTTTTGTGAAGAGGTAACAAATCTCAGCACAATGATGGTATTTCTAGCACCTGAAGATGCTGTAAAACCATGGTCTGGTCCACAGCTAACATCCATCATGTTGATACAGAATATACACAATCTCTTCCCCTACATACAGCTGTATGTATAAACCCAAACCACATTTCTAATTCACTTTCCTTCTATCTCTTTGCACCCACAACATCTACAGTCTAACTGGAAATCAAAACCAATTCCTTAAACCTATGGCTGATTCATGTTGAGGTTTGACAGAAAACAAAATTCTGTAAAGCAATTATCCTTCAATTAAAAAATAGATAAACTTACTTAAAAAAAAAAAACAATTCCTATTTTTGCTATTTAAGTAAAATTAAAATGCTGTTTTACTACTATGGCAGGGATAAAGACAACAGATACCTCAATTTCCTCAGTGACTTCAGAAAATAACTTCTTTTAAAACATGTAATTTAAAGTTCATCAAGATCTACAGTGAATGCTACAGATAAGTAGGAGAGAATATGGGACTGAAAGCTCTGTTTTCAATTTAGTCTTGGGACCCCCCTAGTGGTCCAATGGTTAAGAATCTACCTTACAACGCAGTGGACGTGGGTTTGATCATTGGCCTGTGAACTAAGATCCCACATGCTGCAGAGCAACTGAGCCCATGTGCTGCAACTAAGACCCAATGCAGCCTAAATAAATAAATGTAAAAGAAATAAATTAAACCTTTTTCATTGTGCTTGTATGTACTTAGTCCCATCCAATTCTTGCAACCCCATGGACTGTAGCCCGCCAGGCTCCTCTGTCCACGGAATTTTCCGGGCAAGAATACTGGAGTGGGTTGCCATTTCCTCCTCCAGGGGATCTTTCCAACCCAACCCAGGGATTGAACTAGAGTCTCTTGCATTGCAGGCGGATTCTTTAACTGCTAAGCCATTGGAGAAACAATCTTTTCATTATTTATGTTTAAGATGATATCTTATTCTTTCCTCAAGCTCTTCTTTTGAAAGATTCAGCACTGTGTTTTCTGAACCACTAATGTCACAGCACCCAGCTCATCACTCTTCACAGTGTGTACTCAATAAATCACTTAACAATGAATGGATTGATGAAAACAGCCACAATCACATGGTGATCCAGGTCATCCACTGGCAGTTTTTCCAAAAAACTTTTCCAAACCATTATGGTGCTTCTCAGAACATAAAAATTTTCAGTATTCTTTTAGTATCAGCTCAACCACTTGCTGGATAACTTCCCAAAAGTCATTTGACTTATCTTTTTCATGAAAATTAAACAAAAACAACCTTCCACAGCAAAGGTGATGAGCTAGATATCCAAGGCTTAAAATAATGTAAAGTAGTATTTGTACTATCTGGTTGAAATTCTTGGCTAATACACCTTAATAAATAAATTACCTCCTAAAAGATAGTATCAGAGGTCAAGCTCAGTGTAGCTCATATACATTTAAATTGACTCTCTGAGTCTTCCTTTCCTGTAATAGTATCCCCAAGTTTACAAAAGGTGCTTATACAATAAAGCTTTCTTCAAACAGCATAACCAAGTTGTCTGAGTCAGCTCAGGCAATTTAGTTGTTTTAAGGTGCGGAAAGGTGGGGAGTGGTTAGGGGGGCTTGTAATTCCACTTGTATTCACAGGCAGGAAGGCAAGCAATGTGATGTTCACGTTCATTTGGCAAAATATAAACTCTTCACATCAAACTGAGCCCCAGGCCTCTTGCTCTGGCTGCTCATGCCGAATAGCACTTCTGAGAAAGCATTCACATCAAGCTGCCAAAAAGGATTCCTTTAAAAAGAAATAATCTCCCCTTCTTGTTTAGCTGACCTTCTCCCCATTTTCTGTTCCTCTCTCGATCCCTGTGGGATAGGCCAGCGTCTTTTCTCACTATAAAAACTGTATAACAAAGGGCACCTCTGGATGAGGGAAGATGTAAACTGGCTTCTAGGTTCAGGCTTAATTTTCCATGACTCCAGAGATATTAAACATTAGAAAGCTCACTATACAAAGAGCTGGCATTTACTTCTCTGACAGTTCTCCAGTGTTTCAGAATCAAGAAATCGGAGGCCTGGAGTAAGTCATAATGGAAGAGAAACTTTGCTTTCTGGAGGGAAACTGAAAGAAAGGTGTCTTCTTTTTAAGAGCAACTAACTCAATAACATTTCCTCTAGTTTGGAGACTTCAAGAAAAGGACAGTCCCTTTAAAATCTCAACCCAGAGACAATTCTTTTTTTTAATTTGGCAAAAATGCATGTCCCAAAGCCAATCATGCCTGGCCTGGTCCCCTACTGGACCTCATAATACACTGGTATTATACTATTCAGTCGGCCAAAGAGTTCACTTGGGTCTTTCCATAACATCTTACAGAAAAACCCAAATGAACTTTTTGGCCAACCAAATATTAACCATTTAGAGTTCTTTCCAACTCCAAATATGAGGTCATCTGTTTTGAGAGAACTCAGACTCATATCCTCTCTCACTCTATTCTTACCCTCACCTGTACAACTAAATGTGTACTCAATGGATAAACTAATGAATACATAAAAAAAAATTGATTACAATCTAAAATGAATTAAACTATCAGACTATCAAAATTGGTAATCATAGCAGAGACTAGCTGTTTACTAGGGTCACAAAGAGTAGGACATGACTGAACAACAACACTTGCCACTGCCTGGTCCAAAAAACTCCCCAGGTGTGCACCCCATTTTCATCTTTTGATTGCAAAGCTGAAACTTTATGTTGAAAACAGCCTTACCTGGGTCCCTGATTAATAATGTAGAATTTAACACCCCGTGATCAACAGTACTAAATTGGATTGTTATGTGAAAGACAAGCTTGTTATGTAAATCATTAAGTATCTTGGGTATCTACATAGTGGGTCCAATGGTGTCCCCAACCCCTATGTCATGTCCATATCCTAACTGGGAAAACCAGTGAATGTGACTATATTTAGGAAAAGGGTCTTTGTGGATACAATGAAGTTAAGGATTTTGAGTTGAGATCACCCTGGAGGATGCAGGTAGGCTCAAATCCAGTGCTAAGTGTCCTTATAAGAGACAGAAGAGAAGAAACAGACACGAGGAGAAGAGTTTGAAAAGGCCATGCGAAGAGACTGGAGTTACACAGCCACAAGCCAAGGAATGCCTACAGGCACTGGAAGCTGGAAGAGAGAGGAAGGGTTCTCCGCTAGAGCCTTGGAGGGAGCATGGCCCAGCAGACAGCTTGGTTCCAGACTTCTTGGGTCTCCAAGATCTGTGATAAAACACTCTGTAGTTTTAAGCCATGGAGTTTATAGTCATTTGTGATAGAAGTCCTAGGAATCTAACACAGCATCTGTGTGTTAACTAGCATTACTCTAACTTATACTGGAAGTTAATAACAGAAAAGGTATCAACAGCAAGTGCTGATACTTTTAAATCATAGTACATGGGACATTGTTAATAGGATGCATTCTGAGGATACAAAAGTACAAAAAAAAAATAGCCTTCACTTAGTTATTTTAGTAATGATATTGATTGTTATTTTGAAATTTTTAATATTATAGGAAGACAAATTATTGATGTTAGGAATCAAATACTTCAATGAGAAAATGATAATTATAAAATAAAAAATAAGTAAATTTATAAAAATTAATTTGGAAAATACCAGTATGAACTTACAATGTTTAGACATACATTTTCAAGGTCTAGATACTTAAACTGAGAAGCAAATTCACCCAGCAGCTGTGACAATTTAATAATATGACAACTTCTAATACCACGCCCCCAGGCAAAATAATAGGGCTCCTTGGAGAAATGTCTTATTCTAGGTCTAGTGCAAGGAAAGTACAAGTTATTCCTAAGAAATGACTTTTGCACCATAAAGCCAGCTTAAAGCATTAATAGGGTCATGTCAAAAGGACAGAGGAGCCAGCATGAAGTTCTCCTCAAATGTTAAAGTGCTGTTAACGTGAGCCTCAAAAAAAAAAAAAAAAAAAAAAAAAAAAAAAAAGCCCTGTCAGGAAGCATTTAACAGGACGCTTCCTGTGTGCTGTTTTGGATCTGTCAGGAATTCTCAGCTCCTTATTAATTCCTGAATATTCAGGAATTAAGAGGAGAGGCAAGCCTCTCCCAGGACTGAGGAATCCAGGTATTTCCTTCATTAGTTTTTCTATATGGTGATAAGTACCCTCTTCCTTTTTATGAACCATACAGTAAAAGTGATTGTTTACAAATCTCTCTCCTCAATATGGATTGCCTATGTTTTGTAAGTCTGGAATTTTAATCTTTATCTTTGCTGAGAATAACTACTTTGTAAGACAGTATATATGCCCACACCATGTTGATTAAAACACCTTTGCTCCATCAGAGCTCTGGTCCCCATGTCTTTCTTTCTCTTTCTTTCTCTCTCTCTCTCTCCCTCTCTTTTTCAGGTTGATCCCCTGGAGCGCAGAAGCTCTCTGAGTTCACTTTCCTGCCCAGGTTTCTAAGACCCTCTCGAGAAGGTGCTCTGCACCTTCACCCCATTGAGAGGGAGTCTGAGGCCTTCGTGAACAGAGCAAGCCCCATGCAGGGGCTTTATTGGCTTTCTGCGTAAACCAAGGAATATCAGCCTTTTTGTCTCTCCTTTACTTTCTTATCAGTCAACTCCGGACCACCAGGTTCTGGTCCATTAAAGGACCTCAACAAGCCCTAATGACTGAAATACACTGACTATGAAAATCCATGGCTTCACAATGCTATTCATAAAAGGAAGCCAAAGAGAACTCATTTGTCACCTTTTGAGGTATCAAACTAATGATTTACTGTGAGAAATGATGATTGAGGGAAAGAATTACAGGGATCATTATATTCCAGGGTAAACGAATACCAGATCAAACACTAGGTGCTAGCTTAATGTTGAAGGGAAATAAAATTTTAAAAACTCAGAGCTTTCTTCTTGCAAGTCTTTTTTTAAAAAATTTTTTTCTTAAATTTATTTATTTTTAATTGAAGGATAATTGCTTTACATACTGTACTGGTTTCTGCAATACATCAACATGAATTAACCATAGGTATACATATGTCTCCTCCCTTTTGAACCTTCCCTCCCACCCCTCCAGGTTGTTACAGAGCCTTCTTACAACTCTTAATGCAACTGATTCAGCCAAAAATTGGTAATTGATTTTAAAACTCATGAGGTTCAAGGCTGACAGGTAACAAGATGGACATGTGATGCCAAAATAACAGCCCACAGATTCCTTTCTGCATGAGGAGAAAACATACAACAGAGAAATTAGGTTTTCATCTGCTTCTTTGACCTTTATTATCTAATGGTGAGATACATTATTTGTCTCATATTCCAGTCAAAAGATGTTCAGCACCAATCTACCATATCTTTACAACTAACTTCTAGTTAACAGGAAATTCAGGAGCTCAGACACCTCATCAACCAGGTAAATGCAGGAAACAAAACCTTCTACAAAATGGCTTACCTGGTCACTTTACTATATGAGCATCATGAATAAAACTCTGTTCTAGATTGAAAGAAACAAAGAACATAACCACTAGATGCAATGTGTGCCTGATTCTGGACTAGATTTTCATTTGAACAAAACCAGGTGGGAAGAATATTAAGAAAACTGTGAAATATGAATTGGGCAGTAGATGCTATTAAGAAATTACTTATTCATTTTAATTGTGATGACTTTATTTGTATACAAGAGAAAATTCTCATTTTTATAAGATGTACAGTGAATTTTTAAGGTAAACTAGAAAAAAAAACCCCAAAAATCCAACTAATGCATAGTCAAAACAAGGATTACACAGAAGAGCAAGACCAAACAACCAAAACGGTAAAAGAAAAATATTAAGGGTTTGAAAGACAGACTTTATTTTTTTTTTGAAAGACAGACTTTAAAATGAATGAAACAGATCCCAAAACCTAGAATGATTTTGAAATAAACAGCATTTCAACACATCACAGGATTTGGGAAATATAGTAGAAATTCAAACAATTTAACACCAAATAACATTAAATACAGTAATAATGTCAGTGAGCCAGAGGAATCAAGGGGGAGAGGCAGAGGAGATGGCTGTCTGCTGAGGAGACAGATGAAAGCCTCAATGAAGTGAGTGGTACTAAATACAGAATCAAAGCCTGGAACTTGGGGATGGAGGTTTAAGGCAGATTAAACCTAGAGTCTTGGAGCAAGAAGAGAGGGAACAGAGCAAGGGGAAGACTGTGGCTGCCCCACTATCTTTTCCCTCAGCTTCTATTCCACTGAGTATGCTATCTACTGTTGTTCAGTCACTAAGTCATGTCCAACTCTTTGTGACCCCATGGACTGCAGCACACCAGACTTCCTTGTCTTTCATTGTCTCCAAGAGTTTGCTCAAACTCATGTCTGTTGATTCAGTGATGCCATCCAACCATCTCATCCTCTGTCATCCATATGCTGTTCCAATGACTAACCTGGCAGCTGCCACTGAAGCAGGCTACAACCCATCCTTCCCACCCTTTCTCATCACTCCTCATTTAATTCCCCTGGGGCTCCAAAGACAAACCCTCATGATCTGGAATCTGATGATCCATAAGAAATCATTTACTGGTATCCAGTAATATTTGCTTACCTAGCACAGAAGAGCTCTAACTGGCTCACAGAAACACGAATAGTTGAAAAAAAAAAAAAGATATATGTACGCTCTTCAATATTTTAGGAAATTTGACTCTAGTGGCAAAGTGGCTTAATAAGTTATCCAGTAAGTAACTTCCTTGTATTTCAAAATAAATAGTACTAGAAATTAAGTGAAGGGTTTAAAAAGAATTATATTCTTAATGATTAAATACATTCAAATGGTAAGGATCAGTTGTGTTAAAAAAGACAAGAGAGCATGGTAAAGCTGCAAGATATAAAATTAATACATAGAAATCCCTTGCATTCCTATACACTAACAATGAGAAAACAGAAAGAGAAATTAAGGAAACAATCCCATTGCAATGAAAAGAATAAAATACTTAGAAATAAATTTACCTAAAGAAACAAAAGACCTATATATAGAAAGTTATAAAACACTGATGAAAGAAATCAAAGATGATACAAATAGATGGCGAAATATACCATGTTCATGGATCGGAAGAATCAATATAGTGAAAATGAGTATACTACCCAAAGCAATCTATAGATTCAATGCAATCCCTATCAAGCTACCAACGGTATTTTTCACAGAACTAGAACAAATAATTTCACAACCTGTATGGAAACACAAAAAAACCTCGAATAGCCAAAGCAATCTTGAGAAAGAATGAAACTAGAGGAATATACCTGCCTGACTTCATACTATACTACAAAGCTACAGTCATCAGTATGGTACTGGCACAAAGACAGAAATATAGATCAATGGAACAAAATAGAAAGCCCAGAGATGAATCCATCCACCTATGGACACCTTATCTTTGACAAAGGAGGCAAAAATATACAATGGAGAAAAGACAATCTCTTTAACAAGTAGTGCTGGGAAAACTGGTCAATCAGCTGTAAAAGAATAAAACTAGAACACTTTCTAACACCATACACAAAAATAAACTCAAAATGGATTAAAGATCTAAATGCAAGACCAGATACTATAAAATTCCTAGAGGAAAACATAGATTACTCTCTGACGTAAATCACAGCTAGATCCTCTATGACCCACCTCCCAGAGTAATGAAAATAAAAGCAAAAATAAATGGGACTTAATTAAATTTAAAAGCTTTTGCACAATGAAGGAAACTATAAGCAAGACAAGAAAAGACAGCCTTTTGAATGGAAGAAAATAATAGCAAATGAAACAACTGCCAAAGAATTAATCTCCAAAATATATAAGCAGCTCAATACCAGAAAAATAAATGACCCAATCAAAAAATGGGCCAAAGAACTAAACAGACATTTCTCCAAAGAAAACATACAGATGGCTAAGACACACATGAAAAGATGCTCAACATCACTCATTATCAGAGAAATGCAAATCAAAACCACAATGAGGTACCATCTCACATTGGTCAAAATGGTTGTCATCAAAAAGTCTACAAACAGTAAATGCTGGAGAGGGTGCAGAGAAAAGGGAACCCTCTTACACTCTTGATGGGAATGCAAACTAGTACAACCACTATGGAGAACAATGTGGATGTTCCTTAAAAAACTGGAAACAAAACTGCCATATGACCCAGCAATCCTGTTGCTGGGCATACACATCAAGGAAACCAGAATTGAAAGAGGCAAGTGTAACCCAATGTTCACTGCAGTACTGTTTACAATAGCTAGGACATGGAAGAAACCTATATGTCCACCAGCAGACGAATGGATAAGAAAGTTGTGGTACATATACACAGCAGAATTCAGCTGTTAAAAAGAACACATTTGAGTCAGTTCTAATGATGTGGATGAAACTGGAGCCTATTATACAGAGTGAAGTAAGTCAGAAAGAAAAACACCAACACAGTACATTAATGCATACATATGGAATTTAGAAAGATGGTAATGATGATCCTATGTGCAAGACAGCAAAAGAGACACAGATGTAAAGAACAGACTTTTGGACTCCGTGGGAGAAAGCGAGGGTGGGATGACTTGAGAGAATAGCATTGAAACATGTACATTACCATAGGTGAAACAGATGACCAGTCCAAGTTCCATGCATGAAACAGGGCACTCAAAACCAGTGCACTGGGATGACCCAGAGGGATGGGATGGGGAGGGAGATGGGAGGAAGGTTTGGGATGGGGGAACACATGTACACCCGTGACTGATTCATGTCAATGCATGGCAAAAACCACGACAATATTGTAATTAGCCTCCAATTTAAAAAAAAAAAAAAAAAGCTACCTAACACATATATATGGAATCTAGAGAGAGGGCACTGATGAACCTAGATGCAATGCAGCAATGGAGATGCAGATGTGGTGAGCGGATTGTGGACACAGTGGGGGAGAGAGAGGATGTGATGAATTGGGAGAGTAGCACTGAAACATGTCCATTACCCTATGTAAAATAGACAGCCAATGGGAATTTGCTGTATGATGCAGGGAGCTCAAATCTGGTGCTCTGTGACAACCTGGGGTGGGGTGGGATGTGAGGTTGGAGGGAGGTAGGTTCAAGAAGGAGGGGGCCTATGTATACTTAGGGCTGATTCACACTGATGTATGGCAGGGACCAAGACAACGTTATAAAGCAATTATCCTCCAATTAAAAATAAATAAACTTATTTTTTAAAAGGGAAAATTACTCTCACCATACTGGCGTATCTGAGTACACTCGAGTACCTTTGTGCAGTAGAGTATCTTAGCACACTGGAGCACCTTAGAGCCATTGGCCTGGCTCAGCACCTGCTGAGTGGGAGGAAGGACCTTCCCCATTCCTGACCAGGACACATGCCAAGCCTGGAGAGCTGCAATCTAATCTCCCTGAAGTGCTAAACACAGGAAGCTGAGTCTAAGTGGGTATGATTTCCTGCCACTTCTTCACTCTCCCCTTTTTTGTTTTTGTTTTTAATCTCCTTCTCCCATATCATTCTATACAAGCAAAGTAAGGAAAGACCCCTGTCTCTTGCTAGGTTATAATGCCAAGCAAGAGCCAGCCATTAGGGGGCAAGGTAGAGCTGTGCCAAATCAACTCTCCCTTCCTCGCCCCCACAAAAAACAAAATTGTGTGGCCTCCAGCAAAGTCACAGGAAAGCTTTCTAACCCAGCTCAGGTGTGGTACTGCTAACATTTTGGAGACAGGATTATATACATTCACGGAATCTATACCCATCAGTATTAGTCATCTGCAAGGTCCTGAATTTTTGACCACTTCCACTTACCCAGCAGAGGAAATTTATGAACCAAGTCCACCACCACCACTAAGTTCTATAGATCATGCCCCTTCTACACCAGTATCGCCTGAGAAGCCAAAGAATGAAGCCTTGGTGATAGCCCCTTACCCACCACAATGTTTGTTTTAATGTATTATTTCCAGGTCCCTAATAACTAAAAAGGCTCATGACTGGAGCTTGGAATTGGTGTTCTTGTCTAAGTAGCCAGAGTGCCCTTGGCACTGGCCATGTCATTTATATTTTTGAGCCTCCACTTCATCAACTATAAAGTAAGTTAGGTGAACAGAAAGGAAAGGCAAACGGACTTCTGCTTTACTTCATATGATCCAGTACAGTTAAATTTTCTTTTCTTTGACAAGCATGTAACTTTTCTAGTAGAAATATTTAAAGAGTGGCTTAAAATAAATGACTTCTAACAACCCTTCCACATATAATAATCTTAAAGTCTTAAGTTCATCCAGATCTCTAAGGTCCGTATGTGCAGCCTCCACCCTTCAAGCGTGGGAAATAGTCAAGACCCCAAAGCCAACCAGTACAGCATAGGATCTGAGTTTAGGGAGCACAAGGTCTGTGTTTAGGGAGCAGAGGGTCTGTGGTTAGGAAGCACAGGAGCATGAGCAAGGGCTTTCCCTCTCTGTCCAGGTAAAAAGACCAATGAGAAAGATCTCTTACTGCTACACAGCTTGTAGTTTTGTGTGCAGTTGCCACAAGAACTCAACATGTCCAGCTTTTTACTCTCACATTGTCATCTCAGGCTATAATAAAACTAGCTCATTGCCCTCACTGAGTCCTCTGCCTGCTGACTACAGCACAGAAATAACTTCTCTGGCATTCACCTACCACCATCCAAAATCCAAAAGAAAAGCCTCTCTTTTCTCAGCTTCTATCTTCCCACTCAGACCAGAGTTATATGGTTTTCCCATTTCTAACCTCTGAGACCTAGGTGATGTTGGTTAAGTTCAGGTCATCTTCACATTTATGCAGTAATTCTAGGAAAGGACTAATGGATACTGCTGAAATACTGTTACTGTTGAAAACTCTTTGAGATTTACTCTCTTTGCTCCTGAAACCAGCCAGAGAACTGGATTTTCAGTTGACCATGGGAGGCGGAGATAGAGCTTCATCACAGACATGCCCATATAAACTCCTCCTTATATACATCAGGCACCTTGCCCTCTTTACTAAAGTTTCCAGAATTAAGCAATGAAGTTTAGTTTCACTTATCACAAGCAAATTACATGAACAGGTAGAGGAAGGCGAAAAGGATAAAGAAACAGCAAATCTATACTTCCAAGCTGCCGTTTCTACCTTCTTCCTCCTGCCTTCTCTTCTTTCTTGTCCACTGTCCCCCAAACATTATTTAGCTATTCTCTCTTTCATTCAACACACTTTCAGTAAGCACTAAGCCAGGTGGTGGAGATGTACCAATAAACATGGCCCATTCCCTTGAATAGGTGGAAGCCGTGTTTTTAGTCGCTCTTGGTGGAAGCTGTGTTTAGTTGCTCAGTCATGTCTGACTCTTTGTGACCCCATGGACTGTATGTAGCCTGACAGGTTCCTCTGTCCATTGGGATTCTCCAGGCAGGAATACTGGAGTTGGTTGCCATGCCCTCCTCCAGAGGGTCTTCCCAACCTAGGGAATGAACTCGGGTCTCCAGCATTGCAGGAGGATTCTTTACCATCTGAGCCACCAGGGAAGCCCAAGAATACTGGAGTGGGTAGCCTATCCCTTCTCAGGGGATCTTCCTGACCCAGGAATCAAACTGGGGTCTTCTACCTTGCAAGCTGATTCTTTACCAGCTGAGCTACCAGGGAAGCCTCTTGGTGGAAGAGAACTATCCAAAGACTTATAAAATAAGTGACAGCCTGTTGCAACCACCTGAAAGTATGAAAAAATTGATGATTCCAACAAAATGGTGAATTGTATTCAACGGAATTCGAAGCTGAATCACGATAAGACATTTATTCTGACCCTCTGTATACACTTCCTAAAGGAAAACAGTAGATCTGCACAATGCCCACAGCAGATAGAAAATTTTAAAGTTATTATCCGTGACAACATAATTTTTATTCAGTAATAATTGGATATGTTTTATGTTCATCTTGTTCAAAAAGAAAGTTTATCAAACTTTACAGCTTCATACAATATTTTTTGTAAGTGAGGAAATCAGTGTGGAGGAAAAACGGGGGCAGGAAAAATTTGATGAAGCCATGAGATAAGACTGGCAAATAGAACACAGCCCACCAAGATACTGTATGCTGGGTGAGAGCTGACCACAAACCTAGCTCTGAGCATTCTGGCAGCCAAGGGTAAAAAAGGAGAAACATGACCAGTTCCATGACTCACAGTGTCCACGTAATAATTTTTCATAGGACTAAAACCTGAAGTAACCTCTCCCTAGGTCCTCCAACACTCATGTTCACATTCTTCCTTTCAGAATTAAATTTCTTTAATATCCAATTTCACTTTTCACACCTTGCCTATAACATGTATTTTAAAATAACAGATAATATATCTTCATTTTTTGCTTTAAAAGAAATAAAACTATCATTTGTATTTAGTATGCTATTCTGCACAAAGCCTCAGGGTCCAGAGAATGGCTTGTGCATCAGGCAGCAATGATAAAACACCATGGTCATTGTTTTAAGACTTCACAAAACAGAAGTTCACCTTGATATTTTCTTGGACTGAAAATCTATAGCTATGGCTTTTCCTGACTGCATCATCTGCCATGTGTTTAAATCGTATACTTGTAGAACATGAGGACTGATTGAACACAGTAAATTTTCCTGAATTTTTTGAAGACAAATTGACACTAAAAATAATCATGGGTCCAATACTTAATACCTGGGCTGCTCAGCAGCAGCAAAAGCAGCCACACCATTTATGAGGCACTTACTATATGTCCAGGGTTAGTCTTTGTACTTTATATACATACCTCCAATCTTCAAAATAGTTTAAGAATGTTAGTATTAACTACATTTTACAGATGACGGGGAAAAATGAAGATCATTAAAATAGCGAATATCTTTGTTTTTAAATGTTGTATTATACATGTTCAAAAATTCACAAAAGTTGAGATTATACTATAATCTAACATATTCCACCAAGATTCAACTAAAGATTTTCCCAAATTTCCTTTACACACCATTTTTTTGATGAAGTTTTTTATAGAAAAGTCTTAGTCATATAATTTCACCCCTATATTAGTACACCATTTTTTAAAAATAAAGACGGATCCTTATTTAATCCAATGCCAAAGCCCAACAAAGTCAATGATAATTTCTTGGAATCATCTCATAATTACTTTGGAGTCACAAGTCAAATATCCCAAATTTTCTCTAAGTCTTTTTACAGTTGGTTTGTTCAGATTAGGATCCAAAGAAAATCCACCCATTTAGTTATTTCTCTTGAGTTTTCCACACCTCTTTTTTCCCTATCTCTGGTTGCTTTAAGCAAATGTCTCTTTTGAGGCGTGATTCACATATCATAAAATTCACACTTTTAAAGTGTATAATCTTAATATATTCACAAGACCATGCAATCATCACACTATGTAATTCCCAACACTATGTAATTTGCTGTGAGTTTTGTCACACTAAAAAGGAACCAGCACACATTAGCAGTTACTGCCCATCCCCCACTCCCAGGCTATGGCAACCATTAATCTACTTTCTGTCTCAGTGAGTTTTTCTATTCTGGAGATTTCATATAAATGAAATCACAAAAGCAAATGTATTTTGAGTGTCTATCAGATTAGGTACCATTGACAGATATAGATAGGTACCATAAATACATATGACATAAATTCTGTCAATAACAGATAGTCAACAAATACCAACGCATTATATTTGCCATATAAATACTACATTATGAATGCTCTAAACTCATGGTTTTTATCCTTCACCTCACAAACATACATAGAAGAAACAGAATTCATGTATGTGACATACTAATGGGTTACCTATATGTGACAGGAAGTCCAGTTTTCTGCTGGCCATAATTCCCACAATAACCAACAGTTAACCAAAAATGAAAGTTCACCATAATGGTGGCTCAGTGCCTGTCTTACAACTCCCAGCTTCCTCTTGCTGTCAGAAAAGCATACCAGAATGCAAGTTGGAGAAATAGAGATAACATGTATTTTTACATTTATTTTTAGTATACCATTCACACACTTTAGCACATTATAAGGAAGGAAGTAAAGAGCTAGTGGTTAAGGGAACAGCCCCCAGAATGCGCATATTCTCCAGGGTCAGACTTGTACACCCCTTTACCACATAACAGCCATGTGACCTTTGGCAATGATTTAATCTCTAAGTTTCAGTTTCCCTGTATGTCAAATGGAGATACTAATGAGTATGACTGCTTTCAAGATTTAACACAAAACTCTTATGAAGAAAATCTGCTTACTAAATGTTGGTTAGTGGCAGTAATACTTGTGATCATTTCACTATTTTTAACAAATCACATACGCCACTTCACAACTGACAGAGCCACTTCCGTTTGCAGCTGTCAGCATGTGTGAGACTGACCACCAGAGAGGAACGGATAAAGTAGCTCAATCATCCACACCCTGGCATATTAACATTGAAGGGAAATAACAACCTGAACTTGGAGAATTTGAAACTCAGAAACATTAAGATAACTGACTTGTTACTCCCCTGTCTCAAGATCCCCACCAGACCTCACCACCAACTCTATGAAGCTACTTATGGACTGAGAGGAGCACAGGTATTAGAAACGTCCGTCACCAACAGGCTTTCCTTTCCGGTACGCTGGAGACAGAAACCACCTCCCCAGACAACCTTCCTTTGCCTGTGCTCTAGGCTTCCTGTCATACCCAGGATTTCTAACCCCCTGCCTTGGATCTCTCTCATTTGTGTGGTTACCTTTCCTTTATACTAATTATCACTATACTATTTGTTCACTAGCATATTTCCTGGCAATCATTTTTCCTGGCAATAATAGACTTAGGTAATGTTTATTGAAAGTTAAGTCTTAAGGAAGAAGATTATATCTGTAAAATTTTATTCTTTTGCCTCATGATCCTAGGCAATAAGCTTTCTCTTCAGCCTCTATCTACTCGTAGGGCTCAATATAGCATGGAGAAGAGAGGATGGCGTCCTCATCCTCTTTTAGTTCAGGAGCTAAAGTGAAACAACACACAATGGGTGCTTCAAGACGCTCCATGAGAACTGCAGACATCTATTCCTTAGGGAACATGGACCCTCTACCTTTGAGGAACAGAAAATGCCTCTGCTCCCCACAATCTGTCCCGCAGCAGAGACCCAAGGGAGCTGAGTTAGGAATTACAACACTCCCAGGAATTTCCAGGGTGGCAGGGGTTGCAGAGAGGGGCACTACCCCATGAAGACATTCATGGCACAAAGTCAAAGAGCTAATACATAATATACACAGTCTAACTTTAGAGGGTAAGCCTTCTAGACTTGAAATAACTAGCTGGTACCTAGCCCAGGAGTGAAGTACCCCCAAAATTACTACCAATTACAGCAGAATAGTATGTAACATTTAAAAAGAATGTGGTAAGGACATGTATACTGATGAAAATATCAAGATACAGAAGAGTATTCGTGGGTATTCACATATTGTTTCTAAAAAACAAAAACAAACTAGACGGAGATACTTCAGTCTTACCAGTGGACCTCTAAAATGCAGAATTTGGAGGGTAGAGAGAAAGAAAATGGAGAATTTCCCTTTTTATTTTATATCCCTCTGAAGAGTATAAATTTGTTATGAATTAATGATAAAAACACCTGCTGGAGATTTGCCAAAATATGAAATAATTTTTTTATCAGCCTAAGTAACATCTCTTTATAAACAATTCACCTTCTGGCATCAATATGTATCAACACACATGAAAAGAAAAGCCATCTAAATTAGAGAACCTGAATTATTCAAGAAGCATAAACTGCTATGCAAGATAAATAGAAAAACAGATCAGCTACATTTGATTTGACCACTTGACCAGATTTATCAGAAATTTTACATGAAAATCATTTAAAAATCGAGAATTAAGATAATGCAAGACTAAAATGTCTTTTTCTAACTTTTTCTTTGGTCATGAGAAACAGGAAGGCAAATCACAAAACAGAAATCCATGTATCTCTTGGAAAAAGTCTGATATATTTAGGGTATAAATCTGGTTCTCTTCTCTATGTGTTCAAAAAGCATCAGTGTTTCTTACCTGATCACAGATCAGTTCCCACTTTTTCTCATTGTCATACTGCCGCAGCAACCTGGCTTTGTCAGGGGGTAGGTTCATAGCATTCTGTAAGAAAAAAAAAAAAAAAAGAAAGAAATATGTCACATCTCACAACAAGAATAACAGGCCACTCATGGGCAGGCCAAAGAATACTACTATGGTTCTTTAATGACTTCAACTCCTAGCATCTGATGAAATAGAAATACCCTATACAAGTCATTTAAATATCAAATTGCTTGAATGGGAGGAGACAGGCTCTGAAGTCCTATGTTGGGACACTGGGGTGGTCTGCTCTGAACTACAGATTTGCATTTCAGCAAAAGTAATTACTTCTTCACTTAATAGCCGGCTCCCAGTCTTCTCAACAAAGCACCAGAGGTTATTGAGAAGGTACTGTCCCAATTTTCTTTTCCAGGGATAAGAGTCTTCCATTTTGAACAGTGGGAACTTGATTTTGTTATATCCTTATCAAAATTTGCTCCCAATTCCTTTTGAAGTACTACAGCCCCACCAGACACAGAACAGAAAACACTAAAAGAAAACTCAACGAACAGAACCATTGATAGATAACATCAATAACATCAACTTTGACTCGCTTTGATAGACTATGAGTAAGGGAACAGATGAAAGAAGAGAAAAAAACAATGCAACCAGTTTTTGTCCCCTCTGTGAGAGGACAGCACTCCTTCATGACATAGGTTAATATCAGTAACCTCTACTTTCAATTTATCTGAGAAATGGGGTTTGCAGTGAGAAATGGATCATGAGCTAAAAGATGTCCAGACATCAGACTTCATGAAACCCTCCTCCATTAATAGAGCACACTTTCTATAGTGTTGATGGTAATTTTCCTAGGGCTTCCCTGGTGGCTCAGTCAGTAAAGAATCTGCCTGCAATGCAGGAGACCTGGGTTTGATCCCTGGGTTGGGAAGATCCACTAGAGGACGGCACAGCTACTCACTCTAGTATTCTTGCCTGGAGAATCCCCATGGACAGAGGAACCTAGCGGGCTGCAGTCCATGGGGTCCGCAAAGACATGGACACGACTGAGCAACTAAGGACACACTCAGATACATACACATTAGTCAATGTCCCAAATAACCAATCATATACATTTTCAAGATACTTGTCTTGGGTCTGATGTGATTTCAAGATACTTGGGCATGGAGCATGTCAGAAAGAGAGAGCCCCAGAAGAAATTCCTACCTTTTCCCCTGGTCTCCCTAAAGTTCCCATGCTTTAAACAACTGAGCCAAATATTCAACTAATTTCATATATTAACTGTCCCATCTAATCCCTTGTATCAACACTCTAAATCATATCTGGCTCATAATAAATAATATAGCCCCTTGCCTGGGTCAATATTTGAGTAGACAAATGTAGAGGTCTTGAACTTATAATGCTCAAATCCCTAGCTCTCTGGAGGACTTGGACTTACAGAGAAATGGTTCCCCTTGCCACTATTATTGTCTCATGTCATCCAGGAAAACAAATTTAATAGAGCCGAGGGTGGGTGAGTTATTCTGACTTAATAGCAGACAATTAACCTTTGATGATTTTGACTGATATAACTGAAGCATTTTCCCCAAAGCTCAATCTAGTATCCAGACTAATGTGCATAAGGAGGTAGTAGATATGTACCACTTATCAATTTGAGTCTAATAACCTTTTTCAGAATATTAATTTTTTAATAACCCCAAAGCTTACAACATTATTAGAAAATCTTTAGACTCCAGAGTTTTCAATGATACTACCAAGGTTTCTCCATAAAAATATCTAAAATGGGAAAAATATTTTCATATGGCCTATCTCTATGGAATATCTACTTCAAGTAAAACAGAAAATAACTACTTGTATTTATTGGCAATTACACTTTTATAATATTCAACAACCACCCCTGAGATAAAGCAAAGGAGAATTCCATACGTGTCTTTCTGAGGGAGCCCAACATTATTGATCATTAAATAACCAGCCCATAATTGCTTATTTGCACCCAAGAGATAGATTATTTCCTCTTAAACTGATTTTGACCCTCATGTTAGTACCCCTGGGTGTGCATTAAATATGAACAATAAGATTAGAAGGTAGATCAATGAGTTTTTTTCCCCGAGTCTTTATTAACCTCTCGTGATACAAAGCGGTAACACAATGAATACCAAAACTCCTACAAGGTGCTGAGCACTGTATGGGCACTCTGTATGCATAATTTCATCTTCGTAACAAGCCCATGGGATAGATATAACTTCCCCAATTTTACAAATGAGAAAACAGGCCTAGGAATGCTTACTCAAGGTTAGACTTCTTTACAGAAGAAAACAGGACCTAAACTTAGTCTGTTGGACTCCAAGGACAAACAGTAAAAATGCCAGGCTTTTTTTTTTCGGGGGGGGGGTGGCATCAAAGTAGAATGGCAAATAACTGACTTTCTGTTAGTACTCCACAAGACAATCACGCAGAAGCAGTATGCAAATAGTGATACGGAAATTAGATGCAGGCCCTGTTGTTACTGCAAAGAGAAAGCCAAGATAATCCTTTCTGGATCAACTTTTCTTTTAATAAAACAGTCCTTCATTCAAATGTTTAGGAAGCACCACCCTAGCACAAGCACTGTGCTCCACAGCACAGTGGGGACCCTAACAGATAGAGCCTCCATGGGGCATCATATTCCAATGAGATGAAGGTGAAACAAACTAATCTTCTCAAACTCTGAGAAGTCCTGTTAGAGATTATCAGAAGGCAACTTATAGACTGAACTATCTGCAAAGAGGGCTTCCCTGGTGGCTCAGATGGTAAAGAATCTGCCTGCAATGCAGGAGACCTGGGTTTGATCCCTGGGTTGGGAAGATCCCCTGCAGAAGGCAATTCTTGCCTGAAGAAGTCCATGGACAGAGAGCATGGAAAAGCTATGGTTTTTCTAGTCATCATGTACGGATGTGAGACCTGTACCATAAAAAAGGCTGAGAGCCAAAGAATTGATGTCTTCAAACTGTGGTGCTGAAAAAGACTCCTAAGAATACCATGGACAGAAAGGAGATCAAACCAGTCCATCCTAAAGGAAATCAACCCTGAATTTTCATTGGAAGGACTGATGCTGAAGCTGAATTCTTTGGCCACCTGATGCAAAGAGCTGATTCATGGGAAGGACCCTGGTGCTGGGAAAGAATGAAGGCACGATGAGAAGGGGACGACAGAGGATGAGATGGTTGGATGGCATCATTGACTCAATGGGCATGAGTTTGAGCAAACTCCTGGAGATACTGAAGGACAGGGAAGCCTGGCATGCTGAAGTCCATGGAGTCGCAAAGAGACAGACATGACTGAGTGACTGAACAACAACAACATCTGGAAAGACTTCCTAAGGAAAAGATAACAATTAAGGTTAAGTTCCAGAAATGAGAAAAGGTGAGTCAGGTAAAGAGTGGATGGCAGTGTTCTGGGCAGAGAAAACAGGGGAAAGATGCTAAGGTAAGGAACAGCTGGATAAATCAAAGCTGAAAGTGAGTCAACATGGCTGGAGAGAAAACAAGAGAGGAAATGAGGGAAAGATAAAGTGGGAGAGGTGAGTCAAGGCTGGGCCATGTCCAGCCATGTAGGACTGGAGTCAATACTTTTCCTTTGCTCTACAGTGCAATGAGAAACCAGTGAAGGCTTGTAAGCATGAGATGACATAATCAGGTTATGTTTTACAAAGATTATCATGGGTGCTTTATGGACAACTGATTAGAAACAGCACAAATGCAATCAGGGGGACCAGTTGAGAGTAGTTCAAATGAACGGCAGCAGCCAGGGCAGTAGTTCGAATGAATGCCGGTAGGCTGGGACAAGGCAGGTGAGATCTCGACTGAAGCAGGTGGATAGGTGTCAGAAATAGTATGTGAAACTGACTGGATAGACTTAAGGGCTGAGGGAGAATGTTGAGTGTTAACACCTGGTTTCTACCTTGAGTCACTAGGTGAACGGTGGTCTGTTTAAGAGGGGCACGCTGCAAAGGTGGCAAGGATCTGGAGGAGGAGGTGAAGAATAAGATCTCTAAATGGCCCTAACTGGTTAGGTATATGATAGCTAAGAAACATCCAAGAAAACACTCAAGCAGTCAGGTAGATGTACAGTTCTGAAGGTCAGAAGAAAGGTCTGCATCTTTCTGAATGAGAAGAGTCCTAAGTCTTTCTGAACCTGAGAACTAGTTATCATCAGCACCCACACATAAAAACACACACTCGGTAATCATTCACCAAGCATTTAAAATCAACCCTTAACCAGGTCAAGCCTCTGAGCAGTTCAGGTATACATTACCCAGCTTAATAAATCTATAAGGACTGTGAGGAAGCAGCTCCATTTAAAATCAGACCCTCCACAGAGGCCTGGTTAAAGTTCAGGGATGTTGTGATTAGCTGGCAAGAACTGCCCTTAGACTTTCTGAGAATGCATTCATTCCTTTTGAGCTGTATAGGGCAGGCCTTGGGAATCCAAACTAAACATTTGTGCAGGTAACTCCTGAGAGCCCAAGCTGTTTTCTGAGGAATCTGATGTGAAGAGTCCACTCATTAGAAAAGACCCTGATGCTGGGAGAAATTGAGGGCAGGAAGAGAAGGGGACAACAGAGGATGAGATGGTTGGATGACTTCATCGACTCAATGGATGTGAGTTTGGCAAACTCTGGGAGATAGAGAACAAGGAGGCCTGGTGTCCTGCAGTCCATGGGGTTGCAAAGAGTCTTAACACAACTTAGCCACTGAACAACACTGGCTGTCTCTCCAGGCTCCACTACTGTCTGTATAACAATGGACTGCCCTTCTATTCGGCAGAAAACGTACAACTTCCAAGTGGTCCTAACCCCTGTGACAACTCAACCTCATACATACTTAGTGGTATCTCAACACAGAGCACTCCTTCTCTCCATTTTTTTTTTTTTTTTTCCTGTAAGGAATGTCCCCTTCTATTCCACCTGGCAAATTTTAAGAATCAGCTCAAATATCATTTACCATTAGAACCTTCAGCCAACTACTCCAAGAAGACATACCCTCTGGTTGGGCTCTGACAACACTGTATGCTGCTGCTGCTGAGTCGCTTCAGTCGCGTCCAACTCTGTGCAACCCCATAGACAGCAGCCCACCAGGCTCCCCCGTCCCTGGGATTCTCCAGGCAAGAACACTGGAGTGGGTTGCCATTTCCTTCTCCAATGCATGAAAGTGAAAAGTGAAAATGAAGTCGTTCAGTCGTGTCCTACTCAGCGACCCCATGGACTGCAGCCCACCAGGCTCCTCCATCCATGGGATTCTCCAGGCGAGAGTACTGGAGTTCCTTTACAGCACCACACACACTGTGCCTTAATCATCTGTGAGCCTATCTAAATCACTCCCCAACTAAGTACTTCAAGGATAATTTCTTTTGTTAATCCCCAAATCAGATACAGTACAAGGCAAACAGGAGGCACTCAACAAGCTGCTGAATCAATGAAAAGCAAGCTAACTCATATTATTCAGTCTGACAATATCTTCACTGATTTAGCATTTATGCTTTAGCTACTGACAAAGTCTACAAACTAAAGAGACTTTTTTCTTATAAAAGCTCAATGATAATGTCTATTACTTATTAGTAATTACCTTCCAAACAGGAATTCATGGGGTAACAAATCAAGTTCAATTCTAGCAACATTTCCTTAAAAGGAAAAATATTTTACACATCCTTCTGCCACATATAATAATCCATGGAACCTGAACTTTGTTTTGTTGCCAGTAAATTCAAATCAGTATCAACTGTAATAATTAGTCTAATCCAAAAGTTCCTTAGGGGCTTCCCAGGTGGCACAGTGGTAAAGAATCCGCCTATGTAGGAGATGCAGGTTCGATCCCTGGGTCTTGAAGATCGCCTGGAGAAGGAAATGGCAACCACTCCGGTATTCTTGCCTGGACAATCCCATGGACAGAGGGGCCTGGCGGGCTACAGTCCATAGGACTTGCAAAGAGTTGGACATGACTTAGCAACTAATTGACAAATGAAAGGGGTAGTTACCTTTATGGTAGATATTGTTTTTAAATTCACTTTCCATCTCAGAATATTTTAAAAATGGAAGATTTAATAACTAGATAACAACACATTATGCAAGTTTCTGGGTATTTCATGGAGAAATTATGGTTAAGAGAGTCTATAAGAGTCTATACATTAGAAGTGATACTTATAGATTATCATATACAACACAGAGAAGAATGAAAGTTCCCAAACCATTCAGAACCAGATAAACCCAAGCCTTAGGAATAGAGTTTTCTGGTCTCAGCTCTTGCCCTGGATTCATGGGAACAACGAAACCTTGCAAAAGATCTTCTTTTCCCCCGATATCTTCAAGGCTCCTGTTGAGAAATCCACAGTAACATGCAGACACAGGAGTGACAGTGAATTATCTCCAATACACCTTATGTAATATACTTTTGTTCTTATAATCTCTAAATTAAAGCTTTCAAGTATTAAGTCACCAGATTCTAAACAGAAACTCTGCTCTTACACAACCACCTGCATACACTTCATAAGCAGCAGTGCTGATGGAAGGAGGCAAAAGATGTTACTAGAGAGAAGGCTAAGACAATCGCTGACAGTTCTTGAATGATAAAGGTACAAACATTTTACAGCAACTTAAAAGAAGGAACCATTATGTTTCTTTGAACATGAGCTAAAAAAAACAAAACAAAAAACACATAACAGAAAATTTGCTTTTTTTTAACCATGTGTAAGTGTACAGTTCAGTGGTGTTAACTATAGTCACAGTTGGAACTAGACTATCTAGACCTCAACCCAGACTTGTATCACTTATTATTGGTGATGTGCAGCCACACAACTCGAACCAAAAAGCAAAGCTGAAAAAGCCAGTAAGTGAAATTCAAAAACTGAAGATCAGAATCAAAGCTAAGGGTTAAAACCAATAAGATGGACCATTTATTAATGGTCTGATACATCTCAAACCCTTAGGCTCTTTGCCTTCATTATCCAATTTAATCCACTTTAAAATCCTGACAAGCAGGTATTATCTTCTCCATTTAACAGAGAAGGAAACTAAAGGGCAAGGCGGTTAAGTAGCTCTTCCATGCAGGAGATAGGTGACAGATTCCAAGGCTCAAAAAAGAGGTCTGTATGATCACCTTCTTTCCATGACACTTAAGCTATAATGTTTCTAAAATCTGACCTCAGTGAACCAACTCAACAATCCTACCTGAATACCAGAGACATAGTCATTATGTGCAAGAGTAAGGTGAAAATGCACATATTTATCACTATTTTTAATAAGCTATTACCATTTTCAGACAAAATACTGGCACTTTAATAGAATTCTTCAATTTCTTTAAAAATATAATATAAACTAGAACCCCTTCCCCACCAAAAAGTTACTGGGTCAAATCTTTAGCTAGCCAGGTACTATGTCAATTCAACAGTCACCTCCTAAACCCTGTTAAACATCAAATGAAGGCAGAGATACCAATATAAGGTAAACTTGCACTTCAATGACCCAGAAGAAGAGAAGATAAATCCACAACACACAACTGCACATGTTAGGTAACACAACCAAACTGCAGACAAAAAGCCATTGCTTTTTGTTAAGGAAAGCAAGAAATGCTATGGACTGATCTTGGGAGTGTGGGGAAAGCATAAAGAATGCCATTTAATGGCATGATCTGGTTTTTAATATTTGGCCTCTGAGGATGGGTCACATGGGTTGCAGTCCTAACTCCGCTACTCATGAATAGGCAATCTCAGGTACATTATTTAAACTAAACCTCAGCTTCCTCACTTAAAAAAAAAAAGGGAGATGGTGGTGGTGATGAGAAGGATGATGGTGGTAGTAATGCTACTACCCACCTCGTGAAGTGTGAGGAAAATCAAATTGGATAACGCTTATACCTAACAGAGAGTAAGTACATGGAAAGCACTCCCTAGATCTTATCATTCTCATTATTTTAGGTGAATAGAAGCATGAATACAAAGGGCAGAGGACTGTGAACTACATAGAACAGATCAGAGGATAAGGAGAGTGGGTCATGTTAGACCAAGTTAGAAAGGCAGGGCCCTGGACACAGCACAGAATTTCAAACTTACTAGGCAGGCAATGGTAAGTCATCAGCCAAGGAAACGTCTTTAAAAAAGAAAAAAAAAAAAAAGCCAGGCGTTGGGTCCTCAACTCACACTAGGTAAAGGGTGGTTCCTCCTCTGTTAATTCTTCCCAGATCACCATTTTTCCTTGTATTATTATTGGGACATCAAGTTGAGTCACTTGATGCTAAATAATGCATCAATTCTCCTATGAGTTCACTTAGAATTGCAACATCTGGGTGGTTGAAAATTCAATAAGTGACCCGCCCCTCTGTTTAGCTAACCTCAAAGCCATTTCCTTCCATGCCCTCTATTCTTGTTCCAAACAACTACCTGACATCCTAAATTTTAATATCCTCCTAGCCTAGAGGATGCTGCTGAAATATAGTCCACTTCTTTCCTGGCACAGGTCTCCGGCAGCTAGCCAAATAGTTCCCCAAAGCAAATCATCAGTCAGTCATCTTTCACTGTCACTGTTATTCTTATTTAATCATTGAGGTATTAACATCATTCCTTTGCCAGTGAAGCCCACAGTAGGAGAAATTGGTCTGCTCCTGGTCTAGTTACATCTTAAGAATGCAATCTGACTGGAGAGCTGTCCTTTCCAGGGAAGCTGTGAGAATGAGACAGCTCCCCAGTCTCCCATTCACAATTTTAGTTACAGCCCATTTTCTTGGAAGGTTTTCTTTAAGGACTGAGCTAAATAAAAAGGACTCCTCCATAACTTTTTTATAGTCTAAAAAGTACAGAACTAGAACACAAGCTTGTGATATTTTAGTCTTCTTCTGTTTTTTTCAGAGGTGACCAAACTGACTCCAAAAAATGAAGGCTGTGTTCAAATTCATTTAACTGGTTATTACCAGACAGAAAAAAAATCTGGGCCAACATGTCTTCTACTCGTTTTCCACTATCGAGAATGAAAGCCCACTTATATCTGTTGTGTGTGTACGTAAGTGTAAGCATATATATTTTAGAAAATCCAATAAAATAATGTATGTAGAGTAGTTAGCACAAAGTCCTCCATTCAGTACATGTTTGATATTGTTGTGTGGGTGCTCAGTGGCTATGTCATGTCCGTCTCTCTGTGACTCCATGTGCTGTAGCCCACTGGGCTCCTCTGTCCATGAGATTTCCCAGGCAAGAACACTGGAGTGGGCTGCCATTTCCTGCTCCATGGGATCTTCCCTATCACTGCTGCTAAGTTGCTTCAGTCGTGTCCAACTCTGTGCGACCCCACAGATGGCAGCCCACCAGGTTCCGCCGTCCCTGGGATTCTCCAGGCAAGAACACTGGAGTGGGTTGCCATTTCCTTCTCCAATGCGTGAAAGTGAAAAGTGAAAGTGAAGTCGCTCAGTCATGTCCGACTCTTCGAGACCCCATGGACTGCAGCCCACCAGGCTCCTCTGTCCATGGATTTTCCAGGCAAGAGTACTGGAGTGGGTTGCCATTGCCTTCTCCGGGGATCTTCCCTACCCAGGGATCAAACTCGAGGCCCGTGTCCTGTGTCTCCTGCACTGGCAGGAGGATTCTTTACCACTGAGCCACCTGGGGAGCCTGTGACATTGTTCCTCTTGCTATTATCATTTTAAAGAATACATGGAATTACTATTATGCTCCCCTCCTACTTAGTAAGCCTCCATCCTTCCCGACTACACAAGTTTCCTTATACCATAGTAATAAGTACCAGCACTGTCTCCACCATTCTTCCTTGACTTGGGGCTTTATAGTCAGAAAACAATTCATTTTATCTGTAAAATTATAAACCTGTAGAAACTTCCATATTTGTTTTTACCAATGAACACAAATTAAAACCAAAAACTTCACAAAGTTGCTTGCAAATAACTGGTGTGTTTTGTTTGGGGGGCCATGCTGTGTGGCTTGTTGCTGCTGTTTAGTCACTGTCGGGTCTGACTCTCTTACGACCCCAAGGACTGTAGCCCACCAGGCTCCTCTGTCCATGGGATTCTCCAGGCAAGAATACTGGAGTGGGTGCCATGCCCTCCTCCAGGGGGTCTTCCGTATCCAGAGACCATACTTGAGTCTCCTGCACTGGCAGGTGGATTCTTTACCACCAAGCCACCAGGGAAGCCTGGCGGGTAATTTAAAAGATATTAATTCCCTGACCAGGGATGGAACCGGTGCCCCTTGCAGTGAAGTGTGGAGTGCTAACCATTGCACAACCAAAGAATTCCCATACTTTCATCACACTTTCACTACTCTTTGCAAATGAGAATGAACAGGGTTGATTATGTATATATATACAATTATCTTATTTAATTGCATGGCCAGAGCATCATGAATATGGGTAAAGTGGAAGGAAGAGTCCATGCTACCTACAGAACAGGAGGGCATAGCTATAGTAGGCAATGCCAGCTTTTCCCATGGCTCATTTTTCTGCTACTCCCTATACCGCTAGCTTGAGTGATTCAACATCCAAAGATGCCAAAACCACATATCCCTCCTCTGGCCATCATGCCAGCTCCTGAAATACAGATTCTTGAGAGCTGGAACCATAAAGAAGGCTGAGTGCCAAAAAATTGATGCTTTCAAACTGTGGTGCTAGAGAAAATTCTTGAGAGTCCCTTGGACAGCAAGGAGATCAAACCAGTCAATCCTAAAGGAAATCAACCCTGAATATTCATTGGAAGGACTGATGCTGAAGTGCCAATAATTGGCCACCTGATGCAAAGAGCCAACTCATTAGAAAAGACTCTGATGCTGGGAAAGATTGAGGGCAGGAGGAAAAGTAGAGGACAGAAAATGAGATGGTTGGATGGCATCACCAAATCAATGAACATGAGTTTGAGCAAACTATGGGAGACAGTGAAGGACAGGGAAGTCTAGCATGCTGGAGTTCATGGGGTTGCAAAGAGTTGGACACGACTGAGTGACTGAACAACAATAACCATAATCAAACAGAAAGGGAATAAATGGAAAGAAACATTCAATCTCTTTCAAACCTCATATCTGATTTCCTTTGGAGACCTGATGTCTGATTCCCTGACATGCTCTGGAACTCAAAACAGTTGTTTACATCTGTCTGCCAATTGCTATTCCAAGAGCAGTGTCCACCTGCACACACTTGTGTAATCAGATGGGGAGTTACACAAGAGGCCACATTTAATGCTTAATGGTCAATCATTTGACAATAGGAGAGCAAATACATTCAAATGCTGTTTGCTGGCACAGAGCCAAAATCCAGTGAACGGGTTCTAGATTTTGGATAAACATTAACATCCTCTGACATAAAATTCTCTATGTAAAAACATTTTTGAGAATTGAAGATACCAAGTTCAAATTAACTACAACATATTCGATAGCTGAATTCCACCACAATTAAGGCAGACACATGAAACAGTTGGTAAAACATTCATGAGTTAAGTAAACACTCCCAATGTACCAGCCAAAACAATATCTCCTGATGTTTGGTACATGGCATTTTAGATTTTACACATGTACTGCAAAACAATTATGGCATTAAATAAAGGAATTTTTATTAAACAGCTGAACTAAATCGTATATTACAAACATGAACTCTCAGATACCTGAGCAAGTGGTATCTCGTTGGGATTGTAGGTTTTCAATCTTCGCTGTTTCTAACTAGGAGAATATAAAATACAATCCAAGCCACTGGAATTATCCCTGGTTTTATATTCTCACCATACAGTGATATGTTCAAGGCATAAAGTGCTACCTAAATGCATGGTCTGGTCTCAGACTAAAATGAGGAAAAACGGTCACATTTGGATTGCATGTACCAGGCAGAGCAAAACAAGAATCAAACACCTTTCAGGGAAAGCAAACACCTACAGTTACAGAGAATGAGTTTGGGGAAGCAGGCCCCAGGGTGTGCACTTCTTGGTTCTAAGTGCTAGACATGGTGTGTGCAAGAAAAAAGGAGGGAAAAGCACACAAGCAAGAGAGAGATGACAAAGTGGAGGGGCAGGGCTGGGAAGGATCCGACTGCACTGAAGCCCTGTGCTTCTCAGCTGAGTAAACCACAACAGTAGGCCTGGGAGACGTGACCCTGGCTGCTGAACTCAGCACACCCCCTCAACAATGTTCTGGATGTAAACACTTTTCTGTTTCCTACATGGCAGTGTTCTGCTTCTCCAAGAGAGCTACAAGTATTTGGAAAAATGCCAGAATAGGACAATGGCCATTTAATCTTTGCATTCTTACGTTCTGTAACAACTCTGCTCTCCTGACAGCAGATCCACCATACCGAGGTCACCATGAACCAATTTATCCTACTGCAAAGTAAATCTCAAGTTCAAGTCCTAAGAATCCCAGGGGTAAAGCAATACAGTTCATCCAGGAACCTCCACCCAAAGAAGTGGCCAGCTTGGAGTGCAGCTCTGATTTGGATTTGTCTTCTTCCAGAGAGAAATTCAACTCCACATGAACTCCAGTGTGCATGAACCACTGCTGGATATTAAGCTTTAAGAAGAAGTGACAGGATCAAGAGAACATTCAATTTGTGACTTAAAAACTACCTAGTACTTTACTTCCTAAATGAAATTTTTTTTTGCAGTGAAGTCTTATTTTTAGAATACAATTTAATCTTCATATGTTTAGAAAATAAGAAAACACAGACAAGTATAACAAAAAATAATAATAGTATCCTTTCCCACTGTCCAAATGTTATCACCATTAACCCTGTAGAATGTAGACCTAAATGAACTGTTATAACCCGATCCTGAAACCTAGCCCTCCACACACATCCCTAGCTTGGGGGTCTGCGGGCCTTTTTGCCTGCAGGGCTCCGTCCTAGCTCGCAGGCCCACTGACAAATAGGTCCATTCATCCACCCGTTCTCCTCTGTACATATATTTATAAATAGTAAGCACAAAATATTCTCTGTCATTCCACATGGTTGGCCAATAAAGACATTGTTTAATAGAGAGGTGCCGCACATACCATGCATGATTTTAAAATGAATAGGATTTATCAAAATATATTAACACAAAAGCCATATTATCATAACTTAATCTTTCTTTAATGACTCTGAGAAAGACTCTTTAAGATTTTCACAATGTTTTCTGGTCATCCCTACGGATTACAACGATAAGCTTTGTGGCTGGAATGACTAAGGCCTAGGTTCAAATTCCAGTTACTAGCAGTTCATCTTGGCACGTAACAAAACTCTCTAAGTATCAGCATCCACTTCTGAAAACGAGGACAAAAGAACCTCCCTGCTAGGATCACCATGAAATACATGTACCCCTCACAGCAGGAGATCCAGGGACAGCAGTGTGGTAGCTACAGGAGAAGCTGTGACTGGGGACAAATATTCTGGCCTTCAGAGTTTAAAAAAAAAAAAATAGAACTTGAGTTTATATCCTAGATGTGAACCTCCTTGCTGTATGTTCACTAGCAAGACACTTAACTTTTTTAAAATTATAATTGTATTTATTTATTTATTTTTGGCTGTGCTGGGTCTCTGTGTGGGCTTTTCTCTAGCTGTGGTGAGCAGGGGCTACTCTCTAGTTGCAATGGGCAGGCCTCTTTAGTTACGGAGCATGGACTCTAGAGTGCACGAGCTTCAGTAGTCACTGCTCCCGGGCTTTAAAGCACAAGCTCAGTAGGGATGGGGCACGGGATGAGTTGTTCTGCGGCACGTGGGATCTTCCCCAGATCAGGAACTGAACCCATATCTCCTTCATTGGCAGGCAAATTCTTTACCACTGAGCCACCAGGAAAGCCCTTAATTGTTTTTATCTTTAATTTCCTTGCTTGTAAAATAAGGATGCTATCTACTCCGGGAGTATTTCCGGAGGAGCCTGACAGGAGAGGCTTTATACAGTAGGGGGCTATGAAAAGTAAACATCAGATGAGTGAACACATGTAAAATGTGGCAATAAGTTCAGGGAATGACAGAACAAGGGCTCAAGAGACTTGCTGCTATGTCCATCAGAATCCAACACAACTAAATTCAAGGAGCAGGGTAGGGGAGATGAGAGCATTTTACCCTCTTAAACATAATGTCTTTGAGAGCTTCGCAATACACCTGTAAGAATTTCTGGCACTCTAGATACAATGCATTTTAGCTAATAGTCCAAACAATGAACCTAAGAGAAATGGCTGTATTTGTGGTTCCCAAACTGGATACCAAGGCATCCCAACTATGAAAATCCCAGAGGGAAACTGCAGGATTATTTACAATTTTTGAAAAAAGGAACAAAACTCAAAATCCACTGTCACCACTACAACCCTGAAGTAGTTTCCAGCTTTTAATTGCACTATATTCCTTTCCTAATGTGTACTTCTGCCAAGTTGATTTTCTTTTAGCAGGTGGTGTGACAGAAAGCAAATCATGAGGGAAAAATTCAGCAGGAAATGAGTGATAATATCAAATCTGAATTCAAAGCTAGATAAATCATGCAGTGTCCTACAGGTATTACATCAAATTTATATGCAACTGTGATTTTTTTAAATACAAAGTATTTTTCTTTCAAATTACATGTAATTATTTTTTCAAACAGCCACTGAGTTGCTAGTGTAGTGCTAAGTTGCTTTCACTCGTGTCTGACTCTTTACGCCTCCATGAATTGCAGCCTGCCAGGCTCCTCTGTCCATGGGATTCTCCAGGCAAGAAACTGGAGTGGGTTGCCATTTCCTTCTCCAGTGGATCTTCAAAACCCAGAGATCGAATTGTGTTTTTTTTTTAAAGAATACAATGAAAGCATTTTTCTTTCAAAGTACATGTAATTATTTTTTCAAACAGCCACTGAGTTACTCAGACATAAATACTTGTTATGTTGCTTGGACATGCATTCTTCATATCAAACATACACACTTCGTATTAGGTATTCAGTTTGGCCTCAGGCACCATGAAGATTTGCTAAGACACCAAGGGCACTGCACACGGAGCAAGTGTGGAGACTTCTGGTCTAGGTTACATCCATGCTTTCTTCCCTCACATCTGATTACAGCCTTCTGGAAATATTCTAAAATAAAAGAACCTCTATAAAGAATTTTAAACTTTCATCTTAAGCCATACAAGAAATTATTAAAAGAAGTGGGTGAGGATGACTCGAGAAAAATATACATACATATTTTTTAACTAGATAAATAAAACTTTATCATAAAAAGAAATTTCTGGGACTTTCCTAGCAGTTCAGTGGTTTAAGACTCCTGTGCTTCTAATGCAGGGAGTACAGGTTCCAACCCTGGTTGGGGAACTAAGATCCCACATGCCTCCTGGCCAAAAGATAAAATTATATTAAAAAAAAAAAAAAAAGACTTCTCTGAGTGTTCTATGCAAACAAAGTATCAGATTACATGCATCACCCTAACCACCCTCATAAATAAACTTCACTTTAGGTGATTTCTTTTTACAATTAATTTCTAAAAATATCTTTCAGACTAAACACTGAACTTTGTTCAGTGAACACAGAACTTAGTTTTGCAATAGAGTATTATTCGGAAAGGCCAGTGGTCTTGGTATAACTGTTAACGGCGCCTTTCACTCTTAAAAGTCTTTCATTTGGAAGACTGACTTTATGGTCGCCCTAACTTAAAGAACAAATACATGCTGAAGAAATTAAGATATGATTGTTTATTTGAAACTAAGCATGAAGGAAAATTATAAAACTGGATTTCAGTTTTTAAAAATCTCGATAGCAGACATTTAAAGACCAGGCTGTGACCATCTGACCCTAGAAACCTCCTTCCAATGCCACAGTCCTGTGACTCTTAAGTCACCGGGGTAGACAGTGAACCAGCATTTCCAGAGACCAGAGCTACTGGTGACTTAGGCTCTGCACTTTATACATTCCATGCATGTTTTAGTAAGTTGTTAGTAATAATTAATAACTTGTAATGAGCCAAGTAACAACTTGGCTTTACTTATTTAAAGAAAATACCCAAAAAAGGCAACTCAATTACTCTAAATTCTTACTTATCCAAAAGTTTTTCATGACTGCTAAGTCACATCAGTTGTATCTGACTCTGCCAACCCCAGGGATCACAGCCCACCAGGCAAGAATACTGGAATGGGCTGCCATGTCCTCCTCCAGGGGATCTTCCTGGCCCAGGGTTTGAACCCACGTCTCTTACTGTCTCCTGGACTGGCATAGGCACACTAGTGCCACCTGGGAAGTGCTATTTATCCAAAGGGTTTTGTATGTCATTTAAAAATCTCTACAATTGGATCTTTTCACTAATTCTACCACTTTTTTCCTTCTAACTCTCAAAGTTGCCCTTAAGCAAATTCTAATTACTTTTTGTCATTCAAAAACACACTGCTTATTCACCAACACTCAATTTTCTTCTCAAGAAACTCACTAAGTAGAGAGTTCTCATGTTGTCTCCTGTTCTCTAAAAATGAAAGACAAAAATATATTTTTCCTCCTCACAAAACCTCTTATGCCTCAGGGTAAAAAAAAAAAAATCTTTTGACTTAATAAAATAAGTCTTAATAAAAATAAGCAGAAGCATGAATGAATGTCCATAACATCCAGGCCAAAAATACTACAGATAATTTCTTCATTCCCTTTCTGCAGAATTGTGCTTCAAATATGACAGTATTTCAAGACAGTTAATTCATTGGTTTCATCCTTGCTTTTCTCCACAACTTAGCACCTTCTACATTTAAGGCCTAAGATGAAAATAAATGACAGGGGTATTTCTTTGAATGTTCTCATCATATGAACGTACAGATATGCACCTTCCTAAGCCCTAGCCTGGAAGTACCAACTCAGGAGCCTTAAGATTCAAACCCAGGAACCCACATCTTTTACAAATCTCTTGGGGAATCCTCACATACACCACTGATGATTAAAAAAAAAAGTGCCTCCGTGTGTGTGCACACACATGTGCCTCCATGCATAAAAGAAAGGCTTGGATTCAGTAAACAGCCCACTCACTCTTTTCTCACAATTTTGAGCACGAATGTATATATATTTTTAAAAAGCATAAAATAAGAAACAACTGTGGGGGAGACAGACCGCACAGGTTTTTTAAGAAGTCTCGTTATTACTCAGCCATAAAAAGGAATGAAATTGTGCCATTTGCAGAGGTGTAGATGGACCTAGAGACTGTCGTACAGGGTGAAGTAAGTCAGACAGAGAAAAACAAATATCATGTATTAACGCATATATGAGAGGCTTCCTTATAGCTCAGTCGGTAAAGAATCTGCCTGCAATGCAGGAGATCCAGGTTTGATTCCTGGGTTGGGAAGATCCCCTGGAGAAGGAAATGGCAACCCACTCCAGTATTCTTTCCTGGAGAATCCCATGGACAGAGAAGCCTGGCGGGCTACAATCCATCGGGTCGAAAGAGTCAGACATGACTTAGTGACTAAACCACCACCAATGCATATATGTGAATCTAGAAGAATGGTACAGATGAACCTATTTGCAAAGCAGAAAGAGAGACAAAGATGTAGAGAACAAACACATGGACACTAAGTGGGGAAAAGGGGGCTGGGATGAACTAGGAGATTGGGATTGACATATATACAGTACTATGTATAAAATAGACATATACAATACTATACACAAAACTCTAATGAGAGCCTACTGTACAGCACACGGAACTCTACTCAATGTCCTGTAGTGACCTAAATGGGAAGGAAATCCAAGGAAGAGGGAATATATATACACACATGGCTGATTTGACTTTACTGTACAGCAGAAAACAACACAGCACTGTAAAACAACTATACTCCAATAAACATTAAAAAAAAAAAGAAGCTTCCCTGCACGTGGATGGGAGGAGCTAGGGAAAGGAAGTACAATTCAGAAACGGACCAATTGCTCTTCACTGTGAAGACAGTACAAAGAAATCACCTATCAGAAACTCAGTTGCAAGGGAGCACCTTGGCTGTTATTTCAAGGAATTTTGTTTTTCCTTGTACGCTGTAAATACTTTCCCCAAACTTGCGGATTCTTTCTTAGGAAAGAATTTCTATCATCAGTTCATTCCTATCTGCAGTTCCCTCCTTATTAGAATTTGTGGTCTAATAAGCATAACATGCTTGACAACACAGTAAAGTATTTTGCTCCATTAGCTATCTTTCTAGCACAGCCACCTAACAAACCTCGAAATCTAGATAAACTTGGTTACCCATTGGCCCACCCAGGTAGGTGAGCAGCATTGCTACCCGGTACCGACAGGTTACTCAATCTACTGAAGAGTGACAACCACCGTTCTCGTATGACCCTCAACACTGCCCATCCAACTGTTTTCATGCCTCTGGCCGATTCACCCTGCATCAACCCTTTCTAGTCTCTTCAAGCCTCCGTCCCCTCTCCATACTCCCTCTTCAATCTAGCCTCCACCCCCTTTGCCTCATAAAGGAAATGAATGCCCTTCCACCAGAACTCTGTCCACTTCCTGCTATGAAATGTGCAAACCCACCACACAGCTGTACCCTCTTCTTCCCTCTCCTGACCATAAAATAAAGGAAGCACCTCTTTCTATCTCTGGAGACCATGCCCTCCTGTTGTCTTTACTCACAGGGCCACAGTGAAAAATAAAGGCTAGATCTGCACACAATGAGTAGCATATCAAAACTTATTCAATAAATTGTACCTGTTTTCACTAACAAGGTTTCCAAGAGAACGCTGTACTCTTGGAAGTGGGAGCTCCAAGGATAAAATAATCCTGTATTCACACAGGAAGAAAGGATCAGATAAGCATGTATTTCAAACAAAATTCTCACAGCTATCTTCTTCCCCAAAACCTGCGAAATAACCCAAATATTTATCACCACAAGAAAACCCTACCTCAGAGCTTAGTATGAGAAAGGTAAAAAGTGAAGGCACTGATATTTTGTTGCCTTTGCTGATTTTAGAATTACTCGGGACTACTTTTAAATGCTGGGGTACAAGAGTGAAAACTAATCCTGTACTTTCCTCTCCGTACTTGCTATGCTATACTTGGTTGCCAGTTTCTCTTCCAGAAAACTGTAATTTATGAAATTTAAATGACCTAGAGCATTTGGATCACATTCAAAGTATATAATGTACCTTGCAGTCAATATCTAAATTACAGGGTGCACGGGACACCAGCAGAGAACAGTGCAGCACATGCCTCCGTAAGACCCACACATAGTCTTCCTTTTAGGTGGAATCTTGACAATTTCTCAAAAAAGAAATAGAAAAGGCAAAAGAAAACAAAGCTAAATAAATGTATACAGAGTGACATACAATATTCAACTCGTTAAGCCAGAAACATAAATCAGGCTCTTTGCTCACTGCTATGAAAATATTCTCAAAGCCCTCTCACTCAAAACTCTGGACAGCCTGAGGATTTCACCTGCACATCAGAGTAAGCTGGCTGGTTTGGGTTGGGCCTGTGTACTGGCTACTCATTCAAGGTAATTCCTCTGCATTGGCTGCTCATTCAAGATAAGTTTAAAAAATGAACAGAGCCTTGGTTACCATTTCCATCAACCCACCTGGAACTCTCAATATCAGCTCATAGATACTTAAGCTTTTAAGTTACAAACCATGTCTTTAGAAAAATCAGAGGCACATTTTCCAAGCTACTAGGAAAGCTAGGAAGGCCATCCTTCAAGTTTCACTGGACACAGGGAAAACCACCTTCTTCTCTGCCCCCTATCCAGTCATTGTATGAAAGCAGTTACATTCTTATACCCACCATACAGTAAGGACAAAAGTCTCAGAATATAAAAATAATTCCTGGATTAAATAAATTTAGCTTTAAGAAAGCACATTACACCATAAACTTCTATTTAGGAACTACCTAGAATGGTTTGCAGGGACACCGCAGACCTCAGAAGGTGTTTTTAAATGCCAGTAGATCTCTTAAAACTCTGAGATGTGAAAGATTTCATGTAAGAATCCAAATTTCTGCCTTCTCATAAATAGTAGAAAGTCCTGCAACTCTGGTTTGCCTTGCCAATGCAGGCTAACACCGAGTGGTGCTGACCCCATGGTCAGGGACTCTCTGGCTTGCCAAGAATCCAGCATTCCCTTCTGTCTCAAATCCAGGCAGTTTTACCAGTTTAAAGGGCCTACCTTATCCTTGTAGGCACCAGGGTTTTGATTCCTTTTTAAGGCAACTGTTGGGGGCCTGGGGTATCAAAGAGGGTAGGGAATCTATCTGAAGCATTCAGCTGCTATTGATTCTTTTTTAAATTTTTATTGGAATACAGTTGCTTTACAATGTTCTGTTAGTTTCTACTGTAGAGCAAAGTGAATCAACTATACGTATACACACATCCCATCTTTTTTGGATTTCCTTCCCATTTGGGTCACCAGAGAGCACTGAGGAGAGTTCCCCACGCTATGCAGTAGCTTCTCATTAGTCATCTCCTTTATACATGGTATTAATAATGTATATATGTCAATCCCAATCTCCCAATCCATCCTATTATCCTTCTTCCCTCCTCGGTATCCATACATCTGTTCTCTATGTCTGTGTCTCTATCTCTGCTTTGAAAATAAAATTGTCTATACCAATTTTGTCAGCAGTTGTTGATTCTTCAGTAGAACAAACCTCAGATGGTTTCCGAGGAAAGGTTTTGAGGGCATGGATGGGAAGGTTTAATCAACCATGTACTCAGGACCTAAGCAGAAACCATGAGAGGAAACAACAATCAAGTTTATTCCCCAAGTCAATTTTGCCCAGGAAAACAACAATCTTGTTTTCCTCTTTGATAAAAGTGATGTTGTAGAAAGGGAATCAGGCAGTTTATTTATTTGAGAAGACAATTTAGTTCTCACTCTCTGGCTGTCTTGGTGGGCCAGAAATAATCCAACGATTGTTATCACAGTTTGTCAATTTTCCTCTGGGTGTTGCCTGTAACAACATGTTATCTTCAGAGATTCCCCCACCCAAGCAGTCCTGCTCTGAGGTCAGCACTGTCTGATTTAATGTTCTGCTTTTCTTAACATTGCGCGAGCTCTAACAGCATGAGACATTACTTCAGAGGCCACCGTTCTAGCCCCTGACTGTGCAAAAGAGAAAGCAGACAGACTTCCTCCCACAATAAAACTCAGATGAATTCTTCAACCAATCTGGAGCTGGGTTTGGGATAACACAGTTCAACTTAATTCTCCAGAAACCAGTATCAAGAAAAACAAAGCACCAGATTAGCAAAATAACAAAAACAAGAACTTACAACTCAATATGCTGCTAGCTAATATATGCTCACACCAATGTCTTTTTGTAAATCATACATTTTCTAGGCTTATGCCACAGAAGAGAATCTTATTAGAATCACAATCCTGGGAGGCTGATGGCCAAATATGCCCATCATTCACTGGTAGCAACTCTCGCACCCAAGCTTTCTCAAATAGGATAGAACCCACTCAGGTTTCAAAGACACACACCTTGAAAGAGCCTGGGGCTTCCCTCCTGGCTCAGTGGTAAAGAATCCACCTGCCAATGCAGAAAACAGGGGTTTGATCCCTAGCCTGGGAGCAACTAAGCCCATGTGCCACAACTACTGAGCCTGTGCTCTAGAGCCCATGGTCTGCAATAAGAGAAGCCACTGCAATGAGAAGCCCAGGCACTGCAACTACAGAGTAGACCCCACTCACCTCAACTAGAGAAAAGCCCGCATAGCAGTGAAGACACAGCACAGCCAAAAACAAAATAAATTAAAAAAAAAAAAAAGAAAGAAAGAAAGAGCTTATATTAGGTCTGGAGTGATCTATAACTAAGTCAGGAAATCCTTCCACAAATTAGGTACTTTCTCACTTCTCACCAGTCTTATGATTTCTTTGATGTAAATTTTAGGTCGCCTTGGTTATTAACTAAGTCAGAGTCATGAAAAATTCTAGAGCTATATTATATAAGGTCCTGGACATCAGGAACCCCAACAGTGCAAACACTCAGCTATCCTCCAAAACAGGAAGTTGAAGCCCTGCAGACATGGAGGCCAGGCTTCAAAGCAGTCATCTTCAGGATTCTGGACCACTATTTAGAAAATCCTATCAGTGCAAATTCTGACCATTCACTTCTTCAATTTCCCAGAGCTTCAACAGCTTTTCAGCTTTGAATTCCAGTGAGCTCGAAGGGACATCCTGAATACTGATCCTCTACGATCTACACCATCATCACTCACATTCTCCAATGGGCAGACTTTCACTCCCCAGTCAGGCTTAATGAGAAACATAGCTTACCCAGCTGCCAGAGAAGAAGCGCTATCTATTAACTCTGTTTTTCTATTTAAAGAATGCTATTGATTCTTCCCATCCTGCTTAGGTTACATATAGTCAAAGACCTCTCTTCATGCTTACTGCCTTACAGAAGGTCATATATTCATCATCAGGCCCTTTATGTTTACAAAGATGCCAAATTTCTGCACTAATTAAGTTGATTAAGGAACTATTCCTTCTCTTTATAAAGTAGAGAGCCTGTGCTGTTTTCAATAATGCACATAAATGGTAAGGTCTTAGAACATTCAGGTAAGTTTCCTTGTTCGTGTTCAGTGTTTTTTTATTTAATGATCTCTGCAACTTATTCTCTGAACTCTAAAGAAAAAGAAGAGGAAAAACACTCCTATAAGGATAACCATATATGCTCCCAAAATTACACAAAAGGAAAAACTAAGTCACACAATAACCATGCCAGCAGCAAAATTTGAAAACAAAGAATGAAAATGCAGATCTGGAAGACAAATGCAATAATGCTGTATGTTGTGTCAACATAGAAATAATACAAGTTAACAAACTGGAAGAAGGGAGAATGAAAGAGGAAAATAAACTAAGCTCACTGATTGCCATACAGGAAATAGGTAAGATTTAAAGACTATCATTAAAAACTGACAAACCAGATAACCAGATAATATAAGGTTAACTAAGAAACCAGTGACTGAGGGCTTTTTTTTTAAATAAAACAAAGGCACCCACTAGAAGCAAATTCAGATCTTCCTAAGTACCAAAAATAATCTTTTAGTACATTAAAGAACAAAGGCAACACATGCCATAGATAAGTGTAACAAATACAACATTTCTTTTTTTTTATAACACTGCATTATAGTACGTAAAGTACCAAAAAGGACCTACTGCATGATACCTGGTAAGGCAGAATTCTAAGGCAGCCCCCAGGATACCTGCTTGTACACATGACCATCCTGTACTAGGTCCCCCCTGGAGTGTGAGAACAAATTATGAATGTGATAGAAAAAGTCATTAGGTTACATTATATGGCAAAGGTAGAGAGAGGTTAGCCTAGTTGGCTCTGATCTCATCAGACAACCCGAGACTCTACAGTGAGAGAACAAAGTAGTCAGAAAAATTCAAAGCAGCAGAGACACTCTCCTGTTGGACTTGAAGAGGCCAGCAGTATGTACAGAGAAGGCTGTGTGCCAAGGTGTGGTGGGCAGCTTCTAGGAGATGACACCCACAGTCACCAGGAGGTGAACCCTCTGAACAACCAGGGAGCTCAGAAGAGGACCTGAGCCTCAGCTGAGATCACAGCCTGGCCCACCCCCCGATTTCAGCTTACTAAGATTCTGAGCAGAGGACTCAGCTAAGACAGGCCCAACTCCCTGGTCCAGGGAATAATAAATGAGAGGTAACAAATTTGTGTTGTTACTTAGTCTGTGGTAATTTTTGTGCAGCAATAGAAAACAAGGAAGTATACCACTTTCATATAAGAAACAAGAAAATACTTATGTGTCCAGATTTGTGCATTTTATATATATAAAACAAATACATATATATAGGAAGGATAAGCCAAGAGGTAATGAAATTATTTACCTTCAGAGAGAGAGTGGGAATGGGGTGAAAAGAATGAGGGAATGGGAAAGAGGTAGAAGGGACAAAGAGGAAATGACACTTTCTGAATACACTTTTAGAACAAGGCAATATTTCATATACATTAACAATAAATAAATAAAATCACTCTGTATAATAGGCTCCAGTTTCATCCACCTCATTAGAACTGATTCAAATGTATTCTTTTTAATGGCTGAGTAATACTCCATTGTGTATAAGTACCACAGCATTCTTATCCATTCATCTGCTGATGGACATCTAGGTTGCTTCCATGTCCTGGCTATTATAAACAGTGCTGCGATGAACATTGGGGTACACATGTCTCTTTCCCTTCTGGTTTCCTCAGTGTGTATGCCCAGCAGTGGGATTGCTAGATCATAAGGCAGTTCTATTTCCAGTTTTTTAAGGAATCTCCACACTGTTCTCCATAGTGGCTGTACTAGTTTGCATTCCCACCAACAGTGTAAGAGGGTTCCCTTTTCTCCACACCCTCTCCAGCATTTACAGAGTGAAGTAAGCCAGAAAGAAAAACACCAATACAGTATACTAATGCATATATATGGTATTTAGAAAGATGCTAACAATAACCCTGTGTACGAGACAGCAAAAGAGACACTGATGTATAGAACAGTCTTATGGACTCTGTTGCAGAGGGAGAGGGTGGGAAGATTTGGGAGAATGGCACTGAAACGTGTATAATATCATGTATGAAACGAGTTGCCAGTCCAGGTTCGATGCACGATACTGGATGCTTGGGGCTAGTGCACTGGGACGACCCAGAGGGATGGTATGGGGAGGGAGGAGGGAGGAGGGTTCAGGATGAGGAACACATGTATACCTGTGGGGGATTCATTTTGATATTTGGCAAAACTAATACAATTTGTAAAGTTTAAAAATAAAATAAAATTTAAAAAATTAAAAAAAAAATAAAAAAATAAAATCAACTAGGATGGGGCTTCCCAGGTGGCATTACTGGTAAAGAATACGCCTAACAATGCACCAGATGCAAGAGACCAGGGTTTGATCCCTGGGTGGGGAAGGTCTCCTGGAGAAGGAAATGGCAACCCACTCCATTATTCTTGCCTGGAGAATTTCATGGACAGAGGAACCTGGCGGACTAAGGGGCCACAAAGAGTCGGACACAACTGAGCACTTGTCAGCAGTCAGCAGGGTATGGCAGGAATCGAAACAGAACAGTAATGAGTGAATGTAGCTAAATTAAAATGAATAACAAAAGCCCACCAAAGTAGGTAGAGAAGAAAAGAACTAACCCAAATAACTTTGGTCAACACTGTTGCTGCTGCAGCTAAGATGCTTCAGTCGTGTCCGACTCCGTGCGACCCCACAGACGACAGCCCAACAGGCTCCCCCATCCCTGGGATTCTCCAGGCAAGAACACTGGAGTGGGCTGCCATCTCCTTCTCCAATGCATGAAAGCGAAGTCACTCAGTCGTGTCTGACTCTTAGTGACCCCATGGACTGCAGCCCACCAGGCTCCTCCGTCCATGGGATTTTCCAGGCAAGAGTACTGGAGTGGGGTGCCATTGCCTAGTTTGACTAAATATTCTGATTTTGGGGAAAAAAAATCGTTCACAAACAGTGTTAACTTAGCTAGTAAATTTGTTTCTCACAGGGGTATGTGCTAGCATTCTAAAACTACTTTATATGTAGCTTGCTGCTGCTGCTGCTAAGTTGCTTCAGTCGTGTCTGACTCTGTGCGACCCCACCAGGTTCCACCATCCCTGGGATTCTCCAGGCAAGAACACTGGAGTGGGTTGCCATTTCCTTCTCCAATGCATGAAAGTGAAAAATGAAAGTGAAAGTGAAGTCGTGTCTGACTCTTTGCAACCCCATGGACTGCAGCCTAGCAGGCTCCTCCGTCCATGGGATTTTCCAGGCAAGAGTACAGTAGTGGTGTCCCACTGCCTTCTCCCATATGTAGCTTAGGAGTGCACAAGTAAGTAAATATTAATATGTTGTGGCTACAAAAGCAAGGTTTCTCACTTTCGGAGAAAGGAGTTATAATTAAGGGCAAAAGCTAGAATGAGCCCTGCAGTTTATAACTCTTCACTTCATCTGCTGAGGACCTAAAATTAATGATGTCCAGTGCCAATGCCTTTCTCCAAGTAAAGGAACTAGAGCTTTTTGAAGAAATGGCTGATTCTATGGCTGGAGCAGGAAAAATTCAGGATGAGCCTGGAATATCTTATGCTGTCAGAAAGTTAAAATGACTCCTAAAAAATGATGGGAATACGTCAAAAGGACACAGGACCTAACTTTAAGGGACTCCCAGTGGCCACATCTAGAACAATCTGAGCAACACCAACAAATGACAGTAGATTATAACTCATAGGAAAATATCCACAAATCTGTACTGATACAAATAACTGAATAAATAATGAGGGGACAAGGAACAGCTCTTCCTCAGTAAAGCAGAATTCCAACTAATAAATGAAGGACGGATGACTGAAATTAAAAAACCACTATTTGGCAAGCAACACAGCAATAATTATTTCAGACAGGGAATCAATGGATGCTGAAATTAATGAGCAAAAGTAACACAGCTTCAGAATAGCTACCCCTGTCAATCTCCAGTTTTACACACTAAACACATCATTCTGGGCAATTAACATTTAGTATATGCTGTCTACAGTTATGTCTGTGTATGCACCATGTGCGTTGGGGTGTACGTGTCAGTGCTGTCAACTACTAGATTTTTAGGGCATGAACATCTTATCAGTCTTCATAGTCCCTTTGTCTGGTCATGTGACCTTCATAGAACAGGAACATGATAAAATTTACAGATGACACGTGCCTGTTACATCAAAGGCATTACCTGGAATTTCAGTGGAACTCAATGATATTTTAATCCTGAACGGCTCTCCTGTTGCCTCTTAATATTTTTAAGAAAAGCTTTTCCTAAAAGAACTCTGAACTCCCTTTTACATTAAAAGACTCTGTACAGTATACAATAATAGAAGTATTAATAGTAGGCAGACAGCAGGGCCAAATCAAGTGTTTCAGTGAAGAATCCCCAAGTGTTCCACATATTGTTCAAATTTTTTCTTCTGTTAATCGACTTGAGCTAAAACAAAACAGATGACTTTGTAGAAGTGACTCACATGTTCCACACATACTACCTACAACTCAATAGGCGTACAGTAAATACCTGTCATATAAATAAAGCCTGCGTGGCCCTGATCATGTGTTTTCAGAACCAAGAGTCCCAAAGCAGACCACGTCACTGGTCTAACAGGCTTATAACATAGGACTTTCTTCGACAAGAGCCAAGGGACATGACAAAGTGCACTTCATAAAACCTTTCATTCTGAATCAAATTTAAAATCATCATGAATTCATTGTGCAATTGTTTGGTGGGTAAAAACTCATTCACCACAGTGAGATTAACATTTTTAAAACTGTTAATTAAATCCAAATGACAATTCTGAAATCAATTTCACACCCTTGCTCTCTGAAAGAAACTAGCAGCAAATTAAGAAGTTTTTATTGAATACCATGTGTTTCTGAAGCCAAATTGAAACACTACTGAAACTGAAAACACTGGAATATTATCATCTCAGTGGTAGTTTCTCTATAAATTTGGCTTCCATCTCACATAGTGCCGTTTATAATCCTTACTTTACAGTCAGATTGTTCTATACTTGGTTGCTTTTTATCAGTTCTGTCCTTCGTGTCTAAAACGATGCTTGTTATTTGGGGTCAGAACTTGAGTGTGAACTAGGAAGTACAGCAACACTGCGGTCAATGGCCCTTTAAAATTTTGGTCCAACCAAACACTCTACAAAAGGAAAAGCTCACAGCTTCCTGAAGATGGCCCCCTTCCTCCGGCCTCACACTGGCTGGCCCTTGTTTATGTATCAGGCCGTTTTCCAGAGGCCTCAGTCTGACTTACCAGTGCTGCATCCTTCCTGGGGAAGACGGTTAAAAGGGTTCACCAGGATCTGCAGCTGGCTTTATTTGTAAATCAACAATGCTCATTTTCTTTTGTTTTTAACCAGGCCTGTGTCCTCACCAAGCCAGTAGCCTATATGAGCCAAATGACTTGGTAATACTTGAAATGGGTATTGATGCTTTTCTAAGAAAAATTGCAAGATTTTAACTGCCAGCTATTCTACATGCCCAAGTGAAGACTGACTGAGACATTCATTTTATCAGCACTTTATTTTTTATTTTTTTTTTTTTTATTTATTTTTTTTATTCTTCCAATTTTATTTTATTTTTAAACTTTACATAATTGTATTAGTTTTGCCAAATATCAAAATGAATCCGCTTACAGGTATACACGTGTTCCCCATCCCGAACCCCCTCCCTCCTCCCTCCCCACACCATCCCTCCGGGCCGTCCCAGTGCACCAGCCCCAAGCATCCAGCATCATGCATCGAACCTGGACTGGCAACTCGCTTCCCACACGATACTTTACATGTTTCACTGCCATTCTCCCGAATCTTCCCACCCTCTCCCTCCCCCACAGAGTCCATAAGACTGTTCTATACATCAGTGTCTCTTTTGCTGTCTCGTACACCAGGTTATTGTTACCATCTTTCTAAATTCCATATATGTGCGTTAGTATACTGTATTTATGTTTTTCCTTCTGGCTTACTTCACTCTGTATAATAGGCTCCAGTTTCATCCACCTCATTAGAACTGATTCAAATGTATTCTTTTTAATGGCTGAGTAATACTCCATTGTGTATATGTACCACAGCTTTCTTATCCATTCATCTGCTGCATTTTATCAGCACTTTAGTCTCTTTTTACCTAGTACACATTCTTCTAGAAAGGACAGCTGAGTTTTAAAAGATTCTTCTATTTTTCCTTATAAAGAACATTTTCAGAACTCTCAGGCATTATTTAAAAGGGAAAAAAGACATTAAATTGGAAGCTTATCAGATGCTCAATTTAAAATAAGGACAAGTTCAGTGAGAAAATAGTTCCACCTCTCAACTTCCTCTTCCTTAAGAACACTTTCATAATCGCACAACAATCTCAGCCTTCTTTAAGTTTCTGTAGCTCTTACAGACTGCATCATACCATCTGGAACTTACTCTTACAATACCTATTTAAATCATTATTATCTGCTTCTAATCATTGCTTTAAAATGAATCTCTTGCTAATCTAACATTATACATTCTTTAAAGCTAGGAAACAAACATCTACTCTCCTACTCAAGGTTATGGCTGGTATCCTATTGGGCAGTAATAGGGACAGAATTCCTGTTGACTCTGTTTTAATGAATATTGTTAGAGAGGCAATGAAATAATCTTGCAAAACAATGTGACAAGGGGAACAAAAACCAGAACAATCACTAATATCTCAGTTATTTTCTTTTTTCCACCAACCCATGAATATTGCTTCTTCTTTAAAACAAATCTCAATTCAGTTCAGTTGCTCAGTTTAGTTCAGTTGCTCAGTCGTGTCCGACTCTTTGTGACCCCATGAATCGCAGCACGCCAGGCCTCCCTGTCCATCACCAGCTCCCGGAGTTCACTCAGACTCACGTCCATCGAGTCAGTGATGCCATTCAGCCATCTCATCCTCTGTCGTCCCCTTCTCCTCCTGTCCCCAATCCCTCCCAGCATCAGAGTCTTTTCCAATGAGTCAACTCTTTGCATCAGGTGGCCAAAGTACTGGAGTTTCAGCTTTAGCATCATTCCTTCCAAAGAAATCCCAGGGCTGATCTCCTTCAGAATGGACTGGTTGGATCTCCTTGCAGTCCAAGAGACTCTCAAGAGCCTTCTCCAACACCACAGTTCAAAAGCATCAATTCTTTGGCGCTCAGCTTTCTTCACATTCCAACTCTCACATCCATACATGACCACAGGAAAAACCACAGCCTTGACTAGACGGACCTTTGTTGGCAAAGTAATGTCTCTGCTTTTGAATGTGCTATCTAGGTTGGTCATAACTTTCCTTCCCAGGAGTAAGCGTCTTTTAATTTGATGGCTGCAAAAACCATCTGCAGTGATTTTGGAGCCCCCAAAAATGAAGTATGACACTGTTTCCACTCTTTCCCTATCTATTTCCCATGAAGTGATGGGACCAGATGCCATGATCTTTGTTTTCTGAGTGTTGAGCTTTAAGACAACTTTTTCACTCTCCTCTTTCACTTTCATCAAGAGGCTTTTTAGTTCCTCTTCACTTTCTGCCATAAGGGTGGTGTCATCTGCATATCTGAGGTTATTGATATTTCTTCTGGCAATCTTGATTCCAGCTTGTGCTTCTTCCAGCCCAGTGTTTCTCATGATATACTCTGCATATAAGTTAAATAAACAGGGTGACAATATACAGCCCTGACATACTCCTTTTCCTATTTGGAACCAGTCTGTTGTTCCATGTCCAGTTCTAACTGTTGCTTCCTGACCTGCATACAGGTTTCTCAAGAGGCAGGTCAGGTGGTCCGGTATTCCCATCTCTTTCAGAATTTTCCACAGTTTATTGTGATCCACACAGTCAAAGGCTTTGGCATAGTCAATAAAGCAGGAATAGATGTTTTTCTGGAACTCTCTTGCTTTTTCCATGATCCAGTGGATGTTGGCAATTTGATTTCTGGTTCTTCTGCCTTTTCTAAAACCAGCTTGAACATCAGGAATTTCAGGGTTCACTTATTGATTAGGAAGTTCAATAATGGAACAAGATTTGCTTAGGCACTGAGAAAAATTTAGTGTCAGTAGGAACAAGGGATGAATAAACCCCCAAAAATGCTAAGATTTCAGATCTTTTAAAGTACTAGTTTCTTGTCTGATTCATAGTTAATTAATTCATCACAAATATGAAAAAGGGTGAAAGATAAGGGAAAGAGGATTTTCCTAATTCCACTCTATAATTGAGCATCCCACTTAAAAAAGCATTACATTAAAATGGATGAAAAAAATTGGTAATTTCAAAGCACTTAAACTAAGATCATTCTCCAGCTGATAAAAGTCAAGACTATAATAACAAAAGAGCACATCTATTAACGAGATGACAAAGCCAAAAATATTGAACTAATTTCCTTGCTAAAAAGCATTACTGAAATATTTCTGATACTCTTTTTTATAGCAAGCAATCTTAGAAAAATCTTCCCTGACATGAAGTTCCTGTTTTTATAGACTGACCATGAGCTTCAATTTAATCTATCCCAGTTGCTTTTGGTAGTAGAAATTATTCTAGCAAAAAATTACATAAAGTAAAGAAAGTGTTCTGAAGGCAAAATGAAGAGATGTGTTATACAATGATCATCTATCTAGGCAACATATTAAAAATCAGAGACATTACTTTGCCAACAAAGATCTGTCTACTCAAAGTTATGGTTTTTCCAGTAGTCATGTATGAATGTGAGAGTCAGACCACAAAGAAAGTTGAGCGCCGAAAAATTGATGCTTTTGAACTGTGGTGCTGGAGAAGGCTCTTGAGAGTCCCTTGGACAGCAAGGAGATTCAGCCAGTCAATCCTAAAGGAAATCAGTCCTGAATATTCATTGGAAAGACTGATAATGAAACTGAAGCTTCAATACTTTGGCCACTTGATGTGAAGAACTGATTCATTGGAAAAGACCTTCATGCTGGGAAGATTGAAGGCAGGAGGAGAAAGGGACAACAGAGGATGAGATGGTTGGATGGCATCACCAATTCAATGAACATGAGTTTGAGCAAGCTCTAGGACTTGGTGATGGACAGGGAAGCCTGGCATGCTGCAGTGCATGGGATCACAGAGAGTCAGACATGACTGAGTGACTGAACTGAGTTAAAAAGTTTGTCAAGAAAATACACTGGTCATAGCAAACACCCTTTCCCAACAACATAAGAGATGACTTTACACGTGGACATCACCAAATGGTCAATACTAAAATCAGATTGATTATATTCTTTGCAGCAGAAGATGGAAAAGCTCTATAAAGTCAGCAAAAAACAAGACCTGCAGCTGACTGTGGCTTAGATCATCAGCTCCTTATTGCAGAATTTGGACTTAAATTGAAGACAGCAGGGAAAACCACTAGGCCATTCAGGTATGATCTAAATCAAATCCCTTATGATTATACACTGGAGGTGACGAGTAGATTCAAGGGATTAGATTTGGTAGACAGAGTGTCTGAAGAACTATGGCCAGAGGTTCACAACATTGTGTAGGAGGCAGTGACCAAAACCATCCAAAGAAAAAGAACTGCAAGAAGAGAAAGTGGTTGTCTGAGGAGGCTTTACAAATAGCTGAGGAGAGAAGTGAAAAGCAAAGGAGAAAAGGAAAGATATACCCAACTGAATGCAGAGTTCCAGAGAATAGCAAGGATAAGAAAGCTTCTTAAGTGAACTTTGGAAAAGACCCTTACACTGGGAAAGATTGAGGGCAGGAGAAGAAGTGGGTGACAGAGGACGAGATGGTTGGATGGAATCATTGACTCAATGGACATGAGTTTGAGCAAACTCTGGGAGATGGTGAAGAACAGGGAAGGCTGGCATGCTGGAGCCCATGGGGTCAGAGAGTCTGACATGACTTAGTGACTAAACAAACAAAACAAATTCCTGAACCAGAATTTATTAAATGGCTGACCCTTAAAATCCCTTCAACAGGAATAATGTTACGTTCCTTTTCCATGTTATTATTTAAAAAAAAAAAAAAAAAAAAAAAAAGGCTTTTCACAGTACATAGCGATCAAGTAGAAATACATACTTTAGATCAGTATCATTCTATTGTATTATAGCATTCATTTTTAAAACCACCCTTGGGACTTCCCTGGTGGTCCAGTGGCTAAGACTCCATGCTTCCAGTGCAAAGGGCTCAAGTTCAATCCCTGGCCAGGGAACAAGATTCCCTATGCATGAACTAAAGAGCTCCCATGCTGCAACTAAAGATCCTCCATACTGCAAGGAAGATCAAAGATCCCGCCTGCTGCAACTAAGACCTGGTGTGGCCAAATAAAATTTTTTTTAATAAAACTACCCTTGAGCTTCCCTCGTAGCTCAGTCAGTAAAATAATCTGCCTGCAATGCAGGAAACCCAGGTTCGATTCCTGGGTCAGGAAGATCCCCTGGAGAAGGAAATGGCAACCCACTCCAGTATTCTTTCCTGGAGAATCTCATGGACAGAGGAGCCTTGCAGGCTACTGTCCATGGGGTCTCAAAGAATTGGACATGACTGAGGGATTAAACCACCACCACCAGCTTTCCTGGTGGCTCAGATGGTAAAGAATCTGTCTGCCATGTGGGAGACCTGGGTTCGATCCCTGGGATGGGAAGATCCCCTGGAGAAGGGCATGGCAACCCACTCCAGTATTCTTGCCTGGAGAATTCCCATGGACAGAGGACCCTGGCAGGCTACAGTCCATGGGGTTGCAAAGATTCAGACACAACTGAGTGACTAAGCACAGCACAGCAACCACCCTTAATAGTCACTATGAAGATAAAATACTTTCAGGTAAGAAGGTAAACAAAGCAAACTTTGGGAGATAAGCAGGTGAGATTTACAAGACTGAAATTTCCTGTGGCCCATGTGGCTTGACTCTGGTGAATGATTAAGAGGACAAGAGCTTTCAATTCACACCTACTGTCCTTTCACAAAACTGAAACGGGATCGAAAACAGCAGCATCCTGGCAGGCCAGCAGCCACTCAGCTGATGCAAAATGTTTTTCCGGCCTAAGCAGCAACCCCAGTGCCCCTACTCACCCCACCCTGGCCCCCTGACCCCTGAATAACTGTGTAGCAAACTCTCTTTCCAGTTTACACTTGAGCAGAAAGAGGAGCTCATAAATCCAGGGAACTTCCTCCTTAAATCAGAGTGGCTTCTTTGCCAGATGCTCATTTTTACTGGCTTTCTTTTTCTCCACACAACAATGAGGGGTGGGGGTGGGGAGGAGATGAAAACACGCTCACTGTACCAATGATTTCCAACAGGCAACAGCAAGAGCGAGCAGGAAGCAGCACAAATATACCACCAAACCTCCCTGGGCACCCCCACGAGCAGTACAATAGAGCAACACAGAGGGCTCTAGAAACGGCAGCATTATTTGAAGCAATTGGCCAGCAAGATGGAAGGCATGAAAGCAATGTAACACATTGAAGATAGTTTTTTCCCCACTTTTGGACACAGTCAGATATTACTTGGCCAGCTACATAACACATTTGTCTTTGCATCCCCACCCATCAGTAAATTTTTTTAATCTCATGTTCTGTTCACACACTGGTCCATCAACAACTTGCTTGGAGCCTGATGATTTTCCTTTTGGTTATTTTCAAGCCTAGAAACCATCTACTGAAGATAGTTTTCTCCAATGGGGAGGGCAAGGCTGAATGGGATTCCCAAGTGTAGGCTGTGGCTCATCTCCAAAGCATGGAATCAACAGGTTTTCTAAGTTTTACACACACACAATCTGGTCCGCAGAAGCTGAAGAGATGCATCTGTGGCCCGTGCATGTAACAGAGCCCTTATACTCTTGGCTCAAAAACAAGTTGGCCCAGAGGCCAAAGACTTCCAGGAAAGTTTATGTTCGAGTACATCATAAACTGTGGCAGTAAAGTCCTCACAGAATCGGCCTGAGCAGGGTGATAATAAGTTTTTAATTTTCAAAGAAAAGGAGTGAACATAAACATCATGTATTTTATCTTCCCTCATCCTTCCAACCTCAAGCCCCCTCCTTGCCCTGATCCCTCATTTAACTCATTCCCTACTGATGCTTTAATTTCATCACACCCATTTCTCACCCATTCCTCTTTTGGTAAATTTCCTCATCAACTCTACTGTGGCAAAATTAACACTAAAACATTTTTAGTACAAGTTTTATATCGCTCCCACTAACAGGCAAAACTAGAGATGGCATCTGGTTTTCTAAATTAGGGAGATTTAAAAGGGTCTACTGCACACTTTCCTCACTCATCCATAAGTAGAAACAAGATGCTGATTCAAAAATCTATTCTATTCATTGTGGTTTATCACTAAAATATAGTGATGCTTCCTAAGGCCCACTTGACTTCGCATTCCAGGATGTCTGACTCTAGGTGAGTGATCACACCATTGTGGTTATCTGGATCATGAAGATCTTTTTGTACAGGTCTTCTGTGTAATCTTGCCACCTCTTCCTAGTATCTTCTGCTTCTGTTAGGTCCATACCATTTCTGTCCTTTATTGTGCCCATCTTTGCATGAAAATGTCCCTTGGTATCTCTAATTTTCTCAAAGAGATTGCTAGGCTTTCCCATTTTATTATTTTCCTCTATTTCTTTGCACTGATCACTGAGGAAGGCTCTCTTATCTCTCTGTGCTATTCTTTGGAACTCTGCATTCAAATGGATGCAGAGTTCCATTTTCTCCTTTGAGAATAAGGAGAAAATCTTTCCTCTTCTCCTTTGCCTTTCACTTCTCTTCTTTTCTCAGCTGTTTGTAAGGCCTCCTCAGACAACCATTTTGCCTTTCTGCATTTCTTTTTCTTGGGAATGGTCTTGATCACTGCCTCCTATACAAGGTCACGAACCTCCATCTATAGTTCTTCAGGCACTCTATCAGATCTAATCCCTTGAATCTATTTGTCACTACCACTGTATAATCATAAGGGATTTGATTTAGGTCATACCTGAATGGTCTAGTGGTTTTCCCTACTTTCTTCAATTTAAGTCTGAAATTGCCAATAAGGAGTTCATGATCTAAGCCACAGTCAGCTCCCAGTCTTGTTTTTGCTGACTGTATAGAGCTTCTCCATCTTTGGCTGCAAAGAATATAATCAATCTGATTTCAGTATTGACCATCTGGTGATGTCCATGTGTACAGTCTTCTCTTGTGTTGTCGGAAGAGGGTGTTTGCTATGACCAGTGCATTCTCTCTTAGCCTTTGCCCTGCTTCATTTTGTACTCCAAGGCCAAATTTGCCTGTTACTCCAGGTATCTCTTGACTTCCTACTTTTGCATTCCAGTCCCCTATAATGAAAAAGACATCTCTTTTGGGTGTTAGTTCTAGAAGGTCTTGTAGGTCTTCATAGAACCGTTCAACTTCAGCTTCTTCAGTGTTACTGGTTGGGGCATAGACTTGGATTACTGTGATACTGAATGGTTTGCCTTGGAAACGAACAGAGATCATTCTGTCGTTTTTGAGATTGCATCCAAGTACTGCATTTCGGACTCTTTTGTTGACTATGAGGGCTACTCCATTTCTTCTAAGGGATTCTTGCCCACAGTAGTAGATATAATGGTCATCTGAGTTAAAGTCACCCATTCCAGTCCATTTTAGTTCACTGATTCCTAAAATGTTGATGTTTACTCTTGCTGTCTCCTGTTTGACCACTTCCAGTTCACCTTGATTTATGGACTTAACATTCCAGGTTCCTATGCAATATTGTTCTTTATAGCATAGGACTTTACTTCCATCACCAGTCACATCCACAACTGGGTGTTGGTTTTGCTTTGGCTCTGTAAATACATCCACCCGCCACAGAGTTCCTAATATCCACAATTCTTCACCTCACTTTCCAACTGACACCAAAACCATGTGTGAAGTTCCTGCAGATTGTTTCAAGTCAATCTAACTTACAGGCATTAATCTAGCTACTAGGTTTAGAGACAAACTGAACAGAGTATAAGAAAGTACTGTGATTAAAAATACATATCAGAACTTTTATGACCACAAAGTCCCTCAGGGACTTTTAGGGACTTTGCTTTTAGAAAATTAGATTTATGCAAAGGTTATCAGAGGCTGATACATTTATGGTCTGACATCATCACTGACATTAAAACTACCTAACATGGTATACAAAGAGCACAGAGCCAGGACCCGATAAATACTTGGGTTTATTTGTTGTCCGGATTATACAGAAGAACCACTCAACAGCCTATTAAAGCAAATAAAACTTGACTTTAATTACCTCACACTGAAGAAAAATCAATACCTTAAGCAGTTTATTGATAACTCATCCCTGTTATATTCTGGTAGAATATCTGTAAACCCTCAAACAACAGGATTATATAAATAACTAAGCCTACCAATACAGGAAATGATAAGATAGCTTTTTCATTCACAATGTGAGAAAGACAAAAGAAAACAAAACAATCCCAAAATACACTTACTCCCTCCCCCTTCAAAAAACTTACAGAATTCAGTAGCCACCCCCAGCACCTCTTCAACCCTTCAGAAAATAAAACTTGAACATCAAGGCTTGTAACTCATAAGGATGTTCCAAAGACTAAGGCAAAGAAACATTAACTTATTTTCAAACTCTGGACGTCTTAATTCCAAAAGCCAAAGAAAGTAAGTTAATAGTAAGGGCTGAGAAAAGATAAAAGTGTTTAACCTTCAAAAGAAAAATCCTATTAATTAGAAACTGCTCTTTCTCCAAAGTAGTCTCAGCTAATTGAGGTCTTATTGTATTTGTTTTTCAGTCGCAAAGTCATGTCCAACTCTTTGTGACCCCATGAACAGCAGCACGTCAGGCTCCCCTGTCCTTCACTATCTCCCAGAGTCTGCTCAAATTCATGCCCACTGAGTCAGTGATGCCATCTAACCATCTCACCCTCTGCTGCCCCTTCTGCTTCTGCCTTCAGTCTTTCCCAGCATCAGGGTCTTTTCCCATGAGTTGGCTCTTCGCATGAGGTGGCCAAAGTACTGAAGCTTCAGCATCAGTCCTTCCAGTGAGTATTCAGGGACTCTAGCATTATTCTAGGATTACTGTATAGGGCTGTTCATAATAATCCAAAATGTTGACTTGTGTTAGAACAATAAGACCCCAGTGCCCACATCTCTACTACTCAGCCTCAGCTATATAAAGAAAGCATCAAATATTAAGAACATAAAAAATTCTCCTAAAATAAAGGGTGGTGGGAAACTTGAGACTTGTGACACACACGAGTATGCAGGGTGGCAGGAAACATCCTTTAAATTAGATTAATTGTATAGCAATTAGCTGATTCCAGAAGGGGAGCAAATACCAAACAGCTGGAAGGTGATCACACAGACCTTCCACAAGCCAAGCAGAACAGCAACACACTTGAGCTGGGCTCCTGGTAACCACTGGACCAGCATGATCCATTTTTGTCTCAAGATACCCATGCCTTTTCCAAGAAATCAAGCAATTATTCCTAAATACATTTCCACCTTTAAGTACTCTTCAAAACCGCATGTTCCTCCCATGTCCCTGCACAGCCTGGGGTGTAGTTTAACAAACAGGTACGTTTTTAAAGCTTGCTCTTGGCAATGAATTCATTAAGCTTCCTCTCAAACTGTTCTTTCCCTATAAAATGCAGGGGAGGGGTACTCTTGCTTAAGAGGCAAATGCAAAAAAAAAAAAGGAGGCAAATACAGCTCCCCACCCTCTCCGCCCCCACCCCCGCCCCACAGGAGAACAATATCCTTATTCAAAGAGTCACTGGATTTCCCCTTCATGGAATACTCTTACCACACTTGGGTTAAATATGCTTTTTTTTTTTTTTTAACATTTATAATGTTATTGTATGGAGGAAGTATTTTCAGTTTTTAAAAAAACCATCAGATAAATTTTCAATACACACAAATTGCTTTTAAGTTGAAAACAGCCCATTTCAGAGTATTTTAAACTCTAGAATAATTTTACTTTAAAAATAAAAATAACCAACAGCAAACATCAAATACCTACTCTTCTACTTCTGCTGAGTGTCCTTGAACATGATCATCTCTCAAAGCCAGGAGCTACCGGAAAAACCCCAAGACAGTCTGCCACATTCAGCATTCTTTTTTCCAAGACACAAAACACTGATGCACCACAGACTCCCAATTCCCCAAGAATGTCTTGTTTTCCTTCAGTAAAGCAAATCTGTTCTGCATCACTGCTTACAGTCTGAGCCCTGAAGCCATTGATCTCTCCTTTTAATTAGGCTTGTTCATTGAGAAAATGGCAACACGGACTTTCAACATTACATAAGCAAGAAAAAAGGTACTGGGTGCCAAGACCTGGGACTGAGGCAAATATTTAAAGTCATTTTGTAAATGTTAGGTGTCTGATGGAAAAACTGAGAAACCCTGGACCTGCACACCAATGGCACTGTTAAAATTCAGCATGTGAGGAGGAAAGGAGGCCAAAATAAACCACATGCGAAGGAGCCATTACATTAGAAATTGCTTACTTGGGCAGTTTCTGATTCAAAACAAATGCCCAGTGGAGGGGATCCATAATCTGGCTCCAACTCTACACATAAAGCTCTAGTGATGAACACCTGCACCCTTTATAAATCTATCATAAGAGTCTTTATCACAAAACTGCATCTTCCTTACCCCAAAACAGGAGCCTGGATCATGGGTAGTTTCCGCCCCTCCCCAGCCTGGCCCCCCACATGGAAACTGTGTCTGTGTATGGATTTCTCAAGAGACTTCAAATTTTTGTAGCTATTAGCTACAAATAAATAGCTTCAAGAGAGGACCGATCCCTATAGTAAGTAGTCTAGAAACATGCACAGCTACAGTGCTGGAGCCTTGGCAAGCTCTCTGCTGGTGAAGCAGAGCATGGACACAGTAATGAGCTATTAAATGCAAATAATGTCCATGTGGAATCCTTCCGTAGGAGGGAGGGCGCTAGTGAGAGAGCAGAGGACGGCAGTCAGCCTGGCCGTCTGCTGTTCAGCTCCTGATGACAACTCCTAAGGGCTCATCCCTGGGAAGAGTTTTGAGCTACCATGACTAGGTTTAGGAAGTCTGCCATACACGTCATGTGCCAAGTTCATGGACAGAATCCAAATGCAGTTAGCTGAACTGGGTTGAAAACCTCTTGAACCCACAGGCAAAAACTAGTAGACTTGTCACTTTCTTTTTTGCTTTTTTTTTCTTTTTTAAAACATGTCTGTCGTTCTGGTTATGGAAATAGTTGATTCTAATTTTAACCAATACCTACTACTGTTTCAGCACATTCCTCTGGTTAAAGGAAACTATGACTTTCCAGTCAGTGACTGTAATGACACAGACATGAACTTGGAGAATTAAGCTTCCAGTTTTCAGCCACACCAAGATGTTATTCTAAGTATTTCTTTTTAAAGTTAATGTGTCATGATCTTTATGGAATTCCTATTACTATAGGATTATACCGTAAGATTTATTTTAATAGCCTCATATACTCAAATACAGTTGATACACAAAAACTTGCATCCCCTGACAGAAAGAGATGGATTTCTTTTTTCGTTCATTTTTTTCAAATAGAATGAAAGATTCTTAGCCTCAGTGAGCCTGCAACCAAGGAGAGATGTTTTTAACTCATGAAACAGAGGGTGTTGTACTCAGTTGTGTCAGACTCTTTGCGACCCCGTAAGCTAGAGCCTGCCAGGCTTCTTTGACCGTGGGATTTTCCCAGGCAAGAGTACCAAAGTGGGTTGTCATTTCCTTCTCCAGGGGAACTTCCCAACCCAGGGATCAAATCCATGTCTCCTGCATTGGCAGGAGGATTCTTTATCACTGAGCCACCTAGGAAGCCCCATGAAACAGAGGACCACACGAAAGAATTCACAGAAGACGACCTAGAGAAAGACAGTTAACTCTTTTTCTTAATAATTCATCAATGACCTCAGTTTTTTTTTTGTTTAGTTGTTAAGTCATATCTGACTTTTGCAACCCCATGTACTATAACCCGCCAGGCTCCTCTATCCATGGGATCTCGCAGGTGAGAACAGTGGAGTGGGTTGCCATTTCATTCTCCAGGGGATCTCTGTGACCCAGGGATCGAACTCACATCTCCTGCATTGGCAGGCAGATTCTTTACCACCTAGCCATCAGCAAAGCCCGACCTTGGTTTACCTGATGTTTTCAAAGACTATAAAAGAGTAATAATTGGGACAGTATTACTGTCCCAGGAAAAGCAGGAAAAGCAGTAGTAGCTGCACTAGTTATGATGGTGGGGTGCAGCAGCAGCCAACATTTATAGAATGCCAGAAACATTCAAAGGCTTTGAAAAATATTTAATTGTCACCACTACCCTATGGAGGAGGTAAGTACAATTATCCCCGTTTTGTAGAAATGAAGAAAATAAGGCATCAGTTCAGTTCACTCACTCAGTCATGTCTGACTTTTTGCGACCCCATGGACTGCAGAACGCCAGGCTTCCCTGTCCATCACCAACTCCCAGAGCTTGCTCAGACTCATGCCCACTGAGTCAGTAATGCCATCCAACCATCTCATTCTCTGTTGTCCCCTTTCCCTCCTGTCTTCAATCTTTCCCAGCATCAGGGTCTTTTCAAAAGAGTCAGTTCTTCACATCAGTTGGCCAAAGCATTGGAGCATCAGTCCTTCCAATGAATACTCAGGACTTATTTCCTTTAGGATTGACTGGTTGGATCTCCTTGTATATGGCATATGGCACAGAGAAGTTTTTTAAAAAAAATACTCAAGTCATTCAGCTATTAAGCCAGAATTCAAATCAAAATGTCTAGGTTAAGAATCTATACTCCTTTTATCACATGGTCTCATACACAAAACCCATCAAAGCCAGTCTTATGAAAATGACCACAGACATTTCTTCAGAGATGACATACAGATGGCCAATAGGCACATGGAGAGATGCTGCTGCTGCTAAGTCACTTCAGTCGTATCCGACTCTGTGCGACCCCATAGATGGCAGCCCACCAGGCTCCGCCATCCCTGGGATTCTCCAGGCAGGAGCACTGGAGTGGGTTGCCATTTCCTTCTCCAATGCATGAAAGTAAAACGTGAAAGTGAAGTCGCTCAGTCGTGTCCGACCCTCAGTGACCCCATGGACTGCAGCCTTCCAGGCTCCTCCATCCATGGGATTTTCCAGGCAAGAGTACTGGAGTGGGGTGCCAATGCTGAACATCACTAATTAGTAAAGAAATGCAAACCAAAACTACCATGAGGTATTACCTCACTCCTGTCAGAATGGCCATCATCAAAAAGTTTATAAATAATAATGCTGGAGAAGGTGTAGAGAAAATGGAACCTTCCTACACTGTCGGTGGGAATGTAAACTGGTGCAGTCACTATGGAGAACAGTATGAAGGGTCCTCAAAAAACTAAACATATAGCTGCCATATGATCCAGCAATCCCACTCCTGGGCATATATCCAGACAAAACTGTAATTCAAAAACATACGTACACCCCTGTGTTCACAGCAGCACTCTGTCCATTGACAGATGAACAGATAAAGATATGGTACACAAATACAATGGAATGCTACTCAGCCATAAAAAAGAATGAAATAATGTCATTTGCAGCAACATAGATGGATCTACCAGGTGGTGCTAGTGGCAGTGAACTCACCTACCAATGCAGGAGATGGAAGAGAAGCAGGTTCGATCCCTGGGTCAGGAAGATTACCTGGAGAAGGAAATGGCAACCCGCTCCAGTATTCTTGCCTGGAGAATCCTGTGGACAGTGAAGTCTGGTGGGCTATGGTCCATGGGGTTGCAAAGAGTTGGACATGACTGAAGCAACTCAGCATGCATGGGTGGATCTAGAGATGATCATACTAAGTGAATCAGAAAGACAAATAACCATATGATATCACTTCTGTGTGGAATCTAAAATATAACACAAATTAACCTATATATGAAACACAAACCAACTCAAAGACATGGAAAACAGATTTGTTTTTGCCAGGCTTGGGGTCGGGTGTTGGGAAGGGATGGATTGGGAGTCTGGGGTTAGCAGGTGCAAAGTATTATTGATATATGTATAGAATGGATAAACAAGTTCTAACTATATTCAAAATCCTGTGATAAATCATAATGGAAAAAAAAATTTTTTTAAGAATGTATATATGTGTATAACTGAATCATTTTGCTATACAGCAGAAATTAACACAACATTGTAGCCAGCAGGGAAGCCCATAAATCAACAGTAAGTCAATTTAAAACAATTTTTAAAAACAAAATCAACATTTTTTTAAAGCTATAAAGTGAAAAAAAATGATGATAAACTTCCCCTCAGGCTGATGAGTATCAGAGAAGAACAAGAATGAGTAAGACTCAATGCGTCACATTATCACATACTGTTCAGTATGAGTCCTGCTATTTGTGGAACAAATATGCTGCTTCAAGATACGAATGGAAAGGAATCCATGTACATGCAATTAGGCTGTATCTAGAAAATTAACATCAACTGGAGGAAAAAGAAAATCCTATGCTCTCCTTAAAAAAAAGTGTTTTTTGGTAAAAGACAATACACAGTTCCAGTTTTGTGGATTTAAGTTGTTGTTGTTTTAAAGGTATGCATGCTAAAGCTTTGTTATTTCTTCCTTTTAAAGCATAGTGTTCATTTAGGTATTTGAGACTTTCACAGGGACCTGTCATTGACTATTTACCTAAGATCTGGCAGAGAAAGGTAAGAATGCTGCCTCCTGCGTCCTTAACAAGGCTCTACTGTGCTCAGTGTAGCCAAGGTCACCTGAGCAAATCCACTGGGCTCCTCTCCATGGTGAAGGAGAATTCACAATTGAAATCAGTTTGTGTAAAGCTGGCCAAGGCAGTGTGATTTTAAGAGGCAACTCTGAGAATTACCCAAACACCTGAATGGAGTCATAAAGGAAGGCAGTGATTCCCCAGGCAAGCATTAAGGGTTTATTTACGCAACTAAGTTTTCCTCCATCAGTCTACTAAGAATGGTCCAAAAGCAGTAAACTGAAAATAGGATATAAATAAAACTTTTTCGACAGGATGTTAATTTCCTAGAAGATGTATCAATTATCAGGTTGATCTGAACAACAGAGATGACATACCTGAACAATCCTACATGTAACAAAAGCATCTAACCTGAATTGCTTAGTTTAGATAACACAGTATGCAGGTAGGCTGTTCTACAAATTAGGGTCACCTGAGAAGTTTCATTAAAAAGTATGGATGCCTAGGCTCTGCCCTAACAATTAAAGCAGAATCTCTGGGGAACGTGAGATTTTTTTAAAGCTCCCTACTTTGAATGCCGGAGAAGGCAATGGCACCCCACTCCAGTACTCTTGCCTGGAAAATCCCATGGATGGAGGAGCCTGGTAGGCTGCCGTCCATGGGGTCGCACAGAGTCGGACACGACTGAAGCGACTTAGCAGCAGCAGCAGCAGCACTTGGAATGCATATGGAACCAGGATAAAAAGAAATACTATTTCTTTTAACAAAGCCAGTATCTTATTTTTGGCTGTTTAAAGTGCTGTATCAGTCAGAGGCATCATCTGAAAGGAAATGGATGATTATGAAGGAGGGGAAGTGTTAAATTTGGTCAATTAAATATTTTAAGAAAATATAGCATAAACTGTTTTTTTTTTTCAATTAAGTTATCTCTTGGGGGATTTAAACCTTAAGTAAAAACCTGATGATAAGCAGCAGATAAATACAGAGATATCTTATCTAGAACTCTCCTACTGAAAAATAATTTTTAAAAATATAACCTGAACTTCTTATACAGGTAGTATTTTCTTTAGAGAGCAATAAAAGAGTACCTACAATAAATTTATTTAAACACCCACACAGAGGCTGACTGGCTATGCAGAAACACATACATTATGTTTAAAACCTGCTAACAGATATGAGAGATGTTGCTGTGTATTGCTATTGTTGTCAAGTCACTCAGCTGTATCTCTTTGTGACCCCATGGACTGTGGCCTGCCAGGCTCCTCTGTCCATGAGATTCTCTGGGCAGAATACTGGAGTGGGTTGCCATTTCCTTCTCCAGAGGCTCTTCCCGACCAAGGGATAGAACTTGCATCTCCTGCTTGGCAGGCAGATTCTTTACTACTGAGCCCCTGGAGAAGTTCATTCCTGTGTGCACGTATTTTACAAAATTCAATAAGTGTGTACAGACACACAAAAGCCAAAATTTTGTTTCTACTATGCTCAAAAGTAAGTCATCCAGGAGGGAAACACCAGGGTCCTATTCACAGACCATCTAGAGGTCTCACTGGAAAAGCAAACAGTGCACTCAAGTCTGGCAATATATTTTTTTAATGCATACATTTGGTTTTGCTGTATGGAGTTTTCTTGAAAATGCCTATTATAATGAATCCCAGGTCACTGCACAGACCAATTAGCCCTTCATAAATAGTCAGAAGACCCTTAACAGTCCCTTGGACTGCAAGGAGTTCAAACCAGTCAATCCTAAAGGAAATCAACCCCAAATATTCTTTGGAAGAACTGATGCTGAAGCTCTAATACTTTGGCCTGAAGTGAAGAGCCGACTCACTGGAAAAGACCCTGGTGCTGGGAAAGACTGAAGGCAGGAGGAGGACAACAGAGGATGACATGGTTGGATGGCATCACCAGCTGGATGGACATGAGTTTCAGCAAACTCCAGGAGAAAGTGAAGGACAGGGAAGCCTGGCGTGCTGCAGTCCATGGGGTCACAAAGAGTCACACATGACTGAGTGACTGAACAACAACAGATGGTCAACATTCCCAAAGTTATTTTTGATATAGAAATTATCTAAGTAAACTATCTTGGATGCAACTCCTAACTCTAATTCAAACAAAAGGGGAATATTATTAGACTTATGAGTTGTAGCTGTTAGATTAGGTCTGCTAGGCCAACAGGTAGTTGTAGTCTGATGCATCGTCAAGATTTGAGTCTGTCTGCTCAGGGTCAGCTACACCACCTAACCTGCCTCATTGTGGGATCCAGGTTGAAGAGGCAGTAGCTAGCTAGAGCATATTTTTCTCATGGCAATCACAGAAGCACCACAGCTCTATTACACTTGAAAGTGAAGTCGCTCAGTCGTGTCTGACTCTTTGCTACCCCGTGGACTGTAGCCCACCAGGCTCCTCTGTCCATGGGATTCTCCAGGCAAGAATACTGGAGTGAGTTGCCATTTCCTTCTAAGCCATCTGATTGCATCATTCATTTATATTTCATTGGCCAAACAGGTTACAGTCCAAGTTCAACATCAATGAAGCAGGAAAAATACTCTCATGTAATGTAAGTCACATAGCAGAGGAGGAAAGTGAGACATGAAAATAATTTAATCTACAGCATCCATGATCCATAAATCTGCCACTTATAAGACAAACCCAAAAAAAAGGAGGGTCGGTGCAAACCTGACACCACCACACAGACTCTAAAAATGCTGTATTTTTTTAAAGTAAGGTGGCAACGAGGATGAGAAGCTCTGAAACTGTGGGAGGAGCCAAAGAGTGGTACCAGTGATGAAGTTGTTGCTGAAGCATGTATGATGAAATAGTTTAAATAGAACAGGTTCATGAAAACAGAATGAGAAATGCAGATTTTCCAAATTCATAATAGTTTAGGTATAACTAACCTTAAGAACGCATGTGCGCATGCGCCCGCGCAGTTGCTCAGTCACGTTCGACTCTCTGCGGCCCTACGGACAGTAGCCCGCCAAGCTCCTCTGCCTATAGGATTCTCCAGGCAAGACTGCTGGAGTTGCCATTTCCTCCTCCAGGTTCAATTTCAGACCCAGAAAATGAACCATGTCTCCTTGCATTGGCAGGTGGATTCTTTACCACGGAGCCACCGAGGGCGCATAATCCTTAATATATTTTCCATTATTTTATCTACATTCTGTGAAAGTTAGATATTCAAACTCAAAATTTGGGATCTCTCTCAAGAAAATAGGATATTGCCTTATTTGAGGACTGCCTTATATTCAGGTTCGTACAGTTTCTATTGCTGTATCTGCTTTAAAAATTCACAAGGCCACAAATGCATCTGGTCTTTCTACTTGGTCCACGTAACCTTTTTAGTAAAGATTGTCTGTCTTTACGATACTTCTATCAGTAAATACAAAGCAATAAAAATGCCTGAAATTCAGCTTGCATGCTACATCTGTCTTTATATCACGACTATTTGTTCCAACACTCGATGTTAAACACATATGATTTTCAATGTAAAGAACCAGTTCTTACTAACACTTCCCCACCATAACACTGGATGATGATCTGTAATTCTGTTCTTTGGTGTATTTTACCTGTGTACAATGATAACTGAGATATATTTCCATCAGGTTTTTCAGACAATGTAACCTCGGTCCCCCAGGTCCCTGAAGGCACTAAAGGAGCCTAGGAAAGTAGAACTGTTTTGCTTTTCACTAGTTTATACACTGTGGCTCTGTATAAGTTTTAATTTGGGAAACCAAGGTTCCATTTTAATTTTTTTAACCACCAGTTATGAATTATCAATAGTGTTTAGACCAGTTTATCCAAGGGCTCAAGTTTCCTGAGGTTTGGTGTAGTAGACTGTGCTGACTCGGTAAAAATTACAAGTGGTATGAAGCAATAATGTGGCATTAAATTTAGAACCTGCTATGTTTACATGTATATAGTTTGTGAATATATATACACCATGCATCACTTCCAAAGACACCTTTACTGGAAACATGTCAGACCATAATTATAAAGGATACAAGTCATTTTTATATTGTTATTGTGCAACCTATACTCAGTGTCCATCTTCTGCTTCCTTCTGCCTTTAAAAAAAAAATGTGTGAGTGCAAAATTATGTTAAGAACTCCACCTATTTGGGAATGACCAGGATCTGAGAGGCTCCAAAAACCTAAATCAATCAATCAACAATCTGCTCAAGACTCATCTTATTTGTTATCTTTTTTTTAAAGACCCTGATTTGTCATGATCTCAGACCAACAGGAAGCAAAATTGAAAGGATTCAAAGAATCAAAACCCAAGTTTGAGACAAGGTGGGTAGCCCAAGAGCAGAATCTGGACACCACAGTTGAAGATTTCTCAAAGGTCATCTAACCCCAATGCCTCATTTTACAGATGATGAAGAGACTTTCCTAGTTCACACAGATATTCCTTTAGCTCCCAGCCATCTCAGAATTTACTAAGAAAAATTTCAGTTCCACAAGTGAAAGCTAATGATGAGTTGACTTTTCTCTAGTAAGTTTTTGTGGATTTAAGGAGCTCACAATCAGCCAATATTCCCTGTTAACCGAGGCAGCAAAATATTTTTCTTAATTGTGCAGGATCAATATGACCAACTTTCTGACTAGGGAGGGTTATCAAGCTACTTTGCCATATACTTTTCAGAAAACTTAAAACATTCCCATACTTTTTGTGTCTAACCAGGGGTATTTCCATGTTTTGGGAACTAAACAGTGTTTATAATTCTGATGTCTGAAGACTGCGAAAGGTCAAGATCCAGATGATCAATGCAATTTCCCAGATAGGAAATCCTGCCTCCAAATTAGTCAGACAAGGGACTCACCTCTCAGCCCAGACCTCCTCCCAGGAGCTCTTATTGCTTAGAGGTGAGGATTTCAAACAGCACAATTATTATTTCTCAAAAACCCCATAAACATCTGTCAGACACTAACTTCTGGCAGGGTGTTTGGTCTTGAGTGGAGAATTCTTATAGAGTCTGGATGACCTTTGTGCAAGTCAAAGTCCATCCCTCATCTATAAAATGTTGGGGATACTTTTATGGGAAAATATATAGAAAACAAACACAAATGGCTAATAAAAATATATCACCAAAGAGTAAAGATAGCTGATCCTTTAAGGACAGTCATTCCTAGAATGGTGCAAGCTTGGGTATTTCAACCAGCTGCCACCGAAGACTCATTGAAAGGAAGTCATGTTGTTGACATCATTCACAGGCTCTTTAGGATACCATTTAAGGCAAAAACTTTGAAATGAATTATCATTGTGTTCATAAAATAGAAGGGACTACTCCAACCCTGAAAACCATGATATGGCAGGCACCCCACTCAACAGATAGCTGGCCTTACTAAAAATGTATAATCACCCATGATGTTAAATCTAAGATTGAGCCCATTTTCAGTTTCAACACCTCAGTCTAAGAGGCTGAACATCTATCCTCATCCTCTCGATATACACGTCTAAAAATTAAAAAGAAATAAAACTAACAGCTTTCAGAGTCATTCAGAGGCAAACTAACATCCCAGAATTTACTCAACAGCTACAAGACATATAGCTTGTACTTTATATGGATGCAACGATGACTCAGATACAGACCCTACCTCAAAAATTCTAGTACTCTTATCACCATGTACTTTACACTTGAATAGTAGTAAGTTTTGAAAATGATTTAACTTACTCATCTTCGCATAATTATTTAAGGTGAATTATTTATATAGTTTTCTTCATTTTATAGATAAGCAAATCGATTTCAAAAGATTCAATCACCTGCCCATAGACAGTAAGCTGTAGGGACGTGGCCTCCAAAAAAAAGACAAAAATCCTTGCAACCAACTCAATGATACACATAAGACAACACTAACACCCCCTTCAAATGGCTATATGACTGCTTTCCTCCGCTTCCGGGCCTTCAGATCAAGCACTGTAAAGTAAAATCTCCACAGCCATTAATATATAGTTCCACTCAGACCGAACTAATGGTCATTAGCGTTCATCAACAAAGCTCAGCCTACACATGCATTTGAAATAAGTGCTGACTGCATTTTAATTATATCAGATTACTTAAGCTCGTTTTCCATTCAATTAAAATGCTTTGCAATGAGAGGTACAACTCTTCAACCAACATTCAGATAAAAAACAATTGTGAGTCACAGAGCCAAGGGCCTTTCCTGATGTCGGAATGGAGTGGCACAGGGCATGACCACCAGATGACATTCTGCTTAGGAAAGCAAGATGAGACAAGAGCAAGACAGTTTCTTGGTTTGGTTTTAAGTAAATTTGGCCTCTGATGAAACAAACTCCTGAGGGGCAGAAAATCCCAAATGGGATAAAATCCACAAATATTCATGGTCCAAGAAATTCAGTATGTGCCTTTCTTACACTAAGAGTTTCCTAACAGAGGAGTAATGTCAATATTTTCTATGGAGACCTTTCAATGCTTGGTCTGCACACACAGTATGAAATAAAGAGCGAAAGCAACTATTCAGACAGAAACAAAATGCAATCTTTGGCCTTGATTTTTTGGATATTGTAAGCCCAAGGAACTTTGACGCATAATATCTCCACAATTTTCTCAATTCTCTGAACCACCATGTGAGTACTGTATATTAGACACCTCGGTAAATTATCAAGAAGCAGACCATAAACAGTATTTGGGGGACTCCTGGATCCTCTGTATGCCGTTCCCACAACTGAAGGGCAGTGACTCAAAGCACACATATACAAATGTATAGGCATTAAAAAAAAAAAAAATTCACACACAAAAATCACCTTGACTTTATGCAAGGCATAAGTTCTTTTTATTCGATTACTATATTCCTTTCCTATACAAGTCATAATATCACGACCAACTACCTACTACATAGATTCCAAGACCCAATCTTGATGAAGTGAAAGAAAGTGAAAGTCGCTCGGTTGTGTCCGACTCTCTGGGACCCCATGGACTATACAGTCCATGGAATTCTCCAGGCTAGGATACTGGAGTGGGTAGCCTTTCCCTTCTGCAGGGAATCTTCCCAACCCAGGGATCGAACCCAGGTCTCCAGCATTGCAGGCAGATTCTTTACCAGCTGAGCCACAAGGGAAGCCCAATCTTTATGAATAACTTGGGAAAAAAATACTTCACTGGGTCTCATGACAACACACAGTGGACCCACACCGAGAAGAAGGCTCTACCACAGGCCATCATAGTTCCCCAAGCAGGAACTTGCGGTATTTTTAACTTCCTTAAACATCTATTTTTAAAACTCTATGTACATTATTCCTCTTCATCTTCACAATCGCCCTAAAAGCAGATACCATTGTTTGCACCTCTTTATAGATGGGAAACCGAGGCTCAAAAAGGTCAAGCAACTTGCCCTAAGTTACATGATCAGCAGCAGAGTTAGAATGCATAAGCAAACCATGTGACTACAAAGGAGACTCTAGGAATGGTATAACCACGGCACAGCACATCCACGATCCCTTATCTGAGTCAAAAGTAATTCGGAATTCACAATTCTTTCAGAACTTAGTAAAGTAACAAACAGCACGAGGTCCTCTTTAATCCTCACACTGGGGCCTGGGTTAAAACAGTAGACAAAACAGTAGCAGAAACAATGCACACTAAGTTAGACAAGGCAAGGCTGTAGGTAGCCTGACTTTAGCTGAGGTCAGGGTGACTGCCAGGAGAGCTCAGTTTGGCCAGGCTCTGCCTACCAATGAATTACTGTAAAAGAAAAACTTTCCTGAAGCTTTTAATCTGAAATACGTACCAATACAGAGATGCGGACCTGTACAAAAAGAGCACAAATTGAGGTACCGGTGATGGAACTGGTTTCACATGCACTAACTGGACATCAAGAGCCTGTTGATTTTCTATCATCAGGAATTAGAAGATACTAATGATGGACGGCATCATTGACTCCATGGACATGAGCTGGAGCTAACTCTGGAAGACAGGGAAGCCCAGTGCTCTGCAGTCCGCGGGGTCGTAGAGAGTCAAGACATGGCTTAGCGACTGAACAACAACAGAAGATACTAAACCAGGTACCTGAAGACATTTCAGGACACCACTGGGAGGTTTCTATTTCAATAAATATGTCTGATTCATAAAGCCTCCACTACTGGAACATCAAAAGGCCAGGCTGATCAGAGTGATGAAATCACTTAGCCAGACCATATTATCATAAGACTGGAGAAGGCAGTGGCACCCCACTCCAGTACTCTTGCCTGGAAAATCCCATGGACGGAGGAGCCTGGTAGGCTGCAGTCCATGGGGTCACAAAGAGTCGGACACGACTGAGCGACTTCACTTTCACTTTTCACTTTCATGCATTGGAGAAGGAAATGGCAACCCACTCGAGTGTCCTTGCCCGGAGAATCCCAGGGATGGGGGAGCCCGGTGGGCTGCCATCTCTGGGGTTGCACAGAGTCGGACACGACTGAAGCGACTTAGCAGCAGCAGGAGTCGCTATTATATCGTCACTTTGTGTTTGAAAGGAAACTCATCTTTCTTCCAGTGGGTAGTGTACAACCCAGTCTAGCTGAGAGCAGGTCTGATGACCTTCTCAGATTTGGCTGTGCTCTGGAATCCTCTGGGGCACTTTCAGAAATCTCAATGCCCAGGTCCCACTCCTGAGGCTGTGATTCAGTCAACATGGGTTCAGCATAGGGTTCAGCCTGGTATTTGCCAATTTCAAAAGCTCCCCAGAGGGCACCTATTATGCAGCTAAGTTTGAGAACTGCAGAGTTATAAGACACACGCTAAGATGTGTCTCATCTTGTCTCAAAGAAAGCTAAGTTTGAGATGTGTCTCATCCTTGTCTCAAAGAAAGCCCTTGACGATGTCATAAACAGAACACTGTTTTCCAAAATATCATCATCTGGAACCTCAAACTAGCTAATAACTGGCCTCCAAGTGATCCGGCATAAGAAAAGGTTCCTATTTATAAATTTCAGGGAGTGTGAGAAGGCAGGGTTAAAAGTTTCTAAATCTAACCACAAGGAAACAAATGTTGGCTCCAGCTCTGGAGCAGGGCAGCTTCAGACCCCAGCGCCGACCCCACATCCCCACGTGGACTGTACTGAGAGCTCATTCTTTTGCTTATTTTTGGTCCCTTGCTTTTTTAAGGCACCCTGCAGTCAAGTGCCAGGTACAGGAAACTAAAGAGCTTTCTGGTAAATAATTTGCCTTTCTTTGTCAAGAAGAATAAATATATCTTACTTGCTCAAAGTAAACAGCCTCTCACTCCTCAGAGGATCAAAATGAGGGGCTGAACAGCCTCACTTTGTTTAGTGAAGAACATGATTTGTAACTGCATTTTCCCAAAGGCAGAATGTGGTCCCAAATTGCCCAGGGAGTTAGACTCAGATCCCTTGGATGTTCAAATGGTACAAAGGGCAAAAATGAAAGGCTGGCTCAGATAAAACTAAGACAACAGCCTCCAGGACTTCTCTGCATGCTCTTTTTTCTTTTCTTTCTTTCTTTATTTTAATGGCACAGCTTGGGAAATTAAATCTTTCGAACAACTTAGTTACATTCTTTGCCTCTTTAAACATGAAAGGGAGGTCTCTTATGTGAAGCCAAACATTCTCTAACACTTCCCCAGAACAGGGTTTGGTCATACTATGAGAAATCAAGGACAAGGCCAGCTAACTGTTTGTAGGAAGCCAATCCTCCACTTTGAAAAAACAATTACATTAACAGCCTTCATTAAAAGAACATGCAGCTCTGAAGTTCCTGCTCTGTTCCCTCTTTCAAATGAGAATTGTATACATTACACTTTCTCTAACTCAATGTCAAATTAGCTAACTTGGGTCTCCAATTCACATTATAACCAGAAAATAAGATTCACTCCTTCCTGGAACTATATATGACCATTAAAATCACTTTAATTCCATAATACAATTCAAATCCTGCATATAAATCTGGAATTAAGCTTGCAAAGGGACTCTAGAAGTGTCATTGTGAGACTGTATTGGCAGAACTACATAGTGGCCCTAGGAGGAAAACTAGTTGATGGGTATATTTTCATTACAGAGTATTATGGCGTTGGAGAAGACTCTTGAGAGTCCCTTGGACTGCAAGGAGATCCAACCAGTCCATTCTGAAGGAGATCAGCCCTGGGATTTCTTTGGAAGGAATGATGCTAAAGCTGAAACTCCAGTACTTTGACCACCTCATGTGAAGAGTTGACTCATTGGAAAAGACTCTGATGCTGGGAGGGATTGGGGGCAGGAGGAGAAGGGGACGACAGAGGATGAGATGGCTGGATGGCATCACTGACTCGATGGACGTGAGTCTGAGTGAACTCCGGGAGTTGGTGATGGACAGGGAGGCCTGGCGTGCTGCGATTCATCGCAAAGAGCTGGACACGACTGAGCTGAACTGAACTGACTGAAACTAGGAAAAGAGAAAATTTCAATCTCCTTTATAGATAGTATTTCCATCTTTACCAGTTTTTCCTCTGCTTAAGACCTAAAACAAATGTCCTAGTTATCAACTACAGTTGACAAGTCATAGACAACAATCTTTTAAATACTGTCCTCTAAATCCTCAAGTAAGAAAACAGCCAATAGAAACATGTAAAATATCATGTATGAAACGAGATGCCAGTCCAGGTTCAATGCACAATACTGGATGCTTGGGGCTAGTGCACTGGGACGACCCAGAGGGATGGTATGGGGAGGGAGGAGGGTTCAGGATGGGGAACACATGTATACCTGTGATGGATTCATTTTGATATTTAGCAAAACTAATACAATTATGTAAAGTTTAAAAATAAAATAAAATTTTAAAAAAATGCTCTAACAACAACAAAAAAAACAGCCAATAATAATGGCTAATTATTGACCAATTACAACATAACAGACCTGTTCTAAGGGAGATATACATGATCTCAAATTAAGGAACACGCTCAATTAATACTATGACTAAATAGGCAAAAATGAAAACCGAATCCAAGCCTCCACTTTCCAAGTATATGCCCTACACACTGCATTATTCAGCCTCAGACAACACCCACCTCTCAAATAGCCACCTTCATCCTCTACAAGAAAGGATGGAACAGGTTATCCTTAATGCTGAGTTATTCAAGTTATTCGAAAGTCTTAAAGCAATCATGAAAGCAATAATGCAGACACAAAGCAAACATAAGGGTAGAAAAGAGGAAAGAAATAGACAAATTAAGACATTCATTTTCAAAAAGCTTTCATAGGAATAAACTCAGCAAATCCAATATCTCCGTTTAATGTACTGTTTCAAATCCAACAGCAGGTAACTCATCTGTAATTCAGCACAGAGCCAAGCACAGCGCATCACAGATTCACTGTGGTTCTCTAGGACGATGCTATGCTGCTCTGGGGAATTCTCTGGATGCTTATACCCCTCCCATTTTACAATGGAAGAAATTCAAGGACTGAGACATTAAAAGCAAAAATAAAAGATTATGAGAAGAAAAAAGTAGTAAGAAAAATTAGAACATGTATTTTCTGACTCTAACTTGCATGCACAGAATTTGTAACTACTGGTCCCTTTAAGAGGAGTACAAGGACACATGAAGTTCAGCACTTCTTCCCAGTTTGACCAGCTACTCAGAACCCAGGCAAGAGAAGCTGAGGCCATGAGCGTGCAGAGTTACGCTCCGGAATGGTGGAGAAAGAGACAGAAATGAACTGGGGGAGAAGAGTGTATGCAACGCATACAAACATTTAGAGGGCGTGCGGAAAAAGAAATACTGACCAAGACGCTAGAGAAGAGTAGCCAGCATTGAGGGGAATAGAGGAGGGGCGGAGAGGCAGCTGTGTGTCATCACTTAGGGAGTGTGGCTTCCCAAGGCAACACACTCAATTTTGATTCAAGAGATGCTGTCTGCCTTTTAGGTGTCACACACAACAGCACGTCTGAAATGGCATTTGTGTAGGGCTCCTCAGATCACAACAGAATTGGTGAACAGCAGGGGAGAAGGCTGGAGCAGGCAGAAGAGGCTGGCCATGAGAGCTTCATACATTTAATTGTCAAATCTGGTCAAAGGGAAAGAAAAACAAATCAGGTGCTACAGTGAAATTCAGCAGAAATGGAAAACTCCTCTTGACTGAAAGAGTAATTGACTCATGTCAATTTTTCACCACCTTCATCTCATCACATGATATTCCAAGTGGTAATTTATTCAAAGGCCATAAAGCATTGTGAATGTGATGCCCAGCTTATTATATATCATTATTATTGCATTTGTACCCTAAAATAAGATACCAACTTCAACAAACTCATCATGTTACATTAGCTCTCCCCACTGAATCAATTGTCACAGGCAGCTGCCACCAGCAAATTACCCATTCACCATCTTTCAAGCACTCACTTTAGCAAAAGTATTATTCTATAGAGGAACATTCACATCTACGATTCAAAAGAGCACTGCCAAGCAGAATTAAAAGGTGAGCCGCAAATAGAACTGAATTCACCAGTATCCACATCAAAAAGTAAAAAGGAAGTGAAGTCAATTTTAATAACAACATTTTAGATATGTTGGTTTAAGGAAGACGTATTATTTAAACATGTAACCAATATAAAAACTATTAATGATACAATATGAAAAAGAATGCAAACTTTGTTTTCAAATCCTGAGTATATTTTATACTTAGAACATATTCCAACCCAGATGCTAAATTTTCATCAGATATACTTATGTTTAAATGTCACAAAAGATCCAGTTGAAATAGGGCAGCTTTACATACTCAAGTTGGTTCAAACATAGTTTATCTGTTTCAAAATTTAATTAAAAGTGAAATGAAATGAAAATGCTGCTCTTTAGTTAAACCAGCCACATTTCGATGCTCCATAGCTATGTGAGGCTGGTGGTTCCTGAACTGGATAGCATTGTTCTAGAACCAAACAAATCCTCTCTTGAGGAAACTAGGCAGGAATATATCAGGGAAAGTTTACTTGTTAATGTAAGGTGTCAAGGGAAGTAATGAAATCAGAATTCTGCACACTCTCTCAAATAAAGACATCACTGTTAAATCAAAGCCATGACTCTTCTATGGCTCCTCAGTCAGAGGCTAAATCAATCCTTGCATGATCACTTGGGTTAGCAGTTTAAGAGCAGCAGTGTAGATCTGGGAGCAGGGGTTCTGGAGACTAGCCGTCTGGGTTTAGAATCCAGATCACCAGACATGGCACCTTGGGCGTGCAGCTCAACCTCTCTGTGCTTTGAGTTCCTTACTGGGAAAATGGGATGATGGTGATGAAAGTATCCATGAAATAAGGTGATTTTGAGGATTAAATGAGCTAAAACACATAGCTGAGCACAGTGCCAGGCACACATTGAGAGCCCAATAAAAGCATGCCACTGGCCTGCACCACCTTTCACCAAGAAGTAAAATGCTGCATGGCAAAAACCCACTGTGTGCACAAGCACACACTGGAAAAAGACCGCAGCTCTCTAAGAAATTCCAACCAGAATAGACCCTACACTGTTAACAACTTTGGCAAACAAAATAACGTCTGCATAGACAGTTCTTTAAAGAGCGTATACAATCAGAACAGGGTGCCCAGGATCAAAAAAGATGCAGCCTAACTACACAGGATGAATCATGGGAGAAGCTCTGTCAGTCTCCATGTGCAGAAAAGGAGGCAGGGAAGGGCCAGAGAGTGGGAGAAGTACCGCTTACCAAACAGAACAAACTCAATCCCAAGTGTGAGCACATGTGGTCTTTATTAAGTCTGAGGAGTCTGGTTACATCTATTTTGAGACTTTTGTGTTTTTATAATTTCAGTTTGCCAAAAGGAACGACAATCCATCAAGAATTACTGATGAGCAGGTTCAGCACAGAGAGAAATGTTTTGGCACTTCCAGGAAAAAAAGAGCAGGATGGTGGGGTGGATGGGCAAAGTCCATGATCCCAGCTCTGCTTAGGGGAAAAAAAAAAGAGCCAAGTTACCAGGAAAAAACGAGAAGTGAGATTTTTGCCCAGACACCAGGCTTCCTCGGGGGTTAAGCTAAGGTGATATCAGTCTGGGGAAGAAGTAAACACAGGGAGAGGCTAAGCATAAGAACACTATGACTTCTCTCATGGCAGAAGCAGCCCCCACTGGCTCTATGTGAGGTTTCCCAGGCTGGAGGCAGCTGGACAAAGGAAAAAGCAATGATCTTCAGCAGCACCAGAAACTTCAGACACAAAATCAGAGCAGCCTGATGATACTCAAAAAGAGAAGCCACAGAATCACCAGCACCAACCCAACTCTACAAAAAGATGTGACCAGTCCTCCTGGCCTCTGGCTTACAGCACCTGGAGTGAACAGCAGATGTTGCTATGCTTCTTTGGGTCAAGCTGAGAACAGAAGATCTCTTCTGTCAAATACAAAGAAGGAACTCTAAGAATTTATCATGCTTAGAGTTCCAGAATACCACAGTCATTGGGCTGTCTACATCACCATCTTCTTTCCCAACTGCCCCTCAACGCTCAGGAAAACTTGAGACGTCTTAGGAGGGAGAAGGCGAAAGGGGGCCAAGTGTTATCAGTATGGCCTGATGCCATTTTCATTTCATCAGGTGACTTGAGGTCCACACTTCAAATCCAGACTCCCGGCTTGATGACTCAATCCAAAGTGGCCCAAGACTGTATCTAGCATTACTTAAGAGCTGAAGTGGTAACTGGCGACAGAGATGCTATAAAGGGTTAAGGTAGAAAAGAGAATTCCAAACTCTTCTTGTAAATTATCTCCATCTCCCTTGCGGCTCAGCTGGTAAAGAATCCACCTGCTATGTGGGAGACCTGGGTTCAATCTCTGGGTTGGGAAGATCCCCTGGAGAAGGGAAAGGCTACCCATTCCAGCATTCTGGCCTAGAGAATTCCATGGACTGTATAGTCCATGGGGTCACAAAGTGTCAGAAACAAATGAGCGACTCACTTCAAGAAAATCCTTAAGAGAAAATAAACTAAAGAAATGAAGTTTTGCTGATAGTGAAATGTTTTCTCTAAAGGTGGTTTGCAGAATGACAGGGAGTCCCCTCAAGGCTGGCCCAGCCCTGGCCCACTGAGAAGTACAGCCCCTCCCTCATCACCGGGCGGAGGATGTAAAGGGCAGCCAGATGGAGGTGCTAAATGACAGGAGGCAGTCAGGGCTCATGGACTGTCAAGTACTGTGTCATTTTCCAGCCTTCCAGAATCTTTTCAGTTCTTCCAACTCCATTTTCCTCATTTGTCTACTAGAAAATTCGTCGTCATTGTGCCTTCTTAGTCGTGTCTGACCTTTTGTGACCCCATGGACTATAGCCTGCCAGACTCCTCTGTCCAGGGGATTTTTCAGGCAAGAATACTGAAATGGCTTGCCATTTCCTACTCCAGGGGATCTTTCCAACCCAGGGATCAAACCTGGGTCTTCTGCACTGGCAGGCGGATTCTTTATCACTAAGCCAACAGGGAAGCCCACTAGGAAATTAAGGTTCAGAAAGACCCAGGTCATGGGACTAGATAGAATAAAATGAGGATTAAATCCCAAGGTTTCCAATCCTTGTCCAGTGCTTTTTTCCACAACATCAAGCTGCTTCTTGAAACAACAAACCATAATACTCTATCTAGCAACTTTCCCAGTAATCATTTGGTCCCTGTCGCAAACCCTCATCTCCATCATTCACTGATGCTTTCATGAAGGACAGTCTTCTAATCATATCTCCATGTTCCCAGAATGGAAAGGAAATTCCAGGGAACCCCTTACTTTTGCTGTGGATATAAGGCCACCAGTGTCCTGGTGCCTGTACATTAAGACAAGTGTGTTAACACTGTTCTTCCATGGAGGAATTATGACCTTCCTTAAGAGAAGCAAGTACTTCCAGCTGACAATGCTGAGCCTTCTATTCGCTATGCAAACTGTTTAATTTGGGCAAGGGGAGAACAGATCCATTGTCACAATCTGGCATAATTACTGGGGTTAAAGTAAAATATGTCCTCAAAGAGGAGCAAAAACAATCAAAACATAGCACCATTTGTTGTTCAGTCACTCAGTCATGTCCAACTCTTTGCAACCCCATGGGCTGCAGCACGCCAGGCTTCTCTCTCTCCTTCACTGTCTCCCAGAGTTTGCTCAAACTCATGTCCATTCTATCAGTGGTGCCATCCAACCATCTCATTTTCTGTCGCCCCCTTCTCATAACACCATATTTGGGCTCATATCTGAAAGTCTCATTCAGGATACTAAAAGGGTCACATGTCTCCCCTCACCCCCCTGGATTCCTTCCTATACTATGCCTTTATCCAACTTGAACCACTTAGTCCTTGTAGCCTGCTGACCTGGAACATCCCAGCTGTGTACTGCCAAACCTACCTAGTTCTGCTTTGGAGTCCTCTGTACTGCCCAGCAGATACAGAGTAATACTTACAGTTTTCCCTTCTCCTGCAGTCCGTTCTCCAACACATCAGACTGTCTCATACCTCAGTGCCTTTGCACATGGTACTCATCTCCCCAAAACACCCTGTCCCACAAGTCTGCCCAGCTCCTCCACTGTGACGTCTCCCCAACTTCCTCGATGGCTGATCTCTGGCTCTGTGCTATGAGCCCTTGCTGGTTCTTGTTCACACTTCTATGGTTGTACTCATCACACTGTGACACAAGTCATGGAGGACTTCTCTACTAAGCTGCTTACTCAAAGAGGGTAGCGCTTGTGGTTCTTTTTAAATCTCTGTACATCTTGTGCCTAGCAGTGAGGAGGTAGGTGAGTGTCTAGAAAATAAAGTCATTTTCCTAATTCTATAAGCTTCCTGAGGCCAGAGATAAGGGTACTTTTTTTTTTGCACTCGCCCCCACAAAACAGCACAAATGTCAAGGGCATAAACAGCAACTGCATGCACACAGTAGCTTATTTCTCTATGAAATAGGACAGGCAATACCCAGAGCAGCTCTTAGGGAAATGCTCTCAACCTCACTGAACTAGAGGACTTAGCATCTGAACCTCCTCCTTGTGGACCGATCTGTTTCCACTTCATTTGTGCTAACTCATTTTACACTCAATCAAGTGTGCGCTAAGATCCAGGGTTATCCTCTAGGGACAGGACAGTGACATGGAAATACTAAAAGCTCATCAACAGGCAAATGCCAGGAGAAACCTTCCAGAAAGTGTATTCTGCTCCCTTTTCCCCCAAACAATTTCACTGAAGTGGACAAAGTTCAGTTCATAAAGATGCATTCCCAAGGAGTGACAGAAACCTTGAAAATGATAATACTCAGCAAATGGGAGCCAAATAAGAAATGTTTGCCTCAAGTTTTTAGAAAAATTATAAGGCTAAAAGAAGAACATGTTTAAAGCTAGCCAAAGAAGAAGATAACAAAAGGACTCAGCAATCAGTAAAAAAAAAAAAAAAAATTTCAAATAAGTCTGCTTAAAGCAAGAGAGGGGAAAGAAAATACATATTTGAACTTTAACCATCATAGAAATCAAATACCTCATTTTAGATTTAAAATACTCTTCTTCAAGGAAGAAGGAGCCAGAGAGAATGGAAAATAATATTCAATTATTTGTTAACTAATTCAATTCAAACTAAACTCTGGATGAATGGTACTGGTATCTCCCTAATAGAAGAAGACAGTCTCAAAGCTGCCTTTGCACAGCAAGCTCACTGCTCTTCAAGTGAGAGACACATGAACAGCAATATTTTCCAAAGCCGTTTTTACTCACAGTTTACTTGAGACTGAGCAAACAGTCACTGTCTCTTTCAAGCCTAAGCAAAATAACTTCAAAGTCACTAATGAATCTTGCCACCTCTTGGTACCACTGATACAGAACACAGGAGGCAAACTGCACTCGGGCCACAAGGATATGACTTTGGAGCAGATGTTACTGCAAACTTTGGAGCAAGAGCCCATTGGTTCAGATCCCAGCTCTGCCTCTCCTAAAATGCGTGACCATGGGCAAGTCACTGAACATCAATTTCTTCAATAGTAAGATGGGGTAATAAGTGCTGTTCCCAAGGTGGCGTGAGGGTTAATTCCCATCTGCCATATGAAAAATGCTCTTAGTTATTTTAAAAGAGTCAAGGAAAAAATATCTTACTCTCATAAGTATTTCAAGTATAATTTCCAGAAGTATAGTCTTTTATTCAGGGCGATGACTTTTTTCACAACAATTCTACAAGTTATAAAACAGGCAGGTTTGATCATTCCTGTTCTGGCAACTAGAAATCAGATGCACCAACTAACTAGCTGGTTGGCTCAAGGTCACCAAGCTCATATGTTGTAACAGGAAAAGAGCAGAGATCTCCCAACACCCAGCACACTGCTCTTTAGAGGATCATGAATCTGTAGGGACTACAAACATCCAATTGTTAATGAGATTTTTTTTCCTGAATATCAAAAGAAACATTCTTTATAAATCCAAGCACAAGGGCTCTATTATGAAGAGAGAGAAAACAAGCCACAAACTGGAGGAAGCTGGATACTCTATATTGCTCTGCTTATGTGGTGGCAGAAACACGAGATCCAGGTTGAAGCCACGACATTCGGCCCCCCAGCTGTGTGGCTCTCAGCAAGTGAGCTGACCTTTGAGTCTCTTCTTATTAGCCAAATGGGAATCACTTCTCTTCTGTCTAATGCCCAGGGTTCTGTATGATCCAAAAGGAGCAGGTATTCAGTAGTCTTAAGAACCTAGAAAACAGCAGGTACTGATTTGGTTTTTTTCTTTATTTGTGCTTGTGTCTAACAAATTTCTGTACGATATGAAGAGAAAACAAATTTACAAAAAGCCAGCACAGATCTGCTCCTGAGGAGCTTTGGAAAATTCTAATAACTAGGTCACCTACACCAATTAAATGAGCATGTCTGGATGTGGTAGCTGAATATATGCTCAGTTGTGTCCGACTCTTTGCAACCCCATAGGCTGTAGCCCGCCAGGCTCTTCAGTCCATGGAATAGCTCTCCAAGCAAGAATACTCGAGTGAGTTGCCACTTCCTACTCCAGGGGATCTTTCTGACCCAGGGATCAAACCTGCGTCTCTTGCACTTCTTACATTGGCAGGTGGATTCTTTATCATTGTCACATGGGAAGCCTGAATATAGGTGGTTTGTTTTTTCCAAGATCCTCCTATAATTGCAATGTGCACTAATGTCTGAGAAGCACTGGTCTATGCTAGTCCCCACTCAGTAATGTCTTGTTCTTTTCTCACTGTCTCTGTTAATACATGCTCCTTTATGAAACTTCCTGCAGTGCTAGCCAATATGGCAGCCACCAGCTCCATCTATGTGGCTATCTAGTTTGAACTAATTAAAACGAAAATATAGTTGCACTGCCACATTTCAAGTGTTCGAAAGCTGCACAGGGCTAATGGCTCGCTTACTGAGCTGTGCCAATATAGAGCATTTTCATCATGGAAAGCTCTATTGGACAAGCACTGCTCTAGCCCGCACTTCTCTTAATTGTCCATTACAAATACACAGGCATTCATTTTTATAATTATTGGGCTTCCCTAGTGGCTCAGACAGTAAAGAATCTGCCTGCAATGTAGGAGACCCCGGTTCGATCCCCAGATCGGGAGGATCCCCTGGAGAAGGGAATGGCTACCCATTCCAGTATCCTTACCTAGAGAATTCCAACATACCATCTTCAATTTTTTAAATACTGAAGGTGCATAAAGTCTTGTCTCAACACCTAAATCTGCGCTGTTCAATACAGTAGCCACTAGTCACATGGGGCTACTGGCGCTTGAAATGTGGTTAGAGGGACTGGTGAACTGAATTTTTAATGTTACTTTTTAATTCAAATTTAAAACAGACGTTCGCTTCAGTTACTGGGCAACTTTAGTATGTGACTACTTTTCCAACTCTGCATTTTCTAGTCTAAAGATCCAGTGTTTCCAGTGAAAATTCAACATCCAAATTGAAATGTGCTTTAAGAGTAAATCAAACAACAGATTTTGAAAAATTAGTATTTTTTTTTAATGTAAAACTTCATTTGTAATTTGTATACTGAGCACATGTTGAAATAATATTTTTATATTGGCATTATTTATACTAATAAACAATTAAAAGAACAAAAATCTGGACTTTTAACATCATTAAAAATTAATTTCAACTGTCTTTTATCCTTTATAGTAGCTACTGAGAAATTTAAAGTTATGTGATCCACACAGTATTACTATATATGGCTCTCCTCTAAATTATCAAGATACTACATAAATACTGACTCTATTTCAATACATAGCCAAAATACCTTGATCATTCCTAGGTTTGCTTACACAGGAGTGAATTTTAACTGCGAGCTGTGTGTTAAAAATGCAGATTTCCATCCAGAAAAAATAATGTATGCACGAACAATATAGTAGTAACTTCCTTCATTCTTTCATTTTATTTCACCTGGAAGGACACTGCACACATAATTGCGACTTTAAAAAAAAAAGCATTTGAAAGCAAATAATTACATTAATTATCCATATTCTAATTTAGCTCTGGATGCACAGCACATGCGCTACTCCTCACCCCTGTTGAGCCCACATGGTTATCAGCGCTATCAGAATCAGAAATCATCATCACAGAACCAACTGAAGAGAACATGGTCATCACATATGCAAATAAGCCCACTGGAAAAAGAAGGAATTCTCACACCTTAATTTATGGAATATTTTTAAAATTTAGACAGCACATACAAAACTGGCTTAAATTGAATCAAAGATGGTTATTAAAGTGCCTAACACAATTCATCTTATACTAAAGCTCTTCTTCTTCAAATCTTCAAATGAAAGCTAGTAATATAATGCGTCTGTTTTGTTTGGTGACCAGCGAAGCAGAAGGAAATTTTGGTAATTTCCAATTCAAGTGTATCGCTGCTGTGGCAGCTTAGAGCTCACAGAAACATCTGTTATTTTTAATACTGTCTCCTCTGGTCCAGGTTAAATTCATTTAATTATTTATAATAGGAAGACTACTATTATAAGAGGAACTCTAAATTAACTAGCTATTTAAAGCTCTACTCTCAATAAAAATTGATGTTTTCCTTTTTAGCCACAAAGTTGATAGAAAATTAATGAAAAGTAGAACGCTAAAATAAACAAAAAAATATTTCTGCTTCATAAGCTTATTAATAGTTTCAGTTCCTGCTATAAGATCCCCCAAAATGGGAAAAGGCAAAAATCAATCTCATAAAATAAATCCACTCCCTCAGACTTAAACTCTCCAGGAGGTCTAGGAAATAATGCAAAACAACAAAGACTCTATTTCAATCTTAACAAAAGCAGAAATTAAAATCATGGCATATTCATGAAGGGCCTCATTCCAAAAATGCTTGGTTCAGTGGGAATTCAGATTTGGGGTATTCTTTGCATTCCAGTCATCTAGAAGAACTAGTGATGGAAAAGGGCACCAAAAGCACCGAGTTCCCTCTGCAAGTTCCCAAGAATTAGCCATCTTCCATTTTTCAAATCTTTTCCACAACAGAATTTCTGCTTTTGATACGTCACTTTAGGTCCCTGAAACACAGAAAAGTTAAATATAGCAAATCTAGAGGCTTGGCCACTTTGCCATCTTCACAGGTTATTTCCAAATCACTGTTGATCTTACCCACTTCCACCAGAGTGCACAGACTGGCTCTGTCCCTCACTGAACTTTCAAAAATGATGGTGCACCGTTTGGTGCCCCGAACTCTATTATACACTTCCCATAAGATCCTCTTTCTCTTTAGGTTCAAACTGTCCTGCAAAAAAACAGGATTCATTCCCCCACCCCAAAAAAATATCATGATCTCCTCCACAAGAACAACATGATGTTCATCACTACAGGAGGACAGGTCATTCACCTCTGCTCTCAACGAGTTCCCAGCACAAGTTGTGTGTGGGCTGCCTCTATCAGCATCACCCACAGGGTCTGTTAAAAGCCAAACTCCTGGGCTGCATCCCAGGCCATTCGATCAGTCTCTCTGAGGGTGAGTCCCAGGACAATGCCTTTCTAACAAGCACCCTAGTCTAGATGAGAAGCACCCTAGTGTAGATGGGAAGATAAACACACTCACACAAAAGTTAAATAATAGGGCTTCTCTGGTGGCTGAGCAGAAAAGAATCTGCCTGCCAATGTAGAAGATGAAGGTTCAATCCCTGGGTTGGGAAGGTCCCCTGGAGAAGTATTCTTGCCTGGAAAATCCCATGGACAGAGGAGCCTGGCGGACTACAGTCCATTGGGTTGAAAGAGTCAGACATGACTTAGTGACTAAATAACAATATCTAGAGCCGGGGAGCCCTGTGCCACAACTACTGGAGCCTGCACTCCACAAGAGAAGCCACCACAATGAGAAGCCTGTACCCGCCAGTTATAGAGTGGCCTCCACTTGCTGCAACTAGAGAAAAGCTTGTGCAGCAACGAAGACCCAGCACAGTCAAAATAAATTTTAAAATTAAGAAATAAATTTTAAAAACATTAAATAATAGTAATTATGAAGATGACCAATGTTGCAGGATTTTATAAGGATGGACAAAAATAAAAGAGGATGTCTTGGTCTGGCAGGGACAATGCAGGCAAAGGAATACGCAGAAAGAACAGGGGACAGAGGCCATGGTAAAGGAACACATCCAACCAGAACACAGAGTTCTCGATCAAGACCAGGATGGGAAAGGGTGATGAAGGACCTCCTGTGCAGTGACCCGAGTGCCTGGCCAAGCAGTATTGTGAGCCAAGGAATGACCTGTCAAAGACAACGGTTGAGCAATGATGGCAGTGATACAAAAACTTGAAGGAAAATTAATCTGGAGGCCCATTCACCCAGGTTAAGAACCATAAGCCCAGGAGAAGGAACCCAGGCCTCCTTTTCTGATAGACAAAGATGTCTACATTCTAATCCCCATGAACCTGTGACTATGTTACCTTACATGATGAAAGGGATTTTGAAGTTACGATTACAGTTAAGGACCCTGACATGGGGAGACTATCTCAGCTTATCTGCGTGTGCCCAATCTACAACATGAGTGCCCAGAGTTAGACATCATTTCAAGACCATGGCCAGAGAAATGACAGCATGAGAAGGACTCGTCCTGACGTTACTTGCTTTGAATATGGAGAAACAAGGCCAAAAACCAAGAAATGTGGCAGCTGGAGGAGGCAAGGAAACAAGTTCTCCTCTAGAGCCTCCATAAGGAACACCAACATCTTGACTTCAGCCCAGGGACACCCATGTCCAACTTCTGACCTCCGTAAGTGTAAGATAATAAAGTTGTGTTGTTTTAAGGCAGTAAGTCTGTGGCAATTTGTTATAGCAGCAATAGAAAACTAGAGCATCTTTCAACCGTTTTTTTCTTACCAAGACCTTTACTATATACTATCCTCTCAGACCTATATCCACCCACCACAAAGAGCTGTGGAGAGATCTCTTGAGTTGAATACAAACTCCCAACTGTGTGTAACTGTCACTACTTTCAGAGACTTAAAGTCACAGGTGTGAGTAAGGGGGAGTTAGGAACCACTCTAGGTAGTGTACCTATCACTAACATCAACATTAAGACTTCTTCCTTGTATCACTTCTCCCGAAAACAGTGGGGAATCTTGGAGCAATCTACACCACTACAATCATGGTAATGTTTAAAAGTATCTGTGTTAAATGGATAAAGAGGAAATGTACCATATACACAGTGGAATGGTACTCTGTCGTAAAAAAGAATGAAATAATGCCATCTGTAGCAATATGGATGGACCCAGAAATTATCTTACTAAGTCAAGTCTGAGAAAGACAAATATTACATATATCATTTACATGTGGCATTTTTAGTTTAAAAAAATGACACAAATGACCTTATTTACAAAACAGACTCAAAGACACAGAAGACAAACTAATGATTACCAGAGGGGAAAGCAGCAGGAAGGGATGAATTACACCTTTGGCATTAAGAGATATACAATGCTATATAAAAAAAAGATAAGCAATACAAAGGAACTGTATTCAGTATCTTGTAATAATGTAATGAAAAAGTATATAGTTGAATCACTCAGCTGTATACCTTAAACATATTATAAATCAACTATCCTTCAATTTAAAGGTAAATAAGCAAGCATCTGTTCATGTTTGTCACCCCATTTTATCATGAGCTCCACGAAGAACTGTGCTGTATTTACCTTTATTTTTTTAGATCCTAGCACAGTACCTAGCCTATAGTGTTTGCTTAATTAGTGAAGAGACAAGTCCCAAGTTCTCAAAGTTACCTCCTACCCTGTCCAACTCTGACAGCATCTTCGTTTCTTGCCCACAACTCTTCTAATTTATTTCAGACATTGACCAGACTCTGCTTAATAACTAATTCCACTTTTTAGGCACTAAAAAATTATCCATAATCAAAACCAAAATATGGTAGTAAGTAAACAGTGTTACTCAAAAATATTTTAATGAAACCTCCATCAAAATGGCATTCCCTACTGGCTAGTGCTTTGAAAATCACCACTTCTCTCTGAATTCTTTGTAAGCAAGAGTAGGCTGAAGGGTATACTAGGTACAAAGAGGTATTGACTCAAACAGCACATTCTCCAGAATCTAGTTTTCAGACAATGTATTAAATACAATATTCTGAGATTCTTACTTCTGACTAACTGAAGGGTAAATTAAAGATGGAGACACTCATTTATTAGACTTCTTTAAACCTCATTTACCAAATCCATGATTCTAAGAAATGAAGCTAAAGAAATCTTCCTCTTTCCATTCATAGGATAGTTGGAAAGAAAATTTAACATAGGAATTTACCAAAGCAACAGATCTACAGGGAGCTTAGAACAAAGCTCCTAGCTTGACATGTTATCTCAAAACATTCCTGCATGTTTCTGATGTTCTGCCTTTGCATTCAAATGCATCAATCAATACCTATGATGCACCAAAATGCTTTGAACTCACTGGACATTATCCAATGAGGAAACTATGACATGAAATACACTGGTGGTCCCCATTGCGATGATGTCCCAACCCTCCAAGGTTCACTCTTTTAGAGCACCAGCCTCAATGTGTGAACATAAACTTCCCCTCTGCCCTACACCAGCTGAAACTCTCCTCTGACACTTTCATCAGTGTGCCTGTCCTCATTTTCTGTCTATAGATTTGTTAACACCATCCTTTCTTTTAAAGGACTTCATCTGATTTGATTCCATTTCCTTATTTGTTTTCTCTCCCTAAGGCCTTGCTCCTCTTGCCTTTAAAAGGGAGCAAATCCCCACGCCCACCCATTTTAAGTGCACTTTCCTATCTGCTTGTTCTTTCCTTTTCTGTTCACCTTCTGGCAGTGTCATCCTGTGCCCTTCCTCCCAGGCCTCCCTTCTGGCTGGTCATATAAAAGGAGGGTTACCTCCCCACTCCAGGGGTCCCCTCCAAGGGATCTGATCAGAAGAGAAAACCCTTGAGGTGGGCTTTGAATAATACCAGGCCTTCTGTACGCAAAACCTTCTACTCCCATATCTAGGTGGTGGTGTTTAGTCACTAAGTCGTGTCTGACTCTTTTGCGACCCTGTGGACTGTAGCCCTCCAGACTCTGTCTATGACATTCTCCAGCCAAAAATACTGCAGTGGGTTGCCATTTCTTTCCCCAGGGGATCTTCCAGACCCAGGGATCGGGCCCATGTTTCTTGTACTGCAGGTGTATTCTTCACTGCTGAGCCACCAGGGGAGCCCCAAGTATCTAGGGGCTCTAGATATCTAGTATCCCCACAAAAGCTTGGAGACCCTTCATCATCTCTCTGCTTCAAAGGGAGAAACCGGGATAGGGTTTCCTGGCCCTGCAGCAGCATGGGGCTCCTCCAGGCACACTGCTTTTTACATCCAAGTACAAACAGCTACAGGTGGGGAGTGCTTCCCCCAGGGTCAGTCCTTTCTCTGGTTAATTCAATGGCATTAATGGCATTAACAGCCACCTTAGGCCCCTTCCATGGGCTCGCTGATTAAACTTCCAATCATGCAGTGGCCCTTGAAGACAGGGAGCCTGAGCTTAATGAAAAGCTACTGGGATCTCCTTAATGCCCACATTCTTTTCACAGCACGCCAGCAGTGAGCAAATCGGGGCGGATGGCAGCAGAAGTAAGACAAAGCTGGTCATCTGACAAGATTCAGAAAGCATCCACAGTCAAAAGGGAGCTTTTTCTGTGCCTTTTGCACTCTATCTGTTAACTGCATCCTGCGGGATTTTAACAGTTCTTTTTCAAGTGAAACATGACACCCACACAGAGAGAGATTTTCCACTTGATGTGTGAGGATTTTCACCTAGGTGCCTCCAAGTACTGGTGATAAGTCTACAGTCTTAAATTTAATACAAGGCCAAAAAAGATTAAGAAAATCCTGAAAGCAAGCCCTCATTATCAGTTGACTGCACATCCTCTCCCCAACTACAAAGAAAGAAAAAAAAAAAAAAAAAGACTAATATTATTAAGTTGTTCATTTCCTGCTGTATAATATCTGAGCCATTTAAACAAATCTTATATTTTCCATCGCATTGTCCTATTATTCAAGTTTTTGAAAATATTTTCTTGGCCACAGGAGAACCCGTTTTGAACATGCATATTGTTTAATTAGGCTCTAAAGCCTTGTCTTTTTGTTACAAAGAATCTCCCTTTCGCTTTCTGTTCCTAAAGGTTCTACCCTCAAAGAGCGAGCAGGCGAGGGACAGAAGAGAGACCAGTCTAAAGTCATCAATAACCCAAAAGGATCATACAGATCTTCACCTTCTACCCTCCTGACCCACCCAGCTAACCTTCAACGCAAGCTGCTAAACCAGAAGGGAAACCAGAAGCTGAATTTTAACTCCTTTTGTTTGTTTCCTCCTCTAACAAAGAGGCTAATAAGCAGTAAAACGCCAGAAGGCTGGGCCACAGGGGAGGCAGAGAACAAAACAGGCCTCCTGCAATCCCCAAACTGAACTGTCCACTCCTCTCTGGGACCAAGGGCTGATGATTGTAGACACCTGCCCCTTCACACCAAGTGTTAACGTCCAGAAATTCACCTTTCAAGCCAGATGCAGAAAGCTCTTTTTTAAATATATACATAAGGGGTATTTCTTAGCAGACCGCTCCTAATTAAGGAGTCTGTTCATAAACACACAGGGTCAGCCCCGCCCCGGAATCCAATCCTGACCTTTCATACCTCCGTGTTTTCTTTCTAATCCTGGCCCACAGTGAGGTTAAACTCCAAGGTTTACACTTGGACTGAGCAGCTGAGAACCCAGCCCTGTGGCTTCCACACCCACCCCCTCCATCGCCTAATTCAACCACTAATTGCAGCTCACCTGGCACAACACCCCTCCCATCTGGTCCCGACAAAAGCGCAAAGGCAGCCCTGGGCCAGAGGCAGGCCCTCCTCTGCAGTTAGGACAGTTACTCAGTTACTTCCCCTACATCCTCAAACAGGTCCCTCACCTGAGAGAAAGTGAGAGAGTGTGTGTGTGAGAGAGAGAGAGACAGAGAGGGGAGAGAGAAAAGATATTCTAAAGTGCCCATGTGGGAATGATCTGAGCAGTCACATCTGTCCCATTACAAAAGTGCTTTTTAAAAGACCTTTTTTTTTTTTTTTTTTTTTGCACAAATTCCTACCAACCCACAAGTGTCTTTGTAAAGATGTTTTTGCTCCATCAACCTACTGCGTAGTGGTTTCTGCCCACAAAAATAAAGTGGCAGCCCGGCCCCATCCTCCAATGGTGACCCCCGGAAGTAAAATGTGCATGTGAAAGGCAGACAGATAAGACTGACCATTCTGAAACGTGACCAAAGACAGGTGGGACATTAGGCACAGAGACTGCCTTCTGCAAGCATTTCTGGTGGTTCAATGAACCCCGCTCCTGAGAAACTGATTTCAAAGATCAGTGACCTTCCTTCAGCATCTACAAGCCCCTTAACCATCTCTCAAGATGTGGAGAGGAAAGAAGATCCTAACACCTGGAGTGACCAAAGCAGCAAACTTCCCCACTGAGGAGTGAATGAGTGAAGGGGACAGGGAAGCCCTACTCTGGGCCAGGTGATCATGGGCACTATCCTGACATCGGAAATCAGTGGTCCAGAGACTTCAGATCAAGGCCAGGGAGCACACTTGGCCAGAGTTCTTCTGGGTTTGGGGACGATGGCTGGTGGCCTTGGTTTTCCCAACTTTGTGGTCCAGTCCCTCCTGCTCCAGTTCTTCTCCCTCTGCCCATGCCTGACATGCCCCATACAGGCCTGGGCTCAAGAGTAATGCAGGGACACATTAAGCCCCAAACTCAAAGTTCAGCCAGAAGTGTATACAGAAGTGTCGGATGGCTGTGCTTCTCCCCATCAAGCTCCCAAAGCCACCTCATTGTGTTAATGCACCGAGTGTTCGTGGACTCCGCAAGTCTTGGAGCTCAGGCTCCTGGCTCTACACTTACTCACTACAACACCTCGGATAGGAGAGTTCACCTGCATGCTCCAGTCTCTAATCTGTAAGATGGTGCTAACTAATAGCACAGACATCAATCAAGTACAACTCGAATAAATTAATATGCATGAAAGTGTGAATCACAATAAACACTCCATAAACATGAGCCCATGAACTGCAGAACAGCAAGCGACTGGAACATAAACATACATTCAGTGGATTTTGGAACAATATAAAAGCTTGTAAAACCAGAATGCCAAAAGTTCAAAGTTAGCACCTCCAGCAGAATATGAGGGAATACATAGCATTTTCATAGTTACCTGATTCCACGGCTTGCAAATTTTTTTAAGTCCTGGAACATTATGTTCAACAAAATCCTATTCCAAGTTCAAAAGACAGAACAAAAGTGGAGATACTCCAACTGAAGCTGTAAGGATGGGAGTGGGGGGAACGAAAACCTGGGGACCCAGTGGCCCAGACACATCTGAGACACACCTTTGAAAACCTTCACCGCAAGCCAATGGACACACAGCAGGGACTCGATCTCATGATCTCATCCCGTGCTGTGACATGACAACATTCAGTGGTTTTGAAGAGTGGAGCAAAGAGGTAAGAGGGTGAAGACAGAGACTGGCTCTGAGATTTCTGTGAGCACTCAGGCAGGAGACAGTGAGGTCAGGAAGAGGAGACTCAGGGCTGACTTATTCAGAAGTGGGGAGCTGAATATGACTGCTTTCTGGCCTAACTCTATGTATGTGTGTGTTATGGATGAGGGCTGACCAATTACTTTTTAACAGGAAAAATTTAGGGAAAAGGCTTTGTAAAAATAATCTAGCTAAAAGCATAAAAGATTTGGGGTTTTCATCCTTAAATATAACACCAACCTGTATAAAGTCTCCAGTTATTGTAATTATGATGTATGGAGAGCATATAATACTTTAAGGTTCTATCCAGTCAATTCTCACTGTAGAATACCACAGAAGTAAAAAATATAAGTTGGTCGTGTCTTCACGCCCTCATGAGTTTACTCAAAGGTAATCCTGTGTTCTAAATCCTTCCTTTTATATTCTCGTATATCTTCTTTCCTATCAATGTAAAGCAAAAATAAATGTGATGTTAACTAGAAGTTCTGATTAATACAGGTTTTATGTATTTGGATTTGAAATGTAGATAATCATCTGCAGTATATTTGTCTAATTGTTTTGCTAAGGCAAATATTAAAATTAGTTTTTTACTCCCTGAGCATTTGGTTATCGAAAAGCCTCATGGGGAGTTTTTCAAGAAATAGATTATTTCCACATGGGTAACTGAGAAAGTGCTATAGTTACAGAGGCCTTAAAATTAGAGGAAAGCACACAGAAGTGGCTAGGGGTAGACTTAGAAGAAGGTATTACTCAGCTTTGAAATCTGTTTGAGTGAGGGAGAGTTTACATCTGGGTGGTAATAATTCTTCAGACCACTGCAGGAAATCACAGGGATTTTATGTGGTCTATCAACTACATGCTTCAGCCAAATAGATTTGACACCTTATCAGAGAAGCTTCTTCTAAGATCAAATTTCATTTTCAAAACCTTTGGACTTTTTAAATGACTGTCTCTATCCTAAAAAGCCACAACTCTTATATAAACCTATTTGCACTAGGTGACCAGGCAATGAAAACAAGACCTAAGTAGGAACACTTAATCTGTGCAACCCCAAAGTTCTGCTCAAATGGTTGAACCTCACTGCAAAGTTTTCCATCTGCTCTAGAGGCTAACAGCAGGTCATTTCAAACACCTGAAAGAGGCATTTACCATGAAAGCCTTGATTGGTTCTTCCCTACAGGGTTGGGAGCCCCAAGGTTCTGCCATAAAAGTACAGATTACTCGGAGGGGTTTGGGGCGGGGGAGGGTCAAGAAAAGAACAAAGAAATCCTACACTTGTTAACTAATTTTGCAGAAATCTTTAAGATGGCAGGGAAATCCTGAAAAGGGATCTTATATCCCAGTGCCTATGAGTGGAGAAAAAAAAAGAAGAAAGTAGGCCCAGACAGTCTGCTCCCTGCATAAGCTTAAAGCTGCATAAGCTTAAAGGTTACACATCTAAGAGGCCTCCTGCAATAAACACTTGGTCACCTGGGAAAGAGAAGCCAAAGAATGAAAGAAAAAGGGAGGGAAGAAGTGTATCCATAAAGAGATGGCATCTAGTCCTTTCTAGCAACTAAGAGGCATGACGTATTCACAACGAGGGACACATTTGACACCCCCCTCTGGTGCCTTCAGTGTTGAACCTGACTGAGTGACATCTGACCCAGAGACACTGAGGCTTCAAACATGCCTTTGTCAGGCACAGGTCTTTCGTTTTTCTCACCAAGCCAAAGTGCAAGGCTTAAAAGCACTAAACAATTCTGTATTTTGGAGACTCTTAAAGGGACAAGTGTATGAGACAGAGAAAAAATCGAGACACACACACTGAATCAGTTATCTGGGTGCAAGTTTATATAGATCTTACCAAAGCAGCACTCCCCAAGGATCTTTTTCAATTTTTTTTTTTTTTAACATAAGTGGTCACTGACTTACTTTTGGAGAAGGCAATGGCACCCCACTCCAGTACTCTTGCCTGGAGAATCCCATGGACGGAGGAGCCTGGAAGGCTGCAGTCCATGGGGTCACTGAGGGTCGGACACGACTGAGGGACTTCACTTTCACTTTTCACTTTCATGCACTGGAGAAGGAAATGGCAACCCACTCCAGTGTTCTTGCCTGGAGAATCCCAGGGACGGAGGAGCCTGGTGGGCTGCCATCTATGGGGTCGCACAGAGTCGGATACAACTGAAGTGACTTAGCAGCAGCAGACCTACTTTTAAATCCATCACTGAGAAAAGTGCAAGACTTCAAGAGAATTGCAAAGGTGTTTGACAAATGCTTTGGTGAATGCATCCAGGCTTGGAGAGCATGCTCAAGTTATAATAGGTTTCCTTTTACATTGTAAAAAACCCCAAAAGAGAAAACCCCCAAGAACTGTACCCCACGTTTCACCTGTCCTTCCAAGATTAGTCAAAAAAGGAGAGGTTCCTGAGCAAGCTTGTTGTTTTGACTGAGGGTCAGTCTAGGCTTGTCCTGACAATTCACATTCCATGTCCCTGGAGGATTCTTTTATGTTACTCTTGTTTGAACATTACTAAAACTCCACACGAGACAAAGATGCCACATCCTTTAAAACACATACACACATACCAGGCCCAAGCAGGTATAAACACTTGCTTGACTAATGCTTTGCACATGCCCTAGAAGCAGCTCCATAAAAGGATAGTACAAACCAATAACCCTCTTGTACGAGACAGCAAAAGAGACACTGATGTGAAACATGTAAAATATCATGTATGAAACGAGATGCCAATCCAGGTTCAATGCACGATACTGGATGCTTGGGGCTAGTGCACTGGGAAGACCCAGAGGGAGGGTATGGGGAGGGAGGAGGGTTCAGGATGAGGAACACATGTATACCTGTGGGGGATTCATTTTGATATTTGGCAAAACTAATACAATTATGTAAAGTTTAAAAATAAAATAAAATTTAAAAAAAAAAAAAAAAGGATAATACAAACCAGTAGTAGTATCCAAAACCACGAAATCAAGCAATGAATACTTAAACACCAAGGACTACTGAAACAATCAAATACAGAACAGTCTTTTTGGTTTTTTCCCCAAGCCCCAAAAGCTCGGTGCAAAAATCTCTGCTGCAAAATATTCATTTTAAGCAACTCCCTTAAAGATGCAACCAGGTTCAACGAATTCTACAGGTGTAGGAGAAAGTCCAGAGATGCATTTGTAACCATTAGTATAACCTGCAATGTCTTATACTGACAAAGATGCCAGTGAAAAACTTTTCCTCTATAGAATTACAGATGAAAAATAAAAGCAAGTAGCGCCTGAAAGACTTGTTAGATTTCACAGACATTTTCAACGGAATGCCAGCAGTGTCAGGTACTTTAAGAGAATAACCAACTGTTAGATGCTGTTATACTATCTGCGTGATTGGCAAAAAAAGGAGGCATACATGTCATAAAAAAACGAATCCTGAGTCACGTGGCCCAAGCACAGAAGACAAAGAAGAGGGAAATCACTTGAAGGAAGGGGAGGAGAAGGGACAGGGCACTACTTACAGGCAGTAAACTAGGTAGGGGGGATTTGGATTGAACTAGTGGGTGAAGGTGATGGGGTATGGAAATGGCGTGGAAATACATTAAAGGGACGTTGCAAAGTGGGGAACAACAGGTGACAAATGGGCTATATCAAAGGGAAAGAGCAGGACTTCCCTGGTGATCCAGTGGTTGGGATTCCATGCTGCCAATTCAGGGGACAAGGGTTTGATCCTTGATCCGGGAACTAGGATCCCACCCATCTCGTGGTGCCACAAAAAAAAAAAAAAAAAAAAAAGGGAAAGAGTAGGCCTAGGTTATATACTATAAGTTGGCATGACATATGTGGCTGTTTAATAAACCACTTCTTGTAATTATCAAGAAAATTTTAAATACTCAACTCCTACTATCTAGTTAAAGAAAATCTAAAACAATTTCCTAAACCAAAAATAAGCTGAATGTATTCATACAGCCTTTTGAACATTAAGAAAAGTCTTTTTTAAAAATAAAACACTCCTCTCTCCTCCTTCAGATGAATATAATCACTCTCCTGGAAAAATGTAACCTCAAGCATCCAGGAAGGTTAAGCTGCCTACAGATGGTGGTATATGATTCCCCACCATCGCCCCTTCTCCCACACTTCTTTTTAAAACTCTTCTTTGTCCAAATTAAGGACAATTTTGACACATCAAAGTGAGCACCATTGTGCTGGGGATGTATGTTTGTACGAAGAGTTATCTGTAGCCATGTGCAGAAAAATTAGCAAGGGTATATTTCCCCCTCCTTAAATACCACACACACATACAAAGTACCTCACTTATTTGCAGCTTCTTCATGAATGACTCTCCGTAATCCCCTAGACTAAAAAAATTGCTATTCTCTTCTATTACTTCAGAGCATCCTTTAAATTAAAATTTAATGCCAGTTAAATTCCCTAGAGTAAAACCAACAAACTACTTTCCATTTGCAGCTTCGACTATTCACCTGGCACTTGATTGCAGCTGTTGTTCAGAAGCGTCCAACTCTTGGCAACCCCATGGACTGCAGCACTCCAGGCTTCCCCGTCCTTTACGATCTTCTGGGGTTTGCTCAAACTCATGTCCATTGAGTTGACAATACCACCTAACCATCTCATCCTCTGTAGCCCCCTTATCCTCATGCCCTCAATCTTTCTTCATAAATCACTTTGTAAAAATGCTATATTTAGTTTCTATAAGAGGATTTTTTCTTATTCTATAAAATTTCAAACAATCACAAAAGTAGACTAGTGTAATACACCTCATGTGGACCTTCTACAATCAATTGTTTTCAGTCTTGTTTCATCTACCCTTCCTTCCCCAATATTCAAAAATAGAATTTCAGACAGCATGTCATTTCATCTGTAAACACTTCAACTTGCATTCTGAGAAGGATTTTTTCTGTAAGCAATCACCCACAAGAGAATGCTTAGTTATTATAGAAACTGTTTTGTTTTTTTTTAATGGCATTTCTGGGTACTGAAAAATGACTTTATCTCTTTGCGTAAAAATAAAGGCTACTGATTAAAACTAGATTCTAGGGACAGTCCATCTGAGCCCAGTCCAGCCATCCAGAATGAACGCAGAAATCATTCACTATAGTGCCAAGTATAAACTTGGCAAAAACAAAATTACTCATACTCTGCATATACATACACATGGTCAATTTCTTATAAGGTTAGAAAATGAATTAATAAAGCTGTAATGAAAACCAAAGCCTGTTCAGGGCTGGAACTTCCCCAAAAGGCCATTGATTCAGCTACTGCGGCTGCTCAGAAAGTGTCATGAGTCAGCTTTAAAGATGAACTGTGCTGATTTGGAAAAAAGGATCTAGTATGGGGTTGAGGAGTGGGGTGAGGGAAGAGGTACTAGGCTCTTGTCCAGTAGCTGACCAGGGGCCCTGAGGGGCTGACTGCATTTCCATCTGTATTAATTAGTTGAAAACTGAATGCTAAAAACAGGTCTACAGTGGTAGTTCTCCAAGTGAGATCTTCCCCAGACCAGCACCAGTGCCTGGGAACCTATCAGAAAAGCAACGTTTCAACCCCTAACCCAGACCTACTGAATCAGAAACTTTCAGGGCCTAGAAACCTATGCTTTAGCAAGTCCTCTTCAGTGATTCTGCCATATACCAAAAATTTCAGAACTGCTGGCCTAATACCATCTACATGTGATAGTGACTAACCACATGTCACTATCTCACTTTAAATTTAAAGTGCTCATGTGTGCTCAGTCGCTTCAGTAATGTCTGACTCTGCAACACCATGGACAACCTCACAGCCCGCCAGAATCCTCTGTCTGTGAGATTTGCCCAGCAAGAGTACTGGGGTGGGGTGCCATGCCCTTCTTCAGGGATCTTCCCAACCCAGGGATCAAACCAAGGGATCAAACCCACGTCTAAACTAAAAGTAATTACAATTAAATAAAATTTCAAACTCAGTTAGCTGTGGCTACCATATCAGTCAACACAGATTACAGAACATTTGTACCATCACAGAAAGTGCCTATGGGCAGCAATGGTCTAGAGCATTTAAAATGAACTTCAATTTACCATCCACAGAATGCAATGCTTCTCTAATTCTGGGGCACCCAAAGGTGAAATTCTGATTATTGCTGGATCTCAAGAGCCTGTAGCCTCCAGGTATCTATTGTATGATTGGATTCCACAGTGGGAAACATCAAGAGAATTGGGGTAAAGAGGAAACCATGGTGACTGTTACCTAACTTGGCCACATAGGCCAGGTCTAGGTCCATGGAAAATAAATGTGGCTACAGGTAGCCGCTGAAGCTACTGTTTTCACCAGGCACTTTGTAAAACAGATATAAGTAAAGCTCTTTGTTTCATTACAGAGATGAGACCGATGCACCAAGATCAAAGGGATCTGATGAAATCAGCTGTCAAAGCTCTGCAGACTGAGATTCACTGAGACTCCTGGGGGTTACCCCATCCTCCAGGAAGGCCCCCAAAGTCGCAACAGAGATGAGACACGTCCCGCCGATGGCTCTGCCTGAGGAGAACGCGGCACGACCGTGAACCATGTGTGATATCCTCAGAGATAATCAGACAGTAAAGAATCTGCAATGCAGGAGATCCAGGTTCAATCTCTGGGTCAGGAAGATCCCCTGGAGAAGGGAATTGGCAACCCACTCCAGTATTCTTGCCTGGAGAATCCCATGGACAGAGGAGCCTGGCAGGCTACATAGGGTTGCAAAGAGTTGGACACAACTGAGCAACTAACACACACCAAGATAAGCCAGAGCAGTCAAGAAGAGGACTGAGGGGCTGCCTCCCACCCAGGAGGGCCTAAGGCACTGGTGCCATTTCAGTATGAGTGCTGATACCAGCCAGAGAAGGCAATGGCACCCCACTCCAGTACTCTTGCCTGGAAAATCCCATGGGCGGAGGAGCCTGGTAGGCTGCAGTCCATGGGGTCACTGAGTCGGACACGACTAAAGCGACTTAGCAGCAGCAGCAGCAGCAGCTGATACCAGCTCGTGTGCACACTCCCACAGGGTAGTGGGGCGGGGGACTGCCCGTGTGCTGAACATTCACTGCATTCTATCCTATCTTAATATCATCTTCAAACTGATCTCAAGGAAATAGCTTAAAAACTCTGCTAATATGACACAGGGCCATTTATCTGCACTGAACTGAAAGTTAAAGGAGGCAAGTTGAGAAAGGATCCTCACATCTCTGTGCACCTCCCCCCCTCACCACCCACCATCTCAGTACCTCCCACCAGGATGAGTGGAAAGCAGAGAACTCACTTGCTCAATGGAGTCTAGTTTTGTAATGCGTTATTGCTCTGAGGAATAGCTTTAATAGTAATTATGGAAAACAGCCCAAAGGAATGAATCTTTGGGCTTCCCTGATGGTACAGTGGATAAGAATCCACCTGCCAAGGCAAGGGACACGGGTTCAATCCCTGGTCCAGGAAGAGTCCACATGCCATGGGTCGACTCAAGCCTGTGTGCCTCAACTACTGAGCCTGTCTAGGGTCTGGGAGCCACAAGTACTGAGCCTGTGTGCCACAAGTACTGAAGCCTGAGAGCACAGAACCTGTGCTCCACATAAGAAAAGCTACCGCAATGAGAAGCCTGCTCGTGGCAACTAGAGAAAAGCCCTCCTGCAGCAACAAAGACCCAGTACAACCAACAAACATACGTTAAAAAAAGAAAGAAAGAAATCCTTACTGCTGGAAACTCAGGCCTTTGTGACCTATAACTGAGAGACCCCACTTGGTCCAAGTATAAAGCTAGCCACTGTGGGACAGGCAGGCAGACCACCCCATGCTGTGGTCTGTGCCGTGGTCTCCTTCCTTCCCATCCCATATCCTCACAGAACTTTCCTCTATCAACATTTCCCATCCTTCTAAACCTCTCTGAGTCTTCCTATTACATCTAAACATGCTCAAGTCTCTTCCATCACAATGAGAAAAAAAATCTTCCCCCAGACCTCATGTCACCCACTCTCCCCTCTGCTCTGCCTCCTCTCTCTTCCAGCCGACCTTCTAGAATACACTGTTTAAACAGTCTGTCTCTACCCTGATCCTCCCTAAAGCCAGTGATGTCTGGCTTCTGCCTCTTCCCAGCCACTGAAAAATCTAGGTCATGGTTAAAGCCACAGTGTCTAGCACAGAGCCTGGCCCCACACAGGCTCGGTCAACACTGAATGCATGGGGAATTTCTGTGCTCTTAGATCAGACAGTGCTTACTTCCCTACATTCCCAGCAGCACCTCCCTCCTGAAACAGTGCACATCCCTGTTTGTTTTTTTTAATCCACTTCTCAAGCTGCTCCTAATCTTCCTCCTCCAGCTTTCCTTGATTCCTGTGACCCTCATATCCATACATGATTATGTGAGAGTTCGACTATAAAGAAAGCTGAGCACAGAAGAATTAATGCTTTTGAACTGTGGTGTTGGAGAAGACTATTGAGAGTCCCTTGGACTGCAAGGAGATCCAACCAGTCCATCCTAAAGGAGATCAGCCCTGGGTGTTCATTGGAAGGACTGATGTTGAAGCTGAAACTCCAGTACTTTGGCCACCTGATGAGAAGAGCTAACTCATTTGAAAAGACCCTGATGCTGGAAAAGATTGAAGGCAGGAGGAGAAGGGGATGACAGAGGATAAGATGGCTGGATGGCATCACCAACTCAATGGACATGAGTTTGGATAAACTCCGGGACTTGGTGATGGACAGGGAGGCCTGGCATGCTGTGGTTCATGGGGTCACAGAGAGTTGGACACGACTGAGCGACTGAACTGACCTGTGATCCTCAGGGTTCTGTCCCTGGCTGTCTTCGCCTTACACATTTTCCTACCCATCTCATCTACTCCCAAAGGTCAGCTCCCAATTCCATGCTGATAACTCCCAAAGCTGTTACCAGCAGCTTCTCTCACCTCTGAACTTACGGTCAATGTCTCAACAAATGACTTAGATGTCTCAAAGGCACACAATCTCATCACCATCCTGCCCCTTGATCACTCACAAAAAAAATCTGATCACTGTGTGCTTTCTAGTGAATAGCACCACCACCCACCTGGTCCCCATGTAAGAAGCCAGGGTTTTTTCCTTGATTTCTCATCTCTGACCAATCACTCTCTCTCTTAAGCATCACCTGATAGACCTACATCTTCTCTTCATTGCCATCTGACATAGTGATATGGCTTCCAGATTGTTTTCCCTGCCTCCAGTCTTGCCCACCCACCCATCCATCCCCATTCATCTCCACTTCAGTTTCAGTGGCCCTTCTCAACGGGTAATTCTGAAAGTGGGGTCCTCAGATCAGCTGCAACACCTGAGAACTTGTTAAAATGCAAATTTTCAGGCTCCTCCCCAGACCTACTTAATCAGAAACTCTGGGGATGGGGCCCAGTAACATGTTTTAACAAGCCCTTCAGGTCATTGTGGGTAGCTCAGCTGGTAAAGAATCATCCTACAATGCAGGAGACCCCGGTTTGATTCCTCGGTCTGGAAGATCCCCTGGCGAAGGGATAGGCTACCCACTGCAGTATTCTTGGCTTTCCTGGTAGCTCAGCTGGTAAAGAGTCCGCCTGTAATGCGGGAGACATGGGTTCAATCCCTGGGTTGGGAAGATCCCTGGAGGAGGGCATGGCAACCCACTCCAGTATTCTTGCCTGGAGAATCCCAAGGACAGTGGAGCCTGGAGGGCTACAGTCCATAGGGTCACAAAGAGTCAGACATGACTGAGAGACTAAGCACAGAACAAAACCAGGTAACTGTGATGCAGTGTGAGAACCACTGCTTTAAAATATCAATCTGCTCACATCACTCTGATTGAAAGCCTTCAGTGGCTTGTCACTGTCCCTACAACAAAGATCAAGTTCTTCAATATCATTTATTGTAGAAACCATCATCCCCAATATGAGAAATGATGGTTGAATAGGAACTAAACAGACAAAAAATGTCTAGGGGTGAGACTATGAGGAAGGTATTACTGGCGAAAGCAATAGCATTTGGAAAATGAAGAAAGAGAATTATGGCACGCTGAGGAAATTGGTTCACACCTAGAATGATCAAGAAATGAGACCAAGAAGATAAACTATCTAAACACGTAATGGAAAATAATACTTTCTTCCTTTCTCAGGTGTCAAAATAATACCTGTTCTTCATCCATTCATCCTGTCCCCCTTCACCAACCAAAAAGCTGGCCACAACAGATTTACTATACAGAACTCCTTAGCCACTATTTCCTGCTTAAAACTCCTAAGTGGTAAGAACTTATTCTCTCAATATTTGGTCCTATAAATTAAACACACACCTCAAATTGGCCTTCTGGGTTCTCACCAATTACTCATTTCCCATCACAGTCCCGTATCTTCTTTAACTCTACTACCCCAGGTCCCTCACCTTCTGCTAAAATTGCTTCAAATCCCACCTCCTCTCAGGAAATATCACTATAATCAGGCAAACTCTTATCACTCCATAGATCCTCAGTATTTAAAGGAGGTGTGTATGTGTGTCTGTATAAATATCACTTGCTGCACCATCAAACTCAAGACTATTTATAAGACACTTGTATCTACCTATTCAACAGTTCGACTTCCTCAAGGGCAAAACTGTCTCTCTTCTCAGTTGCCTTGTTTTCAAAATAAGCAGGAAGAATAAAATGACAACTAAGATCAATTCCAACTCTAAAATTTCATTACCTATAATCACATTTAGTGCTCTGCATATTTTAAACAGTCCATAAATGGTGCTGATTAAGGCTCCAGAAATCACACTTCTAAAAAGTCACAGAGATATTTGGCAAAACTAATACAATTATGTAAAGTTTAAAAATAAAATAAAATTTAAAAAAAATAAAAACAAAAGCATCAAAAAAATAAAAAATAAAAAGTCACAGAGAACTTGCCTTCCCAATTATTTCCCTCTTTGAAAAAATCAAGGTAAAGGCAGCTTTTCTTTGATTTCCACCCTTTCAGAGGTTTACATTTCAACCATCTTGTAGGCTAGTAAGATTTAGCCATAATTCATATTTAAGTAAACAAGAACTTAATAACCTTTCCATAATAGCGTTCTTATCACTCCCATAAAAGTAGTCTCCCATCTCTGGCGGGGAAAGACTAAAGAAACACTTCAAAGGGAAAGAATGAAAACTTGTCAGCATCTTCTACAAGCAGATTCTCCCCTAAGGACTCACAGCTTGAAAAAGAAAGTATTTTCCACATGGCTCTATCTGTAACAAATTATTCTTTTTGTTTGTTTTTTAACCACAAGTTTAGTCACTGCTGTGAACTACAGATATGTATCAAGGAGGACTTCTGAAACTGATGTCACAAGAATTGAATCCTATGAAGACAGTTTCAACTTGACCTTCCAAGAAAACACTGTTCTTACTCTAAGGCAAACGGAAGAATTCCTGAGCCCAAACAGTCAGTGATGCCATTTCCCTTGTCCTTATCAGCAGTGTGCTTGTTAAGAGGCAGAAGGACATGTCAGTTTTCACAGCCAGACTAACAAGCAGAAGATTTTGGTTCTTTGCAAGCATAAAGTCACAGCATGCACATTTATTAAATTTTTCTCTTTTCCATGTCTTTCAACAAGCAAGCAACTTCATAGCTGAGTTTGGTACTAAATGCCATAGTAATGGCCCAATAAAGCCATCACAGGGCCTCCCTGGTGGCTCGTTGGTAAGGAATCCACCTGCTAATGAAGGAGACGTGGGTTCAATCCCTGGGTTGGGAAGATCCCCTGAAGAAGGAAATGGCAACCCATTCCAGTATTCTTGCCTGGGAAATCCCAAAGACAGGGGAGCCTGGCAGGCTACAGTCCATGCGGTTGTAAAAAGAGCAGGACACAACTTAGCAACTTAACAATAACAAAGTCCTAACTCTTTCATGTGGGAAAGCAGGTTGACCCAAAGTTCTTATAAGCTCAGTCCTCACTTTGTGGCACTTCCTTAGATATTCTCAGTAGAGGATCCACTTGGCAGTACTGCATTGCAACTTCATTATCTGCTTGCTACTAGTGGTTAAGATGCCAACTCTTTTGTTCAATTCTACAAAGTATATGATCAAAATTTATTTATGGTAAAACCAATCTACCCAGTTCAGTTCAGAGTCGGACACGACTGAGCGACTGAACTGATCTTGCAGACTGTTCTTTAGCATTAAAGGAGTAACTATATAATTCACTTTTGCAATACCTGGCACATAATAAGGACTTGTTCCTTTTTTCAGTGTCTTCAGGGTCAAAGATCAGAGAAGGCAATGGCACCCCACTCCAGTACTCTTGCCTGGAAAATCCCATGGACGGAGGAGCCTGGTAGGCTGGCACAGAGTCGGACACGACTGAAGTGATTTAGCAGCTTAGCAGCAGCAGCAGGGTCAAACATATCAGGGCACTGACTTCTAAGAAGGTTACCCTACTGATCCTAGCTGGGGAAAGAATACAACTTGTAATCTGCAAAATACAGGAAACTGACACGACTCAAGTGATTTAGCAGCAGCGGCATTCCCAATCTACAGATGAAGGTTCCCACAGAGAGACTATTGTGTACAAAAGTCACTTTCACACCTAGAACAAAACACCTTTTAGTAAAAATGCATGTTTTAAAACCTGTTTTCTTATTTAATTTCAATACCCATTATGTAAAATAAGATAAAATTTGGGTTAGACTGAAAAACAAAGCACACCCCAAAAGATTTTTCTTAAGGAAAATAAATCTTGAACCTAACATAACTTGCATTCAGTTCCTGATGTAAGAGTTCAGGATTTTTTTTTTTTTTTTGGAGTAGTTTGTTAGATTTTTCAATCCTCAAATTAGCGATTTTTAAATAGACACACAACACTCCTAGTTTCTTTCTAATTCTATTCCATTTTTGTCAATTTCCACATGTTACATGGTCATTTATTTTTCTACACCAAGGAACTTTTTCCTTCTAAATGCCAAATCTCCTAAAAAGATACGGATATTAGCCCTAGAACACTTCAATTAGATATGGCACCTCACACAAAGAATTAAACTGAATTCAATCTATTTGATAGACCAGTCAAGAATTTGTTTTTAATTTTACTTTCTTTTCAATAACTGAATAAATTATAAACTGGTTACACTTTCAATCCCAAATCAGTTACTCAGTCGTGTTCAACTCTGCAACACCGTAGACTGCAGCACACCAGACTTTTCTGTGTATCACCAAACCCCAGAGCTTGCGCAAATTCATGTCCATTGAGTCGGTGATGCCATCCAACCATCTCATCCTCTGTCGTCCCCTCCTCCTCCCACCTTCAATCTTTCCCAGTATCAGGGTCTTTTCAAACGAGTCAGTTCTCCGCATCAGGCGGCCAAATTATTGGAGTTTCAGCTTCAGCATCAGTCCTTCCAATGAATATTCAGGACTGATTTCTTTTAGGATGGACTGGTTGGAGCTCCTGCAGTCCAAGGGACTCTCAAGAGTCTTCTCCAACACCACAGTTCAAAAGCATCAATTCTTTGGCGCTCAGCTTTCTTTATAGTCCAACTCTCAGATCCACATTTGCATGCAGATCTGTAACATGACTACTAGAAAAACCACAGCTTTGACTAGACAGCCCTTTGTTGGCAAAGTAACGTCTCTGCTTTTTAATATGTTGTCTAGGTTGGTCATAGCTTTTCTTCCAAGAAGCAAGCATCTTTTAATTTCATGGCTGCAGTTACCATCTGCAGTGATATTGGAGCCCAAGAAAATAAAGTCTCTCACTGTTTCCATCGTTTCCCCACCTATTTGTCATGAAGTGATGGGACTGGATGCCATGATCTTAGTTTTCTGCATGTTGAGCTTTAAGCCAACTTTTTCACTCTCCTCTTTCACTTTCAACAAGAGGCTCTTTAGTTTGCTTTCTGCCATAAGGGTAGTGTCATCTGCATATCTGAGGTTATTGATATTTCTCCCAGCAATCTTGATTCCAAGCTTGTGCTTCATCCAGCCCGGCATTTGTCATGATGTACTCTGCATGTAACTTAAATAAGCAGGGTGGCAATATACAGCCTTGACATACTCCTTTTCCTATTTGGAACCAGTCTGTTGTTCCATGTCCAATTCTAACTGTTGCTTCTTGACCTGCATACAGATTTCTCAGGAGGCAGGTCAGGTGGTCTGGTATTCCCATCGCTTGAAGAATTTTCCAGTCTGTTGGGATCCACAGTCAAAAGCTTTGGCATAGTCAATAAAGCAGAAATAGATGTTTTTCCGGAGCTCTCTTGCTTTTTTGATGATCCAGCGGATGTTGGCAATTTGATCTCTGGTTCCTCTGCCTTTTCTAAATCCCAAATAAACCTTCTTTATTACTGATTTCCCAATCTCAAGTACTAGAAACTCATATGTAGGAAACTGATGATTATGACATTCCTATAAAGTAAATAAAATTTCAGTTTATGAAGGAGTATCAAATAATAGCAGATTCTCCATATAGCCCTATAAATTTATACATGCAAAATAACATTAGCACCCTGAGACCACGACTGCAAACACTGAGCCTTTTACTTGGACAATATGCTGCTAAAGCAGGGAGCCCCCCTGTCCATCCTGTGCCCAGAAGCAAAGATGGTGCTTCCTGTCACTAAAATGGAAGCCACAGTCCAGCAGCACCCAGGACAAATAAGACATGCATATCAACTTTCACTAACCTACACAGTATGCGTCTCTCTCCAAAAAAATCTAAGGATCTGACAACACTGTGCTGCGTTTCTGTCTAAAGCCTACTTTCTCTCCCTTCCTCCAAAGACTTGATCTCTCCCCTACCCTCTCCTCCAAGCCTGCATCACCCACTTAAGTAACTGTATGGCTCCTGCACCCCTGAGTTTGTCCCTTCTGCTTCTAGATAACAAGAGGAAGCTGGCCAACTACTTCTGATTTCTCAATGACTGTGTCCAGAAGGAAGATGAGTCAACATCATGACACCATTTTCTATTTATTCTATTGAAACCTAATGCTGAACAGGCGGTCTCACTCTCCCTAATGTCTGTGTGGTCTCATTTGAACACATTTCCCATTTTCTAGCCAAACTTCCCTTTTAATGTGTCAAATGCTAGCATTTGGGCATCCTGCCTTCTCATTTTGGCACTAAGAAGAGAGAAGACAAACCTCAAGGGCAAATTTCACTGAAAACACCTTCCAACATGTCCATGTAATTCTCTTTCATTTGTCATGGCCAAATTGGAGGAGGACATCTCTCTTGTTTCAAGTATACATTTCATAAAGACTCTGGATTTTTCCTCCCCCACATATTTTAGTGTCTTTTAGAACACATGAGAGGTTCAGAACTGAGTAAATGGTCTCAAATTGCCCTCTTTCAATAGACACACCCAAGAAACAGCCAAAAGATAATGATATTTAAGGACCACCATATGATTCTCATAGATGTGATGAAGAATGGAAAAGGGGACTACTGGATCACTTTTTGTTTCAATTGCTTGAATCTGGGATTTTTACTAATGGACCCTAATGTCTTAGCTGTTCTTATTGCCACTAGAACTACAAAGAATTTCAGCCAAACCAACAGACTATAAAAAGGCATAATAAAGATTTATCTGTTTTCAAAAAAGCAGCATTAAATCAATCCAGTGACCTGCTGCAAATTAGGGAAGGTTTCATGAAGTTCGTGTTATTTCTGCTGGGCCAGAGCATCTTTTTCACCACAAAGAGGGCTCACTCACTGTCATCATTCCACTGCTTGGCAGCTAGAGTCTGTTTCCTCTTGCCAGGGTACCCTCATCCTCTTTCATTTGATCTTTACAAAGACCTGTGCAAACAGGCATGGCAGGTAGGAAAATGGATCCCTAGATGTTTACAATTGGATCCTATCTGAGATACACAGTGGCATATCTAATGCCTAGTCCCGCAATATCCAAACACTAGATTCTTGGAATCTAGTCTAGATTCTTGGAATGTATAAATGTGGCCACGGGGGATGACCTGGCCACCAGGATGCTTACTTCCTCTTCATACTGTCAACTTGTCACTGGGAAATGGGTTTCTATGGCACTATTTCCTAGGCTCTTTGCATCTCATATTTCTCAGCACCAGAGACAACAAGGGGAAGTAATATACATCACTTCTGCGCTAAACTGGCAAAGAAGTAGAGTCCCTTCACCCTCTCGTTCCCTTTGGCTAGCTAAACTCAAGAGTCCAAAGCTGAAGGGACAGTAAGGCAGAAAAAGAAAGAAGTCTGGCCGCCCACTCACCTAACAAGAGTATCTATACTAAACTGTAACTTGAACAGATGAACAATAAGCCAGTGAAATTCCGAGACAGGGTACAGCAGGTGGAGTTCAGTTCCTAACTTTTACACTAGGTTTGTAACGGGGTCAGGAAGCAGGGAAAGATCAGAATTTATCAAGTATGGGACTGCAGTACTGCACGGCACTTTCTGCTTGAGAAATCTTCACTGAAAAAGATGAGAGGGGAAAAAAAAACCCAAACAGGTCTTCTGGTGGTAGGGACACTTTTCGTACACACTGGAATACTGCAAGAGTGGAGGGAAGGGAATGTGGAGGGAGCAATCTTGGGACTCCAGTGGGTGGAAGACGTACGTGGTGGTTGCGGCCTCGTCAAGTCTCGGCACCCGGGCTTATTTCTAGACAGGAAATAGTCACGCTCCCTCTAACTCCAATCAAGTAGCACAATAAAATCCTAGAGTATCACAGGGACTTGCTGAGGTCAGCAATTTGTTGTTAACAATTTGTTGTTTAATTTGTTTGTTAAATTATCTTTCATTTCTCTCAGTCCCAACAAGCTATACCTCTCGATCCCACAATGAACAAAATTAAAATGCTGGAAAATCTATATTCAAGAGAGATAGTCTAAAACAGCCCACTTATCCCACACATCTCTTTTTAATCACCTTTACACAATGCACCATCACTAGTTATGGCTTTTTTATTTTTTTTAAGTATGGTTGATTTGGAGCGTCCCTGGTGGATCAGTGGTTAAGAATCCACCTGCCAAGCAGGAGATGTGGGTTCAATCCCTGGGTCATGGCAACTCACTCTGGTATTCTTGCCTAGGAAATCCCATGGACAGAGGAGCCTGGCAGGCAACAGTCCACGAGGCCGCAAGAGTCAGATACGACTTAGCGACTAAACAACAACATGGCTGATTTACAGTGTTGTGTTAGTTCCCAGAAAAGTGATTAGTTTAGCAAAGTGATTCGATTATATGTATATATATGTTCTTTTTCATATTCTTTTCCACTAAGGTTTATTACAGGATATTGAATAGAGTTCCCTATGCTATACAGTAGGACCTTGTTGTTTATGTTATACACAATAGTTTGTTAATCCCAAACTCCTAATTTATTCTTCCCTCAACCCTTTCCCCTTCAGTAACCATAAGTCTGCTTTCTGTGTCTGTGAATCTGTTTCATAAATTGATTACAATCATGTGATATTTGTCTTTTTCTGAGTAAATAAATCAAAGCCATACAATTCCAGTGCCTCCAGAGACATGCAATGTAAGAACACCTTCTAGGCAGCATCTGTGATCTATCTTGGAGACTGACAAATGCTCCAAACCTCCTTGGCCACAACCGCACAGCCTAGATAGTAAGTGCCAGAGCCCACTCAGCACTCCCGAGCATGTGCCTGTGAACTCTGATGGGAAAAACAAGCATGTGAGTGTGCTGCTCGGAGGGACCGGCCCAGGGATTAGTATCACATTCATGCTAATCCTGCAGCTGGCCTAGCCAAAGAATTCCTACCCAAATCCAGGCCCCAGAGCTCTGAATAGTCAGCTTATGCTTTCCCAAAGTGGCATGAATAATTAAAGGAGCTAAGCCTACCTGCCTAACTACAGCCAGTAACAAACCCATCGGCCACCTAAAGCCAACTGCCAGCCTACTAGGGAAAGCAGGACTCAGGCTGATTCATAAACCCACTGCTGTGTTCTGCAGGAGCCCCTCAGCTATACAGGAAGACCCCATCATCACGAAGGTACCAGCTCATCACTGCACACAAACTAGAATCAAAGACCAGCAGGGATCCAGATCACATCGAAGCTGAGGAAGCACTTGGTTTTCTGCATATTGCATAAGATGCATGAGATCAAATGTCTAATTCTTATACCTAGTTTGATTCAAAGAGATTAAACTCTCAAAATCAGATTCAGCTGCAACTAGAAATACGAACCCCAAACATGCAGTTTTCAAAGTGCTGCCAGATCATACACAACCCTAACACCTCCATCCACCTACAGCCCCTGGCATCTGTACATTCTAAAAGGGCTGATCTAACATGGAAACTCACTGAGCGTTACTTTCCTGCTATACAACCTGGTCTGCATAAAATTTACATACCTAACCCCATCCCTCCCCTGCTGCTCTAGGTCAGAGCAGAATTTTGTTAATGGCTACTAAGCTAATTACTAGACAACTTCCAACAGTTGGAAGATTCCTTCTAAAAAATTCAGTGGAATAATTATAGTTAAGTTTCTTACTGCTCAGTTTTGCCATCACCAGCCAACTTTCCCCTCATAAACGTCCTTCTGTTTCTACTCAAAATGGGCTTTCTCCTTACATGACATTAATAGTACCAGTTTCCTCTAGTAATAATTCATTGTTTGGCCTTGCATTTGAGATTTTTCAAAGCTGGGGAAAGCAGGGCAGGACACAAATTTTCTCCAGACTACATCAGACTAATTTTCTCCCACTGCCATCTACAGAGCTTTCTTTAGAAGGGTGGGGCCAACAGTGGGGAGGGACCAGAATACAGTAGTGAGGAAGGAAAATGCTCACCCTGCTTTATTCACCATGCTCAGAACACAGGCTCCATCAGGCAGACACAGGCGGCGACGTGGTGACACATTTTCCTCAAGGACTCCTAGGCATCCTGAACAACCCCACTTACTTTTTCCAACTTTTCCTATCATCTCACAATGAAACATCATACTCAGAAGCAATTTAACTTTATGATCAGATCAACCTTGATACCCTTGTTGTTGCTATTTAGTGGCTAAGTCGTGTCCGACTGTTTTGCTACCCCATGGACTGGAGCCCACGAGGCTCCTCTGTCCATGGGATTCTCCAGGAAAGAAGACTGGTTGACATTTCCTTCTCCAAGGGATCTTCCCCACCCAGGGATCGAACCTGCATCTTCTGCTTGGCAGGCGAATTCTTTACTAGTGAGCCACCTGGGAAACCTAACACCGATACCCTTACCACACTTCGTTAAGAGTCAACACCGACGCGAGACAAGACTTCCCATTGACGGTCAACCCTGCGGCCTGGTGGCAGGAAGGGAAGAGGTTGGGTCTATTTTCTCTCCTCCGGGATAAACACATCAATTTCCTTCACCTTTAGGTCTTTTGTCTATGGACATATGTAACCTACATGATTTCTCCCCATAAAATGAGTTCTCACCAACAAGGGCAAGCCACTAATTTAAAACAATCTACATCCTCCCGTGGCTGGATTACAATAGTTGAAAAGGGCCTAAGGCAATGGATTACACAATGGATGATGAAGGAGCTAATAAAATTATTCACATAATTCTTTTTCTGATTCTCTGCTTAGTAGCACACAAGGTTCCTTCCCTTGGTTCGTCCTGAGCCTCCTGTTCTTAAATGCAGAGATTTAAGAATGAGCTCTTAGGAGGAAACATGAACCACTTACTGAGCACCCATTACATCTGATCCGTTCTGGGCTGCTACTATACCTAAGGCCTCATTCAATGCTAACAGTTCTATGAGGTAAGATCTGCCAGCGCACAGCAGAGGCAGAACCCAAACCCAAGTCTGCCTGACTCCAAAGACAATGCCTTGTCTCCTGGGCAGCCTCAAAGCTTCTTTCAAAGCCAGCCCTCAGGAGAAGCATACTGAAGCTTCTATATTCTCTCACACTGCCGGACTCAGGAAATACCATAGAATGTTCTCCAGTTTCATCTCATCTTTAAATTTGTGACAGTCGCAGGAAAGCCTACACTGCATAAACCTGAGAAAGAACAGCCAAAGACCTGAATTTATTTATGACAACAAAACACCTCCTGGCGACGGCCTGGAAGTTTCCTCTCAGAAGAGATCTGCCTTTCTCCAGGCTAAAGGTCATACAAGGTACAAATTTAGAGCTTTGGACAGCCATCTGCTGATGCATCTGGAAAACAAAGGGAGGAGACGGGAAAAGAACAGAAGGCAGCCAAGTCCCTTCAGATGTCCTACTGGCTCTGTGCGTGTGTGTGTGTTTCCTGGTGAATCTTTTGAACAATACTGTGAATTAAGATAGATGTGTCAAACCTTAAGAAAACTGGCATGATTCTCATGATGCTTCTGCTCCACTTTGAATTACTGCAAAATCAGAAGATGAATCACGATGTCAAGCTTTCACATGCTCATTCAACAGAGGCAATACCAGAATGAAAGTAAAGTGGCCATAAAAACTGAATCATTGCAGACTCTCTAAAGAATGCAACCACTGATCCCTATTTATGAGAAGAAAACACATATTCAGCATATGAGGTCCCCACTTCCTTTTACATAGGTATTAGCCAAATACAGATAACAAGTGACAGCACAAAGCCCATTTCATAAAACTTCACACACATAGAGACGGGGAGGGGGAAACGTCTCAAAAATATTCAAAACACTTCTCAGATTTAATCTTTAAAACAGGCACAGGCACATGGCATATTAATACCTCTTACTTTGTCCTGTACTTCAAGTTTTACAAACTGGTTACAAATCATCATAATACAAAGTATGCTACTCAACCTAAAAAGAATATATCTGATGTTTAAATGACTAATTCAAAATCACAGTAGTTTCAAAAACATGTTACTCATCTACTGTAGAAGCTAGAAGAGAGAATGTTTCATTTCCACCAAAAAAAAAAAAAAAAGAAAATGAATCTTTCTCCCTTTGCTGAAAAGCAGAGCCTCTTGGATTAACTGAGCACAGGCAGCAAGCTGGTAGACAAGATACTTTTTAAACTTTAGGTTACTGAAAAACTGATAAGTAATCCTAGATTAACTCAATTTCTCTTAACTCTAATTTTCAGTCTTCACATCATTATCTCAACTTTATAATCAACCTATGAGGGTGTGGATTAATTTCCTCCATTTTTGGATGAAACAAGACAAAACTAACTTTCAAGGAAGATGATTTAAACCAGCAGTTCCTAAAAGTGATCTCTTTTCCTTGCTGTGATAAAGAAAATAATAATTGACCTTAAAAAAAAATCATTATTTTCCAAATCTGCAGAAACCAAAAAAAAGATCAGCTTTCAGCCCTCAAAATCACTTTGCCTTTGTAAAGCAAAACACAAAACCCAATCATTCAAAACAGATGCAAGGCAAGGTCCATTTTTAACCATCAATGAGCAAAATAAGAGCCAGAGTTTTATAATGTGAGGATTTGCTGAAATAAATCCTGAATCAAACTTTTAAAGAAAGATGACGGATTAATGGAGCTGAAAGCAGGTATATGAACATTAACTTGCCCCACAATGTTCGCATCAACTGGGCCCCTACGCCTGGGCTCATCTATGCTATCATGGGGCCATAGGAAATAATAGTCCACTTTCATCTCAACTAAATGACGTGAGTAAAACACATGCAGCACGAAGCTGGTTTAGCCAAAACAGAACATTAATAAATGGAAGTAAAGGGGTGAGCCCACATTTAAATTCATGCTGGTGAAGGGGTGCCTTTTGCCAAGGAACAGACCAAGAATCACATAGCCCCAAGTTCCAAAGAGGGCTAATATGAGAACATTTCCTACACTCAGGCAGATGACAATCTCTCCACCTCCACATGGAAAATGAACACCCCTGCACTTGCCAGTGAGACGATACTTAATCAGTGTTTGATAAAAACCAGTTGTATAAAAATCCTCAAGTTATCAGCTGTTCAGAGTGCATACCTGCTGCCACATACTGCTTTTTGAAGATTCAAGACAGACACACAGATGCGATACATGCACGGAACTGCTGAGCTGAATGAAAAAGATGGAGCTCGTTGAGTCTAGTCCCTTCATTTCAGAAGGTGGAAGAAGACTACAGAGAGGAAAACATAGACATTTCAACCCGAACATAACATTCATGGCCCTGGGGAGCAAACTCCAGTCCTGGATTCCTATCCTACAGTGTTAGTTCAGAGACAAATCTTAAAGAATCAATTTCCTAAATACTTTTGAGTTAGAAATGAAAAAGAATTTAACCAAAACTAAAGACAGGTTGAAAACAGATGCTGCAAAAAAAAAAAAAGCCTTAGAAGGGAAAGAAAGAAGAGAAGTGGCTCACCTAAGGGAACTAACAGTAAATACCAACCACATTGATTTGGCCATGGTTCTTCACTGCAGATCTGGAAAAGCTGGCAAATTCAAATACTACGCTTTTATCCTTTTCTTTGGGAGTAGGAAATGGCAACCCACTCCAGTATCCTCACCTGGAGAATCCCATGGACAGAGGATCCTGGCAGGCTACAGTCCATGGGGTCATAAGATTCGGACACAACTTAGCAACTAAACCACCACCACCATCCTTTTCTTTCCTTTAAGTTTCAATATTCTCTATCTCTGAAAGGGTGTAGAAAAGAAAAATTAATCACCAGAGGCAGGACGTTTTTACCAATTCATCCTCCAGTTTTCACAATCAGCCCCTTAACCAGATTCTAGAAAGGGAGCCAGAGTTTAAATGCAAAAGAAGGCAGGGGTGTTGGCCAGGAGGGGACAACTTCATGTGATCACAACTGGACAGACACTGCACACTGCCTGAGACTTTAAGCATTTTCATACGACAGGGTTAGGTAAGTTGACAGATCAGAAAAATAGCATCAGACATTAAGATGTGACATACTGTAATAACTAGGAACATTTTCTACCCCGCATCTTGACCTCCATCCAGAGTCACAATGATTAAAGATCAACAGCCATGTTACAAAATTACAAAATGCAATTTAGTTAAAACACAGGCTTTCTACAAAATTTTTTAAATATTTACTTATTTTTTATTTGGCTGTGTCAGGTCTCAGTTGCAGCATGTGGTATCTTTTTTTTTTTTTTTTTTTTTTAGTTGCACCATGTAAGATTTAGTTCCCTGACCAGGGATCTAACCTGGACCCTCTATATTGGGAACATGGAGTATCTTAGCCACTGGACCGCCAAGGAAGTTCCTCCATAAACTTTTGCTTCAAATTAGTAGACATTTCTCACATTTCCAACACACTGTATAGTAGTCCCCCTCCTAAAATAAAAGAATAAAAATGGTATCATTTCAGAAAACTTTTGAGAAGAGTCTCTAAAGACAGGATATCTGCTATTTATTCAATGTATCTGGAGGGAAAGGAAAGGCTCTTAAATTTGGAGATGAGGTTACGTAAAAGATGCAAGAAGAAATCAAATGGAAAACATACTACAGGTAAGAAAAACACCGCAGCAACATAAGCAGCAATAAGGCCTACTGATGTAGCATTTTAAGCTTTAAATTAAACTACACAGATTGCTACAGTTGCTCCTTTGTTTCCAAGATAAAGTTATGCATAAAGTAATTGTGAATTGTGATTTGCTTACTTTTCTGTCCCTCCCTCTCAATAAACCATAGGCTTCTATAACAGCAGGAAATATGTTTCTGATTTACTGTTCTTTTCCAGCAGAGAATACACAGTAGTAGTCACAGTAGTCACTTAAAACATTTTTTTTAATGTTATGAAAAATCTATTTAACTGTAGAATAATTACTTAAAACATTTTTGGAAGGAGAATTTTATCAAACAATTGCCAAACATTTGATAATATGCAAAGTTGGAAAGAATAGGGGGAAGGAAACAAAGAAATTTACACCGTTGGTAACGTAAATCAGTACCACTTTTTAAAACGTATTTATTTATTTTTATTTTTGGCTATGATGGGTCCTAGTTACAGCATGCAGGATTTTTCACTGAGGCACGGGCTTCTCTCTAGTTTTGCGGGCTTGCCCCGAACCAGGGATTGAACTCACATCCCTTGCACTGGAAGGCGGACTCTTAACCACGGGACTACCAGAGAGGTCCCAGCATACCACCATTTAAAGGGTGATTTGGCAATATGGCAACACACTTCACCATTTAAAAACAATTGGCAAAGTTGCCATTATACATACTGTTAAATGGAAAAGACAGAGGATAGCACAACACATTGAGTGTGAACCTATTTTGTTGTGTTTTAAAGGCAGTGTATACTTATTCTGCATAAAGAGCAGAGTGGGGGGCCGGGGGTAGGAGTCATTCATAGTGTAACCTAAATGTAATCCACGTATCTAATCCTAGGCCCCTGCCTGAATACATACCCAATTCTGGCAGGATTTACAAAAAGTTTCACACAGGCTACCTGGAATGGAAATACTGGGGAATGAAACTGCCATCACAAATGAGGAAAAGTCTTCTTTTTCATTATCTATGCTTTTGAAGTGTCTTCCCTTCCCATATTGAAGTTTTAAGCTCCTTTTTAAGAGAGATGTTATATTAGAAGAGAGAAAGAAAGGTAATTTTAGAAAGTAAAACAAATGATTTTAAATCATATCCCCGTCTCCCCCAAACCCCTCCCCGCCTCCCACTGCGCCGAGTCCCCCCATCCACATATTTTCAGAGTCAGTGGTTAGAGCACTGGCTTTCATTTTACGCTATTTGGGACCTAAACAGAATCATTTAACGCATTTCCAATCATGCCAACACTGGAGCGGGAGAAACAAACCGGGCTGACACAATCCTCCGCGACCAGGGGTAAGGAAAGGCCCACTGAGGGGTTCCATGATGTAAACAACAAGCCTGCCTTACCTAAGGCACCTGATCCTGCAGGGCGGAGGCCTGGAGGCCACGCATGAAGAGTGTGCCTGGGGAGAAGCAAGTGCTTGATTTTTTGTTTCTTCAGATGGGTCAGTTGTGCTTAAAATTTTAGGTATCTTAGAGATATTTCCCTAAATGTGAACAGGTAATGAACTTAACCATTAAAGTAGATTTCCTTATGGTAGTTCAGACTAACAATAGGAATAAGCCATAAACAGCTTTTCTAAAATGATCCAATAGTGAGCATACGTAAAATAGATCACTACTTTATACACCTCTTTGTGTTTTCTAAGAAAAATACACCTCAACTTCAGCTGCCCAGAAGAATCATCTTGGGAGCTTTTTAAAAATCCCCATACCTGAGTCCCACACTTCAGACCAATGAAATCAGAACCATGGTGTCTCAACTGATGATCAAATAACATATTTCACATTAAAGCTGAGTAGGTAATCATCCCATTACCTGATGAAGTGAGGGATAAATTTCCAAGAATTATACAAACGATTCTTGGGCACTTAGAGGGTCCAGGAACATGGCCTTTGTCTTTGGGGCTAAAAGCTAATGAAGAAAGGAATAAAACAAGCAATACAAGATACTAAGATGCTACAGCAACCACCATTGGGGTGTTACCTTTTTAGGTTTCTTCCCACTACCTGCTTGTCTGTGCTGCTAGTGATGCTTAGAAATGCCTTCTAAATACAGAAGCACCTTGACAGACTATAGCTCCCAATGCCAAAAGCTATTCTGGTGTTTCTGCACAGACAACTACAAAAATAAACAGTCTTTAACTCACAGCTCACGGACCACTTGTGGCCTCAAAGACTGAACTTCTCTTCCTCATCTCCCAACTCCATATACTAAGATGCCATGACATTTAATCATTTTACACGTCAGCAATGAGGCGGGTGAAAAAAAAACCTCATCATCCTTGAAATGATGCACCACTAACATAAACCTGCCACAACATGTAACCAAAGCCAACAGAAGTTACGCTCAACCTGTGAAGTCACACTCCCCCAATCAAAAACTGTTAAAAAGCCTTACAACTCTCTCCATGTGTTCTAGTCAAAGATTATACAGTTTGTTTCTTGGAACATTCATTTCAAGGAGAGGGGGTGGGGTCATTTAGAAACTGTCAAGAAATATTCATTGGAAACATACGGAAAACCACAAAAGGCACTACCCTGACTTATGTTAACCTAAGGAATGGTTCGTATCTCTTACCAATGTTCCAGACATGCCCTAACTAGAACCCCATTCAAGATGTCAAGGGAGGGGGGCACAATTTCACACACACACACACAAAAACCCTGGTGAAAATGTGACTCTTAAACTCTTAATTGATTTTAGCATAATAGGATATAATATTTTATTTCCATTATAAATAAACAGGATAATCAGTACAATCATAAGTAGGATCATTTTTACTTTTGGCTTCTGTTTGGAAATTAAACCAAGGAAGAATTCAAGAATTTGGGGGAAAATGTTGTATAATAAAGTAACATGTTCCATAACTATCATTTATGGGGATTTTACCAACATTTCTGATACATACACTGGAAATCCTTATTAAGTCTGACTCAGCATTACTCGACAGCACAGAACGAGATCAAACTGTAAAGCTCTTTGCAGTTACTTGATATCAAACAGCTCTATCTCCACCCCCGTTCACTGGAGTAGCATAGGGTGCTCTGACCTAGAAAGTCATCTCTCGCAGGTCTGTGTCCTTAGCTTTTTAATAAAGCTCTATATTATACTTTTTTGGATGAAGAAACACCAGAAAATTTAGTCAGAAAACTGTATTGCTTCTTTCAACGAACTCCTCACAGTACTTTGGAAAACTAACTTAAACATGCTGCTGCTGCTGCTGCTAAGTCGCTTCAGTCGTGTCTGACTCTGTGCGATCCCATAGACGGCAGCCCACCAGGCTCCCCAGTCCCTGGGATTCTCCAGGCAAGAACACTGGAGTGGGTTGCCATTTCCTTCTCCAATGCATGAAAGTGAAAAGTGAAAGTGAAGTCGCTCAGTCATGTCCGACTCTAGTGACCCCATGGACTGCAGCCTACCAGGCTCCTCTGTCCATGGGATTTTCCAGGCAAAAGTACTGGAGTGGGGTGCCATTGCCTTCTCCGAACTTAAACATACTAGGCTACATATATAAAATAAGCACACTGTGCTTAAAGATTTACTGAAGTTCTTTTCAGCTTCAAAATTTTCTCCTAAATCACAGCTAGGGGGGAAAAAAAAGAAAAAGGACGCCTGAGAGGTTAAAAGTGAACACACATCACAGACTTGGCACTACCACCAATGCAGTCTTTGATCAACGTTCCCTGAGACATGCATGTTATACCAGACAGGATGGAAAACAGAAAGAAATGGGGAGCTTCCTTACCTCTACAAATGTGGGCAAACAATTTACAAATGTAAGTTTTTAAACACATTTAGGAAGGCAGTTGAGTTGTACAGACCAAAAGGAAGCAAGAAACAGGGCCATCTGGGGTTGAAATGTGGCAGGAGGACTTATCTACAGAACTACCAAGCACCAGAAACTATACTCCGTGCTTTAGTTTCATCCCATTTAAACCACAGGGCAATATAGAGGCGGCTAGGACAGAGGAGCCTGGTAGGCTGCAGTCCATGGGGTCGCTAAGAGTCGGACACGACTGAGCGACTTCACTTTCACTTTTCACTTTCATGCATTGGAGAAGGAAATGGCAACCCACTCCAGTGTTTTTGCCTGGAGAATCCCAGGGACAAGGGAGCCTGGTGGGCTGCCATCTATGGGGTCGCACAGAGTTGGACACGACTGAAGTGACTTAGCAGCAGCAGCAGCGCAACTGCACAGTAAGACACTGTAATAGCTCTTCAGGTTAAACAGCATGATCTAGGAGGCATCTCAGAGCTGATAAAGAAAGCCCACTTCAAGGAGGGGGGAGTTAAACTTAATCCCATATGCTGCATTGGCCTTTGGTGTTACTCGAAACTGCATCTGTGTAGGGGCAGAGACCAAGAAAGTATCTTCAGCCAGGCACCTGACCCATTCTACCTACCAGAGAAAAGTGAGTGTTAGTCACTCAGTCATGTTTGACTCTTTGCAATCTCATGGGCTGTAACCCACCAGGCTCCTCTGTCCATGGGATTCTCCAGGCAAGAATACTGGAGTGGGTAGTCATTCCCTTCTCCAAGGGATCTTCCCAACCCTGGGATGGAACACAGGTCTCCTACATTGCCAATGGATTCTTTACTGTCTAAGCCATCAGGGAAGCCCACTTATCAGAGAATGTCCCTCTAAATAACTAAGGCACAAACCCTGAAATAACTATTTCATACATATGCAAACTCAGAGGGACAAACAAATGCTAAAACTTCAGCCCACAGTTCCCACAAAGCTTCCCATCATCACCCAAACCACACCATCCCCTAAAAAGAGGTGTCTATCACACTCCGGAATTGTCCCTCTTCTGGTTCCCAAAGCTCAGCTCTGCTGCTCCACAGGTCAGGCCAAGACTCAACACCTAGGACTCGAAGGTTCTAGCAAACGTAGGACCAAAATATGATTTGAACAGACACAAACCCTCTGAGAGCTACAAGGAGAGTACAGGGCCAATTATCTTCATTTTTTTTTTTTTTTTCCAGATAAGAAAGGCTCAGAATGCTTGACGGTTCTGACTCTGCCACTGAGCCAATACCATGGATTCCTATGGTCTTAGGACAGAGGTTGCATAACCACAAGAAAAAAGGCCTCTCTTCTAAATCATGTTATCATCAGTGTTACTTATCTCTACAAAATGTGGCTAAGTTTGATGCCTAGCTCATGAGTTTGAAAGAAAGAAGCTGATCAACACAAGAACAGAAAAGTCAGACTAATAAATCACTGATCAGGGAAAAAGGATTTTTATTACATTTCAGGTATTCTCAGCACCCAGGACTCAACACGGGTTCAAATGTTGTTCCTGTTGTTGAATTTATAAAACTAATGGGCAGAAATTACTTATCTATGTTCTCATCGATGTAGAGTCCTAAATCCGTATTTTGCTTTTCAAGTATGTAACCCAAAAAACCTACAGGAGCTGGTGCAGGAAGAAAAAAAGCAGTGGAGTTTCAAGTTTAGCAGCTTTCCAAGTTTCAATACATTCCAACAGTTCTGACAGATAACCCTGCATTCCACATACTGTCTGATTCCCTCTTGAGCATGTCCTTGTGATCTTTGATAAGTTAAGATGCCCTCAACCAATGAAAATCTGCCAACAGCAAGATGAGGGCTATACCTGACAGAGTGAAAAGATGGTAGCTCCAGCTAAAAAAAAAAAAAAAAAAAAAAAAGAACCCAAAGCCAGTATATTTGAAATGAGCAAAAAGCAACTATTGAATGCCAAGTACATTACAGATTAAGTAGAAAGGGTCAAATTCTCCTACCAGAATGCACTAATCAATTAATATTTATTAAACATAAATGTGAACACACACCCAGGAAGGGGGGCTCTACTTGTTTATACTACTACTCAATTCTTCCATAACCTTTGTGTGCCCTGAAGACACAGGAGAATGCTAAGTAAAAACCAGAGTGGCAGTTTTCCTTTGAGGCTAAAATGGAATTATTATCAGGGTTGGCATTTTTCAGATTCTCCCATTTCCAAACATTTTGTTTCTGATAGGCAGCTGAACTCAATTCCTCTACTATCATTATGGGCTTGCCTCCCCAGAAATCTAGTACCCTGAGAGATCAAGAGATCACCCCCTAAACAAAGAAGGGGTCCCAGGCTTCAGAGTAAGCAAAGTCAATGGGCAGACCCCTAAAGGTCACAACATAACCATATGCAAGAGAAGGGTGATGAGACCAGACCAAGGGCAGGACACAGGGCAATGGACTGGGCCCAGTTCTTCCCCCAGATCACACCAAGCCAGGTGCCTCAGATTCTCACTAAGGACCTTTTGACCAGAACACACCCTACCTCCAATCACCTAACACACACCCTTCTCGGGTAAGGAACCCCTAGCACAACGCCCTACTTCTTTGGGGTCCAGTTTGTAAGCCAAAGTTAACTCCATAAAAACAGGTTTCGCTCCCTATGACACCAAGGTAAAAGGGAGAGTGAATAAAGTGAGGAATCCTAGGTGATAAACAGTGCTGCACAGACCACTGGGATGGATTTATCTGACTTCTTCAATACCTTACACTGAGGCATCAAAGAGCAGGGTTTACTAAAGGTTTTGACTCTTTCCTGGAGGGCACTAGCTTACTCTTTCTGATGCTCTGCATCCTGGCTGACTCCTGCTCCTCCTACTCCTGGTCTCATCAGGTGCTTCAAAATATTTAGAACAACATGTTTTGATCCCTGACTTCACCATTACTAGCACTGTGATGATACTTAACTTTTCTATACTTCTGTTTCCTCATTTGTAAAATATAAATAATACGAGTGTTATTATAACAAATATAAATAAGTAAATATAAATAATAAGAGTGTTATAAGGAATCAATGAATAAATAAGTGGATCGTCACGAAGCATTTGACTTTCACAAGGCACTTCAGAACAGTGCCTGACACAGAGAACACTGTATTAAGTGTATAATAAAACTGAAAAATCGTTTTTCAAAAAATGGTTTCTTCCTCTTTCAGTTTTAGAATACCTGATAGATCAGGTTTTCATATCAGAGGTGTGTGTGTTAGTCACTCAGCTGTGTCCAACTCTTTGCAACCCCGTGGACTGTAGCCCACCAGGCTCCTCTGTCTATGGAATTCTCTAGGCAAGAATACTAGAGTGGGTAGCCATTCCCTTCTTCAGGGGATTTTCTCCACCCAGGGATCAAACCCAGGTATCCTGCATTATAGCCAGAATCTTTACTATCTGAGCCACCAGGTAAGCGCTCAAATCAGACAGGAGTCCCACAAAAGAGAAGTTAAAAATTGAGATAATGGGAGCAAAATTTATTTTCAGCACAATGGAAATGCTTTAAAATTAGATGGTGGTGACAGTGGCATTTCTGTTCATTTCCAAGGCAAACCATTCAATATCATGGTAATCTAAGCCTATGCCCTGACCAGCAACGCTGAAGAAGCTGAACGGTTCTATGAAGACCTACAAGACATTTTATAACTAACACCCAAAAAAGATGTCCTTTTCATTATGTGACTGGAATGCAAAAGCAGGAATCAAGAAACACATGGAGTAACAGGCAAACTTGGCCTTGGAGTACAGAATGAAGCAGGGTAAAGGCTAATAGAGTTTTGCCAAGAAAATGCACTGGTCATAGCAAACACCCCCTTCCAACAACACAAGACAAGACTCTCCATATGGACATCACCAGATGGTCAACACCAAAATCAGATTGATTATATTCTTTGCAGCCAAAGATGGAGAAGCTCTATACAGTCAGCAAAAACAAGACAGGGAGCTGACTGTGGCTCAGATCATGAACTCCTTATTGCCAAATTCAGACTTAAATTGAAGAAAGTGGGGAAAACCACTAGACCATTCAGGTATGACCTAAATCAAACCCCTTATGATTATACAGTGGAAGTAAGAAATAGATTTAAGGGACTAGATCAGAGAGAGAGAGTACCTGATGAACTATGGACAGAGGTTCATGACACTGTACAGGAGACAGGGATCAAGACCATCCCCAAGAAAAAGAAATGCAAAAAAGCAAAATGGCTGTCTGGGGAGGCCTTACAAATAGCTGTGAAAAGAAGAAAAGCAAAAATTAAAGGAGAAAAGGAAAGATATACCCACCTGAATGCAGAGTTCCAAAGAATAGCAAGAAGAGATAAGAAAGCCTTCTTCAGTGATCAATGCAAAGAAATAGAGAAAAACAATAGAATGGGAAAGACTAGAGATCTCTTCAAGAAAATCAGAGATACCAAGGGAATATGTCATGCAAAGATGGGCTCAATAAAGGACAGAAATGGTATGGACCTAACAGAAGCAGAAGATATCAAGAAGAGGTGGCAAGAATACACAGAAGAACTATACAAAAAAGATCTTCACAACCCAGTTAATCACGATGGGGTGATCACTCACCTAGAGCCAGACATCCTGCAATGTGAAGTCAAGTGGGCCTTAGAAAGCATCACTACGAACAAAGCTAGTGGAGGTGATGGAATTCCAGTTGAGCTATTTCAAATCCTAAAAGATGATGCTGTTAAAGTACTGCACTCAAAATGTCAGCAAATTTGGAAAACTCAGCAGTGGCCACAGGACTGGAAAAGGTCAGTTTTCATTCCAATCCCAAAGAAAGGCAATGCCAAAGAATGCTCAAACTACCACACAATTGCACTCATCTCACACGCTAAAAAAGTAATGCTCAAAATTCTCCAAGCCAGGCTTCAGCAATACATGAACTGTGAATTTCCAGATGTTCAAGCTGGTTTTAGAAAAGGCAGAAGAACCAGAGATCAAATTGCCAACATCCGCTGGATCATCGAAAAAGCAAGAGAGTTCCAGAAAAACATCTACTTCTGCTTTATTGACTATGCCAAAGCCTTTGACTGTGTGGATCACAATAAACTGTGGAAAATTCTGAAAGAGATGGGAATACCAGACCACCCAACCTGCTTCTTGAGAAACCTGTATGCAAGTCAGAAAGCAACAGTTAGAACTGGACATGGAACAACAGACTGGTTCCAAATAGGAAAAGGAATACATCAAGGCTGTATATTGTCACCCTGCTTATTTAACTTATATGCAGAGTACATCATGAGAAATGCTAGGCTGGAAGAAGCACAAGCTGGAATCAAGATGCCAGGAGAAATATCAATAACCGCAGATATGCAGATGACACCACCCTTATGGCAGAAAGTGAAGAACTAAAGAGCCTCTTGATGAAAGTGAAAGAGGAGAGTGAAAACGTTGGCTTAAAGCTCAACATTCAGAAAACGAAGATCATGGCATCCAGTCCCATCACTTCATAGGAAATAGATGGGGAAAAAGTGGAAACAGTATCAGACTTTATTTTGGGGGGCTCCAAAATCACTGCAGATGGTGACTGCAGCCATGAAATTATAAGATGCTTACTCCTTGGAAGGAATGTTATGACCAAACTAGATAGCATATTCAAAAGCAGAGACATTACTTTGCCAACAAAGGTCCGTCTAGTCAAGGCTATGGTTTTTCCAGTGGTCATGTATGGATGTCAAAGTTGGACTGTGAAGAAAGCTGAGCGCCAAAGAATTGATGCTGTTGAACTGTGGTGTTGGAGAAGACTCTTGAGAGTCCCTTGGACTGCAAGGAGATCCAACCAGTGCATCCTAAAGGAGATCAGTCCTGGGTGTTCACTGGAAGGACTGATGTTGAAGCTGAAACTCCCATACTTTGGGCACCTGATGTGAAGAGCTGACTCATTTGAAAAGACCCTGATCCTGGGAAAGATTGAGGGCAGGAGGAGAAGGGGACGACAGAGGATGAGATGTTTGGATGGCATCACCGACTTGATGGACGTGAGTTTGAGTGAACTCTGGGAGTTGGTGATGGACAGGGAGGCCTGGCGTGCTGCGGTTCATGGGGTCACAAAGAGTCAGACACAACTGAGCAACTGAACTGAACTGACAGTGGCATAATACGACAAGTCCACTAAAAATCATAACACATTTTAAAATCAAAACATATCACATGTAAACTAGGCCTCAGTCAAGCAGTCTTTTAAAGAAAAGCAATGGGACAACTAAATAATCAATGTAAGTTAACTATCTAGTCAAACTAATGGAAAATCAAAGTTCTGAATCCAGTTGGGATCTGAATGCAGGATGCAAACCCCTGTTCCTGGTACCTCTTCACAGGAAAGCACGAACATGTGTGACCTCCACCTTTATCCATGACTTAATAACTGGCAAAACATGGGAACAAGTGATGCCCTAGGAAGCTTTTGAATTCTGGGAAGAATGCTTCACACAAGCACAAAAATAACTTAAGCACCTGGTGACTAAGAACACATGCCTCAACATGAAAGTACTTCCCCTGAATTCAAGCTTATTCCTCTAAATGTGATAGGCACTCGGAGTAACACAGTAATAGCATTCACTATAATTATACACAAACATAATAAAATGTACAATGATATCATCACACAAAATAAGGCAACTGAACCATTCCACTTACCTATACTTACACTATTTCTATAACATTATTCCCAAGTAATCTCCCTGTACAAAAGGTAATGAACTCCATGGTAGCTGAGATTTGGTAGCAGAAAGACATGTTCACGACAGAATTGAGTTCTTTTACATTTCTAGAAGTTTTAGGTGAATCCATGGTGCTGTGAATAGCATCTGGGGGAAATTCTATGAGGAAGAGTTGAGAGAGTTTGAATGGACCAATCATGCACTCCTGGTCATGTGTGTAAATATCACAAAGTAAGTGGTCACTTCTTCAGCCCCTTTTTGCCAGGCCTTTGCCAGACTCTTAAATTTCATAGTTGCACCCAATTCTCCCAGACACATTAGCACTGACTTGTTGCCCCAATGTGGCTGCACAGTATTAATTGTCTGGAAACAGCACAACAAGGCTGTGGGGCTTAAAGCGTCATCAAAAAAAAGAGAAGAGAATTAATTCATGGCTGGTACCTAATGTTATTGGCATTGAAATTAGGTAAACCACAATAAGGTCCATAATAAGCCAACAATTTATTTTTCCAACTCCAAAGTCATTCATTCAGCTCTGATGTCTTCAGAGCTAAAAACTTTAGTGGGAGCTTTGCACCCGCTGACAAGAGAACCCTTAGTGATGCCAAAAGAGGAAATGAGTTGATGAGGGCAGGGTGGAACAGAGCAGTTATTCTTTCATTTCAGTTTTACTGTTTGACTTACTAACAACAACGCTTATCATTTTCTACAGTTCCAAAATGATCCACATCCATGATGCATCCCACAGTAGCCGGCCAACCTTGCAGAAAGATTAAGCAACCAACACCAGGCATCTCGGCCAACAATAGGTAAAATGTGTCAGGAACCTAGGTCTCCTATGCCTAGTTTTGAGCTCAGTCTCATGCTGCCTCTACAACTGAGAAACAGAGAAGACCCCGACCAAGTTCTTTCCACCAGTGGGTTTCTAAGTATCTCTACAGAGGCACTGTTACCATGGAAGTAACCCCCCGCAACCCCCACCATGAAGGTGATTACACAGACATGGATAAAGTTGCTCGGGCACATCCAATTCATTCTACTATTTGCTCTAGTCTGCACATCTCCACATAATCAACTGGAATGACTCTGAAGCTCAGAGTTGACTATCTGGCAATTTTCAGACTCAGAGGTGAATGGTCAGCTACTTCCTGAAACACAGATGAATTCGCCACTAGTGCTCAATGGCCGCCCAGTGTAAGGTGTGATCCTCATCACCTCCGCTTTGTAGGACAAGTATTATCCAGTGTCTCGTAGGAACCTGATTAAGAGCTGGTTCTTTCAGATATGACTCAGAAATGGATGCTTCTTTCCCACAACTGCAGGTTAAAAAGTAGTAAGAAACGATATGGGTGTTTTCCTAAGGGCATTTTAAGTAATATTTCTCTTTGGTCTTAGAAATGTTTGCAAATGAAGTAAACATTTCTTTAAAACTCAGCTCTACAAAGAGTTCCACTTCCCTCTCACAAGCATTCTCTGTATCTTTCTGAAAGTTTCTATAATTTTTGGAGACCAAATTACTCTTCGCACAAAAAACTCATTTTTGCTTCACTATTCTTCATTTAAATACTCTGGCGTTTAGTAACCGTACTCTGTCATCGCTCTTAATGGGGTGTTTTAAGATTCTTTTTCAAAGGCTTTGCTTAATCACAGCCTTAACCTTCTGGTAAAATTCAGTCTTTTAACAAACTGGCCTGTAGGGGACAAGTTTTTAAATTACTCTCAAGTTTTCCCTCCCCCTTCAAAGTTTTCCCAAACTACTTAAAAGCCTCTCAGCCTTGGGGGGAAGGATGATAAATTAGATGATTTTTGTTCTGTCTCTGTTGCTTGGTATTACCCTGGTCTAATCCATTTTTGTCTCACCAAGAATTTGCTTCTTGCAAGCAGACTTCCTCCCATATTCTGCAGCAGGCAGAGTGCAGATTACTAGTGAAGTTGCCCAGAGGCCCAAACCAGGCATAGGAAGCCCTTCAGTTTCCCCCTGGGGGGTTCTCAGGGGTGGCTACACACTCTTTTAACTCTTCCCTTTCCCTTTCTGTAGTGAAGGCCATGTTTGTGTCCTTGCTTCAAAATCTAATTCTTTAGGTAAAACTGGTAAGTAACTTCCAGGTGGACCCAGAAAAATGCAATGAAAAAGTCATTTAAAGGCAAAACATGAGAAAAAAATTAATAAGCAGGGATGCAAAACAACACACATGCTCTGCTGAAACTTTTAAAAATGATGCACACATGCAAACCAAAACCACGAGATTCTGTCTGACAGACCACTTCACACCCATTAGGATGGTTATTATCAAAAAAATGCAAAGTGTTGGCAAGAATGTGGAAAATTGGAACCCTCGTACATTTCTGATGGGAATATGGTACAACCGCTGTGGAAAATTAAACACAGAATTACCTCAAAAAGTTAAACCTAGGCTGATTCACATAGTTGTGTGGCAGAAACGAACACAACATGGTACAGTAATTAACCTCCAATTTAAAAATAAAAAAAACAAGAGTTGGAGGGGTGATGAGAGACAGGAGTAAAGTTGGGTCTGGATAGCAAAAAAAAAAAAAAAAGGTTTAATCTGGAATTATTACGTGATCCAGCAATTCCACTTCTGGGTACACATCCCAAAATAATGAAAGCAAAAACAGAAAGGTGTACAGCACTTTTCAGAGTAGCAGCAGTCACAATAGCCAAAAGACAGAACCAACTCAAATGTCTCTCAATAGTGAACAAACAAAATGTGGCCGACACATACAACGGAATATCACTCAGCCCTACAAAGGAATGAAATTCTGACATGTGCTACAACACCGACGAACCTTAAAGACATGATGCTGACGGAAATCCACCAGACACAATGGACGAATACAGCCCGATTCCACTTTCACGAGGTGCCCAGAACAGGCAAATTCACAGAAGCTGAGAGGTAGAGTAGAGGTTAGTTCCCAGGGCTGGGGAAAGGGAGGAATGGAGAGTTACTGCTTAATGGGTAGAGACTTTCCGTTTAAGATGACAGCTCTGGAGATGCCTAGTGGTGCTGGCTGCAAAATGGTGTGGATACACTAAATGCCACTGAATTGTACACCTAAAAGTCATTTAAATGGTAAATTTTGTTTTGCATATATTTTGCCACACAAAAAAAAAAATGGCCAAAAGATTCTATAAACATAAATGAAGAGAAAAGGGAAATTACCATGTGAAAGCCAATGGAATAATAATGGGTGACTTTTCTAGGTTTCAACTGCTCCAAGAGCACCTTTTTTTTTTTAATCAGTACATTTGTTCACATACTCACTGGTGCACAAAGAAAACAGATGGAGCAGGTCAAAGTAACAGTTCGGGTCGGCAAGATTTTAGCGCTGACTGAGATGCATGGAAGGGAAGGTTTTATGTGAGGGCAGCAGACGAAGATGGGAGTCAAGCAAGGCAAGAGATAGATCATGTGTGGCATGTTTTCCTTCTTCTAATCTCTTGCCTTGAAAGCCAGCCTCTCAGCCCCAAGACTCGAGGCCATGTTTCTCTCGGATAAATGTGCACAGACCACGGGAACACTTCATGTCTGCGCATCTGGCAGCCCCACACCCTGGACCATTACCTGACACCCTCCTGGCCTCACTGCTAGCCCACCGCACTGCCCAACAGCAAGGACCCTGTGGTCTCCCCAGATGACAGATTCGCCCACCAGAGAGCCAAGGAATTTTCTGTGTGTGTCAGCGTCATTCAAAGACCTCCCAAGGAATTCCCTTGATGGTCCAGCGGTTAGGACTCAGTGCTTTCACTGCCATGGCCCAAGTTCAACCCCTGGTCGGGGAACTAAGATCTCACAAGCCACAGTGTGGCCACCCCCTCAAAAAAAAACAGAGCTCCCCAACTCTTACAATTCAGCCAGAACCTTGAACTTTTATATTAGCAGACTTCAAGCACAAGTTCAACACAAATCTTAATCACCTCTCAATCACTGGCCTCCAAAGGGCAGAAGAGGGACAGGAATTATCCAGGTTCACAAACTCGTATTTTTCTCCTCGAAGTTAAGGAACCTCACACCTGTCAAATCTGTGTGTCTATGCAATCTTGTGTTTGCTCAGGTGACTCTGAGTTCCCTAATGAGACTGGGATGATAAATGGTGATGTGGCAGCCAACACCGGATTGCAATTGCCTACAGATACCTACAGAGAACAAGCTATACCTGAATCATTAAGGCTTGACTACCCACATCTACAGAGTCAAGTCAAATTCGATTATGCTAGGTCCTCTTGAAAGCAGGCTGCCCATCTGGGAGACACGGGGTCTATTTTTCCAAGCTCATGAAAGAGTCACACAGGTTACAAACCACTGGTTGCTCTAATTAATTGCCTGAGACACACTGATAGATTTTAGGGTTTCTTATATTGTTGTGGTTTTTTTTTTTTCTTCCAATTCTGTTAGTTACTTGAGTGACATTTTCATGCTTTGGTTTAAACACTTGGGAAATTAAAAGTCATCCCAACAGGGTATAATTAAAAGTTAAATATAGCAACTAAAATCTCATCTCATGGAAAGTCTCCTCCAAATCGTAGAAGTGTCATTGTGGGAATTTGACTAGAAGTCAGCACGGACAAGTACGGATTCAGGCATTGCCACTGCGATGCATCTGTCAAGGCTGCAGCTGAGCAATGAGAAGCGCACACCCAACATGTTCTATTAGAGCATCAGTCCCTTGCTTCAAATGCTTTAAAAAATGAGATTTCATGGAAGCTCTGCCAACCAGTCAGTCCTCTACAACGAGGGCTAAACAGGTGCAGTCTCTCACAGAAATTAGAAAATGAGTTCAAGGACTTCCCTGGTGCCCCAGTGGCTAAGACTCTGCACTTCCAATGCAGGGGGCCTGGGTTCGATCCCTGGTTGGGGAACTAGATCTTGTGTGCCGCAACGAAGATCCAGTACTGCCAAATAAAGAAATACTTTTAAAAAGAAAAGGAGTTCATGCGTCATGAAAGTTTAAGACAGAACATTAGTTTGTAGTTACTGCCACTATCTACTAATCTTGCTTTGAAAAATGAGGTGAACATCACTCTTCAAAGCCAATTCCAGGACTCGTGAAGTATGCCAACCCCCTACCCTGTCCCAGGAGGTGTCCTAGATTTCCCCTCCTTCTCCCACTTTCACAGGCACCCTGGTAAGAGAACAGCTCTGCCTCTTCTCTCCTTGTGACCTAATGGTTTCAATAGTGCTTCTGAGTCCCGAGCAGGATGTCTATACAACTATCCTTCCACTTAGCAGTCCCTCAAGAAGTCATTTTGTAATCATGAAAAGCCCTTCTCCATGCATGTTCAGCAGATGCTCCCAAAATGGGGTTTTCCAACACCCATGGAAGCTACCACTGAACATGCATTTTCTGCACTCCCAACTCCAGACCAGCTGGCAGTCCTAGGAAGGGGCATCTGAATTCAGGACTAGCACTTGTCTAGATAAAGACAGCTGCTAGTGTTGCCCCTGGTGACCACATTCACTTTGGCAGAAGCAGCAGTGATAAATATTTCTCTGGATTGTCAATTCACATCAGCCAGGTGCCTTTGTTTTAAGAAACAACTTATTGGTAATTGATCTTGAGAAAACTCTTCCCTGAAAGTTTAAGGCAGAACTCTCTCCCTCCTCTGACTTTATGTATCTCAGAGCCCAAAACTGGCTCATTTGGAACAACCTATAATACCTTTGGAGTAGATTTCAAGTATAGCATAGTTAAGAGTAGGAAAAAGATTCTCTTGACCTCAATAGATTAGCCAGTGGTTTCAATCTTCCACCACCTACCTCAAAAACACATAAATCAAGGTTAGCAAGCTCTGCCTGAGGGGTGCCTGTATTCTAAGAAGTTGCCCAAATGGAAAACATCTAGTGAGAGAACATAGCATGCACAAATCACATATGTAGAGGGACTTAGTTTTCAGAAACACTTTTAGGAACCAACATGTAACTTCAAGCCTGTCAGATAAGCTGAGTTTCATTAGCCCTACTGTACAAGCAAAGCTGACAGGGGTGATGTAACTTGCCCACAGGTACTCAAAACCTGGCAGCCCTGGATCGTAAACTTAGGTCTTGACAACTTTGAGCTGCTTCTGCACAGACTATGTGGTCCCTAAGCAAAAAGCTGCACGATCCAAAAACTCCTCCATCATTGAGAAGTGGGTGTTTGCTTCACCATGATAAATCTCTGGGGTTACTTTAAAAACCAATAACGATAACAGGACTGGAAAATGCCACAGGGAGACAAAATTCACACCTCTGCTCTAGCTTTCCTTATCACAGCTTAAAATAACCAAAATATTACTGAACTCCAGCACAGCTGACTCTTTCTGCTAAGATTTTATAACATTTTATATGCTTTAGGCACAAAGCTCAAGAAACCCAAGAGAAACTCAAGGATGTTTCCACACAATATTTCCAAGCATATGTTTCACATTCCCCTGAAAATTAATGGTAGTTACTAGATACTCAGGGAGCTCTATCAAGTTATCAAAAAGTTTTGTAATACTATTATGGGTAGCCACCAGTGAGTGGGTGAAATTGCTTGAGCTTCCCTGGTGGCTCAGAAGGTAAAGAATTCACATGCAGTGCAAGAGACCTGGGTTTGATCCCTGTGTCAGGAAGATCGCCTGGAAAAGGGAATGACTACCCACTCTAGTATTCTTGCCTAGAGAATTTCATGGATAGAGGAGCCTGGAGGGCTACAGTCCATGGGCTCGCAAAGTCAGACATGACTGAGCAACTATCACATCGCAACCAGTGAGTATGGTGAAAGTTAGTGGTATATGAACCGGAATGACATCAGAGACAAGAAAACGAGTAAAGAACAACCTTGATTCAACTGAAATAAACAACCAGAAGAGACTGGTAGAAGCTGGTAGTTTTAAAAATCAGATCCCACTTAAATTGTGCTAAACCGCCCCCAGCTTGCATCCTGACTCTGAAATGGGTCCTGACATCTGATTCTGGGGAGCCTAGTCATTCATATTTCCAGTGACAGGCTACCGCGGGCCAGATATCATGGTACAATGAATAGAAAAAGCCTGCTACGGGAGAGCTGATGGCCTCATGGGGATACTAGAAAGCTTGCATCCTTCTTCTTGAGAGCCACAAACCAGCAGTGGGGCTGCCGGCGGCATGTCTCCAAGGGCAGATGATTCTGGGCAAGAGCTCTGATGACAGTTATACGCAATTTCAGAAAGTACAAGCTACCATGGGAGGGATTCAAGCAGGAAATAAGGACAAAACTGTTCCACTGCCAGTGGGATTTATTAAGAGTCATGAACTTTTCCAAATGAAAGGAGAGGACCAAGTCAGAGAGACAAAAGGAAAAGTCTGTGTTAGACTGCAATAAGGCAAGGATGCAACCCTATAATCTCCAGGACAATCACTAAAAGAAGAGTAAAAGAATTAGCAAGTCAACAAATAGAGAACCTGGAATAACTTTTTGCTTAATCCAAAAGAAATCAAGAAGGAGGGGGGAAGAACCATAGAACAGATAGGTTAGATGGAAAACAAATTTGTCAGACGGTCAACAAAATTTCAAATACACTGGTAACTACATACATGAACAGTAAACTGAAAGCTACCCAATTAAAATATTGTACAAAAACAAAAGCTGAAAAGAAGGACCTAAGTACATTTCAAAAACCATGAAAGAGAATAGATGCTGTCACCACGGTCTGTCTCGCTGCCCAAGATGAGGGCCTGCCAAGTTTTCCAGCACAGTCCTCCATGCATCAGCATCCCTACCTTGCACAACTCATTTGTTCGCTTCCATGCACTGTTAGGAAAGCAAATTGCTTCATTGGAAAAGGCCATAGAAAACTCTGCTGTCTTGCTGATTCTTTATTGAGAAAGCCCTTGTTCCTCCCTGCTAGGAATAATTCATTTAGTGCATCCTTCCATATGCATATTAAACCCTGCATTGTATACAGATTATTACATTGTTTTATTGGAAACTGCTCTTTATTGGACAGCTCTTCTGGGGTCACCAATCATCATGGAAATGGATTTTTTTTTCTGCCCACATTCCTTGCCCCGCTTTCCCCCCCAACTCCCGCAAGCCCCAGCCTCCAAGTACCAGGCTCCATTAGTGCAGTAATAAAACCACTACTGTTTGGTTAGCAGTAATGAGTTCTAAAAGCATCAATGCAGTGTTTCATGGAGCAGGGCTATTGTTAGGTGCAGCAAACTTCCCTGGCATCAATCAACAGCAGTAGATGGTAGCAGACTTTTTTGAAGCTTGCCAGGAATGCAGTGAAAAACTGGACAATATGTGCTCAACAACAAGGCGATGTGCCTCACACAAAGTCAAACAAAATGACCAGTAACTAAATACACTCATCTCTGTGCAGTGTAGCCCTACTGCAGGTTTCTCTTACAGTTTGGGTAACAGTTACTTCCCTAGTGTCCAGCAGTAGTGTTGCTGCCTGCTCTCCGCCCAAAATATCAGTCGGCCTCAGCTACAAAGATAGCTTTTATTCCTTTATACGTGTTAACTTGATAGAAGAAAATGAGAAACAGAAGAAAAGAAAAAGGTTGGGAGGAAGAAAGGGATAAGGAGTCCAATAAAACAGCTTTATCTCAGTGCCTCCAAGGGTCAAGGGACAGGATGAGGGATCAGCCATTAGCCTTCCTGGGTCTCCATTTCTTCATCAGGTTCACAGGACTGATCCATGTTAAGACTGATGTTATTTAACTCATTTTTTACCTATAGGATTCACACAGATAGCATTGGAAACACTTGCTCACTTGGTTAAGATAGAACATGGAAATAAGTTTCTATTTCAGCTTGGCTCTCTGATCATCTGCTTTAGAGATGAAATTCTTCACCTTTCAAAAATGAAATTTTCTTTAATACATACAGCTGTTAGCTAGAAGAATTCTGGCAACTTTATACTTTGGTCAATCCAAATTTCTCCACTTTTCACTGCCAAAAGACCTCTCAGGTTTTTTGTTGGGAGGCAGTAGGGGCTTTATTTTGTTTTTGTCTTAGGTAGGTACAAAGGGACTCCTCACCTGTGGATGAAGAAATACCAGGAAGACTATTACCCACGCCACCCCTGAAGACGCAAACCACTTCAATGTCAGTACCAAAAAAGAATAAGGGGGGAAAAAAGCAGAACAGAAACACGTCAGTACCTTAGTTAGCAAGGAGAAGCTATTGAAATGAGGAAAAGGCGGCAGGCTGGTAGAGGAAGTGGATCTGAAAGAAGGAAGAGTGCAGAAGGAAATGGACAGGCTGAAAACTTTCCGACAAAGTCTTTATTTTGCTGTGTGTCAAGGCTGATTCTGTTAGAAATGACTGTTTTAAAACTGCTGCTTCTTGACATGAGATCAAATACCTTTGAATACCTAATCATTTAGCCACAGAATACATATTAAGACTAAAACTGAAAATTCTTTCCTTCTTTCTCTTGTCCTATATGAATTTTATTGAGACAAAAAGACATATGTCTCTTAATACAGGCTCTAAAAATAAGTTGATCCAGGAAAAAGTTTAAAACAAAATGAAATTTAACAGTAGAGTGGATTAAATTTTGCTCCCAATTAGAAACATATATGGGGGAAAGGAAGAGAAGAAGAAATGTAAGACCAAAGAGAAGACAAGACAGAATTAGAAAATATTCTCTTCAGGAGGGCAATCAAACAACATTTATATGTAAACCACACACTGTCCTTCCTTTCCCTTGTAGCCTGGAGAGAAAGTCTGTCTTTTGGTTTTCTTTTTGTGCTTTATTTAGCTCATGAAAACAATACACAAGGGTAGCCTTCACAGGGCTCCCAATCCCACCTGCCATGCGCTCAAAGACAATACAAAAGAGCAAGAAGCAGCCTCATCTATGGAGGTGAGATAAAAAAGGAAGAAGTTACTGAACGGTAACATGGTAAAGGAAATGAAGTTTACAGTTTAGCATTCAAACTACTAAAGAATCACTGTGTACAAAATCTTAGGAGGAGATTAACCGGCCAAAAAGACTATGTAATCCAGTGTTTAGCTTCCCAGTGACACCTGGGACCTCGGCTGTGGGGCCACTATAATGGGGTCACCTCCTCCGACCACAAAAGCTACACAGTAGGGCTAACACACACCCCTGCTCATGTACAATATCCACCGAGGAATAGCTGTAAGCATAATTGAAGGCTCAAAGTCCAGAGGATACAAAGGTTATCTTGTGACATTAAAAGAGTACCACCATGAGCCCAGCTAGCCAGAAGCTTGGTCACAGTGGAGTCATTCAGGTTAGAGAGATTGTTCAGGGTGCTGGAAACTGGCTGAGATTCCACTTACGCGGATGGAGGGGGAACTGGAGGCATGGACAACACCAGGCTCCAGTGAATGAACTGAGTCATAATCCTAAGGTAAATGGAGGAAAGGAGTTGGCTGGCCCTTGACCTAGCTCATACTGGGTTAACCTTAAAGAGAGCCTCTTAGGGAGTGGAAGGAGTGGATTCCACACCTCATTTCTCTTTCCTGAAGAATGCTGTCAATGAAATGAATGAGTATCATGAGCGAAACTGGGCATTGAACAGATTCCTAAGAGAGGGGTGTACTCCTTGTCCCAAGCAAACATCTACCTCTCTTGCAACGCTCTTCTTCCCGCTGGTGGCAGGTACGTAGAATACTCACCACACTTTTCTAAAGCATACAACCACACACACGATCAATTATGTCCACTATTTATTCAGGCTTTTATTAAGGAACACAATGTCACTTTCCCTTCCCAGAGTTTCTCTCCTTTTCTCCACTCTTTTCAAAAGCTTACCCAGCTATATCTAATTCTCTCTGGAAAGCATATTTGGCTGACTATCCTTAGGAAAGGACTTGCAAACTAATCAATGGCTTCAAGAGTCTTCTCCTAATAGCAAACATTTGATGCAGGTGAGGAGAGAAAGAAACTGTTTCCTTTAAAGACGGTGTTGCTTTAAGTAATATTGAGACCGCCTGGGGGCAGGTGGCCTACTCTTCTTTAATGAGGCAATTATTGGGTTAGCCAAAAAAATTCATTTGGGTTTTTCCGCCAAATAGCTTCCAGTATATTCGGTGATGCTTTAGAAAGCAGGTGAAGGAAACCAAAGGGCTCAAGGACATCTCTAGGCAGCTGGCCAGCTGCCCATAAGGCCATCCTGCACACAACATTAGTATTGTCTCCTAAGGGGAGGCCTATTTTAATCAAGGAAATATTTAATTGGGAAAGATTCACCCAGAAAAATACAAAGTTTGCAAAAAGGGAATAAAAACATGTAATGATTCACAGTGAATCCACAGAGCCACACTCGGACATATGTGGTAGCATGGATGGTGGTCAACCAGGCTCGAGCCCTTGACAGATCCACTGCTGAAATCACAGTACTGAAGTCAAGACTTAGCCAGCATTCTTCCCTAGTGAAAGAGAAATATGATCTGCCACAGGTTGCTCAGTCAGGCCTGAGAATCCTGGGTCCTTAAAACAATGCCTGCAGAATGCGACATACGCTCAGTATGAACTCTGCCCAAGAACCGGCTGTCCTCATGGTCTTGAAAAGCTGGTCTGAAGATTAGAAAAAATGGCTCCTGGCTTCTCTGGTAGTTCAGCTGGTAGAGAATTTGTCTGCATCGCAGGAGACCCCAGTTTGATTCCTGGGTTGGGAAGATCCGCTGGAGAAGGGATAGGCTACCCAATCCAGTATTCTGACCTGGAGAATCCCATGGACTATATATATAGCCCACGGGGTTGCAAAGAGCCGGACTTGACTGGGCGACTTTCACTTTTCCTAAGGAGGGTCTTGTAAATCGGTGAAAATGGCTGTCCTACTGCCGCGAGATGCCCAGGTTAGCTATGTCAGAGGACCATGTGGTGGTGTGATGTGTGAACCTGGGCTCTGCTGGGAAGGAGGGATTGGTCTGATGCTAGAATCAACACCCATGTGTGACAGGAGTCTGGCGCAAAAGCACTGCACTCACCCTATGTCCCATGACCGCAAGCACATAGAGTGACAGCTGTTCTCTGAAAGCCAAAGATGAAATTAACACGGATAAAGGGCTACTGGGTGGTTTCTAGGATGAAGAGTCCATAAACACGGTTGGGATAGAGCCTTAATCTTCCCAACCCCATCACTAGCACTATGATCTTGCTTTCTCTCCAAAATCGTCATTTTAAAATCCTCCTTCTCATTTTACCTCAAGTTCACACACTTTGTCTGTTACTAAACATTGTGGCTCCTGTCCCTGAAATAGTTCTCTGGTTCAATTATTTTGATAACCTTGCCTTTAACTTAACCTTGTCTTTACTTCCAGGTTCAATATTGTACAGTAGTTTCAGATCCAAGCTCTACCCCTTACAGTATGCGTGTGTTCAGTATGGTATGGTCGCTTCAGTCGTGTCCAACTCTTTTGAGACCCCATGGACTGTAGCCCACAAGGCTCCTCTATCCGTGGGATTCTCTAGGCAGGAACACTGGAATGCGTTGCCATTCCCTCTTCCAGGAGACCTTCCCAACCCAGGGAGGAACCGTCTTCTCCTGCGGTTCCTGCATTGCAGGCACTCTTTACCACTAAGCCACCAGGTAAGCCCACTGCTGACCATGTGCTGCCACTGCTGCTGCTAAGTCGCTTCAGTCGTGTCCGACTCTGTGCAACCCCAAAGACGTCAGCCCACCAGGCTCCGCCGTCCCTGGAATTCTCTAGGCAAGAACACTGGAATGGGTTGCCATTTCCTTCTCCAATGCATGAAAGTGAAAAGTGAAAGTGAAGACGCTCAGTCGTGTCCAACTCATAGAGAACCCATAGACTGCAGCTTACCAGGCTCCTCCATCCATGGGATTCTCCTGGCAAGGGTACTGGAGTGGGGGTGCCATTGCCTTCTCCACTGCTGACCGTATAACCCTCAGCAAATTCTTCACTCCTCTAAGCTACCACCTGAAAATGGTCATTGTCGGGATTAAACAGGAATGAGCATGTAAAGTGCTCAGCAAGTGTTAAATCCTCAATAAAGCATCAATACCAGCAGCATCATAACAAACCAGGTCTTGATCTGTATTTAAATGAACCATACCAACATGACCCAGCGTCACTGTTAGCAGTCTCGCTGGTGCCAACCTCAGTTAGCACTCTCAGTTGTATCCCATGTAAAACCAAGCACCTGTACCCCAAACTGTAAAACCCTCCACCACACCTGCCTTTCCCACAACCTCCATCTAGTCCCTTCCTTAACTTCCTCCACAGACAGGAAAACATTGCTCCAGTCCTTGGTCTTCTAGAAAATGCTTTCAGACCAGTTTAATCCAGAGCAGGGAATGCAGTTTTCCTTCCTTTCTCTAGCTCCTTACTCAAAAACAAAACACACAAACAAAATACCATTGCTATATATAAACAGTAATAAGTGATATTATACCACCTTTATGAATTTGCTTGTCCCAGTTACCATTTTCCTAATCCTCCACAGAGGGTAATTTTGTGGGGGTTTTTGTTTTTTTTTTTTTAAGGCCTTGTACTAGACAGCTGGGTTTGGACAGAAAACAGCTAATCATTTGGAATAATATTTTTATTTCCTTAGAACACCTTGAAAAGTGAAAGTGTTAGTGGCTCAGTCATGTCCGACTCTCTGTGACCTCATGGACCACAGCCCACCAGGCTCCTCTGCCCATGAAATTCTCCAGGCAAGAAAAATGAAGTGGGTTGACATTCCCTTCTCCAAGGGGTCTTCCCTACCCAGGGATCCAACCTGGGTCTCTTGCATTGACAGATGGATTCTTTACCATCTGAGCCACCAGGCAGCACCTTAGTAGCTTGTTATACAAATGAAATAAGGGATAACCAGTAAACGATGTACCTCCTAGTGTTCCATCAAAGCTTCTTCTTGACACACTGACTTGAAAGCCTGAGAAGAACTTTATGAATTTCTCAACTAGCAAACTTCTCATTCCCCGCCCCCACTCCCAGCCCCCACCCCCCACCCCCAGCATCTGGTAAAGATTGACTTTAGAAATCACTACACAGCAAGCATTTCTCCCAGGTCTGGTAGTCAGAGCTAACTACTTCAAGGAAAACAAAACAAAACAACTCACAATTCCCAGATTTCATTTGATTTGATTGATAGGGTCTACAGCTTGGGAAAAACAAATAGGAAAAGAACACTAAGCCAGGAGTTAACCAGCAAATGTGAAGCTGCAAATTGTCATTTCAATTCTCACTCCCCAGAGACTTTAAATCCCTAAGTGTTTTATAAACCAATTGGCAAAGTTCACTCACTCACCCTAAGAAACATAATACAACAAAGACAGGGAAGAGAACATTAAGCTATGATGAAGAATACATGGTAGATTCACTGTTTTGTTGTTTTTGTTTTTTAAGTTCTTTGAGGATAAAAAGACCTAAGTGGTATGTATTATAACCTATCACAACTAGTCAGTACCTGTCAATTACCCTACAAGGAGAAGCTAATTCAAGGCTCTCTGTTAAGTAATTTTCAAATATGTACCTTATTTTGAACTGAGAGCTACACTAATCCATTTACCCCGAGAAACTCTTCAAACCCCTCCCTATTCCCTGCCACTCTCCCATCATCAGGCCATCACTGCAGATGAAAGGGTAATTTTCCAACCCAAGTTACTGAATCTAATGCTCATCTTTTGTAAATCGCAAATACTGAACAGGGACTAGAGTCATCCACAGTTTCTTTCATCTGTGAGTACCTGCTGAGTGCCAGGTACTGCACTGGTGACTGTTCAGTTAACTCATCCCTGTGATAAGTTTCCTCTGCCTAGAAAACTCCTTCCTCCCAGAAGTTGAAGGGAAGGGATGATAAAGAAGTTTGTTTCTAAGACAGTCCTGTTTCTAAGACAGGACCAACAAAGGTTAATTAACCTAAACCTTGAGAAGTGTGCCCGAGTGGTTTCTGAACACAGAAGAGAGATGTTGGTGACAGCAGCAGGAGCCAATAGGCTCAATGTGGCAGATAAAAATTCCCATGCCAAAATGCTGACAAACAAGGGAAGAAACACAGCTTCCTCTCCACTTATTGCACAGGCCACTCTCTGGCTGCTGGGCCACACTTCAGCAGAAGAAAAACTTTGGGGACTTTCCCAGTGAACTGAGACAGGTGACAGGGAAGGAAAGCATGAAGACAAGAGGCTGATTACCATCCAAGCTCCATCCACCTCCCTGGAGAGGGCCCCTGCCAGGAGTCAGCAGGCAGAGCTGGAGCTAACAGCCAGCAGTGCCTCAGGCTACGTGGGTTTCCCCTGAATGACTGGGGGAAAGGGTATCAAAAGAAACGGTATCTGATAACATTAAGTCCTCATAGTCCATGGATGATATGTTCATCCTTTTACTGAGAACTCCCTGAGGGTAGCAGGCATTTAGGGGAAATGGCATGCTCTATCCTAAGGGAGAAAAAAGAGAAAGTAAAAGCAATGTTGTAGGTTTTTGTTAATTTAACAGCAACATAACTATAACAGAGACCACTCATTAATTATCTATTATGTGCTAAGCACTATACAATGAGTTTAATGAACTTTATTTCTAAAGTCACAATAGCCCAGTACAACAAATAATAGTTTCCCTACTTTTTCAAGTGAAGCAACTGATAGGGAATTTTTTCTTATGTTGTTCAAGGTTACAAGGTGACAAAGTATAATCACTCAGAAGTCTCTGGCTTTCTTTTTCCCTTTCTGTTCATCAGTCACTACCTTTAAATCATTAATAAAAATGTTACTATTATGGTTCTATGCCAGGCACTGGAGAACAACATGGAGGGGTAAAAAGGAGAACAATGAACTTCAAATCAGTAAGAAAGTAAGGTAAATGAAACATCAACTCAAAATGGAGCAGAATGTGGCACCTAGAAGGTATTATGGTTTAAAAAAAGAAAAAGCATGATCTCTGAAGTCAGGAAGACCTGGGTTTGAGGACCAAAATGGCGACCCACTCCAGTATTCTTGCCTGGAGAATCCCATGGACATAAAAGCCTGGCAAGCCCAGTCCATGGGGTCACAAAAAGTCAGACACGACTGAACAACTAACACTTCAACATACAACTGGGGCAAGTTAAGCCCCCTAAGATTCGCATTTCGCATCTGTCAAGTAGAAGCAGTAATGGCAAAAGCTGTGATTCAATCTCTAACACCACTTAGACAAAAATTATACTACCATCATAAAAGTCAGACTCTAAAAGCACAAAGTGTGGGCTGTGGAAGGAATTCAAAGTATCAGTTACAGAACTTGCCAAGTATCTTCAATCTCAGCATTTAAGACACCTGAAATGGGAAATGGAATGATGGGTCCATAACTCACACACACTCACACTTTCTTCCTGTTCCCATGGCTTCATCACAGCACTTCTGACCTAACAGAGCTCTGATGACTGCCCAGTGGCGAGCTTACTCAGGTATCTATCTCCGCACTCAGATACTACCAAACACAGCAGACAGCTCTGCAACTGAGGTAACCCCTTCTTTGATAAAAAGAATATTCATGGCAACAATAGAAGCTCATGTTCTATAAGACTGGAATTAAAGGGAAAGATTTACCCACATTGTAGATATTCTGTATCATCATGTGATAGATATGTAACATGCCTTCATAGAAACAAAAATTCACAAAACTTCAAAGCTCAAAACAGCAAAAGCAACAGTCTAATTCAGCCCCTTCTGAGTAAAGTCCCAAGAGGTAAGACTGACTTGCCCAACATCTGTCTGGAGGCTAAATTGCGACAGAATGTCCTGATTCTCAGAACAATTCTTACCCTTCCCCATTCCCTTAGTTTCCGAGGAACAGCTTAATGTATGATGCCACATATTCTTAAAAGATTTGACTATATGTAGTTTTAAATATATACCAATATCAGCAGCATTCTATTTACCAGAACTTCTAATTAGGTAGCCAAATGAACTGTTTAAAAATCCCACAAAAACACACCACAAAGTCAAGGCCACAGAACCAGGAATCAGGAGATCAGGTACGAGTTAGTCCTGGTTCTCACTGGCCAGTCTTCAGATCTCAAATCACTTTATTTCAACTGGGCCTCTGTTTCTAGAACCATAAAAAGGAATTGAACCAACTTGTCCCCAAGATCCTTCTCCTATCTAAAGCTCCTGGATTCCCAATCTCACAGCAGATACAGAAAACCCAAGTTACTTTTTTTTTTTTTAAGTTACAAGTGCGCACACACACACACACACACAAGATCACAGATATCATATAAGGACAATACGTATATGTATCAAAGCTATGCAAGCTTTAGGGTTTTTCCACAGAGGTAAGCACTGTGTTTTCCAAAGGCAAACAATTCCCTCTATCCAGAGCAAGGACAGGATGTTGGAGACATGAGTTATTCTGTTGACATTCTAGGTGCTGGTCAGTGAGAGGACAGGAACCAGAACGGCTTCCTACAGAGGACAGAAGACAAACTGGCTCCGGAAAAAAACAAAGATGCTCTGAATGCCAGAGGATCTTTGCTTCCCAAGCCCTTCCTAATCCAGCCTTCTATTTAACAGTAATAGTAATACAGGGAGACTTACTGGTAATGCTCAATCTCTTTTTGGCAAAAGGAGTGAAAAGAATTTACTTCTAGAACCAGAGTTCACATGAGTAAACAGGGATGCTCCAACCAAGGATGTCCCAGGGAAAGTGAAGCTTCCCAAACACCATCAGCGATTTCTTCCTTACCCTCTGTTTCCAAGCACCTACACTTTTTCCCCAACATGTCAGGATACAAATGCGTCCTTTACCAAGCACTCTTTTCAGAGGCAGGAATGAACAAAGAGCAATAAGAACCCTGACAGGCTTTTAAGAAACGGGAAGGAAGAGGATGAGCAATGGCTGCTCCAGGCCTGTCGTGCAGAAACAGGGCCCTGCTTACCTTCTCATCCCAAACTCAACCTTTCAAGAAACATCACCACGGAACATCCTTCACCTCATGTGATTTTGGAGCACATGTTCTGACCCTCTCATCCTCTTCTCAAAAAAAAAGTTTTTGTCTATAAAATATATATTTATATGTGTTTATAAATACATATATATTCCTGCATCTCTTCTAGGACAGTAGGTGACTGCACCCTAACACCTCACTGGGTTTAATATAGATAGGGCTTCTGTTCTGCCTTTGCTGTGTTTAATGCCACCAGTGTGTCGCCACAGATGGTCCAAAAGAACTCACAGATAAAATACCCCAAAGATACTTCTGAATTTCTTCCCTTAATCAGAATTCTACGTAGTTCCCAAAAGACATCCACCCATTCATTCGCCCATCACTGGCAATCTCATGATACAAGCCCTTGATTATGAGCAATGTCGAATTTGAAAAAGAATAGATAGATGTATATGTATAACTGAATCACTTTGCAGTACATCTGAAACTAACAACATTGTATGTCAACCACACCCCAATGTAAACAAAAGTTTTTAAAGAAGAAAAACAAATTTTTAAAAAGTAATGAAAATCATTTTAAGGGTTGTAGTAACAAAGGCAGTGAGGAAATGACAGCATCCCCAAAGCTTACTTCAAGCTTCGTTTTTTTCTACTTAAATGTTTTTTCTTTGTTTTTTCTACTTAAATTCAGTTTGGTATCTCCTTTCTCCATTTTTTTCCTCTCAGTCAGCGGATAAATAAGAACCCGCGACCCAATGTTATGCTATGTGGAGTGAGGAGGTACAAGATAATTAACTCAGAAGATAAAATGTTTTATGTAGGAAAGGAAAAGCTTGTCAATTAATACCCAATAAATCGATCAACTGAAAAAAGCAGTGCAGGAGTTGCACTCATTGAACAGGCTCTGGTTCATTCAACAAACACGTACCGGGGACATGGGGAGATCCAAGATGGAAGTCCAAGATGTGCTCCAATGCCAAAAAAAAAGGTGGGGGGAGGCAGGGATTTACTGAAAATGAACATGGTAAAACTCTCTTACATTCGTTTGATTTTTACAACTCTGTTAGCTAGAGATTTATGGTAAATTTCATTCCTGAAACAAGAGTCACACAGGTGAGGAGTGTGGTCAACTGAGTTGAAGCCAATCCTGAGCGCCCAAACCTCTGAGCATGTGATCTGTCCCTGCTCCACTTGGGGCAAAAAGATGACAAGCACACACCAGAAGCTGGAAAGGAACCTGGAGCGCCAGAAGTTAAGACAGGGCCTCCAAGTGAAACATGAGAGGGTGCTAAAGGGACACAGGAGCCAACAGCAAAGCTCCCAGTGGCCAAAGCTGGAACCATCTGAACGAAATAATGCTGGATTACAACCCAAGGAATAAAATAAATATCCACGAGTCCGCACTGACACATACAAACTACTGAATAAACAAGGGAAGGGCAGTGCGGGGCGGGGCGGTGGCGAGCAAGATGCGTCTCCATGCAGGAGAAATCCAAATAGTTGAGGTTGATTCTCCACCCTCGAGGCCCCGGAGCCCGAATCCCTGTTCCTTAGGTGTGGACTGCACACAGGGACTTCCCTCCAAAGTGTGCAGAGGGAGGGATGGAAAGGGGCGGGTGGGCCTGTGTTACAGTTTACAGAGGAGAAACCAGGCAAATGCTACCTTTGCCAGGTGATCAAGGTCAACATCATCAGTGCTAAGTCATATTAATCTTGACAGATGGTGAAAATGGTACTTCACCTAGTCTAACCATCAGAGAGAAACACCAAACAAATCAGAGCTAAGGGGCATTCTGCAAAACACCTAATGAGAACTTCTCAAAACCATCAAGGTTATCAAAAACAAGGAAAGTCAGAGAAACGGTCACAACCAAAAAGAGTCATAAGACGACATGATGACTGTCATCTGGTGTCCTGGATGGGATCCAGAAACAGAAAAAATATATATATAAGGTAAAAACTAAGGAGTAAAGGATGGACTTTAATTAATAAGAATGTATCAGTATCAGCTCATTCATTGTGACAAATGTACCACACCAAGGTTAAGACCCTGATGCTGGGAAAGAGTGAAGGCAAAAGGAGAGGAGGGTGGCAGAGGATGAGATGGTTACATAGCATCACCGACTCAATAGACACGAATTTGAGCAAACTCCAGGAGATAGTAAAGGACAGAGGAGCCTGGTGTCCTGCAGTCCATAGGGTTCCAAGGAGTTGGACACAGTGACTGAACAACAAAGGTTCACCATACAGGGGAACTCTGTACTGTCTTCTTAGTTCCTCTATAAATCTAAAACTATTCTATGGTAAGAATTTTATTTCAAAAGCAAAAAAACAAACAAACAAAGAGTGGTGTGCAAGGGAGAACAGACAGCCTGGCCAGTTCACTCCAGCAGCAACTGCCCTCCTCACCCTGTCCGCCTGCTCTCTCCTGCCTTTGAGGACTGGAAGACAGCAGTCAAAGCCTTGAAGGCGGAACCCTGCAGGGGTCTGAAGCAGCTTCTGGGAAGAGCTGGACCACACTGCGAGGCAAGTCCAGATTTTATTTCAGTGGCCAGAGGTGTAACAGGCATTTCCTGAACTTTTCTAAGAAACAAAGGATCCCCGGAGCCTATTCCCCAGAACCCCACTTAGAATGGGGCAATAAACCGGGTCTGCTGGGGCTCACCTTCACCCCCACCCCCATTCCCTGACTCACATCTCCTTCCTTGTTTTCACCACTATTTATAAACGGGAACAACTCTGTGCATTCATGGGCTTTTAAAGGCTTAAACACAACAACTGAAACTGCTTAGAAATAGTTCTCTTTTTTCCCCCAAATGTTTCTCTTTTCTGACAGTTTCTCGAGCCCCATGTACAGCTTAGCAGGTCAGTCAGACCCCAGTAACCACTTCATCAGACACCTGTCAGAAATCCATCTGAGGTTCAAAGGCAGAAGGGGAGCACCTACAGACCTGCAGGCAGGGGAGGAAAGCCCCCACCTCAATCGGTAGCGCCTTCTGCTGACCCAACAAGCACCCCCAAATCCACAGGGAACCTGGCAATACAGGTGTCACTTGAAAACGTGGACACTCCCCACATCCTCACAAACTTGGCCCTTTGATGCCTTGCATTGATTAAGTTATCACTCTTGGCCTCCCAGCACTACTACTACATCTTTTAAGATCAAAAAGGAGGAATTCCTCAAGCATAAAGGACAGTCAGGATGTCAACTCAACTCTAATAACTCATCTACAGGTACACAGAAACCATTTGGAACCATGCACTGAGATCTCATGGCAATTCACTTACTGAAGCAGAATGTTCAACATGCAATTTTAGGGAGCCTTATTATGACATATGTCTGTTTTCTTTGATAGGACATATTTAAATGAATTGTTCTTCCTAAAAACACTGACGAACTGCACAGGGTCCATGTAAAATAATACTCTTTTTAAAACTGATAAATTCCCCAAACTTCCAGAGCTGAAGTTCCTCCCTTCCACCCCCTGACACCAAAGTCCAGACATACAGTCACATCACAGGCCCAGGCCTGCTAAGAGCTGAAATGAAATCGTCTTGCAAACCCATGCCTACTCTAGTACAGGAAACCACTTCACTATTTAAGTTCCAATGTTTTCCAATGACTGTATTGGGAACTGAGTCACATTACATCTGAAGCCCAATAACGGTTCACGCCTTTTGTTGGCACATCTGCCCAATCATTCCTCCCTGGCTGTGGTGTGGGCAGAATATATATGAAAAAAAGAAAGAAAAACATCCTGAGTCCTAGCTTTCAATGATGGGTGATTCTGCCCCTTCCCTAGCACAGGTGGCAATGTCAGCAGACATTTTTGACGAGCATAACTAGAAGGAGAATGTGTTATCCAGTGCTTGCTTGGTTGCTCAGTCATGTCTGACTCTTTGTGACCACCCATGGACTGTAACCTGCCAGGCTCCTCTGTCCGTGGGATTTTTCAGGCAAGAATATTGGAGTGGTTTGCCATTTACTTCTCCAGGGGATCTTTCCCACCCAGTGATCGAACCCATGTCTGCTGCATTGCAGATGGATTCTTTACCTGCTGGGCCATCAGGAAAGCCCCAACCCACCGGCATCTACCTAGTGTGTAGAACCCAGGGATGCTGCAAAACATTCTACATACAAAGCACAGGATGGCCCTCCACAACACAATAGTCATCCACCCCAAACACCCAACTAGAGCTGAGGTTAAGAAATCGTTTCAAAGCCTGAGAATAAACTTGAAAACTGCCTAAGAACACATTTATGGATAAAAATGTAAGTTACACTGATTCCTCCCCAACTCTCTCTGCAGCATCTTCCTTCTGTCCCCTGCTCACAAGGTTCTGTCCTCTCCCCTTGAAACTCCACAAAACTGGTTTTCTGCTCCACTTTCATGGATTGCCATCTCCAACCTCAACCCATGGTATCTAATCCTACAATTGATTACTTGCTGTGACCGACCTCAAACACAACTCATCAAAAATTTCATCACCAGGGCCTCTGAGCCAACTCTTCACTTCCTGCACTCTTTTAATAAATATGTCACCACTTTCCCCATGACAGAGGTTCAACCCTCAGCAACATTTCTTACTCTACTCCTTTCCACCAATCCAAGGGCCCAGTTTTGCTCAGCACTGAATATCCAGTGCTGTCTGTAGCACTGACACACTTTGTCTGTCATGTAGAACATGTGCAAATATCCATTAAATGAATAAACCCAGGAGTAAAATAAAAACACAAAGGTCACGTTTTTAATCCTTCATCTCCCACCCTCAAATCAACAGCAAAGCCCTGTGAATTGCACCTCCAGATATAAAAGCAGCAACTCAAATGCCTGCCTGAAAAATCCAAACAATGTCATTCATCCCCACATAAATGCCAAATCCATCTCCTTCAAGTGTAAGCCCTACTTTGTCACCACGTCCCCCTCCCAATCTCCCCCAAAAAGCTGTCAACACCCATCAGACTCTCCCAGTCTAAACTCAACACCCACGTCCAGGTTCCATGTTTCCTGCACCAGCAGCTCAAGTTACCTATCCTGCCTTGTGTCTCCTACTTGTTGTCAAGACCATGAAGAGAACACTGACTAAATTACTCTTATCCATGTCCAGATTCCCAGCATCTATGAAAAAGACACAGCCAAGGCCGTCTTTGCTCAGAGAATCCTCTAGGCTCCCCTTACCACCACCACTTTAACATTCTCACTCATGTCCTGTTCTGCCACTTTCCATTGTTCTACCTGTCAGGTCTACAATTTTTCTCTAATGTCACCACCTGGCCTCTGATTTGATTCAGTCTCTACCACTTCCACACCACAGCCTTAGGTAGGAGAAGTCTTGCCCCCAAACCCCATCTCAGGTCTGGGGTCCCGGCACCAATGCCCAGAGACTGCCTCATAAAGCCAGCTAAGCTGACTGCTGTTCCCAGGTACCACCCAAGCTTGCCTATCACTGTGACCATCACATTCTTCTCTCTCTGTCTCCATCTCTGCCTCTCCACAGCACACTCATTCCTTCTACGTCCAGCCCAGGGACACATTCTCCCTGAAGCCTTTCCTAATTCTCCCACCCAGACAGAACTGCCTACTCTTCTAAGTCATCCCTGGTGGCTCAGTGGAAAAGAATCTGCCTACAACGCAGGAGACTCAGGTTCAATCCCTGGGTTGGGAAGATCCCCTGAAGGGGAAGGGAGATGGCTACCCATTCCAGTATTCTTCCCTGGAGAATACCATGGACAGAGGAGCCTGGTGGGCTACAGTCCATGCGGTCGCAAAGAGTTGGACACGACTGAGCAACTAACACTTGTACTTTACTTTCACTTCTAAGTCACCTGGTCATTTTCACTTTTTTTTTTAATTGGAATAGAATTTGACATTTAACATTAGTTTCAGGTGTACAGCATAGTGATTTGATATGCATATACACAGTTGACCCTTGAACAATGCTGGGGTTAGAGGAGCTGACCCTCTCTGCACAATTGAACACAGTATATACTTTATAGCTGGCCCTCCAAATCCACAATTCCACATTGATAGACTCAACCAACTATGGATTGTGTAATACTGTTGTATTACTAGTGAAAAAAAAATAAGTAGACACAGGCGATTCAAACTCACACTGTTCAAGGGTTAAATGTATTTCAAAAATAGTTCAGTTCAGTCACTCAGTCGTGTCTGACTCTTTGCGACCCCATGAACCGCAGCACACCAGGCCTCCCTGTCCATCACCAAACTCCCAGAGTTTACCCAAACTTATGTCCATTGAGTCGGTGATGCCATCTAATCATCTCATCCTCTGTCATCCCCTTTTCCTCCTGCCTTCAATCTTTCCCAACATCAGGGTGTTTTCAAATGAGTCAGCTCTTCACATTAGGTGGCCAAAATATTGGAGTTTCAGCTTCAACATCAGTCCTTTCAATGAACACCTAGGGCTGATTTCCTCACCAGAATAAATCTAGTTAATATCCATCACCACACAGTTGCAAAACTGTTTCTCTTATGGTGAGAACTCGTAACATCTATTCTCTTAACAACTTTCAAATATACAATACCGAATTAACTATTAATAAAATCACCAGGCTACACAATATATTCCAGACTTAACTTCTTTTGTAACTCGAAGTCTGTACCTTTTGACCCTCTTCACCCACCTTGCTCATCCCCTGCCTCTGTCAACAACCAATCTGTCCTCTGTACCGATTAGCAGAGTTTTACGTTGTTTTGTTTTCTAAATTTCACCTCTAAGTGAAATCACCTACTATTCTGTCTTTCTCTGAAATCTCACTTGGTATAACTCCTTTAAGGCCCATCCATGTTGTTGTGGCACAAGTGGCAAGATTTTCTTTTTTTTATGGCTAAGATTTTTTACCAATGCCAGCTCTCGGGGAAGAACAAGAGAATCAGAAGCGTACAGATGCTGCATTGTGGCCACTTCTCTCCAGAGACCTTGCCTTGATGGCTGAAAGGACTAACAGAAGGAAGAGAGGGAGAAAAGGGGAGGGAAAACAGAGGAAGGAAAATTACCAGCTGCGTGTGTTAGCCAGGAAGTTACCTGAGGTTCACACCCTGGAACTGACCTATCACTTTTCCCAGCACATGTCAGTCTATTCATTGTCTTGTATCTTACTAGAAAGTTAAACTTCTCTCTTTTGACGTTTCTTCTGGAAAGCTCTTGTGCAATTCCAGCAGGTAATTCTAATACCACAAGTCCCAACGTATTCTACACAGTTCAGAGAGTTAAAGGGAAAACTGAATTACTCAGATAATTTCCCCCAAGTCTCCCCCTTTATTCTGCCCATCTGGTTTCCATGCAAACGATCCAGGCAAACCATCTGTGCTTGTGATTTTTCTTTTTAATTCTCCAAACCCAGTCACTAAGTTCTTCCGTTAGTAATTTATGGATTAATATATATGTGTGTGTGTGTGTGTGTGTAGATATATATATATAGTCGCATTTTCCATCCTGAATATCCCAGGTGAAGGATTAAGTCAAATCTAAAATCCTTAAGTAAAGCAATATTAAATCCAAAGCATATCTAACCTTGGTATAGCATCTATTAGCCAATTTCAGAACAGTGCTAATTGCAGTCGTAAAGGATGACAGCATCTTCTGGATGAGCCACAGAAATAATATATTTAGTCTGGAAATTTCGTGGACTACTGAACACGTCAAGTACACTGCACCACCAAGGTCTTAGGATTTCGTGAGACAGGCACTGAGAGCTTCAGAAACAAAGGCACTGGTGGTGGGTACAGAGGGCCACAAGTTTCCTACAAATCTCACTTGAAAGGGGGTTTGGGAAATGTCAATGAGACAGGAGTTACAGCTTGACTTAAATAAAAATATACTTGTTAACTGGGGAAATAAAAGAAAAAAACCAATGTCTGAATGCTGAAATAACTTGCAGAGGCACCAAAATTTCCCCATAGTAGGGTCTATCTATGCTTGGTTACACTTGATCTTCAGAGATGAACAGGATGCATGTAGAAATGAATTCTCAGAGCCAGAGAGGGTTAAGCAGCACACTTGGCTTTTATTCTTAATTGGTAAGTATTGAAAACAATGAAATAGTCAATGACAACACTACCCACTGTACAAGACCATGAAATTATGAATCAGTTTCCTAAACTGACTAGCTAGACTCATTCCTATTTGACTTTTCAAGCCAGTTCAGCCCAAATAGCAAGGATATAGTATATGACTTCTAAAGCGAAAAAGGGAAAAACAATCCCTTCCCACGAAAAATCACAACTGTATTCAGCCAAGTTCTTGTTTTCCAATGTGGAAATACTTAGTGATGGCTGTTCAGATGCTTAGTCTAGATCTCAGACACTAAAAGAAATGAGAGGGTGATATGCACGCGTAGGAGTTCATTTTTGCAGAAACGCCATGATTAAACAACAAGGCTTACATTTATGAAGCCACATTAAAGACTTTAGAATCCCATTTACTCTCTGTAGTGACAAATATGCTTAAGCAATGACTTTCCGATTCTGAAAGCAGCTCATAAGAATTATTTAAAAAAAAAAAAAGATTTCACATTACTGCTCTGCTTTCACATTAGAAAAAAATAAAACTTTTTTTCTTTTATTCCCAAATTCATTTTTCCTATTCATCTCACAGTCGGGTCTTTGGTTGAAGCATATTTGAAAGAGGAGGACAAAGCCTGGGCCAATTATCCGAAGAAGAACAAGCTGTCTTCCGTTAAAGGGCTATAAAAATAAATTTGGCTTACTAACAGGAATTCAAGGAGATTTCCACACTGCCCTCTCATTTCATGCAAGTCTGTTGACTTGTGTTTCTCATGCCTGCTTTTCTACAAATTTGTTTAGGGTGGGGGATGTTGAACAACAATTCCGTTTTTCATTGTAGTCTAGCTAAACACAAACACAGGTTTCAAATTTCAAACCGAAAGAGCACATCTAATTTTCATTTTAAGAGATCAGTCCAGATGGTAGTTGAAGACCGTTGTGGAGACACAAAATTGAAACTAGTTTCCCAAGTAATGCAAACAGCACATCTGGAGCCCAATCGACCAATGAATCTCCTTTAAACCCAAGGCACCTTGGAGTGGAGTGTTTCCTCTCGATTAAGATATTCAGTTCAACCTCCCACCTAGAACTCACTGGCAATTGGTACTTCCTGTCAGCTGTATCCCCAGCACTACTCATCTTTTTAAGTCTTATGTGGGGTTTCCACCTCATGCCGCCCAGCACCATGGCAACTCAGCTTGAACATACAGACATGCCTGGGTCTGAAAGAACACTCCAACTGCTAATACAGGCTGATGAGAGGAGGGCTTCTGCAGCAGGGTTTTTCTTCTCTAAACCAAAGAATCAGAAAGGCATTTTAACAGATATTTTTTAAAAAACTACACTTGGGAATGGGAAGTTGGGGTGGAAAGTAACACATACCTATCACGGATACTCTAACAACATTGTGCTTCACCAGGAATAGCTTGATGTTCTCAGAAAATAAAAGTATTATACCTATTCTTCATAGTCAAGTAAATTGAGAACAGCCGAGTTTTTGTGCTTTTTTTTTTTTAAAGACTTGAGAATAAGAAGCCATTCCTGAAAATTCAGTTTTACAAGTTTCAGTACAAGAAGTTTTTGCTTGTCCTCGAATTATATTTTGAATCATTTCAGTACACCTACAAAGACTAAATAAAAGATTCCTATCAAACCATACAGGACAGCCTGTGATATATTACTTTACTTACAAATTTAAGTACAGTATGTTCCAAAGGCAAAAAACCCAACAGATAATGTTCTGTAATATAAACTATTAGCTGCACATTTCTCTCTTAGTGCGGGAGATGGAGCTGTCATTCTTCATTAAGAATATATATCTATATAAAACAAACTTTCTAAAAAAGAGACCAACTATTTCCACATGTATCTACTATGCCTACAGGGGTTCCAACTGACTATCCTATAAATGCCAACTCAAATGGAAAACAGACAAGCCAAGAAGAACTAAGTGGAGCTTATGTCACAAATTGCTGCCATTACTTTCAACCCATAAGTAAAAAGTGGGGACATCACGGTGCAAGGCTGAGATCAAAAGTACCCAAAGCACAGTTGGCGAACCCAATACTAACTGTGAGTATTCAAAAACAATCCACAATTGGTTTGCTACTTGGAAAAAAAAACTAAATCGAGACCTCCGAATCCCACTATACACCAAAATTAATTCCAGATGAATAAAAGTTAATTCTTTAAAAAAGAAGTCGCTAAAGCTAAAACAAGTCATGTGTATTTTGGGGTCCATCTTTAGCAAAGACCTTTTAACATTCAAAATAAAGACAAAAAAATGGTCAGAAATTTTTAAATTTTTGATTACGTAAAAACATTGTACTTCTGTAGCTCTAAAACGCTGATCTAAAAGGAAAGTGAGAAAAACAGTCAAAAACAAATCGTTACCATCTATTACAGGCGTTGGCAAGCTATAGCCCAAGGACCAGATCCAGCCCGCAGCTTCTTTTTGCACAGCCTATGAGCTAAGAATGGTTTCCACATTTTTAAATGGTGGGGGAAAAAAATCAAGAGCAAGATTAATTCAGGACATGTAAAAACGACATGAAATTCACATTCAGCATCCATATTGGAGCACAGCCACACTACTGCTTCGCCCAGCGTCTGAGGCTATATCTGCCCTGAAACAGTGGGGCTGAGCAGCTGGGACTGAATCTACAAGCCCCACAAAGTCCAAAGTATCTACTATCTGGCCCTCTGCAGAAGTGTGCTGACATCTCATCTGTTATACAAAGACCTTACGCATAAGAAAACAATGAGGCCCAGTAAAATAAGTAGGCGAAGGAGTTTTTTTTATTATATTTCTTTTAATTTTATTTTATCCTTTTATTTTAATATATCTTTTATATACCTTTAATATATCTCCCAGAGTTTGCTCAAGTTCATGTCCTTTGAGTCAGTGATGCTATCTAATCATCTCATCCTCTGTCGCCCTCTTCTCCCTTTGCCTTCAATCTTTCCCAGCATCAGGGTCTTTTCCAATGAGTAGGCTCTTTGCAACAGAGATATTTATTATCTCATCAGAGATAACTTATTACAGTACCATTAATACAATAAAAAACAAAAAAAGCTTCCCTCAATTCTGAGCCTATTTAAAATTTTATTATATCTGAAATGACTATATCTTAAAATCTTATATATCTTATATAATTTAATGCACTATTTATCTCCTGATATTAAAATGGTGAGATGCCTTTTCATCAATGATGTCTTATGTATGCTTGAGTACTATCAATATAGAGAGACAACTCATGGATTCCAAAGAAGAAACATGGCTGAAGGACTGACTTACAAAGATGTGGAGAGGGTGAAGGGAACAGGGGATGTTAGGGCAGAAAGTGACCTGCAAACACCAGGGGAGGAAAGCATGCTGCTTGAGCCCTGAGGGATGCCCACCTGGCAGACTGCTTCCACGGTGCACAGAGCCACCACCCAAACCACAGCAAAGGCACAGGATTGTGATGCCTGGTATCTCTCCCCTCCCACCCTCAGCCTTCCGAGTCCTCCAGCTGCCCTGTGCAATCGAAAGCCTGGAACATACAGTCAGCACCACTGTCCACCCAAGAGGAGGGTGAGGAGCAGATGTGGGAACAGAAAAAAAAAACCACATCACAGTTATGCTCCCAATTCTTTGTCTGTGTTTGTTGTGAGCCCTCAAATCTATCAGAATCTCCCAGAATGTCATTATCAGTTTCCAGAGTGTTTATTTCACATTCTCTAAGTCACACCCATCTTGAGAATTCATGGTCAAGTGGCCCAAAAGGAAAAAGCCTCTGAATCAAATGTAGACACTAACGTCCACTTGCCGGAAAAATTTGCCAAGACGTAGTGCTAAAATCAGTCTGGAAAATCGGGAATCTGTGCTTTAGCTAGAGCTGCAAGAACAGATGGTAACTGAAGAAATAAAACACAATAAGAGTGTGGTTACCATTGCTACAGTATTTATTCATGCCTCAGCTCAGCCAAGAAAGGCAAGGAACAACCCTTTCAAACTAGAGTGAAAACTGCCAACATCCTATCTGCTTTTGTCTCCTACAAGTCATGTTATAATCTGGCATCACAAAAGAAGAAATAAGTCAGTTATAATTTCCAAGAGGTATGTAAGAAATTCAGAGTTAAAGACCTGAGGGTCTTAAGGGAAATATTTCCTGTATACTGAGCCATTTTCGGGAAAAAAATAAGCAAAAAAACACCCCATTGATACCACCTCCGGGTCAGTCTGAATTAGGAAATATCACTTAGACTCTAATCAATGATGCTATGACCTTTTTAGTTTTACTTTACTCATGACTCAGTTTCTTAGTGTTTATTGCCTTGTACTTCTGGTCATCTTAACTTTGATGTTTTTAACAAGCACTGATTTAAGTGAAGACTGATTTTTTTTTTTCATTTAAAAATACATTAAAATATAAAACAGACATCCACAAAGTGACATCCAAGTGACAACATCAGTCATTTTTAATATCTGGTTCACTGTTCTAATTTTTTTGATTGAAAGTCCCTCAGTTGTGTCTGACTCTCTGTGACCTCATGAACCGTAGTCCACCAGGTTCCGCTGTCCATGGGCTTCTCCAGGCAAGAATACTGGAGTGGGTTGCCATTCCCTTCTCCAGGAGATCTTCCCGACACAAGGATGCAACCCAGGTCTCCTGCATCACAGTCAGAGTCTTTACCGTCTGAGCCACCAAGGAAATCCCACTGTTCTAATAGCACTTCAGGCTCAGATGGTAAAGCACCTGTCTATAATGCAGGAGACCGGGTTCAATCCCTGGGTTGGGAAGATCCCCTGGAGAAGGAAATGGCAGCCCACTCCAGTACTCTTGCCTGGAAAGGCCCATGGACGGCGGAGCCTGGTAGGCTACCGTCCATGGGGTCGCAAAGAGTCAGACACGACTGAGCGACTTCACTTTCAGTTCATAAAGTAAAGTAAAGTGAAGTCGCTCAGTTGTGTCTGACTCTTTGCGACCCCATGGACGGTAGCCCACCAGGCTCCTCCATCCATGGAATTTTCTAGGCAAGAGTACTGGAGTGGGTTGCCATTAAACTTTTCTTAAAAAGTGACACTACCTTCCTTTATTTTGAACACCTGTGCACAAACTATTACTCAAAAGGTCCTTCAATAGCATTAGAAAGTCAGCAATCTACTGAAACTGATAACGGGGGAAGTTATGCATGTGTGAGGACAGGGGGTATATGGGAAATCTCTGCCTTCCTCTCAATGTTGTTATAACCCTAAAACTGCTCTAAAAAGATAAAAGTCTTTTTACAAATGAAAGAAAAAAAAAGAAGCTGTAGTGACCATGGCACTTGAATTATTCAGCTGTTATTATCAATAGGCTTCTAATTCATGCAGAATCAGGGTGAAGATAAGTGACTCAGGGAATGTGATCTTGTGACATGTAAACTGACCCCTGGTCTGCCAGCATTTTTCTCTTGTGCTCCTGCACTAACCTCAACCAGGACCTTCCAGCTCTAGACAATAGTACCAGGAAGAGCAACATCAACTCCACTAGAATCTTTATGAATCTCTGACATCTAAGTAAAGATGATAAACCAGAGGCTTCCCAATTCTTAAAATAGTAGCCTAATTATCAGCAGGACAATAAAGCTTTTTAATACAGAAGAACAAAAAATTTTTCTAAGTATTCATTTATTTGGCAGCATTGGGTCTTAACTGCGGCACACAGGATCTTCATGGCGTCATGCAGGATCTTTCATCACAATGCAGACTCGCTAGTTGTGGCAATGTTGAGGCATGCTGGTTTATTTGCTCTGGGGCATATGGGATCTCAGCTCCCTGACCAGGGATGGAACTCGCATCTCCTGCATTACAAGGCGGATTCTTAACCACTGAACCACCAGGGAAGTCCCAAGAATAACTTTTTTTTTTTTTTTTTTTTGAGAAAATGTACAAAGTCACAGGCATTCCAGGCAGATATGAGGAAGAATTCCTTGGTGGGGAACCCAGAACAACTTTGAAGAGAAGGTCAGGAATGTCTGTCTTAGTTTAAAAACAGGCTTCCCTGGTAGCTCAAACGGTAAAGCGTATGCCTACAATGTGCGAGATCCAGGTTCGATCCCTGGCTCGGGAAGATCCCCTGGAAAAGGAAATGGCAACCCACTCCAGTACTCTTGCCTGGAAAATCCCATGGACTGAGGAGCCTGGTAGGCTACAGTCCATGGGGTCGCAAAGAGTCGGACACGACTGAGCAACCTCACTTCACTTCACTTCCCGAGTGTCCTCAATAAGGCAGGATGATAGAAGTTCTAGAACCCTAACACAGCTCTTGGCTCTATAGATAGTAATATTTACAAAGCTTATGGAAATCCTGGATCTCTAGGTTTAACAAGATGAGAGTAAGAGTACCTAGCTCAACAGGCAGATTTGAGAAACAAATATAAATGAAAGCTCTTTGTTTAAGATTACTTAAAAATTAAATCATCTCTTAAATACAACAATAATTTAACGGTTGCTGTTTAGTCACTCAGTCATGTCCAACTCTTTTGCAGCCCTGTGGACTGTAGCTCACCAGGCTCCTCTGTCCATGGGATTTCCCAGGCAAGACTACTGGGGTGGGTTGCCATTTGCTTCTCCAGGGGATCTTAAATTGGTTTAATCGCATTGAGTGATTGTTGCAATCAGTCCATAGCCCATCCAGGACACAAATTTCAAACTTCTTAGGAGACTGGGCTCTTCACACATATCACAAGATCAGAAAGAGTCCAGAGGAACACGGCCATCAGGAAAGCAGCTGAGCTTCCAATGGGTCCAACTCAGGAGATCGGCTCATGAAAGGCAAAGCTACCCAGCATAGAGTAAAACTGCTTTCAGAGGACAGTTCTCACTCGTCCCATGGGGAAGTGGGAAGGCCAGGAGGAGTTTTCCAAAGCTTTCCTCAATGTTCTATTCTGTGCACTGTGTCCGAAAGAATAAAACCTCACATGGCACCTCTCCCCATGCATCAGACCTCCACTGGACGAGTCCATTAACGAATCCTCTAAAACACCTATAACATGGGGTTCAAACTCAAACATTATCATGAGCTCAACCTCAACTGCTGAATGCAGTGTCAACAGGACACCCAGGTTTCCTCTGATAAATCACAATCTTCCTCCACTAGGCTTATTTTATAGCCTTGTTTTATACTTCACATATTTTTAGAATAAAAGAATTCTCTATTTTGTGGTTGAATGACAGTTCTTAGTTACAACGAATTAGGCTTAAACTGTTCACACCCAGTATAATTGCCTGGGAAATCCCATGGACAGAGGAGCCTGGCGGGCTACAGTCCATAGGGTTGCAAAACAGTCAGACACCCCTTAGCAACTGAACAACAACAAATCACACATCAGCAATCAACAAACTGCCAAACAATTAAAATTTAACAAACATTTATCAAAGGCCCACTACAAAGCAAGGCCCCGGTCTGGTGCCTGTCATTATTAAGAAAAGCATCTGTGTAGAAACTCATCCAATAGGGATAACACAAAAGCATCATTTTCAACTGCAGTGTGGTCTGTTCAACTACAACTTTAGGGGGAGCTTGCCAATAGCACAGACTTTATAGATAACTGCTTGGGCTTCAGTATTTAACCCAGACTTTGGAAGGCATCTATGTGGTGTGTTTACCTACAAGGCAACAAAGAGCCCATTCCACTTCCTGGGAAGGGCTTAACCCCAAGACAAGCCACACTTTTTCAATATCTAGGAAACGGTCCTTCCCTCATGACCCTTTTTGTTATAACTCATCATCCTTTCAAGCTTCTTGGACAAATGGTGCAGAGGGAAAATGACTCAGGAAAAAACAACAGCAAACTCTGTCTAGGTGAGTCCCCCAGCCTCATGAAGCAACAAAGTGTATCTCTACCTACTGTTGAAAGGAGTTAAACACACTCTGAAACCAGAAACCACTTCATTCTGCATTACTACTCAGTGTATTTAATTAGACTATAGTGAATATGTGGTGCTAGTGGTAAGAATCCACTTGCCAATGCAGGAGATTTAAGAAGAGACACAGGTTCAATCCCTGGGTTGGGAAGATCCCCTGGAGGAAGGCATGGTAACCCACTCCAGCATTTTTGGCTGGAGAATCCCATGGACAGAGAAGCCTGGTGGGCTACAGTCCATGGGATCACAAAGAGTCAGAAACAACTAAAGCGACCTAGCATGCTGAGTGCATGCTGCTGTTGCTGCTGCTGCTAAGTTGCTTCAGTCGTGTCCAACTCTGTGTGACCCCATAGACGGCAGCCCACCAGGCTCCCCCGTCCCTGGGATTCTCCAGGCAAGAACACTGGAGTGGGTTGCCATTTCCTTCTCCAGTGCATAAAAGTGAAAAGTGAAAGTGAAGTCACTCAGTCGTGTCTGACTCTTTTCGACCCCATGGACTGCAGCCTACCAGGCTCCTCTGTCCATGGGATTTTCCAGGCAAGGGTACTGGAGTGGGGTGCCATTGCCTTCTCCAAATGAGTGCATGGTGAATATATAATACAGAAATGGGGTATGGGGGAATATCAAAAGTGAATGATTTATGGTAATGTGCTTCTGAGTTTATCCAGGTCAATGGAAAACACCTCTGTGCAGGAAGTCCCCAGGCCTCAAGGCAATAATATTAAATCAGATGACAAACTGCAGAAAGAGAAATGATCATCAAAATCTTACAGGGAAGAACAGGCATATTTAAGGTCAAGGGCATGAAAATCAAAGTAAGACAATTAGCAAAGGAGACTGATAATTAAAAAGTGATCAGGTGAAACCTAAAGTTTGTTGAATAAGTTAATGAACTGAGGATCAAACTACTTACCACAGACCCAGACCCTACCTAGGTGAAGTATTTAAAAATCACGAAGCTTATCAACTGCCAAGGTGTAACCTTCTCAGGGAGAACGTGAAGTCACAAGTGGGAACATCAGAGATCTTGGAAGAAGGAAGCATCATGTAAGTGAGCTAAGCTAGTTCTAAGCAGATCGCATTTAAAGGTCCTCAGAAGAGCCTTCCATCCAGTGACGCCCATGCCACACTCCCACTTACAGAGCAAGGGGAATGCACCCAGCAGGGCCACGCTGGGCACAAGGAGACCTCCAGGCATTCTTTCTTCCCTTTTGTGGAGACCACTGGTGAATAAATACCAGGCTAACCACCTACGATCATGTTAGTAACAATAAATAACAAATAATAAACAGCAAGTTCACCTCATTTTGCTGTTTCCCTAAAAACGGTCCTGCCTTCTACTGTCACTATCTATGGAACCTTTCCTGATCCTCTCACTCATAATTTCTTCTGCTCTATTAACAAGCAAGCACCATCCGTCCCTAGAAAAGGAGGGCACCTTCTGAGACCCCCACCTCTGAGAGACTGACAGGATGCTGCCTGCAGTGCTGAGTGGATGCCACTTAGGCTGAGTGAGAAGACAGTATGTCCGGGAGGGTGCAAGACAGATAAGACACTACCGACAGCCTTTTCTTACGCTGCAGCAGTCAGGCTGCTGATACATATTTCACATGGTTTTAAGTTGCTCATTTGAAGCAAATCCACAGTTAAAATGCATAACTTAGGCCCTAAGAGCAACCATTTGGATAGTTCTCAAAGTCATGTAAATAAAAACGTTATGAATAAACCAGAAAGCACGTGACTACAACTCCAATTAACAGTAAAATGTAACCCATACCAACAAACTGCTTTGGTGAACGTTTGCCGAGATTACATCCACTGAACTCAACTTTGGCCCTCAGACGGATCAGTTTCGCCTTACCCTGTCTTTTGCCAGCCCAGGTGCCCCTACCATGGGGGCTGGGAAGGGGGGACCCTCCCTAATTCAAACGCACCAGGACAGTGAACATTATACGACCATCTGTTCTGACAACATCTTACACATTCATGGAGTATGGTTCCAATCACAGCAGCGTTTAAAGAGCTACCCTAGATCCCAGCAAGGTGCTCCTAAATGGAAGAATTTTATATTTCGCCTTTCAGTTTGTTTTTATTGGAAGCATAGTTGTGAGAACACTAAGAAGTAAAAGGCCTCAGCCTGAGCTTCAAAGCTGCAAGCACTTCACAAATCCACCAAGCTCATTTTCCCAACCCCAGCCTCCCTCCCTGCCTCCTGCCTTCTATGGTTGAGATTCTATTTCATCTTTACTCTCTAAGGGAACATGTACCTGCCAACCAACAGCAAGGGCAAAGCACTTCATTTCCGATTTAGATGCTGCGTCTTGAGCACTAGTGTGCTTTTAGCACCAAAACCAGATGCTTCATTGTTCAGGGGTCACTGTTAACTCTCCCAGCAAAGAGGCATTAGCAGAACACAGGCTCTGAGGGGAGGGCTGTCTCTCTGGAGCCTCTGAATTACAGTTCTCACTGCTAGAGTCAGCAAGGAGTTCGAGTATGGCCTTTGGAGTCTACTGCTAAAAAAAAGAATGCCTCTTCTAACACATTTTTATTAGTCCTACTAAAATGGATTCATTTATTAGGTCAGCTGATTACTATTTTTAGGAGTAGAAGATAAAGAAATGTCACTGAAGAAAATAAGAAAATAAACCCAGGGTAGGTGCAGCAGGGGCTTAAAAGAAGATTTTAGAGCAGCGTGCAAGACCCTGGGCCAGGGAAGATGGTCCCCACACCAGACGTCTTCACTTTCCAAAATGCAGATACATGCCTCCTAAGAACTGAGACACTCCTGGCTGAAAGTGAACCTGAGGGACCCAGGAGGGCTGCCTTCTCTGAGCCAAGGAGAGAAGTAGCCTTATTTCAAAGTGATGATGCTTAAAGGATGCTCTAACCACTTGTTAAGCCTGAAAGGAAGCTCCGCTTCTGTACTGCGGGGACCAGCCACTGGACCAGAGGACTCAGCTGCCCTCTTGTTAATGTCAGCCCTCTGTCAGACCATACTCCCCACGAGCTGACTTCTGCCCATGATCAGTCCCTGACCTGGCCAGCAATACGGACGCCCTCACCCCATTGCCCCAACCCTACCTCAACGTTTCCAACTTCTACTATACTCCACAAAGGCTGGTAACCCAGAGTCTACTGTGAGGACAGGGCATGATAAAAGGAAATACAGGAAATGTGTAAGCTAAACCACTATAGTAAAGAGAAAATGGGCTTTGTGATCCTCGATTTCAACCTGGGTGCTGTTAATAATCTGTCACAAGACTTTACGTAAATTATGTCACTCCTCACAATCTCAGTTTCCTCATCTGTAGAAGATTAAAATGACTGCTTTGCCAAGCTGCTTTGAAAATTAAATAAGTGTGTGTGTGTGTGTGTGTATATATATGAAGTAGTCATTCAGTAAGTGGTAATTAATATTGTTATTTCTTTATTATATCAAAAGGCAATTCCAAAAGCACACCAGTTAAGATTGAGATTTTACTTGACACCATTCTGACAGTATGACTCTAGAAAAGTAAAAGATAAATTCTGTGTAACATATGGTTGCTATCCTGATGCAGGAAAAAAAACCCACACATAATAGTTCTACAAATTCCTAGTTTATGATGTCAAAATTATCTAACAAAACAGATGCTAATGATCAAATCGCACGATAACTCCTGCTTATTTTTTCACTAAATAATCCAGACCCTCAAAGATCAAGTAGAAGTCCTAATTTACTTTTTCTAAGTTTAGGGATGGCTCAGAGGTCTTCATCGACCATTTCTGATTTCAAAGGTTAACTGTGATGGTAATTTTCAGAAGGAAAAGAGCACAGAGTTTGGTATAACCATTCAGGAAATACAACAATAACATTATAATTATACTGTTAATAAAGTATGTACTACATTCAGAGTTTTATATGAGTACACTTTACATGAAGAGCAAATAAATGATCATCACTACAAATTTCAAAGGAAAAATAAAATGCATTTTAAAAAAGGAAATGTTATAAAGAAACTGCAATACTGAGCTTCCCTGGTGGCTCAGTTGATAAAGAATCCTCCTGCAGTGCGGGACACCTGGGTTTGATCTCTGGGTCAGGACAATCCACTGGAGAAGAGAATGGCTATCACTCCAGTATTCTTACCTGAAGAATTCTATGAACAGAGGAGCCTGGTGGGCTACAGTCCATGGGTTAGCAAAGAGCTGGACACAACTGAGCAGCTAACTAACAATATTGGTTCCCAAACTGTGGAAGGAAGGGAAGGAGGGAGAGGGAGGGAGGGCAGGAAGAAAATATTATCTCTTACAAGTTTACACCTAAAAAGTTTCCTCTAGATTTCTAAAGCCCTCTTGCCTTACCCTTTGCAGGGCTTCCTAACAGAAGAAAACTGAACATCAGTATCTATCCTCTCCTCTCAGAAATTAAAGACTTCCCTTTCTTGGCCTCCTTGATCCTCCTTCACTACATTCCTTTTTTTTTTTATTTAAACATTTATTTTACTGAAGTATAGTTAATTTACAATGTTGTATTAATATCTGCTGTACAGCAGAGCAATTCAGTTATACAAATGTATATACTCTTTTTCATATTTTTTTCCATTATGGTTTATTATAGAATTTTTTAAAGATACATTTATATTTTTCTTTATTAATTTTTATTGGAGTATAGTTGCTTTACAGTGTTGTGTTAGTTTCTGCTGTACAGCAAAGTGAATCAGCTATACATATTCATATATCCAGGCTTCCAAGGTGGCACTAGTGGTAAAGAACCTGCCTGCCCAAGGCAGGAGACATAAATGGGTTCAACCCGAGTCAGGAAGATCCCCTGGAGGATGGCAGAAGATGACAACCCACTCAATTATTCTTGCCTGAAAAATCCCATGGACAGAGGAGCCTCGCGGGCTACAGTCCAAAGGGTCGCAAAGAGTTGGACACGACTGAGCGACTAAACACATCAGCACACGCCTATATCCTACGACACGTGGCTGCAGCAGTAAACGCAGTTGGCTGGCACAAACCTCCAAACACAAATGGAGGCCAATCCTCAGGATGAGTCAGCTCTTTAGGAAGCATTCATGTAAAAAAAAAAAAAAAAAAAAAGGAAGCATTCATGTGCTGGGGTTTCCATTAAGCAGGTCATTTTCAAGTATTAATATCTTCTACCAGGTGTTTCAAAAAGCAGAACAAAATCATTAAAACCACTATGTAAAGATATATATGTTGCTATTTGTTAGGATAACTCATCAGTAGTTATGCGGCTTCTTGAAGTGGGCCATTTAAAACAAGATTTTAATTTTCCTCAACACAGCAACTGTGTTGAATACAGCCACCGGGAAGTTCACAGAAACACTTCTCACTTTCCCAAAACCCTGAGATGTATTTTCAAAAATAAAACAACTGTTATTTCACAATCCAGAATAAAGGCCATGACTCTTGTGGCCACACACAGAGTGGGAACCCCAAGGGTAGGAATATTAAACCATTTTCCATTCTGCTCTTTTTGCAGAAGAGAAGAACTTCAAATAAGATCTCCGCTGTGAACAAAGATATTCAAACAAGAAGCTCAGCTCAGTTCTGCCCCTGTAGTGAGCATCCCTGGAGATGTGGCTTCCCCTTCTGGAATAGGACTCATAAGAGTTCATGTACCATGAAACTCCTTCACGGAGCCCTGGACAGACCTGAGATTTAGGAAAAAGGCCATGGCTGAGACTGCAAAGCTGACTGCTCTCGTAACCATTTCTGCTTCCAGATGACCAGTCTTTTCTGAACTATAATCTGAAGTAACATCAATCCAAGACAATTCAGAAAACAAGTCAGGTTACCAAACTGACAACCAGGTGACAAATATATGGTGGTGATGGTTTAGTTGCTAAGTCGTGTTCAATTCCTGCAACCCCACTGACTGTAGCCCGCCAGGCCCCTCTATCCATGGGATTTTCCAGGCAAGAATACTAGAGTGAGTTGTCACTTCCTTCTCCAGAGGATCTTCCTGACCCAGGAATCAAACCTGAGCCTCCTACATTGCAGGCAGATTCTTCATGGCTGAGCCACCAGGGAAGCCCAACAAGTATACAGCAATCAATATTCGTTGATAAGACTTGGTGAGGTTAGCAGTACTGATTTCAAAACGAGGCTCCTTTTATACCATTTGAAACAAGGGGAGGAACTTCTATTTATCAGGCACCTACTAAGAGCCACCCGTAAGTGTCAGATACATCCTCTCACTTAGATACATCCTCTCACTTAGTTCCCATTCTGCTTGTGAGAAAACTGAAGCTTGGTGTAAGTAATACACCCTAAGCCACACCATTAGTAACTGATGACGCCAAAGTCACCTCACTGTTACTACCCTTCCTGCTCTCACATTCGTGTGTTTCCACAGACACTACCAACGAGCCATCGTGCAACAGACCCCATGTAAACTGGCCTACACATTCATCTGCAAACCAACAAGAGGCAGGAAAAGTTTTTCCCTCGATGATTTAAAAGACAGTCTTTTCTGGGAGAAAATATTTGCCAATGGTGAGACCAACAAGGGTTTAACTTCCAAAATAAGAACAGGTCATACAGATCAGAATAAAAAAAAAAAAAGAACAATTGAAAAGTTGGCAAAAGACCTAAACAGATACTTCTCCAAAAAAGACATACAGATGTTTGTATATACATACAGACATACAGCAAACTACTGCACAATTGCACTCATCTCACACACTAGTAAAGTAATGCTCAAAATTCTCCAAGCCAGGCTTCAGCAATGTGTGAACCGTGAACTTCCTGATGTTCAAGCTGGTTTTAGAAAAGGCAGAGGAACCAGAGATCGATTTGCCAACATCCACTGGATCATGGAAAAAGCAAGAAAGTTCCAGAAAAACATCTATTTCTGCTTTACTGACTATGCCAAAGCCTTTGACTGTGTGGATCACAATAAACTGTAGAAAATTCTGGAAGAGATGGGAATACCAGACCACCTGACCTGCCTCTTGAGAAATCTGTATGCAGGTCAGGAAGCAATAGTTAGAACTGGACATGGAACAACAGGCTGGTTCCAAATAGGAAAAGGAGTTCATCAAGGCTGTATATTGTCACCCTGCTTATTTAACCTATATGCAGAGTACATCATGAGAAATGCTGGACTGGAAGAAACACAAGCTGGAATCAAGATTGCCAGGAGAAATATCAATAACCTCAGATATGCAGATGACACAACCCTTATGGCAGAAAGTGAAGAGAAACTCAAAAGCCTCTTGATGAAAGTGAAAGAGGAGAGTGAAAAAGTTGGCTTAAAGCTCAACATTCAGAAAACGAAGATCATGGCATCCAGTCCCATCACTTCATAGGAAATAGATGGGGAAAAAGTGGAAACAGTGTCAGACTTTATTTTTTGGGCTCCAAAATCACTACAGATGGTGACTGCAGCCATGAAATTAAAAGACGCTTACTCCTTGGAAGGAAAGTTATGTCCAACCTAGATAGCATATTCAAAAGCAGAGACATTACTTTGCCAACAAAGGTCCGTCTAGTCAAAGCTATGGTTTTTCCTGTGGTCATGTATGGATGTGAGAGCTGGACTATAAAGAAAGCTGAGCACTGAAGAATTGATGCTTTTGAACTGTGGTGTTGGAGAAGACTCTTGAGAGTCTCTTGGACTGCAAGGAGATCCAACCAGTCCATTCTGAAGGAGATCAGCCCTGGGATTTCTTTGGAAGGAATGATGCTAAAGCTGAAACTCCAGTACTTTGGCCACCTCATGTGAAGAGCTGACTCATTGGAGAAGACTCTGATGCTGGGAGGGATTGGGGGCAGAAGGAAAAGGGGACGACAGAGGATGAGATGGCTGGATGGTGTCACTGACTCGATGGACGTGAGTCTGGGTGAACTCTGGGAGTTGGTGATGGACAGGGAGGCCTGGCGTGCTGCGATTCATGGGGTCGCAAAGAGTTGGACACAACTGAGCGACTGAACTGAACTTAACAGCACGTGAAAAAATGTTCAATATCACTAACTAGAGAAGTGCTAATCAAAACTACCATGAGGTATCACCTCACTCCTGTCTAAATTGTTGTTTTTCAGAAGCAAATTTGTGTCCAACTCTTTGTGACCCCATGAACTACAGCATGCCAGAGTGACCATCATCAAAAAGTCTACAAATAATAAATACTGGAGAGGGTGTGGGGAAAAAGGAACTCTCCTACATTGTTGGTGGGAATGTAAATTGGTGCAACCACTATGAAAAACAGTATAGAGGTTCCTTAAGAAACTAAAAATAGAGTTACCATATGACCCAGCAATCCCACTCCTGGGCATATATCCAAAAAAAACTAACTCTAAATTAAAAAGATAGATGCACACCAATTTTCACTGCAGCAGTATTTACAACAGCCAAGACATGGACACAACCTAAATGTCCATCAAAAGATGAATGGATGAAGATGTGGTAAATACACACACACACACACACACAATGGAATATTACTCAACCATAAAAAAAGAATGAAATAATGCCATTTTCACCAATATAGATTGAGTTAGCAATGACCATACTAAATGACGTCAGAAAGAGACAAATATCATACGGTATCAATTATATGCAGAATCTAAAAAATAATAAAAATTAACTTACAAAACAGGCTCAGACATAGAAAAAAACTATGGTTACTAAAGGGAAAGGGGGGAGGGATAAATTAGGAGTGTGGGATGAACAGATACACACTAATATATATAAAACAAACAAGGATTTATTGTAGAGCACAAAGAACTATATCCATTATCTTGGAATCACCAATAATGAAAAACAATCTGAAAAAATATATATGGGTAACTGAATCACTTTGCTGTACACTTAAAACTAACACAATATTATAAATCAACTATACTTCAGTAAAAATTAAAAAAGGAAAGCTAGTCTTTTTATACAAGTTAGATAAGAACTCAGCCTCGGATGGATATAACCTGGAGAGCAATCCATTAGGAAGCAGACAGCCAGAGGGAAGGCAGGAGAGGACAGGCATTCCAGGTAACAAGGAATACTAGAGAGGCGGGAGCGCCCAAGCTGCAGCAGGAAAAATGAACCATTCCTTCAACCTCGCTCCGACTTCTCCATGCCAGGATTGTGAAGCCTTGTAAGGTTACAAGGACCTCATAAACTTCTGAGAGGTCACTACATACAATTAGGAGAGTATGGGTACAATACTGCTGTCTTAATAAAGATCAGAAAGAGATAACTCATTTGAAGGTGTTTTTACTTTTTACAAAAGAGCTGAGCTGCTAGATGGCTGCACAAGCAAAAAGCTTTCCCAGCAGCGTGCTGCCAAGGTTGACAATGGGCTCCTTTGGCTCCAACACAGGGATTTTATTTTGCACGTACAAATGGTTCATTCATTCAATCCATAGTTACTGAAGGCTTCTAGGTGCCAGGCACCGTGATAGATCCTGGGGATACAAAGATGAACTGACCTTATTCTTGGCTGCTCAAAGCCTGGGAGGAGATGGCCACAATAATTAAAAGGCAATGAGTGCTGTAAAAATAGCAAATACGGAGTGACTAGTACCAATTAACTAGGTCCATGTTCAAATAGGAACAGCAGAAACATTTTTTTAATTCCCATTTTGTCCACATCTATGCTTATCTTTGATATGGTTGCATTTATGTCTAGTTTACATATATGCAAACACTTTCATAAAGCTACTGAATTCTCATCCACCTATTTTTATACACTTTATTACTTTTTTCTATGACCACAACATCTAAGAGAAATGATCAATTTGATCAGGTAAAGGATTAAGTCCTTCAAACAAATGCCTTTATATCAGTCCTGTATCACTCCTCACATTTGACTTCTCTTTTCAGTAAGGGTTCCTAGCATTCCATTTACCAGCACAAAGCTCAGAACAATGCGACACGCGTGCATGCGCGCACACACACACACGCCTCACACACACACACCCCACACACACATACCAGGTCCTGGGAACAAAATATTATTTCTTAAACCTGATGCAAAGCATTCCCTTCCAGTATCATTACATCTTTAGTAGGTTGTCAAAATACTGGTGTTTTTTTTTTAAACTCAGTAAAAATGACATAATAATACCCATAAAAATACTAAGCACAAGTTTAAAGGCAAAATTAAAGGATATAGAGCTAAACAAACAAGGGAATATTAACCATATCCTGATATGACATTTCATGTAATAAGGCACTGATCTGTACTTCAAGATGGCCCATGTATCTAACTCTGAGCCCAGTAAAACAAGTAATTTGGAAATATATAGGCCTCCCCACATTCTTACTTTTAAATGAAGTGATTACAAACAGACTATCTGACAGTCCCATCAGAGGTCACTAATCTGGTGGCACTGATAATGTTGTGTGGATAAATCCAGGCAGGGCTGCGGCTCCCACAACCAGCACCTGCCCACAGGCATCAGCCTGGCTTCTGACTTAAAGGGCTCATGCCTACTACACAGACGCACTGCATGTGCCTTTAAAGCATCCTCAGTCTCTAAACAAATCTCCCTTCCTCATCAGCAGGGCTCCGCATCACTCTGCTGCCCTCAGTTTCCATTTCTTCTACATGAGAGCCTAAGGAAACACAAAGAGACTGCAGGACAGTCAGCTGGGTTTCACCGCCTTTGTTGTGCATAGGCTTGTTTCCGGAGAAGGCAATGGCACCCCACTCCAGTACTCTTGCCTGGAAAATCCCATGGATGGAGAAGCCTGGTAGGCTGTAGTCCATGGGGTCGCTAAGAGTCGGACACGACTGAGCGACTTCACTTTCACTTTTCACTTTCATGCATTGGAGAAGGAAATGGCAACCCACTCCAGTGGTTGCCTGGAGAATTCCAGGGACAGGGAAGCCTGGTGTGCTTCCGTCTATGGGGTTGCACAGAGTCGGACACGATGGAAGCGACTTAGCAGCAGCAGCAGCAGCAGGCTTGTTTCATGGCAGTTCCATTTTGTCCTTCCCCAGTCATTCCTCACAACACCTGGAATAGGTTCTTCTCTCCTACCTGCTTCAAGACACACTTCTTCTCACTCTTAAAAATCTCTCCAGAAAACCCAATCCAAGAAAGACTCTCATTAACAGCCCACATTTCCACCTATCCTACTGACAATAGATGATGTTTGTGTAACCATAAGCAGTCTACAGTGTCTCACATTTAAGCTTTCAGTAAATCCACTGACAAAACAATAAGGCAGACAGGCCATGTATTACTGTCCCTACTTCACACACGAGGGGACTGGTCGCCCCTCCAGGACAGAAACCACACTATCATTTTTGCAACCTCAGCAATTCACACAGACAATGCTTAATAAACAAGAAAGCAAGAGAGGGATTTGGGATGGTGGAATAGAACAAACGTGAGGTTTTGTTATTATTAAACTGGTGCTAAAAAGGAAATAACAAAGAAAAACATAAGAACAAGTTAAACATGAACTCACATACATGTTACAAATATCTACTTACATCCAAAGGTGACAAGCCTGACAGATTTATAAGCTCACATTAGGATATGAATATATAGTTACTCCAGAACGAAGAAAGATGCTGAAATTCTGAAAATCGTGTATCATATTAGTTGTTTCCTCAAATGCAAAAATACACTAAAGTGTTAACTACTACTCATAGCAAACCCAATTTAAACACATCCTTTTTTAGTGATCATTTGAAAAGATGCTTGCATACAAACTTTCACTCAAAAGCAAATCAATCCCTAAAGCTCGATGGAGGTCTGGAGAGTTGGTGAGATTGTTTATAGTGTAAATATGGGTTAAATGTATCTTGTTCCTTTAAGTTTGAAACTTTGAGGAGATTTGGGAAACATGTCTGAAGAAACACAGTATTGTGGGTCATTACTACAGCTATCAATCATTCTCAGTAATCCAAAGTGAGGGGATGAGGAAGTTTTAGTCAAAGGTTGATACAAATGAGGCAAGAATGAGCTTTTATTGAAATTCCCACTTCTTACTCCAGAGAGTAAGAACAGACCTGAGCAAAGAACTTTCTGTGATGATGGAAGCCTTCTGTATCTGCACTGTCCAACATGGTAGCTATTAGCCATATGTGGTTCCTAGGTACTTGAAATATGGCTAGTGTAGCTGAGAAACTGAATTTTCAGTTTTGTCTTTAATTTACACTTAAATAGCCACATGTCGGGAGAAGGCAATGGCACCCCACTCCAGTACTCTTTCCTAGAAAATCCCATGGACGGAGGAGCCTGGCAGGCTGCAGTCTATGGGGTCGCTAAGAGTCGGACACGACTGAACGACTTCACTTTCACTTTTCACTTTCATGCACTGGAGAAGGAAATGGCAACCCACTCCAGTGTTCTTGCCTGGAGAATCCCAGGGATGGCGGAGCCTGGTGGGCTGCCGTCTATGGGGTCGCACAGAGTCAGACACTGCTGAAGCAACTTAGCAGCAGCAGCAACCACATGTGGTGCTGGTGGCTACCATTTTTGGAGAAAACAGTACAAAAGATGAAAAAGAAATGCATTCAATTTCAACAAGCACATCAAAGGAAACTATTAGCAAGGTGAAAAGACAGCCTTCAGAATGGGAGAAAATAATAGCAAATGAAGCAACTGACAAACAACTAATCTCAAAAATATACAAGCAACTCCTACAGCTTAACTCCAGAAAAATAAACGACCCAATCAAAAAATGGGCCAAAGAACTAAATAGACATTTCTCCAAAAAAGACATACAGATGGCTAACAAACACATGAAAAGATGCTCAACATCACTCATTATCAGAGAAATGCAAATCAAAACCACTATGAGGTACCATTTCACAACAGTCAGAATGGCTGCGATCCAAAAGTCTACAAATAATAAATGCTGGAGAGGGTGTGGAGAAAAGGAACCCTCTTACACTGTTGGTGGAATGCAAACTAGTACAGCCACTATGGAGAACAGTGTGGAGATTCCTTAAAAAACTGGAAATAGAACTGCCTTATGATCCAGCAACCCCACTGCTGGGCATACACACTGAGGAAACCAGAAGGGAAAGAGACACGTGTACCCCAATGTTCATCGCAGCACTGTTTATAATAGCCAAGACATGGAAGCAACCTAGATGCCCATCAGCAGATGAATGGATAAGAAAGCTGTGGTACATATACACAATGGAGTATTACTCAGCCATTAAAAAGAATACATTTGAATCAGTTCTAATGAGGTGGATGAAACTGGAGCCTATTATACAGAGTGAAGTAAGCCAGAAGGAAAAACATAAATACAGTATACTAACGCACATATATGGAATTTAGAAAGATGGTAACAATAACCCGGTGTGCGAGACAGCAAAAGAGACACTGATGTATAGAACAGTCTTATGGACTCTGTGGGGAGGGAGAGGGTGGGAAGATTTGGGAGAATGGCAATGAAACATGTAAAATATCATGTAGGAAATGAGTTGCCAGTCCAGGTTGATGCATGATGCTGGATGCTTGGGGCTGGTGCACTGGGACGGCCCAGAGGGATGGTATGGGGGGAGGAGGAGGAGGAGGGTTCGGGATGGGGAACACATGTATACCTGTGGCGGATTCATTTTGATATTTGGCAAAAACTAATACAATTATGTAAAGTTTAAAAATAAAATAAAATTGGAAGAATAAAAAAAAAAAAAAAAAAAACAATAACTTTTTTAAAAGTTTTTAAAAGAACTTTTTAAAAAGTTTTTAAAAGAACTTTTTAAAAATTCACTCCTGCAAAACTAAAAATAGTATCAGATGCCTATCTAAGAATTTTAGTACTAACACAGACCTTCAAGATTTAGAGAAAGGAGGTAAAGTCTTGTCCAAGGTCAAGAAAATTCTAACAGTTACAAGCTAGGCTGACCCTCCATCCTAATCTCTCTCAGGAAGACAGTTTGCCTAAAAGGTCAGCCATGAACCAGATGAAAAAAGAAATTAATTTATATTTTCAAATAATCTACTGTGCCACCCATGTGACAGTTCTTGACAATCACTGTCTTACTTCATCCTAGCCACAATTCTAACAAGTAGTCATCGCCACCCTAAGTAACTCTAGAGAGATTGTCAAAAGCAGGACTCTAGCTCAGATCTATGCAACTCCCAACGGCATGTTATTTCCACACCACCATACTGTTTTCTTCTCAAGATCTCTATCAGTACCCTGACCCTCAGACTTTCACTGAAATGGTTGATTCAATGAGTCTTAGTTACTCAATCATGTCTGATTCTTTGTGACCCCATAGACTGTAGTCCACCAGGCTCCTCTGTTCATGGAATTCTCCAGGCAAGAATACCGGAGTGGGTTTCCATACCCTTCTCCAGGGGATCTTCCCAACCCAGGGGTGAAACCTGGGTCTCCCGAATTACGGGCAGATTTTTTACCATCTGAGCCACCAGGGTTGCTTACATGCCTCCAAAGCTTCCAACACCTGATACTCTCCACCTAGAATACTGGACATTAACTGGGGTCCTAACAAACCAAGCACAAGGTAACCCCTATTCCCAAGAAAGCAAAGACAAGTTGCATCCGTCCATCCTTGTTATAGATCTTACAACTTTTAGCTCTACACCAGCACTGCCTCTGAGATGTATAGCAGTCGAGGAGGAGCTTAGCACAGCCACTATCTACTCATTAATCCTCACCAGTGTCTGCAGGAGGCCACTGCTTCCAGTACTAGTATCACTCTTCCTCTGCAGATCAGGCAGCTGGCAGGTTGATCCCCCAAGGCCACAACGCATCTGAACCTGAACTCTCCATTCCTCAGATATCTGGGCTCAAAGCTTTTTCCATCAAGTCCTATCTGACCCCAGGCAGAATTCCCAATGGAGGATGTGACTTCAGAGAAATGCTCTCCCCTCTTCTGACAGTACCAGAGATACATACAGAGCTCAAAGCATTCCAGCCCTCGAAGCCTCAGCTAGAAACAAAGCAAGAAAGCTCCCAAGAAAACACATGTCCACACAAAAACATACCCACGAATGTTCACAGCAGCATCATTCATAATAGCCAAAAAGTAGAAACAACTCAAATGTCCATCAACTGATGAGTGGATAAATAAATGGGATACAGTGATACAACGGAATATTATTCAGCCATTAAAAGTGAATGAATCACTGATAACAGGCTACAACACTTACGAACCTTATAAATGTCACACTAAGTTGCAAAAGACCACAAACTATGAGATTTCATTTACATGAAATACCCAAAATAAGCTGAAAAGACTAAGTAGAAGAGTAGCTTCTAGGAAAAGGGGGAAGTAGGGAGTGACTGCCAGAGGGTAAGGGATTTCTTAACAGAGTAATGAAAATGTTCTAACATCAAATACTGGTGATGGCTGCACAACTCTGAATATACTAAAAACCACTTAATTCTGTAATTTGAAAGAGTAAATTTTATGGTACATGGATTATATCAAAGTTATTTTAAAAAGACAAACTCCTAAGATAACATAACTAAAGCAATGACAGGAGCCACGTAGGATATAACCCAGGCCAGTTGTGTTTAAACTATCAATTAAAATGAGAAAATCAAATGATATTTTCAAGAAGTCTCCCCTAAATTTAGCTTAAGAATTCTCAAACTGTCTTTCATTGAAACCTGAAAGATGCAAAAGTCAAAGAAGAGCCAAAATCATCTGCAGCTGATGGATAAGAAAATCAAGCCCTAGGTATACATGAATTTAGATAATAAAGCTAGACAGCATATTAAAAAGAAGAGACAGCACTTGACTGACAAAGGTCCATATAGTCAAAGCTATGATTTTTTCTAGTAGTCATGTACGGATGTGAGAGTCAGGCCATGAAGAAGGCTGAGTGCCTAAGAACTGATGCTTTTGAATTGTGGTGCTGGAGAAGCCTCTTGAGAGTCCCTTGAACTGCAAGGAGAGCAAACCAGTCCATCCTAAAGGAAATCAATCCTGAATTTTCATTGGAAGGACTGATGCTGAAGCTGAAGCTCCAATACTTTGGCCAACTGATACAAAGAGCCAACTCACTGGAAAAGACCCTGATGCTGGGAAACACTGAGGGCAGAGGAGGAGGAGGCAACAGAGGGGTGAGATGGCTGGATGGCATCACCAACTCAACAGACATGAATCTGAGCAAACTCTGGGAGATAGTGGAGGACAGGGAAGCTTGGCATACTGCAGTTCATGGGGTCGTAGAGTTGGACACAACTTTAACAACTGAACAACACCACAGAGTAGAATTCCCAAAAGAGTGTCAGAAAAACTTTGTCTGAATTACACTCAACATTCGCAAGCTATCATTTTTCACCTGAAATAATATGAATGGACTGGACCAGATCATCATCATCATTGAAGACTTGCTCTGTGCCAAGTCCCATTCTAAGCACACACTGTCTTATATAACTGAATCCTTATAACCCCCGATCTTCAGGCAAGAGCATTTAGAGTTATGTGGGGTCCTGCCCCAGGGCCTTTGCCCATTACTTCAGAGTCTGAGGAGCTACTGTTCACCATCAGTGAAGGGTGGACAGGACCCACAGGGTCAGGCCTCCAACATCTGTCAGTACTCCAGACCTAGTATATTGCTTCTTCATTAACTGCAAACAGCTAAGATCTCAAAACTCTTCCTCCATATAAAGGTTCTATAACAAAAATAAGTAGCAGTATTCTTGGGCATGCAAGTGTGCTAAATCACTTCCACCATGTCCCATTCTTTGAGACCCTATGAACTGCAGCCTGCCAGGCTCTCTATCCATGGGATTCTCCAGGCAAGAATGGCAATACTGGAGTGGGTTGCCATGGCCTTCTCCAGAGGATCTTCCTGACCCAGGGACTAGAAAGTAATAAAACTTGGTCCTCCAGGGACTTAACTTACTGGAAAAACAATATAAATATATGCATATATATATACACACACACATATATACATTATATATATTATATATAGCTGTAATAACATCTCACATCAACCAATGAAATGAAAATCTATGGCTCTAGTTCTCTACCAACAGTGAAGAGTATGACCACCTCATGGCCTAAAAGCAAAACAACCCAGCAGGGAGTAGGCACAATAAATGCTGGCAACTCACTCTTGCTCTCTGACCTTCACTGACTAAACCCACCTGGTCATGAGAGCAAGGGGCCCTATGATATAGTCTATAATGGTAAGCTGGTGAGGGGAGGGGTGCACAGAGCAGATGGAGAATGAATCTGGGGGCAAAGAAAAACAATCAGCACACAGGATCACAGGCCCATGAGAAGATGGTGTGACAGCCAATCACCAGTGGCAGTGACGGGTTCCTACAGAAAATCACTGGAAAGCATATTCTCACAGTCCCTCCCCCCTGGTCTATGTCTGTCATGATCAAACATTCTGAGTTAGGCCTGAATACGTGTAAAGCCATGAAAGACTTTGTAGTTTTCTACCTCATTTTCATTCCAGTTATCTACCTCTTTTGCAAACACCTTGACTGAAGTAACCCACTGATACAACACTGTCTTCTAAACGCTTATTTTACAACTGACACAAGATCTGCACTCCGTTTTCTGGAACTGTCAAGGTATTATCTCATCAAGAATGTCAGAGTACTAAAGACCAAAACAATTATTTTGATACACATGTTTGTAGCAAAAATATTATCTGGTCCTGATGACCAAGACCCTCACCCATATGCCAAACAGGATGGTTAATCTCCCTTTGAGGACTTGGAAAATACAATGCCCAGCCTCAGAGGTCAGTCCTTCATCCCAGTTTTCAGCGTTTAGGAGGAAGGATTCCCCCTTTGCAGCCTGTCTCGTTAAATGCTAAACCAGTTACTAAGACTTTTCATTCAAGAACTATTCATTCCCATAATTGAGATGTTTTCTACCCTGCACATCACCCCAAAGGGGAAAGTACCTTGAAGTAAAGCCTATCTACAGAATCATAGAGATGAACCATTTTTTCAAATATTTGTTCCCACTGTCCACATAGCCAATCACAACATCTAGGAAATTCCACTATCTTGTATGCAAAGAACATCTCCTAGACTACTTCTCAAACCCTCATCCAATCATGTTACCCTGATTTTTAGTACAAAAATATACTATAGGGATTAATCCTGCTTTGTAAATTAGGTGGGACTCCCATATCCCAGATTTCTGGGATAAAAATAATCATCTCCACCTAAGGATTTCCTTTAAAATTCCACAGAACTAAAGTGCTTCAGAAACGCCAAACTCAGTTCTACCCTTCCATCCTCATTCTGGCATATGGTCAAGCTCTCCCAAACTGTTTACGGAGAAAATCTCCCACTAATTATACCTGTCATCAGGGACCAGATTTCTTCCATCACCGTAAATGCCCAAAGAACTTCTTTTTAAAAAGACTGAGTCTCAAAACCTCAAGTTGAAGAATTAGATTTGATTAGTTTTATAAAATTTTAGCCAGTTTTTAACAGAATTTTATAGGCAGGGGGGCAGTAACAGTGACTTAGTTTAAATCCTTTATTTTCTGGATCTGAAAACTTGTGCAGAGAGAGATGAAATCATCCATTCCAAGTCACACAGTCAGTGTCGAGGCTGGAACCAAAACCCTGCCCCTGACTCGCGTTCAGAGCTATTTGACCTTACCGTGCTCCTGTATGTGTCCAACTCAGCCCAAAGACACCATAACGAAAGAACAGAGCTCTTGTCTCCTAATCCCCAGACACCTCTCCTTGAGATCAAGATACTCTTCCTTTCCTCAAGTGAGCATCTGCCTCTTTCTCAGGTTTTATCAGCCAACAACAATCACCAAAAAAGGAGCTAAATAGTCTTCAGTGAAACTAGAGGAAGCAGCTCCGTTTCAGATGACTGGAATATGGACTGTAATTAATCACAATCCATTGAGAGAAACCGCCCTTGTCTTTAATTGGTATTAAATGACCAGAGTCCGGGCTGCCCAGAGGAAACTGCAAGGTTCTCAAAAGTGCAAGGTCAGCCATAAAGATACTGCCAAAGTTAGAGCACAATGGGTGAATTCAAGATCTTTATCAAATGAGTGAGCACAATTCAATGAAAACTTCACTAACATGTAGCTGCTGCTGCTGCTGCTGCTAAGTTGCTTCCGTCGTGTCCGACTCTGTGCAACCCCATACACGGAAGCCCACCATGCTCCTCCGTCCATGGGATTTCCCAGGCAAGAGTACTGGAGTGGGTTGCCACTGCCTTCTCCCAACATGTAGCAGGCACCCCAAAAATAAATCCATGAAATGAGACTCATCACCAACATGGGTCCTTTGTCAGATGTGGTAATAAACTTTCTCCCACAGGACCCCACGCCAAGCTAGAAGTCTAAAATCAAAAGCTCCAACTAACTCTCAAGAGAATAACTATCAATTCACAATGGATGCTGTAAGAATTTATTTAAGCTACCTGAAGGCAGGCAACTAACCAGATTTCCACAAGAACCTTCCACATAATGAACACACTATGAACCGTAAATGTGCCTCTAATCCTCAGTTAGACTGTCCATTGGTGGACCTCTAACAATCATTCATCTCTGCAGAGTAATCTTAGGCTTAGACATTTAACAGGCTAGTAACTTTTGCTAATAAGTACATGCTTTTGTATTACCTAAAATTCTGCCATTAGCCACAGCAAAATTCTTAGCCTAAGGTGTATGGTTTCTCCCCCTGAACTAAGAACTGGTCTCCCGTATACTGTACTTCATGTCTAAGCTTAGAGAAGCTGTTTGTGTTATCTGACTCACCATTAGAAGGACAAAGGAATCTGTCATTTAAAAAAGATCATCCGTCCTTCTGCCAGCCTCCAAGACAGTCCACAATGATCCCAGCCCCTTGGCACAGGGCTGACTTGTGTTACCAATGGGATGTCACGAAAGTGACAATGTAGGACTTTCAAGGCTAGGGAATAAAAAACACCGCAGTTTCCATGGTACCGTCTCTCAGACAGCTTGCTTACTCTGGGGTGATCCAACTGCCATGTTGTGGGGGCAGGTGAGCAGTCAGTGGAAGTGTTTTTTCCACCAAGAAGCACTGAGGCCTCCTGGCAAGAGCCAGCAGCAACTTACCAACCATGTCAATGAGACACCTTTGAAGTGAATCCTCCCCCCTCAACCAAGCCTTCATATCTGGCAGCTCCTTCATAGGATTACCACCTCATGAAAGGCCCTGAGGCAGAACCACCCAAATTCCTGACCCACAGAAACTCAGATAATCAATGTTTACTATTGTTTTAAGCCTCTAGGCTTTGCCATAATTTGTCCACAACAAGATTCCTAATATACTTTTCCTTTATTAACTCAATCCTCAGGAAACCAAGTACAGCATCTTCTGTTTTTAAATGACTTTCAATTTTGTCCTTTCCAGTCAAAGTGACCTGCATCACTTCTTGATCAGCTCTTCTCTGCAAAGAACACATCATTTCTAAGTGACCAACACAAGTACTAGCATTTACTAGCCACTCTGCTCATGGTATCAACAGATGCTAGATGTTATTTCTGAATTGATTCATTTCAATCAATCAATCTAGTCCATTCTAATGCTATTAAAAGCTCGTATCATTTGAAAGGATATGAGGTCATAAGTAAGTAGTCACAAGTCATCTTTAGCCACTTGAACTTTTAACTAAATCAAATCCGAGTACTTTTAATGCTTCTTCATCCACTCTTCTTCCCCTCAGGCTTCATCCTCTATTTCTTACTCAGAGAAAAAAAGAAATGAACAAAAAAACTACAGAAATCAAAAAGACCTAAGGAGATGCATATAAGTAACCAACAACAGTCCAGCATTTGCTGTTGATTTGTTGATTTTTATACTGTCCCTAAAAACCAAGCTTCTTCATCTTAAAAAAAAAAAAAAAAAAAAAAATTGGGCAATGGCAACACAAAAGCATTAAGAACCTTGAGGTTCCACATTCTTGCATCCTTTCACACTAACTCTGACGCCATGTGCTTGCCTAGGGAAAGAGAAATGCTTTCATGTTAACTATGTACATGTCTGGTCATGGAAGGCTAAATTACACGTCTCAGTGGTTTAGACAATCGGCATTCAATGTTTGCACAAACGAAACTTCTACCTCCTTCACCCATCAGCCTCCCTAAACCTACAAATTTTGAGGATTAACAGGGGTGCAAACAAACTCAATAAAATGAAGTATCAAAGGCAGAACGTAAGCAAGTAGACGTTACTGCACAATGAAAGACTGTAATTAACGGTATGGCCAGCACCTCCATGTCTTATTTGCCAAATCAGGCACACAGCTTTTGTAAGTAGTAATCTGGACTTGAGAAGGATTGAGAACTTTCAGGTTCATTCCATTATGATCCAGCAAGTAATGCTGAACCTACATCCTAAGTCACTTCAGTCATGTCGAACTCTTTGCGACCCTATAGACTGTGGCCCACCAGGCTCCTCTATCCAAGGAATTCTCCAGGCAAGAATACTGGAGTGAGTTGCCATTTCCTTCTCCAGGGGATCTTCCCAATCCAGAGATCAAACCCAGATCTCCTGCGTTGCAGACAGATTCTTTACCATCTGAGCCACCAGGGAAGCCCACCCACAAGAATGTTGAACCTACAACCCTAAGGAAATGTAATAAGAAGCAATTAATGAATTAACCACTATTGTCTCTTGGATCCTTTGTGACAAGATGGTAAAATAAATCCTTAATATGTCAGTTCCTCCAGCTCTTATAATGAAACTACACAAATAAAATCCTTTAAAAAAAAAAAAAAGGCATGATTCAAAGAATCACATTAAGATATTTACCAAGAATAAGGTCCCTTTCTCAACTGGATACATTACTTCAGGAAACTAAAAAGCATCTCATTTAGAGTGACAACTAAATTCAAGGATGCCCAGACTAAAAACATACAAAGGGAAAGACTTAGGTATATTTCTGAAGCAAAAGAAAAAAAAAAGACCAGGGCAGACAATTTTATGACTTTTTTTCTTCACCAAAATTGAATTTTTTATATAAAAAAGAGGTGGATAAAGCTCTGGTATTAAAAAATCAGGAGGAAGATGTTAATTCTTCAAGTAATTCTCCTTTGAATCCCCAAATCAAAAATTTATAAAACCATCACTGACAGCAAACTCTTCATTTCCCGTGTGACTGACTTTCAACAATATTTCTGCTTTGGATTATAATCTAGTTTCCTCCCCTCCTTTTATTAATTTCTTCTTTCCTTTATTTTAAAATAAGCCTCAAATTCCAATGCAAAGGTATTCCAAAGACCACATGTCAACTTGCTCCATTTTTAAGAAACAAGAGAAGCCAGTACTTTGGAGATTTGAAATTCCCTCAAGGAAGAATTAGTTGCTATTTGTTACTGCTTAAAAAATAACCTTTCAAAATTAAATGAAAGATATAGCCCAAAATCCCTAAATCTTAACAGCAGGAACATAAAATCATGGATCAGGAGTTACTTTGCTGACGTAGTAGCAAACAGACCTCAATACAAGCGCTTTATACATTTCAGGGAAAAAAAAAATTTTTTTAATCATCTAGGAAACAGAAACCAGAAGCAATACAGGCTAAAAGATAAGCTTCTCTATGAGGAAAGAGATTATACAAATTTCAGTTATTAAAGCTTAAAAACTGAAAGCTAAAACAGCACCTAAGTCATCTTTAAGTCTACAAAAATGTATATATGAAAGATGCCAACTAGATGTTCCCCATTACTTCTGAGTAAAAAATAAACGGAAGAAGGCTTGAACTTCAGCAAAAGCACTCTTAAGAGAGCAGGTTTCTGTACAGTAGGTAAACTAGTCCAGGAAGCCTCAAACTCTAATGTGTATTATGAATCACTTGCAGGATCGTGTTAAAATGCAGATGGAACAGGAGCTGAGAATCTGCTTTGAGGTCTAACAAGTTCTCAGGTGATACCAATGCCCCTAATCCTGGCACCAGACTCTGAGAAGCAAGGAGCTAGACCAGAGTGGTGTAACAATTCACCCTGTCAATTCCGTTGAACCAGGGTCATCAAAGTCCACTTAGGCTACAGCCACTGTGGTGAATCAGCAAGCCAAAACAAAGGGAACAGACCCTGAAAACTCTTCATCAATGAGTTTGAAGATGGAAATCACAAAGAACACTGCAAAGTAGCTAGCTGTTGAAGAAGCAGAATATAAAATCTCTTTGAACCAGGTTGCTGAGTCAGCTTCCTGGAGCCCTGAGGTGTGGTTTTAACATGGTCGAGGGGAAACCAGAGGAGATGACCTCACATACCTGGAAGACAGATTGATTTCACAATCACTTTCCAACCCATCTTACAAATTCTCAGTGCATTCTCCAGTGACTCCTCAGATGTGGAAATTATTCTTTAAGACCTTTGTCAACTAAAATATGACACATTTGAGTGCAAAGGCATGAAGTGTGTAGAAACAGGACCTGCTTAGATACGATATTGTTTTTTTCTTTTCCCCAGCCTCTTTCTGAGTAGTCTCCAGCAATGAACCACATTTTCAAAGATTAAGAACACAAATGCCTACTAAATTTCTAAAGTTAAAACTGACACTACACAATAGGAGTGTAACTCCTATACTAAACAAGCAGAATAAAACCACTGCTCAGAGCATTTTAAACCAGGGCACGCTATACTTGAAGCTGCAGCTCTACTAGGAGAGATCCATCAATGTGTCTAGACCCTGCATAGTCAAGCATGTGCTGTCTGGCTTAATCCAGTGAGAGGCAGTCTCCACCACAGAGGACATGTTCAACAAACATTTTAACAGAGACAAGTGCAAGCTATTCTTATTCTAAAGGGAAAATTTCAATCCATCCTTTCCCTCTATGACACAAGATACTCTACCACATGCGCCCAGCCTGCAGGCTGCACCAATAATCTTCCAAATTCCCAGGCTCGAGGAAATATGGAGTTCTTCTTGTCTCTCCATTATCTATGGATCAAGGGTTCTGAACCTGGACTCCACAAACCACTGACACACTGTGAATGGGTTTCTGGAACCGAAAGTTAATTTTTATGTGTAGATATATCTATGGACTTCTCTTGGGCTAAGGACCCACAGTTTTCCTAACAATGTCAATGAAGTCCCTGATCCAAGTAAGAGCAAATTTGAATCTAAGTCCTTTCTTCCTGGGCACCAGCTCTCAGACTCTTACAGACTCCTGTCTGGTCTATCTCTCCAGTCATTCACTGCCTGTTTATGACAGCAGACTCGTGACTAGGCTTTCTAACTCCGACTTTTTTCCACTCTGAGCCATCCTAAGATTGCTCACAGACAACATTCCTTAACCCCAAGCCATCGTCCCTTCTCCAACTGAAGAGTTAACTCTTCTTCAGCTTCTTTGCTAATTCCTTGATCTCGGCCCCTCAAAGAACATACACCAGCTCTGGACTGCCACTGAACACCTACTTGTATTACATTATTTAGAATAAATAATTCTGTCTTATCTCTGTATATGTGCGTGCTAAATTGCTTCAGCTGAATTAGACTCTCTTCAACCCTAAGGACCATAGCCTGCCAGGCTCCTCTGTCCACAGGATTCTCCAGGCAAGAATACTGGAGTGGGTTGCCATGCCCTTCTCCAGAGGATCTTCCCAACCCAGGGATCAAACTCATGTCTCTTACATCACCTGCACTGGCAGATAGGTTCTTTACCACTACGACCACGTGTATACTCCAAGATAATGCCTGCCATGGCCATCCAATAAATCCTACTCGTGAATAAATCACACCTTACATAGTAGGTGTGCAATAATACCATATGTGGCTGAAAAAGTCTTCAAAAATATTTGTACTTCATTTTATTTCACAATTTTCTTAATCCTTATAGCTTAAATAAAATATTGAGGGTTTGTAGGAAGGATGGACTAAATGGGAGGAGAAAATAAGACATCTGAATCTCCCAAGAACCTCCCAAGTCACTCATCACAAGAGATGACCCTGAACTCTCAGTAACAGCCTGGAAAACAGTTCAACTAAAACACTTTCTTTCCCCCCCCCTTCCATTCTGGTGCAGCGGGACTCCTGCAACTGTGAAGGCATGAGGTGAGCAAATGTCCTAAAATACTTTCTCGAATGAAGCTATATTTATTTCAGATACTAAACAGAAATATCAATGAAGAAACTCATTTATGTAAGATCAAAGTTGCACACTAATTCCAAGATCTGAGTTAGTCTTCTCTAGTTGCACAATTGACCATTTTACCAGAAAAAGTACCCAAAACATATCTAAATAGATTAATTTATTGGAAATACTCATCATGCAACTGCTTCAGAAATTCTGCCAGATTCTCTCTTGTTGTAGTGGATTGCCTCAAGATATGTTTTCTGTTTACTAATGTTCTGGCTTAAAGGTCTGGCTCTTTGGCCACTATCATGACATGCAACGGCAGAACAAGAGAGGCTTAGAACAGAACTGCCAACATTTTCTTTCATTCACCCCTTAGGTAAATCTACTTAGCAACTCCATGCATATCCTATAAAATTTTGTAAGGAAAAACAAAGTTTGTTGACTGAATTTTAGCCTTAATGCTTATGATCTGGTAGAAACTCCTAAGGGCTTCCCAGGTGGCTCACTGTTAAAGAATCCACCTGTCAATGCAGGAGTCTTGGGTTTGATCCCTGGGTCAGGGGGTTCCCCCAGAGGAGGAAATGGCAACCCATTCATTCCAGTATTCTTGCCTGGGAAATGCTGGGGACAGAGGAGCCTGGTGGGCCGCAGTCCATGGGTCAACAGGACTGAGCATACAAGCACTCACAGAAACTTATAAAGCATGTGAAATTTTCACTGAAAATGAACAAACATGGTCTAAGCTTCCAAGGAAGCCCATTTCTTTACCCCTATTTCTGACTTTCCTATCTAAACTCACTTTCCTCTGATTAATATACCTAAATGGAAGAAGTACCCAAGTAAAGCAGTAGTATCTGAAGTTCCTCAGGCAACTACCTCATGAGCAACTCACTAATACCCTCAGGCAAATAACCCAGAAAACCCAGAGTTGTGAATTCCAACAAAAGAGCATTAAAGAACAACAAAGATCAAGAATTCACTCCAAGCTGTCTAATGATCCAGATAACCAGGATGGTATGGTCACTCAACTAGAGCCAGACATCCTGGAGTGTGAGGTCAAGTGGGCCTTAGGAAGCTTTACTACAAACAAAGCTAGTGGAGGTGATGGAATTCCAGCTGAGCTATTTCAAATCCTCAAAGATGATGCTGTAACAGTGATGCACTCAATACGCCAGCAAATTTGGAAAACTCAGCAGTGGCCACAGGACTGGAAAAGGTCAGTTTTCATCCCAATCCCAAAGGGAATGCCAAAGAATGCTCAAACTACCACACAGTTGTACTCATGTCACATGCTAACAAGGTCATGCTCAAAATCTTTCAAGCTAGCTTTCAACAGTACGTGAACTGAGAACTTCCAGATATACAAGCTGGATTTAGAAAAGGCAGAGGAACCAAAGATCAAATTGCCAACATCTGTTGGATTATAGAAAAAGCAAGGGAATTCCAGAAAAACATCTATTCTGTTTCATTGACTACACTAAAGCTTTTGACTGTGTGGATCACAATAAACTGTGGAAAATTCTTAGAGATGGGAATATCAGACCACCTTACCTGCCTCCTGAGAACCCTGTATGCAGGTCTAGAAGCAACAGTTAGAACTGGACATGGAACAACTGACTGGTTCCAAATTGGGAAAGGAGTATGTCAAGGTTGTATATTGTCACCCTGCTCATTTAACTTATATTCAGAGTACATCATGTGAAATGCCAAGCTGGATGAATCACAAGCTGGAAACAAGATTGCAAGGAGAAATATCAACAACCTCAGATATGCAAATGATACCACACTAATGGCAGAAAGCAAAGAGGAACTAAAGAGCCTCCTGACGAGGGTGAAAGAAAAGAGTGAAAAAGCTGGCTAAAAACTCAATGTTCAAAAAACTAAGATCATGGCATCCAGTCCCATCACTTCATGGCAAAGAGATGGGGGGAAAAAGTGCAAAACGGTGACAGATTTTATTTTCTTGGGCTCCAAAAATCACTGTGGACAGTGACTGCAGCCATGAAATTAAAAGATGGTTGGATGGCATCACTGACTCAATGGACATGAGTCTGAGCAAACTCCCAGGAGATGGTGAAGGACAGGGAAGCCTGGCGTGCTGCAGTCCATGGGGTCGCAAAGAGTCAGACATGACTGAGCGACTGAACAACAATACCTGGGGTCTGTTATGGCAAAATTAATGAACAGCATCGTCTATCAGACACCACAATTGAGGCTATCAAAATAATTGACTTTTCAGAAACATCCAGAAGGAGTATATCCTACAAGGTACTTTAGAAATCCTGGGAAATAAGATTGACAGCTGAGAAACTATTGAGATTAGTATCTTGGGAAAAGCTCCCAGAGAAATTCCAAATGGGAAGAGCAGAGCCTTATAAATTTAGTCATCCTCCCACACTGAGATTCAAACAGTTTCTCAGGCACATAAGAATGGTAACATCAACTTCCATTTAGCTATAATTCAAACACCTAGAAACTTGAAAAGGTTTTTAGAAGCGGACTTCGTGTGTGTGTGTGTGTGTGTGTGTGTGTGTGTGTGCTGTTTCTGGTAACAGCTTTTTTGAGATCAGTCACACACCGTACAACTCATCCACTTAAATTACACAATTCAATAGTTTCTAGTATATTCAAGTGTTTGCAACCTTCAGCACAATCAACTTCAGAACATTTTTATCACCTCCACAAGAAACTCTGTCCCCTGTAGTTATGACCCATCATAACACCCCCTTCCTAGGGTCACCCCCTTGCCTAGCCCTAAGCAACCACTAACCCACTTTCTGACTCTCTGGATTTGCCTCTTACGGGCACTCACAACAAATGGACTTCTATGAGAGGTGATCTTTTGTGGCTGGCTTCTTGGACTCTGCATGGCGTTTTCTAGGTCCATCCATGTTATAGCATGATCAATACATCAATTCTTTTTACAATACACACACCTAGTATTCCATGTACAGACTGCCCACGCTTCATTCCTCCATTCATCAGCAGACAGGACTGACTTCGAGAGGAAACAATGGCAAACTGAGCAATAACTTAGTAAGTGAAATTTTGTCAATGAAGAGGCTTCCTGAAGTCAGAATAGGCTCAGCTTCAGACACAAATAATTGTCATCAATGATTATGACTCTTAAAGCACCACAGGCTGCTCAGTATCTGCTATATCACCAAAAAAAAAAAAAAAAGAGAGAAAACCAAACACAGAATTCATTAGAGGAGACACTACAGTCCATTTTGGTTCTAGTTTCCTTAGCTGTAAAATATCCCAAATGACTGCTGTCAGAATTAAAATCCCCTTCAGGAGTTCACTCATTTTACCTGCGACTGCGAAAGAAAAATGATTTAAAGATTTAAAGGAAAGAAAGTGACTTAAAGATTACAAACACAATGAGTGGCAAAGTTAAAAGTCGAATCTAATTCTCCTAATACCTGTTTTGTTTTAAACACTCTGAACTACCTCTTTAAACTGTATCCAACGTCATCCTAAGGAAATGATTTAGAATGTGTGCCAAGACTCAGCTACATGGATATTCATCTAGATGGAGTTTAAGAGACAGACCATCTTGAGACTCAAAACAAGAAGCAACTAGTTAAATCAACTGTGAAATGCCCATCACTATAACAATTTGCAAGCACTCAGAAATTCAAATTAAAGACGTTCATGATACGGATGCACACAAGAAAACAAACCATACTGGAAATCCGTACACCAAAATAGTTGCCAGTGCTTATTGCTGGGCAATGGAATTAGAAATGTCCACATTTATTTCTAAACTGCATTTCTCAATCCTCCACCTGAGAATATATTATTTGCATTAGTAGAAAAAAATTACTTTTAAATGTGTTTCGCAGTCGCGTTGAATATAAACTGCTGTTCTATTTGGTAATGTTACAGTAACATGACTTTGCAGTCAAGTGTAACTCCTCTTTTCACATTATTAGGCATCAAAGAACTTCCTTCTACCAAAGCTCTTTGCAGGATTTTTCCCACATCAATGCTCTGAGATGGTAAGAGCAGTATTTATTCCTATTTGCAGATGATAAAGTTAAAATACAGGAGATCTCAGGGATGTGGCTGGCAAGGTGGGATTAAAATCCCTGGGTTTAAGTCTCTGGTCCTCACAGTTAAACTCTAAATCAGAAACATAAACCCAGGAATGTGAATGATTTGTTGAGAAAGGTGCTACCTGTAGAAGTCTACAAATGTAAAGCACACAGAAACAAAGTATCAAACCACCTTCCATCGTGATCTATTTTCCTATTGAAGAGGAGCAGATGTGAATAGAAACACAGACACAATAAATGAGAACAATTATCTATAAAGTTATCAGAAAGTTTAGAAGTATATGTGAAAGAAAGCAAAAATACAGCCTCAGAAATGGCTCACTAACAATTTAGCACAGATACCCCAAAAGCCGGCCCTGTGGCTTTTGTTTCTCATTTTTATTTTAGTGGAAGCATTTCACTGAGTTAAAATTAAGTGAAGCTATCAAACTAAATTTCAAACAAAACTCTGCACAACTGTGTTATTATCCCAATTCCCAGCACATAGGCAAAACTAGGAGACATAAATCACAAGTTATCAGAATGAAAAAGTTTCTTTTACTAAGTGTAGTATTTTCCAGATGTTCTTTGAGAAAAAAAGAGGCTACAGATCCAAAGATATTACCATACCTGCTAAAATTAAGCCCTCTTCTCAATACCCTCTTGAGCCTTAATTCTCCTTCACTGTTTATTAAGGAGTCAAAAATTTTATAAAGCAAATGTTTCCAATCTCAGCATAACCACAAGGAAAAGACATTGGCAACTCATCAAAGACCTAAGGAAGAGTCTGAAGATCAAATCTAAGGAGTAAACAATTTCTTTGGTGTGGGCTTTAACGAGCTGAGGGATTTAAATGATATCTGACCAGGTTGCTTCAATATATTACAAACAATTCCTAGAATTTAGCTATAACAGATCTTTTCCATCTAAAATAAGACAACCATGTTTTAAAAGAATATAATGGTATTAAAAAACTAGAGTAGAATCTACTTAGTAAAGTATTACTTCATGAAACTTGTTTTTTATTTGGAGTTACACAACTTGTACATATTAGGCCATGAACAGAAAAATATTGTACCTTCAGCTGCATTCAAGAATGAGAAAGACCACGATTCAAAGAATAAACTTAATTCTTTCAAGCTCAGCCATGAAGATTTACTTTCAGAAGGTAAAAACATAGATCATTCATTAATAAGGAAAAAGTCCCTGATTCTAAGAAATGACATCAATTGTTCTCATTCACCTTACTAAGAAGTGAATCTCATAGAGTTCGTTCACCTTTCTAGGAACAAATGAGATCTCTAGATCTGAAGAATGATGATGCTATTGGTAGCTTATAGAACTCCCTTTATTATGCTTTGGTTGCAGTTTCTCCTATCTGATAATGAGAAATTAATACAAGTAGTGGCATTCCAACAAGCAGTCCTTTGGGGTCACAGTCCACAGTTGGTTATCGAGGGATGGCACCTTCCAAGTGATATCTACTCCACGCCCACTTAGCCCTCACCCCTAGCCCCAACTGGCACCCCACCCTCACCCCTACCCCACCCTCTATCTTCATTGAGAGAGTACAAAGTAGCTGAACATGTGCCATGAGTGGCCTAGTTCAAATCACACCCAACCATTTACTAAGTAAATTATTAAAATAACAGGATTATTCTGAGAAATACACGTGGAGCACACAGAGTGTTTGACCCATACAAAGTCCTCAAAAACTGGTAAAGATTATTATTGCACTTCATGTGTGTATGTGCATGCATACATACACACACGCTAAGTCGCTTCAGTCATGTCCAACTCTTTGCAACCCCATGAACTGCAGCCTGCCAGGCTCCTCTGTCCCAGGCAAGAATACTGGAGTGGCTTGCCATGCCCTCCTCCAGGGCATCTTCCCAACCCAAGGATAGAATTCCCATCTCTTAACCTTTCCTGAATTGGCAGTTGAGTTCTTTACCACCAGCGCAACCTGGGAATCCTCACTTGAGCAAATAAATAGGGTAAGACAGAATCTACATAATTTCCCCTTCTTCCAAAACTATTCAATATCTTTGTAAATGGTGATAAAAAAAAAAATAGCTCGATACTAAGAATCCCTCCACCTAAATCAAAGATGGCTTAGAAATTCAATATCAAAGCCAATATGGTCCCTGGTAGGTCCTACCTCACCACTGGTCAGGTTTCTCTGAGCCTCTGGTCACATCAACACATAAAATTGTTACGTGCATTTCTGTTTAATGTTACTATAACACATAGCATTGATTCATTACCATTGAACCCAACCCAACAGCTAAGTCATGTCTGAACAGAGCTTATCCAACACACGTACTTTCTCCATAAGCACGTTTCAGTCAGCTTGCACTCAGAAACACTAGAGTGCACTTCAGCACTCCATTTAGACGCCATTTTACACAGCAAAATCACCAGCAAAAAGCACAAAAAATGTGAAAAATGTCACTAAACAAAATACAAAAGGACACTCATCGACAGAGAGCGGAAACAAGAAGCAGACAGTCACCTGTTTGACCTCGGCTGGAAAACTGCTCATCGGGTGACTCAAATTTTTCACCACCCTGTGATCCATGAATGACCACAAAAGTACCACAAGTACTGACTTTGGGACTATGAACAAATGTTCACCGAATAGGCAAATTTGCAAAGCCAGAATCCACGAACAATGAAGACCAACAGTAAATGATTTATGGAACCCAATGAATATGACTCAAAAGTTAACTGACCCAGAGCTACACGCATCAAAGTGAGTACTTCTCCAACCAAATACACGAAGATCTGAAAGGACACATGACTTAAGATACCATTTCTACAAACTTTATTTTTGTCAAATGTGCATAGGGAGTGCATGCTTACTCAGTTATGTCTAACTCTTTACGATCCCTGCTAGGCCCCTTTGTCCATGGGATTCTCCAGGCAAGAATACTGGAGTCGGTTGCCATGCTCTCCTCCGAGGCTTTTCCTGACCCAGAGATCAAACCAGCATCTTCTGAGTCTCCTGCACTGCAGGCAGATTCTTTACCACTGAGCCATAGGGGAAGGATACATGACAATTCAGGATAGGTTTCCTCTGAATAGCGAAGGAAGAAGAGGACAGAGAAGCTTGGACAGTATTTCTACAGGGCTATGGGTATTTCATCCTACTATTCTCTAATGTCAGGTCTATTTCATTAAGAACATTTCCATTAAATATTATTCAGCCGTTAAAAAGAATGAAATAATGCCATCTGTAGCAACATGGATGGACCCAGAGATGGTCATTCAGAGTGAAAAATTCAAAGAAATATCGTAAGACACCCCTTATCTATGGAATCTAAAAATAAATAATACAAAGGAACTTAGGTATAAAACAAAAAGAGACTCGCAGACTTATAGAATGAACTTGTGGCTGCAGGGCCAGGGAGCAAGGAAGGGATAGTCAGGGAGTTTGAAATGGACATGTACACACTGCTATATTTAAAATGGATAACCGACAAGGACCTACTGTACAGCACAGGGAACTTTGCTCAATGTTATATGTCAGTCTGGAGAGGGGGGAAGTTTGGGGGAGAACAGATACATGTATCCATACGGCTGAGTCCCTTGCTGTTCACTTGAAACTATCACAACATGTTAATCGCCCATACCTCAATACAAAACAAAAAGTTAAATTAAAAAAAAAAAAGAACATATCCATTAGAACAATTTCTCATAGTGAAGCGTGTGCACTCAGTCGTTCCTGACTCTTTATGACCCTATAGACTACAGACCGCGGGGCTCCTCTGTCCATGGGGATTCTCCAGGCAAGAATACTGGAGTTTCCATTTCCTTCTTCAGGGGATCTTCCCAGCACAGGGATCCAACCCAGGTCTCCTGCATAGCAGGCAGATAGATTCTTTACCCACTGAACCACATGGGAAGCTCCATAGTGAAGGACACAGGCGGGAAAGTCCACATGCACCCCGCAGCACTAAAGTGCATGGAAGGAGATTTCTGCATAAAACTGCAGCACATATTTGCAGCAAGGATGCAAGCCATTTAACAGCAGGACAGACAACAACAATTACAAGGGTCTGTTTGCACAGAAGAAAAGGATGCCTGTTGAGAGACAGAGGAAAAGACGAGAGACAAAGGGTCAAAGTTTTATTTCTGGATACACCCTGTGTATCCGCTGCTCCTTTGAAGTGCACAGGAGTTTCTTCCCAGAGGGACAACACGCAGTCCAAGGTGGAACAAGCCCAAAGCAAGCTTAGTCACCAAGACATCAGGAGAAAACCCTTAAGCTCTAAAAGAATGATTTCTAGAGGAGAGGGCTTGGGAAGTGAAACTCTTGAATGGAAACAAGCATAAGAAGAAGCACAGTTGCAACAGCCAAAGACGGGGGATGACCCACTAGGGTCTTATTTTCTTTGGGATAAGTGGTGGTTTTCTCAGGGGGTAGGGGTGGGGGGGGTTGTGATGGAAAAGACATCAGCTAATTCCCAATTATGTTTCTGCTCAAGGAAAAAAATAAATGTTTGTGATGCTATTATGTTTCACTTATGATTCTCCTCTCTGTTCCCTTTTGGCAGTGACCATTATGAACGTTAGGGTAAAACACTAACGCCGCCAAAAACACCAACATTGTGATTGGTGTGTGATTCAAAAAAGCTGTCAAAATGGATACTCCAAAAGGAATGAGTCACTCCGCTGGGGCGGGCATGCTAACATTTCTGTACCATGTTATAATCCTTTTCATCTGGACCTTCTTAGAGCTGGCTTATTACTTCCTTTCGTGCAGTTCTAAGCTGACTAAGGACTACAATAAAGGGCATAATAAGCCTGACAGATTGGGTTCATACCTTCATTACTAAAATCCAAAAACTAAGGCTATTTGATATGGAAATAGGGCACTGAGAAAAAACATGCACACAGCTTCAGCTCCTGAGACTTAAGAACCCTCAGGGGTCTGGGAACAGAGCATGTTATCACACTAGCCTGACAGTTGTATCAAATACTCTTTAATCTCAGCAACTTTAAAAAGTAGAATGCCACCATAAAATTTAGGGCATAAGTGACATTTATCAGTGGAAAGAAAAAGAATAATCTCCCTCCTTAGAAAGTGAATAAGAAAAAAAGTGTGTAAAAGCATCTTCAGAAAATTCTAGGCTCCCACTTCAGGATGCTAGTAGTATACTGATCTGATTTGGGACTGGGCTCAGTTTCATAAACTTTGATTCAGCAAGATTTACTGTGTAGATAAGATAATCAAACAAGGAATCTTCTGAAAAAAACATAGAGCAAGGGGTTACTGGGGGAATGCAGCATGTAGTGACTTATGACTTGGCTTCCTAGGTCGAATCAGGTGACACTCTATTCTTGATTTGAAACAAGGACGAAGCTTTCATTGGACAATGCTCTTATCTCAAGCAGAAGGCCATCTACACACCAGTTACATAAATCCTTTTTTTTTCTGCCACTACTGGAATTCAGACTAAAGTCCGAATGACTCCGCCCATCCCAGATTGAAGCTGGAGCCAAACAAAACACCAACCGCAGTTTCTTTAAGGCCCAGATGGTCATGACCTTGAGTGTATTTTCTCATGTGAACCAGCTGCCTATTGGTCACACTGTGGTACACTGCATGGTGCTCGTCAGCTCCAATTATGAAGATGTTAACACTTTCATTAGCTCTGAAATGGAACAACCCAACGCCCTGAACAACAGGCTTTTTCTTCTAGAAAGGACAAAAAAAAGTCAGGATAAAATACCCAAGCAAAGGCCGCACACAATGGACCAGACCTCGCTCTTCACATTTAATGATTTCACTAAAGTCATCCGTGAGATACACAGGAGTCCCATTTAACGAGTCCACAGCTATTCCCTTAAATTAACACTTTAAGGCAGATTAAAAGAGTACCAGGGTTTCCAAGTGGAGAAGGCAATGGCACCCCACTCCAGTACTCCTGCCTGAAAAATCCCATGGACGGAGGAGCCTGGAAGGTGCAGTCCATGGGGTCGCTGAGGGTCAGACACAACTGAGCGACTTCATTTTCACTTTTCACTTTCATGCATCGGAGAAGGAAATGGCAACCCACTCCAGTGTTCTTGCCTGGAGAATCCCAGGGACGGGGGAGCCTGGTGGGCTTCCGTCTATGGGGTCACACAGAGTTGGACACGACTGAAGTGACTTAGCAGCAGTAGCAGCAGCAGGGTTTCCAAGTGGTGCAGTGGTAAAGAATCCACCTACCAATGCAGGAGACTCAGGTTCCATCCCTGGGTTGAGTTACAACTTTAGGCCATATGTATTAACTTGTCAAGATTTATCAGAATTTAACCTTAACATACCCTTCTATAGAGCCCATTATATATATAGCACATAAATACATGATAAACACCTTAAAAACACCATATTTCCATTGTCTGCCTACCTCTCCCACTAGGCAATTAACTCCTCAAAGGTAGAGATGACGCTTTATGAACCTTTGTGTCACAGCATCTTAACAGTGCCTCAGTTCAGTTGCTCAGTTGTATCTAATGCTTGACCCCATGGACTGCAGCACGCCAGGCTTCCCTGTCTATCACCAACTCCTGAAGCTTTAACAGTGCCTAGCTTGGAGCAGTGGAGAAGGCAATGGAACCCCACTCCAGTACTCTTGCCTGGAAAATCCCATGGATGGAGGAGCCTGGTAGGCTGTAGTCCATGGGGTCGCTAAGAGTCAGACACAAGTGAGCGACTTCACTTTCACTTTTCACTTTCCTTCCTGCATTGGAGAAGGAAATGGCAACCCACTCCAGTGTTCTTGCCTGGAGAATCCCAGGGGCGGGGAGCCTGGTAGGCTGCCGTCTATGGGATCGCAGAGAGTCGGACACGACTGAAGCGACTTAGCAGCAGCAGCAGCTTGGAGCAGATACCCAAAAAAACACATTTGCTGAGGTACTTCCCTGGTGGTTCAGCGGCCAAGTCTCTGCTCCCAATGCAGAGGCCTGGGTTCAATCCCCGGTCAGCAACTAGATCCCACATGCTCAACTAAGAGTCAGCATGCCACAGCTAAAAATCCCATGTGCAGCAACTAGGACCTAGCACAAATTAATTTAAAAAAAGTTTGCTGAATGAAATGAATGGGATGACATGGGTTTTATTAAAAATAAGCAAGCCCACATCAAGCTGGTTAATACAAGATAGTAGGGTTAATCCCTCCCAACGAAGTCCAAAACTGTGGGTTATCACTGAGGGGTGATCAAAAGGCTTATTCCAAGCCTGCAAGCTGTAACAACACAGCCATTTTACTGGGAGATGTAAAAAAAACAAAGGTTCAGAGACAGTTGTCTGAAAGAGAGCCTTCAGAAAGCCTTCAGAGGACAACTGTTACTAGAAAAAAGCCAATTTGATCACAAGCTTACTTGGCCTCTACTATTTCAACAGTGGACAGTGGCTTATTCATTCAGTTCTTATTTTATCTTCAATTTTCTTTTTTGAAGGACATATAATTAACGCTTGGTTCTGGGCATATACCAACAAAATTACTATAGACTAAAAAGTTACCGAATTTATCCTCACAGGGTTTTCAATTTGCTCTGAACCACAACGTTTATATGTATATTTGTATTATACTTTCATAATTGAGAGAAAACAGTATGCTAGGAGCACAGCTTTCGAGTTAGCAAAGTTTGATTTTCAGCTCCAGTATCTCCTAGAAATGTGCGTCCTCAGGCAAGGTCCTTCGCTTCTAGAATCCTGAGCTTCTCCTAGATGGAACAGGGTGATCCCTACCTTTCAGGTGTCTTGGGTCATCTTTCATGTTGACGGAAGACATTAAACACTCAATCAATGCCCTTTACTGTTACTCATGCTGTTCATGCACCCAACCACATTTAACTTGAGCCCATGGACTATAGCCCGCCAGGCTCCTCTGCCCATAGGATTCTCCAGGCAAGAATACTGGAGTGAGTTGCCATGCCCTCCTGCAGGGGATCTTCCCAACCCAGGGGTCTAACCTGGGTATCCTACATTGCAGGCAGATTCTTTACCATCTGAGCCACCGGGGAAGCCCAAGAAATGCACGATCAGTGACCTTTATCTTTACTGCGGCTGTTCGCGTATCCAACCCATATTTAACTTGAGGGCTGCCTTAAAATCCTCCCAAGAAACAACTTCCCTGGTATGTATTAAAAGGTTTAGTGGGGTACTGAATGGAGTAAGATGTCATAGCATTCCCACCCACTGTCCAGTCACTGCTGGAGGTCTGACAGGCAAACGATAGCGAGAACCTGACATCTGCATAGGAACTCTTCTCCTTCAGTCAAGCTCAGAGGTCTCAAACGTTAACACGCCCGAGAACTACTTTCTAAGGTTTTATCCAGAATCATGCATACACTACCCTGATGAGCCACTTAAGGGACTTCAGGAATAATCCACTATACCAACTTACCTTACTTTTAACTTCTGATTCAAACCTCTATGTAAAATTGTCACATGCTCTTTAAAAGTACGTAAAAAGATTTAAGGAAAGAAAGAAAAAGAAGAGAAAGGTCTGAGCAACAAATTAGCAGCAAATAGCTTAAAAAAAAAAAAAGCTGCATTTCAACCCATGGCTTTAAGTAGATAAAACGGGCCATTCCAAGTACTGGGTCCCTTCAGAGAGCCTTTACTGAGAAGTGCACTGCTACACTAATCAAACACTCCATTCCCCAACTGGATGTCTCACGGTCCAGAACAGTGACAAGACTGCAATTTGTTCAAAAATCTATTGAATTCAACAAGTGGCAGAGAGCTGTGACGACAGAGCCAATTATTAACACAAGGAACAGCTCCGCTCTGGCAAAGGGAACAGCCTCCTGCAGCCCCAGGCCCAGCTTTCCAGAGGTTTCCCCACATGTCAAGTCTGAAGCCACAGGAACTGAGGACATTCCTCTCGCTGTTCCCTTCGGCTGCCCCAGGGTCCGAGGAACCCTCTCCTGGCCCTAGGGCTTGACAAATCAAGCCCTAATTACACCTGCTGGTGAGCTCATCCCTGCCTGACCCCTATTAGTCAGATCTTAGGATTTTTTTTTTAATGAAAGTCAATTTTATGCTGTGAAATTCACATCTACAGTGTACAATCTGATGATTTTTGACAGGTTACATTTGTAAAACCAACACTCCGGTCTAGATGAGAACATGTTCATCACTCTAGGAATTTCGTGTGCCTCAGTCTCTCTCCCCAGAAGCAATTACCACTGTGATTTCTATCGCCATGTAATTATGCATCAAATGAGAGGAAACCACCTCACAACACCTATTTTATTCTCCTCACGGCACTTCTCAGCATTGGAAATTCAGGTCCATTTATGTATCTGTGCCAAGGCAGGAGATACAGGAGATCTGGTTTCAATCCCTGGGTCAGGATGATTCCCTGGAGAAGGAAATGGCAACCCACTCCAGTACTCTTGCGTGGAGAATCCCATGGACAGAAGAGACTGGCAGGCTAAAGGCCATGGGTCACAGAGAGTCAGACACGACTGAGCACGCATGCAAGCATGCATGATGTACCCCTTTCACGCCTGACTGCCCCCACCAGCCCTTCCCACTGCTGGAATGTAAGCTCCATGAGGGCTGACAGTTGGTGGGCCTCATGCAGCTCCACATCCTCTAGAGCCCACAGCACATAGCAAGTGCTCGATAAACATTTCCAGACTGTCTAATTAAGGTGTAAACCCTTCTTAAGCAGTGACACGTGAGCAAAACTGCACAATGTAGAATAAAAAGTGTAGTCTAGCAGTGGTTGGGACAAAGCTAGCATCGCTCCACTCCCTATTCCAAGGACACTGTTTCTGAACACTCAAAATACAGAAATGATGCTTTCCCTCTCAACCCTCAGGACTTCCCTGTAGCTCAAATGGTAAAGAATCTGCCTGCAAGGCAGAAGACCCGGGTTTGATCCCTGGGTTGGGAAGATCCTCTAGAGAAGGGAATGGCAATCCACTCCAGTGTTCTTGCTTGGAGAATCCCATAGACAGAGAAGCCTGGAGGGCCACAGTTTGTGGGGTCACAAAGAGTCATGGGGACACGACTGAGTGATTACTACATCAGCCTCTCAACCCTCAGAGCCCAGAACATCTATCACTATATTGATGCAAGACTCATACACTCAAGGGACAGATTTTATATAAGTGAATTTAGTCTAGAGGGTACATGAAGAATGAAAAATAAGAGGCCAACATTTAGGGTCTTCTTATAACTAACTTGAAAGTATACATAGCGTGATACAGTAGAAATGAGTGCATTCTCTCATCAGACAGGCCTGGATTCAAATCGTGCCTCCATCCTTAGGAAGCAGCCACCTTATCACTCTGAGCCTCACTGCCTCATTTGTAAAAGGAAGATAATATCTCCCTCTGAGGGCTGCCAAGAGCATTAAAGATAGGCGTATAAAGCACAGAAAATATAAACAGCATCTTATTTGACCCTGGAATGCCCCTGGAGTTTTAGTGATGGAGGACCTAGGATGAGCTCACCAACCTCTCTACCCTCTTCTGTAACTTCAAGCCACATACCTTCAGGCCCTTATGGATTAGGAACACTTAGAATCACGATTATTTGCAAACACTTCACAAACAACAAAGCACTAAAATGCTGCACTAAGGAATGCCGCTCACTGAAACCTGCCTGACTCCCAGCAACAAAGGGAATACTCTGAAGGACATTTCACTTACGGAAAGCCCCACAGAACAGTTCCACCACTCATTGATGACAGCTCATCATGACACACCAGACTGGCTTCGCAACAGTGAGAAACCACGGACCTCCTTTGGTCATTTCCACTGCCTTCCTCCTCTTCTAATTCACCAGTTTTTCGTAAGGAGTCAGGCAAAAGCATGATGCCAACTTATCATCTCTGAATGCTTAGTGTTGCTGGGCACCCACTACAGTCAAGTGCTATGGAGAGTACCAAGATGAGTGAGAAGCTGCGACAAAGTGTCATTTCAACACAAAAGCAAGTTATGTGCAATTAACAATCAGCCCAGAAGGGCCAGTTAGATAGGTCCTTAGAGCAGCAGCTACTCGATTCCCAGGCCTGTTTCAGCAGGCACAGTTCTCTGACCAAGTCAGTAATTATCTGCTAAGACCTTTCCCTGGGCCAAGCACTGCGCTGGACAAGGAGAAACTGCCAGGACCTGTAAGATGTGATCCTTGGCTTCCAGGAGCCCATAGTGCAAGCTCGCAAATAAAACAAGGACACAAACAGATGGCCAACAGGGTAATGAGTAGCTACAAAGCTACACATAAAAGCATCCCCTTATTTTACAGACACATCTCACACAAGGTGATACTTAATCCCAGGCCTCATAAGTAAAAGAAATAAATCACACTATAAAGAGATCAAAGAGAGGAGTTGTTTTTCCCACCTCCCCCAAGTTGATGCTGGATCCATAAGGACATGAGAAAGAGATGGGATTTCAGAAGAACCTTGAAGGCCAGATATAATTTTAAGGAAGCAAATAAGCAAAGGGAGTACATCATGTGCAAGAGAATCACGTGAGGAAAGACACAGCAGCGAAAAAGTGCAAGCCTGCTCTACGAGCAGACATAAAGTCCACGTCAGGGTGTACTAAGGAAACAGGAGAGAAGATGGGTCTGGGCAGACTGTGGTGGTTTTAGTCGCTAAGTCGTGTCCGATTCTTGCAATCCCAAGGACTGTAGCTCGCCAGGCTCCTCTGTCCACGGGTTCTCCAAGCAAGAATACTGGAGTGGGTGGCCATTTCCTTCTTCCAGGGTCTCTTGCATTGCAGGCAGATTTTTTACTGACTGAGCTATGAGGCCAGACTGTGGAAGGCTTCAGTGAGAAAGCAGGTGTGGGTGGGGCGCAGGGGCTACGAAGTTACAGAGGAGAGGATGGAAGGGAAACCACTGACAACAAACGTGGCCAAAGAGCTTCTCAAACCGGATCAACGTCTAATGTAACATAACAGGGTTCCGATGAGAAAACTGAACCAAAAGATGAGACTCACAATCTTATATTTTTTAATATATTTTAACATTAATCGTGCATTTTTAATATTTCAAAAGAGTCATCATGATGGCAAAAACCTAAAGGCTAAAACTTAGGCTTCAAAGTGAATACACAAAACTTGTATTTGCAAATACCTGATTCCAAGTATTGAAACCACAAAGGGCACAGGCTCGTTGTCTCTTGGAAATCCCACCCCCATTCGTGCTTTAGTCTAGGAACACAAATCAAAATATATTTTTCTCAGTATTATGAAAACCAGAGATGCTCTACCAAAAATAAATAAATAAAAATACCATTACGGTTATCGGTGATGATGTAACTGAAAGCAGCAGTAAGATGTCATAATGTCAATATCTCCTAATGGTGAGGCCTGACTGAACTGAAGAAATCTCTCAAAGGAAGTGGTAGAAACCTCACGGTTAGAGCCATTTAGAATCAGACCACAAGGCACAATCCTGTGGCCTATTTTCTTCCATGTAAGTCTGGCCACTCCGAAAGTAAGTTCAGGTGAGCAACTGCGGCTGGGGAGGCAAGGAGCCAAGTCAAACCTTATGTGAAGAAAAACAGAGAGACCGCGACTCTGATTCCTGAACCCAAGCTGGTTACAGCGTTGTTCTCACTCTGCGAAAATCCATCAGTCTGTACACTGATGAAAAAGGCCCATTTCCGTTTGTACATTACTCAACAACAGATGATTAGGAGATACCATCCCAAAGAACAACAAAAGAAATTTATAGCAAAGTTAATGAAATTTCTGACAATTACTGGTGAAATAAAATACAGCTGTCTAATGTTAAAAAATTACTCCATTAAATGAAGACTGAGACCTGGTAAATTCTCAGATGATCTGAAGATTTCTCATCCAAATAAAGGCTTTCCAAAAAGCCTACTCTGAGACTCAAAACTTCTACAGTGAAAGGACACTGGAGAAGCTGAATGGTCCCACACGCCCAGGAGGCCACACAGTTCTTAAGTCTCCCAGGGTTCATGTCTAGATGGCCTCATTAGTGGGCAATAGAAGGATGATCTTGGGTCATGCCTGGAAAATCACCAGTTTCAAGTGTATAGCATCCTGAAGACACCTGGCCTGAACTGACTTCCTAGGTTCATCAGGCAGAAGTCCTTGGGGGAAAGAATCCTCATTGAGCAAGACTGTCACTAAAGAGGAAAAGCTTCCCTGGAAGAAGCAGAAGGCTGAACATACTGGGGACTGAAAGGGTTAAGAACTCAAAGTGACCTACAAAGCTATAAATATTTTACACATTCATCACCTTTCCATGTAGGTTTCCCAACTTTCCACAAATAAGATACTAAGCGGTGCTTAATTCATAGAGCACTGTTGCCATGGTGCAGGTCCAATCATGTTCTATCTAGCTTCTCCTGGTTATCCTAAGGCTTCCTCCTACACATACACACAAAGACACTGTTCACTGAAGGCAGATGAGATTATTTTCAATCTTTTTGCCACTGTAAAAATCATCTTCTTACCTTCTCCACCAAAGTAGAATTCCGTTATTCTTTAATATTCCCATCTAAATCCATGCCTTCTTTTGCCCTCTTCCAAATAACAGAAAGTTTCATCTGCTCATAAACCAACTACCTAGAAAGATTTATATTTCCAGATGAAAATGAGCCAATAATTGCTTCTATCCTTTCAGCTGAGAAAACCTCGTATGTTGTCCCCCTAACCCCAAACGCTAAAGATTAAGAATAAGGGGAATGTCTATTTGCTTCTACCTATTAAAGGAATAACTAGAGTCTTACCCTGAGAACAATCGGTTCATTCTTGACCTAGCATCCTATTTATCTTTCTATTCTCAAAGCTAATTGCTCATATGAGCATGCCAATTTGCCTTGATTATAGGAGTCTTAATAAATGAACATTGTTTACATTTCACAAGTGTATTTGAATTTCACTCCAGGAAGCCAAGCTCATCAAGTCTTTGTAAGTGGTAAAACCAGAGATCAAAGCAAAAAGCCTGCATTGAACCAACAAAAAATTAGGCTTGAGAATAGAGGCCTAAGCAAAAATACAATTGATTTATTGATTGCTCTATCCCAGTAGTAAACCTCAGGGTCACTGTTCACTCTTAAGCTAGAATGTATAGAACTTTCTCTGCAAATTATCATTATGATTTGACAGCCATTTCTTAAATGCATAGTTAAATAAATCTAATATTCAATAGGCTTTGACCCATCTCTCCTATATTTCTCATCTTGGTGCTTTCAGTTGAATCAAGTATCTTTAGGAGCTTTTTTTTTAACCCTCCTCAACTTTGCCTAATTTCTCTAGATTTTCACTGTGGTTTTAACTCTTATGTTTGGTCTCTTAGGCAGGGAGGGAGAGGAGAAAAACTACTCTGGCACGTGGCTCTCAACCACAGCTGCACACTCACATCTAAGGAGCTTTAAAAATTCTGACACCCAGGTCACACTCCAGAGGAACTGATCAGAATCTCCAGGGGTGGGACCCGGGCACCTGTCTTTTTTGAGGGTCCCAGGTGATGCTGACTATAGCCAAGTTTGAAAAGCACCACTGTGGCTTGTCAATCCCTTTGTCACCTACTTCAAATAAAGTACTCAGCCAAACTTCACAGGGAAAAGAAACACCAAGGAAGAGAGGGCAGGTTCCTGAGCAAAGCCTCAACTCAAGGCAGGACCTGAGAGAGGTGACTGACCAGCACCAGACATGGGGCAAAAACGTGAACAACTTGACACCTTTCCCAAAGCCAACAAGATTTAAGGATAAACCAAGTCTGGTGCACCATCTACCATACAGAAGTCAGTCAAGAGAGGTTCTCCTGGAGACAGCAAGGACTAGACACCTCAAAGCTTTCAGCTTCTGGGGCAATGGATTCAGCAGCTTACCAATGCAACAAAGCTTCTTTGGCAAACAAGAAAAGTAGACAAAGGTTACATGCGAAGTAAGTCACTGAAGTCAGTTCCAGGTGGCACAAGAGTGATGAAGATGTGTCCAGGGAAACAGTTTTGGTGTGCCCTAGAAACTATAGAAAGTTTGTGACAAGGTACCCACCACGAGCTCTGATGCCACTGGGCATGTTTTCTTGGTCAGTTTAAGACTGTGAAAAGAAAGTACTCTTCTGTCTACAACAAATACTTCCAAGAAGGGACTTGGTGTTTCCCAATTTCGAGCCATCCTGGTCCACATTTGTGGACCTTAGTTGGCCCACAGTTCAGGAAACAGCTCTCTGACCCTCCAGCTCTTCCTCCAACATCCCTTCCAAATTATAACACATCCACCGGAAACAGCATAGTCCGTGGTGTTGTGTTGGAAGGGCAGCTGGCAGGGAAAAGAGGATGGGGTGACTGGGGAGGAGTGGGAAGATCACCCTACAGTCTGAGCAAACACCATCTTAAAGGAAAGACAAGATGTGAGCTACCTCCACCTATACTGTTCAGGTAGGTGAGAACCAAGAGGATGCAGGAGTCTCTCTGTAGAGACCAGGAACCCCAAAGTCTTTGGATAGACTTCTTACAATGGAAGAAGGTAGGAAAGGTCCCCACTCTAGAGACGAAGAGCCCTCTACAAGATGGGGGCTGCCAAGCATCTGCATAGCTGGGAACCCACCTTCCCTCCTAAGCAATTCCAATCTGTGCTTTTACAGGGATTCACTGCCTTTCTAAGAAGAGTCCAGGTAGTAGCACTCTCTTGCAAAGGAGATACAGCCATCTGGCCTCAGTGCCTCTTTAGTTAGCCACTTTTTATGTGTTACTTGCTCAGATACAAGGACCAGGGAGCCCACTTCACCTTGTCCTTACATGAAGACCAAGTTCTCCAGGCCACAGCTTTTATAAAATTGAATGAATTTCCAGAAACAAGCATGAACCTACACTACTTTTTTGCTTCTTTGAGCCCAGGAGGAGCCTCCAAGGAGACCCTTCCCCCGTCTTGGATGCTGTAATTCTATTTCCAACACCCGCAGGTAGCAGACCTGCCCCCAAGAAAGGTACCGTGCAAGCCATTCACCAGCTGGATCCTGGGCTCAGAAAGACTTGCCAATTATCAGCATTTTTAATACAGCTTCTGTCTTAGCAACGCTAATTGGAAAGCTCCTTCTCCAATTTTTGACAACTCTAAATATTACACTTTTCTTTACGCTTATGTGACTTTCAGTCACCCACCATGGAAATGCTACTCTCCAGACAACACAGACTACAGCTCACTCTTTCTACACAAAACATGAACGAGAAGTCGGCTAATGGCTCACAGTATAATGTTTCAGAAATTTTACACTTCCAAGAGCTATGATTTCAAAAATCTCATGACTATCCTAATAGTTGTGTCAAACGGTATTCCCATTTACAGAGGAGAAAAACCAAGGATCACCGGAAAGATCACTCGCCCAAGTTGGTGCAGGAGATGATGATTCTAGAAACTACATCTGCCACTCCTGGGGCCAATGCTCTTTGCTAAATGAAAGGCCACACGTGCAAGTAATTCTTATCACTGAAGGGTTTAAGGGCAAACATACCCGCTCCCCTCTGCATTTCATCAGTTTAACGCAGCTGCCAGTCTCCCAATGGAGCCAAGCATTTATAATTCAGAGAAAAGCTTTTGATCAACCCTACCCTAGAAACCCAAATATACCTTCAGTTTTTATTGAGATTATTAGAAAATTATTAGAAATGCACCCTGATCATGATGAAAAGTACCACCGTACACATATATTCCCACTCTGGAAAATAAAACAACTCAGCGGTTACTGCCTGGAAGAGGTCGAAACAACACTCCAACCTCCCCCTTCTCACTCCCCTTTTTCCTCTCAACAGGAGAAAAGCGAGAAAATAAATCAGCATGCCTCTGATGATGGCCTAACTTCACTCCTACCCATCCATCTGTTCTGTGGACTTCACGGCAAAGGCTCTCCATGGAAGTGGTTGAAAAGGAACAACATCTTGCAGAGGGAAATAGACTGAAATGTTAAAACCTGACCTTCCTTGTCCTTTTCACAAGTCCTTACATTTGGAGTGCATGCATCACATTGACAGGCTGTCTCTCCGCTCTGATCTGGGACGTCCAGACTTCCCAAACAAGGCGGTTCAAGTCTGCCTTGAAAGGAAAAACTGAAGAGTACACTTTTGGATCAAATCAATATTTAACTCCATGCCTGAAGACAGAATAGCACAGTGAAGATGCCAAAATGAATGACATCTAAAGAGAAACATTAAGTACACCGCACTTGGGTCGCTTCAAAGACGTTTCTGCCAACTTTATAGTTTTGAAACTTGTACTCACCAGATTCAAGATTTTTTTTTTAAACAGCTTTACTGCTAGTTCCAGGCCTTTCTGTTCTTGTTCTTTCTTACCAGTTGTAAGCCCAAGGAAGCATAATATAATATTAGGGGTGGGTGGGGAGGCGGGGAGTAGAGATACAAATCTGGGTTAAAAATCCTAGACTGGCTATCTAAATAACTTAAGTAACTTCAGTCAATTTAAGTAATCTTAGTTCCTCATCTTTAATGTTGCCGATAGCTGGAGTCATTGTGAGGATTCAGTGAGAACATGCAAGCATAGGGCATACTCAGAGTAGGTGTTCAGAAAATGTTCCCATTTCTTCCTAAGTACGGTGACCACATTCAACCTCAGCGCCAAGAAAAAAACTGAAACGGAAACTGACTCAAACTAATCACACATCAAAGTAGTTCCCGGTGTTAAACATAAGATACTACAGCCCTAAGCCACCACTTCCAAATCTGTGTTTTTGAATCTGCTCGCAGAGCAGCCTGACATCTGCTATCACCCAGATATGGCAGCCGGGATGGAGGGTTACAATTTATCTTTTCCTCTGAGACTCAGAAAGGACAGCTCCTAGACACAGGGATTGAGGGGCTTACATTTTAAATGGTAAACAGTGACCTCAAGCCAAAAATCAGTGAACAATATACAGAGCATCTAATGTCCAAAGAGTTATTCTTGGACAATTAATTGTTCACCACACCCAAAAATCACCTTCAGAGCATCATCTCTGAGAATAAAGGTCATGGGAGTATTTGTGTGTGTGTGTGTGTGTGTGTGCATTCCCAACAATTAGACAAAGTTTAACAAATATAATAGTCACTTGGACAATTATAAATGTGTGGGACCCAAAAACACAGCCAATATTACTCATGAAATATGCAAAATATATACAAAATACGTTAAAGGAACAAAGACTGAAGCAGATGACTGCATTTATAATTTATGAAACACTTCCATGGAAGAGTGTAACAGAAACATTGTACACACACAAAGATACATCACCTTATAGCTCTATCTGACGGGTAGGTCCAAGGATGCCAACAGTTAAGTGTATAAAGGAGTCAGTAATCTTTTCCTTTAAATATAAGGTTTATAACTATCATTGTAATAATGATGAACACAGGTTCAGGGAGGGATAAGATTCTTTAGGAGGATTTTAACTCAAGATTTGGATCCAATTTTTACTAGTCATTAACTACAGAAGTTCAGTCACTGAAATCTCTATTCAAAAAATTCCATTTTTTTCCTATTAAAAGAACTTTTTAGGGTCTATCCCTTCACTGATCTTAATTCAGCATTTTTTTTATATTTCTAGATTGGATTTTTTTTTTTTTTATTTTATCTTTAAACTTTACAATATTGTATTGGTTCTGCCATATATCGAAATGAATCTGCCACAGGCATACACGTGTTCCCCATCCTGAACCCATCTTTCCATTCATGCCCAGTATTTTTCTAGATATACACAGTTTAGCTTATATGGACTGATGAAGGGGTAGTCATTGAGTAGGTTTTATCTCAAGATTTTTGATAAATAGATGGACGTCTGTTACTCAAATTTTTATTTACCCCTCCTCAGTGCTTTAAATATTCTAGAGCTTGGTGGGGTGAGAGGAATTACTTTTCATATCTGAGGGCTTAATCACTGCTGTAAGCCAAGTTTACAATGAGGTATTTGTATACTTTTCTATACAGTATTACTATCCTGTTTTCCTCCCAGTAACTTACATGATCTTTATCATATAGGAAATAAAATTAGTATCAATAATGCCCAAAGGATTCCCACTGTGTGAGGGCAGAGAATTCCTCCATACACATGCTTTGAACATTACAACCTATAACCTGTCCTTCAAGCTTGATCTCCAGAAGTAAATGGTTTGAGCTGATTTGTTAAGTAATTCATAAAGAAAAAGCACAGTTGAGAGCATCACATGGACACCTTTAGGAAAAAACTGACTACAAGAGAAGTCACCGTAACTCTGTACTTCTATCAGCCCATAAAAAGGATTCCTTTTAACTCCCCGTACAGATTTCTGAAGAGCAGTTGGAGCTGACTAGGGAGAGTTACGTACCACATCCATGGTTCAAGTGCATCCCTAACAAGAGGGCCCCCAAGCTGATACTTTCCCAAAAGCTTTGTCTTAACCCAAAAAAGGTCAGCCTGGTATTTTTTGGTTTTGTTGTTCGTTTGTTTTGAAAGGCATAACATATTATAAACAGTTAAAGAAAGGAACTGCATCCAGTGCTTGTGTATGACACAGTAAAAGGAGCTACACAGTAACCCCTGCTCCAAAGAGCTTGTGATGTAGAAACATGAATTTCTATATACTAAATTTGCGCCTTCTAGATTTAACAGTAACACAGATCCACCATATTAATGATAGGACATTATTTTCCTAAAGGGTAATTCATACCATGTGTCATTAATCAGCAGGGTAACTCAAAGCTCATGCAAAACATGCTATCCCAGTTGAGAACTTAATTGTATTATTGCTATTATCTGGTTTGCCTGCGTCACTGGCCTTCCCACTTCAAGTGTACATACACACACACCCAGCACACACAATCCACACACGCACACCCACCCAGCACAGCATGGACGGAAATGATCACCCAAGGCTAGGAGGTAAGAACCATGTAGTCTGGTAGGAAGAGGATTTTGAACCAAAAAGGTTTGTCCCTGGAAAGACAGGTCAAGTTTGCACCCAGGCTGCCTTCAAAAGTAATTAAGCCCATGCAGTTCCATTTCAGAGTGTTTCATTCTGCACAACAATGGGAGCAGCTGCGTGAGATCTCAGACCACGGAGTGCAAGACAGGCAGCCTCATCTATCTCGAGACTGCCACGCCGGAGTTTCCAGGTGGTGTGAAAAAGCTCGTGGGCTCTTCTTCCAAAGAGCACAAAGCTAATCTGCCATCCAGAACAGTCCCCATATTAAACCAGTCCTTTTCAAGGGCCTGAAGAAAGGGTTTTTAAACGTCCCAGTGTTCTTCAGACTCTGGTCAATCCCCAAAGTTGGGAGGTTACATGCCCAAACCCCGTATGCAGACGCGAAATTCGACTGCCTTAAGCACAAGTTTCTCTTGCTGCCTACTATTGTAGGATGTACAGGTAACTAGCTAGGAAAAGGTAACTGTACGAATCCAAGTATTAGGAACGCGTCGAATCTATGTTTCCCTTCCAACACCCCTTAAGAGAGGCTGAGACACTAAAAGTCGAAGTCTGGGGACTAACCGCGGTCCAGACGCCGGCTGGGGCGAGGGGGAGACCGCCACACCCTCCTGAGCTCACAGCACTGACAGGCTCAGGCTGGGAGGGGCCCAGAAACTTACACCCAGCAAGGAAAAGCAGAAAGAAGTCTTCAAGTGTCTCAGATTTACAGAGCTGGAAAGCTAGGAGAAGCGGATTCCGGGAGGGAGTCAGATTTAGCGAGGGGAGAGGAGGGATCCCTAGAGTCAGGACAGCTTGCAACACGTCCCCGCAAAACTGCACATTTTTGTGGTTTGTTTTAACATTTAAGACGAAAACGAACGCGCCGAGGCGAAGCTTCTCTCGCGCCGGTTTCAGATGTCCCCCTCCTCGCTTAGGGACGGGGACGCCGCACTGCCGCGGGTTTCCTTCTCTTTCCCTTTTGGGGGAGCTCCCCTCTGCCAAGCCAGACGTCCGCCTCCAAGTTCGCCTTCGCACACCACGCCGCCCTCAACCCGCCACATGCGCCCATCAGCCCCGAACCCCGCAGGGCCCCGGCTGGGCGCCCGCTGGATGGTTCTCAAGGACTCGGGCTTTGCGGGGAGTTTTTTTCTTAAACAAAAAGCCTTAGCGGCCAGCCGCCCCCTCCTCCAAGCCCGCGCCACCTTCCCTTCACGCCCACGCCGCACCTCCCCGACACACGCGCTGCGAGGTGCCTCTCCCGCCAGACAATGGGTTCGGGGCCGGCCAGTCAGCCAACCCCCATCCCCGTACCCCATCCCGGGACCCCAAGAAGGCTTGGAGCGGAGAGATCGGAGGAGGACGGAGAGGAGGCCACAATAAGCGAAGCGGGAGCCTCCCCCTTGCGACCGGGGATTCGCTCCCGGCGCGGGGAGAAGGGGAGAGAGCGGGGGTCAGCTGCACCGCCTGGTCTTGGGCCCCGGGGCCCGGCTCCCGCCGCCGCCGCGCACTCACCAGCACGATGGCAAATCGCTCCTCCAGTTCACCTGGCTCGGGCATCGGCAGCTTCAAAGGCACGTTGTGCGCCCTGAAATCGGTCTGCTGTGAATCCATGCTCCCGGCGTTGCCCATGTTGGCTGCACGCCGGGGCAGGGGGCTACTCCGGGCCCCCTGCGTCCGCGTCGGAAATCAGAACAGCTCCCGGCGGCCGGCTCCCGCCCGCTGGCGCAACCAGCCCGGCTCCCCGCCCTCCGCTGCGCCCCGGCGAGTGTGCAGCGCGCGCCGCTCCCTAGCAGCGCTCCGAGCCGAGCCGCCCCCCGGCCTGCCTCATGCTCCCCGCCGCCCCAGCGCCGCCCCGGCCTCCTTTCCTCGGGAGGGGTCGTCAGGGCGCTGGGCGCCTATCTGCATGTTGCTCCGCTGGCACGCCGCCCCCTGCCAGCGATAGCGGCCAGCGGGCGCGTGGTTGCTCGGACTTGGTCTCCCGCCGGGACAGTGATTGCCGCTGACACTTCCAGCTCTACGCCGGCGATCACGACGCTAGCTCGACCAGCACCTAGAGCAGACAAATGCAGCTCCGCGCTCCCGACACAATGCCCCCTCTCGCCCGGCCCCCGGCCCCGCCCCGGCCCGGCTCCGCCCACTCGCCCCGCGGACTGCCGGGACCAGTAGTTTCTGCCCAAAGTGTCTGCACGCAGAAACCACGCCCGCTCCGGAGGGCCCGGCTGGGTTAGGGCCGCTTGCAGGAAAGGCAATCTGAGAACCTTCGGCCAAGTATCACTTTTGACCACCACCCCCACGCCACTCCAACGGAAGAGATACTAATCGTCTACATCGATTAGTAGGCATTCAGGCACATTTGGCAAGTGAATGAATTAACCAATCAGTCAATGATTGAATGCACGCATTTCTGATTTAAATTTCAGGAGCTGTTCAACAGGAGACCTCATGGGTATTTGGCAACTTCCTACGTCATAAACTGGGATGTGGGTCCATGGGTGTTTGTTTTATTGTTCTTTCTTCCCTCTGTATGTTACACATTCCCATATTCTTTTGTGCAGTTGAAATGTTTTATAAACAAATGTACTTTTATGGATATTTACAAACTTTCAGATGGATATATACATTTATACATCCTGGTCGGACCCCAGGATTTGGATGAGGAGGATTCAAAACAAATATCTGTCAAATAGCTATTACGAATGGGTTACTGTGTTCCCTGGCTAGAGAAAGACTATCCAGTCGAATGAAGGAGAAAATTTACACAACTATGCTTTGCATGAGAAATAAGAACAGAGCATTTGAAAAGGCTCTGGAGATGGTCTTCGGCTGTAGCTGTTTTATTCCTCTATAGTACTCTTGAGAAGATTGGGCCCAACCCTGCCCTTCCTGAGACAGTGGAATTAGAGACAGCCTTAGAAAAGTGTTTAGCCACTTCTCCCTTTGTAGATTTCAAGGGTACCCACCTGGTTGACTTGTGGCTGCAGTCCTGCGATTAGTCCTTTCTTAGCTTGAAGTAGTGCTTCTTAATCCTGGTTCCTGTATCAGATTCACATGGGGAGGTTGTTAAAACTGCACTGCAGGATGGGCCCTGACTATTATCAGAATTTCCCTAAGCTAAGAGCTAGGGCCTGGACAGGTATATTTTTTAACAAGCCTTCCAGGTGCTTCTGATATAAAACTGGAGTTGTTACCCTCTTGTTAAAAATCATCTGCTTCTAGATGAGGTAACACACCAAAATTCAGGCATCAAGAATCATGTTTCATTCAGGTTTATAAACTTCAAGATGACTTGAACACAGTGGATGTTCAATAACTATTGAATTTTTACCAAAAGCCTATGGAGCAGATATACACAAATACATCATGTGTGTGTATGGTCTCTTCAGTAAATCACTTATAGTTTGATTTTTTTTAAGAAGGAAGCAAGTATAAATAAATTCAACTTAAAATCTGAATAAATGCAATCTGTATTTCTAAAATTATACTATATCAAAGTTAACAGTAAATGTGTTACCAAAGGAAGAAAAACAGGGACACACACACACCAACTAGTGAAAATGAGTGAGAAAGAAAAACAGTGAATTCAGACCAAGTGAGACATTTCTGACCCACAGATCTATTTATTTTCTCTGTAATCTCTAGACATACACTTTGGGTCTGATTGACTCACAAAATTAGCCCACCTACGGGGTTGCCCATCTGGATGGAAAATCTAAGATTCTTTTCTGCGATTGAGAAATCTCTTTTTATTACATTTATGGCTCCCTCTGGCCATATTTCTGCCAGTAACCAGGACCTTTTTTCCCCCTAAGTCTTATCACATCTAATCTCTCATAATCTCACACTTTGAGAGGAGTCAGGGATAAAGTGCGCAAATCCAGGAACCAAAAGAACCTCTCTGCCATTTCAAGTTCTGCAGTCTCTACTACTTGGTTATTATTTATGACTGTTGTTAAGTGCAAAAATAAATAAAACACTCATTGTATTATATAATTTCTGTAGGAATTTCTACCAAAATCTCAGAAAAATGTTTGTTTAGGGGACAGTGTGGACAGAGAGGAAGAAGACATTTTTATTCCTTTAATTGACGTCCTCTTCCTCCCTCCCCACAAAATTAAAACCAAGTGGTCATTTTAAAATATGTATTTCGTTTTCTGATCACTAATACCTATGATTTACAATTTTACAAAGTTGTAAACTATTGGCATTTTGTCAGTTGTCATTTAGTCTGTTAAGACTATCCATTCAGCTTCCATGGAAAATGAAATATTAAAACTTTATCTGCTCTCTGCCAGGAATTTGCAAACGATACCAGGCATGGCTTGATCAGGAATTCCCCTATAACAGAGTCACTGCTTTCAAAGAAGCTTTTCCATCATTCACAGCAAATACTCCTTACAAGACTGGCTGAGTTTCATTGGTATCTCCTCAGGTTTTTAACTTAAGGAAGTGCCCTGTAGCAAAGTTCACTTAGCTTCTTTAAAGGCACTGGTGTTATCCTAATAAAATTCCCTTCGTGTGTACTGTTTATGTTATTTAAAATGGTATTTTAAATTTCAAAAACTTAAATTTAAAATACAGTTTTTGAAAGTTTATTTCTACTACAAAGTAATACAATTATGTATATCCTGGGATAAATGTGTCAAAAGATGTATAAGGCTTGTACACTAAAAATATTTTAAGATGCAATTCTCCCCAAATGGATCTATAAATTTAATGTATTCAAAAGTAAAATCCTAGCAGATACTTTTGTAGACATTGACAAGCCACTTCTAAGATTTATGTGGGAATATAAAGGACCTGGGGCTTCCCAGGTGGCTCTAGTGGTAAAGAACCTGACTGCCAATGCAGGAGACCTAAGAGATGCGGTTTAATTCCTAGGTTGGGAAGATCCCCTGGAGGAGGGCATGGCAACCCACTTCAGTATTCTCTCCTGGAGAATCGCCTGGAGCTCTTCTGTCCCCATGGACAGAAGAGCTTAGTGGGCTAGAATTTATAGGATAGCAAAGAGTCAGACACGACTGAAGCGACTTAGCACACACGCATAAAGGACTTAAGATAACCAGGGTGCTTCCCAGATGGCACTAGTAGTAAAGAACTCTCCTGCCAATGCAGGAGACGCAGTTCGATCCCTGGGTCTGGAAGACGCCCTGAGGAGAGCATGGAAACTCACTCCAGTATTCTTGCCTGGAGAATCCCATGGACAGAGGACCCTGGCAGGCTATAGTCCATAGGATCATAAAGTGTTGGACACTACTGAAGCGACTTAGCATGAATGCAGGATAGCCGAGACAACTTTGAAAAACAAACAAACAAAAAAAAGATGGGAGGACTAACTCTATCTGATTTCAAGACTTATTATAAAGCTACAGTAATCAAGAGAGTATGATACTGGTATCAAGATAAGCAGATAGATCAATGGAATAGAATGGAAAATCCAGAAACAGGCCCAAACATACATTGACAACTGATTTTTGACTAAAGTATAATGGCAATTTGGTACAGAAATGATAGACTTTTCAACAAATGGTTGAAATAGTAATTGTGGAGGAATTCAATACCCAAATGTGAAAAAAGAACTTCAGTACATACCCCACACCATGTGCAAAACAACTCAAAATAGATCAGAGACCTAAGTGCAAAACCTAAAACTATATAACTTCTAGGAGAAAATATAGGCAAATATTTTATATACCTTGGGTAAGGCAAATATATAAACAAGTAAGAAAGAATTGATAAGTTGTACTTTATCTAACATTGCAACATCTACTCTTTGAAAGATACAGTTAATAGAACCAAAGACATACTGCAAACTAAAAGAAAATATGAGTTAACTACATATCTGGTAAAAGACTTGTACCCAGAGCACCTAAAGAATTCTCAAAATTCAATAAATGGAAAACAGTGGAGAAAAAAAGATTTGAACAGACACTTAACACAAAGAAATACATCTGTGACTAGTAAACACATAAAAAGATGTTCAATATCATGCCTCATCAGGGAAATGCAAATAAAGCCACAGTGAAATACTATTATATACCTATCAGAATGGCAAAAAATTTTAAGATCACACCAAATGTTGGCAAGAATTTAGAGTATCTAGAACTCTCACCCAATGCTGCTGGGATTGTAAAATGATGTAACCACTTTGGAAAGCAGTTCAGTGTTTCTTAAAAATTTAAACATACACCTACCATAAGATTGAGCCATTCCACTCACGAGTCTTTACCCAAGAAATATGAAAGCATATGTCAAAACAAAAACTTTTACATAATATTCATAGGAGCTTTATTTGTAATGACCAAAAACTGGAATCAAGTATCCATCAATAGTTGAAAGAATAAGCAAAACTGTGGCAGTGAAAGTATGAACTATTGATAAAGCAATGTGGTTGAGTCTCAATAATTATGCTGAAAAATATTATGCTGACAAAAAAATTGTATAAACTATATTATTCCGTTTAAATAAAATTCTAGAAAAGGCAAATTAATCTACAGAAGGAGAAAGCAGACTGTTGGGAGAGGGAGGACAGGGAGAATTCCAAAGGTGCTGAGGACACTTTTGAGGGTGGTGAATATGTTTATTAACTAGACTACAGTGCTGGTTTCATGGTGTATACATTTGTTAAACATAGCAAATTATAAACTGTAGATATGCACAGTTTATTGTTGGTTAACCATACCTTAATAAAGCTCTTACAAAAAATAAGTAAATCCTTTTCTCTCTCCTCTTCCTTAAAGAAATATACTGTAAAACACTGGGCTGAAATTTCCTCCTTCCTGCTTGCCATGTTAATGTTGTCTATTATTTTAATTCCTCTTTATTTATTCACATTAGCTATTAATAGTAGCAGTTGCAGTAGTAGTGGTATTACTAGCATAGACAATCTTTATTTCAAACTACTAGAAGAATTGATAGTTTTGAACTGTGGTGTTGGAGAAGATTCTTGAGAGTCCCTTGGACTGCAAGGAGATCCAACCAGTCCATTCTGAAGGACATCAGCCCTGGGATTTCTTTGGAAGGAATGATGCTAAAGCTGAAACTCCAGTACTTTGGCCACCTCATGCGAAGAGTTGACTCATTGGAAAAGACTCTGATGCTGGGAGGGATTGGGGGCAGGAGGAGAAGCGGACGACAGAGGATGAGATGGTTGGATGTCATCACTGACTCGATGGACATGAGTCTGGGTGAACTCCGGGAGTTGGTGATGGACAGGGAGGCCTGGCGTGCTGCGATTCATGGGGTCGCAGAGAGTCGGACACGACTGATCGACTGAACTGAACTGAACTGAATGTGCTTATCAATTTATTTGCTTTTAGCATGCTGCTTTTTTCTCCTGGATTAATTTTTCATTTTCCAGAAGTACACTCTTTTAATGTTTCTTTCAGTGAAAGCTGGTGAATGGTAAAATTATAGACATTGTCTTTTTTGCTCTCAGTCTTGAATGTAGTTTATTTGGTTTATATTATGCTAGGATGGAAGTTCTTCTCCCTCCTCATTTTAAAGATATTATTCCATTCTCTCCTAGCCTTTACTGCTGTGATGAGAAATCTATTGTCATTGTAATTGCCAGGTTTTAAAAACTGATATTGCATCTTTTTCTCTCTGGTTTCTTTTAACATTTTTTTCTTTGTCTTGATTTTCTGTATTTTTACTACCATGAGTCTGTGTGCTAATGAATCTGTTTTTCCTGCTCTGGGTTTGATTTGCTTTCTCAGTTTGAAGGCTCACGGGTTTAGCGGTGTTTATTTTTCTCAGAAAATTCTCAGACATCATCTTTAAAATATTGTCTTTCCTTCATTCTCTTTTATTCTTCTTCTGAAACTTATCCATGTATTGGTCTACCTATATTCTCTTATGGAGAAGGCAATGGCAGCCCACTCCAGTACTGTTGCCTGGAAAATCCCAGATGGAGGAGCCTGGTAGGCTGCAGTCCATGGGGTCTCGAAGAGTCGGACACGACTGAGCGACTTCACTTTCACTTTTCACTTTCATGCATTGGAGAAGGAAATGGCAACCCACTCCAGTGTTCTTGCCTGGAGAATCCCAGGCACGGGAGCCTGGTGGGCTGCCGTCTATGGGGTCACACAGAGTCGGACACGACTGAAGTGACTTAGCAGCATATTCTCTTAACTATTCTTTCACATTTGGCATACGTTTGTCTCTGCAGTAGTCTAGCTGATTTTATTCAGTCTTCCAGTGCAGATACTCTGTAGTCAATCTATTGTTTCCTCATTCATTAATATGATATTTCAAGACAATATTTTTTTGATTTCCAGTCAGTTCATGAGGCACCCACTTATCGAGGTTTATCACCTTTACAATTTGCTTCAAATACCTAATGACTATAGAATGGTTGGCATTGAGTTCTTCAGCAACTTCTTGTGTAGTTATAAAAGGATCAGCTTTGATGATGGCTCTCAATTGGTCTTTGTCAACTTCTGATGGCCAGCCACTATACTCCTCATCTTAAAGTCTCTCATCTCCTTTGCAAAACTTCTTGAACCACCACTGCACTGTATGCTTGTTAGCAGTTCCTGGGCCAAATATGCTGATATTGCAAGTTGTCTCTGCTGCCTTATAACCCATTTTGAACTCAAATAAGAAAATCACTCGAATTTGTTTTTTGTCTAACATCATTTCCATAGCCTAAAATAAATATAAACCAAACAGCAAGTAATAATCATTAGCAAAAAATATAAAGTGATAAATGTGCATTAAAATGGTATATAACATAATCACATTTATCTAGAATCTATTCCAATATCAAAGGCAAATTTCAACAATGCAAAAACTGCAATTACTTTTGCACCAACCTAATACACAGGTATGTCTCTGTAGAAATCAAAACACCTTGAAAAAAAGTATAAGTCAATAGTAAAGAAGGAAAAATAGGTGAATACTGAGGCTTTTTGAATGAACTCTCAAGTATTGGTACCCCCTAGGGTACTGGTGAAACACTGCCTTGTTTCACTAATTGGTTATTTGAAAGGAGCTGAATTGGAGGAAGACTAGTTATCTTCTAGAAATCACTTGCAGCACTCTGGATGCAACTCTTGTGCAAAAAAAGAAAAGAAAAATCACAAATGCAGATAGCCTTCTATGAAAAGTCAAGTCCAGATTATTTTTCACCATTCTTTTCATCTGTCACCTCTTCTCTCTCTTCATCCTATATTCCTCTACTATACCACCTCCTCCAAAATCCTCCTTAACAACTCACTTTCAAAATGACAGGATGGGAGGGCATTAGCTTGTGATATCAGCCACAAAGCAACAACAAAGGAATATGCCGCTGATTTACAGTGTCTGCTCTTATTTCAGGGAGTCCTCATAACTTCCCTCCTTAATGTTAACTGTAGTCCAGGAGGGTGAGGGTTCCTAAGCTGGGCTGTGTGGGCAGCCCAGGATGCCCCATCCACACCTGCCCTCCGCTGCAGCTAAACACAGCCTTCCCAGCCTCCAAGGCCATCTGTCTGGCACCTTTCAACAGCTTCCAAGTCTAAGAAAACAAACCCTTTTTTAAAAAAAAAAAAAAAGTATTTTTTAAACAAGAAAGCCCAAAGGGGGAATTTCTCTTTCTGACGGCAGCCACTTCAACCAGAATAAAGAGCATGGGGAAATAAGAAAGAGAATAAGTGGGAATAAAATCCAGTTCCCCAGTTACATAATGCATATCTAGATTTACAATTTTATTAGTTTTCTCATTTGTTCTTCAGAGAGTTAATTTTTAGGAGAGAACTATAGATATTCTGACTGCAAGGAGCAAAGAGGCTTCTTATTCTAGAAGAGGCAATCAGACTTTTTGAAATTTGTCCTTTCCTCCCTCTTTGTCTCAGCCCAAATACCAAAAATAAGTGCCCCTTTTTTTGAACTTCGGAGAAGAAATGTTCACAAATCCATGATTATTCTGCCTAGTGAATTTGAATTCCTTGACTTGGAATTTAAACTCTAAAGGCTAATATGCATCTGATATATGCTGAAATGTTCAATAAGAGGTATCTTCCTCCTTCTGTTCTTTTTTCAAGGTGGTAATGAATTTAATCTTGGGCTTATTGTTGAAGCAATAAACATTTGTGCAGTACCTGAATGAGCAAAGAGAAAATGTGTAAATCCATGGTCTTTGTTTCAAATAACAGGAAGATGTATACAAAGCAGAACGTGTGTTGGCATATAATCTGTGAGTGCTTTCTAATGTCCCAGTTCTTCCAATGGTAAAGCTCTATTCTGGTCACTCTGTATAACAGTAATTTAAAAAATTAATACCACTGTCACAGGAATCCAACTTTCTCAAAGTTCTCTGATAATAAGCTCTACCTGGGATGTTTAGTGAACATACAGATTTCCACATGCCCTCCCTAGAAAGTCTAATTCAACTGGTCTCAGGTGGGCCCAGGAATCTGTATGTTTAGCAAAAGCCCCAAGTGGTTCCTATTTTAGGTAAGTTTAAGAAACACTGATTAATTGCTTGGGGCTGAGGAAATGACTCATCTGCAATTAAGCTTAATGCCTCTACTGAAGAAACAATGCCAAGTTATTTTAAAGCCGTTGAGTAATTATAACATATACACTGCTCTAAAAATTGAATTAGCTATTATTTCAATTAGAGAGATTGTTCCTTTTAAAATGCATTTACACATTTTTTTTTACTTTTAAAAAATATCACCAGTTCTTCGTATTTGAATTTTTTTTAAGTTTTGGATGGGGAAGAAAGCATCCTTGCTTCTATTGAATAAGTTTTTCCCAACTGAGGGGCAGGTGTCAGGTGTCCAATTTTGACATGGAATTTTGATCAGGCAGATTTCTTCCTGCCGCCAACTCACATCTATATGCAGAAGTAGACTGATTACATGCCAAATATAACATTATGCATAGAAGAAATAAAATTGTCCAGAGCTACTGAACACTACTTCTACCACTGGACTTCACCAGATTAATTTAATAAATGTTTATTGTATTATATCATTTTAGTTGCAATTATTTTCCATACGAAATTAAGACCAAAGAAAAGTTCACTGATGGAAGGAAAGGGGAGAGGGCCGGGCAGCTAATTAGGAGAGCTAAAAGATTTCCTCCAAGGATCAAGCCCTTGGCTGGCTCTGTAATCACTAGTTATGAACACCTGCAGAGCTCACCTCTCTCAAGAGAACTGAACTCTGCCAACCTTACCCAGCTCTACTGGAAGAGTGCTTACAACAAGGGCCGGACGGGCCTGTCTCAGGTCCAGTTCTCATTGCCTCGTTGCTTTGTTTTGTCAGTTTTATGGAGTGGGATGTGTTTGTATTTTTTTTTACATTCTTAAAGAAACAACCTAAAATATTGAATTGAAATCTATGAGAATAAAGCAAGTCCCCAAAGCAAAATATAAATATATGTATATTTTCTAAATCTCTATTGCACTGACAATGATTTAAAAATGGGAGTTAAAAATATTAAAAATGCAGTGAGGTTGTGGCAAATGCCTAGCCCAGATAGATACAGTGGACACCTATTTTTTGTCTATTCAACACCCCTTATTCTCAGAAGAAAACCCCCTTTTTCTTGGAACTGTTCTTCCTTCCATTCCATCCTGCTATTAACAAAAGAGCTGCCATATTTCCTTACGTCTCTTGGCCACAGCTGATCGATTAAAGGGTGGGATTCTAACTTGGCTTTGACAATAATCCTTCCCCTCCCTCCCCTCTGCTTTTTGACTTTGGACTAAAAGTATCAGGTTACATCTTCTCAAAGTGACTGAAGCTGTAGCTATTAAGCTTATATGTGGTTGATGACAATGGTGACTGATAGAGAAAAAAGAAGTAGATGAAAAATGAGATGCAAAGATAGGAAATAGATCTTCATGGAAATACTACTAATGCAAAAACAAGGCAATTGGCAAGTTGGACACAGTTTTAAAAATTCTCTAAGTCTCAGTTTTCTTGTCTGTAAAGTGAAGGTAATAGTGGTATTTAATTCAAGTAGTTTCTTGGGAATTTCCTGGAGGGGGCTTCCCTGGTAGCTCAGCTGGTAAAGAATCCACCTGCAATGCAGGAGATCCTGGTTCAATCCCTGGGTTGGCAAGATCCCCTGGAGAAGGGAATGACTACCCACTCTAGTATTCTGGCCTGCAGAATTCCGTGGACTGTATAGTCAATGGGGTCTCAAGGAGTCAGACATGACTGAACGACTTTCACTTTCACAGTGTTTAAGACTCCACACTGTGGGTCAGCCTCTGGTTGGGAACTAAGATCCCACAAGCCAAAAAAGAAAAATCAAGTAGTTTTTATGAGGAAACATTATGATAATTCATATAAGTCACTGAATACCAGACTGCCCAACACAGGAAAAGAGCTCAACAAACATCAGCCACTAAGCACCCCTAGGCATTGGGTTAAGAAATGGTAAGTTGCAGGAGTGCAACCCACATTCAAATGACATGATGTGACAAGATTTCTAGCACTGTTCAGTAGAAATATATCCCCCAATGAAATTGACAGCTATCTAAAATTTTAACAGAAGTGCCAAAAAACCCCAAACATAGCAAAATGTGGCCTTTGTTCAGGTCCTAAGGGAAACCCCATAACAGGGTTAATATTAATAGTTTACCCTGAGTGCTAACTGTGGACTAGGCAGGAAGCTAACTGGCTTACCTTTAAAATCATTAATACTTACTACCACTAGATGAGTTAGGTTTTATTCTTACTCCTGTTTTACAGATGAGGTTACTGATGCATAATGTTGAAATACGCCTTCGAGAAGACTAATCACCAAGAGTCTGGTGTTCCCAGTGCCTTGAGGATCATCAGTCAGTGTGTTTAAAAGAAATGGCTATTCCTCACTTTCCACTGTCACCTCTGTCTCTCAGTTTGTCTTGGTTACTGGTCAGTTGCTAAGTCCATGAATGGCCATTCCTGCACTAAGGGGGTTCAGCTCAGACCGGAGAAGCATATGTATTTCACTTGGCTGGGTGACGTTCCTTCTTGCTTTCCCAGTGTGGACATGCTCTCCTGGTTCCACTTTAGCCCTTCACGTTCCTCTGGGCACCACTCCCCTAATTCCATTTGTAAGCATCCCCCTGGAACTGCTTTCTTTCCCAATGGGAAGCCTGTAAGGAACTTCCGGGTACCACCCAAACCATCTCTTTATTTCTACAGTGAAAAAGGTGAAAGAAGCTCAGTCGTGTCCAACTCTTTGTGACCCCATGAACTACACAGTCCACGGAATTTTCCAGGCCAGAATACTGGAGTGGGTAGGCATTTCCTCCTCCAGGGGATCTTCCCAACCCAGGGAAAGAACCCAGGTCTCCCGCATTGCGGGTGGATTCTTTACTAACTGAGCCAGTGTCTGTTAGCTATTTCTACAGTACCTGGGCTAACTTTGTTGGACTTACAGTCTCAGAACAGAACTCTTTCATATATAGGGGACTTACTGTAGGTTTTTTTTTTTTTTTTTAGTCTGTAATTCTTGATTGCCCTTGGTTCCTGAGGCTTTCTGCTTAGTCTCAATTATTGGCTTTGTCCTGACTTGTGGCATTATTATATGCTCTAATTGGGACTGTTTATTTGTCTAGTTCTAGTTACCTGTAATCACAGCTTCCCAGCAAATGTCAGGATCATCTGCCTTTCAAAGCAGCAAATTCTGATTGCCTGTCTCTGCCTTGGCATCCAACATCCTGATTTGTCATTCCATACCCTTGACCTTCTGAAATGTATATTTTTTACTTTTCCAACTACCTTACAGGTTCCAGCTGGAAAATAATGTGCTTCATAGCACAGTTCTTAGTCGATCTGCCTTTAGATAATCTGGAGTGACTGATGAAGATTTTTAGCCCCAATGTCATGAATCAGAATTTCTATGGTATGCCCAAGAAGTATGCATTTTTAACAAGCTACCCTGGTGATTCTTATGCATAAGAGCTTGTTGTTCCTGTTGTTTTTAGTCACTGTCATGTTCAACTCTTTTGAGAATTCATGAACTGTAGCCCCCCAGGCTCCTCTGTCCATGGGATTTCCCAGGTAAGAGTACCCACTCGAGTATTGCCATTTCCTTCTCCAGGGGATCTTCCTGACTCATGGATCGAACCCATGTTTCCTGCATTGGCAGGTGGACTGTTTACCAGTGAGCCCCCAAGGAAGCCCATATAGAACTTAGGACCCATTGTATTAGAAGAGCAAGAAGTCCCAAGTATCATCATCTACTTTTTTAATATCCCAGGGGCTTCCAGTTCTGTGCTTAGAACCTGGATGATTCTCACTAATAGCTAGTTGGATTAAGGAATGAATAAATCTAACTTTAGGAGGAAATCCAGTCATGGGAAATCTTCCCTGCTCTAAGGAAATTACTTGCAATTTTCACTAAATGTGCCCATAATACCAACTTCAATTAATATAATCCTCATTCCTTCATGAGCCAAATGCTTAGATCTCTTTTGGATTTTGCTTCTTCCCAAAACAATGTAATTTAAACTACTTTGGTAGTGATGAAATATCACATCAAATTGGTTCAAAATTCTCAAGGTGTTCTATAATTCAATTTAGACCTTCTCCTGGGTAGAAGCTAGATATTTCCTCCAACTATAACTGGAAGAAAATACCAAAGTGATTTTATAAGCTGGGTAAATATTGTTATGCTGCTGCTGCTGCTAAGTCACTTCAGTCGTGTCCGACTCTGTGTGACCGCATAGACATCAGCCCACCAGGCTTCCCCGTCCCTGGGATTCTCCAGGCAACAACACTGGAGTGGGTTGCCATTTCCTTCTCCAATGCATGAAAGTGAAAAGTGAAAGGGAATTTGCTTGGTTGTGTCCGACTCTTTGCAACCCCATGGACTGCAGCCTACCAGGCTCCTCCATCCATGGGATTTTCCAGGCAAGAGTACTGGAGTGGGGTGCCATTGCCTTCTCCCATTATTGTATAATTGGTCCAAATAACATACCAGAAAAAGTCACAGAAACAAGAACTCAATTTTCCATTTCTTTGGTTCCTGAGCTCATCTACTTTCTATTACACTATGTTGCTTCCTCACTTTTTTTTGCCACTTCTTAAAGAGCTTCCAACACTCCCTGTAGGATGCGGATCTTGCCCTTGGCCATGTGATGATATGCCTACTCTGAACTGGTATTACCCAGGAGTTCCCGAGCAATAAGATGCTCTGTTGATGCCCTGTCACTCAACCACTCTCCTTTTTTCCCTCCGTCAGCTCCCCTTCATGCCAGTCTTTCCTAAGCTGAGGCACCAGAGCACCACTTGCAGAATCAAAGTAATAATGGGTCTTCTTCAACAACTTCCATATGTCTTATTATGAATCAGATGAAATGATTTAGGAATCAGATATAAACAGGTTTGGCTGCATATAATGGCTAAACAAAAAGTGTTTTATTTTTCTCATATAACAAGAAGTCCAGAGGTAGGTGTTCGTACAAGATGTTGAAATTATTTCAGAGGTAATGTCTCTGCAATTTTGGCCTTTCCCTCCCTTGTGATGGCAAGACAGCCATTATATCTCCAACTATTAATCCAGATTCAAACTGAAGGAAGGAGGGAGGAGCAGTGTGCTTCTCCATGCTTACCAAGACTGAAATCTTTCCCAGAACGCATCTCACTATACACACCCAGAAGAAATCACCTAAGACCATGTTGAACAGAATGGGTCACAAGCCCCCATGTTTTTCCCCAACCAGCTATTTAAAAGGCAGAGAAAACCCTTGAAAATCAACTAATATAATCTAACACATCAGCAGGCTAAAGAAAAAAAGATCACGTGATCATATCAATAGGTTCAGAAAAAGCATTTGACAAAATCCAACACTCATTCATGATAAAAACTCGCAACTTGGAATAGAGGGAAACTTCTTCAAGTGAATAAAGACCATCATCTATGAAAAAACCCACAGCTAACATTATACTTAATGGTTAGAAGCTTTCCTGTTAAGATCAGGAACAAGGCAAGGATGTTCCCTTTCACCAATTCTTTTTGACTTCATACTAAAAGTCCTAGCTAATGCAATAAGACCAAAAAAGAAAAAACAGGGAGGAGGAGGAGATATATGGGTTGGAAAGGAAGAAATAAAGCTGTCTTTCTTTGCAGATGACATGATTATGTAGAAAATCTGAATGAATCAACAAAAAAGACTCCTGGAACTAATAAAAGATTATAATAAGATTTCAGTAGGTTCATATATCAGAGAAGGCAATGGCATCCCCTCCAGTACTCTTGCCTGGAAAATCCCATGGATGGAGGAGCCTGGTGGGCTGCAGTCCATGGGGTCGCTAAAAGTAGGACACGACTGAGCGACTTCACTTTCACTTTTCACTTTCATGCATTGGAGAAGGAAATGGCAAGCCACTCCAGTTTTCTTGCCTGGAGAATCCCAGGGACAGGGGAGCCTGGTGGGCTGCCGCCTAGGGGGTCGCACAGAGTCGGACACGACTGAAGCAACTTAGCATACACCTATTAGAAGGGCCAAAACCCTAAACAGTTGACAACACCAAATGCTGACAAGGATGTGGAGTCAGAGGAACTCTCATTCACTGCTGGTGGGAATGCAAAATGGTTCGGGCACTTTAGAAGAAAGTTTGGCAATGTCTTTCAAAACTAAACTAATGTTTTTATCACGCAATCCAGAAATCATGCTCCTTGGTATTTACTCAAATGAACTGAAAAATTATATCCAACCAAAAACCCAACAAATGTTTATAGGAGCTTTATTTATAATTGTCAAAACTTAGAAGCAACCAAAATGAATGTGTAAACAAATTGTGGTACATCCAGGCAATGGAATATTACTCAGTAATCAAAAAAAATGAATTATCAAGCCATGAAAAGACATAGAGGACATTTAAATGAAAATTACTAAATGAAATAAGCCTATCTGAAGAGGTTATATACTGTATGATTCTAACTGTATGTATTGTGGAAAAAAGGCAAAACTATGGAGACAGTAAAAAGATCAGTGGTGCCATGGGTAGGGGGTAGGGGACAGAGAGACAAAGGGGCAGAGCACAGAGAACTGTCAGGGCAATAAAAGTACTGTGTATGACACTACACTGCTGGATGCATGTTGTACCTTTGTCCAGATAAATAGAATGTTCTACACCAAGCATGAACCCTACAGTAAACTGTGAACTTTGAGTGATAATGATGTGTCAGTGTAGGTTCAGCAACTGTAACAAATGGTATGGGATGTCAATAGTCTGGGAGGCTTACGGGTGTGGGGCTCAGGGGGGTATATGTCAAGTCTCTGTATCTTCTGCTCAGTTTTGCTGTGAATCTAAAACTCTTCAAAAACAAAGTTTATTTTTTTGAAAGGCGGAGAAAGAGGAAATAGGATTGTCATTACTGACTTAGATCAATCATTATGATTTGCCTGAGACTGGGGACACTGATGCTCTGAACTAAATTGAAGTTTTGTTAGCAAGGAAGAAGAGGAGAAATCTCCTCTTTGATGAATTTCCTGGGTAAGAATATTCTTCCTTACATCACTGTCATCCTTGTTGTATATACTGCATATCTGTTGTGTAACTAACAGTGTCTACCATACAGGTGTTTCCCCATGATTTCCAGTCTTGGCACTTAAAGGACAGCCAAGGGGCCTGGCCTCCCTGCCACCTGATCTGACAGCCTCTCTCTCTGCTTCATTCTCTTGTGAGTTAAGGGTTCTTGTTTACAAAATGGGCAGCAAGGGTTCCAGGTGCACCCTGTGGTCATGAGACTGCAGCCATGGGCCAGAGCTGTGGGTCAGGGAGTTCAATAGAAGACTTTGTCCTTCACAGCACTGGAGCATAAAAACGTGTTCTTATTTTTGTTTGAATGAAATCTTTAAAAGGGAAGTGTAAACAAATGAGTTGGATACCATCAGAATTGCTTGCCTGAATCTAGAATGAGGGCGGGAGAAGTTCCCCTAAAACTCTTCTGGAAAAGTTAAAAACCCCTGGCTGGAACCAAAGGCCTATCAGAGCTGCCTTTTAAACACGGCTCGCATGGCCTGAGGGAATTAAAAAGGATGCTATTCTGCCCTCTGGTAGTTAAAGAATGGCCAGCAATGTTGTTGGAATAGACTTATGCATATTAAAATGTTCATGTATGTGAATAATGTTCTGCTGAAGCCAGAACTTAAGTCAAAAATCCTTTAAAAGGAAAGAACTGTTAACATTAATTAATTAGAGTTGATGTTTACACCCTTATTATAACAAAGCCTGGCTGCTTGTGTAAACCAAAGTCTTTTAAGTTTATTACAGCAATCAGAGTAATGTGTTGAGATTTCATGTGTGTATGTGTGTGTGAATAATGCAAATCTTGACATTCCTCAGCCGAGTACTCTTTTTATGCAGTGCTTTCACAAATAGCAATTTTCACAAGAGCAGAGTATTTCTCTTCAATAAAGAATCCCAAACAGAACTCTAATCAATGGCAGAACTAAATCCCTTCTTTATTTGATATTACCCTAAGTTCAGGCCTTAACCTCTAGGCAAATTGCCAACATCCGCTGGATCATGGAAAAAGCAAGAGAGTTCCAGAAAAACATCTATTTCTGCTTTATTGACTATGCCAAAGCCTTGGACTGTGTGGATCACAATAAACTGTGGAAAATTTTGAAAGAGTTGGGAATACCAGACCACCTGACCTGCCTCTTGAGAAATCTGTATGCAGGTCAGGAAGCAACAGTTAGAACGGGACATGGAACAACAGACTGGTTCCAAATAGGAAAAGGAGTACGTCAAGGCTGTATATTATCACCCTGCTTATTTAACTTCTATGCAGAGTACATCATGAGAAACGCTGGACTGGAAGAAACACAAGCTGGAATCAAGATTGCTGGGAGAAATATCAATAACCTCAGATATGGAGATGATACCACTCTTATGGCAGAAAGTGAAGACTAACTAAAAAGCCTCTTGATGAAAGTGAACATGGAGAGTGAAAAAGTTGGCTTAAAGCTCAACATTCAGAAAACGAAGATCATGGCATCCGGTCCCATCACTTCATGGGAAATAGATGGGGAAACAGTGGAAACAGTGTCAGACTTTATTTTTCTGGGCTCCAAAATCACAGCATATGGTGATTGCAGCCATGAAATTAAAAGACGCTTACTCCTTGGAAGGAAAGTTATGACCAACCTAGATAGCATATTCAAAAGCAGAGACATTACTTTGCCAACAAAGGTCTGTCTAGTCAAGGCTATGGTTTTTCCTGTGGTCATGTAAGGATGTGAGAGTTGGACTGTGAAGAAGGCTGAGCGCCGAAGAATTGATGCTTTTGAACTGTGGTGTTGGAGAAGACTCTAGAGAGTCCCTTGGACTGCAAGGAGATCCAACCAGTCCATTCTGAAGGAGATCAGCCCTGGGATTTCTTTGGAAGGAATGATGCTAAAGCTGAAACTCCAGTACTTTGGCCACCTGATGCAAAGAGTTGACTCATTGGAAAAGACTCTGATGCTGGGAGGGATTGGGGGCAGGAGAAGAAGGGGACGACAGAGGATGAGATGGGTGGATGGCATCACTGACTCGATGGATGTGAGTCTGGGTGAACTCCGGGAGTTGGTGATAGACAGGGAGGCCTGGTGTGCTGCGATTCATGGGGTCGCGAAGAGTCGGACACGACTGAGCGACCGAACTGAACTGAACTGAAACCAATATGTAAACTGACATTGTTGCCTCCTATCCATGGCAGATAATGGACCATCAAAAACTGTAAACTAGAGTATGATGTGCTCTCCCTATGCCCCACTTCCATTTTCCACTCTCCTAGTTTCTTGATTTCCTCATGCCTTAAAAAAAAATCCAAATGGAATTAAAGCCATTCTAGAAATATCCTCTTTGGTAGTATGTCCTAATTATGATTTTTTGGGGGGGATATAAATATGTTTTCTCACAATGTATTGTCATCATTAACATATTTATTGATTGTAATGAGAGTAAATTTCTTAAAAAAACAAAAAAGAGAGTAAGATTACATATGTGCTGCTGTCAGAGGAGTTCCTTGCAGCATGGTTTAATTTGTTCATTTATCCCACAGACATGGACTGAATGCTTATTACGTCTCAGGCATTCCAGGAGCTGAACCCTTATTCTCAGAAGTTCACCAAGCAGTAGAAGAGATAAACTTGTAAGTACTATGGCCTGGTGCACTTGTCATGACAAGATCTACATAGCACAGTATGCTCACCCTGAAGCCGGATAAGTATGCCCCTGTAGGACATGTGATTTGAACTGAATTTTGAAGGCTGTTTAGCAAAGCCCTCCTCCTGGTGGGGATTTTGAACTAGAGATCTAGTTCTCAGGTGGTAGGAGAGCTCACCTGAATGCCAGTTCTAGTGGGAAGTGCCAAACTTATTAGAGAAACAGGAACTCAGAATGAGGCAAAAATGGTTAACTTCACATAACATGTGACAATTCAACCATCCAAAAAAGATCATGTCCTCCAATCACTCATTCAACAAAAGTTTGAGTTTCAACTATGTTTACAGAGGTGTAATATTTTCTGGAAATATAGCATTGAACAAAATTGATATAATCTTTGCCCTGGTGGAACTTATAATGAGGAGGAAAATATTAAAGACCTGGAGAGATCTCCTATGAAAAAACTGGTTATGGAATAGTATATATGGTATAATCTCAATTTTGTTATATATTAAAAAGACTGAAGGATTATTTTAATGGTTAGCTTTTGCTACATAACAAACTATAAAACTTGGTGTTTTGTTGTAAATATCAACCATATATTCAGTTGAGAATTTGGTGGGTTTGCACACTGGGCTGGGTTTAGCTGATGGTTCTTATGCTTCTCTCAATTGGATTCACAAACATGTGTGCTCAGCTACCACTCATCTGGGCAGCTCTGCTTCTGGGGATTGACTGAGTGTTGTCTAATATGACAGGACCATGGGGCACATATCTCGTGTCATTCAGAAGGCTAGCATAGACTCATTTACAAGGTAGCAGTATATTCCAAAAGCAGCAGGAGAGGCAAGCACAATGATAAACATTTTCAAAGTCTTTGTTTGTGATCCACTTGCTATTGTCCCATTGGCCAAGCCCAGAGTTAGTGGTAAGAGAGGAATTCCCTAGTGGTGAAGACCGTAAAGAATCTGCCTTCAATGTACAAGATCCAGGTTCAAGCCCTGGGTCAGGAAGATTCCCTGAAGAAGGGAATGGCAACCCACTCCAGTATTCTTGCCTGGAAAATTCCATGGACAGAGGAGCCTGGTGGATCTACAGTCCATGGGATTGCAAAGAGTTGAACAGGACAGAGCAACTCTCTCTCTCTCTCAAACACACACACACACACACACACGCACACACAAACACGGTTATAGGAAAGTATGAGCAAATTTGTGGTCCCTGTTGCAACAAGTTACCTCAGATGCATGTCAAAAAGTTGGGGGTGGTTGTCTGAGTAGTAGGATTATAGTTTATGGTATCTTCTCTACTTCTCCTTTCATTTTTTTTAGGTTTCTTTTGGTAATCACATAGAACTTTTATAATAAGAAATTGGAACAATAAATAAGGAGAGGCTTAAAGCCCAGTGGTATGGCCTAGGGTAGAAAGAAGGAATCAGGAGAAGGAATTCAGGAGCCTATTATCAGATCCTGTGGGTGCTAGTTCAGTTCAGTTACTCAGTCGTGTCCGACTCTTCACGACCCCATGAATCGCAGCATGCCAGGCCTCCCTGTCTATCACCAACTCCCAGAGTTCACTAAGACTCATGTCCATCGAGTCAGTGATGCCATCCACCCATCTCATCCTCTGTCGTCCCCTTCTCCTCCTGCCCCCAATCCCTCCCAGCATCAGAGTCTTTTCCAATGAGTCAACTCTTCGCATGAGGTGGCCAAAGTACTGGAGTTTCAGCTTTAGCATCATTCCTTCCAAAGAAATCCCAGGGCTGATCTCCTTCAGAATGGACTGGTTGGATCTCCTTGCAGTCCAAGGGACTCTCTAGAGTCTTCTCCAACACCACAGTTCAAAAGCATCAATTCTTCGGCACTCAGCCTTCTTCACAGTCCAACTCTCACATCCTTACATGACCACAGGAAAAACCATAGCTTTGACTAGATGGACCTTTGTTGGCAAAGTAATGTCTCTGCTTTTGAATATGCTATCTAGGTTGGTCATAACTTTCCTTCCAAGGAGTAAGCGTCTTTTAATTTCATGGCTGCAGTCACCATCTGCTGTGATTTTGGAGCCCCAAAAAATAAAGTCTGACACTGTTTCCACTGTTTCCCCATCTATTTCCCATGAAGTGATGGGACCGGATGCCATGATCTTCGTTTTCTGAATGTTGAGCTCTAAGCCAACTTTTTCACTCTCCACTTTCACTTTCATCAAGAGGCTTTTGAGTTCCTCTTCACTTTCTGCCATAAGGGTGGTATCATCTGTATAGCTGAGGTTATTGATATTTCTCTCAGCAATCTTGATTCCAGCTTGTGTTTTTTCCAGTCCAGCATTTCTCATGATGTACTCTGCATAGAAGTTAAATAAGCAGGGGGACAATATACAGCCTTGACGTACTCCTTTTCCTATTTGGAAACAGTCTGTTGTTCCATGTCCAGTTCTAACTGTTGCTTCCTGACCTGCATACAGATTTCTCAAGAGGCAGGTCAGGTGGTCTGGTATTCCCATCTCTGTCAGAATTTTCCACAGTTTATTGTGATCCACACAGTCCAAGGCTTTGGCATAGTCAATAAAGCAGAAATAGATGTTTTTCTGGAACTCTCTTGCTTTTTCCATGATCCAGCAGATGTTGGCAATGTGATCTCTGGTTCCTCTTTTCTAAAACCAGCTTGAACATCAGGAAGTTCATGGTTCACGTATTGCTGAAGCCTGGCTTGGAGAATTTTGAGCATTACTTTACTAGCATGTGAGACGAGTGCAATTGTGCAGTAGTTTGAGCATTCTTTGGCATTGCCTTTCTTTGGGATTGGAATGAAAACTGACCTTTTCCAGTCCTATGGCCACTGCTGAGTTTTCCAAATGTGCTGGCATATTGAGTGCAGCACTTTCACAGCATCATCTTTTAGGATTTGAAATAGCTCAACTGGAGTTCCATCACCTCCACTAGCTTTGTTCGTAGTGATGCTTTCTAAGGTCCACTTGACTTCACATTCCAGGATGTCTGGCTCTAGATGAGTGATCACACGATTGTGATTATCTGGGTCGTGAAGCTCTTTTCTGTACAGTCCTTCTGTGTATTCTTGCCAGCTCTTCTTAATATTTTCTGCTTCTGTTAGGTCCATACCATTTCTGTCCTTTATCAAGCCCATCTTTGCATGAAATGTCCCCTTGGTATCTCTAATTTTCTTGAAGAGATCCCTAGTCTTTCCCATTCTGTTGTTTTCCTCTATTTTTTTGCATTGTTCACCGAGGAAGGCTTTCATATCTCTCCTTGCTATTCTTTGGAACTCTGCATTCAGATGCTTATATCTTTCCTTTTCTCCTTTGCTTTTCGCTTCTCTTCTTTTCACAGCTATTTGTAAGGCCTCCCCAGACAGCCATTTTGCTTTTTTGCATTTCTTTTCCATGGGGATGGTCTTGATCCCTGTCTCCTGTAGAACGTCATGAACCTCAGTCCATAGTTCATCAGGCACTCTGTCTATCAGATCTAGGCCTTTAAATCTATTTCTCACTTCCACTGTATAATCATAAGGGATTTGATTTAGGTCATACCTGAATGGTTTAGTGGTTTTCCCTACTTTCTTCAATTTAAGTCTGAATTTGCTAATAAGGAGTTCATGGTCTGAGCCACAGTCCTGCAACTCAGAGCACAGTGAAAGCTCCTAGTGTTAGCCCTGCACTACCGCATCCTGCCTCCTAGAAGTCTATCACACTACACCATGCCTGGCTGAGCTGGGGAAGAGAGGCCTTGCAAGCCCAACTTGCATTTGGGCTCAGAAATAAACTAGGTTATGTACTGTCTGCATATATAAGAAATTAGAAGATCTAGTTTGGGGTGCAGGAGCAAGCCAAGGCAGGAAGAATAATGATGGAGGGAGCCCCCTTAGGCAAATCTGAACCTCTTATTGGAGTGGGATGAACTTGGGAAAGAAAGAAAGAAATTCTAAGTCTCTTTGATAATCCTGGAATTAGATATTAGAGTGTCACATGCTCAAACATCATTATATTCAAATTCTTCATTACTGAACAGTTCCAGAGAAGTGGTAGGATTTGACAGGGCCACTGACATCTTGTGGCAGAGGCAGAACTAGGGCCCAAGCCTTCTGAGAGCAGTCTGGTGTTTTCTGCTTGCTGCACTGCTGCTAGAGGGCAGGCTAGTCCATTTGTGAACAAAGGAATGTTGACTGCCTTCCTCTTCCCCTTCCCTTTCTCTCTCTCTCCCTCCCTCCATCTCTCTCTCTCTCTCACACACACACATACACATAGACTTTGGATATTAAGATGATCCCAGTGTTACAATTAATCAAAGTCACCATTTCTCTTGCTATGCCCTTAAACCTGTACCTGGAACTTATGAGCTAAAATACACTAAGCAAGTACTTTTTAAAAGACTTACAGTTAATGAGCACTTGAAAAATACAGGCTGATTTGCCAAGTCAACAATGGTCTTGGGCCTGAGGTTTGCCAAGGGGATAATTATCTGCTGCATTGATGGAACTTTCTTGGCTTTTCTTGACTTGAGCCTATTAGTGTGCCCAAGACTGTTACCTTGAAAGGAGCATAAAAGAGAAGGTATCATTGGTGCAATGGATGTCTTGTTATTTATTAAGTCTGATGCTCTTCCTTTTTGTGATGGTCAAAACCAGATATTTTGTCATTAAAAGGATATACACAATTGCTTCACAAACATGAATGTGGGTTATAGCATCTATCTAAATATATACAGGCTAAGGGTATGAGATGAAAGGAATAAGAAAAGGAGGGAGAGATGGAAGAGCTACCCAACAGGTCATACCATGTTCATGATCCCTACATTTCTAGCAACTAATGAATCTTTGATAAGTGAGCCTCTACTCCAAATATAAGGCATTTGGTTGAAATATGTTTGGCTTTCAACTCAATATTGCATGAGGTTTCAAGATCTCTAACCAACCCTCTATTTTTTACATAGTGCAGCTTTGAAAACAGGTGAGGCTGCCCACCCCTAGGATCTTATACACCTGCATGGCCCTGAAAGGAAAGGAAAAGGAAAGGAAAGTGAAGTCGCTCAGTCGTGTCCGACTCTTTGCGACCCCATAGACTGTAGCCTATCAGGCTCCTCCATCCATGGGATTTTCCAGGCAAGAGTGCTGGAGTGGATTGCCATTTCCTTCTCCAGGGGATCTTCCCAACCCAGGAATTGAAGCCGGGTCTCCCGCAGTTCAGGCAGATGCTTTACTGTTTGAGCCACCAGGGAAGCATGACCCTGAACTACATCTAAAGCTCTGGCGAATGGGTAGAACCATGATCTGTAAGCTCCTGCTTTTTTTTTTTAAACTTAGCTCTCCTCTGATTACAAACAGGGCCACAGAGTGAGAGGATCACAGATTTGGGAAACCATCCAAATCCCAACTTCAGCACTTCCTTTGGTATTATGCCTGTTCAGAGTTCTTCTGAATCAGTCCAGAATATTCATTGGAAGGACTGATATTGAAGCTGAAACTCCAATACTTTGGCCACCTTATGGGAAGAACTGACTCATTGGGGAAAAAACCTGATGCTGGGAAAGACTGAAGGAGGAAAAGGGGACAACAGGGGATGAGATGGTTAGATGACATCACCGACTGGAGTTGGTGACGGAAAGGGAAGCCTGGCATGCTACAGTCTAGGGGTGGCAAAGAGTTGGACATGACTGAGCAACTGAACTGACTGGCTGAACTGAGAACTCTTCTGATTCAGACAGACAGATACCTCAGGGGAGAATAATCTACTCTAGGGACACTCCTGAATCCACTCTACACACAAGTAGTTAAAAACATAATTTCAATGATTTATTAACAATACTTATGAAAATCTACTCTAAGCCAAGTTTCTGGGGTTACAGAATTAAGTAAAGTAAGTCTCCCTCCTCTAGGAAGGCCACAGCCTGAAAAGGGAGACACATCTGTAGAGAAACAATTATAGCCTTCTGTCCTAAGCACATTCATCAGACAAACTGAGTGGCGGGTGCCAGTAATGGCACAGAGGGACAGGGATGCACATCCTCTGGGGCAGAGATGCTCAAGGAAGGCTGTTGACTCCTCCTTTCAGGAGTACAGGCCTAGCAGATCTGTCAAGGAGCCATATGAGTTACCAAGGTACATGAGATTGGAGAAGATTTAGGCTGAAACATGTGTTTAGAAACCATACTCATCTATCTTTCTACATTCAGTTGAGACTGCATTTATAACCCATTCTCTGCAAACAAGGAAGGCTACATAATTTGTGGAACCCCTTGTTCAAAAAAAATAGGGAAAAAAAGTGGTGTCATATGTACTAAAATATAAAGGTTTTTTCCTTTCTTCTCTGACCTCTCTCTTGATTTGTGATCATTTTTATTTGCTATTTCATGTTGTTCTAAGTAAAAAAAGAGTTTTTAAAAATTACTAGCATGAATTTTACAACTCTTTATATTCTTCAATGCCAGTTTTAAACATAAGAGCCCTAACTTGTATGTGAAATCACAGAATTCTTATTCCATAGTGTATGTATGCAGATGCAATTAATTCTTACCAGAACACTAGAAAAGCTTCACAAGACAAACTCAACTGTTTTTATTTCACTTCACGATATGGGCATATTCTACCAACATTCCACTCTGGCTTACCTGTGAATGAGGAAGAACAGAAAGGAAAAGTGCCCATCAGTTGTCTTAGCCTTGCCTTGCCTTTGATTTCATCATTTTCAGTGTGAGTGGCTGGGAAGTAATACGAATGAGAAAGAATATGATCAGGCTCCTTGGCTTTCAGGCATTTGAAACAAATTCCAGTTTGAACAGAAAGCATGGCCTCTTGGGTTGTCAGCACCTCCACTTACTCAGTTGAGGATGTAACACTTGCTTGTTTGGAGTCTTGCTGCGGGTTCACCTAAATTCTGTGTCCATGGAGCGTTGGGAACACCCGATGCAAACGGGGTGTGAAGGAACAGTAGATGTATTTGTTGTGCGTATCTTCTCTGCTCGTGTACGTGCTCCATGGTCCTGTCAGACCTCATTTAGAAAACACAAATTCAAAGACAAAATCATTGATACTTTCATGATACCAGCAGACTATCATACCATCTCTGTATACAAAAAAGGCTAAACCTATGTTTAGGATTAAGAAAGCTGTGTTGAATTACTACATTTCATGATTTTATGATTTGCCACCATTGCAGCTTCTAGATAAACTTTCTGTGTTTATCTATCTTGATACATTCATAATCTTGGTTCACAATCATTCCTCAAAAATACTACAGTGTTATTACAGTCATCATTTACACCAGGATATCTTCCTCTACACAGAAAAGGGCAACTTAATCAATGTGGTCTTTCTTCACCTAAGGGTTCACAATCTAACATAGGCCACAAAGACAGGAAGAGATGAAATAAGTACACAGACAATAGTTTAATACTGGACAAAATCTCTCATTAATAAGTTATTTACTTTATGTAATCTCAGAGGGATGAGTTTTTTAGTTGTACAGAAAAGAACATGCCATTAAGACTGCATATTTAGAGGTCAGTGTACATATCTTATTTACACACAAAGGGTTATTCATAAAATTCTGCAGTGAGAGAGTGTTGGTAATAAGTTTTCTGTGCCTGTAACATGAAATGCTTTACTATTCACTTTTTGTTTTTTGTTTTCATTTGTTTTGTTTGGTTTCTTTTTAAGCAGACTTTTTTTTTTAATTGAAGTATAGTTAATTATAATGTATTAATTTCAGGTATATAGCTAAGTGATTCAGTTGCATGTGTATAAAACTGAATATATATGTGTATATATATGTTCTTTTCCATTATGTTATTACAGATAGTGAATGTAAGTCCTTGTGCTATACAGTAGGTCCTTGTTGTTTATTTTATATACAGTAGCTTTGTATCTGTTAATCCCAAGCTCCTAATTTGTCCCATCCCCCCACCTTTCCCCTTTGGTAACCACAAATTTGTTTTCTATGTCTGTGAGTCTATTTCTGTTTTGTAAATAAGGTCGTTTGTATCATACTCCAGATTGGGCTTCCCTCATAGCTCAGTTGGTAAAGAATCTGCCTGCAAAGCAGGAGACCCCAGTTCGATTCCTGGGTTGGAAGATCTGCTGGAGAAGGGATAGGCTACCCTCTCCAGTATTATTGGGCTTCCCTTGTGGCTCAGCTGGTAAAGAATCCACCTACAATGCAGGAGACCTGGGTTCGATCCCTGGGTTGGGAAGATCCCCTGGAGAAGGGAAAGGCTACCCACTCCGGTATTCTGGCCTGGATGGTATAGTCCATGGGGTTGCAAAGAGTCGGACATGACTGAGCGACTTGCACTTCACTTTCACTTCAGATTCTACATATAAGTGATATCATATGATATTTACCTTTCTCTGTCTGACTTAACTTCACTCAGTATGATAATCTCTAGGTCCATCCATGTTAATGCAAATGGCATTATTTCATTCTTTTTTATGGCTGAGTAGTATTCTATTGTATATATGTGTGTGTGTGTGTGTGTGTGTGTGTGTGTATACCACATCTTTTTCATCCATTCATCTGTCAATAGATATTTAGATTGCTTCCATGTCTTGGTGGTTTAGTTGCTAAGTTGTATCTGACGCTTGCAACCCCATGGACTGTAGCCTGCCAGGCTCCTCTGTCCATGGGATTCTCTAGGCAAGAATACTGCAGTGGGTTACCATTTCCTTCTCCAGGGGATCTTCCTGACCCAGGAATCGAACCCAGGTCTCCAGTGCTACTATGAACATTGGGGTGCATATATCTTTATGAATTAGAGATTTTATCTTTTCTGGATATATGCCTAGGAGTAGGATTGTTGAATCATATAGTAACTCTATTTTTAGTTTTTAAGGAAACTCCATACTGTTTTTCATCATGGCTGTACCAACTTACATTCCTACCAACAATGTAGGAGGGTTCCCTTCTCTCCATACCCTCTCCTGCATGTATTAGTTGTAGACTTTTTGATGATGGCCATTCTGACTGGTGACTCATTGTGGTTTTGATTTGCATTTCTCTAATAATTAGTGTTGTTGAGCATCTTTTCCTGTGCCTGTTGGCCATATGTATGCAAATAGACTTCATTCTTAATAGTAGTTTTAGATTTACAGAAAAATTGGACACAAAATACAGACTTCCCATGTCTGTACATGGGAAATACATGGCTTTCCTCCCCCACACGCTATTTTTTAAAAATTATTTTTCACAGCATCCTTAGAAAATAGATGAACCTCTAAATCCCTGTACTATTTTTAGGAAATTATGGCACAGAGTTTTACTGCTTTAGACTGAAGGTACCCTAAAAATCAAGTTGGTATTTCCTAAGCTTCAGCCAATCAAGTTCCACCACACAGATTCAGTGATATTCATATTTCATGCCTACTTTATCAGTGTAGTGTTTTTCACTACTATTCACATTTTTACTTAAATACATTTGTTTTTTAAAAACTCATTAAAAAAAAAACTCATTGAATTATACACTTTAAATATGTGCAGTTTACTGTATATAACTGTAACACAATAAATTCAACAATAAAGAGAGAAGATAATATTCCAATCATTTTCTTTCAAAAATTATATTATTAGAGTTATTAATTAGTGATGACTACTTAGTTGTTAAACCTTCAATGTATTTTTTTATTTAAATTTATTTATTTAATTTATTTATTTATTTATTTATTTATTTTTTTAAAGAGTGAGCTACATCTCATGTGACAAGAGAAAAACTCTTCTTTAGTTATCCTCCTCCTTGTCCTTTTTTTTTTTTTTTTTTTTAATATTTCTTTAATTTACAGGTATACATGTGTTCCCCATGCTGAACCCTCCTCCCTCCTCCCTCCCCATACCATCCCTCTGGGTCGTCCCAGGGCACCAGCCCCAAGCATCCAGTATCGTGCATTGAACCTGGACTGGCATCTCGTTTCATACATGATATTTTACATGTTTCAATGCCATTCTCCCAAATCTTCCCACCCTCTCCCTCTCCCACAGAGTCCATAAGACTGTTCTATACATCAGTGTCTCTTTTGCTGTCTCGTATACAGGGTTATCATTACCATCTTTCTAAATTCCATATATATGCGTTAGTATACTGTATTGGTGTTTTTCCTTCTGGCTTACTTCACTCTGTATAATAGGCTCCAGTTTCATCCACCTCATTAGAACTGATTCAAATCTATTCTTTTTAATGGCTGAGTAATACTCCATTGTGTATATGTACCATAGCTTTCTTATCCATTCATCTGCTGATGGACATCTAGGTTGCTTCCATGTCCTGGCTATTATAAACAGTGCTGCGATGAACATTGGGGTACACGTGTCTCTTTCCCTTCTGGTTTCCTCAGTGTGTATGCCCAGCAGTGGGATTGCTGGATCATAAGGCAGTTCTATTTCCAGTTTTTTAAGGAATCTCCACACTGTTCTCCATAGTGGCTGTACTAGTTTGCATTCCCACCAACAGTGTAAGAATTCTATGTTCTAATTCTTATCTATTAACAACTTTTGTTTGAAAACATAGTCCAGTTCCTCTGGAGAACAGGAGAAAACAGATATTAGTGTGAATCAGGAAATCAAAAGCTATTTTTTAGAAGAATTTAAAAATAATTATCCTCCAAGAAGAAATCTATTCATTTAACTAGAAACTCTGTCTATTCCATAATTATGAAGGCAACTCTAAAAATTGATGTAGAACCATTACAATTAAGAATAAGTCTGCACATGTCTAACATCTCAAATCAATTCACAGAAGTATGCCTGTCTTGGTTAATAATGATTTAGTTCAGCATTCCTAGCAGTTTCCCTTGCTATGATACTACTGATTGATGGTGTCCACAACATCGCTCTTCACCATGGTTATAAGGACCCATTTTAAAGGCTTTGACATAGAAGAGGAAGAGCATGGGTTAGGGCCAATATCCTCAACCACTACCTGTCTTTTCACCTCATTTTCGCCCACTGATGGTAACACCTCATTTATAGACAGAACAACTGAAGCTAGGAAAACCAGCATCTGCCCAATTTCTGCGGTCTGAAGGAGAGCTAGGGTGCCCTCCCTCCTTTCCTAATACTCTTTGAAGTTTACCAGGGGACCTCTCCAACCCTTAAACTGAGATCATCAAGCAGTAGGTCATGGATATTGAGGCAAATAGGAGATTAAAACATAAAGTGGGAATGCTGCTGCTGCTGCTAAGTTGCTTCAGTCATGTCCAACTCTGTGCGACCCCGTAGACGGCAACCCACCAGGCTCCCCAGTCCCTGGGATTCTCCAGGCAAGAACACTGGAGTGGGTTGCCATTTCCTTCTCCGATGCATGAAAGTGAAAAGAGAAAGTCGCTCAGTCGTGTCGGACTCTGTGACCCCATGGACTATACAGTCTATGGAATTCTCCAGGCCAGAATATTGGAATTGGTAGCTCTTTCCTTCTCTAGGGGATCTTCCCAACCCAGGGATTGAACCCAGGTCTCCCACATTGCAGATTCTTTATCAACTGAGACACCAAAGAAGTCCATTTGAGGGCTAGGGCTTCAACAAATGAATGGTAGTGGGGGAAAGGTGACACAAATATTCAATTCATATGTTTTATGGTTTATGGTTATGTTTTATGGTTATTTGCTATTTATAACTGGTGATTTTTAAAGTTCTATTTATTGTAGGTACATACAATTAACCTTTTAAAAAAATCTATTTAACTAAAAAAGTGAAGTGATTTAAAGAAAACTCAAATAAATAATAGTTCTGATGGCATATCTATGTCAAAAATGTGAAAGTTGCATAGGAGTAGCTGCAATTTGAGAACCACTGGCAAAAGTGAACGCAATTGACATTGCATTTGTAATGGTTTCTGCTATGTGTTGAGTATTCTCCCAAGTATTAGACATTTGTGAGGAAGTTATGAAAATCAGACAATTAAAATCCAGACTAACTATAGGTTCTTCTTTCTCGAAAATTTTTTACTGCAAGGGGTATCATAATTTATGTTAGTGAGAAAGCAAATGTCTGTGTTGTTTATTTCCATAAGCACAGACTAGTGAGAAAGAGAAGAAAAGGAAAAGGAGGGAATGTCAATCCTTTGGCAGCATTTCTGTGCTTCTAGAAAGAGGGGCAGGAAGCAAGTCAACCACTGTTGGGCAGAGCGTGCTGGTGGCCCTGGATGTGGAACAGTGGAAAGGAGCCAACTAGGGAAAGGAAGATTAATTGCTTTCCAATTAATGGGAGGACCCTGATGTGAGGAGGGCCAGAACAGAGATGGAGAAAAGAAAAAAGATGTGTTTGCATCTTTCCACTACCCCCAGCATACAAACACTTTAATTTCTTTGCTGTTGTTTCTCAGGGTGGAGGGTAGTTTAGGGAGGGAGAGGAGGTTAGAGAATGACTGGAGAATGCCTGTCATCCTCTGTTTAAGTATTTATCTGGTCAACAAATGTAACAATCATCTTTTATGGACAAAATACAAGTACCAGACCCTGAGACAGCAGAGGGCAGAGAGAAATCATACTGATATCACAGAACTTGCAGCCAAGTAGAAGAATGGTTGTTAAAAAAATACTGACATATATGAATACATTAAAAAAAAAAAAAACCCTGATGCTATCGGTGAATGAGGGCTTTATCAGGTACTACTTGCTTGCACTTCAAATCCGTCTGTCCTTCCTTCCTAGTCCAGTGACTGCTGTGGTAACCAGTCCCACGTGAGTACAATCTGACTGCCCCTCACCCAGACCCATGCTGCTGGCATCCAGGCTCCAGCCCTGAAGCTTCTTTGACTACTTGGTGTGGCATGACTTTGGGAATCCACTCAGCACTCATAGAGGTGCAACCCAAAGTGTGGCAGAATTAAGATCATGTGGGAGTCACTGCACACATGCCTCCACATTTATGATAGCTTAAAACACGTTTCATAAGGCTCCCCAAAAGCTCCTGTGAGATTGGGCATCCAGTCGTTTGAAACAGTGGCCAACTCCATAACACATTCTTATGTTGTCTCTTCCTCATTCTATGATTCACCTCCCCTCAGTGGTGACCTGTACTGTCTTCTACATTATTATATTTCAGGTATTTTGCCTTTTGGTAGTTAAATAGAGATATTATTTAAAATTAAATTATATAAACATAAATTACATTAAAAACAAAGGTAATAACTACTCAACATTTATCATTGCCTATTTTACTCTATTTTATTCTTATTAATATCTGTGCTCTCAAGGCTATTTACATCATCCTATTTGTTTGATGGAAATACTACAAGGTATGGTATATTGGATTCCTTCCCATGGGTACATCATTCAATGACATTATGTTGTTAATAATAGCTTGATATCAGCCATGAGGAAATATCTATATCACAGAAACAGGCAAAAGCTACAAATTAGGATGTGATTATCCTGTTGATTATTTAGACTTTAGAAAAGTATGGAGAAGATGTTAGTAATGTAGGCTAAACTTAGAAGTGGGTCATGTTTCTATCATGAATGACACACAGAAAATTGTAGTTCTAAATTATGTATCATGCAATTCAGCAAAAAAGTCACTACATAATTTATGAATGAGAAAAGTTGACATACATATTTCTAGTTTTACTTTCATCCTCCTTGTTAGTATAAATGAATCAGTTTTCATATTGCAATTGTAATTTTTTGTCAGTCTCAAACATAGGTTGGCTATGGTTATAAGATTTTAGCAAAAATCAGTTAAAGCGTTCTGTGAAAATCAGTCCAGTATATGGGATTTTTGCTTCCCAGGTATCTCAGGAGGTAAAGAATCTGCCTGCAATGTGGGAGACCTGGGTTTGCTCCCTGGGTTGGGAAGATCCCCTGGAGGAGGGCATGGCAACCCACTTCAGATCCTTAGGGCTTTCCTCATAGCTCAGTTGGTAAAGAATTTGCCTGCAATGCAGGGGACCTGGATTCAATTCCTAGGTCAAGAAGATCCTCTGGAGAAGGAAATGGCAACCCACTCCACTGCCTGAAGAATCCCAAGGACAGAGGAGCCTGGCAGGCTGCAGTCCATGGTGTCTCAAGAGTTGGACATGACGTAGTAACTAAACCACCAGCACGCCATTGCTTCTTGTTCATATAGAGGTTTTTATTTTAGACTCTGCTTTGGGAGGAAACAAAAATAAGACCATTGAGATCAAGTATGGCTCTAGAAAGCGTACTCTCAGAATGGAAATTTGAAACTAGATCACTTACCAATAGGATGGCAATTGGCACCCTTTTGCTGGCAGTCTGTTGATGAACTTTGGCATGCAGTAGCATCACAATCACCAAGACTACTTACTACCTGCAGCAATTAGGATGAAATAAAGATGGAAGAAGCAGCATTGGATTATGCGTAACACTTGAGTACTATGTGGCTATGGTAATTAAAAGGATTGTGGAGTTTGAAGTTCTCTTGAGTCTAGCCATTTGCTAGAGATTTATTAATAGCTTAGAGACCTATAGGTGTAGGAGATTCCAGTGATCAGCGACCTTGCCTGTTTTCAAGATTGCACTATGTTAAAAATAAGAGTATTGTTTGTAGACCTTTAAACCTCATAGCATTGAGCTGCCAGCCAAACCTCTTTCAAGCAAATGCTCTACAGGAGCCAGTGGATACATGGCCAAACTGTTCTTGAGATGCAGTTCCTAAGATTCCCAGAAGGTCCTGGGTGATTCGTCAACTCATTGCCCACAGTGGTGGTCAGCTCAGTCATGCAGCCTGTGTTGGCTCCCCTTCTCTCTTTTACTCCCCTGTCCTCACTCATACAAAGCATTTGTCTCAGGCTCTGAGAATCCCAAGGACAGAGGAACCTGGAAGGCTACAGTCCATGGGGTCACGAAAGAGCTGGACACGACCGAAGCAACTTTGCACACACACACACGCACTGATGCTGGAGGAGAGAAAGCAACGGAGAATACATGAGATGGAGCTGGAGGGTGGGCAGGACCTTGCGTTTCTCTTCACTAGACATTTCTTTGTCACCAGAAAAACTCCAATCCACTAAGCTGCCTCCTTTTTTCTCCTGTATTCCTATACACAATGTCTTGAAAATTAGAATTGCAATGAGAGCCAATCAGTGAAAATGAAGAAATCCTAGTTCATATTTTGGCTCTTTCATTGACTTGAAGTATTATTTTGGACAAATTACAAAAGTTCTAGTAGAAAAGGTATGGAAACAATAAATATCACATGAATAAATGCTCTATGTAAAATACACGGTATTACTATCATCATCACAAGCTATGAAGCACAGGAGGTCAAGTACACAGTCCATGTTTCACAGATAAGTGAAGTAAAAACTGAAAGCATAGTCAACAGCCAAAAAAGACAGTTCCAGGAAGCCTCACCTTCCTCACAGAAAAATCACAGAACTAGTGATAGAATTTGGGAAAAAATATTCACAGAAAAATCACAGAATTAGTGATAGAATTTGGAAAAAAATATTCACCATCCAACATCTTCTCAGAGCTGAAGGAACCCCAGCCCAAGGCTGCTGCTGCTGCTGCTGCTAAGTCGCTTCAGTCGTGTCCGACTCTGCGACCCCCATAGACGGCAGCCCACCAGGCACTGCCATCCCTGTGGTTCTCCAGGCAAGAACACAGGAGTGGGTTGCCATTTCCTTCTCCAATGCATGAAAGTGAAAAGTGCAAGTGAAGTTGCTCAGTCGTGTCTGACTCTTAGTGACCCCATGGACTGCAGCCCACCAGGCTCCTCCATCCATGGGATTTTCCAGGCAAGAGTACTGGAGTGGGGTGCCATTACCTTCTCCGAGCCCAAGGCTAGAAGAAGGGAAAGCCTTTGATGACCTGATATCGATAAAGCCAGAACATGTTACAGGACAAGAATTTACCCCCATGTAATGAAATCTGTCTGTTGCCAGTGATGAATGGGATAAAGGAGAAGATTCAGCATTTGTAATATTCTCTTTAAAGTAGTTCCCACCTACCCAATACATGTTAAGCAATGGGTAATTATGGCCTCCAGCATGGTGGTGTCACTTTATTTTTGAAAACCTGCTTTTCTGGCTCATATTTCAGTAGTAGAAATTCATGTGGCCTGAAATAGGATGACAACAAGTACTATCAGGATGTAGGTCTGTTTCAGAAGCTATTTTGTATCTACTGGGGTATGTAATGCAGTGGATTCAGCCCTGTTCCATAGTCTTTGGTCCCTACCCTGGTAAGCACAGATGATTAGAGAGACTTCAAGAATTTGCCTCATTTTGGGAATTTCCTGGTGGTCCGATGGTTAGAACAGGGTTTTTATTGCCAGGACTTGGGTTTGATCCCTGATTGGGAGAACTAAGATCCTGTAAATCATACACTTCATTTAGACAGCCTTCTACTTCTAAACAAATGCTCACTTATGATGAACAGTTATGAACATAATCTACTTTTGTGATTAACACTGATTAATGATGCTTACTCTTTGGAAGGACAGTTATGACCAACCTAGATAGCATATTCAAAAGCAGAGATATTACTTTGCCAACAAAGGTCCATCTAGTCAAGGCTATGGTTTTTCCTGTGGTCATGTATGGATGTGAGAGTTGGACTGTGAAGAAAGCTGAGTGCCAAAGAATTGATGCTTTTGAACTGTGGTATTGGAGAAGACTCTTGAGAATCCCTTGGACTACAAGGAGGTCCAACTAGTCCATCCTAAAGGAGATCAGTCCTGGGTGTTCATTGGAAGGACTGATGCTAAAGCTGAAACTCCAATACTTTGGCCACCTCATGTGAAGAGTTGTCTCACTGGAAAAGACCCTGATGCTGGGAGGGGTACGGGGCAGGAGGAGAAGGGGACGACAGAGGATGAGATGGCTGGATGGCTTCACCTACTCGATGGACATGAGTTTCAGTAAACTCTGGGAGTTGGTGATGGACAGGGAGGCTTGGCGTGCTGTGATTCATGGGGTCGCAAAGAATCAGACACAACTGAGTGACTGAACTGAACTGAATGTCTATCATATACCTAGAAACCATAGCATAAGCTAGGAAGGAAAATTATGTAAAGGTTTCCAAAGCATTATGCTTTTACATTTTTCCTTCTAGGTTAGAAGAATATAAAAATAGTCCTATACCCCACCAGATACCACAAGATTTTGGACTTTGTTTTCTTTTTAGTTCTCGGCAGTTTGATTCTACTGAGCCTGAGTGTGGATGTCCGTGTCAAATGCTTGTACTATATATACTGAGATGATCTTTTTGGGGTTTGTTAATACAGTGAATAACATATTTTGAATGTTAAATATACATTGCATTCATAATCATGATAATTATTTACTATAACCTTAATAAATTTCTATCTCTATGGTAGAAAAGTGTTTATCACTTTTATGAGATGCCCAAAATGTACTCTTCAAAACATTAGCTCCATGACATGTTAGTGAAAGTTGTGCAAACAGAACAGACTAAATTAGTCTGGCAAATAATAGGCTAAATAGAGGTGACTTATCAGGGGTTTTAGTATCCTAGAGTGAATTTTAAATCTTCAAGAGAAGGGGTATGTTATACATCACTTTCCACGATTTGACCATAGACTATCTTCTCTCGAGATAAGAGTTCCATGAAATACACTCTGGGAAATGCAGCTTTCTATTAGATAGATAGGATTAGATAGATAGATAGGATTTCTATTAGATAGGCAGGATTTTCTATCTGATTTTCTACTTGGACCATGAGCTTGCCAATAGAAACCACCATACTGAACTCATAGTTGTAACATCTATCACCTGCCTGGCATTCTTTTACTTATTCATTCATTTTTTTCAACAAACATTCTTTGAACCCCTTTGTATGCTGGATTCCACGCATGGGGGTAAAGGAGATGAAACATAGTTTCTGCCCTCAAGGAGCTCACATTCAGAAGGGTCGTTATTAACTGAAAAACTCCAATTAATTGAAGAAACATGCAAGCGAAAGCACACTAGTGGTTTAAACCTAATCACAAGTCAGACACTTCGAGAGGAAAACAGAGACAATTCCTAAAAGGGAACATTTCAAGAATTCCAATTGCTTATGAATTGCCAGACCCCATTTTCCTGCCAGAGTCCGTCACAAAAATACTGAAACTTTCAAAATCCCAAGGAATTAACGAGCAGTACAGTTTTTATACATCATCTATCTGTCTGAATCAGCCCCTTTAATCTGGGCACCCTGCATTCTTTGTCTTGCCCTTTTCCTTCAAGCAATAAAGTGTATAGTCTTGATCTTTTGGCTTTGCCCATGCAGTAATCTTTGCCTTAAATACACTTCTTCTTCCATATTTACTCCTTATCCCTTTGCCTGACCTGTTCATACCAAGCCTTCAAGACTCAGGTCAGGATTGACTAGAAGCCCTTGGTAAGGTGCTCTTCCCATGTTCCTTCTACTATTTCTCCACACTGAACTGAAATTACCTGTCTTTTTGTTTCTCTCAGGCTAGTTTTTGGGCTTCCCCAGTCAAAGACCATTTTACTAGCATGGAGTCCGGTATTCAGGAAGTGGCCAATAAATGCTCGTGGAGTCCAATCAAATTAACTCAGCAGAAGTTCTTATTACTTTCACCAAGTTCCTAAGAAACTTCAGAAAAATAATTACAGAAGCTCAGCATCCTCTGAACACAATATTTACTCAGAATTAAACTGTGTTGTTGGTAGGGTGGCTGGGTACTCCTGAGAGGGGTAATTACTAACATCCTGACTGTGCTGTCCAATATGATAGTTCCTAGTCATATGTGGCTGTTTAAAATGTAAATAAAAATAAATAAATTTAAATAAAAATTAAAATTTAAAGTCACTCCAGGTACAATTTAAAAACTCGATAGTAACTAGTGGCTATTGAATAGACAGCTCAAAATAAACATTTCCATCAATGCAGAATGTTTGGGGGCAACAGTGATCTAATCTATAAGACCCAAAGAAAATAAAGAACACAACTTTCAGTAACTATTTAGGAAACAATTCAAGATTGTTTTGTAGACCTAATGCCCAATGTTGATTTTCAAAGGGTATTTTAGAAATTCATTTGTGGCTTCATGAACAGCCCAGGTGCTGAAGCTAGTTTTAGGACATAATGAAAAGCCTAAGGATTATGTTTATAAAACATTGAACCAAGATGACTGTGGGACAAATTTAAATTGTTCCTAAGGCAATAACTTGGGGACTTGTTTACTTAAGCATACTCTGTAACCAAGTATAATTGACGGCACTCCACATCTTTGTTTCTGGTGTCCAAAATTTGAAATTTCATAAATTCACTTAAGAAGCAATTTACAATTCTTGTGGGCTCCTTAAAGTGCCTGTCATATAGAAGGCACTTAAATACATGTTTGTTGAATGAAGACTTTTGGGGAAACAATCCTGATTCATACATCCAGATGTTCCTTGGAATTAAACACACGGATGTTTGACATGTGATGACTCTTGGATTTTTTTGGAAGCTCTTTCCTGCTCAACTAGTTTGTGGGCCAAAACATTATTGAATTTGGCAACACTAAAACTGAAAGCAGAGTCAAATCCTGGTCTACTTGGAAGCAGTGAGGGGAAGTCTTAGCCACATGTCTCTGTCATGATAACAATAAAAACAAACTTTATAAATACTTTTGTATTCAATGGCTGTAAAAGATTGGGGGAATAATCTTGAAAATCTAGAAAGATTCTGCATTTGAGATGCTTCCAAAATGTGTTGAAGTTCCTGCTGCTCTTTACAGAAACTAAACATGGAAATTGTTGACCATTGATTATGGGTGTTGTTTATAAAAGGCAAACAAACCAAAACAAACAACCCGCCTCCCCAAGAATTTAAGTCAGCAGAGCTATACTAAAAGGAAAGATATTGGCTAAACATCAAAAGATTGGCAGATGAACATAATTTCTATGTTGTAAGTTAAAACAAAATATATGCATCATTTTTTGATGATTTTCCACTTAATCAACTCTTTTTGATTAGTTGATGTACAACCAGTCCCAATTCAACTGTAGTTGAAAAGCTGTCATTCACTTAGATCAACAGCAAGGCAAATTAGAGTCCCTAGATCAGCAAGTGACTGGCATATAATAAAAAAACATCAGCTAGTATTATCACTATCCGCGTTTGGTGGCAACCAGGACTAGTAACTGCTGGGACTTAACTTTGACAAGTAAGTGTCAAGTGACAATCATTAGCAAATTGATTCAAACCAGATGCAGATCTCAGATTCTTGCCAAAATATAATGATGCTAATTAGATCCTTGACTTTTCCTTCATCCAATATTTAAGTCTAGGAAAGCTTTTATTGAGCAGAGGAAGTTTTTTGTTTTTTTTTTTTAAGAGATCTGATAAAATCTAATGTGGATGGGTTTACATCAGATCCTGGCAGAGCTATAGGGAGGGAAAAAAACCTTCTGAAATAAGTGACTTCAGTCAGAAGCTTCAGCCCAGGCATGTTTTTGGAAGAAAGCTGTTAGAAGGACAATGTGTCTCATCACTGCTTCTCCCTAAAGTCCATTTTTAATTATTGATGTCACTCTTTCCTTCCCTCTCTGCCCAAACAAATATAGCATTTAAACATTAAAGAGGCTACAGAGTCAATGACTGAATGGAATAAAGAATGAATGGTTTAAAGAAGCAGATCTCTAAACCCGGTTACCACCTAAGCTCTGACTTACTCCATCACTTTCCTCATAGGCAGGATTTGGGGGACTTTGTCATGGCAGAACACTATTCACCCCATTCAAGCCAGCTCCAAGGACCACAGCAGAGAAGAGAAGCAAAAGGAAGTGTATACATTGGTGGGTGTGTCCTGGGTCCTTACCTCACTTATTTCATCTTACCCAACAGTTCTCTGTACATTTTTTATAGTGTTAGAACTGTAGTTTGTGCTCAAATAGATGAAAAAATTATCCATATGTTTCCCTGGGACATATAAGGGGGTAGTCAAGCCTTTGTACATGTGGCTGGTATTGAGGAAAATGGTAAGAACTTGGTATATACCTGATATTGATGAACACTTGAGAGATTACTTTTTGAAGGCAGAAAACTACCTACAAGTGTTTATCAGAAAATTATATCTCTAGATCAAACACTTAAATTTTGTAAATATTCACACCCAAACTCTAAGTCAGAGGCACAGCACTATCATGGAGGAGGCGTTGTCCGGAATCCACCTGTCACACTTGGGCACACACATTCGTGAGCACTCTGGCAGGACTCAGAGAACACAGGGAAATGAATGAACCTATCAACTAACCATGCTAGCTTCTTGGGCGCCTGACTCTCCTGACTGCTTTCTTCTGGAACACTTACTATCCCACAGCCTAACACCTGACTACACATCGTGACCCCAACTTGGAATGCATGTGCTTGAGGGTCTCTTACACAACCAGACTGTAAGCTTTTTGAAGGCAGACCACATCTCACATTTGGCTTATATCCTCTTTTGTGCCCAGCATGAAACTCAGCAAGAAGTTGCTAGGTGCTAGAGGAGGACATATCAGACTCACAGAGATGACTGTCTTATGCTGAATCCAAACAACGATAAAGTACTTCTTGGCTCAGGTTACCAGCTATATCACCTTCGAAGGGTTTTAACTTGCACACTAGAGAAGTCTCTCGGCTCCTCAGACATTGTATTTACATTTATAATATAAACAGCCATAGTGTGAAGTGAAGGTGATTCTATAAATATCCACCACTGCCATAGCAGGGCCAACTGCCTATATCCTTTTCCAAAATCCGAGTCATTTCAGCACACTTTATTATTACTTGGGCCAGCTGCCAGCGGTGCCAACTGAAAGACCCAGGTCTGCTCATGAGGAACTAACTCAGCTCAGATATGGTCAGCAGCCTCTTTAACTGAAAGGTCCATGAATTGGATGAGAGTGACAAAGTTGGCAGTGGAGAACTTAACTAAGCAGAGTCTCAAGATCAAAAACTTAGTGCTGCACGATATTCTAAAAATATTGCAACCAGAATTAGAAAATTGATGTCTCCTTTTAAGCTGGAGAAACTCAAGTAAACCTTTTCGGCCTCACTCTGCTTCCTGAAAATAATAGCTAGTGTTTATTGGACATTTAGCTACATGTGCTAGTGCTTTATCTCTTGGAAACTTTCTAAACTTTACGTGTTAGGTACTACTTTTAGTCTCATTTGCCAAAGAGGAAATAGATGTAAAGATTAATTAATAATATCCTCATACCACACAGCTGGTTAATATTGGAACTGGCATTTAAACCCAAGCACTCTAACTTGAAAATTAGCTTTTTTGTCTCCTTGATTGACTGCCTCCAGTGATTACCAAGGATTCTCATTTGGTTCTCTCCTGTCACCCTCACTGTCAATATTCTCTGTACAGAGCACTTTCAAATGGTTTTGGGTCTTCTACAACTGGCTGAACTTCCCAGCCTTTCAGAACTCCTTGCATATCCTGAGGATGGGATGGGGAACTGTTCAAAGACCTTGGCCCCTTTACAGGGCACCGCTCATGTCCTTATGATTATAAAGGATCTAAAAGGGGTCTTGGACAATGGACTCCTTCCATCAAGTGATATACAGCCTTGCAAACACAAGTTCCTCAAATAAATGGAGGACAAACCAATATATAATCACGTGACAGCATGATCTCCTTGTCCAAGAGAATGGGAGAGTAAATGGAATAAGTCAGTTCAGTTCAGTCGCTCAGTCATGTCCAACTCTTTGCGACCCCATGAATCGCAGCATGCCAGGCCTCCCTGTCCATCACCAACTCCCGGAGTTCACTCAGCCTCACATCCATCGAGTCAGTGATGCCATCCAGCCATCTCATCCTCTGTCGTCCCCTTTTCCTCCTGCCTCAGATCCCTCCCAGCATAAGAGTCTTTTCCAATGAGTCAACTCTTCACATGAGGTGGCCAAAGTACTGGAGTTTCAACTTTAGCATCATTCCTTCCAAAGAACACCCAGGACTGATCTCCTTTAGGATGGACTGGTTGGATCTCCTTGCAGTCCAAGGGACTCTCAAGAGTCTTCTCCAGCACCACAGTTCAAAAGCATCAATTCTTCGGCGCTCAGCTTTCTTCACAGTCCAACTCTCACATCCATACATGACCACAGGAAAAACCAAAGCCTTGAGTAGACAGACCTTTGTTGGCAAAGTAATGTCTCTGCTTTTGAACATGCTATCTAGGTTGGGCATAATTTTCCTTCCAAGGAGTAAGGGTCTTTTAATTTCATGGTGGCAATCACCATCTGCAGTGATTTTGGAGCACCCAAAAATAGTCTGACACTGTTTGCACTGTTTCCCTATCTATTTCCCATGAAGTGATGGGACCAGATGTCATGATCTTCGTTTTCTGAATGTTGAGCTTTAAGTCAACTTTTTCACTCTCCACTTTCACTTTCATCAAGAGGCTTTTTAGTTCCTCTTCACTTTCTGCCATAAGGGTGGTGTCATCTGCATATCTGAGGTTATTGATATTTCTCCCAGAAATATTGATTCCAGCTTGTGCTTTTTCCAGTCCAGCATTTCTCATGATGTACTCTGCATAGAAATTAAATAAACAGGGTGACAATATACAGCCTTGACATATTCCTTTTCCTATTTGGAACCAGTCTGTTGTTCCATGTCCAGTACTAACTATTGCTTCCTGACCTGCATATAGGTTTCTCAAGAGGCAGGTCAGGTGATCTGGTATTCCCATCTCTGTCAGAATTTTCCACAGTTTATTGTGATCCACACAGTCCAGGGCTTTGGCATAGTCAATAAAGCAAAAATAGATGTTTTACTGGAACTCTCTTGCTTTTTCGATGTCCCAGCGGATGTTGGCAATTTGATCTCTGGTTCCTCTGCCTTTTCTAAAACCAGCTTGAATATCTGGAAGTTCACAGTTCATATATTGGTGAAGCCTGGCTTGGAGAATTTGGAGCATTACTTTACTAGTGTGTGAGATGAGTGCAATTGTGCGGTAGTTTGAGCATTCTTTGGCATTGCCTTTCTTTGGGATTGGAATGAATAGAGGAAAATAAAAGGACTGCCAGGCAGCATCAAGAACTCATTCAAGGTTGTGCTAAGTCGCTTCAGTCGTGCCCGACTTTTTGTGACCCTATGGACAGTAGTCTCCAGGCTCCTGTGTCCAAGGGAACTTCTTGGCAAGAATACTGGAGTGGGATGCTGTGCCCTCCTCTAGGGGATCTTCCCGACCCAGGGATGGAACCCATCTCTCTTTATATCCCCTACACTGGCAGGCAGGTTCTTTACCACTAGCTCCTGGGAAGCCCTCATTCAAGTTAGTATTCATGTATTCAAAATGAGACCAATTCGAATGGTGACGATTTTCTAGCCATGCTCGGCTATGTGAATGCAGTTGCCCCACAGGCAAAGAGAACTATACCTGGACTGGGGTTTTGCTCAGCAAGTATTGTAAGAGTTGAAATATACTCAAGGGAATGATAATAATGATCGCTCATGGAAGTAACCTATACCAGGTACAGAGGGAAGACATGAGGGATGTGGGGACAGTAAAAAGGTGTCAGTGGACTGTAGATCCCAGTGGTTATGAGGACTGCTGGAGTCAGAGTGTGCAAGGGACAACACGAGTCCTGCAGGCATAAGTGCTGTGGAAAATCAGAAAAGCTACAATTCATATGGGCCAGAATAGTTGAGGGGAGGCTTCTTTGAAGGATAGGATTTAGTCTGAGAATAAAGGACATAGAAGAGCTCAAGTTGATTAAACAAAGGATAGAAGATGGAATATTTCAAATTAGGGGCATATCTAAGCAAGGGCATGAAACCTGCTCTAAAGATAAAAGATTTAGGAAATAGGAAGGAAACCAGTTTTACTAGGATATAAAGTTTGGGGTGCAAAGTTGATAGGGCATGAATTTTTATAGTAAGTACTGCAAGATAAGATTCAGGTACAGAAATACAAGGACTATTTCCGTCTTCTGAATATTCCAAACAAATTTTTATTCCTTTGTTTGCAGTTAGTATGAATAAGGTTTCTGCAATTTAAATGGATAATATTGCCCCTGTTTGAAAACCTTGTCACACTTTATCAGTAACTTTTCCCCTATTTTTAACACCTTTTATTGGCTCCATATGGTGAATTTATGTGTTTGCCTTACAGTGATCTTAGTGCAGATAGAGTTGACTGAAGCAGAGATTCAATACACATTCAAAACTTCTAGAAACTTAACCAAAAATATCCAACTAAATAGATTTACATGATGACCTAGAGCAAGGTCGCTGGTGACTGCCACTGCCAGTTAAAAACAACCAAACACAAATGATTAATATAATTAAAACCAATTCTCCATGAAGGAAAGTTACATGGCTCAAAATAGCCTGGAGTTAAAACTCCCCTCCGGGTCCTCCCCACCATTCTATGCAAAACAAAGAACTCTCTTACCCAAAGAAAAAAATGGACATTAAGGTTGATTACGCCCAGCTCCCAGCCAGTCCAGCCTCTGGCCAATCTCCAGAATTCCTTGCCCCAGCCATTTGAGAGATAACTACTCCAAAAAACCTTGGAGAAGAACAGGCCCCCTTAAGACAATAGATTTCCACATATATGCCTATATATATGCTTACTCTTTTTTTGGGTTAGTGCAGAAGCTTACTAATCTGACTGCTGCCCCTTTTCACCTCATTAAAAGTGATCTGTTCCTGTAAAGTGCCAGTCTCCTTCTTTTTCTGAACCTCGCCTTCTCTAACTCCATACCCTACACTCCATGTTCCACATCATTCATTCATTCAATGTTTTTGAGCACCAACTATAACTAAGAACCATGGTAGGTAATGGAGATATAGGAATTAAAAAATAGACCTTCCCAGGCTAGTGAGCAAGGCAAGTGAAAAAGATACTAAGTGCTGTGATAGCAGCAAAGATAAGAGCAAATAGGAAAAGCTTCCTTACCTGGAAGCAGATGGGAATCCAGGAGAGATGTCTGAGAAGCACGGGCATCTGAGCTAAGTTTCAAAATTCCAGAAGCAATTATTTAACTAGCTACAAAGCAGCAGAATTAATTCCTAGTGGAGGAAGCTGCAAATGCAAAGGCTCAAGTGAGAGAAAAGCTCACTAGACAGCGTGGAGGCCTCTTGAGTAATTCAGTAGCTTGGAGGTTCAAGTAAAGGATAGTGAGAGAGATTAATAAGACCAGATTTAAAAGGTATATGTTCTGCAGCAGAGGCAACTTGCAGCCATTAATCAAATTTAAGCAAAAGAAACTATTTACAAGACATGGAAGCTACCCGTGTCCTTCAACAGATGAGTGGATAAAGAATATGTGGTATATATAAGTATATATACACTGGGGAATATTACTCAGTCATAAAAAGGAATCAAATATTGCCATTCGCAGCAACATGGATGGATCTGGAGATTATCATGCTAACTGAAGTAAGTCAGAAAGACAAAGACAAATATAATACTATATAGTATCATTTATTTGTGGAATCTAAAAAAGTGATAGAAATGAATTTACTTGCAAAACAGAAACAGGCTCACAGACATAGAAAACAAACATACGTAACCAAACAGGAAAGGTACGGAGGGATATATTAGGAGTTTGGGATTAACACAGACTTCAGTAGTACATGAACCGTGAACTTCCAGATGTTCAAGCTGGTTTTAGAAAAGGCAGAGGAACCAGAGATCAAATTGCCAATATCCGCTGGATCATCGAAAAAGCCAGAGAGTTCCAGAAAAACATCTATTTTTGCTTTATTGACTATGCCAAAGCCTTGGACTGTGTGGATCACAATAAAGTGTGGAAAATTCTGAGAGAGATGGGAATACCAGACCACCTGACCTGCCTCTTGAGAAACCTATATGCAGGTCAGGAAGCAACAGTTAGAACTGGACATGGAACAACAGACTGGTTCCAAACAGGGAAAGGAGTACATCAAGGCTGTATATTGTCACCCTGCTTATTTAACTTCTATGCAGTGTACATCATGAGAAATGCTGGGCTGGAAGAAGCACAAGCTGGAATCAATATTTCTGGGAGAAATATCAGTAACCTCAGATATGCAGATGACACCACCCTTATGGCAGAAAGTGAAGAGAAACTAAAAAGCCTCCTGATGAAAGTGAAAGAAGAGAGTGAAAAAGTTGGCTTAAAGCTCAACATTCAGAAAACGAAGATCATGGCATCTGGTCCCATCACTTCATGGGAAATAGATGGGGAAACAGTGGAAACAGTGTCAGACTTTATTTTTGGGGCTTCAAAATCACTGCAGATGGTGATTGCCAACATGAAATTAAAAGACACTTACTCCTTGGAAGGAAAATTATGACCAACCTAGATAGCATATTCAAAAGCAGAGACATTACTTTGCCAGCAAAGGCCCGTCTAGTCAAGGCTATGGTTTTTCCAGAAGTCATGTATGGATGTGAGAGTTGGACTATAAAGAAAGCTGAGTGCCGAAGAATTGATGGTTTTGAACTGTGGTGTTGGAGAAGACTCTTGAGAGTCCCTTGGACTGCAAGGAGATCCAACCAGTCCATTCTAAAGGAGATCAGTCCTGGGTGTTCTTTGGAAGGAATGATGCTAAAGCTGAAACTCCAGTACTTTGGCCACCTCATGCAAAGAGTTGACTCATTGGAAAAGACTGATGCTGGGAGGGATTGGGGGAAGGAGGAGAAAGGGACGACAGAGGATGAGATGGCTGGATGGCATCACCAACTCTATGGATGTGGAGTTTGAGTGAACTCCGGGAGTTGGTGATAGACAGGGAGGCCTGGCGTGCTGCGATTCATGGGGTCACAAAGAGTCGGACATGACTGAGTGACTGAACTGAACTACTATATATAAAACAGATTAAAAAATCAAGGTCCTACTGTATAGCACAGGGAACTCTACTCAATATCCTGTGATAAACCGTAATGGAAAAAAATGTGAAAAAGAATGTATATAGATGTATAACTGAATCACTTTATTGAACACCAGAAATAACACAACATTATAAATCAACTACAAAAATACATAAAAAAATAAATTTTAAGCAAAGGAAGGACATTTTAGAACATGGAATAGAAAGATCATTCTCCTGGCAGGGTGGAAGATTGGGGCAGGAAAATTAGTTAAGACACTTTCGCAGTTACTCAGTTGAGAAATGATAGAGCCTTGAACAAATGGGAATGAAGAGGAGCAAATAAATATGACAATCATATAGGAAGGAAAGTTGATTAGATTTGGTGAATGATTATAGAAGCACTAATGGAGAAAAAGTGAAAGTAAAGTGAAAGTGTTAGTTGTTCAGTCTCGTCTAACTCTTTGGGACCCCATGAACATGGAATTTTCCAGGCAAGAATACAGGAGTGTGTTGCCATTTCCTCATCCAGTGGATCTTCCTGCCTGAGGGATCATACCTGGATCTCCTGCATTATAGGTGGATTCTTTATTGATTGAGCCATCAAGGAATATTTTCTATCTACCAAAGATTTCACTGGGGTATGAAGCCGATTTGTTCCTTAGACATATCACTCTAGAACTGTGAAATTTGAGTAAAAAGTTCAGTCATGAGGTTTCTCTTTTATATGGGAGGTTCAGGGGTGAGCTTCCCTGGGTTCGGGCTTTGGGTTTGTAGTCTCCGAAGGAAGGTTTGGAGAGACTGTCTTTTAAAAAAGGTCTAAATTTGTTAAAGTTTAAGTAAAAATAAACTGCCAGTGATGTTTTAGAGCTTTCTTTGCTTTCTTTCTGTTGGATCTTTAAAATGCCTTGCAGCCAGAACTAGCCCTGAGTCTGTATCACCTGCCTTATCTGATCAGCATGAAGCAGAGTACGAAGTAGCTCAGCTATCTTTGTCACCTTCAGCAGGATGGAAAAATAAGAGTGAGCCAAGCTTTCTAACATATGTTTGATATAATTAAATCACATTTGTCCTCAAAACAGGAATATTGTTGACTTTTTTTATGGCCTGATTTTTTTTTAAACTAAAAATTCATCCAGATGTGCTCAAATTCCAAATGACAAAAGCTATTCATTTCAACCTCTTCAAGTGAAATGGAGTCCTTGTTGGAGGAAAAGATTACAGGATTATGGGTGTGAAGTCTTTTCTGCCAGGAACTGAGTGACAGTTTGGTGGTGACTGAGTGGTTCCACTGTATGGCAGGGTCATGCCGCCACCACCTCAAACTGAGGGCAAAACTGATGCAGACATGGGCCAGGAAACACAGGCGAGACAAAGGAAAAGAGCAGTCTGTCATCTTAAAGAAAGCTTTCCCAATGCCAACTTTGAGGTTTACAGAGACAACATGAGACGCACAGCTGTGGGGGAAGCTGCTCACTTCTCCTGTCATGGTTGGTAGTTGAGTCCTGCTGACTCTGCTCCTCCTTGTCTGGCTTTTCTCTGCAAACCCCAGGCAAGATGCTATGTTGCCTGACTGGAACAGTGACCTCTGTCCCAATGATGAATGGATGACTAAAATAAACACAGAAAACCAAATCATTGTCTTTGGACCAAAACATCCATTTGTTCATTTTAGGCTTCTGGCTTCCCTTTGGAACCACTCTCTTGAGATGCCCAGATGCAGCCTTCTGAGTCGCCTTGTATGAGTTTGTTTTTTAAACTGATATATGCCATATGTTTGAGAGTCTAATAACAGTGTTTGTTATTGGCTGCAGTTAGAGGATGACTAGAAGTCCAGTATAGGAAAAGAAGATAAGGAATCAACTTAGCTGCTCTCTTGAGGAACTGAAGCTGCTTTAAAATACATGCTTATAATTCCTTGCCTGATCTTAAATGTGAAAGTTTTAGTATTGTTGCCAAAATTTTTTACATGTGGAAAGGAAAAAGACTGGTTAAGTAAGTCTGGCATAAAATTTAAAAATATATTAGGACCCATAGAAATTTTTTTAAACCATCCAACTCTTCCACAGAGTTTTCACTTAAAGTCCAAAGTTTTTGTTTTTGCTTCATCCCACTATATTAGGCTAAGAATTATGGTAGTTAATCCTTCCCCAGTTGTTGGGAGAATATAAAAACTATCTAAGCTCCAGCTGTTTTAGTGAGAACACTTTTGGTTGCAAGTGACAGAAACCCATCTCAAATAGGTGTAAGCAAAAAGTAAAATTCATTGGCTCATATAGCAGATAAACTTAGAAGTTATAGCTTCAGGCATGGCTTGATCAAGATGCTTAAACAATGATGTATGGAATCTTTATCTCTCTCCAAGTCATAAATCTGTTTTTCTTTACGTTAACTTCATTTTTCAGATGTGGTGGAAAGATGACTATCGGGAGTCCAAGACTTAGCAACATCAGTAGAAAGAGATTCTATTTCTATATAATACTTTCAGCAATTTTAGGCAAGGCTGTCTATGACCTGACTTAGGTCATGTGCCCATGCTCGAACCAAGCACATTGCTCAAGTGCTTGCCTTGTGGTTAACCTCTCACTGGAGCCAAGGGTGGATCTTGTCCCATTTAAATCACAAGGATAGTTTGAGAAGGTGTATGGTATCCCCAAGGAAAATTATGTTACTAATACCAAGATGGGAATGGGTGCTGTAACAGTGTTGGCTGCCTAAACAAAATCCACTTTCCTGGTTTTCCCTGCTAACTGAACCCTGATCATGTTTAGGTATTTACTTGCCTCCATGCAGATGTGGGCTCAGGAAAAGGGCAAAGGGTTGGTGTGCTGGCATATAGTGTCAGAGTCTAGGCAGAATGAGGAAGGCAACCTATTCACAGAACAACACTGACAGCCCAAACATAGTGAGGTCGGCATCCATATAAGGATGGGTGGTGATAACCTATGGGAAATTGGTTACATTCAGAGGAATTGATCAAAGGAGTAATTGGGGCCAGGTGTCTCACTGAAAAGGAGAAAAATGAGTGAACTCTATGCTGTTTTGGATTGGAATTCGAGATAATGTTGTGAATGAATGGTTTTCTATTTATATAGATATATATATAGAGAAATATAGATGAAATACACATATGTGTGCATGTGTGTGTGTATGTACAGACACACACACATATATAGCCTAGCTCTGTTCATAGAGAGGCATGAGAACAGTAATACCTCATAGCAAAGAACAAACATCTAATGCTAGATTGGATAACACCTAATGTTCAGATGTTATTTTCTAAATACCATTCTCCACTAAAAGGAAGCAAGGTTCCTTATCAGTGGCTGATATCTGGACAAGGAAAGTACAAGATGAACCTGGGATATTTTGTAGTCCCAAAAGAAAAGGAAGGGCTCCAAAAAGGGATGAGCACATCTTGAAGGGACACATGGACAAACGTTGCTGCTGCTGCTGCTGCTAAGTTGCTTCAGTCGTGTCCGAAACGTTAAGAGGTTCCAAATGGCCAATCTGTGTTAATTTGAGCAACAAAATAAATAACCTTAGCAGTGAGTTATGCATGCATGCTCAGTCACTTCACTCATGTCTAACTCTGCAACCGCATGGACTGTAGCCTGCCAGGCTCCTCTGACCATGGGATTCTCCAGGCAAAAAATACTGAAGTGGGTTGGCATTCCCAACGGAGGGATCACACTGGTGTCTCTCATGTCTTCTGTATTGGCAGATGGGTTCTTTACTACTAGTGCCACCTGGGAAGCCCCAGCAATGAATTATAGCCCATTAAAAATAAGAATTCTAGTGCATACTAATACAAATAAACAAATGAGGAAGAAAGTTCTCCTGAACCACACGCAGAATTCCAACTAATAAATGTAGAAGGAGGGTGAAAATAGAAAGTCACCATTTGGCAAACGCTGCAGTAATAATTGTTTCAGGCAAGAATCATCAATGGATGATAAAAATTAGAGAACAAAACTATAATAAATCTTATGCTTACATAGTGTCAAAGTATCTTGCCATCAGTTAGTAGTTTAGTAAATAGAAATAATTTTACAGCGAAGAAACCTGAAAGACACCACCTGAATCAAATAAAGTTAAAATTATCAAGGCAGAAGATGGGAGTAGGTGAAATGGATAAAAGGAGTGAAAAGGTACAAACTTCCAGTTGGAAGTCCTGGGGATATAATGTGTAGCACAGTGACTACAGATAATAATACTGTATTGTATATTTGAAAATTGCTAAGACAGTAGATGTTAAAGTTCTCATCACAAGAAAAAAATTGTAGGGAGTTCCTTGGTGGTTTACTGGTGAGGATTCTGGGCTTTCACTGCCATGGCCCAGGTTCAGTCCCTGGGTGGGGAACTGAGATCCCACAAGCCACATGTTGAAGGAAAAAAAAAGTATAAGTATCTGTGGTGATGGATGTTGTACACCTGAAACTAATATAATGTTATGTGTCAAGCACATCTCAATTTTTAAAAAGTTAAAATCACCAGTAATGGGGCAAATCAACATCGGATGCCTCTGATAGGATACACCAAGGACACCACAGCCCTTCTGTAGCACTGGGTCCTGAATACACAGCATAGATCTAATCATGGGCAAATATCACACAAACCAAAACAAAGGGATGCTTGCAAAATAACTGGGCAGGACTCCTCAGAAATGTCAAGGTCAGGGAAGCCAAAGATTATGGAGCTATTTCAGATTAAAGGAGACTCTGGACTGAATCTTATACCAGAAAAACTTCAATAGTAAAAAAAACTAGTGAATTTGAATAAAATCTATAGAGGATCTTGGGTATGTTAAGTAAAATCTAGTATTAAAATTCATTTTACCTGTTTCTTTTTACTTTTTTAATATGATATCTAGAAAATTATAAATTATACATGAGGCTCCCATTATATTTCTGCTGACCAGCACTGATCTAGATTTTTAATGTCCTCCTGGTACTCAGGGTCACGCACTCTGAACAGCCTCCTGGTTACCCTACTGACTGCAGTGAGCAGGAATCAGCCCCCGTGAATGCACTCTGGGGGCTTGTAGTGGGCCTAATGGTTGAGTCAGGCCTCAGCAAGGCAGTGGGGTAGAATGCCTCAGCTGTGAAGAACAAGTCTTACTTAGAGGCCCTCACAGCCATCTGTCTACTTTGCTGTTATTCTTGAAGTGCTCATGTAGAGAAAGGATGAAGCATCAGTGGGACTTAACCACCGCACGACTGCAGAAAGATGGCTAGGATTCTTGCTCCTTTGTCTTCTCTGCTTGTCCCAGCCAGCAGTATCATAGTGGGCCAAGACTCCCAACTTCACTATGACTATATCAGAACCTTAGAAACATGAGTTCCAACCAAAATGATAGGAGCAAAGGTGTGGTTCAAGCTGTTTCTTTCCCCTCAAAAAGAAAGGCGCTGCTGGTATACCTCGAATAATGTACCAGCACTTGCAGGGTTAACATTCACTTCTGTGCCTTTGGTGACTACACTCTCCACTGTATGTCTGAAAGCCAAATTGTTGTGAGCTTCAGGAGGAATAAAAGCTTTCTTGAGTTTATCATTTTGACAGGTGAAGCTCATCTGCTACAGTCAACAGTTCCTTAGGACGTTAGTCTCACCACACATGTGCTTTAGAAGCAAGCATGTCTCCTTTTTCATTAAATTAATTTATTAGGGTTCTAGTGTCAGTTCGGAGAAGGCAGTGGCAACCCACTCCAGTACTCTTGCCTGGAAAATCCCATGGATGGAAGAGCCTGGTAGACTGCAGTCTGTGGGGTCGCTAAGAGTTGGACATGACTGAACGACTTCACTTTCCCTTTTCACTTTCATGCATTGGAGAAGGAAATGGCAACCCACTCCAGTGTTCTTGCCTGGAGAATCCCAGGGACAGCAGTGCCTGGTGGGCTGCCGTCTATGGGGTTGCACAGAGTCGGACGTAACCGAAGTGACTTAGCAGCAGTGTCAGTCTACCAAACAAAGATTCTGGCAATGTCTATGACTGGCTATGAAATTCTTACATTAAAAAAAAATAGTTTTAAAGGAATAAATACTAGTGTAACTGCTTACCTGCCAATACTTCCAGAAAATTCCTTTGTGCTGTTTTTATCCAGGAACTAAAGAGCAGCTGAAGAAGTGTATTCTTTGTAGTGTAATTATGTCACAGTTTACAGACATCAGTACAAGTCAATTAAAAGATAACCAGTGACATACAGTGATTCTATACAACATGGTACAAAAATAAAATACATTTTAGAAGAATCTGAAAGTTGTAACATTCACACAGATCTTAGTTTGCCTGAGTCTTTCTAGTTGAGCAGCAGCAGTGAGTCAACATGTCAGGGCATGAGAAGCTATATGGCACAACTCTTCCTTGAGCTTCTCCGTGATTGTAGGAATTGAGGAAATCTGTATGGGGAAGGGGCTGATAAATTTCAGCCAAGCATCAAGAAAGATGAGCCAGATCAATTACAAAGAAAAAGGAGAATCTAGACCTGGAAAATTAGAGTCTAGGTTTAGGAAAATAAAATTGGCAACTCTTTAGATATTTATATCTTTAACCCTGAAGAATTCCATTCTCATTATCAAAAAGTGGTCATGAATGTTCATTGAGTTTATGGTGCTATCCAAGTTTTCTTTGACATAACACCTAAAGGGCTTTTGAAATATTTTTGTTGCAAGTGTTTGATGAAATTGATTTAAATAACAAAGACTAAAACACTCACTAACTGGAGGGTTTTTGATCATTGACAAGAGATGAGTCTTCAAAGTGTTTACTATTGTCCTTCAACATTACAATTGAGTTGAATAACCCTGTATTCCATTTCATCATTCCATTAAGTCATTTGATGAAAAGCTTTGGACTGTATGGAAGTATTGTGCCAAGGCCTACATATTATACAGCTTGTTACCACCTAGATCTCTTCTGGGCAGAGGAAAAAACCACTTGTAATTTTCACTTGAAATTTTTCAGAAATCAGATTATCTAGATTTTGAAACTAGTGATGACCAGTTAAAGGCATTGTCTTGGAATTCATTAAGTATTTACTTTTCTACTTCTACCTAAATTCACATCATGTGTTCCTATTAGCCAAAAATCTGAGCAGAAATCCCCAGAGAAATTTCTGCCATCTCTGTACTTTAATAAAAACCTATTCATCATAGTTCACTGCTACAGTGAAAGGAAAGTTGTGTATGTTTTCCCCATAGAAGCTGCCGAGAGTCTCTCCTCTGTTTGGCACCATGGGTACAGAACGCCATAGAACCATGACCGCCAGACCTACCCAGGATCCTGGAGTGAGTCACTGACTGAGTTCAACAATAGTGGAAGCTGCAAGCAGAGCAAAGGGTTCAGAACCCAGAGCAAAGGACCCAGGGCTCCACAGGCGACGTTCATAGCACATTAAGTCATTGTCTTAACGTAATTTTGTTTGGGCCCAGAGGTATAGAACAGATTAGTTTCTTTTTTGTGTGTTTCTCTATAACTAGGATCTATATGATCTGATAAAATCCAAAGAGACATTTCTGCCTTGGCAGATTTCTTTTAAATTGGGGTTGCTGGGAGGTATGCCAGATGAAATCCTTTCTTCCACAGTGGATTCAGGGCAGGCAGCGGGCAGGCTGACCTTTCCCACCCTTTTCGTTCACACAGTTCTAAGGAGAGAACCTACTTTTGTTCCTGGTGCTCATTCAGCCCTCAGCCTCTCTGCTGAGCCTACCAATTAGTGTTAATAACTGTGGCTAGACTTTAAGGTCTGGACACAGGAAACAACTGAGTAGATGGATTCATTTCAGGAGCTAGACTAAGAAGAAGGCATCCGATAGAACATGGAGGAAGCAATTCACAAAGCTAAATAATAGCCTGAGGGACTTAGAGCTTCAAGTTTGGAAACTTATTCTATCAAAGCCTTTTCATGTTGCATTGATCAACTCATTCCGTTTGCCTAAAATATTATTTGCTACAATTAGAATAGCATAAAAAGACAATTTTTCTACAATTGTTACGTTTATCTTAAAATACTCTAAAAGACTCACAGATATTTTAAGTTCTATACTAAATCAGGATAAAAACTTTGAAAAGCTCATAAGTCACTTGTTCTCACTCTACCACTGTGTGTTCATTTGCTCACCAACTCTTTTCAACCCCATGGACTGTAGCCTGACAGGCTCCTCCATCCACAGGATTTTCCAGGCAAGAATACTGGAGTGGGCTGCCATTTCCTCCTCCAGGGAATCTTCCCGATGTGGGGATGGACCCCAGTCTTCTGTGTCTCCTGCATTGCAGGCAGATTCTTTATAGCTGAGCCACTGGGGAAACCCAACAAACGAGAATGTCTAACAGTATCAGACTTTATTTTTCTGGGCTCCAAAATCACTACAGATGGTGACTGCAGCCATGAAATTAAAAGACGCTTACTCCTTGGAAGGAAAGTTATCACCAACCTAGATAGCATATTCAAAAGCAGAGACATTACTTTGCCAACAAAAGTTCGTCTAGTCAAGGCTATGGTTTTTCCTGTGGTCATGTATGGATGTGAGAGTTGGACTATGAAGAAGGCTGAGCGCTGAAGAATTGATGCTTTTGAACTGTGGTGCTGGAGAAGACTCTTGAGAGTCCCTTGGACTGCAAGGAGATCCAACCAGTCCATTCTGAAGGACATCAGCCCTGGGATTTCTTTGGAAGGAATGATGCTAAAGCTGAAACTCCAGTACTTTGGCCACCTCATGGGAAGAGCTGACTCACTGGAAAAGACTCTGATGCTGGGAGGGATTGGGGGCAGGAGGAGAAGGGGATGACAGAGGATGAGATGGCTGGATGGCATCACTGACTCGATGGACGTGAGTCTCAGTGAACTCCGGGGGTTGGTGATAGACAGGGAGGCCTGGCGTGCTGCGATTCATGGGGTCGCAAAGAGTCGGACACAACTGAGCGACTGATCTGATCTGATCTGATAAATCAATCATCTATTTAGCATGAATCATCTATTTAGCATGGTGGCTTTAATGTCTGGCAAGATGAAGTAATTTGCTTTAGTTAGGTGAATAGCATGATGACTAGGACCAGAACACTATCAGGTTCCATGTGCTCAGGCCAGAGGGAGCAAAGTGGAGTGACTGAGTGCATGGGCTTTCACACCATTGTTGACTGGGTTCAAGTTTATCTGGTTGACCTTAGACCTTCTCTCTGCCTCAATTTCCCCTCTCTAAACAGGGCTAATAGGAGTTTCTCACTTACAAGTTTGCAAGGATGACTGGATGAGCTAATGTGTATCAAGTGCCTAGAAAAATACTCAATATGTATTAGTATTTATTCAGCATAAAATACAATGGGATGTTAAAGACTTGTTTTGCTCCTTATATGATCTTTTAAAAAATGTTTCTTAGAAATTAATGCACACAACATTCCTAGAGTGTTGAGTATCTACTGGAGACCCAGAATAGGGTATGGCTGCTTGTCAGGCAGCACTGTGGTTGGTAGAGCTGTGACTTGTAAAGTCCATCGCGTGGTTTCCTGTGCCCACCACCAGAACCCCCTGCTCACCTTAATTACAACAGGCTTTCCTGGCCTGGTATTGATGAGTATCATTGCATCCTTTTATCAGAATTCTTGCCTCCAAAGATGGATTTGTAGTTTTGAATTTTAATTTAAAAGGAAAATAAGCTCTTTGTCTATTGAGCATATATATTATGTAAATGTGACAATTATACAGCTATAAAGAAGCACATATACAGGTTTAATGTGCAAATTAGGTGTGAGTGGGAGTTCAGTGGCAACGCACAAGGGTCCAGATCTCCCATTTCAAAACCTCTAACAGAAACCAATGAAATATTTATGTTAGGGAGGCTTCAGTTCAGTTCAGCTCAGTCGCTCAGTCGTGTCTGACTCTTCTCGACCCCATGAATCGCAGCACGCCAGGCCTCCCTGTCCATCACCAGCTCCCGGAGTTCCCTCAGACTCACGTCCATCGAGTCAGTGATGCCATCCAGCCATCTCATCCTCTGTCGTCCCCTTCTCCTCCTGCCCCCAATCCCTCCCAGCATCACAGTCTTTTCCAATGAGTCAACTCTTCCCATGACGTGGCCAAAGTACTGGAGTTTCAGCTTTAGCATCATTCCTTCCAAAGAAATCCCAGGGCTGATGTCCTTCAGAATGGACTGGTTGGATCTCCTTGCAGTCCAAGGGACTCTCAAGAGTCTTCTCCAGCACCACAGTTCAAAAGCATCAATTCTTCAGCGCTCAGCCTTCTTCATAGTCCAACTCTCACATCCATACATGACCACAGGAAAAACCATAGCCTTGACTAGATGGACCTTTGTTGGCAAAGTGATGTCTCTGCTTTTGAATATGCTATCGAGGTTGGTGATAACTTTCCTTCCAAGGAGTAAGCGTCTTTTAATTTCATGGCTGCAGTCACCATCTGCAGTGCTTTTGGAGCCCCCCAAAATAGTGACACTGTTTCCACTGCTTCCCCATCTATTTCCCATGAAATGATGGGACCAGATGCCATGATCTTCATTTTCTGAATGTTGAGCTTTAAGCCAACTTTTTCACTCTCTTCTTTCACTTTCATCAAGAGGCTTTTTAGTTTCTCTTCACTTTCTGCCATAAGGGTTGTGTCATCTGCATATCTGAGGTTATTGATATTTCTCCCGGCAATCTTGATTTCAGCTTGTGTTTCTTCCAGTCCAGCGTTTCTCATGATGTACTCTGCATATAAGTTAAATAAGCAAGGTGACAATATACAGCCTTGATGTATTCCTTTTCCTATTTGGAACCAGTCTGTTGTTCCATGTCCAGTTCTAATGCTTCCTGACCTGCATACAGATTTCTCAAGAGTCAGGTCAGGTGGTCTGGTATTCCCATCTCTTTCAGAATTTCCCACAGTTTATTGTGATCCACAAAGTCAAAGGCTTTGGCATAGTCAATAAAGCAGAAATAGATGTTTTTCTGGAACTCTCTTGCTTTTTCGATGATCCAGCAGATGTTGGCAATTTGATCTCTGATTCCTCTGCCTTTTCTAAAACCAGCTTGAACATCAGGAAGTTCACGGTAGGGAGGCTTAGACATCACGTATCTACCATGAACAGGCAATTATTCACATTCACACCCACATATTCATATGTCTATATAGAAAATATACGATACTTATTCCTGCTTCATTTGTACTGGACAATGACAGATAGTCCTTCAAACGAAATGTCTCAGGGAAAAATTGTGGAATTACTAGGTTATAGTTAAAAAGTATAGTCAGGCTCTGGATCATAAGCCTAAATTCCAAGTTGTATATATCCTTATCTTCCTACCTCATTTATGTACATGGGTTTTGTTTGGTAACTACAATGGTAATTTTGAAACAGTATAAAAAAGGTGCAGAGGTGGGTGAGGTACTTATATGTATGTCTAATTCAGGAAGTCTGACAAGCCACTACAGGCTACCAGCCACCTCCTTGCAATGAGAAGTGAGAATGTTGGGAATTTCCAAATGCTCTGGGCTTCCTCCCCTACACCGCTGGGGGAGGGAACATGTCCAGGTACCCAATAAGGGAAAGCACACGTTCCCCTGTTCTCACGAACTCCATTAAGAGATGAGTGGAAGTGGGGACTTTCAGTCTCTCCCCACCTCCTCACTTACTCTACCTCTGGAAGAAATGACTTGTCTCATTGGTGACTTTTGGCTGCGCTAGGTTCACCCTTTCTGGGATTTATAGAGAAGCCAGCCTGGCCATGTGACTCTCGCATTCTGGTTTGTCTCCATGATGTGATAAGCTTAGCAGGCAGGTTTCTGCAGGGGGGAAAGTTCAACCTCTAGGGAATGTGGGTTGCGGGAAATCACTTTGGCCGTAGATCTAAAGTGGAGTTGCAAATCAGTAATAAAACTGACATTTGGTTATAAAGCTGACATTTTAATCTTCATCTGTTTATCTCTGTGCCTTCATTCTTACATAGTTTGAACTTAGCCATCTCAGTTTGGACTCCTAAAAGGCAAAATGAGGAATTGGGATCATGAAATTTGCACATGTGCTGCCTCCCTCATCCCTCAACCATTCAGTCACACAGCACCTCTAATCTAAGTAAGAGCTGTTGTGCTGAGCAGTGAAGGGAACATAGAACCAACAGAGGAATCCCAGGAAACAGAAAGCCACCGACTCATGGTGAGGACTAGAGATAATTTTGAGTGTGTCTCTGAACGATGCCACCCAAATTCCCTTTGACTTGGAGGAACTTCACCAAAATACATGAAGAAAGGACTCATAAGATTTTGAGGGAACTGAACTACATTTTAAGGAGCCTATTAAAAGAATCCATGTTACAGATGCTAATGAAAAGACTCTACCAAGTAAATCAGAGGTCATCCAATGATCCATGCCTCCCAGAACTCCCACCTGTGTATACAGGCTTCTCTCTCGTGTATACAGGCTTCTGTCCCTTTTAAACATGCTTCTCTTGGATTCTGTTGGTTATCGCAGAATCGGCAGGATGCAGTGAAAGTGACGCTGCATGTCTTCCAAGGCTTAACAAGAAGCCTTACCACCTAGACCTTGATCTCTTGGAATGTTCACTGTAGGGAAAGACTGTTATCGTAAAAGAACTCAGATTTCCCTGAGACCTTCAGACTTTTGTGAAACCCAAGCTAGCCACATGGAGAGGCCATGTGCATTGATATTCTCAGGAAGCCCTCAGCTTCTAGCCATTTCAGTCCAGGCACCAAAGGGGAGGGACTAAAATTCCCTTGGACATCCAGTTGAGTCCTCAGAAAAGTCCAACCTCAGTCAACATCTAACTTTAACTATTTAGAGACCCAAAATTAGAATCACCAGTGGAATCCAGTAAATCCACAGAATTAGGAGAGATAAGAATAAGTTATTTTAAAAGTCACTGGTGATTTGGGTAGTCATCTATAGCAGCAGGTAATTGGAACAGCCTGCACAACATGGGGTGTGAAATTGTTGGTAGTAATATCCCCGAGCTGCTATAGCCAAACAGGATTGTAATAAAGTGGCATCCACATTTTACCCAAAGAGGGGATCTGCTTTCAATTTGGATCCCAAGCATGAAGTTACTCTTCTCTCCAAAAGGAGCAAAAATAAACAAATGAAAAAACCTACACTTACCATCAGAAAACAAAGAGCTATCTTTATGGGCCAGCAAATAGAGCAATTCCTGGGAAAGTATATGACTTGTGAAAAGTATTTTCAGGGAATCTTTGGGAGTTTAAATCTTTAAAAAAAATATATATATATATATGTTTAAATATAATACATAAGATGAATTTGGCACAATTCCACATGGAAACTGAAAGGAACCTGTAAAAGGTAGTATGGCTTTGACATAAGAATGCTCTACCACAGACCACATTGGAATAGAAAGTAAGTAAAGAAAGATGTAGGGCATACCATGGAGTTAAGGAACTTAAAGTTTGGAATCACAGCTCTGGATTTGAATCTTGTTATTGCCACTTATCAATGGTGTGATCTGGTCTAGTAAATTAGTCTCCCTGAGTTTATAATCTTAGTACCTAAATATAAGACCTCCTTGAGTATAAAATTAGATAATAAATGCAAAATGCTTATTATCATGCCTAGAATATCATAGGTTCTTAATATAAAGTAGCAATTATATTACACTCTAATGATTTGAGTTGTTTTGTATATTTTTGCTTGAATAACACAAGAGCCTATTCATATATGTGCTTTCACCAATTTCTTACTGAGGGAGAAACTGGAAATTTGCTTATAGCCTCACTGTATAATACTTGTGGACTGTTACAGGAAATTATGAGTAATATATATTAGTTAATGCTACTGAAATAAGAAATCCCTGAAAGTTCAGTGATTTAATGTGATAGCTTATTTCTTGCTCATTCATGTCCAAAAACTGGTACTTCTTGTTGGTGGGCAACTCTTCTCCAAATGTTGATTCAGGAATTCAGGCTTATTACACTTTATCATTTTGCCATCTTCAATGTAAGACCTCCAAGGATACTATATTCACTTAAATTGAACCAGAAAGGGAAAGATTATAGAATATCATTACACGTGGGAGCCTTCTAGGAGGCAGGCTTGGAAGGGTCTACATCATTTCCAATTACATTCTTGCTAACTAGAATTTAGACACATAGCCAAACCCCAGTACCAGAGAGTTAGTGGTCTAGCTAAGGACCCAAGACACATGATAGTTAGATAGTAGCCTTTGCCTCATATGGGAAGCCCCTTGGCTCAGTGGTAAAAAATTCGCCTGTCTGTGCAGGAGCTGCAGGAGACATGGGTTCAATCTCTGGGTCGGGAAGATCCCCTGGAGAAGGAAATGGCAACCCACTCTAGTATTCTTGCCTGGGAAATCCCAAGGAAAGAGGAGCCTGGTAGGCTGCAGTCCATGGGGTCACAAAGAGATGGACATAACAGAGCAATTTGAGCTACTGCTACTACTCTGCCTCATAAAGTACCAAACCAAAGTGACAAGTGATATGACCAACAAAAAAAGGATAATATATTCTATGGCAAAATGTATATACTTTTTCTCCCTTGATGAGTATTCAACCACTAGTAATCCTAATCTTTTTATTTCCAATATAAAGAACTACATAGATCAAAATGTAGATTTGTAGTGCTGAACTGACATGATTATCAAAATTCTGGTGCCCAGAGCAGAAAAACAGAGAAAAGTGACACTTTTAATACACAGTTGTTTTAACAGGATTTATTTCTGACAGAATGTGGTCAACAGGAGAACGGAATGGCAAACCACTTCAGTATTCTTGCCTTGAGAACCCCATGAACAGTATGAAAAGGCAAAATGATAGGATACTGAAAGATGAACTTCCCAAGTCTGTAGGTGCCCAATATGCTACTGGAGATCAGTGGAGAAATAACTCCAGAAAGAATGAAGGGATGGAGCCAAAGCAAAAACAACACCCAGTTGTGGATGTGACTGGTGACAGAAGCAAGGTTCAATGCTGTAAAGAGCATTATTGCATAGGAACCTGGAATGTTAGGTCCATGAATCAATGCAAACTGGAAATGGTCAAACAGGAGATGGTAAGAATGAGCATCAACATTCTAGGAATCAGCGAACTAAAATGGACTGCAATGGGTGAATTTAACTCAGATGATCATTATATCTACTACTGTGGGCAGGAATCCTTAGAAGAAATGGAGTAGCCATCATGGTCAACAAGAGTCTGAGATGCAGCACTTGGATGCAATCTCAAAAACAACAGAATGATCTCTGTTCATTTCCAAGGCAAACCATTCAATATAATGGTAATCCCAGTCTATGCCCCAACCAGTAACCCTGATGAAGATGAAGCTGAATGGTTCTATGAAGATCTTTTAGATCTACAAGATCTTTTAAAACTTTTAAAATCTTTTAAAACAAGATCTTTTAAAAGATCTACAAGATCTTTTAGAACTAATACCCAAAAAAGATGTCCTTTTTATTATAGGGGACTGGAATGCAAAAGTAGGAAGTCAAGAAACACCTGGAATAACAGGCAAATTTGACCTTGGAGTATAGAATAAAGCAGGGCAAAGGCTAATAGAACAAGAAAACGCACTGATCATAGCCAAGAGAATCATTGCCAAGAGAACACACTGGTCATAGCAAACACCCTCTTCCAACAACACAAGAGAAGACTCTATACATGGACATCACCAGATGGCCAACACCAAAATCAGATTGATTATATTCTTTGCAGCCAAAGATGGAGAAGTTCTATGCAGTCAGCAAAAACAAGACTGGGAGCTGACTGTGCCTCAGATCATGAACTCCTTATTGCCAAATTCAGACTTAAATTGAAGAAAGTGAGGAAAACCACTAAACCATTCAGGTATAACCTAAATCAAATCCCTTATGATAATACAGTGAAAGTGACAAACAGATTTCAGAGACTAGATCTGAGAGAGAGAGTGCCTGATGAACTATGGATAGAGGTTCGTGACATTGTGCAGGAGACAGGGATCAAGACCATACTCAAGAAAAAGAAATGCAAAAAGCAAAATGGCTGTCTGAGGATGCCTTACAAATAGCTGTGAAAAGAAGAGAAGCGAAAAGCAAAGGAGAAAAGGAAAGATATAAGCATCTGAATGCAGAGTTCCAAAGAATAGCAAGGAGAGATAAGAAAGCCTTCCTCAGTGATCAGTGCAAAGAAATAGAGGAAAACAACAGAATGGGAAAGACTAGAGATCTCTTCAAGAAAATTAGAGATATTAAGGGAACATTTCATGCAAATATGGGCTCAATAAAGGACAGAAATGGTATGGACCTGACAGAAGCAGAAGATATTAAGAAGAGGTGGCAAGAATACACAGAAGAACTGTACAAAAAAGATCGTCACGACCCAGTTAATCACCATGGTGTGATCACTGACCTAGAGCCAGACATCCTGGAATGTGAAGTCAAGTGGGCCTTAGGAAGCATCACTAGGAACAAAGCTAGTGGAGGTGATGGAATTCCAGTTGAGCTTTTTCAAATCCTGAAAGATGATGCTGTGAAAGTGCTGCACTCAATATGTCAGCAAATTTGGAAAACTCAGCAGTGGCCACAGGACTGGAAAAGGTCAGTTTTCATTCCAATCCCAAAGAAAGGCAATGCCAAAGAATGCTCAAACTACTGCACAATTGTACTCATCTCACACACTAATAAAGTAATGCTCAAAATTCTCCAAGCCAGGCTTCAGCAATATGTGAACCATGAACTTCCAGATGTTCAAGCTGGTTTTAAAAAGGCAGAGGAACCAGAGATCAAATTGCCAACATCTGCTGGATCATTGGAAAAGCAAGAGAGTTCCAGAAAAACATCTATTTCTGCTTTTATTGACTATGCCAAAGCCTTGGACTGTGTGGATCACAATAAACTGTGGAAAATTCTGAAAGAGATGGGAATACTAGACCACCTGATCTGCCTCTTGAGAAACCTGTATGCAGGTCAGGAAGCAACAATTAGAACAACAGACTGGTTCCAAATAGGAAAAGGAGTACGTCAAGGCTATATATTGTCACCCTGCTTATTTAACTTATATGCAGAGTACATTATGAGAAACACTGGGCTGGAGGAAGCACAAGCTGGAATCACGATTGCATGGAGAAATATCAATAACCTCAGATATGCAGATGACACAACCCTTATGGCAGAAACCAAAGAAGAACTAAAGAGCCTCTTGATGAAAGTGAAAGAGGAGAGTGAAAAAGTTGGCTTAAAGCTCAACATTCAGAAAACGAAGATCATGGCATCTGGTCCCATCACTTCATGAAAAATAGATGGGCAAACAATGGAAACAGTGCTGACTTTATTCTCGGGGGCTCCAAAATCACTGTAGATGGTGGTTGCAGCCATGAAACCTAAAGGCGCTTGCTCCTTGGAAGGAAATTTATGAGCAACCTAGACAGCATATTCAAAAGCAGAGACATTACTTTGCCAACAAAGGTCCATCTAATCTAGGCTATTGTTTTTCCAGTAGTCATGTATGGATGTGAGAGCTGGACTATAAAGAAAACTGAGTGCCGAAGAATTGATGCTTTTAAACTGTGGTGTTGTAGAAGACTCTTGAGAGTCCCTTGGGCTGCAAGGAGATCCAACCAGTGCATCCTAAAGGAGATCAGTCCTGGGTGTTCATTGGAAGGATTGATGTTGAAGTTGAAACTCCAATACTTTGGCCACCTGATTCAAAGAGCTGACTCATTTGAAAAGACCCTGATGCTGGAAAAGATTGGGGGCAGGAGGAGAAGGGGACGACAGAGGATGAGATGGCTGGATGACATCACTGACTCAATGGACATGAATTTGGGTAGGCTCCAGGAGTTGGTGATGGACAAAGAGGTCTGGCATGCTGCGGTTCATGGGGTTGCAAAGAGTCAGACATGACTGATCGACTGAACTGAACTGATTTCTGTTCTGGTGTCCTGATATGTTATATAAATACCCATATTAAGGGTATTAAGTTTTTATGGAAAAAAAGTCCCAGGTATATTTTTCTTCTTGTTTTATATATTATTATGCCTCCTTAGCAGGTAATGTATTGGAATTTGGATTCCATAGATATCTGAGTAGACCATTCAATAATTCATCCATACTCTTCTATTTTCAGAGATATAGAAGGTATAAGAGAGAGGATAGAGGATATGTAGCTCTTAAATCAGTTGGAAAGTTGAAAGTTACACAACCTAGTATACATGGAGACCAATTCTAGGAAAATATGAGGTAGAATAGCCTAGTCTAAATAGGATGACCACACTCTCTAGGCCAAAAAAAACCAGAACATGTGGTCTAACAAAATATTCTTTTATTGATTTGTGAATTTGCTCATTTGAAGTCTCATAAAGGTGTATTGAATTTGATGTTTCACTGACTACTTTACGCAGTGACTTTCAGTTTAAAACTTCTTGTCTTTTGCCTGAAAACATTCAAGCAAACTTGAGATTCTTGCATTTCATTTCCATCTCCTTGAGGGTGACCTGAAACTTCAAGACACATATTGCATATGTAATATCTTGGCATGGAGGATGAAGATGTGCTTATCTCTGTGGGCCTTTCTTGAGTTGTTCATTTCACACATCTGTTCATTGGCCTCAGTGGCTGAAGAGTTCTAGGGATCCTTCTCTGCTGGCTTTTGGGTACAGCAAGGTCACTCTGTGTCATTGATCTATCACTAAGTCAGCTGACTACCCTCCAGCTGAACCACTTCAACAGTTATTCTGCCATTCATGTGGCACAGGGGTCTCTGCGGTGAGGTTTACCAACTCCCAGGCTGTATTCCAGTGGTCCTTCTGCTCCAAGATTCAAGGCTTGCTCAATTTATTTGAAAGTCCTCTCTTTAGCCAACCACCCCGACTCCATACTTCAGAACCTGGCCCAGGACCTTAGGCCCTTTCTCAAAGACAATCCATGGCAAACCTTAGTCGTGTTCACTCAGCTTCTTTCTCACCACTAGCAGGAAAAAAAATGAAGTTCCTGTTCTATCTGTGAAGAGATTATTCTTGCCATCATGATGCCTTCTTCATTCTAGCCTTTTATATAGAATATTTTCTCTCAGATTTTGCTCTTGTTCTTCAAAATCAAGTCTGTAGAATTAAAAGCACTCCACAAAGACAACACTTCTTTCTAATTCTGTTTCATGAAACTCAAAAGTGCTTTAATTTCAGACTACTGCTTATGTCACAAAATTTTTAAGTCTCCTTAAATGCTTAGAGGCTGGAATTTCACTAATTCCTCTCTCTGTATGTCACCTCAATCTGGAGGAGAGTGCATATAGAATGTTCTTGGTATTGCTTGAATGATGTGCAAAGTGCAGGAGTACATGAGGTTTTTTCCCCAAATAAATGATTTAATATCAAAATATTTTCTCTGCTGCAGAATTATAAAAGATTAATTCATATAGATAGGCTCAGTTCAGTTCAGTTCAGTTCAGTCGCTCAGTCGTGTCCAACTCTTTGCGACCCCATGAATCACAGCACGCCAGGCCTCCCTGTCTATCACCAACTCCCGGAGTTCACTCAGACTCATGTCCATCGAGTCAGTGATGCCATCCAGCCATCTCATCCTCTGTCATCCCCTTCTCCTCCTGCCCCCAGTCCCTCCCAGCATCAGAGTCTTTTCCAACGAGTCAGCTCTTTGCATGAGGTGGCCAAAGTACTGGAGCTTCAGTTTCAGCATCATTCCCACCAAAGAAATCCCAGGGCTGATCTCCTTCAGAATGGACTGGTTGGATCTCCTTGCAGTCCAAGGGACTCTCAAGAGTCTTCTCTAACACCACAGTTCAAAACCATCAATTCTTTGGTGCTCAGCCTTCTTCACAGTCCAGCTCTCACATCCATACATGACCCCAGGAAAAACCATAGCCTTGACTAGACGGACCTTTGTTGGCAAAGTAACGTCTCTGCTTTTGAATATGCTTTCTAGGTTGGTCATAACTTTCCTCCCAAGGAGTAAGCGTCTTTTTATTTCATGGCTGCAGTCACCATCTGCAGTGATTTTGGAGCCCAAAAAAATAAAGTCTGACACTGTTTCCACTGTTTCCCCATCTATTTCCCATACATTTATTGAAAAGAAAAATAGTATGGATCTGTTCATACTGTTAACACTTCCCAGGTGGCTCAGTGGTAAAGAATCTGCCTGCCAGTGCAAGAGATGCAGGAGACTTGAGGGGTCAGGAAGATCCCCTGGAAAAGGAAATGGCAATCTACTCCAGTATTTCTGCCTAAAAAGTCCCACGGACAGAGGCCTGGCGGGCTACAGTCCATGGGGTTGCAAAGAGTGGGACATGACTGAGTGACTGAGCATGCATGCATGTCCATGCTATTGGAACTGCCTTGGAAAATTGCAATTGGATGGTTGCTATAAGTTGCATTGTATGGGTGTGAGTACTGAGGGAATTCCCTGTTTGGAAAAGACCACCAGGGGTTAGAGAAAGCTGTGTGGTTAGCCACTCAGTTACTGCCAGCATGTGGCTGTGCTCATGGACAGATGGGCCTTTGAGCTCTAAATTCCATAAAGCAATATGTTTGCATATGTTAAGTATCATTTCACTAATATTTAATCCATAGTTCTCAAATTTATGGCTCAGAAAAATCACACCCAGGGAGCTTATTTTAAAATATATCTTGTTTAAAAAAATTTAGAGTCCTCAATTCTGTCACCAGAGGTTTACTGAATAAGCCAGGGCTGGGACCCACTAAGCAGTTAAAACAGATACCCAAATGATTCCAATTCAAGAGGTCCTCAGACCACACCTCGAGAAATGTGATCTCAATTCAGGGGAAGAAGACATCCACTCATTCGGCTGCTGTGTTTTCTATCTGAGACTCCCCTAAATCAACATCATCAATCACTACCCACACATGGATGGCAGTGATCCTGTGGCTTGCCAGGGCTAACTTAAGAAGGCCTAACTGCTGGGGAAGGTAGGTGCCCACCCACAATCACCCAGGCAGAATCAGCATCTCAGTACCACCTGTGATTCCAGGATTTGCTCAGCATTTTGGCCATCTGGACACAAACACACACAGCAGGTAGTGATAGGATTGCCAAATAAACTGCCTAGACAGCAGCGAGCTATTGTTCAGCCTTCGACCAGATTTTGTGCCTTGATGATGAGTTATCATTTTTAGGAATTTTTTTCCCATAGGAAGATATTGTCTCTTAATTCTTTCTTTAAAATCTAGTTGTCATATGTGAGATATTCTTTTTGCTACCAAAATACCCTGAACATTACCCTGGCTTCATTTAAATAGAAGTTATGATGGGAAGATTATATTTATCTTCATGAATAAAAGCAGTACAGTGAAGCAAGCCATTGGTGATTGATTATTGTTCAGGTTTGTTGTTTTTATTGCAAGCATCTTTAAAGGATCAGTAGAACAATCTCATGAACTACAGATTTTTCTCTTCATTTATAGCATCAATAACCCCAAAGATTTTCAAAGGGCTTCTTATCCTATTCTAAAGGTGCTACATTTACAGACATTCATCCAGGTGGAACAGACAGAGTGTGCTCAAGTTCACTGTGCTGACTCAAATCCGGGGTAGTAATTGGAACCAGGAGAGCTTGAAGGTAAAATACTGGGTTGGAACACAATAGAAAATCATACAGAGCTTTGTAAAAACACATTGTTGCTTATTTCAATGTGCCATAATGGGAGAGGAATTATTTACTATCATGAGTTACAAATAATGAGGTGAAACAAAATGGGAAAATGTAGGGAGCCTATCTGACTTCTTAGCGGTGAGACTTATTTAATAGTGAGGTATGTTCTGCTAAGAAAAAAAATCCATATCAAATGAAGCACTGAAAACCAGCCTGGACACTGCACTAGAAAATGAAGGGTTAAATCCTTCCCAAAGGGGAAATACATGGACTAATCCTCAGTGTTCCATCTCATTTCAGCATTTTAGGACACAGTGTTCCTAAAGAAATGTTTCTTCCCATTCATATGTCCCCACAGAAAGCTACTTAATCCAAAATCCTCAGAAATTAGTTATAAATTGCTATGGGACATAATGAAAGTGAAGGAGAGAGAAAACATCTAAGTAATTTAGGCTCAATAGGCAGTCCATAATGAAATTAAAAGACACTTACTCCTGGGAAGGAAAGTTATGACCAACCTATTAGCATATTCAAAAGCAGAGACATTATTTTGCCAACAAAGGTCCATCTAGTCAAGGCTATGGTTTTTCCTGTGGTCATGTATGGATGTGAGAGTTGGACTGTGAAGAAAGCTGAGCACCGAAGAATTGATGCTTTTGAACTGTGGTGTTGGAGAAGACTCTTGAGAGTCCCTTGGACTGCAAGGAGATCCAACCAGTCCCTCCTAAAGGAGATCAGTCCTTTAGGATGACCTGATGCTAAAGCTGAAACTCCAATACTTTGGCCACCTGATGCGAAGAGCTGACTCATTGGAAAAGATTCTGATGCTGGGAGGGATTTGGGGCAGGAGGAGAAGGGGACGACAGGGGATGAGATGGCTGGATGGCATCACCGACTTGATGGACATGAGTTTGAGTGAACTTCTGGAGTTGGTTACAGACGGGGAGGCCTGGCGTGCTGTGATTCATGGGGTCGCAAAGAGTCGGACACGACTGAGCTACTGAACTGAATGAGTCACTGGGCTTTGCCACTGTTAGATTCCACTTCATTGTCTGTATAATTCCTTTCAGCCTTGTCTCAGTCCCTAGGCTAATTCAAACATTTTGCCCTCTCACTCCTTTCCCTGCCCCCAATCCAATGGAACTTAATATTAAGTCCATTATTAGGCTAGGGCTCTAGGGACTTGGTGACTACTGCTGCATCCTGGTGGCTCAGATGGTAAAGCATCTGCCTGCAATGTGGGAGACCTCCGTTCAATCCCTGGGTTGGGAAGATCCTCTGGAGAAGGAACTGGCAACCCACTCCAATAATCTTGCCTGGAGAATCCCATGGATAGAGGAGCCTGGCGGGCTAGAGTCCATGGGGTCACAAGGAGTCAGATGTGACTGAGCAACTAACACACACACACTCGAGACTCGGGGACTACTGCTGTACCCAGGGGTTTGTTGCCCAGATTCTTGGAGTCTGGCTCACAGTTCCTTATTGCAATAAGTAAGACTACCACAATCATGTGTGCCTTACACCCAAGTGCCAAGAAATGACAGCTACTTTTGCTGGCACTTCCTGCTGTCATCACCCTTAGCTCCAGGCCTTGAACTTATGGGTTATGGTGCTAAACTCTTCCCCTAGTGTCTCGCAGGGCCCTTTTTAAAGATAGTTTAGTTGTTGTTTAACAACAACTGTGTTACTTTTAAACAAATCTGGCTTCTCCTAATTTCTTTTTTTTTTAATGTTTATTTATTTGGCTCATTAGGTCTTAACTGCAGCACACAAGATCTTCATTGTGGTGTGGGCTCAATAGCTGCACACACAGGCTTAGTTGCCCCTCGACATGTGGGATCTTAGTTCCCCAACCAGGGATGGGTCCCGTGTCCTCTGTTTCTTTTTAAGAGCACCACTGTACTAAAAGAGTGAGGGCCTTTTAGGGTGGCTCAGAGGTTAAAGTGTATCCCTGCAATGCGGGAGACCTGGGTTCGATCCCTGGGTTGGGAAGATCCCCTGGAGAAGGAAATGGCAACCCACTCCAGTATTCTTGCCTGGAGAATCCCATGGATGGAGGAGCCTGGTGGGCTACAGTCCACGGGGTCGCAAAGAGTCGGACATGACTGAGCGACTTCACTTTCACGTTCATAAACATCTAGGTCCAACTCTTTAAAGTAGTCTCCGTGTTAAAGTAGTCTCTGTGGTCCTTGGTTTTAGATATATTTTGCCCAAGTCTTTTTCAGATTTACCCTGTTCTGCTTTACTGGGCTTCCCTGGTGGCTCAGTGGTAAAGGATCTGCCTGCCAATGCAGGAGATGCGAGTTTGATCCCTGGGTCAGAAAGATCTCCTGAAGAAGGAAATGGCAAGCCAGTCTATGGCCTTACCACCCTGAATCTGTTGGATCTCATCTGATCTCAGAAGCTAAGCAGGGCCAGACCTGGATGGGAAACAGGCAACCCACCCCAGTATTCTTGCCTGGGAAATCACACGGACAGAGAAGCCTAGTGGGCTACAGTCCATGGGGTTGTAAGAGTCAGACATGACTTAACAACTAAACAACAACTGCTTTGCTTTTAAACAAATATGGCTTCTCTTAATTTCTTTTTTTTTTTTTTTAATGTTTATTTATTTGGCTCATTAGGTCTTAGTAGCAGCACACAAGATCTTCATTGTGGTACAGGTTCAATAGCTGCACACACAGGCTTAGTTGCCCCTCGACATGTGGGATCTTAGTTCCCCAACCAGGGATGGATCCTGTGTCCCCTGCATTGGAGGGCCCACCAGTGAAGTTCTTTCTAATTTCATTTTATGTCTCTAAGCTCAATTGGCCACTGAAGAAATAGTGATTTTACCATGTTCTTAAGGTCCCATCAAGACCTCAGGTACACTTTACCCAGGATCTTTTACACCATCAGACCCTACCCTGTCTCCAGTGTCTTACAAGACTCTGTTCTGTTCTAACTCTTAATCATTTTTTCTCTGATTCTCCTCTTAATTTGTTATCTCTTTCTCACTGGTAGGCCTAGATCCTACCTGTCTTTCACTGGTGCCCAATCTCTCCTGGCTGTGTAGAGTATGACTGCCAAAATAGAATACGTAAGTGCAGAAATTTCCAAATAAGAGTATGAGATATAAGTATGAGATACACAGGCTGGAGAGTTATATTCGAGGACGGCATCTGCCCTGCTCCCCAAATAAATTTAATCCTGAAAAGTTTAGTATGGGCCTGAATTTAACATAATTGGATTTATCTCAAATGTAGGTGCTCGAGAAGAAAAATGCAATGGTCACTTATTAAAATAATGAAATTAAGTGGAATGCTTAATTATGCTAACATATGCTAACATACATGGCTGACGGAGATGAGGGGAAATGAGTTCTTTCATGTAAGATTAATGGAAATGTCAAGCAGTGTGCATTTTGAGGAAAGTAACTTGGCAATATCTATTGAAATTTAAAAGGTGCATCTCTTTAACCCAACAATCTCATTTCAACAAATACTTATTGAGTGCCTCATCTATGTCAGGAGGAAGGAAAACCATATTGAGCAAAACAGACAAGGCCTGACTCTTATGGAGTGAGTACTCATGAAGGAGACAGATAAATTAATCAAATCACCAAGGAGATGAATGTTACTATTAATCAGCCACAACTGTGATGCATGTTACGAAGAAAGTATACATGATGCACACACATGGGGGACCTGATTACGTCTGTAGGGGAAGAAAGGTCTCCCCGAGGAAGGAAGATCAAAGAATGAGTAGAGTATACTCAAGAAAAGAGAGGACAATAGGAGGTAACTGGGTAAAAAGAAGGGAAAATGGTCTACACAGAGAGAACAGAATGTAGAATAATTTCTTCTACAATGTAGAATAATTTCTTCAATCTGTTCATTTTTCATGTGTCCGCTCCTACCACACCGATCCAACTAGCCAAGCTCATTCCCATATTAGTCTTTGCAGTCTGTTCCCTTTGCCTGAAGTGCTATTCCCCATGATCTCTGCATGATTGGCTACCTTTTTATTTCAAATCTGAACCTCAAGAGAGGCCTCTTTAGAGAGATTTTCCCTGTCCACCCAATAAGGAGGATTCAGTTAGTCATTCTTTCTCTCTTTTATTTCCCACTCGCTCTTATATCAGTTTCAATTTATTCTCAGCATCAGATCAGATCAGATCAGTTGCTCAGTCGTGTCCGACTCTTTGCAAATCCATGGATCGCAGCACGCCAGGCCTCCCTGTCTATCACCAACTCCCGGAGTTCACTGAGACTCACGTCCATTGAGTCGGTGATGCCATCCAGCCATCTCATCCTCTGTCGTCCCCTTCTCCTCTTTCCCCCAATCCCTCCCAGCATCGGAATCTTTTCCAACGAGTCAACTCTTCGCATGAGGTGGCTAAAGTACTGGAGTTTCAGCTTCAGCATCATTCCTTCCAAAGAACACCCAGGACTGATCTCCTTCAGAATGGACTGGTTGGATCTCCTTGCAGTCCAAGGGACTCTCAAGAGTCTTCTCCAACACCACAGTTCAAAAGCATCAATTCTTCAGCATTTAGCCTTCTTCACAGTCCAACTCTCACATCCATACATGACCACAGGAAAAACCATAGCCTTGAATAGACGAACCTTTGTTGGCAAAGTAATGTCTCTGCTTTTCAATATGCTATCTAGGTTGGTCATAACTTTCCTTCCAAGGAGTAAGCATCTTTTAATTTCATGGCTGAAGTCACCATCTGCTGTGATTTTGGAGTCCAGAAAAATAAAGTCTGACACTGTTTCCACTGTTTCCCCATCTATTTTCTATGAAGTGATGGGACCACATGCCATGATCTTCGTTTTCTGAATGTTGAGCTTTAAGCCAACTTTTTCACTCTCCACTTTCACTTTCATCAAGAGGCTTTTTAGTTCCTCTTCACTTTCTGCCATAAGGGTGGTATCATCTGCATATCTGAGGTTATTGATATTTCTCCCGGCAATCTTGATTCCAGCTTGTGTTTCTTCCAGTCCAGCGTTTCTCATGATGTACTCTGCATATAAGTTAAATAAACAGGGTGACAATATACAGCCTTGATGTACTCCTTTTCCTATTTGGAACCAGTCTGTTGTTCCATGTCCAGTTCTAATTGTTGCTTCCTGACCTGCATACAAATTTCTCAAGAGGCAGATCAGGCGGTCTGGTATTCCCATCTCTTTCAGAATTTTGTCTAACTCAATGAAACTAAGCCATGCCCGTGGGGCAACCCAAGATGGGCAGGTCATGGTGGAGAGATCTGACAGAATGTGGTCCACTGGAGAAGGGAATGGCAAACCACTTCAGTATTCTTGCCTTGAGAACCCCATGAACAGTATGAAAAGGCAAAATGATAGGATACTGAAAGAGAAACTCCCCAGGTCAGTAGGTGCCCAATATGCTACTGGAGATCAGTGGAGAAATAACTCCAGAAAGAATGAAGGGATGGAGCCAAAGCAAAAAGAATACCCAGCTGTGGATGTGACTAGTGATAGAAGCAAGGTCCAATGCTGTAAAGAGCAATATTGCATGGGAACCTGCAATGTCAGATCCATGAATCAAGGCAAATTGGAAGTGGTCAAACAAGAGATGGCAAGAGTGAATGTCGACATTCTAGGAATCAGTGAACTGAAATGGACTGGAATGGGTGCATTTAACTCAGATGACCATTATATCTACTACTGCGGGCAGGAATCCCTCAGAAGAAATGGAGTGGCCATCATGGTCAACAAAAGAGTCCGAAATGCAGTACTTGGATGCAATCTCAAAAACGACAGAATAATCTCTGTTCGTTTCCAAGGCAAACCATTCAATATCACAGTAATCCAAGTCTGTGGCCCAACCAATAATGCTGAAGAAGCTGAAGTTGAATGGTTCTATGAAGACCTACAAAACCTTTTAGAACTAACACCCAAAAAAGATGTGCTTTTCATTATAGGGGACTGGAATACAAAAGTAGGAAGTCAAGAAACACCTGGAGTAACAGGCAAATTTGACCTTGGAATACGGAATGAAGCAGGGCAAAGACTAATAGAGTTTTGCCAAGAAAATGCACTGGTCATAACAAACACCCTCTTCCAACAACCCAAGAGAAGACTCTACACATGGACATCACCAGATGGTCAACACTGAAATCAGATTGATTATATTCTTTGCAGCCAAAGATGGAGAAGCTCTATACAGTCAGCAAAAACATGACCAGGAACTGACTGTGGCTCAGACCATGAACTCCTTATTGCCAAATTCAGACTTAAATTGAAGAAAGTAGGGAAAACCACTAGACCATTCAGGTATGACCTAAATCAGACCCCTTATGATTATACAGTGGAAGTGAGAAATAGATTTAAGGGCCTAGATCTGATAGATAGAGTGCCTGATGAACTATGGAATGAGGGTTCATGACATTGTACAGGAGACAGGGATCAAGACCATTCCCATGGAAAAGAAATGCAAAAAAGCAAAATGGCTGTCTGGGGAAGCCTTACAAATAGCTGTGAAAAGAAGAGAAGCGAAAAGCAAAGGAGAAAAGGAAAGATATAAACATCTGAATGCAGAGTTCCAAAGAATAGCAAGAAGAGATAAGAAAGCCTTCTTAAGCGATCAATGCAAAGAAATAGAGGAAAACAACAGAATGGGAAAGACTAGAGATCTCTTCAAGAAAATCAGAGATACCAAAGGAACATTTCATGCAAAGATGGGCTCGATAAAGGACAGAAATGGTATGGACCTAACAGAAGCAGAAGATATTAAGAAGAGGTGGCAAGAATACACAGAAGAACTGTACAAAAAAATCTTTACGACCCAGATAATCATGATGGTGTGATCACTGACCTAGAGCCAGACATCCTGGAATGTGAAGTCAAGTGGGCCTTAGAAAGCATCACTACGAACAAAGCTAGTGGAGGTGATGGAATTCCAGTTGAGCTTTTTCAAATCCTAAAAGATGATGCTGTGAAAGTGCTGCCCTCAATATGCCAGCACATTTGGAAAACTCAGCAGTGGCCACAGGACTGGAAAAGGTCAGTTTTCATTCCAATCCCAAAGAAAGGCAATGCCAAAGAATGCTCAAACTACTGCACAATTGCACTCATCTCACACGCTAGTAAAGTAATGCTCAAAATTCTCCAAGCCAGGCTTCAGCAATATGTGAACCGTGAACTTCCTGTTGTTCAAGCTGGTTTTAGAAAAGGCAGAGGAACCAGAGATCAAATTGCCAACATCTGCTGGATCATGGAAAAAGCAAGAGAGTTCCAGAAAAACATCTATTTCTGCTTTTATTGACTATGCCAAAGCCTTGGACTGTGTGGATCACAATAAACTGTGGAAAATTCTCAGCATAGAAATGAACAATTATCACTATCTTTCCTGTTTATTTTTGTATTTGTGTGTCTGTGCGTCTTCTCCCACTTTCACCCCTAGAATGCTCCATTAGAAGCAGAAAACTTGCCTGACTTTCCTGGAGTCTTAAACAAATAAAGATGTTATGTAGATGGAGGGAATGTAGGAGAACATTGGAGGTATTCAAAGAAGGCTGGTGTGGCCGTAAGGCAGAAAGTGATGAGGCAGTCTGGTTATACGTGGAAACTTGATTAGAGTAGGGCAAGGGTAGGTGATAGAACTCAATTAGGAAGATATTACAATGACAAGAGGAGGTTGTAGCATAAATTAGTTGGGCGGTAGTGGAGATAGGGAGAGACGGATGAATTGAAGGAACATTTAGGGATAAAACCATGGTTGGTGATGAATTGGGCTTCTGTCGTGGCTCAGATGGTAAAGAATCTGCCCACAATACAGGAGATCTGAGTTTGATCCCTGGGTTGGGAAGATCCCCTGGAGGAGTGCATGGCAACCCATTCTAGTATCCTTGCCTGGAGAAGCCCCATGGAGAGAGGAGCCTGGAGGGCTGCAGTCCATGGGGTCACAAGGAGTTGGACACAATTGAGTGACTAAGCAAGCACAGTGATGAACTATATATGGGCAGCTATTTCTATTGTCCAAATTTGTAGATGACAGTAGCATTCAATAAAATAGAAATTACTGGGAAGGACTATAATCCTCTCAGTAATGGAAGGAATCATGAGTTTGGTGTTAGACAAAATGGGTTTGTGGCAGTAGGATTCATGGGTCTAGGGTCATGAATAGAGGTATGGAGTAGAAAAATAAATCAAAAGTAATCTAAAAAGTAATAAACATGTTGCAGTATACATGGTTCTGGGATCCAGAGAGTCAAGGGTGAAGACACAAGTATGGAAGTATACATGGTGTACATGTATATGTTTCTATATACATGGTAATTAAAGCCTTGGTTACTGATGAGGTTGTCTAGAGGTAAAGTACAACATGCAAAGGAAAGTGCCTGGACTAAGCTTGAGGAGGCTGCATTGAGGAAGTGGTGGTGAAGCAGACTGAGAAGGAACAACATACGAGGTAGGAAGAAAGGCAGGTAAGTTTCCAAGGAAAGTTGGTCCTTCCAAGAGAGGATGGTCAAGACTGTGCTAAGGAGCCTATTGGCTCCAACATCACGCTGATTATGGTGACTTTAGCAAGAACTAGTCTATGAAAAAAAAATCTTACATACATGTTACACCATCACATAAAACAAAATGATAGTCCCTGAAAGAGTATGTTCAGTAGTGTAAAAGAAAAACATCTATATTTAAAAATTGACATATCAATGGAAAATACATACATAGATTATGACATACCCCAAATGCAATGGTTATTGAAAGTGAGGAAATCTATGTATGATGATATAGAAAGATATCCAAATATATAAATAAGGGGAAAACCTATGTTACAGATTAATACGGCTACCCTGATCCATTTTGTACAACCTGTGTAGATAAACAGATTGATTAAAATAGCTATGAAAGGGAAAATTGAAAAGAATTTGTAGTACCAAATTGTGAACTGTGTGCTCTTCTTGAACTGCTAATAAACGGTAGGAAGAGGAGAATAGGGATGGGGTGAAACCTAAATGAGGGGATTATGGATACTTTCTTGTCTATCTCAGTTTCTTTTAAAAAATGATGACGTGCTAAACCTCCCTTTCATTTTGTGATGTAAAAAATATTTTATAAAAAACTAAACCAATATAAAAGCTAAACCTCTAAAATAACCACTTCCAGAAGTACATCTGAGAAATGGGTAATGTCACATAAGCCAAGAAAGTTCAGTGGAAACATTCACTAATTGGAACTTTTTTGAAGTACAAAACAATTTATGATTTCAAGTCAAATGCTGGACATACCCAATGTGGTAGCCTTCCTTAATAAACGCTTCTTTATCCAATATGCGGAGAAGGCAATGCCACCCCACTCCAGTACTCTTGCCTGGAAAATCCCATGGACGGAAGAGCCTGGTGGGCTACAGTCCATGGGGTTGCTGAGGGTCGGACACGACTGAGCGACTTCACTTTCACTTTTCACTTTCATACATTGGAGAAGGAAATGGCAACCCACTCCAGTGTTCTTGCCTGGAGAATCCCAGGGACGGGGGAGCCTGGTGGGCTGCCGTCTGTGGGGTCGCACAGAGTCGGACATGACTGAAGTGACTTAGCATTATCCAATATGAATTCCCATCATGTGTACAAACCTATCATAGATCTATGCTCAGTACGTACTTCCTTGGATTAAATAGTTCTGTTCAGTTTATTTTACTTTTTCTTTTTTAATTTTATGTATTTATTTATTTTTGGCTGTTGCTTCAAGGGCTTTTCTCTAGTTTTGGCAAATGGGGGGCTACTCTCTAGCTGCCGTGCATGGACTTCTCATTGCTGTGGCTTCTCTTGTTGAGGAGCACTGGATCCAGTGTGGGCTTCAATAGCTGCGGCACATGGGCTCAGTAGTTGCAGCTCCCAGGCTCCAGAGCACAGGCTCAATAGTTGTGATGCATGGGCTTAGTTGCTCCGAGGCATGTAATCTTCCCAGAGCAGGGATCCAACCCCTTTACCTGCCTCTCCTGCATTAGCAGGCAGATTCTTTACCACTGAGCCACCAAGAAAGCCCTCAATTTATTTCTAAAATTAATGAATAGGGACTTCCCTGGTGGTCCAGTGGTTAAGAATCAGCCTTCCAATACAGGAAATGTGGGTTCAATCCCTGGTTGGGGAATTAAGATCCCACATGCTGTGGGGCAACCACTGAGCCCACATGCCACAACTAGATAGAAGCCTGATGGAGGCAAGGAAGAGCCAACACGCCGCAGTGGAAGATCTCCCATACCGCAACGAAGATTCTACACGCTGCAGCTAAGACCCAATGCAAAGAATAGATAAATAAATATTACAAAAAATAAAATTAATCAATAGATTCAATTTTAAAGGAGGCAATGATGAAGAACGGTCCAAGATTCATGGTCTTATTAATTTTCCTTTTCTTTAGCATATGTATGCTGTGTGTATATCTGTGGGCTTTAGGGGGATGGATATACATACAAATGTACATTATAAATCTATTTATACTGTATATATACAGTTGCCCCTTCAACAACATGGGTCTGAACTACATGGGTCCACTTGGACATGAATTTTTTTTGATAAATGCATACTCTAGTATTATAAAAATAACATTTATTCTTCTCTGTTAAGGGTTGAAATATCATATACAAACTGAAACTGATTTTTAAAAATCCTTATACTGTATACATAGCTATATAGTCGTACATGGAATGAAAAATTGATTTGTTTGTATATTAGTCCCAAACAGAATTCTCCACATTTACTTATTCATTTAAAAATGGAATCATCTCACCCATTTTAATTTTTTAGTCACTAAAATTCATACCATTTTCCAATACATCAAATACATATTACAAAGCTTAGGCAGATGTGACATATAAGATATTTTAGGAAGTTTCTTTTAAAATTGAACACTTAATTTTAGTAAAAGGACAATATCACTAATAGTATATTGTTATTTACTATTTTAATTAATATAATTTAAAAATCAAGATGAATAAATTTCAGGACATTCTTAAAATGCTATAAAAGCATTCTAAACATATTAAAAATATTTTCCATTAGTTGTGTTTAGTATTAAAAATGGATCATTTACAAAATGTGTATAACAGCCTTGACCAAAGTCCACTAAATTTGCATACTTTGTAATTTAAGAGAAATTTAACTTGAGTCATTCTCCATAGGTAAAGCATCTACAACATGAAACAAAAAGAAAGAAAAGACTTTAATGACAGAGAAGCTAAAACATTTTTTCTCATTTAATAGTTGAGAATAATTCATTTAATAATTGAGATGATTTATTAAGATTTCATCCTTATATATCATATGATGTTTATGCTTTGGATATAAATATAATTTATAATCAACAATGTATATTATATGGAGCACCACAGAAGCACACACAAAGAGTAACTGAATTTTTTTTAATTATTTAATTAAACTTTAATAAATAGCTCTTATATTCATAGAAAAAAACACATAAGGCTTTTATGTTCATACATATAACATATTAAATATATAATCTTCCAACTTCTAATTTATACATTCATTTATCCATATGGGTTTTTTTTGTTTTTTGTTTTTTTAAATTTTATTTTATTTTTAAACTTTACAATATTGTATTAGTTTTGCCAAATATTGAAATGAATCCGCCACAGGTATACCTGTGCTCCCCATCCTGAACCCTCCTCCCTCCTCCCTCCCCACACCCTCTGGGTCATCCCAGTGCACCAGCCCCAAGCATCCAGTATCGTGCATTGAACCAGGACTGGCGACTAATTTCATACATGATATTATACATGTTTCAATGCCATTCTCCCAAATCTCCCCACCCTCTCCCTCTCCCACAGAGTCCATAGACTGATCTATACATCAGTGTCTCTTTTGCTGTCTCGTACACAGGATTATTGTTACCATCTTTCTAAATTCCATATATATGTGTTAGTATACTGTATTGGTGTTTTTCTTTCTGGCTTACTTCACTCTGTATAATAGGCTCCAGTTTCATCCACCTCATTAGAACTGATTCAAATCTATTCTTTTTAATAGCTGAGTAATACTCCATTGTATATATGTACCACAGCTTTCTTATCCATTCATCTGCTGATGGGCATCTAGGTTGCTTCCATGTCCTGGCTATTATAAACAGTGCTGCGATGAACATTGGGGTACATGTGTCTCTTTCCCTTCTGGTTTCCTCAGTGTGTATGCCCAGCAGTGGGATTGCTGGATCATAAGGCAGTTCTATTTCCAGTTTTTTAAGGAATCTCCACACTGTTCTCCATAGTGGCTGTACTAGTCTGCATTCCCACCAACAGTGTAAGAGGGTTCCCTTTTCTCCACACCCTCTCCAGCATTTATTGCTTGTAGACTTTTGGATCGCAGCCATTCTGACTGGTGTGAAATGGTACCTCATAGTGGTTTTGATTTGCATTTCTCTGATAATGAGTGATGTTGAGCATCTTTTCATGTGTTTGTTAGCCCTCTGTATGTCTTCTTTGGAGAAATGTCTATTTAGTTCTTTGGCCCATTTTTTGATTGGGTCATTTATTTTTCTGGAGTTGAGCTGTAGGAGTTGCTTGTATATTTTTGAGATTAGTTGTTTGTCAGTTGCTTCATTTGCTATTATTTTCTCCCATTCTGAAGGCTGCCTTTTCACCTTGCTAGTAGTTTCCTTTGTTGTGCAGAAGCTTTTAAGTTTAATTAGGTCCCATTTGTTTATTTTTGCTTTTATTTCCAATATTCTGGGAGGTGGGTCATAGAGGATCCTGCTGTGATGTATGTCGGAGAGTGTTTTGCCTATGTTCTTGTCTAGGAGTTTTATAGTTTCTGGTCTTACGTTCAGATCTTTAATCCATTTTGAGTTTATTTTTGTGTATGATGTTAGAAAGTGTTCTAGTTTCATTCTTTTACAAGTGGTTGACCAGATTTCCCAGCACCACTTGTTAAAGAGATTGTCTCTAATCCATTGTATATTCTTGCCTCCTTTGTCAAAGATAAGGTGTCCATATGTGCGTGGATTTATCTCTGTGCTTTCTATTTTGTTCCATTGATCAATATTTCTGTCTTTGTGCCAGTACCATACTGTCTTGATAACTGTGGCTTTGTAATAGAGCCTGAAGTCAGGTAGGTTGATTCCTCCAGTTCCCTTCTTCTTTCTCAAGATAGCTTTGGCTATTCGATGTTTTTTGTATTTCCATACAAATTGTGAAATTATTTGTTCTAGCTCTGTGAAGAATACCGTTGGTAGCTTGATGGGGATTGCATTGAATCCAGAAGTTGCTTTGGGTAGTATACTCATTTTCACTATATTGATTCTTCCAATCCATGAACATGGTGTATTTCTCCATCTATTAGTGTCCTCTTTGATTTCTTTCACCAGTGTTTTATAGTTTTCTATATATAGGTCTTTAGTTTCTTTAGGTAGATATATTCCTAAGTATTTTATTCTTTCTGTTGCAATGGTGAATGGAATTGTTTCCTTAATTTCTCTTTCTGTTTTCTCATTATTAGTATATAGGAATGCAAGGGATTTCTGTGTGTTGATTTTATATCCTGCAACTTTACTATAATCATTGATTAGTTCTAGTAATTTTCTGGTGGAATCTTTAGGGTTTTCTATGTAGAGGAGCATGTCATCTGCAAATAGTGAGAGTTTTACTTCTTCTTTTCCAATTTGGATTCCTTTTATTTCTTTTTCTGCTCTGATTGCTGTGGCCAAAACTTCCAAAACTATGTTGAATAGTAATGGTGAAAGTGGGCACCCTTGTCTTGTTCCTGACTTTAGAGGAAATGCTTTCAATTTTTCCCCATTGAGGATAATGTTTGCTGTGGGTTTGTCATATATAGCTTTTATTATGTTGAGGTATGTTCCTTCTATTCCTGCTTTCTGGAGAGTTTCTACCATAAACGGATGTTGAATTTTGTCAAAGGCTTTCTCTGCATCTATTGAGATAATCATATGGTTTTTATTTTTCAATTTTTTAATGTGGTGTATTACATTGATTGATTTGTGGATATTGAAGAATCCTTGCATCCCTGGGATAAAGCCCACTTGGTCATGGTGTATGATCTTTTAAATGTGTTGTTGGATTCTGATTGCTAGAATTTTGTTAAGGATTTTTGCATCTATGTTCATCAGTGATATTGGCCTGTAGTTTTCTTTTTTTGTGGGATCTTTGTCAGGTTTTGGTATTAGGGTGATGGTGGCCTCATAGAATGAGTTTGGAAGTTTACCTTCCTCTGCAATTTTCTGGATTGAGTTTGAGCAGGATTGGTGTTAGCTCTTCTCTAAATTTTTGGTAGAATTCAGCTGTGAAGCCGTCTGGACCTGGGCTTTTGTTTGCTGGAAGATTTTTGATTACAGTTTCAATTTCCGTGCTTGTGATGGGTCTGTTAAGATTTTCTATGTCTTCCTGTTCCAGTTTTGGAAAGTTGTACTTTTCTAAGAATTTGTCCATTTCTTCCACGTTGTCCATTTTATTGGCATATAATTGTTGATAGTAGTCTCTTATGATCCTTTGTATTTCTGTGTTGTCTGTTGTGATCTCTCCATTTTCATTTCTAATTTTATTGATTTGATTTTTCTCCCTTTGTTTCTTGATGAGTCTGGCTAATGGTTTGTCAATTTTATTTATCCTTTCAAAGAACCAGCTTTTGGCTTTGTTGATTTTGCTATGGTCTCTTTTCTTTTGCATTTATTTCTGCCCTAATTTTTTAAGATTTCCTTCCTTCTACTAACCCTGGGGTTCTTCATTTCTTCCTTTTCTAGTTGCTTTAGGTGTAGATTTAGGTTATTTATTTGACTTTTTTCTTGTTTCTTGAGGTATGCCTGTATTGCTATGAACTTTCCCCTTAGGACTGCTTTTAAAGTGTCCCATAGGTTTTGGGTTGTTGTGTTTTCATTTTCATTCGTTTCTATGCAAATTTTGATTTCTTTTTTGATTTCTTCTGTGATTTGTTGGTTATTCAGCAGCGTGTTGTTCAGCCTGCATATGTTGGAATTTTTAATAGTTTTTCTCCTGTAATTGAGATCTAATCTTACTGCATTGTGGTCAGAAAAGATGCTTGGAATGATTTCTATTTTTTTGAACTTACCAAGGCTAGATTTATGGCCTAGGATGTGATCTATCCTGGAGAAGGTTCCATGTGCACTTGAGAAAAAGGTGAAATTCATTGTTTTGGGATGAAATGTCCTATAGATATCAATTAGGTCTAACTGGTCTATTGTATCATTTAAAGTTTGTTTTTCCTTGTTAATTTTCTGTTTAGTTGATCTATCCATAGGTGTGAGTGGGGTATTAAAGTCTCCCACTATTATTGTGTTATTGTTAATTTCTCCTTTCATACTTGTTAGCATTTGTCTTACATATTGCGGTGCTCCCGTGTTGGGTGCATATATATTTATAATTGTTATATCTTCTTCTTGGATTGATCCTTTGATCATTATGTAGTGACCATCTTTGTCTTTTTTCACAGCCTTTGTTTTAAAGTCTATTTTATCTGATACGAGTATTGCTACTCCTGCTTTCTTTTGGTCCCTATTTGCATGGAAAATCTTTTTCCAGCCCTTCACTTTCAGTCTGTATGTGTCCCCTGTTTTGAGGTGGGTCTCTTGTAGACAACATATGTAGGGGTCTTGTTTTTGTATCCATTCAGCCAGTCTTTGTCTTTTGGTTGGGGCATTCAACCCATTTACGTTTAAGGTAATTACTGATAAGTATGATCCCGTTGCCATTTATTTTATTGTTTTGGGTTCAATTTTATACACTGTTTTTGTGTTTCCTGTCTAGAGAATATCCTTTAGAATTTGTTGGAGAGCTGGTTTGATGGTGCTGAATTCTCTCAGCTTTTGCTTGTCTGAAAAGCTTTTGATTTCTCCCTCATATTTGAATGAGATCCTTGCTGGGTACAATAATCTGGGCTGTAGGTTATTTTCTTTCATCACTTTAAGTATGTCTTGCCATTCCCTCCTGGCTTGAAGAGTTTCTATTGAAAGATCAGCTGTTATCCTTATGGGAATTCCCTTGTGTGTTATTTGTTGTTTTTCCCTTGCTGCTTTTAATATTTGTTCTTTGTGTTTGATCTTTGTTAATTTGATTAATATGCGTCTTGGGGTGTTTCGCCTGGGGTTTATCCTGTTCGGGACTCTCTGGGTTTCTTGGACTTGGGTGATTATTTCCTTCCCCATTTTAGGGAAGTTTTCAACTATTATCTCTTCAAGTATTTTCTCATGGTCTTTCTTTTTGTCTTCTTCTTCTGGGACTCCTATGATTCAAATGTTGTAGCGTTTATTATTGTCCTGGAGGTCTCTGAGATTGTCCTCATTTCTTTTAATTCGTTTTTCTTTTATCCTCTCTGATTCATTTATTTCTACCATTCTATCTTCTAATTCACTAATCCTATCTTCTGCCTCTGTTATTCTACTATTTGTTGCCTCCAGAGTGTTTTTAATTTCATTTATTGCATTATTCATTATATATTTACTTTCTTTTATTTCTTCTAGGTCCTTGTTAAACCTTTCTTGCATCTTCTCAATCCTTGTCTCCAGGCTATTCATCTGTGATTCCATTTTGATTTCAAGATTTTGGATCAATTTCACTATCATTATTTGGAATTCTTTATCAGGTAGATTCCCTATCTCTTCCTCTTTTGTTTGGTTTTGTGGGCATTTATCCTGTTCCTTTATCTGCTGGGTATTCCTCTGTCTCCTCATCTTGTTTAAATTGCTGAGTTTGGGGTGTCCTTTCTGTATTCTGGCAGTTTGTGGAGTTCTCTTTATCGTGGCGTTTCCTCGCTGTGTGTGGGTTTGTACAGGTGGCTTGTCAAGGTTTCTTGGTTAGGGAAGCTTGTGTCGGTGTTCTGGTGGGTGGAGCTGTATTTCTTCTCTCTCCCTTCAAAGACTTGGGTTGCTTTTCTGGGTGCCTGATGTCCTCTGCCAGCATTCAGAAGTTGTTTTGTGGAATTTACTCGGCGTTTAAATATTCTTTTGATGAATTTGTGGGGGAGAAAGTGTTCTCCCCGCCCTACTCCTCTGCCATCTTAGCTCCTCTATCAGTAACTGAATTTTTTAAAAGACACCAAAAAAGACATAATACCTAAACATCACCTTGAATATATGAATATAATTGTTTTATTTGCTATCCTTACATTGTAGCTCTTGCAAGCCAAACTATTATTCCAAGCACAAAATCCAAACATACTTTTGCAAAATTCTGAAATGCTTAGAAACTCTCAACACTAAAGCCTAATTTTAAACACGTCTTGCATATGCCTGTGAGTTGTTGAGTTAAAATACTAAAGAAATTTCTCTTCCATTGTCTTTAGACAGTGTCTAGCTAATCATCCCAAGCCCTTACTGCTATTTTATTTTTAAATGTCTCAGTCATGATGATCTCACAACCTCCCTTGTAATCCATTCCTGTACTTAAAGTTCTTTTTTTCAGGAAGGCCTTCTAGGGTGAACTAGGAGGAAACAGAAAAAGAGAACTGGAAGGACTTTAAAAATATTCATTTTTCTTTTAAAACAAACCAAAACATATTCTCTTAGGGAATTTCACTGTCCTAAGCCAGTTGAGAGTCATCTTGAGCAGGTAGATCAAAGTCTTATAGGATTGCGCCTCCAGGACGGCCCTTTCCTCTCTCAGTGCAAACTTGGCTCAAGCTGCTCAAGAGTCAGGCAGTCATCCCAAAGAGCTCTCCTAGACAGAATTCCAAGGTTGTTCCAAGTTTGCAGCATATCCCTTGGCTGGACTCAAGCATCTGACCTCTCAGGCTTTTCCTGCCCCTTTTGTCTCCCCTGTCTTCACTATGAACTCAGAGATCTCATTACCATAAAAAACAAACAAGAGAAAACACCCTGCAAGTGTAAAGCATTACAGAAGTTTAATGTCTTGTTTATACGGTCCCCAGGTTTCCCCCAACCTTTCATCTTTCCACTCTGTGTGACTCCTTCCACTACTGACTAGCTTGTGTACATTTTTAAATTCATGAAATTGGGAGCTATTTTAGAAGGTTCTATTCTATCCCAGTTAATAGACAAACCCCAGCAAACCCAACTACCATTTATTATCATATTAATATATAACCACTTTTTATATTTGCAATTTAAAAAACATTTTCCCGAGATAAGATCTTATAAAAATACTTGGTAAGACAGAGGGGAAGATTATTTTTGTTCAGAAAGGTAGGTTTAATTAATATTTTACTCATGGCAACGAGAAACTAAGGAAAGCAAGCATCTTTATAAAAAGCATTAATCTGTCCATGGAAAGTGCTAATATGTAACATATACTGAAAGCTGTTTGTTAAACTTAGCATGCATTTTATCCCTTTTTAACTTCTGGTTTAATGCTAATTCCTGTCACTTTTATTTGTATGTTAAAGAAAACAAAGTTATATCATTCTCAGTGCTAATAAAACTGATGGTGAAAATCTGACAAAGAAAACAGATGGTTCTCCTAAGACCCATCAAATCTGTCTGCAGCCAGGCCTTGTTTCCTGGATCCTACAATGTTTTATTGTTTGATGTAACTGACAACTTATATCAAGCACACAATAGAAATGCCAGATAAATTTTTACTGGAAAAGCATTTTCTCACACTCATGTTGCTTGTTCATTATAACTTAGAATAGTCAAATGATAAACTTCTAAGCTGCAGACTAGTAGAATATCTGAGTCCTAGCTCTAGATTTAATATCAAAAAACCCAGGGCAAATCACTTAGGATTTCTTAATAATATTGCAATTCAGTAGGTCTAGGATGTGATTCTGCATTTCTAACAAACTCATTTGAAGAAGTTGCTGGGTTCTCAGACCATACTTAGAGCACCAAGACCTTAGGATATCTGACTCACGTGTGTAGGTGAAAGCATTTGTAATTATTACACAGTAGAACTGCATGAGTAAAATAATAGGTGAGAAAATGTTTGCAAAGTAAAGAATTATGAAAATGGGAAGCTTTATTAAGATATTAGCACCTTTCTTTGGAAACAAACTCGATGTGAAAATTTAACTTTGCAAATGTTGTTTAGTCGTTGTGTCCGACTCTTTGCGACCCCATGGACTGTAGCTCACCAGGCTCCTCTGTCCATGTGATTTGCCAGGCAAGAATACTGCAGTGGGTTGCCATTTCCTTTTCCAGGGGACCTTCCTGATCCAGAGACTGAACACACATTTTTTGCTTGGCAGGCCAATTCTTTACCACTGAGCCACCATGGAAGCCTATAATTTTTCAATATAGATCAATAATTAAGAAATAGTATGTTATGGCTTCTCAGGAGCACAAGTATCTCAAAAAGTTGTAGGTCAGTAATTTACCATAAACTTAAGTCATACCTCCAGTCAGATTCTATTTAATACCTAGATTAGATAGAATTCAGTTTCTGTCTATATGATCTAAAGTTTTAACAGAACTCAATTCAAATAACTAACTTGACTATTTTTTCTCTACTGAGTGATAAATGGCAGCTGCAGCATCTTGTGCATGTAAAGAGAGTGTGCATTTATTATAGAACTGAGGAAATTAGCACTGGCCAGAGCAGTTAATGTACCACACTAGAACTAATTCTCTCTATTTCAGAAAAATAAGAGGTTTTAGTGACTCATCAAGGCAAAAATTTCTTAATATAGTCTGCAAAATTTCTTTATATCAATTCTAAGCCTATACATAATGTAAACCATGCCTTACAGAAAGATATTAAAAATAAATAGTTCAAAATTGGTGAACCATATGAACCCGAAATCTAGACTGATGAAGAAAATAAGAAAGAGAACACTGAGTGTGTGTTAATGTTAAGGACTGGTTTTTGCCAAGCATTGTAGGTCCTACAAAGTTACATTGAGCCAATAAATCAATGGAAACATTTTACGGATCACTAAGACTGGTAAGTAGAGAAACTGGAATAAAACTACAAATGTCTTGGATATTGAGGACCAGGAGTTGGCATGAAGTATTTATTAAGCTATAACCAAAAATTATACCACTAGTTTGAGTGATTTTGTGATTTGGCCTCTGGACAGAAAAACAAAAGTAAAAGTAAAAAATAAACCCAGTCCCAGTCCCTATTAAATTATTGTATGGTGAAGAAAATAAATGGTTCCCACAAGTTGTAATTTAAAGAAGAAAAATACATACAGTACAACTTTGCTGTCCTAATTGATCTGAATAGCAACAGCCTGGCACTTTCATCCTGCTCCCTTTCCCAGTAATTGATCAGTTGGAAACATTTTGCAAAACACAGTCTTTTCTTTTTCTGATGTTAATGGCTCCTTGCTTATATGACTATATGTGGCATTGATTATAAGGACATTTGTTAGATTCTAGTTTTATACTTATACATTTATAGGAACACAGCAAGGATTAGGAGATACTCTATAATTTCTCAATTTATTGTGTAGTAAAACTAGAAACAAAGAAATGAGAGAAGTCAGAGATTAGATGACACTGTAGTGGCTTTGATTGAATCCAATTCAGGAAAACAGTTAACTGCTTCCAAAAGTATTTGTGGGAGTCCTGACCATAAACTATATTTGAGCCATGTTTATTAGATATTAAAAACTGCTTGATGTACATGTGTGTTCAATGAATAGCAGTACTAGTCACAATAGCCAAAAGGAGAAACAGCCCAAATGTCCATCATAGGTGAATGAATAAACAAATTGTGGTATGTATATACAGTAGAATATTATTCAGTCAGAAAAAGGAGTGATATATTGGTACATGCTACATAATGTGGATAAACCTCAAAAGTATTATGGTAAATGAAATAAACTAGATGAAAAAGGTCATAATTTATATGAAATGTCCAAAATAGGTAAATTTATATACACAGAAATCAGATTAATGGTTAATAGAAGTAGGGAGAGGAGGTTTCATATTTTATTTTATTTATTTAATTTATTTATTTTAATTGGAGGCTAATTACAATATTGTAGTGGTTTTTGCTGTACATTGACATGAATCAGCCATGGGTGTACATGTGTTCCCCATCCTGAACCTCCCTCCCACCTCCCGGATTTCATATTTTAGAACTAAAGGGTGAACATATTTTAGAACTAAGAGGTAATGGTTGTACAACACCATTTATCTGTTCACTCTAAACTGCTTAATTTTATGTTATGTAAATTTCACCTCTATAAAAACCATTTGAGAACAAACAAAAGTAAGTGTAATTATCACTCAGTGCCTACTCAGCAGAGAGCCTGAATGACAGTAGGTGTTCAATAAACATTCATTGAGCAATGAATGAATAATAAGATTATAATTCTCTTGCTAATGGTCTGTTTTCAGAAAGCCGTCTTTCAGATTTCTAGATTTCTCACCACTCCTATAAACAGTGGAACCAGAAAATAGCATTAAAATCATAGAATTTAGAAGGTGAAATATTAGATGACAGATAGTATAACCTGGTTACTTTATAAGGCCCACAGTTGTGACTCCCTTTAATTAGATACATGGTCAGTTGGTCTCATTAGATCAGAATCTGAGACTCTAGACTTCTAGGTCTCTCTTTGCTATTCTGCACTGCTTCAGCATGACCCAAGATCCCTTAGAAGGGTGGAGCCTGGTGGAAGAGGAGAGAGTTGGCCAGCTGACAGCTGTAATGAAGTTAGAGTACTCTGTGGATCAGGACTCAGGCCATATTTGGGTGTAGATGGAACACAGCTGTACTAAGAAGAGGAAAAACAAAGTGGGTGGTAAATAAATTATGAAAAGCATAAAATGCAAATACCCCAATGGTGGATGCAATTCTATTCCTAGGGGGCAAATATCTAGAACTGTAACTCTTTTTCATAAGGGAGTTTAATATTGCTTAAAAGGAAAAAGAGGGAGGTAGGTCCTATTCAAAGCCAAGGAAAATAATACATGTGCATGTCATACAAATTTATTAGAATTATTTGAAATTTGATAAAATTCTAGAATATAGGACTATTTCAGAGGAAATTTGGCTAAGAATAGTATTTATACTCTCATATTTTGTAACAATGAATTTGCTTGAAAGTGAGTTCTTTTTTGATTCCTACCCTTAAAGAATTTCCACTTTTTAAAAAGCTCTTTAGTTTGTATTGGGGTGGGGTATAGCTGATTAAGGAATGATGCTAAAGCTGAAACTCCAGTGCTTTGGCCACCTCATGCGAAGAGTTGACTCATTGGAAAAGACTCTGATGCTGGGAGGGATTGGGGGCAGGAGCAGAAGGGGACGACAGAGGATGAGATGGTTGGATGGCATCACTGACTCAATGGGCGTGAGTCTGGGTGAACTCTGGGAGTTGGTGATGGACAGGGAGGCCTGGCGTGCTGCGATTCATGGGGTTGCAAAGAGTCGGACACGACTGAGCAACTGAACTGAACTGAACTGATAGCTGATTAACAATGTTGTGATAGTTTCAGATGAACAGCAAAGGGACTCAGCCATACATAATGTATCCATTTTCTTCCAAATTCCCTTTCCATCTAGGCTGCCATATAAGATTGAGCAGAGTTCCACGTGTGATACAGTAGGTCGTTGTTGGTTATCCATTTTAAATATAGCAGTGTGTACATATCCATCCCAAGCTCCTTAAGTATCCCTTCCCCCCAGCAACCATAAGTTCATTCTCTAAATCTGTGAGTCTCTGTTTTATAAGTTCATCTGTATTATATCTTTTTGAATTCCACATGTAGGGGATATTCTAGGATATTTCTCTTTCTCAGTCTGACTTACTTCACTCAATATGACAATGTCTAAGTCCAGCCATGTTGCCTAAATGGCATTACTTCATTCTTTTTAATGGCTGAGTAATAGTCCATTGTATTTAAGTACCACACCTTATTTATCCATTCCTCTGTCAATGGACATTTAGGTTGCTTCCATGTCTTGGCCATTGTGAATAGTGATACATGAACATTGGGGCACATGTACCTGTTCGGATCATGATTTTCTCCAGATATATGTCCAGGGGTGGGATTGCAGGGTCATATGGTAGTTCTACTTTTAGTTTTTTTAAGGAACCTCCTTACTGTCCTCCATAGTGGCTGTACTAATTTACATTCCCACCAACAGTGTAGGAAGGTTCCCTCTCCAACACCCTCTCCAACATTTATTGTTTGTGGATTTTTTTGATGATATCCATTCTGGCTGGTATGAGATGATATTTCATTGTAATTTTGATTTGCACTTCTCTAATAATTAGCAATGTTGAACATCTTTTCATGTACCTCTTGGCCATCTGTATGTCTTCTTTGAAAAAATGTCTATTTTGGTCTTCTGCCCATTTGTCTATTGGGCTGTTTGTTTTGATGCTGTTAAGCATCATGAGCTATATGTAAAATTTGGAGATCCTGTTGGTCACATCGCTTACAAATATTTTCTCCCACTCTGTGGGTTGTCTTTTGTTTTATTTATTGTTTCCTTTGCTGTGCAAAAGCTTTTAAGTTGAAGTAGGTCCAATTTATTTTTTTTATTTCCATTATTCTAGGAGATGGATCAAAAAAGATATTACATTTAATCAGGTCCCACTTGTTTACTTTTGTTTTTATTTCCATTATTCTAGGAAGTGGGTCATAGAGGATCTTGCTTTGATTTATGTCATCAAGTGTTCTGCTTATGCTTTCCTCTAAGAGTTTTATAGTTTCTGGTCTTACATTTAGGTCTTTCATCTATTTTGAGTTTATCTTTGTGTATGGTGTTAGAAAGTGTTCTAATTTCATTCTTTTACATGAATGTCCAGTTTTCCCAGAACCGTTTATTGAGGAGGCTATCTTTGCCCCATCGTATATTCTTGCCTCCTTTGTTAAAATAAGGTACCCACAGGAGCATGGGTTTATTTCTGGGCTTTCTATCTTGTTTCATTGGTCTATGTTTCTGTTTTTGTGCCAGTGCTATACTGTCTTGATGACTGTAGCTTTGTAATATAATCTGAAGTCAGGAAGATTGATTCCTCCAGCTCCATTCTTCTTTCTCAAGACTGCTTTAGCTATTCTTGCTTTTTCACAGCAAAGGAAACTTAAGCAGGGTGAAAAGACAACCCTCAGAATGGGAGAAAATAAGAGCAAATGAAACAACTGAGGAGGATTAATTTCCAAAATATACAAACAGCTCATACAACTCAATACCAGAAAAACAAACAACCCAATCAAAAAGTGGGAAAAAGACCTAAACAGACATTTCTCCAAAGACACACAAATGGCTAACAAACACATGAAAAGATGCTCAACATCACTCATTATTAGAGAAATGCAGATCAAAACTACAATGGGATATCACCTCACACCGGTCAGAATGATCATCATCAGAATGTCTACAAACAATAAATGCTAGAGAGGGTGTGGAGAAAAGGGAACACTCTTGCACTGTTGGTGGGAATGTAAATTGATACAGCCACTATGGAAGACAGTATGGAGATTCCTTAAAAAACTAGGAATAAAACCACTATCAGTTCAGTTCAGTTCAGTTGCTCAGTCGTGTCCGACTCTTTGTGACCCCATAAACCACAGCACACCAGGCCTCTCTATCCATCACCAACTGCCAGGGTCTACCCAAACCCATGGCCCATCAATCCCACTAGGCATATACCCTGAGGAAACCAAAATTGAAAATGACACATGTATCCTATTGTTCATTGCAGCACTATTTACAATAGCTAGAACATGGAAGCAACATAGATGTCCATCAACAGATGAATGGATAAAGAAGTTGTGGTACATATACACAATGAAATATTACTCAGCTATAAAAGAATGCATTTGAGTCAGTTCTAATGAGGTGGATGAACCTAGTACCTTCTATACAGAGTGAAGTAAGTCAGAAAGAGAAAGATAAATATCATATTCTAACGAATATATCAGAGAAGGCAATGGCATCCCACTCCAGTACTCTTGCCTGGAAAATCCCATGGACGGAGGAGCCTGGTAGGCTGCAGTCCATGGGGTTGCTAGGAGTCAGACATGACTGAGTGACTTCACTTTCACTTTTCACTTTCATGCATTGGAGAAGGAAATGGCAACCTACTCCAGTGTTCTTGCCTGGAGAATCCCAGGGACGGGGGAGCCTGGTGGGCTGCCATCTCTGGGGTCACACAGAGTCGGACACGACTGAAGCGACTTAGCAGCAGCAGCAATGCATATATATGGAATCTAGAAAAAAATGATACTGAAGAATTTGTTTACAGGGCAACAGTGGAGAAACAGACATAGAGAATAGACTTATGGACATGGGGAGAGGGGAGGAGAGGGTGAGATGTATAGAAAGAGTAACTTGGAAACCTACATAACCATATGTAAAATAGATAGCCAACAGGAGTTTGCTGTATGACTCAGGAAACTCAAACAGGGGCTCTGCATCAACCTAGAGGGGTGGGATGGGGAGGGAGATGGGAGTAAAAGGGAGCGGAAATATGTATACCTACAGCTGATTCATGTTGAGGTTTGACAAAACAACAAAATTCTGTAAAGCAATTATCCTTCAATAAAAAATAAATTAATTTTAAAAATAAATTTAAAAAAAGATATTACTGTGATTTATGTCAGAGTGTGTTCTATGTTTTCCTCTAGGAGTTTCATAGTATCTGGCCTCACACTTAGATCTTTAATCCATTTTGAGCTTATTTTTGTGTGTGGTGTTAAAGAATGATCTAACTTCTTTTACATGTAGCTGTCCAGTTTTCCCAACACCATTTGTTGAAGAGACTGTCTTTCCAACATTGTGTAGTATTGCTTTCTTTGTCATAGATTAATTGACCATAGGTGCATGAGTTCATTTCTGGGTTTCCTATCCTGTTCCATTGATCTATAGTTCTATTTTTGTGCCAATATCATACTATTTTGATGACTGTAGCTTTGTAATATAGTCCTAAGTCAGGGAGCCTAATTTTTCCAGCTCTGTTTTTCTTTCTTAAGATTGGTTTGGCTATTCAAGGTATTTTGTGTCTCCATACAAATTTTAAGATTTTTTTTTGTTCTAGTTCTGTGAAAAATGCCATTGGTAGTTTGATTGAGATTGCACTGAATCAGTAGATTACCTTGGGGAGTATACTTATTTTGACAATATTGAATCTTCCAATTCACAAACATAATGTACATTTCCATATGTGTCTTCTTCATTTTCTTTCATCTGTGTCTTACACTTATTTCTGAGTATTATCTTTTGTCTTCTTAGGTAGGTTTATTCCTAGATATTGTATTTTATTGTTTTGATGCAATGGTAAATTGAATTGTTTCTTAAATTTCTCTTTCTGATTTTTCATTGTAAAGTGTATAGCATTGCAACAGATTTCTGTGTATTAATTTTGTAACCTGCAACTTTACCAAATTCATTGATGAGTTCTAGTATTTTTCTGGTCACACCTTTAGGATCTTGTATGTATAGTATCATGTCATCTGCAAAAGTGATGGTAGCTTCTTCTTTTCCAATTTGGATTTCCTTTACTTCTTTTTCTTCTCTGACTGCTGTAGCTAGGACTTCCAAAACCATGTTGAATAAAAGTGGCCAGAGTGAACATCTTTGTCTTGTTCTTGATCTTAAGAGGAAATGCTTTCAACTTTTCACCTTTGAGTATGATGTTAACTGTAGGTTTGTCATACATGGCCTTTATTATGTTGAGGTATATTCCCTTTATGTCCACTTTCTGGGAAGTTTTTATCATAAATGGGTGTTGAATTTTGTCAAAAGCTTTTTCTGCATCTATTGAGATGATTATATAGTCTCCATTCTTTAATTTGTTAATGTAGTATATCACATTGATTGATTTGTGGATATTGAAAAATCCTTGCATCCCTGGGATGAATCTCACTTGATCATGGTATATGATCTTTTTAAAGTATTGTTTGATTCAGAGTGCTATTATTTTTTTGAGGATTTTTGCATCTATAATCATCAGTGATATTGGCCTGTAATTAGGAATTTCCATTTTTAAAAAGCCAACATGAGGCTTTTCTTATAAGATAGTTCAGTGACAAGAGACCGAAATTGTCACTAAAAGGAATACTAAAGTTTTTCTTTTTTTTAATGCTAAAAACAGGTAACCAAGCTTGTAAATTATGCTAAGATGAAAGAGAGAGAGATTGTGTGTGTATGAGTGTGTGTTAAAGTTCATTGCTAATGGAAATGTGCCAAGGACTGTAATACTAAGAACTGGCTTACAGCCAAGTGCCTTTGGTTTTACAGAAGGCAAGCACGAGCCAGAGAATGCTTTCAGTACTGGTGGGAGGTTACTTGAAGTTGAGGAGGTCAGCGTATTTGATGCCCAGGAGCATAGAGAAACAATGGTTCTCTGATAATTAGAATAGTAATCCCAGCAGGGAAGCCCCATCATCTTTGAGTCTCTCAGACAGAAGTGTCTCCTGGCTATGGCTTAATCTGGCAAGTACTCTAATTTGGAGAAATCCTTATATCTTTGGTAGCATGCTGCAAGTAGACCCCTGCTTACTTTGCAAACTCCTTCTTCCATAAACAGAAGTTATAGAAGGTGAAATTCTATGACCAGATCCTTGTTCAAAGCATCTTGTAAACCACAGCAGCAATAACACTGCAAAATCATGAAGATGAATGCACATTTCTTGTCAGTATACTTATGTATGTTTAATTCTCAAGTTTTTGTACTTTATTCTTTTTTCTTTTGATATCTCTCTTTTAATATAAAGTTGATTAATTCTATTTTCTGTTTCCTCAAGCCCTCTCTTCCTTTCTACGCTCATTATTACAATACTTTTCCAGGCCTGATCCTGTAACTGTACATACAATATTTCTTATCCTGGTACTATCTAATCTTAAGTATCAAAATCAAAGTTAATGTCCCATTTTCAGGAATTTTTTTTTCATGTCATAAACATTTAGAGAGCACAAATATGATCTTTTCTTAGGCCTAATGCCTCTGTTGGTTTTTTCTTTATTTGTATCATGTATACTCCTGTTTCTATGAGTTTCTCTATTTATCTGACCTTACAATATCCTCTTTTTTCACTGAGAAAAATTCCATTTTTGCTATAAAAAGATTCTTCTGACAGTGCTGTAAAACTCATACTTTAGTGATTTGTATGTAATCCTAATTTAGTGATATTATTTGAATTCACCAATTTTTAACATTCAGTTTGCCTACTATTTCTGCAAATAAGTCCTTATATGGAGACAGATCTCTTCATTGCCCAGGGAGCAGTCACCTAAGTCTTTGGTCATAATGGGACAAACACATTGATGCCTCTTAGCAGCTACTCATGTCGAGACTTTGCTCCAGAATCTTCTTAGTACTTCAGCTGAGCCTGGAGTACTAGTGGAATAAGCTAAGTTCTCTATTGCAGATGCATTTCTGACTCACAGTAAACAAGAACGTGTTGGGTGGAAAGATGCCATGACAGCAGAAACAAATGTTAGTGGGGAATAGTGGAAAAGCAGCCTCTTATAAGGCAACAAGTTCAGGAAACAATGAACAATATGATGGCAAACACCACGGACTCACTGTACTCAGAGAGGCTGCTGGGTTCTGCACATGCTTTGTGTTTAGCCTAGATTCATGATGAGGCCCTTAATATGCTCAGAGAAATGAATTTTTTAACCAAAAAATTTATATGTGAGTATTCCAATGAAGGATAATGAGGACACTCTGGATCTGCAGAAATTCTTTTCTACCATGAGATCAAATTACTTCAATACAAATTACAGACTAGGACAGCTTACAAAGAGGAAAACTGAGAAACCTAGAGAAGTACACTGAGTTGACAAAGCAAGTCAGTGGCCAAGATGGAACTACAATTTAGGTCTTTACTTATTTCAGAGAGTTGACAATTATTTGAAGAATGTAAAATTATAAAAGTGGAGTATGAAGTATTAATTGGCTAGACAGAAATTCAGAACAAGTGCATTCAACCAAGCTACTATTTAATGTCTACGATATACGAAAAATAGTATCTGACATATTTCATAAATATTTGGTATTAAGACTTTATTTAAAAGAGTTTATAAAAGCATAATAAATAAAAAGATATAAAAGTTTATAAAGCACAAGAGCCTTTTTATATTTAAAAAATAAATTTATCATGGAGCTTGTCATATCATTTTCTGCAGAGCTTGTTGAAGCCAAGAGAATCTTATGCTTTTTAAAATAATCTCTACATAACTTTATTAAGTCAACATTACAAACCAAAGCCCAAAGTCAAAACATAAAGTTCTCATTTAAATTAGATATACTAACTCAAGAATCTCTGAAAACTTTCAAATTCTCCCATATTCTAAAACAGGAGTTGGCAAATTTCTTCTGAAAAGGACCAGGTAATAAAATATTTTTGAATTTGCAGGCACTCAAAGCAGCCACAGATAATATGTAAAGAGATAAGTACAGCTATGCTTTAATAAAGCTTTATTTATGGACACTGATAGTTGAATTTCATATAATTTTCACAAGCTATAAAACACTGGTCTTTGACTTTTTTCTCCAATCATTTAAAACTGCAGAAACCATTCTTAGCTGCAGGATACATAAAAAACAGAAGCAGGCCAGTTTTGACCCATGTGCCATAGTTTGCCAACACTTCCTCCAAAGTATGTGTTTTTTAGTGCTTATTTAACTTTTAGGCGAAATATTCTCTCAATGACAGTGCCAGCAAAAGTATAATAAAAACGACAATCTTATATGGAATTACTCTAAGAGGCTAATAGTGGGAAGGAACTGAAATTTAAGATAATAATAACATTTACAGAGAAGAGAATGAGACATTTATGTCATTATGTAAGTGTATATAACATAAGATAATCTTTACTTAATTAACATAAATTGCAGACTGTTTGAGCAAATTACTAATTCAGTGTAAATGAGCTGGCTGTATAACTGGTTACTTGACATTCAGTTATTTTGCGCATGTTTAATTCCATTTTATTTTTGTTAAGAATTAAACACAAAATTCAATGTTTTTAAGCAAATCTCTAGAGAAACCATTGGCTTCTTAAAAATTGTAATAAAAAGGTAAAATAACCATAAGTGAAAGACCCCTAAATAAATGCCAGTTATTCAAATTTTAATTACCCAAAATGGGGACATGTCTTCTGAAGTATATATTTCATTAAAATTTATTTTGTTTACCCAAATTTTCAGTTTGTTGTTGTTATTGTTCTGTCACTCAGTCATGTTCGTCTCTTTGCAACCCCATGGACTGCAGCATGCCAGGCTTCCCTGCCTTTCACCATCCCCAGAGTTTGCTCAAACTCATGTCCATTGAATCAGTGATGCCATCCAACCATCTCATCCTCTGTTGTCCCATTCTCTTCCTGCCTTCAGTCTTTCTCAGCATCAGGGTCTTTCCCAATGAGTCAGCTCTTCGCATGATGTACCCAACCTATTGGAGCTTCAGCTTCAGCATCAGTTCTTTCAGTGAATATTCAGGACTGGTTTCCTTTAAGATTGACTACTTTGATCCCCTTGCTGTGCAAGGGACTCTCAATAGTCTTCTCCAGCACCACAGTTTGAAGGCATCAATTCTTCAGTGCTCAACCTTTTTTATTGTCTAGCTCTCACATCCATACATGACTACTAGAAAAACAGTAGCTTTGACTGTACAGACCTTTGTAGGCAAAGTAATGTCTCCACTTTTAATATGCTGTCTAGGTTTGTCACTGATTTTCTTCCAAGGAGCAAAGGTCTTTTAATTTCATGGCTGTAGTCACTGTCCACAGTGATTTTGGAGCCCAATAAAATAAAGTCTGTCACCATTTCCACTGTTTCCCCATCTATTTGCCATGAAGTGATGGGACTGGATGCCATCTTTGTTTTTTGAATTTTGAGTTTTAAGCCAGCTTTTTCATTCTCTTTCACCTTCAAGAGGCTCTTTAGTTCCTCTTCACTTTCTGCCATTAGGGTGATGTCATCTGCATATCTGAGGTTGTTGCTACTTTAATCCTATTTCTAGAAAAAGCTAGAATCATAGAACACTTTATCTCTCCTAATATACTTTTGTCATATATTTTTCTGCATTTTATAAAGACCAGAAGTTTTTATTATGACTGTTTATATAGTAAATACTCATTTATATTTGCCCAAATGTTTAAATCTCATTTCTTTCATCACAATCTACATCTTCAGTTGGGATCATTTTTTTTCTACCCAAAGAATACCTTATACCAGGAGCCCCCAACTTCTGAACCATGGCAGCAGTCCATGGCCTATTACGAACAGCACGGATGAGTGCTGGGCAAGACAGCAAAGCTTCATCTGTATTTATAGCCTCTCTCCATTGCTCACATAACCACCTTCTGTCCAATCAGCGGGGGCATTAGAGTCATAATACAAACCCTTCTGGGAACTGAACATGTGAGGGATCTAGGTTGCATGCTCCTTATGAGAAACTAATGCATGATGATCTGAGGTGGAGCTAAGGTAGTGATGCTAGCACTGGGGAATGGCTGCAAATTCAGATTATCGTTAGCAGAGAAGTTTGACTGCACAGGGACCATAATAAATCAACTGCTTGCAGACTCATTTCAAAACCCTATCAGTGAGTGGTAAATGACAAGCTGCACCTCATTGCAGGTTTTATAGTGGAAAGTGAGTTGATGTGATTCAATTGTACAGCTACAGTACAACAGAACAATTGTACACCTAGTGGCAGGCTTTAAGTTAGAATCCAACACTTACTTCAGTCCATGTGTGACCTGCCCATTATTTTAATTACCACTTCTGTCTGAGCCTCCTTCCTTCACTGTGCACTTGTCTCAGTCACAGTTTTAGAAAGCCCACAAGCTAATCCTAGTCCAAATGAGCAAAAAACAAGTGTCACTGGAGAGCTTCTTTGAAAACAGAGAGAGGCTTGACGATGAGACTCTAAGCAGAAGACTCTAAGACTGCCAACAAAAAGAAAGCTGCATTTAAAAGAAAATATCAACAGTCCTACTTAAATTACAACAGGGTTCACTATATAGGTGATTCACATTCTCCAAGCCTGCTTTGTATAATATATGGTGACCAGCTGCCCAATGAAGCCATGAAACCTTCAAAACTCCTTTGCACATGGAGATCAAGCATCCTGCATTAAAAGACAAACCTTTGGAGTTTTTCAACATAAAAAGTGTAAGCACAAAGAACAGAAGCAATTATTGAAGGCCACCACTTCATCAAAAGTGTCTGCACTGAGAGCATCATTTTTAGTGGTTAACCTCATTGCTAAAACTAAGCCCTTTCCTACCTGAAGAGTTGATCCTGCCTCCTGCTAAGGACGTTTATCTTGAACTTTGAGAGGCTGCAATTCAAAAGGTGGCACATGTTGCTCTTTTAGTTAGCATTATAACTAGATAAATTGATGAAATAGCAGAGGATATTGAGGCACAATTATCAGAGAGGATTAATGAGTCACCATGGCACGTAATCAAGTTGATGAGTCTACTGATGTTGATAAGAAGGCAACAATGCTTGTTTTTGTGTGATATATTTTTTCAGGAGGATGTGCAGGAGGATATATTTTGTTCACTTTTGTTGACAACTATTCAGGAGAAGGCAATGGCACCCCACTCCAGTACTCTTGCCTGGAAAATCCCATGGACAGAGGAGCCTGGTAGGGTGCAGTCCATAGGGTCGCAAGGAGTCGGACATGACTGAGCAACTTCACTTTCACTTTTCACTTTCATGCATTGGAGAAGGAAATGGCAACCTACTCCAGTGTTCTTGCCTGGAGAATCCCAGGGACAGGGAAGCCTGGTGGGCTGCCGTCTATGGGGTCACACAGAGTTGGACACGACTGAAGTGACTTAGCAGCACTATTCAAGTCTTTGAATGATTACATATCAGGAAAATGGAATTGGTCCCTTTGTGTCGGTATATGCAGGGACAGAAAGGCTGCCATGACTGGTTAACTTTCTGGTTTCTCTACTTGGGTCAAAGAGGTCACTTCTGAATGTGAGTCTACACACTGTGTCGTTCATAGAGAAACGCTGGCTAGTCGAAAATGTCACCTGAACTTAACATTTCTCAGGATGTGATTAAAATTATCGACCACATTAAAGTACATGGCCTTAACTAATGTCTGTTCATACAGGTCTGTGAGGAGATGGATGCAGAGCACACATCTCTTATACACAGAAGTGAGGTGGCTTTCTAAAGGTAGACCACTGGCCACAGTTTTAGAGTTATGAGAGCCACCCCAGAGATTTCTTTTATAAAAATATTCACCACTGGCAGCATTTCAAATGGGTCAAAAAACTTGCTTACTTGTGTGACACATTCAACCTGTTCAATGAACTCAATCTGTCACTTCAGGGGAGAACAACTGTGTTCAAGTCAGCAGATAAAGTGGCTGCATTCAGTCAACTAGAATTATGGGGGTGATGAGTGAACGTTGGGATTTTTTTATATGTTTCAAACATCAGCAGAGATTTTGAAAGAGACCGAGCTAGGGCCTTTTTTCTCTCTGATACATGATCATCTATCACAGCTTTCAAAAGAGCCTGGGCATTACTTCCCAACCATGAAAGACCCCTAAACTGAGAAGGAGTGGATCTGCAACCCATATGTGAAAAAGCCAGGTGAATCAACTTTATCCTTGCTAGAAGAGGATCAACTGCTTGAGATCCCAAATGATGGTGGCCTTAAAGTATGTTTGAGACAACTTCAAATCTCCATACGTTCTGGATTAAAGTCAAGGTGGAATATCCTGAGTTGGCCACAAAAGCACTGAAAAGTCCATTTCCAACATCGTATGTTTGTGAAGCAGGGTTTTCTGCAGTGACAGCAACCAAATGAATTTATGGAGTAGACGACATAAGCAACACACTTCAGTGTCACTGTCTCCCATCACCCTCAGATGAGATCAGCTTGTTGCCTGTAAAGAAGCTCAAGGCTCCCACTGATTCTACCTTATGGTGAGTTGTACATTTATTTCATTATATATCTCAATGAAATAATAATAGAAATAAAGTACACAATTAATGTAATGCACTTGAATAGTCCCAAAACCATTCCCCGTATCATCTGTGGAAAAATTGTCTTCTGCAAAGCCAGTCCCTGGTGCCCAAAAGATTGGGGATCACTGCCCTACAATGTCGGAGAAGGCAATGGCACCCCACTCCAGTACTTTTGCCTAGAAAATGCCATAGACAGAGGAGCCTGGTAGGTTGCAGTCCATGGGGTCGCTAGAGTCAGACACGACTGAGCGACTTCACTTTCACTTTTCACTTTCATGCATTGGAGAAGGAAATGGCAACCCACTCCAGTGCTCTTGCCTGGAGAATCCCAGGGACGGGGAAGCCTGGTGGGCTGCCATCGATGGGGTCACACAGAGTCGGACACAACTGAAGCGACTTAGCAGCAGCAGCAGCAGCCCTACAATGTTCCCTTTAGTGTAGATGTGCTTGTGACTAATTCTCTCAGATTTTGTTTGTCCAAAAATGTCTTTATTTCCCGTAGTTATGGAAGCATGTTTTCACTGCATACAAATTTCTAGTTTGGTTGTTTTCTTTCAGTGCCTTGAACTTATTATTCCATTGTCTTTTCTGTTTCTGTTTAAAAGTTAGTTGCTGGCTCGCAGTCTAGTTTTTGCTCCTTTGAAAGCAATCTGTCTTCCTTTGTCTGCTTTCTCCATGTCCCTGGCTAATTTTTACTTTTTTTTCCCCTCTTTATCTTTTGTTTTCATAAATTTTTCTGGACTTGGCTGTGCATTTCTTTTGGTTTATCCTGTTTAGAGTTTGTAAGAAGTTTTGAATTTTAAACTTATCTTTCATCAGTTTTTGGACAATTCTCAGCTATTACCTCTTCCAATATGTCCTTTCTTAGTCTCTTTCCTCTACTTCTGGGATTCAACTATATATTGTTTTTTCCTTCACAAATCAACCCTTATGATTCTTACCCCTTCACCTACAATTTCCATCCTTTTGACTCTGTGCTTTATTCTTAATAGTTTCTTTTGTTCTAATGTGTTTAAATCTGAATTTTAATTCCTGCTATTCATTTTTGATTTCTAGGATTCTATTTGGTAACATTTTCAAGTATTTTTTGTTTTATATCTCCAAAAACTTATAATATTATCTTTTACCTTCTTTTTTAAAGTCTATTTTTGATAAATCTCATGGACTCTAGGGCTTGTTTCTGTTCTCTATTGTTTCTGCTGGTTCTCAATTATGTTGTCATGTTTCCTTGGGTAGCTGGTTATTTTTTGTTGTGTACTACACATTGTCCTTAAAAACATTTATAGAGGGGAGTTGATCAAGATAGTGAAGTAACAGAATGCTGAGTTCACCTCTCCCCATGAACACATCAAAAATACATCTATATGAAACAATTCTTACTGAAAACCAACTGGAGACTGAGAGAAAGACTCTTATACAACCAAGGCTGTAGGAAAGATCCATATAGAGTCAGGCAGATACAGAAGAAAAGTGATCAGGTTAGGACCCACACCCCTGGAAAGAGACACAGAGAAGGAGGATTGCACAGGTGCAGAGATGCTCCCTGGGAAGTGAACATCTCAGCCCTAGGGTTTGACATTGGTAACATGAGTCCCCTTAACTGGTTTGAAACCTGGTGGGCTGTGAGAAACCCAGGCTCTACTTATAAATGATGCATACATGCTTGCTTACTTGCAAGAACAAGAAAGAGAGGGCAGATTGAAATAGCCTGAGATTTCTGCTGATGACCACTCCAGCAAGCCTCCTAGCCCACTATAGCACCTGCTCTGGCCCCTGTAGCTCTGGAGCAGCTCTGCACTAGGGAAAAGGCTGCTGTTGCTAAGGAAGTATGCAGGTGGGGCGACAGAGTTGGCTCAAACTTGGCATGGCATCCAAACAGGACCAAGCAAACCGGTGTTGCAGAGGTGACAAATGCAGAGCAACCTCAAGCTATGACTGGTGTGCTGGGACAGGCAATGCATGCCCTGGCCCACACTGAGTGCCCACTCTGGCCTGTTTTGCTCCAGTGTTGCTTCTGTTTGGGATGAAGTTACCATTGCTGGGGGATGGGAGAGCACACAGTTAGAGGGAACAGAATCAGCTTGGACCTGAACATCAGGGTTTCTGCTTTAGTCCTGGGAACATGACACTACTTTGACAGGGCAGTGACAGTCACTGAACATAGGAGAAGGCTTAGCTCACACCTGGCTCTGGCTCTAACCCCTTCATCTCCAGCATCACCTTCCACCAAGGTGAGAGCTGCCATCACACGAGGGGAAGACATGGCCAGTGCTCACTTCAAATCTAACTCTCCCACCAAGTAACCAGACACACACAGACTGCACAGGGAAGTTCCCACACAAGGACAACCCTTCAAGACCTAGATAGGTAACTGTTTCACTCAATTTCATAGGGACAGAGGAAATCAAGCCAAATGAGAAGACAGATGGACTTGCTTTAATTGAAAAAACAGGAGAAAACTCCTGAAAAAACAACTAAGGGAACAGAGATAAACAGCTTATCAAATAAAGAGTTAAAAATATTCATAATAAAAGGGTTTACTGAACTAGGGAAAAGAATAGATGAACAGCAATAATTTAAACTAGGAATAGAAAACTAAAAAACAAATAGAGCCGAAGAATACAATAACTGAAGTAAAAACACACTAAAATGAATTAAGTAAGACTAGCTGATACAGAACACAAAAGTGATCTGAAGATAGAATAATAGAAATCACCTAATCAGAATAGCAGAAACAAAAATTTTAAAAAAGAGAAGCATTTAAGGGACCCGTGGAATAATCAAGCATATTAACACTCACTTTATAGGGGTCCCAGAAGGGGAAGGGGAAGAGAAAGTGACTACAAATTATTTGATGACTATATAGCTGAAAACTTTCCAAATCTGAGGAAGAAAACAGATATTTAGGTACAGAAAGCACACACAGTTCCAAACAAAATGAATCCAAAGAGGCATACACCAAGACATATCATAATTAAAATGGCAAAAGTTAAAGAGAGGATAGTAAACATCAAGAGAAAACAGACGTCACATACAAGGAATTCCCCCATAAAGCTATCAACTGATTTTTCTGCAGAAGCTTTGAAGGCCAGAACAGAATGACAGGGTATATTTAAAGCGCTGAAAGGGAAAAAGCTACCATCCAGGAAATCCTAACCAGCAAGATTATCATATGGATTTGAAGGAGAAATAAAGAACTTTTTTGGACAGGTGAAAACTAAAATTCATCAACGCTAAATCATCGCTAAGAGAAGTGGTTGACATGTTTTAAGTGGAAAAGAAAAGCTACAACAGAGGTAAGAATTTACAGAGAAGGAAAAATACCGCTAGTACAGGCAAATATATAGTCAAGGCTATGGATCACCCACATAAATAAAAGAGTATAAAGATTAAAAGATAAAACTTATAAAAATCAACTATGACAGTTAAGAGATAAACATGATGACGTGAAATAAGACATCAAAAACACCAAAAGTCAGGAGGGGAGTAAAATATATAGATCATTTAGAATGTGTTTGAACTTAAATGATTTCATTTAAAACAAGTAGAATGATTATAGGTCAACATATATGAACCCCATGGTAACCACAAGTCAAAAACCTACAACATATACATGAAAACTAGAGGAACAAGAATATACCAGCAAAGAAAATCCCCACATCACAAGGGAGGCTTGGTTGCTCTGTAGCATGTGGGATCATAGTTCCCTGACCAGGGATAGAACCCATATCCCCTGCATTGCAAGGCAGATTCTTAATTACTGCCACTCAGGAAGTTCTGGAAAAAGAAATTAAAAAAAAATTCATTTACAATAGCATCAAAAATAAAATACTGAGGGATGAATTTAACACAAGAAGTGAAAATAAAATTCTGAAATATACTCAAATATATGTGAAAGAAATTAAGGATTTGGGAAAATGAAAAGACAAGTCATGTTCATGGATGAGAAAATTAATATTGTTATGATAGCAACAATTTCCTAATTGACTCACAAATTTAATACAATTACTCTCAGAATCCAAAAGTGCTTTCTTTATAGAAATTAACAAGCTGATCCTTAAGTTTAAAAGGAAACTCAAGAGACTCAGAATAACTAAAGCAATACTGAAAAAGAAAAGTGAAGACTCACTTCTCATTTCAAAGCTTATTAAAAACAACAGTAATCAACAGTATGGTGCTGACCTAAAGACCAATATATAGATCAATGGAACAGAATTGAGAATCCGAAAATAAACCCTCACATTTATACTTATTTCCTGCAAGTGTGTCAAAATAATTCAGTCAAGAAAGAAGTCTTTTCAGCAAACGGTGCTAGACAACTGGATAGCCATATGCAAAAGAATTATTTGAACCCCTCCCTCAAATTTACTTAAATTTGAATAAATTAACTCAAAATGGATTAAAGACCAAATGTACAAGCTAAAATAATAAAATATTAGAAAAAATAAGATTAAGTCTTCATGACCTTGGATTTAGCACTGTTGTTTTAGATATGACATCAAAAGCACAAGCAACAACAATAACAAAATATCCAAATTGAACTTCACCAAAATTAAAAAACATTTGTGTTAAATGATACAATCAAGAAAGTGAAAAAACAATTCATAAAATGAGAGGAAAATATTAGTAATTCATATGCTGGATAAAGACTTGTATCTAGAATATACAAAGTATACCTAACTCTCAATAATAAAAGATAAATAACCAAATTTTAAAATGGGCAAAAGATCTGAATAGATATGTCTCCAAAGAAGATATGCAAAAGGCCAATAAGCATACAAAAGGATGCTTAACATCATTAATCACCAAGGAAATGAAACTCGAAACAATAAGATACCAATTCACACCTACTTGAAAGGCTGTAATCAAAGAGATAGCTAATGGAAAATGTTCATAAGGAGATGGAGAAATCAGAACCCTTATAAACCACTGATGGGAATAGAAAATAGTGTGGTTACTTTGGAAAAAATTCCACAAAATTTAAACATGGAGCAATTCCACTTCTGAATACACCCACCAAGAAAAATGAAAACATATATCCACAGAAAAATGTGAATATTTATAGCAGTATTATTTACAATAGCCAAAAGATGGAAATGACCCAAATGTCCATTAAATAATGAATAGATAAACAAAATGTGATATATCTATACCATGGAACATAAAGAATATTCAGTTCAGTTCGGTTCAGTCGCTCAGTCGTGTCTGACTCTTTGCGACCGCATGAATCGCAGCACGCCAGGCCTCCCTGTTCATCACCAACTCCCGGAGTTTACTCAGAATCACGTCCATCGAGTCAGTGATGCCATCCAGCCATCTCATCCTCTGTTGTCCCCTCCTCCTCCTGCCCCCAATCCCTTCCAGCATCAGAGTCTTTTCCAATGAGTCAACTCTTCGCATGAGGTGGCCAAAGTACTGGAGTTTCGGCTTCAGCATCATTCCTTCCAAAGAAATCCCAGGGCTGATCTCCTTCAGGATGGACTGGTTGGACCTCCTTGCAGTCCAAGGGACTCTCAAGAGTCTTCTCCAACACCACAGTTCAAAAGCATCAATTCTTTGGTGCTCAGCTTTCTTCACAGTCCAACCCTCTTGGCCATAAAAAGAATACTAACTAAAAAAAGTCAGTCCTTTACTTATGCTAAGTAAAAGAAGCCAGTTGTAAAGGACTGTATATGATTTCATTTATATGAAATATCCAGTATTGTCAAATCTATAGAGGCAAAAAGTGGATTAGTGGTTGCCTACCACTCCAGTACTCTTGCCTGGCAAATTCCATGGATGGAGGAGCCTGGTAGGCTGTGTTCCATGGGGTCGCTAGGAGTCTGACAGGACTGAGCGACTTCACTTTCCCTTTTCGCTTTCATCCATTGGAGAAGGAAATGGCAACCCACTCCAGTGTTCTTGCCTGGAGAATCCCAGGGATGGCAGAGCCTGGTGGGCTGCTGTCTCTGGAGTCGCACAGAGTCGAACACGACTGAAGCGACTTAGCAACAGCAGCAGCAGCAGCAGGGTAAGGGTATGGGGTGGGAAGATTGAGGGGTAATAGCTAAAGAGGACAAGGTTTCTTTTTGGGGCAGTGAAAATATTCTAAAATTGTTTTTGATAATGATTGTGTATATCTGTGATATATGAAAAAACACTGAATTATGCTTCACTTTAAATTGGTGAACTGTATGTGACTGTATTTTAATAAAACTGTTACCAAAAATTTTAGATGTTCAATGTGGAAAGGTCAGGTCACCACTTTTGTTCAGAAAGTGACAATGGTAATGTCTTGAAAATTAGTCTAACTAAGGCAAAAATCTAGAAAACCAAGGTGAGGAGAATCTGCACTTTCCTGAGATTGCACTTAAGAAGGAAAGGAAATACACAAATATCAGTAAAAATTACTTTATTGCCCATGAACTTAGCAACAGAAAACAGGTCAGTGATTTTGGTGCTTATTTACAGTTAGTTTAGCTGAATGTATATCACATGACTCTTAAGCTAGAAAACAAGATGTTCTCAGAAGTTTGGAAACATGATATCTCTCTCATAACTATGGTCAAAACCAGATTGTCATAGGTGTGAACACTAAGAGACATCTTCTTGGTAATGCATTTAGACTCTTTTCCAACATAGCTAAAAAACTAGCATAAAATACTGAAGCTTATTTTTTTCAGTATTATGACTTGCTGTGGATAGGTCAAATCATAAGCCTTGTATTTTTTTTGAAAGCAATATAAAAATAAACATGAGTTCTGCTTTGAAAATGATAGCATTTTAACTTTGATTCATTGATGTATGTTATGAAATTAATATGAAGTTTTAGGAAGTCTTTTTATAAGATCTTGGTGTGAGTTTTCACATCCAACTGTGTGATGTAGGTTTGCTATTTAAAAATAAATGTGTAAAATGAAAATCAATTTACCTATCATTTGGAGGACCTAAGTAGATATGAAAAAAGCAACTTTTTTTAGGAGCTTGAGGAACTTGAAGTCTATAACAAGATTTCTTGATCTATGAGGAATAGTCTCTTTCAAGGGATCTGAACCAAAAAAAAAAAAATTTAAGGCTCTTAGTGTATCATGTGTATGTGCCCCTAAAATCATTATCCAGTGCCAAAATTGTTTACTGCTTAATACAGAGTGCTTTATGTCAGGAAGAGTTTTTTCCATAGAATAGAATTTGGATAATTTTTGGCTAATGAAGCAAAGAGAGATAAGAAGGCCCTCTTCAATGACAATGCAAAGAAATGTAATGACAATGCAAAGAGGAAAACAATGGAATGGAAAAGACCAGAGATCTCTTCAAGAAAATTGGAGATATCAAAGGAACATTTCATGCAAGGATGGGATGATAAAGGACAGAAACAGTAAGACTTAACAGAGGCAGAAGAGATTAAGAAAAGGTGGTAAGAATACACAGAAGAACTGGTCTTAATGATCTGGATAATCACGATGGTGTGGTCACTCATCTCGAGCCAGACATCCTGGAGTATGAAGTCAAGTGGGCCTTAAGAAGCATTACTACCAATAAAACTAGTGGAAGTGATGGAGTTCCAGCTAAGCTCTTTAAAACACTAAAAGATGATAGTGTTAAAGTGCTATACTTAGTCAGTCAGTTCAGTTGCTCAGTCGTGTCTGACTCTGTGCCACCCAAGGACTGCAGCACACCAGGCTTCTCAAACTCATGTCCATCATATTGGTGATGTCATCCAACCATCTCATCCTCTGTCGTCCCCTTCTCCTCCCACCTTCAATCTATCCCATAATCAGGGTCTTTTCAAATGAGTTAGTTCTTTGCATCAGGTGGCCAAAGTATTGGAGTTTGTTTCAGCATCAGTCCTTCCAATGAATATTCAGGATTGATTTCCTTTAGGATGAACTGGTTGGATCTCCTTGCTGTTCAAGGGACTCTCAAGAGTCTTCTCCAACACTACAGATCAAAAGCATCAATTCTTTGGTGCTCAGCTTTCTTCAAAATCCAACTCTCACATCCTTACATGACCACTGGAAAAACCATAGCTTTTACTAGATGGACCTTTGTTTGTAAAGTAATGTCTCTGCTTTTTAATCTGCTATCTAGGTTGGTCATAGCTTTTCTTCCAAGGAGCATGCATCTTTTAATTTCATGGCTGCAGTCACCATCTGTAGCGATTTTGGAGCCCCCCAAAATAAAGTCTCTCACTGTTTCCACTGTTTGCCCATCTATTTGCCATGAAGTGATGGGACCATATGCCGTGATCTTAGTTTTCTGAATGTTGAGTTAAGCCAACTTTTTCACTCTTCTCTTTCACTTTCATCAAGAGGCTCTTTAGTTCTTCTTTGCTTTCTGCCATAAGGGTGGTGTCATCTGCATATCTGAGGTTATTGATATTTCTCCATGCAATCTTGATTCCAGCTTGTGCTTCATCCAGCCCGGCATTTCTCATTATATACTTTGCATATAAGTTAAATAAGCAGGGTGACAATATACAGCCTTGACGTACTTCTCTTCCTATTTGGAACCAGTCTGTTGTTCCATGTCCAGTTCTAACTATTGCTTCTTGACCTGCATATAGATTTCTCCAGAGGCAGGTCAGATGGTCTGGTATTCCCATCTCTTTAAGAATTTTACAGTTTTTTGTTATCACTGTACTCAATATGTCAGCAAATTTGGAAAATCCAGCAGTGGCCACAGGACTGGAAAAGGTGGATTTTCATCCCAATTCCAAAGAAGGGCAATGGTAAAAAATGTTCAAACTACCAGACAATTGTGCTCACCTCCCATGCTAGCAAGTTAATGCTCAAAATCCTTCAAGTTAGGCTTCAGCAGTACCTGAATCAAGAACGTCTAGATGTAAAAGCCATTGCCAACATTCACTGGATCAGAGAGAAGCAAGGGAATTCCAGGAAAACAGTCAACTCAACTTCTGTTTCATTGACTGTTTGAATGCCTTTGTGTAGATCACAACAAACTGGAAAATTCTTAAAGAGACGGGAATACCAGATCATCTTACCTGTCTCCTGAGAAACCTGTACTTGGGTCAAGAAGCAACAGTTAGAAACTTTCATGGAACAACTGACTGGTTCAAAATTGGGAAAGGAGGCGACAAGGCTGATTATTGTCACTTTGCTTATCTAACCTATATGCAGAATACATCATGCAAAATGCCAAGCTGGATGAGTTACAAGCCGGAATCAAGATTGCAGGGGAAAATATCAACAACCTCAGATATGCAGATGATACCACTCTAATGGCAGAAAGGGAAGAGGAACTAAAGAGTTTCTTGATGAGGGTGAAGGAGGAGATTTAAGCTGGCTTAAAACTCAACATTAAAAAAAACTGAAATCATGGCATCCAGTCCCATTACTTTATGGCAAACAAAAGGGGGAAAAGTGGAAGGAACAACAGATTTTCTCTTCTTGGGCTTCAAAATCACTTCGGACAGTGACTGCAGCCATGAAATTACAAGACACTTGCTTCTTGGAAGGAAAGTGAAAGTGAAAGTCACTCAGTCGTATCCAACTCTTTGCTACCCCGTGGACTATAGAGTCCATGGTATTCTCCAGGCTAGAATACTGGAGTGGGTAGCCTTTCCCTTCTCCAGGGGATCTTCCCAACCCAGGGATCGAACCCAGGTCTCCTGCATTTCAGGCAGATTCTTTACCAGCTGAGCCACAAGGGAAGCCCAAGAACACTGGAGTGGGTAGCCTGTCCCTTCTCCAGGGGATCTTCCTGACCCAGGAATTGAACCAGGGTCTCCCGCATTGCAGGCAGATTCTTTACCAATTGACCTATCAAGTCTATGACAAACCTAGACAGCATATTAAAAAGTAAAGACATCACTTTGCCGGCAATGGTCCGTATAGTTAAAACTATGGCTTTTCCAATAGTCATGTATGGATGTGCTAGAGAAGACTCTTGAGAGTTCCTTGGACAGCAAGGCGATCAAGCCAGTCAGTCCTAAAGGAAATCAACCCTGAATAATCATTGAAAGGACTGATGCTGAAACTGAAGCTCCAATACTTTGGCCACCTGATGCAATGAGCCGACTCATTGGAAAAGACCCTGATTCTGGGAAAGATTGAAGGCAAAAAGGGAAGAGGACAGCAGAGGATGAGATGGTTGGATGACATCACCGATTCAATGTATATGAACTTGGGCAAACTCTGGGAAATGGTGAGGGACAGGGAGGCCTCAGTCCATGGGATCGCAAAGAGTCAGACACTACTTAGTGACTGAACAATGACAATGAAGTCCAGGAATTATTTTCATTGAGAACACTGGTGTGATGCATGATTAAACGTAAAATATTATAAAGAATTTTGCAAAAAAAAAGCCTGGAAATTCCTATATCCTGGCAACTCACCTCTATTTTATGAATAAAGTTACTACTTTAATGTCTTTTAACTGACTTCGTACAGAATATGTTCATGGCAATTACTTGGAGAGACAAATTGGTACCTGAAATTAGGATTTGACAGTGCATGTGTGCTGAGTCACTTCAGTCATTTCTGACTCTTTCTGACCCTACCCCGGGCTCCTCTGTCCATGGGATTCTCCAGGCAAGAATACTAGAGTAGGTTGCCATGCCCTCCTGCAGGGGATCTTCCAGACCCACGGATCAAACTCACATCTACTCTGCAGGCAGATTCTTTACTGCTGAGCCAGTTGTGAAGCCCAGATTTAAAAGGAGGGCTGAGCAAACTGTGAAATTTGTGTTCTACTGTAGTATCCACACAGACTTTCTGATTCCCTTTCCCTCCTTTTATTGCTCAGGCTTCCCTGGTGGCTCAGCAGTAAAGAATCCACCTGCCAATGCAGGAAACATGGGTTCAATCCCTGGCTTGGGAAGATCCCCTGGAGAAGTGAATAGCAGCCCACTCTCCAGTATTCTTGCCTGGGAAATCCCACCGACGGAGGAGCCTGAGATCTATAATCCACGGGGTCAAAAAGAGTTTGACACAACTTAGCAACTAAACACCACCACCACCATGGTTCATGGCCTGCACCTCCTTTATCTCACATCCAGTTTAGATTTCGTGCTCTGTTCTGGAGGAGAACTGCTGATAAATGAATTCACATTAAGATGCCAGTGACCTAAAGTTTTCTATCCAGAAATCTTTGTATTTTTTAAAAAGCAGTCCCATGGAAAAAATAAAACTTCAAACTTATATGCGGAACAAATTTCAGGTAAAATCTTGGTACATAAGGTCTGCTTAAGAAGTTAATTAGTTCATTACATAATAAAAGAATCATGATTAAGCAATAAACCTAACTATTAAATGTTTATCTTGACAAAGCTGTTAAGCAATTAAATAAGAAAATACTATCAGCCTAGAAATAAAGATAGCACAGAGATACGGTTAAAAGTAAAAAGATACGGTTAAAAGTAAAAAGAAGTTATCATGGTATATTTCCAACACTTTTTCCGCTTAGCAATCAAGAACAGAGTAAAAACAGGGAACACAGCACTAAGTGATATGAGTTTCTTCCCATTTATTCATTAGGAAGAGAAGAGAAGACAAAGTTGAATTTCTCATGAAAATCAGTTGAATCACAAGGAGTGGATATGAAGAGAATATAAATTAGGTTAGTGACTTGTGTTTTCCAATCTAGTATGTGAAATGCTTTCACATTCTGGTCTTATTTTGAATGTCCACAATTACCAAAATGTTTTAACATCTTTTCACATACTTATGAGTTGATTTAGATTCATCTTGGTGAAATTTCTTGCTCTTTCTCTGGGTCATCTTTCTATTGGAGCATTTTTGCTTCTCCTGTCTAGTCACAGGAATTCTTTACACATTTTGAATTAATCCTTTTTTGGTTATATGTGTTGACATTATCTTCTCCCAGTCTGTCTTTTCACTCTCCTAGTAGTGTCTTTTAACGAATGAAAGTTCTAAATTTGAATGTACTTGGTTCGTTATCTTTTATATATTTCTCTGTTTTAAGAAATCTCTTCCCACTATAATGGTATAAAGATATTATCCAATATTGTCTTCTAAAATTTTTATTGTATTGCTTTTCTATGAGGTCTGTAAACCATCTTTTTTGTGTGTGTGATGAGAGGTAGGGGGTGTAATTTCATCTCCCTCCCTCCTTGATAAAATCAGGCATCAAATGTCCATATTTGGGCTCTCAGTTCTGCCCACTGGCCTTTTTGCCTGTTGCTGTGCAAATACTACACCATTCTAAATACTATAACTTTATAAATCGTTTTATAGCTGGTAGGCTAAAATGCTCCACTTTATTCATCTTCTTCAAGAGGGCTTTGGTTAATACCTATCTTTGCTCTTCCAATTTAAAATTTAGGATTAGTTTGCTCAAATTCAACAAAAAAAAGTGTCCTGGAAATACTGATTGGAATTTTACTAAATCCACAGATCAGTCTTAGGAGAAGAGACATCACTACAATAATGGGTCTTTTATTAATTAGCATAGCTTCTCTCTAATAGTTAAGGGTTTTTTCTAATAAAGTTTATAAATTTATCTTATAGATTTTTTGTGAACTATTTATTTTTTGCTGTGCTGGGTCTCTGTTGCTGTTTGTGGGCTTTCTCTAGTTGAGGCAAACAGGGGCTGCTCTCTAGCTGTGGTGCGTGAGCTACTTCATTGCAATGGTTTCTCTTGTTGCGGCCCTCAGGCTCTAGGGCATGTGGGCTCAGGAGTTGTGGCACACCAGCTTAGTTGCTCCACTGCACGTAGAATCTTCCTGGACCAGGGAGCAAACCTATGTCCCCTGCATTGGCAGGCAGATTCTTAACCACTGGACCACCAGGGAAGTCCTATCTTACAGATTTTTATTAATAACTGTAATATTTATTGCTAGGTACTTAATATTTTTGATGCTGTTATTGTGATTTTTAAAAAAAAATTCTACAAAATATAATCTATTTATATTTTTATTCAGAAACAAAGAGCACATTAATGATCACAACATAAGTAACTCTTTTAAGATTTAACTAGTTCTCTTGTTTTGTTGTTACTATACAGTTGCTAAGTGTCTGACTCTTTTGGGACCCCATGTGTAGTCCACCAGGTTCTTCTGTCCATGGGATTCTCCAGGCAAGAATACTGGAGTGGGTTGCCATTTCCTTATCCAGGGGATCTTCCTGACCCCGGGATCAAACCAATGTCTCCTGTATTGCAGGTGGATTCTTTGCTGCTGAGCCACCTGGGAAGCCCCAGTCACTTAGTTTTAATACAAAGTAAAATCATGTCTATTATTTTTTTTTTTTAAAAAAACTAGTGTTTAAATAATCCTACCAGTGATTCTTTCTCTGAGCAACATTATATATATATGTGGATATATTATACCAAACCTAAGATGTATACATACATAAAATGAACTTTTAAGAATTCATTTTGAACCATTTGTTTATGGTTTATACAAATGCAATGTACTGATATTGATGTATTCAGCTGTGTGCCATATTTTGAAATTATTTTTAGTAATTCATAGATTACTATAAGTTCTATTATTCTGGAACAATCATATTACTTGCAAAATGGACTTTTCGTTTCTTCCTTTTCATCTCTATTCCTTTTCTTTATGCTCTTCTGTGTTGTCTAGGATACTCAGTATACTACTGAATGAAATAGCTATTGTGGATATCCTTGCCTTTGCCTGATATCAAGAGTAAGCTTTCATTGTTCCAGAAATAAAATTTTGATATTTTATTTTATTTACATCCTTTATCAAATTTAGAAAGTCCTTTTTTAGTTTTCTTAGAGTGTGATCACAAATAAATGTTCAATCAAATACAGTTTCTGCATTTATGAAGATAACCATATGATTTTTTTCTCCTTTAAACTGTTAAAGTGGTAAATTAAACCATGTATTCCTGAAGTTAAACCCAATTTTGTGAAGAATCATTATCTTTTTTACCTGGATTTGATTTGCTAATAGCCTTACGAGTTTTGCATTCCAATTCATGAACGATAATGACTAGTAAATTTTCTGCCTTACACTGCCTTTTAAGTTTTCTACATAGATTTGCTCTTTTGGCTTCTTTGGCTAAAGCTTAGGACATTGATTTAAAACTTTTCTTCTTTTCAAATATAAACATTCAACATCACCGATTAGGCCAAGGTGGTTAACAATGTTCATAATCAGTATGTCTTTGCTGATTTTTTTTCCAATTGCCTTATCAGTTTGAGAGATCTCTCTGTGTTAAAATCTCCAGCTATAATTATGGATTTGTCTATTTCTCCCTTTGATTTTTTTCAACTTTTATTTATGAATTACACATGTTATATTTTTTGATATTATTCCTGTTCTTTATATTTTTAACTCTTTTTTTCTTTCTATTCTTCAGATTGAACAATTTCCATTTTCCTGTCTCCTAGTTCTTTAATTCTTTCCCCATCATTTCCATTTTGCTTTAGGTTGACCCAGTGAAATTTTAATCTCACATGTTGAATTCTTCAGTCCAGAATTTCTATTCTATTTATTTTTATAGTTTCTATTTCTCTGCTGAGATTTCTTATCCTTTCATTCCAGTGACATCTTCCTTTACCTCATGAGCATAGTACAATAGCTGCTTCAAAGTCTTTGGAATTTCCAACATGTGGGTCATCTGGGATATCTGATTATCTTTTCTCTTACATTTCTTTGATACTTTGAATGTCAAGAAAATTTGGATTGTATCCTGGGGATTGTCAGTGTTACACCGTGCAATTCAAGACTCTAGATTCTTTCGTATTTCTCCAGAGTGTGCTAAGGTTTTGTTATAGCAGGATACTAATGGGTTAGACTTAAACGACAAGCTCTTTCTTGCATAGAGTGGCTGGAGTCTCAAATCTCAGTTCAGATCTTCTCTTTTAGGGAACTGCTTGCAGTCTGCCGTATGTAGCTGTTGTTCCGAGGTCAGCCTTGAGCAGAGTTTATACACAGGCATTTGGGGTCCCCTCCTTAGGCTCTCTCTTTTATGGGATTTTTGTCTCACTTACTGAGCTGTCTCACTTCAGGGAATAGAACCCGGGGTGACAGTACCCTGGGTTCTGTTCCCTGGCTGCTCAGGACAGAAGGCTGACTTTCTGTGAGAAAGTTCTGTGAAAGCTGCTCAGAGCATGCTTTATCTGCAGTTGCCCCTGGAGCCAAGCTATTAAAAAGCAAAAAATTTACCCCAGGCTAGTCTTGTTTTCCAAATTTTAATTTTTCTCTCAAATTTGCTGCCTTTTGTTCATTCTGCAGAGCTCTCAGTAGCTAGTTTTTATATTCTGTTCTTTGGTTGGAGTTTCAGTCTATTAGGAGTTTATTCCTCAGTGCTGGGAGAGAAACTTTTCCACGTCTTAAGTTACCAAATCATGTTTTAGGAAGAAATGTTAGCCAAAGCGACTCAAAATTTAGTGATGGCTGACATAGTAAAATATGCCCTGGCACCCCACTACAAATTTATTGATGAGGGTTAATAGGGCTTTTGCCCTCCATTGTAGCAATGCCACAGCTGGCCAACCCACCCACTGTCTTTTTAGGGTTGTTCCTAAAGGCAAGGACAACTGTGAATAAACTGGGGCTGGTTTTGTCCTAAGCCTTTCAGATGTCCTTCACAACACAGTTTATTGTAAATCACTGACTTTCAGTATGGAGAACTAATTTCTTAGAGACAGCCCAGAAACTCTGGCTTTTTCATGGTCATCATGGTCACTGGCGGATTTATAATGTTTCAGCAACAATCTCCCAGAGCAGACATCACTTTGTTAGCGCTTTCTAGGTGGCAGAGTTCATTTACCTCAGAGACCCTTCAAAAGCACTCATCGCTGTATTTTTGTTTTGAAGGATGGAAGGGTGAATTGCCTGAAGGCTGTACAAATCACTGTGGTTAATGTGTGGTAGGCTGACCCAGGCCCCTAGGAGGACAAATCGCATGTTCGAAAGCATCTAATGATACACTGTATATAGGATGTTGGACGTATATTTAAATATAAAACTTGTCAAAAATATTATTTTTTTCATTCTTCTCATGTTTACAAATGAAATCATCTCAGTGAAATTTGGCAAGTCTGAAAATGTTCCAAGATCCTTAAACTGGCCTATACATCTTGTAATGACAGCTATGGGAAGAGAGAATGCTCATGACTGTAAGAAAAAGTTGTGTCCTTTAGATCTCAAATGTTGTTTTCTTTTCAACAGGTAGCTTCATGTCATGTTTAAATATTTTAAAGGAGTGTTTCTCAAAATGTGGCCCAATAACCTCTTGCATTAAAATCTCCTATGGTGTTGCTAAAAATGAGAATTCCTAACCTTACTTTAGCTCTAGAGAATGAAAATCATGAGTAAGGAGGGCAGGAGAGATGGGCCCTTCAATTTGCATATTTGTCAAGCTTCCCAGGTGAATCTCATGCATCTGAAAGAGAACAACTACATTAGATTCTTAGAAGGATATTCTTCAGCATAACCATGCCAGTAAAATGACGTAACACATTCTGAGAATTTTTTCTTTTTATCTGGTACATTCACTGTGTATCTCCTAACTACAGGAAGCCATGCTAGGTGCTGGTGGGATGAGAAGATGGATAAAGCATAGTTCCTTTCCTGCTAAGGGAAGAGCAGAGAGCCCAGAATAGCTTGATTGGGGAAAAAAGTGCTGAATGTTCTAACTGAAATGTGATTTGTAATGAATATGTCTCATCTTAATGAATTTTTCAAGTTGTCTGGATTATATATAAAATAGAAATCAAATTAATGAGGGACTACACTATAGATCCATCTCAGAGACTGCTATAAAATCTGAGACCCACAAAAAGAATGGAATTCCAAAAGGTATTTCTTCTCGTTCAAAGACTAATGTATTTTAAACTATATTAATATATATATACTTTTTCATATTATTTTACATTAGAGGTTTCAAAAGGTATTTTTAAAAGATTTTGATGTGCATCATTTGTAAAGGCTTTATTGAATATGTTACAATATTGTTTCTGTTTTATGTTTTGGTTTTTTGGTTGCAAGGCATGTGGGGTCTTAGCTCCCTGGCCAGGGATCGAACATACACCCCTTACATTGGAAGGTGAAGTTTTAACCACTGGACTGCCAGGGAAGTCCCATTTAAAAGGTATTTTAAAACAAGTTTCCTCAGTGTCTCAGCCAGGTTCTAAGAAGCAGAGCCTGAGACAGAGATTCATTCAACTGGTTAATTGAGAAAATGCTCTCCTGAGACACTATAAAGCAGTGAGGGTAGTAGAAGAGGACAGGAGAAGAAGTCACACAAACATGTAGCTCGGGAAGAGGTCTAGCCCCAGCCTCTCCTGCCCCTCCATAAAGTACTCGAGCAAAAGTGCGTGTGGGGCACAGCGGCCTTCTGCACACCTGCATAGCTACTGATGACCAGGAGCCACCACAGCAGCCTCCCAGGCCTCCTCATCATCTCCTGTCAGCCAAGGGCAAGCCTTGCCCTAAAGGTGCAGCTGTGAGCTGCTGCTGCTGCTGCTGCTAAGTTGCTTCAGTCTTGTCCCACTCTGTGCGACCCCATAGACGGCAGCCCACCAGGCTCCCCCGTCCCTGAGATTCTCCAGGCAAGAACACTGGAGTGGGTTGCCATTTCCTTCTCCAATGTGTGAAAGTGAAAAGTGAAAGTGAAGTCGTTCAGTCGTGTCCTACTCAGCGACCCCATGGACTGCAGCCTACCAGGCTCCTCCATCCATGGGATTTTCCAGGTAAGAGTACTGGAGTGGGGTGCCATTGCCTTCTCTGCAACTGTGAGCTAGTAGCAGCCAACATTCGAGTTGGCTAGGGATGGGTACACTGCCCAGTAAGGAGATCAGGGAGGATACCAAAAGCATATGTCTTACTCCCTCAATGCCTGAAATGATTCTTCCTCTATGCTACACTGATTCTGCTATTCAGGCTCTGCAGTCAGACTGCCTGGGTTGAAAGCTCATCTTTTATTTTCCATCTTACAGTAGCCTCTTTGTGCCTCAGTATTCTCATCTTCGAGCTTCTCTGATGGCTTGGACGGTAAAGAATCCGTCTTTACCAAGACGGTAAAGAGTCCCGTTACCTGCAGGAGACATTGGTTTAATCCCTGGGTCAGGAAGATCCCTTGGAAAAGGAAATTGCAACCCACTCCAGTATGTCATGCCTGGAGAATGCCATGGACAGAGGTAGCCTGGTGGGCTACAGTCCATAGGGTCGCAAAGAGTCAGACATTACTGGGTGACTAAGCTTGCATGCACGCATTCCCATCTTTAAAATGCAATTTATAAAGTTAACTACTAGAAGACTGAGAGGAGATAATAGATAACCCTCACCAAGTATTCTGCACAGTGCCTGGCATACAGTAAGCACGCAATATATTTTAGCAATACTAGATATTATTTTCATTCCAGGTTCTTAAGACCCTTAAGGTAATTCATGAAAAAATATTTTGTTTTCATGGTCCTGTATGTACAGCTGGGAAGCCATCTTAACCTTTAACTTGGCTGAGTCCTATCTGAAAGATTATTATGAAAAAAATATTAACACCTCATGAATGTCATATAAAAACAATGTCAACTACAAGATTACAGTGGAGTACTTAGGAACTATATTTTCCTTTCTTTGGCTCTAACTCAATATCACAACATGATTTATACTTACAGATAGACTAGGTGTATATAGTCCATAAATTAAAAAATTGGTATCTAGAGACTAGATAATGAAAGAGATGTATTTCTCATTTGTCTTTGTTTAAACCTCTAGATCTCTTTATGAACACAAAAGTCATGAACATTTTAATGGGGGCACAAATAGGGAACACATGTGATGAGTGTTAGAGTGGTAAAATCATTCATTTGTTACACTTAGGGTTTCATTTTGATATTTCTCTAATAAGTGAAATGCCAGGTTCTGCTAATGTGCTAATGAATCTGGGGAAAAAAAGGTTATTTCATATTGAGTGGAATATGGAAGATTTTACTCTTATGACTAAAGGTTAGTCCTAAAATAATAATTTGATAGTAGATTAAGACTACCATACAGGGTATTTAAAAGAATAGATCAATTTATTTGATTTTGTGTGATAATAGTTTCAGCACCTAAGTTTTGACTCTTAGACCATGGGGATGTTTTTGGAAGAACATTGTCCTCTATTTTCTCCTAACAGCTCATTGTGGATAGATTATTTACAACTTGATTTTAATTTTCTTTGGAACCACTTAACTTTGAGCTTGAGGTTTTAAAAAGTATATTGTGAATTCCGTGGTGGTCCAGTGGTTAGAACTCAGCACTTTCTCTAAGAGGGCCTGGGTTCAATGCCTGGATGGGACCAATAAATTAAAAAATAGATAAAAGTATCTCAACTTTATTGTCCACAGTATTAAGTGTATTTTGTCAAATTAGGCCCATTGTCTTAAATGTATCTCTTATAAACTACAAAGAAATCTTACCCACTTGTAATATATAAATATTTAGTTAAGAGGTGTATAATCACTTTGTTGATCTCCTTCATGGTTTTATATGCTATTTATTTTTTAAAATGAAGATTATAATGCTTGATTTTACTGATTTTTTATAGGCAAATGAAATAATGCAAGACTGTTGAAAAATAATTCCAAATACATATGAACTACAGTTTATGACCTCTGATCATATTCCTTCTTAACACCTATCTTCCTTTAGTTTAGTTAGTTTCTTTCTTTAGCCCTACTCATTTGGCTGGTTTTCAGAAAGCAGACCTCTTTTAGTTTATCATTCTATCACTCTGGAGATTGCTTTCTGGATATTTTCAAGTCATTATTTTCATGAAGTACCATATAATTAGAACCATAAAATGTATTTCCACAGCTTTTAGAGTACAGTTTTATTTAAAAAAAAAAAAAGTAAGTAAATGTTTTCCACATTCTTTCTTTTTTTTTGGCCTCACTGTGCGGCTTATGAGATATTAGTTCCCTGACCAAGGATCGCACCGGTGCCCCTTGCAGTGGAAGCAGAGTCCTAACCACTAGACAATCATGGAATTCCCTTCTTATTTCTAAATGTATTCTCTATTTAAAAATCTTAAATTCATTAAAAAGTGGAGGGTTATCCACCACTACTAAATTTGCTTGTCATGTAAGCTCAGCAACGTCACTTGCTATTTAGGAAGCTTCTATTTATTATTCAACTTATTAAATAAAGCAATTTAGCCTAGTAGAGCGATAGACAGAAATAGTAAAATTTTTTGAGGAGGGAGCTTCAAAGAATTCCTCAGTCAATTCTTGCCACTGTTCTTTTCCTATAGCGATTGTACTGGTATCTCTCGAATGGAGACCTACGCTTGGATGTGCCCTCCTATGTTATACTGACCCTATGATAATTACAACGTCTTTCCTTATTTTTCTAAGTTGGGCCCATTATCTTTATAGAATTCCCTTTTACTTCTAGTCCAATGACTTCAACTACTGAGATAATATACATTGTTTTAAATGTGCTAGTTCACACCTACATTCATACATTTGCCCTGCATTTCCCTCTCATATTAAGTGGGGGGCTTGATGACCCAGGCTGACTTAATATATGAGGGTAACAGAATTTGATGTCCAGGAAGATCTGAAACACAGAACAGTCAGCAAAGCTGGAGTAAGCCTGGCGGAGAGTTGAACTGGCATGAGTGTTGAATTTGCTTGTTGCTAACTGTAGGGGTAGTTAGACGGGACACAGCAGAGAATGCTGGGAATGAGACATACATAGGAATTAGAGACACTGAGTGCTGCAAGCGGGTTCACAAAAGAAAGTAGGAGGGAGACGCCAAGAAAGATTCCTCAAGGGGCTTAAGGATTGCCACAGGGCTTCTAGCAGGGTATCTGAGGCCCCGTGGGTGGAATCGAGACATTCCGGAGACTGATACTATTCAGGTGCATTTGTTCAGCCAACAGTTGTCTGCACATCTGTGGAGCCAGGCTCAGGTAATTCTGGATTGGCCAAAAAATTCATTTGGGTTGTACCACTGCATCATATACAAAAACCCGAATGAGCTTTTGGGCCAACCCATTATAATGACTACTAAGGTGTCGCTCTTAGCACATTACGGAGGTATTATTTGATATTACTATATCTTTTTTGGTAGCAAAAAAAAGAGTGTTTTTAGGACACCTTGTCTCTATGGTTAATCTAAGATCTATAAAATATCTTTTTAAAAACATGAATATATTTGTGGACAACATGATGAATCCCTGCAACAAATGTGGTTTCTTGTTCTTTATATAAATCTTTGAAATGTCCTTGAATTGACAATTGCCCTTGACTAGAAAGAACAGATTTTGACTAAAGTAAGAACAAGATAAGACTTTTGGGAAAAAGTAACCAAGCTGCATGCACACTGAGTTAGAAGGTATGCATTAATTGTGCCCAAGAAAGGGATAGAATTTTGAGGTTGGTTTTAAGCCATAATTGTGAAGTTGGTTTCCTAAAACTATTGGTTCATGCTCAATATCCTCAAGAATTATTGAAAACCGAAAATGAAAATATAATCCTACCTGATATATCTCTGCTTGGAATATTTCACTTCAAAGACTGCAGTGTTTGTAGAAAGGATAAAAAAAGGGAACCCAAACTTGACAGGAGACAAAGGCAGTTTTATTAAAGAAAAAAATTTCTTCTTTATTTTAGAATAAGAAAGATTTAAAAATATAGGAGCTTAGGAGCATATAATAATAAATTTAGAATAAATTCTGAATACTAAAATTAGGCTGGGCTTTCGAATCTGCCTGCAATGCAGGAGCCACCGGAGATGCAGGTTCAATCCCTAGGTTGGGAAGATCCCGGGAGGAGGGCATGGCAACCCACTGCAGTATTCTTGCCTGGAGAACCCCATGGACACAGGAACCTGGCAGGCGACAGTCCATGGGACTGCAAAGAGTTGGACACTACTGAAATGACTTAGCACGCATGCATTAAAATTAGGTTGCACCCTTTAAAGCTAAAAGAGGTATATCTTAGAATAACTAAAAATGACTACTCCATAGCATGCGTAAACTGTGGCTGTATATTGCCTGAAAAAAATGTTTTAAATTTCAAATGTGTGTTGAGCTTTTATCTGTCTTTTGTGCTCAGTCCAAATAACTGCTCTTCTGACTGTACCTCTGCAGAGATTCATGGAGTTATGGTCATTGTGGGTATAACAAACATGGTTAAATGACTGGCACAAATGAAATTATGTATTAATGAATACTATCTTTACAGTAAAACTAAAATGGGGATAATTTATTGTATTCTCCTGATGAAAAATAAGTAAATAATTTTTAAAAGCATATGCTGGTTTACTGACATTCATTGGCAAAATGAATTCGTCAACAAATACTTTTTATTAAACTCAATGTAGGATGTATACAAATTTGGTTTATTATAATGCGGTATTATTCATATGACTTTTTAAGATAGATAGAAACGGCAATGTTTGATTGGCCAACTGAGTCCCTGAAATTGGTTTCAACATTAGCTTCTGTATTTTGTAGTTAAGGCCAGTCCTGTTGCTAGGAAGTGAAGCAATGCTGCCACCTACTGTGCAGGGCTTGGTAACGACGATGATTAAGGGAAAAATAAATAATTCTCAAAGAGGGGAGACAGAGGAGCCTGGTAGGCTGCAGTCCATGGGGTTGCGAAGAGTCGGACACGACTGAGTGACTTCACTTTCACTTTTCACTTTCATGCATTGGAGAAGGAAATGGCAACCCACTCCAGTGTTCTTGCCTGGAGAATCCCAGGGACGGGGGAGCCTGGTGGACTGCCATCTGTGGGGTCGCACAGAGTCGGACACGACTGAAGCAACTTAGTAGTAGTAGTAGTAGTAGTAGTAGTAGTAGTAGTAGTAGTAAGTGAATTATGAAGTAGAAATTAAGCTAATTTTTGGTGTAATTACATTATGTTGTTGTTTAGTTGCTAAGTCGTGTCTGACTCTTGCGACCTATGGGCTATATCCCACCAGGCTCCTCTGTCTGTGGGATTTCCCAGGCAAGAATGCTGGAGTGGGTTACCATTTCCTTCTTTCCAACCCAGGGATTGAACTGGTGTCTCCTACATTGGCAGGTGGATTATTTACCACTGAGCCACCAGGGAAGCACATAATTACATTATCAGCTCAGTTCAGTTCAGTCTCTCAGTCGTGTCCAACTCTTTGCGACCCCATGAATCGCAGCAGGCCAGGCCTCCCTGTCCATCACAAACTCCCGGAGTTCACTCAGACTCATGTCCATCGAGTCAGTGATGCCATCCAGCCATCTCATCCTCTGTCGTCCCCTTCTCCTCCTGCCCCTAATCCCTCCCAGCATCAGAGTCTTTTCCAATGAATCAACTCTTTGCATGAGGTGGCCAAAGTACTGGAGTTTCAGCTTCAGCATCATTCCCTCCAAAGAAATCCCAGGGCTGATCTCCTTCAGAATGGACTGGTTGGATCTCCTTGCAGTCCAAGGGACTCTCAAGAGTCTTCTCCAACACCACAGTTTAAAAGCATCAATTCTTTGGTGCTCAGCCTTCTTCACAGTCCAACTCTCACATCCATACATGACCACAGGAAAAACCATAGCCTTGACTAGACAGACCTTTGTTGGCAAAGTAATGTCTCTGCTTTTCAATATGCTATCTAGGTTGGTCATAACTTTCCTTCCAAGGAGTAAGCGTCTTTTAATTTCATGGCTGCAATCATCATCTGCAGTGATTTTGGAGCCCCAAAAAATAAAGTCTGACACTGTTTCCACTGTTTCCCCATCTATTTCCCATGAAGTGATGGGACCAGATGCCATGATCTTCGTTTTCTGAATGTTGAGCTTTAAGCCAACTTTTTCACTCTTCACTTTCACTTTCATCAAGAGGCTGTTTAGTTCCTCTTCACTTTCTGCCATAAGGGTGGTATCATCTGTATAGCTGAGGTTATTGATATTTCTCCCGGCAATCTTGATTCCAGCTTGTGTTTCTTCCAGTCCAGCGTTTCTCATGATGTACTCTGCATATAGGTTAAATAAACAGGGTGACAATATACAGCCTTGATGTACTCCTTTTCCTATTTGGAACCAGTCTGTTGTTCCATGTCCAGTTCTAACTGTTGCTTCCTGACCTGCATACAGATTTCTCCTTCAATTGTATTTTCAGTAAACAGGGTTACTGAATAGAATCAACCAATTCTGCTGGGAGTCCTATGAAGCTAGGCCTTGCGGCCATGGGCTTTTAAGATAAACCTCCTCTCAGTATTTTTCTTTAAAAAACATACACATGTGCACACATAGAATTTTGTGAATTCATACATCTTTTTTCCTTCTCCAACCCTTTTAGTTGATCTTTTAAGCATGATCTTTTAGAGTATTCTTTACTTTTTCCATGTTATTTTTTTCTTTTTTTAAGCTTAACAAATTTTTCTGTGACATATTTTTTATTTTTAAATTTATTTATTTATTTATAGTTGAGCCATGTTTTATTTTTCATAAACTGATTTGCAAAATGATTTTTTTCTATACTGTCCATAAATAGTTTCCCGTTTAATTTTGCTAAGGATTCAACCTATCTGATTTGTGAAAGTTTAGCTCAAGATAAAATTTCTCAATTAGAATCAGAAGCATTCCAAACACCAAATTTGTTAGGTTGCTGCTGCTGCTGCTAAGTCACATCAGTCATGTGCGACCCCATAGACGGCAGCCCACCAGGCTCCCCCGTCCCTGGGATTCTCCAGGCAAGAACACTGGAGTGGGTCACCATTTCCTTCTCCAATGCATGAAAGTGAAAAGTGAAAGTGAAAGTGAAGTCCCTGAATCGTGTCCAACCCTCAACGACCCCATGGACTGCAGCCTACCAGGCTCCTCTGTCCATGGGATTTTCCAGGCAAGAGTACTGCAGTGGGGTGCCAGTGCCTTCTATCCTCAAGTAAGCAATTAAAATGTTTTACATAGCCATATACCAAAATACCAATGGTCTATATTCCACCATCACTTGGTATTTCCCTGCTTTTTCCAATGTATTCTCCTCCCTTAATCGATCATTTTCATAAATCACTCTCTCCTTCTGAATATAACTTATTTGAGGGCAGCTTTATATCATTTTCATGCCCCCATCATCAACTCTTGCCTGTGCCACTGGTTTTTGAAAACAGGAGACACCCAACGTTTACTAAATTAAATAGGAAAACTGTAATGTACCTGAAAAAAATGCTTTTAGTCACTGTGCAGGAGTGGGGAGGATAAAGGAACACAAACTTAGAAAAGGTTAAGTATTTTATTGGATATTTGGGCATTTCTTTCAGCCAACTTGGTGGTGGGAACTGGAATGTGAGTGGAATGAGTCCCAGAAGTAAAGGACAAGTAATCAATCAAACACAGAGTTACTCAGCGGCTCAAAGTGTCAGAGAATGCATGGCTTATAAACAACAGAATCTTATTTCTCACAGCTCAGGAGGCTGGAATTCTGACATCAGGGTGCCAGTATGGTCAGGTTCTGGGGAGGGTCTTCTGGGTTTCAGACTTCTGATTTATTATACCCTTGCATGGCACAAAGAGAGTGAGCTAGGCTCTCTGGCCTCCTATTATAATGGCACTAATCTCATTAATGACAGCCACACTCTGTTGATGTAATTACCTGCCAATGGCTCCACCTCCAAATATCATCACATTGGGGGCTAGATTTCAACAGATGAATTTGGAGGAGACATACACAGTTCACAATGCAGTGTTCACATATTTTAAGTAATGGGCATTTAATTGCTGTGAAGGGGCACAGAATCAAAAACCACACAGATCCTTATATTGTGCTCTTATGGAGTTACAACTACTACACAAGCTAGGTGAGGGGAAAATGAAGTGCAGCGTTCGCCATTAGTTCAATAAATGAACCAAGTGAAAGACATGAATTGGGACCAACTAAGGAATGCTTCTTCAGAATGTGGGTGTTGAACTGGGTCTTAAATTTCCAGATATGAAAAATGAAAAGAGGTAAAAGATGAAGATGGGTGAAAGAAAGAAGCATGTATTTTTGGAAAGAGAAGTATCATGAGACATAAATAATACATACAGAAGACACCTCTATTTCCTTCAACTGATTTTCACAATGTTGACTAGTGCTAGCTCTGTCTTAAATACTAGCCACTAGCCACATGTGGCTACTCAGTGTTAATTAGCTAAAATGAAATAAAATTTAAAATTCAGCATCTTTTCAAGAGATCAATAGCCACAGATGCCTAGTGGCTACTGTACTGAACAGTGCAATTATAAAACACATCTATCATTGCAAAAAATTCTTTTGTAAAGGTTGTAAGTGCTACTGACCACATACTATGCAAAAAGCTCTGATGATCCCATTTAATCTTCATAGCAAACTTAAGAAGCATATATTCACAAATAAGAAATCTGAGTTCCTAGAACTTAAGTATTTTCCCAAAGTCACATAGTCAGTGGCAAGGCCATGATTTGAAATTTCCTCTGACTCCAAAAACTGATGCTTTAATCCATGGAAAATAAGGTTTACTGGATAGGGGAAAATTGAGTTATTTACCAGGGACAATGACAGCCCAGAATGAACTTTCTGTGGCAGGTAAAATCCAGAGTTTCTCAAGTAAGGGAACAAAATCATAAAGCTGTTGCTTCTGGAGAATTACATTGGTTTTGGATGCAGGGTTAGGCTAGCCCATGAGATGTCTTGAGAAGAAAAAGGCTCCCACTCTGGGAGAGATGTAGCCTGTGGGTTAAAGACTCAGTTAACAGAGCATGAAGTTCATCCCAGACCCCTCCTCACTCCCCTATAATGGATGCCCTGTCTCAAAGGGAAGAATTAGAAGGCGTGGAGGAAAAGAGAGAGCCTGGGAGAGAACAGAGGTGATGTCAGGGAGAGGGAGCGAGTGGACAGCAACAATTTTTAAGAAAGAAGTGAAACAACTGTGCTTTTAAAAATTGGAAAAATAGAAGCAGAGTTAGAGCTTCTTCAAAGGTTTCTAGTATGTTGGTCCAAAATATCATGCTTGTGACAGAAAAGAGGCAGACAAAAGCCAATTTCCACTTTCTAGTCCAGAATCTAAGGAGCTTAGGAGTTGTCACCCTGGTCCACATAACAGGAAGAAAATCACTGAACTTAAAATCAACAACTCTTCTTAGGTCCATCAGAGAACTGAAGTCACAGGGCAAACTGCTGCCCTAAAGTTGGAAAGACAGGCAGACATAGAGAATCACAACTTAACTAGAGCAGAAGGCCCTGCCACAACCAGTGCTGAGGTAGGAAAACCTGAACTGTAATTGATGAACTGCTGGAGGCTTGCCGCAGACAAGCGTGAGAGTTAAACACTCCAGGAGGACCCAGTAATAGGGAGGCGCCCACATTTTTGTAACCTTTAGCCCTAGGAGCCCTATCAGATTCCCATAATGAAAATCAGAGAAAATCCCCTTTTGCTTCTGACAGAGGGAGGGGAAAAGTAACCATATTGAAGTAAGCTCAAAGCATTCTGTTCTTCTTAAGGAAGTCTGACCTCAAAAGAAACTATTTTACCAGATTCTAACCAACTAAGGGTTTATCAGAGCCTAAGAAAGCTATGACAAACCTAGACAGTGTATTAAAAAGCAGAGACATCATTTTGTCAACAAAGGTCTGTATAATGAAAGCTACAGCTTTTCCAGTAGTCATGTATGGATGTGAGAGTTGGACCATAAAGAAGGCTGAGTGCCGAAGGATTGATGCTTTTGAACTGTAGTCCTGGAGAAGACTCTTGAGAGTCCCTTGGACAACAAGGAAATCAAACCAATCAATCCTAAAGGAAATCAACGCTGAATATTCATTAGAAGGACTGATACTGAAGCTCCAATACTTTGGCCACCTGATGTGAAAAGCTGACTCATTGGAAAAGACCCTGATGCTGGGAAAGATTGAGGACACGAGGAGAACAGGGTGACAGAATGAGATGGTGGATGGCATCGCTGACTCAATGGACATGAGTTTGAGCAAACTCTGGGAGATAGTGAAAGACAGGGAAGCCTGGGATGCTGCAGTCCATGGGGTCGCAAGAGTCGGATATGATTTAGTGACTGAACAACCACCACCACCCACTTGGCAGAAGGGAACCCCCCAGCTCCAGCCCTGCCCCTAGCCTTCCTGTCTCACCTAAGAGAAGAGGTAAACCTGAGAAGCACTCTTTACCTAGTCCCAGCCCAGACACACAAGCTCAGTGAAGACTGAGACTCAATTATAGCACCTTAGAATACATCCCCTCCCCCAACACCTCACCACATCAACAGGGCTCCTGTGATGAGGACTACAAGTGAAAGCTACATATCTCAGATTGTGTTTAAGTCTCTCAGGAACCCAAAGACAACAGGACAGACAAAAACAAGAACACCAGAGGAAATTAAGTCTCTGACACCTACAGCTACAGCAAATGGTAAACACAGCCTAACATTTAGCTAGATAAACAATTGTCAGAACTAGACTCAGATCTGTCAGGGATGTCAGAATTATCACATCAGTAATTTGGATGAACTATGATTAACATGCTAAGGCACTAATGGGAAAAGTGGACAGCATACAAGAACAGGTGAGTAATTTAGGCAGAGAAATGGAAATTCTAAGAAGGAATGAAAAGGAAACACAGAAATCAAATAAAAATGTGAGTGCGTGCTCAGTCATATCTGACTCTCTGCAACTTCATGGACTGTAGCCCATCAGGCTCCTCTATCCATGGGATTGTTCAGGCAAGAATAGCCCACCAACCTTCTCTATCCATGGGATTGTTCAGGCAAGAATACTGGAGCATGTTGCCATTTTCTCCTCCAGAAGACCTTCCCAACCCAGGGAACAAGGCCCCGTCTCCTGCATTGGCAGGATTCTTTACCAGTGAGCCACCTGGGAAGCCCAGAAATCAGACATACTATAATGGAAATGAAGAATGTCTTTAATGTGCTTATAAGTAGACTGGACATGGTCAAAGAATCTGTGAGTTTGAAGAAATGTTTAACATCCGTGCCATGTCTAAGTCTAGTTCTGATGTTGTTCTTCAAACTGTTTTGTTTTGGCTTTTTGTCTTCTAATATGCCTTGTGAATTTTGGTCAAAAGCCAGACATGACATACTGGGTAAAATAAACTGAGAACAGGGCTTTTTCGTGAGGTTTTATGTTTACCTGGCTAGGGGTTAGGTTGTGCTCCACACAAGACTTACTGTATCAGAAACTCTGCAGGAGGCTCCAGAAATCTGTGTTTTTAACAAGCTCTCCAAGTAGTTCTGATGCCAAATGTTGAGAACTACTTCTGTAACTTCACAATTACGAAGATCATGGTAAACTGGATTTGGGTACAGGTAGAAGGGCATGCACTGGCTTCTAACATTTGAAAGAGGTGAAAAGTATGGAAGAAGCTCTAACATTTGAAAGAGGTGAAAAGTATGAAAGAAGCTCTAACATTTGAAAGAGATGAAAAGTATGAAAGTGTCAGTTGCTCAGTCATGTCTGAGGGTTCATGACCCTGTGGAGTGTAGTCCCTGTCCTTGGAATTCTCTAGGAAAGAATTCTCTAGGAATGGGCAGCCATTCCCTTCTCCAGGGGATCTTCCCAACTCATGATTGAACTTGGGTCTCCCACACAGCAGGCAGGTTCTTTATCATCTGAGCCAACAGGGAAGCCCTTGAGAGAGGTGAAGAGAATTATAAAAACTGTGGAACTAGCTGGCTGTTGTTAATTATTGTTACAGTGCTACAGGGAGGAAATGACAAGCTCAGGTTAGGCAGCTCTCTACTCAAGGCACATCATGAAAGCTAGGAATCTTCTATGGAAGCCTTTAGAGAGAGTGTCAGAACCAGCTTGTCTTTGAGAAATATTTGATTCTAAGACTACCGCAGAGAACATACAAGATTAGCCTAGAGCATCTTGTAGCACCAGAAAGTAAAGAAATGCTCAAAAAAAAAAAAAAATAGTGACACATCAGAGGGACATAGAAGTCAGCTGAAGGAGCTCCCAACGACCAAAGCTGGAACACTTTAAGCAAAAACAAACACAACGGCAACAAAACGTATTGCTGGATTATAACCCAAAGTATAAGATAAATATACATGAGTTCATATTGATAGAAACAATTTAATAAATAGGTAAATATGAGAGAGATGAATTTTCCTTATAGGAGAATTCCAATAATGTGCTTATTACAAGTACTCCCCTCTACAGAAGGTGAAGTTTATGGCCTTCACTTTCCCTTGAGGGTGGACTAGACTCTGTGACCTGCTTCCTAAGAACAGAGTAGGGAAAGGGAAAAATATTAACTTTGAAGTGGAGAAACTTGGCAAATGCTGCATTTACCAAGTGCTAAAAGTTGCCATCACCAGACATCATGTACTCATTACAGTAATGTGATGAGGACACTCCGCCTTTGTGATTTTCTTTCCAAAATCCCACAACACTCATCTAAGCATGAGAAAGACATTAGACAAACTTAGATTCAGGGATAGTTTACAGGATATCCGGTCAGCACTTCTCAAGACTGCTAAGGTTGTGAAAAGCAGGGAAAGACCGAGAGACTGTCAAAAATCTGAGGAGACTAGGGGAGGTATGACAACTTACATGAATTGTGAAACTCCTGTTTGCAGAAAAGGGTTAGCCTAGCAGGTCTGAGACTGCAATCCTTAGAAAGGCCTGCTTGTCAGGCCATTATATAAAGTAAATCAACAATAAGGATTTATTGTATAGTGCAAGTAACCATAATCAATATCTTGTCATAAACTATACTAACGGAAAAGAGTCTGAAGCTGTACAACCAAGACTAACACAGTATTGTAAGTCAATTAGAGTTACATTTTTAAAAAGCAACTAGAGATGATCATATTAAGTGAAATAAATCAGAAAAGAAAGGCAAATATTGATATCACTTACACGTGGAGTCTAAAATATGACATAAATGAATCTATGAAACAGAAACAGAATCAGGGACATAGAGAATAGACTGGTAGTTGCCACAGGGGAATAGAGTGGAAGTGGGTTGAATTGAGAGTTTGGGGGTAGCAGATGCAAACTGGTACATATAGAATGGATAAATAGCAAGGTCTATTGTATAGCCAGGGAACTATATTCAATATCCTGTGATAAACCACAAAGAAAAAGACTATGAAAAAGAATGTATGTGTGTGTGTATAAAACTGAGTCACTTTGCTGTACAGCAGTAACCAACATGACATTGTAATTCAACTGTAGTTCAATAAAAAATAAATTTAAAAAAGGGAAAATCCTGCTTGCAAGGTTGACCCTTGATTGGTATCTGGGAACTTAGATTTGGGGAAAGTTGCCACAATATCCCTGATAAGGATGACTCCTGGTGCCTGAAGTGTTTGTACAAACAATATGGTTTATGCTGAACATCTGCTTTCCTTCTGAGAGTCTGGAAGTATGGGTGGGTGTTAGGTAGAAGGTGACTGTGTGACTAGCCCCCAATAAAAAAACCCTGGGCATTGAATTTGCAATGAGCTTACCTGGCAGATGACATTTCACACAAGTTTTGGCTTGATTTAGGCAAGTCCTGTGTGCCGCCCCTGAGAGAGGACTCTTGGAAGCCCATACTCCAGACTTTACCCTATGTACCTTTACCCTTTGCTTATTCTGTTTTATATCCTCTAGTTGTAAAAAAAAAAAAAAAATACAGTCATGAAGGTGACTATATGCTGAATCCTATGAGTCCCAATGAATCATTAAACCTGGTGGTGATGTTGGGGACATCTGGCACACCAGAATTGGATTCTGGAAAAAAAAAAAAAAAAAAGAGGCCATTAATGTAAACGTTGGTAAAATCCCAACAAATCTGGGGTTCAGTTAATAGTAATGAGCTAATGTTAGTTTCTTAGTTTTGACAGATTTACTATGGAAATGTAAGATGTTAACCACAGGAGAAAGGAGCGAGGAATAATGAAACCTCTCTGTACTATCTTTGTAACTTTCTTGTAAATCTAAAATTATTTGAAAATAAAAATTTTATTTCAAAAATACTCAAACCCACAGATTGAACCCGCATCTCCTGCATTGGCAGGCAGGATCTTTATCACTGAGCCACCTGGGATGCAATTGTGAGAGTGTGTTTAGTTGCTCAATTTTGTCCAACTCTGCGACACCATGGGCTGTAGCCTGCCAGGTTTCTCTGTCCATGGGGATGCTCCAGGCAAGAATACTGGAATGGATTGCCATGCTCTCCATCAGCAGATCTTCCCAACCCAGGGATCAAACTGTGGTCTTCCACATTGCAGGCGGATTCTTTTCCAACTGAGCCACCAGGGAGGCCCAATTGTGAGAGTAGCAGAACTTAAAAGAAGGTTGAATTCACGACCCATAGCAGAGTGTAGACTAAAGTCAGGGCCCTGCAGGGGAAAGGATGAGACCCCGAGATCTAGGATGATGGGGATATCTAGGATGAGACCCTGAGATCTAGGATGATGGGGATATCTAGGATGAGACCCTGAGATCTAGGATGATGGGGATATCTGGGTGGATACTCTGTAAACTCTGAGCTGATAGATTACCTCAGTATCCTGGACCCACACAAGTGGTGTGCTTGACCCTTCTAGAGTACAGTGGCTTCCGTAGCCTGAAGACCATGGAGAAGCTCCATCTGAGGAAGATGCCTTCCAAGATGTGAGCTTCCCTTCTCAAGATTTCCCTTTTTGATCCAGAACCAATCAAATCCCTGCTTTCTTTGGTTACCTCAATCCTTATTTTCTGAAGTACTGAAAAGAGGTCATGTTCCTTACTCTTTTGCAAGGGAGGGAAAAAAAAAAAAAGATTTCCCACAACCCCTTTTAGTGTTTCTAGACCAATAACTAGCATCAAGTTTCAAGTGCCTCTCTTCTTCATGGCCTGACTGGGGAAGCACTGACTCTTTTGTAAAATAAAAAGAGTTATTCACCAAATTTGTACTGGCGGAGTTGGAACATACCTGGGGATAGATTTTGTTATGTTCAGAGAAAGTGGTGTGAATTAAAAATATAGATTTGTAGAGTGTAAACCTAAAATAACAGCAACAGTTAACAAAAAACCCTAGACTGAATTCATCTGAAATTGATGAGATTATTTTGTTATCAGGGAGACTAGGGCTCAAAAGAGGTTGTACTACAGAAATTTTGCACACCTGTACTTGTGGACTGCCAATGACATATCTTTTAATTCTTCATTAACTTCATTAGGTGAAGTAACAATGAGCTATCTTTGTATCTCCCTGTTTCTAATACAGGGTCTGGATCTTAGTGACTATTAGGTATTTTTTAAATTGGATTCACCAAGAGACTGGAGTTACTTGGCACAGAAAAGTAAATACCTAGAGATTCTTGAGCATATTTGCTATTAAGATGTGGAAGAGTTAAGGAATCTCTTTAAAATGTGAATACTTTCCAAAGGTGAATTCTCAGCCCTTTGCTCTTATCTCAATACAATCTCCTCTACAACATCTCTTCTTCAAGTACCTCCTAAACTAGCTGTCTGGCCTGCTTCTTAACGTATATCATGCACACTGCAGTCAGGTTAGTATCTGGAAACTTTTTGTGTACTCCTCTGCTGCTCAAAATCTTTAAACAATCGATGATCCAGTGCCTTCAGTGATAAAATTAAAAATTCTTAACTTGCTCCTTAAGGCTCTTTCCTGTTTCCTCTTATGTCTGTCTAGCCTCATTTTCCATTCCAACACTGTCTTAATCCCAAATTCACCTAGAAAATCTCCAGATATATTTTGAACATCCTAGGTTCAATGTTTTTTGAAAATCAGCTTCTCTTCACCTGAAAATGTTTCCTCCTTGTTAACCTCTTTATGATACAAAATGCAACCACTTTTCTGAACTATGCCATGTATAAAGGTTCTCTCATCTTTGTTTCAAATCTTTATACCAGAGGTTGTAAAATGGTTTTGTTTGGCCCGTTGTTAAAATGCTGAAGTCATTTTTAGGATTAAAAAAAATAATCATTGATAAATTGGAAGCTCTGGTAGGGTTCACACTTCAACTAATGGTTTAAGTTTACTGGTAGTTGCCAAGTACTGTTTAGTTGCATTTGAAAGGTATTTATTGAGCTTTATTTGAAAGGTATTTATTAGGTGCTGGACACTGTTTTAAATGCTGGGGATACAGCAGGGAACAAAATCATGGAGTTTATATTCTAAAGAGAGAGAAAACATAGTAAGTAAATTATATATTGTTATTATTGTTTAGTTTCTTGGTCCTTTCCAACTCTGAGACCCCATGGACTATAGCTTGTTAGGCTCCTCTGTTCATATCTCCCAGGATACTGAAGTGAATTGCCATTTCCTCCTCCAGAGGATTTTCCCAACCCAGGGATGGAACCCACATTTCTCCCGTATTCCAGGCGGGTTCTTAACTGCTGAGCCACTGGGGAAGTCCCAAGACATACTAGGGATTTTTTTTATATATTAAGAATTTATTGGCCCTAATATATTATGATATATATTATTTTGAACTGTGGTGTTGGAGAAGACGCTTGAGAGTCCCTTGAACTGCAAGGAGTTCCACCCAGTCCATCCTAAAGGAAATCAGTCCTGAATATTCACTGGAAGGACTGATGCTGAAGTTGAAACTCCAATACTTGACTACCTGACGCCAAGAACTGACTCATTGGAAAAGACCTTGACGCTGGGAAAGACTGAAGGCAGGAGGAGAAAGGGACGACAGAGCAAGAGATGACTGGATGGCATCACCGACTCCAAGGACATGAGTTTGAGTAAACTCCGGGAGTTGGTGATTAAGGGAAGCCTGGAGTGCTGCAGTTCATGGGGTCGCAAAGAGTCGGACACGACTGAGCGACTGATCTAAATTGAGTCCAGCAGTATTCTCATGGCGAGACCACGATGGAAAGCGAAAAGACAGGAGTCGGCACAGAGCCATTGTTACTTCGGCCGCTGCTTCTAGGGTGGTTATTCCCGCGGAGTTTAGGCGCCGGAGGAGAGTGCCACCCTGCAAGCGCCATGGGCGGAACCAAACCCTTCGCCGACTCTCTGCGCTACCAAGGCTCCTTCCGTTTCCAAGGCAACGGGACTGTGACGCGAATGCAGCCGCGGCCCCAAGGTCGTGTGGCACCACAGCTTAGAAAGGAACCAATTTGGAGAGAGCTTGGTCGTCTGAACCCGCAGCCCTAGGCGGAGAAACCCGGACGACCATACCCTCAGAAAAGCGGCCACCTGCAGTGCAACTTCCGGGCCTCTGGCTTCGCCCAGTCCCAGGCGCTACGACTTCCGGCCCCGAAGGTCCCCAGCTCCGTGGCTTGCCCGGGTCCTAGCCATGGACAGGTGGCCGCGGCAGCTGCCTGACCCTTATTGGAACTTCGGACCAGGGCTGCCGCCTCCTCCCCGCGGGCGGCGGACACAGGGGCGCTGAGAAGATGCCAGCGACTGGCGGGACCTCTCCCCGGGAGGAGAGTTGAGGGCGGAGCGCGGACCGGGAGCTGGCCCATCAGGCGGGAGCCGGGCAGATGCGGTGGCGGAAGTGCTGGGACGTGGTCGGGGCCGAGCTAGACGTCTAGAAAGCCGCGGCCGCGGGTCCTCCAGCCCCGAGCAACTGCCGAGCCTCTGCGGGATCGCAGCGAGGAAGGCTCGGGCACCGGCGAGATGCCTCTGTTCACCGCCAACCCTTTCGAGCAAGATGTGGGTAAGTGCTGGGCCCGGCCCTGGGCCGCTGTTTGTTGTGCTAGAAAGTGGGCGGTGGCGACTCTGGGAACTGGAAAGCCTAGGAAAGGGGGCGGCGCCGCCGCTCCGAGGCAGCCAGGATTTTTTTGAGAGGGTGGGCAACCTCGGCGCGTCCCCAGCGGCTTGGGGCGTGTCTCTAGCCCACCTGAGGTTGGGGACCTCGAAAAAGAACCATTCCCCTCGCCAAACTCAGGAATAGGGAGGAGCCTGGGGCTCTCTGGAGACTGCACTAATTGACCGGTGGAGGAGTTGATGACACAAACTTTCAGCTCCCACTAGAGCTGGTTGAGTCTTGTGTCCCCCGGCCCTCCAGTCCCCTGCCTCGTGCTTAGGAAATGGTGCAGCAGACGCTGTTGTGTAGGGCACTCAACACTTAGAGACTTAAACTTGTTCCTGTTCAGTAGAAGGAAGGTGTTTTACCTCGCTTATATCCAGATGCGTCCGAGCCGTGATAGCAACTATTTACGGTAGTTGGAAGTGTTACTCTACCCATGGATGGCGCAAGTGCTATAAGGTGTCTGTCTTACGTTATGAAAAGGAAAACCCCAAGATTTCAAAATAGTCCAAAACAGCTGATATTTTACTTGTTGAGGAGTCTTCAGTGATTATGGAGTGAGAAAAAGATGGACTGGGTATGAGAACTTACTTGTGGCATTAGAAAAGCAGTAACTGAAGCTGACTAAAGTAAATATTGATATTTTTGTAGCAGCAGTTAACTGTAGGTAGAGTTTTAGGATTTACTGTAATGAAATGTATGGCTGAAAATTGCCAGTCATACTGAATATTGCACATCACACAGTATTGCACCTGTTTCATAGTTACAATTTTCTCATTATGGGGAAGGTCTAGAAAGTGCCCTATTTTGGTTTGTGATTCCAAAAGTGCTTGTTCAAAAGTCTAATAAGTATTTTCTATTTCCAGAGAGCTAGACGGTTTTATATATTTTGACCCTTGTAGTTTTCAAGTATATATTTCCATAATTTCATTCAGCTTTTTTTCTTGGTAGTTGAACATTGGTGACTGGTCTAAATCTCGGAAGCATCACATTGAGGCTCACAGCCTCTGCCTTTGGAACACCTAATGATGTCTTCTTCCTTGCAGTTAGACCTACACTTTTTATTGTTGTTGTGAAGACTTTTGTTTTGTCACAGTTTTAAAAAAGAAAAAAGCAAACTAGGATAAGACAAATGATTTTCAAACTTAAAAACTGTGGAACTCTTTAAGGGAGATTTTTCCTGGAAGCCTATTGTTTTCTGATTGAAAACTTCTCTAGTGAAAGTAAGCCTAGTTGCTTTTCTAAACCTCCCCCTCAGTGGCTCCTGAGGTTCCAACATGGTTTAGTAGATCACAGTTCAGTACTGCTGTAGTAAAAGAAGCACTGCTCTTCAGACAAAAAAACAAAACAGAACAAAACCATGTATAGATTATTTAATGGGCAGTGCCATCAGCCAAAGCTTCAGGCACTTATTTGTTAACTTAAGTATGACTGACTGGAAGTCAGTATCCAAAAGACAGTTTAAAAATAAAATAGAAAGCTTGATTGTAAACTTCTTTTAGGCAAGTGGTTGGAATTAATAGAGAAAATGGTATGATTTAGGATTTCAAATTGACTTTATATCTCTATCATAGAAGGAAAATTATATATTGCTCTTTGAAAGCTTAAAGCCTTCTTTAATTTGAAATTAAATTAATATGACACGCAAGTCATTATTTAACTTGAGATGTCCACAGGAATGTTCCTTTGCAATGTCATTGTCCTTTTCACCTGTGCTGTCTTTGATTCAGTCAGATTTTTATTACCATTGTTTCTTTTTTGTCACTGCCTTGTTTACCTTTCATTTAACAAATAGGCATGAGTGGTTACTGTGCACCAGAAATTGTGTTAAGTTCTGGGGACACAAATTTAATAAACAGACTGTGTTCCCTCAAGCAACTCTCTCTCTAATGGTGGATTCATACACATATAAAAAGATAATTGTCAGGACTTCCCTGGTGGATAAGAATCTGCCTGCAATGCAGGAGACACAGGTTTGATCTCTGGTCCAGGAAGGTTCCACATGTGATGGAGAAGCTAATCCTGTGTGCCACAGCTACTGAGCCTGTGCTCTAGAGCCTGCGAGCTGCAACTACTGCAACAAGAGAAGCCAGCACAAATGAGAAGCCCGTGCACCACCAGGAAGCGCAGCCCCCACTCTCCACAGAAAGCCCACAGACAGCAACGAGAGACCAGAGCAGCGAAAAAGAAGTAAAAATTAAAAAATTGTAATACAATGTGAGAAATACAATCCTAGAAATACAGGCAATGCTTTATATTTTCCCTCTATTTACAACAGTTATTTTCCCTGAAAAGAAGACAAGGACCTTCAGGTGTACATTTTATCTGTACAGGCGTTGACAACTAGCCTCTCTCTCTCCCTGCTTTCCTGCTGCTGCTACTGCTGCTAAGTCGCTTCAGTCGTGTCTGACTCTGTGCGATCCCATAGACGGCAGCCCACCAGGCTCCCCCTGTCCCTGGGATTCTCCAGGCAAGAACACTGGAGTGGGTTGCCATTTCCTTCTCCAATGCATGAAGGTGAAAAGTGAAAGTGAAGTCGCTCAGTCGTGCCCGACTCTTAGCGACCCCATGGACTGCAGCCTACCAGGCTCCTCCATCCATGGGATTTTCCAGGCAAGAGTACTGGAGTGGGGTGCCATTGCCTTCTGCCTTCCCCTGCTTTCCTGACAGTACTTAAACCTGCAGGGAGTAACCACCTCTTACCATGTGTATGATATGGTCATTTTATTTTATTTATTTATTTTTTTTTTTTTCTTTTTTTTTTTTTAATTTAATAATTTTAAAACATGTGTTCCCCATGGTCATTTTATAATTAACTGAAAGTTGAAACTACCTTCCTTTGGTTGGTGCAGTCTCATCAGAGGGTGCACAGTCTTTCTGATATCATTCATGTGGAGAAGAAATCCTTTGCTTGAGGCAAAAGGCTGTAGTAAGTCACGATGTCCAAGAAGGCAATCGTGAGTTGATGGTATTTGACTTGTCAGATGGAAGCAGGTCAAAGTCTAGGAGGTAAAAAGCTCTGGCAAGTTCCCATTTTTATCTTGAAGTCAAAACCTATGAATCCTGAAGGATATGCTAGGTATACCATACCTAGCATTAGAGCTCTTTAAATACTTACTGGAATTCTTCTAATCTGGATTTACTGTTTGTTTTGTTGAATAAGATTTCTCTGAAGCTGTGCTGAGAAAATATCCACATGTATCCCTCCGCTGACCCCCACCCTTGAGTCTTCTCTTGAAGGGGGAGTGTAGGTTTCCTGAGGTGGAGCCTGGTTAGGGCAACCTTTTTAGGGGATTCCAAAGAGAAAGTAAAACATGAGGGACACACAGTCAACAATAGCAAGATTTAGTGATAGTGTTAAAAGGACTGATGTCATTTCCTTATATTCTTTATCAATTTTTTCCAGTCTCATGACATTGGTTCCCGAATCATGACTGTTCTGCTCCCTAACTCCAGTTCTTATTTGCATATCTTTTTTTCTCCTTACCCAAGTCAGGCAGTCTTTCTTACCAGTCTCCAACTCTATGCCTTTTACTGTTCACTGATAGATTTTTGCTTTTTCAACAACTCTTGGTATCTCCTTCCTTAAGAGATATACTTAATTGTGTTCCACAAAGCTGAGCTTAAACTCTGCCTCTATAAAAACTTTTCAGACACAGTGGATTGAAGTATGAACTGTATCTATAAGGAGACTTTTTCAAATAAAATTTGAATGTGTGTATTGCTGTCTTTGGCTTGTGTTGTGTTCAAATAACTTGACAGTGAGGTGGCTTACGATTTTCTGCATGGAATTTTTTTCTCCAATGAAATTTTATAAGAAACCCTAATATAAAAATAGATGTTGATAGCTCTCTGATAATACAAATTTACTTTATATGTTTAAATTCATTACATTTATGTAGTTAAGGCAATTCTTCAACACATGGAGTGGTTATAATCTTTGTAAAAAGTTAAAATTAAAAAAATTTTCGATTATAGGTGAGAATGGTAGCCTTAACCATCAGTTTTTTTTTCCCCTATACTTTCTTTTGCTCACGTGGTACCAAAAATCTAGTTATAAATTATAATTGATATATTTTGTAATTTTTTAAACAATAAGATATTTTTAGCATAAAGCATAGAATATAATGTAAACTTCTATTCCTGTCTATCACCTCTGTCGAATCCTAACATTTGTCACACTTTATTGTTTTCTTTGGAGAAGGCAATGGCGACCCACTCCACTACTCTTGCCTTGAAAATCCCATGGACGGAGGAGCCTGGTAGGCTGCAGTCCAGGGGGTCGTAAAGAGTCGGACACGACTGAGCGACTTCACTTTCACTTTTCACTTTCATGCATTGGAGAAGGAAATGGCAACCCCCTCCAGTGTTCTTGTCTGGAGAATCCCAGGGACGGCAGAGCCTGGTGGGCTGCCGTCTATGGGGTCGCACAGAGTCAGACACAACTGAAACGACTTAGCAGCATTGTTTTCTTAGGAAAACATTCAAGATACAATGGGAATTATTACCTGTATTTAATAACTACTTGACACTATTCTTTTTCCTGTCTTCTTACAGTAAACACTCTCTAAAAAGATTAAAAAAAACTATGTTATATACTAAACATGTAAATATATGTATTGTTTTACATGTTTTTAAACTTCATAAAAAAATACTCTTTGTAGTCATTTTCAACTTGTCATTTAGCACTTTTGGGAGAGTTATGCATATTGATGTTTGTAGCACTAGTTCATTAATTTTAAAAGCTGTGTAATAGTCCACGTTTTTTAACTCATTATCCTATTAATGAACATGAAGTTTTTTGCAGTTTTTTTTGCTGTTACAGACAACACTGCAGTGAGAATTCTTATCCATGTTTTCTTGTTCATAAGAGTGAGAGATTCTACATGGATTGTATCTTGAAGAGGAATCCTTTATTAAAAATGTATATAGTGCAAAGTTGCAAAATTTTAAATAATACTGGATTGTTCTTTCATGTATTTTGTGGAACATTTTACTCCCACCAGCAGTGGAAGTCAAGCCTCTGTTCCATATTCTCGATTAACACTGGGTATTGTCATAATTTAAAATTTATGCCAATTTGATGGGTATGAAATAGGGCATTGTTTTCATTTCAGTTACATTGCAATTGAACATCTTTTCATGTTTTTTGGTGAGTCGGTTTTCTGTTTGTAAAAATTGGGCTTCCCCGGTGACTCAGCAGTAAAGAATCCACCTGCAATGCAGGAGCCACAGAAGATAGGGTTCGATCCCTGGGTCAGGAAGATCCCTGGAGGAGGGCAGTATTCTTGTCTGGAGAATTCCATGGACAGAGAAGCCTGGCAGGCTACCGTCCATAGGATCTCAAAGAATTGGACATGACTGAAGTGACTTAGCTCACATACATGTCTGCTCATTACTTTCATATACTTATTCTGTTAGATTATTTTCTTACTGAGTTTTAGCATTCCACATGCATCCTCTACTAATCTTTCATTGTTTACATGAATTGCAAATATATATCCCAGTCTGGCGCTTCTTTTTGTTTCTGATACCCTTTACTGTTAAAAAAAAAAAAAAGTTTTTATTTAGTAATACTGTCTTTCTCCCTTGGTTTTATTTTTTTGTTGTTGTTCTAGAAAGGCTTTCTCTCTTCTCTTGAGTCTATAAGAATGTTGTCATGTTTTCTTCTGGAAGTTTTATTGGAGTTTTGATTTTTGTACTTAGGTCTTTAATCCATCTGGACTTGGTCTTTATGTAAGCTCTAAGGAGGGATCTGATGGGATAGTCAATTCACAATAGACAGTAATCAATTGTTTAATCACCATTGTTGAACAGTCTATCCTTCCCCTATTAGTTTGGTGCACTTTCTCCTACATAGTAAATCCCTTCCCCTGCATGAGGCCTGCATCTGTGCTTTCTGTTCACTGTTCTCTTTATCCTGTACCAATACCACATTCTATTCCTATGTCAGTGGCTTTTATAGGTGTGGGTCAGGGTCAGGCCTGTGTCTTGTTTTTCTTCATTTTGCTAGTCATATCTGTTTTGGGCCTTTTTTTCTTCCGTTTGGGTTTATTAGATTAGTAAAATCATAAAAGGAAATTTATGTTCTTTTAAGATTTGAGAAGACATTGTAGTTTATAGTTTACTTATTTATAGTTTAAGTGGCCACAGGACTGGAAAAGGTCACTTTTGATTCCAGTCCCAAAGAAAGGCAATGCCAAAGAATGCTCAAACTACCGCACAATTGCACTCATCTCACACGCTAGTAAAGTAGTGTTCAGAATTCTCCAAGCCAGGCTTCAGCAATACGTGAACCGTGAACTTCCAGATGTTCAAGCTGGTTTTAGAAAGGGCAGAGGAACCAGAGATCAAATTGTCAACATCTGCTGGATCATTGAAAAAGCAAGAGAATTCTAGAAAAACGTCTATTTCTGCTTTATTGACTATGCCAAAGCCTTTGACTGCACGGATCACAATAAACTGGAAAATTCTGAAAGAGATGGGAATACCGGGCTACCTGACCAGCTCTTGAGAAACCTGTATACAGGTCAGGAAGCAGCAGTTAGAACTGGACATGGAACAACAGACAGGTTCCAAACAGGAAAAGGAGTACATCAAGGCTGTATATTGTCCCCCTGCTTATTTAACTTATATGCAGAGTACATCAGGAGAGACGCTGGGCTGGATGAAGCACAAGCTGGGATCAAGATTGCTGGGAGAAATATCAATAACCTCAGATATGCAGATGACACCACCCTTATGGCAGAAAGTGAAGAAGAACTAAAGAGCCTCTTGATGAAAGTGAAAGAAGAGAGTGAAAAAGTTGGCTTAAAGCTCAACATTCAGAAAACGAAGATCATGGTGTTCGGTCCCATCACTTCATGGCAAATAGATGGGAAACAGTGGAAACAGTGGCTGACTTTATTTTTCTGGGCTCCAGGATCACTGCGGATGGTGATTGCAGCCAGGAAATTAAATGACACTTGCTCCTTGGAAGGAAAGTTATGACCAACCTAGACAGCATATTAAAAAGCAGAGACATTACTTTGCCATCGAAGGTCCGTCTAGTCAAGGCTATGATTTTTCCAGTAGTCATGTATGAATGTGAGAGTTGAACTATAAAGAAAGCTGAGCACCGAAGAATTAATGGTTTTGAACTGTGGTGTTGGAGAAGACTCTTGAGAGTCCCTTGGACTGCAAGGAGATCCAACCAGTCCATCCTAAAGGAGATTAGTCCTGGGTGTTCATTGGAGGGACTGATGTTGAAGCTGAAACTCCAATACTTTGGCCACCTGATACGAAGAGCTGACTCATTTGAAAAGACCCTGATGCTGGGAAAGCTTGAGGGCAGGCAGAGACAGGGACGGCAGAGGATGAGATGGTTGGATGGCATCACCGACACAATGGACATGGGTTTGGATGGACTCTGGGAGTTGGTGATGGACAGGGAGGCCTGATGTGCTGCGGTTCATGGGGTTCCAAAGAGTTGGACACGACTGAACAACTGAACTAAACTGTAGTTTATTCTTGGTTTATATGAACTGATGATATTAATAGCTAATAATACACTTTTTTGTTTCCTGATACTAATAGTTAGTTCTAAGCTTACTTAGATTTATAGTTGACCCTTGAACGACTCAGGGGGTTAGGGTTGTCGACCCCCTTGCACAGTTAAAACTCCATGTATTAACTTTTGACTCCCCCCGAAAACTTAACTACTAATAACCTACTGTTGACAGGAAGCCTTACTGATAACACAGTCTATTAATATATTTTTGATGTTATACGTATATCTACATATATCTTACGCATTCGTGACACACCTTTTTCTTAATCTTTAAAATATTTCTAGGCTTCCCAATTTGTCTTCAATTTTTTTCACATTGTTATAAATGTCTAAAAATTTTTTATAGTTATTAGAAAAGTTACATGGATATGTGCAGTTCAAACCCATGTTATTCAGTGGTCAATTTTAAAGTTAAGAGGGCAAGAGGAGGATTTTTCTACAGGTAAATATACAACATACTACAACTTAACACAGAGGGTTGAGAGGAAAGAATTTTTTTAACATTATTGCCTTATTTGTCTGTAACTTGTTAGTGACTGTTTGCATTTAGTATAGGGATTGAACCTAAGAAGGTCAGTGTGACAGATATCAAGACTTTGCCCCCTGAAAACTATTGACATTTTGAAGCTGCCACCTACTTAGTTTTAGCTCATATTGCTTCATTTTCATGTCAAAATTTTGCCAGTACATAGTGGTGTAGTTTTGAGAATTTTAGCCATTCTAATGGCATCTCATTGTGGCTTTAATATGTATTTATGTGCTTGATCTTTAGTACAGTCACTAAATTAATATTCTCTTTTTTGAAATACCTATTTAAGTTTTTCATCCATTTTTCTTTTCACTTAATTTTCACAACTCCTCTTTTAAACATGGCTGCTGCTGCTGCCGTCGCTTCAGTCATGTCCGACTTTGTGCGACCCCATAGACGGCAGCCCACCAGGCTCCCCCGTCCCTGGGATTCTCCAGGCAAGAACACTGGAGTGGGTTGCCATTTCCTTCTCCAATGCATGAAAGTGAAAGTGAAGTCGCTCATTTGTGTCCGACTCTAGTGACCCCATGGACTGCAGCCTACCAGGGAGCCATTCTAATTTCCATTTTACAGATGAGAACATGGTTTCAGATTTCAGTCAGAGCTGAGGGGAACTACCTAGAAGCCTTAAGCTAGTGTATAAGTTTCAGAGCTGGGAATAGAGAAGGTGAATCTTCAGTGTTTAATGGGTGATGTGTGTGTTCCACATGTGCCCAGTGATTTCCTCAGTCTGCAGAGGACAAGTAATCATCAGCCCAACCTAACTGCTTTTCATTCTCCATCGCTGGTGTTTTGGCAAGTTAGTGGCTACTTTTGGAGATTCATTTTTCCTTTTCCCCATCTATTAGTGTCTTCCACATGAAACTTTCTAGTAAGTCTGTTGAAATGGAAATTATACTTACTACATTTATACTTCTGCCCTGTTGCCTAATGTCAGAGTGTTTGTAGAAATGAGCATAACTGTTCTGTGGAGTTGGGAGTGAGGTATGAGAAAATATGGTCCACTGGAGAAGGGAATGGCAAACCACTTCAGTATTACTGCCTTGAGAACCCCATGAATGGTATAAAAAGGCAAAAAGATAGGACAGTGTAGATGAACTCTCCAGGTGGGTAGATGCCCAGTATGCTACTGGAGATCAGTGGAGAAATAACTCCAGAAAGAATGAAGGGACGGAGCCAAAGCAAAAACAACACCCAGTTGTGGATATGACTGGTGATAGATGCAAGGTCCGATGCTGTAAAAAACAATAGTGCATAAGAACCTAGAATGTTAGGTCCATGAATCAAGGCAAATTCAGTTCAGTTCAGTTCAGTTGGTCAGTCGTGTCCGACTCTTTGCAACCCCATGAATCGCAGCACGCCAGGCCTCCCTGTCCATCACCAACTCCCAGAGTTCACTCAAACTCACGTCCATTGAGTTGGTGATGCCATCCAGCCATCTCATCCTCTGTCCCCTTTTCCTCCTGCCCCCAATCCCTCCCAGCATCAGAGTCTTTTCCAATGAGTCAACTCTTCGCATGAGGTGGCCAAAGTACTGGAGTTTCAGCTTTAGCATCATTCCTTCCAAAGAACACCCGGGGCTGATCTCATTTAGAATGGACTCGTTGGATCTCCTTGCAGTCCAAGGGACTCTCAAGAGTCTTCTCCAACACCACAGTTCAAAAGCATCAATTCTTCGGCGCTCAGCTTTATTCACAGTCCAACTCTCACATCCATACGTGACCACTGGAAAAACCAAAGCCTTGACTAGATGGACGTTTGTTGGCAAAGTAATGTCTCTGCTTTTGAATATGCTCTCTAGGTTGGTCATAACTTTCCTTCAAGGAGTAAGCGTCTTTTAATTTCATGGCTGCAGTCACCATCTGCAGTGATTTTGGAGCCCCCAAAAATAAAGTCTGACGCTGTTTCCACTGTTTCCTCATCTATTTCCCATGAAGTGATGGGACCAGATGCCATGATCTTAGTTTTCTGAATGTTGACCTTTAAGCCAACTTTTTCACTCTCCTCTTTCACTTTCATCAAGAGGCTTTTTAGTTCCTCTTCACTTTCTGCCATAAGGGTGGTGTCATCTGCATATCTGAGGTTATTGATATTTCTCCCAGCAATCTTGATTCCAGCTTGTGCTTCTTCCAGCCCAGTGTTTCTCGTGATGTACTCTGCATATAAGTTAAATAAGCAGGGTGACAGTATACAGCCTTGACTTACTCCTTTTCCTATTTGGAACCAGTCTGTTGTTCCATGTCCAGTTCTAACTGTTGCTTCCTGACCTGCATATAAGTTTCTCAAGAGGCAGGTCAGGTGGTCTAGTATTCCCACCTCTTTCAGAATTTTCCACAGTTTCTTGTGATCCACACAGTCCAAGGCTTTGGCATAGTCGATAAAGCAGAAATAGATGTTCTTCTGGAACTCTCTTGCTCTTTCGATGATCCAGCACATGTTGGCAATTTGGAAGTGGTCAAACAGGAGATGGCAAGAGTGAACATCAACATTCTAGGAATCAGCGAGCTAAAATGGACTGCAATGGGTGAATTTAACTCAGATGATCGTTATATCTACTACTGTGGGCAGGAATCCCTTAGAAGAAATGGAGTAGCCATCATAGTCAACAAGAGTCCAAAATGCAATACTTGGATACAATCTCAAAAATGACAGAATGATCTCTGTTCATTTTCCAAGGGAAACCATTCAGTATCACGATAATCCACGTCTATGCCCCAATGAGTAACGCTGATGAAGCTGAAGTTGAACGGTTCTATGAAGACCTACAAAACCTTTTAGAACTAACACCCAAAAAAGATGTCCTTTTCATTATAGGAGACTGGAATGCAAAAGTAGGAAGTCAGAAAACACCTGGTGTAACAGGCAAATTTGGCCTTGGAGTACAGAATGAAGTAGGGCAAAGGCTAATAGAACAAGAGAACGCACTGGTCATAGCCAAGAGAACTACTGCCAAGAGAACGCACTGGTCATAGCAAACACCCTCTTCCAACAACACAAGAGAAGACTCTACACATGGATGTCACCAGATGGCCAACACCGAAATCAGACTGATTATATTCTTTGCAGCCAAAGATGGAAAAGCTCTGTATAGTCAGCAAAAACAAGACCAGGAGCGGACTGTGGCTCAGATCATGAACTCCTTATTGCCAAATTCAGACTTAAATTGAAGAAAGTGGGGAAAACCACTAGACCATTCAGGTGTGACCTAAATCAAATCCCTTATGATTAGACAGTGGAAGTGACAAATAGATTTAAGGGACTAGATCTGATAGAGTGCCTGATGAACTATGGATAGAGGTTTGTGACATTGTACAGGAGACAGGGATCAAGACCATCCCCAGGAAAAAGCAATGCAAAAAAGCAAAATGGCTGTCTGAGGGGGCCTTACAAATAACTGTGAAAAGAAGAGAAGTGAAAAGCAAAGGAGAGAAGGAAAGTACACCCATTTGAATACAGAGTTCAAAAACTAACAAGGAGAGATAAGAAAGCCTTTCTCAGTGATCAATGCAAAGAAATAGAGGAAAACAATAGAATGGGAAAGTCTAGACCTCTCTTCAAGATAGTTAGAAATACTAAGGGGACGTTTCATGCAAAGTTGCACTCTATAAAGGACAGATGGTATGGACCTAACAAAAGCAGAAGATATTAAGAAGAGCTGGCAAGAATACACAGATGAACTGTCCAAAAAAGATCTTCACGACCCAGATCATCACGATGGTGTGATCACTCACCTAGAGCCAGACATGCTGGAATGTGAAGTCAAGTGGGCCTTAGGAAGCATCACTACGAATAAAGCTATTGGAGGTGATGGAATTCCAGTTGAGCTATTTCAAATCCTAAAAGATGATGCTGTGAAAGTGCTGCACTCAATATGCCAGCAAATTTGGAAAACTCAGCAGTGGCCACAGGACTGGAAAAAGTCAGTTTTCATTCCAGTTTCAAAGAAAGTCAATGCCAAAGAATGCTCAAACTACCGCAGAATTGCACTCATCTCACACGCTAGTAAGGTAATGCTCAAAATTCTCCAAGCCAGGCTTCAACAGTACGTGAACTGTGAACTTACATATGTTCAAGCTCGTTTTAGAAAAGGCAGAGGAACCAGAGATCAAATTGCCAACATCTGCTGGATCATTGAAAAAGCAAGAGAGTACCAGAAAAATATCTATTTCTACTTTATTGACTATGCCAAAACCTTTGACTGTGTGGATCACAAGAAACTTTGGAAAATTCTGAAAGAGATGGGAATATCAGACCACCTGACCTGCCTCTTGAGAAATCTATGTGCAGGTCAGGAAGCAACAGTTAGAACTGGACATGGAACAACAGACTGGTTCCAAATTGAGAAAGGAATACATCAAGGCTGTATATTGTCATCCTGCTATTTAACTTATATGCAGAGTACATCATGAGAAACACTGGGCTGCATGAAGCACAAGCTGGAATCATGATTGCTGGGAGAAATGTCAATAACTTCAGATATGCAGATGACACCACCTTCATGGCAGAAAGCAAAGAACTAAAAAGCCTCTTGATGAAAGTGAAAGAGGAGAGTGAAAAAGTTGGCTTAAAGCTCAGCATTCAGAAAACTAAGATCATGGTGTTCGGCCCCATCACTTCATGGCAAATAGATGGGGAAACAGTGGCAGACTTTTTTTTCTGGGCTCCAAAATCACTGCAGATGATGACTGCAGCCATGAAGTTAAATGACACTTGTTCCTTGGAAGGAAAGTTATGCCTGGCATGCTTGTTCCCTGGGGTCGCAAAGAGTTGGACACAACTGCGCGGCTGAACTGAACTGATGGTTTTCAGCAAACCGTATAACAGAGGGTATCTTGGGAGTGTCACATAAGAAGAAAGTGAACTTGTAGGGAGGTAAAGCCTGCCCTATACCTTTTACCTTTTTAATAAATTACAATATTAGAAGGCAGTATATGATTTTTTTATTTTTTTCTTTCTTCCTGTCTCCCCAACTCGCTAAACTTTTCCTAGTCTCCCCACAAATGTTGGCATGACACGTGAAATGAGAAAAGAGTAGCAGTCACTCTTCTGTATTCCACCAGAGCAAGAATTTCAAATGTATATATTGTTTTACTAGATGATGTAGTAAATGAAGTTAAGCATGATATTCTATCTGATCCTTTGCTTATAAAGCAGAGTTGATCTAGCATTTTTATTATTCAGTATGTTTAAAATGTTCCTACATAGAGAAACTGACAACTGACTTGTTAAAAGAGTTAATTTAGCCATTTTGAACAAAAATTGCTGCCAAGAGGCAGTTTAATAGAAAATATACCCTGAGCCACATTGCCTTGATTGGAATCTTTTTACTGTTTACTAGCTGTATGATCTTTGCTAGTTACTTTTCTGTATCTCAGTTTCCTTATGTATTAAATGGGAAATCTTCTTTGGTTTCAACGTAAATAGTTGAGCATATGTAAAATGCTCTGGAACTGTCACTTGTGGTTGTTTTTTAATTATTGCCTGTCATTCATTACTCAGAGCTGTAAGTAGGTTTTTCTTTTAGGAGATAAGTAGTGTATTAAAGTAGAATTTATATTACAGCTTTCCCCATAGTAAACTGTATCAACAAAAATTTTCCCCAAACAAATCAAAACATTAAATGAGGAGAATTAAAAGATAAAAATGTATGCTAAACCCAAGCACTCCAAAATGCTGAGTTTATGGTGGTTGTCATTGGAGTCAGAAAAGCAGGTGAAATATTTATCATCTTATCAGTGTGATGTATTTGGCATTTAAATATTTTAATCTAAATTTAACTTAACTAGAATTCTAGAGCAAACTAGAATCTAGTGTGGTCTACTAATGTAATAGCAAGTATATTTTATTTTAATAGTGTAAATATGTAGGATTTGCAAGCTAGAAAAAATTGGCTGTCCTGTATTTTCAAATAGTTATTTAGTATGTAATGAATTGGTGTAAAGAGAGAACATTTTTATGTCTTTAGTAAAAGCCTCAGCTGTGGTTTCCTGTTAGATACCAAAAAGAATTCTACTTATTCATTTGCTTTCCATTTTCTAGTTATTTCTGCTTTTGGAAAACAAATTTTTTTTCAATTTTTCACAGTTCTCCTCCTGTAATTTTAAGGTATAAAAATAATTGTTTTTTAAAATAAATACATAAAAAGCAACTTTTCCATTAAGGCCTAATAAGCATTGCTTTAGTCATGTCCTGAGATACATGCAGTATCCTAATTATAATAGTGTTTTATATTTCCTTCATTATAGTCTTAATTGTCTGTATATTGTGATTGTTAATGTCCATGTGATGGGGTGTAGTGTTGGTCTAATACAAACATATTGCCTTCAGAGAGCACACTGAGTATATTGTCCTAGATTATCCTAGGTGTTGGTAGTTTTGTGCACATTTGAAGGAGTATTGAAACTGTGCTTTAATGTACAAGTAGTCTTCATTTGACATGATTCCAGTGTGCATGCATTTAGTTACCGTGTGTTGGTTAACTAGTTTTCTTTGTGAGATAGGTCTGTTTTGATATTACTATATTCTAGGATGCCTTTACTCCTAAGGTGTGATAGCCTTTTTGGAGGTTTCAATTGATAGCCTAAAATATGGTCCTCTCTACTCTAGTTGGCTGGGGTACTAGTCTGCTTGGGCTGCCATAGCCAAATAACGTAGACCACGTAGCTAAGCAACAGAAATCTGTCTTCTCACATTTCTGGTGACTGGAAGTCCAAAATCAAGCTCCCAGCAGGGTTGGTGTCTAATGAGGGCTCGCCCCTGGGGTTGCAGATGGTTGTCTTCTCACTGTGTCCTCACCTGACCTCATTTTTGTGCATGTGAGAAAAGACAGGGAGCTCTCTGGTGTCTCTTCTTTTGAGGACACTAATCCTCTTGGGTCAGGGCTTCAACCTTATGACCTTATTTCACCTTAATTACTTCTTTAGAGTCTGGTCTCCAGCTCCAGCAGTGCTGGGTAGGGCTTCATGGTATGAATTTTGTGGGGACACAGACACTCAGTCCATAGCAGGTAGGAACTTGTAAAGACTCCTTGCATTGTGCAGCCTTCCAGTCTAATAGCAGGTGATCTGTGCTAGACCTCATAGAACCTCACCCAGAGTGTGTGGGAGTGTGGGTGTATACAGCATAGCCCTTGACCAACAAGGACCCACGATTAAATCCCTATGCTCAGAAATCTGGCCTCTGTCTCCTAGGTGCCTTATTTGGGCTGTTTCTACTTGTGTTTTGGGCTTCCCTGATAGCTCAGTTGGTAAAGAATCCACCTGCAATGCAGGAGACCCTGGTTCGATTCCTGGGTCAGGAAGATCTGCTGGAGAAGAATACCCACTCCAGTATTCTTGGGCTTCCCTTGTGGCTTGGCTGGTAAAGAAGCCACATGCAATGCGGGAGACCTGGGTTTAATCCCTGGGTTGGGAAGATCCCCTGGAGAAGAGAAAGACTACCCACTCCAGTATTCTGACCTAGAGAATTCCATGTATAGTCCATGGGGTCGAAAAGAGTCAGACACGACTGAGCGGCTTTCACTACTTGTGTTGGGACAAGAAAGTATGCCCAGGTAGAACACTAGGGCCATGGTGAGGCTTACTTCATATTTCCCTTCTTTCAGAAACCTCAGATGTGCACTGCTTGTTGTTCACTTCCTGACCACAGTTGCCTCATATATTTTGGCCTGTTTTATTCTTGTTTTCAGCCCCATGGTGGCTCAGATGGTAAAAAATCTACCTGCAATGCAAGAGACCAGGTTCCACCCCTGGGTCGGGAAGATCCCCTAGAGAAGGGAATGGCAACCCACTCCAGTCTTCTTGCCTGGAGAATCCCGTGGACAGAGGAGCCTAGTGGACTACAGTCTCCCTGGTTGCAGAGAGTTGGACGGAGTGACTAATAACATGCTTGTTTTCAATAGAGTAGCAAGTCTGGTACCAGATGTTCTGCCATGGTTGAAAGCAGACCAGTCGTGAGTTTTTATTTTCAAACATAGTAGGAAGAGCTTTAAAGATCTCTTTGAGGCATGCTTATTTTATATAATTTTTTTTTTTTTATTACTGATGGAACCTATTTTCTTAAAAGTTTTACGGGTTAGACTTGAATCCTTTTTAATGCTGTGTGTTGAACATTATGGGCTGTGTAGAGGGTGAGTCTTTTGTTCCTTATAGGTATTGATGGACTGATTCTTTATGATATTCTTAGAATCTTTCTGAAGTATTTCACGGTGTATTTGAAGCTCTCCATATACAATCATAACCTGGTGATGGAATGTTATGACTTACACCCACCAAACCCTGGAAATTTAGAATTTAGGCCCCAGGAGGGCTCTTTTAACTCTCCCCCGCTCTATGTATTTGACATAGGATAATGTGAGATAGGGCCCCAACACTGGGCATGGTGACATGCTATAAAAGAATGGTTCCTTAATTATAATATTTAAGATTTTTCCTGGAGTTTAAAATACTTTTAAGCGCATAATTTAACTGTTATTTCCTTCACTTGAAAAATGAAATACTTTTTGGCAGGCCATTATAAAGTCTTTAGATTTTATACTTTTTAAAAAGGGTAATTGTGAGTCCTATATTTGTAGAAAGTAAACTATGCTGGATAGAGTATTTAAATTAGGATTTTTCCATTTTCTATAAAAGATCAAGTAAAAAAAATTCTGTTGAGATATTTTTGAAATTGTTGGAAGGGTTTTGAGGGGATATCAAAGAGGCTTCACACACAATTATGTATCACATAGCCAGAAGTGAAAAAACAGTCATTAAAAATTGAGTTCTAGCAGGAATAGGTAGGTTATTGGATGATCTAAAAATCAGTTGTGGAGGAGCGGGGCGTGAGTGGATGTTGAGTGTATTGGTACTGATATACATGTATGCTGACAAAATTTGGTAATTGATGGTGCTGGCTTCTCAGATCAAAGAAGAAAGGATAGATTCTTAGATCCCCACTTCACCCCATGTGCCAGATGAAATTCCAGAAAGACTAAGAATTTACCTGTAAAAGATAAATAATATATATATTTATATATAAAGAAAAAATATATTGGGGGAATATTTAATCTCAGGTAGTTGTAACACTGCCAAATGACATTAAAAAAAAAAATAATAACCTATCTGTGCAGCAAGAACAAAACCCCATCCATTATAGGCAGAGAGAAAATTTGACCATGAAGCTGGCAAGTTGTAATATATGTGATTTGCTCTTCAGACTCAAGATAAATATATATCACTGTACTAGAAGTCCTTTGCCTCCTTCTGGAGGCATTCCTTTCCCCATTCACCCTGGCTGTGTTTTTAGATGGACTCCTAGAGGTATTGGTATTGTCATTCCTCTTTAGTAAACAAGCGGAGAAGGGAACCTCCCTTTAAAGCTCCCTGGTGCTGTTGCCTTTTGTTGCCACTTGGTGTTGCTATTGAAGCTTGATTCTGTGGAGCCCCTAGTATTGCTCAGCTATGAGGCTCTTAATGGTCCAGAAGCTTGCACAGACTTCACTGGGGCCACATGGGGCTTCTTAAGGCTATTAGAGTTCATTTACTCAGAAGCTCTGCTGTTGTTTCCCCCTTTAGAGTCATTGTACCAGGGTTATAGGGTATGAAGGAGCAACCAGCACCATTCATTCATTCATTCAACAAATAATTACTTAGCACCCGCTGTGTGCACTGGATACTGTTTTATTTATTTTAAGTAATAATAGTGAACAAAACAAAGCAAAAACTTCCTGCCACTTGGAGTCTACATTCTTTCTGAGGGTTGGGTGGAGGGAGAAGAGTGGTGGCAGAGAGAGATGATGGGGTTAAGTGTTAATGCTGTGACACATCTGCAGAAACTTCTCTGCACACAGTTCTGATCTCTTTTAATTATTTTGCTATTTATTCTATGTGGGACATCAATATGAGTGATTCCAGTAAGTGTAATAAAGAAGAGAGGCTGAGTACTTGATGGATTTAAATTTACAGTTCACTGATGACTTCTCGCTAGCTTATATAGGCACTTTGTGGCCACGCTGTATGTAGTGGTGCATCATGCAGCTATTAAAAACGGTGGTGGTGGTTGTTCAGTTGCCAAGTTGCGTCTGACTCTTTGCAACCCCCTGGACTACAGCACATCAAGCTTCTCTGTCCCTCACCATCTCCTGGAGTTTGCCCAAATTCATGTCCTTTGAATCCATGATGCCATCCAACCATCTCATCCTCTGTCATCCTCTTTTCCTTCTGCCTTCAATCTTTCCCAGCATCCGGGTCTTTTCAAATGAGTTGGCTCTTCGCATCTGGTGGCCAAAGTATTGGAGTTTAAACATCAGTCCTTCCAATGAATATTCAGGGTTGATTTCCTTTAGGATGACTGGTTTGATCTCCTTGCAGTCCAAGGGACTCTCAAGAGTCTTTTCCAGCACTACAGTTCGGAAAGCATCAATTCTTCAGTGCTCAACTTTCTTTATGGTCCAACTCTCACATCCATACATGACTACTGGGAAGACCATAGCCTTTACTATATGGTATAGACATGTATTTATGAACATGAAGAGATGATTATGTTAAGTGGAAAGGCACCTTAGGAAGTAATATATTTAGGATGATCACATTGTTGAAAAGTACTTTTTCTCTACCCCTGAGGTCTCCTTCCTGAGCAGGGAGTTCTGTTAGTTTCACCCAAGTCTGCCTCCACTTCGTTATTTACTCCATCCCTGGTATAATGACTTGAGTACACGTGCATGCTGAGTCACTTCAGTCATGCGACCCTATAGATTATAGCTTACCCGATTCCTCTGTCCATGGGATTCTCCAGGCAAGAATACTGGAGTGGGATACCATACCCTCCTCGGATCTTCCCGACCTAGGGATCAAACCCACATCTCTTATGTCTTTGGTATAATGACTTATCTGATTGTAAATTTGAGAGTAATTGACCCTCCTGGTGCCTGTTGTCAATGTAAGAGCTGTCTGGTCTTTTTACAGCCATGAATTGATTTCTTCTTGGAATAATTGTGCAGGTGCTCAACCCTGCAGGGAGAGGTCTGCTCTGTCTTTTGCTAACACGTCCATCTCTGGGGCTCACTGCTACCAAGCCCATTTGTCCAACACACCTAAAGCTTCTATTAGGAAAGACAGTGATATTTTATTTTTTGTTTTGTTTCTTGTTCATAACTTTGGCAGGGAAGTGGTTATCAGTTTTTGGATGCTCTCTTTTATTTAGTTTTATACATATTTTCCCCCATATACATGCTAGAAAAAGGTCTGGGTAAATATGCATCATAGTTTTCCAAGAGGTTCGTAGAACTAGGAGATTTCCCCCCCCCCCTTTTTTTTTTCTGTCTGTACTTTTGAATTAACTGGGATTATTAGATGTGTTTGAGAAATAGTTAAACATTTTCAACCTCTGAAAAATACAGCCTGGCCTGACTTTCCCTGTAAAAGAACTAGTCATCTTTCTACCAGGGAAGAAGCTAGACTTGAGTGATAAGTTTCTACCTGTAGAGCTTGATGCTTGAGTCTACAACTTATGATAGGCAAAAATATATTACTAAAATCTCTAACTTAACATTTCACCATCAGAATAATTGCCTTTATCCTTAAATTTACAAGTTTTCAGTTTTTTGTATCCCTTAACTACTCTTCTGGATATAGATGAATTTACTTCTTTTGTCTTTTAACCTTCCTACTACCTTTGTAAGTACTTAATCTACTATCTTCACTGTACATTTGCCTTTGCCAGTGAGATTTTTCATTTCAAAATGTTTGTATTTCTAGTTTTGATGTTTGCTGCTTAAAGCTTTAACATTTCTCGTAAAGACAGTTTCAGTTCAGTTCAGTCACTCAGTCGTGTCCGGCTCTTTGCGACCCCATGGACTGCAGCACGCCAGGCCTCCCTATCCATCACCAACTCCCAGAGTCTACCCAAACTCATGTCCATTGAGTTGGTGATGCCATCCAACCATCTCATCCTTTGTCGTCCCCTTCTCCGCCTGCCCTCAATCTTTCCCAGCATCAGGGTCTTTTCAAATGAGTCAGCTCTTTGAATCAGGTGGCCAAAGTATTGGAGTTTCAGCTTCAACACTAGTCCTTCCAATGAACACCGAGGACTGATCTCCTTTAGGATGGACTGGTTGGATCTCCTTGCAGTCCAACGGACTCTCAAGAGTCTTCTCCAACACCACAGTTCAAAAGCATCAGTTCTTCAGCACTCAGCTCTCTTTACAGTCCAACTCACATCCATACATGGCTACTGGAAAAACCATAGCCTTGACTAGATGGACCTTTATGGGCAAAGTAATGTCTCTGCTGGACTGGAAGAAACATAAGCTGGAATCGAGATTGCTGGGAGAAATATCAATAACCTCAGATATGCAGATGACACCACCCTCATGGCAGACAGTGAAGAGGAACTAAAAAGCCTCTTGATGAAAGTGAAAGTGGAGAGTGAAAAAGTTGGCTTAAAGCTCAACATTCAGAAAACTAAGATCATGGCATCTGGCCCCATCACTTCATGGGAAATAGATGGGGAAACAGTGTCAGACTTTATTTTTCTGCACTCCAAAATCACTGCAGATGGTGACTGCAGCCATGAAATTAAAAGACGCTTACTCCTTGGAAGGAAAGTTATGACCAACCTAGATAGCATATTCAGAAGCAGAGACATTACTTTGCCAACAAAGGTTCATCTAGTCAAGGCTGTGGTTTTTTCTGTGGTCATGTATGGATATGAAAGTTGGACTGGGAAGAAGGCTGAGTGCTGAAGAATTGATGCTTTTGAACTGTGGTGTTGGAGAAGACTCTTGAGAGTCCCTTGGACTGCAAGGAGATCCAACCAGTCCATTCTGAAGGAGATCAGCCCTGGGATTTCTTTGGAAGGAATGATGCTAAAGCTGAAACTCCAGTACTTTGGCCACCTCATGCGAAGAGTTGACTCATTGGAAAAGATTCTGATGCTGGGAGGGACTGGGGGCAAGAGGAGAATGGGACAACAGAGGATGAGATGGCTGGATGGCATCACTGACTCGATGGACGTGAGTCTGAGTGAACTCCGGGAGTTGGTGATGGACAGGGAGGCCTGGCGTGCTGCGATTCATGGGGTCGCGAAGAGTCGGACATGACTGAGCGACTGATCTGATCTGATCTGATCTGAATGTCTCTGCTTTTTAATAGGTTGGCCTTAACTTTCCTTCCAAGGAACAAGCATCTTTTAATTTCATGACTGAAGTCACCATCTGTAGTGATTTTGGAGCCCCCAAAAATAAAAGTCTGCCACTGTTTCCCCATCTATTTCCCATGAGGTGATGGGACCGAACACCATGATCTTCGTTTTCTGAATGTTGAGCTTTAAGCCAACTTTTTCACTCTCCTCTTTCACTTTCATCAAGAAGCTCTTTAGTTCTTTGCTTTCTGCCATGAGGGTGGTGTCATCTGCATATCTGAAGTTATTGATATTTCTCCCGGCAATCTTGATTCCATCTTGTGCTTCATCCTGTCCAGCGTTTCTCATGATGTACTCTGCATATAAGTTAAATAAGGGTGAGAATGTACAGCCTTGATGTACTCCTTTTCCTATTTGGAAGCAGTCTGTTGTTCCATGTCCAGTTCTAACTGTTGCTTCTTGACCTGCATACAGATTTCTCAAGAGGCAGGTCAGGTGGTCTGATATTCCCATCTCTTTCAGAATTTTCCCCAGTTTCTTGTGATCCACACAGTCCAAGGCTTTGGCATGGTCAATAAAGCAGAAATAGATGTTTTTCTGGTACTCGCTTGCTTTTTCAATGATCCAGCAGATGTTGGCAATTGGATCTCTGGTTCCTCTGCCCTTTCTAAAACCAGCTTGAACATCTGGAAGTTCACGGTTCATGTATTAATGATGCTAAACTCTTTTAGCTTTTGCTTGTTTATGAAACTCTATCTCCTTCAAATCTGAGTGATATCTTTGCTGGGTAGAGTGTTTGTTTTTGTGTTTTTTCAGGTGGGTGGAGTATTCTTGTTTGTAGCTTTTTCTCCTTTCATCAGTTTGAAAATATTACGCCATATTCTTCTGGTCTGCAGAGTTTCTGCCAAAATATCAGCTAATGGTCTTATAGGAGTTCCCTTGTGTGTAATTGGTTTCTTTTCTCTGGATACTTTTATGTCTTTCCTGGCATGTAAGACATCCTAATTTTTTGTATGTTTATCTCTTATAGAAAAGGCTACAAATGAGTACAACACTACAGAAGATTGGAGTCTTATTATGGACATATGTGACAAAGTTGGAAGCACTCCTAACGGGTAAGATGGCCAGTCATGCCCAGTGAATGTCTAGGAGCTTAATAATCTGTATCTCTTTTCCTGATATAATTCTGGAAGGAAATGGGATTTTTACTGTTTCCTTTTGGGAGTAAAAGTAAAGACATGCTACTGGCTGAATTTATGTGGTTAATCTTATTCTGAAAGAACAAACAGAAAAGAATTAACTGAAAACTTGAAATATTGAAGTGTATAATTAAAGCCTTGATACAGGGAATTCCCTGGTGGTCCAGTGCTTAGGACACTGTGCTTTCACTGCTGGGGGTCCAGGTTCAATCCCTGGTCGGGGAACTAAGATCTCAGAAGACTCAAGGTACAGCTCAAAAAAAAATATATATATATATATAATGCCTTGATTCAATAGGGACAGATGTTAACAATGAATAGACTTAATTATTTAGGGCATTCTCCTGTGACTTAGACATGTTATTAATGAAGTAGATAAATATAACAATATATAATATATTGAAAAGATCTTTCAGTAATGAATAGATAAATGCAATAAATCATGATGAAAAAGTGAATATAAATAATAGTGCTTTGAGGATGGAATGGGGCCATTAACCTGATTATACATTAGAGGTTTAGAAGACTGATGAAAGCATTTGTTTTAATGTTCCAGCTTTTTGAAGTTTATTCATGCATGGTTATACTTAAATCATATGAGACTATGTATCTTGCTAGTTTTTTTCCCCACAAGATAAGAATTTGCTGTCTGAAAGCTGTCTTAAATGTAAAGATAATTTTTATGATACTGTTCTCTTGTGTTGACTGACCTTTTTGAAATGATTTGACTTTTGATTTTGGGATACACAACCTTTGCAGTAAGCATTTTTTCCCCTCTACAAGTCTATGAGCAAAAGGTGTAAGATCATTTGATAGATTTATTCCCTTAATGAAGTAAAGTTTGCAGGTGTACATATAAGGTATTGTATGACCAAATAGCTTTTAAAGTTACTTGGTTGTAGAATACCTTATGTATTTAATGCTTGAATTGAAATTCTGAATACTTAACTTTCTTCATTTTTTTAGAGCAAAAGATTGCCTAAAAGCCATAATGAAAAGGGTAAATCATAAAGTTCCTCATGTTGCTCTGCAGGCATTAACTGTAAGTGAAAGTCATGTTATTATTTGGCCCAAATTTTAAATGTGTTTGTTTCAGTAAGTTAAGTAAAATTACATCTCAACATTTGTATATTGATTTTTATTTTAATTAATAGCTTCTTGGGGCTTGTGTGGCAAACTGTGGAAAGATATTTCATTTAGAAGTGTGTTCCCGTGATTTTGCAACAGAAGTACGTGCTGTGATAAAAAATAAGGTAAATTTTAAAAAGAAAAGAAGTTTGAGTCATTAAAAAATACATATGCTGTGTTATTTTAACTGTGTTATAGCATTAGTAGAGTTGTAAGTGAAATCCTTTTAGATAAATTTGAAACGAAACAAACTTTCTGTTCTAAAATTTGTTGTTTGCATTTGTAGCACCAAAAACTGTTTTCCTCCCTAAAGCATATATATAAGTGATAAAGCTGATCTTTATTGAGGATTAGCAGCCACTGCTTTAAGCATTTTATGTATGCTATCTTGTTTAATGCTCTTAGCAACTCTTGGAAGTTAGATTCCCAGGTAATTCTTATTTTATAGATGGGGAAACTAAGACTTAAGAGTAACTTGTCTAAGATTATGCAGCTAATAAGTGGCATAGCTGAAGTTCAGATGTAAGTGTCTGTGATACCAGCATCCAAACTAACCATCATTCTGTCCTGATTCCCATTAGAGATGGTGAGCAAAGGAGGCCTTTGTTTTAGAGAACAGGGTGGAGAGGGCCTTTGTGATGGGGTTGTTATTGGTTTATTTGTAATAGAAACTCTGATTCACTATGTTCATGCTATTAGTGACAGAAATCTCAGAATTTTACTTTAGTTGATATAAAAAGTTTAATCTAATATTGAGAATATTAGGAAAACATGAAATAATCTATGAATATGACAGATTCATTGTCATTGTATAAGACATAAACATTAATGTTCAAAACAGGTGATTTTCCAAGAGACAAGTATATATTAAAATAGGTATTTATCAAGTGCTCATCTAAACTAAGATATGCTGGACTTTTGTGGATATTCATAAAACTAGAGAATTTTGGTGGTAATTCTCTTTGTTAAATAATTCAAGTGCTTATTTTAACTATTTTATTCTTTTCCTTTTCTTTAAAAGGCTCATCCTAAAGTATGTGAAAAACTGAAATCTTTAATGGTAGAATGGTCAGAAGAATTTCAGAAGGACCCTCAGTTTAGTCTAATATCTGCAACTATTAAATCTATGAAAGAAGAAGGAATTACTTTTCCTCCATCAGGTTCTCAGGTAAGAGATTCATTCAGACTCATGGATGACCCTATACTATAGTATTTTGAAGGTATATACCTTATTTCAAAGCTGGCAAGGTCTATCTTAGTCATTACTCACCTCCACTCTATATGAGTTTGTCTAGTGTAGTGCCTGTAATTGTCGAGTGAATTCTACACATGAGAACTTTGAGAAGTGAGTCATCCATAAATAATCTGTTTAATGTGACTCTGAATCTAGAGTCATGCAAAAGGCATAGATGTGTGAGAGAGCCCTTATGTTCAAGGTATTTATAGTCAATTGAAAGGGTAGCTTTATATATGTGAAAAATAACTGATTATAAGTGACAAAGATGGATGAGGGGTGCAAAAGTTAGATGCCAAGAAGAGGTAACTGTAGACTGGGATGGTGAAGAAGTTGAAGAGTAGAATTTTTAGGCTGGAATGTAATTCAGTATGTAAGGGGAGTAAAGAGGTTGTCAAGGGAGGAATGACATGAATCATTTCATGGACTTGAGAAAGCTCGAGGCCTGTCTGCTGAAGAGGGAACATGCCTGGAGTATGCTGTAGTTTACGTATAAAATGGGTTGTCCTGTAAGGCTAGAAGTTTATTTGAGGACACAGGGACAGCGTTTGCAGGACCGGGGTGGAGGCAGGGATAATGATTCCCAGAGTCTGTGGTGTATTTTGGGTCTGTGGGGGAAAAACACTGTATCTTGGGTTCTGCTCTCAGTGTCTCTTGTTTTCTCAGGATATGGGCTAGGCAAAGAAACTAAGAGAACTGTGTATTTTTTCAATTTTAGACCATAGACTGAAGACACAAAAAGAACCTTTTCAGTTGATCAGATCTATGGGTTCAAAGTAGAATGTAGTGAGGTGGATGAGCTAGAATGTGTTACAGAGAGTGAAATAAATCAGAAAGAGAAAAACAAGTGTCATGTATTAGCCCATATAAATGGAATCGAGAAAAATGGTACTGATGAACGTATGTGAAGGGCAGGAATAGAGTTGCAGACATGGAGAATGGACTGGTGGGCACTGGGGCAACACAGGGTGGTACAAATTGAGAGAGTAACATTGACATATATGTACTGTTATGTGTAACATAAGTAGCTGGCAGGAAGCAGCTGTATGTAGCACAGGGAGCTCAGCTTCAGTGCTCTGTGATGAAGCAGATGGGTGGGATGGGGGATGGGGTAGGAAGGAGGCTTAAGAGGGAGGGGATATATGTATACTTATAGCTGATTCACATTGTCATAAACAGCAGAAGCTAACACAACATTGTAAAGCAGTTATCCTCCAATTAAAAATAAATTTAAAAATAAAAGTCTTAAAAGTAATAAAAAGCCAGCTTTTCCTTGCTCTGTCCTTTCTGCAAGTCATTCTCAAAAATCTGTGTTGATGATTCGGAAAAAACTGGTTGATGGTTCGGAACCCTGGACATCTCTGTCTTCCATGCCCTTAAGTTTAAGCATGACTTTCCTTAGTCCTCTGCTATGTCTGAAGAGTCACCACCATTCAAACACAATGAGTAGTGAAGGGGGTTAACAGGAGCTGCCCCTGTTGTTTGTGTCCCGCCTCTGCTCTTCTTCTTTATCCTGGCTTCTTGGTACTTCTGTGCAGCGTATCACCTCTCACTGAATTGGAGGCTTTGGACCACCGAGATCAGGAAGTGCAGTCAGGAAAGATGTATATTTAAGTACTTTTCTTTATGCCAGGTTCTGTGTCAGATACTAAGATTGATGCAAAATGTAAACCAGTTCATGCCCTTTGTGATTTTTTTCATGTTTTCTTGAAAATTCTGATGTTCTGTTTTAGTATTTGAAAACAACTACTTAAAATTATCATAAAGACCTTCACTTTTAAGTCAAACTCATTAGTTACATTAGTTGTTTTTTTTAATTAGCATGTGCAAGTAATTATAGAGCTTGTGTTTTCTTTGAAAAGGTAGTTGTGTTCATTTTACTTATACATTACAGACTGTCTCAGCTGCTGCCAAAAACGGTACATCATCGAACAAAAACAAAGAAGATGAAGATATAGCTAAAGGTAAAGAATCAAGCACATGTAGTTTAGTATTGCTGATCTTTGCAGAATGATTTATTGGAATAAAAATTAAAATAAAACTGAGTTTACTTGTAGTATTTTACCTCAAATCTAAAAATCAGTGGAGTCTGAAAACGTAAGAGAAACAACTGACATGATATAAGGTTAATTGAATTCATAATCCTTGCAAGTATTGGTTTTTAGTGTCCTACCTTTGAAGAGATTACATTTCACCTTTTCTTTAATGCCAAAGTTATGAGTCAAGCACAGAAATATGTTCATGACTTGTTCTATATGGAAAGCTACCCATATTATAATGTCACAATCTGTTTGCTGTAAAAATAATAGCTGCTGTATATGACAGACTGTGATATTAAGGAATGAGCAAAAACTTTATTTTCAAAAATGTCATAGTTGTCTGCCCTGTCCCCTTTTGCCCCCACCCCCAGCCTACAAAAGCTAATTGTTTAGTATTTAACTGGACAAATAACATTCACTTGATTTATTCTTATTAAATAGTATATTATGTAATATTTCTTTTTAAACTCTTAAAAAATCAGAGTTAATACTGTCTGTCTTGTTTTTTGCATTTTAATTTTTCAAACTAGCTATTGAATTATCATTGCAAGAGCAGAAGCAGCAGCACACAGAAACAAAATCCTTATATCCATCTGCAGAAATTCAGTCAAATAATAAAGTTGCAAGGAAAGTGAGAGCTTTATATGATTTTGAAGCTGTTGAGGACAATGAACTCACTTTTAAACATGGTGAAATTATTATTGTTTTGGATGACAGGTATGTTTTAAATGTTTCTGGAATATTTTGAAGTTATTCAGTATCATATCCTTAATTTAGAATGCTGAATATTCAGCTTTTGACTTTGGTGTATTTAAATCATACTAGAACCTTTTCTGCCTTAATTATTTCTTTCTAAAATTAGGGTAGTTTGAGTTTCTTACTCTTTCATTAAATTTGGTAATAAAGTGTTCTTTGTATCTTGGGTTAAAAATGTATTGAATAATATTGTTTATTATCACAATTGAGACGCAGAAATATTCAGTCATTTGGATGTATTTACATTGAGAATTGTATATACCAAAATTACTGGCAAAAAAAAAAAAACAACTTTAGGAAGAAATATAGCAGTAATACCTTTGATCAGCTCAGCTAAAAACTATGCTCAGCTCCTCCCCAGTTGTTAATCTGCTACTGCCTCTCCCTCACAATTTCTCTATCACTTATACTTGTAATAAAGAATAGATTTGTCTTTACTGAGACTAATTCTACTTTAGTTTGCTTTTAAAAGAAATTGATGAAATTTAGCAAGAGTGAGACCTAACAACTCGTTACTAACAGATTGCAAATGTATTTGGTATCCATTATAAATAACTTAGTAAGGATACATTAGTGTATTTTTAAATGGGTAGAAACCCAAAATGGTTTTACTTTGCTGCAGTAAATATTTATTGGGAAAATACTATATGAATATGCTGTGTTTATTTATAATAAAGAATGAGGAAATAGTTCTTTTCTTCATAAAACCTAGAATAAAGGAAGGGAGTTAAGATTACTTTACAAGTAAATATGTGGTATGGAGATTGTGAATGCCATAAAAGGTAATGTTGGGGTCCAGAAAAAAGCGGAGTCACACCTGGTACACACCTCTAGGAAAAAAGGCTTATCCAGTGGGTTCACTTTGGGTGAACTTTGATCTTACAGAACAGGAAAATGAAGGTCTCTTACACAGTCAAGATAACATTATGTTTACTTAGAAAATAATCATTTTTTTTTTCTTAAAGAGTCTTTTTTGTTTTTCTTTTTTAAATAATCATGTGGACCAGAGCACATGATCCCTGAAGGAGAATAAATAGATGTGAAGGTGAAGGGTTAATATGGGGTCTGAATGCTGACAGTCTGAAATGTCAGGCTTCTGGGTGTAAAATGTTTATAGAAGAACTTAAGTTTACACTTCTGATACTTTTATACAAGCATAAAATGAAGGACATTTATAAAATAAATGTAAGAAAAACTACAAAATGAGCATTATTTTTATGTAATGAGAAAATTTTCCAGTGTAAGTTACTGCTCACAAGGTAAATAACAGTACTGATCAGTGGCACAGCTGCTTCCTCATTTTCTTCAGCAAGTCTGTTCTGCTCACTGCTCTGATAACTCAGTTTTCTTCCGATTGTTTCTTATGTGGTTGTCGTGACTCCTGCATACATACCATATCCCTTGATGTCATTTGATGTTCATGTGGCATTATGTTATCTGTATGGTCTGCAGGCTTGCAGTATGTAAAGGGTTACGTCATTGTGAAGCCATGTGTCTTTTCGTTGATGTCTAGTTAAAGCACAAATCCATTAAATAACTTAGACTCATATGAAACTATTTTCAGTTAAGGCTTATCCTTGCAAAAGAGAATGTTTTTTTCTGTTGTAAACTACTAAGAGAATTCAACATGAATATGATGGAATATGTAGGTTGATTAAATGTCATTTTGATGTTGCTGCTGCTGCTGCTGCTGCTGCTAAGTCACTTCAGTCGTGTCCGACTCTGTGCGACCCCATAGACGGCAGCCCACCAGGCTCCCCCGTCCCTGGGATTCTCCAGGCAAGAACACTGGAGTGGGTTGCCATTTCCTTCTCCACATTTTGATGTTAGGAAACCCCAATCTTAAAACTGCCATAGATGTGCTCATCAACACACATAAGTAAAATGATCTCATTCTAGGAGATTGGTTATTACTGGCAAGATTTTAAACACAAATGCACACTTGGGTACTAAAGTTAAATGGCCGTCTTGCATTAAAAAAGAGGTCATCTGGATGATCCAGAATATGACTATATCCATTGTTTTTATATTCTGTTGAAATTAAAAGTACAAAATTTAAAACTTCACATATAGAACTTTAAGTCCCTTGAAAATATATCATTCTCAGACTTCAGTTTAAGAAATACTCAGCTGATAGACAGGTGCAGATTCCTTATTAACAGAGTATACCAAAAAATGTCATTCTTAGTGCTCCCAAATATTATAAAGGATCTAGAAATAAATAGGAGAAGGCAATGGCAGCCCACTCCAGTACTCTTGCCTGGAAAATCCCATGGATGGAGTCGGACACGACTGAGCGACTTCACTTTCACTTTTCACTTTCATGCACTGGAGAAGGAAATGGCAACCCACTCGTGTTCTTGCTTGGAGAATCCCAGGGACGGCGGAGCCTGGTAGGCTGCCATCTCTGGGGTCGCGCAGAGTCGGACACGACTGACGTGACTTAGCAGCAGCAGGAATAAATAAACCTAACAAAGACACTTAAGGACTTCATGGAAAAAAATTATAAATCCTTTGAAAGATATAAAATAATATATATATTTATATATCTATAAATGGAGTGAGATGTCATTTATGCTGAAGAAACCTTAATATTGTAAAGATTACTTTTTCTAATATTAATACATAAACAGTTCATTCTGTCATTAACAGCTCAATAAGACTTTTTTCCAGAGAACTTGGAAACATTTTTATTTTGACATTAATATGGAAATATGAAGGTCTACAATAACACAGAGAAGGTACTTTTCCTGTCATGTATCAAGGCATATTAAGAGGTTATAATAAATATAGTCTATTGCAACAGGATGGAATCCAGAAATAAGCTTATGAACAGATAGCAGCTTGCTGTTTGAAAGATAGACTATCATAAATCAGTAGGAAAAATGATGTACTATTAAATAGATTTTGCTGGGATGAATTGACTTTCTATGCAGTATAAATAAAATTTGATTCAGCTTCACACAGTACATAAAATTTCATTCCAAATAAAGACCTAAATGTGGAAGAGTGCTGTAAAGGAAAATGTGAAACTATTAGGCAAATATAAAGGAGAATAGATTGAGGAATTCAAGGTATTTGCATAATACAGACAAACAAATGCTCTTCAGATATGTACAGAACTCCTACATATTCATGAAAAGAGACGAATGACCCAGTGGAAAAAGAAAAATGGACAGAAGATATGAACAAGCAGTCTAGGGAAGAGCCAGTCTGGATGCTCAGAAGTGCAAATGGGCACAGCAGTAAGAGATGATTTCTCCTGTGCAATCCAAGTGCTGCCTGGACAGTTAATACATGGGAGCAAAAATGACATTCTCACATGCTGCTGAGGGAAAGGAGGTTGGTGAATTGCCACAGCCACTTCAGGGAACATTTGACAGCATTAGTGAAATGGAAAATGCTTAGGTTCTGTGGCCCAGCAAGCCTGTCTCTGTGCACATGCCTAGAGAATTGTTGCATGTGTGCCCTAAAATCTAGAATCATTATTACCCCAGCCTTTATAAGGGTGAGAGAAAAGACTGGAAATAACCTAAATGTCTGCCTGCATGGGGATGAGTACATCAGATATGCCATATCTGTGTGATGGATCTTTAAAAGGGATTAATAAAATCTGAAAGAATTAACCTATAAAATTTAAAAGATATATAATGATTAACATTTATGTTAGGTTGGCGCGAACGTAATTGTGGTTTTGGACCATCAATTTTAAATCATTATAGCTAAGCTCGAACATATCTTCATTAATCAAAATAGGAACCTTTTCAATCAACACATTTTTGCCAACAAGAAATAAGTTTACTTATTCCTGTAGTATAAAAATCTGTGCTCCAGATCAATCCTAAAGGGTTCTACTCTACAGCATTGTGTCTAGGATTATGGTCTGTACTGTGCACTTAAAATTTGCTGTGAAGGGAGATCTTACATTGTGTTATCACCAAAAATTAATAAATAGAGATGGGTGGAGAAAGTTTTAGGAGGTAATGGATATATTTATTGTATAACCTGTGGTGATGATGTTCAGATGCATACTAATTTGCAAATCCATCAAGTTGTACGGTAAATAGGTACAGCTCTTTGTATGTAAAAACTTTAAGAAAGTGGTTTCGAAAAATTAAAAAAAAAAAAATCCGTTCTTCGGGATTTGACTCTTGGAAAGCATTTTCTGCCTCAGGCTGGTTTGTGGAATCATTTTCCCTGCAAAAAGTTGTTGAGATGCTCAAAGAAGTAGTCAGTTGGTGAGAGGTCAGGTGAATATGGCGAATGAGGTAAAATTTTGTAGCCTAATTTGTTCAACTTCTGAAGCATTGGTTGTGCAATATGTGGTCAGGCATTGTCGTGGAGAAGATTTGGGCCCTTTCTGTTGACCAAAGATGGCTGTAAACATTGCAGTTTTCAGTGCATCTCATCGATTTGCTTAGCATACTTCTCAGATCAATGGTTTCACCAGGGTTCAGAAAGCTGTAGTGGATCACAGTGGCAGCAGACTACCAAACAGTGACTGTGACCTTTCTTGGTGCAAGTCTGGCTTTGGGAAGTGCTTTGGACCTTCTTAGCAGTCCAACCACTGAGCTAGTCGTCACCAGTGGTCTTATAAAATCTACTTTTCATTGCATGTCACGATGTGATCAAGAAATGGTTTGTTGTTGTGGCGTAGAATAAGAGAAGATGATACTTCATAATGACGATTTATTTGATTTGTGGTCGGCTCATGAGGCACCCACTTACCGAGGTTTTTCACCTTTCCAATTGGCTTCAAATGCCAAATGACCGACCATAGCACGATCGACGTTGAGTTCTTTGGTGACTTCTAGTGGTTGTAAGAGGATCAGCTTTGATGATGTTGTTACCTTCCGATGGCTGGCCACTGTGCTCCTCCTCTTCAAAGCTCTTGTCTCCTTTGCAGAACTTGAACCACTTGAACCACTGCACTGTCCATTCATTAGCAGTTCCTGGGCCAAATGTGTTGTTGATGTTGTGAGTTGTCCTTGCTGCTTTACTTTTGAACTCAAATAAGAAAACCACTCCAATTTGCTTTTTTGTCTAACATCATTTCCCTAGTCTAAAATAAATATAAACAAGTAATAAGTCATTAGCAAAAAAATATAAAGCAAGAAATGTGCATTAAAATGGTGTATAACATAACCATATTTATTTAAGAACACTCCAATATCAAATGGCAAAGTTCAACAATGCAAAACTGCAATTACTTTTGTACCAACTTAATATCTATAGAGTTGGCTATACATATCTATATATATCTATATCTGTATGCTCTATAGATAAATATAGAGTTTATAGATATAGTGAATGAATAACAAATATATCTGAAGGGAGGTGACGTATCAACTTGGTGGTGGTATGAAGGATGGATGTGAGTTTGGGATTTGGAGGTGTTGATAAAGGAAACTTCAGTGTTATCTGTAATGTTTTGTTTTGTTTTTTTTAAAGTACAGAATCAAATATGACCAGTTGTTGATAGGTTCTGAATTTAAGTATGAGAATATAGATGTTTATTTTATTTGTACTTTTTTATATCTCTTATTAAGTTTACTTCCCTGGTGGCTCAGATGGTAAAGAATCTGCCTGCAATGCAGGAGACCCAGGTTCTTTCCCTAGGTTGGGAAGATCCTCTGGAGAAGTCATGGCTACCCACTCCAGTACTCTTGCCTGGAGAATTCCATGGACAGAGGAGCCTGAAGGGCTATAGTCCATGGGGCCACAAAGAGTAGGACATGACTGAGCAACTAACACACAAGTTTAAGAAGAACTACTTTTAAATATAGTGGGATTTGAACTAGTATTTTCAAAGTAGACTAAATTTAATTTTTATTTTAATTACTCTTGACACTAATGAAATATAGAGTAACAAATGGCATTTTTGTACTGTATTTTCAGTGATGCTAATTGGTGGAAAGGAGAAAATCACAGAGGAATTGGACTCTTCCCATCTAATTTTGTAACATGTAATTTAAACATAGAATCAGAGGCAGGTAAGTTAAATCTATGGAAAGGTTAAATCTATTGAAGTTTTCTGTTTGAATTTTATGATTTGGTTTGAAGTATAAAGTAGATTGGCATTTAATTCTTATTTTCAATAATTTATTCATGGATAATACAGTTTAACCTACTTCTTCCCAAATTAAGGGGTTAACTTATCCCAGGTCAATTCCAAATTAGAGTTATTTCCTTATCATTATATTTTAAATCCTTTGAGAGTTAATGTGCATAGGTACATATAAGGCATAAAGTAAGCTATGCTTGACCATGTAAATATTTACATCAGTTTAATTATGGTTTAAGAGGCTATTTGCATTTGTCTAGTACAAAAAATGTTTTATTCATCATTGAAGCGCAGTATCAAAGCAGGCAGGTTGGGGGATCCATTGACAAGTGCTGAGTGTGATTACAGGGGTTAGGAGTACTCCTAAATTGTAGATTTTTCCTTACATTGATTTGGTCCCGGGGAACTCAGAACAATAACAAAGTAATGTAATCAAGACAGTAGGTTCCTAGTTCACATCTTCTGAACTTCCCTCAGTTTTGCAGCCACAGACAGTTCTACACAGCTGCTGCCAACCATGCCAAGAAAGCGTCCATTTGTTAGGCAGGCAGGGAGTTGGGGGGTAGGGTGGTGGTGCTGAGTGTGCAGAACAACTGGTAATAATACTAATGATGGTGAGGGTCAAAAATAAAATTGCTCAGTGGTGTTTAAGCACTCGTTTATCAGCTGTTGTGCAAAGTCCTTTGCTTGCACTATTTCATTTAATCTTCTTAAGTCTGTGAAATAGGTACTTTTGCTATCCCATTTTATAGATAAGAAAACTGAGGCTGAGGTTATTTGGCTAGTAGGTGGTAGAGCCAGGATTCTAAAGTCGGGTACTCTGCCATTAGAATGTACTTGTACTGACATAGCTGCTGAACATACTGCTTCTAATCTTTATCGTTCTAGAGAACTTAAATTGAAAGCTGTACAGCGTGTGTAGCATCATCTTTGTGTAGACTGAATGATGCATTCAGTTAAAATTGAGAGAGATGAATACTGAGTACTCTGCCACTCAATACTTCTTTTGCCTCCATTCTGACTCTTAAGTTGATATGAACATTGGAGACACTAGGTTTAATAGCTTGATAGACCATGCTCAGGGAATGCCGTAGAATTCACTATAGGCTGGAGAAATTGAGCTTCTATTTTTAAAAGTAAAAAATACCCTGGATTTTCAGTAAATCCTCGTGTTATGCTAAGCTCTGCTTCTTAGGGCATACTTGAAAGTTAACTAAATATTTGAAATAACTGTTGGGACTTAAAACTTCTTTGGTTATATAGTTTTTGATTATAATTTTTTTTAAATTTTATTTTATTTTTAAACTTTACATAATTGTATTAGTTTTGCCAAATATCAAAATGAATCCATACAGGTATACATGTGTTCCCCATCCTGAACCCTCTTTCCTCCTCCCTCCCCATACCATCCCTCTGGGTCGTCCCAGTGCACTAGCCCCAAGTATCCAGTATCGTGCATCGAACCTGGACTGGCAACTCGTTTCTAATTCAAATTTACTTATTAAAATATAGTACATTGTGGCAGTTCTCCAGTGAGCATTTAAATAATTTTCTATATATATGTATATATATTTTTTAAAGTTATTTTTCAACCTTCTCTTTTCTAAGAAAAGTTTTTGTTTTGTGTTACTGTAACTATTATCAGGTTGAAATCAGGTCTCTTTAAATTTTTTTACATGTAGAAAATAATTTTTTATAGCAGGAAAGAGTGTAGTTCATAGATTTAACTCTGAAATTAGCTAATTAGATAATACTCTACTCTCATATATATATTTTCACCTTAGCAATAACACTCAGTTTTAGAAAGGTGCCTGTAATGACAGCTCCCGTTAATATTGCTTACTTGTTCCACTAGAATGTAAGTTATATCAGGGTAAGGATTCCTGTTTGTTTTATTCACTAGTGTATTTTCAATGCCTCGAACAATGCTTATCATATAGTAAGGGCTAAATAGATAGTTGTGGCATGAATCAATGACCATATGTAATAACGTATATTGATTACAAAATGTTATGATTATATTGATTATGAAATGTTGTTATTTAGAGTTTCCTTTTTTTTTCTTATGAATAATCACAGGCTATTTATAAATTAATGACTAAACTACCAAGGTGAATACTGAGGAACTTAAAGTTTACTTTGTTTCCATAGCAGCTGTGGACAAATTGAATATAATTGATGATGAGGAGGAGGAAATTAAGAAATCAGAGCCTGAGCCTGTTTATATAGATGAGGTAGAGTCATTCTTTTGTTTAATGGTTAAACTGTCAAGACTTTTAAAATGTGTTATTCTTGAGAATGCTTGAAAATAAATTTTTATAATCATTGAAATTAAAACTCTTCGTAAGGTGTCCTGTTACTTTTTTAGGATAAGATGGATAGAGCCCTGCAGGTACTGCAGAGTATAGATCCAACAGATTCAAAACCAGATTCTCAAGACCTCTTGGACTTAGAAGGTACTAAGTGAATATTAGGGATTACCTTAATGTCATTTAATGTTTTAGCAATTTATAATGTCTTAAATTTTTTCTGCCTTGGGTTGCTTCCAGAGATTAGAAATCTTTGGTAGGAGGTAGACTAGTGTAGTAAAATAGTAAACATATGACTTGGAAGATGTTACAACCTTCCTATCCTGTTCATTGGGGAAGTCTTTACTTTTCTGTAAGCCCACTCATGAAATTTGCAGTTCAGAGAAGGACAGAATTAGAAATAGCATCATAAAGTAACTGAGCAAAATGTTGGAAATTCTTATTCCTCTTCTAATTCTCTTGTATCAGAATTTTAAAGGTCAAAATTATACATGATCTATGTTTACTTTGTAATGTAGGGGTATTTGATACATGCTGATTTGTCTTTTTACTCTCTAAGAAATTTGAAGCAATTAAAATAGATGTTTTTGTGCCTTTTTAAAAAATCCATTGGGAGAAAAATCTCTGGGATAAATGTTTTAGTTCAGTTCAGTCGCTCAGTTGTGTCTGACTCTTTGCCACCCCATGAACTGCAGCACACCAGGCTTCCCTGTCAATCACCAACTCCTGGAGCTTACTCAGACTCATGTCCATCGAGTCGGTGATGCCATCCAACCATCTCATCCTCTGTTGTCCCCTTCTCCCACCTTCAATCTTGCCCAGCATCAGGGTCTTTCAAATGAGTCAGTTCTTCTCATCAGGTGGCCAAAGTATTGGAGTTGCAGCTTCAAAATCAATCCTTCCAATGAATATTCAGGACTGATTTCCTTTTGGATGGACTGGTTAGATCTCCTTGCAGTCCAAGAGACTCTCAAGAGTCTTCTCCAACACTACAGTTCAAAAGCATCAGTTCTTTGGTGCTCAGCTCTCTTTATAGTCCAACTCTCACATCCATACATGACCACTGGAAAAACCACAGCTTTGACTAGATGGACCTTTGTTGGCAAAGTAATGTCTCTGCTTTTTAATATACTGTCTAGGTTGGTCATAGCTTTTCTTCCAAGGAGCAACCATCTTTTAATTTAATGGCTGCTGTCACCATCTGAAGTGATTTTGGAGTTCCCCAAAATAGTCTTTCACTGTTTCCATTGTTTCACCATCTATTTGCCATGATGTGATTGGACTGGATGCCATGATCTTAGTTTTCTGAATGTTGAGTTTTAAGCCAACTTTTTCACTCTCTTTCATTTTCGTCAAGAGGCTTTTTAGTTCTTCTTTGCTTTCTGCCATGAGGGTGGTGTCATCTGCATATCTGAGGTTATTGATATTTCTCCCAGAAGTCTTGTATAAATGTTATTAAATTTTTCATAGAAGAAAATCTGGTTATGAATATAGAATATTGTGCTACTGTATCAATGTTTACATTTGGAGATATAAAACTGTTATTTTGAAATGGTTTAAATAAATGAAAATTTTTCATATCTAATCTGTATATAATTATTTTATATATTGTGACAAGTTCATTTTATTGTAACTAATAATAGTATTCTAAGTATTTTTAAGGTTTTTGAGATAACTCCAAATTTCAGTCTATAAAGTAGTACTTTGGAAGAACATGGTGGGATTTCTGTTCTGATTTTTACTTTGCCTTGGTCACATGATATTAATATTAGTGCTGAATAGTATTACTGTTGGGTCTATTGCAGTCCTTTCTCTAGCATAACTTAATTCTCTTTATATTTTACATGGTGTTACATATTGGTGCTCTGTTGTTAAAAATTGTTGAAATTGACTTAAACTGGTTTTTTAGTTTCAAGATTTTTAAATATTTTTGTGTTTACAGATATCTGCCAACAGATGGGTCCAATGATAGATGAAAAACTTGAAGAGATTGATAGGTGAGATTCTTCATGCAGGAAATGACAAGTATAGTTTTCTTACATTGACTTGTTTTGGCAGAACTTTAAGCTAGAAAGTTTTTGTGGAACTGTTCAGTCTTTTGAAATTGTTTCTATTTCTAAAAACCCTTACAGACTAATAGAATGGTACTTCTGATTTCGGTAATAGCTTTTTTCATGGCAGTGTATTATATGTAGAATGATGGACTCCTATTTTCATTTTTGTACTTGGGCTGGAGTTGAGGGATAATGAATAATGAAGAGTAAATTTGAACAGAGCACAAAATAGAACAGGAATCATAGGCAAGCACTGTTTTATTATATAATGCAAAGTAGTATTTTTTGAAGTAGTATATAATGAAAAGTATTAAAACTTTACAGTGAAATTTCTTTTTTTACTCTAAATCCGATTTACACACCTTCTCTTCTCATATTTCTTCCTTGTATTTCTGTATTTCTATTGTCCTTTTGATTTCATTATCCCATCGAGTCTTACTCTTCCTTAGAGATAGCAGCCCTGAAGGTCAGACTGTCAGGGTTTTGAGCTTTTAACTTAGTTTTGCCCCTTCTCTTATTCCTCAGAGCTTTATATCTTAAGTCAGAGGGGGCATCCATGGTGAATGGCAGACAAGGAAGAAGGCTTTAGTGTCCCACCATCATCCCTTTCTAATATCTGTTTACTGAACTTGGGTATAAAACAGCATAGGAAGAACAGGAGCTACTTTGCTTCTTATCTGCCTTTACCAGAGAAAAGTAGTAGCAAGGTTTTTTCTAGTCACTGAGGATTATAATCTTTGTTCCCTAGGACTTTTTTTTTTTTTTTTTAAATAAAGTTGTTGTATTTTCTATAGAAATGAAAAGTAAATCCCTGTCTCAGTGAATGAAATTATGGTGTCAATTTCATCATATTTTTTGGTCTTATTTTGGAGAAAGCATGGAGTATCTACTGTTAATTTGTTATTTTGGTTTCAATGCAGGTATGTTAATGGTTAGTGAATAATCAAATGGAAAAGATTAAAAAGAGGGCTTCCCTGGTCGCTCAGTGCTAAAGAACCTGCTTGTTAATGCGCAAGACACAGTTTGATTCCAGGTCTGGGAAGATCCCATGTGCCACGGCACAACTGAGCCTGTGCACCACAACTCCTGAGCCTGTGCTCTAAAGCTAGGGAACTGTAACTGCTGAGCCCACATGCTGCAGCTGCTGAAGCCTGAACCCTCTTGAGCCTGTGCTCAGAAACGAGAGAAGCCGCCATAATGAGGAGCTGGCGCACCGCAGCTAGCCCCCATTCATCACAACTAGAGAAAAGCCTGCCCACATAGTAGCGAGGACCCAGCGCAGCCAATTAAATACATAAATAAAATAATTTTTTTTAAAAGATTAAAAAGAAAATAGTATTATCTTAGGTGTGGCTAGGGCTGCAATTATTATAAACCTTTCTAAAGACTAAAAATAGTTCGTATCTTTTAACTCAGCAATTAAGCAACTCAGTTTAAGTCTGTATCTTAAACTCAGTAAAAAAACTTTACCATCAGAATATTAAATTTTAGCTTTCATTTCTGTCATTGTACAGAATGAAATTTTGTAGCATTTATCCTACTAGGAAATTATATTGGGTAAACATGTAAATTGACTTCAAAGAAAGGTGTAGATAGAGTTATTGAAGAAATATCCATAGCCTGAGCTTAACTGTGTTTCAGGCTGTATTAATGTTCTTTCCTACTGCCTTCCAAAAACCATTTTTTACCACCTATGTCAAAGTGCCTTTTCTACCACCTTTTCACTCTTCCCTTGTGTACCCTTCTTGTTTCTTTCAATTGCCTTGATTTACACTGTCCCACTGACCTGACTTGGTCTTCCTTTTTTGCTTGACCTTTCCATCTTTCCTGGGATACCAGCTTAAGTCCCGGCTTCTCCATAAAGCCTTGATAATCACATTAATTCCCTCCTCTAAACTCTTCGGTCCCCTGCCTATTTCACTGAACTTTGCATTCCGTTATGTGCTATCTTATATCATTTGCTATTTTTCAGGCCTTGTCTTCCTAACAGACTACAGTCTTTCTGAAGGAGAGAATGATACTTTTGCCTAATTTCTCTATCCCAGGATAGTGTCAGGCACAGTTTAGTAAAAATTTGTTAGCTGCTTTGGGATTGTGTCTCAAATCCTTGAAGATGATCTCAAGTGTGCATTCAACCTGCCCTTCAGTGTTCTTCTGGTGTTTCATTAGTATAATACTGGCTTATATGGACTCTGGTTCTTAGAGCCTATGGTTCTTAGAGCCTGTGGTTCCTAGTGACACATCTGTTAGCATGGACGCTCATTTCTGAAACTTCCAGTGCAATTTACAACCAATATTTCTGAAGTAGAGTTCAGCCTTCTTGTTACAGTCACACATGCAAGAGAGCAAACAGCACTTTTTGTTTCAGACATAACAGTCTCTGATAGAGGAAAGGTGATAAGTCCTGGTAGGACTCAGTCCAGGTCATATATTGGGTAGACCTATGTCTGGCTGCTTGCTTTGCTTCTTGTCTCTTGAGTCTCTCTGTGTATATATTTTAAAAGCTACATTAATAAACAGATTTGTGGGTGCTTTAGGCCAGATTAAGTGGCCATTTCACTTTTATGAACTTTACAACAACTCCCTTGTTGTACAGGGAGTTCTTTATTACCCCAGAATGATAGCAGAACTGTACCAAGTTGAAAGGACTGGCTTTGCAATTTCCTGGGCAGATTTGAAGATGCAAACTTGAAAATATTATTTTGACCTATATTCACTCACTTTCAAAATAAACCAATGAACAAGCTGTAGAGACTAGTTTATGTATACATTTTTTAAATTTGCATTTTCAAAGATAATTATTAATTTTTTTTAGTTGAGCCTTTCATGGTATAAGCAAATAAAAATGTGTCATTTTGTTTGTGAATGTGCTTATATCTCAGTCATATTGTATCTCACACCTGGCTCTGGGCCTTGCCTGAGTACTTTCTTTTTCTACTAAGATTTTTAATTAAGACTTGGACTCTTCCTAAATTCAAAAATTACTTGTTTGAAATTGAATTTTTAACAGAAACCTGTAACATAAGAAAAAAAATTCTCCTAGCACCAAAATTATAAATTGGTTGCATTTTATGAGTTGTGGAAAGGAATTGCCCTAGTATTATGAAGTTATATCAGCCTAGTCATTACATGAAATAAATAATTCCTCCTCCTGTTTTCCCTGTTTGAATATTCTTTCATAGTAGAATTTTTAAAATATGAATAGAAAATGTAAATTTTAAAAAATAATTTATGTTGCCAAGTGAAAAATGAAGTTGCTCAGTCATGTCCGACTCTGCAACTCCAGGACTGTTGCTTACCAGGCTCCTCAGGTGACAGTCCATGGAGTTTTTCAGGCAAGAGTACTGGAGTGGGTTGCCATTTCTTTCTCCAGGGGATCTTCCCGACCCAGGGATTGAACCCGGGTCTCCCGCATTGTAGGCAGACGCTTTACCATCTGAGCCACAGGGAAGCCCTTCTTTTTAGTAGTCTCGTATGCTGCTAAAAATATGCTTAAATGCTTAAAAACTTTGAAAAGTATTAAAGAGCTTTTCTTCTATATCAGGAAGCATTCAGAATTGTCTGAATTGAATGTAAAAGTCTTAGAAGCTCTGGAACTTTATAATAAGTTGATGAATGAAGCGCCAGTATATGCAGTCTATTCAAAGATCCACCATCCAGCACATTACCCAACTTCATCAGCTGGAGTTCCAATTCAGGTGAGCATATCTTTTGAGAACATTTTTCAAAATTTAGAAAAAGTTTTAAATTAAAAACAAGCATAGTATTAAAATTTCTATGGTGCATGAATAACATTATAAAATCCATCTTCATCAGAAAAATGTTGGATAAACAGTTAAGTGTTCACCAGGACAATTAGACACTCATATTTCACAGATATATTTTAGTTCATTTATAACATAATTAAGAGACCATTAAATATATGAGTGGAGTTCTGTTCTTCATAAGGTTTTGTAAGTATAAATCCTTTAATTTAGGACATTCCTGGCATGTCAGGAGTCTTCCAGATGTGGTACTGATGCTGTTCCTGTTGCTCAGCAAGCAAAATCTAACATTTATTTTAAATTTCTGTTAAGATTTCTTTAACTTCTATGATGATTAAAAAGGCCTAAAGAACGTATTTTGTTCTCAGATCATGCTTTGTATTTTCTCAGATGTATGGCTTACACTGTTAAAAATCCACACATGATGAGAATATGATGCAGATCTATACATACAGGTTCCATGAGCCTTTCATGAACATCTTTTCCAGGGCTTTTTACACCTTTTCTGTGCTTCCCAGCTGAAGTGAATATTTATATTTGTCAGTATCCGGTATTCTAAAGCCTTTTTCAAATTTCAGCCAGTTAGCAGTTGAATTCAGAATGAGCTTGGATGAACAAATTTCATGTTAATGTATGAAAACTGGTATGTAAAGGAGTGTGTGAAGGAGACACCAAGGAGAAACAGAATGTGGATGCATAATCTAGGTACTTGACACAACATACTTGTTAAGTAAAAAAAGAATAGTTACTATGGTAACTGTCACATCAGACAAGATGCATTTATCAAATATGCTGTTCCCTGAACTTCTGAAAATGATGAGAGTCATTACATGTGAGGGTAGAAAGGACTTCTAGGTGCAAAAGACAGCTGGAGTTTATTCAATATTGCTTCTGTTTATCTGCTGCTGCTGTGGACATGAAACAAAACAAAATGCGCCATTGTGTTATAGGACTAGATGTTGGATTTACTGCTTTGTGTGTCTGAAAAGGGTCCTTCCTGTGTCCTTCCTGTGTCAGTTTATGTTTAGTTGCATACTGTTTACAATCCGTGTTTCACTAAGCACAACTTATTTCCTTTAAAAAGTTAGCATTCTGTCTAGTTTGATTCGTCATAGGATGTTATCTGTATTATTCGTGCATAATAACATTTGAAATATTTAAAGTTCCTATTCTAATTTGAAAAAGAAAAGTTCATACTAGAAAAAGTTAGAGTAACACACCATTAGCTGCATCTGTGAAGGCCATTCAGGAATCCTAACGTGCAGAAGAGGTCCACTCCCACCATCTAAGCCTGTTGTCAATGGGCTGTGTGTGTCTGCTAAGGAGGTAGTATGATTTTTTTTTTCCTTTTTAAAGTTTTGGCTGCACTGCACATCTTAGTTCCCAACCAAGGATCAGACCCATGCCTTCAGCAATGAAAATATGGAGTCCTAACCACTGGAAAGAAAGTGAAAGTCGCTCAGTCATGTCCAACTCTTTACAACCCCATGGACTATACAGTCCATGGAATTCTTCAGGCCAGAATACTGGAGTGGGTAACTTTTCCCTTCTCCAGGGGATCTTCCCAACCCAGGGATCGAACCCAGGTCTCCCACGCTGCAGGTGGATTCTTTACCAGCTGAGCCACCAGGGAAGCCCAAGAATACTGGAGTGGGTAGTCTATCCCATCTCCAGAAGATCTTCCTGACCCAGGAATTGGACTGGGGTCTCCTGCATTGCAGGCAGATTCTTTACTAACTGGGCTCTCAGGGAAGCCCCCTAACCATTGGACTGCCAGGGAATTCCCATGATTATAGTTGTCAATGTAGTAGTTGATTTGGCATTTCCAGAATTCTGTATTTTCATGTTATTGGTCTTTGCTTTAAAAATAGCTTAGTTTAAAATTGGAGTGATGATAGTTACTAAATGATACTTGTTAAACATGCAGTTATTTTGAATGTTGTATTTTGTAAGCAGGTTGTAGAGCCTGTCCTGAAAGAGATGTTACCCTGGAAATTAAGTAGGGCACACATACATATAAATATCCAAAGAGACATAGACCATGTTGCTAGTTCTTGAGGGCACATCTCCTTTACCCAGAATTCTTCTCTCCTTTTGTCCTATCTGTCCTGCAGGAAGGATGAAGGAGGCATTGCCAGAGAGGGCCTGCACCCTGCCTTGATACCACTTATCCTTCAACTTATTCTTTTAAGTTTCATTCTTAAGAAGTTGAATAAGGCACCCTGAGATAGGGGTGAAGGTCATCTCTCTCACGGTGACTTGAAGTGATACTGTGCTGACTTCAAGGGAGTATATAGTCTTCTGTGGCTTGACAGCAAGACATGTTACCTAGTAATAGACAGCCTAGGTGAATTCCAACCTGTTGCTTAAAAATACACCACCTCCCTTCCTTTCATCCCACTGCAAAATAAAAGAATGAGCAAGTAAATCATAAACTTCCATGGATTTGGCACTGTGATGTGGAAGCGCTCCACATTTTATACCAGTGTGGACAGATTGGTGAAATCAGATTGCTCTCCAAAGAACTATAACATTTTATTTCATTTAAGTCTTTTAAAGTTTTAATGTATTGCTAGGCAGTAGTTTGGGAAATCTGAGTCAACCTTTTCTCCTTGGTTAACAGACATACCCAGTTCAACCACATGGTGGAAACTATATGGGTCAAAGTATTCACCAAGTCACTGTTGCCCAAAGCTACAGCCTAGGACCAGATCAGATTGGTCCACTGAGATCTCTGCCTCCAACTGTGAATTCCTCAGTGACAACACAGCCTGCTCAAACTCCGTACTTAAGGTAAGTTTTGGGGAGCTATGTTAATTTTGTAATTACATACATTAAATTTTCACAGATGTTCAGAATGAGAGTAATTAGACCCTTTTCTTTATAATAATAGTGCCCTCTTTTGCTGTTGAGATGAAGTTATAGAAGTGCTCATTCAAGATCCCATGAAATAGGAATGCTGCTGTCTTAGCTTTGCTACCCATACTGAGATGGTGCCCAGACCTGGATTATAGTCTGGGTCCCTGGGAAAAAAATACAGCTAACTTGGAGAAGAAAATGGCAAGCCACTCCAGTACTCTTGCCTGGAAAATCCCACGGACAGAGGAGGCTGGTAATCTACAGTCCATGGGGCCACAAAGAGTCAGACATGACTGAGTGACTTCACTTTCACTTTCACTTCCCTTATAGAAGCCAAGCCAATGATATACTTAGCACGGTGCTATAATTAGTAGTCTCAGTGAAGACGGAAGTGGCAACCCACTCCAGTATTCCTGCCTGGGAAATCCCATGGACAGAGGAGCCTGGCGGGCCCATAGGGTCGCAAAAGAGGCGACATGACTGAGTGACTGAACGACAACAACAAAGTAGTCTCAGACATATTTTAGGAGTGTGTATTCCTAAAAAGCAAAAACCTTTGCCGCTTGACTCTTAAAAGAAGTATGTTTCAGCTGTGGAATTTGTCGTCTGATTTTTTTATATTCTTCACTTCTATTCTGAAAACCATGTTTGAATCTTGCCTTCTGTTAACTTTGCTTAACACAAAATGTCTGTTTAGTAGTCATATGTAATGATCTCGAAAATCTCTTCCCACTCTTAAATTCCATGAGTATAAATTTTAGATATTATCTGGTCATTAAATAAATCTGTTCATACTGGTATTTAACTCAGTTAAAATGTAAAAATTTTGTTATCCTGGGTGACATTAGGAATTACAGAGAGAAAAACTATAGAGGAGTATAGACATTAATCCTCCTGTATTGAAGCAGTATATTTGGTGCAATTAAAAATTATAGCCACTGGGGAAGCCCCCTTTAAAAGTTACATTATGTTGGGACTTCATTGTGGTCCAGTGGTTGAGAATCCGCCTTCCAATGCAGGTGACATGAGTTCGATTCCTGGTTGCGGAACTAAGATCCCACATGCCGCGGGGCAGCTTAGCCCGTGTGCCACAACTAAGGCTTGATGCAGCCAAAAAAGTAAATAAATAATAAATAAAATAAAAGCTACACTATAGTAATATAGGAACAAATAGGTGTACCTGCAGTTTGGTGTGATTTTCAACTTAGTAGGAATTTGGGATTTTTTTGTTTTGTTTTTGCAGAGTGTTAATATAGTCTGTTGAGGGTAGATTCAGGTCCTGTGTGGATTCCACATTCTCCCTGCTTGTGTTATTTTTATGTAGGCATTCAGGTTAAGCTACCAGGGGCAGCTTGGAAAGGGCGCTACCAGAGGACAGTGTGAAGAGTGGGTAAGGAAACACGGTCTCCGCTGTGCTGACTGAGAGAAGGGGACAGTGGAAGACGGGCCAAAGGGTACTTGGGCTGGGGTTCTGCTCTCAGCACAGCTGGTCAAGAACACCAGGGGCAGAAACAACCTGCATCTCTCAGAAGATTTCCAAATGTTTTCCATGAGAGATTTTGGGGAAAACAAAATTAGATAGGCCTTACAATCCTATATTTTATTTTACTTGGAGTACTTCCTTCTTCCCAAATATGAAAATTACATTAACAGTGTTGGATAGCTGGAGTGGTTAAATCATAATCAGAATAGTAGAGCTATATAAACTTAGAAATATGGAAAAGACATTTTTATTTTGTCACAGCGATTGATCTCCAACCGTAACCCAGACAATGCAAAGTAAATATGGTTTTCTTTTTAAAATTTTGTTTGCAGCACTGGACAAGACACTATTTCCAGTCCTACTTACATGAACCAGAACTCTAACCTTCAATCAGCTCCTGGTGCAGCTGCTTACACACAGCAGATGGGGATGTCTGTGGATATGTCATCTTACCAGAACGCTACTTCCAACTTGCCGCAGTTGGCAGGCTTTCCGGTGGCAGTTCCAGCTCATTCAGTTGCACAGCAGCAAACAAATTACCATCAACAGCAGCCTCTCCTTTAAAATCAAACCAAACATTTTCTTGAAAGCCTTCATAAGTGTACTACTCAACCCTTGTGATTATAATCTGAAAATACTAAAAGAAGGAAAAAAAAATTTTCTCAACTGAAAAGACCCATGAATAAATAAAGCACAAAAACCTGTCTTTCTTTTTATGCTATAAAAAGTTCTTTTCAAGTTCCAGCTTGTTTGAAGTCAGACTTTTGATCAGAGGCCGCTTCAAGTTGCTTCCCGTTAGTTTTTTCTTACTTTCAAATCTCTCTACACAAATCTGGACAAACAAACAAATAGCCTTATGACACTAAACAACAAGAGATAGGAGTGTAGGAGTGTATAAGGAAAGCAGCATTTACCCCTAAATTGTCATGGTAATTGGGAAAGCACTGAAACCTTTAAGTACTTTCTGTCTGCTCTTTTTTTTCAGTTTCCCACATACCATTGTTTAAAAAGGCGAACATGTTTTTGTGCAAGCATTTAGCTTCCCTGCGTATTTCCTTTGTTTCCTTAAATTGCAGTTGTGTTTGCAGTACTGTCAGTTTTGCTCTCGGTGATGTGCTGAGTAATAATTAGCATAGAATTGTCTACGGAAGGAAGAGCACTTTGGGAGGAACAGAAATGTTTTCTGTTATTATTAGTGAAGACCATGTAAATGCAGGTGTGTGTTAAAGTGTTTAGCCAGTTCTCCAGTCATGCCAACAGTGGGTTGAGGGATGCCCCATGAAACATTTCCATTCCCTGGGGAAAAAATAGAAAACATTTTTTCCTACAAGGGTCCTTAGCATTTAGAATTGTCACTTAACAACCTTTTCAAGTGGTTTTGGCCAGCATCTAATGAAGATATAAGGTCCATTTGGTTTTTTTTTTTTTTTTTGGTTGGTCGGTTGGTTTTGTTTTTCTGCAGCATGGTGTGCAGAGACACTGCATTTCCTTTTTACAGACTGTGTGAATTTGAGCTATGAGACATTCCTAATAACTTGATGCAGTGTATACCAGGTGTGAATAATGTGTGTTTTTACTGATGTGTTGTTTTTTTAAAAGGTGATTTGAGTACCAATGGTATGCCAGACTGTTGACAATTTTGGCCATTGCTTTCAGAAGTAATCTTGAGCTTGTGGAATAATAACAGGCAGTGGATTTATAGGGAAGCCATCAAGACAGTTTTCCTGAAGCCTATGTTCTAGGTGAGTGTGAGGTGCTAATATATTCCACGTACTTTGGGAGTTAGGTAGTAAACCAATAGGGATTGTTTTCTTTCCTAAGAATTTGCACCACTACTGCATCATCTACCAACCTTTTAGACAGCACAAAATGTGAATACATATGCTTACAGATTCATGGTATTTCAACTGGGAGAAACAATGGATGTAAAGTTAAGTTTTTAAAAATTTAACTAGCAGGAATTCCCTGGCTCTCCAGTGGTTATGACTTGGCCCTGTTACCACTGGGGTCCATATTCAAACTAAGATGCACCAAGCTGCAAAAATAAATAAACTTGCATGGAAGCAAGATTTCTATATTGTTTTTTAAAGAAAGCCCTTAATCTTTCTACTAAGAATCCATTTGAAGATAGTGCTCTGGAAATATTTGTCATTTCTGTATTTATAGAAATTCCATTATAAATATGTTCCTTTTTCAAAGAAACTATATTCTGGGAAAAAACAGTCTTCTATATACTACTTGGTCTACATTTAAAGGGAAAAACAAGCAGAATTTGAAAAACCCAGTTTCTGTCATTGTTTTATTTCAGATATAAGTAACTGGAAAGAAACTTTTAACCTTTGATGTCTGTTTTCTGTTTTTTATCCAGTATTTTCCTTCCATGTGAATTCAGTTATATACTTGTAAGAAATTCTAAAATAGCACCTTACTTTTTTGGAAATGAATCTTCTATAAAGAAAACAAAACAGAAAAAACATTTTCAAAACCTCTTGATAATAATTAACATTTGCATAATATATGAAAAATCTTACATTTTCCTCCCAAACAATATTTAATAGTTATTTTAATGTTTGTGTAAATAATTTATGTATAATTGTGATCTGAGTTGTAAAAGCTTGATTCTGTGTAAGTCTTTGAATTACAATAAATACTGCACACCCACTAATTTGGGTTCTGCCATTTTTAAGTTCAACTAATGTAGTTTTGAAATGATATAACATGAAACATGTATATAGTGTATATTGGCATTTATCTGTGAAATTTTATATATATGGAAGTTTCTTCTCCCTTTTAAATTAAAAATAATTTTATTTTTGCCATACTGTAGCGAATTTTGTGTTACAGGTTGTTGATAGTATAAAAATGTTATTAAATCTGTGTACTGAGATGATATTTTTGGTGTTAATAAGAAAAACAGGGTTATTTTTCTTTCTTTTTCATGATCTTATGGATGTGTTTAAGACCTGTTTATAATTAAATGTTTTCTGCCAAAAGAATTGTCTAACATCAGATTTCTACATTAGTTTCATACTTACTATTTTATATAAAAAATAAAAATAACTTCTACTTTTTCATATGGAAATCTTGGTACATTAGAAAGAATTCCTGACAATTTATAATACAATTTTCACAAATGTAGGAAAAAATCTACCCTAGATCTTAAACTATATTGAGTGAGATATGTTCTTACACTTTGAAAAATACATGCTGTACCAACATTGTCTTGTAATTAGGTAACTTGTTTATAAAATTACTTAAACATTAAATAATTATAATACTTATCAATTAACAATTGATACCTGACTACATAACAGATATCACTGTATATTTTGAAGACAGTTACAAAGTTTCACCGTCCAAATTTTTTTAAAATTGATTTTAGATGTTAAAAATTATGGTTTAGGAATTTTAAAAGAAGGTTCTTAGTAAAAATTGTGCCGAGGCCCCTGACTTCTGGGAGAGGATTTATTGTCATTTTGATGAGAAAGCTGAAGTTATTTTTGTAAGTAATAAATTATAAATACTATAGCACCAATCTGTCATACTTTGTTTCTGTCAAAAGGCATTTTTCTTATTTACTTACATCAGTTTTAGTAAGTAGAGGACTCAGTTCTAGGGATTTGATTTAGTTTCTTTTGAAGATTAAAGATTTATTTTTTAAATAAAGTTCTCCACAGAAGATTGGTTCTAATCTTACCAAGCAAATTAAAATTTGCATTTTGAAAAAACCTTACTGTGTCAAAAAGAGAAATTAGGTTGCTTACATAGAGTAGTGGGATGAATGAAAGTGAAGTCGCTCAGTCGTGTCTGACTCTTTGTGAACCCGTGAATTGTAGCCTACCAGGCTCCTCCATCCGTGGGATTTTCCAGGCAAGAATACTGGAGTGGTTTGCCATTTCTTTCTCCAGGGGATCTTCCCAACCCAGGGATCGAACCTAGGTCTCCCACATTGTAGGCAGACGCTTTACTGTCTGATCCACCACAGAAATTCCCACATGGCTCAGTCGGTAAAGTATCTGCCTGCAATGTGGGAGACCTGGGTTCAGTTTCTGGGTCAGGAAGTTCCTTTTGGGATAAACAGTGTCCTCCCAAAATTCATGCTCCTCTAGAATGTCAGAATGTGAACTCAACTGGAAAAAATCAGCAGATATAATTAGTTAAGGATCTCAAGGTGAGATCACTCTGGATTTAGCATGGGCTCTAAATCCCATGACAGTGCCCTTATGAGAAGAGAAGACACAGAGACACAGCCAGCAAGTTATGAAGATGGAGGCAGAGATGGGAATTAATCTACCACAAGTCAAGGACTGCCTGAGGCCACCAGAACAGGAGGAAGCAAGGACAGATTCTTCCCTAAGAGACTTCAGAAGGAACATGGCCCTTGATTTCAAATTTCTAGCCTCTAAAACTCACAAGAAATCAATACTTTAAGCCACTCTGTTTGAGGTACTTTGTTATGGCAGCACTAGGAAACAAATGAACTTGGATAAAAGTCTATGGTGAAATCTGAATACCGGGCATTCCAGACTTTTACAAGACTGGTTAAAATTGTCACAAGAGTTCTGAGACAAGTAAGTCCAGCTGCTAGACTTTTATTATCTTTTTCAAACTATAATGAAATTGTATGGATAAATGAAGCTACTGCTACTGCTAAGTCGCTTCAGTTGTGTCCAACTCTGTGCGACCTCATAGACGGCAGCCACCAGGCTCCCCTGTGTCTGGGATTCTCCAGGCAAGAACACTGGAGTGGGTTGCCATTTCCTTCTCCAATGCATGAAAGTGAAAAGTGAAAGTGAAGTTGCTCAGTCATGTCCGACTCTTAGCACCCCCATGGACTGCAGCCTACCAGGCTCCTCTGTCCATGGGATTTTCTAGGCAAAAGTACTGGAGTGGGGTGCCATCGCTTTCTCCGAAATGAAGCTAAGACCCCTGATAATCCCATTTTTAGTGATTAAAAAAATCTGCATTTCAATAATTGATTTCTTCCTGCCAGAGCTTATGCAATTACTATTCGCTCTTTTAGTGGGTATTGAACAAAAGGAGAAATGTTCAAGGCAAGCAGAGGGACAGAAGAAGAAACCAGAAAACTGGGTATTCTCCAGAAAGGCTACTGAAGAATGGAATTATGTTTTTATTTTATACCATAAAATAAAGGAAAAGACTTTCCAATACTTTTACAGCAGGTCAACGACCTCTACTAATTATATGTAGTCTAGGGAGCCATCTTTAAAAAAAATGAAGTGAAATCATGTAACATAAAATTAGCCATTTTGAAATGAACAGTGGCATTTTAGTACCATTTACCATCTCCCCAAATTAGTCTTTTTGTTGTCTTGTTTTTCCACTCAGCAGGAAGTTGTTGAGGTACATCTCCACATATAACGTAGTAAATGAGGTTCATATACCACAGGTTGATTTATCCATTCATCTGTTGATGGGTACTTGGGCTGTTTCCACCTCTTTGCTATTGTGAATAGTGCTGCTATGAATGTGTATGTACATATTATTTGAATACCAATTTCCAGTTCTTTTATATCTATATATTAGGGTGTAACTACTGGGTCATATGTAATTTTATATTTAATATTCTCAGGAACTGTCAAACTTTCATGCTGCCACCAACAATGCTTGAGGGTTCTGATTTCTCTACATTCTCACCAATGCTTATTTCCTATTTTAAAAAATTGTAGTCATTCTGATGGATGTGAAGTGGTGCCTCATTGTGGTTTCTATTTGTGTTTCCCTAATGGGTATTGAGCATCTTTTCATGTGCTTGGCCACTGTGTATCTGTTTTGGAAAAATATCTGTGAGCCTTCTGCTCATTTTTTAAATTGGATTGTTTGTCATTGAGTTGTAAGAGTGCTTGATATATTATGGATACTAGACACATGGATCTAGTTTCTTCCATTCTGTAGGTTGTCTTTTTATTTTCTTGATGATGTTCTTTGATGCATGAAGGTTTTTAATTTTGATGGAGTCCATTTATTTACAATTTCTTTTGTTGCTTGTGCTTTTGATGTCATATCTAAGAGTTCATTACTAAATCCAAGGTCATGAAGATTTTCTCCTGTTCTCAGAGTTTTATGGTTTTAGCTCTTGAAAGTAGGTCATTGATCCATTTTGATTTAATTTTTGTGCATAGTGTGAGGTAGGACTCCAACTTCTTTCTTTTGCATATGGGCATCCAGTTGTCCCAACACCATTTGTTGAAGAGACGGTTCTTTCACCACCTACTTTTTGACACTGCTATAGCATACGCTAATGGTAGTCAGTTCTAGAACCTAAGTCCTCTAGCTTCAGTGCATCAACTGCATAGCTGTATAGTTTGCAGTTCTAAAAGGTGATAGCCTTGTCCTCATCTGGTGACTTCTGTCACATACCTAAAAGGGGAGTCAGTGCTAGCTTGTCAGGATATCATTCCTGGTGGTCAACAGATTAGCCCATGAACAGACAGATATGTTGGGTGGCAATGTAGAGATTTGCCTTTAGCTATCATGTAAGTTTTTTTTCTTCCAAGTAACTTCAGACAAGCGTTGTGAAAAGTACATTGTCTAAATTTAAAAAATGGGACCTAGAACCCAAGACAAAAGTAGGTTTTAGCGTTTCTTTCCTAGGAAACCGTTCCCCAGAGATTTTCACCTACATGTCTGGTCAGTACTGTGTCAAGAGGCTACCCTTAACAGCAAGTGAGTCTGGGAAAGTGAGTATTTTGCTTTCAGCCTCTATATAGAGAAGCCAGGGGAGGAGATGATTGGGAATAAATGTAGGAGTGAGCCATTCTATAGTACCTGACACAGAGACAGACCTGTGCACATATGTTTACAACCTGGTATTACTATTTGCCTGGTAAATAGACTCAGACTCGGATCACTCTGTTCCTGCCCAATGACAGCTTATTTGCTGTCAAATAAGCTCTTGTTAAGATTCTCTAAGTATACCATAGTTTTTAGTCAATAAAGGCTAGAATTAGCATAGTGACCGGAGAAGGCGATGGCACTCCACTCCAGTACTCTTGCCTGGAAAATCCCGTGGACTGAGGAGCCTGGTAGGCTGCAGTCCATGGGGTCGCTGAGTCGGACACGACTGAGCGACTTACCTTTCACTTTTCACTTTCATGCATTGGAGAAGGAAATGGCAACCCACTCCAGTGTTCTTGCCTGGAGAATCCCAGGGACGGGGGCCTGGTGGGCTGCCGTCTATGGGGTCACACAGAGTCGGACACGACTGAAGTGACTTAGCAGCAGCAGCAGCAGCAGTATAGTTACATCTGACTTGATCATTAAAACTGGGACTTTTTTTTAACCTCAGGAGAGACCAAGAAGGTCCTGGAAGTCTATAGAGATGGGGATTAAAGTTTTAAGTTGCTCCTGTCATTTCTATTTTGAAACAGATGAAGAAATTAAAGGTTTATTAACATTCATTAACTAATTCATATAATAACATAGGTACTACATGCTGCGGATGCTAAGAACTGAACTTCCAAGGTTGCGTTGTGCTTGTGGCTTTGCCGTGCACTAACTGGTTGTATAACATCAGATGTTGCACTTGGACTTGACGAAAAACTTCTCGTATACATTGTCATTGAATTCGCATAACACTTGTTAGGTAGGCAAAGAGGTGACATAATCCTCACAAGGTCACACAGTTACGTGGCCAAAGTTGCGATTATGACCTGGTCTGTCTGAGGCCCATGCCTGTGCCTTTTCCCACTACACTGGTGTGACGGTTACCTAGGAATGATTTGTATATTCAGGCTGTTAGCTAGTATCTTATAACAGCTTCCTTTCCCACAAGTCACTGAGACAGGTCCCAGAGGGCTCACATGGGGTAAAATGCCTTCAGATGTGAGTGTGCTCATGTAAGGAACAGCATGCAAGTGGCTGGATCTGTTTAACATGTATATTCTGGTACAGTTAGCTCAGTCACACGGGGGATGATGAGACCAGATCTTGATGCAAATAGCCTGGCTCTGAGATCCTGACAGTGCTCTGTGTTTTCTGAATAGAAAAGAGTGAAATTCAAGGAATTGCTCTGAGGAAGACAGCAGGTGACAGCTAATTGAGATTGATTTGAAGTAGGAGAACCAGTTCTGAGTTGAAATCTGGGGCCCAGCATCCACATATACAGGTTAGTTTCTCCAAGGACCAAAGCTGCTGAGAAAAAATCATCCAACCTGAGCTTGGAGTCCTGTCACATACTCAGTGAGGGACCAACTTAGGAGTCATGTACTAGTTACGGTCTTTATGACCTCACCCTTGGCAGCCCTTCTAACGTCTTCCACTTTCTCATATACATGCTAGATTTCTACATTAGCTCAAAATTCCTCAGGTGCTAATATTGCTTTGCGTGTGTGTGTGTGTGTGTGTGTGTGTGTGTGTGCCTGCCTGTGTTTGGCCCTGTTGTTTTTCTCTGCCTGAAACGCTTTTGATCACCTAATAAATTGTCTTTGTGTCAGCCCAAATTCTTATTCTGATTCTGGCTCCTAGACCCTGCTGCACGTCTGCGGGGAGCATCTTGTAACTCCGTAATAGTTGACACATTGCATTGGAATGATCTGTGTGTGATACGGATCTGTCTTTAGGTCAGATACTACAGCTTGACTCATTCAACATCCAATTTCCAACCATCTCATTAATATTCCTCCATATGGAAATCAGCAAACAAGGTAATGATGTTTGCCTTCCCAAATTCCTTTGGGAATCAGCCATGGGTGACCCAATGACATAGGCTTCAGTCAATGAAATATAGGTCAGAGTTCCTTGGATGGGCTTTCTAAGATGAAAGACAATTTTAAAAGAAAGGGCTTTTGGCTCTTCCCCCTTCTGGCTTAGAAGGCAAATGCAATGTCAAGAGATAAAGCAACCATATTGTGACCATGAGGAATAAAGTTATGAGGGCTCAGAAAAGTTTAAAGATGCCTGATTCTTTGTTTGCACCTTTGAGAGATACACCAGTTCTAAACTATCTTCCTCTGGAATTCTTGTGTTGGAAAAAAAATCTGTCATTACCCCTATTTGTCTAGGTTTCTGTTGGTAGGGCTTTGCTATTTGTATCTGAAAATATTCTTACCTTCACTAGATCTACAAAATCTTTCAGAACTTGGAGTTCTGTTTTACTCAGTGGTGTATTCTCAGGACCTAGCAGAGGCATATAAAATATTTTTGGAATGAAGAATAAAAATTGATTTAGCAGAGAGCTGCATAGCACCTCACAGTGCCTGGCATTCAAAAAATATGTGTTTTCTTCATCTTTTTTTTTTACTCTTGTACTTGTTTATTGTAATCATTCCACTTTAACATGTGTGAAATCAGGATGTATTTTATTTTCCAGTGGATGAGCATGTATATTGTAGGACTTAATTTTCTTCCCTTAAAGCTATTCTACCAGTGATGTATCTTAAACTCCAAGTTATCTTAGAATCCAGGGACTATTCCATTTTAACTATCAAGAGACAAAAGGCCCTGTCATTGTCAATATGGTCAGTAGCTCTTGAAAAAATCGTAGTGTCTCCAGTGCTTAGCAAATAATACTCATGGATGCCTTCCAGGACAGCATGTTCATTTCTCTACTTTGAGCCCAGGGGTTGCAGCAGAGCAGAAGCCCAGTGAATATTTCCTTATGACTCATGGCAGATGACAGTACATCACAGACCTTGCTACGGACTGGAGAAGGAGTGAGTGGTTATGCAGAACAATAAACAAAGGAGTCACCTAGAAGATGGAAAGGTCATGGTCGGGATTTCCCTGGTGGTCGAATGGTTACGCATCCACCTTCCAATTCAGGGGAGGCGAATTCAACCCCTAGCCTGGGAACTAAGATCTCACGTGCTGTGAGGCAACTAAGCCCACGTGCTGCAACCACTGAGCCCGTGTGCCACAACTAGAGAGGAGTCTGCACTCCACAGCTAGAAAAGGCAAGGAGTGTGCGTGGGGCAACTAACACCTGACGCGGCCAAATATTTCTAAAAAGAAAGGTTACGGGTAATTTGAGCAGGTGATATTAACAAGAGACGCAGCACGAGGATATGGAGATTAAGGAAAAAGAAAATTCTACGTAACGGGCCTGACAATACTGGATATTCCACTTCCAAGTTATCCTTCAGGTGGAGGGTTGTATTGTTTGTAGGTTTTTGCTTTCCCCCTTTCCTGGAAGAGGCTTGTACGTATCTGCCCATGCTCTTGACTTCTGGATTAGTATGTTTCCATGCAGTGAAATGGTTGCATGTTGTGTATTAGCCAATGGGATGTAAGCAGGTGCAACAAATGCCCACATCTAAGCAGAAGCTTAAAGAGGCATCTCAAAATTCCTGTAGCCCTCTGGTTTCTACTCTTTTCAGAGCTAGTACATCTCAGATTGGGGCTGCTTCTTTAGCCTGGGCCTGGGAATAGGAAGACAAGCAGAGACAAGCCATCTGCTGGACCAGAAACGTGGGATCCATGGTATTGTGTTCCACTAAGATTTGGGTCTTCCCTGTTGGTCCAGTGGTTAGGAATCCGCCAGTCAATGCAGGAGACACACGTTCAATCCCTGGTCTGGGAGGATTCCACACACCTTTGGAGCAACTAAGCCCAGGCACCACAACTACTGAGCCTGCGGTCTAGAGCCAATGAGCCACAACTACTGAAACCCCTGCACCTAGAGCCCGAGCTCCACAACAAAGATCAGCCCCCACTCGCTGCAACTAGAGAAAGGCCACGCACAGCAACGAAGACCCAGCGCAGCTAAAGATGAATAGATAAATGTGTTACTAAAGCAAAGATGACAAATAGGACTGGTAAAAAAAAATAAAAAATTAAATCAGCTAATAGTTAGCATCTCAATGACTTCCCTGGTGGCTCAGACGGTAAAAGTGTCTGCCTACAATGAGGGAGACCCAGGTTCTATGCCTGGGTCGGGAAGATCCCCTGGAGAAGGAAATGGCAACCCACTCCAGTACTCTTGCCTGGAAAATCCCATGGACAGAGGAGCATGGTAAGCTACAGTCCATGTGGTCGCAAAGGGTCCGACATGACTGAGCAACTTCACTACACTACACTACTAGCATCTCAATATAATTCCCCACTTTATCTTCCCAGGTGGCACAGTGGTAAAGAATCCACCTTCCAAGCAGGAAATGCAGAGACACACAGGTTTGATCCCTGGATCAAGAAGCTCCCCTGGAGAAGGAAATGGCAACGCACTCCAGTATTCTTGCCTGGAAAATTCCATGGTCAGAAGAGCCAGGTGGGCTCCAGTCCATGAGATGGCAAAGAGTCGGACACAACTGAGCAACTGTGCACATACAAGATATGTGAGTCATCTTCACAGTAATTATACTTCAAACTTGAACCTAAAAATTTACTTCCATTACTATCTGCATCATTTGTACTCTTTAAAATTGTATCCAGAAAACAATATTTTCACTGGTTTTTATAGCATATAAGCTTTTTAGGGTTAAGAAAGTAGACTTTTTCCAATTTTTGAATCTATAACAATCTTGAATATCCTGAAGGTCCATGGCCTTATGTGACTTTGGAACAGATTTTCAAAGTTTGAACCAGAGTATTAGGGGAGAGGGGGAGGAGAAGAGGTAATTCTGGATAAATTTTTTAGAACAAGACAAAGTAGATCCTCCTGAGACAAAAACTCAGAAAATTTACAGTGGGATTGTCATGAGATAAAGGTGAAAGGTTAATTACACAAACCTGTGAATGCAGTTGAGTACATGTGCTACTGTTATGATTTTTGTATACTCTGAGCTTAAAAATACAAATAATATTTTCCTAGATGCATGGACCCTAGACAAAATTTTTTGTGACTTTATTTTTAAATATGAAATTACTGCCATCTTATGATTCTGAGCTCTGTAAATCATGTCTTTTTTCAACAGTACTTCAGACAGAATTTTGACTGTAGGAAACACTTTTCAAAATGTATTTAAGTGACAGAATAAAGTTTTAAGAGTATTTGCAGCTGACAAACTGATTTAGCAGCATTCAACGTTTTAGGAAGGAAGACAGAATATCTGTCAGTTCAGTTCAGTTCAGTTCAGTCGCTCAGTCTTGTCTGACTCTTTGCGACCCCATAAATCGCAGCACACCAGGCCTCCCTGTCCATCACCAACTCCCGGAGTTCACTCAGACTCACGTCCATCGAGTCAGTGATGCCATCCAGCCATCTCATCCTCTGTCGTCCCCTTCTCCTCCTGCCCCCAATCCCTCCCAGCATCAGAGTCTTTTCCAATGAGTCAACTCTTCGCAGTGGTCAATTGCTCTTGAGTAAGTCATTCTCTTGAGATCAGATTCCTAATTTGCTAAAAGTGGGGTTTGTTCTAAATGGTTACTAAGTTCCCTTCCAGCTATAAAATTTTAGACTTAAAAAAATTTTTTTAAATCTTGGGATCATTTTAGATTTACAGAAAAGTTGTGAAGATAATACAGAGAGTTCTAAATGTTGTTTCCCCTATTAAAAACATCTTACCTTACTGAAGTACATCGGTTACCACTAAAACCAGTACTGATACATTATTATTAACTTAAGTCCATACTTGATTCTGGCTTCCTTAGCTTTTGCCTCATGTCCTTTTTCTGTCCTAGGATCCCATCCAGGATACAACATGCCATTTAGTCATCACATCCCCTCAGGCTTCTTTTGGCTGTGACAGTTTCTTGGACTTTCCTTGGCAGTTTTGAGAAGTTCTAAGTCATGAGTTTTATAGAACCTCCCTCAATCGAGATTTGCACGGTGTCTTTCTCATGATTAGACAGGGGCTGTGGGTTTGAGAGAAGACCCTCTCTCAAACCTTTGCCCTCCTGTGATATCAAGGGTGTGTATCGTCATCCTGGTCAGGTGATGCTGATCCTGAACACCTGGCTGAGGTGGTGCTGGTCGCCTTTCTCCACTGCTCCTGGCCAGGTTGCCCTCTTTGGAAGATCACTGCGCAGTGCACACGGAGGGAGTGGTAGCTATGGCGTTTCTAATAGATTATTTGGAATTCTTCCTCATGGGAGATTTGTCTCTTCTCTTCCGTTTATTTATTCAGTCATTTATTTTTATCACTATGAGCTCATAGATATTTATTTTCTACATTAGGATATATTCCAATACTACTTTATTTTATTGCTCAAATTGTTCCAACTTTGGCCATTGAGAGCTCTATCAGTTTGCTCCTGTGCTCCTTTGATGTATATACCCAGTCACTTTTTTTTTTTTTAGCACTTCTTTACTTTCTGACATGATAATGCTCCAGGCTTATCTTATATACTTCCTGCCCCGCTCCTGGAGTCAGCCGTTTCTTCAAGGTGCCCTCTTATTAGAGGACAGTATTAGAAACCAAGACCTGAATTCTAGATGCATTTGTTGCTACTGAGATGCAGTTATTTCTAGACCCTCAACTGAGGACAGGAAAACAAGTGTGTATATGCTAACCCATGCATATCTTTGCATATTTCTATATAGAACCATCTGAGTCTCACACTGAGCTACACTTGAGTTCACACCTGTGTCTCTGACCCTAATCCATTACCACACGGATCATCCTAGACATCTCCCCTTGCCCATCTGTAACCTTCCACTCCAACAGTAGAAAAACCTGGCTCCCAACACCTGCCATCCATTTACCTAATTATTCCATTCCAGTATGTATGTATAGGGACTTCAGAATTGTTAACCCATCCTCCTCAGGGAACAATTTTGTCAACTGCAGTGCAGTCCTGCTTCTGCACAGCTCCTTTTGCCTTAGTCTCATAGACCCCACTCATTTCAAACATTACTTAGACTAGCACCTTCCCCCTCTCCCATGTCCTTCATTGAAGTTGTTTCATGGTTTGCTGTCATAATAATAATATTCTTTTGTCACATTCTGCCTCCCACCTTGGGAATGTCCAGAATTTCTAAATGATTTTTTTAATTTGCACACATTAAGGTTCACTCTTTGTGCTGTAAAGTTCTCTAGGTTTTGACACATGCTTAGAGTCAAATATCCAGCATTACAGTATCCTACAGAGTAGTTTCAGCATCCTAAAAAAATCCTGTGCTTCACCTGTTCAACCCTCCTCCTTTCTACTGATCTGTTTACTGTTATAGCTTGACTTTTTCTAAAATTGCATATAAATATAATAATTTGTGTGGGCTTCCCAGGTGGCACTAGTGGTAAAGAACCCACTTGCCAATGTAGAATATGGAAGAGACGCAGGTTCGATCCCTCGGTTGGGAAGATCCCCTGGAGGTGGGCATGGCAACCTACTCCAGTATTCTTTGCCTGGAGAATCCCATGGACAGAACAGCCTGGTGGACTATAGTCCCTAGGGGCGCAAAGAGTTGGACCTGACTAAAGCAACTTAGCACTCACATAATCATTTATGTAGTTACAAATGTAGCCTCAGATTGGCTTCTTTCATTAAACAAGATGCATTTAAGGTTTATCCATGTCTTTTAATGGCTTGTTAGATCATTTTTTATTAAAATCACCAAATAATATTCCATTGTACCATTGACTATATTTTAAAAGATACATTTGCCTATTGAAGGACATCTTGGTTGCTTCCAGCTTGGGGTAATTATGAATAAAACTGCTACCTACATTTGCATGCTGGTTTTTTGTGTGCACCTAAGGTTTCAAGTCAATTGTGTAAATACTTAGGACCACAACTGCTGGACTGTTGGTGTGTTTAACTTATTAACAAACTGACAAACTATCTTCCATAGTGGCTGTGCCATTTAGCATTCCCATCATCAACGAATAAGAATTCCTGTTGCTTCTAATCCTCGATAAAAAGTGCTATTGTCAATTAAAATTGTTTTTAAGCCTGATAGGTGTGTGTTGGTACTGTATTGTCATTTTAATTTGTATTTTCCTGTTGACAACTGATGTTGGGTATCTTTTCATATGCTTATTTGCTACTATATTTGGTAAAGTGTCCATTCAAATCTTTTGTCCATTTATTGAGTTGTTAGTTTTCTTATTGTTGAGTTTTGAGAGTTGTTTGTATATTTTATTTACAGGTTCCTTATCGGATTTGTGTCTTGCAAATGTATTCTGCCAGAAATGTATTCTGTCATTTCATTCTCTTAACAGAGTCTTTCACAGAGCCTACAGTAGTTTTTAATTTTAATAAAGCCAAACATGTCAATTTTTACTTTCTTGTATACATTTTTGGTAGTAGTGTATCCAGAACCTCATCACCAAACCCAAAGTCATGTAGATCTTCTCCTATTTTTTCTCTTAGAAGTTTTAAAGTTTTGTACTTAGATCTATGATCTGTTTTGAGTTCACTTTTTATAAAGTCTGAAGATTTTTTCAAAGTAGAGGCTTTGAGTTAGTTCACATACCACACCATTCATCTATTTAAAATGTACAGTTCAGGGACTTCCCGGGTGGTCCAGTGGTTAAGAATCCACCTGCCAGTGCACAGCACATGGGTTTGATCCCTGGTCTGGGAAGATCCCACATTGTGTGGAGCAGCGGAGCCCTGTACCCCACGACTGCTAAGCCAGTGCTCTAGAGCCCATGCTCCACCACAAGAGAAGCTACCGCAATGAGAAGCCCACATACCGCAACTAGAGAGCAGCCTCCTGCACTCACCACAACTGGAGAAAGCCTGAGTGCAGCAACGAAGACCCAGTGCAAAAATAAATAGGTAAAACATGAAAAAGTGTGCAATTCAGTGCTTTTTAGTATTTTTAGTAACATTTTCTTTGCCTCAAAAAGAAGCCCTGTAGACTTAACTATCACTTCAATATCCCCCCAACCTCCCCTGCCCTAAGCAACCACTAATCTGTTTTTAGTCCCTATAGATTTATTTATTTGGGATATTTCATGTAAACAGAACAATATAATATATGACCTTCTGTGACTTATTTCTTTCACTTAGCTTAATATTTTCAAGGCTCACCCATACTGTAGCATGTATCAATCCTTCGTTCCTTCTTACTGCTGAATAATATTCCATTGTATACAGATACCACAGTTTCTTTTGTTTATTCATCAGTTGGTGGACATTTGGGGTATTTCCACTTTTTTGGCTATTATGAATAATGCTTCTTTGAGCTTTCTTGTACAAGTTTTTGTACAAACATATGCTTCTGTTTATCTTGGGTATATACTCAGGAGTGGAATTGCTGGCTCATTTTATAACTTTATGTTTAAACACTTGAGTAGATGCCAGACTGGTTTTCAAAGGAGCTGCACCATTTTACATTCCCACCAGCAGTGGGAATTTCTGATTTCCAATTTCTCTATATCTTTGCCAATAATTATTATCTGAGGTTTATCTAGTGGATAGTATAGTGGTATTTCATGGTTTCAATTTGCATTCTCCTGATGACTAAAAATATCAATCATTTTTTCATGAGCTTATTGGCCATTTGTATATCTTCTTTGGAGAAAGGTCTATTCAGATTCTTTTCCTATGTTAAAATAGGGTCATCTGTCTCTTTATTACTGAGCTGTAAGAATTTTATATATATATATATATTTTATATATATATATATATATATATATACACACATATATATGATACAAGTCCCTTATTAGATATATGATTTGCAAATATTTTCCTGCATTCTGTTGTCTTTTCACTTTCTTGATAGTGCCCTTTACACTTTCTTGACAGTACCACAAAATTTAAAAAGTTCAGACATTTTTAATTTTGAAGTTCAAATTTACTTTCTTTCTTTTGTTGCTCGTGCTCCTGTTGACATATCTAAAAATCCATTGCCAAATCCAAGATCGTGAAGATTTACCCTTATGTTTCCTTCTGATAGTTTTACACTTTTATTTAAGACCTCTTCATTTAGATCTTTGGTCCATTTTGAGTTAATTTTTGTATGTGGTGCAAAGTGGGGCCCAATTTCATTCTCTGAGTTCCAGTCCTGGGGGCAAGGACAATGGCATTCTCTGTGTGACATTTTCACTTTAGGAGCTGAGCGCTTGGTAGTGAGGGGCAGCAAGCCTGGGTCTCCTGGCTTCTCTCGAGGAGCAGTTGGGGCCTCAGTATTCTCTGTGGCAGTGTGTCCCAGGCAGAGCCCCATCCCACAAGTGGGGGCTGGGCTAAAGAAAGGAGTCCCCACCTCTGCTGCATTTGGGGAACTTAGCCTCGGCAACAGGTGGCTGCTGCAGGATGATTAATGGCCTGTCCCTCCCAGGAAAATAACCCTCCAGCTGGAGCTGAAGGGAGAGGGAGCCCTGTATTCCCAGCTGCATCAGGTAGCCAGAGTTTCCCTCTTGCTGAATCAGATGAAGGTGGGGGTGGTGAGGGTGGGGAGAACAAGTCTTGGTTCAAATACCACAAGCTCACTTTTCTTATTGAGTTTTAGTAAATTTTCCTGAATGAATGTTTTTTCAGTGGCTGCATACCCTTCTCTGGACCATTTCCACAGATTAAAGAATTTTTTAGAAACTATTTTCACCAGTTTTGCTGAGGGGTAGGTAAAGAGAACTCTTCAATGTCATGCCACTGTAGATTCTTTTTTGATAACTCAAAGTCATAAGACTGTAGGCAGTAGAAAGCCAGAAAACTCAAATCCCAGTGCCCACGTCATAATTCACTCTGTAAGTATTGATTAAGTTTCAACTATGAAAATGGCTGAGAACTAAAAATGGATTGAGTTGACGGTAACTAAAGCAAGGGGTTCTGCACTGGCAGACATACCATTATCCACATACTTTATGGAATATCTATTAATATAACATGTGAGATATAAGAATGGAAGATAAAAAGCTAAAAATCTATTTTAGGAATTAGATTTTCACAAAAAGAGAACACGTAAACCAAGGCAGCCTGCACTAAGTGCCCAGAGAATAAATGCTCCAGTTTCTCAGGGCATGGTCAGGGAAGATTTCTGTGGAAGGAGAGTGTGGTGAACCAGGCTTGGAAGAAGGGTAGGATTCAGGCGGGTGGGATTGGGGGCAGGACACATTTCAGGCAGAGGTGCTGAAGAGGGATTGTATTTGGTGTGTTTGAGCAATGAGTAGGCTTTTCTGCTTGCTGTTCAGTGATCAAGTTGGAGAAAAGTGGTAGTGACCAAAGCAGGAGATTGGTTGTTGGACCAAGGAGTTTGGACTCTGTCTTGTGGGCTGCTGAGAGCAATGAGTGCCGTCAACTACAAACTGACACTTGCCATCTACCTCTATAAGGGTTAAAGCATGTGCTCTGACCTTCAACAGCCTCTGAAAGGAGTTCAGGGTGGAGCGCAGAAATGAGGCACTCTGTGCTTGGGATGGGATGGGAGAACTGGCAGGACAGATCTTCAGATAGGTATTTTGAGGATCTCATTTTATAGGTCCAATTCTTATGTCTCCTCATATCTAGAAAAGCACTAAAATCCTTCATGGTGATGATTGTTTCTCATCACTGGCAAAAAGCTTCATGAGACTAGCAGAAACCTTCTGTACATGTGCTTGACTGTATGTATTTCCTCCTTTGCCAGAATCAGTGTATACTGACCTTCACCCCTGCCTCTTTGGAGCAGTCTCTCAGAGGTACTTGAGGCACCATTTCCCAGGCTGCAGTCCTCATTTTGCCCCAAATAAAACGGCACGTAACTCACATTGTACATTTTTTTTTAAGTCAACAGTGCTTTTTAGAAAAGAGTGAGTTGAGTAAAGAGATTTTAGGAAAATGGTTTTGCCTGTAGTGTGTAGATAGAATGAAGTGTGTGGGTATGTGTGTGTGTGCAGGTGTATGCTCAGAGGAAGGCTGGAGGCAAGGAGATTAGTTATTATACTCTTAAAAAGAATTGAAGGTCTGGATTAAGTGAAGGGGGTGGGAATGGAAAGAAAGTGTCTGGTGTATGGTAAAACATTATCAGGACCTCAATAAGGCCAACCAATTGTTAAAAGAGACATGCAGTTTCGCTCATAAAATACTAGAACCCAAGGTGATAGGGGCTGATGTAGTAATTTAAGATATCACGCAAATTTTATTCATGGATTTCTCTTGCGGTAACTATTTACAATTAAACAGGGTCTCTTTATTTTTGAATTCGCATGTTTCTCTTCCTGCTTGTTACATCAAGTCCTCCTCCCCACAATTCGCTTTTATTTGTTCTCCAGTTAATCTCTACTATGTTTTTGCAGGAGGAAATTTAGGGTTGCAAAACGCCAAAGACGTATGATTTCAAAGATGAGTTTTCTCCCTTGAAAACAGATATCCGCCTAGAAAGGGGAGGCACGTGGCCAACTCTTGCCTTTCAGCACGTCTATGTGACCTTCAAAACTCCTTAGGACACGCCGGTTTGCGGCGGGGCTGCATCCCCGTCAGACTCAGGTTGGCAGAATCTCCCGGGGCTGCCGGGTGTGCACGGCTTGCGGTTCTGAAGCTAGAGTTCACAGAACAATACAAAGACACGGACAAAAGCCAAACCACAGAACCCCATGCCTTACCACAATGGGCTGATGGGTGAAGTCGCGGAAGAAAGGTTCTGCTCTTGCCCTTTTAAAATTCCAGTGCAGCAAACACACACCCGCGCGCTCGCGCGCGCACACACGCATACACGCCGGATCGGGTTTTCCCACTCCCTGCTACTCTGCACCAGTGTCCTTCCCCGAGTCCTGATTCATGAACCGTGCCACCTTTGTCTCATTTTAAACTGTGCAGACTATTTTCATCCTCCCACCCCCCTCCCCGGTTCCCCCTCTCCCTTCCTCCACTGGAAAGCTCTGATGTAAGGCGCTCGCTAGGTGGGAGAGAGCTTCTTTCCATCGGCTCGGGTCGGCGAGATCCCGAGAGCCCCCCTCCGCGGGACCTCCGCCGGAGGGGGCCGCTGCCCGGAGGTCCGCTGCGGGCGCGGGGTGAGCGCCTCGATCCCTTTAAGGTGTCGCCGCGCTCGCAGGAGCCGGCGCGGGTCCCGAAGCGGGTGGGGAAGTCCTGCCGCCCTCCCCCGCCTCCAGCTTGCAAGCGTCCGGGGGGCCCAGCCGTCCTCCGCCCGCCGCGCACGGGCGGGCCATGCGGCTGTGAACCATGTCCTCCTCCTCCTATGCCAAGAACGGGAGCGCGGACCGGCCGCACTCCCCAACCTCACAGGTACCGCCCCCTCCTCCCCCTCCTCGCCCCGCCTTCGCGCCCGGCGAGCGGGGCCCCGGGTCCTGGGAGTCAGCGGCCCCGCTCCCCCACCCCTGCGAGGCGTCCCTCTCTCCTCCCGCCCCTCTTCTTTCTCCTCCTTCTCCTGCTCCTTCTCACCTCGTCCGGTCTCTGCGCTCCGGCTCCGGAGTCCGCAGCCTTCCCCAGCCCATGCCGCCGGGGACTCGGACCCCGCACCCTGAGAGTCTTTGTTAATGGATGTGGTGGGTGCTCGCGGGCGGCTCTTCCCTGGCGTCTTTCAGCCGTCGAGGCTTGAGTGGGTGGGTGGGGTGGAGGCTGTATGTGGGGACCGTGGAGGAGACTTGGGTGCGGGCTCTGGGGAACCCCCGGGGAGCTGGTCCCGAGGCGGACTCTAGCCTGGGGTGGTCGCCCGGCTCCCCACTGCCGCGCCCTCATGCGCTTCTCTCCGACCCCCTGTGTCGAGTGCAGGTGGCCCGAGGCACCACGACCCGGAGGAGCAGGTTGAAAAGATCCGATGGCAGCACCACTTCGACCAGCTTCATCCTCAGACAGGTAGGAGGCGGGCGCGGGGGAGGTGGGGGTGGTGTTCCGGAGCTGAGCGCAGCCCCCTCGTGAGGGCGCGGCGGGCGGGGTCCCCGCGCGCCCCTTCCCTCCCCCGGCCTTCCCTGCGGCTGGTCCTTCTCCCTCCGTCCCGGCTCCCAAGTCTTAGGGTCCCGGGAAGTTAGTACGTGTGGACGCGAGCCAGCTGGGACCTGGTTGAATTTAAGACTGGAAGTATTTCTTTTTACACCTTCGATGCGCGAGGAAACCTTTTTTAGTCGTGTGACTTGACCAGAACCCCGGGCGCCGGACAACTGCTTTGATTCGCTGTTAGAAGCTTTTCTGTTTTGCCCTATTTTGAATACTCTCCTTTGTCATCTCCGAGCTCTGGTCAAAAGGAAAGACACTTTGAGCAGAAAGTTTGGTCTCGCTTTGGGACCTATTCTTTGGTTCGCTCGGTTAGGGAAAGACTGCCGGATCTGTTTAAATCCAAGTAAGCGAAGCCCTGCACTCGGTTTCTGGGGCCTGGGTGCTGCTACACTTAGTGTTCGTTTCCTTAGGGATTGTTCTCTTCTACGTGGTTCTAGCACGCGTTGAGTGTGATAAAGATCACTGGTTCCACCGAATGCTGAAGTGCCTTTTACCTTGACACAGGAAATTGGTCCTTAATTTCGTACTGTCTATGGGCTACAGAGAAACCACTCCTTCATAGCTACTGGGTGCTACAGAGATCATGCGAAAAGGAATCACCTTGATTTCTCTTTGGAGGAGAAGCTATCGAGGTGTGTGAGTTCAGGGTACCCTGGGAGGGCAGTGGTCATCGCACCAAGGCTGCGCTGTGGGCTGCTGGAATGACCTTGGGAAGTTCTTTTCCCTCTAGGTAACTCAGATCATCGTGTACTGTGTTTTTAACCTATGATGGCAGCTGCATTATATTTCTTTAGTGATTATCCTCACTTTAAACAGATTACCCCCAAGGAATGGGCATTAGACTCAAAATTGGACTCAGACCTCTCCTAAAAAGTCCATAAAGCGTATTTACATAATATTTATTACACAGGCATTCATTTTCTTCAGGAACAGAAATTACTGCAACTACTCTTTCATTCAGTGAGTATTAAGTGTGTGCATTATTAAAATAAATATATTTTGGATTCTGAATTCAAAAAGTGTATTCTATCCTTTTTGCAGTGTTTAGATTATTTACATATTTAATAAAGCAACACATTCTTCATCTTTTACAAAAATTGACTTATGTGACTGAGATCTTGTTTATGTTTATTTTGTAGATGCCTATTTTTTGTAGTGTTTTATTACTATAGATTCTTAGAAATACTAATTATACAGCAGTGTATTCCATGAGGCGTTTGACTGACACTTTTATCTATACCATCACTTCAGTAATGTTTTATTCTTCCAAGCACAATCAATATTCTTTATAATATGTTAATCTTATTCTTTCCTCAAGTTAAATAATAAGTGAGATAAGGCATGTATAAGTTCTCGTTAAATGTGCTGGTGTGTGTCGGCTTAAAAATGTAAAAAGTATTCATGCTGAATAATTTTGAGAGTAATTTAAACTGTCGCAGATTATGGGAACAAATATATTTCATAAGTCTTTCTGAAACTAGGCTAGGATATGTTGGTTTAATAAGATGATCTAATTTAAATTTGGACATTTTGTTGTAATGATATTATTAACATATACACAATCTTACTAATTTTTCTGCACAGAAATAATACATAATTTTTATGAGGACTTACAGCTCAGTAAGCATCCTGTATATGATCTTCTTTAAATGTCATAATACAGACTTCTATAATGACTATGATAAAATAACTGAGTTTTTATTTATTTGACAAGAGATGAAAAATGATTCCCAATGGAACTTTAACACTGTATTTTGAAATTAAATTTAACAGTTTTCATCCAAATGCCAAAAAAAAATTTTGTTTAAAAAAAGACCAGCAGCTGTTTAATGTTACTGGAGAGTTGTTATTCATAGAATGACCAGTGATTTACTGTTTTTGAATTCATGATGTATTTCACAATCTGTGTGATGCCTTTGCACAAGAAGAAGATAGTGAAGATATCAGTAAAAACAGTGCTGCTCATTTCTCTGCCATATAACCTATAAAGATATGGGGGTAAAGCTTTCACTTATTTAAAAAAAAAAAAAGAATCAGAGAGGAACATCCCGGCTGGTGGTGAAGAATAGAGGACAGCTGGCAAACTTATCAAATAGAACAGTGTTTATTGTTTGAGCTGGTAAAAAAAACTCAGTGTTCATGTGTATATGTGCACAGATGTATGTATGTGCACACGCATACACATGCACACATGTGAGTTGGCCTGAAAATGAACAGACTAAGACAGCCTGTCTCTCCCCATGAGGACTGCTCACAAAACCCCTCAGGCATCTCTGACCTTATTTGCTGATCTGCTAGATTGCTGCTCTCCACAGTTTAGGAGGGATGGAGGTTTTGGAATGAATCCAGGGAGCAACTAAATGATTTCTTTGAGGAAAGGTGAGAAGGTTAAGTATTTCGTTAAAAAAGAGAGAGAACTAGGGGTGACCCAGTAGTGAACCCAAAGGGCACAGGAAGACTGTCCTTTGGAAATGTGGTAGGCTGTTCTGTCTTCATGGAGGCTGAACTCAACAGTTGGCTACAATTAGAAAGGAATGATACTTTATAGCAAGACTTTCCAAAGAGTGTTGATATCATTGAAATGGCTTTCCAAGAAAGGCTGTAGAATTTTCTCTCCGGAGATCACTTTTGACAGGCTATTTATAAATGGATTGTTTATTCATGCTTTAAAGTTTTAGGAAGCACTTACCAAACATTTGATACGTACCTTTCCCTGCAGTAGATACTGTGGAATAGGAATGAAAAGATGAATGAGACACAGCCCCTGTACCTAAAGGATTTTCTGATATAGTTACAGAGACATAGATGTATACAATTAATATGGTGAAGTGGAGCAAGGAATTAGGGTGTCTGCAGAATGCCCATGTGTGCTGAGTATATGAGATACCGTGGGTGTCACAGCACATACAGTTTGTGTGGCAGAGTGCTCCAGGTTACTCTCACTGGGGTTACTCCCAGTTTTTTCCTCCTCTGGGGTTCAAAGGAAAATCTGATCAGAGTGGCTTGTTGACTTCTCCTTAAGACTGCCCTTATTATTGACTTCTCCTTAAAACTGCAGAGTCTTACAAGACCTGGATCCTACCAGCTTCCAGCCTCATCCTAGGCCATGATCTTAGTTCTGGAAACAGATCTTGAACATACCACTCTCCCACCTGCCACAGGCCCTATGCACATGTGAACTTCTCTGTGTGGGGGCTCTCCCCTCTGCCTAGCTGATTTTTTAATCTTCCTTGAAACCTAACTTTAGTTTCCACTTCTTTTTCTAATCTCCTTAATAAGGGCAGTTCCTTAACCAAGTACCAGAGTGCACTGTGCTAGTTCTCAATAGTACCCTCGCTGTTTATTTAACATTTAACTATTAAACATGTCATTACATGTTTTATTAATGTCTATTTCCCCATCCAGATGACAGATTCCACTGGGGCAGGGACATGTCTGCATTCTGTCTCCATTTTCTCCTAGCATTTAGCATAGTAGGTGTTCAATAAATATTTGAAAGAAGCCCTGGTTATAGACACATTTCTCTGATTTGAAAGAATGAAGGGGTAGATGGAATGAAGAAAGACTATCTTGATATATTTTAGGCATGAGGTTCTGCTCCAATATTAAACTATTTAATGGGGGAGAAATTGCCTCCTAACTGCTATCCCAAATTTAGTAACTTAAAAAAACAACATAAAATTTTTTTTCCTGTGTACTGAGCAGACACACTTCTTCTTTGTGTGATGTTATCTGGGTACTGAGAAAACTGAAAGGTCTGAAGTACCCTTATATGTGTGGTTGGTGGTTGGTGCTGGCTGCTGGCATTTTTGGCAGAGGTTCACTTTCCATCCACCTGAACCTGTCAGTGAGGTTGCTTGAGTTTCTTCACAACATGGTATCTGGGTTCCAAGCAGGAGCATCCCAAGAAGTAAAGCCTGAAGCTATAGACTTCACAGTGTTAGTTTAGACACTCAGTTGTGTCCAACTCTTGCAACCACATGGACTGTAGACCGCCAGGCTCCTCTGTCCATAGGATTCTCCAGGGAAGAATACTGGAGTGGGTTGCCATTTCCTTCTCCAGAGGATTTTCCCAACCCAGGGACCAAACCCGGGTCTCCTGCATTGCAGGTGGATTCTTTACTGACTGAGTTAGTAGGGAAGCCCATGTAGCTATGTAGCCTGTAGACTTTGTAGTAGCTATGTAACCCTGTAGCCATAGTTCCTGGAGAAGGCAATGGCACCCCACTCCAGGACTCTTGCTGGAAAATCCCATGGATGGAGGAGCCTGGTGGGCTACAGTTCATGGGGTCACTAAGAGTTGGACACGACTGAGCGACTTTACTTTCACTTTTCACTTTCATGCATTGAGGAAGGAAATGGCAACCCACTCCAGTGTTCTTGCCTTGAGAATCCCAGGAATGGGGGAGCCTAGTGGGCTGCCGTCTATGGGGTCGCACAGAGTTGGACACGACTGAAGTGACTTAGCAGCAGCAGCAGCAGCCATGTAGCTATGTTGCTATGTAGCCATATAGACTTCATCAGATCAGATCAGTTGTGTCCGACTCTTTGCGACCCCATGAATCGCAGCGCGCCAGGCCTCCCTGTCCATCACCAACTCCCGGAGTTCACTCAGACTCACGTCCATCGAGTTGGTGATGCCATCCAGCCATCTCATCCTCTGTCGTCCCCTTCTCCTCCTGCCCCCAATCCCTCCCAGCATCAGAGTCTTTTCCAATGAGTCAACTCTTCGCATGAGGTGGCCAAAGTACTGGAGTTTCAGCTTTAGCATCATTCCTTCCAAAGAAATCCCAGGGCTGATCTCCTTCAAAATGGACTGGTTGGATCTCCTTGCAGTCCAAGGGACTCTCAAGAGTCTTCTCCAACACCACAGTTCAAAAGCATCAATTCTTCGTAGCTGATATCAAAAGCTACATGACTTCACTTCTGTTACAGTTGCTAGGTAAAAACAAATCAAAGGGACAGCCAGTTACAAAGGGACGGAAAATAAACTCTCTTTTGATGGGGTGCAGCAAGGTCACCTTACAAAGGAGCAGATAGAACAGAAGATATTGTTGCATCCGTCTTTGGGACAATCTACTTTCAAGCAAGGTTCCTTCTGTGTTTTTTTTAGATATGCTAATCAGATGATCATTACAATGATTCAGTGAACCCACATTATATGTAGAGATCTAAAACACATTCAGATACTAAGTTGATACTGTAATAAAGCAAGTTGGCAAAAATATTCTTTGGGTTCTAATTTGAGCACCGGTTATAGACACATTTCTCTGATGAAATGCAAATTCATCAACAGAAGGTATATGCTTTGTGCATAGCTCTAAGAATAATCATATGCTTGAAGTCATGCATATGTGCAAAATTTATCCATAAGCTAGAATCACAGAATTTTAGAACAGGAAGAGATTGTGGAGGGAAAGTACTTTGATTCCCCATTTTCAGATGAATGAAATACAGACCCGAGGAGGTAAGGCCTTACCAAGGTCACACCAATAGATAGTAGCAGAACTAAGACAGGAGACCCCAGCTCAGATTCTATAGTTTCCCCACCACAGTACACTTCATCCCTGAATCATCAAGCCAGGCACACAAACACACGTGGATATGGACACATGGAAAAACTTACTCCTCTTAGATCCTAGAAATATTCCTAGTTTATATGGTTACTATGAAGACCAAAGCAACCCCTGGAGATTCTGGAGACTCTAGTTTTTCTTGGTTTTATCATGGGATGGAATTTTTGTTTGCATGGTTTATGGTTCACGGAGGTTTGTTAGTTTCTTTACTTACTAACGTTCTAGTCACTTTAGTAGACAGTCTAACCAGAAAACAAAACAAAACTCAAAGGACTTGAAAGTTAGAGACAGGATTGAACAGGTGAGGCAAGAGCTTAGAAGCTAAACATAGAGGTTAGCAACATCGGGAAGCCACTATCATCTCCAGACTAGAAGGACAAGGGGAGGACATTGCCCTGGAACCCAGGGGCCAGAATCACCTGGTGGATGCTGGAACTGCTGGGGTACTGTTCATACAAGCAAGAGACACAGAGGGCATACAGCCAGAGAAGCCATTTGAGGTGGAGAAAATGGGGAGAAACACTCTGGGTTCTTCATTTCTTCTGCTCCCCGCTCCACCCCTGCCCAGTCTGTCACTGGCTGGGCTGGACACCAGCTGACATAAGAGACCGGGAAACTGCCTGCAGGCCGTGGCCCCCCTGAGACAGAAAGCGGAGCAGAAAAAGGAGAGGATGACTCTGAGGAAAACAGGCCAGGACTGGCACAGCCATTATTATATTTTAACTGCATGGAAGATATTAGTGAATCATTTTCACCAGCCAAATCAGAAATTTTTCCTTGCACTGTAAGTAGACCGTCCTTGCTAAATGGTATAATCCAGTGACACGGAACTTTAAGGAAAAGTTTATACCTCTTTCCTTTGTGAATTTTATTTGGAATACACCTTCCAAAATTGAGACCTGATAGAGCAAAAAAGAACTCTGCCTCTGGTGGCAAATGGTGCTTCATTCTGGCTCTTGGGCTTGAATAAATGGAACTGAATTTATGACGCTTCTGATTGAGAAATCTAATTACTGGACAGCTAACCAGTTAAGCAGTCATTTTTGCTTTTCTCCAAATTTCTGTTCTTGACACACTGAGTTCCCTAAATCTCATTTTTATAAAATAAAGAACTATTTACCCTTCAGTTTAGGTTGATAAGATTTTATTGAAGCTTACATAAATTCTGATTCACATTTTAATCCTTCTAGAAAATTATAGGATGCTGCGTGGAAACTTAAACTGAAAATGACCTTGGCTTCACTGTGACCCTCTCCCTGTAATTACTCCACATGCTGTCCTAGACAATGTCGTCCCTGGGAATCAGGGGGCAGAGACGGTTCCTTCATCAAGAGAAAAGGCAAGGGTAGGGTGGAAAAGAATGTAGTTTTGTTCAACCATGCTGTAGAGCTGGTTGCAGAAATCAGTTTCTTGGCCCCTGATGAGTCTGCCAACTCAGTAGGCTCAGCTGGGCCCAGCACATAGAGCTCTGACCCATCTTTTCTGGTTTGGGCTGTGACCTTGTCCAAGGTCATCATTGTCCTTCAAGTTTGGCCCTTTCTTGGTCTCCTTTCTGCGGCTTAGACTCAGAAGGAAGCATAAGCCCGAACCAGGGTGACTGGGCTTGTACCTCACTCAGATTCGCTGAACCCCAAGAAATGGCCTCAGACTTGTGGGAACCGGACAGGCAGCCCCATCCCATGCTCGGTCACTGCAGAGTGCTTCCTAAAACAGCACCACCCTCACTGCCTGCTCGCCCTTCTCAGCAGGAGTGTGTGTGTGAGAGAGAGAATCTTCTGAGTCCCTGTCTGTGTAGGCAGAGCCCCTGGACGGCGTTTACTTCCTTTGAGCCCAGGTGTGGCACTAGTATTTCTTTTGCGAGCTGTGCAGAGCACTTTCTTACCGTCCGCAATCACGCATCACTCATTCTCTAGATAACACCTCTGCAGATTTGAACCCATCAAGTTGATAGGACGAGCTAGGCTGTTATCCCCCAAGCACCCCCATAAAACCTCATCCTCGTGTAAGAGGTGGGTATGGTCCTGCGTTCACACAGTTTCATGCCCTCTTTCTTCCTGAGCCAGGAAAACGTAGAAGAAGCACTCTTCATTCTTGAAGAGTCTAAGTTATGAACTTGACTACAGACTACGCATCAGGAATTTTACATGGATTTAACTATGTGAACTCGGGCAGGAAGAGGGGGAGGGCTAGAACTAGAAGCCTGAATTCATGAAGAGGCTAAATTATAGATTCAATTTTAAGGGAATGGTTTTACTGCTTTCAAGTAACAGTAATGACAAGCTGTGTGCTTCCGCAGCCTGCATTCAGAAAGCGAGAAGGCTGATGAATTACCAACACCTGGCTTGAACATAGACGGTGCTTTGAAATTCCTTGAAGATGGTTTTCATTTTAACTAGAAAAACATGTGCCTCTGTTAACTTTCCTACTTTCTTTACTCTGTCCTTATGACACCCATAAACAGAACAGAGGTAATTACTTGAATCAGTAGGGATGGTGTAAAGCGTGTTGCTTTATGTACTGAAAGTGTTAGGTGGGGCTGTAAAAATGAGGGACACTCACTGAATCTTTCTGATCATTTCCCTGTAATCACTTGGAAGACAAAGTGTGCCTATTTTATTTCTCATTTTATGTTCTTTTCTGCTGGTGGAGGTATCTTTCTCTGGGGCTTCAATTTAAATTGCTGGAGCAGTAGTTTTGTTTTGAGAGGAAATATTTTGTAAACAAACTTAAAAAGAATCTGCATTTTTTTCCCTAGGTTGTCAGAATTACTAGAAATGGTAAGCTTTTGTTCACTGTGTCTGAATATTATGATATTCTTTTTTAACTCCTTGGGAAAATTTGTTTTGCAATTTCTTCTTTAATGCAGGAAGGACCAGCAGTAATGGAAATGCATAATAACTCACGTAGATGAGTTTATCATCCTGTCCCACTTCGTTCTCCAGTGGCCCAGTGCTAGGATAACCCAAAGGCTGATTATAAAACCCTCACTGTTAAGGTTGGCGTGCTTTGTGGTCATGGCTTAATTATTTGGCCTCTGTGTGTGTTTGTGTGTAGAACAGAAAGAAGGAAGTCATCTTTCAAGAATTCAAAGGCTATATTCTGTTATCACCATAATCTAATTTTAGAACATTTTCATCACCCTGGAATCAAATCTTGCACCCATTAGCTATCATTCTCCAACCTCCTTCCTACCCCCAGCCCCCGCTCTTTGTGGTGGTGTTTAGTTGATAAGTCATGTCTGACTCTTTAGTGACCCCATGGACTGTAACCCTCTAGGCTTCTCTGTCCATGGGGGTTCTCCAGGTGAGAATACTGGAGTGGGTTGCCATTTCCTCCTCCAGGGGATCTTGCTGACCCAGGGCTCAAGCCCATGTCTCCTGCATTGGCAGGCAGATTGTTTACCACTGAGCCACCAAGGAAGCCCACCTCCAGCCCTGGGCAGTCACTAATCTACTCTCTGTGTCTATAGATTTGCCTGTTTTGAACATTTCATTCCAGGTTATATTCATGTAACTGGAATCATACAGTAATATGTGATCTTTTGGGATTGGTTTTGGATTATTTCATTAAAATATTCTCAACACCAGCCTGAAGGTTTTCCAGTCATAGCTGCTGGTCTAAATGTGCAAACATTTGCTTGCCTGTGGAAAGGGACTTGCCTTTTCTTAATCGTAGATCCAGACAGCATTTTAAGTTGTGGTGGTAAATAGGATGGGTGATTTGATACATTTTAGGGCTGCAGTGTCAGGTTATAAAGCTGAATTTGTTTGACCTGCATGAAAATCATATCCCTGACCTTGGCCTTCTTGTCATCAGGATTAAACAAAACTGAGTAACTCCCATCTATAGAAGGGATTTATGTAATAGAATGAGATCGACAGGACTAAAGAAAAGTGTCTGAGCAATGTAAGTGGGCATTGCCATCATTTTCAGTAATTTTTAGTAATAGAAATGCCTTATATCTTATAATTCAAAATACTTCTTTTATTTTACCTACGTGTTCATAATAACTCAGCTCTGGTAAATTCTATTTCTTCCGTGAGAGACGCAATTAATGAGAAAGCAGAGTGCTTGAGTCCCAAGCTAAGTACAATATTTATGGGAATTATTGGGTGTATAAAACTGTACTTTCTGTGTGGCAGGTGCTGCTCAATTATATTTGAGCACTTCCCTGGGGGACAAAAGTCAATTATCAACACAGTCGTGTGGGAGAGAAATAGGTCAGCTGCAAACATTCTCTGCTAATTTCAGAAAGCTTGAGGGGTGATTTCGATTGGGGGATTTTTTTTAATCCTTTGGTCTCAGTATTGTAGGAAGACCTTCTGGTTGGGAAAGACTCAGTTTTTCATTTGGGTGTCTTATGCAGTTACTTTACTATGAATACTTCTTTTGATCATGTAAAATGAAGATTAAATAAAATATCTTTTAGAAAATTGTCAAATTTACATTGTAAGAGTAATGTGTACCATGGATATTATTATTATTATTAGTGTTTTTTGTACATTAGTAGAAATGCTCAGGGTTTAAACTCACCGGATAAAATGCAAATTTCATATTTCCAAGTATTTTGTTTACTATTTCTACATAGAATAAAAAGGGTTAATTGTAAAAAAAAAAACGGCATTGGTTTTTTAAAAAAATTATGTTTATATTTTTATTGTGGAAAAATACACATAACAAACTTTACCATTGTAACCACTTTTAAAGGCGTAATTCAGTGACGTTAAGTCCATTCACTAAGAGCTGTTTTTTAAATGAATGTGGCAGGTTATTTTAAAAGTGCAGACCAGGTAAAACTTAATATAACCTACTTTGAAATACACTAAAAATGTCCACCATTGTCCAGGTCTCCAAATACAACTGTGGCCTTATTTGAAGCAACAGCAGCAGCAGGAAACATGCCCTAGAGTGCATCACCATGCAGTGGGGACCCCAGTTGAGCAGAACCAGGGGGCGCTGTGGACCCCAGGCAGGGCGTGGGAAGGTGGGTGGGAATAGATTGGGGCTCTGGCCCAGGGCACCTGTTTTCTTCTTCTTCCGCTGTCTGAGATCCGATCAGTTTCTAGATAATTTGGGTTAACGAGCAGTCTATTTTAAAATTGTGAACCTTCCCAGGAGTCTTCAGGGGTTGTCATCGCTCGTCCGGTGCTCGTGATCATGGTTTGACTTACTGCCTGCAGGTAAGCGCGTTTCATCCTGTTACCCAGCAAGGCAGACAGCTCCCCACAAAGATCCCAGTCTCCCTGGAGCTGTTCCTCCCTTTACTACAAGCACACCTGCCCAGACTCAGCGCAGTCTCTGCTCTCGTCCCCTCACCCCCTCAGTCGTGCCATCCTTCTCCTGGAGGGAGGTCTCACTGTTTGCACTTGATGATGATCTTGCCATCTGTCAAACCCCTCTAGAACCTTCTCCCCCATGAAGCTCTGCGATATGGCTCCAGGTCTCCTTCTCAGGCACTCCCTGATCCTCTGTTTTGACTGTTCTGTATTAAATTCTTTTCTGTGTAAACTGGAGGTCCCCATACCCCACCAGCCTGTGGGTCTACGTGGACATCATTGCTAACTAATCGCGTGGGGCAAGAAGAAGGAGAGCAGCTGGGAGAGGAAGTCTTGATGTAGAGACATTAGTCATTTCCCTTTTGCTTTTTCACCTTGCTACCTGTAGACAGAGGACTGCAACGCCTTGCCTCCTAATAGCCTGCCCATTATTTCTGAGACCAGGGGGTGCGCACAGGTCTACCCTTATTGACCTTGGCTGCCACAAGCCTTTGACGGAGATTCGTCCTGCTGCAGGTTGCTTATCTGTGAGGACCCTGCCTCCTTCTTACTAAGATGCTGCTTCTCGGGCAAAATCTCAAAGGTGACAGATAGCACTATACTCTTCAGCTTCTCTGGACAAGCTGTGTTCCAGACTTCCTCATCCCTGGGTCCTGCTCTGAACCCTGAGCCCTGGAGTGACACTTGCTGTGTCCTGCATCTCATGTGTCCAGCTCTGTGCTTTCAGCCAGCATCTCTCCTTTTGTAGGTTACACTGGGAAACAGGTGTCAATCTGCCTCTGCCCCAGGGCTGCACACAAAACTTGCTCCTAACAGTGACACTCCCACCCAGGCATACATAGTGACCTGCACATACTGATGTAAACAGAGACAAACTTTGAATCTCCTATTCGTCTTATCAACACATGCATATTTGATATATGCATAATGATCTTTGTATTTTTTTTATGTTTGTCTTATGAATTTGAATGGGGGCATGGAATAGGAAAAATAAGAGGAAAGAGGAAGGTTATACTGGCATCTAAAGCACTTTGGTAGTTAGAGCAGGCCTGGATTGGGTATCAGAAGAGACCTTGGGACAGAAGGAGGGCATTTGGTGCCTAGAGAGAAAAACAGTGGCTGGTGGAAGATGGTTTCAGAAAGTGAAGTGAATGAAGATCACACTTTGTCTGTTTCAAACTTTGTTCTGGAACTGTATCTGTTAGGAATCTTTCAGTTGCAAAGAAACAGAAACTCAATGCAATTGGCTAAGGTGAAATATAGAATTATTGGCTTATGCCAGTGAAAGGGTCAGGGGTAGGTCGTCCTAGCTTCAGGTATGGCTTGTTCCAGGAGTTCATGACTTCATCAGGCCTTCTGTTCCCTCTCTCTGAAGTTCTTTCAACACTGTGTGCTTTGCTGTGCTCAGTTCTGTGTGCTGGCTCAAGCCTTGGTTTGACATTTGTCACAGTGGCAGCAGTGGCTACAGTGGTTCAGGGTTTCCCATTCACCCCTGTTTAGAGGACGAGCTGGCCTCTCTTATGGTAGCTCCAGCAGAGAGGCAAAAGCTTTGTTTGCCTGTTTTTGGAGATACCACCCACCCTCTGAAACATAATACAGTATGCACGCACACTTCTTGGATCTTCTTGGCCTAAAATGGCTCGTAACCAGCACTGTGGCCAGGGGACTAGCCAGTCAGTGGTTGACCACTGCTGGAGATGAGATTGGGGTCAGCCCCACTAAGGCTGAGAATGGGGAGGAGCAGGTCCCTAAGGGAATTTGGGAGCTAGTGGTAGATGACGGGGAAAATGGGCAGTGCAGATGTGATTAATCAGACCTACTCGAGGAGGCACTCTCAGGTGGACCCAGGGAAGGTGGTGGGATTTCTTTCTTCTCTGCCTTCTTCTCTTTGTACCACATTTCATCCACTTAGTGGGTTAAATAAGAATCTTTTAAAAAATTGTGTTTAATACATTAACAAAAGTTACCATCATAACCATTTTTCAGTGTACAGTTCAGTGATATTAAGCACATTCACATGATTGTATTATCATCATCTCCATCCATCCTAATTGTAATTTTGTAGAGAGTCAAATGTTCTGTTGTAACATTGTTTCTTAATGAAAAAATATGTACCAAATTTCAAATAACTGACTAAACAGTGAATTTATGGGACACCATCCGGCAGTGGCACCCCACTCCAGTACTCTTGCCTGGAAAATCCCATGGACAGAGGAGCCTGGTGGGCTGCAGTCCATGGGGTCGCGAAGAGTCGGACACGACTGAGCGACTTCACTTTCACTTTTCACTCTCATGCATTGGAGAAGGAAACGGCAACCTACTCCAATGTTCTTGCCTGGAGAATCCCAGGGACAGGGGAGCCTGGTGGGCTGCCGTCTATGGGGTTGCACAGAGTCGGACATGACTGAAGTGACTTAGCAGCAGCAGCAGCAGCGTCCAAGTATTAATGCAGAGTGACTACCTGAATTAATATTTCTCAAGGCCTCAGTTTTCCTGTCTGTAAAATGAAGGTTGAGTAAGGTGAACTAGGGGATCTCAAGCTCTAGTATTACAGAGCTTTGTGCCTGGGTCTGCACATGTGTGTTGTCATTTCATGCATCTTGAGAGAAAACACTATATTCTGTAGTTTTTATGGAAGTCCAATGACACTTTGCTGCTGAGACGAACTTGTGAAACATGGGGTCATTCAATATCATATATTATTTGAAAGTATTGGATGAAGACATCTTTGTAGAATGTAGCAAAGAGATGATGTGGAGAGACAAGAGGAAAGATAATTTTGGATGGAGTTGGAATTTATAACTCTTTGAGGCATATGCATCCAGCCTGAAAGGATCTTCAGCAAATAGAGTGGGTTGTCAAGAATGAGACATTTGTGAAATGTGATGAGATGGTTTGAAGATATGCATCCTGGAAACTATTAAGAGGAAGTCCACGGAGGAGTAGTGTAGCTCCTGTTATTACGATGATTACAGCCATCAGGAAGAGCACGGCTCACTAATGGGGCTTTAAATCTATAATAAAGAATAACAGAAGCTGTCATATGGAAATTTTGCTGAAGGTGAGTGGAACCGCAAGATTGATTCTTAGCATTTGAAAACACTGCATTAGGAGCTTTCAATACCCATCTTCCTGCTTATCCCTACTTTCACAGAGGAAGAGTATTGAGCATCTGTAGTTCAGCTGCTGCTGCTACTAAGTCGCTTCAGTCGTGTCCGACTCTGTGCGACCCCATAGACGGCAGCCCACCAGGCTCTGCCCTCCCTGGAATTCTCCAGGCAAGAACACTGGAGTGGGTTGCCATTTCCTTCTCCAATGCAGGAAAGTGAAAAGTGAAAGTGAAGTCGCTCAGTCACGTCCGACTGGTATCGACCGAATGGACTGCAGCCTACCAGGCTCCTCCATCCATGGGATTTTCTAGGCAAGAATACTGGAGTGGCTTGCCATTGCCTTCAGCATGGCTCCCCATATTCCAATACACAAGGCAGGAATTTCTGTGTTGAAGTAACTCTATTTAATAAATAGACTTTGCTGGATATTTTTATAGAACTTCATGTAATTGAGTCAGGTAAGCTGGTGCACTTGATTGTTTTCGTCCCTTTTCTAGTCAGTGGAACACGCTCCTTATTTATTATTTGAAAAATATATTTATATCCTGGCTTGTTCTGGAAGTGACTTAAGTTAGCTTGTATGATATCACAAGTGAAAAAAATGAACTGAAGCAAAGATCAAGGCTAAAACAGTATGCCAGTGAAATCTGAGTCACTTGTTAGTTGGGGGCCTCCTGTTTGAACTTTCTAGGACCTACTCAGAGAGGAAAGCAAGGCCATTTACAGGATTTACAATGTCCAATGGCAAAAGCAAATTTGTTGTTTAGGAGAAGCACAAATACTTCCCACTCTGAGACTAGGAGAAATTGCTCATGGAGTTGAGACTGTGTAAGACAGTAAATTAAACCCTGCTGTGATGACACCTTATCATGATTCTAGAGTCTTTTTTTAAAAATAATATATCCTTCACTATATAATGTCCCTCATCATGCTGGAGTCCAGTTGAGGAAAAGCATTTATGTGGAGCCATTGCTGTATCATTCATAAGATGTCTGTAATTCTCAACCTTGGCTGCATATTAGAATCACCAGGGAAGTTTATAAAAATCCCCATGCTAGGCTGCACTCCAGCCTCATTAAATCAAGATTTCTGGGTAGAGGACTCAGGCATCAGTATTTTTCAAATCTCCTCAGCTGATGGATATGGTTTTCTGACTCATGTAATCCAGGTAAGATTTTAGAGTGGTTGTTTTCAACCAGAATGTATTAGTAAGAATAGGTTAGATGATACTGCTGTAATAAAACTTTCCCCAAACAACAACAGCTACAACAGCAAAGGCTTATTCTTCACTTACCTTCCGTCTGTCTCCTGGGTTATCTGAGGGCTTGCTCACAGTTGTTCTCACACCAGTGAAGCAGCCACTATCTGGAATGTTTCTATTTACTGCAGTAGAGGGAAAGAGATACATGGTGGATCATATACTGGCTGTCAAAACTGCCTGGGTATACGCTGAACTGCTGTAACTCTGAAGTCAAAAGATGTCATGTGTATTTGTTTGTCACTTATGAGTCCAGAGGTTGGGGGGCCATTCAGACGGATAGAGGGCTCTCTTCCAAGAGATCAGGGTCCAAGGACCCAGGCTGGTGGGTCAGCTCTGCCAGTCTCAGCATGCAGATTCCATCTTTGGGTCCATGGTGGCTGCTACCTTTGTCACCATTTCCTAGGCAGATCAAAAGGGAAATAAGAGAATAAGGAGCTTCGTTTTTAAGGGAGTGACCTAGAAGTTAAACATACTTCTTTTGCTCACAACTCATTGGCCTGAACTTTGTCTTGAGGCCACACCTAGCTTCAAAGGATGCTGAGAAATGTGATCTCTAGCTGAGTAGCTGTGTGAGGGCTAAAAATTGTGACAGCTCTATTTCTGGAAAAATAGAAAAGATATTGGGGACAGTTAGGCGGACTCTGTCTTATCACAATAGTGGTTTTCCAAGTTTGGTTTTACCATAAAAAAATCTTTTTTTCCTAAGGAAATTGCAGTTGTCATTCTTGGCAGTCAGCATATTTGGAGATGCTTTGATTGACGGGGGCGCTTGTATCTGGACCACTCTCTCCTCATGCCCCTGCAGCAGTTCTAGAGGCATCTAAGAGGATTCATAAAAATCACTGATGCATATTCTGAAGACGATCGTCCCAAAATATTCTTCTAGTCACTTCTATCTCAAAAGCCCTCTCAAGGCCATCCACGTCTCTCTGCATCTCTCCTGCCATCACTCTAGTTCCTAGTTTGAGCCAGCATCCTTTCATCTGGTCTACTTAGTTCCCCTACTTCCATTCATCACCAGATCCATTCTCCACACAACTTCCGGAGGTTGTTTAAATCTTTCTTTTTAAAAAAGGAAATCAGATCATGCCATTCCCCTGTTTTAAACCCTCCAATGGATTCCAATTGTGTTAAAGTATAATCTGAATTCCTTATTGTGGTCTACAAGGCTCTTTAATGATCTGACTCCTGACACACTCTCTTATTTCATCTTCAACTCTCCTGCTTGCTAGTCTGCCCTCCCGCCCCTTCCCCCATTCCTGGCTGGCTTTGTGTACTTTGATAAGGCCGAATTAATCCTGTTTCTGGGCCTTTGCACTTCTGCTTCCTTGTCCAGGAGTGTGCTCCTCCCCCGACTCTTTACATGGCTGGCTCCTTCTCATTCTTCCCATCTCAGCCCGAACATCATCGTTTTCTTAGAGAGACCTCCTCTGGGAGCCTGTATGAAACAGCTCCCCTCACCCCTCCTTCCATGCTTACCTGCTGTCACTTCCTGTTACTATCAGAAATCGCCTTTTAAGTGCCGTTTTCTTTCACCTTATTCATTCCTGTCAATCTTTGCTGGAATAGAAGCTCCGAAAAAGGCAGGGAACTGGCATATCCTTGTCATTGCACATTCCCATGAACAGAGGAAGCATCTGGCATGTAATAAGTGCTTCATAAAACTGAGTGGTGAGTGAGTAGAATGACAGTGACTCGGAGGTTCAGTAGCTGGGTAAGAATCTGAGTAGCACTGAGTCCCTGTTGTCGGTTAAGGGAGAAATAGTGCTAAGGATAGACTTGATGTTTTCTTTTAAGAGCTGAGGTCTCTGAGAGAACATATTTCCAAAAAGAAGGCTTAGGGGGTGGTCCAGGGATCAGTCTACTCAGAGAAAGTAGTTTGGGATTTACTAAACAACGCACAGCTGGGATTTCCCTAGTGGTCCAGTGGTTAAGAATTGCCTTGCAATGCAGGGGACACTGGTTTGATCCCTGGTCCGGGAAGATCCTGCATGCCGTGGAGCCACGAAGCCCGTGTGTCACAACTACTGAGCCAGAGCTCTAGAGCCCCAGAGCCGCAACTAGTGAGCCCACAAGCTGCGACTACTGAAGCCAATGGGCAGAGAGCCCGCGCTCTGCAATAAGAGGAGCCACCGCAGTGAGAAGCCTGTGCACTGCAATTAGAGCATAGCCCTCTCTCACTGCAGCTAGAGAAAAGCCCATGTGCAGCAACGAAGACACAGCTCAGCTAAATAAATAAATCTTAAAAAAAAAAAAAAACAGACACACACAGACAGATAGATGTGTGGACCCATAGTTTCAAGTCCAGAGACACAACTACAATGTATTTGGCTTGGAAAAAAATTAAAGCAATTGTGGTCACATCCAACCTTGGTCTCTACCATGGCACGCCTAGCTCTGAGCAATTCCCTTCCTAATCCGCTTTCCCCAAAAGACCTCGTGACAGAATGTATACCCTGAGCACTGAGTTGTGTGGCCTGGTATCAGGTACGCCAGCTGCAGCTTGGTGACCTGCAGATAAGCAGTTGCTTTGCTGTCATACTTGTTTCATCAGGACACTCCATCGGGGATTTACTTCAGGACGGTGTCTGCGCAAAGAGAGGGCATCTAAAGAAGCCTCTTGGTCAGTCCCGACTGACCAGCACAGGGCCTCAGCTTTCAGTCTCCTTGTGGCTGATGCTTCGGTCCCATGCCTGGTGCCCTGTCCTGGACGCTTGAGTTCCTGCCCACCAGATCCTTTCATCCCAGGCTCTCTTGGGAGGCGGCTGGATATGTTGGACTCTGGGTTTTGAGCCAGAGTGAGGACAGGCTGAGACAGGGGTCTCTGTGTGTGGCTGGGTGGGTGTGAAGAGACAAGGTTGGCAGTAGGACTAGACCTGAGACGAGGCTCTCTGTCCGGCCAGAGGTCAGACATGGGAACATCAGCAGAGCCTGCGGAGTAAGTCAGCATGGCGTGCGTCCCTTGCATGTGCTGGGTCTCCACCTGGAATGCTCTCCCCTGGTCAACTCCCACTCCTTTTCTCCCTGCTTGCATAAATGTCACATCCTCCGGAAAGCCTTCTCCCTCACCCCTGGGAAGAATTAGCTTCTTCCTCCCTTAGTGCAGTCAGAGCATCTCTTACCTTGTTTTGAAATATGTTGTTTGTAGGCCTCTCCTGCTGCTAGAGAGCCCCTTGAGGACTCGGCTGTGTCTTCATTTTCTTTGGAGAGGTGCCCCAGCGGCACTGCTCATAGAAGCAGTAGGTGGAAGTGTGACCCAGGCTCTGTCACTTTCTACCTGTGTAACCTAGGGCAAGTACTACTGTCCTCGAGGTTCATCTCCCTCACTCATAAAATGGGGGTAGCCATGCCTGCTTCCTAGGGTGTTGTGAGAATTTGAAGAAGTGACCTAATATACATGTATTGTTGTTCAGTCCCTAAGTTGTGTCCAACTCGTTGTGACCCCATGGACTGCGACACACCAGGCCTCCCTGTCCCTCACTGTCTCCTGAAATTTGCCCAAGTCCATGTTGCATTGAGTCAGTGATGCTATCCAAGCCATCTCATCCTCTGCTGCCCTCGTCTCCTTTTACCTTCAATCTTTCCCAGTATCAGGGTCTTTTCCAATGAGTTGGCCGTTCACATCAGGATATGTGTATATCCTGGATGAAAATTATTTTATTTAAAACCACAACCTACTGTAGCTATTCTGCTTTGTACGTTGGGTAGTGGCTATCGTTTGTATCCAGTGTTGCTGCCTTCCATGTTCAGAGACTGGTGCAGAAGGCTGACACTTGAAGCCTCTGCCAGTCCCTCTGTGCTTGTGGAGGGGACGTCCTAAAGGGATGACGGCATGCGATGATGGTCATATTGATGGCATGGCCGGTGGTAGTGATGCTGGTGGTGAGGATGGTGTGGGTGGTGACGTTAGTGGTGACGGTGGTGTGTTGGGAGTGAGGGTCAGGATGATGGTGGTGAAGGTGGTTGGTCGTGTGGTGGTGGTGACTGTAGGATGGTGATGGTGCTGATCGCGTTGGGTGGAGGTGATGGTAGAGACGCTGATGGTGATGGAGGTAGAGGCACTCGTGGGGGTGATGTTGGTAATGGCAGCAGTTATGATGGTGCTGAGGGTGGAGCCGATGATGGTAGTATCAGTGGCTCTGAAGGATTTGGGAACAAGCTAGTTTCTTTTTTTTAATTTAGTTTTTATTGACGTATAGTTGATTTACAATTTGTGTTCATTTTTGCTGTGCAGCAAAATGATTCAGTTATGCATATGTATTGTTTGTTGTTGTTTAGTTGCTAACTCATGGCTGACTCTTTGCAACCATATGGACTATAGCCTGCCAGGCTCCTCTGTCCATGGGATTTCCCAGGCGAGAATATTGCAGTGGGTTGCCATTTCCTTCTCCTATATATATGTAGCATATATATATATATACTGAAGCTGAAGTTCCAGGATGTTGGTCATCTGATGCAAACAGCCGACTCATTGGAAAATTCCCTGATGCTGGGAAAGATTGAGGGTAGAAGGAGAACAGGGCGTCAGAGGATGAGATGGCTGGATGGCATCACCGATGAAATAGACATGAACATGGGAAAACTTCGGAAATGGTGGGGGACAGGGAGGCCTGGCATGCTGCAGTCCATAGGGTTGCAAAGAGTCGGACACGACTGGGCAATTGAACAACAACAACAGCAACAATATATATATATACAACCTTTTTCGTTTTCTTTTCCATTATGATTTATTACAAGGTATTGAATATAGTTCTTTGTGCTATACAGTAGGACTTGTTTATCCATTTTATATAGCAGTTTCCATCTGCTAACCATCCCAAACCCCCAGTCCTTCCCTCCTTAATGCTTCTCTCCCTTGGGAAGCTAGTTTCTGGCACTTACTCTAGGATCCTCACTTCTGTTGCTCAGCCTCCTAGTTGATATTCACGGCCTCCAACTCCTGGGATGAGAACACATCTTTGTTTTCTCTTGTCCTCTGCCTGCCTCCCTGCCTTATTCTGAACTCAATCCCCTCCATGTGGGCTTACCTGGGACGCTCCACCTGGCTTCCAGCCCTGGACTCTATTTGGACACCAGCTTTGGTGGCAGATTCCTGGATCTGGCAGAGAATCCTGGCCCACATGCCCCCTTCTCTCTGCAGCCTTGCCTCTTTTGTTCCCAGATCCCTGCTCTTCAGCTTGGAGCCAGAGACACGGCTCCAATACGCTAGTCCTTTGAGTTGCTTGTCAAGTGAGAGATTTTAGTGCTAGAGGGCCACGTTTCCTACTGAAGGGGTGTCTCAAGTTCTGAGAGCCCCCTTTAAGAACACAGCTGGCAATGGAGAATGGACTTTGTTTTAAGCAGTGACAGCAGATTTACCAGTATGTTCACAGTTTTCTCTTTTATTCTGTTCTCAAATTTTATCTCTAATTATCTTCACAGTTTTTATTATCCTGTGCTATGTTCCAATCTCTTAACATTCTTTAACCTGTTTCTAAAATTTATTTATTTAGCTGTTTACCTTTCTGTCTCCACTTGTTCAAAATTTATAATAATTCCATTCTTCTGCTACCTTATGCCAGCCATGGTGATGCTGCTAGGATCTGGAGGCAGTGGTTGAATTCTTGTGTAAACATAGTGACAGCATGATTACACAGCATTGAGCTAGAGCAGCCATTTCAGTGGGGAGGACGCTTCCAGGTGTGTTTAGGGGTAAAAGGTGGGACTGCAAGGAGATCCAACCAGTCCATCCTAAAGGAGATCAGTCCTGGGTGTTCATTGGTAGGACTGATTTTGAAGCTGAAACTCCAATACTTTGGCCACCTGATGTGAAGAGCTGACTCATTTGAAAAGACCCTGATGCTGGGAAAGATTGAGGAGGAGACGGGGACGACAGAGGATGAGATGGTTGGATGGCATCACCAACTCAATGGACATGGGTTTGGGTGGACTCCAGGAGTTGGTGATGGACAGGGAGGCCTGGGGTGCTGCGGTTCATGGGGTTGCAGAGTCGGACACGACTGAGCAACTGAACTGAACTGAAAGGGTGGGATGGGTGAGTTTTTGGACCTTTGATGACCAGGGGGAAGGCCACTTTGTTAAGGAAATCATTATGCTGACGTTGTGACTTTGTGTGTTTGCTGATTGCTGACTACCCTATTCCCCTGGCCCTTTCTCTTTTTCTGCTAAGTGCACACAGTAGATATGTATAGATTTCTCCCAAAGACCAATAGCCAATGTGATATATTGCTCTGTGAGAGCACTTCCCTGTTATCTTGTAAAAACTCTTAAATTGGCACTAAATTCCGGTCTAGTAAAAAGAGGACAGTATTTACAGTAAAAGCCCAAGTTTAAGGTCTAGCTTAGCCATTTACTAAGCAGGGAGTACGTAAGTGACTTAACTTATTTGAGCTTTAGTTTCCATATCTGTAAAATGGAGATAACTGCTGTGCTTCATCAGAAGGTTTTGTTAGCCTTGACTGAGATATTATCTGTGAAAAAGACTTAAACCTTAAAAAATTTCTATTGCTGTTTTTGTATTTGGATTATGATACTTACCTTGAGGCATGAATGATCTGTAACTAGTAATTTTGCCTTTAAGAAAACTAATACAGACCTCACAGATATTTGTGAAAACAATTATACTTTTAAATCGCTTAGCATGCAAAAATTTTCTTGTGATTTAATCTTCATTAAGCCACTCTAGCCATGTTGAGTTTCTCAAGTTGTCTTGGAGCTGGGATGTAAACGCTGCTTAGGAACAGACTTTCTGCACCTCTCTGTTCCACCCTGTGCTCTCCGGTCTGCAGTGACTGTCCCCGCTTCTGCCTGGTGGGCTCCTCCTCATCTCGGAGGCCCAAGCTCAGAAGTCACCCCTTCTAAGTCTTCCTAGCAGAAGAGTTATTTCTGTTTTTCTACAGTTCCTTGTTCACTTATCTCTAAACAGCCCCACAGTTCTCATCTACTTGTAAATGACACCTGAACACAAGCTCCAGGAGGGCAGGGATTGCTGTTGCTTTTGATCACTGTGTGATTCACAAGGCCTTGAGACATGCCTGGTACATAGTGGGTGCTCAGTGAACCTTTACAGAATGAGTGAATGGATGAATGAATGAAGATAAGTCACCTCCTTCAATTTCTTAAGTGCGTGAACTGGTGTGCATTGATGTGCTTTCATCTTGGTCAGGGCTTGGCACCTACTAGGTTTACATGTTTGCTGAATGAATACATTTCTGGATTAAGGATTCTTATGTCTGAAAAACAGAATAGAAAGGCTAAGTATTATAAAGTCTTAATGATGTCATTGTACTTTCTTGCTATAATTGTTTAAAATGCATGTTTTTTATTTTGTTTTTAGGTTAGTATAGGCCCATTTGCTATTTTTATAAAAAGCCTTGATCAACATCTGGAGATGTTTTATTTTTGTATTTTATTATTATTATTTTTTAAAGTCAGAGTCATACTTTAACTCACATTGAACATGTTAAATGTGAAGACCACAGAGGGAATTTTAAGAATTTAAAAGTATTAGAGGAGAGCTAATGCCTATCCTTCTAAAACTCTTTCCAAAGGTTGCACAGGAAGGAACACTTCCAAACTCATTCTATGAGACCACCATTACCCTGATACCAAAACCAGACAAAGACAACAAAAATAAAACTACAGGCCAATATCACTGATGAACATAGATGCAAAATCCTCAACAAAATTTTAGCAAACAGAATTCAGCAACACATCAAAAAGCTCATACACCATGATCAAGTTGAGTTTATTCCAGGGATGCAAGGATGCTTCAATATATGCAAATCAATCAATGTGATACACCATATTAGCAAATTGAAAGATAAAAACCATATGATAATCTCAATAGGTGCAGAAAAAGCCCTTGACAAAATTCAGCACCCATTTATGATTAAAACTCTTTTCAAAAAATGGACATAGAAGAAATCTACCTCAACATAGTAAAGGCTATATATGATAAACCTACAGCAAACATTACTCTCAATGGTGAAAAACTGAAAGCATTCCCCTTAAGATCAGGAACAAGACAAGGGTGTCTACTTTCACTATTATTATTCCCCATAGTTATGGAAGTCCTAGCTACAACAATTAGAGAAGAAAAAGAAATAAAAGGAATCTAGATCAGAAAAGAAGAAGTAAAGCTCTCACTATTTGCAGATGACATGATACTGTACATAGAAAACCCTAAAGATAGTATCAGAAAATTACTAGAGCTAATCAGTGAATTTAGCAAAGTTGCAGGATCCAAAATCAATACACAGAAATCACTTGCATTTTATAGACTTAACAATGAAAAATCAGAAAGAGAAATTAAAGAATCAATCCCATTCACCATTGCAACAAAAAGAATTAAATATCTAGGAATAAAGTTACCTAAGGAGACAAAAGATCTGTACACAGAAAATAATAAGACACTAGTGAAAGAAAGACGACATAAACAGGTGGAGAGATATTCCATGTTCCCAGGTAGGAAGAATCAATACTGTGAAAATGACTACAGTGGAAGGACTGATGCTGAAGCTGAAACTCCAATACTTTGGCCACGTGATGCAAAGAACTGACTCATTTGAAAAGACCCTGATGCTAGGAAAGATTGAGGGCAGGAGGAAAAGGGGACAACAGAGGATGAGATAGTTGGATGGCATCACCAAGTCAATGGACATGAGTTTGAGTAAACTCCGGGAGTTGGTGATGGACAGGGAGGCCTGGCATTCTGCAGTCCGTGGGGTCACAAAGAGTTGGACATGACTGCAACTGAACTGAACTGAACCAAATGCAATCTACAGGTTCAAAGTGATCCCTATCAAATTACCAATGGCATTTTTCACAGAACTAGAACCAAAAATTTCACAACTCATAAGGAAACACAAAAGACCCCAAATAGCCAAAGCAGTCTTAAGAATGGAGCTGGAGGAATCAAGTTTCCTGACTTCAGATTATACTACAAAGCTACAGCTGTCAAGGCAGTATGGCACTGGCACAAAAACAGAAATATAGACCAATGGAACAAGATAGAAAGTCGCACCTATGGGTACCTTATTCTTGACAAAGGAGGCAAGAATATACAGTGGGGCAAAGACAGCCTCTTCAATAAATAGTGCTGGGAAAACTGGACAGCTACATGTAAAAGAATGAAATTAGAACATTTCCTAACACCATACACAAAGATAAACTCAAAATGGATTAAAGACCTAAATGTAAGACCAGAAACTATAAAACTCTTAGAGAAAAACATAGGCAAACACTCGATGACATAAATCAAAGCAAGATCCTCTATGACCCACCTCCTAGAGTAATGGAAATAAAACAAAAGTAAATAAGTGGGACCTGATTAACTTAAAAGCTTTTGCACAGCAAAGGAAACTGTAAACAAGGTGAAAAGACAGCCCTCAGAATGGGAGAAAATAATAGCAAATGAAACAACTGAAAAAGGATTAATTTCCAAAATATACAAGCAGCTCATACAACTCAGTGCCAGAAGAACAAATAGCCCAATCAAAAAGTGGGAAAAAGACCTAATAGACATGTATCCAGAGAAGACATACAGATGGCTAACAAACACATGAAAACATGCTCAACATCACTCATTATTAGAGAAATGCAAATCAAAACTACAATGAGCTATCACCTCGAACTGGTCAGAATGACCATCATCAAATAGTCTACAAGCAATAAATGCTGGAGAGGGTGTGGAGAAAAGGGAACACTTGTGCCGTTGGTGGGAATGTAAATTGATAACAGCCACTATGGAAGACAGTATGGAGATTCTTTAAAATACCAGAAATAAAGCTACCTTGCTGCTGCTGCTGCTAAGTCACTTCAATCGTGTCCAACTCTGTGCGACCCCATAGACAGCAGCCCACCAGCCTCCCCCGTCCCTGGGATTCTCCAGTCAAGAACACTGGAGTGGGTTGCCATTTCCTTCTCCAATGCATGAAAGTGAAAAGTGAAATCGAAGTCACTCAGTCGTGTCCGACTCTTAGTGACCCCATGGACTGCAGCCTACCAGGCTCCTCCACCCATGGGATTTTCCAGGCAAGAGTACTGGAGTGGGTTGCCATTGCCTTCTCCGTAAAACTACCTTTTATGGCCCAGCAATCCCACTCTTAGGCATATACCCTGAGGAAACCAAAATTGAAAAAGACACATGCATCCCATGGTTCATTGCAGTACCATTTGCAATTGCTAGAACATGGAAGCAACCTTGATGTCCATCGACAGATGAATGGATAAAGAAGTTGTGGTACATATACACAATGGAACATTACTCAGCCATAAAAGGAACACCTTTGAGTCAGTTCTAATGATGTGGATGAACCTAAAACCTATTATACAGAATCAGAAAGGGAAAGATAAGTATTGTAAACAAATTAAAAATAATAAATGAAAAAAAACAGAAAAAAAGGAATTTAAAAGTAAAAGTCATTAAAAAACATACACAATTAAAAATTACTTCCTACTTAAATACCTACTTAAATAAATGAATTTAAAAACTTCTTCCTAAAGACATCATTTTTTCCTTTTTTTAAAAAAATTTTTTATTGGATTTACAATGTTGTATTGGTCTCAGGTATATAGCAAGGTAAATCAGTTGTATGTATACATATGTATTTTTGTTTTAGATTCTTTTCCCATATAAGCCATTGCAGAGTATTGGGTAGAGTTCTTTGTGCTATACAGTAGGTTCTTATTCGTTACCTGTTTTATATATAGTAGTGTGTATATGTTCATCCCAGCCTCCCAGTTTATCTCTCCACCTCTTCCCCCTGGTAACTGTAAGTTTGTTTTCTATATCTGTAACTCTGTCTGTTTTGTAGATAAGTTCATTTGTACCAATTTTTTTTTTTTAGATTCCACATAGAAGTGATATAAAATGATGTTTGTCTTTCTCTGTATGACTTCACTCAGTGTGACAATCTCTAGGTCCGTCCATGTTGCTGCTGCTGCTGCTGCTAAGTCACTTCAGTCGTGTCCGACTCTGTGCGACCCCATAGACGGCAGCCCACCAGGCTCCCCCGTCCCTGGGATTCTCCAGGCAAGAACACCGGAGTGGGTTGCCATTTCCTTCTCCAATGCATGAAAGTGAAAAGTGAAAGTGAAGTCGCTCAGTCGTATCCGACTCGTAGCGACCTCACGGACAGCAGCCCAGGCTCCTCTGCCCATGGGATTTTCCAGGCAGGAGTACTGGAGTGGGGTGCCATTGCCTTCTCTGGCAGATGGCATTATTTCATTCTTTTTTATGGCTGAGTAATACTCTGTTGTATATATATACCACATCTTCTTTATCCGTTCCTCTGTCTATGGGCATTTAGGTTGCTGCCATGTCCTATTGTGAATAGTGCTGAAGTAAACAATTGGGGTGCCATGTATCTTTTAGAATTATGGTTTTCTCTGGATGTATGCTCCGGAGTGGGATTGCTGGATCATATGGTAGCTCTATTTTTAATTTTTAAGGAACCTCCACACTGTTCTCCACACTGGCTGCACCAATTTACATTCCCATCACCAGCGTGGGAGGGTTCCCTTTTCTCCACACCCTTTCCAGCATTTATTGTCTGTAGATTTTTTTGATGATGGCCACTCTGACTGTTGTGAGTTGATACTCATTGTAGTTTTGATTTGCATTCGTCTAGTAATTACTGATGTTGAATGTCTTTTCATGTGCTTTATAGCCGTCTGCATGTCTTCTTTGGAGAAATGTCTGTTTCGATCTTCTGCCCATTTTTTTGGATTGGGTTATTTGTTGGAGTAGTTTTTAAAGCCAAACAAACCAAATCATAGATTTCTCTGGACCAGTTTTTAATATAAATTGCTAATTTTTTTCTAAAAATGATATAAACATCATTAGTATAGAATACCAAAATATGTTCTACATTTTTAGTATCAAATGCACAGATATTAATAGCTTCCTCTTAATAAGAGTTACTGAAAATTCATGGTTTGTATCAAAATAATGATAGCCCGCAGTTTTGCAAATGGCCATTTGCCAGACTTTCTGCAGCTCCCTCCCCGCTACAGTGTTTGAGGAAGTCTTTCTCATAGTAAGGTTTTTAAAATTCTACTTACAGAATTTTATATCCTCTTCAGCAGATGGGCTGACCGGCTTACAGTCTCCATGGCAACAAGGTTTCTGTATTTTCCCCCCTTTTTAAAATAGCCTAAAGTCACAGAAGGGAACTTAGATATTAATAGCATAAGAAATTTCAATGTGAACAAGTTATTAAATATGCTGCTTTTGATTATTTGTTTCTTGATCTAGGATCATTTATGATATATAGCAACTGTGATTAAGCATATATGACTGTAATTTTAATAGCCATACAGATTAGGAGGTAGTAGTTTGGTTTGCTGAAATTAACTGTTGGATAACCTGTTTAAATTAGCCCCTACTTTCCAACTTCCTTTTTGCCAGCCAAATCAGATTATGCCCTGTCCCTCACTTAGAAGTCAATAGCAGAGTAATAACACATTACATTATTTTTAACATCTGTGTGGAAGACAAAACTAAGACTCCTTTGTGACTGTGCAGTTTCTATGGACACCCATTTTTGTGTTAGACTTAAGTGTGATGTTTGTGCTAAATATAGGACAGGCATGGATGATTTCTTGGAGCCACAGCTCGCCCATACTGACTTGATTGGACTCTGGTGTCTTTGATTGACATGTATAAAGCATCACAACTCCAAGCCCAGCTAGTGCACAAATGATTCTCTAAAACTAGTACACTAGCAAAGCATGAAAAGCTATTTTTAAAAGGGGGGTGTATTTGGTTTGCTAAAATTCTGGCTTTTCCCCAAGAAGTGCCCTATTTTTGATACAGCAGGGTTGAGCCTTGCACAGAAAAATTGATTCTTGTTTTTGGATCTTCTTATAAGTGTTTATTTTTGAGAAGTCATGACATATTCTTGCTTGTTTAGCTGTAAATATTGACATAGATTGTTATTCTATCAAACTATCTAGAATAAAGGATACATTTTTCTTTAAAACAGCAAGAGTTTATTAAACATATCTGGAGTGCTTGGTCCTGTGATGGACTCTTTTTAATATATTGTGAGAGCTATAATCTTATCACAAGATCGTCTGAGAGGTTCATTTAAATATCTACTAAAATTTTTTCCTCCTTGTTTTCTAGTGTTATGTCTCTATATTTATCTTCAGTGCTGTCAACTAATTAGGTTGAGCTGTAAAAGACCCAGTGTGGAGGGTGTGTGTGAATGTAGTGTTTGATTCCACTGGAAAAGAAAAGAAGGGGTGTTGTCTATATGCTTGTGATGGAGATGTAGTGGGAGGTTGGTTCGGAGTGGGTATCTGTCATCCCTGTAACTTCTGCTGTGGGACCATTTTTCTAGAAGGCTGAGGTCTTGACCCACATTAAAGCACTCCTGCCCCCATTATCCCTAACTACTGGACTTTGTTTCATCCAAAGTTCCTCTGAAAGCTTTAGTGCAGGTGGCTTATTTGGGAAGTGATTCTAAGCAGCGGGGAGTGGAGAGTGAGAGCTTACACCAGAATGTGTTAACAGGTTGGCCAGTACTGGGAGCCACTAGTGATCGATGATGACACGAGGTCTCCCGAAGGAGCCTTATGAGATGCATGCGGAGCTGTCCACCCTGGGCAACAGGAGGGGGAAGCCTTTCTCCACTGGCTTCTGAGCCTCACTGACCATGGGTAGCTCTTCAGAGGCTGGTTCCCTCTCACAACCAGGCTGCACATGTTTGAGTGCCAAGTACCTTGCACCGACTGCTCTGTGAGAGAGGTCCAGGGCCAGGGAGCCAAAGGGCCATGAAAGGGGGGGGGGCCAGGTCACACCAGTGCAGAGCTGGTCACTGCCTGTGTGAAGCTGATGCTGCATCAGGGATGGGAGTAAGAGGTCGGTCCTAGAAGCTGGGAAGTGGCTCCTGAAAGGTAAAAACGTGTATCCAAAGACACCCCTGTCTCCCTTTGCAGTCTGCTCCTTATGGTCTTGGCGAAGGGAGGATTCTTCTCCGTGACCTTCCAAGAAGCATAGGTGATGAGTTCTTCAGTCTCAAATGATAAATTCATATTTACAGCCTCACCTGCCTGCTCCTTGGATCCCTTCCTCAGTCTGGCATCTCTACCTCATTAACAGGGAGCTGATATCCAGTCCAAGCTTTGTGGAGCCATCCCAGCTGGATGTCAGGACCAATGTTAGTGTCCTTGCCAGGACTTTGAAGCCAGAGTCATAGGTGAGAGCTCTCATGTCAATAAGTTATTCTTCATCCAGCTTTATATTTTGTACCCCCTGGTCTAAAACCCCCAGGACCCACTCTAAATAATATTCCTTTGGTTCCTGCTGATATATATCCCTTTGATGAATATATTCTGCAGCAGGAACTCTGTTTCCCTGCTTGGACTGTGCTGATATTTGACCCTAGTTACTGGTTCACAGACAATGAAATGAGGGGGCAGCAGATCTTAAAAAGGACAACAGTCACCTTGTCAGGCACCTGCCTACCTGTGAGGTCTCTGGGAAAGGGAAGGAAGGCTGCTCTCCATTAGCAAGAAGGAGCGAGCTGCTGTTGATGGTCTGGAAGATTCAGGAATTTAAGGTTCTTAGGCTCATCAACCCAAATGTCCAGATTCCTGGCCATAGAGCTACCAGTTTTCCTATAGAGGCCAGATACTGACTTAGAAGATACACTGAGACTGCTTTTGGTCTTTTTGGATCTTCCAGCTCTACAGTTAGTTCCTGAGCCTGATTTCTGGCACTGTCTGCCTGGTGGCTGCAGGAGACGAACAAAGCTCAATCAAATGCTCTCAAAGAAGCATTTCACAGTGTGCCTGTGTTAATTGTTGGCTGACTTGGATACACAATTTTCTTTTTACCTCTTCCCAACTTCCAAAGAAGTTGACAAAAACCAGACAACTCTCTTGATTCTTATCATTACCATTGACCCTATATTATTCAAGTACCACAACTTCCAGTTCACTCAGTACCTCACATTCCATGTGTACCTCATCCTCATCCACCACAGATAAGAATAACAGTAAATGGGCTGATGCTACTTTCAGAGGTTGTCACCATCTTGCTGACCACCAGCTCCATGACCCAGAGAATCTGCTTTCCAAGTCCACTTCCTTATCAGCATTCTTAGCTTGGGTCCCCAGGAAAGCAGAGCCTGAGATAACTGCTTGGATGCAAGTAGTTTATTTGGGATGTGGCCCCAGTTGGAGTAGAGGACCTAGGAAAAGAAAAGGGAAGGAGAGAAAGCTGAAATCAAATCAGCCGAGGGCAATGGATGTTTGATTCCCCAGCACTTTTTAGGAGCCATGTAAGATAATCTCAGAACTATCTGCTTGGGGGCTGAAATGAAGAAAGATGTGTCCATTGGCTTCTGTCCCTAATGGTCAAGAGTGGCCCATAAAGGATGACTCCCCTGCACTCCTGGGTTGCAAATGCATATCTGTGGGTTCTAAAGCCTTGGTTGGCACTAGAAAACTTTGGAGCAGGAGGTGAAGGGTATGTGGACAGGGAGAGGAAGGCAGAGGCTGAGTGTTGTCAAATTGTACCTGCTTGAATCTGGTTGAAGCCTGTATGGACTTGGTCACTTCAGCAGGGGCTGGAGTAAGATGTGGGGCTGAGAGGTTGTGAAGTGGTGAGGGAAGGATGTCTGATACAGGCTTCATCCCACCTGATCCGTTGGTTAAGTGGATTCATGTTTTATGCTCCTTAGGAATACCCATTTTTCTTTGTTATTTCTAATATGAATATATTTAACTTTTGTAATCAAGAATATTATCCCCTTTATTAAAAAAATAAATATTAGAGTCTTAAAATGAGGATATATAGGACTGCCTGAGGAGAAAGGACAAGTGAAATGTGTAGAGAGGAGAATAAATTATGTAATTAACTTGCTGCCTGCTGATACTTTCTAAGTGGAGAGTAGGGAAGCTCAGCATGGCATCACAGAGCCTGAACTTGCACTGTGTGAGGTCCTTGAAGACCTGGTCAGAACAGCTCATTGCCAAGAACTCCTCTTTCTAGCACTTTCCATTTCCTTGTACTTAGGAGGATTGTCTGTGTGTTTTAACAGATCTAACCAAGCCTTCAAAACAGATATTGTTACCAGTCAAGGAACTGGCCGGAAGTGAAACTCCATGGAAAAAAAAGTGTATTGCTCTGCCTAAAACTGGCACTGTCTTGTAGATGAGGGTTGGATGACAGATATGCAAGTAGGTAACATGTATTTTATAAGCAAAAATGTACATCAAAATTCAAAAATCAAAAACTCTGTGTTGAGTATCTGGCCCAGAAAGGTAAATAAGGACCAGCCCTCAAGGGCAATTCCTTCTGCTGGTCCTGATTTCATAGGAGTGCAGCTATGTAGCAGCTGGCTGGGGACTGAAGGGTCAAGCTTTTTTATTTAATACTGAGTTTGTTGGTGAATTCCCTTTGATTTCTGGACAGAAAGATACAAATAGAATTTTTTATGTTTGATGGTCTAGTTTCTTTGTCTGAGAATGTGATATCAGTGTTGGTGTAACCATCACAGCCATTATTATATTTTACTGTATATCTATTATTTGGAAAATATGTATATGTACTACTTTAAAGTGTATATGAACACTGTAATGCAAATGTAAAAAATGAAATTTTAAAATAAAAGAAGTAGAAATACAAAGTGGAATGTTTTCTTCTGGCACCTCAGTGGATGCCCTTGCATGCCTCCCAGAGTGCCTGAAGTCCACTCTGGAGACCTTTGACTCAGATGCCCCTGGCTGCATTCATATACTCTGCTGCTAAGTCGCTTCAGTCGTGTCCAACTCTGTGCAACCCCATGGACGGTAGCCTACCAGGCTCCCCCATCCCTGGGATTCTCCAGGCAAGAACACTGGAGGGGGTTGCCATTTCCTTCTCCAGTGCATGAAAGTGAAAAGTGAAAGTGAAGTCGCTCAGTTGTGTCTGACCCTCAGCGACCCCATGGACTGCAGCCTACCAGGCTCCTCCATCCATGGGATTTTCCAGGCAAGAGTACTGGAGTAGGGTGCCATTGCCTTCTCCGTCATATACTCTAACAGGGGGGAATCTTGAGAGATGTTTGGCTTCACGTTCTTGCCATGGTATAACCAGACCAAAACCAACCTGTTTGTATATAGATATTCTTTGATTTACGATGGAGTTATGACCAGATTAACCCATCATAAGTTGAAAATTTTCTAAGTCAAAAATGCATTTATGGAGAAGGGCATGGAAACCCACTCCCGTATTCTTGCCTGGAGAATCCCATGGATGGAGGAGCCTGGTGGGCTACAGTCCATGGGGTCGCAAAGTCGGATGCCACTGAGTGACTAAGCACACACGCAGTGGAGAGACAGACATGGTGAATAGACTTACAGACATGGAGAGAGGGGAGGAGAGGGTGAGATGTATGGAAAGAGTAACATGGAAACTTACATTACCATATGTAAAATAGATAGCCAATGGGAAGTTGCCGTGTGGCTCAGGAAACTCAAACAGGGGCTCTGTATCAACTTAGAATGGTGGGATGGGGAGGGAGACGGGAGGGAGGTTCAAAAGGGAGGGGATAAATGTATATCTATGGCTGATTCGTGTTGAAATGGACAGAAAACAAAATTCTGTAATTATCTTTCAATACATAAATAAATTAATTTAAAAATGCATTTAATATATCCAACCTATCTAATTTTATAGATGTTCCCAGGCTACCTAAAATGTGTTCAGAACGCTTGATTTGCCTCACAGTTGGCTAAAATCATCTAACACAAGCCTATTTTATAAAAAGTGTTGACTGGCTCATGTACTGAATACTGCACTGAAAATGGAAAATAAAATGCTCCTGTGGCTACAAAATGGTTCTAAGTCTATTAATTGTTTACCCCTGTGATCAAGTGCTGACTGGAACTGTGGCTTGCTGTAGAATTTTGTACTGCATTTTGTTAGCCCAGGGAAAGATCAAAATTCAAAGAACAGTTTCTGTTGGACATGTATTTACTTTCTCACCATTGTAAAGTCAGAAAATTGTAAGTTGAACCATCGTAAGTCAAGGACCATCTGCAGTTACATATTGATCCCTGTCTTCTTAACATTTCAGAATCTCTACTAATTTCCAGTACTCTGCCATTTAGAAGGCCATTATTGCATCGCCTGCTGAGAACTTCGATGAATCCAGAACAGAGGTGGCAGCCGATGTTTGCAGATAGGTTTTGTTTGGCTCATCGTTCAAAGAAAATAAGCTGGAATGAGTGCCAGGATTTGAAAATTGTGGAGATTTTGCACAAGGATCCGAATTTTAAACCTTTTAAAAAAATGTGAGAATTGGCAAACCTAGTTCTATATCTTCTAGGGAGATAGTTGTCTGGGGAGACTTAGGTAGGCATTTGCTTTCTTGGTCTTCACTGACTCCCACCCCTCCTACTTCCCTCGACGCACACTCAGCAGGCTCCATCTGGTTATCCTGTCTTCTGTGGAATTTGTTTTCTTTGATATAAATTTTGTGGATGGTTGTTAACAAAGAAGGTCTCTTGAAAGTATATAATCTGCAGAAAAGCTCTTCAGGGCTCATTCAAGGAATGCTATTTATCTGATTTACTCACTCAGAACCCCAGAGTAATCTAGGTTACATGCCCTGGTTAGAGTTAACTTGGTTCAGTGTGGTTTATTGTAGTCTAGTGGAACCTTTGGAATGAGATTGCCTCAGCTCAAGTTCTGGCTCTGGCTCTGGCTCTGCCATTTCTTAACTGGAGCCTCAGGCACATTAATCACTTCCTGCCTCATTTCCTCATCTGTAAAATAGAGATGATAACAAGTGGGTAGACATAAAATTGGAAAAGACCCTGATGCTGAGAAATATTGAAGGCTGGACGAGAAGTGGATGACAGAGAATGAGATGGTTGGATGGCATCACCGACTCAGTGGACTTTGAGCAAGCTCTGGGAAATGGTGACGGACAGGGAAGCCTGGAGTGCTGCAGTCCATAGGGTTGCAGAGCCAGGCATGACTGAATTAACTGAACAACAAGATAAAATAACAACAAGTAAAATAACTGGCTAATATTAATAACATTGCCTAGCATGTAGTAAGTACGTGTTGGCTTTTATATTATCTTTATGGATTTTTTAAAATTGGTGTTTGATAATGATTATGAGGAGGTTTGTATCTGTTTGACAATGTCGAAACAGGTTGAGACTAACTAAATTCACAATGTGGAATGATCTGTGTGCAGTTTACTTAACAGTTAGCTAGCCTTAAGTGTGTGTACAGGGAATTCCCAAAAGCATTCTGGTGTGTCTGGTGCTAAATCCAATCCATCTCACCAAGGGACTAGAGAATCCTCTAGTGTGGAACAGCTGTGGCCGCGCTCTCTGTCCTGGTGCATTTGGACGCTTCTCAGCTCCTCTCCTGCGTGGCAGGCTGGCCCACACCCTCAGGCTGATATGAGTCCAAAGGGGCATCTCCTGTCCCAAAGCAGATATGCTAATTTCAGAGAAGTGCCAGCCTTCCTGTCTAAAATTGCTCACAGTTCACACCTCATGGTCCTGCCTTCTGCTCTGCTTCCTTCCCAGTTTGTCATTACACAGGTCTGGGCAGAGCCAGACTTGAAGGAAGTTCCCTCTCCACCCCTGTGTCCGCCGCCTCGTGCCTGCAATCTGTCTGGCCAGGGTGCTCCAACTGATGTGCTCCCCAAAGAGCCTCCTTTACTGTTCAGAGATGAGATGACTGATTTTACGGTGTTTCCAGTCTGGCTGGGCAACGAGGGGGCTTACTGTTTAAATTTCATGCCCATTCTCTGTGTGTTCCATCTTTGCTTGTTTTGGGAATGCGTGTGTCTGGTGGAAATGCCATTTTTCTGAGCATTTCTTTGTTGTGGTTGGTTTAATGCCAACTCCTCTATACAGTTGACACAGACATATAGAGACTGGATCAAGATGAAAGTAAAATGACTTATAAGAGTGTTGGTCAGTGTGGGTCTCACCTCCACTTGTTGTCAAAACCTCTGGTTCTGGGGAAGGGGGCTTATGTGCTCTCTGCAGCATCTCAGCTGCCTGAATACTGTTTTTCTTAAACTCTCTGCGTGTTTTTTTTTTCTTTCTATGTGCCTTGATGCATTAGAAATTTCATATGTTGTCGGGCTTAGTCGCTCAATCATGTCCGACTCTTTGCAACTTCATGGACCGTAGCCCACCAGTTTCCTCTGTCCATGGGATTTCCCAGGCTGGAATGGCATTTTTTCCTTCAGGGGATTTTTCCAACCCAGAGGTTGAACTTACATCTCCTGTGTCTCATGCATTACAGGTGGCTTCTTTACCTGCTGAGTTGGCCTGTGCTTAATATGTAGGGCCAATGAAAATAATAGTTAATTGACATTTTTGGAAAAAATTTACAAGTAAGATGACATGGAAAATGAATTTATCCGATGATCTTTGGCATTTGCTATATAAAAAGAGTTACTCAGGGTATCAGAATATCCACAAAACATTCTTAATCATTTAGTGATCATTTCTTATTTTGCTATTTAAGATGAGCAGCTTCCCTGATTTAGGACTCAAATAGCACATCCTCTGGGACTTCTCAGGGTGCAGTAGTGGTAAAGAACCCACCTGCCGGTGCAGGAGATGTAAGAGACACTGGTTCGATCCCTGGGTTGAAAAGATTCCCTGGAGGGGGGCATGGCAACCCACTCCAGTATTCTTGCCTGAAGAATTCTATGGACAGAGGAGCCTGGCAGGCTATAATCCATAGGGTTGCAAAGAGTTGGACGCAACTGAAACGACTTAGCACACACACACCATATACTCTACATTGGCTTTTTTTTACTTCCCCAGTATGTGACTTACACAAGTCATTTGATATCTGTACAATGTATTTAATAAGCATTTCCTATGTCACAAAGTTTTGGGAGGCTCAAACAAGTCTACTTATTTAAAATTGCTTTTACAACTAAAATGTAATCAGTTTTGTTAGCTGCTTTTACATTCCAGAATATTAATTTAGTAAATATTCATTTGGGAGTCCATGTTTGCCAAATTAGGATAATACTAATTAATTCTTTTCTCTATTTTTAAATAAAATTAAATATTTTTGATTAAAAAGAAATACATGCTTATTGCAAGACATCTGCAAAATATAGAAAAATAAAAAGACCGACTATACTGTGATGACTGGTATCTATTAACATTTTGGTATGTATCCTTTCATGTTTTTTTATTAATGCATAGGTACACAGAGCCTTAGGCAAAATCTATTTATACAAACATTTATATATCATTTGTTCCTTGCTCTCTTTATAGAAGACTCTATTGCAGGGACCTCCCTGGTGGCCCAGTGACTAAGACTCCACTCTCCTCATGCAGGAGGCCCAGGTTCCATCCCTGGTCAAGGAACTAGAATCTACATGCTGCAACTAAGAGTTTGCAGGCCTCAAATAAAGATCCTGTGTACTGCAACTGAGGCCTGGGGCAGCCCAAATAAATGAGTAAATACATTTAAAAAAGATTCTATTGTAGACATCTTTCTTTGTTAATCAATAAGATCTAATTCATCACCTTTAATCCAAAGTGTGGCTATAATAAGACTTGCTTGCCCCTATTGCTGGATATTTGGCTTCCCAATTTTTTACTTTTAAAAATAGTGCTGATGTTTTATTCTTTTAAGATAAATTCCTACTCTCTGGAATTTCTGAGCATTTGTTCTTGAAACTAAAAAATCTAACACATTTCTACCATGAGTTATAGAATAGCTAGTAATATAGAACATATGCTTTTTAAAAGAGTATTTAATTAATATATTTTGAATGTTATAGTATTAGGTTTATCAGAGCAATAATTTTTCTTGAACCTTTTTAAAGGAGTTACAGTTATTTGAAATATCTGAGGAACTTGTTATAGTATAGTTTTACTTGTACCCCAGCACAGTGGTTTTCTTGTGCATTAATAAGCATTAATAATTAATTTTAAATGTAGATCTTCTAATGTAATGGTATTTAATTAATATACATTCAGCAAACATTTACTGAGTCTTTGTTTAATCATATTTGTACCATGTACTGGGGATATAAAGATGAATAAAAAATCTGTCACTTTTATTGAAAAACTCAGTGTAGTGGGGGAGATGACATGTAAGCAGATAATTAGAAAACAGCATGGTAAATTATATTTATTATGTTGTACTATGTCCTCAGAAAAACAAAAGTCCCTTTCCCCACAGCCTGCCCTAGGCAGAAATTAGGGAGAAGGATAGGGCTTTGTTAGTGTACCTTGTTAGGATCGATCAAGGGTCAGATAATTTCAAAATCAATCTTCCTGTCTCTGTCTCTGTGTCTCTCTCTACATATATGAAAAACAGATTTTAGCCTGAGATATAAAATGTCATAGTAGAAGAGGGAAAGAAGAGGGAGAGACATGCTGAATAACCCATTAAAGTGGCCATAGGATTCTTAGAAACTAAGTGTCCAAGATGGAGCTTTATGTTTTTAGCATTTCTGTGGTGTAAAGCTCCTAAGCTCTGGCTCCTAAGCCATGAATAAAGTCTTCTGTATACACAACTGTCCCAAGTAATGGGGATGCTTATTTGTTGCATTTTGCATTGTTACCTATTGTTGTGGAAACAGCACACATTTATTATTTCATGGCTTCCATGGTCAGGAATCTGAGCATTGCTTAGCTGGGGTTTCTGCTTTACTCATGATCACAAGGCTGCAGTCAAGGTATCAGCCAGGGCTGGAGTTTCATCTGAAGACTTCGTGTGGGCAAGGATCTGCTTTTATGCTTACTTACGTGGATGGCAGCACATTCAGTTCTCTATGGTCTGTTGGGCTGAGGGTCTCAGTGCTTTGCTGGCTGTTGACCAGAGACTACCCTTAGTTCTGTGCAGCATGGGTCTCTCTGGTCAATGAAAGGGAGTCTGATAGCAAGTCAAATCATTATCTTTTGTCATCTGATCAGAAAAGTAACATCCCTCAATATTGCCAGATTCTCTGTTGGTTAGAAGCAAGTTACTCAGAGGGAGGAAATTGTATAAGACCAGGAATATCAGGAGGCAGGGATTGTTCAAACCATCTTAGGAGCTGCTTCCTGTAGTTTTCAGTGGAAACCAGTATAGTGAGTTGAGGTCCACGTTTGTGGAGTCAAAGATTCAGAGCAGAGAATAGGAACTCAGTGAAGGTGAAAAGTCAGACATAGTAGTATCCACCAGAATGGAACACCACTCTCTCCTCATCCTCTAGGAATTTCAGAAATCTTGGTTGGATATTGAATTTTCCACAGCATAGAATTCTGTTGTGAGCCAGTGGTGACTATAGTATAAAGGGCAGGGTGATTCTAGTTGCCATCTGGGTTATAATAATAATAGAACTATGAAGAAGATACTAAGGATGTCATAAAAGTAGAATCTATAAATTGCCTGGTGAAATTGAGAAGACTTCACCAGGGAGGCAGCATTGTCTGGGTCTTCATGCGTCAGTAGGAATCTGCTCTGTGTAGAATAAGCAAAGTACATTTGAGGGCATAGGAAATTTTAGGGGTCCAGTGGTTTTGATAAACTGGGAAAAATTTAATAAGCCCTGAGTTTGGGAAAGGTGGGAGGTAATTATAGTAAATGAGCTGAAGAAGCATTGGGGGACCTAAAATTTCTGATTTCTAAATATTTCTAAAAAACCTTTCAGGTATTTGTGAATCAATTGATATAACCAGAATTTTGAATTAAGATCCCCCTGGCTGTGGTGTGAGAGGTGGTCAAAGAGGATAGTGGTAAGGGCGAGTGATGAAATAAGAATATTAAACGTTGGTAGTCCCAATTTGCTGTGTATATTTTATCACACTTTGCCCAGTTTCTATTTCCTTCCTCCTTCCTAGTCAGAGAATTTCAGAGGCTAGAGTTCCTCTGACGAAAGTTATTTGTCTTTATAACAATTTTTTAACTGTCTTCACATCTGAGAATGGTGGTGGTGGGGCATCACTTTCCTTCCTATCCTTCACAGCTATTTTAAGTATTAATTAATAATTCTGAAAGCCTCCAGAAGCTTAAAAGCTATCCTTAGCCATGTGAGTGTTCAAGAATAATCATAGTCATAATCAGAGACCAGCAGGACTCTGTGGGGAGTGAAAATCCATTCATGTCTCATTACCTGTGGGCTGTGTGGTCGCTGTGTCTGCATATATGAGTGAGTCAGGCCAAGGAGAGGCCCTGCTGCTAAAATGGAAAAGAACTAAATGCCTGAGACTGAGAAACACAGGCTGGAAAAAACCTTGTTTTAAAAAGGATTTGATCTTTAAATATGACACGAGAGCACAGGCAATCAAAGGAAAAACAAATAATTTGGACCTCATCAAAGTTAAAAACTTTTATGTTTCAGAAGACACTACCAAGAAAGTGAGAAGACAGCCTGCATGAAGAGGGAAAATATTTGCAAATCATAAATCTAATAAGAGACTTATATCTGAATATATAAATAGCTCTTACAACTCAATAATAAAAAGATGAACAATCCAATGAGAAATTAGGCAAAGGATCTGAATTGACATTTCTCCAAAGAAAACATATCAGTGGTCAATAGCTACATGAAAAGATGCTCAGTGTCACTAGTCATCAGGGAAACACAAAACCACAATGAGATACCACTTTATACCCACTAGGATGGCTATAATAAAAAAGATAATTTTTGGCAAAAATATGTTTAGTGTAATATGGACAACTGGGTAGAAATGTAAAATGATTCAACCGTCTTGGAAAATAATGTGGTAGTTCTTCAAAAGGTTAAGTATAGTTACCTTATAACCTACCAATTCCATGCCTAGGTATATACCCAAAAGAAAGGAAAGCATATGCCCACATAAAAACTATACATATAAGACGTTATTGGGGGCTTCCAGGTAGCTCAGCTGGTAGAGAATCCACCTGTAATGCAGGAGACCCTGATTCAATTCCTGGGTCACAAAGTTCCCCTGGAGAAGGGATAGGCTACCCACTCAAGTATTCTTGCCTGGAGAATCCCAAGGACAGAGGAGCCTGGTGGACTTACAGTCCATGGGGTGGCAAAGAGTGGGACACGGCTGAGTGACTGACTAAACACAGCACAGTACAAGACTGTTTATTGCAGCATTATTTGTTAATAGCCAAAGAAAGGAAACAACCCCAAAATGTCCACCAGCTGATAAATGGATAAACAAAATGTGATAGGTATCTCTATGCAGTGGAATGTTGTTCAGCAATAAAAAGGTGATGCTTTCAAACTGTGGTGCTGGAGAAGACCCTTGAGAGTCCTTTAGATTGCAGGAAATCAAACCAGTCAATCCTGAAGGAAATCAACATTGAATATTCATTGAAAGGACTGATGCTGAAGCTCCAGTACTTTGGCCACCTGATGTGAAGAACCGACTCATTGGAAAAGACCCTGATGCTGGGAAAGATTGAGGACAGGAGGAGAAGGGGGCAACAGAGGATGAGAGGGTAGGATGGCATCATGACTCAGTGGAGATGAGTTTGAGCAAACTCTAGGCTATAGTGAAGGACAAGGAAGCCTGGCATGCTGCAGTCCATGGTGCCGAAGAGAGTTGGATACAACTGAGCGACTTAAAAACTTGTAACAAAGCAAAAGAAACTAAGTATTAATACATGATACAATATGAATGAGCCTTGGAAACATTATGGTAAGTGAAAGAAATCAGAAACTTCCCACATATTGTATGATTCCATTTATATGAAAAGTCCAGGTTAGGCAAATATACAGAAACAGAAAGTGGTTGCCCAGGGAGAGGAGGGGTTGGATCCTGGAGTAACTACTGAAGGGAACAAGGTATCTTTCTGTGGTGATGAAAATATTCTTAAATTGTAGTGATGGTTGCACAACTCTGTCAAGTCTGTGACTGTTCTAAACCACTGTGATTGTTCTACTCTTTAAAGGATGACTTAATAGTTATGTGAATTATATCTCAATAAAGCTGTTACCAAAAAAAAAAAAAAAGAAGTTGATAGTAGAAAGCAGGATGATGGTCCGGGAAAAGGACTTTATTAAGTAAACGGCATCAGCAGTCACTTGTCTTTACATTATGTCATTCTGTGTATTGCTTTCAGAAAAAGCGGATGCGCCTACATTTTTCTTTCCTCCTCGCTCTACTAGACCTGGCCCTATTTGCTTAAAAAAAAAAAAAAAAAAACCAGTGAGCATTGGTGGAATGTTAATGGTCTGAACTATATTAGCTTCCCATCTGTCTGTTACTCTCCAGGAAGTCTCTTTTTATTTGATTGTGACGATTAGAGGTTTTGTTCATGTTCCATTTGTGCTGATTTGGCTCATTGAGAATAAATCTAGTTTGTGATTCGCCCTCCTCCCGTCATGGAGCATTCTAAACAGCCTCCTTCAGAGCTGTGTTCTCTTCATAAATAGCAAGTGAGCCTTCTGATCTACTCGAGTGGGATGGAGATTGAGGGGAGTGCGAGGGTTAGAACTAGGGGTGGTAGAGCCCTGCAGCTTTCGCTCCTGGTCTCTGAATGACAGGCGGCAGGCTCAGCAAAGGGCATTACTTTGGGAAGTCATTTTCCTTTGGGAAGTCAGCTGTCATCAGCTGCATTTCACCAGGGCACTCACAGCCCTCTCCCAACCTGCTGTGTCCCACAGCAGTGCCAGCTGCGTGGAGATACGTCCACACAGCACAGGAGGGCTCCTGCTGGGGGTTCTGTGGGCCAAATTAAGGCATCTGGGCGCCCCACCACTGCATTGTGTCCTGGTTGCTTCAGACACAGCTGTCTTGCAAACATGTCAATACGTTTGGCCTTTCTTAGGAGCTCCTTACCTGAGGTTAGTGTGCATCATGTGCAAACAGCCCTGACACGTGACGGAGTATGTCCTATAAAAGGAATCATTCTTTCATATGATAAAGCAGCAACCTAGCATATGGAGGTTTCATTCTTCAGGACACAGTTTGACTTTCTACAGAGCTGAATCTTTGGAGGAGGTGGAATCTAAGGCTGTGGCTGGTAACCTACTTCCTTCTTCTGATGAAGAAGGTCAGGGAGAGAGAGAGGGAAAGAAAGCATCAACCAGCAAGGGAGCCACAGAAAAAGAATTGTCGCATAGAGAATGAAAGGAAGTGAAGGGATCTGAGTGCATAACAGGGAGAAGGAAGGGGGAAACTGGTTTATAACATAAGAGGGTAAGAGAATGGTTGTAGAGAGGAATATTAGTATTAGGGTTTGAACAGGACAAGTTAGGATGGATAAAGATGGTGGGGATGCTGGACAATATGTAAAGCTGCTGCTGCTGCTGCTAAGTCGCTTCAGTCGTGTCCAACTCTGTGCGACCCCATAGAGGGGAGCCCACCAGGCTCCCCTGTCCCTGGGATTCTCCAGGCAAGAACACTGGAGTTGGTTGCCATTTCCTTCTCCAATGCATGAAAGTGAAAAGTGCAAGCGAAGTCGCTTAGTTGTGTCCAACCCTCAGTGACCCCATGGACTGCAGCCTTCCAGGCTCCTCCATCCATGGGATTTTCCAGGCAAGAGTACTGGAGTGGGGTGCCTTTGCCTTCTCCGATGTAAAGCTACTTCTGATTAAATTTTTTCCTTCTTGATGTCCTCTAAATTGCATTTGATTGTTGCTGACCTTAAGCCTCCTTGTATTTTCTTAAGAACCCAGTTCGTGCCCGCTGATGGGCCCTCCTGGATCTAACACAGAGTCTCTCAAGAGTGGGGGTGGGGTGGGGTAGGGTTGGGTGGGGGAAGAGGGTTCAAACTGAAGTTTCTGGTGATGGTGCGAGGTGGGGTGAAATCTCATTTTACCCCAGTGGTTCTCAGCAGGGACGATTTTGCCCCCCACTCCCCCTCCCCCTCCCCCAAGGACTTGCAGCAGTTCCTGGAGACGCTATGTGTTGTTGCATCTAGGGGGCTACTGAGAAGGAAATGACAACCCACTCCAGTATTCCTGCCTGGGAAATCCCATGGACAGAGGACCCTGAGGACACAGAGTCAGAGATGACTTAGCAACTAAACAACAACCACTACTGGCGTATAGTGGGTAGAGGCCAGGAATGTTGCTAATCATTCAGCAGGGCACAGATAGCCCCCCACAACAAGGAGTTCTCTGACCCAAGGTCATAGTGCTGAGGCTGAGAAACCCTGATTGACCAGTCCCTGAGGCCCAGGGCAGACAGAGACACTTTCTCCTAACTGATGAAAGCATCGGGAGACAGGTTAGTCCAGGTACCCAGGGCTTGGGCAGGCTGCCTGAGATGATATAAACTGATGAGAATTTCTGGGTTAATTAACTTAATTAAAAAAGAAGAGGTTTGATGAAAAGCAGGCAGAATTCTCATCTCCTTTTGAGATGCCTGCTGCCCAACATGTGTATCTTAACCCCCCTCATCAGAGGTCTCTGCCCAGGCTGACATCTTTTTTAGGGTGGAAATAAGGGCTCTCTGAATAGGCTTCCAGTGTTCAGCCTGTGGTGCTGAATAGATGGCACTACTAATTGAGGAGAATTAAACAGAAAGGAAGTGAGCCTGAGTCCGAAGGGTGATGGGCATATGCTCAAAAGGGCAAAATAGATTGTTCTGTTTGCCACAGTCAAGTTGAAACCAGTGACAGCTGTAAGGAAGAAATTATGGAAGGAAGATAATCATCTTAACGACTGTTCTATAAAGTTGCTCTAGGCCAGAAGTGTTTGCTTTAACATTTTTATAATTTAACGTCTTTTTACCTAGTTGAGCCACAGAGCGCATTTGTGTTTGTGTTAATAATATACCTGTTTTCTCCACGAAGGGGTTGTTTCTGGCTGTGGTCACATCTGAAAAAATGGAAGCTTGTGTTCTCTCGTTTTCTCTGAACACATAGTTCAGGAGATATAAAAATCCACTCTTATGTAATCAGTTTCCAGGTAAAATGTTTGCCATGCCCCTCTTGATCACTTATTTTCTTTTCTCCTTTATTCAAAGCTTTAACTCAAATTGATCTTACTTATATATGATGATTCGTTTTCCTTGTTATAACTGAAGTTGCTGTTAAAGAAAAATTTTCCATCCTTTCATTGATTCTCAGTTACTCTAAAGATCAAGATGTGTTAATCTCTAATATGCCTACTTTTTGGCCAATTTATCAGAACTTTTACCCCCTCTTCCAACCTCTGTTCCAAAAAAGGGGGAAAATATCCTTCCAGCTGTTTATTACCTGTGTTTTTTTTTCCTTTTCAATGAATCTGCAAATATTTAATGAACCCCTGCTAGCTGCAGGGTGCTGCACATGGAGCTGTGGGATCTACTGTTATGGATAAGGCACCATCTTGGCTCCCTTGGAACCAGGAGAGGGAATGCACAGGACTGTGAGCTCTCAAAACTGTGTGTTCCAAGTGGGATATTTGAGGGACAGGGTTGTGAGGTAACTTATATCTGTGAGTCTGCACTCCAGACCCTCTCTCCTAATCCTTTATCTTTTTAAAAATCATGATAAAATTTACCACCTCCACCATTTTCAGAGTGCAGTAATGTGTGTTAAGTATATTCACATTGCAGGGTGCTAAGTTGCTTCTGCTGCTGCTAAGTCACTTCAGTCGTGTCCGACTCTGTATGACCCCATAGACAGCAGCCCACCGGGCTTCCCCGTCCCTGGGATTCTCCAGGCAAGAACACTTGCCTGGAGTGGGTTGCCATTTCCTTCTCCAATGCATGAAATTGAAAAGTGAAAGTAAGTCGCTTCAGTTGTGTCCAACTCTTTGCAACCCTTTGGTCTGTAGCCCACCAGGCCCCTCTGTCCATGGGGGTTCTCTAGGCAAGAATACTGGAGTGGATAGCCATTTCCTCATCAAGGGGATCTTCCCAGGGATTGAACCTGCATCTCTTATGTCTCCTGCTTTGGCAGGGAGGTTATTTACCACTAGTGCCACCTGGGAATCCCACCACCATTCACCTCCAGGACTCATTCATCTTCCTGGACTGAAACTTCCTCCTTCCTGCCTCTGGTGGCAACTAGTTACTCTGTTTTTGTGAATTTGACTACTAGGTACTTCTTGTAAGTGGAGTCATACAACAGCTGTTCTTTGGTGTGTGGCTTCTCTCACTTAGCATAATGTTTTCCAGTTTCATATTGTGGCAGCATCAGAATTTCATTCCTTTTCAAGGCTGAGTAATATCCCACTGTGAGTATGCATCAAATGCTGTTTATTCATTCATCTGTGGATGGACATTTGGGTTGCTTTCACCTTTGGCTGTTGTGAATAATTGTGTACTGTCGATCTCTTTTCTTTTAAAGCATATTAAAAACCTCATCTGCTTGTTAAAGCACCAAAAAGAACTTAACAGGTGATACCTCTCCATAACAATGCATATATGCATTATGATGCATTATTATACAAAGTTATGTATGTGATACCTCTCCATAACAATGCATATATGCATTATTATGCAAAGTTATATGTGCATATATTGTCATGCATTATATGTATATATGCATAACATATGCATTAAAATGCATAACAATATATGCATACATAACTTTATGTGTTTATCTAGTTCTATGCTCTGGAAATAGTTACATGGTGGAAAATGACCTTTCTAATCTGAAATTCTGATCCATAACAGTATCATGTCATACACTTGTTTCATATTCTCCCTTCTCTGCACCCAATCTCTCCCCCAACTCTCTCATCTCTGATTCTGTATCTCTATCTATCTCTCCATCTCTCTCATACCACCACCATTCTTTCCAATCTTCTTTCTCCTTCGTGCATGCGTGCTACATCAGTCGTGTCCAACTCTTTGCGACCCCATGGACTTTAGCCCACCAGGCTCCTCTGTCCATGGGATTCTCCAGGCAAGAATGCTGGAGTGGGTTGCCATGCCTTCTTCCAGGGGATCTTCCCTACCCATGGATGGAACCTGCATCTTTTATGTCTCCTGTATTGGCAGTGAAATCTTTACCACTAGTGCCACCTGGGAAGCCCCTTCTTTCTCTTAATTCAGTTCAATTTAACACATTTTTATTACTAAGAACTTTTTGGGTGCAAGGCACTCTGGAAATTTTGAAAAATAAAACTGCCTTTGGGATGTTCACGGTCTCTCATTGGAGACAAGCCCCTTTTACACCAGATGAGTGGGCGAGGCCAGATACCTGCTGTGGTGACCAGGCTTTTCAAGAAGGGGCAGAGTTGAGGGCAGATGTGTTTCAGACAGAGAAAGCCAGCCGGCAAAGGACCTGGAATGAGAAAGGTTAGGGATGTTTCATCTTAAGCTGATTTTGTTTGAATGTGGCCTTTAAATGTTCTCTTTTATTATTATAGGCTTGATAAGCCGTCTGTGTAGGAGCAAAAGTGATTTCTTTTCTAACCCCTATATTGTAGTTGTATTTAGGAAGTTTCTCTTTAATTGTTTAAAAAGAGGTGTTTGAGCTGATCTTAGCAGACATTCTCCATGGTTCAAAGAAAGGAGCAAGGTTTTTTTTTTGACGTTATTTTACATCAGTAATTTATTTTGATTTTTTCCATGTAATTTTATTTTTTATTAAATAAATATGATTGAATCAAATCTCTGTGAACCCTGGACAAGAAGACCTCTCAGTTTAACAGTTGACTATTTGAAGAATGAAGATGTTTCTATGTATTTATTTTACAAAAGAAACAAGTGAATTATATATGTTTTCCCCACAAGTATGTAAAAACCAAGTATGTGTATATATGTATCTGTATGAATGTATGTATATATGTGCCTGTGTACACACACTCTCACACACACGCACCCTTTAATTCCAAGTGCGAAGGTAAAAAATCAACAACACTTTCAGCCAGAAGGAACACCCTAAGATGGAAAATACTATTTTTCTTCCTCTTGATCATCTTCTAATGATTATTTGCTTTCAACAGATGGCCACACAGTATGAGCAGTAAGTGATGTAGTAAATTTAGCTGGTATTTCTGGTCAATGGTACTGCCTGTCTAGCTCCTTGGACCTCAGCCTGACTTCAAAGAATGAATCTCCTGGTTTGCAGGACTCACTTAGGAAATCTTGGAGGCCTGAGAGCTCTAGGATTTTTCTTCTGAAGAATCCTGAGAAATACAGCTCAACACCCTGCTGCTGCTGCTGCTGCTAAGTTGCTTCACAACAAAGATATGAGGACAGGGCCTGGGAAGGGGACAGATGGGGGAATGGAAATGGGATTGGACAGCATTCCCAGGGTCAGAAGGAAGCAGGAGCAGGATGTTGCTTTAGGCCTTGCTGTTGACACCAGGCTTAACAAACAACTTGTTTAATGCAACTTGTTAAGTTGCATCCAACTCTTTTGTGACCCCCTGGACTGTAGCCCACCAGGCTCCCTCCAGGCAAGAATACTGGAATAGGTTGCCATTTCCTTCTCCAGGGCATCTTCCCAGCCCAGGGATTGAACCCATGTCTCCTGTATTGGCAGGTGGATTCTTTACCACTGAGCCACCGGGGGACCCTAAAAGACTTTCTAGCCTTCTCACTGTCCAGGCCTCTGGGAGCTCTTCCCCTAGGGAGTCATTGATGTGTTTTGACCTTGGATGTTGGGGAGATAGAGTGTTGCAACTGAAGCTCGAATTAGTCCGTTCCAGACCTGCATTTATGGTGAGGTTTGGCTAGAAGAGTGGTGAACTGAATGGGCCACGCAGTTGATTCATTCATTCCCACATGCAACTAAAATTTATTGAGCACCAACTATGTGCCAGGCACTAGTCCAAGTATTGGCAGTGACTGGGTGAGCATGACAAAGGCCCCACATGGGGCTTATATTCTGATGGATTTTTACATTTTGATATGTGTATCTGTTGTGAAGCAGTTACCACAATAAGGTTGGTTAACACATCTATCACTTCGCATACATACAGTTTTTTTTTTTTTTTTTTTGGTGAGAGCGTTTAAGTTTTACTCATGCTGTGCAGTATTGTTAGTTCAATTATATACACCATGTTTTATGTTAGATCCCTAGAACTTACTCATCTTTCTGTTGGAATTGATAGAATTAGTGCTAACATTTGGTCTTCTGACTCCCAGGCATGTATCCTTCCAATAATGTTAGACCAAACACTAGCTTTTAATTACTTGCAAAGTATTTCCCTTTTTGATGGATTTGGAGGAACAAAGAGAAGCCATACACAGAGCTGTTTTTGGAAAGGCTCAGTCTTCTTTAGAAAATCAGAGGATTAATGAAAGGAAGTGTTTCCAGTAATGTATCTCCTAGGCTATAGATATATCTCCTAGGCTATAGATATATCTATATATAGATATCAAGATGTATCTTCTTGACCATGGACTAATTTTCCCAGATTCTTCTTTCTTCCTGCAAGGTGTCCATGCTGCAGCCCCCTATCAAAATTTAGACTTTTCATGTAGTGATTTTAGTAAACTCTCTCATAATCAGCAATTGCAATCTTCCAGCCAGTTGCCTTTCTTTGTTACTTCCCATGGTTATTTTAATTTCATTTTTAAAAATTGGATTTAATCACTCATGGCACATTTAAACAGAAGTATATAATCCCCATTACAGACTGCCCTTTTCTTTATTCCAGAAATGTTTCCCTTGAGTACTCAGTTCATGCAGCTATTCAACGATGATGCCTTGTAAATTCATGGTTTGTTGAACAGATTCTTGAGCCTCAAATCACAGATCTGTCTATGCACAGAGGATTCTTCAGTGAAAAAGTTCAAAGGGAGGAAAAGAATAGTTTGGGACTGGCTAATGGGAATGGGAAAAGTCATCTGTATTTCTTAATGTCTCAGAATAATTATATTAAAGTCTAAGGGTCTGTTGAGAGAAATCAGGAGGGCTTTATTTGAAGTTGAGATCCTTGTTATGTTCTTTCCATGTAATTCACCGATTCTGTTCTCCTGAACCTAAAAGACCAAGACTGGGGCTCACAATCATTGCTCTACTGCCTTGGGCATTTAGGGCTTTGCAGATGACCAGCGTAGAGATTTGATCACAATACAGCTTTGTTTTTGTGGACATTTTCCCATTAGGAAATTGTCCTGAAAATACCAATTTGTTTTACAGAAAATATCACCCGGGGGTTAATTACTGTCATCTGGCACTGGCAGCGTGCACATTTGGGTTCGAACAAAGGGCCAGATTTTTAGGTAAGGTCTAATAAATATTTCTTTGATCTTGAAGAATTTTTACTGAATTTAATTCACAGAAGGAAATATAACATCAGTGACTGACGACATGGTTCAGTTCTCATCTGAGCTACATTTGATAAAAGAGATATAAAAATTGAAGGTTCTATTTTGAATATTTTGAAATTTATTGAATTCTTTTTAAAATGTAGGAGTTAAATACCATGAAGTAAGAGAATCACAAATTTTCTGATACAGCAGATATATAAAATTCTGCTTTTTAACTAGTATATGGGTTAGACCTCTTGGTATTTTTAATACTTAAAAAAAAATCTCCCAGCTAATTTATTCAGCATAACCCATAAATGAGACATTTCCATTTAGCTGTAATGAAAACAGGGGCCATCATTTATCAGCCAGTGTAATTTTTTGTAGAAATAGAATGTGGAATTAGAGTTCATATTCTCCTTGGATATAAAGTACATTCATTTCCTTAATACAATTCAGAGGATTTAATCTTTGTCAGCAAATTATGCCCAAAGTGTGTGCAAGATCAGTGTTGTAAATATCTTGATTTTGTTTCCTAGTCTGTATTTTAAAACTCCTTTGAAAAACAGATGTTATCTCGTATGTGTTCAGGTTCAGTGCTTCCTTCACGCTTCAGGAACGACTGTTTCTGAGGACTTGTTTTGTTTTCTCAGAGCTTTGCTCTGCTTGTCCAGTGTCATAAAGGAAATTCTAGTTCTGTGAGCAACACTGGTCCCATGCCGTTCCCTTGTCCTGTGTGACTGCCCTGGGTAGAGTGATTGGTCAGATATTTTCAGTAGGAGATAGAAAGAAGCAAAGAAAGAAGCAATCAACAAGGCTTTAGCCTCCAGGAGCAAACAACGTAGCTGGAAGGGTAAGGTTGAGAGCTATGTGAAAACAATGAAGACTGTTTCAGGGCTTCACAAGCTGCTGGCGTATGAGTAGAGTAGGAAGGTGTAGGCTTTCCACAAAAGGCCAGCCTGGGTTCAACAATGGGGGATAATAAGATTTTTAAATAGAGAGATTGGAAATGTATTTTTCTTGATTTTTTTTTAAATACAAGGAAATATTAGCATATAAAGCTAAACCTTTTAAATATGTTGTTTAATTACCACTATATAAACCAACTCATTGGAAAAGACCCTGATGCTGGGAAAGATTGAGGGCAGGAGGAGAAGGGGGCAACAGAGAATGAGTTGGTTGGATGGCACCACTGACTCAATGGACATGAGTTTAAGCAAACTCTGGGAGATAGTGAAGGACAGGGAAGCCTGGTGTGCTGTCGTCTGTGGGGTGGCAAAGAGTCGGACTTAGCGACTGAACAACAAAAGTAAACGAGGCACCTGAGTTCTAGATTACAGTTGACTCTTGAACAGCGTGGGGGTTAGGCTCTGCCAACTCTCTTGTGCAGTATTTATAGTCTGCCCTTTCCATTCCATGTCCGCGGTTTCTCCGTGTCCGTGGTTGTTCATACACAGATTCAACTGACCCTGCATCATGAAATACTGCGGTATTTACTATTGAAAAGAATCCTTATGTAAGTGGACACAAGCAGTTCAAACCTGTGTTGTTCAAGGGTCAACCGTAGTTTCTTTCCTCTGTACTGTTCCAGGGCTCTGATAAGGGACTAACAGAGAGGCATCTCTGGGGAGATATCCTCTTGGGGTAGGCATGCACCAGCCTGGGAAGAGAGGAGGAGTTTCTTTTCTGCCCAGAGAGTGTCCTGGGCCTGGAGGTAGGAGGCCCGGGCTCCTGTCCCTCCTCACCACCATTTACACCACCATGCTGTGTGACCTCTTCCAAGTAACAGCACCTCTCGGGGCCTCTGTGCCCATCTATGTGACAGCGCCCCTACCTCCCGCCTCACAGTCCCTGAATCTTTGAAAATGACTTGCAGCTGGTCCTGCCTTCTGTGTTTTTCGCTGAGAGATATGACCTAGAAGGGTGGGATTGAGAGGGTGGGGTGGGAGGGAGACTGACTAGGGAGGGGATATATGTTTACATATAGCTGATTCGGGCTTCCTTGGTGGCTCAGAAGGTAAAGAATCCGCCTGCAGTGCAGGAGAGTAAGAGTAATCTTCCTGGGTTGGGAAGATCCCCTGGAGGAGGAAATGGCAACCCACTCCAGTATTCTTGCCTGGAGAATCCCATGGACAGAGGAGCCTGGCGGGCTGCAGGCCATGGGGTCTCAAAGAGTCGGACACAACTGTGCAACTAACACACACACACACACGCACTTACACAGTTGATTCGTGTTGTTGTACAGCAGAAACTAACACTGTAAAACAATTATATTCCTATAAGAAATAAAAAAACAAAGAAATGGATCTTTAGCCTCTGCTTTAAAGACCTGAAGCAGAGAGAGACTGGGCTGCAATAAAGGGCCAGTCTGAGGCCAGGACAGCCTTTCCTCAGTGCCCTCCCCCCTGCTCCCTCACACCATCCACGTTCATCTCTGAGTCAGACTCGGCCTGGTGGCAGTCCTGAGTGCTCATCACCTGTTTTGAGCACTCTGGCTATCTGCAATCAGGCCGCACTCCAGCTCGCGCCCCCCTCACCAAACCCCTGTTGTCTTTAGTAGAAGCCGAATCGGGGGTGCATGGTCTGAAGTGGGCCCATGAGGCCAAAGGCAGACAGCAGAACCGAAAAGGGCCCGGGGAGGACTGTCCTGCTGTGCCCACTCAGCATTGTATGCCTAGGTTAAGAATTAGCAAACCCTGGAATCACAAGCTCACTCCCCTCTTGCCTTAGAAGGCTGTTCTGTGTTCCCATCACAGGCAAGCATCCTTGATGCTTTACAGAATTCAGGAACTCTGCCACTGGCAGGATTTATGGAAGCAACCAGCGCTCCCACTCTTGCCCCCAAACCCAGCTTGAGAAATCACAGTAGGTTCCTGACGTGCCTTTCTTTGGGGACCCTTCTGATCCTCCCCAGTTTTCCCTGCCAGCTTGAACACTGAACAGGTCCCCAGGCCCTGCATTTTGTCACCGCCTCTTTGAGGGCCATTGCCTTTGGCATCCAGCTGCCAAAGCCTGGTGCCATGCTCCCTGCAGGTTGGGGCGCTGCCAGCTCCCTGCTGTAGAATTTGGCAGGCAGCTCCAAGGACGCGGGGCATGCAGCAGTACTGCCAGCCCGCTGATGGCATGGCTACAGGATGGGCGCCCTGGCTGACTTTCAACCAACCGGGAAATAAAAAATCTCTCCGGCAAAGTACTTCCTCCCTTCAGATCATCCAGGGAAACTCTGGCTGCCTCACATCAATTCTTTCTCTTCCTCTCACCCCTAGGAAGAGAAGAATGTCATCTTAAGTGCTGTGCCCTCACTTGGGAGGGGTTAGGTGCTTTTGGTCAAAGCAAGAAGAATGAGAAAAATATAGATCCGCCAGGAGTCAGATCACGTTGAGTTGTTATGGAATACTTCAAATGTGTTAGTCGGTGTTTCTTGCCTCAGCATGTTTTTTAGCTTTGAGATTCCTAAAACCAGAAGTCAGATAAATAAGCATGTGTGGAGGTAGTTTATACTGACTCGAGAACACCACGATTCTTCCGTACTGTGTGCAGACGTATTTCTTTTAGGAAAAATTGAAGTTTGGGTCTAAGCAGGATTCATTTTTCGTGGAATGACTGATTTTGTAAATCAGTAGGATGCAGAATACTACACAAATGCCTTCTCAGATTCATACTCAAAGGCGAGAACCTCATGACATCATGAATATAGCGGGTTATTGCAATATCTACCCTATTAGAGCACTCATCAAACCATGAGTAGAATAATATTATTATTTCTATCCAAACCAAGATTCTCAGATATGACTAATTTAGAACGTAATGAAACAGAAGTCCACAGTGAAGACCTGTAAGTAAGCTCTTGGGAAGCTATTTGCCCTCCTAGATAAACTGTGACGGGGTCAGTAGGTGTGCAGTGTGGTCTATGAGCGCCATCTTGTGGCAAATCCATTATAACCGTTTTGAGATAGAAACACCCAAATAAGGATTTGGCCAAGTTCACTGCCTTTTTGAAGCTGGAGTTCATGACAACTGCTTCCTAGCCTCTGGTGCAATTCTTGGCATACTTAGCCAACCTGTGTCAAATGAGGGGCTCTCATGCTGTAGCAGAAGACCCTTGTCATATGTTAGGCTAGAAGGCATAGCCAAAATCTGATACTAAGTCTTTCAGCCATGTTCCATAGGCCCTGGGATCCATAGTGAGAACAAATAGTATTCTATTAATAGAAACTAGTCTGAGCACTCTAAAGTATCTTGACAATATCACTTCCCATGTGCTGGAACCTCTGCTTCTGGAGGTTGTCATTCTCATCAAAATCTATTCTTCATCCTGTTTAACACTTTTATTCTCATTGTTATGGTGGGCTTTAAAAGTCTTATGGAGAATTTAATTTATTCTTGAAGTTTTAAAACTCAGAAATGCTTAAGAGAACAAACTTGAGGGAGATTTTTAATTGATTAATCTGAGATAAAGTAACCTTGTGGTTCGCCAGCAAGGACAGCCTTAATCCATATTGGGTACATTCCAAAATCCTAATATTTTTGAAAATTGTCCTGAATAATTTGGGGAGCAAGGAAGGGAATAAATATACAAAATAAAAGAGTCCATTTAAGACGGTTCTTGCCTCCCACTAGGCCTATAATTGTTGCTGATAATGTGGAGGAGACAATGTCAGACGTTTCTCTCTCACACGAATATCACCCTTTCCTTCTCCTTCCCAGAGATCTGAGATTTTGAAGGGCCTGGAATTGTAAAGTTGCCTAGCCAACAGACGATTGGATGAGGACATTGGAAATGTGTTCAGTTAGCAGTTGGGGGGGGGCCACTTATCAACCACTGACAATGCTTTTGTCTTTGCATTCCCTCACTTCTGCTGCTGGAGTGGTTGGTTCCCTTAGTCGGCTTCTCTGCCTCAACCCTGCCGCTCATCCCACCAAGGAAAAAAGGCAAAACCACTTAGTTCCCTTTAAGCAGCACCACTGGGTTTCCCAGGTGTGCTAGTGGGAAAGAACGCGCCTGCTAATGCAGAAGAGACGTGGGTTCGATCCCTGGGTCACGAAGATCCCCTGGAGGAGGGCATGGCAACTGACTCTAGTATTCTTGCCTGGAGAATCCCATGGGCAGAGGAGCCTGGCAGGCTACAGTCCATGGGATCCTAAGAGTGGGATATGACAGAAGCGACTTAGCATTCACTCGAGCAGCACAGCACAGTGCTTAGGAAAGAATAAAAGGCCCAGGGCAACTCTTTGCCCTGTAATTTACTTTTCAGACCTCAGAGGTTAGTTGCAATTGGAAGAGTATTTTTGTGATGGCGCCTTTGCCAAAAGCAGCAACTCTGTATATGATGCTGTCCTCCGGTTTTTTAAAGCCAGACAACAAGCACCTAGACAGCAAAAAAGCCACCTCCTCCTCCTCCTTTGTATGCAAAGCATTAAGTAAAATTCGGCATTTGTGGATGCTTTTCATACCCATTTTGCGGTAACGGGGCTTAAAATAAAGATGAGAGAAGGCCAGAGCAGGCAGCGAGGCCAGCCTGCCCTCCGAGTGTGGTACGGATTGTCTTTGCTCTTAATTCCCCTGCAGGGTGGTCTTGCCCCTGCCTTGTCACCGCCTGGCACTGGAATCCTGGGTGACCCGCCTAGTGGAGACCCCAGGAGCACTCAGCCCATAAAGCCTTGCCATCTACACCCTAGTCCCCGCTCCTACTTTTCCTACAGAACTCCTGCCAGCAAGGAAGAGTTCAGACCTGCTTGCGAGATATAACTTCTGGTGGGATTTTTAATATGAAATGAAGTTTAAATGCACTAACCCTGTGCACTCTGAGACTTTAACAGCCTGAGGACAAAGTTGCTCGGAGTCCATCTTGCTCTTAAGCCTGACAGGCTTTATTTGGAAGAGCTGGCTGTGAGTGAGGGAGAGATGTTCATTTATTTTCCTGCCTGAGAAGCTGTTGAACTGTATTTTTCCTCCAGGTGTTAAGAAACAGGAATTAAAGATAGTATGCGACACAGACACACTGCGCGATAAAAAAAGTTCTTGCTTTTATCCCGTTGCTGATTACCCGAATCTTGTTAATAAGAAAGAGACCTGTTCTAAAAAAAAAAAAAAGCTGAAGAGTGAGTCATCCTATTCAGGGAAAGTTGAAATACCAGAGGAATTAGCAGAGTTCTTGAAAAAGAGCAAAGCCTTACGTTTTTCATTTTTCTCTTGATTTCATGTGACTTTTGCCCTCCTCCCCACTTCCTCCCACCCCCACTAGCTAACTGTTGTGTCAAATTATTTAGAACTTTCTAAATAGGGGAGGAAAAGAACTCTTGCAAGTGTGGCTGCTCTGTCTTTTGAGAAGATACCATCTGGGGAGGAGAGTTTATAAAAAGCTGGGAGGTTTGAGTTCCTGTTACTTTTGGAAATGGTATTTACCCAGACCACACTAAATCTGCCTCTCCCCCTAACTGGCAGATGCTGAAAGAGTGGCATCTTCACGTGCGGCAAAGGCTGCTGGAGACTCTGCAAAGACCTCAGGTGACCTCAGCTACAGGGATATCCAAACAATCACGGCGAGAAAATGCTGGCTTATTAGCCCCTCACTTCCCTCTGTGTTTTTTGCAGTAACCTTAAAGGAGTGGCAGTCCCTTCACAGCACTCAGGGGGACTTAACCAAAGACTTTCATTTGCATCAGCAAGTAGGAATCTGCCCTCTTGCCAAAACACTTGTCAGCATAGCTCTTCATCCTCATTTCACACCATTTTTCTTGGTGGCTATTTTACCAGCTACAAGAGCCTTCTTTGTGGCCCTCAAATATGCCAAGGTTATCCCCATCTTATCTTGTCACCCTGCTTATTTAACTTAAATGCAGAGTACATCATATGAAATGCTGGGCTGGATGAAGTGCAAGCTAGAATCAAGATTGCCAGAAGAAATATCAATAACCTCAGATATGCAGATGACACCACCCTTATGGCAGAAAGTGAAGAGGAACTAAAAAGCCTCTTGATGAAGGTGGAAGAGAAGAATGAAAAAGCTGGCTTAAAACTCAACATTCAAAAAACTAAGATCATGGCATCTGGTCCCATCACTTCATGGCAAATAGATGGAGAAACAGTGACAGACTTTATTTTCTTAGGCTCCAAAATCACCATGGGCGGTGACTGCACTCATGAAATTAAAAGACACTTGCTTCATGGAAGAAAAGCTATGATAAACATAGACAGTGTATTAAAAAGCAGAGACACCACTTTGCCGATAAAGGTCTGTCTAGTCAAAGTTATGGAGAAGGAAATGGCAACCTACTCCAGTGTTCTTGCCTGGAGAATCCCAGGGACGGGGGAGCCTGGTGGGCTGCCGTCTATGGGGTCGCACAGACTCGGACACGACTGAGGCAACTTAGCAGCAGCAGCAGCAGCAGTCAAAATTATGGTTTTTCCAGTAGTCATGTATGGATATGACAGTTAGACCATAAAGAAGGCTAAGCACTGAAGAATTGATGTTTGAATTGTGGCACTGGAGAAGACTCTTGACAGTCCCTTGGATAGCCAGGGGGTTAAACCAGTAAATACTAAAGGAAATCAGTCCTGAATATTCACTGGAAGGACTGATGCTGAAGTTCCAATCCTTTGGCCACCAGATGCGAACAGCCAACTCGTTGGAAAAGACTCTGATGCTGGGAAAGATTGAAGGCAGGGGGAGAAGGGGATGACAGAGAATGAGGTGGTTGGTTGGCATCACCAACTCAATGGACATGAGTTTGAGGAAGCTCCAGGAGATGGTGATGGGCAGGGAATCCTGGCATGCTGCAGTCCATGGGGTCGCAAAGAGAGACACGACTGAGCGACAAACAGCAACAATAGCATTCCTATCTGGCTGCCCAGGTGACGCAGTGGTAAAGAATCCACCTGCCAATGCAGGAGATGCAAAAGACACAGGTTTGATCCCTGGGTCGGAAAGATCCCCTGGAGGAGGACATGGCAACCCACGCCAGTATTCTTGTCTGGAGAATCTTATGCACAGAGGAGCCTGGGGTGCTACAGTTCATGAGGCCGAAAAGAGTTGGACACGACTGAGCACACACGCACACACAAACACACCACACACACCCATCTAGGCTGGGGAATCTCTAGGTCTTTGTGCCTGGCTCTTCCTCCTCACTCAGGCCTTAACAGAAATGGGACCATTGCAGGCTGCGAGGGGGCTTTCCCACCAAGCTGGTCAGCCATTTTCCTGTTTTCTATCTTCAGAGCATTTTCAGTTCCAGAAGTGTCGGATGCCCTTTAAAGGCACGGGCTGAGACGTCAGATCCCTGTAGGTGTGTCTCAGTTCTACCACTTAGGTGATGTTGGCCCTTCGGTTTGCCCATCTACATCCAAGTCCTCTCTTCCTTGTTCTGTGCTCGAGGGACCATGGCAAAGAGAAACCTGGGCATGTGTTTAGCTGGACAAGTTTCTTTTGGGGACTTAGCGTCAACCTTGTTGTCTGAGAGGAAATACAAATTTGCTTGTAACATTAGGAGCACATATTCTTGCTGAGGGGATGTAAAATTTCATAATAGACTTACTGAATGTATCTCTTTTTAAACTGAAATCAATGTTTCAAAGTACATTTTACAGCCTGATAAATGCATCATGCAGTGTAAACTTCCAGGCCTTTTTTTTTTCTTTTAAAATTAGCCAGATTATATGTTTTCAGAGGATCATTGGTTTTTGTGTCTTTTGACTGTCTCTTGATATCACTTACTTAATGGCAGGGGCAATTGGATTTCTTGGTAAATGTATTGGGTCATTCCTTCAAGTGTTTTTTGGAAGAAAGCTCCTCTTGATATTTCCCTGGAGTAATAGGGCTTTATGTGGCTACAGTTCTGGTCTGTGGTATTTACTGAACCTTAGATGGTGCTATGGGCTGGGAGCAGGGGTGGGTATGGGAGAGAGAGGGGTGAGGAAGACCAAGCACAAAGGAAATAGGAGACACAGTGCTTCCTGCAAGCAGCTCACAGTTGTGTTGTGTATGTAGGAAATGAAAAAGCGTGAGGCCATTTAGAGATTATGTGTGTGTGCTCGGTGATCAGTTGTGTCTGACCCTTTTGCGACCCCCGTGGACTGTAGCCTGCCAGGCTCCTTTGTCCATGGCATTCTCCAGGCAACAGTACTGGAGTGGACAACAGTACTGCTCCAGGGGATCTTCCTGACCCGAATCTTTGCATCTCTTACGTTCCTAAGTTGGCAGGCAAACTCTTTACTACTAGCACCGCCTGGGAAGCCTTTTAGAGATAATTAGATGAATATATTGGAGAAGGCAATGGCACCCCACTCCAGTACTCTTGCCTGGAAAATCCCATGGACAGAGGAGCCTGGTAGGCTGCAGTCCATGGGGTCTCGGAGAGTCGGACACGACTGAGCGACTTCACTTTCACTTTTCTCTTTCATGCATTGGAGAAGAAAATGGCAACCCACTCCAGTATTCTTGCCTGGAGAATCCCAGGGACGGCGGAGCCTGGTGAGCTGCCGTCTATGGGGCTGCACAGAGTCAGACATGACTGAAGCAACTTAGCATAGCATAGATGAATATATATTTGTATATAAATTAAGTCAGTGTATACAAAGGGACCATTAAAAAAGTACATTAAATGTATTTACTTTCCTAGGGAGATTGTTAACAAAGATCACGCAAGTCATTTTAGCAACACTAATATTTACTCACGATCATCAGTGTGCCCTTACTGGTGGCGCTTATGGTAAAGAACTCACCTGCCAACGCAGGAGACGAAAGAGATGTGAATTCTATCCCTGGGTTGGGAAGATCCCCTGGAGGAGGGTATGGCAACCCACTCCAGTATTCTTGCCTGGAGTATCCCAAGGACAGAAGAGCCTGGTGGGCTATCGTCCATGGGGTTGCAAAGAGTTGGACCGGACTGAAGCAGCTTAGCACTCGGCACTCACTGTACAAAGGAAATGAAACTGTGGGACTCGTTCCAGGGAATGAAATTGACAAATATCTAGAAGATGTCTAAACATATTCTTTCCAAAGAGTGCTTTATTTAGGAGGATTTCACTATGACAAAAGGGGGTAGACTAGGGCCCACGTGCTTGTCGTAATAGGATTTAGAGAAGTTGTCTCATGTAACAGCTCCAGCATCAGACTTCTGGTGTTCGTATCCTGGCACTATCAACTGGCTGTGGATCTTTGTCAAATTTGCTGCCTCAGTTTTCTCATCTGTAGAGGGGGATAATAGTGGCCCTCCACAGTGTTGTGAGGATTAAAGGGGTCAATCCAAATTAACCCATGAGTTCAGTGCTAGCTATTATTATTTGACCTGCTTGTTAATCTCCCAGCAGAAATACCAAAATCTTTTTTAAGGTAGAAGGTATGTTGAGATCTTCTTTGGCAATAGGACATGCATTAAAGTGAAAAAGCATTTTGATTTCTGAATTTACCTATTTTTTAGAGAGGTTTCTTTGTTTTGTTTATGGCTGTGCTGGGTCTTCGTTGCTGTTCTCCGGCTCTCTCTAGTTCCGGTGAGCTCTCTCATTTCGGTGCATGGGCTCCAGGGCATGTGGGCTTCAGTGGTTGTAGTTCTGTGGCACTAGAGCTTGGGCTCAGTAGTTGTGGCGCAGGCTACTGGCACAGGCTTAGTTGCTCTGTGGCATGTGGGATATTCCCGACCAGGGATGGAACCCATGTCCCCTGCATTGGCAGGTGGATTCTTAACCACTGGATCACCAGGGAAGCCCCTAAAAATTGTTTTATTAAAGCGTCTCAGTAATACAGTAGCCCACTAGGCTCCTCTGTCCATTGGATTTCCCAGACTAGAATACAGGAGTGGGTAGCCATTCCCTTCTCCAGGGGATTTTCTCCACCCAGGGATTAAACCCGTGTCTCCTGTACTGCAGGCAGATTCTTTACCATCTGAGCCACCAGGGGAGCCCAATAGATGGTTAAACCATAGTGTTTATTTTCTGTGCTTAAGGAATTTGTAGTGCATTACAGCATCCTTAAAATGATATCCATGGAGTTAGATATGCCAGCTTCAATAGTTGATGGATTGAATTAGTTGCAAATTAGCAAGTCAGATTGTTGACTTCTGTGAGTGCAAGATATGTTTGGTCCAATGTGCCTTACAAGCAAGAAGGTTAAACTGAAGATGTGACCTCTGGGTTCCATCTCGTACTGGCTGTCTGGCCTGGGTTTGTCTGCTCCCCCTTCTGAACCATTCCTTCTCTGTGGAACAAAGATGCTGGACCAGGGAAGAGGACTTCTTCCAGCTTTGACAGTCTTGGATCTATATTTGAAACCATCTGCTGGGCAGTTTTAACAGAAGGTCTGCAAAATCAGACTTGGTCGTGTGCCTCTGTTTCTTCCTTCTTTTCCCTTCTTGGCCACATTTACCCCACCTTGAATATCCAGACGCTTGAATCATCAAGGCTAGGCTGCACTCTGTTCTTGCCTGAATGTGAAATGAGAACGCTCGCCTTCCCCTAAATGAATCTTAATTAAAGCAAAGCCTTAAGGCCCTGGCTTTGTAAGGCCACAGTGCTTACATTTTAGGGAGCCAGATGCTGACAGAAAATGGTAGACTGTTAGTAATGGAGGAAATACCCATTTTCAAAAGCATGAAATGACAACATTAAAGCCTTCTCCTCTTTTTCATGCCTGTGACCTAGTTCTCTGTCATTAACCATGGATCTTCCTTCATGGTTTCCCAGAGTTTGCACTGACTTTCCTCCAGCTCCCTGGAAGCTCCCAGGGCTCAAACCTGAGCCTGAGGTGCTGCCAGGAGGGGCACATGGGGAGGTGAGAAAGCAGGTAAGGATGAAGAGATGATACCTGTCAATAGTGAAGGTCCAGAGGAAAAGCACCCAGTCTCCTTCCTGCTCTCGAATCCTTGGTGTCCCCTGTTTCCAGTTTCTGGAGTGTCTTCCTTCCGAGCCGAACTGTACGTCCCATGTAACACGTGACTGCGATTCGAGTCATGATTCATCCTCAGACTTTCATGCCGTCCTTGCTTCATTATCATAATACCATACACTTGCTTGGATTTACTACCTTGTGAAGTGGGGTGACCAGCAGTTCTGGGAGCTGACGGGTTTCCCAGGGTGAGGGTAGCATGTTAGGTGCTAAATCCAAGACTGTTGTAGGCAAACCAGGAGGGCTGGTCATCCTTCCTTGAGGTCCTCTTTCTGTCCTGCAGTTTCTCAATTCAGTGTTACTTCTTCAAGTATCTTGTTGGCCCACAGCCTTATCTTTTGTCCATCCTAACACTTTTTCCCTGAAACTGAGACCCCTCGTCTGCCCTGCTTACTACCCTGTCCTCCACTTAGACCCAAGGATATGTGGTGAATGAACTTTCCCCCCGGCCTTGTTTTGTTGTTTCTTTGCTTTTTAAGGTCTTAAAAATTTTTTTTTCATTGGGATATAGTTTATTTACAATGTTGTGTTCGTTTCAGCTGTTTCACAAAATGTTATACATATATCCTCTCTTTTTTCAATTCTTTTCCCACGTAGGCCATTACAAAGTTTTGAGTAGAGTTTCCTGGGCTATATAATAGGTCCTTATTCGTTATTTAGTTGTATGTCAGTCCCAATCTCCCAGTTTATCCTTCCCTCAGATCCTTTGACATCAGCCTCAATCTCAGCAGTGAGAGTGTGTGTAAAATGGAAGAAAATGAGATACCTTTCTCTACTCCGTGTAGCCTTTTCTGTGGTCTCCTCTTATCAGGATATTGCCTTTGCTTCCATGTGACCAGTATGGGCCATCTCCTTAGCTCTGGCCTGTTTCCCTTTGATGTGATGTCCTCTCCCTAACAACCTAAATTTTTCTCCTTAAAGCGATATAACGCCATCTTCTACAAAGCCTTCTGAAACAAACCGCTCCTTTGTTTTCCATTCCCAGCGTTCGCTGGTGCTTGTTCGTGTCTCTGTCCTTTCCTTGCTGCTGTCCACGTGTGTGAGTTCCCTGGTGTTCATTAGAATTTAAGCGCTAAAGGTGCGGATCCACTGCTCCTTTCCCCTTGACTCCCCCAAAGCTCACTGCAAGCTGTTCACCACATAGTTACACATGAAATATTTTTGACCAACAGACTGCTCATTTGGTCTCAGGCTTGGTCAGATGCCAAGAAGAAGACATTAGAATAATACAATCTCTTCTGCTTCTTTCCCAGAAAGACAGATACAAATGATACAGTTATACATATTGCATGATGATGATGAAATGACTGCATCATTATCTGGGAATTTGAATAATTAAATATTCAAAGGTGCAGTTAAAGAGTGGTTTGTCTGAAGGAGAACTGGTTATGTGAATGAGAGCAGCGATGGGGCTTGGGCTGGTCTGTGCTGTAAAACAGGAGACGCAGCTGGAGTCTGGAGAATGTGTATCAACCCGTGCAGGGCGCGTGTGAATCTGGGCCATGGTGAAGTGCCTGTTCGTGTTGCACTGATGCATTTTGGGTAGCTTTAATTTTGTAACACAACTTCTCTCCATTGTGCCCTTTGTTGGTCTGGAGGTTCCAGTATATGTGTGTGTGTGTGCGCGCTCAGTCGTGTCTTATTCTTTTGTGACCCTATGGACTGTAGCCTGCCAGGCTCTTCTGTCCATGGAGTTTTCCAGGCAAGAATACTGGGTTGCATCTTCCTGACCCAGGGATCGAGCCGGAGTCTCCTGCACTGGCAGATGGATTCTTTACCACTGCACCACCTGGGGAGCCCCAGCAGTAGCCAACAAGCGAGCAACCCTTTGGTTTAGCATCCACCATGGGAATCCCTGGAATTCTCAGTCCTGATTGGTTTCTTTCCATTTGAAGGGGATTACAGGCTACACCCTCTCTGCTCTTCCTTCATTCCTTTACTTCACTGAGGCCTTTGCTCAGATGACCCAGGTCTAGGGCTTGTCTGGTGGAGAGGATCCAAAATTTGGTTCTAGTGTGGAGACTGATGATACCACACATGGGAGGAGGGTATGAGGAGATGTGTTAACTACAATGAGCATGTGTGAGAGAGCAGGACAGGATTTTGGGTAGGTCTGAAATGGCTTGGAGAGCAGGGAGGGGCTATTGGCTGTGACTTTGATGGTGGGTGGACTTTGAGCTGGGGTAGCCCTTGCATAGTTTGAGCTTCCTACCAGATCCCAGGACGGCAGCACTTGGGTTTCCTCCCAGAATCCCCTGACATGTGTCAGAAGGGGAGCAAGGAGAGATGGGGCTTCAAAGCCATCAGGAGTCTAACATCAACAATGGAGGCTGCCCTTTATTATAGCCCTTCTCTCTGACCACCACTTTGCACTACCAGATTTTATATTCAAAGTTTATTCATCTGATTATTGTTTCTCCGACTAGGTTATAAGGTCTGCTTTGTTTGCCATCCGATTTCCAGGGCTGAGAACTCTGCTGAGCAGCAGAAGGCTCTCAACAGTTATTTGCTGAAAGGATGCTGGGGTGTGGATGGGTTCTTCCTCCTGATGACTGGTGTGTCTCTGACCCTCCCACTTGTGGTGTTCTTCTCACCTTTGGCTCTCAAGTCACTGATTAGACTCTCTTTTCTGACTGTGAATTCATCTACCCTGGCATCATTGTCAGAGCAGCATTGGTTCCCTAAAAATTTGGAGAAATGATTCATCTTGAATATTAGCAATTAGCCTCAGTATTTTCTAATGATTAAGAGTTTATGCTTTGGATGAGATATGCTTGGGTTTATATCTGGTTTATATCTGTTTAATAATTGTATAACTTTGTAATTTAGTCAGCAATTTGCATGCATGTGTTCATGCTAAGTCACTTCAGTTGCGTGACCCTGTGGACTGTAGCCCACCAGGCTCTTCTGTCCATGGCATTCTCCAGGCAAAAATACTGGAGTGGGTTGCCATGCTCCCCTACAGGGGATCTTACCTACCCAGGGATTGAACTCGCATCTCATATGTCTCCTGCATTGGCAGGCCGGTTCTTTACCACTAGCACCTCCAGGGAAGCCCAACAGTTTGCATAATGGAGATATAATAATAATAATAATAATAATAATAATATAATAATAAAAACTTAGCTCTTAATCTGGGTGTGAGGCTTAAATGAGTTAATACATGAAAATGCACATTATAGTGCCTTGCATATGAACAATACTCAAGAAATATTAATAATGGTTGTAATTATTGATACTGTCATTCATGCATTAAACTTCTGTTTATTGGGCTTACGATCAGATCAGATCAGTCGCTCAGTCGTGTCCGACTCTTTGCGACTCCATGAATCGCAGCACGCCAGGCCTCCCTGTCCATCACCAACTCCCGGAGTTCCCTCAGACTCACGTCCATCGAGTCAGTGATGCCATCCAGCCATCTCATCCTCTGTCATCCCCTTCTCCTCCTGCCCCCAATCCCTCCCAGCATGAGAGTCTTTTCCAATGAGTCAACTCTTCGCGTGAGGTGGCCAAAGTACTGGAGTTTCAGCTTTAGCATCATTCCTTCCAAAGAAATCCCAGGGCTGATTTCCTTCAGAATGGACTGGTTGGATCTCCTTGCAGTCCAAGGGACTCTCAAGAGTCTTCTCCAACACCACAGTCCAAAAACATCAATTCTTCGGCACTCAGCCTTCTTCACAGTCCAACTCTCACATCCATACATGACCACAGGAAAAACCATAGCCTCGACTAGACAAACCTTTGTTGGCCAAGTAATGTCTCTGCTTTTGAATATGCTCTCTAGGTTGGTCATAACTTTCCTTCCAAGGAGTAAGCGTCTTTTAATTTCATGGCTGCAGTCACCATCTGTAGTGATTTTGGAGCCCGAAAAATAAAGTCTGACACTGTTTCCACTGTTTCCCCATCTATTTCCCATGAAGTGGTGGGACTGGATGCCATGATCTTCGTTTTCTGAATGTTGAGCTTTAAGCGAACTTTTTCACTCTCCACTTTCACTTTCATCAAGAGGCTTTTTAGTTCCTCTTCACTTTCTGCCATAAGGGTGGTGTCATCTGCATATCTGAGGTTATTGATATTTCTCCCGGCAATCTTGATTCCAGTTTGTGTTTCTTCCAGTCCAGCGTTTCTCATGATGTACTCTGCATACGGTAAGCCAGTACTATTCTAGATGCTGGGGATCAGCAGTAAGTGAGCAAAATGGACCAAAATCCCTATCTTCGTGGAGTTTACATTCCAGCAGAAAAGACTGAAAATAAGTAAGATAAATAGAAAAACACATACCATGTTAGAGTGCGATAAGTGTCAAAAAGAAAAATTAAGTAAGGTCAGGAAAGAGTTGCAATTTTAAAGAGGGTTGGGTAGAAAAGACCTCAATAAGAAGATGACATTTAAGTAGAGACCTGAAGAAGAAGTAGAAAGGGAGGGAAGTGTTTAAGCTTACAGCAAGTGCAAAGGCCCTGAGGCAGAATCATGCCTGGAATGTTTCAAAGGCAAAAGGGTCAGTAGCAGATGTGATCTAGAGGCCACAGGGGGCTGGTCCTGTTGCACCTTGACTTTTAGTCCAGGTGAGAAGGGAAGCGCTTGAGTAGGTTGGAGCAGGGGAATTGCATTTTCTTTTTTTAAAAACATTTTTCTAATTTATTTATATTGATTTTTGGCTGCATTGGGTCTTTGTTGCTGTGTGCAGGCTTTCTCTAGTTGTAGGTGCGCAGGGGCTACTCTTCCTTGCCATGCAAGGGCTTCTCATGTGGTGGCTTCTCGTTGCAGAGCACAGAGGCTCTAGGCACGTGGGCTTCAGCAGTTGCAGCACACGGGCTCAGGAGCTGTGGCACTCGGGCTTTGAAGCACTTGGGCTTCAGCAGTTGTGGTGCACGGGCTTAGTTGCTCTGTGGCCCGTGGGATCCCCAGACCAGGGATTGAGCCCATGTCCCCTGCATTGGCAGGTGGATTCTTAACTACTGGACCACCAGGGAATTCCTGTAATTGTAACTTCCAATCGTGAAAGTTACATATACTTATGTTTTAGTAGAATCTTTGGCTGCTGAGTTGAGAGTAGATTTAAAGGGGAAAGGAAGGGTGGAAGCAGAGACACCAGTCAGGAGGTTACAGAGATACATTTCAGGCAAGGGATGAGGACATCTTGGACCTGGGAAGTGGAGATGGTGAGAAATAGTTATAGTCTGGCTATATTTGGAAGGGAGAGTCAATAGAATTTGCTGATGGATTGAATGTGGGGAGTGACCAAAAAAGGACCAAGGATTACTTTGAAGATTTTGGGCCTAACCAACTGAAAGAAGTTTGAGCATTCTTTAGCATTGGCTTTCTTTGGGATTGGAACGAAAACTGACCTTTTCCAGTTCTGTGGCCACTGCTGAGTTTTCCAAATTTGCTGGTATATTGAGTGTAGCACTTTCACAGCATCATCTTTCAGGATTTGAAATAGCTCAACTGGGATTCCATCACCTCCACTAGCTTTGTTTGTAGTGATACTTCCTAAGGCCCACCTGACTTCACATTCCAGGATGTCTGGCTATAGGTCAGTGATCACACCATCATGATTATCTGGGTCATGAAATCTTTTTTGTACAGTTCTTCTGTGTATTCTTGCCATCTCTTCTTAATGTCTTCTGCTTCTGTTAGGTCCATACCATTTCTGTCCTTTATCAAGCCCATCTTTGCATGAAATGTCCCCTTGGTATCTCTGATTTTCTTGAAGAGATCTCTAGTCTTTCCCATTCTATTGTTTTCCTCTATTTCTTTGCATTGATCACTGAGGAAGGCTTTCTTATTTCTCCCTGCTAGTCTTTGGAACCCTGCATTCAAATGGGTATATCTTTCCTTTTCTCCTTTGCTTTTCGCTTCTCTTCTTTTCACAGCTATTTGTAAGGCCTCCTCAGACAGCCATTTTGCTTTTTTGCATTTCATTTTCTTGGGGATGGTCTTGATCCTTGTCTCCTGTACAATGTCACGAACCTATGTCCATAGTTCATCAGGCACTCTGTCTATCAGATCTAGTCCCTTAAATCTATTTGTCACTTCCACTGTATAATCATAAGGGATTGATTTAGCTCATACCTGAATGGTTTAGTGGTTTCCCCCACTTTCTTCAATTTAAGTCTGAATTTGGCAATAAGGAGTTCATGATCTGAGCCACAGTCCACTCCCAGTCTTGTTTTTGCTGACTGTATAGAGCTTCTCCATCTTTGGCTGGAAAGAATATAATCAGTCTGATTTTGGTGTTGACCATCTGGTGATGTCCATGTGTAGTCTTCTCTTGTGTTGTTGGAAGAAGATGTTTGCTATGACCACTGCGTTCTCTTGGCAGTGGTTCTCTTGCCTATGACCAGTGTGTTCTCAAGTTCAATTAGTCTTTGCCCTGCTTCATTCTGTGCTCCAAGGCCAAATTTGCCTGTTAGTCCAGGTGTTTCTTGACTTTGTACTTTTGCATTCTAGTCCCCTATAATGAAAAGGACATCTTTTTTGGGTGTTAATTCTAAAAGGTCTTGTAGACTTCATAGAACCATTCAACTTCAGCTTCTTTAGCATTACTGGTTGGGGGCATAGACTTGGATTACTGTGATATTGAATGGTTTGCCTCAGAAATGAACAGAGATCATTCTGTCGTTTTTGAGATTGCATCCAAGTACTGCATTTCGGACTCTTTTGTTGACTATGATGGCTACTCCATTTCCTCTAAGGGATTCCTGCCCACAGGAGTAGATATAATGGTCATCTGAATTAAATTCACCCATTCCAGTCCATTTTAGTCCAAAGCAAGAGAGTTCCAGAAAAACATCTATTTCTGCTTTATTGACTATGCCAAAGCCTTTGACTATGTGGATCACAATAAACTGTGGAAAATTCTGAAAGAGATGGGAATTCCAGACCACCTGACCTGTGTCTTGAGAAACCTATATGCAGGTCAGGAAGCAACAGTTAAAACTGGACATGGAACAACAGACTGGTTCCAAATAGGAAAAGGAGTACGTCAAGGCTGTATATTGTCACCCTGCTTATTTAACTTATACGCAGAGTACATCATGAGAAATGCTGGGCTGGAGGAAGCACAAGCTGGAATCAAGATTGCTGGGAGAAATATCAATAACGTCAGATATGCAAATGTCACCACCGTTGTGGCAGAAAGTGAAGAACTAAAGAGCTTCTTGATGAAAGTGAAAGAGGAGAGTGAAAAAGTTGGCTTAAAGCTCAGCATTCAGAAACGTAAGATCATGGCATCCATCCCATCACTTCATGGGAAATAGGTGGGGAAACAGTGTCAGACTTTATTTTTTCGGGCTCCAAAATCACTGAGGATGGTGATTGCAGCCATGAAATTAAAAGACACTTACTTCTTGGAAGAAAAGTTGTGACCAACCTAGACAGCATATTAAAAAGCAGAGTTATTACCTTGTCAACAAATGTCCATCTAGTCAAGGCTATGGTTTTTCCAGTGGTCATGTATGGGTGTGAGAGTTGGACTGTAAAGAAAGCTGAGTGCTGAAGAATTGATGCTTTTGAACTGTGGTGTTGGAGAAGACTCTTGAGAGTCCCTTGGACTGCAAGGAGATCCAACCAGTCCATCTTAAAGGAGACCAGTCCTGGGTGTTCATTGGAAGGACTGATGTTGAAGCTGAAACTCCAATCCTTTGGCCACCTGATGCGAAGAGTTGACTCATTTGAAAAGACCCTGATGCTGGGAAAGATTGAGGGCAGGAGGAGAAGGGGTCGACAGAGGATGACATGGTGGATGGTATCACCAACTCAGTGGACACGAGTTTGGATAAACTCCGGGAGTTGGTGATGGACAGGGAGGCCTGGCGTGCTGCAGTTCATGGAGTCTCGGAGAGTCAGACACGACTGAATGACTGAAGTAAACTGAACTGAAAGAATGATAGGGGAAGGGAGTAGATCAGGAAGTTGGTTTTGAATGTGCTACATTTTGTGATACCTGTTAAAAATCCAAATCAGTACATGAGTCTGGAGTTCAGGGGGAAAGTTAAGTCTAGATGTATACAGTCTGGAGGCATCAGATGTAATGTCTGCCATGAGTACTAGTTGGTCCGCTTTTGATATCTACCACCGCTGCCCTAGGCAGATTGCTCTGAGCTCAGATTCACCTCAAGTACAAACTCTTATCTCACTTTCTGTATCTGGCCTTCTCTGAAGCTCCTTGTAGCTTAGAAGTGCAGAGCAACTAATACCTCCAGGGATGCAAGTGACTAAATTCATTAGCATCCTGGTGGGGGCGGGGGGATGCTCTACACTTTTCAGTAGGGCCAGCAGAATCTACTCCCTGTTGCCCGACAATGACCCTGAAAATATACATTTCCTTTTTCTTCATCCTCTCTCTTATTCTCTCCACTCCCTCCCTCCTGATTAATGGAATCACTTTCCAAATAAACTCACTGCACCCAAGTCCTTGACTCAGACCCTGCTTTCAGATGAACCCAAACTAAGACATCCACTTGTAAAAAGTATTAAAAACCATGAGACAGGATGATGAGATCTCTGAGAGAATGATTGTAGACAGAAAGAAAAGAAGGCTGGGAACTGAGCTGTGGTGCCTTCCTCGATCCTGGATGAACTTCACACTCTCCTGGGCAATCTAATAACCCATTTGTGCCTGGGACTCACTCCTGCTGGATTAAGTCAGTCATTGTCCTGGGTGAATCTGGGGTTGAGAACTACTGGTTTAGAGGTTGAGGAGATGAGATCAACAAAGGAGTGGCCAGGGAAAGGTGCCTGAAAGCCAATGAAAGAAAGAGTTTCTTAGGAAGGAGAAATGATAATTGTGTCAAGTGCTGTCAGTGGTCAAGTTAGATGCATCTGACGTTCACTGAAGGATTTAACCACATGGAGGCCATTGGTGATCTCAATAAGACCAATTCTGGTGGATCACTGGGCAGAAAAAGTTTTATTGGAATGGATTCAAGAGAGAGCAGGAAGATTGGGGACTTCTCTGGCGGTATAGTGAATTAAAATCTGCCTACCAACGCAGGGAACACGAGTTGGATCTCTGGTCCGGGAAGATTCCACATGCCAAGGAGCAACTAAGCCCCGAGCCACAACTACTGAGCCGGAGTGCTGCACCTACTGAAGCCTGGACACTAGAGTCTGTGCTCCACAGTGAGAGAAGCCACTGCAATGAGAAGCCTGCACATTGCAGCTAAAGAGTAGCCTCTGCTCGCTGCAACTAGACAAAGCACATGCACAGCAGCAAAGACCCACAACAGTAAAAAAAACCACAGAGAGAGATCAGAAAGACTGAGATTGAAGCCACTTAACTCTGACAACCCTTTCAAGGAGTGTGGCAGTAACAGGGAGTGGAGAAACGGGGAGCTAATTGGAGGGAGAAGAGGCCAAGAGAGGGTGTTTTTTAATGATAGTGTGTTTATATGTTGAAGCTGGTGGGGAAAAAAGGAAAGGAGAAGCTAGAAAAGGGAAAAGGATGATGAAGGAGAGAAGAACGGGAATTGCTGAGCTCAGTCCTTGAGTCCTCTCGAGGGCATGGTCTTGCAGGGAGCTTCTTTTCTGAGAGTTCCCAGGAGTCTCTCCTGGGCACCCATAGAGAGGCAAGGGCGGCCCTGACCCTGTGCCCTCTGGAGGCACCTGCTGGATCAGCAACTCAACATCTGCATCACCACCTGTGCTCTTTGCCTGTGCTGCCCTCCCATCCTCTTTACTAAACACGGAGACGGATGGAGCAACACGTGCTGGAAGAGCAACACAGCATTTCACATGCACTGATGTTTTTCTTCAATGCTCTAGGCACAGCTACAGTCTAATTTAAAAGCAAATGTAAACAAAAAATGAACAGAGAAAAAACGGACGGTTTTATGGTAGCATTGACTTGTGAGATACTGAACAGTGTCTGCAATCCTTTTAGAAACCACACGGGGGCACCATTCCTTTAAAACTACAGAAAATCCCATGGTGATGTTGGAAGCAGTGATTTCTTTGAAGTAGTTTCCTGAAGTTTATTTTCCTATGAAATGAGCAGCTCTTGTATCATAATAACAAGTATTTTCACCTCATGGAGCATTTGAAATGTGCCAGAGATTTTAATTTAATCTTGCCCACTTGAGACACAATGCATATTTTTCTTATTTCTTCTTTTTCATATGCTCACAGTACAGGCTGAGGGCTAGCAATGATCTAGTTTGTGCTTGTATCTGGAATAAGAGAGACTGAAGTGGACAATTTGGAGAATTGGGAGGAAATGTCCTTGTCTTTCCTGGTTGCCACCTTACCGTTCCGGGCTGTAGCTCTGAAGCTTGCAAATTTTTTATGATGTGAAAGAGAAATTCTTTTAAACCATTTCCTGTTTTCAGTAAAATTATACCTAATTTATGCAAGCAAAAGTAAAGATTTGGGAGATAGGGTAGGATTGAGAAGAAGAAAGGTGAAATTCAGAATTGTCTTGGTACTCCCTGGCAGTCCAGTGTTTAAAATTCTGAGCTTCCAATGCAAGGGGTACAGGTTCGATCCCTGGTAGGGGAAAAGATCCCCCAGATGCTGTGTGGTGCAGCAAAAAAAAAAAAAAAAAAATTCTCTTACTTGTCTGGCAGTGTAGAAGCTAGTGCCAAAATGGCAAATTGGTTTAAAGTTAATATTCGATTTTAGATTTCTGATTTTGCAATTTTTAAATGAGTGCCGCCTTCCATATTGGTACAGTGACAGGTCACTAAAGATGCAGCTCTCTTTCAATTGTACAATGATATGCTGATGGGGATTGATGAGCTAATGCCTGTCATAGTTGATATGCTAAGTTAATAAGCAACTGTTGAGGCAGCTGGAGCTTCCCCTGATGGCTCACCAAGTAAAGAATCTGCCTGCAATTCAAGAGACAGAGGAAATGAGGATTCGATCCCGGGGTTGGGAGGATCCCCTGGAGGAGGAAACAGCAACCCACTCCAGTATTCTGGCCTTAAAAAAATCCCATGAACAGAGAGGCCTGGTGGGCTACAGTCCATGGGGTTACAAAGAGTCAGACAGGACTGAGCACGCACTTGTACACAAGGCAGGTGTTTATCAACTCTTTATTTCATCGTTCAAAGCTAAAATACCATATAATCTTCCAAAGCCATTTTTAAGGTTTTCCAATAAGAAAACTACAATGTTCCTTATGTAAAGGCTTTATGGAAACTGCTTAAATAGACAAGCAAAAATGGTGAAAAATAGCCATCATAGCTAAAAAAATGACAAAACTAGTGTCTACAAATATTTATTTTTAGCCACTTTGTATTTTTCTGAATTCATCTTGAAGTGGTAAACAGTTGGTCCCTGGACAGGTTAGGGTGTTCCTGCCATTTGCTGTCTCCCTGTCATGACCCTTTCACGGTGCTTCTTCATCTCACGTATCAGTTGTCATCGTGGTGAACAGCGTGTGTGTCCCTAAAGCACAGTTCTACCTTACTTGTGCCTTTAGAGGCTGTCTTCTTGGCTTTGTGATAACAGAAATGCTTTTACTTCTTTGAGTTTTACACTTCAGTTGTTTTTTGAAACAGATAGCCAGTTACTCTGGAGGGGGAAAGCTATTTAAAAGTTAATCCCAAGAGTTAATGTTAAATGTCAGTCAGTACTATACCCATCCCATCCCCATAGTGGCCTTTATCCAGAGTTCGTTCTCTTTTCATTTTTTTTCTCACCTTATTTCAGTTTTGCTTTTCTTGGACCTCCTCAACTTTTCCAAGTGTGAACATTGTCAAGAAATAGAAATTCAGGCAACCTCCAGACAGCCCTGAACACCTTTGCTCTCATCACCTGGGCCCTAATGATTGCAGTTATGAGGCCTGTACATGGTCTTATAGCTTAGTTGTGGCGACATCATCATAGGTCCTGATGTCCAGAGGATTCTCCCATTAAACTTTCCATAATTCTTTGGCTTCCTGTTATTTCATTAAGGAAAAATCACAACAAATAGCTAATTATCTGATTCCCTAAGGTGGGCTGAAACAAACGTAGTGATTGCATGTTGTTAATAATGTCCATGCTTTCATATCCACAAGTCAGTCATATTGAAGAAATGGAGATCTATGACATGCTGGCCTTTCCTTGGAAAGAAAGATTGTGCTTTTTGTCCAACTTAATAAACAAGGAGGTGTTAGAAAAATCGTAGCAATAGGTATAATTCTTAATTACTGTTCATGGTTTTATATTGTACTTGGAGTGAATTAATTACTTCTTGCAAAGCACGCTGAAGCACTGTGCTTTTGTATGATTTGAGCCATTGGTTGTGTTCTTTGTAAAATAATTACTAGCTTCCCATTTCCAACACTGCTTTTCTTTGACAGCTGTCGACTGTGTGATTCATCTCTGCCCTTCGCTCAGAGCATAATGAATGGTGAAATGAAACACATGGGGTTTATTTGGAGAAGCTAAAATAAGAGTAGTGGTTTGAGTGGTGTCTGGATGAAGGTGATGCAGAGGTGGTTGGCAGGGAGAGGTGCAAGTACTAAGCAGGTTGCTGAAGGGATGAACTGAGAGGCCCTTCGTCTCTCTTGAGTTTATCTATTTTATTTTTATTTATGTTTGGTTGTTCTGGTCTTCATTGCTGCGTGCAGGCTCTCTCTAATTGCAGAGAGCAGGGGCTTCTCTCTACTTGTGGGTGCCTGGACTTCTCATTCAATGGCTTCTCTGGTTGTGGAGCGTGGGCTTTAGGGGCAGGGTCCTCAGTAGTCAGGGCTCACAGGCTTAGTTGCTCCATGGCATGTGGGAATCTTCCTGGACCAGGGATTGAACCCGTGTCCCCTGCATTGGCAGGTGGATTCTTATCCAGTGTACCACCAGAGAAGTCCTCCCTTGAGTTTTTGTGATGGACTAATTGCAGTCATAACAGTGGTGAGGGAACTTGTCTGTAATTTTTGACACGTTTGAAAATTAGAGAGTGTTATTTTTGATTGTATGTAGCCTTAACTTTAAATTCATATTCTCATAGAGATGCTCTTTTCAGGAGGAAGACAAAATGTAAAAAGCTAGCATTCAGTAAACTAAAAGAAAAAACTGTATCCCTTCTTAAGAGTAAGAGATAAAAACTGAAGAAAGTGAAAAAAAGGAAGAAGAAACCTCAGGTGACTTTCAGCTTTTTACTTTTCTTCCTTTCAAGGCTCAGTTTCATGTATAATGCATTGCCTGACATTCTGTGAAGTCTTTAAATTAATGATATTTTTATACTTGATAAAACATGTACTTTTTACACTCCATAAATCATCACGAATTCACAAATAAAGGTACAAGAAGGGAATATAGGTACTGTTTTAATAACTTAGAAAGGGTGTCAAATATTCTCCTAGACTTTGACAATATTTTTTAAAAGAAAACATTTTTAAAGTAAGAGACTTTTCACCTTGCTGACATTTCTAGGTGAATCAAATGTTAAGGGAAGATGGGTTGATGCAGTTAATACTCCTGTTTTCATTGAGTCAAACTTTAGTTGTCTGAAGGTAACTTTTTTCTTTACTTGAAATTTTAACCCTCCAAGTGCCTAACTATAATTTTATTTTATATGAAATCATTCTAAAATGAAATCATACTTAAATACTGTTTCTGTTCTGAAGTACAGAACAGACTTTGAAAAAATTGCTTTAGTGTCTCAGTTATTTCATGCATTTTTATGTTTATTTTTATTTATTTGGCTGCTTTGGGTCTTAGTTGCGGTACACAGGTTCTTGGATCTTTGTTGCAGCGTGTGGGATCTTTAGTTGTGGCATCAGGGATCTAGCTCCCTGACCAGGGATCTAACTCAGGCTGTTTGCATTGGGGGCATGGAGTCTTAGCCGCTGAACCACCAGGGAAGTCCCTGTTTCGTGCATTTGGGGAGCAAGCCACAGATGCAGGTAGCGGATTAACTTTATACTTTTATATAAAACATACTTTAGGTGCCAGTTAGGTGTTGGTCTCCTTTCAGTATTGTTTCATCTGAAGAAATTTCCTGTGCTTTCCTTTCCAGGGCTTCCTCCTCCAGGCGCGTTCTTGATCCTCTCACCCAGTCACCCGTGTTGTCATTTAATTATCACTGCTTGTCATGCTCTGGAACGACAGTCTGCCCCCTGCCCCCAGAGAACTCCTTTGGCTGCAGTTGTACTTAAATATACCCCATTCTGGAGTGCAAATTTGGGCAGCCACTGTGGAGGTTCCTTAAACAAACTAAAAATAGAGCTACCGTCTGACCCAGCAATTCCACTCCTGTGTGTGTATATATATATATATATATATATCCCGAAAAGACAGAAACTCTTAATTTGAAAAGATAAATGCACCTCCGTATTCATAGCAGCACTATTTACAATAGCCAAGACATGGAAGCAATCTAAAGGTCTGCCAACAGATGAATGGATAAAGAAGATGTGGTACATATATACAATGGAATATTACTGTCATAAAAAGAATGAAGTAATGCCATTTTCCACAACATGTTTGGACCTAGAGATGATCACACTAAATGAAGTAAGTCAGACAAGGACAATATCATATACATCACTTATATGTGGAATCTAAAATATGATACAAATTAACTTATTTACAAAACATAAACAGACTCACAGACATAGAAAACAAATTTATGATTACCAAAGGGGAAAGGTGACGGGGGCGGGGGGATGATAAATTAAGAGTTTGGGATTAATAGATGCAAACCACTTTATATAAAATGAATAGATAAGCAGCACTATCCTACTGTATAGCACAGGGGACGATATATAGTATATAATATAAAACTGAATCACTTTGCAGTTCACCAGAAACTAACGCAATGTTGTAAATCAACTAAGCTGTACTGTGCTGAGCTTAGTCGCTCAGTCGTGTCCGAGTCTTTGTGACCCCATGGACTGTAGCCTGCCAGACTCCTCTGCCCATGGGATTTCCAGGCAGGAATACTGGAGTGGGTTGCCATTCCCTTCTCCAGAGGATCTTCCCGACCCAGGGGTGGAATCCGTGTCTCCTGCACTGGCAGACAGATTCCTTACCACTGCACCACCGGGGAAGCCCATTCTGAAATCAAAGCAGGAATAAAAACAAACACTTCCGCTGTACGACTACTGCTCCTGCTGGAGCTCTGTCTCCTTCCTGTACTGGGAGGAGCAGCCTTCTATGCATTGACTTTACTTCCTCATTTCCAGTCTACTTCTCAGACAGGAGCATTTGGCTTCTTGTCTCATCACCCTATCCTGAAATGCTCTCTGAAAGTCATCATAAATTCACTGCCAATTTATAAGCCTTCATAGAATGCTATTTAGTCTCTTCAGAGCATTTCATCTATGTGAAGATGCTCCTCACCCTTGACTTTGGAGGCATTCCTCTGTCTTGACTGGAGTGCGACTGCTTGTTCTGTTTCCATAGGTGGCTCTTTAACTGCTTGGCCTTAGTCGATAGAGCTCTCTAGAATTCTGACCTGGTCCCATTCCGTCCTTCATTTCTTTGGACAGACTGATCTATTTATGTGATGAATAGTCCCACCTAACTTTACTTTCCCCAAATTGTCTTTGGGAGGCCCAAAACGAAATGGTCTGTTGATTCCACCACCCAAGTAATCATAGCTCATTGGTCACTTTGAAATGTCCTTTTAAACAAGACCATTCCCCTTTTGAAAAGGCTTTTATTCAACAAGCAGCAATGTGTGATGTTGAGATATTGTCACTGTGTGTTGCACATCATAATGGCTAAGACCTGTGTCACTGAGTGCTGCTTCATTCACCAGATTCATCTTTTCACCTTGCTTTTCTCTTCATATCATGCCCAAATGATTTTTTTCTTTTAACTGATATTATTATTTTCCTACCCTTATTTCTAGATGGAGTTTGAAATCCCATTTGTATAATGACTTTTAAAAAATGTTTTCCCCCCAGTTTTCAACTTTATTAAACATAAAAGAAAAAGTTGTAACATAACAGATGCTGAAAAGTATGAGAATGTACATTTCCCAGACTAGTTCTGTATCTGAAGCAACCTGAGATTGAGTTGTATTCTTACTGGCCTCCGTGATGCAATGGGAGAGTATGTTTACAAAGCTGTGGGCACAGTGCCTGCCAGAATACTGTTCAGTGGGTGTTAACTGGCTTCTTTTCAGTTCAGTTCAGTCGCTCAGTCATGTCCAACTCTTTGCAACCCCATGGACTGCAGCACGCTAGGCCTCCCTGTCCATCACCACTCCTGGAGTTTACTCAAACTCACGTCCATTGAGTCGGTGATGCCATCCAACCATCTCATCTTCTGTTGTCCCCTTCGCCTCCTGCCATCAATCTTTCCCCGCACCAGGGTGTTTTCCAAGGAGTCAGTTCTTCGCATCAGGTGGCCAAAGTATTGCAGTTTCAACTTCAGCATCAGTCCATCCAATGAATATTCAGGACTGATTTCCTTTAGGATGGACTGGTTGGCTCTCCTTGCAGTTCAAGGGACCCTCAAGAGTCTTCTCCAACACCACAGTTCAAAAGCATCAATTCTTCGGTGCTCAGCTTTCTTTATAGTCCAACTCTCACATCCATACATGACCACTGGAAAAACCATAGCCTTGACTAGACGGACCTTCGTTGGCTTCTTTTATTATTGTTCTAAACACCTGGGTTTCCTGGAGAGGAATTTCCCTGGGTTTCAGGGTCCCTAGTGTTTGTTGAATTGTATTGTAGGATGTCTTAAGTGGGTTCTGTAGTATAATGACTTTTTAAATAGCTGTTTCATTATTGCTTTTTAGTTAGACCTGTTGGGCAAGCTTCTGTTTTCTATATACAGTGTATGTATCATGGCTTAACCTTTTTTTCAGTGTTCTATATAAAGGGAGGCACTGTGATTTCTCTTTGCCTTTGGAACCAGGAGGAATATTCCCCAGAGGCAACGGAAATACTTGTAACACTGGAAGTTATGGTCACAAGGATTATTTCTGGGGCCATGTGTCATCTCTGCTTCTATTAACTTGTCAATATAGCTCTCTCTCTCTCTGTTCCTGAGTGCTGACCATTTCCTACCTGTCAGCCCCAAATAGGCAATACCCTAGGTCAGGAGAAGAATGCCAGCTCCCATCTTCACTTCACCAAAATGCAGACAGCCATGGAAAGTCCTGACACTGTGTCTCAGTTAACCTGTCATGGCCCTGGCATCTCACATGGACACTGCTAGGAACCTCCTCATTGGAGAAGGCTCTTTTTCCAAATGGGTAGGTCTCCTAGTAAACAGCACCAGGATCTCTAAGCTCTAGAGACTTTGACCTGGGGATGGTCGTGAGTCAGTACTGTAGGCTGCAGAATGGAAAAACTCGAGTTGGAAACAAATAGAAGCATAGTGACACTTTTCTGAGTTTTAAGGTTTCATCCACTGCTGGGCCTTCTTTACCCTCCCTGCTGCCTCCCTGGCCATGGACCCTCCTGCTTCTTTGGCCAGTCATGTGTATTGCTTGTGCAGCCCATATTTCGTGGCAGGGTCCTCCTGCCTGTCGCACAGTGACTGCATGTGCAGAATAGTCAGAGAAAAGAGGGAGAAAGCTTTTGAAAACTAACACCTCTATTCTGTTCCTTTGCATAAGCACATAGGCACACATGCACACAGGTGCGTGTTTGGTGGTCGTCTGACTGTATTCAGTCTACTTGTTGTTTGGACCTCTTTGAATCGTTATTCCTAATATTCCTTTGCTGGGGAGAGACTATCTTCTGTATTATCAGAAAAGCTTTTGATTTATTTATCTAGTCATCCATTCATCCTTCCAGTTACCCATCTACTCATTCACCTATTAAACATGTACAGAGGGACTGTGTTGTGCCATGGCTGCTAGATACCAGGAACTCAAAATCTGAGAGTAATGATTTCTCTTCATTTTTCTATCTGTTTTGTCATTTACAGCTGGAAAAGAATCCACCTGCAATTCAGGAGACCCCAGTTCAATTCCTGGGTTGGAAGATCTGTTGGAGAAGGGATAGGCTACCCACTCCAGTGTGCTTGGGCTTGCTTGGTAGCTCAGCTGGGAGAGAATCTGCCTGTAATGTGGGAGACCTGGCTTCGATCCCTGGGTTGGGAGGATCCCCTGGAGAAGGGAAAGGCCACCCGCTCCAGTATTCTGGCCTGGAGAATTCCGTGGACTGTATAGTCCCTGCGGTCTCAGAGAGTCGGACATGACTGAGCGACTTTCACTTTGTCATATACACATACGCATTGAACATTTTTGTTTTTGGCCACACCATGTGGCATGCAGGATCTTAAATTCCTTGATCAGAGATCAAACCCGTGTTTTACAGTGGAAACACGGAGTCTGAACCCCTGAACCACCAGGACAGTCCCACATCGAAGTTTTGGAGTCAATTCTATCGGCTCATCAGGAGTAGAAATGGGATTGAAAAGATGCATGTTTTGTAAAATGATATTCCCAAGGCATAGAGATAACCAGAAATGACCTGAAACAACTTCTGTCATCCAATTTTACTGCATGAAAAGGAGTCTGGTTGAAAAATTACCAGCTCGGAAAGTGTTCTTTTCCGTCTACATTTTAGTAAAAAATACCCCAAGTGCAAGCACTAATGCAATATTGGTCTTTGTTCAACATGAAGGGCTGTCATCGTATCACTGTCAATGCAGTATATACTTTTCAGACAGCGGGGGACAAGTCACATTATGGTGTGTTTATTCTCCTCCCCAGACCTAGATCCTGGCCACTAACTACCCTTTTCTCCCCTGACTTCACCCGTCTGCACCCATAAACTGCCTTACACTTCTCCAGCCCACGGGAGAGAATGATCACCTGCCGGCTTTTCCCAATCTTTGCTTAATAGTTTCAACTGTTCTAAGTGGAAAGTTTCTCCAAATATTTGATATCATCATCCTTTGAATAGAGTATATAGAATAAATAAATCATTAAATTTCCCTCCTTTTTGTTTTTGGATGGTCCAACATCAGGAGTATTTATTTATTTATTTTTCTTTTTTTTAAATTTTATTTTATTTTTAAACTTTACATAATTGTATTAGTTTTGCCAAATATCAAAATGAATCTGCCACAGGTATACATGTGTTCCCCATCCTGAACCCTCCTCCCTCCTCCCTCCCCATACCATCCCTCTGGGTCGTCTCAGTGCACTAGCCCCAAGCATCCAGTATCGTGCATCGAACCTGGACTGGCATCTCATTTCATACATGATATTTTACATGTTTCAATGCCATTCTCCCAAATCTTCCCACCCTCTCCCTCTCCCACAGAGTCCATAAGACTGTTCTATACATCACTGTCTCTTTTGCTGTCTCGTACACAGGGTTATTGTTACCATCTTTCTAAATTCCATATATATGCATTAGTATACTGTATTGGTGTTTTTCTTTCTGGCTTACTTCACTCTGTATAATAGGCTCCAGTTTCATCCACCTCCTTAGGACTGATTCAAATGTATTCTTTTTAATGGCTGAGTAATACTCCATTGTGTATATTTACCACAGCTTTCTTATCCATTCATCTGCTTATGGACATCTAGGTTGCTTCCATGTCCTGGCTATTATAAACAGTGCTGCGATGAACATTGGGGTACACGTGTCTCTTTCCCTTCTGGTTTCCTCAGTGTGTATGCCCAGCAGTGGGATTGCTGGATCATAAGGCAGTTCTATTTCCAGTTTTTTAAGGAATCTCCACACTGTTCTCCATAGTGGCTGTACTAGTTTGCATTCCCACCAACAGTGTAAGAGGGTTCCCTTTTCTCCACACCCTCTCCAGCATTTATTGCTTGTAGACTTTTGGATCGCAGCCATTCTGACTGGTGTGAAATGGTACCTCATAGTGGTTTTGATTTGCATTTCTCTGATAATGAGTGATGTTGAGCATCTTTTCATGTGTTTGTTAGCCATCTGTATGTCTTCTTTGGAGAAATGTCTATTTAGTTCTTTGGCCCATTTTTTGATTGGGTCATTTATTTTTCTGGAGTTGAGCTGTAGGAGTTGCTTATATATTTTTGAGATTAGTTGTTTGTCAGTTGCTTCATTTGCTAGTTTTTTAATCTGTCCTTCCTCCAGATGCATAGAGGGCTTAGGATCTCAGCACTTATGCTCTGAGACCTTGGTACTGCTTTGAATGTGTATTTTTTCTTTTTAATCTCTATTTATTTTATTTTTTTGGCTGCACTGGGTCCTTGTTGCTTTGTACGGGGTTTGTCTAGTTGCGGTGAGCAGGGGCTTTTCTTCGTTGCGGGCTGTGGCTTCTCATCTCAGTGGCTCCTCTTATTGTGGAGCACAGGCTCTAGGCACAAGGGCTTCAGTAGCTGTGGTGCACAGGCTCAGTAGCTGCGGCGCACGGGCTTGGTAGTTGCGGCTTGCAAGCTCTAGAGCAGGGGCTCAGGAGCTGTGGTACGCGTGCTTAGTTGCTCCCTGGCACGTGGGGCCTTCCCGGACCAGGGTTTGAACCCATGTCCCCTGCATTGGCAGGCAGATTCTTATCCATTGAGCCACTAGGGAAGTATGAATGTCTGTATTTTTTTAGTGAAGTTTTTTAGAAGTTTTTTTTTGATGAGGACCATTTTAAAAGTCTTTATTGAATGTATTAGAATATTGTTTACATTTTATGTTTTGGTTTTTTGGCCACGAGGAATCTTAGCTTACTGACCAGGGATTGAACCCACACCCTCTGCATTGGAGGACAGAGTCTTAACCAGCGGACCTCTCGGCATCCCAGGTGGCGCTTGTGGTAAAGAATCTGCCTCCCAGTGTAGAAGTCGTGGGAGATGCAGGTTCGATCCCTGGGTTGGGAAGATCCCCTTGAGAAGGAAATGGCAACCCACTCCAGTATTCTTGCCTGAAAAATTCCATGGGCAGAGGAGCCTGGTGAGCTACAGTCCAGTGGACCTCCAGGTAAGTCCCTGAATGTAATTTTAAACTCTTTTCTTCTGCCTTCTTCCTCACTTTCTACCTGCCTTGATGCCTTGCTGTCAGTGTTTCTGCCTTATTTCTTCTTTTATTTTTGCTTCTAATCTCTGTGTTCTTGAAAGCTAGATAACTGTACTTCTTAGAATTGTGTGCAAAATTAGAAGAATACACTCTGATCAAAGGTCCAAGGAAAATTCTAAGGAATAAAGTACAAGAGCCTTGTTGTTTTAAGACTTTTATTTTCTGATTTTCTGTCCTCAGAGGGTTTTTTTAAAGGTCGTCTTCTGTTTCTTAGCTTTCCTTTGCCTAGGTAAAGTGGCTTCATCTGTCTGCAACTGTTCATCAGCTGAATGTAGGTAGGTCAGTATTTTTCTAAGTGTGGTCTGCAGGATACCTGCTTCAGAATCACTAGGGGTGCTATAAAAATGCAGGTGCGCTGGTCTCACTCCCGACACGTTCAATCAGAATTTCTGCATGGAGGGCCTGAAAATGTCCATTTTCACTAAACAGCCCCAGCTGTTTTTATACTCTAGAGCTTGAGAATCACTGGAATGGGTGCTGTGCCCGTGTTCTTAATCTGAACTGTGTGGATGCTCAGTTGTGCATCTTTGCACTCTTTGCAACCCCGTGGATGGTAGCCCGCCAGGCTCCTTTGTCTGTGGGATTTTCCAGGCAAGAGTACTGGAATGGGTACCATTTGCTTCTCCAAGGAATCTTCCCAACCCCAGGAATCGAACTCACTTCTCTTATGTCTCCTGCATTGGCAGGCAGATTCTTTACCACTGTGCCACCTGGGAAGCCCAATCTGAGCTAAACTTGTCTTGTATTTGTAGTTGCAAATTTCCACTCAGGGAGGCAGAAAGCCTAGTGGTTAAAAATTTTGGAGGCAGACTGCCCAGTTTTACCTCTAACTACTACATGATGTTGGGCAACTCGTGTAAACTCACCGTGCTTCAGTTTCCCCTTCTATAAAACGGAGATGATAATAGTACCTATCTCGTAAGATCGTTGCATGAATATGCAAACAATTAAAAATAGCATACAATAAATGTTGGCTATGACTAATCATATTTTTGTAGAGTGGCTTTTGTGGTTTGTCCAAAGCACAGTGATTGCTGTTATACAAATAAAAATATCCTCCCCAAACACCCTCATACCTAAGCGCACATACACAGGCATGTCCTCTGGTTCCATGAATGACTTGGTACCACATCATGACTTGGCTTCAGATGGTTCAACTATAAGTCATGGTCATGTTGACAGTTGCTTTACCTCTTTGAAAGCAAAATATGTAAGTTTGAAGGAGTATCACTGTCACAGCCTTAATTGTTTTATAGATATTTAAGCCTCAAATTCAGAGACTCATCAGTGTTTCAAACCAGAGTCATGGCTTTGTTTTAAGTTGAGCCAGTGAGATAGGGCTATTCCATGTTATGCAGCAGTTATGATGGAATCCCTTCCAGAATTCTAATGGTTTCCACAGCAACCTGAATTCAAAATAGGCTCTTAGAAGCCTCTCCAGAGTAGAAAAAGCAAGTTTCATTCCTCCTGTAGTTATGGAATATAAAGTTTATGCAGAGCATTTTCTAAACGGAACATTTTTTTCTTTTAACTTATCTTGCCATTAATAATTTTAATGTTGTTGTACTACTAGCATTCCTACATGTTTTTTTTTCTGTATCTCTGAATGAGAGTCTCAAGCCTCCTTAAAGTGCTCATTTTGCTATGAATAGCTAATGTTTCACTTTGTTGCTCATAACAGATGCACTGTGTATTTTTGACTTTTCTGACTAATACTGTAGTAATCAGTGAGAGCGAGAGCAACTGTTGGAGGATTCCCAGGTTAGCAAGTCAACCTATTTTTAGTGACAGCTTAAAGGAAAAGCATCTGAGTAAATGCCTGATTTTTGTCAAAGACGTATTTGAGCATGTATCTGCCTGAAACGATTCCAAAACTGGACCTTGTGATCACGAAGAGCAAGTCTTCTCCAGATACCGACTGACTTGGTAATGGCAGGTTTAGTGGTGAGGATAGGCTAGGTTTTCCACGGTAACAAGCACACCCAAAAGTCTCAGTGACTTATGACCACACAAATTCGTTTCTCACTTGTGCTTCCTGCTTACCGCAGGTTTGCTGTAGCTCCTCTCCTGCCATCTGCACTCTGAGACCTGGGTGGATGGAACAGGTCTTATCTGGAACATTGCTGGCCCCGTGATAGAGTGAACAGAGATCCCAGTGAAGCAATTTACTGACTCTTAAAGCTTCTCTCCAGAAGTGACACACATTTCTGCTCACAGGTCATTGTTCATAGCAAATCTCATGTCTGGGCCTGAATCCATAGGTTGGAGACTATCACTGCCCTACAAAGCAGTTAATAGGATATTCCCTGTGATGTGTGTGTGTGCTTAGTCACGCAGGCATGTCCAGCTCTTTACGGCCCTTTGGACTGTAGCCTGTCAGGCTCCTCTGTCCATGGGATTTCCCAGGCAAGAATACTGGAGTGGCTTGCCACTTCCTTCTCCAAGGGATCTTCCTGACCCAGGGATCGAACCTGATTCTCCTGTGTCTCTTGCATTGCAGGTGGATTCTTTACCCGCTGAGCCATCAGGGAAGCCATTCCCTGTGATAAAAAGGTCTATCATAGCAAGGACATCAAAATTCGGAGATGACAGATTCTTTTTAGAGGTGTTAGTGTTGGGGAGTACTGGTATTTAACATTACGGCATTTTTGAGCTTTGTGAAACGGTCCTCGGAGATTTTGTGACTAACTAAAATCCTTGTAGCCGTGGGCACTAAAACCGGGTCTCAGCACCAATTTTTTCTGGAATTAGGAGACTTGGTCTCATAGTTTTGACAAATGAGCTCTTTGTACAAGATAGCAGAGTGTTCAGCCTTGGGTTAAAGTGCTTTCTCTTCGATTTGTTTTTGTCCTTTTGATTAATGGTACTTTGGATAATTAAATTAAACATTTTAATTTCTGATACTGGCACCCAGTGACTGCATAAATGTTTTTATAATTGGTTCTCTGAGGCACAGGACCTCTAAGAAATGAAAATGGCCAGCAAGATATTTTTCTACTGGTAGTTTTTCTATATTGATTTGGAATTACAGTTATTTAGATTGCACCCAAACCATCAGAAAGAAGAAAGCTCTAGAAAGAGACCTATACGGGGCCAGTAAAGACGTTTTTGAACCATAGGGGGTTGTTCATACATATTCGTGAGCCGTTGAACAACTGAGGGACACCATCTGAGTCATGGGAGTGGGCATAGAGATACACAACTGATTGTATGTGACTTTATACCTGAACCATTTCCTTTGTGTGATGTTGCCTCAGGAGACAGCTTAAGTGGTCTGCCATCCATCTGCTTGTTTCTTTGGGTAGATGAACTGCAATTGATGCCTCAGGGTCGCTAACCACATGAAGGAATCAGTGGTGGTCACCACATCCCGGTGTCTCAAAGGGTAGCATCGTGGTTTTTCTAAACTATTTGGGAAAACCTGACTTCCTTAGCTAGTGAACTTACCTACAGAGTAGATGGGGAGACAAGCAGAAGAGACGTACTGATCCAGCAGACTAGAAGCTTCCATCCAATGGTGTGAAGTCTGCAAATCGGCAAAAGGTTCCATTCTCCTGAAGCAAAGAACCAGCCAGTCTCCTGATGTGTCATAGGTGGGGGAGCCTTCTTACTGCAGAGGTCCCAGGGCCTTGTGATTTTAAGATATCTCCCACAGTCTCACTGATCCTTGGTGATGGTTGCATGAAGAGGTTCAAAGAGGACTTCTCTGCACTGGGCATACTTTTCTAAGGGACCTGGTGCTTGGTTTAGCTTCCTCCAGGTTCCCTCTTCAGGACCTCTCTGCTATGTGAACCCCAGGAATTCCAGCGCAGAGGCTTGAGGGGACATATGCTAAAGCCACCCCCCAACCCCCGCCATACCTGAAGACACCCTTCAGATGCTCATTTTTTGTGACCTAGTATTTTCTCTCACTGAAATTTCTGTGTACCTACTGCTTGAGAACATTTAATATTCAATAGTAATGTCCTTCCTTCAAGTGCTAGCAAAGACTTCAATATGTTTGGTGTGAATTACACATATTCTATCCTGCCAATGCAAAGACGTAAGAGACACAGGTTTGATCCCTGGGTCAGGAAGATCCCCTGGAGAAGAACATGGAAACCCACTCCAGTATTCTTGCCTGGAGAATCCCATGGCCAGAGAAGCCTGGTGTGCTACAGTCCATGGGGTCACACAGAATCTGACATGCCTGAAGCTACCTAGCACTCACGTGCATGCACGCAAATTCAATAGTTTGATCTTTTGAAAATTTGTGATCCTCATGTGGTCTGTATATAATTCTATTTAAGTGGGCTATACAGTAAAACTCTGGATTAGGATAGCTGAGTCTTGAGTTTCTGGGTTAGCAAGGATCTTAACGTTTATCTAGAATTCTAGATCACTGTTCCTGCTAATCATTTGTGCTCTCTCACCTGTGAAGATGCAGCCCTCAGCTGTCCCATGAGTGGAATAATTCTCCTACAGGACTAATTCTTCTTCTGTATTCTTCATTGTATCAAACCTGAATCTATTACTTTATAGTTCTTGCCTTCTTTAGCTTCCTGTGATCACCCAGAATGTTTGTCCTTTTTTTCCACTGGAGCCCTGCACATATGTAGGGGAACAATTACATCTTCCTGCATCATCTTGTCATGGGGCCAAGTTCATTCTCTTACCTTTTCTCGAAGGAAATAGGTTTAATCTCCTCTTCTTCTGATTGCAATGGCACCCCACTCCAGTACTCTTGCCTGGAAAATCCCATGGGCAGAGGAGCCTGGTAGGCTGCAGTCCATGGGGTTGCTAAGAGTCGGATACGACTGAGCGACTTCACTTTCACTTTTCACTTTCATGCACTGGAGAAGGAAATGGCAACCCACTCCAGTGTTCTTGCCTGGAGAATCCCAGGGACGGGGGAGCCTGGTGGGCTGCCGTCTATGGGGTCGCACAGAGTCGGACACGACTGAAGCGACTTAGCAGCCTCTGATTGCTGTGCTTGGTCTGTGTTCCTTTGGGTCCTTTATGGTGCCAGGCCTGGAATGATGTGGGACTCTAGCTATGGCTGGGCCAGCACTGTCCTGGCCTGGGCAGTGTGTTCCCAAGGGAAGGGGCACAGGCTTGGCTATCAGACATACCTGGGCTCGGAATCCAGCTCTACCACTTGGGAGCTGTGTGACTCGGGTGTCATTTTTCTAATCCTGGAGTTTCAAGTTTATTCCCCTTGTAAAATGTGGACAATAATTCCTAATACAAGTGCTGTCATGAGCCAAAATGGGGCGACATGCTCCAAGTATCTAATATCAGGGTATGGCATGTAAACTCTTGTGTCAGGAAATGTTTGGTTTTCCATTTTCTGGGTCTTGTACTTTTGTTTTTATTTTTAAATTGAAGTATTGTTTTTCACTTTTAATTGAAGTATAGTTGATTATACTTTTATTAATTCATGACTATATTACATCTGCTTTTTGGTAGACATATGACTCCTATGCTACCCTGACTGGTAGATGTATGACTCCTATGCCACCATTTTAAAACCACATTGAAATGATCTCAAGTCCCAAACTCTTCCTCATGTGCTTTGCTAAACCAGTCTCTCGTATCCTGTTGAAAATGTATAATAAGTAGCCCATGGAGGTAATAACAGCACCTGCATCATAGGGTTGGTCTATGGAGTGAATGATGATACACATTAAGCATGTGGCCCTATATCTAAAGTACAGTGGAAAGAAGAAATGCTAGTGGTAATCTTTACTATTACTAATTATACTAATTGTCTTAGTACATATTGATTCCAATGGTGCTTACTTCCCTAAGGTCAATATTTTTTTTAATTGAAGGATAATGGCTTTACAGTGTTGTGTTGGGGTGGGATGGGGGAGAAAGGCTTAAGAGGCAGGGAATACATACATATATATACATATATATATTACAGAGGAGCTAGGAGAGAAAGCAGTCATCCCACTTAAAGAGAGGGAGCTTATGTAAAGGGTTTGCAGCAGCAGATGAACTTGGTCACATGTTGGTAAAACTTAGCTCCCCATGGCACTTGACCCAACATCAGTACTTTCCTCTAAGAACTGATATAACTTCAGTTTTAATCTCAAGGCAGTACATTTCAACCCAGGAAAGGCAGATAAGACAGTGCTAGGATAGTGCTCAGAGTGTCTCGTGTCCTTAACCCCAGGCTTTTGTTGCCCTTTTAGCAGATGGCCCCCCTCAAGGAGAAAGATGGGTCACCTGTTAGGTAGCAGAGGCCTGTCCCCAGCCCAGCAGAGGGAGGCTGGCCTGATGTCAGATTCCTGGACAGCCAGATGCTGACCATCCTTCCTTAGTGCCACAGAGGTGTCACTTCACTTATACGAGGTCCTGCACCTACCGGTCCTTTCCGCAGCAGGAAATTAAAGACACAGAAGTTACTTCCTGCACATCTGCAGCCAATTGTCATTTTGACCTTCTGCCTATTCTCTGGCTCCCCTTTTAAAATAAACTTTTTATGTTAGGAGGAGTTTTAGGTTTACAGAAAAATTGTGAACGTAGTACAGAGAGTTCCCATATTCCCCTGTTAACATCTTCCGTTACTAGGGTACCTCTGTCCCAATGAGTGATCCATTGCATGCTGTGTACATGCTCAGGTGTGTCTGACTCTCTGCATCCTCATGGACTGTAGTCCCCAGGCTCCTCTGTCCATGGGATTCTCCAGGCAAGAATACCTGGATTGCCATTTTCTTCTCCAGGGGATTTTCCCAACCCAGGGATCGAACTCGAGTCTCCCGCATTGGCTGGTGGATTCTTTACCACTGAGTTACCTGGGAAGCCCGAATGATCTAATATTCATACATTATTATTAACTAAAGTCCACATTCTAGATTTCTTGGTTTTGCCTAATGTTCTTTCCTGTCCCAGGATCCCATCCAGGACACCACATGCCATTGAGTCATGTCTCTTTCAGCTCCTCTTGGCTATGGCAATTCTCCCTGCCCAATTTTTTCAACCTGCTTTGAGCTACTTTTCAAGAGATACTTTTTCACATTTTTGATAGATGCCTGATGGTAGGTGTTAACAAGGTTGTTAATTTTACTTATTAATCCTTCAGTCAACAAACATGTATGGAGCACTTATGAGATGCAGTAACTGAACCTAACAACAGAATGAAGTAGACTGCCTCTCCCATCCTCGTGTCACTCGGCAATCAACATGCTAGCAGATCCCTTGGAGATCTTGTTAGAATGCAGACTCTGGTTCACCAGTTCCAGGGCAGGGCCTGAGGGTCTGCATTTCCAACAAGCTCCCAGGTGAGGAGCTGATCCCACACTTGGAGGATCAAGACCCCAAACTTGTGCAGCGCTCCATACTAGGTGCCCGTGGGAGCTAGGGCCCTGGAATGGAGGGTGAGGGAGGGATACGTAAATTGTCTACGACCATTTCTGTCATCAAGAGGTTTGTGATGAGTGAAGTAAGTCAGAAAGAGGAAAACAAATGTTGTATACTAACACATATCTGTGGAATCTAGAGAAATGGTACTGATCGACCTACTTGCAAGGGCCGCAGTGGAGGCACAGACATAGAGAGCGGACTTACGGACATGGTGAAGGGGGAGAGGGAGAGGGTGCGATGTATGCAGAGAGTAACATGGAAACTTATGTTACCGTATGTAAAATAGGTAGCCAGTGGGAATTTGCTGTATGGCTCAGGGAACTCAAGCCAGGGCTCTGTGACAACTTAGTAGGGTGGGATGGGGAGGGAGGTGGGAGGAAATTTCTAGAGGGAGGGAACATATATACATCTATGGCTGATTCATGTTGATGTTTGGCAGAAACCAACACAATTGTGTGAAACAATTATCCTTCAATTAAAAAAAAAAAAGTTTGTGATTCTGTTAGGGGGGAAAAAGACTGAACAAACCAAAGAATGAAAAAGTGTGAAATGGAAATTAAGACAGTAAATGGTGAATGCTTCACACCATTAAAATGGCCATTATTTCAAAAAAGCAGAAAATAACAAGGTTGGAACGGGTGTGGAGAGATCCAAAGCTCTTTGCATCGCTAGTGGGAATGGGAAATGGTGCGTCTTCTGTGGAAAATGACACAGTGGGTCCTCAAAAAATTAAACATAGAATTATCATATGGTTGAGCAATTCCACTTCTAGGACTTTCAAGTCCTTGAAAACAAGGACTTGAGTTTGGGATTAGCAGAGGCAAACTATCATATATAGGAAGCATAAACAACAAAGTTGTATTATATGGCACAAGGAAGTATGTTCAATATCCCGTGATAAACCACAGTGGAAAAGAATATGAAAAACAATATATATGTGCGTGTGTCTGTGTGTGCGTGTGTATGACTGTCACTTTGCTGTAGAGCAGAAATCAACACAACTTTATAAGTCAACTATATTTGAATAAAATAAATTAAAAAATAAAACAAGGACTTGAACAGATATTTACATACCCATGTTCGTTGGAGGATTATTATTCATGATTCACATTCACATAATTCACAAAAGTTGAAAACAACTCATGTTTCTTAATAGTTGAATAGATAAAATGCGGTATGTATGTACAATGGAATACTATTCAGCCTTATGAATTCTGACACATAGAGAGCATTGCGTGTGTGCATGCTCAGTTGGGTCTGACTCTTTGTGACCCCATGTACTGGAGCCCTCCAGACTCCTCTGTCTGTGGGATTTCCCAGGCAAGAATACTGGAGTGAGTAGCCATTTCCTTCTCCAGGGGATCTTCCCAACCCAGAGATCAAACTCACGTCTCCTGCACTGGCAGGCAGATTCTCTGCCACTGAGCCACCAAGTTAAGTGAAATAAGCCCTGTCACAAGTGGACAAAGATTGTATGTTTCCATTCACACAACATTCCTAGAGTGGTCAAATTCAGAGACAAAGTAAAATGGTGGTGGCCAAGGCTTAGGGGAGGAGGGAATGGGGATTTAGTGTTCAGTGGGTACAGAGATTTAGTTTTGGAAGATGAGGTTCTGGAGTTGGGTGGTGGTAATGGTTGCACAGCAGTGTGAATGTAATTGATGCCACTAAAATGATAAATGCCTATTTCACCATAATTTAAAAATGGTTTTAAAAAGACACATGCATAAAAAGTGCAACAGTAAGTGGAGTTATCATGTGAGAAGAATAAGATGTTAATAGTAAGGCTTCTCTTAGGGACCACATATGACATGCCAGGTACAAGGAGCTTAATTAACTCATTTAGCCTCCAGCCACCACCCTATGAAGTTTATTAGCCCCATCCACTGATGACAAAGCCAAGAAAGGGAAATGATTACACAGGCTGTAACAGTCAGGGAGAAGTGTCTGAGGTGTCAGTGAAATTAAAGGTGGGCTTTGGAGGAGAAACAGGCATTCACTAGCAAGGGCTCGGGGGGCATTCTAAGCAGACAGTGGGAACTGGTTCAGGAAAGACACAGAGACTAGATGGGAACAGCTGTTCAGCTGGCATGACTGTGCCTGGCAAGGAGGGCTCATGTGAATAAAGCATGGCTAGAAAGGCAGACCGCGAAAAGCCTTCAATTCCAGAATAAGATATAGGGACTTTGTCTTGTAGTGTGTAAACAAGGAGTATCAAACTCAAGTGTTTCAAAGCCAGCAGGCAACATAAATGAGAAAAGTGAACCAGGGCATTTATCTGGAGAAGATAAACTACATTTTTAACAAGAGGAGAAGTAAAGGGGCTTAGTGCAAGGCGACAGGTGTGGACCGTGGCAAAGTGAACAGAGCTCATCTCACTTAAGACGCTGACGTCTCATACGTAAACCCGGAGCCCGTGGGCCACCGTAGGGTTTTCAGGCAGGCCCAGATAATACTGAACTTCTCAGGGTGAGGCCCCCACGTCCCGGTGATGTTGAGGGCCTGTAGGACCTGGTATATCATACGCATCTTCCTGGCTGTCTCACTATACTTCAAGATTGTGGGTAGAAATGGATGCCGTTTCACTAAGTACTTAAAAATACGTTTAATGTAAGACAAAGACAAATGTAGTAGAATACTAGTGTAGCTAACCAATTTAGTAGCACCAGTGATTATGTTACAAATTTGAAAAAAATATATTCTATAAATTAAAATAATGCAGAGCTAATTGGACACTCACTATGTGTCAGGCGTTTCCTGAACGCTTGGCACATATTATCTCTGTCAACCCCTGTCACAGCCCATGAGCTCAGTACTGATATTGTCCTTGTTTACAGATGAGGCGGTGCAGGCGTAGAGTGAGGAAGACGCCTGCCCAGGTGATTGTGACAGAAATCCAGGACTTGATGGTTGCTGCCGCTGCACTTATAGTTAACTCTTCAGTTTTCTGAGAGCCGCATAGCATTTTTTTTTTTTTTTCATGGCATCAGAATCCAAAGGTAATTTAAGTAGGGGCCACTAGATGTCACCACCCTGTGCTCCCTAAAAAAAGAGTCAGGGAACCTTGTGACTCCACCTTGAAGAAAACAGAAGCCCGCACAAACACTGGAATTTCCGGTCTTCCTGTTGCAGATGCAGACATGACTGGTTGCCCCAGCACCTCGGTCTCCCTCCTTCCTGTTCTTTGTCCTGCCAGGCTAGTTGGTGCTGTCAGATCCCTGTGTGCTTTATAATCATAGGAAAACAGAAGTGCCGCTGTCATTTCATAAGTTGGTTCCCTTGGATCGACTGCCAGCTCCATGGAGGGCAGGGGGCAGGACTGGCTGAGGGTGGAGGTTGGTTATGTTGCTAGGGAATGTCTGTGTGTGTGTGAGAGAGAGAGAGAGGGAGAGACAGATAGACAGACAGATGGACAGACATTGATAGTCTGAGTTGTGGTTTTCTTCTAGGTTTGAATAACCTGGGACACGTTCCCGCGGGACACTGCCTCCAGCGCAGTGCTTGCCCAGACAAACGAGTGCTGGTACACAGAGGGCAGGAGTGGGGCTTGGGCACAGGGTGCTAGCGAATCAGAGAGGGATCTGGAAAGGGAATGAGGGGTCGGTCCGGGGCCTCCTAGAGGCACTGGGTGATGGAGGATATGAGAGAAATGTGCGGCTCATTTGGAAGGAAACAAAGGGACGGAGCGAGGGGCGCCATGCTTCCTTGCAGGGAACCTGGCCGCCGCTGACTCAGAACCTAGCGGCACAGCGTACGGGTTGCACTACGCTGTGCGTGCAAAGAAGCGCCAAGAATGAGCAAGTCAGAGTTGTAAAACAAATCCTTCCTCGACCCCAGCATCTTCCAACTATTTCTGAAATCCTCCTTCTCTACTGGAAACTGCTCGAGACTTCTGTATTTCTATCTAAACAAAGTCAGCAGACTGATGAATTACATCACTGAGGCACGAAAATGAGGAGCAGGTTCTCTCAAACATGATGCTCATACAAAAATAGAGCAGAGAAGGGAAAAACTGCAGGGAAAAAGATGTAAAGTTTTTACTGAAACTTATCTCCTATCTTTGAGGGTTAGAATATAACAGGCATATCAGGAACTATTTTGAAAAAAAATGGGGCTAAGTTATGAGAACAGCTGCAGAACTCTTTGGAAAAAAAATCCAGATAATAAAGCAAAGTAATTTAGCTGAATGTCTTTAAATGATAGGAAGAAATGTTGATATTAGGCAGAACATCATATTTCATGTGGGCCCTGGAGATGAAAATTCATTTTCACAGAAATGGAAAGCATGCTTTGTTATGTTCATTAATAGGATGTGTTTTTAAAATGTGTAACGTAATAATTGGTGCTCTCAAGAAACTTTCCACTTTTATTGATTCAAATGGAGAATTTCTGCTAAACACATAAAATGCAAACACTGGTTTGTTTCAAATAGGAGTACTGTTGACATTAGCACCCCTCTTTACTGTGTATGACTACAGATGTTGCCTTCGTTGGAGTCCTGAGTCATCACCAATACCACACAGAATGGCAGCAGCCTCATTTTGATGCTGCTATATTTATTTGGGAAGAATAATAATAGCCATACCATACATTTGAATCACACTTCATCATATGATTACATTTAATTCTTTCATTAACCCTGTGTGTGCTGTAAGGTGTGTATATGTGTTAGTCGCTCAGTTGTGTCCAACTCTTTGCAACCCCATGGACTGTTGCCTGCCAGGCTCCTCCATCCTTGGGATTTTCCAGGCAAGAATTCTGGATTGAGTTGCCATTTCCTTCTCCAGAGGATCTTCCCGACCCAGGGATTGAACCCAGGTCTCCTGCATTGCAGGCAGATGCTTTACCGTCTGAGCCCCCCGGGAAACCTATGCTGTAAGGTAGACGTTGGTTTGCACATCCGTTATCTATCAAATATAATTAATAGTGCTGTAAGGTAGACATTGTTAATTATATTTTATAGATAATGGATGAATAAACCAAGGCTCAGAGAGGTTAATTAACCTGTCCAAGACCACAGCTAATTATTGTATATGTTGATTGCAAAGAATTCTTATTCAAATGAATGCTGCTGCTACTGCTGCTAAGTCACTTCAGTCATGTCTGACTCTGTGCGACCCCAGAGACTGCAGCCCACCATCCCTGGGATTCTCCAGGCAAGAACACTGGAGTGGGTTGCCATTTCCTTCTCCAGTGCATGGAAGTGAAAAGTGAAAGTGAAGTCGCTCAGCTGTGTTGGACTCTTTGCGACCCCATGGACTGCAGCCCACCAGGCTCCTCCACCCATGGGATTTTCCAGGCAAGAGTACTGGAGTAGGGTGCCATTGCCTTCTCCGATTCAAATGACTAGATCTCATTAATAAACATGTTGCTTTGTGTAAGCATCTGCAAAATCTTCTATGCAGACGTGTATTTAGACCATAGCCGCTGTGTAACCTTGGCAGTATTTATTGTGCAGAGAAAAAGCCAAGCAAACAGATCTTTGATTTCTATTAGTTCCATATTATTTGATATTTTAAAAATTATCTTTCTTTAAAAAAATCATATTTCTAATTTGTTGAATCACGAAGTGCCATCATTTTTGTGTGGTATTTTTTTTTAAGCAAGGAGAGGAGGGAGAAGCCAAAAAAAAAAATCTTCGCTAAAAAAATATTGCTGGGCTTCCCTGATAGCTCAGTGATAAAGAATGTGCCTGCTCACGCAGGAGACACGGGCTAGATCCCTGGTCCAGGAAGATCCCACATTTTGAAGAGCAACTAAGCCCGAGTGCCACAAATACTGAGCCTGGGCTCTAGAGCTCCAGAACTGCAACTACTGAGCCCACGTGTCACAATTACTGAAGCCCCTGACACTAGAGCCCATGATTCACAACAAGAGAAGCCACCACAACGAGAAACCTATGCACTGCAACAGGGAGTAGCCCCCGCTCCCTGCAACTAGGAAAAGCCTGCATGCAGCAACAAAGACCCAGAACAGCCAAAATTAATAAATAAACTATAAAAAATTTGCTGCATTGTAAGTCAGCCACTTGTAGACTTTGAAACAGTTTTGTTTAAAAAGATTCTTGGTTCCTGTAGGTAGAGAAGGTGCACGCACATGTAGGCCTGTCTGAAGCAGGTAAGGGACAGACCGTGGTGGGAGCCCCCTTGCAGTAGCTCGTGGGATGTGAAGGCTTTGGCGAGCCATGGACCACTCCTTGGAGGGCTTGTCAATATCAGCATCTTTAGGTCTGTGCCTGGCAGGAGGGCAGAAGCCAATTTTGTAAAACTATCTCTCATAAATCTCCCTGGTATCTTTTGCATTGTCTTTGACCTGATTTGAAAAGTTCCCACTGACCCTTCACATTAACTTACCTTCTATTCAGCAACCCAGCAGAGCCACGTTTCCCAAACTCTTCTTTTCAGATTCTGGCCTGAAGTAAACTTCATCCTCCAGAAGTAGGACTCACTTTTTTTAATTGAGTGACTGCTGTCTTACTTTCATTCAGGAACATACACATTTCATCTCCCCAACTGGAGTGTAAGCTGCAGGAGGGCAGGATCTGCAGCAACCTGGGTGTACTTGGAGGGCGTTATGCTAAGTGAAATGAGTTAGACAGAGAAAGAGAAATACTGTATGATATCGCTTATATGTGGAATCTAAAAAGACCCAACAAACTAGGGAATATAACATAAAAGAAGCAGACCCACAGATACATGGAAGAAACCAGTGGTTAAGTGTTGGGGCGGGGGTTGGGGCAACATATGGGGAGTAGGAGGTACAAACTTGGGTGTAAGATAGGCTCAAGGATGTATTGTACAACATGGGGAATACAGCCAATATTTTGTAATAGCTGTAAGTGGAAAGTAACCTTTAAAAATGCAAAAATTAAATTTTTTAAAAAAGAAAAATTTCAGGACGACAGGAAGTGGGTCTTGGGTCCCCTTCTTGCTGCCCATCCTTCCGTCTCCCCTGGGCACCAGCCTGGGGCCCGGCCCAGGGTGCTGAGAGGCAGAGGCTGTGGTGATCAAGGCCATGCGCTCTGGGCCCGATTTCCTGGGTTTGAATTCTAACTGCAGGTTATTGACTGTGACCTTTGGCAGCTCAGCCTCTTAATCTGTAAAACAGAAACCAGAATGTACCTACTGCGCGGGGCTGTTATGAAGATTCAGTGAGATACGGTGTGCAGAGTGCTCAGAACGCTACCTCGTTGTTGCTGTTGAGTTGCTAAGTCGTGTCTGATTCTGTGACCCTATGGACTGTAGATCACTAGGCTCCTCTGTCCATGGGATTTTCCCAGGCAAGAATACTGGAGTGGGTTGCGATTTCCTTCTCCAGGGCATCTTCCTGACCCAGGGATTGAACTCTCATCTAAATTGCAGGTGGATTCTTTATCACTGAGACAGCAGGGAAGCCCAGAACAATACCTGGTGTGAAGTAAATATGAGAGAAGCCTGAGCTGTTATTCTTCAATAAATTATCTGTAAGCGAGACAGGAGACCACGGGCAAAGAGAGAGGAAGAGGCGGCACGGGGCCTCAGACACCAGTCCCCACCATCGTTCTTTTTTATGGCTAATATTTCAATGTATATATGTATATACTGCATCTTCTTTATCCATTCCTCTGTTGATGGACACTTAGGTTGCTTCCAGTCCTGGTGAAGCAAAGGCTGCTTCACCAGCAGGGACGTGAGCTAGCTAGAGTGGAGTGTCCAGCTGAGCGCTGTTGCCAAGACACTGAGGTAGAGTGGACAGAATGTGGAGTCTGTGGAGTGAATGTGGGGAAGCATGTGTCTAGCTAGGGTGATTAGGTCAACAGTGATGCTGTGGGGTTTTTTTTTTTTTTACTTAAAAAAAAATTTTTATTGGAGTATAGTTGATTTATAGTTGTGTTAGTTTCAGGTGTACAGTAAAATGAATGAGTTATACACATAGATACATCCACTCTTTTAGGTTCTTTCCCCATGTAGGCCATGAGAGAGTATTGAGTAAAGTTCCCTGTGCTATGGTAGCTCCTTATTAGTTATATTTTATATACAGTAGTGCATATATGTCAATCCCAATCTCCCAGTTTACCCCTCCCATTTCCCACCCGTAACCATAAGTTTGTTTCCTGCATCTGTAACTCTATTTCTGTGTTGTTAGATGTGTTCATTTGTTCCCCCTTTTTAGATCCCACTTATCAGTCAGTTCAGTCGCTCAGTCGTGTCTGACTCTTTGCGACCCCGTGAATCGCAGCATGCCAGGCCTCCCTGTCCATCACCAACTCCTGGAGTTTACTCAAACTCATGTCCATCGAGTCATTGATGCCATCCAGCCATCTCATCCTCTGTCATCCTCCTGCCCCCAATCCCTCCCAGCATCAGGGTCTTTTCCAATGAGTCAACTCTTCGCATGAGGTGGCCAAAGTATTGGAGTTTCAGCTTTAACATCAGTCCTTCCAATGAACACCCAGGACTGATCTCCTTTAGGATGGACTGGTTGGATCTCCTTGCAGTCCAAGGGACTCTCAAGAGTCTTCTCCAACACCATAGTTCAAAAGCATCAATTCTTCAGTGCTCAGCTTTCTTCACAATCCAACTCTCACATCCATACGTAACCACTGGAAAAACCATAGCCTTGACTAGACAGACCTTTGTTGGCAAAGTAATGTCTCTGCTTTTGAATATGCTATCTGCTGCTGCTGCTAAGTCACTTCAGTCGTGTCCGACTCTGTGCGACCCCATAGATGGCAGCCCACCAGGCTCCCCATCCCTGGGATTCTCCAGGCAAGAACACTAGGTTGGTCATAACTTTCCTTTCAAGGAGTAAGTGTCTTTTAATTTCATGGCTGCAATCACCATCTGCACTGATTTTGGAGCCCCCAAAAATAAACTGACACTGTTTCCACTGTTTCTCCATCTATCTGCCATGAAGTGATGGGACCAGATGCCATGATCTTAGTTTTCTGAATGTTGAGCTTTAAGCCAACTTTTTCACTCTCCACTTTCACATTCATCAAGAGGCTCTTTAGTTCTTCTTCACTTTCTGCCATAACGGTGGTGTCATCTGCATATCTGAGGTTATTGATATTTCTCCTGGCAATCTTGATTCCAGCTTGTGTTTCTTCCAGCCCAGCGTTTCTCATGATGTACTCTGCATATAAGTTAAATAAGCAGGGTGACAATATACAGCCTTGACGTACTCCTTTTCCTATTGGGAACCAGTCTGTTGTTCCATGTCCAGTTCTAACTGTTGCTTCCTGACCTGCATACAGGTTTCTCAAGAGGCAGGTCAGGTGGTCTGGTATTCCCATCTCTTCCAGAATTTTCCACAGTTTATTGTGATCCACACAGTCAAAGGCTTTGGCATAGTCAATAAAGCAGAAATAGATGTTTTTCTGGAACTCTCTTGCTTTTTCCATTCCACTTATAAGTGATATCATATGATATTTCTCTTTCTCTGACTTACTTCACTCAGTTAGACAGTCTCTAGGTCCATCCATGTCACTGCAAATGGCATTCTTTCGTTCTTTTTATGGCTGAGTAATATTTCAATGTGTATATGTATATACTGCACTTCTGTATCCATTCCTCTGTTGATGGACGCTTAGGTTGCTTCCAGTCCTGGCTATTGTAAACAGTACTGCAGTGAACACTGGGGTGCATGTATCTGTTCAGTGATGCTGTTTACTGAGAAAGGGATACAAGAGTGGACTAGGCTAGAAGCAAATAATGAATTCAGTTATAGATACACTGAGTTTCCAGTGTCCAGGATGCTTCCAGCTGGAGCCACCCAGTAGCAATAGCAACAGATAACATGTATTGGAAGGATATGGTTTGGTTATTGTTCTAAGCTCTTCACCAGTACTAATCCACTTAGTCTACAGCCTGTGAAGAAAGTATCGTTAGTCCCATTTTACAGATGAGAAAACTGGGTTCAGAGTGGTTAAGTCACACTGCTGATATGGGATGGTATAGATTCTGGAACTCTGAACTCCCAGATTTGGCCATCACTCCACAAAGACTCAGGCCTCCCTGGGGGCTCAGTGGTAAAGCACCCACCTGCTAATGCAAAGAGATGCAGGAGATGTGGGTTCTTCCCTGGGTCAGGAAGATTCCCTGGAGAAGGAAATGGCAACCCACTTCAGTATTCTTGTCTGGAAAATCCCATGGACAGAGGAACCTGCTGGGTTACAGTTCATAGGGTCAAAAAAAGTTGGACAAGACTGACCGTGCATGCATGCATCTACATAGACTCGTCTGTGATTTCAGAGGGAGCTGAGTCTGGACATATAGATGTGATGAAGCCATGAAAGTGATGATACTGCTCAAAAGGAGACTACAGTGGAGTGGATATAAGCTGGAAAAACCCATTTTGCTGGCATAAGGGAACATAATTGTGGAAGATTTGGGTTCAGTATAACGTGTGACTGGGAGGAAAGATCAAGTAAGAAGATAATACTTGGTATGGACTGAATGTTTGTGTCCTCCCCCCAACCAATTCATATTGAAGCCCTAACCCCCAATGTGAAGGTATTTGGAGTCTTTGGCAGGTGATTAGATCATGAGGATGGAGCCCTCATGGTGGCATTAGTGCCCTAATGAGGAGGGATGTGAGAGAAACTCTCTCCCAGCCATGTGCAGGTTCAGCAAGAAGGTGTCTGTGTCCAAGCCAGAGAGAGCATCGTGCGTGCACAGTCATGTCTGACTCTGCAACCCCATGGACTGTAGGCCACCGGGCTCTTCTATCCATGGGATTTCCAGGGCAATAATACTGGAGTGGGTTGCCATTTCCTCCTCCAGGGATCTTCCTGACCCAGGAGTCGAACCCAAGTCTCATGTGTCTCCTGCATTGCAGGAGGATTCTTTACCGCTGAGCCACCAGGGAAGCCCATAGAAATAGCATCACCAGAATCCAATAGGCTGGCACCCTGATCTTGGACTTCCAGCTCTCGGAACTGTAAAAAGTAAATGCTTGCTGTTTGAGCCACCCAGTCTGTTATTTTGTTATAGCAGCTGGCGTGGACTAAGACCATACTCTTGTTACATCTCCAGGAAAAAGCAATGGGTTTGATGATACAATGATTTGATATAACATTAGTCCATTTCAGTCACCGAGATTTGTTTAAATTGCTTTTAAATTCCTTGAATTAATGCTCTTTAGAGGTAAGGAGGTGGTAAGTATGACGATTGAGGGCACATACAAAGAAATGAATATGGGATAGAATCCTACCTAGACATTCCCCACCAAGCATGTTATTTAACAGAGCACCCACTGAAAGAGGGTTGAGGTTGCAAAGTACTAGTTATGTCCTGGAGTTGGTCTGGTAATTTCCAATTAACTTTTAGAGTGGCACAGCCTGGTACCTAAACAAAATGAAGTGGCTGCTAATGATTTGTTTTATACTGCACGTGCTGCCTTAATTATACCGAGAGGTTTAATGCTCTCAGCTCTGGCTGCGCATCAGAATCACAATCACCTGAGGATCTTTAAGAACCTGCACACCTATTAGACCCCGCCTGTGCAGGTTTCAGTTCGGTAACTTAGGCAAGGAGTAGAGGAGCAACGGAGAAGGCAATGGCACCCCACTCCAGTACTCTTGCCTGGAAAATCCCATGGGCAGAGGAGCCTGGTAGGCTGCAGTCCATGGGGTCGCTGAGGGTCGGACACGACTGACTTCACTTTCACTTTTCACTTTCATGCATTGGAGGAGGAAATGGCAACCCACTCCAGTGTTCTTGCCTGGAGAATCCCAGGGACGGGGGATCCTGGTGGGCTGCCATCTATGGGGTCACCCAGAGTCGGACACAACTGATGTGACTTAGCAGTAGCAGCAGAGGAGCAAACTAGTGCTTGTTTTCCCTTTGGCTAATGCATTTTTAAAACAGGAGCGCTTTTGTCAAGATGATGGAATGACATGACATTTGTTTCCCACAATCTCATTGAAATGATTTCCCCCAAATAATTGCAGAAAAAATCCATAACAGAGCTGGCAGACAGGAAGGGGTACAATCATCTGATAAGAAAATTTGAGGCTCTTTTGGAAGATACCAGCTGATGAGATTGGATTTAAAAAGGCAGAGTAGAAAATTCAAAAGGATCCGACATGGCCTGCTGCTTAAGGCGAGTGCCATTCTTTGCCCTGGAGCTGGGAAGAAACGCCATGGCGCCATCTAGTGGAAGTCTGGAGGAGGCATTGGAGTGATTGATTATTAGGGTAATTAATTAAGACACTCTGCACCTGCTTCCTCCATGCCCAGGAGTTGGTGGCAGTTTATGTTTTCAGGCTAGAGATGCAAGAACAGATCTCTAAATAAATTTTGGGCACTGTCTTAGGGTGAGAGAGAGCATTGGCAACAGAGGCAACAGAGAGAAGCAGAGGTAACTTTGAATTTAAGGAGAGTGAGGCTTGCCACGCGAGTCCCACTTTGGTGGATGGATTGGTGACCTGCTGGCTACCTTACTCATACACCCAACAGGAAGCCTGGCTGTGGGCCTATCTGCTCACTTACAAGTCAATTCTTACAATTCTGCTAGATAGCACAGGAATTCAGAGGAGAGGACAACTCTACAAATCGACCTTCTCAGGTAACATTCTGATCCAGATTTGGCACGAGTGGCCAGTTATTAGCCGTCTCCACGGCTGATTCTCTTAGATGGATTGCTCGGTACCTCCGCTCACCTGTTTTCAGAGGGGAGATGAAGCAGGGAGAGGAATGGTAGTGGGCACTGTCGGTTTCTGTGCAGTGCACACAACTTTCACGTCTGAGCCTTTTAATAGCGCTGTAAGGTATGGGTACATTTATTCTTATTTTGCAAATAAGACCGCTGAGGGTCAGAGAAACTGAGATTTATTAAAAGTGCATGTGGATAATACGTGGCAGAGTCAGGATACAAAACCAGGTTTGGAGATACCAGATTACATTCTCTTTCCATTTAGCACATAGGTTCTGACTTGATTTCAGCAACTTCATAAACATTCATTTCTCGAAGAGAGAATGGACTTAGGGATCTTTAGGAAGCAGCTGTTTCCTGTGCCAGTGTAATAGCTGCAAAACATTGAGGAGTATTCTCAAATGATGGCTCCTATTAAGCAAGATGACAGTAGCGAAAAGGACAGTTTAGTGTGCTAATACAGGGTTAATTTAGGAGTTTGATTGCACATGGATGGAGTGTATTAGTTTCCTGTGGCTACTGTAACAAATTGTCACAAACTTGGTGGCATAAACCAACAGACTTATTTTCTCATAGATCTGGAGGTCAGAAGTCCAAAGTCAAGCTGTCAGTGCGGTCACCTTCCTCTGAGTCTCTAGGGGAGATTCTGTCCCTTGCTTCTTCCAGCTTCTGGTGGCTCTTGGCATTCCTTGGCCTCTTGGCTTGTGACTACATCATTCCAATTTCTGCCTCCATCTTCACATGACCTTTTCCTCTGTGTCTGTGGGTCTTCTTGTCTGTCTCTTAGAAGGACGCCTGTCACTGGATTTAGGGCCTACCCAGATGATGCAGGGTGATGTCATATCAACAACCTTAACTTCATTGCATTTGCAAAGATCCTTTTTCCAAGTGAGGTTGCAACTAGTGGATCCAGGAATTTGGATGTGGATATATCTTTTGTGGGAGGCACAATTCAACCCACTACAGAATATAAATATTCTATTTTTTATGGTGAAATTAAAAAATATGTGTGTGTACTTAGTCATGTCTGATTCTTTATGACCTCTTGGACTGTAGTCCACCAGGCTCCTCTGTCCATGGGATTCTCCAGGCAAGAATACTGGAGTGGGTTGCCATTTCCTCCTCCAGGGGATCTTCCCAACCCAGGGATCAAATCTGAGTCTCTTGCATTGACAGGGGGATTCTTTACCATTGAGCCACCTGGGAAGCCGAAATTTAAAGATCCCTTGGCCTTATTCCCTGTGATGTATATTTATACAACCATCAACCCACCTCATCTCTAGGGACTACATGTGTGTAATTTTTAAAAAAAATTTAATTTTACTGGAGTATAGCTGATTTATCCCTCCCCCTGATGTTTCCCTTTTGGTAACTGTAAATTTTGTTTTTGATATCTGTTAAGTCTGTTTCTTTATATAAGTTTTGTAAATAAGCTTACTTATATCTTTTTAAAAAAAATTAGATTCCACATATAAGTGATATCTTATGATATTTGCCTTTCTCTGTCTACTTACTTCACTTAGTATGATAATCTCTAGGTCTTTCCATGTTAGAGGGCGATGGCACCCCACTCCAGTACTCTTGCCTGGAGGGTCCCATGGACGGAGGAGCCTGGTGGGCTGCAGTCCATGGGGTCGCGGAGAGTTGGACACGACTGAGCGACTTCACTTTCACTTTTCACTTTCATGCATTGGAGAAGGAAATGGCAGCCCACTCCAGTATTCTTGCCTAGAGAATCCCAGGGATGGGGGAGCCTGGTGGGCTGCCGTCTATGGGGTCACACAGAGTCGGACATGACTGAAGTGACTTAGCAGCAGCAGAAGCAGCAGCAAATGCCATTATTTAATTCTTTTTTTAATAGCTGAGCAATATTCCATGTGTATGTACCACATCTTCTTTATTTTTCTGTTGATGGACATTTAGGTTGCTTCCTTGTCCTGGTTTTTGTAAATAGTGTTGCAGTGAGTACTGGGGTACATATATCTTTCTGGATTATGGTTTTCTTCAGATATATGCCCAGGAGTGGGATTGCTGGATCCTATGGTAGTTAAGAGTTTTTCTTTTTTTAAGAACTCTCCGTATTGTTCTCCACAGTGGATGTACCAACATTTTTTCTTAAATGCCAACAGGTGGCAGCTGCGAGTTTGGAAATCAGAGCTTTCCTTGAGCCTTTCTCGTGCCTGCTTGTGTGTGATGACATTTCCTATGACTTCGTCTCTCCCTTCTTATTTTCAGCTTCCCAGGCAAAATATTTGGATTTTTAGTCTTGGAAACTGCTATTCAGAAGAGAGGCAATCAAGCAAAAGAAAACAAGAACCTGTTCTTTGGCTTCTGTATTCCTTAGTAGTAGAAAGGAATGGCGGGTTTACTCAGGTCCCAAGTGGAAAGAAACATAAAATCCTTGGGAAGGGAGTGGATACTGGGCTGTTTATTTTTGAATCACTCACATTTTTCAGCTTGCAGATGGAAAAAACTGAAAGCCAGAAGGATTAAATAAGGTCACGTGGCAAGTTGTAGGCTGACCCAGCATCCACATTAGCTTTGGAAGTCTCTACTCCCATTCCTGAATCATTTTACATCTCAAGGAGTTTTTATTCCATTAATCTTGGGTTGTCTGGACGATTGATGGGGGTCTTGACCCTCACAGCCAAACTGACACACAGGGGAATTCAAGCCTTGAATTTCTTGAGTTGGAGCCTTATACAGTAAATGAGTAAACAATCAAATGCTCTGGTTGTGCTGTTCAGGCTCCATTTAAGCTGGCTAGTGGTATGGTGACTGCAGTCACGTGGATTTTCAGAACTTCCATCCTAATATTTACCATTAGCTGTACCTTCCTTGAATCCAGGTAGACTGTCTGTAGGATCACCATGGCTGGAATCATTGTTTGCATGGCTGTACGAGAAAAACAAAAACAAACCAGCAGACAATCTTTCTTCTTCGTTATGGACTTGCTCCAACCATTTATCCAAAAGCAGATTGTTTTCTTTGCAGACTTTGAACTGCTTTGAACTTGTTTGCCTGTGCAAACAATCCGGTAGAATGATAGCTATTTGAGGAGCTGGAGTAAATGTTTAAGTAAACCGGGCCAAGGAAAACTTTGCTTCATCTCAGGAGCAACTGAGAGCTCTAACAGGTACTGGTGGGCCGTGTTCCAGTGTGAGGCCCACATGCCAGGCAGTATTGCCAGGCTCCACAGCCCTCCAAGTGACACAGACTTATTGAAGCATCTCTGTTAGTGGTATTATGCTTTGAATCATTTTATCTATAAATTTAGTACCTGATTCTTTTTTCTTTTTTTGTTGATGCTTATTGAACCTAATGTACTAAGTTTTTTTTCTTTTTTTTTATGGTAGAAGCACACACCTGAACAACTAGAGGCCACACATCTTACACTCAGAAAGTTCACATATGAGGTTTCTTCATTTGACCTAATAGTTGCATTGACCTTGTGGTTTATTGTCATGCCTGGGGGAGTTTTGGGGGGTACACTTTGACTTGTGTTATCCAAAGGACAAGAACACTCCCTGTGTGTATCTGAGCTAACAAGTTGTGTTGGTACTTATGTTGGCAGTCTTGCTTACCAGCCTTTTAGAGTTACTCAGCAGGCCAATAAGAATTTGGACTATGTCTTGTTGAGTATGAACTTCTGAAAAACTTAAAAACCAGAGTTTCTGCAAATTTAATTCCTGCTCTGATCAATGCATGGGCCTCAAGGCTATGTTTGTTTTCTCTCTTTGCTTGGGAGCAAAAGTGTTGGAAAGAATTTGCAAGGCTGGTTAACAATCAGTGGGCCAGAAGGGACCTGGCCTCAGTGAGGTATGTATTAGATGTAGGCTGGGCAGGCGATATCGCCTGCTGAGGGCAACCCTGAAGCATCCTGCAGAATAGAGACTTGCTTCCTGATCATAGACAGAAAAATTTAAACCTCAGTATGAGGATGTTAGACACACGGGACGGCTTTTCTCTAAGTGCATTTCTTTGTGTTTAACCATTTCAACTTTTAAAGTGGTCTTGGCCTATGCTCCTGCGTTAATAGACTTGGCCTCTGGAGCTAGCCTACTTTTCTAATTACTTACTTGGCACCTCACGCAATTTGTTTGTCACCCCAGCCCACAGATTTCTCACTGCTGTGTTGTTTCACCCTTGCTTCGTCACTTTCACCCTGTATTCCTTCTGGTCTGACTCAACTTTCATCAGCTTCTGTGAATATTGTCTCTCCTGGGCCCCGGGTTCCTATTTCCTGTCTCTGAAAGTAGGTCTGGGCTTCCTAGGTCAAACAAAAACAGTATCCACAAATTACTTTGTCTCAAGAAGTGTTTCTAGATATAGTGAGTGATCAAAAATGTGTTTCCTGGGACTTTCCTGGTGGTCCAGTGGCTAAGAATCCATCTTCCAATGCAGGGGGTGTGGGTTCGATCCCTGGTCAGGAAACTAAGATCCCACATGCTGCAACAAAGATCTGATGCAGCCAAAAATTTTTTTTTAAATATGTATTTTCTAACAAAAGGAAATTTGCGGGTAAAGCCTTGATAGTGAAAACATGGTTCACATCTCTGACCCTGACCTTACCCAATATATTTTCTTGTCCTTTCTTCCCACACCTCCCCAAAAACGGTACCAGAGTTGAGAACCTTGTGAGAGCAGGCCTCAATTTCAGGCCTGTCAGTGGGTGTAAGGGAAACAGTAATTATTGAATTTGGAAGCTTATAAAGGTGTCATTTTGACAGTGCCTAGAACTGAAGTTTTCTGTTTGTGCTGCTTGCAAAAGTGTTTGCAATTTAGAAGTGGAATATTTCCAAAGCCTGTTTAGTGACATGGCCTGACCTTGATTTTGGAGGAGGAGGAGAAGTCAGTCAAAGGATATGAAATGCTCAGCTTGCATCCAGTAAGTGCTCACAGCATCACCATTTTCTTGGGGGTGATAGAATGAATCTCAGTTGGAATAAGGGCAGAAATAGGCCTAAGAGTTGCGTCCTTGATTTACACAGTAACTAGTCTGGCCATAGCCTTCTGCTGCTGCTGCTAAGTCGGTTCAGTCGTGTCCGACCCTGTGCGACCCCATAGGTGGCAGCCCACCACGCTCCCCTGTCCCTGGGATTCTCCAGGCAAGAACACTGGAGTGGGGTGCCACTGCCTTCTCTGCCACAGCCTTCTAGGAAACTTAAATTGACTCCCCAAGGTGCCCTTTTGCATTCACACCTGTCCGGAACTCTTATAATGACTTGTGAAACAGTTGTGCTGTTTACAGGAAAAGCTAGAACTTTGTGTTGGTAAGAAAAAACCCTCCAGAGTAGGGATCCACTTAGTGGTTCCCACCAGTGGTTATTACATGTCTTTCTCTCCATATTATGTAGCTAACAACACCCTAAAGCCATAGTTGCCCTTGCATTTCATCCTTAATTACTTGAACGATAAACTAATAATGCAGGGAGTGAATGTGCACCATTATTAATAAGATCCCTAAGAAATGGGAGAAATGGAAGAGTTCTTTTTAAAAACAGTGAAGTGTAGCTTGCCACACGGCATGGAGAGTCGTACACTCACATGGAACTGTAGATGGCGCTTCTGGGACTTCATGCCACCTCTCTCTGGGCCACCTTAGATTTCAGCTCTAGCTGGGTTTTGAGCACTGGGGATGAGATCAACCTTAGAAGGAGGTCAGATACCCCTTCCACTGAAATGGGATGGAAGGAGGTCTAATTTGTGAGATGGAGCAAGAAATTGAGGGAACCTCGCTTTGTTCACCCCTGGGGGCGTAGGGACATGAGATCATCTGTTCATGGTTAAGAGAAGAGGGATGAGGTAGGAATTTCAGATTGATGAGGATTTGTGTGGACGGAGGAGAAAATGGAGAAAAGATACAGAAGGAGTGCTGGTTAGGAGTTATGGGCTGAAGGCCTCTGTCTCTCCTCCAAGTTCATGTGTTGAAGCCCTAATTGGCAATGTGATGGTGTTTGGCAGTGCAGTCTTTGAGAGGTTATTAGGTTTATATGCTTAGGCTTCCCTGGTGGCTCAATTGGTGAAGAATCTGCCTGCAATGCAGGAGACCTGGATTCAAGCCCTGGGTCAGGAAGATACCCTGGAGAAGGAATTGGCAACCCACTCCAATACTCTTGCCTGGAGAATTCCACAGACAGAGGAGCCTAGCAGGCTACAGTTCATGGGATCGCGAAGAGTCAGACATGACTGAGTGACTTTCACTTCACTTCACTTCAGATTTACATGAGGCCATGAGGGTGGAGTCTGCCATGTGAGGATGTTGCAGGAAGGCGGATGTGTGTAAACATGGGGGAGGGCTGTTGCCAGACACCAGAGCTGCTGGCACCCTGATCTCGGACTTCTCAGCCTCCAGATCTATGAGAGAGAAATGTTTGTTGTTTAAGCTACCCAGAGTGTGGTATATGTTGTTACAGCACCCTGCGCTGACATAAACAGTGGCATTGAGAAACCGTAGAGGTCATCAGGCTGCAGCTGCATCATTTTTACTTTTTTTTTCTTTTAAGCAATTGGACTGTTTATCCACTCTGATATAGAGTAGAGGTTTCTAGATTCCACCAGGATGTGGGTTAAATGAGCATAAAAAAGGCTGATGTATAAGATAAAATTGGAGGTGTTTAAGGTCTGGCCAGCTTGACCAGGCCAGAGAGCAAGTTGTTGTTGTTCAGTCGCTAAGTCATGTCCAAATCTTTGAGACCCCATGGACTGTGGCATGCCAGGCTTCCCTTTCCTTCACTATCTTCTGAGTTTGCTTGAGCTCATGTCCATTGAGTCAGTGATGCCATCCAACCATCTCATCCTCTGTCGTCCCCTTCTCCTCCTGCCCTCAGTCTTTCCCAGCATCAGGGTCTTTTCCAATGAGTCAGCTCTTCTCATCATGTGGCCAAAGTATTGGAGCTTCACCTTCAGCATCAGTCCTTCCAATGAATATTCCTTTAGTATTGACTAGGGTTGATTTCCTTTAGGATTGACTGGTTTGATCTCCTTGCTGTCCAAGGGACTCTCAAGAGTCTTCTCCAGAACCACAGTTGAAAGCATAAAATCTTCGGCTCTCAGTCTTCTTTATAGTCCAACTCACACATCTGTACATGACTACTGGAAAAACCATAGCTTTGACTTTATGGACCTTTGTCAGCAAAGTGATATCTCTGCTTTTTAATATGCTGTCCATGTTTGCCATAGCTTTTCTTCTTCCAAGGAGCAAGCGAATGTGAGTAATTGCAAGACACATTTAGAGGTTTCCTCCTAGTTTGTCTATCCCTTTGCTATTGTTGTTTGCTTTGACTTTTTGGAAAAAAAAATAATTTACAGCCAATCACTGTAGCAACTTCCCCCAAAGATTTTACTTTACTTTGATTTCTAGATTATTTTAACAGGGTAGATTTTTCTCAAACTTATGGTTTTAAAAAAATGTATTTCATTTGGTAATTAGAAGGGAATATGAAAATTATTTCATGGAATCAAATTTTCAAAAGGAGAGGTACAATCTAGTAAATATATGTAAAGACATCTTTCACACAGCTTTATGCAGATGTATAAATCCTCAAAGGTGAACACCAGAAAATGATGCATAGTGACTGGAATGTTGTCATTGGAAATGGAAATATACAAAAAAGAAGACATTTAAGTTGGTGGATCTCACTGAAACTGTGATTCATTTTCTTTGTGCATAGGTACCAAGAGTTATCTGAGTTAACAGCATTTGTAATGGCACTAAATTTAGATAAGTAAAAAAAAAATGAAGGGAAAGGGAAGTGCTGGTGTGGTGATTTACAGTGACACACAGCTAAATGCCTAGGTGTGAACGTGTGACCTTGTAATTACACTTAAATATTTGTGTCCTGGTTTGCTAATTCCAGTCATCAAGTTTGGTGGCTTGTTAGTGCTTTTTTCCTTTTACCTAGTTCAGAACATCAACAAAGGCCCTTTCTTTTGGATGCATCATCACAGCTTATTATGCCCAGTAGCCTCCAAGCTTTTCTGTCCTGAGGCTTTTTTGAGGATGCTGTCCATGGCAGAAACGATCCAAAGCCTGGCAAAGAGGCCCCTGGAGAGAGATGAACAGAATGAAACAGAGTGTTCACTTTGCTTCTCCGAACTCAACTGTGCCCAGAGATTGAAGTACCCCCCTGAGCTGTGGTAGTAAACCATAAAGAATATTCATGGCCATATAAAGATTTAATTTTTGAAGTTCAAATAGCATATTCATCATTGTCAATTAATTTGTACCAAGAGCCCAAGGTGGTTGGCGTGGTAATACTGATACATTGGGGACTTTATCTGTGGAACGGATAAAAGAATTCATTTGAACTCATATTTTACCTAATTTTGAAATTCTGTCCTTTTCTTTTCTTGTTGGAAAATTGGAGTAACTTTTTCCAGTTACAGATTTGTCAAGGACATGAGTTTACTCCTCTGCTCTGACTCAACAGTTTAAGTACTGGTTCTGAGCACTTAACTTGGTCTTCTCCTACCATCTCTTCCTTCTGGAATGGTCTCTCTGTGGTGGTAGGAGATAACCACTTTCAGCCCCTGTGAGTAAGGACATAATCTCTAAAGTAAGTTGTGCAGAGATTCTTGTGCTGTTCAATTTGTGACCCCTAGTAGAGTTGGACTATAAAGAAAGCTGAGTGCCGAAGAATTGATGCTTTTGAACTGTGGTGTTGGAAAAGACTCTTGAGAGTCCCTTGGACTGCAAGGAGATCCAACCAGTCCATCCTAAAGGAGATCAGTCCTGGGTGTTCATTGGAAGGACTGATGTTGAAGCTGAAACTCCGGTACTTTGGCCACCTGATGCGAAGAGTTGACTCATTTGAAAAGACCCTGATGTTGGGGAAGATTGAGGGCAGGAGGAGAAGGGGACGACAGAGGATGAGATGGCTGGATGGCATCACCGACTCAATGGACATGGGTTTAGGTGGACTCTGGGAGTTGGTGTTGGACAGGGAGGCCTGGCGTGCTGGGCTTTATGGGCTCGCAAAGAGTTGGACACGACTGAGCGACTGAATTGAACTGAGTAGGGATTTTTATACAGTTTGTGGGGTTCTCACAGCTAGTATACTGGAGTGGTTTGCCATTCCCTCCTCCAGCGGATCATGTTTTGTCAGAAGTCTCCATGGCTCATACCATGTTGTGTATGAGCTTCATTGGGTTATGCAAGCCCCTTCACCTCACCAAGGAAGTGATCCATGAACTTGGGCAAACTCCAGGAGATGGTGAGGGACAGGGTAGCCTGGCATGCTGCAGTCCATGGGACTGCGAAGAACTGGACACGACTTGGAGACTGAACAGTAACAGTAGGGGTCTAGGCTCCTAACAACGCTGGGAGAGTCCGATTGGGCCCAGGCTGTTTTCTAATGCTGATATTTTCCAGTCAAATGGGGTTTACCAGAGTTGATATGAAGGAAGATTTTCCTTCTAACCTCAGAACTTCTTTTTTTCCCCCTCATATTTCCCTTCATTATCATGTCAGCTAGCCTAGCTCTGAGGTTGAGATAAGAGCTCTTCCTTTGCCCAGGTTATGTCAGGGTGCTGAGTGAGCTAAGTCCTATGATACCAGTATCAGTGTGTGAGAATCACTCAGTCTTGTCCAACTCTTTGCAGCCCCATGGACTGCAGCCCGTCAAGCTTCTCTATCCACAGAATTCTCTGGAGTGGGTTGCCATTGTCCCAGGGATCTTTCCAACCCAGAGATTGAACTGGGATCTCCTGCATTGAAATTAGTTTCTTTACCATCTGAGCCACCAGGGAAGCCCACCAGTGTCAATATCCACAGACTGTTGTTCCAGTATGATGCTTAATTGTGTGAAGGGGAGGATTGGTTGTTTAGAAATGAAGTGGGATTGTGAGTGAGTCTAAGAGTTAGCTGGATCTCAGATTTTGGTAAACACAACAGAAATCAATGAATAATATCGATACTTATCCTTGGCCCATAGATTCAGAGGCTCTCCTTGAGTCGGAAAGGGTGCCATTTTGGAAATTCGCAACAGATGTTTATCTTATCTGCTGTGTAAATACTTCTGCCAAGTACTGGGTATGTAAACAAATGGTACATCAGTATTTAGATTACTTTCTTTTTCATGTGAAACGAGGTCATTCTTAGAAATGAGACTGAGGTAGGGGCAGTGTTATGTCACATGCTAAAAGTAGATCTCACAGGGTCCTAAGTTGCCTTCTGTATGTAAGGTAGGCAGTATAGACTAAAACGATAGTTTAGGGCATAATGCTCTTCATCTTATGGCTAAGGAATGGATGCAGTACCTTATTCACCTGACAGGTGTGATATGTAACTGTTTCAGTCTCAATCTGGTGGTCTTCTCATTCAATTGCCTACTAAAATAACAGTGGAATTTTTAGAAAATATAGGTGGTAGGCCATCTACTGAGTTTGAGTTTCTAGAGTGTAAACAGATTATAAAAGAGCTCTATTTGAAGTCCAGTGGCTAGGATTCTATACTTTCAATGCAGGGGGTGTGGGTTCTATCCCTGGTCAGGAAAGATCCCACATGTAGCACGGCCAAAAAAAAAAAAAAAAGCTCCTCAGGTGATTCTGGTTTTTGCCATTGTTGAGAGCCATTACCTCAGATGCCATATTCATAAGACTTTCCAAAAATGACTGTTGACAAGAATATCACTGTGTGACTGTGTGTGTGTGCTCAGTCATGTATGACTCTTTGCTACCGCATGGACTGTAGTCCACCAGGCTCCTCTGTCCATGGAATTTTCCAGGCAAGAATACTGGAGCGGGTTGCCATTTCCTTCTCCAGGGAATCTTCCTGACCCAGGGATTGAACCCACATCTCCTGCATTGGCAGGTGGATTCTTTACCACTGAGCTACATGGGAAGCTGAGAACATTACAGTCTCTGTTATTTGGATATAGAAATTCCTCATTCAGAGACAGTAAATTTGCCATGCTTATGAAAAAGTGCAATATTATATATATATGTTCATATATGTTTATTAGTAAAAAGTACAAATTAAAGCAGCAGTGAAATGCCACTTTTTGTGAATCAAGTTAACAGATTAAAAAAATTAGATAATTAGGTCTCCCATTGTCCTTTTGCTGAAAAGGGTTGAGAACTAGGACTTCATATCAAACTATTAATAGTAATATGTAAATTGGTAGACTCTTTCTGTACAGCATTTGGGAATGTGAGGCTTAAAATGTTCATTCACTTTGACCCAAGAATATCTGTTATCTAGCCAAAGAAAATAATCTGAATTACAGACTAATATAATTCCAACATTATTTGTAAGAGCAAAACAGTGAGAACTGCCTAGTATATTCATTTGATGCAATATTATGTAATTGTAATAGATTATGTTTTTGAGGTTTTAGTAATTTGAGGAAATTCTTGTGCTTTTATAGTTAAGAGAACACAAAAGTTTACATATAATATGTTCTAAATGTGAAACAAAATACACACAGAGAATGATACCAAAATATTAGGAGCACGTTTCATAGTAAAACTCCAGATTTTTATTCTTATCTTTATAATTTTCTGAATTTTGCAAGTTTTCTACCATACCACTTAAAAAAATTTTTACTTTTATAGTCAGAAAAATAAATATTCTGATCGGAAAATGTCTAGAAAACAAAAATTTTGTGGAAGAATTGGCAGTGGAAAGTCTCATAAGGTAGAGAGTTGATTTGCAAAGGGAAGATTTGTAGAAATTTTCAGTAGACTAGAAAAATGCTTTAGTTAGTTTCAAGCAGAAGAAACAGCAGGGAGCTAGGTCATAAGTATATGTTTTGAGGAAAGTGTAATGAGTGAATGAAGTAAGGATAAAGTGAGAAAAGATGTTATGAAGTAGGGATGGTAGTAGATGAGTAGATGGAGAACAAATACAATGAAAAATATATTTTATTCTCTTCTTTAGTGGTCTCAGAGTTGTGTGGGTTAGGACACTTTCCCATGATTTCTAATCCTTCAGCTCTGATTATTTTATGTCCATTCAGTCTGTGGTTAAATGAAGTAAACATAACCAACAAGAGCTGAATGTGAAAGGAAATGACTCTACTGGTGTGCTGCAGTCCATGGGGTCGCAAAAAGTCGGATGTGACTTAATGACTGAACAACAGCAACAACTGGCTATGCGGTCAGCTTGGTCAGTCCGTTCCTCACTGGACCTTTTTGTCTTCTTCTTCTTCTTAGTAACTGAAGCTTGATTGAAGACAGGATAATGATTTCTGAAGTTCCTGTTTTGGTTCATATCTTACTTTTCTAGTAGGTATCTTTATCAGAAGTGAAACTGTATTAGTTGAGGTCCACAGGCCATCTTCCTGACATTGTCTTTTAGTTCAGTTCTTCAACAGAAAGCTTTAAAGGTACCTGACAGGGAAAAACTCTTAATTTTTTCATTAAGTTAGGTAAATCTGAACATTTACTAATAATATTCTTTTTCTAATGTCAGCTAGTAGTTCTCTGAGATTCATAACAATGTATTTATGAATCCCCTCTTGTTTTCTGGAATGAACTATTAGTATCTACAGTATTTCTTTCACTACAAGTCAATATATCCAAATTATGTTAAAATGTTTGATTCAAGTCTGAAGGAAAGTTACACGGCTCAAAATAGCCTGGAGTTAAACTCCCTTCCAGGTCCTCCCCACCATTCTATGCAAAACAAAGAACTCTCTCACCGAAAGAAAAAAAAAGGACATTAAGGTTTATTTGCCCAGCTCCCAACCGGTCCAGCCTCTCCCCCAGCCGTTTGAAAGACAACTTCTCCGAACAACCTTGGAGAAGAACAGGCCCCCTTAAGACAGTAGAGTTCCATATATATGCCTATATATACATACTCTTTTCTTGGGTTAGTGCAGCAGCTCGCTAATCTGACTGCTGCTCCTTCTCGCCTCATTAAAGGTGGTCTGTTCCTGTAAAGTGCTGATCTCGTTCTTTTTCTGAACTTGCCTTCTCTAACTCCGTACCCCACAATGTCCATGTGATCCAGAGGTTTAAATAGTTAAATAGGAGCCCAAGTAACCTCTGGAGCATGATGATTTGACATTACTTTCAGATTAACCAGTTCTTTATGTATTATTTTGTAGTTTTTGGATATTTAATTTGATGACTGAAAGAGTAACTTAGAGAGACTATGAAAAATAATTTGTTTTCATTTTAAACTACTGTTTTTGAAAATTGTTGATATTATTGTCATTCCCAGTTTAAAAGAAAATAGATTTCTAAGGTATCCAAGGCTGCTGCTGCCACTGCTGCTAAGTCGCTTCAGTTGTATCCGACTCTGTGTGACCCCATAGACGGCAGCCCACCAGGCTCCTCTGTCCCTGGGATTCTCCAGGCAAGAACACTGGAGTGGGTTGCCATTTCCTTCTCCAATGCATGAAAGTGAAAATGAAAGTGAAGTCACTCAGTCGTGCCCGACTCTTAGGGACCTCATGGACTGCAGCCTACCAGGCTCCTCCATCCATGGGATTTTCCAGGCAAGAGTACTGGAGTGGGGTGCCATTGCCTTCTCCAAGGTATCCAAAGCTAGAGGGTCATTTAATATTTATAGTTTACCCACCCTCACAAAGTCAGAAATGCAGTAAGGTGGGGTGCTGTAAAATACAAAATACCTAAATATTTTGTTGAATATTGTTGTTTTTAATTTTCAGTCTATCAGTCTTAAACATTTGTGAAATCACTTTCTGTTATTAAGAAAAATGCATTGCCAAACAATTTGCAAAGCCACATGTGTGACCAGCCTATATGCTTATTTATTTATGTTTTTGGATTTATGAAACATGCCTACAGATATAATGGATTATTGATAATTTTTCCACATTCTCCTCTGTTTTCTATCAATACAAATGTATACTGTTTTTATTATTTGTCCCCAAATTTATACTATTTTCTATGGTGGTGATTATAATTTTCCTTGAATATTTAATGCAAGAGTCACTTCTGAGAATTGGAATTTAGATCAAGTAACTCAGTTTGTTTCCATTTGTGCCTCTTGGGGAAAGGTTTTGGACTTAGTGCTCTAACTAATTTTCCATCCAGGACTGCAAAGGAAATGACCAAACAGATTAGGAACTAAGAGAAATTATATTGAAAATCTCCATGAGGCAATCCTTATGGACTTCGCCAAAAGTGTGGTGAATATTTTTCTCTTTGTCTGCTTCAATTTAAAAACTCAACTGAGTTGAAGATTTTAGCCTTGATAAAGTAGTATAAAATTGGTGATTTATATGTGTTTTTAGCTTATCAACATTTTGTTTTTGTTCCTAATTTTAAAATAAACAGACTTACTGTGGCTAAATATTTACATAGCAGTGTCTATGTTTAATGGCAATGGAGGGGTGGAGAGGGGGTTTGCTTGGACCAACCAGCATCTTGGTTTGGCCAACATTTTGTGAAAGAAGAATTAGAAGATATGCCACAACCTAGTGAGGGGCCTTTTTGTGAGTTCAGTGTCTACCTTATGGACATTTTTTTTTTTTTTCAGATTGCCTCATTCTTGCTTTAATAATCTCTATATTTTAGTTACTTTCATACAGCTGTTTTAGTTAATAGAATAGATGTAAGCACCTTTCTCTTTCACCCAGCAGGGCAGGAGAGCAGTCCAGGACAACAGGGTAGCCCTCTTCACAGGTCATTTACTGACTCAAATTTCTTTAGCCTAATAACTCTTCTTTGTCTCTCTGTCTGGTGGAAATTAGATCATCAGTGCCTCATCCAAAGAAATGGGGAAGAGAGTATATGTTGGGCAAGCAGTATCCTTTCAAGGATGTGAGATATAAATTGGACACACACCTTCACTCACACTCTGTTGGCAAGAACAGGGTCATATCTAGCTGCAAAGGAGGCTGTAAAACGTAGTGTGTAGTTGGAGAGTCATATGCCTTGCTAAAATTGGGGGTAAAATTGGGTTTATTGCTAAAAGGAAGAAATGGAGAATGCAATCTAGGGCTGTTGCTCATCTCAGCCACATAAAATACTAGAGAAGTCAAAGCCTAGCAGTGTGCACCAAAACCGTCCTCCTCCCTTCCTGCTCAGTGGGATGCAGAAACTAAGTACTGTCACCCTGAGACTTAAGATCAGTCCATTGCCTGAGACAGTCCTACTCAGGCCTAGCAGCTCTAGGTCTAGCTTCAGGTGGGACCTAGAATGAGGGTTGCTGCTCTGAGTGCCATACTTTGGAGTTAGTCAGATTTTCCCACTTCCCTGTAGAAAGTCTAGGATGCTTGGTGTCTAAGGCACCATGAGATATGGGTAGAACTTGAGACACAAGGTCCACTCAGGACTATATTCTGTTGTGGGGGTCACCTGGATCATACCAGTTTATTCAGCTTTTCCCAGTGTAGTTATTGAACTTCTCTTTTCCAGTTATTGTGATAGGCACTGGCTTAGAGAGGGGTATGTGAAGATGAATAACACATAGTTCCTGCCTTAGAGGGGTATACAGTCTGGCACTCTTTTCCATAAGGAAATAAGGGAAATAGGAGTTTCTCTATAAAAATATGTTCTAGAGTGTTTGGGAAACACCCTAGGACCCCAATGCTACCATCCTCTCGTTATTCACCAGTATCCTTTCTGCCCATGTGTGTGCATGCTAAGTCACTTTAGTCATGTCCAACTCTTTGTGACTCTATGGACTATAGCCTGCCAGGCTTCTCTGTCCAAGGGATTCTCCAGTCAAGAACACTGGAGTGGGTTGCCATGCCCTGCTCCAGGGGATCTTCCTGACCCAGGGATTGAACCCAAGTCTCCTGCATTGTAGGCGGGTTCTTAACCGCTGAGCCACCTGGGAAGCCCCTTTCTGCCCATAGATTCCACCTAAGGAAAGCCTCTGCCATTGACCCAAGTCCAGCTCACACCTGAGTTCCTCACTCCTTTCTACATTGTGGTTTGTTTTCTAAATCTACAGCAGTCCTAAAATTGACCTCACAGGTTCCTGGCTCATTCCCTTCTCTGTTGAGTCCCTCTAAGATCTCAAACGTCTGCTAAATTAGACAGCATGGATTATGATGAAGGCAGTGTCATCAGGGCTCAGAATGTGGGTCTTCTTTTCATGATTGTAATTCACTTTCTGCATCCAGTATTTATTGAGGCTCTTCTATGGAATAAAGCATTTGGGGTACAAAGCTGAGTAAGTCCTGGTTCTTGCTCGAGTTGTTCATTGTGTAGTAGAAGAAACAGGTCTGCTGGGTGAATTGTACACTATTCTGTGGTAGGCCCATTAGTAGAAGTCTAGGAGAATAGAGGGCTAGGGGAAGTATAGAAGGAGTGTGTGATTGTCTGCGGGAGCTGCGGAACGTCTTGGTGACATTTACATCGGACCTTCAAGAAAATGAATTCACTACTTAGAAAAAGTTGAGGATGAAATCTTCCCAGACGGAGGGACTATCATGTGCAGAGTTGTGAAGTGTGAAATATCATGGGACCTTCTCTCCATCAGCCCCCCACCCCCCAGGTTTTTTTTTTTCTATCAACACATTATATAAATTGTTTTCTTTGCAATAAGGGCATTGTTAAAATAACACCTCTGTGTCATTAATTCATAAGAATCTGAAGCTGAACTGAACCACTGTCTCCCAGTCAGGGTCTGAAGACTGTTGAGGACCCTCTAGGGATGTTCATGTTCTGGGTTTTCTTAGTGCTAAAAAATATCCACATTTTATCTTGTGAGCTTTTTGTTGTTGTTGATGTTAGTTACTGCAGTGTTTTGGCAGCCAAAGTGCAGAAGTAGCCAAGAGTCCAGGGCCATGGTGAATTATTCACTACTTAAAGCTGTGTGTGTGTGCTCGACAATGGGCATATAACTGATGAGAAGCTACCTGATTCCTTTTTCTACGGAACTCACATTCTGGAGACAGACAGGAATTCATCAGCCTCGCTAAATGCATGTTCATGGGATTTGTGGGGGTGGGGAGGAGATGTGGGGTTTTAGGCAAAGTGCTCCGGCTAGACAGAGCCCAGAGGTGGGAGGGGGTGTGATGTGTCCAAGAAGGGGAGGCTGGCTGTAGAGGGAGAAAGGAGTCAGAGGTGCAAAATCAGGGATGTGAGGAAAGAAACGCTGAGGCCCTGCTAGATCATGTTAAAGATTGAGACTTCATCCTAAGGGCAACAGGAAACCTTAAGAGGTTTCAAATAGGAGCCGACATGATCTGGTTTCTGATTGGAGGAGATATTAGGTACTCAGTAAGAATTCATGGATGTTTATTGGATGACCGAATGGATCTGAAAAAAAAATAAAGATGTTATCAAATCAAAGAGAAGAAGTGCCCCCCACCCCTCGCCAGAGGGAAAAACCTGAATTTCTACCTAAAAGCAGTAACAAAATGAAAATAACATTTCATAAATTTTAAACTTAAAAAAAGTAAACTGTTTACTCTTTATAGCAAATTAGGAATTATTTGGAAATGGTTTGCCCATGGCCCCGTAGTAAGTTGGTGACTGATTCATTAGGCCCCGGTCCCTGAGTGAAACTGATCCTTCCCTTCTGCATTTCCTGCTTCTTTGCAGATAAAGGGATCAGATTCCTTTCCAGCTCTCATCAGAGCTTCTCCAAATGTGAGAGCTCTGATTGCAGCCATCTCCTTGGTTTGCTTCGTCTTAAAGAGTTCCAGGCAGCTCCCAGGAGGTGCAGTCACATCTTGCTCATCTTTGAGTTCCCAGTCTCTAAAGTAGTCCAGAGCAGTCAGCAATTGAGTCTAATGATTAAATTAGCACCGATCGTATGAGTTGAACGATGTGTAGGAGGCTGGCTGGCCTAGTCTCCTCAGCCCAGTTTGGCAGAAGCATGGAAAATAAAGTTGTGTAACGTTAACAGAAATTGTGGCTGTGTGGAGTGTTTTTGCCAAGAGATTGGCATTTTTTTTTAAAAGAAAATTTCAGAAAGCGAGAGATTTCTGAGTAATACGTCAATCATGGGGAGGGATCTGTCATTCTGGCAAGTGAATAGTCCATGGGAATTTTTTTTTTTTTTACCATACCTACACTCACTTTTGTGAACTATGAAGTATTATTTTTTCCTGGAGCCATCAAGAGTGGCAGGAAGGAGGAAAACGTGTCCATAGATTCAGTCTTCCTTCGAGTGTCTCTCGGGTTTTCTGTCTATGCCTTTTTATCCCTCTCTCTCTGTTTCTCTTTCTTGCTCTCCTCTTGCGTTCCTTGGTAAGAACCAGTCATGGCACGTGTTACAGGATTTTTACCAGTGTCCTTTCTTAGCTGTGATAGTGACAGGCTGGGGCAACCAAAGAGTGGCTGGTGGGGGTGAAGGAGGTCAGAATTCGAGTTTGGCGAGAGGCCAGGCCGTTGGGAAGGTCACCATGCAGTGCTGGGCATCCTGGGGCCCGCAGGAGAGATGCAGAGCTTGGTGGGGGTGGCTGAAGGGTAGAGTTGTGCTCAGGCCGAAGTGGCCTGGGAGTCCCTGCCAGCTTCAGCATACGGAGCAGCCAGGCTGGCCAGATGAAGCAGGTAGGCAGCCTGGGAGGAGGCTGGCAGGAAGGTAAGCAGGGCAACAGGAAGCAGGATGCTGGTCTCGGTTCTGCTAGCTGGGGCCAGAGACCCGGCTGGGGCTTGAGAGGACCAGGTGGGCATTAGGGGCAGGGCGAGGAATCCCCCAGAGACAAAGGGCACCGGGGGCTTCAGAACCCAGAGATGAGAAGCAGCAGCTGAGGCTTGTGTGGCACTGCGTTTAGTACCAGACATCATTCTGAGCACTTTTTTATATCAAGGCTTTTCATCTTACATGATAATCTTGGGATAATCCTCATTTTACAAATGAGGAGATGGATGGACACACAGAAAGACAGAATAGCTCACTGAGTGTTATCCAGCTGAGAAGAGGCACCTCAGGGATATATGAGCAGCCTGGCTCCAGAGTCACTGCTCTGAACCAGCCTGTTCTGGAGAGTCCCCGTGATACCATTGCTGGGAGTACCATTCACACAAATTGCAGTGTGTGGGGCCCTTGCAGCTGGGCGATGTGGGTGGCCCTGATTCCGTAGTACTTCCTTTAAAAAAAAAAAGATTTTCCCCTCTGCCTTCTGATATGCCAGGCACTTTCTGTGTACTTTTCATATATTAACTCATTAGGTCCAGAACTCTCGTTATCTCCCTGTTACAGATGAGGCCCACAGAGACTTAAGGACATGCCTGCCTAGGTAGTAAGGTCTAAATTCAGACTCAGTCAACCACTGAGAGGGGAATCGATTGTAGCATTTTGTTTTCAGTTTTTTGTCTACCCTGCCAGTGGCAGATATCTGAAGCATATCAGGGAGGGAACAGGGGTTACAAATATTAATGCTCAAAATGCCATATGAGTTTCTAGAGGGGAACAAGTGTATCTGTACTTGCAGAGCAGAAGAGGGAGAAAATCATCTAGTACACTATGCCCACTTAGTAAAACTTAAAAACAAAGAGCAAAATAATCCCCGAGGCTGAATTGGCAGGCCTTGGACTCCTTTCCTAGCCCGAGAGCCAGTGAGAGTTTAAACACTCTTCCTTTGTTTCGTCCCTGACCTCTCAGAGTCCTGCTGCAGAACACATACATGGGCTTACAAAAGTTAAAGTCTGGAGAAATGTGGGGGAAAATTGGATAGCAGAATTCCCTTTAGTTTCCAAATCTGTATCCATTCCCTTGGTCACAGCTATGTAAAACTCAAACTAATCAGCTGGTTCTGGGCTTTTCTCTTCTTCCTCCCCTCCCTTTCCAAACGAATGGAAAAGAGAAATGTTTGTCCTTTGTATTCCACCATGAATTCCATGGGTGTGCTGTACCCCCAAAGCCCAGCCCAGGTAAGTAAAAGCAACTCCATGTTTCAAAGTTTGAAGCCAACAAAAACTAACTGAATGTTGCCTCGAGCTGAGAAGAGAGCTCCCTGATTTGTTGAGGACCATATCATTCCCTCCACTGAGCTGAGCTGAGACATTTGTCTAATTGCAAGAACAACCTCTCATCAAGAATCATGTGGCATATAGAAAATAGAATCACACAGGCAATGCCTTTTCATAAGGTCTTAACTTTGAACTGTTGATCATAGTGAGAGATGACTTGAAAGCAAACAGTCAGCAGAGCAACCTCAAAATGGGAGGACGCCTCTGGGGGCTGTGTGGTTTGGAGACTACTCAGGGATGAGAGATGGTGGGTTATGGGGAAACACCAACGCAAGGTGAGCCATGAGCTTTTCAGACTGGTCCTCACTGCAGCCTGAGACCGGAATAGTAGACCTGGGGGAAGTTGGTTTCTTCTTCATCCTCTCAACCAATCACCTAACTGGCATGCATGCTAAGTCGCTTCAGTCGTATCTGACTCTTTGCAACCCTATGGAGTGTAGATGGCCAGGCTCTTCTGTCCATGGGATTCTCCAGACAAGAATACTGGAGTGGGTTACCATGCCCTCCTCCAGGAGATCTTCCCCAGCCAGGGATTGAACCCACCTCTCTTATGTCTCCTGCATTGGCAGGCAGGTTCTTTACCACTAGCGCCACCTGGGAAGCCCCAGTTGCTTAACTGGAGAACTCTTCAAATCAAAACTAAGAGGATGCCAATCCCTTATTTGGTGTTCAACGTTTCTTGCTGCGGTGAAATATGACACCCTTAAATTGGACACTCAGAACTTAGATCTCACAGGATCTCAAGGCCCTTTCACCAAAAGCTGGGGGCTTTTGAGATGATCTGAAACAGGACAGAAAGCTCCCAGGGACCTCTCGCTACTGTCAGCCAGCTCTCAGTTCAGAGAATCGTGGGATAGAAACGGTCAATTCCAAGAACTCTTGGGAGTTTCAAGTTCATTTTCTAGGAACTCAGAATTCCTTTGGGAAAGTCCAGGCTGAGTGTCTCACTGGCTGAACTCTGGCATCAGCCTGAACAGTGGGTTGAAGCCTTGAGGTGACTTGTACATGCAGTGCTTAATTCTGCGTGGGAAGCTGCTTCAGTTGTGTTTGACCCTTTGTGAACGTGTAGCCCTCCATCCAGGCTTCTCTGTTCATGGGGTTCTCCAGGCAAGAATACTAGAGCAGGTTGCCATGGGATCTTCCTGACCCTGGGGTCAAACCTTGTTTCTGGCATCTGACTGCGTTGATAGGTGGGTTCTTGACCACTAGCACTGCCTGGGAAGCCTGCAGTGCTTATGCTGTGGAGACCTGGAGATCCAAACGCTAGGGGCAGACTCCCCAGTCTATTCATTGATTTTTAGTTGTCAGCTTGTGGGTGACCAAATGACTTGTAATTAGACACTTTTTAGAATGAAAGGAGAGGGAAAAATAGGGGTTTTCCCATCAAAGTGACCTTCTTTTATTTTACCAAATTCCTCCTGGGATACACCCACTCCTCCTCACTCCTTATCTTGAAAACCTTCTCAAAAAGGAAATGGGGATGGAACACTTAAATATAGAAAATTATGGCTTGAATACAGCCATAAAGGTTAAAACCTTTCTGGGTATTAAAATGAGGGCTGGATTAGGGGACATCTGGGGTTCTCCCACCTCTGACAAATTTTTCAGCATTTTTCTATCACCCTGGGAAACAGGCAGAGCCAGTGTTACATCTGTTCATAGTCCTTGAGGGGTTTAGCTATTAATACTTTGCTTGATCCAGTGCTCCATCCTGACCACCTGCCCTGAGTTAGATGTCCATACTGCATACATTTGTAATCACAAATGAGCCCCTGTTCTTTAAAGACTTTCTTTAGACCCTTACATTGGCTGTTGGGAAATGCAGGATAGGAAATTAACCCTCCACAGTTTTCCAAGTCGGGGGCAGTTTCTCGAATCTTGCTGGTGAATTATGGAAGCGGACTGCTTCTCCCTGCTCCCTCCTGCAATTTGTGTTGTTGTTCAGTCACTAAGTAGTGTTCAAGTCTTGCGATCCCGTGGACTGTAGCATGCCAGGCTCTGTCCTCCACTATCTCCTGGAGTTTGCTCAAAATCATGTCCATTGAGTCTGTGATGCTATCTAACCATCTCTTCTTCCACCACCCCTTCTCCTTTTGTCTTCAATCTTTCCCAACATCAGAGTCTTTTCCAGTAAGTTGGCTCTTTTGCCTCAGGTGGCCAAAGTATTGAAGCTTCAGCAACAGTCTTTCCAATGAATACTCAGGGTTGATTTTCTTTAGAATGGACTGGTTTGATCTCCTTGCAGTCCAAGGGACTCTCAAGAGTCTTCTCCAGCACCACAATTGAAAAGTATCAATCCTTTGGCATTCAGCCTTCTTTATGGTCCAACTCTCACATCCATACTTGACTACTAGAAAAACCATAGCTTTGACGATACGGACCTTTGCTGGCAAAGTGATGTCTCTGCTTTTTAATATGCTGTCTATATTTGTCATAGCTTTTCTTCCAAGGAGCAAGTGTCTTTTAATTTCATGGGTGCAGTCACCATCCGCAGTGATTTTGAAGCCCAAGAAAATAAATTCTGCCACTGCTTCTACTTTTTCCCCTTCTATTGGCCCTGAAGTGATGGGATTGGATACTGTGATCTTAGTTTTTTAAATGTTGAATTTCAAGCCAGCTTTTTCAGTCTCTTGATTCACCCTCCTCAAGAGGCTCTTTAGTTCCTGTTCACTTTCTGCCATTAGAGTGGTATCATCTGCCTATCTGAGGTTGTTGATATTTTTCCTGGTGATCTTCATTCCAGCTTGTGATTTCTCCAGCCTTGCATTTCACATGATGTACTCTGCATAGAAGTTTAATAAGCAGGGTGATGATATACAGCCTTGTCATACTCCTCTCCCAATTTTGAACCAGTCAGTTGTGCCACATCCAGTTAGGTTCCCATTTAAAGATATTCAGAAACTACCCATACTCTCAGTTGAAATGGTTAAACAAGGAAAAGTGAAAGTGAAAGTTGCTTAGTCGTATCTCACTCTTTGCAACCCCATGGACTGTATAGTGGAATTCTCTAGGCCAGAATACTGGAGTGAGTAGCCTTTCCCTTCTCCAGGGAATCTTCCAAACCCAGGGGTCGAACCCAGGTCTCCCACATTGCAGGCAGATTCTTTACCAGCTGAGCCATAAGGGAAGCCCAAGAATACTGAAGTGGGTAGCCTATCCCTTCTTCAGGGGATTTTCCTGACCTAGGAATTGAACTGGGGTCTTCTGCATTACAGGCAGATTCTTTACCAACTGAGCCATCAGTTCAGTTCATTTGCTCAGTCGTGTCCGACTCTTTGCGACTCCATGAGTCACAGCACGCCAGGCCTCCCTGTCCATCACCAACTCCCAGAGTTCACTCAGACTCACGTCCATCGAGTCAGTGATGCCATCCAGCCATCTCATCCTCTGTTGTCCCCTTCTCCTCCTGCCCCTAATCCCTCCCAGCATCAGAGTCTTTTCCAGTGAGTCAACTCTTCATATGATGTGGCCAAAGTACTGGAGTTTCAGCTTCAGCATCATTCCCTCCAAAGAAATCCCAGGGCTGATCTCCTTTAGAATGGACTAGTTGGATCTCCTTGCAGTCCAAGGGACTTTCAAGAGTCTTCTCCAACACCACAGTTCAAAAGCATCAATTCTTCGGTGCTCTGAAGTGAAAATCTAAGGAGAAAAAAGACCTTCTTGCCTTGATTTTCTGTTGAGTTTGGCTAAAATATCATATGGCTATAGTTATAGAGTTAATTACAATAATAGAATCTGGGAATTCCCTGGAGGACCAGTGGTTAAGATTCGGACTTTCACTGCCATGGACCCGAGTTCAGTCCCTGGTCAGAGAACTAAGATCCCATAAGCCTTGCAGTGCATCCAGAAAAAAAACAAAAACAAAAACAAAACAGAATCTGACACAGAAATTTGAGCTTACAAGTCTTTTGACCCAGTCCTTTTGCTTGATGGAAGGAAGAGCTGAAGTTAGTTTAGGAAGTGACTTGCTCCAGGACACATTTGTCAACAGGTAGGACTGCCACTGAATCTCTTTCTATAAATCCTTCCAATTGTACCCACCTTCTTCTGCCATAATCCTCGGTGTTGGCACAGGTGACATCTGTAGGAACCCTACCATTCTGGGGTTCTGAAGGACAGATGAGTCCCTTGGGCATCTTTTATATTTGAAAAGATCGATACTGTTTCTAAGGTATGCAGCTGTGATTAGAAGACCCTAGTGGGACAGCACAGACTGGAAGATCTATGATCGGCTCAGCAGTTATAGCTCTCGTGTTACTTCTTGTGACTCAGGTTTGTTCCTTTAAGAGTTACGCTTTTCAGAGATACTGGCTAGAAGGACCGTCTTCATTTCCTGGGTCCAGGGCCAGCCAGTCACTCCTGTGCTGAGTTCCCATGAACTGCAGCCAACGCCTTCCGGCTGACAAAGCAGGGTTGTCATTGATAAGTGTTTATATTGCACTTTAGACTTGCAAAGTTCTTTCTCTGGGTTATTTCTTACCTCAGTTTGGCAGGTGAAGAAACTAAAGCCCATAGAAGCGGTGACTGGTCCAGAGTCATCCGACCATTTAGCAGGAACCTGATGCTGGGCTCAGCCTCTGAGTTTCTGGGTCATTGCTTTACCCCGTGAATCATGCAGCTTCTCTAGGTTATGTTCTTTGCCCCTCACCAACTTCTTTTTTCCAAAATTAAGCTGACTTCTTTTACAGTGAGCTATAGAGAGCTCTTGTTTCAAAGCTGTAGTACCTTGTTGGTTGACCAGAAATCTGCAGGTAGCTAGGTACGCTTCAATGTGGCACCTGACCTTGGTCAAACTGAGTTGTGGTGTGGCGGGACCTGGGGAGGCAGTGGCACTTTTCTGATTGGGTTTTTGGAAAAAGTTCAGTGCTGTTTTAGGAATATTAAAAGTCTAAGCATTGGGAAAAAGGAATTTAAGTTAAAATATTGGCTGTCGCCTAAAGGTGATTTTTAAAAAATCAAACTAAAAAAAAAAAAAAAAAAGAACAAACAATTTTGCGTCTGCAGAAGGGCTTTTGAGAGCTTTTGGCTTCATTTTCAAACCTCACTAGTTGGGTCACAGAGGTACTTTCTTGCCAATGAGGCAGAGAGATTTCAGTAAGAATATTGAAAACTTTTACAGTAGAAATTCCCAGAAGAAATCTTACCATCTGTTTATCCTGTTTTTCTTTTATCTTAGTTAAAAAAAAAATTTTTTTTAATCATTTATTGCCTGTCTGTCTTCAGTTGCATCTGTTAAGTACAGATGTTGGATCGAGATGAGTATCTGTTCACCTGTCTTTACACAATGGTCTCTGAAAATATGAAATTTCTCTGTAGCTCCCCACCCCCCCTCCAGTGGTGCGTTTCATTAAGAAGATGAGCAGTTGTGTTTAGAGTATTCCATCGCCTGCCTTTCCCAACGTACCAGGCAGCCTTTTAGATGCTGATTCGTGTTTGTTGCAGAACTATATGATCCAGGCGAATCGGGAAGCAGCCCTCAGCTTGGCAGGGTGCTCCGAGCGGCCCTCCACTCTCCGAGGGAACGCTCTTCAGCTGACTGAAGCAGGGGAGCTGAGCCAATCAGAGGCCACTTTCCTAGCTCAGTCACCAGTCTGTGGTTAAGGAACGGTTTTGCTTTTTTATGCTCTGTATTGGGAAGGCAGATAAAATGCCAGGTCTGGACTGCCTCTGGGGATAAGCTCACCCTGTGTGATGTGAATGAATAGCATCTTGCCTGGTACATCCACAGCAGTTGATAAGGCAGGTGCAGTTCTTCCAAACAGGCCTTTTCTATCTTTACCTCTGGCTGTGGCTTTACCTCTATAGCAGTTTTGGTTTTGCCTTGAAAGAGGTGCTCTGGATTATCAGACCTCCATGTATGACAATTTGTACCTGCATGGAATCGAAGACTCGGAGGCTGTAAGTATTTTCATAGATAGCTGATTTCCTCTCTCCTCCTCTTCCTTCTCCCACTAACCACCCCCCCCCTTATTTCTTAGGCAACGCAGGGAACAAGGAGCTGAAAGCCAACATTATTCGGGTGCTTGCTGGCTACTGTGTGAATGTTCTCTGTCTAGTTTAGAGTTGACTGAAATCATTCTTTATTATATAATTTCTTGTCAAGCAAAAAAGAAATTAGGGTGATAGGCAGAAGGATCTAAGTGTGTAGTCTGCCTGTATTTATACAGTCCTTGGTCCACATTTGATCTAACAAGGGATAACTGCTCCTTGTAGACTGCCTTAAACTGTGCAGCAAGTGCCTATGTTTTCCAATAGCAGGTTTCACAGAAAAGGCTCATTCATTATATAATACACATTGTTTATTGAGCTAGCGTGAATGGAAGTGCCTCAGCGGTAGCTGTATTCTGTGCTCTCTGGCCCAACAAGCGGTGCAGATCTCCTGCTTCTTTGTGAAGGAAATCAGATGCAAAGGTTGTGGTCATATAACACCCCAGTGCAGAGGCAGGGAGTGTGTCCCTGTACTCCATCTACCCTGGAAGCCTGGAGTAGGCTCACATGTGTTTTGGCTTAGAAAACTGGACTCCTGTCCCTCCATCAGTCAGGCTCATGTAATCTATTAAAATCGGGATGAATGTGGTTTTGAGAAATCCCTAAAATCATACCATCCGAAGGCTAGCTTTTGAATCCAGGGTAGAGCTGATGACTGAGTCTTTTACTATTGCTAGTGGTGGTTCTTGATTTTTTCATCAATTATGTAGACTGCTTCGGCTTGGCTCATGGGACCTGCTGTGTGGAGACTGAATTTTCTAGGAGTGCAGTGCCATGCATGTTGCCACATTTGAAACAGGAATGTGTTATATAAGGTTCTCTGGCTAAACGACCAAATAAACAGCTTATAACAGAAGAAAAAAAACCCCTATGCTATACGTCAGTGCAGACGTATGTATCAAATGATGTGCTAGCCCTGAAAGATAGAAACCCTCCGTGCCGATGAGGCAGCCCATTTTCTTGCCTGTCTGCGTGTGAGCTCTCACTCCAACTCGTTTCCGCAAAGTCTCTCTGCATGTTGCCCAGCGTGCTCGTAAATTACCAGCCTGTCAGTTTACTGCAAGGGACCATAGTCACAAACGGCGGCTATGGCTGCAACGGAGAAGGTCCACGTTGGCAAGTGGGGTGGGAGGCTGGAAGCTGCAAGTGGAGGAGTGGAGTGACCTGGCTTCCTTGGCTGGGTCCTTCGGGGGCCTGATTATTTCTCCTGCCTCTTCTCTCCACACTCCCTTACAAAACAAGTGATTCCTCATTGAATCGCAACTTTTATTCCTGGTCCTTGGTTTTTGAACTTAAGTGGATTGGACTTATTGCAGAATAAACTGGTGATGTGGGACCCTGGCTGCTCTGACCAGAGTCAGCTAGGAACGAATGTCTCTGGCACCTTGTTCTCCAGAACTGTGTACATTTCGGAAACACTGGTTCAGAGGGGAGCCATTCTAAGTGGGAAAACATTCTCCCCTATCTTGGTCCGGCCTCCCAGGACGGCCGAGCTCCAGTGTCAGGTGGGAAGCAGCCGAGTGCAGTGATATGAGCCATGGTGGTAGTTGATGGCAGGAAGTGCTGGCTACCGCAGTGCCCTACTCCCGCTGACTTGATGGTGGCCAGCAGGCTGAGCTCCTGGGGCCGGGCATGTCCGCGGAGGCCAGGCAGGTGGGAAACCCAAGGAACTGAGAAAGATACCTGGACCATCCTGAGTTAAAAGTAGGGGAGGCTTTCTGATGGGTGGGATCAGAAGCATGTCCCATAAATCTGAGGGGGAAGGCAGAGGTGTTCAGAGGGGTGAACTGTCTGTGAATGCTCATTTGAGTTTATTTGTTTTTATAAGGAAGAATAATGTGATGTGTTACCCGAGATGGTGTGAACAAAGCTACAAGCCAATGGAGAAGACTAGGCCTAAATAGCTGACCCGGTGAAGTGAAAAATAAAGCCACACCTGGAGAGCCACATCCTCTGCAGTCTTTCTCAATGCCAATGCATTTATGGCTGTAAGTGTGGGGTTTGCCCAGATGCAAGCTAAGCTCTCGGAACAGGTCTGGTGGATAGGTGTGCTGATGGCCAGCTGTAGGCCGAGAATACACAGGCACTGAACGCTGAGCATGGCGCTTCTCTTTGGGGGGTTGGGGAAGCCACCCACAAGTGTCCCAGCACTCTGCGCTGTTGCAGATGTCTTTGTGGGGTGTGCGGGGTTTTACCTGTCATAAGTGATTCTATTCAGTGTGTTCACCCAGTCAGCCTGTCATAAGATCATCTCACCTGGGAACTGATCATTTATTCTGAATAAGAACAAAGGCTTATTGTACACTGTTAGCACCTCACCTCCCCGTAGTATGAGAGAGGTTTTGGCACTGTGACGCGAGGCTTTTTCCTAAGGTCTGGTCCAGAGGTAGATAGTATATTCCTGGTACGCTAGATTTTTTGCTCGTAACTCTCTGTGTTTTACGTACTGTGTGTATAATACAAAGAGAGAGGAACAGGAGCCTTGCTGCAACACACTTAAGTCTGGGCATTTTAGACAGGAGTCCTTTGGAACCTTTTTGGACAAGTCTGTTAACTTCTGCTCTGGTTTCTAAAACGGTGGTGAAGTGTCAGCATCATTTAGGTTTATAAGGAAGCATTCATACAGAAGACTTTTCGGTGTCCCATAGCCGGGCCCCACACAGGAGTGGAGGTTTCATGGAGAACGTCACAACACTCCTTTTGTTCCCTTGACGTGCAAGATGAAGTGTGTAGGGGATAGTGTGGTGAATCCACACCCAGCCCAGGTCAGTTACATCCATCACGAGCAGCCTGTCTATATTGTCTTCTATGGGAAGGTTGCCTCATTCCACCTTCCCTGCCCTCACTGGGTCTTCATGCAGCTCTTAGAACTCAAGATACTTTTCACCGGCTGAGCCCCCAGTATACACAGTGTTTTTTATCTGATGCACAATTGATTTTGACAGATCTGCTCCTTGATAAACACATTTTATAAATGGATTCATTGTGTATTTTGATGTTTGTGAAATCAGTATATGAAAAAATTTTTTTCATGCATCAGGGGTTAGTATATCAACAGTAGGAGGGAAGTTCTTGTAGAGATAGTGGCAGAAGCAGCTAAGTAGAAAAAGTTACCTAAAATCTACCCAGAGATAATTGCCATTGACATATTACTGTGTATCATTTCGGACTGTTGTTGTATATATACGTAAGTATGTCATTCTAAACCTGCTACTGTGTCTTGCATTCTGTGAAGTCCTGTTCTCACTTGATGAAATATTGAACACAGGGGGACTAAACTGGCCTGTGCAGGAGGTGCTTTGCAAAACTGAAAGCTCCTACATGGACCTTCTGGAATTTTGAGCATTTTAAATGAAGTTCACACTGTTAAGAGTACTTTGTAACATGAAGCCAGGCTTAATTGCCCATAAAATTAATAGCTGATTTTTCTGACATAATTTATTCCATTTTCAAATGCTTAAATATGAAAGTAGAGGGAGAGAGACCTGATCTTTTTCAGTAAAACAGATGATCAGATCACAATTCAAGCATTTACTAGGGAGGGAAATATATTCTTTTAAGTGTTTTCAGTCATAGAAAGGAACCATGGTGTTTTAATTAATACTATTAGAACTCTTAAAGCAAAGGTAAATTTTATAAAATCTAATGTATATGTTAAAAACACATATGTAAATTTATATCTACTTACATAGTATAAGGATAACTGTATGTTAATTATTTAAATGATTCATTTTCTATAAGCCGTGTAACTGTATGTGTTTGCCTACATGTCTGTGTGCCCGTAGGTGTACACACAATGCTCACCCGCCTCCATTGACGGACACGCACGTTTAGATACTCTCCATGCTTTGCTAACTGATGGTTAATTCTAAGTGAATGATTTCTGCCATAGAGCTTTTGGAGAAGAAACCTTAACTGCTTTTAAGATAAAGATACCCAAGAGGGTTGAAAAGCAACACATCCTCAAGAGAATAAATGATTGCTACTTCTAAAGATATAATAAGATTTTAAAATATGAAGATATGTCCTTGTGTTTGTTAGGAAGGAGGATAAACTTCAAACAGAAGGCTTTGTGTGTTTCAGGATCTTTGGAAAAACACTCTAGGGTTACTGAGGATTAGATTTCTTTTGGAAATGTTTAGACCAGTGGTCTTTAGGGTTTGGTGGATCAGAAGATTCTTTCTGGGGTTGGAGAGTCTTTCTGGCCTATTTCCAAATAGTCAGGCCTGTCCTGTGAAAGAAATCATCACTGACCAGAGAGGAAAACAAAGTTCTGCTTATGGTCTGTGTGATAAATTTGACTATGGAAGTCAACTTGTTTTACTTAGCAATTTTGGTGTTTGTTTTGTCTGTTAAATGATGAGTAGAACCTTCTCCTTAATTGATCCTTAGCAATGATAGCTTTCTAAAATATATATTGAAATGATTTCTCAATATAATTGTCATGGAGCTAACGAGAGAAGTTCCTTAGATCTGGTCAGAACCCATGAATTTGCCTCTCTGAGGTCATCAGTTTTGCCTATTTCTTGATACTTTCCATTTTCAAGTGACAAAGGGAAACATTAGGATCAATCCCTGACTTTCACTAGGGGCTTCTGTATCTCCTTTCCTGCTGGTGTTCTGCTTCCTATTCAATTATGATGAGTCAATCAGGATTTCAGGATGTGGTCTTGAGACTCCATGTGTCGCTCTGTAGGAAGATCTGCACTGATGATTAAAAACAAAAAACCCACGCTTTTAGGGTGAGGATGGGCCGTTTGCCCTAGTCCTTCCCTTTCCATCAGAGTTCAACTTGGATATTCCTTCTATGTGGACAGTTTCTCAACAGTCAGTCCATCATCTCCCTTAAACATCCCTTACCTACGTAAGCTAAGCCCCCCAGGGAAGACGAGGAGACATAACTAAATGTGCTGTGTGTGTTCTGTTACTTCCATCTCCCACTAGTCCTTTATAATAATCAAGTCATGAGCTCAGATTTCCATGACTCTAAGTTCAAAATTATACCAAGAAGGCTGTGTAGATAGAGACTCTGTATGCTGATCTAAACTGGGCTGATTTAGGTGCCTGTGGTGTGTTTGTATCGGGTCATGCGGACTGTGAACTCAGCAACAACTGCTACAGAAAGTGAGGCCATGTTGAGCAGATGCCTAGGATCTCGTTTATTGAGGATGGGGCACTAGTAGTGTGTAAACTTGAGGGAGTTTACAGTTCACATAAAATAATGGCAAGCAGATGGGAGCTGTAGATTTTTATGCCTTGGACTTTGAACTTTTAGGACTTTGAAGAGTCTAAGATAAAACAGTGTGGCCCAATCAAAAGGAAAGTGGCCCAGATAGTTCACATGACAGTTTTTAAGATCGAAATAGACCAATCCTTATTTTTATTCTACATCTATATAATTTTTTTAAAGCACAAATGTGTGGTTTGGGCAATAAATATTTTTCTCTCTCTTAAATGGTGATGCAGTATCAGTACTTCCTATATCTTATTTTTTTCTCGTGCATCTGTTGTCAGAAATATTGAAAAGTCTTCCATTTAAAGCAGGATGTTTTGAATTTGCTTTAATTCCTTTTTGTTCAAGGGTATTGATCTGAGTACATCTTAATGGGAATACTGGCAGCTGTCAATCATTTAGGAGCTTGATCATATAGTTTGTGAATAACTTAGTCCTCTTATTTTACCTTTTTTGTTTATATAATTCTGTAATCCCTCTTTTCTTTTCAGCTTGAGCATCCTACAGGAAAAAGAATCTGATTGTCATTGTTATGACTGTATTAATCGATTTGTTGAAAAGTTCAGTGAGTGATCAGGTTGTAATTAAAAGTATCTCTCAGTCTTTTTTAACCTCCATAAAACTTAAAAAAAATTTTATCTTCTACTGAACATGTCTATGAGACGGACAATGTCAAGTTTACTTTTTGTATTTTGTGTAATGATTCATGTGTATGTGATGTATTAGTGTGATGTAAAACAGACTCAGTCAGAATTGTCAGGGATTAATTAAGTCCTGGTCCTCTACTTTCTGGCTTGTGGCCCTGGGTACATAAATTTTCTGGGCATCAGTTTCCACATCCCTGAAGTGTCAATGATAATGGAACCTGCATCTGGGGTGGTTTCAAAAATTATGTATAAAGCCCTTGAAACATATACTGTGGTCTTTGTTATTATTATTAAACATATAATGAATATACTTATGCTTTTTGGAACAAAACATATTCATTCCTCGGCAGGTTTTGATATCCCCACCAAATCCTGTGGTCTATTTTCAGAGTGATGGTGTGGCTTTTGACAGTGATTTCCAAAAGTATTGTAGTAGTTGACAGGTGAAAGTACACACTGGTCTCCTAAGGCCTTACAGTTGGTCAACTGGTTTATTGTCTTTTCAGAAGAGTGGGTGAAGGAATGTAATTGAAAAAGTGCTGGAGTTGGAGGTCTTGGACTAGCAGTGACCTTGGACAAGTCATGTAATCACTCTAATCCTCAATATTTCCCCCTGTAAAACAAAGAGGTTTGACTAGATAATTTCTAAGTTTTCTTCAAATCCAAAATCCTGTTCTATTTGCTGATAAGCAGTTTCTTTAGTTGGGATACAGATGCCACCATATGACATTTGCTTTTTGAAATGATCAATTCCTGCAGTGTTTTGTGATAAGGGATTGGGATTTGGACCTTGAGTTTTTTTCAGAATCTTTGAAGGAGAAAGGTGTGTGTGGCACACATCTTTGAAAGGACTAGATATTTTAAAAGGGAGATTTTTTTAAATTTTAGAATTTTAACATTATAAGCCAAAAAAGGATGCTTTTCCTATTGCTCATTTGCTTGCCAAAACCCACATGCACTTCTAGCTCATAGCAATTCGAGCTGGAAACACTTGAGTCTCAGCTCTAAGGTAAAATAAATCAAAGGCAAAAGCTTTCTGAGAAGTAAGTTTCTCCTATCTCTTATTGATGATTGAGGAGAAGTATATTTCTTCTTTAAATTATGTCTGTCTCGGGCTTTCCTGATAGCTCAGTCAGTAAAGAATCTGCCCGCAGTACAGGAGATCCAGGTTCAACCCCTGGGTCAGGAATATCCCCTGGAGAAGGAAATGGCAAACAAATCCAGTATCCTTACCTGGAAAATCCCATGGACAGAGAATCCTGGTGGGCTCCAGGCCATGGATGGAGTCACAAAGAGTCAGGCAGGACTGGGCGACTAACACTTTCACTTTCCTTCTTACTTGTATACTAGGAGAGTATTGACAAAAAAAAAGTTTCAATAATTGTTTTGTGATTTAGTTATCAAGAATGTTTACTGTTTGGTGTTTTCTTGCTTTACAAACTTCTTCAGCTCAGCACTATTATCCTTTGGGGTATACTGAAAACAATAATTGGTCAGTAGGAAAACCCCAGGAATAGAATAAATTCTAGGAGACATTCATTATTTTTTAAAACTTTTTGATTCAATCTGTATGATTTTCCTCTATGATAAAGCAAAAGGCCACTAAGATGAAAGAGTAAAGAATATTTACCTCAGCCCCAAAGCAAATATTCCCTTAAATATTCTTTGAAGTAAGAGTTGGAGGCAAATATTTATCATCAAGCAAGTAAAGTATGATGACCATCATGCTGAAATAGTTAGTGAATAAACAAATTAGTTCCCCAGTTTATTTCCAGAGAGTCATTGCTGCTGCTGCTGCTAAGTTGCTTCAGTCATGTCCGACTCTGAGTGACCCCATGGACGGCAGCCCACCAGGCTCCTGTGTCCCTGAAATTCTCTAGGCAAGAATACTGGAGTGGGTTGCCATTTCCCTCTCCAGAAAGTCATTATTGATAGCTTAATATGCAATTTCAACAGATGTCCCAGAGATTAATGTCTTGGAGTTTATTTGATTCAATGACTTTATTGATCCAAGAGGTAGAATTAACTTATTATTAGATTTTCAAATAATCTCACATTTAATCTCATATTGTTGATGCTTAGAATGTAGGGATGGAATTATATATTTATATTATGTAGGTGACATTGATAAGGTAGAGAAGTGCAGAACATTTCATAGTTACCATGATGATCTGGGCCTGTTGAGAAGTATGAGAATGCTGTGGAGTAAGAGGTAAAACCACACAGGTCCAGAAAGGCTAGGTAGATACTTGATTTTAGAAAGAGAAGATTCTCTTGATGGTCACATTTTATTATTAGCTAACTGAAGACTAAAAATTTGGTATATAAATATGATGTATCTTCCTTGAGTACCAATGTTAGTTTTCTTCTGTATTGTAAATTTCTGAGGTTATATATTGTATTTTATTGACCCTAAGGCCTACCCCCCCCACACACATTTTAATACGTCTGAAAAGGGGCTGCCTCTTAAATTAATGACATCTCATAGTTTTTTAAAGATTATTTATTTATTTTTTGTGTGCTGGGTCTTTGTTGCTGTGTGTGGGCTTTCTCTCATTGTGGTGAGTGGGGGCCGTTCTTCGCTGCAGCGCACAGGCTTCTCATTGCGGGCCCTTTCTTGCTGTGCAGCGTGGGCTCTCGGCACGCGAACTTCAGTAGTCGCGGCACGTGGGCTCTGTAGCTGTGGCTCTCAGGCCCTAGACTCGCAGGTCTAGTAGTTGTGGTGCTCAGGCTTTAGTTGCCCGAAGCATGTGGAATCTTCCCGGACCAGGGATTGAACCTGTGTCCGCTGCATTGGCAGGTGGAGTCCTATCCACTGTTCCACCAAGGAAGTCTGACATCTCATAGTTTTATCAGTAGTTTTTCCCTAAGTGACACATAATCTGATGTTGAGTCTTAAAATCCTTGTCATCTTAAATTCAGTGGAGTGGAGTATTTAGGAAAAAATATTTAAGCAATACAAAGCCATAGAGTGTGAAAAATTTGTCTTCCTTGACTATATCCCACCTAATCCCTTCCTCAAAGGTTGCTGTTCTTAACAGTTTAATGGGTATATCTTCAGACCTTCTTTTCCTATGAAAAGTGAAAGTGAAAGTCATTCAGTCATGTCTGACTCTTTGTGACCCCATGGACTATACAGTCCATGGAATTCTCCAGGCCAGAATACTGGACTGGGTATTCTTTCCTTTCTCCAGGGGATCTTCCCAACCCAGGGAACAAACCCAGGTCTCCCGCATTGCAGGCGAATTCTTTACCAGCTAACACAATACATTGACATTTAGAAAAACATACTTACAACACACACATCCTATTTGTAATTTTAAAAATATAAATGAGACCATAATAAATATTATTCTGTGATTTGCTTTCTTTACCTAAAAATATCCCATGGGTATTTTTCCCTATCAATCTATTCTTTTTAATAACTGAATGACATAATGAGTGTGTAGGGTGGAATTACCATAATGAATTTAGTCCACTGATAGATTTAGTAAGGATGTATTCCATTTTCAATCCTGAATATAAGTGTTATAATAGTTAATTTTCTTACATATGAATCTTTGTTTATACATGGGGCGTTTCCCCAAAATAGTTTCCTAGAACTGCAATCGCTGGGGTTAGTACATTTCAAGATTTATAGATATTGGTGAGTATTGTAAAACATTTTTATATTAAAATAAAATATAAACATTCTTTTCTGATTGAGAATAAGCCAAATTAGCTCAAGGTGTTAATGTGAAATATAAGACTTCAAAGAACTTTCTTGATCAAGGGAAGCAGCTTTGAGCTGTAGCCTCCAGATTTCATAGGAAGAATTTATTTACTCTCTGTTGTAATATTTTTATTTGAAAAATCCCACAGAGATTTGCATTCCCCCCCCCACTGTTTATTTTATTAAAGGAAAAAAAAAACAAAACTGAGGTTCAAAGGGGTGGGGCAACTTGTGCAGAATGACCCAGACAATTTGTGGTGGAATTGTCCCTAGAACCTCCTCATAGTGCTTTCTAGAGCAGTATTCTTTCTACAATGCCAAATTCCAGCATTAATAATATTTTAAAAAATGGAATAAACCAGTGAAGAATGGTATAAGCAAATTATTTTGTATGGTGCTTGCTTGACAGCTAACAAAGCAATTGGGAGTTGGGAGAACCTCCACGATAGAGAATAGATTGCTCTCTGACCCAAATGGTGAGCTCTTTATCTAGGATTGAAATCCAGATTAAAATTGTCATTTCTTTCAAGCTTTTTTTTTTTTTGCTATTGCTTTCTGATATGGTTTGCAATCCCCAGTCATTGATGGATTAAAGTGATAATGCATCCATAAAACTTAAATGAACATTAAAAGCTCGATACTCGAGAATATCAGAAAGAGATCCTGTGTTTTAGGAAAATGTTAGCGTTTTTGTTATTTGTATGCAGGTCTTGATGACATCTGCATGTTGATGGTACATTTGACTCTAACCAAGAGTGACCCAAGTTCCATTTTCATTCTTTCTTATTTTTGAGTCATCTCCATGAGCTTCCTATCCAGGAAAATACTTGAATAATTCAGTAGTGATATTTTTAAAAGGTAAAAGAAAAGGGACAGCAATATTTGTAAAAGGTAAAAGGAAATGACATGTTCTGGGGGGACAGCTTGTATCACTCAGAATCTCCACCAAAAACACTGATAGCATCCTCAAATTAGGACAATTTGAGATGGTTTAATAAATTGAGGAGTTGTTAGGGTGAAAAGAAACCACAGGGCATAGCAGAGTACCCCCATGACTGTAACTGCAGAGTTGTTACCACCCTGAGATTCAGTGGGGCCAGAGAAGGGCATGATTATGGAAACCTAGGAGGACTGAGTCCTGTCAAGAAGGCTAATCAAGAAGGATCCAGCTTTACCTTTGGAGGGATGCAGCCAGTCTAAGGGAGGAAGCTAGGGAATAAATACCCCAGTCTCCTTCTGCCCCCTCACTCTGAACTCTGCTGGGGCTCCCACTGGCCAAACCCAACCAGAAGCCAACAAGTAGGGCTTATAGGCCACTCATGCAGTGTAAGAGCAGAGTGGGAAAGAGTGGAGGCTCATCTGGAGGGGGAAACTGCTTTTATTCGCACTACTAATGGTCCTTGTTTGAATATAGTTGTGTCAACTAAGCATGCATTCTGAAGGCTTTTCTAAAACAACCTCTGAAGATGCCAGCAAAGCTCCAGAGGTGCTGCTGTTGGTCACTGTTCACTGGAGATGTGAGTCGGCTTTCACATGTGTCACTGTTTTCATAGTTCTACTAAAAATGGAGACCTGGATTTTAATACTTTTCTTAAAAATTAAGATTTGGATTACTTCAGCAAGGTCTAGCAATGGAGGAAAATAAGAGATTTACATACTAGTTTAGTGGAGAAAGCTCGAGAAACTAAGCTGTGTGGGCTTCCATGACAATCCACTAAGATCTCTGTAGATAATGAGCAGATATAGAAAAGCAGGGATGAGACCAGTTTGTGGCTCAGCTCTGTTCCACTGTTGTGACCGGACCAGAATTAATTCTTAGGAGCCCTCCTAATGTCATCACATTGTGATTCCTAGCACATAAAACCGTGGGAGGGTTGGTGGGAGTAAGGATTAGCATTGGGAGATTTTACCATTTTGATGACAGGCTCCTTATTAAAAGATGTATTGACTTAGTGGGGTGGGGGTGGGAATGCTGAGAGGAGTGTTCCCTTTATAGTGTTAAAGCACAATTGTGTTTAGCAAGGTTTATAGGAAGCCAATGGAAACTACTAAGTTGGAGGCCAGGCTTTGCCATTTTCAGTAAAGTTAAATAGATCTTCTGTGTCTCTATTAAAAAGTCCATTTTGACTGCTTAGTGGTTATGCTGTGTAAAATTTGTGAAAATCCATTGAGTTGCTTATGTATATGGCATGTTTCAGGGTGTGCATTATACTTAAATTCGAAGTTTTGGAAGTCTCTTTGGGGGAAGCAAGTGAAACTGTTGGGATTCTGGAAGCTGGTAAAGGGATTAGGATAGGATGGGCATAGTGAAGGCCCTTGTTTCCCATCATTAGAGAAATGTACAGGGAGGAGAGTTCTTATACTGATGATGTGCTGGAAGTCCTGAGATCAAAAGAGCACTAATCCTGACTGGTGGACCAGTTGGCCAAGGATGGGACACATGAATTCTTCACTGGGAGATGGTAAGACCATGTCCTTCCAGTGTCTGGAGCTTCAGAAGGGTCTCCTGTTGCTTGGTGCTCATCTTGATCTCTTGCTTCACCACTCTCACTAGAACAGATTAGTTATTACAGTGGTGGTTACCTGCCATGTATGGCAGATGCCTCACCTCTCTAAAAATTATGACTCCTAATGTAAGGAGGACTCTGGGGAGTAGATTTTTCTCTTTGCCTCCAGCAGTGTCTGCAGGGTCAGAGTCAGGCTGTTTTCACTGGTGAGAGCTGGTCCTTATTGCTACAGAACAGTGCCAGTGCATCAGCAGAGAGCCAGTTCAGATGATAAAGAATAAAATGACTGCCCTGTCTCAGCTGAGGTTTATTTGAATAAAATTCTAAGGATCAGAGGCTTCCCTGGTGGCTCAGATGGTAAAGCATCTGTCTGCAAAGCAGGAGACCCAGGTTCAATTCCTGGGTTGGGAAGATCCCCTGGAGAAGGAAATGTCAGCACACTCCAGTACTCTTGCCTGGAAAATCCCATGGACAGAGGAGCCTGGTAGGCTACAGTCCATGGAGTTGCAAAGAGTCAGACACGACTGAGCAACTTCACTTTCACTTTCTAAGGATCAGATGTTTATTCTTGGAAGAGTATGTGCTTGGTCCATGGGTATACTCAGCAGAAAGGTGCTGATTAAGTCTTTAAATACTAAAGCTAAGCTGGGAAACATATTAAATGAACACAATGTTTTCATTTTCAAAATTTGTGTACTTATAAAATAATATATATTATTTTTAGATATTAGTTTCTCATATTAATTTTATAGATCTAATTCTTTAATTATTGCTAGTGCAGAGTGCAGTGTTGAGGCAAGATGAGGTAGGTCTTATAATTGAAGTATACTATTACCTTTTGTTATTATAGATGCTTTCATCAGCTATGTTATTCTGAATTGTGTGTGCGTGTGTGTGTGTGCGTGTGTGTGCATATGTTTGTGTATGTGTTTCAAACCCCTTGGATCAAAGCTACAAAATAAAGAACTATGCAAACTATGCAAGATATTATAACTATCAGGATTTTATTAGGACTGAGTAGTGCATTGATTAGTATGATAGTTTCGCCTAGTTTTGAAATACACACTGGTATAAAAGTAGCTAAAGGAAGTTCTTCATGCCACGTGCCAAACTTAGTGCGGGTGGACCTCTCCAAAAATTTTTAAGAGAAAGGAAAAGAGAGAATACAAAAAAGAAAAATAAAAGAAAATGCATAGCCTAGTTTCTGTGAATGTTTTGATTCATATTCCTTGTAAGTAAAATATGTTCTGACTGTAAGATGTGCAACTGGTTGTTAGACTTTTCGTTTGAGTGTTGCATTTACATAGAGAAGCTGGCTTTCAAAATGCCAGCCAGCAGCCAACTCAAATGCTTAAGATTTGTCTAACTTACTGACTAGTTTAGTAAGAAGATTTCCTGACGATGTTTCAAGGAAACACATATCAGAGATCTTGTTCTGGAAAACTCAACCAGAATTTTGTCAGTTATGATCTATCAGATTCTTAGGGTATTTGATTTTCACTTCCTAATTTAGGGCTTGCCAAGATTCTGTGAACATAAAACCTCATCTCCACATATTCAATTGAAGAGGATACTTTTGAAGTTCAAGATTGCCTTCCTGGAGAAAACTTGGGGATATTCATCAGGCTCTGGCTGTAAACTATACCATTTCTTTTATTAAAAAAATTAAAAATGTTTTTTAGTTGAAGTATAGTTGATTTGCAACGATTCAGGTGTACAGCAAAGTGTTGCAATTATCTACCATTTCTTTATAAGTGTAAGAAGTGTCCTTCATCCCCTACGCATTTTTGTTAAAATAACTTCCGAGATCCCCCAGCCAAGCACATGGATAGATTCTGGAAGCATGTCCTGATTTATTGATTGGGGCTTCTTCTGTGTCCTGACTCTCCAAAAAAATTATTGGACCTTTTGGCAATACTGGGGGACAGATCAGACTCTGATGGGTAGTGCTCTTTATTGTACCAACAGGTAATGACACTGACCTTCAATTTCAAAAGGGCCTTTTGAATGAAGCCCAGATATTACATTAATGTTCTGTAGAACACTCTTTGGGAAAGATTCTTTGCAGCAGGTAATTGGGAGGTATTGAAGTGTTTTTAAATGGAAAGTGGTGTGATCCGATGTGCATAGGTCAGGGTAGAAGATGGATTTGAGGAGAGAGAATTCAGGCAGAGTTCAATTAGGAAGCTCTTGAAATAGTCCAGGTGTGAGATCATGGAGGCCTCAAGTAGGGCAGTAGCAGTGGGAATAGAAGAGGAGGCGGACTGAGAAATATTTAAGTCATAAATGCAGCAGGTTTAATAACTCATTAGCTTAGGAAGGGAGCAGAGTCTGGGATGAACCATTCCACTCTGGCTTGGGTGACTGACTGGTTAGTTGTATGCTACTGAGATTGGAAAACTAGGCCGTTTCTTCTGATGCCTTTTGAATTAACCCCAAGGAGCTCAAGTTAAAAACAGTGTCCAGATTCTGAGGGCTTCAGTCTTCCAGCGCTTGATCTTGATTCCTGGCTAAGAAAATTACTTGGCTTCATCCCAAGGTTGTGAAATAGTTTTGTTCCGGAGATCCAGGATGCCCGGAGACCAGGAGCTGGCTGCACAGTAATTATGTTCTAGCCGTCTCCATCTCGAGCCCAGGAAACACGCCATAGTCTGCTAGCTTTGGTCTTGAGGACCTCCTTAGCAAAGAAATCTTCAAATTGATTTTTAAACATCCTCTTCCTCAGTAAATGAGTATTTTTCCTGGTGACAACCAGACTACCAAGAAGGGCATTTGGGATATTGCTTAAATAGTCATCAGAAGGAAAAACCATTTTTAAAATCTTATTCTGTTATATATGCTTCTTTTTCTGTTAAGCAGTAGAAGATCATAATTTTTTTTTTCCCAGCATATCTCCCTCTCTTAATTTTGTCAGGAGTTTTTACCTATTCATTTAGTATGTCCATTGATATAGAAAGAAAAAGGGGTTGGTCTCTAGTTATCAAGTAAGTTTGGTAATGACCACATTCAGTGCCCTTTCACAGCACACAGTAGGCCTTTCAAATCTCTTGCATTCTGTGATAAATAAACCAGTTACAGCTTATTTAACCCAAAGATATCCCTAAGTCATTTGACCTCAGAACCCATTTTTTGCTCCCCCAGTGAATGCCTGTTAACTATTTGAAGAACTGGTATTCTGCAGAATGTAGCTGGGGAAAGGCTCATCTAGTTATTTACACAGAGTCACATATTTTCTGGGAACAATCTCAGCATCTTAAATTGGTTGCGTTTTGCAGGGTGGGATGCAGTTAACACTAGATGGGTATATATGTTTCCCAGCCTTCCTCTCAGAAACTTCAATTCACTAGTTTGGGATGGGGCTTAGGATTTGTGTTGTTGACATACACTTCCAAGGTAATTTTTTTTTTAATTAAAAAAATTAGTTTGAATTTGTTTACAGTGTTGTGTTTGTTTCTGCTGTGCAGCAATGTGAATCAACTTTAAGTATACGTATATTCCCTCTCTCTTGAGCCTTCCTCCCACCCACCCCCTATCCCACCCCTCTAGGTCATCACAGAGTAGCAAGGTGATTTTTATGTAGCTACTTTGAGAAATAATAGGTGAAATTATTGCCCTGATCAGCCAGTGTTTGTAACAGGGCACCATTTCCCTTTATTAAGTCTCTGTCTTAAAAGAGAGCTTCCCTGGTGGCTCAGACGGTAAAGAATCCACCTGCAATACGGGAGACCTGGGTTCGATCCCTGGGTTGGGAAGATCTCTGGGAGCAGGGCATGGCAACTCACTCCATTATTCTTGCTTGGAGAATCCCCAAGGCCAGAGGAGAAAAGAAAGGTGTACTATCTCTCTCAGGGTGGCAAGTCCTTTGAAGTGGGAATGCCTTTCTTATTCCTCTCCCCACCCTTGCCTAGCCTTTGTAACCTGTGTACTTGCCCCAAGACAGACACTCAATAAACGGTTGCTGGGTGAATTGAAATTCAATAACCCCAGTTCCTCCAGAAATCAAGAGGGACCTGGGGAGTGGTCAGAAATGATTGAACATGGTGTATGTGTCACGGATTCCCCAGGACATGTATACATATATCCATGACCAACCTCACAATTATTTTTTCTTTGAAAAATCAAAGTAAATTTAAAATTAGAGGTTAGCAGGTTTAGGAAATTAAAAGGCCTATATTTGTAAAAAGAGCCAGAGTGTGCTAAGGGAAATTCAGTCTTCTGCCTTTATAGTTCCAACTAGGCTGTATTGATTGTAAACATACTGGTGACACTGTAAGTTTCCCTCCACACCAGACTCTTCGAGCCTACTCCCTGGAGCCTACCTTATTTAATAGTTATTTTTTTTAACTAGAAACTTTATTGAGATATAATTCATGTATCTACCATACAATTTGCAGAGTGGGACACGACTTAGTGAGTAAACAACAACAAATTATACAGTTCACCCATTTACAGTATGTAGTTCTGTGGTTTGAACTATAACTGTCAAACCACAGAGTCGTATAACTGTCACATCACCCCAGGAAGAAATCTCATGCCCATTAGCAGTCTCTCCTCCCTGCACCCAATTTCCCCAGTCTTGTCTCTGTGGATTTACCGGTTCTGGACTTTTCATACCTATGGAACCAGTCTTACAATATGTGGTCTTTTGTGATTGGCTTCTTTCTTTTATTTTTAAAATTATTTTATTTAAAAAGATTTTATTGAAGTGTGGTTGCTTTACAATGTCTTGTTAGTCTCTACTGTACAGCAAAGTGGATCAGCTATATGTATGCACATATCCTTTCTTTTGGGGATTTCTTTCCCATTTAGGTCACCACAAAGCACCGGGCATAGTTTCCTGTGCTATACAGTAGCTTCTCGTTAGTTATCCATTTTATACATGATGTCAGTAGTGAATTTATGTCATTCCCAGCCTCCCAATTCATCCCAACCCTCCTTCCCCCTTGGCATCCATACATTTGTTCTCTCTGTCTGTGTCTCTATTTCTGCTTTGTAAATAAGATTGTCTATACCAGTTTTGTTTTTTTTTCAGATTCCACACATATGCATTAAAATACAGTGTTTGTTTTTCTCTTTCTGACTTACTTTACTCTGTATGACAGTCTCTAGGTCCATCCATGTTTTTCCAGATGACCTAATTTTGTTCCTTTTAATGGCTGAGTAATACTCTGCTGTGTATATGTACAATATCTTCATTCACTGAACATAATGTTTTCAGCCTTCGTATATTTTGCAGCATCTGTCAGCTTTTCATTTTTTCTATTGCCAAATAATATTCCATTGTGTGGATATAAACTGTCCGTTCATCTGTTGATGGACATTTGCATTGTTTCACTGTGTGGCTGTTATAAATAAATGTTGTACAAGTTTTTGGTGTATGTGGAACTTAATCGTTTCTTGACCAGTTACTTTAAAATGTAAGCCGTTTTTAATAATTTGAGATGTACTAAAGATACATATTGAAGATTCAAGGTATTTTAGGATCCTACTCTACTGACCTATGGGCGTACCTCAGCTATTTCCACGTAACCCTGCTCTAGGCAGTGTGGTTCCCTCTCAGCTGCATGAGTAGGCAGTGTTCACTCTTAAATACAAGAGTTGTGAACACCATTCCCTTTCTGGGGGGAAGCCCCACCCCCTTTACAGGTTTCACATTGCACAAGCTCCAACTCTTACTCTTTTTCTTCTATGAGGCTCTTTCCAGAGTTTCCAAACTCCTCTGAACTCGCAGGGTGGCATCTGCCCCACTCATTTAGGTGCTGACCACCTGCAGCTCCATATGGCTTTGTCACCGTTTCACACGTCTCTGTGTTATCTCTGCAAATGAGATGCTGGAGGGTAAGGATCAAATCTTACCATTCTTTTGTGCCTCCCAACCACCACTACACAAGGGTTAGAGAGAAACTGATACTGAATAAATGAATGGATGCTATAGCTCAAAGTCTCCGTGCCATCAGTGTTCTCTGTGCGTAGTGAAATGGGACTGGTTTGCACCAGCCAGTGAGGAAATGACAAGAGTCATCGATTAAACCAGGTGCAGCTCTGAAATTGCGAGGGGCTCATTTAAAGAGCTGCTGACTTGTCACAGAAAATGCTGAAAGGCGTTCTGTTTAGAAATAATCTTGTCTGAACATCGTATATTCTCTTCATTTCTTCTTACTTGTTCTCATTTGCAAGGACATGTTCAGGGACATTGTCTTGAAAATAGGATCCTTGCAACTTCCTCTCTTTTATTTCCAAGTTCAGATCATAATTTAGCAGCTCTATCATTATCAGACCCATTATGTCTGTGATGGCCATAAACTGAATGTCTCGTCCCTTCCGTGACTTCGCAAACAAGGTCAGTTCTTTGAAAGAGCCCCCGTAAACGGTCCTCATGTTTATCTCTAAAGCAAATGGGAACTATAAAGAAAAAAAATATTTAAAAATCAGATAGAAAAGTATAATAATTTGAAACAGAACAAAGATACTTGTTTTTCTGGTATTTGGCAATGAAAATCTGAGCCGTTTTCCTGTAAAACCTTCTCCCCAGATATTTCTCTGTGAATGAAAAGTATAAAACAAATCATCCCAGTTCTTTCTTTATGGTCGAGTTATGAGAAGGTCCTTGGAAATAATTCTTCCTAAATATAATTACTGATTCATAGCCTGAATTTTTGTGTCATGTTGAAAAGAACTACAGACTAGGACAGAGGGCCTTGGTCACTGCTACCCTGGTTTATAATGAGGGGCTGGCTGAGGGCTCTAGAGACAGACTGTACAGACTGTACATTATAATGAAGCTGCAGCTGTTAGTTATTATGTTAGGGCCACGCTGATTTGCTTGCTCACAGCTGTAATGGGTAGAACAGTGGTGGATCCCTTCAGCAGGAATGTGTCTTTAGATCCTCGAGGCCATTCACATAAAGACGGGGTCATCTGGGCGACTTCTTAAGTCCCTACTGTGCAAATACGGTGACATATCTGTTCAACAAACAGGTGGAATTTGTTGTGAGGCATGAGCTTTGTAAATTAATCCTAGGCCTATTTATTGGTTGCAGGGCAAGTTAAAAAATCAGAATGTTACCAAAGAACTGTTTATGGATGTGTTTATTTCTGAGCATCCAGACAAACACTTAGTGAGTACTATGGCATATCCAACACTGTACTAGGGCTGGTAGCCCTTATAAGAGTAGCAGAGATAGAAAGTGTATGAAGATGCTCAGAGTTCCATCGAGAGATACTAGATCTATGAACATGGAACAACTCGGAGGGACCACAGAATTATGAGATGGGGCTTTATTTTTGCAGAAAGACTTGGAGTCACAAACTGCTTGCCATTTACTAACTCTTTGGATTTGGACAAATTATTTATCTCCCCGAGTCTATTTTCTTGTCAGTAAAGTGGGATAATAATATCCTTACAAGTTTATTGAGGTGATGAAATCAAATTAGATATTGTACATAATGAAATAAAGTTCTGACACATTGTTTAATAAAATTTAGATACTATTATTAATTGAAAGGCACATTAGGGTGACTGAAATCAGGTTCAGGAGGTTTGGTATGGAGGACACATAGGCACAAAAGAATTTGGGAATCAAAAAAAGACTTTGGAGATATGGAATTAATCTGTATAATTTTATAAAGGTAATAATATCTAAGCCAGACTACTATAACTGTAGTAATAGTTACCACATGTTATGGGCCAGAGTTGTTGTGATTGCTCTATGTGAATCTTTCCTCAAATTTTCACAATAATCTTATGATGTAGATACTCCTATCTTTCATTTCCTAGGCATAGAAAAATGTTAAATGATTTGTCCAGTGTTACACAACTAGTAAATGATGGAAGCAGGGTTTCAGTCTGCGTGTCTGACTCAGAGCCACTTCCAAAAACAGGGAAGCAAGGGGTTAGAGTAAATAGAAAGGCAGAGATGGTGGATCAGATAAAGAAACAGAACCATGAGAGAAAGACTGGGCAAAGTATTAGCCAACTGGGAAAGATGGAGATCTGCTGGTGACAGGCGTGGCTGTGGAGTGTTTGGACTGATCTGTGGGCAGAGTGGAGCCACTTCCTCTCAAGGGGGAACTTCTTGCATCTGGAGGAATCCTGGAAACGTGGTGGTCTCATCTAAATGCACTTGCTCCATTTTTGAGTTTTCTTGATGATGACTGAGCCACTTCATGTACATTTCCTGTGTCAGGGCAGAATCTTTTATTGCATCCAAGTTGTTCCTTAGAGCAGAGTTGCATTCCAGAACCCCACCTGATATGCACTTTCTTCTTTAAACATACCCTGTCCTCTCTTTTCCATAAGCCATCCATGCAGTCATCCATCTGTTCATTTACTCAGGCCCGAACACTTGAACGCTGTGCTAGCAGAGTGATGAACAAAGTCAGAGATCGGTTTCTGCCTTCTCACACAGTTCCAGGAAGTGTACCCTCTATTATGGGGAATATAAATCTTTCATATATTTTTGAAAACAATGCCAAAACGTGACTCAACTACGTTACTAAACATGCTGTTAGCTTAGCTGACGTCCTTCCCCTGCCCCCACCTCCCCCCATAGCAATCCTATTTTGATGAAAGAATCAGGGCATTGATCTTCATTCCTGTTCATGCTCTTCTTTTTTGAGGTGGGTAGCTCTTTAAGTCCTAGACGTGGTGCTTCTGTAGTCCCTTTATTCAGGGCTTTGTCAGGTTTGTTTTTTTAATAATTTTTTAAAAAGTCTTTATTGAATTTGTTTCAATATTGCTCCTGTTTTCTGTTTTGATTTTTTGGCAACGAGGCATGTGGGATCTTAGCTCTCTGAGCAGGGATCAAACCCATACCCCCTGCATTGGAAGGTGAAATCTTAGCCTACGGACCATCAGGGAAGTCCCTATTAGCCAGTTTCAAATGTACCTTGTGCCTATTTATACTTCCGTCATGCTTTCTTTTTAAGCATCTGGGAAACAGGATCCATTTTGCCACTTTCCTTGGAGATCGCCTGTCTACAGAGGTGGGGATAGGAGAAAGAGGGGGTTTCCAGGCAAGAGGGGCTTTCAGACATCTTTTCCAGCTTGTGCTCACCCTTGTCTGTCATACCCAGAGCTATGTAAGAGTGGTGATCTGTGTTTATAGAAACAAGACACCACCCCCAATTCTGTTTCTAGTTGCCTCTTCCAAGCAATAGTTGCTCTCCATTGAAGGCTTCCTGTGAACCATGAGCTATTTCAGGGCAGATCCACGTGGTACTTGTGCACATGAACATGGGTGGGACATGACTGGTGTCCGTCCTGACTGGACTGTTTATTTTGGTCTTTACTCTGATTAGTTGGTAGTGGTATCAGAGCACTTCTCAAACAATTTGAATATTACCTAGCACTTCCTGAATACTCTAATGACATGTATCATTTCTGTCTCATGAGAGCAGATGAGGTAGAGGTAGGTGTAATTATTCCTATTTTATAGATGAGAAAACTGAGGGATAGAGAGGGTACGTGACTTCTCAAGGTCACACAGTTAGTCCATGGCAGTATCCATGTTCATACCCAGAGCCTCCAGGTCTTTCTAGTGTGCGGTGCTACTTTCCAAGCCCTAGAAAGCCCTTGTTCAGTTCTCAGAGCACCTAAGTAATGTCTTGCTGCTTTGTTTACTAGATGTAGGCTCTCAGGATGCCTCCTTCTTGGAGACCAGAGGAGGGAGGTTTAATCAGCATCCTTGTGTACAGTACTCCAGCCTCCTCATTAGTCTTTTCTATTAGGAAGAAACAGAGGCGCAGCCACGGCAGAAGCCAAACACTGCAGTCTACAAGCATCTCTCAAGCTACTTCCCCAGAAGCTTGCTGTGTGTGTTTCTGCGGTGGGACCTAAATGTTCCTCCCAGGCATGGACTTACATTTATGATATATCACATCCTCTTAAACTATCAGATTCCACAACTCAGAGGAGCAAACTGAAATCTGTTCTCGCTGCCCTCCCTGGTTCTGCTGGCGCCTCTACACTGTCAGCATCCTTCAGGGAAACTGAAAAATGAAATGTGGTCATCTGTGGCTGTGTGCCGAAACTGGAGGTCTTGCTCTGGTCCTTAAAACACTTATAACATCCTTATAACACTTCAGTTAATCACATGTTCTGATTATAGGGGGAAGAGGATTGGAGAAAGAGGAGAGTAAAATTGGGTCATAGGCTTTCAGAATTTTTTAATTGAGGTGAAATTTATATACCATAAAATTAACCATAGTACATTCATAATGCTGTACAACTACCACCTCTCTCTTGTTCCAAAGCATCTCATCACTCCAAAATAAAACCCAGCATGCATTAAGCACTCCCAACCCAGGTATCCACTGGTTTGCTTTTTATTTCTGTGGATTGATTAATATTTTTTCAAATATTTCATCCAAATAGAGTCATACAACATGACTTTTTGACTGGCTTCTTTCACTTAGCAGAATGGAGATTCATCCACATGGTAATACGTATCAGTACTTCATTGTTTTTATGGCCGAATAATGTTCTGTTACATGGATATACCCTATTCATCCATTGACAGACATTTGGGCTGTTTTCATCCTTTGCCGTTAGAAACATTTTTAGATAAGTATTTGTTTGAGTACTTGTTTTCATTTCTTTGGGGTATGTACCAAGGAGTGGAATTGCTGGGTCATATGGTAATTCCATGTTTAACTGTTTGAGGAACTGCCAAACTCTTTTCTGCAGGGGCTGAAGCTTGAGTCACTGGTTTTGACAGCAGACATGGTGAGGACAGGAAAGAACATGACTCTTTCTCTGTAGAAGGTCTGCACATTTTAGAACGAGACTGAAAATGTACAGGAGCGTGTCTTCAAGGAACCAATCAGTTCAGTTCAGTCGCTCAGTCATGTCCGACTCTTTGCGACCCCATGAACTGCAGCATGCTGGGCCTCCCTGTCCATCACCAACTCCTGGAGTCCACCTAAACCCATGTCCGTTGAGTCAGTGATGCCATCCAACCATCTCATCCTCTGTCGTCCCCTTCTCCTTCTGCCCTCAATCTTTCCCAACATCAAGGTCTTTTCAAATGAGTCAGCTCTTTGCATCAGGTGGCCAAAGTATTGGAATTTCAGCTTCAAACATTAGTCCTACCAACGAACACCCAGGACTGATCTCCTTTAGAATGGACTGTTGGATCTCCTTGCAGTCCAAGGGACTCTCAAGAGTCTTCTCCAACACCACAGTGCAAAAGCATCAATTCTTCGGCACTCAGCTTTCTTTACAGTCCAACTCTCACATCCATACATGACCACTGGAAAAACCATAGCCTTGACTAGACGGACCTTTGTTGACAAAGTAATATCTCTGCTTTTTAATATGCTGTCTAGCTTGGTCATAACTTTCCTTCCAAGGAGTAAGTGTCTTTTAATTTCATGGCTACAATCACCATTTGCAGTGATTTTGGAGCCCAGAAAAATAAAGTCAGCCACTGTTTCCACTGTTTACTGAGCAATAAAAAATAGAGCTGTCTGTGTACATATAGAAGCAGAAAATTTCTCTCTTTTTTTGCCACTTTATTTTTTAATGAGAGATAATTGCTTTATAGAATCTTGTGGTTTTCTGTCAAACATCAACAAGAATCAGCCATAGGTACACCCATGTCCCCTCTCTCCTGAACCTCCCTCCCATCTCCCTCCCCATCCCACCCTTCTAGATTGTCATAGAGCCCCTGTTTGAGTTTCCTGTGTCATACAGCAAATTCCCATTGGCTATCTGTTTTACATTTGGTAATGTAAGTTTCCATGTTACTCTTAGGAGCAGAGACTTTCTTATGTCTCCCCCAGTCCATCTCCCACTGGGATTATTGAGATCACCTCCTCGCTGGTCACTCTCCTTCAGCCACTGTCCCTTTCCAGTCTTTCCCTTGCAGTGGTTTGCTCTCAGAATTATCTTTTTAAAGACCAAATCTCATCTTGTTACTCTCCTATTGAAAATCCTTAAATGCTTCCCCATGGCCTTCAGAATACATTGCATCCCTCTGCTTGGTACGTCAGAACCTTCATACCTTGGTCTTTGCTGAAGTCTTTAGCTCCAGCTTCTGCTGCTCCCACAGGAATCATCACCTTTGGACCACTTCAGTTCAGTTCAGTTCAGTCGCTCAGTCGTGTCCGACTCTTTGCGACCCCATGAATTGCAGCACGCCAGGCCTCCCTGTCCAACACCAACTCCCGGAGTTCACTGAGACTCAACGTCCATCGAGTCAGTGATGCCATCCAGCCATCTCATCCTCTGTCGTCCCCTTCTCCTCCTGCCTCCAATCCCTCCCAGCATCAGAGTCTTTTCCAATGAGTCAACTCTTCGCATGAGGTGGCCAAAGTACTGGAGTTTCAGCTTTAGCATCATTCCTTCCAAAGAAATCCCAGGGCTGATCTCCTTTAGAATGGACTGTTTGGATCTCCTTGCAGTCCAAGGGACTCTCAAGGGTCTTCTCCAACACCACAGTTCAAAAGCATCAATTCTTTGGTGCTTAGCCTTCTTCACAGTCCAACTCTCACATTCATACATGACCACAGGAAAAACCATAGCCTTGACTAGATGGACCTTCGTTGGACCACTTACCTACCTGTAGATCCCAAAAGGCCCAAGCTTTTATACATTCTTGCCTTTGACAGGTTCCCTCCTCTGCCCACAGAGCTAACTGTTACACTTCCTTCCAGGCTCTGCTGGACTCCCTGGTCTGAACTCTGGTATGCCTCAATGTATTTTCATGGCTTCTTTCCAGCTCTTACTAGGCTCTACAAGGATGGGGACCTGTTTGGTTCATTGTGTGTCTCAAACACCCACAACAGTGTTGGCACACAGGAATTTTCAAAATAGATCCTGAATGAATGGGGTCAGAATGGCATTTTTCATTTTGTTGTCTTACCATCTGATTGGTAGTAGGCATCAAATAATTGGTATTTGAATGAAAGGATGGAAGAAAAGAGGAAGGGGCAAGCGAGGGAGAGTGGGAGCAAGACATTGGAGAGAGATAGAAGAAGAGAGCAGGAGAGGCAAAGAAACGAAAAAAACAGATTAACAAGAGAGTGTATAAAAGAGTGAGAGAATAATTGGAACTGTGGGAGGCAGAGAGGAGCTAGGCCAGTGATGCCTGGATTAAAAAAAACGTAGCCATTTATTCTACAAATGTCAAACATCACATTCAAACACGTGCTTGGGTATTAGAAGGATGGAGAGTTTCAAGTCTTGGGATGAATGTCCCCTGATCTCACCTCATTCCATGTCCATTCTGCATGGGGCCAAATCCCTGAGGGTATAAGACACTTGGCAGGAATAGCTGCTTTCATTAGACCATCATTATTAGTTTTTTGGAGCACCCGCTGGGTCAGAGCACATCAAGGGATGTTTGAGATCAAAGCGGGAGTGGCTGTCTTCTGCTCCGCCAAGGTGGCCAGCCTTTGCTTACATAGCACAGGTTATATAATTTGCACTTTGCAAACAGCTGCTCAGTGATGCTGCTATCTTCTGACTCTGCAGTGACACAGGAAAGGCTCACTTAGGAGATGCTAGCGTGGGGTTAGTCAGGCTTTTTAAATTCACGTCTCTGCCAACACCAGCTTCCTGCCTAGTTTCTCATAAGTGATTTTTAAGCAGCTAATCCAAATGCAATAAGTGCCCTGGTGACTCTATCCTCCCTACCCACATTGCTTCATGCATGCCAAAAAGTGGGGGAGCTCGGAGTGAGTCACTGGTCTCCGAGGGGCCTGAGCTCCTACCTGGAGTGTGAGAATGCTCTCACCTTAATCTGGCAGCCCTAGCCAGGAAAATATACCCTGCAGTGTCCCCCTTCTGCCCTCTTTCATTGGCCCGGCCCCGTTTTAAGGCTACTGCTGCTTGTTTCCATAAACCAAGCACTAGTCAGCCAACAGACTGACATGCTCATAACGGTGATTAAACTCTGATCTCATGTTTCTCCCTACTGGGCTCTGTGGTGGGGCAAGTGTCTGTAGACCGTGCTGGGCTGGTTCAGAGAGTTGAGTGGAGTTGGCAGTACTCACCCCCAACTAGAAGCGTCTGCTGTGAGAGCCAGAAGACCTGATGGCTTTTTCTGCAAAGCAAAGAACCTTCTCCTTACCAAGGGAGCCCTGAAGGAAATGCTTCCAGAAGCACCTTTGGAAAGCACACAGACATTTTCTGGCCACTCAGGCATTGCTCCTAAAGTTGTTTAGTCTCAATGTGATCCTTAACCCCTGCAGGTGGTGGAGGTGGTGGTGGTGGTTTAGTCGCTAAGCCGTGTCCGACTCTTGCGATCCTGTGGACTGTAGCCTGTCAGGCTCCTCTGTCTCGGTTCTCAAAGCTCTGCGGTGGAGTCCTCTGGGAAGCTGGTTAACAATGCAGTTTCTGGAATTCCACTTAGCCTCCACTAGGGGCAGCAAGGAGCCCTATTTTTAAAGCACCACGGATGATTACTTGCGTGCTGGGCGCCAGAACCAGTTTAGCAGGTTTACTGAGCAGCACGTCTTAAAGGCAAGCCCCAGACGTCTCCTGTTGACACAGCTGAAGAGTTTCTTCTCTGTGTCTCACCTGGGTGACCCCCTGGTCCAGGATGACACGACCAAGCACAGCACCTGCTGCTCGCTGTGGAGGGCGCGTCTGGAGCTCTGACTGAAGCCATTCTTTTCAGCTGGGTTGCTTTTACTGACAACTGCTTTTCTTCATATCGGCTGCATACAGAATGTTTTTCATCCGGTGTTTCTCCTTGGGGGACTGAACTGAAATCAGATCTCAGACTGTGAGCACGTGTCACACCAGGATTTGTAGCCCAGGGCACCAGGATTTACTCAGATTTTGATTTTCTAAAGGACTCAGCATCACGACAGTCCTTCAGAGTCCTAATATTCCTTCTCTAAGGATCTATAGAAAAGATCCTTATGGCTGTGGTAGAATACCCTCCACCTAAGGATGGTTTCTGATCAAACGGAGAGGGAGAAACAGCATTTCTCTGGGACTCTCGTTTTCTTTTTCTCTGCTCCTTGTTGGGTGTGCTCAACCCCTTTCCACCTTATTCTACCTGATGCAAAATGCTCAGTGGCAGTGCTTAGCTGGTCAGAACGTACCCTGAAGCTCTGATTTTTTTTTCCTGACTGCCCTCCAGAACTTATCTTGTCAGTTAATGATGTAATTGCAATGTATTAAGGAATATTAATGGTTTAAGCCATCCAAACAACTGTCTGGTAACACCTGCATCTCGGTAACACCTGCATCTCATTAACACCTCAGTGAAGTGAGTGAGGTAGGAATTTGAGGCCCTTAGGGGGACCCCATGGCTTCCCAGGTGGCTCAGTGGTCAAGAATCTGCCAGCCAAGCAGGATACTCAAGGTCCATTCCTTTGGTTGAGAAGATCCCTTGGAGAAGGAAATGGCAACCCACTCCAGTATTCGTGCTTGGAAAATCCCATGGACAGAGGAGTCTGGCCGGCTATAGTCCATGGGCTCGCAGAGTCAGACACGCCTTAGCGACTAAACAGCGACAACAGGGTGACCCCATCCTGACTTGCCAATCTGGGAAGCACCTCCATCCCAGGTAAACCAGGAAGGTTAGTCTCTGAAGTCTCATTGGAGAGCTATTTTATAATAGCAACAACAGCAATAGCATTAACAGCTAATATTTATATGGTGCTTTGTGCCAGATGCTGTTCTCACTTCTTTACACATATTAACTCAAATATTTCTCTCAACAGTCCTATGTCTGTGTACTATCATTAGCCACTGTTTGTAGATGGGAGACACATATGCCCAGGTTCACGCAGGAAAGGAGACTTTCTGAGATTCCTAAGTTACCAGCCATGTTTTTGCCTGTTCTTCATATAAGGCCATCCTGCAAGAGCTGGTCCTAGGATAAAATAGTCTTCAAAACCTGAGTATTTTTCCATATTGCTTGTGACTTTCCTTTCAATGAACTTTTGGTTTAGTGGAAAAGTTGAGAAATTGTTCTAACCAACAAATTCACTGAGGCATCTGCAGAAAATTACTTGGTGCTCAAAGTGTGGGTTTCTCTATTAGTAGAACTTCCAATCAGAGAAGGCAATGGCACCCAAGTCCAGTACTCTGGCCTGGAAAATCCCATGGATGGAGGAGCCTGGTGGGCTGCAGTCCATGGGGTCGCTGAGGGTCGGACACGACTGAGTGACTTCACTTTTACTTTTCACTTTCATGCATTGGAGAAGGAAATGGCAGCCCACTCCAGTGTTCTTGCTTGGAGAATCCCAGGGACGGGGAGCCTGGTGGGCTGCTGTCTATGGGGTCGCACAGAGTTGGACACGACTGAAGTGACTTAGCAGCAGCAGCAGCAGCAGCAGAACTTCCAATAAATATTAAACTTAGTTCCAGTTAGTAATGGAAGTACTGGGTGAAAATATTAAACAGGGCCCAGGTTATTGACCCTGGAGCAGTAGCAAGATCTAAAGGAGGCCCATTGTTTGCATGTTAATCTGCCTCTCATGCCACAGCAAAACATCAGTTAAACAACAGAAAATAAACAGCTATTTTCTCATGGTTCCAGAGGCTGGAAGCGCAGGATCAGAGTGCCAGCAGGCTTGGTTTCTGGTGAGGCCTCTCCTCCTGGGTTATAGATGGCACCGTGTCACGGTGGCCTCACGTGCATTTCCTTTGTGTAGCTGTATCCATGGCGTTTCTTCCTCTTCTTCTAAGAACACCAGTCCTATTGGATTAGGGCTCCTAATGACCCCAGTTAACCTTAATTACCTTGTTATTAACCAAATACGTTAGGCATTAGGGCATCCACATATGAGTTCTGGGGGACACAGTTCAGTCCATAACAATCTGGAAGGCAGAACTTCCTACTTCAGGGCTGGGTTCTGTCACTGGTTTCCCTCATGAATGTAATTCTGAGCCTTGTTAAATGTATCCTTCTGTACAGCAACCTGATACAGTGATTCCACTCGTTGAAGAATGCAGTGTAATCTAACGTGGCTTACTTATGCTTAGGTTTCCTGAATCCATAACTCCAGACTGTTGTTGAGTGTATCTGTGTGTGTCTAACTGGAATTTACAACCGTATAACATAAAGTGTTTGTAGAGGAGGAAAATTCTGTGGGGAGCAGAGCTATTGTAGAGTGACAAAACAGGTGTCTCCTCCACTGTCAACTGTTTGTTCCACTGTTGCTGATCTTAGAATGTTAGATCTTGGACCCTGAGGTCTTTTTTCCATTCTTTCTGCCTAAAAGCTTCCCCTTTTCATCTTTTACTTATATTCATGATGCTCTTTCATGGTGAAGAAACCGGCACTCCCCTCCTCTCCGTTAATTCCAAACATTTTAGTTTTGCTGTCATTTAGTCTCTAACCTTAGGGTGCTTTGCATTGTTTATATACATTGCTTGGTGTTACATTTCTGTTCGGAAAGAAACACAGGTTAAGGAAATATTTGTTGGATGAGTACAAGTAGGCTTGTTATCTTGATCAGATCATAACCATAAACTTCTTGATGGGAGGTGCTAGTCTTACATTTTTTTCCCAATTTTTTAATTCTGGAAAAATTCACATAACAATAATCATTTTGAAGTTAACAATTCACTGTTCTTTGGGGCAGTCAAAATGGACTTCCTAGGAAGGCAGCTGCAGGAGTCTTTCTTTCCCTCGTGGTCTGGCTTGGTTCATTTCTGTGGAGGTACTAAATGGAAATCTACTTTCTAAGTGCTACTTGCTCATCCAGAAGGATTCTTTGTCTCTAAAATAATAGCATGAGAGAATCTAATACTTTCAGAATAAAGCTTCCTTTAGCCCACAACTGAGAGTTTCCAAAAATAAAACACTGGCTATGTTTACAAATTCATTTCAAAGGATCTGGGTAATTAGTCATTAGTCACAGCACGCTTACGGAGGGAACCTATAGATTATTACATCAGGTTATTGTTAGCAAATGCCTATTTGAGAATTTCTGTGCTGAAAGAAGACTGCCGCAGCTATACCTTCACATGTCTCTCAGGATCCTTTAGAATCAGGCCACTGTTAGAAATGCAAGCATTTAACAAAGGCATATTGTCCCACTTGAAACAGCTCATAGCATGTAACTCTCTCTTGTCTTCTTTAATGCTTTCTAGTTGGCAAAGGATTTCTACTTCCAGGAGCCAGTGAGCCAGGTGGTAGTAGTATCGTGCCCATTGAGGTGAATAAGACAAACCCGGATATGACAGATATCTTGCCTGAAGCCCAACAGTTAGTAAATGCTGAATTTGAGACTTCAAATCCAGCCTGCTCTCCCAAGTCTTTGGCTGCCCTCAAGACATTTGCAATTCTCAGATTTGTCCCAAGTCACAGGGAATCAGAGATAAAAAATCTGGCCTTCTCTTCTGGAATCCTGTTTTTTTTTTAATCAAAACCGTATTGGTAACTATGAATTTTACTGTATGGTACTTTCTTGTGGTGTTCACCTGTACAAACCTTTCAGGCAGTGGGCCACAGCTGGGTTATGAATAAAAAGGCGTACGTTTTTCTCTCATTTTATTAAGAAGAAGTTTAACAGTACAGAAAAGTCACATGACCTTGGTGGATCTAGAATCCTGTTTTGGAGAAGCATTTTAGCTGAAAGTTTCCATTCCCTCAACACATCCCTTTCCTGCTTTTTTTTTTACCTTTTTGAAGCCCTTTCTCTCTTCCAGTAACACTTGCACGTTTGCTATCTAAACCCTACTCAATTTCAGAGTTTTCTCTTTGGGAACTCTCTTGAAATTCTAGAAGAGTTCTGGGTCCTGCTGTGTGGGTCAAGGTCAGTACCAAATGCTTCTCTCACGTGTTCAGTGAGGACTCAGAACACTATTTGTTTATAAATGTCACATTAACTAGAAGGAACCGTTCCTCTTAGGAAAAAGTCTGGATTACACTGCTTATTAATTTGCTTTTTACTTGTTCATATATGTATATACATATATACATGTTAACACTGCCAGTCATGTAAATAAACTAGAAATTGTTATTTGGGCAAATTTTATTAGGGTGGAACTTTTTTTTTCTGCATCAATTTCATAACTAACAGGAGTATGATTTATGAGTATCTTTATACAGATTATTTTATATGAAATTTGATATAGTTTATAGCCAATCTTATTTAAGATGCTAGGCTCTTTTACTTTAAGAAATGAAAGGAATGAGACAAATGAAACCATTGTTTTTCTTTGTTTCATAAGTCCTTACATTTGTGTACTGTATTTTTGCTTTTCCAAAAAGCTTTCATATTGTCACAGAATGAGTTTCATCATGTCCAGGTCCATCAGTTTTTCTTTGGTCGTGGAGGGTGCTGGTCGGTGCCCATGGTCATTGAGAAGCATGGTACTCAGATGCAGCAGTTGGAAGTGGGTCAGCAACGTGTTGGGTCATAGAGAGTCACTTTGGTTGGCTGACTCCCCAGTGAGGTGCCCACAGCTGTGAATGGAAAGTTTTCATCTGCCAGAGAGAAGTTGTTCAGCCTAAGGGACCCATAGTGATGATATAAACGATAACTAACCAAGCTTTGTCTGGAGGCTTCCAGACTTTGTCATTTGTTCAGGGAAAGTCCTGGGCCACTTCCACCTATTTCCAGTGGATTCTCAGACCTGTTCCCCTTGTTTGAAACCCTCTGCAAAACCTGCTTTAAGGTCAGGGCCCTGCACCCTCTCTCCATCCCCTCCACCCTCTCTCCATCCCCTCCACCCTCAAAATCCAGGTGACTGTCATCTGGTTTCCCCTGGCTTACAGTTTGAAGATCTTTTCCTTCTCAAAGGCACTTTCTTTTCTCAATACAACCTACTTCAAAATAAGCATTTTTGCTTATTTTATTATTTTGCATGTTTCTTTTGTAAGTATCGCAAAAGGATTAATAGCTTGAGACAATATATACTAGCCTTTTTTGATTCTCTCAGGAGCAGCCTTGGAACATATGTAGAGAAAGCATTATGTCTATTTTTAAGAGAAAGAAATGAGACGTGAGGTGATTTGATGAAGGTCTCAAAGTTAGTACACGGAGCTGAGAAAGCATGTTTAATTTCCTGGCTCCCGATCCAGCTTTTCTGTCACCAGCAAACATTGCCAGTTCTGGTCCCTGACTCCTACTATTGCGTTTACCACATTTTTGGACATCTGAGGCTGTGTTTGCAACTATGTTACCATCCATCCCCCTTGATTCTCCAAACTCTAGAAATTCCAGATTATTCTCATTTTTGTGTGTGGGAGAGAAAGATGGACAGTTTAAGCCCACTCATATTTCATATTGTCTTTTTATAAAAAGTATCTTTTAATCTCACTGACATCCAGATCAAACTCTGAAAGGATAGGAAAGGTCTTGCTTATGGAATTCAACCTAAGGGGAAAGTAAAAATGGGTGAATTGCTGAGCACCAGTGATATCCATCTATACCCAAGAAAGAGGGTCCCATCCCTCTCTAGCGCCACCTCTGCACTCAGCCACAGTGCCACTCTGCGAAGACACAGATGAGAAATACAAACTTTGGTTGCAAAGGGTTTCATATAACCAGTGACAGGCTAGTTGATTAAGTTGGGTCCAGAATTTCGAAATGCTGTATCTCATAGTCCTTCGAAAAAGAAGATGCAAATGTACAGCTATAAAAGAAGAAACAGTTCAGAATGGTTGGAATAACCTCCTGAAACTTTTCATATGGGCAGGTACCTTCTGTGTGTGCATGTCTACTGACAGTCTGCTGACATGGTTTTCCAGGAGGCCATGTTTACACATTAGGAGCCCTCGGAGAAGACTTTTATTCTTCTTATTCACTATTATTTGCTGAAAATATGCTAGGATTATTTTAAATCAAAGGCAGTGTGTTTGTTACTCACCATTTCTGGTACATAAAGGACTCAAAGTATGAGACAACTGTCTTAAGATTTTTCAGTGACTGTCATGCTTGTCTAGCTTATTTTGTGGGAACTCAGGGTACTGGATTAGAACTCCTGGATAGAAGACTCAGGCAGGTGGATTTTTATAAAACATAAGAATAAAATTTGAGAACTTTCTGAAGATTGGATGCTTGAGTTCCCAAGCTCAGCAGGTGTTCAAACAGAGACTGGAAGACCTTTTGGCATTTGTTATCATGATGGAATTCAATTCTTAAACTGGCAAACGAACCACATACTCTCTAAGACGTCCTCCAGCTTTGAAGTGAGGTGATCCTGTGTGTCAGTTGGAAGTTAGACTTTGGAATTTGACCATTGCATCAGTGACCATTTAGCAGCCATCAAATAGGGCACCATGATGTAAGATTCCACTGCAGAGTTACAGGTCACCATATATCCATTGTCTACAGGAAAGGGGACCATGGACAACCCCGGGCATAGCGCTCCTCAGTCTAATAGAGGCAGAGATGGTGCATGGATTCCTTAGAAGACCTTCAGGTTTTTTTCTCTAATTTCTTTGCTGGTACCATTCAGAGTTTCCATTCAGAATATACTGTTCAGAGTATCTTCTCCATACTATACAAAAGCACATTGCAAATAGAAATCAATTGAGAAAGGTTTCCTTCCTTTTGCAGGGCTCTGGCATCTTAGATCCCTCTCTTTACCCTCCTCTTTCACCTCCAGGCTCTGAACTAACTCTTGGGCAGCTGAGAAATGAATTGATAGCTGAAAAAGGCTTAATTTAGTACCCCTTGAGAGGTCTTTGCATTTTCATAGTGAGTTCTGGATGATCAAGGCAAAATGAAACAAACCTCTAACACTTAGTAGAAATTGACCTTGGGACTGGCAGAAAGGTTTTTGGTGGAGGGAGTGGAAGGGAGAAGAGCCTTCCTGGCATATAGATCATGATCCAACCTATCCACTTACAAGGCCTGCTCTGATAGGAATTCACTGAAATGTGTTAATTGGAATGGAATTTACTCACTACTGAAATTGGGTCGAAAGGTAATTTGTGCCTTTTCCATGACTGCCACGTCTCCTCTGACAAAACCTTCTCTGATCCCTACAAAGAAAACCTTATTCAATGAGACATATAAAGATACCAAATTCACTCTCATGAAATGACCTCCATAAATCAACTGAAGCATCTTCAGTGATTTATACTTTGAGAGGCCAGAGAACATTTATAATCTGGAAACACAGGAGGGCTTTTAGAGGGTTTTAGTGGCAGTTCTTCTGGTGCATATTAGACTAAAGCATACTAGTCTTTAGGGGAATTGGCTTTATACCTGATGATTCAGTAGGCATCTTATTTCCCTAATGAAAGGTGGGCCAGGCCCCAAGGTCTTCACAGCCGTATATTACTAAGAGAGGAAGAGGAAAGGGGAAGGGGACTTGTACTTTTGAATGTTGGACCTGCTCCCAAGAAGGCTGCTTTTCATCCCTGAAGGGGGCAGTTGATACACAAATGACCAAGGAATCAAATACCACAGGACATCCCAAGTGTAGTGCACTTGAATTCACAGAGTCTGAGATTACGCAACATGATTCAGTTTCAGCAGTTGTTTTCACAACAGGACCCGGAGCCTTTTACTCTTCTTTGTGGAATGGGAACCACTTAGGCACAACATTTCTTTGGAGGTCTGGCTGCCATTTCATGCTTCTTTGACTGAAATTTTTGGCTCAATTCCCTGAAGAAGTGGGCAGAACCAGAACACATTATGATCTATGAATGTCCATTAGAACCAAAATACAGCTTTTCATTGCAAGAAAGCCACAGTCCTCTGTGTAATAAACAGAGTTGGCTGCTTCCCAGAGTGCTTTAATCAAGGATAACTAACTGCACATTGTCTGAACTTTCACTCCTTGGAAAATTAACGTAGGCTTTCTGGCTCTCTGCAAAAGCTGTTTACATGTCTGTTTCAAATAGTACTAAAAAATTCATGAATTGTACTTTATTCCACAACTTCAATTTATTATGGATCAGATTATATAATTGACCAAATCTTGGGAGTCTTAAGGTAAAGTTGATCTAGTTTTGTTTGTTTTGTCTTTCGGAGCTGGTTTATGAGTTCCTTCATGCATTCGCACTTGTAAATTTGATCCAGTAATAGTTTGGGGGAAAATGAGTAAATTCATTTGCATAAAAATTGTACCAAAAATAATAACAAATCTTTCAGAAAGCAATCCAGGGACTTCCTGGCAATTCAGTGGTTAAGGCTCCATCTGTACTTCAAGTATAGGGGGTACGGCTTTGATCCCTGGTTGAGGAATTAAGACTGCAAGGAGCAGTCAAATAAATAAATAAGAAGCAATCCACATCTCCCTTTTTTAAGCACTTCAAATTCTTTAAAGGGATATCTTTTTGAAAAGTTGATATTTTAGTTGAATAAAAGAACATATTCTACCATGAAGACTAATAGCCTGTTTCTTGAAATAACAATTTTCATGTCCATTTTAACATCACATATTTTGATAATTTGTAATGAAATGTAATGAATACAAGATAATTTGAATTTTCTTCAGTGAGTTCTGCATCTGCAATCAAGTAAAATGGATTTATATCTGCATATGGATTCATCTATAGGGATTGCTGCTGCTGCTAAGTCACTTCAGTCGTGTCCGACTCTGTGCAACCCCATAGATGGCAGCCCACCAGGCTCCCCCATCCCTGGGATTCTCCAGGCAAGAACACTGGAGTGGGTTGCCATTTCCTTCTCCAATGCATGAAAGTGAAAAGTGAAAGTGGGGTCGCTGAGGGTCGGACACTACCTTCTAGGCTCCTCTGTCCATGGGATGTTCCAGGCAAGAGTACTGGAGTGGGGTGCCATTGCCTTCTCCAATAGGGATTGCTACAATTACTGTAATGGTTGTTTCCAAAAGTTTATTGGTATGAACAAAGCCTGCTTCACGAGGTTCTAATAAACAAGTCTTACTTAAGGCATTCTTACATTACAATAGGAAAGTTCATAAAGAAGGAAATGGCAACCCACTTCAGTATTCTTGCATGGAGAATCCTGTGGACAGAGGAGCCTGTCAGGCTACAGTCCATGGGGTTTCAAGAGGCGGACACAACTTAGCGACTAAAGAGGGAGAAGAAAGTTCACATAAACACAAAATCTAAGCACACATTTCAGATGTGCAGAGCTGTTGCTTTAGACTGTGTGATAATTTCCATTGATTCAGCCACAAGCTAAGTCTTACGTTTACTCCAGGAACCCTTTGTGGTATATATAATAGTAGTATAATTACAAATGATGAAACAGAGGCTTTGAAAATTAGTCACCTACCCAAAGGCACAGCTAGTAAGTAGCAGAGCCAAAGATTTAAATCAAGGTCTCTGGTTCTAAAACCTCTCACTTCAATCTCTTCGGTTTAAGAACTTTCTTTCCATCTTCACAAGAAAGTCTTGATTCAAACTGTAAAATACTATGCAAATGAAGGCAATATTTTAAAGTTCTAATGGTTCTAAGAGCTTTACTTTAGTTAATAAGCCCACCAACAGATTTTATTTTTCACCCGTTTGTGATGTTCCAGGTGAGTTCTGGCAAGGTACAGGGATTGCTATTAACTACACAAAGGAGAGTGTGATTGGTATATTTATATCCACATCTGGATTCATCTTTAGGAATATACTCAGTTCAGTTCAGTTCAGCCTCTCAGTCGTGTCCCACTCTTTGCAACCCCATGGACTGCAGCATGCCGTGCTTTCCCTGTCCATCACCAACTCCAAGAGATTACTCAATCTCATGAACTGTGGTGTTGGAGAACATTCTTGAGAGTCCCTTGGACTGCAAGGAGATCCAACCAGTCCACTCTAAAGGAGATCGGTCCTGGGTGTTCTTTGGAAGGAATGATACTAAAGCTGAAACTCCAGTACTTTGGCCACCTCATGCGAAGAGTTGACTCATTGGAAAAGACTCTGATGCTGGGAGGGATTGGGGGCAGGAGGAGAAGGGGACGACAGAGGATGAGATGGCTGGATGGCATCACTGACTCGATGGACGTGAGTCTGGATGAACTCCGGGAGTTGGTGATGGACAGGGAGGCCTGACGTGCTGCGACTCATGGGGTCCCAAAGAGTTGGACACGACTGAGCAACTGAACTGAACTGAACTGATGTTCATCGAGTCAGTGATGTCATCCAACCATCTCATACTCTGTCATTCCCTTCTCCTGCCTTCAATCTTCCCAGAATCAGGGTCTTTTCCAGTGAGTCAGTCAGTTCTGCATATCAGGTACCAAAGTATTGTAGTTTCAGCTTCAGCATCACTCCATCCAGTGAATATTCAGAACTGATTTCCTTTAGGATAGACTGGTTGGATCTCCTTGCAGGGATATGTTACAACTACTATAATAGTTGTTTCCAAAAGTTTATTAATACTAACACAGGTTGCTTCATGAGGTACTAATAATTAGGTTTTCCTTAAGACATTCTTATGCTTAAATAAGAAAGACTATGCAAACACCAAATCAAAGCATAAGTTTCAGATTTGATGCTCTGAAAACATGGAGCAAATATGGGTATATTTGGTATATTCATAGTAGATATGTGTGTTTAGTCATAGCATATTTTCGTCAGTACTCAATCAAATATTATTGAATTCCTATATGTAGTGTGGTATCTTGGGTAAATATGGATTTTGATTGAGTCTTAGATCTACCACTCTGTTACTTATGTCTTTTTACTTTTCGTCAGTCCAAAATTGGGGGATATATTTGGGGATAATAATCCCAGCACATCGTATGAAATGAGACAATGCCTGTTAAGCACCTAACACAGTATCTGGTACATGGTAGACTAAAAAATGAAGCCCTGTGTAATTTGCTCATTTCAGCCTTCCAGAAACCTGTGTATCCAAGTGAATGCATATCTGTGCATACACATAGCCTCTACTGAGCTCTCTCTGGCCCCTAAATCTAACCATGTCCACACTCACTTCCTTGACCATTTTTATGTTCCCCAAATTTAAAAAGTTGACAGGATGGAGGAAGAGAGCAGATGGGTACTGGCCCACATACTGAACATTATTTTTTCTTATGGCCCTATGAATGCACTGGCTGCGGACAATGACCTCTAGTTCCAGTTGTTCAACTCACAAAGCTGCTGCTCTTCCCCTTTCCCTAGAAAGCCGAAGACGTGTTTTTTTTTTCTTTCTACATTTTACAAAATTCATATCGTTTAGCTGTTCCTTCCTTTTCAGTCATATTATAACTCTGTTGAGAGTAAGAGTAGGAAAATCTATACCTCTCAGAGTCTTGCTCTCCTTGGGGTGAAAGTCCCAGATTCACATTCTGTAGCTGTGAGACTATGGGTTTCATATTCCAAATCAATTCCTACTTTATCAGGTTCAGTAACTGAAGTTTCATATATTTGGTACATATCCCTATTAGAGACAACTATCTTAGGCAATCTCCTCCATAAATTAAAAAAATTCATCAATATAGTTATTTTAATGGTGACCCTATTATTTTTAAAAAATCTAAAAATACACAGAACTGGATTTCAAGTCTCACTACAACTTAATCAAAGATTCCAATGTCACAAGCCTGTCCTTTTCTCATCACAGTGCCACACACTGTGGGGGTTCTGAGTAGAGGCCTGGGTTTTAGCAGTTCAAAGTATGGACTTGATGCTGCTCAGATCATGATGTGATGTTTTAATTTTTAACTATGTGATCTTGAGTATGTTGCTCAGTCTTTTTGAGCTGCAGTTTCCTTATCTGTCAAAAGGGGATGGTGATAACAATAAAGGGATTGCCAGGTGGCACTAGTGGTAAAGAACCCACCTGCCAGTGCAGGAGACATATGAGTCAGGAAAATCCCCTTGAGGAGGGCATGGTAACCCACTCCAGTGTTCTTGCCTGGAGAATCGCATGGGCAGAGGAGCCTGGTGGGCTACGGTCCATAGCGTCACAAAGTGTCAGACACGACTGAAGCGACTTTAGCACACACACACGCAATAACAATAAGACTGACAACCTCAAGGGTTGTGGTGGGGTTTATATAAAATAGTGTATGCAGAGCATGATGTTTAATATTTAGAAAGTAACCCAAAGTATCATTACTATCACTATAGAATAAGATATGGTCAAGGTGCTTTCCTGTCTTGTTAAGGAGACAACATGTGTCCACAGGGCAACCTGAGGCTGTAATCCTGTCAAGAGCTTACTGAATTGTGTTAAATATATATGAAGGCTAGCACTGAGACACTAACATTTCTGGTTTACCTTGTTGGATATGATATTAATTTCCTGGGCCTGCCATAGCAAAGTACCACACACGGGGTGGCTTAGAACAACAGAAATTTATTGTGTTTATAGTTCTGCGGGCTGGAAGTTGGTGGAGCTTTTGTGCCAACATTGGTGAGATTTGTAATATCTAGGGCCTGAGAGCGATAGGAAAAAGACAAGGTATATATATTTTCCTCTTACAAAATGACCTCATTTAAACATTGATCACTTCTATAAAGACCATATTGCTGAGAAAGGCCACATTCTGATCTACAAGGGGTTAGGAGCTCAGCATGTCTTTTGGGGAGGACGCAGTTCACCCCATATCCAGACACCTGTTCTCTAGTGTTGTCTGTAACCCTGGGCTCCTCCAGTGAGCAACCTCCCTTGTGATGTTTGTTGACTGCCATGCATTGGCTTTTTCAGAATTTGGGGCTCGTGCCTCGTCCATAACTTTAGATGCGGTAGAAATCTGTCCTTCTTGCACAGATTCTTTCAGGAGATGTAGTTCACCAGTGGCCTACTGCACCTTGTTCTAAATTGTTTTTCCCCCTTTAAAATTACAAAAGTTATGTGTGCTTATTGTAACAATTCAGTGAAATGTAAAAGCACAAGTTAGCCGTCTCCCTAGCTTTCTTTCATTTTTACCTTCTCTAGTATTAACATCAGTCTTAGCAATCTAGTGTCTGTCTTTCCATCATTTATTCATGTTCAATGTTGTGCAAATATACCTTTTCATTCTTTTTCATAACTTATTTTTGCTGAAAGTGGAATTGTACCATATTCGTTATTTTGCTTTCATCCACATCAGAGCTTTTGCTTTTTGATAGTTGCATGGTTTATGGGTATATTGCAATTTTTTTTCTATTTTTAAAACTTACTGATGGAAATTTAGATATCCATTTTCCCATTTGAACTGTAGGAAATGTTAAGGAGGGGTGGAAATCATTTGTTTTTCTACTCTGCAACTTGAAAATTTACTATTTTTAAAGAAAAGCCTCTAAATCTCAGTTCTTACCAATATAGGGATGTCTGGAAGGGTTTCATAGAGGAATTAAACCCTTTGCCACTTCATTGCCCTGTGCCTTCATTCAGGAAAATGGCAAAGGGAGAGCCTGGGACTAAGGGGAGTGTGAAATGTGGTTTGGAACCATTGTTGACCATAACTTAATGATGCTTGAGCTTCTCCAATTCGGTATTGCTGTGTTCCGTTTGTGCCTGAAAATAAACCTTCATGTGTTATGTAGTACATATGTCTTTGCCAGCTAGACTGCACAAGCAGGCTCTTTAGGAGAAAACAATTAGAATACACTAAACGTAATTCGGCTTTTATAGGTAAGCTTAAGTTGACGTCACCCTCCACTTTCAGGTCATTTCAGAACTTAGTTTTTCATAGAAATATCAGTAACAGGCTCTTAGGGATTGTGTTGTAGTCACTAGCTAGCTAACATAAACTGGTTCTGTGCTCAGAGCAAGCACAGTGTACAGGTTCCTTAGCAACTTCTGGTCAGTAGTCAGTTAGTATAGTACAGTGACATAGGATAACCTGAGAATTTACTGCAGGAAGTCAGTTTATGGGCTTATATATATTTAACTGCAGGAACTGAGTTTATAGGCTTATATAGTTTAGCAGAGTATAGCTACAGTGAGGGAGGAGGCAGCATGGCATAGTGGGATGTGGCAGTCATGTGTTCATTCTCTGCTCTTTAAAAGCTCGTGATAAAACAAACTTCAAATAGCACTGAGGGGTATAAAGTGATACGTAAAAAAATCTGGGGTCCCCTAATTCTAATCTCCAGAATTAGCTGCTAACATTTTCTTGCATAATATGTATATTTTCAAGATATATTAAGTGAAAAGAGCAAATTACAGAAGATTATATATAGTATTTTCTGCATATATTACACAATAAACTATAAGTATTACCCACATATGTACTACATGTAAAGATACACACATGTATACCTATGTATGTTTATGTTATATGTATAGAATGTTCTGGAATTTTCCCTTTCACTGAATAAATGCCTTCAACATATTTCCAGGTCAGTACTTCTAGATCCACCCCATTCCTCTCAGTTGTATCAAAATTAGTGTCATTTGTTTTCTAATTCACATCGGTTAATATTTTTAAACTGCAGGTCACAGCCCATTCATGAGTCATTAAATCCATTTAGTAAATTATGACCAGCATTTTTAAAACCTTAAATAAAATAGAATAAAAATAGAATAGAAACTATCAGAGAGTATTACATATAACTAGAGTTATGAATCTGAGATTTCAGGTGTGTGTGTGTGTGCACACACGTGTGTGCATGCACGCATGTGTCTTCACTGGGTCACAAGGTAAAATTAGTGTCTTACTCTCAGTTGTGGTAAAAAAAATCTTTAAAATGCACTCATATAAGTGATATCATTTCTGGAACTTACAGGTGCTTTTTTTCCTTTTCCTCTGGCAGTTAGAGGATACCCTCCTTCCTCGTGGCGCCATTTACCCTTTGCCTCCCCATCAGAAACACTAAGTGGAATTATGTAACCATTGTGGTCTTGACAGCCTCTTGGTGGAACGGCAGTGGGGGCAGAGGCTCTGGGTTGGAAGGTGCTACCTTCAGCAGAATATCCACGATGTGGAGAGTGAGGCCAGGTTGCTTAAAGAAAATGGTGAACAGTGAAAACACTATTTGTTGAATTTAGACAGAATAGTGAATCCATCTGTATTACCTTATTTTGGTTAATTTTTAATTATTTGCCAAATGAAATACAAGAATTGCATACCCATGCTTGATTTTTCAGCTGCCTTTCTGACCACTTAGGCAACTCTGTTTCTCAAGGAGGCAGAAGTAGGAGACAGATAGTGATGGTGTAATTAATCCTTTAAGAGACATCACACCTGTGTGTGGACTGCCTCTCAAGCACATGGGGATGTCCTAAGAGGATGGGACTAGACCAGGTGAGGTCCCAGTTTCACAGAGCTGCTTGGGCTTCTGTTACATTGTATTGATTCAGATACTTACATTTGAATGTCTGCAATTTATGTAGAAAATGCTGTCAAAGGGAGCATTAAGCAGGTCAAAGACTTCCATTTTTAAGTTAAAATAGGAATTTAAAAATTAGGCAATAAATGGCTCCCATTTGCTTTTATACCCTCTTATACAGGTAGTTGTATGTGCTGGAAAGTCCAGAGTAGCTCCAGGGACCAGTTCTGAGCAGGTCCTGCTCTGAGCAGCAGACACTGATGGATCTTCACTCTGACAGTCAACCACTCTCCTGACCAAGTACTCTCCTTGTCCTTGAGGATGCTGCCTCATATTCAATGCTGGTTTCTGCTTACTTAAGGCTTCAGCTTTCTCACAGCCCACCCATGCCTCTCCACCATTCAGCCTTTGCTTCTGCTCCTGCTGCCACCTGCCTGATGATTTTCCTTATTCTCATGTTTGACTCTCAGAAAAGCAGGAGACAGGAAAAGAGAGAAAGAGAAAATGACTCTGGTTGGGCACATGTATCCACGCTCTTCCTTTTCAAGCCTTGGCCACTCTCAGCAGTCTTGCCATTCTCTTGCTTTGTCTTTATTCACACAACCCTAGTTGTGCACAACTCTCCACACACTCAGCATCTGCACCGCTGCAGCTGATTGAGACTAGAGGAAAGCACACAGTCATGTTGACTCACTTGAAATTCATGATCATGAACCTCAAGAGAGTACTCGGTCTTATTCTCCAGTCACTCTGTATTTCACTAGTCCATTCACTCTCCTGCCCTTCAAGATGACCATTTCCTTCATGCCTTCTGCTCTCTTCTCAGACCTCTAGCATTTCCTTCCTATTCCTACTCTCAATGGATGACTTTGCTTTTTGTTTTAATGAGAAGATAGGAGCAATCAGGAGAGAACTCCCATAGGGTCTCATCAGCATCTCTTTTCTCCCTACCTGCTCTTCTGTCCATATTCTCTGCCTTGTCTTCTGTAAGTGCACAAATGACCTAGGTTCATGTCCTAAGCCAACCCCTCCATTTATCCATCCATTCAGTTCAGTTCAGTTCAGTCGCTCAGTTGTGTCCGACTCTGTGACCCCATGAATCGCAGCACGCCAGGCCTCCCTGTCCATCACCAGCTCCCAGAGTTCATTCAGATTCACGTCCATCAAGCCAGTGATGCCATCCAGCCATCTCATCCTCTGTTGTCCCCTTCTCCTCCTGCCCCCAATCCCTCCCAACATCAGAGTCTTTTCCAATGAGTCAACTCCTCGCATGAGGTGGCCAAAGTACTAGAGTTTCAGCTTTAGCATCATTCCTTCCAAAGAACACCCAGGACTTCTCTGCTTTAGGATGGACTGGTTGGATCTCCTTGCAATTCAAGGGACTCTCAAGAGGCTTCATGGATCTAATGGTCCATCTCCTCTTGCCTACTCAATAACATCTCTTTCGTAATTCTCACTATTCTTACATCATCATTTCTTCCCTGTGTAGTGACTCATTCTTATCTGCAATACAGATGCCTTTTTATTTCTCCCATGTTGGGACATTCTTTGTTGCTACTTCCTCCTCCTTCTGTCATCCATTTCTCCCTTCGATTTTCAGCAGGCACTCTTGAATTGTTTGTGTCATGAATACCTTGAACGGTCTGGGAAAGTCTATGGATTCCTCAGAATATTGCTTTTAGATGCCTAAAATAAAATACAGGATTGCAAAAGAAATAAATTACATTGGAATATAGTTATCAAAATGACTTCCCATGGCTGTGATGTGGTAACATGTTTTTCTTCATTAACGTACTAGATAAGACATGGAAAATATAGGCAAGGTGAGTTAAATTTTATTTTTCAAAAGAGAACTGCTACAGAGGTTCTCTTCAATCATGGCTTTTGCATCTTGTAACCTTTGTGTTACAAAAAGTTGTGCTATCTTATGAGGATTAAGAATTCTTATTTGATCTGTCAAGTTCTGTAAAATTTAAGGCATGAAAACCATTCATCTTCTTCCATGTATTGACCCAGCAAGCAATTATGAATAACAAAGGAATATCGATAAGCAACAAAGGCCTAGTTCCCACTGTGAGAATATGTACTCTCACTGTTGGGGGGCTGAACGGCTTTTGGGTACATTTGCCAAGTGTTGGCCAGCCATGTTTGTCTCAGCGCTTGAACAGCATGGGGCCAGTAGTTACTGTACGTTTGAAAGAGTGATGATCATGATGTTTTGAGAGATCTGTAAAAATTATAATGTGATGTGAAAATATCCACAATTTCTAGATTTGGCAGCAGAGAAACAGACATCACTGATTTTACTTTCATAATTGAAGAAAATGGTAGATTAGTTAGAGAGTAGTGTAAATAGAGGTGTAATCCTTTCCCCATCTAAATCCATGAGCTCTCTGAATTCTATCCTTAGATTTTGGGGGGACCCTGATTTAAGAGGCCCTGCTTTTGATAGCAGAATTCACTTCAAGAACTGTCATATCCTCTGCTTTCTATTCTTGTTCCCCTTTCTCAGTTGGAGTCCATGCCGATCAAACATTTGCCCCCATAATCCACTGAAACTGTTTTTCAATCAAGGTCACCAATGACTTCCATATCTTTGTAACCAATGATCTTGCTTGCCTTATTGGCAGTATTTGAGACAATTGATTGTTCTTTCTTTCTGATTTAATTCACTTGGCTTCAAGGATATACACTCTCAATTTTCCTCCTGCCTTTCCGGCCACTAATTCTCAAGTCTCTTTGCTGGTTTCTCACCTCCTGTATGCTGAATCTTGGAGTGGCCCAAGTGGGCTTCGGCATCTTTTTCTTTTATTTGCGTCTATGCATTCTCTTCAGAGAAGGCAATGGCACCCCACTCCAGTACTCTTGCCTGGAAAATCCCATGGATGGTGGAGCCTGGTAGGCTGCAGTCCATGGGGTCACTAAGAGTCGAACACGACTGAGCGACTTCACTTTCACTTTTCACTTTCATGCATTGGAGAAGGAAATGGCAACCCACTCCAGTGTTCTTGCCTGGAGAATCCCAGGGATGGGGGAGCCTGGTGGGCTGCCGTCTATGAGGTCGCACAGAGTCGGACACGACTGAAGTGACTTAGCAGCAGCACCAGCAGCAGCATGCATGCATTCTCTTATTCTCCTTGAGGTTTCACTCATTGTATTCTGATATTCCCACCCAGTATTTATAACTCCAGTCATGACCTATGGGCTGAATTCCACTCTTTTGTATCCAACTGCCTACTCAATATCTCCACCTGGTTGCCCAATGGGCACATTTGTCATGTCCAAATCCAGGCCCCTGATATTCTCCCCAAACCTGCTTTTCTTGCAGGTCTTTCTCAGCAAGTGGCAGCTGTTCTTCTAGATGTTTCAGTCGATCACCTTGGAGTCAGGTTTCATTCTTCTTTCTCTCACATCGTACATCCAACCCATCAACAAATCTTGTCAGTTCTGGCTTCAGAGAGTATCCCAGTGCTGTTGCTTCCCACCTCACTGTGGGCACCTGACACAAGTCTCCAGGGGCTTTTCTCTAGTACATCATAACCCTCTCACCACTCTCCTCACTCCTTTTTTTGTGTCCTTAAAGCTGGAAATTCACAAATCTTATAAGCAACCCATTCACTGAGCTCATCTGTCTTCAGAAGAAATATACACAGATGCCTAAATATATTCAGGTTCTTCTAAGTGCCAGATATTTATTGCTAATGCACACAATTCCAAATGATGGATATTTTCCCATGCATGAGTCATGGAATTCATTCAGCAGCCACATTATTAACCTGATAGGATTTTACATGTATCTCTACAGGTTTGATACCCATATTAAGACAGTTTTAAAAGCTTGGTACCTCAACCCTAGGAGCTTATTTTGAAAGGATGTTCAGAAGTGGTTTCAAATGTTCAAATGTCCCCCAAATATTGGGTTATTACTGTCATGTGACTGCCAAACACACAAAATGTGTTAGCTAATAGCACATTCTTCTACTGTTCATTCTCTGCTCTTGCATCAGAAAAGAATAGAAATGCCTCAAGTACCTTAGAGTGCTGGTAACCTTCTTTAGCTATTAATGTCATTCATTAAGTAAACACTTTGGCTTTTAGGCACCAGGTATTTCAATAGGTGCTAAGCATTCAAAGATGAATAAAATCCAGTGAATATCCTCTAAGAGCTCACAGGCAAATGGGGGAAGCAGAGGAGGAAAGAATTAGGTACAATACAACCTGACATGAGCCATAATAGAGACTGTATGCATTTGATTTAACACTAGGACAAAGAAGAGAATACTCAGTGCTCCTTAAATTGATCTAGAAGTTTAACTCTTAGACATTATCTGAGATTCCTTGAAAAATGATAAGCTCTTGTCACTATGTATACAGAGTCCCTGTCCCTACCATACCTTAACTCTGTACTGGGGCTTGGAATTCTAAAGGATAAAAACAGATATCATAGGTATCTTAACCACCCTAAGTTGGAAAAGTGCCAGTCTGAAAGGTTCAAAGTGTGATCTGTTCTAAAAACCTCCTAAAGTAAATATATTGCAGAACCTTTCTTATTCAGAGACTAAGAAAGCTTCTAGACATTCTTATCTTATAAATAATTTACCTTCATCATGTTATGACTTTTCTCCATAGTGATGTTTTACATATAGGAATGTATACATACATACATAAACATGCAAATACTTTAGGAGGATTTAAATTTTATATAATATATATTTACACAGGCATATATGTTTGTAAATATATATAATATAAGTGTATTTATATAAATAAATGTAAGTATATATTAATTTATAAATATATCAGAACTGCTGCTAAGTCGCTTCAGTCATGTCCGACTCTGTGCGACCCCATAGACGGCAGCCCACCAGGCTCCCCTGTCCCTGGGACTCTCCAGGCAAGAATACTGGAGTGGGTTGCCATTTCCTTCTCCAATGCATGAAAGTGAAAAGTGAAAGTGAAGTCGCTCAGTCGTGTCCGACTCTTAGCGACCCCATGGACTGCAGCCTACCAGGCTCCGCCGTCCATGGGATTTTCCAGGCAAGAGTACCTGGAGTGGGGTGCCATTGCCTTCTCTGTATATCAGAACAGACATATTTTAAAACCAGCCCTGCTTAGTGGAGATGGAAACTCATGGAAAATTATTAGAAATTTTAGAATTGTAAGAGACTGATTGAGTATGTTAAAGTGTCAGTGTTCCCATCTTATTTTCCTAATAATAGGGTGCGTGGAGCCAGGAAGCAATCTTTCAATTCTCTTCATAATACTTATGAGAAAACTGAGACTAATTTGGGGATGAGGAACTTTCCTAGAGTTATCCTATGGGAATAGAAGCCAAGTTTCCTGCCCCAGGCTTGTACTGCTTCTTCCACTCTCTTGATGTGATTTCACTGGCTGGCACACAGAAACTTTTCCATCAGGATTCTGTCAGCCAGTCTGAGCTTATTTAGGCAAGAATAAATAAGCACGCTGTATTTGAAGAATGGAATATCAGCTAGATGCCCACCTTTGGTCTCTGATCAGGTTCTGTCCCACCTAAAAGGCCACAGGAATAGCTCCAGCAGTCCACAAGTGAGGGGCCCCTCTGGACCATGGTTCTGATGCCAACATGGAAGCAAAGCACAGGAGAGGGTCAACATCTGGACAGCAATGCACTGAAAACCAAGCGAGCACATGAGGGATCTCAGTCACAGTCTTTTTAAAAAATTTTATTATTTATTTATTTTTTGGTTGCTCTGGGTCTTCATTGCTACGCGTGGGCTTTCTTTAGTTGAGGCGAGCCGGGGCTACTCTCTGGCTGCGGTACACCAGCTTCTCATTGTGGTAGCCTCTCTTGTTGCAGAGCACAGGCTGTGGGCATGAGGGCTTCAGTAGTTGCAGCTCCTGGGCTCTAGAGCACAGACTCAATTGTTGTGGCTGGTGCTTGGGCTTAGTTGCTCCGAGGCATGTGGAATCTTCCCAGACCAGGGATTGAACTTGTGTCCCTTGCCTTGGCAGGCAGATTCCTATCCACTGTACTGAAGTCCAGGACATCACAGGCTTTAAGGACAGAGTGGAACTGAGAGGGCAAAGTGAGGTGAAGCTCTAATGGCAAAGTAGTTATCTTGGGTCCTCTGGAACTATAGAAATTGGAGCCAGGTTCAGAATGGAAGCAGCTTCCAGTAGGAGTAGCAGACTTACAGCCTGAGGACCAAATCTGACCTGCAGTTGTGTTTGGCTGGGAACAGTTATTATTTTAAAAATTAAACACTTTAGATGGGTCACATGCTCTCCATCTTGTGGCAGTCTTACCTGCTGTCTCACACTGACTCAGACAGTACTTAATGAGCCCAGGCTCAGGGTCCAAGTATTGCACAACAGGTTAGGAGGCAAGCACCATTCCTTAATACAATCTGCCAGTCCTCAGAGATTCACAAATGTGGATAAATTCCAACCTGAAATTATTTCATAGTTGTTCAGTTGCTCAGTTGTGCCTGACTCTTTGTGACACCATGGAATGCAGCATGCCAGGCTTCCCTGTCCTTCACTATCTCCCAGAGTTTGCACAAACTCATGTCCATTTATTCAGTGAAGCCATCCAGCCATCTTGTCCTCTGTCGTCCCTTTCTCCTCCTGCCTTCAATCTTTCCAAGCATCAGGATTTTTTCCAAGGAGTCAGTTCTTCACATCAGGTGGCCAAAGTATTGGAGTTTCAGCTTCAGCATCAGTCCATTCAGTGAATATTCAGGGTTGATTTCCTTTAGGATTGACCAGTTTGATCTCCTTGCAGTCCAGGGGACTCTCAAGAGTCTTCTCCAACACCACAGTTGAAAAACATCATTCTTCGGCGCTCAGCTTTCTTCACAGTCCAACTCTCACATTCATACATGACTACTGGAAAAGCCATAGCTTTGACTAAATGGATTTTTGTCGGCAAAGTAATGCCTCTGCTTTTTAATGTGCTGTCTAGATTTGTCATAGCTTTTCTTTCAAGGAGTAAGCGTCTTTTATAATTTCATGCTGCAGTCACCATCTGCAGTGATTTTGGAGCCCAAGAAAAGAAAGTCTATCACTATTTCCATTGTTTCTCCATCTGTTTGCCATGAAGTGGTGGGACCAGAGGCCATGATCTTAGTTTTTTGAATGTTGAGTTTTAAGCCAGCTTTTTCACTCTCCTCTTTCACCTTCATCAAGAGTCTCTTTAGTTCCTCTTCACTTTCTGCCATAACGGTGATGTCATCTGCATATCTCAGTGATGCTGTCTAACCATCTCATCCTCTGTGGCCCCTTCTCCTCCTGCTCTCAATCTTTCCCAGCATCAGAATCTTTTCCAGTGAGTCTTCTCTTTGCCTCAGGTGGCCATTGGAGTGTGAAGTCAAGTGGACCGTAGGAAACAATTCATTGTAGGCAAACCCTACTTGGAAATTGTCTAGACCTGGTCCTTTGCAATCAAGTCAGTACTTTATAAAACTGACTTATGAAGTTCAAAAAGTTTAAAAATAATGGTATGAAAATACCGTTTGTGATTAACAACTGCCTTGTAAAATACTTTTTTTAAAAAAATGTTTTGGATGTCAGTAAACTCCAGAATCGGAGAAGGCAATGGCACCCCACTCCAGTACTCTTGCCTGGAACATCCCATGGATGGAGGAGCCTGGTGGGCCGCAGTCCATGGGGTCTCGAAGAGTTGGACATGACTGAGCGACTTCACTTTCACTTTTCACTTTCATGCATTGGAGAAAGAAATGGCAACCCACTCCAGTGTTCTTGCCTGGAGAGTCCCAGGGATGGGGGAGCCTGGTGGGCTGCCGTCTATGAGGTCGCACAGAGTCAGACACGACTGAAGCGGCTTAGCAGCAGCAGCAGCAAACTCCAGAATGTACATGCCAAAGATCAGACCCTTGAGATGTCATGAATCTTATAAACTTGTGCCTCACACAGAGCAAATTTTATATAAACTCCTTAAGGCAGGCAAAATAATGATCTCCCAAAGATGTCCCCTGGGCTTCTCTGGTGGCTCAAGATGGTAGAAAGTCCGCCTGCAATGCAGGAGACCTGGGTTCAATCCCTGGATTGGGAAGATCCCCTGGAGAAGGGAACAGCTACCCACTCCAGTTTTCTGGCCTGAAGAATTCCATGGACAGAAGAGCTTGGCAGAATACAGTCCACGGGATCACAAAGAGTTGGACACAACTAAATGGCATTCACTGCCCCCAGAGATGTCCACATACTAAGCCCCAGAAGCTGTGAGTATTTTAGGGTACCTGGCAAAGAAGAATAACAGTTGCTTATTAGCTAACTTGGAAATGAGAAGACTATCCTGGATTATCCCTGCAGACTCAGTGTAATCACTGAGGTCTTTAAAAGTAGGAAGGGAAGGCAGAAGAGACAAAACCAGAGTTGACAGCATGAGAAGGACTCAACCAGGCGTTACTTGCTTTGAATATGGAGGAAGGAATCTATGAGACAAGGAATACAAGTGGCCTTTAAAAGCTGGAAAAGGCAAGGGAATGGACTCTCTGCTAAACCCTCTAGAAGGAACACAGCACTGCCAATACCTTGATTTTAGGCCAGTAAGACCCGTTTTGTAATTCTGACCTTACAACTGTAAGATAATAAATTTGTATTGGCTCCAGACACTGTTTTTGTGGCCGTTTGTTACAGCAGGCTTATGAAACTAATACACTCCCAGGTGAGGAGACTGTGAATGAGGCATGTCTGGATCAAGGTGGCTCATCTGCTTCATTCATGTTGTTTTAAACCAAGACTCACCATCTGATATTTGTAATTTGCATTTGCAACCACATCATGAAACTGAGACTTGTTCACAAAGGATGTTTGTGATGCTCTTTGAATTACTAAACCAATCAAGTGAGTTTTAAATGGAAAAAGCCAAAGATTCTCAGGCCAGCTCTCAAAATCTTGAAAACACTTTTATAACTAGTCACTTGGGGACTTCCTTGGTGGTCAGTGGCTAAGACTCTATGCTTCCTAGGCAGGGGATCGAAGTTTGATCCCTGGTCAGGGAACTAGATCTCACATACTGCAACTTAGAGTTGAGCATGCCACAGTGAAGATCCCAAGTGCCATAACTGTGACCTGGTGTGGCTGAATAAATAAATATTAAAAAACAAAGCAAAACAAAACTAGCCACCTAGCACTGTTTACTTTTCAATTGTGATCATAAAACATAAGTTACATGTTTAGATGGAAGTTTTTGTTGGTAAGTGGAGACGCAAATTAGGTTAGACTGATGAATGTCTGAGATTACTGCAAAAACTCTAGTAAAGTAAAAGAGGAATATAAAACAAAGTCTCTTTATAGTTGTTATATTTCTGTTAATTACTATTCACATCATAAAGACATATTCTGACACCTAATAGTTTCTAAATTAGTGTGACACTTAGTGGGTTGTCACAATAGGATTACCAAACATATAGGAGGAGCTAATTACAAGGCATTTAATTTGGAAATCACAACCCTTGCGAAATGGCTTTATCGCTTGGTTTTTTTGTGTGTGTTTGTTATGGTGGGAGGAAAAACGAGTCAGTTGGGAGATTCAGTCTTGTCTTATCTGAACTTTCCAAGGTATATCCTGGTTTTCAGTTGCATGAGGTAAAAATTCCATCTGGGTAGTTCTTTTTTAGACTTTCACTTAAGACGTGCCTCTTTGGTGGTGAATCTGATCTTAATGTTTCCTTTTGGTGTTGCTAGATGCTGGGTCTTCAAAGTGTGCATTAAGGACTGATATACAGATTAAGAGGGCACCAAATTGGAGGAAAGGAGAAGGGAGGAAGTGAGCCGGTGAGGAGCCTAGGGTACAAAGTTTAAGGAGGTGCTCTGTCTCTGGCCTGTGCACATGCCAGTTTACCCTTGTTTGACTCTAACAGTTGATGCCTCCTTAAGAGAGTGGTGCCTCCTTAAGAGGGTGACATCTCCTTAAGAGAGTGGTGCCCAGGGCACAAATGTAACCAGGCACTCATTCTCAGGGTCATGCATGTGCCCATTTGGCACTTGCTCCATCCTGAGGGTGAGTGCCTGTTTAACACTTTGCACCCAAGACACCTCAGTTGCCTCAGTGGTCTTGACCTCAAGATGAGGGCATGGCCAGCAATGGCTGCGAGGATGGCTGTAAGCCTGTTCTAGGTTGGAAAGTCAGGTGTTGTTCTGGAACCCCTTGTGCATCCCAGACCACCTCCTTTAGCCAGAAAATAAATAACTACAGAAGGCCTACCTTAGAATGGCCCCAGATCAATCCAAAACTGAGCACAATCCCTCCTGTGAATCATACCCCCTGAGCCTACCCTGGTCAAGGATCTCCACCTACCCCTCAAGAGAGCTCAACCCTACTGTTGGCTCTGGTCTAAACCACACTTTCCATGTGTTACAGAACTTCAGGGAACAGATTCATTCAGCTCTCCGGTATGCCTTTTGATTTCAGGAAACTCTTTCTAGTCACTGATTATCTGAATCTATTTTGTACAAATAGAAGCAAATCTGTTTTGTACAAAGTTGGAATGGTAAAGTATAGTCATAATTAACATGATATTTCCATCTCTGGGCATGCTTTCATTGCCAGTTCAGCCTTTTTAATGCAAGGGATCACTCTCATGGACTGCTAATGCTACACAGTGCAGTTATAATACGAGTTTTACTTGGGGAGCAATTAATAAGCGGACACGTAGAAGCATGCACACAATCCTTTGAACTCTCCTCCCGTGGCTTAGGCCAAGCATGGAGGTCCATGTCCACTGTAGCCTCAGCTCTAGGAGAGAACGCTCCATGCATTCATAGGGTCACTGGCCTGGGCACATCTATGTGGTTGCACAACAGTAGAAGCTCCCTGGTCATGGAAGTGGCCTTACTAGAAAGGGAAAGCCTCTGAAGCCCAGCGGTTGGTATCAGCTTATTTTCCATTGAGCTCAACCAGCTTTCTTCTCAGCTGGTAAAAGAGGGAAGGAAATGAGTCTCCCACACTGTCCATATTCGTGTGTTGCTAACCACAGCTTTGGCTTCCCTGGTGGCTCAGTGGTAGAGAATCCTCCTGCCAAGCAGGAGATGCGAGTGTGACCCTGGGTCGGGAAGAATAGGAAATGGCAGCCCTCTCCAGTATTCTTGCCTGGGAAATCCCATGGACAGTCCATGGGGTCACAAACGAGTCAGACATGATGTAGCAACTAAACAAAACAACAACAAATCATAGGTTTACTGTTCCCTTTGCCGGATTGGGGGCAGACGGAGAAGAAAGACAAAGTCATGTGGATCTTTGTACCTCCTGTGATGCTCTGCCTGTGACTGAGTGCTTAATACATACTAGTTTTTTTTCTTTTTTTTAAAAAATTTATTTATTTATTTTTACTTTACAATATTGTATTTGTTTTGCCATACATCAACATGTATCTGCCATGGGTGTACATGTGTTCCCCATCCTGAACCCCCTCCCACCTCCCTCCCCATACCATCCCTCTGGGTCATCCCAGTGCACCAGCCCCAAGCTTCCTGTATCCTGCATCGAACCTGGACTGGCGATTCGTTTCTTATATGATATTATACATGTTTTAATGCCATTCTCCCAAATCATCCCCCCCTCCCTCTCCCACAGAGTCCAAAAGACTGTACTATACATCTGTGTCTCTTTTGCTGTCTCGCATACATGGTTGTCGTTACCATCTTTCTAAATTCCATATATATGCGTTAGTATACTGTATTGGTGTTTTTCTTTCTGGCTTACTTCACTCTGTATAATAGGCTCCAGTTTCACCCACCTTATTAGAACTGATTCAAATGTATTCTTTTTAATGGCTGAGTAATACTCCATTGTATATATGTACCAAAGCTTTCTTATCCATTCATCTGCTGATGGACATCTAGGTTGCTTCCATGTCCTGGCTATTATAAACAGTGCTGCAAGGAACATTGGGGTACACATGTCTCTTTCAATTCTGGTTTCCTCGGTGTGTATGCCCAGCAGTGGGATTGATGGGTTATAAGGCAGTTCTATTTCCAGTTTTTTAAGGAATCTCCACACTGTTCTCCATAGTGGCTGTACTAGTTTGCATTCCCACCAACAGTGTAAGAGGGTTCCCTTTTCTCCACACCCTCTCCAGCATTTATTGCTTGTGGACTTTTGGATCACAGCCATTCTGACTGGCATGAAATGGTACCTCATAGTGGTTTTGATTTGCATTTCTCTGATTGATAGTATGAATGAAATATGATAGACTCCAATCAATGCTAAATGAATCCTATATTTAAAAGTTGCCACTTTGTGGCAACTTGAAAACATGGGCTATGCCTCCATAATGGCAAACCACATATTTTGGCAGGGAGCAAACCAGTACATATGGTTGAGGGTGACTACTGTATGTTCTTAATGTGCAAATTGGCAGCAGTCTTTCTCTGCCTCACCACCTCCCCCCACCACCCTTTGCAATTTTATTTCAAAACATTTGTCTCTGCCATGTTGAGAGGAGGAGTTAAGACAAAAGATTTCCTTTAGTTGTCAATGCATGGAGTTTTCCAGCCAGCTTTCTCTTTAACGCCTTTCTAGGTGTGCATCTACAAAGCATATGAAGGGGAGAAGTTTGGGTAAACAGTAGTGCTCATTTCAGAAATATTCTTCATGTGTTGACTTGGTATTCATGATAAGAATGACAATCATCGCCATTATCTTTATTCTAGCGAATATATTTTTGGACATTTACTCTGTGTTCTGCGATATACTGAGTTCTTTATGTCATGTAGTCCTCAATCCTGTGTGGCAGTCACTCTTTATTAAACACATTATCAGCACATTCCCAGACCTGAGCTCACCTCGGAGTCCTTCCAGGTGTTTGTTTTATAGCTCATATTCCTCATAAACCAGCAGCTGTCTTGTATAGGGATCCAGCTGAGATGCAGGCAAGCAGGTTTTGCTGGGTCTTCCCAAAGCCTTGCAGGTTGGTAGTTCTCTTTTCATCCATGATGGTTCCCTAGCAGGGAGCTCTATCCTACTCTGCTTATTCAAGGGGTGTGAGATCAAAACACCAGCTTGATAAATATTGGCTGATGTATTAGAGTCCCTATATGCTGGATGTCATCTTATTGAAATATTTAAAGTAAAGCTGTGGTTGACTGATAGTGTTCCCGTTCATCAGAAAAAGCACAAATATATTTCTAAACATATTCACTTAATTAAAAATGTATTGAAAGTAGAAAGAAAGTAGCTCAATCGTGTCGGACTCTTTGCAACCCCATGAACTATATAGTCCGTGGAATTCTCCAGGCCAGAATACTGGAGTAGGTATCCTTTCCCTTCTCCAGGGGATCTTCCCAACCCAGGGATCTAACCCAGGTCTCCCGCACTGCAGGTGAACTCTTTACCAGCTGAGCCACAAGGGAAGCCCAGGAATGCTGGAGTGGGTAGCCTATCCCTTCTCCAGAGGATCTTCTGGACCCAGGAGTCGAACCAGGGTCTCCTGCATTGCCGGCGGGTTCTTTACCAACTGAGCTATCAGGGAAGCTCATTACTGGCCCAGTAATGACCAGTAAAAAATATATTAATGGTCATTAATGAGAGCAGATGATTCTAAGCCCGAGTTTCTTCTTTTCCCCTAACGTGTGCAGTTTGTTGAGTTTGGACATAAGCTTGTAACTGTAAAACAATTACCACAATCAAGGCAGTAGACACACCCATCACCTCCAAGTTTCCTGTGTTCTTTTTTGTCACCTTCCCCACCCCTATGGTAAAAACCACTTAACGTATGATCTACCTCTTAACAAAATTTTAAGTGTGCAATACAATATTATTTTAATTATAGGCACTATGTAATTCAGCAGATCTCTGTAACTTATCCATTTAACCTAACTGAAGCTTTACTTACACCCATTGAACAACAACTCCCATTTACCCCTAGCCCCTACACCCACCATTTAATTCTCTGCTTCTTTGAGTTTGACTCTTTTTTAGATACCTCACAAAAGTGGAATCACAGTATTTGCCCTCCTGTGACTGGCTTATTTCACTTAACAAATGTCCTCTAGGTTTATCCATGTTGTTGCAAATAGCAGGATTTCCTTCTTTTTAAAAGGATGAATACTATTCCACTGTGCATACATGACATTTTCTTTATCTGCTTATCTGTTGGTGGACACTTCGGGTTGTTTCTATAGCTTTTTCTTTTAGTTGAGGTATGTAGTCAACGTACAATGTTATGTCGGTGTCACGTGTACAGTATAGTGATTCACAGTTTATAAAGGTTATACTCCATCTGTAGTTAACTATAAAATATTGGTTATATTCCTTATGTTGTACAATATATCCTTGTAGCTTATTTATTTTATATGTAGTAGTTAGTATCTATTAATCCCTTACCTTATCTTGCCTTTCCCCTTTCCCTCTTCCCACTGGTAACCACTAGTTTGTTCTTTGATTCTGAGAGTCTGCTTCTTTTTTGTTATTTTCACTATTTTATTTTTTAGATTCCACACAGAAGATCCCATGCAGTATTTGTCTTTCTCTGTCTGATTTATTTCACTTAGCATAATACCAAGTCCATCCATGTTGTTGCAGATAGCAATTTTCATTCTTTTTTATGGCTGAGTAGTATTCCATTCTGGGTATATCTATCTATGTTGTTGTTCAGTCACTAAGTCATGTCCGATCTTTCAGGCCCCATGAACTGCAGCACATCAAGCTTCCCTGTCCTTCACTATCTCCCAGAGTGTGCACAAAGTCATGTCTACTGAGTCAGTGATGCTATTCAACCATCTCATCCTGTCACCCTGTTCTCCTCTTGCCCTCAATCTTTCCTGGAATCAGGGTCTTTTCCAATGAGTCAGCTGTTCACATTAGGTGGCCAAAGGATTGGAGCTTCAGCTTTAGCACTAGTCCTTCCAATGAATATTCAGGGTTGATTTCCTTTAGGATGGACTGGTTTGATCTCCTTGTAGTCCAAGGGACTCTCAAGAGTCTTCTCCTTCATCATAGTTTGAAAGCATCAATTCTTTGGCACTCAGCCTTCTTTATGGTCCAACTCTCACATCCATACATGACCACTGGAAAAACCGTAGCTTTGACTATAAGGACCTTTGTTGGCAAAGTGATGTCTCTGCCTTTTAATATGCTGTCTAGGTTTGTCATAATTATTCTTCCAAGGAACCAGTGTCATATCTATCTATCTATATAAGTTATATATATATATCTATATTTCACATCTTTATCCATTCATCTATTGATGAACACTTAATTTGCTTTCAGATCTTGGCAATTGTAAATAATGGTGCTATGAATATTGAGGTGCATGTATTTTTTTCAAATTAGTGTTTTGGTTTTTTTTTCCAGATATATACCCAGGAGTGAAATTGGTGGGTCATACAGTAGATCTGTTTTTAGTTTTTTGAGAAACTCCATACTGTTTTTCACAGTGACTGCATCAATGTATATTCCTATCAATGGTTGTATGAGGGTTTCTTTTTCTCCACATTCTCACTATCCTTTGTTATTTGTGATATTTTTGAGGATAACCATTCTGACAGGTGTGAAGTGATATCACATTGTAGTTTTAATTTGCATTTCTCTGATGATTAATGATGTTGAGTATCTTTTCATGTGTCTGTTGACCCTCTGTATGTCTTCTTTGGAGAAATGTCTATTGGAGTCTTATGCCCATTTTTCAGCTGAGTTGTTTGCTTTTTGATGTTGAGGTGTATGAGCTGTTTATATCTTTGGATATTAACTCCTTATTGGTCATATCATTTGGTAATATTTTTTTCCCATTCAGCAGGTTGTCGTTTTGTTTTGTACCCTGGGGGACCTGTTAAGGTGTCTTCATTGGCCTTAAGCTACTGTTCTAACAAAAATATTAATAGAATCCCCTATTTATCATGAAGCAGAACTTCTACTTCCTTTCAGCTTAAAATAGTTCCTGCATAGTCTCTGCTTTCAAACTTTCCAAAGTGCTTCAAGTTCACCATCTATACCTAAATATACTTCTCTCTTATCATATAAAGCCTGGGAACATGGAAATTAGCAGCAAATGAGCTCCTTATTTTCTGCTGTTCCTGGCATATAGACCTTGAAAGGCTCCTTTGCTGAAGACAGGCTCTCCCTGGTGCCTTTGTCCCTTCTCCCACTGTGCCCTTCCTCTCCAGCCTCCCTGACTGGTTTTTGACAGCAGCAAAGGCTCATCCCATCCATATATTCTCCTCTTGCATCTCTTTTTTCTAACCCATCACACCAAGCTAAGCTTCTGGACAAAAGCCTCTTGAAGAATATTTGAGAACTTTTGATCCATGTGTGATCCCTTTGAAAAACCAACTCCGCATGCTCTTTATTACGAGTTGTCTTCATTGCTATCATCTTTACTCTACCTAAGTTTCTTTTATTTAGAAACTGTGTGCTGACCTGACTGAAACATTCTTAGCCCACATGACCAAACAGCTGTGCCTGGCGTTTGAAGCAGGAGGGCACCTGGTGAGCACTTCCTGGCTGAGACCAGGAAAGGAGGCTGCTGGCCTGTCCATTACACTTGAGATGGAGGAAATGAGGGGCATGGTTGAGATGTCACTCTTTGAAGCAGTTTTTCTTACTGGAAATCAATTAATATTTGATTTAGAAAATCATATTGTCTTTGTTGTTTAGTCACTAAGTCATGTCTGACTCTTTTGCAACCTGATGCACTGTAGCCCACCAGGCTTCTCTGTCCATGGGATTTTCCAGGCAAGAATACTGGAGTAGGTTGCCATTTCCTTCTCCAGGGGATTTTCCTGACACAGGGATCAAGCCCATGTCTCTTGCATTGATTGGCAGGTGGATTCTTTACCACTGAGCCCAGAAAAGTATATACTAAAGATAATGCTGTGAAAGTGCTGCACTCAATATGTCAGCAAATTTGAAAAACTCAGCAGTGGCCACAGGACTGGAAAAGGTCAGTTTTCATTCTAATCCCAAAGAAAGGCAATGCCAAAGAATGCTCAAACTACCGCACAATTGCACTCATCTCACACACTAGTAAAGTAATGCTCAAAATTCTCCAAGCCAGGCTTCAGCAATATGTGAACCGTGAATTTCCAGATGTTCAAACTGGTTTTAGAAAAGGCAGAGGAACCAGAGATCAAATTGCCAACATCCGCTGGATCATTGAAAAAGCAAGAGAGTTCCAGAAAAACATCAATTTCTGCTTTATTGACTATGCCAAAGCCTTTGACTGTGTGGATCACAATAAACTGTGGAAAATTCTGAAAGAGATGGGAATACCAGACCACCTGACCTGCCTCTTGAGAAACCTGTATGCAGGTCAGGAAGCAACAGTGAGAACTGGACATGGAATAACAGACTGGTTCCAAATAGGAAAAGGAGTACGTCAGTCTGTATATTGACACCCTGCTTATTTAACTTATATGCAGAGTACATCATAAGAAATGCTGGGCTGGAAGAAGCACAAGCTGGAAGAAGCACAAGCTGGGCTGGAAGAATCAAGATTGCCGGGAGAAATATCAATAACGTCAGATATGCAGATGACACCACTCTTATGGCAGAAAGCGAAGAAGAACTTAAGAGCCTCTTGAAAAGTGAAAGACTAGAGTGAAAAAGTTGGCTTAAAGCTCAACATTCAGAAAACTAGGATCATGGCATCCAGTCCCATCACTTCATGGGAAATAGATGGGGAAAAAGTGGAAACAGTGTCAGACTTTATTTTTTTTGGCTCCAAAGTCACTGCAGATGGTGATTGCAGCCAATAAATTAAAAGACACTTACTCCTTGGAAGGAAAGTTATGACCAACCTAGATAGCATATTCAAAAGCAGAGACATTACTTTCCCACAAAGGTCCGTCTAGTCAAGGTTATGGTTTTTCCAGCGGTCATGTATGGATGTGAGAGTTGAACTTTAAAGAAAGCTGAATGCCGAAGAATTGAGGCTTTTGAACTGTGGTGTTGGAGAAGACTGTTGAGAGTCCCTTGGACTGCAAGGAGATCCAGCCAGTCCATCCTAAAGGAGATCAGTCCTGGGTGTTCATTGGAAGGACTGATGTTGAAGCTGAAACTCCAATCCTTTGGCAACCTGATGCAAAGAGCTGACTGATTTGAAAAGACCCTGATGCTGGATTGAAGGTGGGAGGAGAAGGGGACGACAGAGGACGAGATGGTTGGATGGCATCACCGACTCAATGGACATGAGTTTGGGTAAACTCTGGGAGCTGGTGATGGACAGGAGGCCTGGTGTGCTGCGAGTTCATGGGGTGGCAAAGAGTCAGCCACGACTGAGCAACTGAACTGAACTGAAATGTAATAAGATATCCTAAGATGAATACTGAAACAGAAAAAAGGGCATAAATGGGAAACTGGTAAAATCTGATCCTGTCTGGAGTTTCTTTAATGGTAATGTACCAATGTTAATTTTTCAGTTTTCACACGTGACTGTGTCTATGTAAGATGCTAACATGAAGGGAAACTGGGTGAGGGGTATGTGGGAACTCTGTACTATTTTTGCAACTTTTCCATAAATCTAAAATTTTTCCAAAATAAAAAGTTTGTTTTAGAGGGCCCCAGCTCACCGTCAGACCCCACTCATCCTGCACAGACATTTGCATACATTCTGGATAGAGTTGGATAAACTGTGGGCAAATAGCCACACTGAACTTGGAATCACAACCATTTCCCTTGGCTTCTGGACATTCCTTCCTTGCCAAGGCCAATTCTATATTTTGAGGCTCCCCATGAGTTAAAAATAAAGAAGTGAAACATGAATGTTTAAAAAGGCTCATTTTTAAAGACAGGATATTTTTCTCTAGAATAATTTGGGCTGCTCACTTCTATTTCTTTAGTGGTCAGTATATTAAGGACCTGATTCAAGGAGAAAATATTAATATAACATACAGCTTTAGCAGGCAGCAAAGGATGGCTAAGGCTGTAGCACATCCACGTCTGTAACGAGAGTGTCTGATCATGTATTAGTGCCCTTGCTTGTGCTGTTGCTTCTACCTTCGGTTCTCTGCTTCTATATAATAATTATTTACTTATTTACATGTTCCCTCATTCAATAAACATTTGTAAAACTCTCTATGAGTTTAACCCTAATGGAATAATACATGGCTCCACCTGTGTAGAGCACACGAGCTAGTGGGAAAGGAACATGCAGAGGGTTGATGAGTAAATAATGTGAGTGCGGTGATAACAATGTACATAGAAGATTTTGTGGAAACTAAGCAAGGATGATGGATTTTTTTATTTTTTTAATCCCAGAAAGCATCCTGAAGGGGACACAGCTTCTTCTTTCAGGATGAGTAGGAATGATGATGAAAGTACTGAAGAGACATAAGGTAGGAGTCTGCATGATGCATTCAGGGAACTAGAGAACTCCATGCTTTCAGCAGAGCAGGAAGGAGGCCACAGGGAAGCGTGGGAGATGAAGCTGGGGAAGTACACTGGAGCCTGGAGCCTGTCTTAGGGCCTACAACATTGAGTGGACCTTCTGTTGTTGGACAAGACTGCAGTTTTCACCCCTTAAATAATAATCAGATGAAAATAATAAGACAACAAAAGATAAAGACCAGAGAATTTCTTCTTCCCTTTATTCCCCATCCATGACAATGGCTCTACCTTTTCCAGAAAATAAGGCTAATCTGAAGGAACTGTTCTTGCCTTAAATGAGTTGATGACTTTATAGATGCAATAGTTAATCTTAGGCTCTTACTCTCTGCCCTAGTAGCTGAAAGCTGGTTTATCTGTAATGTTCATACAGGGTTGATGCAATTATGATTACCACTTAAACAAACAGTAAAACATCAGACAATTGTTTTTACCCCTGCAAAAAGCGGGAAAATAAATCTCCTTTTATTCATTTTTCACCCAATGTATTCAATTAATCCTCTTTTTAAAAACTTATATGATGAAATATGAGACATTCTTATTTAAAGAGGCTGATAAGTCACTTCTTTTTAAGTATTCTCACACTTCTTTTTAAGTGATCATGTTTGAGTTAAGGATTTCTAAAAATAAAAATTCATCTGAGTACTTTTTTGGTACAGGGTCACTAAACTATTTGAGGGGGGGGAGTCAGTTTTTATATTCTGGATCTGCTGCAATTCCTGGAGGCTATTGAGTAGGTAGATGATTGTGTGTGTGTGTGTGTGTGTGTGTGTGTGTAGAAAGATACCATTCTGTAGCTGGTTATGCAAAGCTGAAAGGAAACCAAGATAGGGTTTGTCTAAATACCCTTTTTTACTTAAAGATATCTGGCTATATCTGGGTTTGCTCCCACTGAGATGAATATGAGCTTGATGTAAGAGGTTTAGTACTATTACTTCAGTTTGTAAACAGTTTCATTAGGAAATTACTTTAGACAATAAGTGGTGTGTTTCTATTTCTAGCCAATGAATGTTTCTTGAGTGCGAGAAAATCCTTTCTGGTTAGTTTCTTCAGATCCCAGTTCTACTTGGTTCTCTTGTCCTTGATGAGCCTTCTGTCAGTGATGTTTCCCTGAGATGTGAAGAAGAATCATTTATTAACTAAAGACCCTACCCTGATATAAGGCAACTGATACTTGAAGGGGGAAGGTGAGCCTGATCCCCATTCTATATTGTCAGATCTAATATACATATCTGTGGCCATTCTGTCATATTTTATTTTCTTTAGGACACTGAATTAAAGAGAGCAAGTCATCTACCCGACACCTGCAAACACTTGGTCTTGACAATCAAACTATCCATTTCTTAAGCCTATGAATTATTCCTCTCTGCTGCAGAGTTGAATTTTTTAGTTTCAAAGTCAAGTGCACATACAGAAAACGTGTTAGGTAGAAGTAAGACACATTTTGCATTATCCGCAGCATATGCAAAACTGTTAATCGATACAGTAGCTAATGGAGTGACAATTGGTGACAAGCAATGCCTCACCAATGGCTGGTGAGAACTTCAGTTCAGGAGAAGGAAATGGCTAGGCATGGAGGCTGAGCTTTGGAGACTAGATTGGCTATTTTGGGTTCATCTGCAGGCCTTGATTATATCTAATAGCACAGGATCCTGGCACACACTCAAATGACGCTGAGAGGCTGACAGCCAAAATGAGCTGGATCATGTTTGCACTTCATTATTTGATTGCAGACTGTGAGGGGAAATGAGAGCATTCTAGTTCGTTTTGGAAAAGATTGCAGTACCTTTCAGAATGTTTTCTTGTCAGATGCTGCACAGGCTTCAAGTGTAGTTTCCCTCTTCCCACCCAGCTAATAAACCTGGAAGCCAGGGACTTGTATTTACTTCAATTTCAGTCCTTAGTATGTTGTTAATTGTTGCCTTCTTTATGTTGAATGTTTCAGGGTTTCCCAATTTAAGGAATATAGCTGGATTTTTTGTACCCAGTTAGTGGAAGAAAACAGGAAGATTAAATGGCATCACATTTATTATGACAGTAACCCAAGGGGCAACTGGAGGTCACATAGTTACAACCTTTGTAAATTATTCAGTTGTTTGTCAATAATAGAGTTTGTTACTCAATTTTGATTGGCTGAGGAGTAACAGGGGCTCCGTTTTAGCAGATAAATACTGGGGATTTGAATCTTTAGCAAAATTAATGATAGTTGGAAGAATTCCCAGCTGCGCATGTAACTAGACATGCTTAACTACCCAATTAATCATGAATGGATGGATTCAGTGAAACACAAAATTCAATCGACTTTTGCAGGAGTGCTTTTGAAAAATTGGAGGCAAGCATTTTTTTCCATTGAATGCAACTCTGAGTAGCTAGTAAAATGCCATACATTCTTTTCTAAGAGCGATGCAAAGAACTGTTTCTCCCTCCCTCCCTTCCTTCCTACAAATATTAGACACCTACCATGTGCCAAGCTCATGTTGGAGGCACAAAGGTGAAGAAGTGTAGTGCCTGCTCTGAGTAGTTATTGTCAGGAAGGAAAACAGGTACATATACAATTATAACTCAGTGGTTAGATGAAAGAGGGCTTGCCAGATGGGCAAGGAGAAAAGGAGCTTTTCAAACAAGAGTCAACAGCCTATATGAGGGCAGGAAGGTATCAGAGCATCCCCTCTCCTTATTCAATAAGTATGTTTTATTTGCCTACTATGCACCACGCACTGTGAATGAAGCAGATTTGGAAAAATGTGAGCAGCCTATTATGGCCAGAGCATGTTGGAGGAGAAAGATGAAAGATGAGTATAGCTATTGGCAAACACAAACTATCACTTTCATAGTGTTGCTCCAAGTTCTGCTGTTCTTTTCAAAGCAAATGAACAGACATTTTCTTTTTGTTCTAGCTTGATATTGATGAAATAAAGAGTAGTGGGACAAAGATTTTTTTGTCTTGCTTCAGTACATGTTTGTAATCAATCTTAGTAGATATACAAAGAAACATACTGAATTAGTCACAGACTGAGCATTGAAGAGCAGAACTAGGCCAGCCCATGGCATAGTAAACTACTGAATTTATTTGGAAACTTTCAAATGGCTAGTGGAACCCTGGACAGACAGCAGGAGAGAGATTGCAAAACCTCCTGTCTGGAAAGAGAATCTGTTGTTGTTTTTGTTCAGTCGCTCCGTCACGTCTGGCTCTTTGTGACCCCATAGACTGCAGCATGCCACGCTTCCCTGTCCTTCACCATCTCCTGGAGCTTGCTCAAACTCATGTCCATTGCGTGGGTGATGCCATACCACCATCTCATCCTCTGTTGTCTCCTTATCCTCCTGCCTTCTACTTTCACAGCATCAGGGTCTTTTCAAATGAGTCAGCTCTTCACATCAGGTGGCCAAAGGATTGGAGTTTCAGCTTCAGCGTCAGTCCTTCCAATGACCGTTATGGGTTGATGTCCTTTAGGATTGACTGGCTTGATCTCTTTGCAGTCCAAGGGACTCTCAAGAGTCTTCTCCAACACTGTAGTTCAAAAACATCAATTCTTCAATGTTCAGCCTTCTTTATGGTCCAACTCTTACATCCATACATGACTACTGGAAAAACCACAGCTTTGATTAGATGAATCTTTGTCGGTAAAGTAATGTCTCTGTATTTTAACGTGCTGTCTAGTACTCTTGCCTGGAAAATCCCATGGACGGAGGAGCCTGGAAGGCTGCAGTCCATGGGGTTGCTGAGGGTCAGACACGACTGAGCGACTTCACTCTCACTTTTCCCTTTCATGCATTGGAGAAGAAAATAGCAACCCACTCCAGTGTTCTTGCCTGGAGAATCCCAGGGACGGGGGAGCCTGGTGGGCTGCCGTCCATTGGGTCGCACAGAGTCGGACACGACTGAAGCGACTTAGCAGCAGCAGCAGCAGGTTTGTCATAGCTTTTCTTCCAAGGAGCAAGCTTCTTTTAATTTCATGGCTGCAATCACCATTTGCAGTGATTTTGAAGCCCAAGAAAAGAAAGTCTGTCACTATTTCCATTGTTTCCCCATTTCCCATGAAGCGATGGGACCAGATGCCATGATCTTAGTTTTTTGAATGGTGAGTTTTAAGCCAGTTTTTTCTCTCTCCTCTTTTACCTTCATCAAGAGATGTTTAATTCTGCTTCACTTTCTGCCATAAGGGTGGTATCATCTGCATATATAAGGTTATTTATATTTTTCCCAGCAATCTTGATTCCAGCTTATGCTTCATCCAGTCTGGCATTTCAGATGATGTACTCTGCATACAAGTTAAGTAACCAAGGTGACAATATACAGCCTTGACATATTCATTTTCCAATTTTGAACCAGTCCATTGTTCCATGTGCAATTCTAACTTGCTTCTTGACCTGCATATAGGTTTCTCAGGAGACAGGTAAGGTGGTCTGGTACTTCCATCTCTTTGAGAATTTTCCAGTTTGTTGTGATCCACCCTGTCAAAGTGGATCAAAGTGTCAAAGGCTTTAGCGTAGTCAATTAGAGTGTAGTCAAAAAGAGTCTATTAATGGTTGGTTTAATAGTTGTTTGTGGATAGCAGCAACCAAGGGCTCAAAAGAACTATGTGCATACTTCTATAAAGAAAATGGAAAAAAAACTGCACTTACCACAAATAGTAGTTTAAAATTTGGTAAAAACTATTGTGTTTGTTTGTTTGCTTTTAATTCTAGTTGTACCTCATCTACCAGAGAATTTGAGGTGACTAAAAAAACCATATAAAGCCCACCTCCCAAATTAGTAACAAGCAAAAGATTAAGGTCATGGAAAATGTAAATTCGGATTGGAGATGTTCACCAAGAGAAAAGTTAGAAGTTAGCTCTGAGCTTCCTGGTGGCTGAAGTGAAAAAACCAAAATATAATCAATTAAAGGCTTATTATCCATGCAGGCGTGTGTGCTAAGTCACTTCAGTCATGTCTGACTCTTTGCAACTCTATGGACTGTAGCCTGCCAGGCTCCTCTGTCCATGGGATTCTTCAGGCAGGAATACTGGAGTGGATTGCCATGACCTCCTCCAGGGCAATCTTCCCCACCCTGGTATCAAACTCACCTCTCTTGTGTCTCCTGCATTGGCAGGCGGATTGTTTACAACTAGCATCACTTGAGAAGCCCCTATTGTCCACAGGGAGGACGGACATATCTCAGGACAGATGATTGCTTAGTTTTTTGGGGTTTTTTTCTCTTTTGGTGTAGAGCATAAGGGTCTAATATTTGTGAAGAGCCTTTCTTCATATAGTCATTTGAGGCAGAAGGTGATTGTAGACAGCTTGCCATGTTTTGAACAGCCCTTTGCCAGGGCATTTGGGGGCATTTTTGCTGCAGAGGTTTCATGTGAATTTAAATTGGTGTTTTGGTAAAAGACAAGGGATAATGTTATCCACCAAGAAGAGTGTTGCCAACTTCACGACAGCCACTTTGTTCTCATGAGGAGTGCTTTTTGACAAAATGTGTAGAGATTTATTTTCTGGTAAGGTTTGGGTATTCTGCCAACGTGAGCTTCATTTTTTCTTCATATTCAGCATGTTTACAGCCTTTCATGCTAGACCGTGATAGGTTCTATTGTAGTTCCAATTTTGTAAGGGAGTAATACAATTTGCAGTAAAACCAAGCTTCCCTGGGATTTGTTCAGTAAAGCAGTGATTGCTTAAAATGAAAAGGCTTGTTTCTCAAATTCTTACTCTTGAAATTAGTGTAAGCCCCAGCCTCCATGCATTTTGCTTGTCCCTCATGGCTAGTTTTTATGCTCTCTTTGGTTATAAATAACTTCTGCAACAGGTACCAGACCATATTTCAATAGCAACTTTCAAAACTCAATCCACTTTCCTTTTTAAATCCTCTGTGACCTTTTCTTGGAGGAAGGATTATTTACAAATTCTAATTTTGTAGTCTTGTAGATAGTATTGCCTTGAACCTACAGAGTTTAAGTTGCTGAAGAATGTTTTTATAAAATATGAAGTTAATAATGAGGATTTATTGGATTTCTTAGATAAAGGGCATACTTTTACTTTCCCACCTTTACTACATTTTCTTTCTTAGCTTTGATTTTTGTTTCTCCTTGTTTCTGCTGAACAGGAAATAGATTAAATGCTGATAGCTTGTTGATGGATTTAGCACAGTTTTAATAAAAACCAAAACCATGAAAACTCTTGGTCTTCAAGTTGAAAAATGTGAGTTGTTTTCCACCTCCAGTCACCTTTGGCCAGCAGCCCATCCAGTGCCCAGCAGACGCTAAGCAGTCAGTGAAGGGTACATTGTTGTTCAGTTGCTAAGTTGTGTCCCATGGCCTGCAGCACGCCAGGCTTCCCTGTCCTTCACTGTCTCCTGGAGTTTCCTCAAAATCATGTCCATTGAGTCGGTGATGCCATCCAACCATCTCATCCTCTGTCATCCCCTTCTCCTTCTGCCTTCTATCTTTCCCAGCATCAGGGTCTTTTCCAATAAGTTGGTTCTTCGCATTAGGTGGCCAAAGGATTAGAGCTTCAGCTTCAGCATCAGTCCTTCCAATGAATATTCAGGGTTGATTTTCTCTGGATTGACTGATTTGATCACCTTGTAGTCCAAGGGACTCTCAAGAGTCATCTCCAGCACCGTAATTCAAAAGCATTAATTCTTCAGTGCTCAGCTTTCTTTATGGTCCAGTTCTCACATCCATACATGGCTATCCCACATAACCTGTCAATTCATTTTTTATTTTTCAGATTATTTATTTATTTATTGGTTTTGTTTTGGCCTCACTGCATGGCATGGCATGTGGGTCCTTCTTTCCCTAACCAGGGATTGAACCCACGCCCCCTGCAGTGGAAGTTCGGACTCTTAACCACTGGACCACCAGGGAAGTCCCTGTCAACCATTTTTACAATCTGTCCTTTGACATTTGGGTTTGCCTTTGGCTCCTCCCTCGTCCCAGTCCATTTTCCTGTCTGTCTCCCCATCTGTCATTCTGTCTTCTTTCCCACTTCCGGACTAAGCTTCCTAGTGCCCCTGTCCATCTGAAACTCTCCTGCTCAAGTGCAGAGTCAGCCATCGACTTCCCAGCAGAGGGCTGCAAACGCCTCTTCTTGATCTGCGTTTACTCCCCTCTACGACTTCAGGTTTTATTTTCAACCACTCCTCAGCATGAACTTCCAAGGGAGCTGCTTCCTGCCTTTGTTCACATTTTCTTTGCCTTTTTTTTTTGAAATGTCTCAGCTACAGTTTTCTAACCTCAGCCTTCTTTCAGTTCCAAACTAGTAGCTCTCATTGCTTTTCCCCTGCTCTCTCTTCTCTCTTTTATCTTTTATTTTTATTATTTTTATCAAACTATAGTTGATTTTCAATGTTGTGTTAGTTTCAGGTGTACAGCAAAGTGATTCAGTTATACATGTATGTATATATATTCTCTTTCAGATTCTTTTCCCTTGTAGATGATTATAAAATATTGACTATAGTTCCCTATGCTATACAGTTGGTCCTTGTGGGTTATCTATTTTATATACAATAGTGTATGTATATTAATCCCACTACTATATATTAATCCCACTACTATATATTAATCCGAAACTCCTCATTGCTTTTGTTAGATCAGATCAGATCAGTCACTCAGTCGTGTCTGACTCTTTGCGACCCCATGAATTGCAGCACGCCAGGCCTCCCTGTCCATCACCAACTCCCGGAGTTCACTCAGACTCACGTCCATCGAGTCAGTGATGCCATCCAGCCATCTCATCCTTTGTCGTCCCCTTCTCCTCCTGCCCCCAATCCCTCCCAGCATCAGAGTCTTTTCCAATGAGTCAACTCTTCACATGAGGTGACCAAAGTACTGGAGTTTCAGCTTTAGCATCACTCCTTCCAAAGAAATCCCAGGGCTGATCTCCTTCAGAATGGACTGGTTGGATCTCCTTGCAGTCCAAGGGACTCTCAAGAGTCTTCTCCAACACCACAGTTCAAAAGCATCAATTCTTCGGTGCTCAGCCTTCTTCACAGTCCAACTCTCACATCCATACATGACCACAGGAAAAACCATAGCCTCGACTAGACGAACCTTTGTTGGCAAAGTAATGTCTCTGCTTTTGAATATGCTATCTAGGTTGGTCAAAACTTTTCTTCCAAGGAGTAAGCGTCTTTTAATTTCATGGCTGCAGTCACCATCTGTAGTAATCTTGGAGCCCAGAAAAATAAAGTCTGACACTGTTTCCACTGTTTCCCCATCTATTTCCCATGAAGTGGTGGGACCGGATGCCATGATCTTAGTTTTCTGAATGTTGAGCTTTAAGCCAACTTTTTCACTCTCCACTTTCACTTTCATCAAGAGGCTTTTGGGTTCCTCTTCACTTTCTGCCATAAGGGTGGTGTCATCTGCATATCTGAGGTTATTGATATTTCTCCCAGCAATCTTGATTCCAGCTTGTGTTTCTTCCAGTCCAGCGTTTCTCATGATGTACTCTGCATATAAGTTAAATAAACAGGGTGACAATATACAGCCTTGATGAACTCCTTTTCCTATTTGGAACCAGTCTGTTGTTCCATGTCCAGTTCTAACTGTAGTTCTAGCACTGGGTTGCTATGTTTCATGAACGTATCTCTCATCTCCTCAACTTGATTATATACAGCTTAATATCTTTGGTATCTACCACAACTCCCACTTGATACAAAACTCATCATTCTGTAAACATTTCCTTTCTTTTCCTGTTCTTTGGCTTTGCTTTCCTCCCTGCCTGGAACTTTGTATCCTGGTGACACGCTATACTGTCCATTCCTGGCAGCCCTCCTTATTTCAACAGCCTTCATGTTCTCCCAAAGATCTTCTATTCCCACAAACAGAATTAATCTGTGTTCCCTGTATGTGTATTTCTGTTACAGCACTTCTCATGCTCTCCTTCATAATGTAGTTGTTTACAGACCTGTCTGCTCTAGCAGACTATGAGCTCCTGTTATGTAAGGACCGTATCTTATTCACCTTCTTGCTACCATTGCACTTAGCACGGATCTCGTACTTACCAATTTTTCAGCAAGTATGTGTCAGTTTAAGTCTTATACTGGATGGTAGACAACTAGACGTGAACTAGTTGTTAGTTGTTAGTTGTGTCTAACTAGTTGTTAGACACCTACAAATGTGGTTGGTATGTAGAGAGCTACTTACCTGCTCTGTGCTCTTGGGATACCTGGACCCTGGGAATAGTTATCAGTTAGAATCACCTGGTTCACATATAAAACTGTGTCTGTGTTGGGTATGGTTTCACTACTGTGCAGGCAGTAAATGGCACAGGCTCTGCGAGGCTATCCTCATTGAAATGACAGGTCACTCTGTGACCAGTGAGCCCATATTCTGCTTTGGGAAAAGAAAAGAATGTCTTATCTGTTCAAACCAGTTTAGGATTGTAAAAGTTTCTGATGAATTGGCTTATTTTGTTGACAGGCCTGGCCCTGACACCTGGGTCTGGGTGGGTTAGTAGAGGGACATGCCTGTCCTCTGTGACTGGGGACTGCCCCAGCCCTGGGCATCTTGATGAAGGCTCTGGAGACCTAGAGAGGAAGCTCACCACATCAGCCCTGGCTGGCAGGCACATCACTTAGAGCTGCCACATGGTTCAGAGGGGAGAGTGGGTCAAGGACATCATCCCATCCCCCTGTGCAAAGGACAGCAGTGTTCTTTGTGCTGCTGTCTGACCAAAAACCAAAACTGATTGTCTTCAGGTTATTCTCAAAGAAGGAGTGCCTCCTGAGTGAACTCAGCTTTTGCAGGCAGAAAAAAATGTGGAAGGATAAGGCCAACCTGATTCCTCAATTTCATTTTAGCCCATACCTTTAATTGTCCCAATCAAAGTTCTTATTAGACCCTTTAATTCTTCTTCACCTCGACTAATATAAACTTTACATCTCTATCCATTTGGGGGAGAAGCGGGACTTAAGCAACATCAATTTATCTTCTCACGCTTCTGGACATGGAAAAGACAAAGTTAAGTGCTGGTAGTGTTGGTTTCTGGCAAGACCTCTCTTCCCGGCTTGCAGGCAGCTGCCTTCTTGCTGAGTCCTCTTATGGCCTTTCTTCTGTGTTGAGACACTCTTGGGTCTTTTTCTCTTGTAAGGACACCAGTCCTGTTTGATTAAGGTCTCACTATCCACTTTCTTTTCCACTATCCACTCCTTTTAACAGAGGAGTTAAAATAGCAAACATGGGCTCAGTCAAGAAACAAAGGACCAGGATAAATCCGTCAACAGAAGTGTCCTTGCTAACCAGTCCAGAGTGCTAACTCAACTGAGTGCTTGCCTTGGAGGGCATCATCTTCACAGTGGTTCCTTGAGTTAGGTTAATATGTTCCGCTTCAGAAAGGAGACAGCAGAAAAAGATTAGGTGTCTTGTCCAAAGCAAATATCTAGTAAATGGCAGTCTTAGGATTCCAACCTGTCTAGTTTCAAAGCCCAACTCTGAACTGCTTATTTTTCCCAGCTTTCATGAGTAAGCACGGCCTGTCCTTATGTTTCCTGATGAAAAATAAAGGTGATCTGAATAAATTAAATCATAGTATCTCTCCCAAAGTCATTCTAATCCATAATTTTATCTCAAATTTTTGGGGGGTTTGGTCCAAAAGTTTCCAACTAAAAAAAAAAAAAAGCAGACATGAATTTCTTCCCTGACCACTTTGAATATAATAATGCGCTAGTGGATAGGCCTGAAGCAAGGGGGGGAAGCCTGCAAGGTTGGTAGTCCCATCCCATCCATGGGAATAGTTGAGTGCATGTATTTTGATGTCAGTTCAAATGAATATTCTATCACCAAGTGAGTACTTGAAGACCGAATTCCTGGCACTTTGAGAAACAGGCCTAAAGAACATCTTTAAGAACAGAGCTCAGAAGAATCTTAGAGATCATTCAAGAGATGCTTTGACCTGAAATGTAAGTCTTGGCTTCATTATTGATGATGGAGTGACTTAGAGCATGCAGCTTGAGCTCTCTGTGAGGGCTCAAAGTGCTTTGAAGAGAAATCAAGATTGTGTACTGGAGGAAACATAGCATACTTGGTAATTGTTGGTTTGTTCTGAAAGGAGAGAGAGAAAGAGAAAGAGAAAGAGAGGGATTCTACATTTTTTTAAAGCCTCAAGCTTTGGCGACCTCTCATCCAGCAGCACCTGCCAACGCCTCTACTGGGCTTGGTGATTAGCTATTTATTAGAAAGGGCTTCTGAGTCAGTCAGATCAGAGTTCACCACACTTCGCGCACTGCGTGACCTTGGGAATATTCAGTTTCTCTTCAGTCTTGGTTACTTCAGTGTGGATAATGTGCTCCACGTCTCAAAGTTTTTATGGTGACTAATTAGATAACATCTGTTAAAGTGCTGTTTTACTGTGATTAAGGCCTCATTTCTTAGTTCCAAAGGTTGAACCAAGAATTTCCTCTAACCTAATGAGCTCTGACGTACTTATCAGATGGCAGTCAAAAAACAAGACTTGTTTTCATTCCCAACTTCTGAACCCACTGGGGAGGAAGGGCATGGCTCTTGCCATCCCACATACCAAGTGAAGTTGATCGGGGCTTATGGGGGAGGGTGGGCATTGTCTAATCACAATTAAGGCCCCAAAGAGCAAAGGGTGGGTAGCAAGTGTGTGAGGAATAAAGCAGCTTGGAGGACAAGTCCCATGACAGTAAGATGCTGGAGGACTTCTTCTGTAGAGGTAACTAGACGTGGGCGTGGCTCCTGTGCAGAGCAGCATGCATTCTACATATGCATAAGGGACCCACCAGACCACTCACATACCCTCAAACCATCAGTCTTATAATTCAAAAATAGCATTGATACCTATATTTAAACTACTGCACTACGTTGCATCATCTTATTTTTAACATAAGACCTACAGGCTTTGCCAATTTAGGAGACTGGTGGCCAAAGAGAAAAACTCACACTCAGCTACCATTTGTGGGGACCCCAAGCCCTTTCAGAGGGGATAGTCCTTTCCAAAGACCACAGTCAATAAAAGTGCTTAACAGTAAGTGGGACGTAGTAAGTTCTCAATAAATATTGTGGTTATTATAGATTTTTATATTATAATGATTATTAATATTTAATGTTGCCCATCAAAATCATCATTTGAGGTTAACATAGAAAAATTTCAAGCTACATAATTCTATTAAATAAGTACATACTCATTTATATTATATATACAAATGTGAATATCTATATATATAATATTAGCTTAAAGTTCTCAAGGTAAAACTTTCAACTGTACAGAAAGGTATAAAATAACAATAAACAAAAGTTTGTTTTCCTCTTCTTCTGTGTTTGTGTGTGTGTGTGTGGAGAGAGAGACTCTTAAAATATTTATTTTAACACAATTTTAAAACAACATGCCAGATTATTTTGTAGTTTGATCTTATGACTTAATTTTACATATAATTACTTACAGGTCTATATCATGCTTTTTAACATCTACATACTATTCTATGTGTGAATGCACCATACTTTTAAAAACATAGCTTCTATGCCTAACATCTAGGTTTTTATGATTCTTTTGCTATCATATGCAGTGTTATAGTGAAGATTGTTGTTCAGTCACTCAGTCATGTCCAACTCTTTGCAATCCCATGGAGTGCAGCACACCAGGTTTCCCTGTCCTTCACCATATCCCTGAGTTTGCTCACACTCTTGTTCATTGAGTCAATGATGCCATCCAACCATCTTATCATCTGTCACCCCCTTCTCCTGTGCTCAATCTTCCCCAGCATCAGAGTCTTTTCCAATGAGTCAGCTCTTCCCATCAGGTGGCCAAAGAACTGGAACTTCAGCTTCAGCATCCGTCCTTCTGATGAACATTCAGGGCTGATTTCCTTTAGGATTGATGGTTTGATCTGCTTGCTGTCCAAGGGACTCTGAAGAGTCTTGTCCAGCATCACAGTGTGAAAACATCAAATCTTCAGCGCTCAGCCTTCTTTATGGTCCAACTCTCACATCTGTACATGACTACTGGAAAAACCATAGTTTTGACTAGATGGACCTTTGTTGGCAAAGGGACATCTCTGCTTTTTAATATGCTGTCTATGTTTGTCATAGCTTTTCTTACAAGGAGCAAGCATCTTTTAATTTCATGGCTGCAGTCACCGTCTGCAGTGATTTAGGAGCCTAAGAAAATAAAATCTGTCACTGTTTTCATTGTTTCCCCAATCTATTTGCCATGAAATGATGGGACCAGATGCCATGATCTTAGTTTTTTGAAAGTTGAGTTTTAAGCCAGTGTTTTCACTCTACTCTTTCACCTTTATCAAGAGGCTCTTTAGTTCCTCTTCACTTTCTACCATAAGGGTGGTGTCATCTGCATCTAAGGTTATTGATATTTCTCCCAGCAATCTTGATTCTAGCTTGTGCTTCATCTAACCCAGCATTTTGCATTATGTACTCTGCATAGAAGTTAAATACATAGGGTGACAGTATACAGCCTTTTCCCAGTTTTGAGCCAGTCCATTGTTCTGTGTCCAGTTAGAACTGTTGCTTCTTGATCTGCATATAGGTTTCTCAGGAGATGAGTAAGGTGGTCTGGTAATACAGGAATAGTCTTATATGTACGTTTATACATACATATCTGATATAGGTATATTTCTAGGGTAAATTTCTTCAGATAGAATGGTTTGGTTAAAATTTTTGTCTGTTTTAGTTTTGATTGTTTTTGCCTCATTACCTCCAAAAATATAATGTCAACTTACATTCTTACTAAAGTATATGTCACTTTTACTGCTCCCTCACTAGTAGTGGGTATTATCAAATAGTTTGATCTAATAAGTGAAAATAGTAGCATATTTTAAGTTATATTTCATTATGTAGGAAAGAAGCCAAAGCCCTTTTCAGTGTACATTCTTGTTCGTTTTTCTGTTTCTTAATTTTATTTGCCATGTTGGTGGGTGAAGAGGCAGGTTGTTTATCTCTTTCTTGTTACTTTGTTAGTGCTCTTTGAGTATGAAGAACATTAAGCCCAGGTCACTTATGTGACCATTTTTTTCTATTTTTGTCATTCTCAATTTTGTATTTCTTTCCCAGATAAGTATTTAAAATTTCTATATAGTCAAGTTAATAAATCTTTTCATAGCTTCTGAACATTTTTGCATGCTACATTAAAACTGTAGCCATAGTTTTTGTTAGTGCTAGTATAAATATGTGTGTATATGTAATAAATATGTAACTACGTATCCATAATTTTGCCTTGAAATTTCTTCATCTGCAATTTATTTTTATACAAGAAATCCAGTAGAGATCTACCTTTTTTTCCCTCCAATTGGCCATCTACATTTCCCAACATTACTTATGGAATAATCACTCTCTCCCCATTGATTTGAAATGTTTCCTGTGTTTATATTAATTATCAATATACAGTGGTTGATTTGCAGACTCTTATTTCTTTGTTCTGCACCAATACCAAATTTAAGTTCTGTAGTTTTATAATGTTTTAATATTTATTAAAAAGGTTAATTCGTGTTGGTCTTTTAAAAATATTTTTTTCTGAGAGTTTTTGAATATTAATTTTTCCAAATCAACTTTCATATCATTTTGTCAGGCTGACATCAGTGCTGTTTCCTGTTCTCTCCAACGTGGCTTTCAGCAGCATCTGTAGGCCAGAAGTGTCTGTTCCCTTTGGGTGAAGCCTGGGCCTTACCGAGTGCTCCTTTTACATTTCTCTTCCTCCTCCTGAAACCTCCTCTTTTGGTTTTTCATTCAGTAAATAGTTTTGAGCTCTCCTGTGCGATGCAAAGCTCTGTGCTGGGGGCTCTGAGGACAACAGAAGCTGAGAAGACATGATTCTGCCTGAAGTATTGATAGATGCTCCACTCTGGCTTCTGTCACATCTGTAGGCGTCTCTGAGGAGGCAAATTTCTGTTCTGTTCTTGATGACACACCTGGATTCTTTTAGCAGTCAACATGCATTCCTTTAATGAGAGACGTTGTGAATATTTTCACAGAACTGAAGAGAATTTTTCATCAAACAGTTTCTGAGGCTACAGAATGGTAAGGAGAGGTTCAAATCCTTTTCCTATTTTCTTCTAAACCAACCTATATTATTCTTCCCTTTACATACTAGAAGGAAAAGATTAAAAAAAATTTTTTTTTAAGACACAAGTGATTGCCTATAGCCACTTTTAGGAGAAACATACTTACTGTTGTTAGGTCTCTAATATGACTCTTGAGAAAATAGACCACAGCATAAAAGTAGTGTTTTGCGGGCCACTTTGTAAATCACTGTGGGGGAATGTGAAGTGTCAGTCACTTTTCCAGAAGGGTCGTGTGCATGTGTGTGCTCTGTTGTGTCCAACTCTTTCGACCCCATGAACTGTAGCCCACCAAGCTCCTCTGTCCCTGGAATTTTCCAGGCAAGAATCCTGGAGTGGATTGTCATTTCCTACTCCAGGGCATCTTCCCAATCCAGGGATCGAACCTGTGTCTCCTGCATTGGCAGGTGGATTCTTTACCACCAGCACCACCTGGGCAGCCCCAGGAGGATCATAGATGGCCACATTTATAAGTAGTTGCCTCATCACTATGCAGCTCAGCAGTTACTAGCAGCACATTCAAGATTTTCTGAGCAAATACTGTCATTTCCTTTTGAATATCTCTCCTGAAACTAAATTAGTGCAGCTTGAGCCACTGCCCTTGATTGAAGACTTCATGCTGTGGCTACTGCTTGCAGCCAGTGCTGAGGTCAGCCAGGTGAGCCACCTAGGCACTCACCTGCATCATGTGGATTGGTCAGGTGCTCTCAGTTCTGACCAGGTACGGCTGGTCCCTGGGGTGGCTGCTCAGTGTCCCATGATGTTGTTCTGTGACCTGTACTACGTAAAGCTTGACTGCTTGAGGCCACCTTCTCCAAGCAGGCAGTCCACTTTGCCTTTCCCAGGAGACTGAGCTCCATAATCTCATCATCCATACCATTAAAATAACATTCTTATTGGAAGCAAAGTGTGATCATGACTCTTTTTCAATTTCTGTCACCCTTTAGTCTCACAGAGAGTTTCAATTTATTACTGTGTTCATTGGTGTAGCACTTTTTACATACTTGTATGATGTTATGCATGCATGCATACATGACCAGTCACTCAGTCATGTCTGACTCCTTGTGACTGTAGCCCACCAGGCTCCTCTGTCCATGGGATTTTCCAGGCAAGAATACTTGAGTGGGTTGCCATTTCCTTCTCCAAGTGATCTTCCTGACCCAGGGATTGAACCCAGGTCTCCTGCATTGACAGGTGTGTTCTTTACCAGTGACCCACCAGGAAAGCCCATGATATTATGCACTGATAGTCAAAGCAGTTTTGCCAAGTAGCATTCATGTAAAGTAATCTCTGTCTCTTGTTCTCCCCCCAGTGTATTAGGCTGAACCATATGAAATTGCAGTCTTCCTAATAACCCGAGATAAGAGGAATCTGTCCCCTGTCACCACCATCACCATTGATTTACCTTTCAAATCTATTAGCCCACATTTCAGCTTCTCCTTTCCCACAATCTCCTAAATGGCCATGGCTGATACAGATTTCCTTTTTATCTCTATTGGGGCCTTTTTGTCACCTCCCTCTTTATACTTATGAGTCCAAAAGAAATTTTTCTGCTGTTATTGTTTCATCATTGATGGGTTTCCTTGGACTAGCAATCAAAAGAGATACCTATCAATCATGACATATGTGAGTCAAATCGTTATGCTATATATCCTAAATTTATACAGAACTGTGTATCAGTTATATCTCAATAAAAGTCAAAGAATAAATGCAAAAAAGAGAGAAAAATACCTATCTGAAATCAGGCAATTACAGCAGTTGCCAAATGAGTCAACATAACAAGAAAGATACAGTTGGCTAAGCTTTCTGAATGAATATTATTTACTTTAACTGAAGTTATGTAAAAACAGTTATAGTAGAACCTATTAATTTGGATTCCACTAATCAGATAATTCAGACTAATTATTATATATAATTAATTATGTAATTATAATTCAGTTTTTAACTATATATTGATATGTAATTTTAATTTAGCTACAAGAAATAATTTAAATACATAGTATAAACACAGTTGGAGAAGTTAGCACTTAAGAAAAGAAAACTCTCAAGGGGGCCTTAATATCCTCTACCAATCACTAAAATTCTGAGTAAAAGTCCCATCATTAAAGAGAAACTCAAAGAAATCCACACACTAGAATCTTGATAATCTAGAGATACTACGTGAAGTGAGAAATAGCAAACATGCCTTTTGAAAAAGCAGTCTGAAATTCCCTTTCCATGATCTAAGAGTGTCATTTTTTTACCTGCATCCATCAGTCCTAATTAGTGAGATTTTGGTGTACAGTCTACATTAACAAAATATTTTGCATCAGGTTTTTGTGATAGCTCAGTTGGTAAAGAATCAACCTGCAATGCAGGAGACCCTGGTTTGATTCCTGGGTCGGGAAGGTCCCCTGGAGAAGGGATAGACTACCCACTCCCGTATTCTTGGGCTTCCCTTGTAGCTCAGCTGGTAAAAAATCCATCTGCAATGCAGGAGACCTAGGTTCAATCCCCCGATTCGGAAGGTCCCCTGGAGAAGGGAAAGGCTACCCACTCCAGTACTCTGGCCTGGGGAATCCCATGGACTGTATAGTCCTTGGGGTCACAAAGAGTCGAACACTACTGAGCAATATTCACTTTTGTAGAGGAAATTTAAAAAGAGATTCTGCCCATACTCCTGCACCACGCCCTGTGACAGTGGCATGAAGGGAAGCTCTTTTTGCCTTTCTGAGCCTCAGATGCTTCATCTATAAAGTGGGGATAATCATAACCTATCTTAGGGTTGATGGGCTGATATAAAGTTCATAAGTTAGTGAATCACATAAAGTAAGGGTTGAGTAAGCATTCATTCTCTTCCGTTTCCCTTTATGACCTTTTCTGATCATACTCCTTTGCTGCCCTTGACCAACTGCCCTTTGAAACCTAAAATTGAAGCTTAGTCAGATTAATTGCTGGGCTTCTGTCCAATAAAAGTGGGCTGCAGAGTTTGCCTTATTCTTTCAACCAACATATTCAAAGACCTCTTTACAAGATACAGAGCAAGGTGAAAGTGAAGTGAAAGTGAAGTCACTTCAGTCGTGTCCGACCCTTAGCGACCCCATGGACTGCAGCCTACCAGGCTCCTGCATCCATGGGATTTTCCAGGCAAGAGTACTGGAGTGGGTTGCCATTTCCTTCTCCAATGCATGAAAGTGAAAAGTGAAAGTGAAGTTGCTCAGTCGTCTCCGACTCTTAGTGACCCCATGGACTGCACCCTACAAGGCTCCTCCGTCTGTGGGATTTTCCAGGCAAGAGTACTGGAGTGGGGTGCCATTGAAAGTGCAAGGTACCTAACTCCAAAATTAAGCAGTCATCTCTAAGGAATTTCAAAAGTTAGTTGTTCTGCCAAAGTTCTGGTAATGTACATATTATCCAGTGCTCTGGATTAGGGCACTGAAAACCATAATTCTAAAAAAAAGAAAAAAATATTATGCTCTTGAGGGGTGGGACAGCTAATAATTAACATCACACCCAGTTAGCATAAACCTTGGTCAGTAAACCAACCACCTATCGTGGAACAAAGAAATAGATTCTGATGGGAAGCAGAGTGTCTTTCTTTCAATAAATCTGAGGTTCTACTATGTGGCAGACACTGCCCAGGTGTATCTACTTGGAGATCCAGACTAGACCCTGCTAGGCTGGGTGGGTGCCCTTGCAAAAGGCTCTGGACATGTTTGATGAAGGGGTGGAGAAGAAGAAAGCAGCTGCAACAAAATGAGGGGCTATCCTGTAAAGATAAATGTTACCTAAGAGACATTTTTGCCTAGGGCAGCCTCATGAGGGGATCTTTACCCATCCACCCTGGGAAACCTGGGAAAGTAATCAAGAAAGAGCTCCGTTTCTTCTGAAGTGTGGAAAAGTGCATTGTTAAGTCATTGCAAACTCAGTGGGAAGAAACAAGCTCAAATCCATTGGGATATGCGTCTCTGGACATTTACTATCACTTAGTCCACTTAATGCAACTATTAAAATACCAAATCAACATCAAGTTTATGTAAATTCACTTGTCTCATCTGGAAGGGAAACTGCACAGTCCAGTGTGGTTGCCACTAGTTATATGTGGGTTCAGTTCAGTTCAGTTCACTTGCTCAGTCATGTCCGACTCTTTGCAACCCCATGGACTGCAGCATGCTAGGCCTCCCTGTTCACCACCAACTCCCGGAGTTTACTCAAACTCATGTCCATTGAGTAGGTGATGCCATCCAACCATCTCATCCTCTATCGTCCCCTTCTCCTCCCACCTTCAATCTTTCCCAGCATCAGGGTCTTTTCAATGAATATTCAGGACTGATTTCCTTTAGGATGGACTGGTTTGATCTCCTTGCAGTCCAAGGGACTCAAGAGTCTTCTCCAACACCACAGTTCAAAAGCATCAATTCTTCGGCACTCAGCTTTCTTTATAGTCCAACTCTCACATCCATACATGACTACTGGAAAAACCATAGCTTTGATTAGATGGACCTTTGTTGGCAAAGTAATGTCTCTGCTTTTTAATATGCTGTCTAGGTTGGTCATAACTTTTCTTCCAAGGAGCCAGCATCTTTTAATTTCATGGCTGCAGTCACCATCTGCAGTGATTTTGGAGCCCCCCAAAATAAAGTCTGTCACTGTTTCCACCGTCTCCCCATCTACTTGCCATGAAGTGATGGGACCAGATGCCATGATCTTAGTTTTCTGAATGTTGAGTTTTACATGTGGGTATCTACATTTAAATTAATTGAAGTGAAACAAAATTTTTAACCCTTAAAAATTAAATGAACAATGCAGTTCTTCAGTCTTGCTAGGCAGATTTCAAATGTTCCATAACCACATGTAGTTGGTGGCCACCGTAGTGGACAGTGCCCACGCGGAGAATAGCCAGCATTGCAGAAAGTTCTCTTGGACCACACTGGTCTTGTTTGTGCCATTATTATGCTTGTACTCTATGCTGTACTATGGCATCTTAGTAATACTCTAAAATAAGCCTGAAGGGGTCATTCCTATTTTGCAGATGAAGAAAGAATCTCAGAAAAGATAAGTAGCTCCTCTCACATGGCTCTCACAACAGAACCTGACAGATGGTCAATGTCCAGTGAATGGTAGGAAGTGAGAGGCCCAGGACTGACCACAACGCTCAAAAGTTCCAATAATAACCAGATTCTGGTCCAGTGTTAGTGCATTTTAAAATCAAACATTAATAAACTCTCCCTCTCCTTGCTCTAATTTAATGACGTATTTAAATACTAAAACTACTCAGAAGAAGAAGTATATATTTCAGTTTTAAAAGGACAAGACAAGTAAGTGGATCCCTGGGTCTTGTGGTGGGTTTGGAGAGTGACTGCAAATGGATAGAAGGGTTTTGTTTTGTTTGTTTGTGTGTTTTTTGAGGTGGTAGAAATATTCAAATGTTAGATTTCTGTGTCTGTAAATACTAAAAATGTATGGAGTTGTATATTTAAAACTATGAATTTTGTGGTATGTAAAAATTGATGCTTTTGAACTGTGGTGTTGGAGAAGACTCTTGAGAGTCCCTTGGACTGCAAGGAGATCCAACCAGTCCATTCTAAAGGAGATCAGCCCTGGGTGTTTTTTGGAAGGAATGATGCTAAAGCTGAAACTCCAGTACTTTGGCCACCTCATACGAAGAGTTGACTCATTGGAAAAGACTCTGATGCTGGGAGGGATTGGGGGCAGGAGAAGGGGATGACAGAGGATGAGATGGCTGGATGGCATCACTGACTCAATGGATGTGAGTTTGAGTGATCTCCAGGAGTTGGTGATGGACAGGGAGGCCTGGCGTGCTGCGATTCATGGGGTCACAAAGAGTTGGACACGACTGAGCGACTGAACTGAATTAAACTGAACTGAAAGCAAAAAAGAACAAGATATGAATCCTAAAACTCTAGGCAGCCAAAAATTGAATTTGAAAAGCTGCCAGAAAGTTTAATTAGTGAGTCAAAGATTATTTGTTGGCATTTCAGGAATCATCCTCATGATGGTAAAAGAAATGCTGTTCCATCTCAAATCAAACACTGGGAAACTCTGCGAGGTCTGTGTTATTATTTCCATTCCACAAGGGAGGAAATTGAGACTCAGAAAGTTAAAATAAGTTCCCCAGGACCCAAGGCCAGTAAGAATGGATAGCAGTGTCAAGCCCAATATGGCCTGGCCCAGAGTCCACGGCCACTCTCCCATCTCGCTCATGGCCTCTTTCTCTGAGCAGGAGGAGCCCTTCCACTATTTGACTTGACGTCACTTTCCTTCTTCCAGGACAATAGTAAACTGACTTTTCAGTGCTTCTATAGGGCTTGTGTTTTGTACTCAAGAAGATTTATGAAAGGTGTGAGTCTGTAATCTGTTTTCAATATTGAATAAAAGGGGAAAAAATCTGGGCCTTGTGTTAATAGGAAGATATATGTTTCTTTCTTTTGATATTTACTAGGATGCATTATTTTATGGCTTTTACAATGACTTTTATATATACACATGTACAGAATATTATATATATATTTTTTATTTATATATAGAGAGATACTTGTTTCTTTTCCTCCCAGGTTAGTTGATTCTTTGAGGTTAAAGATGTGACTTGCAATGGTGTCTGCATAGGAACTTTTGAGGTGCTAGCCTCCATCGTGCCTCTTACACATGGGTTAACACCCTAGGTTAGACTTACTCGATAATTTGCATAGCTTGCTCTTTGCCCATTTTATAGAGCAGAATTCTGGAAAATAAAAAGCTGATGGGGCTTCAATTTCTAGCTTTGTCCAGAGCTAGTAACCTGTATATCATTAGTTCTGTTCTCTTAGCATCTAGCATTATTTTCTTCTTGCATTTTGCCTGTTCCAGATCATAAAGATTTAAGTAGACCTCTGGGCAGTTCCTGAGAAGGCAATGGCACCCCACTCCAGTTCTCTTGCCTGGAAAATCCTATGGATGGAGGAGCCTGGAAGGCTGCAGTCCATGGGGTCGCTGAGGGTCGGACACGACTGAGCGACTTCACTTTCACCTTTCACTTTCATGCATCGGAGAAGGAAATGGCAACCCACTCCAGTGTTCTTGCCTGGAGAATCCCAGGGATGGGGGAGCCTGGTGGGCTGCCATCTATGGGGTCGCACAGAGTCGGACATGACTGAAGCGATTTAGCAGCAGCAGCTGGGCAGTTCACCCCACCCTCCGAACCCTCATCCTGACCCTCCAGTCCTACCAAACCCGCTACAGCCCCGTTTTCCTTTCCCACCCTTGATCTAGTCCAGCCAAGGCAGTCTCCTCTTGCTTCTCCGTGGCTCTCTGCTTCTCTCCATGCCATTGTGAACAACCTAGGTTCTTTTTATTTTTCCTTTTTTTCTCTCATCTATACTTTGATAGAAAATCGAGCAGTTGAAACAAAACAAAATAAAACAAGAATAAATAGACGCAAGAAACTAGTCCCCTGCCAAATCAGCAGAACATGTCCATGGGCCAAATTTGGGCTCTTGACATTGGACCTCTGCTATCTCTAGGACCTTGAGAGTCAGCAGCAATGATTTCCACCTTCAAAGAAATGTGGATATCAATGAAGGAAAAAACAAAATCCAGAGTAAATGCTATGAATTGTTGTCACTGTTGTTCAGTTGTGTCTGACTCTTTGTGACCCCATGGACTGCAGCATGCCAGGCTCCTCTGTCCTTCACCGTCTCCTGGAGTTTGCTCAGATTCATGTCCATTTAGCCGGTGATACTATCTAACCATCTCATCCTCTGCCGCCCCGTTCTCCTTCTGCCTTCAATCTTTCCCAGCATCGGGGTCTTTTCCAATGAGTCATCTCTTCACATCAGGTGGCCAAAGTAATGGAGATTCAGCTTTAGCATCAGTCCTTCCATGACACTGTAATTATGAAAGTAAATATCACAGTGCTTTATTTTTCCTTCTACCAATATTCTTAGAATACTATACGCTTTTACATTTTTTGGCAGTAGTAGAATTTATTAAGTAATTTTGAAATTCTTGTTCACATTTCAAAATAAAGTGGACTTGCAGGAGTCTTTGAGTCACTTCTTGTGTGTGCAGATGATTGAATGCCAGGATTTGAAAAGTCATTAACGCAGTTTCAGGAAATTAGCCATTTCCTAGTGTCAACAGTGGATTGTGTATTTTAGCTGTTTGACTCATTGCTCCAGTGGGCAGCCTGCTTTCTTGTGAACTATAATCATTAGCCTTCTCCACAACGTGTTTTCAGAACAAGTGCCTCCTCCCTGACTTCCCACATCGTAATCACTTTATAGTCCAGACATCTAACACCTTAAATTGGTCTACCGCAGACATCACACTTCAGCAAAGCATTGCCTGGAACTAACACAAAACTGGTTACATATATTCTTTAGAAACATTGTTTCCTTTCTCTCTTACTCTGGATTTTGTGCAGGTATACCTAAATTTGGACAAAAGCTTTGTTCTGAGAAACTCTCATTTTAAAGGATTTCAAGGTAGCTCCTTTTAAAGCAATGAATGTATATATAAAATTGTCATCCTGTATTTATTTATTTTGAAGGTCCAGATTTTCCCCCAGTAGATTTGCACAGAGGAATTTGACTATTATTTGGTTAGCAAATGCATTTTCTCTGGAAAGGGCACTTTTAAGTAGCATCAACATATATGTACTACCATGTGTAGGGTGAATGGTTGATGAGAGGTTGCTGTATAGCACAGGGAGTCCACCTTGGCGCTCCTACCTGCGTGGGATGGGGTAGGGGTGCTCAGGAGGGAGGGGATATATATATATATAGTTATGGCTGATTCACATTGTTGTACGGCAGAAACCAGCACAGTATGGTAAAAATTAAAAAGCAAAAAACAAAGCAGTACATAGAGTGCACAGATTTGGACTCACTGCAGTTATCAAACTTACAGTATAATCATTTTCAGTATATAAATGTATCAAATCAACACATTGCACACCTTAAACTTCCACAGTGTTATATGTCAATTATATCTCAATAAAACTGGAGGGAAAACTATGTCTTCTATACAGTAAATACAATAAAACAGATACATTTCAAGATGGGCTATTGTGCATATATATTATAAGTGAATTGAAAATGATTAGAGTCTCTTAACTTTTTTCTTAAGTCATAGTAGAAATATCAGCACTAGGAAACAGGAATGATAATGTCTATTTATTGTGTGACTACTATTTTACAGATGAGAAGACTGAGTCTTGGAGTGGTTTAGTAACTTGCATAAAGTTTTCAAAAGTGGGTTGCAGAGTTAGAATTTAGAACTGGGATTTTCCTCAGCATTCTAATAAAACTCTAAGCAGGAGTTATTGTTCTTGGCTACTGGAAAAATCTGTGCTGGGATTGTTTTTATGGTGGAACAGACTACCCCAGCTAAAATGATACCCCCTGCTGAGACAAAGCTGCCTTTATGGGCAGCAAATTCACAAATAATGTATTAAAAAAACAAACACTAACATTTCTAAGTTTAGAAAAAACTTTTAAAGGGCCCATTTCAGCAGTCAACCATCCTTAGCGTTATTTTTTTGCAGTGGGTAGCAAATTCTCAGCTATATGGATGGATATATGCTTCTGTGCCTGGTTTATGAAACATGCCAAATACACCAGTCCTGTCAATACCTCCTCTGTGTAAATGTCATCATCTACACAAATACCAACTTCTCATGCCAGCTTAAGGAGATTGTAAGGATGGTGTTCTTTTAGCAAGCAGAAGGCAAACTTCTGGGGTGTTTGGTTTTTGTTTTTAGCTGATGTGGTTTTCATTGCCTCCTATGGCACGAGCACCAGGTGACGTTTGCAGGCCCCAATTCCTTGACCATATGAATCAGGCTGGATTTCATCATTGTTCAAACAGCCCTTCTAGGCATGGGCTTCAGTTGAGGACATCCTTATTCAACAGTGTTGATGTTGGAACTGGAAAGTCATTTTACTAATTCAGGTTTCTGCTTTATTGTGTTGAAATCTTAGACAAATTGATCATCTGTAATTTAAGATATGGGCAGGATTTAGCTCTTGCAATAGGCTGAGTCTCTTTTTCTTTCAAATCTATATATAAAAGAGAGAATGGAATGAAACTTCAGTTCCACAAGTAGTATGGGTTTAATATAAAGATAGTACAGAACCAGAAGAACTGGGGCTGGATATCACATAATTTTCATTGCCATTTACTTTCTAGCACTTAATCCAGTCAAAATACTTCCCTTTACAACATTGCTACCTTCCGAATTACTCAGATGCTTAACTGTATTCTGCATCTACATTAATGCAATAAGGCACAGAGCATATGCATCAGATTCTGTGCAAATGAGAAGAACTCATTCCAGGAGGCCGTTATGGAATTGATGACGTAAGACACCCCACATCATCTCATTCAGGCTACTCCGGGTTTTCCTTTCCAGGGTTCAGCGGACTCCTACACAAGCAGGCCGTCTGACTCCGATGTCTCTTTGGAAGAGGATCGGGAAGCGATTCGGCAGGAGAGGGAGCAGCAGGCGGCCATCCAGCTTGAGAGAGCAAAGGTGACGTTCTTGCCCCTCTTGGGTTCCAAAGTGGCATGTTGCTCAGCAGGTATCAGCTGCTCTTCCCCTGCCTCACATTTCTCTGGAATAATCGCTTTATGATTGTCCCGATAAGGCACCAGATTGCCAGGCCCTCGTCTGTTCACCCCTGATAGTAACACTCTCAGGGAGTGGTATCCTGAGACCTGGACCCTTTCAGTTTCCTTTTGCATTTGGTTGGGTGGTGAAAACTCTTGGTCATCTTCGATCTTGGTGATTGTGGACCATACCCAGCTTGCCCTTCCGGGAGTTGGCAGAGAGCCTCTCAAGGGACCAGCTTGCCCGCCCCGTTCTCCATGACAGTAGCCTTCATCACTGGCCGCAGGCGCACAGCTGGTCTCTGCACTGTTGATGTCTCTATCCTTCCCCCCTGGTTTCAGTCTCCCACCTCAAGTTCCTTCCCTGTTCAGAACTTTGAGCAACGATTAGCATTTCAGCAAAATTGAGCAATAAAAGGCTTTGCTTTTATTAAATTATTGATTATTGAATGATTGTTGAATAAGCTTTCAGATTATTGAATATCTGAAAGAGACCTTCAGATATTCCAGAGGAAGAAGACCCCATTAGTTCAGTTCATTCAGTCGCTCAGTCATGTCCGACTCTGCGACCCCATGAATTGCAGCACGTCAGGCCTCCCTATAGGAGGCAACAAAGAACAAATTGCATTTTTGAATGCTAGAACTGAATGAGTCACTAGAGATCTCCCGTGCTATGTCTTTCACACATTTTTTTTTTAAGCACAGACCCTTTTTTTGAAATGAAATTTTATTCACAGTAATGGACATAACAGATTGCTGGTCAGCCTCTCCTCTTTGCCCTTCATGATAGACTCCTAAGGCATATTGATCCAGTCTTTCCAAGTTTTAGGAGGAAAAAAAAAATGGAAGCTCAAATAAAGTGAACTCCTTCCCTTTTCTATTTTGACAGTAAAATATTTAAAAGAGTGGGAAGAGGAGTGTGAGGCAGTCTCAGGAAGTGTCTTCCTTTGCTTTGACACCTGTGATATCTGTGCCAGGTGGTGGAAGCAGGTTGGAGGCAGTGTGGTGTCAGCGGGACCCAAATTCAGGTCCTGCTTCGATCCTCTTGCTCCCCAGGTGTGTTCCCAGCTTGAAGAAATGAGCCCATAGCAGAGCAGCCTGCCAGTGGTACAGAATTCGCCTGCCAGTGCAGGAGACCCAAGCCCGGTCTCTGGAGCTGGGAACTGCAATCCACTCCAGTATTCTTGCCTGGAGAATTCCATGGACAGAGGAGCCTGGTGGGCTGCAGTCCATGGGTTCACGACACGACTGAGAGACTAAGCACCTCTAGAATAGAGCAGCCCAGGATTGCAGGAACCTGGTGTGTTCTCGCGTGGCTAATTCCTGTTTTAGTCTTCTCTCAGGGTCTATCCTGTGGCTGCTGTGGTCACCCGGATGTCAGCAGCAGTGCTGTCAGCTGAAGCTGGAGGTTGGCTGAGCCTCTGCCAAGCTGCAGCCGCCCAGGAGCACTTTGCTGCAGGGCAATTTGTCTAAAAAGAGTTTCAGAAGCAGTTTTGTTAACTAGGGAGAAGGTGACGTGATGAGTAAACGGCTCCGCCCTCCCTGTCTGCCCTGGCCAGGCTGGCCTTTTTTTTCCCTGCCGGGACAAGATATTCTATTGAATGGGATCCTGCAGGTTTTCAGATCTGAGGCTATTTCAACAATATTTATTTTACCCCTCCACCTCTTTTTCCTTTAAGACCCAGCATACATTTCCTGTACCCCAAGATGTGGGTATCTGTTATCATTTAAAATAATAAACATGGGAATTCCTTGGTGGTTCAGGAGTCAGGACTCCATCCTCTCACTGCTGAGGGCCCAGGTTCAATCCCTGGTTGGGGAGCTGGGATCCCTCAGGCCTCATGGTGCAGCCAAAGAGAGGTAAAAAGAATAAAAGGACGCTCATACTTCAGAAAATAAAATAACAAACTTAAGTTTTATGACTAAAGGACAAAGCAGACTGCCCCTTCTGCCTTCTCTCCCCAAGACTCTGGGGCACAATTCTTTGGAATGTTGGAAAGTATGACAGTAGGGGAACAGGGTTGAGTGAGTAGGACAGAATCCTTTTCAGAGTCCTTTCTGCAGATTTCTTAGTGCTGCCTGGAAATGCGAAACCCAATTGAGATCCCTCTTTGGAAAGCGATTTCTCTTACTGCCTGGTACTCTCCGTGATCTGATTCTACATTTCAGTTAGAAAAACCTTCCACGTCTTCCTCCCTTCATCCTTCTTCTATGGTTCTGTTCCTAGTCTAAACCCGTAGCATTTGCTGTGAAGACGAATGTGAGCTACTGTGGTGCCTTGGACGAGGATGTGCCTGTTCCAAGCACGGCCATCTCCTTTGACGCGAAGGATTTTCTACACATAAAAGAGGTAAATGTAGGATGCATGCCTTAACCTGCCACACAATCAAGGGCAGGAATCAGCTCTGAGCCAAACTAAACGGAGAGGAGCCCTGAGGAGCTGCCAGTGTTTTGCCTCATTTAATTGGAAAGGCTTCCAAATCCATCCCTTCTCACTGAGATTTAGAAGACTGAGGTTGTTGCTTGCATTATCACGCATTTAAAATAAAACTAGCTGTTGGAGAGACAGTGGATTGGAGTGGGAGAAGTCTGGAATCAGGGAGACCGTTAGAGCTGTTCTAGATGAGGGATAATGGGATTGAGCCATCCTGGTGCTACTGAGATGGAGAAAACTATTTCTCTCCACATTTGAGGTATACTGTGGGAATTCAATGAAGAGTGCTGGTGATGGACCTTGTGTAGGAGCTAAGATTGAGGGAGACATCAAAGATGATCAAGGAAATCAAGGTTTATGAATTGAGCAGCTGGGATGGATATGACTAGGGTGGGGTGAGGACAGATGGGAAGGGAATTTGGGAGTGGACATATCAAAGGAGAAATGAAGTAGGAAGTTAGATGTGAGAATCTGGAGCTCAAAGGAAGGGGTTGGGCCAAAGATATACATTTGGATCGTTAGTTTATCCAGGTGGCATGTAAAGCTGTGGTAATGAATGAAGTCATCTAAAGACAGAGGGGAAGGAGGAGAGAAGGCAGCCCTGGATCAAATCCAAAGGAATTCCATCCTGCAAAGGTGGGGTGCATGAAAAGACTCAGCAAATAAGGAAGCTGAAAAGGAGAAGCCTGAGATATGGGAGGAGAACTAGGGCAGAGCAATTCATGGACATCAACAGAGAAGAGTGTGTTCAAAAGGAGGAAGCAACCAGCTGCAGCCAATGTTGTGACATGTCACCTAAGGTGAGGAGAAAGGAATGGACGTTGGGTTGGCAACACAGTGGTCAGCAGCGTGGACGTCGCTGGGACCATTGTCTGGAGTTTTGGAGATGAAAGCTGGATGCAGTGTGATAAGGAGAGAAGGGGAGTTAGGAAGTATATTTAGCAAGCACAGACCATGCTTCCAAGGGAGTTGACACTGACCAGGCAGTAGACTGAAGAGGGTATGAAGTCAAAAGAGGTTTTCTTTCAAGATGGGAGCTATCAGAATATGTGTCCATGCCTGTTAACAGAGAGAAAAGGAGAGAGATTGATGGGAAAGGTGGGAAGTTTTTGGTAGTCAGGAAGCCTGGGATCCAGACCCCAAGTGATGGGGCAGACCTTTGATAGGAAGGGGAACACTTAGTCATTATAACAGATAGGGAAAAAGATGAGTTTAGGTACTCATAGCTTTAGTCATGAGAAACTGAGGAAGCATCAAGATGACCTCTTCTGCTTTTTTGATCATGTATAACATGAGGATATTCATATTTGCCCTAAAGACAAGGACTCTCAACCCAAAACATGTGCCCTAACACCTGAGTGGTTAGGTTGACTTTGTGTCATCATTCTCATCAAAAACGACCAAACCATATTCATTAGTTGCTCATTCCCATTGTTTCCAAGGAGAAGCAGCACTTGAAACAGTAAAAGAAGTCCTCAGATATTCCAAGCATACTACTCACACCTGCATCCCCACCTTGATGCATTTTATTGTTTTTCCTCCATTCCATCAATCATCTCCATTTGTCCTGTTGGTTGCTTTTTTGATCTATATGCTCCTCGACCAGTGACTTTCCCTTGCCTTGGCAGTTTGATGTATGATGTTGAGCTTGTAATCCTATATGGATTAGAGCCACTTGTTTTCAGATTTTGAGATCTCAAATAAGGAAACATCTTAGGAAGAGAAAGTGCTCATCATTTTCAGGAAAGCAAAATGAGAAGAATTGGAATAGCACTAACGTGACCTTGCCAGGAAGCTGGCATGTACTCCCAGAACATCAACGCACGTGAACATATTTCTATAATCGAGTTGTAGCCTTTCCTCTCATCCATAACCTCGAAGGCCATTTGGTATGCTCTATTTTCTGTACTTTATCAGTAATGAAAAGCTTAAAAGTAGAGAAAAGCTACAGCAGTCCTTATCACATACACCAAATGACCAGTGATTTAAGCCCTTGAATGTACAATGTAACTTTCCTCTAAGTGGCTCAAAGGACTTTCATTAACATTGAGTCAGATTTTCACTGTGCTTTAGCTATTTCCTAGAAGAAAGTAAATGGCACCCCACTCCAGTATTCTTGCCTGGAAAATCCCATGGACAGAGGAGCCTGGAAGGCTGCAGTCCATGGGGTTGCTAAGAGTCGGACACGACCGAGCGACTTCCCTTTCACTTTTCGCTTTCACGCATTGGAGAAGGAAATGGCAACCCACCCAGTGTTCTTGCCTGGAGAATCCCAGGGACTGGGGAGCCTGGTGGGCTGCCGTCTATGGGGTCGCACAGAGTCGGACACGACTGAAGCAACTCAGCAGCAGCAGCAGCAGCAGAAGAAAGTAAAACATCTTGGGAAGTTACATCAACTATTTCAGGAACCCCTTTAAGATCATTTGGGTAGCAGTTAGTAAGTTAGTGTTCCGGTGGGTTAATTTGATTTCAGGAGGTAACTTAAGCTGTGGGAAACTATGACTCACTGTCTGTTTTGTCCCCACCACAGTAAAACTTAAATTTCAAATCCATGCACCAAACATTCTAACGGGGTCCCATTGCCTTTTGTTAATTCCAAAATAAATAGACCTGTTATTTCAGGAGTGTTATCCTTAAATAAAAGATGGAAAGATGGGAGAAATTGAGGCCTAGACTGTTCAAGATTTTATATTAGGTTGACTCACATTTCTTCAGTGCCAGCTCAGACTGCTTACCATGTGTGCTTTGTGTAGGAGCTGTGTGCAAAACAAAGGCCAAATCTCTAACTTATATCTTTTTGCTTTTGAGTATATAACTGTTACTCAGAATTACTCAGAGCCACCCGAAATTTCGTGCTTTGATGATTCAGTGGAAATATCCATTTCTCCTTCCCAGCATGTCAATGTCATATACAAATTCTACTGTCCTGTGAGCTAAGCAAAATATACCATATAGAGTTACGCTTTGAAAAAATGAGATGCTTCCTGGATCAAAGAGAGAGAGAGTTACCTTGTCCGACATTAATAAAGACAATAAAGAAAGTTTTTGAAATTATCTCTGGAGGATGTAAACAGTAGGACTAATGTCTGTTTTCTGGAAATCACCTAGCTGAAACCTTCCCTTGAGGCAGGTAGCTTGGATTAAACATGCCTTCTGCCCTAAGATTTGTTAACTACAAACTGGTACTTGCCATGGGTACTTTACTGACTGAGCCGCCAGGGAAGCCCAAAAGAGTCGGACACGACTTAGCGACTGAACAACAACAACAACACGGGCGCTTGCCATCTGCCTCTGTCTGGATTAAGTCATGTGCTGCTGCAGCTGCTGATTTTCAACACCCTCTGAAAGTGGAGAGCAGAAATGAGGCACTCTGTGCTCTGGGAAAAACTGCCATAACTGGTCTTCAGATAGTTAAGTATTTTTCAGGAGCCAATTTTATGAGCCCCATTCTTATATCTCCTCATATTTAGAAAAGCACTAAATTCCTTCTTAATGATGACTGCTCCTTATGACTAGCAGAAAGCTTCTGTTTGTGCTTGATTGAATGTATTCTTTCTGACCTTACTCCACTGCCTCTAGGAGCAGTTTCTCAGAACTATCTGAAATGCTGTCTCCTGGGCTATAGTCCTCATTTTGCCCCCAAATAAAACTTAACTTGCAGCTGTCATATTGTGCATTTTTTTTAAAAGTCAGCAAACTCAGCAAATCTGTCATTACAAATGCAGTTGTGCTGGCCCATCAAATAGGACCATGTTCACCCCATATTGACTGAAGCCTTTGTGTGGGTTTGTTTTCCAAAGTTACATGTCTTGGAACTTTATTTAAATGGAAATTCCTTCATTCCTATTGGATTTCAGGTCACTTGGAGATTACTTCAAAAATTCCACTTATGTAAAATATGCTTAGTCTTTGTGAGAGTAGGCTTATTTTTCTTCAGGTAATAAGATGGACCTTGATTTGCAAATCTGTATTTGGAAGATTATATTGTTTTTCCCCAGAGAGAGTAAAATACAGATACTACGGTGGAATTTTTACCTCAAAGCTTTTGATAAATAACAGACTGTTCAGTGTATTTCATCTTAGACTTGTCTGTCTTGTCTTCCAGAGTTCTAATTACAGTGGTGCATTTTTATCCTTATAAAATCTATTCCTGAAGATGTGGCAAGAGCTTCTTGACAAGGACCAAAGGAATCGGAACGTTAAGACCTGACTTTAGCCCAGGGATTAGCAAATGGTGTCCCATGGGCTGAAACCCAGCCTGCTGTCTTTCAGAAAGAAAAGGTTTCTTGAAGCACAGCCATGCTTACATGTTTACATACTGTCTGTGGCTGCTTCCACACTACAGCAGAAGGTTACAGTGGTTGCATCAGAGTCCATATGGCCTGCAGACCCTCAAGTATTAATTATCTTGGCTTTTGGACTAGAAAGCTTGCTTTATTCTTTGGACACCACCCCCCAGATATATATAATATGGTATAATATACTATAAATAGTGTTTGTATATATAACATGGTACAGTATAATGTTATATAACATAGTGCCTCCTCTTTTGGCCCCCTGAAATGAATAAATGTGAAGATAAGTGAATTGATAGCATCGTTGTTTCTGTGTTCCAGAAATATAACAATGATTGGTGGATAGGAAGGCTGGTGAAAGAAGGCTGTGAGATTGGCTTCATCCCAAGTCCGCTGAGATTGGAGAACATACGGATTCAGCAGGAACAGAAAAGGGGCCGTTTTCACGGAGGGTGAGGCTCCTTCTTTTCTCCACATTTTGTTTGCAGGGAGCAGGGAAATTAGGCGATGTTTTCAAGTTTCCTTATTAAGTTAAACTCGTATGCTTTTGAAGTAAAAGCTATTTTTCTATGTGCAAGGCGTTTCTGAAATTGACACAAGGGGGTTTCAGGTAGTTCATGCCCCCTGTTGTGTACTGAACGAAGCCGGGCACTCCTGAAATCAGCATGAATTCCACAGTGGAGACTGTTTTCTGTGACCTCAACAAACCCTCTTGGGAACCTGAGCTTCCCTCTGTGAGAGTTGTATAGGGCATCCTTTTACAGTACTGTAAGTGGGGGCCTGGTCTGACCTGGCATCGTAGCTCTTCTTGGTTATCTTTCAAAGAAGCTCTTTCAAGTGAGTACAGAATGCCGTAGTACATGCAATACCATCCCAGGACTAGTAGCAGCTTCTCCAGGGTTTTCTGTGGCCACTGCTTGGTAATAAAGGGAAGACTCTGTCCAGCTTCAGATGAATTAACCTCTAGTGAACAATGAAGTATCCACAAAGATCAGAGTGCAGGTGTTTAAACGCCCAGGGATACAAGCAAAGCCTGAGAGGACAAATCAACATCATATTAAGCCTGCATGTATTGTGAGCCTACACTGAAGCACTGATTTGCTATGTGTTACTGTTTTTTGAAAGTCCTAAAATAGAATGAGTTCTTTCTCTTAACTCTCAACCTCCTTTTTCTATTAGATCCTTTTCTGTTTCAAAAATGCCTCTGTTCTTCAGGAGCCCTTTTGCCTTTGTCATAATGGGAAGTTCTTAAACAGTGATAGGAGATCACAACAGTACAGTGTGAGCCCCACTTTTAATTATCGACCTTTGTTAGAATATAACATGCCTGTGATGTTATTAATGATTCATCCCTCTTATTACTTCTCTAGACTTTTTGTCTCTCTTGCTGCTCCATGTGAAAGCCTATCTTCCTTTGCAATTGCTCTTTTTTTCTTACCAGACCCTTTCCTTCACTTTTCCACTGAATCACTCCTTCATCTGCTTCAGATCTGTGTTAAATATCATCTTTTCAATGATCCAGTTCCTGCCACCATATCTAAAGTTGAATCCGTTTCTCTCCCCTTGCTTGTCTCTCTCCCATCTCAGTTTTCTTTATTGCACTTACTATCAAACATACTACATTTTTACCTATTCATCTGACTGAAACTGATACCACTAGAATTTGTCTGTATAAGGGAAGGAATTCTGTTTCCCCTCACTGTTGTATCCTTAGTTCCTGTAACAGTGAATACGCTTCTGCTCATTCTGAGCTGTGTTTGACATCCAGCCAGTGCATTGGTGGTCAGTGTTGGTTAAGCAGACGGTTCACAAGAACACCCCTCTTAGTGATTCATTGGCCTCATTTCTGCATTGAATAATTAGGAAAGAGACTTTCACAAAGTATTTCCAGATCTTAGTTAGTTTCCCACTTTCTCTGAGAAAGGAGGTCAAAGAAAACATTTGGGCAGATCCTTGAAGCTCTACTCTAAGAGCAGGACTTGGTGTGTTTTGAATTATTTAGTAGGATTAAGGCCAAAGAAAGCTTTGTACTCTCAAGTTCTATTTTCAAGGAATCTGGGGAATGAGTCCTAAGTTCCTTTTCTGTATCTTAGGAAATCTAGTGGAAATTCTTCTTCAAGTCTCGGAGAAATGGTATCAGGGACATTTCGAGCAACTCCCACATCAACAGGTGAGGGGTTTAGTTAGCCTTTTTTTTTTTTTTAATGGAATGTATTTCTTTCTTAATCTTTGAAAATACATGCAAATATTTTTTTACTAATTTGGAAGCAATTTAAAGATTTTTATGCTTACTATTTCATTGCTTATTTGCTTTTCTCTAGTAATTTAATTTGATTTAAAGGGTACTTGTGTTACTAGAAATTCAGATCATTGTAACAATGACAGAGATTACATGTTTTGATATGGCTCATGATTTTGTACAATCTTATTTGCCCTCTATTGTATAAATCATTCAGAAGCAAGTTCACTATTCCACCCGAGAACCCAGCACACTTTAAGATGGTGAGGGCCAATTATATGAGTTTTAAAAGCATTCTAAAGAAAATGCCAAGTTCCAGTCTTCATGTAAAACTTCAGGGTGGGTTGGTACAACCTGAGCTGTGGAGGTGGGGAGGGTTGAAGCAGAGAATGAGGTTTGGCCCAAAGGGGCTCATTTCTGTTTGAAAAGCAGACAACTGAGTCCTGAATTTAATGGTTATGAAGGGACAGTGATGGCCCAGTCAGAAGTTGTTGTACATTTAGAAATTGTGGAGGTGTTCAAGCAAGAATTTTTCTTCCACCACGTTCCCTGGCTCATTTCATTCTGCCCCAGAACGGATGCTGCATTAATGTATCTGGGGTCATCAATTCAGAATGACAGATCCAATGTCTATCCTGGCATACCATAACTGCAGGAAACTGGGTTGGTTCCAGAGCAGATCTGAGTATCAGAGTCCTTGTATGTGAACCCTGATCTCCAGGGCTCTGAACCAAAGTCTTGTTCTTTAGGTTGTCTGCAAATGGACAGGACTGCATGGGTGGCCACAAAGCCAGAGATATTGAGTATATTTTGCCTCATCCCCATTTGCTGAACATTTAAGTCATTGCAGCTGTTCACTATTACACACAAGAAAGAACAGGGACAACTGATTATAAACTTACTTGAAATTAAAAGCAGTGCACTAGGAAAAATATGTCAGTATTCTGGAAAGTGAGCAGAAAGCCTTAAGAACACAAAAAGAACTGCAAATTCTTCTGCCAGTTTACCAAAATTACACATCCAAAAATAACTAGTGAGTGCAGTGATGGTCATTATTATACAAATTATTGTTCTAAGTCCCTTTTTATCAAATTTGATTTGTCCAAGTTGCTCTCAGCCACGCCACTTGCTGTGTCCAGCACGGGAACAACCCATGGCCTGTGGCTGGCCCAGCCAATGTTATGAAATCTAGCCCCCCACCCATTGTGAAATCAGGGTATGAGGTCATTTGTTCAGGAAGGAAATTGTCTGTTTTTGCATTTGTCTTCCCAATTGGCCCAACCAGAATGAAATAGTAGAGTAGTACTCTGCGGAGTGGGTGATTGGGAAATGATGAGAATGACAGGGACAAATTGGCATATTCTTCCATTTTCTACAATCGTGTGCTGACAATGACAGAGATTACATGTTTTGATATGGCTCTCATTGTTGTCTTTTAGCAAAACAGAAGCAAAAAGTGGTAAGTCATGTTTCCTTTTTAAATCTCCTGTGAAGGTTTCTATCCATAACTGCTTGTAATGCTCCATTTCAGTGACCCAAATGGCTATAAAATGAGGGAGGCGTCTCCTTGGTGGGACCCGTGGTTATCATTTCTCATTTGGCCGGAGGATTGTGAATGTTGTGGCTGTGGAGGAGGGCTGCTGACCCTCACACCTTGTTATGTGTGTCCAATCGTCTCTTTCAGACGGAGCACATCCCCCCCTACGACGTGGTGCCATCCATGCGTCCGGTGGTGCTGGTGGGGCCATCGCTGAAGGGTTATGAGGTACCGATATCAGTCTGTTACCCATTAGTTCTTGATCAAGAATCTAGGAGACAACCACTGGGAGCTTCCTCCACTAGGGCCCTCAGCTTGTGAAGACAGGAGGTACTTTGTGGGGTTCACGTGGCCCTTTGCTATTTCCTCCCTCTCTGGCCCTCTTCTCATCTTTCATGTATTACAGTGTTTAGAAATAGCTCCCTCAAAATAGTTATAATGGGAAGTTCTGGTCAAAGGTTTGCTCTGCTTTCAAGTCAAAGAAAAGGATTTTATCTGTCTCAACGGTTCCTGTTGCTGTTAGAAAAAATAGCAAATGAATGGCACAAGGGAACATAAAAGCAAACTGCCAGCAAACCTCACCTCAGAGCACCAACCAGTCTCGCTTTGCTGGGTGCTCAAGACGATGGCATATTCCACCAAACATTTCCCTGCTTCTTTATTTTAAAGGATGTAAAAAAGGGAAAAAACTCCATTAAAAATATCATTGAACTCCTTCAGAGATGAACTAAGCAATGTAAGGAAGAAGAGAGCACTTAGATGTACTGCATTTCAGATGTTGCCATTTTGACTTTATGCCAGCATGGATAAGAATAAATGGGTAGGACATTATCTGAAGGTGGGCCACCTCCATGGCACCCTTCCCACTGAATCAGCACAAATCTGGCACATAGTCAGCTTTCAGTGCACATTTGTTGACTGAATTAATCAATCTCTTTGACGCAGGTTTAAGAATCCCATCTCCTTCTCCCACTTCCCCTTTCACTCCCTCCCCTCCCCTCCCCCTCTCAATGGGGACTGTCTGAGGAAGAGCAGAGAGGGGTCTACAGAAGTCCAGCCCTGGATGTGGAGAATGTGTCCACCAACTTGCTCGGACTAGCAGGAGGCCGGGCCTGGGGCTGGCCCAAGGAGCTCTAGTTGCTCCTCACTACAGGCAGGCACCACTCAGGTATGGCATGGACAGGCCGTACCTGTGCACAGAGCCAGCTTATCCTGGTCTCCTGGTGGCCATTCAACCCCTAAAAAAGAGATGAGGGTCTGTCTTGGGTCTAGTGAACACCGCTGGTTCACCCCTCAGCACCCTGGAGGAGAACAAATGGGGGAAACTGAGTAAGCGCAAGTAGGTTAAGTGTGAAAAACTCCATTCATGGTAGTTTGCCCTGTCCTGCCCCCAGCAGACAAATAGCTGTGATAAGGTCTTTGGTTGGAGCACCCTTCTTTGCAGCTCTCTCACTCTTGATCTCTCTCTCTCTGCTGTTGTTTGCCTCATTCTTTTTCTCTCACCTCTGCAAAGGTCACAGACATGATGCAGAAAGCCCTCTTTGATTTCCTGAAGCACAGGTTTGATGGGAGGTGAGACATACAGATGCTTTTCCATTTTTATTTTCCTTTAACCACCGTGAATGATAAATTGATTTGTAGGTCTATGTCTCCTGCGATTGCAGATGTTCTCTAATTAAAAGTTAAGTCAGTGTTCAAGGGAGAACACAATGAAAGTGCTCTGAAAATATGAAGTTAGGATGTATAGCATTGAATCTCTTAAAGTAAAAGGACCTTGATAAGGAAAATAATCCATTTGTTTTATTTACATGTATGCGTTAGTCTTTATTTTCTCACTTGTAATTGAATTCATACCAAACATGTTTATGAGAAAATGATGAAAAATATAGAATGTTTCTGACAATATGGTGCATCGCTGGTCACGTTGGGTAGAATCATTTGGGAACTGTGTGTGTGCATGCATATATGCCTGTGTATCATATGAAGATATAAAGTACTAAATTTCCTTAAAAGAAGAGCGCAAGAAATGTTTCCATCATGGTGGAGGTGGTTTAATTGCTAAGTTGTGTTCTACTCTTGCAATCCCATGGACTGCAGCTCGCCAGGCTCCTCCGTCCATAGTATTTTCCAGGCAAGAATACTGGAGTGGGTTACCATTTCCTTCTCCAGGGCATCTTCCTGACCCAGGGATCGAACCTGGGTTCGCATTGCAGGCAGATTCTTTACTGACTGAGCCACCAAGGAATCCTGTTTTCATCATAAGCTTCCCAAAGTGACTATTTTGAAGGGAATAGTAATTCTTTGAATATTCAGTTCTGGGTTTGTTTTACTAGAAATTACCTTGCTATTTTATTGTTTTCTTTTCTATGTATCTTATCCCACTATGACCCATATCAACATGGCACAGTCTTTAACCAATAGAAAATTTTATCATTTCAGTTTTGTGAAAAATATCTGGAAGGAGCTTCTGTATTTTGCAGAGAAATGTTAAAAAGTCCACACTGACTCAATACTAAGAACTAAGCTCTTTCACAATGCAGAATGTATTCCGTGTAAAAATAACCACATGAAATCAATACCTGAAGATTTATTAGAAATGAAGAAAACTTAGCGCTGATGGATAAGTTTGGATAAATGCATCCAGCTTACTAAATTTTTAAGTATTTAAAGATATTTTTTAAAATTTCCACATGGGTTTTAAAAAATATGATATTTTAAGGAAAAAAGCAAACATGATACTGATTTAAGTACAAATTGTATATATTTGTTTAAAAGAAAAACCTTCTGGGTAATTGTGTTTAAAGTATTTGTTAGTTTCTGGGACTATATATAATAGAAAGAAAATAAGCTGGGATGTTAGTTCCAATAGTTGATGTTTTAGTTCAAGAAAGCAGAAAGCTTCAGTGCCATTATGTGAATTGCTAAGTACCTCAGTACAGACTTCAGTTTCAGTTCAGTTGCTCACTTGGGTCCGACTCTTTGCAAGCCCATGGACTGCAGCATGCCAGGCTTCCCTGTCCATTACCAACTCGCAGGTCTTGCTCAAACTCATGTCCATTGAGTTGGTGATGCCATCCAACCATCTCATCCTCTGTCATCCCCTTCACCTCCTACCTTCAATCTTTCTTAGCATCATGGTCTTTTCCAATTAGTCAGTTTTTTGCATTAGGTGGCCAAAGTATTGGAGCTTCATCTTCAGCATCAGTCCTTCCAATGAATATTCAGGACTGATTTCCTTTAGGATTGCCTGGCTGGATCTCCTTGCTGTCCAAGGGACTCTCAAGAGTCTTCTCCAACACCACAGTTCAAAGCATTAGTTCTTCGGTGCTCAGCCTTCTTTATGGTTGGACTCTCACAGTCATTCATGACTACTGGAAAAACCATAGCTTTGACTAGACAGACCTTTGCTGGCAAAGTAATGTCTCTGCTTTTTAATGTGCTGTCTAGGTTGGTCATAGCTTTTCTTCCAAGGAGCAAGTGTCTTTTAATTTCATGCTTCAGTCACCATCTGCAGTGATTTTAGAGCTCAAGAAAATAAAGCTTGTTACTGTTTCCACTGTTTCCCCATCTATATGCCATGAAATGATGGAACCAGATGCCATGATCTTAGTTTTCTGAATGTTGAGTTTTAAGCCAACTTTTTCACTCTCCTCTTTCACTTTCATCAGGAGGCTCTTTAGATCCCTTTTACTTTCTGCCATAAGAATGGTGTCATCTGCCTATCTGAGGTTATTGATATTTCTCCCAGCAATCTTAATTCCAGCTTGTGCTTCATCCAGCCCAGCATTTCTCATGATGTACTGTGCATATAAATTAAATAAGCAAGGTGACAATATACAGCCTTGACATATTCATTTCCCAATTTTCAACCAGTCCATTGTTCCATGTCTGGTCCTAACTGTTGCTTCTTGACTTGCATACAGATTTCTCAGGAGACAGATTTCTCAGGTCAGGTGGTCTGGTATTCCCATCTCTTTCAGAATCTTCCACAGTTTATTGTGATCCACACAGTCAAAGACTTTAGTGTAGTCAGTAAAGCAGACATAGATGTTTTTCTGAAACTCTTTTGCTTTTTTCAATGATCCAACGGATGTTGGCAATTTGATCTCTGGTTCCTCTGCCTTTTCTAAATCCAGCTTCAAAATCTGGAAGTTCTTGGTTCACATACTGTTGAAGCCTCACTTGGAGAATTTTGAGAATTACTTTGCTAGTGTGTGAGATGAGTGCAATTGTTTGGTAGTTTGAGCATTCTTTGGCATTGCCTTTCTTTTGGATTGGAATGAAAACTGACCTTTTCTAATCCTGTGGCCACTGTTGAGTTTTCCAAATTTGCTAGCATTTTGAGTGCAGGACTTTCACAGCATCATCTTTTACGATTTTTAATAGCTCAGCTGGAATCCCATCATCTCCACTAGCTTTGTTCGTAGTGATGCTTCCTAAGGCCCACTTGACTTCGCATTCCAGGATGTCTGACTCTAGGTGAGTGATCACACCTTTGTGGTTATCTGGATCATGGAGATCTTTTTTGTATAGTTCTTTCTGTATTCTAGCCACCTCTTCTTAATATCTTATGCTTCTGTTAGGCCCATACCATTTCTGTCCTTTATTGTGCCCATCTTTGCATGAAATATTACCTTGGTATCTCTGACTTTCTTGAAGAGATTTCTAGTCTTTCCCATCTATTGTTTTCCTTTATCTCTTTGCATTGATCACTGAGGAAGGTTTTCTTATCTGTCTTTGCTATTTTTTGGAACTATGCATTCAAGTGGATATACTTTCCTTCTCTTTTTTGCCTTTTGCTTCTCTTCTTTTCTCAGCTCTGTAAGCCCTCCTCAGACAACCATTTTGCCTTTTTGCATTTCTTTTTCTTGGGGATGGTCTTGATCATCACCTCCTACAATGTCACGAACCTCCATCCATAGTTCTTCAGGCACTCTGTCTATCAGATCTAATCCCTTGAATCTATTTGTCACTTCCACTATATAATTATAAGGGATTTGATTTAGCAGTCTAGTGGTTTTCCCTACTTTCTTCAATTTAAGCCTGAATTTCGCAATAAGGAGTTCATGATTTGAGCCACAGTCAGCTCCCTGTCTTATTTTTGCTGACTGTATAGAGCTTCTCCATCTTTGGATGCAAAGAATATAATCAATTTGATTTCAGTATTGATCATCTGAGGATGTCCATGTATAGAGTCATCTCTTGTGTTGTTGAAAACGAGATGGTGGAATAGAAGGACATGTGCTCATCTTCCCCAGTGAGAATTGCAAAATTTCAACTTACTGCTGAACAATCATTGACAGATTGTTATCTGTCTCACCAAAAAAGACCCCCCCAAAATAGATACCCCACATCCAAGGGCAAAGGAGAAGCCCTAACAAGATGGTAGGAGGGGTGAAATACATTTAGAATAAAACCCCATACCTGCCAGAGATGCTCAGAGGGTTCAAACAGAACTTTATGTGCACCAGGACCCAGAGTCCCCAGAAAGACTGAGCCAGACCTGCCTTTGAGTGTCTGAGTGTCTCCTATGGAGGCACGGGTCAGCAGTGGCCTGCCGCAGCAACAGAGGCTCTGGGTGTAGCTACCTGGGACACACAGCGTATGGCATAAGCCCTCTTGGAGGAGGTTGCCATTAGCCCCACTATAAAGCTGCTGAGCAGACGACCCACAAACTTTAGAACAATATATCAAATAAATTCTCATACTGTTAAGAAAGAAAGTTCTAGGACCCACGACAGATTTCCCAACCTGGGGATCCAGCAAAGAGACTGAGAACCCCCAGGGAATTTGACTTTGGGGGCCAGTGGGATTTGATTACAGAACTCCCACAAGAATGGGGAAACAGACTCTTGGAGGGCACAAACAAACCTTGTGTGCACCAGGAGCCAGGAGAAAGGAGCTTTGTCCCCACAAGAAACTGAGACAGACTTGGCTGTGAGTGTCCAGGAGCCTCCAGCAGAGGCGTGGGTTGACAGTGGCCTGTTGTGGGGTCAGGGGCACTGAATACAACAGTGAGTGCATAAGTCCCTATGAAGGAGGTTGCCATTATGGTCATTACCCCTACCATAGTTTGGCCTCAGACCAAATAACAGGGAGGTAACACAGCCCCACCCATCAACAGAAAAGTGGATTAAAGGTTTACTGAGCAGGGCCCTGACCATCAGAACAAAACCCAGTTTCCCCCACAGTCAGTCTCTCCCATCAGGAAGCTTCCATAAGGCTTTTATCCTTCTCCATCAGAGGGCAGACAGAATGAAAACCACAATCACAGAAAACTAACCACACTGGTCACATGGATCACAGCCTTGGCTAACTCAATGAAACTATGAGCCATGCCATGTAGGGCCACCCAAGACAGATGGGTCATAATGGAGAGTTCTGACAAAACGTGGTCCACTGGAGAAGGGAATGGCAAACCACTTCAGTGTTTTTGCCTTGAGAACCCCATGAATAGTATGAAAAGGCAAAAAGTATGACACTGAAAGATGAACTCCCCAGGTTGGTAAGTGCCCAATATGCTACTGGAAAAGAGTGGAGAAATAACTCCAGAAACAATGAAGAGATGGAGCCAAAGCAAAAACAATGCCCAGTTGTGGATATAACTGGTGATGAAAGTGAAGTCCGATGCTGTAAAGAAATGAACCTGGAATGTTAGGTCCATGAATCAAGGAAAATTGGAAGTGGTCAAACAGGAGATGGCAAGAGTGAACATTGATCAGTGAACTAAAATGGACGGGAATGGGCAAATTTAATTCAGATGACCATTATATCTACTACTGTGGACAAGAATCCCTTAGAAGAAATGTAGTAGCCCTCATAGTCAACAGAAGAGTCTGAAATGCAGTACTTGGGTGCAATCTCAAAAATGACAGAATGATCTCTGTTCGTTTCCAAGGCAAAGCATTCAATATCACAATAATCCAAGTCTACGCTCCGAACACTAATGCCGAAGAAGCTGAAGTTGAATGGTTCTATGATGACCTACAAGACCTTCTAGAACGAACACCAAAAAAAGATGTCCTTTTCATCATAGGAGACTGGAATGCAAACGTAGGAAGTCAAGAGATACCTGGAGTTAACAGGCAAATTTGGCCTTGGAGTACACAATGAAGCAGGGCAAAGGCTAACATGTTTTGCCAAAAGAATGCACTGGTCAGAGTACAGGCTAGATTGCCTTGATAAATAGAGCCCAAAATGTATAATGAATCAAACTCAGTGGAAACTTATTGTTGCTCATTGCACAGTCTGAGGCAGGTGTTCCTCAGCTGGAAGGTGGGTAGGATGGAGAAGGGAAGGATGGGAAAGAAAGTTTGTCCTGTGCATCATTTGGGACCGCTGGCCTGGGGTTGATCTCTACAATCAGCTGTAGGGAGAGGAGTGAACCAGCTTCTCTAGTTCACATCATTCTCACATTTCATTGGCTAGAACTTAGACATGTGGCCACACCTTCTTGCAAAGGAGGCTAGGAATTACAGTCTAGCTATGTGCCCAGGAGGAAGACAAAATGGATTTTGTTGAACAAATAGCAGTCTGCCATATTTATCTAGTGGACACAAGGGCTTAATAAGAAAGCCATAGATGTATCCTATTCTCTCTCTCTTTTTAAACAAAATAGACAGAGAATGAAGTAATTTCAAAGAAAACAAGTGAAAAGTACTGAATACTAGACTATTGGAGTTGGAAGGAAATGTAAAAAGTCCTTATATTCTAATCTCTTAAGTCAAACAACAGGTAGATGGATACCCTGCTTCTGTTTGTAACTTTTGAGTACCGGGAATCTACTTCTTAAAAAAGGCCTTGCAAAGAAACAGCTGAACTGTGGCTTTTTAACTTAATGTTGGTTTTGATCCTTGCCTCTGATGACAGGGGCCATGACCCTTACCTTCATGCAGCTCTCCCTGGGTTGTTAATAGTTGATATGCCTGGCTCAGTCAAGCAGGCTTCCTTCAGCTGTGCTTGGAGTCATATGGCTTTAACCTGTGGGCCTTTATTTAAGGAAGTTCTGAGCAGTGCTTCATCCTGTGACCCCACAAGAGCTCTTGAGCTGAACAAATGCCATCCCACATGCAGTCTAAGTTTCTGTTTGTTTTGGTCCCCATATAACATTCGTATAAACAGCAGTGTTAGTAAAGTTTTGCACAGTAGGACCTTATGGAAAAGAAGGAAGTAATTATTGTAATTTAGCAAAGAGAAAGTGACTGACTTAATTACTGACTTCAAGAATGAAGAATCTGAGGTTCTTCCTCAATCTTCAGACATAGAGAGAGGAAGTGCATTTAATTGTAACAGCAGAGATTTATCAGCTTGAGTTACCTGATTCATCAAGCATACACTATTGAAGATGATTTTAATAGAAATAGAACTAAAATTCCAATGCCAAGTGATCCAGGGTGTCTGATGGCACAGCAGAGGGTGAAGAGATGTGAGGAGGAATACAGCAGCAGCAGAAGATATGTGTGTAGAGAGACTCTGCCCAAGAGAGATCTGATGTATGGCAGAGTTTGAGAAAGCTAGATAATAAAGGTGGGAGTAGGAGAGAGGGCTTGCTTTCAAATTAGCAGAGGCCACTGCAGCAGAAAAACAATAATACATTCACTGGTGTATATGGAAACTTTGATTAGGAAAAAGAAATGTGCTTGTAGTTTCACTGTGACTCTGACATGTCTGCTGTGTGGGGAATATCCTTACATTTTGAGCCATGACAATCTGCTGCATTGTGTTCCACCAATTAATAAAAGGAGGAAAAACAACAAATAGTCTTTAATTGAAACCAGCCAAGAGAACAATTACACAGCGGGCTTTTGCATAGCAATACAGCATAAACAATATGTTCTAATGGAAACCTCCTCCATGTTTCACTGGCTATGAATGCAGTAGGTTAGACAAAATAGGATAATTTCTTTTTCAGAAAGAGCCAAAAGAGAAAAAGAAACTGCCTAAAAGTCTTTCTTCTTCAGTACTATTTTTCAGATCTTGGTTAAAAAATAATTCAACAAATTGAATTAAACATCAACAGTGTCTCCTACAGAATCATTTACTTACTCTTTTATGATACCTTAGAAATGATTTGAATCAGTTTAAAGCTACTTATTTTACAATTGTATTGTCATTCATTGCTTGATGGATTCATTGCTTAATAAATTCAAGGCTTAACTAGAATGTATGTAAGAAAGAATGAAAAGCACAATACTGAATACTTCCTCAGGGAACCCCTGTACATGTGGCTATCCATGACAGTTCCTATGCACAGGTCATGAACTAAGTGAATGAGTCTAACGAGCTGGTACAATGCACCAGCCTGGCAGGGGCACAGTGCATGCACAATGGCAAGGAGCTTTTCTCTCTTCATTTCACACCACAAACATTCATCAGGGATCATCCTTTCAGATGAGGTTTGTTCAGCTGGTTGAATCTACCATTCACAGGCTGAACAGCAAGCAGTCAAACCAATTGCAATGTGTTGACCTATGCTAATCATTTCAAATCCCAACAAAGTTGTAACTTTAGGCTTTTTGACAGCTGAATCAGATCAGCTCTATAGCAGTTATAGGACACTTTGTAACCAACATGATTATGGCCCCAAATCCTAAATGAACATACAAATAGGATCTGAAGCTACTAGCCAAGGCATGCTTTAAAAAAAGGTTTTAGGAAGAATTTAAAGAAAGGAGGCTAAAAATATAATTGAGGGAGACTCAAAGAAATAGTATTTATTTATGAAAGGAAATGGCAACAGCTGATGCTATCACAAAGCAGCCAAGACATGGAAGAATGAAAACAACTTGTAGGCGACAAATGGAAAAGAACAATACAGTGCCTTCTGTTTCATAACCAATAGCACCCTCTTATCAGCTCCTCCTACTCTCTATTCAAATGCAGACTCATCCGTGGACACTCAAGCACTCGAGATAATTTGAATTATTCAAATATGAATATTTAAATTAACAGATTTTGATTGTAACATGTCTGACCTTATTCTCCCACCCTCCAAGTATATGTAAGTTTCATGGACTCTGGCAATGGGAGAGTTCATGCTATAACTACGAATGAGTATTTAAGAAAACACTTTTAGATATTGCCTCATTTGTTCCTAGTGATTGTCTTGTGAGATAGTCTGGCAGAACTATCATCCTGATGCTCAAAAAAATGGCATGATTTGTCCATGGTCACGAAGCCAGCAGGAAGATCCAGCCAGAGGAAGATCAGAGAGACTCCCCAGGTCCATGAATGCCTTCTCTTCCTTTCCTTCTCCTGACAGTGTGCTCTCTGATCTTTGGAATGTTTTTCCTTTGTGAAGAATAAGAGTTTTGTTTTTTTTTTTAAACTAATATACTAACAGGGTTGCATATTGGATGTGGTAAGGATAGAGTATAAAAGGATCCTTAGCTTTCCATTATCAACCTGGAAATACTAATTATTTTCGAATGAATGTGTCTCACCTGAGAGTAACGTCTTTCCATAAATAAGTAACAGAAAACTAAAACTCATAGCACTGATGGAGTGCAGAAATTATGAAGGATTCCAAATCAGAAGTAAGTAACAACTAGGATTCAGATTTACCAGATTTATATATATCCAGTCTGCTGGGGAACTGAACATCCTTTATCCCTCACGAGTAATTACTGACACTGTGTCACAGAGAAGTATCCAAGGGAACTTTTTAGAGATGTATATCAAAGATACATGGAAGTATTAAAAGTCACTAGAAGATATGAAGGTATATCAAGAAAAGAAGTAGAAAGAGTATCAGTTTAAGTAAAAAAAAAAGTATATAAACTAGGTAGCATTTAATAATGAATGTAATTACTTTACTGGGGAGCCTTTTAAACAACAAAAAGTTTGGATTTGGTGTCTGATTTTGATAATAGTAAGCATCTTTGCATAGAAAATAGAAACTCCTGCTTTGTCTTATTGGAGGGTTTCTGGAGCTGTGTCTGTCTTCTCCTAAGCTCTTTCCTACATACGTATTTTTATTAAGAAATAACATATTAACAAATTAGCTAACAAATTAGTGAAGGACAGAGAAGCCAGGTGTGCTGCAGTCCATGGGGTCACAAAGAGTCAGACACAATTTAGCGACCACCAACAACAAATTGGTATTTTACTGACCAATAAAAGAAGAAAAAGAATCTTTATTGTCCACACCTTTTTTGTGTTCAGAACACATGAAGAAGTTTTCATTTCCTGTTTTTTGTTTGTGTGTTATTATTCTGCCTCTTGGTAAAAACTTTATATATATTTGAAAATGGCTTTATAAAAGTGTGTTATAACCCAGAAAATATAAGAGTACACATCTGCTGATAATCCCTCCAACTTTTAGGAACCAGGGTCACTACTTGGCTAGTATAAAACTAGATTTGATTTTCACCTAAGCCGAACAGAATCTTTGGATCCTCTATCCTCTAAAAATGAATATTCTAGAAGGCTGAATTCTGCCCCTAGAACTTGATAGTATTTTTCTAATCAGCAACTCCATTCTTAAAACTGCAAACAAACAAAGACGCCAGAAACACAAAAATAAACAAGCAAATCCTATTCTGTAGGTAAAATGATCTCTGACCACAACGACTACCTATGAGATTTCATGCCTCAAGTGCGGCAGCCAGCTGAGTAATAGAGACTCAAATATGGGCTCCACGGACTTTAACCTGACTTAGAAAGTGGCCATCACTCCGTGTGGCCCAGATCTGCTCTTGATGGTTTGGCTGGTATCTGGAGATTTGGGGTTGCTAGAGAAGGAAGCTGAAACTGTAAGAGAATTATGAGTCTGGTGACTAAGTGCTGGTCTAGAGCTTGGGAGCCTGTGCTTTAGACCTTCTTAGACGCTAGGGATCCATATGGAACTTCCTCCTCATGTCTCACTTTTTTTCTTGATAAAATGAAGTTGTACAGACCAGTATTTTCCAGTATCTTTTAGCAGTTGAACAAGTGCTTACAATGAAATCACAGGTAAGGCCTCAACAGAAATGCAGAGGCACTTATTTGGTATTAAGCATGGGAAAGATGGGCCCTGCTGGCCAGCTCGGCCCCCATTCGATGTTCTCAGTGACCTGAGATATTTCACAAAATTCTTGGTTTCCACAGAATACAGTCTGAAGATGCCTCAAATAATTTATTAGGGCCTGAAAAATTCTAAGGAATTAAAATTCTTTAAACTTCCTCACCATCTGCAGCTTATATATCCACCACCACCAACAAAGAGTACTTTGCTTTAAAATGGCACCAGAACTTTTTCTGCACAGCCTGTTGCTCTAAAGAAATGATTTCTGACCAAAGAGGACTGTTTTAAATTCTCCCCAAGGATTCAGGTCCCTGAAGTCAAGTGAGGAATCTCCTGAGAGGGCTGACATATCCCTAAATAGGTGTGAGATGACATAGGACTCAATTGTGGCTAACTCTACCCTCTTCTTGCTCCACCCTCTGGAGGAGCTTGAAAGTTGGGGAGAAAGAGTGCATGAGTATAAAAGGGAAGGGGCCTTGTCTGTTTTCTGGAATCTTCTAAGCTCTGAAGATAAGCATGAGGAAGGGCCCATGATGGCAGTAGCTGGCTTAGAGAGGCATTCTTTGCATTCTGCAGATAGATCATAATTTGAAGTTGAGCAAACCCAGCCTAAAATAAAGAACTTGAAAGTTGTAAGTTCCAGAGATTCTCATTTGCTAGATCATATACATAGACAAGATAGACTTCTGTCTCCATTCATTGGCAATGTCTCTGCTTTATTCTTGTCTTGCATGACTGCAGGATACTTTCTAATTTAGGGAAATCCTGGCACAATCCTCACATTGCCCTCAGCAATAGTGTCTTATTTCTGTCCACCATATGCATTCAAAGTAATATGCAAACATGCTAGATAATCTTGTGCCTGTAGAAAAGAAACCATATTTTTCATATTCTTAGAAATGAAGCATTCCTTCGGGCCTGTGGTAAAATGCTTCATGTGTCATGAGTTAACTGTTGAGCACCAGGAATGCAACACAGCTACCAATTGGTTGAGTGTCTTTGATGATTAAAATGAAGAGGATTTTCCCCTTTGACCAGCAGCACTGAGGCACTGTGCAGTTCCTGAAGGTCTTGTTCAAGAGAAAATCAGCTATGAATTGTGGGGAAATTGTATTGCTGCTTGCTAGAAAGAACATAGTTTATTCATATGTTTTGATTCCCTCTTGGTATGGTGTGCACTATAAGGAGAATTCCGCAAGACAGACAATAGTGGAGGAAGAGTCTGCATTCTTCCTGGAGTTTTTTTGTTGTTGAATAGCCAAAAACCTTCCTCCATTCTGCTCTGCTTGTATTTTAATGCTAGCCAAAGCCTATTTAAAATACTTGTGGCCAATGTTTTATTATACTGTGGTTGCACTATAGTATGTAAAGTGGTTATTAAGTACTGTGGTTATAAATCGCTTGGAGAGCCCCACCACATTTTTACTGGTTTGTTCTGTTCTGTGTTCCTATTCATAGGATATCAATAACAAGAGTGACAGCTGACATTTCTCTTGCTAAGAGGTCTGTGCTAAATAATCCCAGCAAGAGAGCAATAATTGAACGTTCGAACACTCGGTCCAGCTTAGGTAAGATGTTCAAATGTGCTACTTCTCCAAGCTGTGCTTTCAGACTGGGGTGACACGTGTCGCCTTTGTGAATGCTTTTCCAGTTTGCTCTGATGCCATTCTTTAAAATTTTTTTCTTTATTCATTTATGTATGGCTGCTCGGGGTCTGTGTTGCTGTTTGTGGGCTTTCTCTAGTTGTGGTGAGCAGGGCTACTCTTCGTTGTGGTCCTAGGGCTTCTCATGCGGTGGCTTCTCTTGTTGCAGAGCACAGGCTCTAGGTGGACAGGCTTCAGTAGTTATGGTGACTGGCTTTAGAGAACTACCAGCTTTGTTTCTCAGAAGCACGTGGGATCTTCCTGGACCAGGGATCAAACCTGAGTAACCTGCATTGGCAGGTGAAATCTTAACCACTGGACCACCAGGGAAGTCCCTGATCTCCATTCTGAATGGAGAAACACTGATTAACTGACGAGAAGGCCAGTCTTACAAAAGCAGAGAGCAGAGTTGTGCAGCTGATCCTTTTCTGTCTCAGCTCCAGTCAGTTAGCTAATTAGTAGTCTGGTGGGAAGAATCCTCAAGAGGCTGTCTTCATCTGTTACCACCTCGGCAAACGAAGCCACTCATCCCTGCTTTGCCCAAGCTTCTCAATGAGGCTAATGACATATGTCATACCTGAATTACAACTGACTTGAAAGCAAATGAGATGTCCACCTTTCTCAGATCCTTGGAAGAAAGCTCGATAATGGTGTTCTCAGTGTGGTTTCTGCTGCCAGCTGGTACCCAGAATAGTCACATCCTTAAGTGGATGTAGCAACTATCATTAACATTAAGGAGTTTAAACTTGTCTTTCCTGGTACACCAGTCAGTCAGAAAGCATCATGAGATTCACCATGATGGAGAAGCAAAAACACTAATATATGTGGTTAGCTCCATCAAGCCCTACAGGAACAGGGCTGTGGGGGATGGATTCACCAACCACAGAAGTGGGTCCAGGCTGCCCGAAAAGCACAATACTCATCTCAAAAACCTGTTTGTGGTTTCTGTGATGGCCCAGAGTGGTGCAGTCCACCCGTAACTCTCTTTTGCATTTACATTCTGGTCTGCTTTGTGAAAGAATGCTGAACATACCAAATGGGACCGTTGTCAGTGTCTGTGGGAGCAGGATCCCAAACATCAGTGGTTCCTTCTTTAGTTCTCTATTTAGAGCCTTCGACATTACAGAGTGAAACACTCTTAAAGGCACAGTATTTTGCCCTTCAAGGATGATGAAGGCAGAGCTGGTGATGATGAATCAGATTACTAACTAAAGTAATATATCATGAGTGGCAAGGATGCCAAGTTAGATTGAAGATTTCTCAAATAAGCATCTGTTCTCCTATCTTCCACCCTCCTTTTCACTCCTCAAAGTGCCTTTGACTTTTAACTGTTCCTTCCCTTTGAAGTCATCCCGTATAATCTATGTAGTCACCTATTGTCAGAGCCAGTGGAGTGGGTGGAGGGGGATTAGTGTAAATAGTGAGAAAGAAACAAGGTAGATATCAGTTCATTGGTTTTCCTTTTCACTCTCTAAAGTCTTATACCCACAACCACTGGAGTTAATTTAATGGCAACATCTTATAATAACCACTCTGTGAGCCACTTATGCCCTTTTGTCTGCTTGTTATAATGCATATTTATAGATTCTTTCATTAAATATTTAGTGAACACTTTTTACTGCCATGCATTACACCAGACTTTAGGAAGTACAAATGGGACTAAGACAGACTGTCTTACCCATGGTAAGAAAACAGAAAAAAGGAAGTGATGGTTAAAATACTGTGTAATAATGGAATTATGAGCAAAGTACTAAAAGTGTAAAGAGAAAAACATAGGGAGTAAGAGGTATCTGAGAAAACTTTACAGTTTTGTGTTTTTTGTGTTTTTTTTTTTGAGCTGGTTCTTAAGGCAGTCAAGAATGTACAAAAGCATTGACATAGAAACAATATGTGGTTGAGAAATAAGTGGTTTTTCTTGCAGATCATGCTTAGAAAAAGGAAGTGGAGGGCATGAATTGAGAGCAACGGAAGAGACTGAAAAAATAGGTTTAGGCCAGTATATTAGGGCTCTAGTATGCTTTGCTAAAGAGACCTCCAAAATAGATCCCACAGAATGTTGATTTTATTCTTTTGGCCTTACCACATGGCATGTGGGATACTAGTTCCTCCATCAGGGATCGAAGCCATGTCCCCTGCATTGGAAGCTCAGAGTCTTAACCACTGGACCACAAGGGAAGTCCCAAAATGCTGATTTTTTAAAAGATACAAATAGTATGTTTTTCATGGTCAAATAAATTTGAAATTTATGGATTAAATAGTTGTCAGGTTTCTTCACTGCAAGACTTCTTAGAGACATGAAGATAAAGAAGGTAATGCATGTTTGAAATTCCTAGAGAAGCTATTAAAAATGGGGTATTTCCCTTGTAGAAAATCCCTTCTTTGTGTTTGCTATCTCATGAGATTAGTGTTCCAAGGTACTCCCCTTGGAAAATGTCATTTGGGGCCGCAAAGAGCCATTGACATAGCTTAAGCATTTAGATATGAGAGAAAGATCACAGGTGACAGAGTTGCTATGAGAGCTGAGTCCAGACCAGCTGCAGCCGAGTTATCAGAGAAGTGTTCTCTCAGGTCTCCCAGGATCCTAGTCCATGACTTAGCAGAGTTCATTTGTCTGGAATAATATTGTTACAAGGCTTTGACTGGAATCAGCATGGTAGTCAAGATATTGTTAGATTTGGTTAAAGTTTTTCTTTAAAACAACAAAAAAAGAAGGATATGAGGGGATTCCCTGGCAGTCCAGTGGTTAGGACTCTGTGATTCCATTTCAGAGGGCCTGAGTTCAATCCCTGGTCAGGGGACTAGGATCCCACAAGCCCTGCGGTGTGGGTAAAAAATGGGCTGTGTAGATAATAACTTTCTTTCTCACATGTATAGTTTAGTTATTGTATTCCTTATACATATTATTCAAGTATTGGACCCACGCCAGTACATAGAGTGGACCTCTGCAGCCTCCTGGCCTGCTCTGCCCCAGCACCTCTCTGTTGATAGCCATGGCCCAGGCTTCGTGTTGGTTAAGCAGTAGGTGTGCCTGCCCTCAGCACTTTCACTTCCAGGGCCTAGGTTCAATCCCTGGTCAGGGAACTAAGACCCTGCAAGCTGAACCTCAAGGATGAGGTCAAGAAAATCTCCCAAACCATTACACTTACCTCATTGCTCGTGCAAAGTAAATGAGGCCCAAGTATCTCTGAATTATTTACACAGAGACTCTGAGTGCCTCAAGGGTTCTTTGCACCAGGGCAATCTAGTTTGCCTCACTGCCTTTTTTGCTACTTCAGAAAACATTGTATTAAAATTTGAAGCTTAAAGCAGTATAACCTTGTTTTAGTACCAGGAGTACTAAAACAGGAGTTACATTCAACGGTGACAGTTTAATGGAAAAACAAACAAACAAACAAAAAAACCTACATCCCAACAGCTAAAACTTACTACAATAAAAACAGACTTTATTTTCCAAACTTTTCCATTGGAAAAAAATCTTTCTGTTTCTGACATATGAGGGAAAAAAGGGATAAGTAGGTTGTTGTTGCTAATAAATGTAGACTGTATTTCAGAATTTTGCAAATAAGCCAAATTGTCCAGATTCTTTACATTGCTATATTGAAAGCTAGGCACCATTCAAAGTAATGTGAAATCTTTCAGGCCATTGGTATTGGATAATATGATGACTTTTTTTTTTTAATGGAAATTTATTGCCTCAGAATTCTGGAGGCTAGAAATTTAAGATCAAGGTATCAACAAGATTGCTTCCTTTTGAGGAATGTGAGAAAGACTGTCTTCCATGCCTCTCTGCTAGTTTCTTGGGGTTTTTCTGGCAATCTCCGGCATTCCTCTCTTTAGAAGCATCTCTCCAGTCTCTGCATCCATCTTCACACAGGTTCTCCTCTGTGTGTGCCTGTCTCCAAATTTCCAATTTTTATAAAGACACCAGTCGTACTGAAGTAACACTCACCCTAATGACCTCGTTTTAACTTGATGATCTCTATAAAGACCCTATCTCAAAAATGAGGTTACATTCTGAGGTACCAGGGGGTTATGACTTCAACATAGGAATCTGGAGGGGGATGCAATTCAACCCATTACAGGAAGGAAATCTGAGAACATGTTGTGAGTCAGAAGTTGAACTAAACAGCTTCTACTAGGTCCTGCTGACTCTTTAAATTAATACTTCTAATACAGATCATGCATTAAACATCAGTGATTTTGTGGGAAATAAGAATTTTATAAGAATTTTATGCTATTATGCGGAGCCCTAGAAAATAGTTAACATGATAGACTTGAGCGTTCATGATCCCACACACCCTGTCAGTCTATTCGGTTAAAAAGGAGATCTTTTGGTGATTGACATAAATTTGTGTTTATTCTGAATAAGCAAAACAAATCATGAGATTCTGGCACATACCCTTTTCAATGAGGATATTTAGAGTGACATCAACTTTTTCTTAGTCCATCTTTGAAATAATTTAAATTAGATGCCTTTGTCTACTCCGTGTAATTTAGACAAGATTACAATATTGGTAGGTTATACCTGTAGCCAAAAGAAACCAAAAAGCAAAACGAGACCATCTCTCTGAAAATTAAATAGACTAATTCAGATTTTGGACATGCTCAATAAATCAGGTGATTTATAAGAAGATATATTACAACAAGCTTTTATATTTCAGAAATCCATATTATGTTTTGCAGATAATCTGCTTAATTTTTACTTAAACAACAGCCAGATTGCTTTGAACATTGAAAATAACTAGATCTTTCATTTGACCAGATTCATGCACAAATTCAGGTCAGTTGGCTATTAAACCTGGCCCAGTAGATCTGCATCAAAATGCATTGTGACACTTTAATATAATTGGTATTAAGTTGTATTTTTTTAATCCTGAAGATAATCATGCCATAGAATAAGTCCACTGGCCCTAGCACTTAATGAAGGCTTGCTATGCTATGCTAAGTCACTTCAGTCATGTCCGACTCTGTGTGACCCCATAGACGGCAGCCCACCAGGCTCCCCCGTCCCTGGGAAGACTTAGCAGTATGCTAATTGTAAGAGTAGGTCCAGAACATTTAACAAGGATACAAAAATGTGCATATCAGTCAGAACAGATGAGCCGCAAGACTTTATAAAAACATTTCCATAAACATTAACCTGCAAACTGTTGATTGGTAGACGTATTTCAGTGCCGTTTGTTTTCCATGTGATGTTGCTCTGCACCTGTATTTTGGTTGCTTCCTAAAATGTGGTTTCAGCTTCTAGAGCTAAAATAAAAGTTCTTTAGAACAAAATCACAATCAAAACAACATAGCTATGTAAATAGCTAAATATTAGAGTGAGTGTAAGAAGCAAATCCAGTGCACCATCTCAGTTTTTTCCACCAACTATTTGGTTTTGGGTAAAATTCAAAACCCGTCTCTCTTTGGAAAAGATCTTAAGTTAGATAGAACTATGAAAATTCAAAATATTCGGTTTTGCAATGTAGACTAACATATCTGAAAGAGGTACTATTTTTTAAATATAGGAACTAATTAATAAAAATACCATGACCTGTTATTTGTTATTTATCTTCTTTTAGCGGAAGTACAAAGTGAAATTGAAAGAATCTTTGAGTTGGCAAGATCTTTGCAACTGGTTGTTCTTGATGCAGACACCATCAATCACCCAGCACAACTTATAAAGACCTCCTTAGCACCAATTATTGTTCATGTAAAAGTCTCATCTCCAAAGGTAATTAGCTCATTTCTGTCTTAAGATTTAGAAGGTCAATTTCTTTTGAAACACTCTTCACTCTGCGCATTTTTGTTTGTGGCAAAGAAAATGTCTTTTTAAGACCCTTTTAATGAATACTGTTTTTGATTCACCTGTTCTGTACAGATTCTTGAAGTTTTGAGATAGCAAATAAAGAATAATTTATTCCTTCAAGAAACTCATTGTCTGTGTGGTTCCCAAACCAGGCAGTTATGCAAGAATATAATAAAAAAGCAAAAAAAAAAAAAACAAAGCAGGAAAGATGATGAAAAGTTAAGTCTGGCTTTTCAGAGATTTTAGGTGCTATCTTGGTAAATCTCTTAGGTAAAATTGATTATTATATCACCTATATTATCTCCCCAGTTGAGAGAGAAAATAGTTCAAGAAGTACACAAATATTTACCATAAATCTAAAGCCAAAGATTACTGTATAACATCTCTCGTGGAAACTTTATAGATCCGTGCATTTATGCTTAGGTTGGGTTCTTCAGGGCTTCCCTGATAGCTCAGTTGGTAAAGAATCCGCCTGCAATGCAGGAGACCCCGGTTTGGTTGTCGGGAAGATCTACTAGAGAAGGGATAGGCTACCCACTCCAGTGTTCTTGGGCTTCCCCAGTGGCTCAGCTGGTAAAGAATCTGCCTGCAATGCAGGAGACCTGGATTTGATCCCTGGGTTGGGAAGATCCCCTGGAGAAGGGAAAGGCTAGCCACCCCAGTATTCTGGCCTGGAGAATCCTTCAAGGAATATAATTATTCTATGATGAAGCACAATGGAGTATCTGCCATGTATCTTTATGCCAATGGGGGAGATAAAAATAAAAGTGAGACAGCCTCAAATCGGTCCCTTTTTTCCCTTACAAACTTTTATATATCCATTTATTTATTTATTTTTAAATTGGTCCCTTTTGACTTGGATGTTTTTTAATTTTAAGAAGTGAATATGAAATAGATACCCTTGGGAGGTACTACCTTAACAATCAGTTTCTTTGCAGTGGCTCCAAGAGTTCATTTTCTTGCTTAAATGCATATTCGACTTCAAACTGGACCAGTAGTCTCCTCTCCCAGGGGAAGCATGTGCCCTTCCCAACCCTCCTGACCTCCTCAGCCTTCCATCTCTCTAGGCACTGGTTCTGTGCAGGGTGAGCTTGGAGTCCTGACCAAGCCAGGACCTTTGGGCAATCATTAGAATGGAGTGAAATGGCTTTGACCACTTAGAGTCGCTGACCCAGAACTGAAGGGGAGTCAAGCACCCTTCACTGCAGCGGAACAGAGTTCAACCCTCTGGCCCCAATCGCCAGTGAGTCCATAAGTGCAGGAACGGGTCCCCTCGTGGATATGTGTGCTGTGGTATCATAGAGCCTCATAGATTAGTACTATTTGCAAGGAAGCATCCTATTTCAGCTAAAAAATAATTAAGGGAAAGAGGAGTATATAGAAAAATGCCGTTACAGCAGTGCCCCAAAAGACATAGGTATATCACTGGTTTATAGGTAGCAATATACCAGTGCAAATGTTTTGCCTAGATTTTGAAGATGAAATTGTCCTATTAATGTCAGATTAGACTGGAATGCCTTAATAATTATCAATGACATAAAGAGTCAAATATATAAGTGACTCTGATATTGATCAGACATCAAGATAGTGAACCAAAATGCTACTCAACTGAATTTGGACATAAATGATCTGGTACAGATCAGTGCCTCCACTTTTGCAGGGCTCTTTTTGAAATCTCTGGATAAAATCTAGGAAGCGGACTTAAGAACCCACCAAGACCTCACATGTAGCAAGAATAGGATGGACATATCAAATCCACTATAACTGAAAGCCAATGTAACTGAATGATGTCACTAGAGAGTTTATATGTATACAAAACTTGTCATTTTGTGTTCCCTCCCTATTAAATACTCAGGGTTAAACAGACTCTGAAAAAAAAGTCTTGATTTATTTGGTTTTCTTTCAACTCACTGATAGTATCTCAGATTCATGTCTTCTTCTATCAGGTTTTACAGCGGTTGATTAAATCGAGAGGAAAGTCTCAAAGTAAACACTTAAATGTTCAACTGGTAGCAGCTGATAAACTTGCACAGTGCCCCCCTGTAAGTACAATCATTTTTTTTTGTCTTAATCATTCTTGACTAGTTAGAAGAGGCTAGTGGGTTTTTATCATATTAGCATTGTCATTTTTATTCTAGAATGGTCATGAGAATGGTATGTTGTCATAAACCTAAAGGATTTCTTGGAACAAACTGCTGCTGTCACTTTGGCTACCCAGGCATCCAAAGCTTGGTTATTGTCTGCCACATAATAAGAAATGAACTTCGTGTCTGGGGTCCAATGTCCTTACTGCCACCTTGACTGCCTTGCAGACACTCAGCAAACTACTTAATGCAGTCATGTGGATGCTTTTATGAAAAGAAAACAACAAATAAAACACACCGATTTGACTTTAACTTTTCTGCCAGAAAGTTCTGATAGGCATAAAAGATTATGACACCGAAAATTGAGAATTTATTAGAACCAGAAGAGCCCTGTGGTTACTGCAGATGAAAAGGTCAAGGCTAAGTAAGGTGAAAAACGGTATTATAACAATTTTTCTTCTAAGGCCACTGCCAGAGAACAGCTGCTGAGTTCAAAGCTGAGCAAATAGTGAGGAAGTGGGAGGTTGGGGGATGGTAACTGTCATGTGGGTCAGGAGTGTCTACACCTGCTCGGCTGACTTACTATTTCTGTAAAGGAAATAACTGTTTCTCTAAGGAAATAACTGTTTGTCTACTAATTGAATTCACTGGGTTTTGTTATATACTTGTATAAGGATCATTCCTGCTCTGTGGAGCCATAAAATCTAATTCAGATGTTGAGAGAAGCCACAATGTAGCTGTTAAAAATATAGACTCTGAAGCTGACTGCCTGGGTTCAAATCTATCACATCCCTAGTTATCTCATCTTGAGCAGATATATGGTTGGATTGATATAAAGGTTCAGTGAGTGAATGTATAGTACAGCTCTTAGAACAGTACCTAGCACATAATAAGCAGCATCTAAATGTTTCTGTTATAATTACTGGATGTACTTTGTACTATGATGTGCCAACCTGTCAGACTCTGTGAGGATCTGTGCCTGTCAGTTTCACTGTTATGTCTCAAGTTCCTATCATAGTAGACCTACAATAAATATTGAATGAATGAAATGATGTAGGCACTAAGACTACAGGGTAAGAATCAGGATATACAGGCAACACATTAGACAAGCGTCTAATGGGCCAGACACTGTGCTAGATGCCTTACCTAGATTACCTCTAACCCTCACAGTTAGTAAACTAAGCAGTATTATCCCCATTATATAGTTGAGTCAACTGAAGACAGAGAGGTTAAGTGATTTCCCTAAGGTACACAGCAAATTAAGATTAGATTTAGGTCTTCCTAGCACCCAAGCCAATTTCCTTCCCTCACAATCCAAGCCACCTGTTCACACACCCAAACATGGTTACCTGCCTGCAGATAATCTTGATAGGTCAGAGTCTGGAATGCTATATTAAGAAGTCTAACTCCACATTGCTGACTAATGAAGTTCACTTATACATGGAATCCATGCTTAAAGTACTGAGCAGATATAGAAGTGTGTTACTCAGTCCCTGACCCTGTAATGCATCCCACTTGGAGGAAGCGAACCTTGAACTGAGCAGCTACCAAAAGACAGGAACTATGCTATTGTTTTAAATTTTTAGAACAGTTTTCTAGGGATAGTTATATCAGTTGGGTTTTCTGAGAAGCAGACACTTAAGTGAATTCAAAGTACAGATTTATTAGGGAAAATGCCTATGAGAGTGAAGAACCTGGCTTAAACATCAACATTCAAAAAACTAAGATCATGGCATCTGGTCCCATCACTTCATGGCAAATAGAAGAGAAAAAAATGAAAACAGTGGCAGATTTTATCTTCTTGGGCTATAAAGCCACTGCAGACAGTTCAGTTCAGTTTAGTTCAGTCACTCAGTCATGCCCGACTCTTTGCAACCCCATGAACCACAGCACACCAGGCTTCCCGGTCCATCACCAACTCCCGAAGTCCAGCCAAACCCATGACTATCGAGTCGGTGATGCCATCCAACCATCTCATCCTCTGTCATCCCCTTCTCCTCCTGCCCTCAGTCTTTCCCAACATCAGGGTCTTTTCAAATGAGTCAGCTCTTCACATCAGGTGGCCAAAGTATTGGAGTTTCAGCTTTAGCATCGGTCCTTCCAATGAATATTCAGGACTGATCTCCTTTAGGATGGACTGGTTGGATCTCGTTGCAGTCCAAGGGACTCTCAAGAGTCTTCTCCAACACCACAGTTCAAAAGCATCAATTCTTTGGCACTCAGCTTTCTTTATAGTCCAACTCTCACATCCATACATGACCACTGGAAAAATCATAGCCTTTACTAGACAGACCTTTGTTGACAAAACAATGTCTCTGCTTTTTGATATGCTATCTAGGTTGGTCATAACTTTCCTTCCAAGGAGTAAGCGTCTTTTAATTTCATGGCTGCAGTCACCATCTGCAGTGATTTGGGGGCCCCAAAAAATAAAGTCTGACACTGTTTCCACTGTTTCCCCATCTATTTGCCATGAAGTGATGGGACCGGATGCCATGATCTTTGTTTTCTGAATGTTGAGTTTTAAGCCAACTTTTTCACTCTCCTCTTTCACTTTCATCAAGAGGCTCTTTAGTTCCTCTTCACTTTCTGCCGTAAGGGTGGTGTCATCTGCATATCTGAGGTTATTGATATTTCTCCCGGCAATCTTGATTCCAGCTTGTGCTTCCTCCAGCCCAGTGTTTCTCATGATGTACTCTGCATAGAAGTTAAATAAGCAGGGTGACAATATACAGCTTTGACGTACTCCTTTTCCTATTTGGAACCAGTCTGTTGTTCCATGTCCAGTTCTCACTGTTGCTTCCTGACCTGCATACAGTTTTCTCAAGAGGCAGGTCAGGTGGTCTGGTACTCCCATCTCTTTCAGAATTTTCCACAGTTTATTGTGATCCACACAGTCAAAGGCTTTGGCATAGTCAGTAAAGCAGAAATAGACAGTGACTGTAGCCAGAAAATTAAAAGATGCTCTTTGGAAGGAAAGCTATGATGAACCTAGACAGTGTATTAAAAAGCAGAGACATCACTTTCACTATGAACTACAAAGGTCCATATAGTCAAAGCTATGGTTTTTCCAGTAGTCAGGTACAGATGTGAGAGTTGGACCATAAAGAAGGCTGAGCGCCAAAGAATTGATGCTTTTGAATTGTGGTTCTGGAGAAGGCTCTTGAGAGTCCCTTGGACTGCAAGGAGATCAAGCCAGTCAATCCTAAAGAAAGTCAGTCCTGAACATTCATTGGGACTGATGCTGAAGCTGAAACTCCAATACTTTGGCCACCTGATGTGAAGAGCCAACTCTCTGGACAAGACCCTGATGCTGGGAAAGATTGAGAGCAGGAGGAGAAGGGAGCGACAGAGGATGAGATAGGCTCACCAACTCAATGGACATGAGTTTGAACAAACTCAGAGAGATAGTGAAGGACAGGGCAGCCTGGTGTGCTGCAGTCCATGCAGTTGCAAAGATTCGGACATGACAGAGCAACTGAACAACAACAACAAATGCCTATGAGAAAAAAAAAAAAAAGGGTGGAGGGGAACAGAAGTAGAACTGGAAGGAGAGCCTCCAGATCTGATGCAGTTCTGACTCAGAGAAAGGAAAGAAGGAAGGAAAAAGTGGGGAGGAAGACCTTCAGACTTTGAGAAAGTCTCCCCCTAGGAGCTGGGGATTCCCAGAGTACTAGAGGATCCTCCGGAGAAGGCAATGGCACCCCACTCCAGTACTCTTGCCTGGAAAATCCCATGGGCAGAGGAGCCTGGTAGGCTGCAGTCCATGGGGTCACGAAGAGTCAGACACGACTGAAGCAACTTAGCAGCAGTAGCAGCAGAGGATCCTCATTTTGGGCAGAAATGTTCTGGCTCTAGTCGCCATACTCAGGCAGTGTCTAGGAGCAGCCCAGGGAGAGCATGGCCTTGCTTGAATACCTGGTGGATCCTGAAGGCACAGCAACGCAAGGCTATCTGCTGACTGCTCTCATCACAGCAGGTCCTCACTCCAGGGGAATGGGGGCATACACCTCTGTGACACCAGAGTAAATAACACCATTCTTAGTTTCTCCAGGAGAAAGCTAAGTCCCCATTAAGAAATTTATTGGAAGTAACAATTAGTTGTGCTCCAATATAAATAAAAAAATAAGTGAGCCCCAAGACTCAACCCTGGATATGTCTGGCTCCAAAGCTCTGTCCACTGTACCACTCCACTGGACACATAGCTGTGTCGTGTGGATGCATTTCTGGCCCCCAAGTTCGCTGTGTGAGAAACAGCACATTTTCCACTTTGACCCCTAGCCCACTTGGGCAGGCAGGATGCTTAACCACGCTTGCAGCTGCCTTTACCCTAACCAAGAGCAGAACAAGAACCCCCAAATGGTAAGGGTGGGGTTGGCAAGAAAGTTGAGAGAGTGAGGGGAGGAGCTCCAATTCAGAGAACCAATTCATTGACCAAATCCACATGGTCCTTAAAAATGGGTGCTGTGGGACTTACATGGTGGTCCAGTGGCTAAGCTTCTGAGCTTGCGATGCAGGTGGCCGAGGTTCAATCCCTTGTCAGGGAGCTAGATCCCACATGACTTAACTAAAAGTTTCTATGCCTCAACTAAAGATCCTGCATTTCGCAACTAAGACGCAGTGCAGCCAAATAAATATCTTAAAAAAGAAAAAGAATGGATGTTGTGTTGCATCAGACCTTCCTTATTGGGAACAAAGGGTCTTTGGCAAGGCAGGGAGACACATAGCCCCTCCTCTCTGGGGCACTGGCAAGAGAGCTCCCTTCTCTGTCAGTATCTTCCTCTGCCCCGCCCACCCCCCCCATTGCTATTAAAGGAACATCCTCTTTGCTTTTGTTGTATCTAAAAGCGTCCCCACCTTCATTTGTTTCCAGAGGCAGTTAGCACAAAATGTTTCCAACCAGTTTAGGCTTTAAGGACACAAAATCCAGAAGGGGAAATGGAGAGCAGTCAATTTCCTGTAACAAACACCCCTTCTCTCAGCAGACAAGGAAGCACAGACCCTGCCATCTGCTTGAATGGTGGAAATTAAAGAGGGAAATGTACCAAAGGAAAGATGCCAATTAAACATCGCAGATCTCATTGACCATGTCTGAGTTCACACTGTGAGAGCAGCACTGCTTCCAGGAGGTTCCAGATGTGTGGCTAATCTCTGTTGAGTTTGAGGAGCAGATCTGGGTGGACTTGAGAGTAGTTGGGCCTGTCTGATTTCATTTGGCGCAGCAATCAGACTTACCCAAAAGGAGGAAGGCGTTCCATAATGGCTGTCTAAGTAGAGAACTTGTCTCTAGTTGCATTCAGTTGGAGGTAGGGGTGGGAGTGGAGTGGGACCTGGGACCTGATGTCAGGTGTTGTGGAAGGAATCTCATCTGGTGAAGACCAAAGGCTGTGGCCTCTGACATCCCTTCCCTACTTTGACACTCTCATTCTACCTAGAGTTTGGATGTGATCAGCATAGACATGTTATGGAGATCATGAGGGTTGTAGAGCCCAGGGAAGAGAAGAGTATAAAATTAAACAGAAGATACGTCAAATCAAGTAACATGCCTGTTGTTTCAAAACATCGTTAAGATGTTTCAGAGAACATGTGTGCACCTCTGAGGACATGGTATCCATGCCTCTATAAGGTTAAATCAAACAAATTCAAAGATTTATTCATCTCAATTCTGTGTAGCTCACTGTCGACTTAAAAAATATTCACAACCTAAAAGTTGAGGATTACATTTTATTCCGTGGGAATTTTTAGGACTATAAGCCCAAGAGACAGCATCTCAAGTAATCCTTAGAGAACCACTCTGAGGAGGTAAGAGAGGAGCCAGGTTAAACAGAAGTTTTGCAACAAAGGGTAGGTAGTCTTAATGTCGAAAGATTATTGTTAATAAAAAAAAAAACCAGATATCTCAAGTTAAGGAATTTAGCACTTTTATATGAATGGGAAGGTGCAAGAGTCTGGGCTCACTGAAATCATTCCTTTCATGTGCATCTCAGCTAACTGGGGCCAGTACGCTGCATTTTTTTACATTTTGAGCTCCCCTGGGGCTCACTGTGGGGAGTGGCTGCAGTCTGTGACTGGTATTCTTTTCCTTCCTAAAGTGCCTTTAAGGCTCACCAGCTCACATTGGAGGGCTGCAATTTCTGATGACTGTGACATCCTTTTTACTGATGCAGTAGGAAATATTTCATTTCTCATCACCTAAAATCAACCCTCTTGGTGAGAACTAAATGCCATTATTTAAGCATTAGACCTGTTACCTTGCTAGATGCTAAGGAGACAAAGACACATTCCTGCCTTCAAGAAGCATGTAGTCTAATAAGATTCCAGTTGGTTGAGTCAGCAGTTGGCAAACAATCTGTGAGGTCATGAATATCCTTGCAGATATTACTTCATAGATCTTTTTTAGATTAAAAGAGCAGTTCATATACACTCAGTTCAGTTCAGTTCAGTCGCTCATTCGTGTCCAACTCTTTGCGACCCCATGAATTGCAGCACGCCAGGCCTCCCTGTCCATCACCAACTCCTGGAGTTCACTCAAACTCATGGCCATTGAGTTGGTGGTTCCATCCAGCCATCTCATCCTCTGTCGTCCCCTTCTCCTCCTGCACCCAATCCCTCCGAGTATCAGGGTCTTTTCCAATGAGTCAACTCTTCACATGAGGTGGCCAAAGTATTGGAGTTTCAGCTTCAGCATAAGTCCTTCCAAAGAACACCCAGGACTGATCTCCTTTATGATAGACTGGTTGGATCTCCTTGCAGTCCAAGGGACTCTCAAGAGTCTTCTCCAACACCACAGTTCAAAAGCATCAATTCTTCGGCGCTAATCTTTCTTCACAGTCCAACTCTCAGATCCATACATGACCACTGGAAAAATCAAAGCCTTGACTAGATGGACCTTTGTTGGCAAAGTAATGTCTCTGCTTTTTAATATGCTATCTAGATTGGTCATAACTTTCCTTCCAAGGAGTAAGGGTCTTCTAATTTCATGGCTACAGTCACCATCTGCAGTGATTTTGGAGTCCAGAAAAATAAAGTCAGCCACTGTTTCCCCAACTATTTGTCATGAACTGATGGGACCAGATGCCATGATCTTCATTTTCTGAATGTTGAACTTTAAGCCAACTTTTTCCACTCTCCTCTTTCACTTTCATCAAGAGGCTTTTTAGTTCCTCTTCACTTTCTGCCATAAGTGTGGTGTCATCTGCAAGTGTACACACTGCTATATTCAAAATGGATAAACAACAAGGACCTATTGTATAGCACGTGGAACTCTACTCAATGTTATGTGCCAGCCTGGATGGGAAGGGGTTTTGAGGAAGAATGGATACATATATGCTGCTGCTGCTAAGTCGCTTCAGTCATGTCCGACTCTGTGCGACCCCATAGATGGCAGCCCACCAGGCTCTGCCGTCCCTTGGATTCTCCAGACAAGAACACTGGAGTGGGTTGCCATTTCTTTCTCCATTTCGTGAAAGTGAAAAGTGTAAGTGAAGTCTCTCAGTCGCGTCTGACTAGTAGCGACCCCATGGACTGCAGCCTACCAGGCTCCTCCATCCATGGGATTTTCTAGGCAAGAGTACTGGAGTTGCCTGCCATTGCCTTCTCCAGATACATGTATATGTATGACTAAGTCCCTTTGCTGTTTACCTGAAACTATCATAACAAGAGTCTTGGAGAAGACTCTTGAGAGTCCCTTGGACTCAAGGAGATCAAACCAGTAAATCCTAAAGGAAATCAACCCTGAATATTCATCGGAAGGACTGATGCTGAAGCTCCAATACTTTGGCCACCTGATGGGAAGAGCCGACTCATTGGAAAAGACCTTGATGCTGGGAAAGATTGAAGGCAGGAGGAGAAAGGGATGACAGAGGATGAGATGGTTGGATGGCATCACCAACTCAATGGACATGAGTTTGAGCAAGCTTTGAGAGATGGTGAAGGACAGGGAAGCCTGGCATGCTGCAGTCCATGGGTCGCAAAGGATTGGACACAACTGAGCAACTGAACAACAACAGTCACAATATTATTAATTGGCTATACCCCAATACAAAATAAAAAGTTTAAAGTCTGAAAAAAAGAAAGAACAATTTAGATCAGGGTTGCTCCACGTTGTGTGTTGGATAATTTTTTGTTATAGGGACCTGTCCTGTGCATTGTAGGATGTTTAGCATCATCCCTGGCCAGTAACAACTACTGAGTTGTGGCAACTGAAAATATCTTCGTACATAGGGAAAGCCATCACTCCCTGTTGACTAACACTGGTTTAGAGGAATATCTATACAAGTTTTGGTTAATGATGTTATAAGAAGTCTCAGTATGTGATTCCTTGAGATGCATTTCAGATGAACTAAACTTGTTCCTTATGAATTTGATCTTTTTACAGAATGTGTTTATTAACATTTGTCTCTAATAATTACTAGAGAAAAATAACTTGTCTTATTGATATATTTTAGCTGCTGAGAGGGTTGGTAGTTGAGTAGTTGTATGTGAGTACAACATATTACATCTGAAATAACTGGAACCAAGAGAAGATAGTGGACTTCAATGCAGATGGTACTGTGAGTGGCCTTACTCTGTGTCCTCATGTCAGGAATCTCCAACATCCTGATGCACTGGGAAGGCAGCTTTGCCCTGTTGTTATGTCAGCAGGATAAACACTTTCTTGTTTTGTATAACTGGTTTGATAACCTGGAATCTTAAACAAGTAGTCTGGATAAGCAAGGTTACTTTGTATTTAATATTCTGTATACATTCTGTATTCACATTGTTAGACATGTTCATTTGGTATTGTTTGAATAGCATTGATAATACTAAGAAGAATCTGTATATTCATTTTGGAATTTTTGAGAAAATCTTCAGATTATAAAAACTAGTAGTAATCTCAAAATGTATCTGCATTTCCCCTACTTCAAGACCGTAATTATCATTGTCATCCAAAGATGGCTGATGACTGCGTCATTTTAGTTCCTCTAGGAGAATTTGCAACTTCCTTAATTGGCCACTGCATCTCCAATCTGAAAAGTCAGCAAATTGCACTAGCTGAGTCTCGCATGGCTAAGAAATTACAGGCAGCAGTCCTTAGAAAGGGAAGTCTAAAAAAGTACTGAAAAGATTAACTCTCTGTACCGAGAAAAATGAACTCAGGGACTATTGAAGAAAAAAAAGGGACCTTGAAAAGCACCTGGTGTAGTATTTCCTGGCGTGTGTTCTTCCCAGTATGCAGTTCAATAGGTAGAAAGCATTTTGGTACCAAAAGTGTTTGAGACAACATTTATGTAAACAAACAGACTATTCTCTTTACTGCAAAAGCTTTAATATGCTAATAGATATTTTATAGCTCCATTAGGATAGTGTACATTGCTTCTCCTAAATTTTGGCTATAGAACCATTTTTCCACAGAGCATCCTGTCGATATAGTGTTTCATGGAACAATTCTAGGGAAAGACTGATCATTTAGCAAATGAGAGAACTGAGACCAAGAGAGATGAACTGACTTTCCAGAGGTCATATATCTTTGCCAAGTCAGCATAAGATCTCTGTCTTCTCATCCGACAGACTTTAGAGACTGAATGGCAACAGATAGGTTACTATATATGATATCAGTTCAGTTCAGTTCAGTGGCTCAGTCATGTCCGACTCTTTGCGACCCCATGAATCGCAGCATGCCAGGCCTCCCTGTCCATCACCAACTCCCGGAGTTCACCCAGACTCACGTCCATCGAGTCAGTGATGCCATCCAGCCATCTCATCCTCTGTTGTCCCCTTCTCCTCCTGCCTCCAACCCCTCCCAGCATCAGAGTCTTTTCTAATGAGTCAACTCTTCACATGAGGTGGCCAAATTACTGGAGTTTCAGCTTTAGCATCATTCCTTCCAGAGAAATCCCAGGGCTGATCTCCTTCAGAATGGACTGGTTGGATCTCCTTGCAGTCCAAGGGACTCTCAAGAGTCTCTCCAACACCACAGTTCAAAAGCATCAATTCTTTGGCGCTCAGCTTTCTTCACAGTCCAACTCTCAGATCCATACATGACCACTGGAAAACCATAGCCTTGACTAGATGGATCTTTGTTGGCAAAGTAATGTCTCTGCTTTTCAATATGCTATCTAGGTTGGTCATAACTTTTCTTCCAAGGAGTAAGCGTCTTTTAATTTCATGGCTGCAGTCACCATCTGTAGTGATTTTGGAGCCCCCAAAAATAAAGTCTGACACTGTTTCCACTGTTTCCCCATCTATTTCCCATGAAGTGATGGGACCGGATGCCATGATCTTCGTTTTCTGAATGTTGAGTTTTAAGCCAACTTTTTCACTCTCCTTTTTCACCTTCATCAAGAGGCTTTTTAGTTCCTCTTCACTTTCTGCCATAAGGGTGGTGTCATCTGCATATCTGAGGTTATTGATATTTCTCCTGGCAATCTTGATTCCAGCATTAGATAATGATTATATAATTATATATATATATATATATATATATATATATATATATATTCCTGCAGAGAGAATCATGGGTTTCATGAGTGAGGCTTCTTCTAAGAATGGGATCAGCAAACATTTCGAGTAAAGTGCCAAGGAGTAAATATTTTAGGCTTTGTGGACCATGTGGTCTTTACAAAACTACTCAGCTCTGCCTTGGGGGCAGGAAAGTAGCCACACATAGTGTAATTGAATGTGAGTATTCAATTGCTTCCTCTAGATTCACAGAAGAAAAAGCATGATGCAGACAGAAAAGGGTCTTGAGAAACGAGGACCCACAAGCCTGTTTCATATGTGTGTTTTTATATGACCAGCCTGAATTTCCATTTGGGTTATACACTATAGTGCTGGATTTCATTTTGCTTGCACCAGATACCCTTTTCCTTTTCAGAGAAGTTGAAATAGTACATTTAAGAAGTGCAAAGTTCAAGTTGCCTCAGTACTATGGTATTGTTACACAATGCATGGTGAGAAAAGCAGATAGGCAGACAATTGAATATATAAATGAAATGTAATCCTTTAATCCTGTTTAGCTTCAAGCTGGCTTGTGTTACCAAAAGCTGACCCTGGCTCTTTGAGCTCTGTAATTTTTCTGTACGTGTAAAATGACAATCATCACTCTCTCTGCAAGAGGGAAGCACGTCTCCTCCACAGAGACTTGCAAACCTCCAACATTACAGTAGCCATGGTCGTTCTCGTCTCTCACCCTTTATTTTCCATTGCTGAATGGACTCAGATTTACTCTATTAAACACAGGACCTCTGAAGTGAATGTTAGTACCCAGGATCCTATGACAGTAGTATTGCTATCACACCACCCTATTCGAGTAATTTTATTTAAATTACTTAGAATCACGTGGATTCTCCTAACTGAAGTGCCAGCCCTGAAGGTGCATTGACTAGTACAGAGCCTCTGGATTCTGTACAAGTACAGAAAGTAATTCACAACATGACGTTTGAAAAAGTGACTAATCAATTTCAGATGTTTCCTTCATGAAACAAGGCCACACAGGATCTAGTTTCTCTCAGTCCCAAAGGGACTACTCTTGTTGCAGGAATTTCAGTCACCCAACTTAGATATACCCAGTTAGGGACAGTTCTCTCCCTTCAGTTCAGTTCAGTTCAGTTTAGTCGCTCAGTCGTGTCCGACTCTTTCCGACTGCATGAACCGCAGCACGCCAGGCCTCCCTGTCGATCACCAACTCCCAGAGTTCACCAAACCCATGTCCAGCGAGTCGGTGATGCCATCCAACCATCTCATCCTCTGTCATCCCCTCTCCTCCTGCCCTCAATCTTTCCCAGCATCAGGGTCTTTTCAAATGAGTCAGCTCTTCACATCAGGCGGCCAAAGTTTGGAGTTTCAGCTTCAGCATCAGTCCTTCCAGTGAACACCCAGGACTGATCTCCTTTAGGATGAACTGGTTGGATCTCCTTGCAGTCCAAGGGACTCTCAAGAGTCTTCTCCAACACCACAGTTCAAAAGCATCAATTCTTCGGTGCTCAGCTTTCTTTACAGTCCAACTCTAACATCCATACCTGACCACTGGAAAAATCATAGTCTTGACTAGACAGACCTTTGTTGGCAAAGTAATGTCTCTGCTTTTTAATATGTTGTCTAGATTGGTCATAACTTTCCTTCCAAAGAATAAGTGTCTTTTAATTTCATGGCTGCAGTCACCAGTGACTAGTGATTTTGGAGCCCTGAAAAATAAAGTCTGCCACTGTTTCCATGTTTCCAATCTATCTGTCATGAAGTGATGGGACTGGATGCCATGATCTTAGTTTTCTGAATGTTAAGCATTAAACCAACTTTTTCACTCTCCTCTTTCACTTTCATCAAGAGGCTGTTTAGTTCCTCTTCACTTTCTGCCATAAGGGTGGTGTCATCTGCATATCTGAGGATATTGATATTTCTCCCGCAATCTTGATTCCAGCTTGTGCTTCCTCCAGCCCAGCGTTTCTCATGATGTACTCTGCATAGAAGCTAAATAAGCAGGGTGACAATATACAGCTTTGACGTACTCCTTTTCCTATTTGGAACCAGTCTGTTGTTCCATGTCCAGTTCTAACTGTTGCTTCCTGACCTGCATACAGTTTTCTCAAGAGGCAGGTCAGGTGGTCTGGTATTCCCATCTCTTTCAGAATTTTCCAGTTTATTGTGATCCACACAGTCAAAGGCTTTGGCATAGTCAATAAAGCAGAAATAGATGTTTTTCTGGAACTCTCTTGATTTTTCCATGATCCAGCGGATGTTGGCAATTTGATCTCTGGTTCCTCTGCCTTCACGTATTGCTGAAGCCTGGCTTGGAGAATTTTAAGCATTACTTTACTAGTGTGTGAGATGAGTGCAATTGTGCAGTAGTTTGAGCATTCTTTGGCATTGCCTTTCTTTGGGATTGGAATGAAAACTGACCTTTTCCAGTCCTGTGGCCACTGCTAAGTTTTTCAAATTTGCTGACATAGTGAGTGCAGCACTTTCACAGCATCATCTTTCAGGATTTGAAATAGCTCAATTCGAATTCCATCACCTCCACTAGCTTCGTTTGTAGTGACGCTTTCTAAGGCCCACTTGACTTCACATTCCAGGATGTCTGGCTCTAGGTGAGTGATCACACCATCGTGATTATCTGGGTCATGAAGATCTTTTTTGTACAGTTCTTCTGTGTATTCTTGCCACCTCTTCTTAATATCTTCTGCCTCTGTTAGGTCCCTACCATTTCTGTCCTTTATTGTGCCCATCTTTGCCTGAAATGTTCCCTTAGTATCTCTAATTTTCTTGAAGAGATCTCTAGTCTTTCAGATTCTATTGTTTTCCTCTACTTCTTTGCACTGATCACTGAGGAAGGCTTTCTTATCTCTCCTTGCTATTCTTTGGGACTCTGCATTCAAATGGCTATATCTTTCCTTTCTCCTTTGCTTTCGCTTCCCTTCTTTACACAGCTATTTGTAAGGCCTCCATGAGACAGCCATTTTGCTTTTTTTTGCATTTCTTTTCTTGGGGATGGTCTTGATTCCTGTCTCCTGTACAGTGTCCATCCATAGTTCATCAGGCACTCTATCAGATCTAGTCCCTTAAATCTATTTCTGACTTCCAGTGTATAGTCATAAGGGATTTGATTTAGGTCATACCTGAATGGTCTAGTGGTTTTCCTACTTTCTTCAATTTAAGTCTGAATTTGGCAATAAGGAGTTCATGATCTGAGCCACAGTCCGCTCCCCCGGTCTTGTTTTTGCTGACTGTATAGAGCTTCTCCATCTCTGGCTGCAAAAATATAACCAATCTGATTTTAGTGTTGACCATCTGGTGATGTCCACGTGTAGAGTCTTCTCTTGTGTTGTTGGAAGAGGGTGTTTGCTATGACCAGTGCATTCTCTTGGCAAAACTCTATTAGCCTTTGCCATGCTTCATTCTGTACTCCAAGGCCAAATTTGCCTGTTACTCCAGGTGTCTCTTGACTCCCTACTTTTACATTCCAGTCCCCTATAATGAAAAGGATATCTTTTTTGGGTGTTAGTTCTAGAAGGTCTTGTAGGTCTTCATAGAACCATTCAACCAGCTTCTTCAGCATTACTGGTCAGGGCATAGACTTGAATTACTGTGATATTGAATGGTTTCCTTCAGTACTTTGATTTAAAGTATTGGGTTAATATGGACTCAATAAAAAACACCAGGTGCCTCTTCTGCAGACAGTAGCACTGATAAATGTTGTTAAAACCTTTGAAGATTAAGAATGGACAGGGTGGGGGGTGGGGGGTGGGAGGGAGTCTCAAGAGGGAAGGGCTGTATATTGTATACCTATGATTGATTCATGTTGATATATTTCAGACACCAACCCAATATTGTAAAGCAATCATCCTCTAATAAAAATAAATAAATTTGAAAAAGAAAAAAGTGAACAGGATGGAGTTCCTTGGCAGTCCAGTTGTTAGGAGTTAGAGTTTTTCCCAGTTGTGGCATTGAATCTAATCCCTTGTCAGGGAACTGGGATCCTGTATCAGTAACCTCAGATACGCAGATGACATTACCCTTATGGCAGAAGCTTAAGAAGAACTGAAGAGCCTCTTGATGAAAGTGAAAGAGGAGAGTGAAAAAGTTGGCTTAAAACTCAGCATTCAAAAACTAACATCATGGCATCTGGTCCCATCACTTCAAGGCAAATAGATGGGGAAACAATGGAAACAGTGAGAGAATTTATTTTCTTGCTCCAGAATCACTGCAGACAGTGACTGCAGCCATGAGATTAAAAGACCCTTTCTCCTTAAAAGAAAAGTTATGACCAACCTAGACAGCATATTATATGGTCAATTAATCTCTAAAGCTGAAGCTCCAACACTTTGGGAAGTGCTGACTCATTGGAAAAGACCATGATGATGGGAAAGACTGAGGGCAGGAGAGAAGGGGTAACAGAGAAGGGGTAATTGAGTCACTGACTCAATAGACATGAGTTTGAGCAAACTCCAGGAGATAGTGAAGGACAGAAAAGCTTGGTGTGCTGCAGTCCACAGGGTCACAAAGAGTCGGACATGACTTAGCAACTGAACAACAACAATGGCAAAATCTTTGACAAGGTGCCCAATAACACATAATGGGGAAAGAGTAGTCTCTGAATAACTGGTATTGGGAAAACTGTATATCCACATGCAAAATAATGAAACTGGGCTTCTATTTTACACCACTCATGAAAATTAACTTGAAATGGATTAAAGACTTGCATGTAAGACCTGAAACTATAAAACTTCCAGAAGAAAATACAAGGGAAAAGCTCTTTGATTGGTCTTGACAATCATTTTTTGGATATGACACCAAAGCAGAGGCAATAAAAGCAAAAACAGACAAGTGAGACTACATCAAAATAATAAGGCTCTACACAGCAGAAGGAAACAATCAACAGAGTGAAGAAGAAATCTATGGGAGAAAATATTTCCAAACCATGTATCTGATAGGAGGATATAAGGAACTTACAACAAAATAGCAAAATCATCATCATCATCAAGTAACTAAATGGGCAGAGAACCCAAAGAGATTTTCTCAAAGAAGACATACAAATGGCCTATGGGCACACAAAAAAGTGCTCAACATCACTAATCATCAGACAAATGCAAATCAATCACCTAATACCTCACACTTTACACTGAGAAAAAACAGAGTTGGCGAGGATGTGGAGAAAAGGGAACCCGAACCCCTCCGCCCATACACTGATGGTGGGGTATAAATTGGTGCAGCCTCTATGGAAAACAGTATGGAGCTTCCTGAGAATGTTAAAAATAGAATTACCATATGATCCAGCAATCCTGGATCATTTCCTTTAGATATATACCACTTCTGGGTATTTATCTGAAGGAAAAGAAATCAGTATCTTAAATCAATGGCCCCCAAAATAAAGTTTGAAACTGTTTGCACTGCCTGAAAATTTTTTATGAAGTGAGGGGATTGTGATGCCATGATTTCATGGAGGCAGGAACATTCCAAACTGTCCAAACACAGATCTCTTTTGAGCGTTCAAGAGGATTTTTTAATTGTATTGGAAAAGGATTTTCTGCCATCAGGGTGAACAATATCCATATCTGAGGTTATTGATATTTCTCCTGCTGTGTCCCTTCAGCTTTTGACTAATAGAATTAGCCTAGCATTATCTTAAAATGTAACCTGGTACCATGAGTTCCTTTTTCTTTTAAATATATGCAGATTCTTGTCAACAACAACAATAAAAAAAAATCTTGCCTGTCCAGTTCTAACTGTCAGCCTGAAAAATAATATTTTTCCAAGTGCAGGTCAGGTGGTTTATCTATTCCAGTTTTGAGAATTCACCGAACTCTTATTGTGATATGGAAGAAAGAAAGGGTTGCTGTCTACATACTACCCCTTTAAACCATGAATATTGATAAACTCCAGAGTTCACCAGACTCATCACATCCATCGAGTCAGTGATGCCATCCAGCCATCTCATCCTCTGTCGCCCCCCTTCTCCTCCTGCCCTCAATCCTCCCAGCATCAGAGTCTTTTCCAATGAGTCCATCATTCTTCCAAAGAAATCCCAGGCTGATCTCCTTCAGAATGGACTGGTTGGATCTCCTTGCAGTCCAAGGGACTCTCAAGAGTCTCTCCAACACCACAGTTCAAAAGCATCAATTCTTGGCACTCAGCCTTCTTCACAGTCCAACTCTCACATCCATACATGACCACAGGAAAACCATAGCCTTGACTAGACAGACCTTTGTTGGCAAAGTAATGTCTCTGCTTTTGAATATGCTATCTAGGTTGGTCATAACTTTCCTTCCAAGGAGTAAGTGTCTTTTAATTTCATGGCTGCAGTCACCATCTGCAGTGATTTTGGAGCCCAGAAAATAAAGTCTGACACTGTTTCCACTGTTTCCCATCTATTTCCCATGAAGTGATGGGACCAGATGCCATGATCTTCGTTTTCTGAATGTTGAGTTTTAAGCCAACTTTTTCACTCTCCACTTTCACATTTCATGATGTACTCTGCATATAAGTTAAATAAACAGGGTGACAATATACAGCCTTGACGTACTCCTTTTCCTATTTGGAACCAGTCTGTTGTTCCATGTCCAGTTCTAACTGTTGCTTCCTGACCTGCATACAGATTTCTCAAGAGGCAGGTCAGGTGGTCTGGTATTCCCATCTCTTTCAGAATTTTCCACAGTTTATTGTGATCCACACAGTCAAAGGCTTTTGCATAGTCAATAAAGCAGAAATAGATGTTTTTCTGAACTCTCTTGCTTTTTTCCATGATCCAGCAGATGTTGGCAATTTGATCTCTGGTTCCTCTGCCTTTCTAAAACCAGCTTGAACATCTGGAAGTTCACATGGTTCACATATTGCTGAAGCCTGGCTTGAGAATTTTGAGCATTACTTTACTAGCATGTGAGATGAGTGCAATTGTGTGGTAGTTTGAGCATTTTTGGCATTGCCTTTCTTTGGGATTGAATGAAAACTGACCTTTTCCAGTCCTGTGGCTACTGCTGAGTTTTCCAAATTTGCTGGCATATTGAGTGCAGCACTTTCACAGCATCATCTTTCAGGATTTGAAATAGCTCAACTGGAATTCCATCACCTCCACTAGCTTTGTTCATAGTGATGCTTTCTAAGGCCCACTTGACTTCACATTCCAGGATGTCTGGCTCTAGGTCAGTGATCACACCATCGTGATTATCTGGGTCATGAAGATCTTTTGTACAGTTCTTCTGTGTATTCTTGCCACCTCTTCTTAATATCTTCTGCTTCTGTTAGGTCCATACCATTTCTGTCCTTTATTGAGCCCATCCATTTGCATGAAATGTTCCTTGGTATCTCTAATTTTCTTGAAGAGATCTCTAGTCTTTCCCATTCTGTTGTTTTCTCATTTTTTTGCATTGATCACTGAGGAAGGCTTTCTTATCTCTTCTTGCTATTCTTTGGAACTCTGCATTCAGATGCTTATATCTTTCTTTTTTCCTTTGCTTTTTTTCTCTTTTTTCACAGCTATTTGTAAGGCCTCCCAGACAGCCATTTTGCTTTTTTGCATTTTTTTCCATGGGATGGTCTTGATCCCTGTCTCCTGTACAATGTCACGAACCTCCATCCATAGTTCATCAGGCACTCTATCTATCAGATCTAGTCCTTAAATCTATTTCACTTCCACTGTAGTTAAATATCAATAACCTCAGATATGCAGATGACACTACTCTTATAGGAGAAAGCGAAGAACTAAAGTGCCTCTTGATGAAAGTGAAAGAGGAGAGTGAAAAAGTTGGTTTAATACTCAACATTCAGAAAATTAAGATCATGGCATCCGATCCCATCACTTCATAGCAAATGGATGGGAAAACAATGGAACGAGTGAGAGATTTTATTTTTTGGCTCCAAAATCACTGCAGATGGTGACTGCAGCCATGAAATTAAATGATCCTTACTCCTTGGAAGAAAAGCTATGATCAACGTAGACAGCATATTAAAAAGCAGAGACATTACTTTGCCCATTAGTCATGTTTGGAAGCCATCTCATCCCTCTGTCGTCCCCTTCTCCTCCTGCCCCCAATCCCTCCCAGCATCAGAGTCTTTCCAATGAGTCAACTCTTGCATGAGGTGGCCAAAGCACTGAGTTTCAGGTATATGTATGACTAAGTCCTTGCTGTTTACCTGAAACTATCATAACAAGAGTCTTGAGAAGACTCTTGAGAGTCCCTTGGACTCAAGGAGATCAAACCAGTAAATCCTAAAGGAAATCAACCCTGAATATTCATCGGAAGGACTGATGCTGAAGCTCCAATACTTTGGCCACCTGATGGGAAGAGCCGACTCATTGGAAAAGACCTTGATGCTGGGAAAGATTGAAGGCAGGAGGAGAAAGGGATGACAGAGGATGAGATGGTTGGATGGCATCACCAACTCAATGGACATGAGTTTGAGCAAGCTTTGAGAGATGGTGAAGGACAGGGAAGCCTGGCATGCTGCAGTCCATGGGTCGCAAAGGATTGGACACAACTGAGCAACTGAACAACAACAGTCACAATATTATTAATTGGCTATACCCCAATACAAAATAAAAAGTTTAAAGTCTGAAAAAAAGAAAGAACAATTTAGATCAGGGTTGCTCCACGTTGTGTGTTGGATAATTTTTGTTATAGGACCTGTCCTGTGCATTGTAGGATGTTTAGCATCATCCCTGGCCAGTAACAACTACTGAGTTGTGGCAACTGAAAATATCTTCGTACATAGGGAAAGCCATCACTCCCTGTTGACTAACACTGGTTTAGAGGAATATCTATACAAGTTTTGGTTAATGATGTTATAAGAAGTCTCAGTATGTGATTCCTTGAGATGCATTTCAGATGAACTAAACTTGTTCCTTATGAATTTGATCTTTTTACAGAATGTGTTTATTAACATTTGTCTCTAATAATTACTAGAGAAAAATAACTTGTCTTATTGATATATTTTAGCTGCTGAGAGGGTTGGTAGTTGAGTAGTTGTATGTGAGTACAACATATTACATCTGAAATAACTGGAACCAAGAGAAGATAGTGGACTTCAATGCAGATGGTACTGTGAGTGGCCTTACTCTGTGTCCTCATGTCAGGAATCTCCAACATCCTGATGCACTGGGAAGGCAGCTTTGCCCTGTTGTTATGTCAGCAGGATAAACACTTTCTTGTTTTGTATAACTGGTTTGATAACCTGGAATCTTAAACAAGTAGTCTGGATAAGCAAAGGTTACTTTGTATTTAATATTCTGTATACATTCTGTATTCACATTGTTAGACATGTTCATTTGGTATTGTTTGAATAGCATTGATAATACTAAGAAGAATCTGTATATTCATTTTGGAATTTTTGAGAAAATCTTCAGATTATAAAAACTAGTAGTAATCTCAAAATGTATCTGCATTTCCCCTACTTCAAGACCGTAATTATCATTGTCATCCAAAGATGGCTGATGACTGCGTCATTTTAGTTCCTCTAGGAGAATTTGCAACTTCCTTAATTGGCCACTGCATCTCCAATCTGAAAAGTCAGCAAATTGCACTAGCTGAGTCTCGCATGGCTAAGAAATTACAGGCAGCAGTCCTTAGAAAGGGAAGTCTAAAAAAGTACTGAAAAGATTAACTCTCTGTACCGAGAAAAATGAACTCAGGGACTATTGAAGAAAAAAGGGACCTTGAAAAGCACCTGGTGTAGTATTTCCTGGCGTGTGTTCTTCCCAGTATGCAGTTCAATAGGTAGAAAGCATTTTGGTACCAAAAGTGTTTGAGACAACATTTATGTAAACAAACAGACTATTCTCTTTACTGCAAAAGCTTTAATATGCTAATAGATATTTTATAGCTCCATTAGGATAGTGTACATTGCTTCTCCTAAATTTTGGCTATAGAACCATTTTTCCACAGAGCATCCTGTCGATATAGTGTTTCATGGAACAATTCTAGGGAAAGACTGATCATTTAGCAAATGAGAGAACTGAGACCAAGAGAGATGAACTGACTTTCCAGAGGTCATATATCTTTGCCAAGTCAGCATAAGATCTCTGTCTTCTCATCCGACAGACTTTAGAGACTGAATGGCAACAGATAGGTTACTATATATGATATCAGTTCAGTTCAGTTCAGTGGCTCAGTCATGTCCGACTCTTTGCGACCCCATGAATCGCAGCATGCCAGGCCTCCCTGTCCATCACCAACTCCCGGAGTTCACCCAGACTCACGTCCATCGAGTCAGTGATGCCATCCAGCCATCTCATCCTCTGTTGTCCCCTTCTCCTCCTGCCTCCAACCCCTCCCAGCATCAGAGTCTTTTCTAATGAGTCAACTCTTCACATGAGGTGGCCAAATTACTGGAGTTTCAGCTTTAGCATCATTCCTTCCAGAGAAATCCCAGGGCTGATCTCCTTCAGAATGGACTGGTTGGATCTCCTTGCAGTCCAAGGGACTCTCAAGAGTCTTCTCCAACACCACAGTTCAAAAGCATCAATTCTTTGGCGCTCAGCTTTCTTCACAGTCCAACTCTCAGATCCATACATGACCACTGGAAAAACCATAGCCTTGACTAGATGGATCTTTGTTGGCAAAGTAATGTCTCTGCTTTTCAATATGCTATCTAGGTTGGTCATAACTTTTCTTCCAAGGAGTAAGCGTCTTTTAATTTCATGGCTGCAGTCACCATCTGTAGTGATTTTGGAGCCCCCAAAAATAAAGTCTGACACTGTTTCCACTGTTTCCCCATCTATTTCCCATGAAGTGATGGGACCGGATGCCATGATCTTCGTTTTCTGAATGTTGAGTTTTAAGCCAACTTTTTCACTCTCCTTTTTCACCTTCATCAAGAGGCTTTTTAGTTCCTCTTCACTTTCTGCCATAAGGGTGGTGTCATCTGCATATCTGAGGTTATTGATATTTCTCCTGGCAATCTTGATTCCAGCATTAGATAATGATTATATAATTATATATATATATATATATATATATATATATATATATATTCCTGCAGAGAGAATCATGGGTTTCATGAGTGAGGCTTCTTCTAAGAATGGGATCAGCAAACATTTCGAGTAAAGTGCCAAGGAGTAAATATTTTAGGCTTTGTGGACCATGTGGTCTTTACAAAACTACTCAGCTCTGCCTTGGGGGCAGGAAAGTAGCCACACATAGTGTAATTGAATGTGAGTATTCAATTGCTTCCTCTAGATTCACAGAAGAAAAAGCACGATGCAGACAGAAAAGGGTCTTGAGAAACGAGGACCCACAAGCCTGTTTCATATGTGTGTTTTTATATGACCAGCCTGAATTTCCATTTGGGTTATACACTATAGTGCTGGATTTCATTTTGCTTGCACCAGATACCCTTTTCCTTTTCAGAGAAGTTGAAATAGTACATTTAAGAAGTGCAAAGTTCAAGTTGCCTCAGTACTATGGTATTGGGTTACACAATGCATGGTGAGAAAAGCAGATAGGCAGACAATTGAATATATAAATGAAATGTAATCCTTTAATCCTGTTTAGCTTCAAGCTGGCTTGTGTTACCAAAAGCTGACCCTGGCTCTTTGAGCTCTGTAATTTTTCTGTACGTGTAAAATGACAATCATCACTCTCTCTGCAAGAGGGAAGCACGTCTCCTCCACAGAGACTTGCAAACCTCCAACATTACAGTAGCCATGGTCGTTCTCGTCTCTCACCCTTTATTTTCCATTGCTGAATGGACTCAGATTTACTCTATTAAACACAGGACCTCTGAAGTGAATGTTAGTACCCAGGATCCTATGACAGTAGTATTGCTATCACACCACCCTATTCGAGTAATTTTATTTAAATTACTTAGAATCACGTGGATTCTCCTAACTGAAGTGCCAGCCCTGAAGGTGCATTGACTAGTACAGAGCCTCTGGATTCTGTACAAGTACAGAAAGTAATTCACAACATGACGTTTGAAAAAGTGACTAATCAATTTCAGATGTTTCCTTCATGAAACAAGGCCACACAGGATCTAGTTTCTCTCAGTCCCAAAGGGACTACTCTTGTTGCAGGAATTTCAGTCACCCAACTTAGATATACCCAGTTAGGGACAGTTCTCTCCCTTCAGTTCAGTTCAGTTCAGTTTAGTCGCTCAGTCGTGTCCGACTCTTTCCGACTGCATGAACCGCAGCACGCCAGGCCTCCCTGTCGATCACCAACTCCCAGAGTTCACCAAACCCATGTCCAGCGAGTCGGTGATGCCATCCAACCATCTCATCCTCTGTCATCCCCTCTCCTCCTGCCCTCAATCTTTCCCAGCATCAGGGTCTTTTCAAATGAGTCAGCTCTTCACATCAGGCGGCCAAAGTTTGAGTTTCAGCTTCAGCATCAGTCCTTCCAGTGAACACCAGGACTGATCTCCTTTAGGATGAACTGGTTGGATCTCCTTGCAGTCCAAGGGACTCTCAAGAGTCTTCTCCAACACCACAGTTCAAAAGCATCAATTCTTCGGTGCTCAGCTTTCTTTACAGTCCAACTCTAACATCCATACCTGACCACTGGAAAAATCATAGTCTTGACTAGACAGACCTTTGTTGGCAAAGTAATGTCTCTGCTTTTTAATATGTTGTCTAGATTGGTCATAACTTTCCTTCCAAAGAATAAGTGTCTTTTAATTTCATGGCTGCAGTCACCAGTGACTAGTGATTTTGGAGCCCTGAAAAATAAAGTCTGCCACTGTTTCCATGTTTCCAATCTATCTGTCATGAAGTGATGGGACTGGATGCCATGATCTTAGTTTTCTGAATGTTAAGCATTAAGCCAACTTTTTCACTCTCCTCTTTCACTTTCATCAAGAGGCTCTTTAGTTCCTCTTCACTTTCTGCCATAAGGGTGGTGTCATCTGCATATCTGAGGATATTGATATTTCTCCCGGCAATCTTGATTCCAGCTTGTGCTTCCTCCAGCCCAGCGTTTCTCATGATGTACTCTGCATAGAAGCTAAATAAGCAGGGTGACAATATACAGCTTTGACGTACTCCTTTTCCTATTTGGAACCAGTCTGTTGTTCCATGTCCAGTTCTAACTGTTGCTTCCTGACCTGCATACAGTTTTCTCAAGAGGCAGGTCAGGTGGTCTGGTATTCCCATCTCTTTCAGAATTTTCCAGTTTATTGTGATCCACACAGTCAAAGGCTTTGGCATAGTCAATAAAGCAGAAATAGATGTTTTTCTGGAACTCTCTTGATTTTTCCATGATCCAGCGGATGTTGGCAATTTGATCTCTGGTTCCTCTGCCTTCACGTATTGCTGAAGCCTGGCTTGGAGAATTTTAAGCATTACTTTACTAGTGTGTGAGATGAGTGCAATTGTGCAGTAGTTTGAGCATTCTTTGGCATTGCCTTTCTTTGGGATTGGAATGAAAACTGACCTTTTCCAGTCCTGTGGCCACTGCTAAGTTTTTCAAATTTGCTGACATAGTGAGTGCAGCACTTTCACAGCATCATCTTTCAGGATTTGAAATAGCTCAATTGAATTCCATCACCTCCACTAGCCGTTTGTAGTGACGCTTTCTAAGGCCCACTTGACTTCACATTCCAGGATGTCTGGCTCTAGGTGAGTGATCACACCATCGTGATTATCTGGGTCATGAAGATCTTTTTTGTACAGTTCTTCTGTGTATTCTTGCCACCTCTTCTTAATATCTTCTGCCTCTGTTAGGTCCCTACCATTTCTGTCCTTTATTGTGCCCATCTTTGCCTGAAATGTTCCCTTAGTATCTCTAATTTTCTTGAAGAGATCTCTAGTCTTTCAGATTCTATTGTTTTCCTCTATTTCTTTGCATTGATCACTGAGGAAGGCTTTCTTATCTCTCCTTGCTATTCTTTGGGACTCTGCATTCAAATGGCTATATCTTTCCTTTTCTCCTTTGCTTTTCGCTTCCCTTCTTTACACAGCTATTTGTAAGGCCTCCGCAGACAGCCATTTTGCTTTTTTTGCATTTCTTTTTCTTGGGGATGGTCTTGATTCCTGTCTCCTGTACAGTGTCCATCCATAGTTCATCAGGCACTCTATCAGATCTAGTCCCTTAAATCTATTTCTGACTTCCAGTGTATAGTCATAAGGGATTTGATTTAGGTCATACCTGAATGGTCTAGTGGTTTTCCCTACTTTCTTCAATTTAAGTCTGAATTTGGCAATAAGGAGTTCATGATCTGAGCCACAGTCCGCTCCCGGTCTTGTTTTTGCTGACTGTATAGAGCTTCTCCATCTCTGGCTGCAAAAAATATAACCAATCTGATTTTAGTGTTGACCATCTCGTGATGTCCACGTGTAGAGTCTTCTCTTGTGTTGTTGGAAGAGGGTGTTTGCTATGACCAGTACATTCTCTTGGCAAAACTCTATTAGCCTTTGCCATGCTTCATTCTGTACTCCAAGGCCAAATTTGCCTGTTACTCCAGGTGTCTCTTGACTCCCTACTTTTACATTCCAGTCCCCTATAATGAAAAGGATATCTTTTTTGGGTGTTAGTTCTAGAAGGTCTTGTAGGTCTTCATAGAACCATTCAACCAGCTTCTTCAGCATTACTGGTCAGGGCATAGACTTGAATTACCGTGATATTGAATGGTTTCCCTTCAGTACTTTGATTTAAAGTATTGGGTTAATATGGACTCAACAAAAACACCAGGTGCCTCTTCTGCAGACAGTAGCACTGATAAATGTTGTTAAAACCTTTGAAGATTAAGAATGGACAGGGTGGGGGGTGGGGGGTGGGAGGGAGTCTCAAGAGGGAAGGGCTGTATATTGTATACCTATGATTGATTCATGTTGATATATTTCAGACACCAACCCAATATTGTAAAGCAATCATCCTCTAATAAAAATAAATAAATTTGAAAAAGAAAAAAGTGAACAGGATGGAGTTCCTTGGCAGTCCAGTTGTTAGGAGTTAGAGTTTTTCCCAGTTGTGGCATTGAATCTAATCCCTTGTCAGGGAACTGGGATCCTGTATCAGTAACCTCAGATACGCAGATGACACTACCCTTATGGCAGAAGCGAAGAAGAACTGAAGAGCCTCTTGATGAAAGTGAAAGAGGAGAGTGAAAAAGTTGGCTTAAAACTCAGCATTCAAAAAACTAACATCATGGCATCTGGTCCCATCACTTCAAGGCAAATAGATGGGGAAACAATGGAAACAGTGAGAGAATTTATTTTCTTGGGCTCCAGAATCACTGCAGACAGTGACTGCAGCCATGAGATTAAAAGACCCTTTCTCCTTAAAAGAAAAGTTATGACCAACCTAGACAGCATATTAAAAAGCAGAGACATTACTTTGCCAACAAAGGTCCATCTAGTCAAAGCTACAGTTTTTCCAGTAGTCATGTTTGGATGTGAGAGTTGGACTGTAAAGAAAGCTGAGCGCCAAAGAATTGATGCTTTTGAACTGTGGTGTTGGAGAAGACTCTTGAGAATCCCTTGGACTGCAAGAAGATCAAACCAGTCAATCCTAAAGGAAATCAGTCCTGAATATTCATTGGAAAGACTGATGCTGAAGCTGATACTCCAATAATTTGGCCACTTGATACAAAGAAGTGACTCATTTGAAAAGACCCTGATGTTGAGAAGGATTGAAGGTGGGAGGAGAAGGGGACGACAGAGGATGAGATGGTTGGATGGCATCACGGACTCAATGGACATGAGTTTGAGCAAGTTCCAGGAGTTGGTGATGAACAGGGAGGCCTGACGTGCTGCAGTCCATGGGGTCACAAAGAGTCGGACACGACTGAGTGGCTGAACTGAACTGAACTGAAGCTGGGCAGCACAGCCAATACATAAATAAATAAAAGCAGAGCCATCTATTTTTTTAAAAAAAAAGAATGAACAGTATGGATGGGTGTGGTGAGGAAAATGTGCTTGGGTTCAGAATGAAAGTCGTAGATCATTAAAAGAGAGGAACTGGAAGGTATCACAGTCACCATATTCTTCACCTTCATGCTTTCCCCACAGGTCAGTGGCAGGAATTATGATGGTCTTTCCCTTTTGGCTCATTAAAGTGGAAACTGTGCCTGAAATTAACTGCTAGAGCCACATGATATTGGTAGGCTTTCCTTTATCCCCCAAAGTACTCCTAAATCTTTCAAAATCCCTTTAACTTAGAGTTTCCTATCACTAGTTGACCAGTGAGTTGAGTACTCAGGAATTCAAAGCTTTAATAATATAAAGAATGCAATTCTGACATGAAAGAAACATTGGCTTGTTATTTTATAATTCAGTCAGTTCAGTTCAGTTCAGTCACTCAGTCGTGTCCGACTCTTTGCGACCCCATGAATCACAGCACGCCAGGCCTCCCTGTCCATCACCAACTCCTGGAGTTCACTGAGACTCACATCCATCGAGTCAGTGATGCTATCCAGCCATCTCATCCTCTGTCGTCCCCTTCTCCTCCTGCCCCCAATCCCTCCCAGCATCAGAGTCTTTTCCAATGAGTCAACTCTTCGCATGAGGTGGCCAAAGTACTGGAGTTTCAGCTTTAGCATCATTCCTTCCAAAGAAATCCCAGGGCTGATCTCCTTCAGAATGGACTGGTTGGATCTCCTTGCAGTCCAAGGGACTCTCAATTAGCATTGCCTATTTGCCATTCAACCATTTCATTTCACTAAATAGTGCTTGCCAGTCGTTTTTTTACATGGTGGCGAATTATAGATCTCTGTGTTCCAGTAATAAAGAGGCAAAACTATGCTCACCCCTATTATTTCTTTTTTCCACTTAGAACTAGGAAAGATGCCCCATGTGAGGTTCTATCTCTGCACAACAAATCAGTGAAAGCAGTGCTATACCCTGGGAGAGTTTATATATATTTAATCCCCTGGCTACTTAGTACTGTACCAATTTAAAAAAAAGTTAGGATTCAACTGAAGCATTCATTTCTAAGTTTTATAAACTTTTTATTTTAAAACATTTAATAACAACTCCTAGATAAAACATGTTGCAGCTGCTGCTGCTAAGTCGCTTCAGTCGTGTCCGACTCTGTGTGACCCCATAGACGGCAGCCCACCAGGCTCCTCCGTCCCTGTGATTCTCCAGGCAAGAACACTGGAGTGGGTTGCCATTTCCTTCTCCAATGCATGAAAGGGAAAAGTGAAAGTGAAGTCGCTCAGTCGTGTCCGACTCTTAGCGACCCCATGGACTGCAGCCTACCAGGCTCCTCTGTCCATGGGATTTTCCAGGCAAGAGTACTGGGGTGGGGTGCCATTGCCTTCTCCATAAAACATGTTAGAAATTTTTGTTTTAATGAGATTCTCCCTCTTTGCTAGAAAGTATGTATTTCACAGTCATAAAGACTTGCCCATTCCCTCTCTATATCCTCCCACCCAGGAGAATGTATTATAAAAGAAAGAAATGGAACCTGTTCCAATCGTCAGTGTAGTAACTGAAAAGTACTCCATCTTTTCTGAACACCAGCATGACCTACCTTCCAATTCTCCCCAGTTTTGCAGATTTGCAGATCTGCACACTCAAAGTACTTCTGGGAGGTACTCAGTCCCAGGCAAACCAGGACGGCTTGCTCTAATTCAGGTTGCTCTAATTCAGATACCTTCCTTGGGCAAGTATGTGATACTCCGTGAATGAAGAACTAGACAAATCTTTACATACTTAAATTTTTTTAAAAAGCTATTGCAGACTTTCTTCATTCCTATTATATTCAGCTTCAATCTTTCTCCCTTTATTTCCTGCCATTTTTGATTTCTGGACCACTGGATAAGCTAGAGGCATGTTTTTCACTCATTATTTCTCAGGCTTCCGTTTTTTCATTTTTCTGAAAGAGGTTATCCAGAAAAGGGACCTCCTCTGCCTGGTTTTCTGGTGATTTGTTTTGACTTTTCTGTTCACTCCTTATTTACTTTGGCAGCCACATTATTTCTGCCCAGCTCAGCTGAAGAAAATATCTCATCACAGAATGTCAGAGGCGCATGCCGTGCCGGTACTTTGAAAACAGTTCAGCGTTACCCCTATCTCCAGCAGTCTCAAGGGCATGGTGTCACCGAGTGGGTAACCCCTCACTGCCTGTAACTGTCCCATTACCCACACCCTCTTCTGATTAGATAGCTCTCTGCATCCATATCCCATACCGGAGGCCTCACATATTACACAGTGAAGAGCTAACTGCACTTGAACCTTTAAACTTATGAAACATTGCCAGAGCTGGTTTGCATAATTCATTCGTCTGCTTTTCTTTGAATTTCTCTTTGTATAATTAAAAAATTTTTTTTCCTGCCTTATCCTCATTTTGTAACACTCTGGTCTAATCAGCTGTGTTATTTCCTAAACAGTTGAAAGGAAAAATTGTCATAGATACCAAGGCTGTGAGATTCCTCTTAGTTGGAAATAAACTGCATATGTCAGTATTCATTCAAAAGCTGAAATTTGCTTTGCTCTGTGCTTTTGAAAGCCTAAAAGCAATTTCAAATCATCTTCCATCGTATAGCTGTCTTTTTAGCAGTGCAAAAGCTTAGTTTCCTAGAAATGAGTGAGACTTTAGCAAACAGCCATGTGCTGATGCATACAAATTCTATCCATTGGCAAAGGAAAGCACTTTATTAAACTACTTGTAATTAAGTGTATGTTTAATTCTGTCTGCAGCCATGACAATGTATTAATAACGTGTGGAATAGCCAGGAAGATAGAAATCTCATTCAAATAATGCTTTGCAATGGGTGCTCCTTACCACATTTTGCCCTCTCTGGGCTTTGCAGTCCTGGCTGTGATAATTAGAACCCCTAATCCAAGTGTCTCTGGATGGTTCATTAACTTGAGACTTTATGAAAACAAGAAAATGACTTGTTGAGACTGCTGCTGCTGCTGCTAAGTCGCTTCAGTCGTGTCTGACTCTGTGTGATCCCATAGACGGCAGCCCACCAGGCTCCCTCGTGCCTGGGATTCTCCAGGCAAGAACACTGGAGTGGATTGCCATTTCCTTCTCTGATGCATGAAAGTGAAAAGTGAAAGTGAAGTCGCTCAGTCGTGTTCGACTCTTAGCGACCCCATGGACTGCAGCCTACCAGGCTCCTCTGTCCATGGGATTTTCCAGGCAAGAGTTACTGAGACTACCCTTTGATTTTTGGAGGTTTTTTGTTTGTTTTTGTTTTGCTTTGTACATTTTTTATTTTAATTTTTTTTGTATTTTTAAAGCTTTTTATTTTATATTGGAGTATAGCCAATTAACAATGTTGTGATAATTTCAAACAGACAGAAAAGTGACTTGGCCATAGGTATATATGTATCCATTCTCCCCCAAACTTCCCTCCCATCTAGACTGCCACATAACATTGAGCACAGTTCCCTGTGCTATATAGTAGGACCTTGGTGGTTATTTATTTTAAATATAGCAGTGTGTACATGAGACTACACGTTGTTGAGATCCCATATTATAGAATGAGATTTATGTAATTGAATTATACAGTGAACATAAATAACACTATATAAATAGCAGACTCCAGATGAAATACAGTCTGGAATTTGTGGCCAATTTTAGCCTGGAGTGGCTGACAGAATGGTCCTTTGTGCCGGCCAGTTTCCTCTTTTCTTCTTCCTGTCTCGTCTAAGTGTGTGCACGCCCTCTGCGATGGGGCTGATCTTGTTCCATTCAAGTTAGCATTGCAAGGCCATCAAAGAATGCAATGTGTATATCGGAGCATTAGGGACATTTCTCAGAGTCTACATTTGTAACCATTGATGGTTTAGGTTAATGAGGGGAGGGAGCTTTTGATTTCAAGAGACAGATACCCTCTTGATTTGCGATAGTGGGAAGAGGATTAATTACAAGGATATATGTTGACCGACACTGTGGACCTGGCTGTTTTCTCATTCTCTCATGGACTGTGTGGTCTCTTCCACTATGTCTTTTGCTCCTCTTTGTTTTATTCTCTTTTCTCTACAGATAGAATTCTTTGACTTACTCATAATTTCCCCTCCCTCATAAATTTGACTTTCACATATCTCTCTGCACCTCCTTCTATATCCATAACTTTAAGCTGCAGTTCTGAACATTCAGTGGCTTAGTCTCTGTTGTTCTGAATTAAAGTCCCAGTGTGGCATAGACTATTATGGATTTTAATACCTGTCTCTTACCCAGAGTGAATGCTTCTTGAGCATAGGGGTGAAGTATGTTTTCTTTGCCACAGTATACTCACAATGCCTAGCACAGAATAGGTATCAAGTAAATATTTTATGAATGAATAAAATATGCAAAAACCCATCTGAAATCCACTAATAAGCATTCTTGTGGGGGAAAGCTTTCTACATGACTTTCAGCTGGCTGTCTTCTCAAACACCAGTTGGCTTAGACTGAAGTCACCTTATTCTTTCCTAGTTGCTAAATACTTCTCACTGCCTTGCAAATTAGGGTCAAAATGTTCAGTAAAGATTGATGTGATGAAAACATTCAAAGAGTAAATGTTGGGAGAGAGATTGTTTCCATGGTGACTTCTGCTTCAGGGAGCCCTCACATTGATGAGAGTGAGTCAGCTGACCCCCCACCAACCCAGAGCCATCCAGTGGCTGTAAACTGACCATCCACCTGCACATCCAGTGCTGGTGGCAGTAACCCTGATTTAATCCAGTCCTGGAAGCTCCGGGTGGCAGTAACCCTGATTTAATCCAGTCCTGGAAGCTCCTTCTTTGGCTAAAACGAGCTTGTAAAAGCAAGTTGGGGCAGTGGAAGTGGTGCAGCAGGCAAGGTATGGATTCAGCTGCAGAAAGTCAAGGGTGTACTCTCACTTACCTGTGTAATGGCTTTTATCTTTATGAGGCTGACCCTTCAGAGGATCGGTGTCCCGGTTATATTCTCTCTGTGTTCCCAACCACACTGCAGTGACAGAAGGGCCACTCTACTCCTGTGGGGCAGAAGAACAACTTCCAGATTATAGAACAGGCATTGGACCACGTCCTTAGTGACAGAAACATGGACACCAGCCACGTCTTGTGTGACCCCTCCCCGACTCCCTAACCACCACCACTGCAATCAGTTATTCCTTGCTCTTATTCCTGTTTAACTATTTCACACAATGATCCTCTTGTAGCAGAAAGACTATGCTGTGGTTTTCTATTATTAATCCTTTACCTTTTGTGTTGTTTTATCATGAGAGAGATTACACCATTTTACAAACATCCTAAAAATTCCCAAGTAGGGACTTCCCTGGTGGACTAGTACTTAAGAATCTGCCTTGCAGTGCAGGGGATGTGAGTTCGATCCCTGGTTGGGCAACTAAGATCCCACATGTTACGGAGCAATTAAGGCAGCATGTGGCAACTAGTGAGCCCACGCACCACAACTAGAGTTTGTGCACTCAAAAAAAGATCCCTCAGGCCACAACTAGGACCCAGTGCAGCCAAAAAGTAAATAAATGTTAAAAAATAAAATTACCCAAGTAAATGTTATTTCCTCCAACATAGTTAATTTGCGAGATGAAATGTTTATTCCTGTGATACATTTGTTACTGAAACATTTTTAGAACTCCTCTTTCAGTGCCATTAACTTGCTTCTCTCATATTCTGAAGTAAGTAAATATTCAGTAAGTATCTATAGGAATATATGGATAAAGATGTAAACACATATGTGTTTTCACTATATTCTACTCAGAACTCTTCTTTATGTACCTCATCTTTTTTCCCCCCTAAATAATGAAAGATCCAGATATCTAATGAGCATTCCCATTTTTATGTCATTGTCCAAATTTGTACATGGTCAACTGTGCCATTCTTCACTTGACTTTAACTTTCGGAACTGCTGATATATCCCCTCAAATTTGATATTTGCTGTTGGACGTTAGAAACAATATTATCTGCATGAAGTAGAATTTCAGGTTTCATGGCCTAACATTTGAAGTATAAATAAAATGGATTTTCTTTTTATCTGCAGGAAATGTTCGATGTTATACTAGATGAGAATCAGCTGGAGGACGCGTGTGAACACCTGGGAGAGTACCTTGAGGCCTACTGGCGAGCCACCCACACAACCAGTAGCACCCCCATGACCCCCCTGCTTGGAAGGAACCTGGGCTCAACAGCACTCTCGCCATATCCCACAGCAATCTCTGGGTTACAGGTAGCGTCACTTCTGCTTTTACAACCTAACATTTAAGCTTCTATAGGAAACTCGATTGAGATGGAGACTGGGATTGTCCTGACTCTGAAGAGAGAACCCTGTACGTTACTATATCAAAAAGTCTAAAGCAGTGACCACTCATATAGACTATTTTACATTTTACACACTCAAATCCCTTTGGTTCATATACTCGCTATAAAGTATTAGCAAAAAACTTCTTCAGATTCGTATCTTTGGGCTGCATTGATTCTAACAGATGTTTTATACTTTTACATATACTATTTTACAGTACACTCAGAAAGCATTGGGCTTCCCTGGTGGCTCAGCTGGTAAAGAATCAGCCTGCAGTGCAGGAGACCTAGGTTCGATCCCTGCGTTGGGAAGATCCCCTGGAGGAGGACATAGCAGCCCACTCCGGTATTCTTGCCTGGAGTATTGCCATGGACAGAGGAGCATGGTGGGCTGCAGTCCATGGGGTTGCAAAGAGTCAGACATGACTGAGTGACTAAGCACACCCAACACACACAGAATGCATTACCTAGTCATGATCTATCCTAGACAGAGTTATCCAGAGAATGGCCTTTTCCTTAGAACTTTGTACTCTGTTCATTTATAATGACTTTTACTTAAATTCATCCCTCCTCTGCTTACACTGGTGGTCCAGTGGTTAAGACTCTGCACTTCCAATGCAAGGGGCAAGGGTTCAATTCCTGGTTCAGGAACTAAGATCCCACAGGTGCTAGTGTTGGCCAAAAATGAACTCACCTTTCCTATGTCTAAACCCTGCTAAGAAACTTACTACCTACTAGTCAGGGGTCCATTCATTACTTCTCCACATCACTTCTTCAGGATTAGACAGTAGTGGCACTGTCAGGCACAGGACCAGCTAAGTGAGGAGGGATAGACGGACATTATGACCAATCTTACCTAACCCCGCCCCACAGGCTGCAGGGCCTGTCTGTGCGCAAACAGAATGCACAGAGTAGAATCATCTCGGTTGGAAATAGTGACAGATCTCTGAGTTTTCTTAGGGGTTAGCAAGGCCCACCTTGGCCATCACCTATGGCCTTTAGGGGAGTGGAGGATGAATGCAGGATCAGGAGGCTCGCTCTCTTGCTGTTCAGGTGCTGTGCTCAGGGCCAGACGTGGGGACCCAGAGGCATTACAATATGAAGTGAATCTGATATGAATATGAATGAATGATATATCATATGAATCTATATGATACCAAGCAGCTGCGGGAATGTGGCCAGACCCCCAGCTGACTGAGGAATGGTTGTCAATCAAGCTGTCTTGCATCATGACTAGTGTTGTATTAATAGGTTATAATAGTCATAATGTAGATCATGTAGAGTTAACTCTAAGATAAATAGCACTCTCTGAAATGTTATTACAACTCTATTACTCTTTTACAAAGCTACATCTTTGTAAGAAAAACAAAAAAAACTACCACATAAATAAATAGCTTTTGTGGCTAGAAATGAACTTGGGAAACATCCTATTATAATATGCAGTGTGTATGTGGGCACTGGACTCTTTCTTTCCTTGTTTTACTGCCTGCATGCTGATCTGACTGTGTCACTTCCACTGACCAGTTAGAGTTGGCTCTGAGCTGTACATTGTGGGAGGAGAAATGGAAAAATGAAGCACTGTGATTCCACCTACACAAGTTGGTAGAGATGAAATGTACTTTGTTTATGAATATAACACTCCTGACTTAGCACCTCTCAGACATCTACCTGAAGTGGTTCCCCCAGTTTCACTTGAGTTAACATGGTGCCCTTGGTCCTGGGGCCAAGTTCTCCTAGTAACCATGGGCACTTAATTGTTAGACCCTAGTTGGGGCTAGAGGCAGAGGCTGTGACTGTTGAATGAGTTTCCTGCTGAAGGTGAGTATCCTTTAGAGAAAATATATCTTGGTCTTTGGTTTCATCAGTATCCTGTTTCTTAACTGAGGCAACCTACTTAAGCAGGTAAGCACAGCTAAGGATACATGTTTTCCTGAGATTTGAAGAAAAATGTTAATAGCATTTACTGAGCACTTAAATAAGTCACTGAAGATATTAATTTCATGTTATCAGAGAAATTTAGTTTATATTCTGAGGATTATTTTTCCAGGACATTTCAGTTGGAGGAAGCAAGAATTGTAAATATATCAGTTAGCTGGCTTCATAATTACTGTACACTTCTTTGAAGAGAATGTTACTGAGTCTTGCATTTATGTAGGATGTAGAAACAAATATTTTATGGGCAGTACAAATCATAATTTTACTAACATTTTTAAAAGTATAAGGAACATTCAACTAGATAAAGATGAAGTGTGTGACTTTAGGAGAAAGCTTTTATCAGTTCAAGAGAGGAAGAAGAAATAGCAGACACTGTTCTGAACTTTAACTTATTTTCCAATAGTAAAATAATCCTCATTTTTGCAATAGAAGTTGAATTATTAGGCTCTCCTAAATATACTAAGTTCCATTCAGCAGCTAACTTTCACTTTTATATTTTTCATAGGAAGCATAAGTATGCAGTGTTATGTAATTAAAATTCACAAACTACCAGCACTTTAAGCCTCTTCACATGTTGTGTCCCAAATACATAAGACCAGATACTTTGAGCAGACCGTTTGTACATCAGAATGTTTTATTAAGTCAAATATTTAGCATCTTATTGTACAGACCCTTCTGTTGTACATGCATTTGCATGTTCTCTGTGAACGAAGCGGATGTGATTTAACCAGTGAACCATCTGATATTTTTAGAGTCAGCGTCTGAGGCACAGCAACCACTCCACAGAGAACTCTCCAGTTGAAAGACGAAGTCTAATGACCTCTGATGAAAATTATCACAATGAAAGGGCTCGGAAGAGCAGGAACCGCTTGTCTTCCAGTTCCCAGCATAGCCGAGATCATTACCCTCTGGTGGAAGAAGATTATCCTGACTCATACCAGGACACTTACAAACCTCATAGGAACCGAGGATCTCCTGGGGGATATAGCCATGATTCTCGACATAGGCTTTGAGTCTGCAGAAACAAACAAAAAGTTCATCTGTTGACGATTTGCCATAGCACTGCTAGGATACAACCGGTCATCTTAACGTGGCAAGTACAGCACAGTACTGACTGTGCTTATGGGCTGCTGTCATTGATGCTAAGAAGGGGCAAAAAAAAAATGTACATTATGCCCTTAAGTCTAGATGGATCTTAGATGCCCAATCATACAGATATTTTTAAGTGCAACATTTACATAGCAGTACCTTTTGTTTTCTTCATTAGATTTAGACACATCAATTTGTAATTTAGGGTACTTATCAAGGCACATATAAAATAATTTCCCATGCCGGAAATTCCAAATGACCAGTTCCAGTTGGAACCAATTTATAAACCAATTCCTGTTGGAATTTGGGTGAATCGACTAGAAAGTCTACTTGAGCATGTTGTAATCAATTTAAAAATCTGAAAAAAAAGACACGAATTAATAAGAAAATCAAAATACCAATAGAAGTCAAAACCAGCTGTTGTATTTATTTGCTGGAAGCTAAATTTACACTTAAAGTTGGAATGTATGAACATTTTAATATACATTAACATTGCCAGAATGGCTTTTCTAACTTACCAAATGTATTGATAGTGCCAAAAAAAATCTCAAATCAATGCAGAAATTCTTTAGTCTCTTCAGATTTTAATATTTTTATTTCTTTTCTGGCACAGCTGTTGTATTCAAAGTATTTTGCTTTTTTGTTTCGTCACAACTGTTACCATGTTTGAAGTTGGCAAAGAAATTCATTTCTTTAGCAGTGAGAGAGGATAGTAAAGAGAAGCCCAATCATAGTTGGTTATGCAAGATGAAAATGGGGTGTTGTTTCCCCTTTCATCAATCTGAGCACAACTACATCTATCCAGGAATCGGAAGTCAGACTCTAAGGATAACACAGATCCTCCTGAGTGCAAGGCTAAACATCTCCAGTTGAGATTTCATCTGCCCCACTTACCACAAATATGTTTGTGCTTCCCACCAGCACAATTGAATATCTTTCCATTGCTTCACTCAGTCTCTGCCTTTGAGTGTCTGAATGTGCTAGCCCTTCACCAAATTCTTTATAATCATGCTATGGGTTTTTTGTTTTACATGAACACATTGAATTTTGATATTGAAAGCTGTGTTTATACAAAATGATTAATTGAAAAACTGTGGAAACGAATTTAAAAGCTTGCAGTAAAAAAAATAAACTTGTAGATTCAGAATAGATTTGTTCACTAAAATTATATCATTTTTATTGAAGAGAATTATAAAGAATTTGAAGATTGAACTGCCTTATTTCTAATGAACACTCTTCTTTACCTATTAAGTCTTCACAGTTTTTCCAGTGAATATAAGTATGGAATCAGTGATCTTATGTCTTATATGATCAAAGAAGCCTTAGATTCACTCTGATCCAAGAAACTATTGAAATTGACTCTTTTATACAATACACAAAAGTCTTTAGGAAAAGACTTTTGTTTCTAAGAGTCTGTTTTTCTAAAGCCCCCATAGGATCAGGCATAAAAATCCTTTTCTACTGCTACGTCATAAAGCCTATTTTTTGGGAAAACAATGATAATTCATTTTCTGTTATCTTATTTCCCCCCATCCAAGCCTTTCAGTGTTTATGCTCTCAAAACATGCACCAGTTGAATAATTTTCTTGACCATGAAAATAGGTTCCCTACTCTTGATTAGTTATATCTTGAACCTCATTATTGACCCCCCGCAATGCCCTCTCCTTCTGTTGTTCACTGTGCATACCCCATTATGAACCTGTTTAGCTGATAATGAGGATATCCATAGTTACGTGAGTTATTGAAATATTTGATAGAATTAAAAAACTGTGGGCTCAGTGAATTCTTGAAGTGAATATGTGATACTGCCTTGTGAGGTTCTTTTGTCATCTAGTGAAGCTTACAAAACTTTCAGTTAAGACTTTTAAAAGAGTTCTATCCACTAGGCACTTTAATAAACATACAACCTACCATTACTGAATACTTTGTTAGAGCACAGAAGAGCATTTTCCAGCAAACAAATATATTTATTACATGTACAGCACATATTTGCATGAAAAAGAAGACATTAGCCAAAACATTTTTCTATATGCTTTCCTGGTTTCTTGTTTGTGTGCATAAAAGTATTTAATTGCAAGGAGTGCACCAAGGTGTTTAAAATTAGACTAGACAGCTGTTCAGCTTTTTCTGTAGTAGCAGTAGCAATCTGGTCATTTAACTACTTTAAGATATTTACATTTTACAGCAGGTAGCTGTTACAGCATTTACATATATTTCCTAGTCAACAAGATTACCGTATTCTTTCAACTTTTAAAAATCTCTTATTTTTGAAGACCTCTCAATGCCTAGTTTCTGTGTCTTCCATGTTATGCTGATAAAAAGAGAGGTCTGTTCAATGTCTGTGCACAAGACCAGTCTTTCCTTTACCATCTAGCATCCACACCTGTTTTGCTTTGTGTTCTTATTCAAAAGATAACAGCCTTGGAAAGGGTATAATGTATATTTTCTTGATGGATATACTTAAATTTTTACTTGGATTTGACACATTCTTTCCCCTTCCTTTTCTAATAAGTTGTCTTTTCCAAATGAATAAGGGATATGCATTTTCCTTTTTTTTTTTCTTAAGGCTTAGAGTTTATTGTGTAACTGATACTAAAATACAGATACATACTAAATGAAAAGTTTTATTTTAGCCAAGCACATCAAGCACCTTTGAAAAATACATTTTCCACAAATACTTTGTTTTTAATGGGTTTCATTTAACAATAGCAAATGATAAGGAGGGGAAACAAGTCTTAAAACATTTTGAGGCTGTATTAACTTGTAGTATAAACCACATATTCTGTACTTTCAGCATATATAATTTCAGAATATGTAAGTCATATTCTGTAATTTCAGTCAGCGAACATGTAACAATGCAGACTCGTGTGACCGTGTGGAAATGTAGTCTTGGGAAAAAAGGAATGCAATTTGTCAATCCTGATGTTAATTCTCAAGGCTGTAATGTGACTCCAGTGTTATTATCAGCAATGTTTACTCCAATATTTAAAGCAGCACTTAGATATGTTTTTAAATGACTGATAATTCTCTCTTATCTTTATACAGTTCTATTGGAAAGAAAATTGACATTCACAATTCAGACCAATAGTCTTTCCTAATAAGAGAGTCTTAATTATGTGACAATATGTCATTGCACTCAGTTCTTAATGAAATGAATTTTTTAAATATAAAACAAATTCTGAGAAAATTATATGTTCCCTTTGAATAATTTGTTAATTACTTTAATTATTATTGTTGTTGTTTGCAAAGTGTATTTTTGGAATGTTAACCTCTTTTCATACCTGCATACTTGAACTTGTCTTTTGTGTGAGGGCCTTAAAATTCATAATAGGAACCTAGGGCAGTGAAAGGGAGGGAGAGAAGGAATCAATGCCAAAAGATGGTTTGCAAATTTAAACTCCTTGAATGAACATATCATAACATGTTGCTGAGGCCCAGGATGTCTGTTAAGAATGTTTCTAGGCAACCTTAATTTGCATGCCAGTGTATTTTCTTAATTACACAATTTTATTTTGGTATTGGGTAAAAAATAAAAATAACATAATGCCACTATAGAAGCTCAGCTGGTAAAGAATCCACCTGCAATGCAGGAGACCCCGGTTCAATCCCTGGGTTGGGAAGATCTGCTGGAGAAGGGATAGGCTACCCACTCCAATATTCTTGGGCTTCCCTGGTGGCTCAGCTAGTAGAGAACCCGCCTGCAATGTGAGGGACCTGGGTTCTATCCCTGGGTTGGGAAGATCCCCTGGAGAAGGGAATGGGCACCCACTCCAGTATTCTGGGCTGGAGAATTCCATGAACTATACAGTCCATGGGTTACAAAGAGTCAGACATGACTGAGCAACTTTCACTTCACTATAGAAATTGCCCTATATATTGATATTGATATACTACCTCTTCTCTAGAGAAGACAAGCTGTCTTTAAAGAGAAAAACACTTTTCAATAAGTAGTGAATTTATTACTCTTACTGCTAACCCTTGCTGCAAAGCTAAATGAATAAATTGTTAAAATATACTTTCCCTTTGGATTTTAAATTGTTGCCAAAATGCTCTTCACCCTTTCATTTCTTCCATGTTAGTGAAATTTTCTTTGTATCGGTTCACAGTTTATCAAGAGGCAAGGTAAACATTCAGTAAGTCAGTAATCATAGGAAATAAGACAGACTGCAAGGAAATTGCTTTTTTATGCAATTTGTTATATCATCAAACTCTAAAAGCAGATTCAGAGACCTGATGTTTAAGTGCAGCTGGTTTGCAAATTCAAATTTTGTTGATCCTTGACTTTTCCTGCATACTCTTGGCCATCTTGGAAGCCCAGGCCATTGGAACAAATTCATATGAATGTTTCAAATAAATGGGAATGTACCCCTATTTCTTTTATATTTTTGCCTATATTTCTGTCTTTCATAACACTGTTGCATGTTCTTTTCTTTATGAATTATATAAAACTCATTCTTTGAATAACTATGAATGAAAACATGATAGAAAATTATATAATTAAATTTGTTTCTTCAATTCCTTATACCTTTAAATATTGTTAATGCCATAATTGTTAAGTTACTTACTAAAGCTATGTCTATAGGACAGAGCACAGAAAAGTCCTCTTCTTTTAAATTATAATCACAACCAAACCACTCAATATTATAGTTGTCAAACACCAAGGATAACTCTTTTGTTGCAGTCAAGTTAGTCAAATAGTAATCGGTTTATATGGACAAACAGCTACAGCATTCAAAAATTACTTTTTAAATGTTTATCCATTTGTTAAAATAAAGTTGCTCAAGTGAAACTCATCCTCATATAGCAACTCTTTCTCTCTGCTTGTGGATGGTTTCATACCAAATGCTTCATGTAATTAAGGGATGATATGAAAGGACTAGATAATATTTCATTGGATAATCTTGACTAAGGGCTGTAACTCCCACTTACCATGAAAACATATAAATAAGAGTGAATAGTCATGAGTTTGGGGGAGTCATAGTTACATATGAAATTTTCCTTTGTTTCTTTTGATGTATTTAAAATGTTTGTAGAAAGATGGTAGAAAATGTTACTAATGTATTTAGAGTGTCTGGGGAATACACTGATGCTTCCTCTTTGAATTACAGCGTAAAAGTGAAGACTATCTAGGAACTAAAAGTGGCTGGCCTCTAGCTTTTCAATACTTTGTAAGTGTTCTTGGTTATGTTCTGAACACTTAAATTTCTCAACAAATGGCTCTGTGTATATGTAGGGGCCACTCTTGCTCCGCTTGCATGCCACTTTCACACATCTTTAACTGAAATCAGTGTGAATTCTGTATGTATAAGGGATGTATTTAAAGATGCAGGATCATTAATGCTATATTGTTGCATACTCTTTTTCATATGCCTTACAATATTTTCTGGGACATTATTAAAATGAAAGCATTTTATTGCCAAAATAAATCTATGTTGTTATTTCTAATCTGCATTAGCAGTAGAAAAATAATGTAGCAAAAACATATATTGTACAGTACAAAATTATAAAAGATATATATTTTGCCAATAATATAAAAATAGGTTGAGGAGAAAGAAGCACATTTGTTATAGCACAAACTTATAACAAAATCCACTGTTAAATTTGGCAGTTGTATTTTTTAAAAGTATATAGATTTAGTTCTAAGTTTTATCAGATTTATTTCATCTACCATCTTTTTAACTTGCTGCTTGATACTTTTCCAGCAATTTACTTCAGAGCCTTGCAATCTGTGGATGTAATTTATTTTACTTTATTCCCTTCTATAAAACTCATTAAATTTTATTTTGTGATGACTCATACTATATTTACTGTTCTTATTTCTTCTCCTTCAATAACCACTACAAAAGGTAACATCCAGTGAGCTCACAGGGCTCCTCTGAATTGTGGACATGTTTGAAATGTTTTCTATTTTTCACAGCCTATAGTCAAAATGATAAAAAGATGTCCCAATAAGTATTTAGGGATTCTTCAATTTGTTTTATACGGAATACTATTTTGAAACATAAGTAAAAGCCATTAGCAGTTTTTTTGAACGGTTAGTGGGAGGGAAAAACAGATAAACTTATTAATACTAAAACTAAACATGGCAAACTGGTGTAAAAAGATTTCCCTACTATTCTGAGAGCTGTTGACATCCCAAGCTATTGCTGTATTTCCAGCTACAGAGTGGAAAAACAAACAAAAAATAATAACAACAAAAAAATACCTTTATCCAGTATTTTTCCTTTCTTTAAATTTTAATTATTTATTTTGATAATTTACCCCCTTTTATTTCCTTATATAGGTAAATGTGTAGCATTCTACAAGGCATGCTGGGTAAAATATACTATGCAAATGTGTACAGTGCTGCATGTTTTGTTCTCCCTCTGCTTTAGTGGCTTTAAAGGAAAAAAAAATGTGTTGTTATTTTTGTGAACCAAAACATTTAACAAAGAAAATGCAGAGTGCATGCATATAGTATTCTAATTTCTATGGATTTGTTTTATGGAATTTAAATGTGTACAAACCAACTGCATTAATTTTTTTTCTTTTATACAATAAATGAAAAAAAAAAAAACCACTGAAACCAGCGTTATACCTCTCCTTTATATTATTCTGGAGATATACTAAAGATATACTGGAAATCAGTAGGTATATTCCTCTATCTCTTAAACAAAAAAAAGTCTAAACATTTAGCCTCAAAACACAGAGTCAATTAAATGATTGTTACCTGAATACTCTGCTAGGTATTATGAAGTACTTCACAAAAGAAGTACTATTAATATATTGGGAAAGAGCTTGTAGTTAAATACATACACATACTCATACAAATGCATAACGGTGTGTGAAATAGAATATGTTACAATATATGTATGAAATAGGATTGAATATAGAAAAACAAACAATAAACTGTATTGTTCACAAGAAACCTCTATATTATTATTTTAACAATTATCAGAAGTTTCCAAAGGTATTTTGCACTAGTAAGAATTCCATGGATGGCATGTAGCTTATGACATGACGTTTCACAAGCTCAGTGTCAAGTGTCTATGCTATGACTTGATCACACTTTTCTCTCAGTGTACAATAAGTTCAAAAGAAATGTGTTCTATGTTGATTATTAACACCGTATTGGGATTATACAGTAATTTATTACAGCCAAATTATTCACAAGCATTATCACATTTGCTTCATCTGCCCTCCATCCCCATGGAAAATAGGCAGAGCATAGGTTATTAGACACAACTAAAATGAATAAATCAAAGCTCATTGTAACCTTTCTCTCTGAAGTACTTTTATCTAAAAAATATATTAGATGCTTTTAAGCTGGGAGGCATCTGAAGCATACATAACCATGCCTGGAATACAATAAATATTGACTGAATTAATGGTACCTCAGTTATTGGAGATGTACTAAATAAGGCTGCCCCAACTGTCAAGGCATTTCCACCAACAAACTTCAAGTTCCAACTGGAAGAATCGCAGCTCACTGCAATCATTCCATCAGCCTGGCCCTATGCCTGAAGCCAATCAGTACATCTCCACTAATGAGATACTTGTAGAGGGAAGCATCTTGCTTGTCCTGTCATACAACATACAGATTAACATACTGGTTAGACTGTGGCCTCTAACCCTGGCTGCCTCAAAGCCTAGATCCAGCAGTAACAAGCTATGGTTTTGGAGCAATCACTTAACTTCCCTGGGCCTGTATACTGTTTTGGTAGAGCAATTTTTCTTTTGGTTATGGGTCATATTTTCATGTTTCTTTGAATGTCCAGTAATTTTTTATTGGATTCAAGGTATTGTAAATTTTCCACTGTGAATGACTTGATCTTGTCATCTTGATCTGTGAAGAATGTTGGACTTGGCTTTGATAGACAACTGTGAATTAGTTTGAGCCTTTCAAGTTTTATTTTTAAGCTCCTTTAAAACTGGTCTAGGGTTTTCCTTGTAGCTCAGTTGGTAAAGAATCTCCCTGCAGTGCAGGAGAACTGGGTTCGATCTCTGGGTTGGGAAGATCCCCTGGAGAAGGAAATGGCAACCCACTCCAGTATCCTTATCTGGAAAATATCCTGGACAGAGAAGCCTGGTGGGCTGCAGTCCGTGGGGTCGCAAAGAGTTGGCCACAACTAGCGACTAACTCACAAACACAGAGTAAGACTTATCTTTAGGCTAATTTAGCTCCTCTTTAAGGCCTCTGGGGTATCTACTGAATGTCCTATATATTCCGTGTCTTCTCCTCACACCGGCTGAAGAGAACTCACACTGGCCCTTTGTTATCTCTGGAGATTACTTGTTTTGCAGCTCCTCAGTGCTTTCTTTTTCCTCAAGTCATTATTGACTAGCCTCGTACTGGTTTTACATTACACACATACAGACTAATATGCAGCCAAAGGCTCAAAAGCTCAACCTATGTAGATTTCTGAAGATTTTCTCTGGATAGCTTCTTCCTTTCAATCACTCTGCTTCACAGATTGTAGTAGCCTTGATCTCTCTCTGTTTCCATCTCAAGGAGATTGCCAGACTCTATCTGAGTTTCCACTCCCACTGTAGCTAGCTAGAATTGCCTCCAGGCAGAAATCCACATAATAATAAAACTATCCCCATTTGTGTCTCTCATCAAGGATCTCAGTCCCGTGCTGGGTGTTGGCCAATATCTGAAAACAGTTGTTTTCTATATTTTGTACAGTTTCCTATTTATTAGTGGTAGGAGTGTAATTCAAGACCATCCCTCTCTCTTACATATGGAAGCAGAAGTCTCTCCAATGACATTTTGCTCATCATTATAGTCATGAATAAATTAATCTTTAAAAAGTCTCATAATAAGAAGTCTTTTTACAAACAGTTTCATACCATTCAACAAATGTTCCCAATTACTTCTATAGTAGTTCCAAATTTGTATTTCACCCATGGGTCCTACAGTTGGATAAGACTGTATTAGGAAAACTTCTTTTCCATGCCCTGCCTTTTTTTTTTTTGAGAGATACTTAGAAAATAAGCTGGGAGACCATCTCCCGGGTAATAATGTAGGTTTATAAAAATATGAAGCCCTAACTTCCCAAGTTAATGTGGATATGACATCCATTGCATTAGCTACAGTGTGCAAGAATGGACATATTAAGAGAATTAATATAAATTGGTTATGCAATTTTTTTGTTTTTCTAAACAGTACTTTATTATGTAAATATAAACATAACAATCCATAAATTAAAATAGATTAAATCCATAATCCATAAAATAATACTGTAATTTTCTTTCCCTTCATATGTCTCCTATAAACTTTGGCTGTTTAACCATAAGCCCCAAAAGAAACCAAAGGAGTTTTTTTGAACAGTTGTTTAAAAGGAGACATGCTTCAGTCCTCAATGCTGCCCTTTGTTTTATAGGTACAAGCTTTCCAGCTCAGACAACTAAGAAAAACTGTAGACTGTCTTAATGTCTTCCTTAAATGGCTTATTTTTCTATATATTGACATGAGATAGTGTATGACTAGGAGAAGTGGGGTGGAAAGGTGGAGTTCATTGTTGATCTTGATTCATTTCATTCAGCTCTTGCAGATGGGGGACAGAGCAGTTCCAAATGACTTTTACAGCTCTCTTCCCTTTTTCTTTCTGTTCCTTTTCACCAAAGTTAAAGGTTGGAGCTGTTTCTTTTTTCTTTGTGGAAGAGAAGAAGTAAACAACCTTGGTTTCTTGTTTTCCCACCTCTTGACTCTAATAAATACAGACTAATTATCATAGACATCCAATGATCTAGAATCAAAAAAGATCTTAGAGGCAAACCCTCTGCTTCCATATGTCAAAATGGAAGCCTGGTAAGGCTAAGTAACTTGCCCAGCTAAAAAAAATAACACGCAAAACAAGAAGTTTGATATGTTACTTAATGATTCACTTGTATTCTAGCTTTCAGCTAAGGAAGTATCCCACACTAGAGGGTGGATGAAATACAGTGTGACACTTGCATAGTAGGTGACACGGCTGTTCAAGGTGTGCAAGCCCCAAAGAGCAGAGAGAACATTTCCCCAGCTGTTTAACCAGCTGGGGATAATGAGAGTTACAGCTGGAAAGGACAGTTGAGGCCAAATTGTGGAGTCAATGCATATATCTCTAAGGTATTTGGACTTTACTGCTCAAACAGCTTTAGGTGCCACTACACATTTTGGAGCAGGCAATGGCAACCCACTCCAGTACTCTTGCCTGGAAAATCCCATGGATGGAGGAGCCTGGTAGGCTGCAGTTCATAGGGTCGCCACGAGTCAGACACGACTGAGCGACTTCACTTTCACTTTTCACTTTCGTGCATTGAGAAGGAAATGGCAACCCACTCCAGTGTTCTTGCCTGGAGAATCCCAGGGACGGGGGAGCCTGGTAGGCTGCCGTCTATGGGGTCGCACAGAGTCGGACACGACTGAAGCGACTTAGCAGCAGCAGTAGCAGCACACATTTTTAAACCTGGGAGTGAACAAATCAAGATCGTTGTTTTGGGCAAGATTAATCTGCAAGTGGAGGGATACTGGAAAGCGAACAACATTTTAGTACAGGACGGCCATAAGGCCACTGCTTAGGTAAAGCCACCCTTTTGGGTGTCGGCGTCGAGATTTGAAGGATAAAGTAATCAGCCTCCCTCAAAGACCCTGATGGAATTCACGTCTTCGAAGGCTAGGAGGTGGGGCTTTTGATTAAGTGTGCGAACAAGGCTGGGGAAGAACACTCGATAACTTGTTCACACTATGGCTCTGTGGAAGAAAGGTAGAAAAAACGCCAAAGCAAGCAATCCAGAGCCACCTGTCCCAATCCGAAGCCCGCTTTGCCTGACCGAAGTCCCGCCGCCTACAGGTCGGTAAGATTGACAAGTAAGCCAGGGCCAGGCGGGCGCTCTTTCCCAGGCCCCGCCCCTCCGGCCGCGCGCCTGCGCCTTCCGTCCCTCCACCCCGCCCCGCGCCTCCCCCGCCCGCCTGGTCGCCGCCGCCGCAGCCGCCCGAGGGGAGCTTGGGGAGGACGGTGGCCCGCGAGGTTCGTCGCACACAACGCGGCGGCGATGTCCGCGAGCCAGGCGGGAGCCGCGGCGGCAGCGGCGGGGCCTCAAGCACGGCACGGCGGCCTGGGCTTTGGCCTCCTCCGGTTCCTAGGAAGCGGGCCGACGGCCAGCGCGGCAGCAGCAGCGGCAGAGACGGAGGCTCCGGCGCGTCTCTCTCCTCCCCTTGAGCCTGAGCCGGGGGAGGCCAGGCGGCCCGGGTGGCTGGAGAGGGGTCCGCTGCCCGAGAATGGGAATTCTCTTCACCAGGATATGGAGACTGTTCAATCACCAGGGTGAGGGGCTCGGGCCGAGCGCGTACGGGTCGGGGAGAGGGTCACTCGTGGCCGGGTGGGTGGGTGGGTGGGGGTCTCCGAATACTTCCGGAATGTGGGCGCTGCGGTCGCGCGCGTTCTCTGCGCTGAAGTGCGGGCTGTTGCGGCTGCGGGCCTGGGGCTGGTCGATCCCACTCCCAGCTCGGGAATGGTTCCCGACTCGCTGCCCTTTTGTCTTAGGAGACCTTCCTAAGAAATCCATTCCGCAAATACACCCATTGCTCCGATTTCTGTTGGGAGTGGAAAAGGTCTCTTGTCCCACGTTCGACGCCCCTTGAGTGGCCCAGCCTGGCTCACGTTTCCGTCCTTCGGCGATTGGGTTTGCACACCACGGAGAAGTACTGGGGTTCTCTGGGATGAAGGTTATAGGTTGTGGCCGCAAACGCACCCCTGAGCGACCGAGGATTGCAGAATGCGGAAAACATGAGAAATCTCACTTGATTTAGCCAGTACATTCAGGTTTATGAGCCTTCCTTGCGCCTCCACCTCCCGTTCCTCCTCCCCGCCCCGCCCCCGCCCCCGCCTTTGGAAGATTCTTCTGCATCCTAAGTAGTGATGGTCCTCTCTCCGTTTGCCAGATTTGTATCTGTGTTTAAGGTTAAGCTTAAGGTCATTTTCCTACTCGTGTTTCTTGTTTCTTATTTAAGTAGAGGTTTTATGGCTGGATTTAAAATGTTAAAGTATCATTGAAAGCACTTAAAAATCATATCATGTGAAACATCTGTTAACTGTAAGTGACTAGTAATTTACCAGATATGGAGTGTATTATCATAAAGAGATGCTTAAGTTCATCTAAACTCAAACATTACCTTGAAATACATATCAGATTTATTGACATTTGTTAAAAAAAAAAATAAGTGTAAAACTGGGGGAAAGAGGATGCAATTTTAACAAAAAGACAACACAGCCATTAAGATACAAAATAGTTACTGGTGTACTTTCATTTCTTTTTAACTCAAGTTGGGTGATTCATCATCCCGGCTGTCAATAACTTTGTGTTTTCCTCCTGTGAAGCTGGTGTTACTGTCACAGCCCAAAATTTTCCAGTAAAGACATAAATGAATGGTGGCGTCTATTATGTGCAACCATCCCTGCTTCCTCCTTGGTAATCCAGCTGCTCCTACAAGAAGGCAATGGGAAGGGAACAGAACTGGAACTTGTGATCTCCAGTTTATCTTTTAAAAAATAAAGATGATAGTGTAGATCTCATGATACTAAATGGAAGAGCAACATTTCAAATGATTTTCAAATGATGTGGAGAATTTTCATGAACTGGAGAAAGCCTCTTCTAATATACACTGTCTCTAGCTAGCTGTTTCTGTTGAGAGAAGGGTGAATAGAAACCAGTTGCTTAACCTTTGTCCATCTGGGTCTCACCTAGAGTAGCAGGATATCTTGACTGTATGACCATGGAGCCCACAAATCCTGAAAACTTAATCTGTAGGTCTTAAGAATAACATGATACTGGTGGTACTTACAGTAGATAGTCTGTTTTAATGTTTAAATCCATAGTTTGTATTATTTTTAGCAAAGCTAATATTTCTACTCTACTGTGAAATTTAGAAAGATTGTTAATTGATCTCTAATCCTGCAAGAAAAATTAGATATCTCCATGTTATATTTTGAGTCAATGATAAAATTGTCTCTGTTAGTGAAGACAGAATTCGAACTTTGCCAGCAGCTACTTGACAGTACTAGATAATGATTTGTGCTTTGTTACCACTAAAAATCACTGAGTCGTGTTCTTATTACCTCTATTTTGTGGTAATTTTTGACTGGACCTTTTTTTTCAGTATTGGGAAATAGTAAGAAGTTAATGAAGTTCTAAAAATTTAGATGTCAGCATTATGAAAATATGAATAAACGATTTCCTGTTAAATGATGTGATTGTCTTATCAGCAGGGTCACTTTAAATCTATCAGGTACTTGTTGGTCTTTTAGTTGTGAATTAAACTTTATTTTACCTCCAGAAGATGTAGAACACAGTCCTATGTTCTTTTCACATAAACTCTTGGAAGGAAGTTTTGAGGGATAACAGAATTTGCTATGATGATGAAACAAACTGTGTGATATCTCTATCACTCTTTAGACCAGCTTTTTCAATTTAAGCTTAGTTAGGTTGAGTACATAGTGAAAACTAATTGTATATTGCTCAGGCTTGAAAACCCAAAGGTTGCATTTATGTGATACTTTAATAGGGTACAAAGTTTGTCTTAGATGCTGTTGTATGTATCATTTTTTAAAGTTTCTACTATAGAAACTTTGAAGTAGGTTTTGGAGTAGTTTTTCCTTTGAAGTAGTTTTTCTTTTCTCCTGAAAATAGGAAACTGAGGTACTAGTGGAATGATTTTCCTAGGTAATGCAACTAAATACTGCAGAAATATTTTGCTGGCCTTAAAGAAGTGACTGGCATCGGTTTTTCATGTGAATTCTCCACCCTCCCCACCGCCCCGCCCCCATCCCCATTGCTGTTTTTCAGTTACTAAACTGTAAGTCTTTACAACTTTAGGGCTTGGAAGAGTTGCCACTAGTACCTTTTAGTATAGAAGGCCTTGTGATCAGAACTCCACTTGTTCATTGAACAAGTATTTTGAACACCTGTTTTGTGCTGGGGTCTGTTGTAGAGGGCTTCCCAGGTGGCGCTAGTGGTAAAAAACCTGCCTGTCAATGCACGGAGACAAAGAGATGCAGGTGGGGTAGACCAAGAACAAAACACACAAGACCCCCTGCCTTTATGTGGGGAGATAAGCTAACTTTGTCTTTATAGATAAAATAATAGCAGTTAATATTGACTTGCAAGGTTAGGGTCCATGTGTTTCATGCAGCTAATTTAGTCTTCACTTAATTGATTTACTCTTAATAAGAACCCTGTGAGCCTGATAGTCTCCAGTTTTTAAGACAAAGAAACATTAGGTAATTTGTTCCAGGCATTACAGTTAAAAGTGATAGACTTTGGTGCTAAGTTGCTTCAGTTGTGTCTGACTCTTTGCTGCCCCATGGACTCTGTCCATATGATTCTCCAGGCAAAAATACTGGAGTGGGTTGCCATTTCCTTCTCAAGATTGAACTTGAGTCTCCTGCATCTCCTGCATTGGCAGGTGGATTCTCTACCGCTAGTGCTACCTGGGAAGCCCTTTTAGATTGAGACTTTAACCAGGATCATCTAGTGCCTGAGTTGGTGCCCTTGAAACCTAACAAAAACTTCTTTGTATAAGAAGGATTCATGTTAGATAAAAGGAAGAACTTTTAGACTCGTGAACTGTGAAAGAAGTTATGAAGTTTCCTCATGGGGAGCGTTGTTTCATTCTCCTGATTAGCTCACAGAAAAGGAATGATCCATTGTGAATGAATTATGTAGAAGCTGCCGGTGCCGCAGGACCTGGTGCTGGGAAAGCCACCTCTGCTTCTGTTGTTCTTTTCATCGTGTGGGAATTCAAATATGTAAATGAGCACCTATAGAAGCTGAGTAGCCAAAGGGGTGAACTGTACCAGTTATTAAAACTTTAGCTCCAAACTCACCTTTTTTGTGTGCTCTGTGCATACAGACCTGGGTCCTTAAATACTAGTCTTTTAAAGGCACGGTGTCAAGCTTTGTTGGTAGGTGGCACTGCAAGAGGAGGGGGTTTTCTTTCTGGATATGATGTGCCTCTCAGCAGGCCCTCTCCTGCTCCGTGCAGTGTGGACGCCTTCTCCAGCCGCTGGCTCTTACACTGTCTAGTGGTCACAGCAGCTTCCTCTAATACCCACTTCAGTTGGTTTCAGAATGGAGGTCCTCCAGGGAAACACTTCCCAATGAACAGCTTTCCCCAACATGCTAGAGGGAGGATTTCCAGAAAGAGCCACCGGCGAGTCCGCACAGCTACTTCTCTGACATTCAGTGAGCCATGGCCAGGCCCTCAGCAAGGTCTGTATCTCAGTCCTGGGGAGCTGTGGGGAGAAGCCCTGTCTCAGCCCTGGGTGGTGAAAGCGCTGTGTATCGTCATTCCTTTAATCTTTATTGTTACTTCTTGTTAGCCAGTCCCTCATTACTCCAGTCCTCTGGAGTAGTTATTTTCAAGTTCAAATTGCTCTGTGGTTTCTGTTTCCTAATTGGATCTCTACTTTTTTCATGTATAATTGTTGCTTTTCATTCAGCAAAGTTTTTTGTCCCCCTCTCCCCACCCCCCGCCCCCAGCTGAAACTTCACTACCATTGCTGTAAGTTGCAAGTTTATTTTCAAACTTCGTTTTTTAAATTGATGATGCTTTTAGATTTTGCAAATTGAATTTTTAGTATGAGGGACTTTATCGATTATCTCCCTTCTAACCTTTATGTCTTCCAATTTTGATTTATTTATTCATTCATACTTTATTAAGTACATGATTTACTCTATAGATTCTGTGTTAAGACCTGTGGAAACTATAGTATACCTGACAGAAATGGGACTTTTTGTTCCTTGTGAGACAGAATCCTTGGGACTTAGTTTGGATATGAGGTGAGAATGAAAAATCAGGGTGACTCTCAGTTTATCTGCCTTAGTATTTGTGTTTTCTAGCTTTGGTATGATTCACAGAGATAGAAGTTCTCCAGGATAACGATGACTTTTTTTTTGCTTTGCTTAATTTACTGACTGGTAGTTGGCAGGATATATATTGACTTTTAGAACCTGTTAGTAAATAGAACTGGTAGGCTGCCTGAGTATATCAGAAGGAAACAAAGAAGGGAAACAAGCATTTTGATGACAAGAGTCAAGTATTGATTGGGAGACTAAAGCCCAGGTGATAATGCAAAATTCCATCCAGGTACTGTGACAAGTGTACAGTTGTTTGGGCTTATCTGAAAAACTGCAAGAATGCTGTGGCATAGATACTCTAAAAGAAAAATCATACTAAGTAGTAACTTGTCATAAATCACATGCATCAAAGCATTGAAACAGCCAAAAGTTTTGTTACATTTTCACATGATAACTGTCTCTGGTGTACACATTGTATTTTAGGTTCTATGTATTATTTGTTTTGAAGTGCATTGTAACACTACCTGGAATATGTGTTTTTCATAGAAGTCTCTTCTATCCTGGTAGTGAGAGAAACAGGTTGCAGTGGTGAAAGAATCTAAGGCTATTCAGAGAAGGCTGATGATTAGACAGTGTGAATAATCTAACCCTATAGTTGGGGATAAAACAACTCTTCACCTTTGACTTGGCACCCTTATCTTTGAGCCCATTGCACAATGATGTCTTAATCTTATAGTTCTCACTGTGACCCACATGCTATACCTCAGACTTAGGAAGCTATTGAGAATAGCCATGGTGCTTTATTGTAAAAACACAAAAATTCAAATAGAGAAAAAACAAGTCTTGGGAGGGAGTAGATATAAGTTGGTATTGAACGTGACTTGTGGGTGTTAGAGATGATGAGGTGAAGGGCCTCTGGCTCGTGGCCTCATTGAACTGTCCTGATCTTAAGACTGAGCCAGGCAAGGTCCTGCAAGCATGGCGGTGTCGAAGGTGAAGCAGGACATGCCCCCGGTGGGGGGCTACGGCCCTATCGACTACAAGCGGAACCTTCCGCGTCGGGGACTTTAAAAAAAAAAAAAAAAAAAAAGACTGAGCCCCAGAACGTGGGGCTCCCCAGAGGTTTTCTGAATTCTGCGCATGTTTGATGGAGAAGGCAATGGCAACCCACTCCAGTATTCTTGCCTGGAAAATCTCATGGACAGAGGAGCCTGGTGGGCTGCAGTCCATGGGGTCACTAAGAGTCAGACACGACTGAACGATTTTACTTTCACTTTTCACTTTCATGCATTGGAGAAGGAAATGGCAACCCACTCCAGCGTTCTTGCCTGGAGAATCCCAGGGATAGGAGAGCCTGGTGGGCTGCTGCTGTCTATGGGGTCGCAGAGTCGGACACTACTGAAGCGACTTAACAGCAGCAGCACGTTTGATACGAGATCCTTTCTTCTTTTTAAAATATTTTAGCTACTAAAAAACCTTCATGTGTTCAAATATGTTAGCTTGTATTTCCTTGATTGACGTTGGAAATCTGCTTTATGTCTTAAGAGTTTGGGGGCATATTTGCATATTTATGCTTTTGTAAGTGACGGTTATTCACTGAGTTTGTAAAATTAGTTAGAAGAGGGAGGTTGTTTCCAGTATGGAGAGTGGTTTGAGCTGCTCTTTCCTTCGTCTCTGAATATCTCTTGACAGTCTTTTCTCCTGTTTATTTTCTACCACACCAGGCATGAATTCTCGCCCTGTATCATCCACTATGCCTTCTCTCCCTAGTGTGCTGCTTTTATTTCTAGGCACTAGTGAAGAAAGACTTAACAAGACTTTACATCTTTATCCACCAAATCATGTGACCTAATTTCATCTTATTCTCTAGTTCATTCATTCAGTGGCTTGTAAAAGACATTGTATCTTGAAGCTGTTCACCCCATCCTATCTTCCACTTGTGTCAGGAGAAGATGAAATCCCACTGTGAACTTCTCGTGCCATCTGCTTTATCTCAGTGTATGTGTGTTATTGCACAGTGGTTGGTTCACAGTAGTTTGACTTTATCAAGTTCATCTTGTGGTCAGGTATGACACAGAATCCTTCTTTATTTTTTTTTCTTTTTTGCTTAGTTAGTCTTTCCTCACAGAAATGGTAGAAAATGTGTTTGAAATCAAGAAATAAGTCCTATGGGGCATGGCTAAATTAAGGAGACCACTTTAAAAACAAAACCAGGTAGGGTTTTCCCCTAAAAGCAGTTACCCTAGGAGGCCAGATAGTTTTCTACTGATAAGTCCTATTGTTACTTTTTGAAATACCTTTTGAAACTACTTTTAGAATTTTTTTTAGAGGCATATTTTAAAATCATCATTTAGGGATCACACCTCATTTAATAATGAAAAGGTAACACTCATCTTAACTGCTTTTTACCTTATGACTGAGATGATACCATGTGACTCCCCTCCCCTTTTAAAATCAAATTCATCTTCAGGGGTTAAACGGCGACCATTGGGAGTGTTCAAAACAGTGTGTCTCAGGCTCTGAAAGCAATTGCAAGAGAAAATTGCAAAATATTTTGAAAAATGGCAGCATGGTTAGAATAAGTGTTTAACCACCTTTAGGGACTAAGGACCTTGCCAGAGATAGTGCTATTGTATTTGTGATCTCTCTGTGTAAGATTCATATACACACACACATTTTGTAGTTACTGTGTAGTTATGTATCATAGATCCTTGCCTACATTTGTATTGGTTTTGCCCCTATTAATTTTGTACTATTTTTAGAGTACCATTTCTCTCATTGGTCAGGGTAATTGTATTTTCTTCCTAAGTACTGGCAAGTCTGTCTAAATTTAGTGCTGCAGCTAATACAAAGAGGTTAACAAAATAACGTTCCTAAAACTTAAAAATAAGCTGATGTTTTATTAATTATATTATTAAAAATTGGTATTCTATTCAAGTGGGAAACTAAAAACTCACCTAAGTCAGAGGTCAGAGAATAGCTCATTGTGAATTCTGCTGGTATTAAAATGTTTATAATTGCTAGTATTACTAGAACTGAAAAAGCTATCTGTCATTAGAGAGGAAGTGCTCAATTTGAGGACATAGAAAAATATAGAGTCAGGCAAAATTGCCATGCCATTTAAAAACTTCCCAGGTATAAAGGTCCCCTGCTCCAAGGACTCAGTAATCTGGCCCTGTTCAGATGTGACCTTCCTGTGAAGATGGATTTGCCACTGCCTTTTTAACACTCCTTTGAGGAAGCCCATGCTTCTGATTTTAATCTGGTCACCCTTTACTTTTCCTTAGGAAGAAACTCCACTTGTCAGGTAGTTGTCATTTTCTCAGTTCCTTCACCCTAGTCATCTCTAAAGATGAAAGAGACTGGGTCCTGCATTTTTAAAATGACTTTTTAGAACCTGTTTTGGGGAGCATGGTCATGTCACTTTAGGACTCTAGTGGTTCTAAGCTGCCTGCTCTTCAAAGAATGAGTGACTGGACAAAATTGATTTTATTAAAACTTTCTGGGACTTCCCTGGTGGTCCAGTGGTTAAGACTGCACTTCCACTGCAGGGGGTACAAGTTCAGTTCCTGATTGGTGAATAAAGATCCCACATGGTGTGCAACCTAAAAAAGAAAGCACTGGCCTGCTAAAGTATATTATTTAAAGCCATTTTTTTTTTTCTGTTTACTTGATCTTCATATTTTTGTGTAACTGGAAGTATCTATATAGCATTAGGAATTCCTCTTAATGGTAAGTGTTGTGTTTGGAAAACATCTACCACCTGACTGCAAAAGCTTTCTCTTGAAGAGCTCCTTTATCCTTAACATTTCTTGTTTATAGAATGAATATTAATTCAGCATTTATTATACCAGAAAAGTTGCAGTTACTAGGAAGTACCCTTGAAGGGTGCCTCATTAAACTGAGATAATCATCAAACATTTACACAAACATTACAGTGTTTGTGTAAATCATTATAAGTGCTCTGTTAGAGGTGTGGCAGAAGAGCAGGAGAAAGTGATTTTTCTTGGGAAGCTATACCTGAAAGATTAGTAGGAATTCTTGAAATGGAGAATTGGAGACGATAATTCCAGCACAGGCAAACACCATGAGTAGAGGTAGAGAAATGTTTGCTGTGGATGTAGGTAGCAGCTTGTGTAGGAAGAACAACGTGAACTCCAGCTTAGATGCCTGATGGTCACGGTGAGGGATAAAGCTGAAGCATACTCATTTGGGACTGGTTTTGTATACAAGGCTTAGAACTTGTACTTTGTTTTCCTGTCAAAGTGGAGAGCCGTCATTTCATTATCAGCTTTATAGTGTAGAAAAATTATTCAAGAAACAACAGAAAGATGGATTGGAGGTAGTCTAGTTAAGCACAGTAAGAGATGAGGAGGACTGCAGCTAGGACAGTGGGGAGGAGGTAGGTTCAGAATATATTTTTGAGGGAGAATAGAACTTGGTGACAAATTAGATGTTGAGGTTGAGGGACTCCAAAGGCATCTGAAATAATGGTAATACCAGTAAGCAAATAAAGTAAGATAGAATCAGGAAAAGGTTTGAAAATTGGGTTTGGGGATGTTGTTGAGGGGCACTGTATCTATCCACTAAGGTTGGAACTTAGGAAAGATTTGGGAACATGGATTAGGAACTGTCTTTCTTGGTAGTGGGCACTGCCCAAGTGCTATCGTACTTATACAACCCTGAAAGATAGTATTGTCCCTCCCTGTTTGACAGTGAGGAAGCTTAGGGTTAGAGGAATAAGTCATTTGCTCAACGTGACACAACCACATGTGTTTTCCCATCTTGCTTCTGTTACCTGTTGCTGTGTAACAAGCCAATTCTCCTAAATTTGATGACTTAAAGGAATTATTACAATCTCTCATGGCTCTGTGAGCTCACTAAGCTCAGCTAGGAAGTTCTGGCTTGGGGCTCATTTGATTACAGTTGGATGACAGCTAGAACTGGAGTCATCTCCGGCTCCACCTGGCTCCATATCCAGGGTGGTTTCTTTGTGTGTCTGGCATCTCAGAATGGTTAGAACAGCTGAGGGCAACTGTGCGTAGCCCGGGCTTCCTCACTCATGTGCACAACAATCATGGGGTAGTCAGACTTGTTACCTGGTATCTGGCTTACTCCAGGGGGAGTTGTCCAAGAGCTGGGCAGCAACTGCAAGGTGTGAGATGATCCAGGTGTGGAAGTCACACAGTCACTTCTGCATCTTGTTGGTTAAAAGCAAGTCATCGGACCCGCCAGGATTTAAGGGAGCATGAATATCCAGAGACCATCTTTGGAGATTAGCTTCCTCCATGCGCTGCTGTCTTTGGAAGTCGTTTTTAGATGGGATGGCAATAGATGGGCCCCAAGATCCCTTGCTAAAATGTGAAAGGAATGCAAGAAGACAGCATGAGTGTTTGAAGGAGGACCCAAGGAAAAGGAGTTGGTGGAAAAAATAAATCAAGAGACAGAGGAAGAAAAAGTTGGAAAAAGTGATGCTGTGGAAGCCAAGGAAGCAGGGAGTCACTGCCACCATAGCCATAGGTCCTTAAATTTGATTAGAAGGACCCTATGGTTCACATGTGCTCAGATACTTAGAGATGCCTGCTAAAGGCAGCTTTAAAAGGCTGCCCTTTTTCTCCCTGCCATTCACCCATCTCACCTGTACATACCCCATTAATGCCTTAAATTCATATTTAGAATTTAAGTAACTTAGTCCAGTGTGAAACATTAACAAGTTAAGTCTTACATAAATTGTTGTGATTGCATTTGGAATAGTTGACTGAGAGTTGGCTTCCAAGGAGTGGAAAGAATGTAGTACTTCTGGCTTCCTAGACAGGTGAAACTTATCTACGCAGAATGAGGGGTTAGACCAATAATTCTTCTCTTGCTGTGATGTTCTTCTGAGTTACAAGAAGGAATAAAATGCCATACACTGAATTACACCATGGCTGAAAAGAGTAGATGAAATGGGAAAATTTTTAATTTTTGATTAATAAATCAGTTTTTTTTTTTTCCAGAGCACAAAGTTATCATTGTTGGGCTGGATAATGCAGGAAAAACTACCATCCTTTACCAATTGTAAGTACTAACTAGCTAAAAAATTGTATCTTTTTGTATATAGTTACTTTCTCTGCCAGAGTGATACTTAATTAGCAAAAGCAGTAAAAAATTTTATGGAATCCACATTACTCTGTAAGAAGGCAGGTTGGCCATGAACCAGGAGCCGAATTTAAGCAACTGCTTCTAGAGAGCTAGAACTTTATAAGACGTTGAGAGTGTTGTTCAGTTGTTCGCTTATAGAGAGCAGACAAATATTTATTTCTGTAGTTTCTTGGAATGAAACTACAAAGTGTTCCAGCTAGTCCATTACCTAGTTCCACCTCTGTTTGAACTCTTCATTCACTCTTTTTTTTTTTGAAGTTTCAAAGAGCTTTATTGTTTTCATACAACACATGATAGTGATGTATTTCAGGTTTTACCAAAGTGTGGCATCTTAAAATTAGGGATGGTTCATATCTATGATTCCAGAAATATAGTAGTTTTTTCAACATAAAGAGTCCAGTGTGTGTATTTGTTAGTATTCTTCTGAACATTATTTATTTATGTGTGGTGGTGGTGGTGGTGTTTAGTTGCTAAGTCATGTCTGACTCTTTTGCGACCCAATGGACGGTAGTCTGCCGGGCTCCTCTGTTCATGGGATTTCTCAGGCAAGAATTCTCAAGAATTCTTCCAGAGAATCTTCCCAACTCAGGGATCAAGCCTGCGTCTCCTGCTTTGGCAGGCGGATTCTTTACCACTGAACCACCTGGGAGATCCTACACGTGTGTGTAATATATGTATAATATGTAGTATCCTGTTTTTATTTATTTATTTTTTATTTGAAGTACAGTTGCTTTACACTGGTATGTCAATTTCTGCTCTGCAGCAAAGTGAATCAGCCATACATACATATATAAGTCCTCTTTTTGGATTTCTTTCCCATTTAGGTCACCACAGAGCACCAACTAGAGTTCCCTGTGCTATATATACAGTAGTGAACCCTTTGTTCACTCTTAATAAACCTAATGGAAAGGGGATATTTGGGTATAAAATATAAAAGGAGGTTATGCTGATTTATCCCTTAGTTGAAAAATATTCAAACAATCTAGTTTCTTTGCTAATTGTGATATATTTGAACTTTCCCCCCAGTTCTATGAATGAAGTTGTGCATACATCCCCAACAATAGGAAGTAATGTAGAAGAGATAGTGATTAATAATACACGTTTTCTAATGTGGGATATCGGTGGCCAAGAATCTCTTCGTTCTTCCTGGAACACTTACTATACTAACACGGAGGTATGTTTCTTAATATACTAAGTCTTTTGTGAATATAATACTTGGGAAATACTTTCTAGATATAAACTCTTAAAGTTATCTTTTTGAAATATCACAGTATATTAATGTTAATATAAGTAGACTTTAAACATAATGGAATCTTTAATTCCCTCTTTCAGGGTCATTGTTCTGTATATCCAGTCTCATTGAACCGTAAGAAGAATTGGTGATTGATTAGTCTGATTTTATACTGATCCCAGAGCTTGTCTTAAATAATTGTTTTTCTAAAGAACTCCATTTCACAGTTTGTAACTTCATTTCTTTAGTACTATTTACTTGTGTCTGTATAGAGGAAATCCGAGTTAAATGAGGGGACTGGTGGTTTGAATCCTTGTTCAATAATTTTACTGTGTATTTTCTTTTATGCAATGCAATTGCACATTAAAGAACTCTTTTTATTGTAAAACAGTTTAGATATAGTCATATGTTTTATTTACATATTATTTGCCAAGAGGAAATTTCTGACATTTGAGATCTTCACTGTATAGACCTTGTAAGATTAAAGGCTATGATATTTGTTTTTGTAGTGCTGGTTATAAGTTAATAAGTCTCCAACTGTATATATGGATGAGGCACTGTTAAATGTCTCTAATGACTTGATTCCCTAACACTCTGTTAAGAATTTGATCATGTCTTTTGGAGAAGGAGGAGTATATATATGATTAGTATCCCCATATAAAATGCTGCATGTATTGTAAATTCATGCCAACGTCTTGAAAATCAATAGCTTTGTTGAAAGGTTTAGAGTAGGACATGTCTTAGAGCAATATAACCACATATCAGTAAAGTCTCAATGGGAGAAGAGGTCAAGTAGCAGTTCTCTTATCCATCTGCATTGTGGTTGATGAAATCTGAAGAATAGAAAAGATCCTGAAAATTAAGTGGTTTGTTTGGAAATGCTAGTTCTAAACAATATATAGTGCATACTAATACTAGGCAGTCAAAATTAACTTGGGCATAACCAGTGCCATCATAAAGTGACTATACCTGCTCCTGTTTCCCTGGTGCCTTTTGGTGCTCATGGAGTGGAAGGAGGGGCCATTGGAGCTCAGTCCTGCACAGCTCCTTTATGAGTGTTTGCATCTTCTGATGCTGGTCTCGTCAACAGTTCAGGAAAGAGCTGAACTGATTGTGCTTGCAGTAGCAGGGACCACTTATATAAGGAAGAAGGCATGGTTTTAGATACAGATTTATTCTTTAAATTTGTTGGGTTTTTTTTGAAAATTAACTCTCATATTACTTTATTCTCATACACCTGCCCTTTTAGATTTTTAAATTGACATTAATAAATAGTATCTGTCTAGAAGTAACTTAAATTTTGGGTCATAATATATTTTTGTCTTATGGACTTACAGTGCAAATAGAATTAAGATATTAGATATTAATTAAGATATTATAGAATTAAGATACTAATTTAGAAAACATGTTATATTTTGCTTAGTTTATTAGCAGAATATTCTAATAGAATGATGACATCATATTGTCTTTTATTTTCTCTTAAAAATTAGTAAATATGTTTGAATTAAAGATTAGACCTTTAGGCTTCACAAAGTATAGTGGGTATCTCTGGTTTTCAATAATACTATACCATAAGGTTCTAATTTCTTGATAGTTGTTAGACTGTAAATCAAATAAATACTTGATAAATTTTACAGATAGCAAATTATGTAATCACTAATGACTTTTTTTGTAATTATTTTAGTTTGTAATAGTTGTTGTGGACAGTACAGACAGAGAAAGGATTTCTGTAACTAGAGAAGAACTCTATAAAATGTTAGCCCATGAGGTAAGTAGGATTCTGGCATTAGATGTGTGTTGGGGGGATATTTCTGTCACATTTTTTACTTTATATTTTCTCATGGGGATGCTATTTCAGATTTTTGGAAAAAATTATTTAGCTACTGAGTTTGTAATTTTGACACTTTCCAATTCGGAAGTGTATCTGAAAGCAGTAGAAAGATTGTGGAGTCACTTGTAGATTTTTAACACCATTTGTCTTGAATAAATTTGGTTTAGAAGTTTTCCTGGACAAAAAGATCTAAAATGGCTTTCATTTTTCATTTTAAATTGATTAATCATACAGAGGATTATCATTAAGACTTTACAGCATCTTATTTCTAAGACACACAGCAAGTTCTGATGATAACTCAGTTATCTGACTAATACTTAAATTTGTTGCCCTTTAGTCTCTGGTATTTTTCCTCAGCTGAATAAAACTATGTAACTAGCCATATTTTCTTAGCCCTTGAGAAATATAACTGTTAACATAATTTGAGAATTAAATGGACTGAATAATATAGTCAGTAATGATAATAGTAACTATAAAATCATATATTATTTGTAATAGAGTTGTACCTCTGTGTTAGCAGTTTTGGTTCTAGGATGCCTGTAGGTACCAAAATCCAAAGATGTTCAAGTTCCTTGTATAAAATGGTACAGTATTTGCATATAACCTATGCACATCCTCCTGTATACTTTAAGTCATCTGTAGATTGCTTATAATATCTAGTACAGTGTAAATGCTATGAAAATATGCAGCAAATCCAAGTTTTGCTTTTTGAACTTTCTGGAATGTTTTTCCCTGAATATCTTCAACTTGAGGTTCATGTGACTGCAGAACCCATGGATAAGTAAGGCCAACTGTAGTGGCATCTGATTATTTTCACTTGTCCTTTTATCACAGATGTTACTTTCTCAACTCAAAGGTGGCAATAGAATAGTAAATACTTAAATGTGTTGTATAATTTTTATTTGAGTGTAATTTTAAGGAAACTGGGATATCTTTGTAATGACGTTTTATATTAGTTTTAATACTGATTCAATGGCTTCCTTTTGTGATTTTTGTTAAGAATTTTGGTATGTTTCACATGTAAGGAAACTTGGTGAAGTAGTTATGTAAATTGGAGTTTCTATTTTGCTTGTGGTGGTCATACCCACCAAGATGCTATTTTGAACTGATTCTAGCAGCTGTTAAATCTTTGGAATTTTTTTTTTTTTAATTCATCTTGCCTTTGTACATGTATTTGACAATTTTCAATTCAAAAGAGGCATGAGCTAAGGATTTTTAAAATGTCCCCCTTTGCATTTTACAACAATGCATCATTCTTCAGTTTTTACCAAAGAGTTGTTCTGTTGTTGTTTTATGAAGACTTTAGAAAAAGAAAAATAAGACGCAAAATGTATTTGTCTCTTGACTATATTTTTTACTCTGTTAACAGGTAGCCTCCCTATTTGATTCTTACTCTAATTGGCCAATATGTAGGACATCAGTATTATAAAAAGTCCAGAGAGTAGGGCTCTAACAGAGTCGTTGGATTTTATGAGTTGAGTCATTAACTTGCATGGATCAATTAACCTCGTCTTTTATGGATTAGCACACTGAGGCCCAGTAGTTTATGTGACTTGATGAGCTTTTGAATTTAAGCATTCACATCATTCAGGCTCTTCACTAGCTGCTGTTGAGTCACTTCAGTCGTGTCCGACTCTGTGCAACCCCATAGACGGCAGCCCACCAGGATGCCCCGTCCCTGGGATTCTCCAGGCAAGAACACTGGAGTGGGTTGCCATTTCCTTCTCCAGTGCATGAAAATGAAAAGTGAAAGTGAAGTCGCTCAGTCATGTCCAGCCCTCAGCAACCCCATGGACTCTGCAGCCTTCCAGGCTCCTCCATCCATGGGATTTTCCAGGCAAGAGTACTGGCGTGGGGTGCCATTGCCTTCTCCGCTCTTCGCTAGGAAAAATAGTAAAAGCCAGAAATAGAGCCTAGCTGGAAAGTGAAAGAAAGGATGAGATTACCAGAAAAGAAAGGAATTATAGGTGAAATTGGGAACTAGAGTTAAGTTACTTAATAGGGTCAGGAAGAGCCAACAGGCAGAGTTCTGGGGAGGAGCTTCCGGCTCAAGGATGAGAATTTGTGAATGAAAAATAAATTCTGACATGGGTTAGTCAAGTGCTTCATGCATACCACAATAAACAACAGTCTTCTTATCATCACCAGTAATGATTCTGTGTATTATGAAATACAGAACTAGAGCATTTAAATACATTTCTGAAAGCTTCATCTTAAATGAAGCGCAAAAACATTGAAACTCATGAATTTTTTTTAAAATTCCAAAGACGAAAGAATAGATGTGTTTTATTCAGAATGACTCAACTTCTAGTAATTATCTTTACAAATGGAGTTTGAGAAACAAATTGACAACTATATATGGCATATAGACAATGCTAATAAGTAAATATGTCTGTGTGTGCTACTATTCATTTCCTTGACTAAACTAAAAACTATTTTTAGACTCTTAAGAACAGAAGTCTGTGGTATGGAGCAGAACTTTTTCAAAGTGTTTAAAATGGGTGATATACAAAAGATCACCACTCTTTACCTTGTACTTTGACCTCTTGTTAAGTCAAGTAACAGCCTTAATCCAGTGTATCTCTTTTCTACTGTTTAGCATAATGCATACTTTGTTGTGAGGTTATTTTAAGAAAAAGTAAAGGAAGACGTAATTTTCCTCTTTTCCTAAATATTTAAATGTAGATAACATAGCTTTAAAAAAAATCAAGAACCTTAAATAAAATTTGAGCCTTTAATATCTAGAAAAATTACATTCAATATGGGTTTTTTCTTTTTTTTTTAGACATTGCAGTACCTGGCTCTATTTCTTAGGTTTTCCAATTTTCAGTCTACGGGCCTCTCCAAATAATTTTGTTACTAAAAGTGATGAATATAGGTTACTTATAAATAGCATAAACTATGTGTCCTAACTTGTGCCAAATATTTCTGTTGTTAAGTATTTCTAAAGTGTGTTCCTTGAACATGCCAGCAGTACCTGGCATGACCTATATAAAGATTGCAACACATGCTGGCAAGAAGAGATAGTGAAACCTAAACGATAGGAAGATAGGAATTAAATCCCATGGAAAGTCCATCTACTCAGTGATTCAGCCATATATCAACTATTGATAACTGTTCCATTTTCCAATTAGGATAAGAGAAAAAAAATTCATATACTTGATAATGCATATGAGCACTAGTTATAGGTCATCCCTTCAACTTTTTGCCTTATATAAATAGGCAGGTGATCTGAACTATAGGTGAAACAAATTGAATTGAAACTCTCTTGGGGGAGCGGTAGTATTTTTTTTTTTTAATTTATTTGAAGGATAATTGCTTTAGAATATTGTGTTGGTTTTTGCCATATATCAGCATGAGTCAACCATAGGTATACATATGTTCCCTCCCTCTTGAACCTCCCACCCCATTCCACCTTTCTAGGTTGTCACAGAGCATGGGTTTGAGCTCCCTGAGTCACACAGCAATAAATAGGAACTCTTAGAACTTAATGTTTTCAGAGCAGTGGTCCCTGACCTTTTTAGCACCAGGGACTAATTTTGTGGAAGACGATTTTTCCACAGTCCTGCGGAGGGGAAAGAGATGGTTTCCTGATGATTGAAGCACATTACATTTATTGTGCACTTGTATTTCTATTATTATTACATCAGCTCCATCTCAGATCATCAGGCATTAGATTCCAGAGGTTTGAGACCCTCATGCTAGAGTATCCTTTCTCTGACCAAGTTACTCAGGTAACTCTGTCCTTATCTGCAGTACTGTAGTGCTGTCCTGCAGGGGGCACTGTAACTAAGTCAGTCTCGTTTATGTAAAGCATGCAGCAGAACTCCTGTTAACCAAGTAAGAAATTTACTACTTTTGTTGTTTATTTACTTCAGAAAGAATGAAAAGCCTTTGAGACTCTCTTCTAGCAAGAGTAAAATAATGTGGAACAATGTCTCTTTAAACCTACTAAAGACTCTTCCTTCGAACACACAAACACATGATTGAAACCAAAATATTCTCACTGAGATCCCTGAAAAGAAGATGGCATTTAACAGAGCTGGGAACACTTGCAGACATAGCACCAAAACTTTAGTGTTCTCTGTATCTCTTAAAATATATAGGCAGAGTTTTATGAGAGTTCAGTCGACTAGTTGAGTGGATCCATCATGGTTTCTTAGCCCAGTATTTACGAATGGACTTTAGGATATCAATGAACACCCTAAAATTGTACAAAAACTTTTTTGGGCATATATACATACGTACATTTTTATGAGGGAGAAGTCCATAACTCTCCTTAGGTTTACCAAGGAAGCTCTACCTAAAGTATAGGTTGGGCAAGAATTTTGAAAAGCTCTTGAGTGCCACTCTAAAGAGTAATTAGGGTTGGGGTGGTTGTTGTTTAGTTGCTAAGTCACATTTCACTCTTTACAACCCCATGGACTTAGCCCATCAGGCTGCTCTGTCCATGGGATTTCCCAGGCAAGAATACTGAAGTAGGTTACCATTTCCTCTCCAGTGGATCTTCCTGACCCGGGGATCAAACCTCTGTCTCCTGCATTAGCAGGTAGATTCTTTACCATTGAGCCACTTGGGAATCCTGGGGGAATGGTTAGACATGTATTAAATTGGAAGATGCGACTGTTAAATAGAGCACATAGGACCATAAAAATGTAATCTAGCACTGTAAGAAATATGTAAACACATGCGAGTATAGATTAATTTAAATGTGTTCAGTGTGATGTTTACTTTCCATCATAAGAGCTATGAGATACTTTTATGTAAAGTGGTTGAGACAATTTAGGTTACACAGATTATCATATATAATCTGTGAAGCCGGAAAGTGTTGAAAAAAATGAACTGACCTTTACAGTTTTGTTTGCTTTTGTAGGACCTAAGGAAAGCTGGATTGCTGATTTTTGCTAACAAACAAGATGTTAAAGGATGCATGACTGTAGCAGAAATCTCCCAGTTTTTGAAACTAACTTCTATTAAAGATCACCAGTGGCACATCCAGGCATGCTGTGCTCTTACTGGCGAGGGGTAAGATGTCTTCTTCATGAACAACATGTATTTAGCTTTAAAACATGTATTTCTTTTAAAAATCAAATATTTAAGGTTACCACGTACAGAACTTTGTGAGGGAGAGATGTAAGACACAGTCCACGCAAGTCAGGAAATAGTTCTTGCACTGTCGTTGAGACTTACATTCTAAGAAAGGAACTGGCACTTGCTGAGTATGTCCTGTGCCTTGTGTGCTTTCTATAGAGTGTACCATTTATTCCTAATAGTCATGTAGACCAGTTAGATTTGGGAGAATGGCATTGAAACATGTAAAATATCATGTATGAAACGAGATGCCAGTCCAGGTTCAATGCACGATACTGGATGCTTGGGGCTAGTGCACTGGGACGACCCAGAGGGATGGTATGGGGAGGGAGGAGGGAGGAGGGTTCAGGATAGGGAGCACATGTATACCTGTGATGGATTCATTTTGATATTTGGCAAAACTAATACAATTATGTAAAGTTTAAAAATAAAATTAAAATAATAATAATAAAAAAAGAAAAATTCATGTTTCATGCATAAAAAAGCTGAAATAGAAAATTTGCATGAGGGACTAGTTTGCAGATATGCTATCAGTGTTGCCAAAAGGAAGTTCCTGCACTTCAAAAAATAAGAGAGTTAGAATTGGAGAGAGTGTGGCAGAAGGGTCCTTGGCCCTGGAGGGAAGGGTGGTGCCTGCAGTAGAATTTTGCCCTAGTCTAATGCTCAGGGGTGAAAGGATTTCAAGCAGGCAGAGCTTGTCGGCATTGTTATAGGTAAGATATAAAACATAATGTTATATGAGGCATAGCTGCTGCTGCTGCTAAGTCGCTTCAGTCGTGTCCAACTCTGTGCGGCCCCATAGACGGCAGCCCACCAGGCTCCCCCGTCCCTGGGATTCTCCAGGCAAGAACACTGGAGTAGGTTGCCATTTCCTTCTCCAATGCATGAAAGTGAAAAGTGAAAGTAAAGTCGCTCTGTCGTGCCTGACTCTTAGCAACACCATGGACTGCAGCCTTCCAGGCTCCTCCGTCCATGGGATCTTCCAGGCAAGAGTACTGGAGTGGCGTGCCATTGCCTTTAGTGTCAATAATTCAGTATTTGGTTTACCCTTCTCTGTGACCTTAAAAAGAAGGGAATTTCTCCCACTGCAGGAAAATTCATGTCTATGCCTCAAAGCTTCTGCCCTTTTCTAACACCTGAGGAACCTGATCACCAAATTTAAGAAGTAAATTGGAGATGAAGCCGAATCTTAGTGAAATAGAAGGCACCATTACCTGATTACAGACATTTGGAAGAGCGTAGTTATTAGAATCTCAAAACAGCAAATCTGTTCATTAAAAAAAAAAAAATCAGACAGTACCGACTATCCACATACTCATTTAAGTAAAAATGTCTTCTACATAGTTCTTTGTTAAATAGTTTATATACATATAGGATACATATATAGATATCGGTGTATCTTTATTTGTATTATCTTTATCAAAAGTCTTAAAGCAAAAGCACTGATTATAATACTAAATCTGACAACAAAGATAAGTGATCTAAGACGGATAAAAGATTTAACTTGTATACTTTGAGTAATTGTGTGGAAAATATATCATTAGTTAGGATACATATGAATTCTGGCAGTTTTAATGTGTTAAGAACGTTACTTATTAAATTAATTTTTGTGGCAAAATATATATAATATAAAACTGGTAATTTAACCATTTTTAAGTGTACAATACATGGGCATTAAGTACATTCACAGTGTGATACAGCCATCACCCCCCTCTATTTTGAGTTCCAGCAGTTTTATTTTTAAAGGGGGACATCAGCAGATGATGCCATCTTTTCAGTTTTGGGTTTATATGGTCTTCCATTTGCAGGAGTTAGCAAATGGAAATGTTTGGTTTAGGGGAAATGTTGTTTCCTGTGTAATCTGACCACCTTAGTCTTGGTTTTAGTATTGGTGACATTTAGACTCGCACCTGTCATTTGCTCACCTGTCTAAGGTCAGGCTCCCTCTGAAATATGGGAAGGGTTCTGGTCCTAGTACTGTGAAGATTAGATAATGGATATTAAGTGCTTAGTGCAGTCTCTGGTTTGCTCTTAAGTAACTCCTGTACCTTTAACAGTGTAGAATTAATTAATTTACTCATCTTGTTATTGTATCATTTCCTGTGAGTAGTTGAAAGGTAACGAATTAATAGGGAAGAAGTATGGGCCTATACCAAAACAATCGTTTATTTACTTCATTGCCCTCTTTTCCTTCTATTTCTATTGTCTCTACATTTTTAGACTTAGGCACAAAAATCTGAGTTCTGGCTTTTTAAGTATTAAATGGTAGCATTGTTTCTCATATCTGTAAAACCTCCTCATAGATATTGATTGATGCTTCATAACAGTCCTTCATTTTGTTATATTTCCCTCTTGCTAAATAAACATTTAGATTCTTTTACCTTAATAAATATTTCTTTCTATATTTTGGATTATGCTCAGTTACCCATTGTTCAATGATAACTGGTGTTAGTAATATGAGATTTTATTTTATTTCCTTCAGATTTTTTTGATGTATAGATGTCACAAATACTACGTGCATACTTTGTTTTAATAGCTGCTATATATTAAGTATCCTGCCATTTCTACTTCATTTATATTGTGAGCATTTTGTCATATTGTAAAACAATCTTTGAAAGGAATTTTTAAATACATCATCATATGAATGTTCCATAATTTGTTAAATTTTTTCTCTATTGTCAGACATCTAGATTTTACTATTTCCTATTAAAAATGCTTTCATGAACAGTAATAATACATAAACATGTCTTTATCTTTTTTAGGATATATTTCTAAAAGTAGAAAAAAAGGGTAGAGTGTTGGTATTTTAAGCATTTTTGATACTTCTTACTAAATGACTTTCTATGAGCATTCACTATGTACTTATTGAGCTTCTCTTATGTATCAGGCAGTACTCTATGCACTAGAGATATAACAGAACCAAAAATGTGCAGTTGTACTGTATGGAAGTACAGCACCCACAATGAATATTACTGATTTTTCTAATCTTTGTTGTTTAGATAAAAAATCGTCTCTTCTTTTAATTTGCTCTTCATAGCTTTTTAGTTGAGAATTTGATCAAGATATTTTATTTTCTTTATAGATTATGCCAAGGACTTGAATGGATGATGTCACGACTTAAGATTAGATGATCTCTACTGACCTCTTCTCATAGACTTTGTGTAAATGAAGTGCTGGACCTTACCTGAAAGCTGCAAAAATTAATGGTTTAGATATATTTATAATAAACTGATTTAAACATTTAAACTTTTTCTATAAGAAGAAAAATTAAGACCACTTATTTGAAAACACAGATGAAGTTTCACCTTTCAATCTGCTTTCTTATTAGTTCCTTCCAAAGCAAGGTCTTAAAGCTGTGATTGACATTTTTCTCATAATGAATCCTCTCAGGACATTGTGTAGCCTGTGGTAAGTACAAAGGGAGAGGAAGACATTTTTAACTTTCAGAGCTTTATTATCAGTATAACCCTCCCTTGTTGAATGTTGTTCTCTTCCTGTTCCATTAAGTCAAAATACAAATCAGCACAGATACTCAGTTTCCAATATTTCAAAATGTAATTATGAAAAGTATTTTGCATAAGGTTGTGTATGTATTGTGTATATACCTCAAGTTCGAGTTAATGGCTTTGATTTATGTTCTTAAAGAAAAGCAAATAACACAAAAACTAATGCCCTTAGTTACAAACGTACTGGGATGAGTACTGGCATTGATGCTGAGTGCCATTTTGTACTTCCCCTATGTTCTCTGTATTATACTAACCCACCCCCAAATCATTGAGCCACTCTTTAAAAAAAAAAGAAAGGAAAAAGCTTCACGTTGTGTCCCTAATTTTTTGTTGAGCAAATCACGTACATGGAAAGCTGTAATCTAGCTGAGTGGAGTATCTATCATATTCTTAACTTAGTATTACTGGTGGACAGAAGAGCACACTGAGCAGTTACCAGATTGCTCCCTGTATTGGGCCTTATGCCATCTAAATTTACTGAGTGAATTGTTAATCCATTAATTGGCTGATCATTAATTGTGATTAAAATTATAAAGTGATTTTTTCCAGCATTAATTGGAAACTTGTTGTGTGAAATATGTCTACCAAGAGAAGTATCACACCATAAACATTGTCAAATAATTTAGCTACAATCTTCTTAGATACCAAATCATATGTCAAGCATTTAAAGTGAATTTGAGATGAAAGGTGAAGCATATTTTCTAAGCAGTGAAGATAATTTCTTAATTTGAAAATTTCTGATTTCTTATCTTAGGAGTTGAAATTGTTTGAGGATTTATTTGTGTCTAAGTTTTCTTTTATCATCTTACACCATGTGAATGTATTGTTTGACAGTTACAAAATACGAATTTTTTTAATGCTTTTAAGAATTTGGTTTAAAAATTGATCAACGTAATGTATTATTTTTATTAAGAAGTAACTTAGCCCTCAAACTTTTTATGTTTACTTGGGTATTTCTTTTTTCTGCATCTGAAAATCTAAGGTATTTCTGTTGTAACTGTAAGCAAACTTATCCTAAATATGTTAAAACATATTCTTGGGTACTATGTTGGTATATCTTTCATGCCCTGAAAATCTGGTGACTAGTGCAAAACTGATGTGTTTTAGAATATTCAAGGGAAAAAATTTTATTTTATTTTATTTTTGGGGAAAAATTTTAATACCAGCCTTTTAAATTTCAAAGATTTTGATGAGAAATAGTACATACTATAATTATTGACAAAACTCGGAAAATTCCTTTCTGTAAAATATAAAATACTCATTATATAAATCCAAGTCAGGCATGGGAGATCAGTGTTTAAAATTATATGTTATGTTTTGTTTCATGTTCAAAATGCAAGCATAACACTTTAATATTTGTCAACTTCCTTTTGAAAAGTAAATCCTAAATTACTAACTTTAGTTGTTCATATGTCCTCATACTTTTTCAAATCACTATAAGGAATTGCTTGTATATTAAAAACCCAAATCTATTTTTAGATGTTGCAGTGTCATCAGAAACAAATACTCTGTAAAGTAACCCAGCAAATCCACACCTTTTATCCTTTTTGCCTTTCAGTTTGAGTAATTATAATTTAGTCCCTTGGATTGCTGCCACACCAGTTCAACTGTACACCTGCACAGTCTGTCCCTTGTCATCAAGGTGTTGGCCAAAATTTAATCTTAACTGGATGTTTAAAGCGTGTCAGGTGTAGTGATTGACATGGCATTGTGAGAATGCATGTATTCTTATGCCACGTTGATAAACATGCTTTTTTGGTTATATCCTACCCTCCAGGCCAAGCATCAGAAATGAGATGGGTACCTTTATTTTTGTTGTTTTAGTCGCTAAGTTGTGTCTGATGCTTTTGTGACCCCATGTACTGTAGGGTACCTTTGTACTTGTGCATAAAACCAGAATTACAGCAGAAAATTTTTTTTAATTTTAATGTGAAAATACATCAAAATCATTTTAACAGTATTACTTCCAAATAACATGGAGCACCTCATGAATAGTCATGTTGGCAATTTATATGTAGTTTTTAAGTGGAATTAAGCAAAGGGGATTGTTTTTGGTTTTTTAATATACTGCGTTTGGGTTAAACAAACATCTTATTTAGGGTTGTTACACTCAACTTTGAAAAGAACAAAGCTCCATACCTCTGTTCATGTGACTGGATTTAAATATCCTATGTTTGATATTAATTTTGAAAATTGTGTAACTTCTCTCAATACCGCGATAAAAGGAACCATATTGCTAACTGCATTTAAATATGTTTAATTTTGTCATGTAGCATTTAGAAGGTATATCTTACGCATTCTAATGAGGATCCTTGTCTGAAATTTTCCAGTTCTGTTTTCTTTGGCCCTCATGGATGGGCAAAGAATACATTGAAGGCTGGTGGTTTGGGGTGCAGAGGAAAGTGGGTAGGGAATATGACATTTTGCCTTAAGAATAAAAAAGTGCTTCACCTGCTGTCTGGCATTTTTAATGCAGGTAGTTAAAGTGATTTTAGAAGCACGGCATGAAATAGAAAGAGTTTCTGTTTTCTGGTCTTCAGGAAGTGCCTGGTAGGTAGTGACAGTGGGATCAGAGGAGTGCAGGGCACCGAGCAGAGGCAGGCAGTGCCTGAGACATGCTTGGCTCTTTTGTCTGAGTGTATAGCACTAAGATGCCTAGAAATGGGATTTGACTGTCCCATCTCTTAGGCCCTTTACATTTCTTGCTGTGACTACAGCAACCACATACAGTACAGACAACCTCAGAATTTGTCCATATTAGTGTAAATAGAAAAACTGTAGACAACGTTCTAGTTTTCTCTGCAGGCCTTTTCAGGAATTTATCTGTCATGTTCTACTTTGTATATAGGGGATAGCAGCACATCCCAGACTATCTGTGAACTCTGGGGTTATCGTCTCTCAATTGCCGAGTTGTATCCTGAAATGAATCCATCTTTCAAGGCCAGGTTTTGCATGACTTAACTATGAACCCTGCCACTGTCCAAGTATAATCTGGAACTTCTTGCTTTGGGATTGGCTTAGCTCAGCATCCCCTCCACTCCTTTCCCCATCAACAAAGATATGTTCTCTTGGTCCTGGAGATATTCTCAACTTTACCTATATCCATTATTCTCCAAACTGCTAGCCTCTAAGTTGGTTCTCTTGTCCTGTGCTATCCTCCACTGGCTTGATTCATTGATTTGCACTTTGCTTATTAGAGAGTACTGTCAGAGTTGTTGAGTACGTCACAAACTGGCTTGCTGTGTGCACAGCACATAAATGCCTGCAGTAAAGTCCTTTAAATTATACTGTATTTAGCATTTTAATGCTTCTTAAACTTTAGCTTCTCACATTGAAAAGTAGATTCAGAAAGATAAGAGAAGTATCTAGACTGCCAGCTCCTTGAGCTGCTAGTTAGATGTGAAAGGGATTAAGTTATATACATGTATTCTCTTCCCATTACCAAAAATGAGGTATGTGTTAAGTAATATCAGTACAAATAATATGAGGAGAAAGATGACAAACCAAATCATATATGTAGTGTTTAACCTGAAGCCATCCCCACATCCTTAAAACCATAAACCACATCCCATTTTCCCCCCTCATGCTTAAAGAACAGAGGTAAACATTAACTGTCTAAAGGAATTGGTAATGAGACACGTATGATTACAAACCAAACCTGTTGAAATGAACTTTAAAAGACATCAGAATTATCAGCCATCATGTTTCGACACTGTAAATGCAGATTTAATATAGAAAATAATTTTTTTTAAGTTCTGCTTAGGTAAAAATAATACTTCTATATCATGCTCCCGCAAAGAATGTGTGATATTTAAGACCGGAATGGTGGAGTAAAGGAAAGAAAGAATTTAAAAACTTCGTATGCTAAAGAATGACTGCTTCTATTAAACCCTAAAATTGTGTATGGAGTTATGAAGAAATTGTAACAGGATACAGTTGGGTTAATTATGCAATATATCTTACCAATTGTCTAGCCCTTGTGTATTGTTCTAAAAACTAAAGTTTGAATCTTTATGGTCTTGCCTGCTAGATATTATGTTCTTTGGTAGAGAATTCCCATAGTCTGTACTCAACAAGTGCCTAAAATTGATTTGTGTTGATTTTTAAGTCCATCTAATAAATTATATGTGTTTTCTATGGTATTATATGTGCTTGGCTTACTGATGATAAAGCCTTGAGGGTATTTAAGTCATAATTTTTGCTTTGAATAAAAAGCCTTGAAGATGAAAATACCCATCCTGACCTTGAATAACCCATAGGTTAAGGAAGCAGGAGCAAAACCATTTTTTCCTCTTTGCAAGTACACATATTCCCTGACTCTGGTGTTAATGCCGAAACTAGAAAACACTCTGTTGCTGTTTTTTAAAATAGTTTTAACACACATAAAATTATATTGTGTGTTTTAAAACCTTAGTAAAAGTTTGTTGCCTGTGTAAGAGTAGCCTCTTAATTCTCCTCATACTTAGTGGTTAGTAATTTTGTCCTATCGTTTAGATCTTGAGCCATTTGATGTGCATGCACACCAGAATCCTTCCTCTTTAGATTCTTCTTAAAAAGTAAAATCTTTGATAGGCTGCTGTTACGTTTCTCTTATGCATTCTTCTTTTTTTCTTTTTCTTTCATTTTCTTTATTTCCTTCTCCCTCCTTCCTTTCTCCCTCCCTCCCTTCCTTCTTTTTCCTTCCTCTTTTCCATCTTTCCTTCTCCCTTCCTTCCTCTCTCTCTCTGTTGACTGTGAACTCTAGGGGCAAAGACTTGACTGTTTTTTTCAGTGATTTACAATTATATTTTGTTTCTATTTTAAACAATCTTGCATGAAAAGTAAAAGGTATATATGATTTTAATTATTATATACTATTCTCTTCCCAAACTTCTTACATTTGTGATATAAAGAATTCCTCTAATTATTTTTGCTTGACATAGTCCTTTAGATTAGAGTAGCTTTTTCTTACTTTATGTCTTTCTATGATTCCTTAAGAGGAAGTGATACCTGCAGAGCACTTTTAAAGATATTTTTTAGGCTAATGGTCAAGATAACACATTGAAAAGAAAGCTATAATTATGTCCAATGAGGGCTCTTTTGGTTGCTAGAGATGAGGAAAGTGTATACTGATTTTAATTTGTGCTTAAAATACATTTTACTAATTAACTATTGATTTTTAAATATGACGGATTCTTCTTGTAGATATTAATCTTCCTTACTGTATTTTCCTAGAGAAACCTAAATGAGGATGTGTTCCAGCTAGTCTCTGTATATTGGCATATGTGCTCTATGTATATTGACATAATTGAAACTGCATTAAGTACACCACATTAGAAACTTTTTGAACATTTTTAGGTTTATTGTATTAAATTTTATGATATCATACAAGGTTTTGACTCAAGCTTTGTATGCAAGAAGAGGTGGACATTTTTTATCTCTTTGTCATTTTATTAACTTATATTTCTCTGTATCCTAGGAAAATTTTACATTCAAGAAATGTTCCAAAAAGTGATGATCTTAGGGCACTTGGGTGCTTTTGTATTTGATCATTGCTGATATGTTCGTTACATAGGGAAATAATGCTTCTGGACCTTCCTGACAAGACCACTTTGTGGGTGACTGGGGGATACTTATGTCGGTGCTCATGTTGGACGTCATGGCAGATGATGTAGGGACTTCTCCATTGGTAAAATAGTTCAGTCAGCTTTTTTGCAGATGTATGACTTCATTATACTTGTAACATCATTCTTGTGTCCATAACTGACTGAAATGTCAAGCTCCGGAAATGTAAGGCACTGGGTCAGGTGACCAATTGTAGGAATTTGTTTATAATGAAATAAAGAAATAATGTTAAGGTATGTTTGAGGGGAAATAACAAATACGATTTTACTGGTGAATTTCCATGTTTAATATGTATATTAACTTTTTTTTTTAAGTTGCATGTAAACCTGGTATAAAGTATTGTCTCTGCTTTATGCTTTGAGTAAAAAGAAAAAAAAGATGAGTTAAACTGTTACCCTATTATGTACTATTACAAATACCTTTTCTTTTAGAAAAGGTTAATTATAAATTACTATTCACATGTTCAGTGTTGTCAGTGTTTTCATTCTGGGTTTTTGTCTTAATGTGTGCAGACTTTGTGATGGCAGATCTGTTAATTGCCCAGGACTGAGATCACCAGGGCAGTTGAAAAGGTATGACAGCTGTATTCTGCAAAAAAAAAAAAAAAAATGCTTGTACTAATCTCTAGAATCCTTTTTGTGGAACTTAGTCAATTAATAGCATTCTGTCTTTTATTTCTAGATATTTGAATTGATCATGAGTGAACCTGATAAATAGTGACCAGTTTGTGTGATTGATTTGTCTTACAATGTGAGGAAAGTCCAGTCTTTTTGTTTTAACTGAAATTTTTAAAGTGAACATTCGTGAGAATGGTTGATAGTAAACAGAAGAAAAAGGAGAAAAAAAGTTATGGATGGCAGGAGCAACATTCCCACATGCATATTTATCTGATTACTGGTCTTTCTGTCTCCTAGAATATAAGCTCTAGAGCACTGTGTTTACCAGTCTTTGTCTCTCAGCACTGAACACAGTGCCCTAGTACGTAACAGGTGTTCCGTGTATACGTGTTGACAAATCAGTGAACAAACTATTAATATTTTTGTGCTCACTCCCCCATGTATGAATTTTTCTTAACTATGTGATTGTAGCATAGAACTACCTCATTTAATTGTCTCAATTTAATTCTTATCTCAATTTTTATTTAATTCTGCCTTATTTTGTACTTGGATGCAATCTCAAAAACGACAGAATGATCTCTGTTCGTTTCCAAGGCAAACCATTCAATATCACAGTAATCCAAGTCTATGCCCCAACCAGTAACGCTGAAGAATCTGAAGTTGAACGGTTCTATGAAGACCTACAAGACCTTCTAGAACTAACATCCAAAAAAGATGTCCTTTTCATTATAGGGGACTGGAATGCAAAAGTAGGAAGTCAAGAAACACCTGGTATAACAGGCAAATTTGGCCTTGGAATACGGAATGAAGCAGGGCAAAGACTAATAGAGTTTTGCCAAGAAAATGCACTGGTCATAGCAAACACCCTCTTCCAACAACACAAGAGAAGACTCTACACGTGGACATCACCAGATGGTCAACACCGAAATCAGATTGATTATATTCTTTGCAGCCAAAGATGGAGAAGCTCTATACAGTCAGCAAAAACAAGACTAGGAGCTGACTGTGGCTCAGACCATGAACTCCTTATTGCCAAATTCAGACTTAAATTGAAGAAAGTAGGGAAAACCACTAGACCATTCAGGTATGACCTAAATCAAACACCTTATGATTATACAGTGGAAGTGAGAAATAGATTTAAGGGCCTAGATTTGATAGATAGAGTGCCTGATGAACTATGGAATGAGGTTCGTGACATTGTACAGAAGACAGGGATCAAGACCATTCCCATAGAAAAGAAATGCAAAAAAGCAAAATGGCTGTCTGGGGAAGCCTTACAAATAGCTGTGAAAAGAAGAGAAGTGAAAAGCAAAGGAGAAAAGGAAATATATAAACATCTGAATGCAGAGTTCCAAAGAATAGCAAGAAGAGATAAGAAAGCCGCCTTCAGCGATCAATGCAAAGAAATAGAGGAAAACAACAGAATGGGAAAGACTAGGGATCTCTTCAAGAAAATCAGAGCTACCAAAGGAACATTTCATGCAAAGATGAGCTCGATAAAGGACAGAAACGGTATGGACCTAACAGAAGCGGAAGATACTAAGAAGAGATGGCCAGAATACACAGAAGACCTGTACAAAAAAGATCTTCACAACCCAGATAATCACAATGGTGTGATCACTGACCTAGAGCCAGACATCCTGGAATGTGAAGTCAAGTGGGCCTTAGAAAGCATCACTACGAACAAAGCTAGTGGAGGTGATGGAATTCCAGTTGAGCTATTTCAAATCCTGAAAGATGATGCTGTGAAAGTGCTGCCCTCAATATGCCAGCAAATTTGGAACACTCAGCAGTGGCCACAGGACTGGAAAAGGTCAGTTTTCATTCCAATCCCAAAGAAAGGCAATGCCAAAGAATGCTCAAACTACCGCACAATTGCACTCATCTCACATGCTAGTAAAGTAATGCTCAAAATTCTCCAAGCCAGGCTTCAGCAATATGTGAACCGTGAACTTCCAGATGTTCAAGCTTGTTTTAGAAAAGGCAGAGGAACCAGAAATCAAATTGCCAGCATCCGATGGATCATGGAAAAAGCAAGAGAGTTCCAGAAAAACATCTATTTCTGCTTTATTGACTATGCCAAAGCCTTTGACTGTGTGGATCACAATAAACTGTGGAAAATTCTGACAGAGATGGGAATACCAGAACACCTGATCTGCCTCTTGAGAAATTTGTATGCAGGTCAGGAAGCAACAGTGAGAACTGGACATGGAACAAAAGACTGGTTCCAAATAGGAAAAGGAGTACATCAAGGCTGTATATTGTCACCCTGTTTATTTAACTTATATGCAGAGTACATCATGAGAAAAGCTGGACTGGAAGAAACACAAGCTGGAATCAAGATGGCAGGGAGAAATATCAATAACGTCAGATATGCAGATGACACCACCCTTATGGCAGAAAGTGAAGAGGAACTCAAAAGCCTCTTGATGAAAGTGAAAGTGGAGAGTGAAAAAGTTGGCTTAAAGCTCAGCATTCAGAAAATGAAGATCATGGCATCCGGTCCCATCACTTCATGGGAAATAGATGGGGAAACAGTGGCAGACTTTATTTTTCTGGGCTCCAAAATCACTACAAATGGTGACTGCAGCCATGAAATTAAAAGATGCTTACTCCTTGGAAGGAAAGTTATGACCAACCTAGATAGCATATTCAAAAGCAGAGACATTACTTTGCCAACAAAGGTTCGTCTACTCAAGGCTATGGTTTTTCCTGTGGTCATGTAAGGATGTGAGAGTTGGACTGTGAAGAAAGCTGAGCGCCGAAGAATTGATGCTTTTGAATTGTGGTGTTGGAGAAGACTCTTGAGAGTCCCTTGGACTGCAAGGAGATCCAACCAGTCCATTCTGAAGGAGATCAGCCCTGGGATTTCTTTGGAAGGAATGATGCTGAAGCTGAAACTCCAGTACTTTGGCCACCTCATGGGAAGAGTTGACTCATTGGAAAAGACTCTGATGCTGGGAGGGATTGGGGTGGAGGAGAAGGGGACGACAGAGAGTGAGATGGCTGGATGGCATCACCGACTTGATGACGTGAGTCTGAGTGAACTCCGGGAGTTGGTGATGGACAGGGAGGCCTGGCGTGCTGCGATTCATGGAGTCGCAAAGAGTCGGACACGACTGAGCGACTGATCTGATCTGATCTGATCTATTTCAAAAGGAATTCAAAGTGACTATTTATTTTTCTAACTAGTTCTTCTAATAGAAATAACACTTGTTTTCTTAAAAATTGCCTAAAAGCATCATGCAGAACAAATAAATATGTACAAATCTTATTTCTTTGAGATCTGTGTGATTGCATCTAGGAATGTCAGGAATGCACCAGAGTTTGTGGTTTAGCATCTGCAGACATTGAAATAATAAATGGTAAAACAGCTCTTTTGGGAAAAGATCTGGGTCATCATCATCTTGATCTTTTATGCCCTTCCTTTTTTTTAGTTTTCACATCTGGAATATCCTCTTTTTGGTGGTAAATAACCTTTGTCCCATGAAAAGAGTGATATTTTCACAACAGAAAATAGCCTCTGGCAGTCCCTTTGAATGTGTTCCTTATGACTTACAACATCCAACTTTTGGGGGATTGCTTGAGTTGGGCTTCATGAATGACCAGTTTTTCATATCACTACATGCCTTACATTCTAGCATATCAAAATGGATAAAGTATTTTTGAAATAGATCCAGTGTTTAAATTCTTTTCTTATTTAAATCCCCAAAAAATGTTCTACTGTATTTCCATTATTTTCTTTTATAAGGAACATCGTGATGGACAGCTTCCACTGAAAGTTGTTTTCATAGTTCAGAGTATTCCTGTATTTCTTTTGGCTGGAATCCCAGCAGAGAAACTATTGGATTAAATGGTTTGATGGGATTTAAGAATGCCTATTTTTCCGTACTTTATTAATATTGTATACTTGGGAGGGGGCCTTTTCCACTCGAATAAAAGGATAAGCATGTTGTCTTATTTTGCACTTATTTGATTATTGAGACTATTTTTCTTACATGCTTCAAATTCTTCTTATGCTTTTGTTCGTTTATTATTAGAATCTTAGTGTTTTTCTTGTGAATGGAATAAGTTCTTTAAATAGAAAATATATTAGTCTTTGAGCATTAGATTTTCCCGTTTGTCCCTTTAATTTTTGTAATTATCTTTTTAGTATATAAAAGTGTTTGTGAATGTAAAAAAGTTAAGAAATGCATGATTTCTTTGAGTAAAAACTAGAAAAGAGACATAATAGCAAAAGGAAAATTCGTTCATTGCTCCATCATTCTAATAAAACCACTGTCAACACTTTGAAATGGGTATAAATTTGAGTCAGTATTCTGAATACAGAATTTTAAAACCCTGTAATTTTTTTCACAATGTACTATAAACATCTCTTACATGACATTATTTTAATGAATATATTGTGTTTGCCTGTTTGGATTGTTATTTATTTAACCATTCTAATGTTGTTAAATTGTTCCTTATTTTTTACTACAAATACTACAATTAATACTTGAATTTGTTTTTTATTCAGTTTACAAATTGAATTGCCCAGTAAAGGTGTGTCGATTTTTAAAAAGCATTATTTACATATTGCCCAGTTATCTTTCCAAAAGAGTACCCACATCCTGGTCAATTCTATCTGAAGACATCTTATACTATAGTAAGATTTGTTAACCTGTTCATCTCTCTTCCCAGGGGGTTCACAGGCCTGCTCTTGCCAGGAGTTTTCAGGTTGTGATACAAGCTCATTAGTTAGTTCTCCCTGACTCGGCCAAGGGCAGTACGGAGCTGCTCTACCCTCAAGTTTTCTGTAATATTTAACTTTGTGCAAAGTTTACTTGTTAATCCTCTTGTAATGTAACCATTGACTTTTGAGGGAAGAATAGAAAGGAAAAAAACTAAAAAAAGATACTCCCAGCTGATCTTTTTTTAATATGGGGGAGTGAAAGTGAAAGTTGTTCAGTCATGTCCTACTCTTTGTGACCCCATGGATGTAGGCCGCCAGGATCCTCTATCAAGAGTACTAGAGTGTGTTGCCATTCCCTTCTCCAGGGAATCTTCCCAACCCAGGGATTGAACCTGAGTCTCCTGCATTGAAGGCAGATTCTTTACCATCTGAGCCACAAGGCTCTAGTACTTTATCATCTATCATAGACTACTGGTCTAATGCCTTGGTGATCCTTTTTCCTACAAATGTATTAAGTCTACACCTGTCAGCTTTTAATGCTAGTCATCTTGTTTTCTTTTAAAGTTTCTTTGTTTTATAGGAAGTTTAGGTTCATTTTAATAATATAGAATGTACTCTTTAACAAGTGTGACTGAAATTCCCATCTTATTATCTCTTGTAAAAAAATGTGTTTGGTGAACAAGTTTTAAGTTGCAGAAACATATCTTTGTATATTTCAAGCACTTACTGTTTCATGCTTTTAAATTCTTACCTAATCTCTAAATCAAAAGTAAAACCTTCCTAGTATGTTTGAGGTATGAGAGTGAACATTTTCATAGATTTTTGGGCATTTGTATTATATAAATTTTCTAACTCCTTTGTACATTTTACTACCACTTTGTGTGAAAGTCATGTCTGACTTGTTGCGACCCCATGAACTGCAGCACGCCAGACTTCCCTGTCCTTCACTATCTCCCGGAGATTGTTTATACTCATGTCCATTGAATCAATGATGCCATCCAACTATCTCATCCTCTCTCATCCCCTTCTCTTGCCCTGGTCTTTCCTAGCATCAGGGTCTTTTCCAGTGAGTCAGCTCTTTGCATCAGGTAGCCAAAGTATTGTGAAAGTTATATTAAAGTATAGTGATCTTTTGCCATGTCATTAGTCTTTTTACCTATTTTTGTGGTATCTTAAATTAGTTTCAGAAAAATTAAAAATTTTAGTTGGATATATTAGTCTTTCATTATGATTTGTCTGATTAAAAATTTTTGTGATGGGAGAAGATGAAAAATAACTATAACTAATGGTTGTAGGATATTTTTATATGTACCTATGTGGATGATAGTGACTATTCCTTTTTCCCCCCAATAAACTGTTTGTAGTTAATATGATAGGATCAGCAAAGAGGACATTATATTGGCTTTTTAACCTACTGAAATATATATCCCGCATTTTCTTTGTTTTTAAGATTTTGTATTTTTGTAGGACCCTACTTGAGCTATACATTGAATACAATTCAAAGGTAAAAAGTGTTGAAAGTCCTGTGTTAATTCAAAAAGAGATCCAGGTCCATCCATTAATGTCCAATATATTAAGGGATTTGTTAATTTCTAAGATGAAACATGCTGCCATTAAATTTTTTTTTGCAAGGAAGATTTTCAGTGTGGGGAAATAATTAGTGATTGTGACAGGTGAGAACAAACTTTTACATTTGGTATGATCTCCACTACATGATTAGGAAAAAAGCATAGAAAAAGAGAAGAAAATAATATCCAACAGTATGTATTACAGGTTGTGGTAAGATGACAGCATTATGGTTGATATTTTTCTGGCTCTTGATGCTTTTGTACACCAGATATCTAAATTGAGTGTGTTACACTAATACTTAGAAAACAGCATTGGATCACTTTTGTTTGTGTTTTTACAAAATCATCTTAATGGGGTAGGAAAAATACTAAAATGTCTCTAATTTATAAGTAAATGAGATGCAACTCTGTTTTCTCTTTAACTGCATTTGGGCATTATGAAGAGAGATCAAGGTGATTAGTAAAATTAATTCACAGATACAATACCACTTGCAAACTCCAGTTGCATGGTTGATTAATTTTGATAGAATACGACTTGCAAATTCCAGTTGCATGGTTGATTAATTTTGATAGAATTCTCATCAAGCGTTGTATATATAAAGACATGAACTACTCTTTTAGCTATTGTTGGTATTTTACTGCTTTTGAAGGATTCCTGACCATAGATAAGACCCATTCAAATGGTTATTTTTCAAAAGATACAAGCAAAATGTAGTGAAAGTTAGAAAAAAGATACATTGCGGGAGGTTGAAGAAGTAGTGTATATGTGGGATGGTAGAGGCATGTCCGATCCCTGGGTCAGGAAGATCCCTTAGAAAAGGAAATGGCAACCACTCCAATATTCTTGTTGGAGAAATCCCATGGACAGAGGAGCCTGGCAGGCTATGTACAGTCCGTGGGTACAGTCCATGGAGTCGCAAAAGAATTGGATACAACTTAGCGACAACAGCAACAGTAAGCCCAACAGTAGGTTGAGCTACAACCTGGGCTATAAACTTAGATCTACCACATACACACTTTCTAAGACCTCAACTTCCTTACTTTTCAGAGTCGTTTTAGCAATGGAACTCTTTTTCCTTAAGTGATATTCTGTGGAATGTCAAATGAAAACAGGTAAAATTGATGTTTTATTTCTGCAAGTTCCCATATTTACTAGGTGAAAAAAAGGGGGAGAAGTATAATTAAAAATTAATTGCCAACTTAATTAAAATTTTACATTTATTTAGAATTTGTTAATGTGTTTACTTTTTGAAAGTATGAAAATAATTGACAAAATGAAAAGATTGATTTACTAAAGATAGAAATAAATTTTAAATATTTAATAGTCTTTTTGTAAATAGTGTTAACATTTTGACTGTACAAAAGATATATTTTAGAGAATCATTTAAGAAAATATGAAATCTTTGTTTCAGATTATAAAATTGCCTGTTTTTGTTTTTAATGAGAACCAAATTAAAATTATTTATAGTTTAATGGAATGCTTCACTAATATTTGCCAGATGGTAATATTACTTTAATAAAAGATGTTTATACATTTTTCATGGTAGTATGGCTCTCAAATATTTTATTTTTATATTATCATTTGATTAAATAACAAATTCATTTAATTCAGACAAAATTATTTGCTACCCCTAAAAATGAATACATGTAAGAGCCCATCCATGAAAAAGCAAAGCTGATACATAAAGTGATTAATAGATGCTCTCTGTAAGGAATGGGATTGCAGGAATGCAGTCTAACTTTTATGCCAGGTATAAAAATGACTTAGTTATAACTATTAAAATTTTTATTTAATAATTATTAAATTTTGTAATTAGTACCAAATTTATTGTAATTAAACAGTATGTTATAATTTTGATGTAAAATTGAAATAGAGAAGTATAAGAAATATATCTAATGAATAATGACTATAAGCAAAATATAATTTTCAGCTGACTTATCAGAATTCATGTGCTGAATTTGAATATGAGAAAATATATCAAGCTAACATTTTAAACAGTAGTACTGTATTAAAATGACTGTTACTTTTTTTTTTTTTTTTTTTTTTTTTTTTTTTTTTTTTTTTTTTTTTTTGCCTTTTTAAACAAAAAGTGTGCCATATATTTTTATTAAATCATAGAAAACTCATTTGTATACAAATTTTTCCATTCTGGGGACACTGGAATATGAAACACCTGTGTAACAAAACATTTCAAAGATACATCTCACTTTAAGCAGAGACAAAGTTTAAGTTGTCACATTTATTTTTTTTTTTAAATGTTGAAATAATCATTAACACATTATTGGCTTTTTTTCACCTTTGGGCCAGAGGAATAGTATCTCTTGACTCCCCAATTCTCATTACTCAAACCAACCATGAGTTTAAAAAGTGATTAACTTGAAAGTTTAATACAAAATCAATTTCTTTTTTGCAACCATGGGCTTTTAGGGCAAATGCCGAATTTCAGGAGATGGTCTCCTTTCACAGGACCTGTTAAGCTTCTTTTCTACAACAGCAAACATGTATAATGGTACAGAATATATTTCAGAATAAGTTAAATATTAAGACATACAGTATGGCAATAATGTCCTACTTTTTTTCTACCACGTAAATTTGAAAGTTCATCCTAATCTTACACATCTGTAAAAGGGTGAAGACTGAGGGATCCAGTGATACTGAAAATACACAACAACTGTCAGAACCACATTCTCTAAATGCTTTGGCTGATTATATACAAATGGTCCTGCCAGCAGCTGGCAGGTCCATGCCAGCATCATAACAAAATGACTGTTACTTTAAAAGAGGATTCAGGTATTTCATGCCAACTTTTCTTTTGATTTCAAGTTGCTAGCTGATAGGGTGCCAACATGATAACTTAGTGAGCACTGTTGCTGTAAACAAGCGTATATTCGGTTCCTGCTCTGTGAAAAAGAGCCACATGTAATGATTGTGGTCTTATTCAAGGACAGAGTACTGATGATATCATTTCCATAGACAGTACAATGCTGCAGCTGGCTCTGTCAGTCTAGGAGGAAAGTGTACTTAAAAAAAGACCGTGAAGTAATTAGCAATTCAGGGGCAGTGTTCTAAAGGAAATGAGCTGGGAGTCTATGCATTAAAGTCAAAGGAAACCTGTGTGTGTGTAGGGGGTGTGTGTGTGTGCGCGCGCGTGTGCGTGCGTGTGGGGTGTGTGTGTGTGTGTGTGTCTTCCAAGTGCAACCAAGCCAGCTTGCATAGCCCACATTAGGAATTCGGGAAAGGCTGACAGGAAGAAAATATAGGTGGCTAGAATTTAAACCTACATTACTAATCTCATCTGAGACAGTTAAGTATGTTTCAGCGATGTTTATTAGTTATTTGTTTCCTCAGAGCAAGGCTGACAGGCATGTAAGTGCACAATCCCAACGGCATGAAAGCAAGGAGTCAGAATTCCCATCCTCCTTGGCTCAAAGGAAACACAAATGAAGTGAGTAGCATTCAGTGACCAACAACCTGGCCCCAAATCTGTAAAGTGTATAGCTAGTTTTCCTAGGGAGGGATTGGGGGCAGGAGGAGAAGGGCACGATAGAGGATGAGATGGCTGGATGGCATCAGCGACTCGATGGACGTGAGTTTGGGTGAACTCCGGGAGTTGGTGATGGACAGGGAGGCCTGGCATGCTGCGATTCATGGGGTCACGAAGAGTCAGACATGACTGAGCGACTGAACTGAACTGAACTGAGTTTTCTAGGACAATATTTTAGCTACAAGTGATTTTTTGACACCATATGTATCTCTTCACTCCCCTTCTCTGGTGTCCAAAAGTGCATCTTTCTGTATATAGTAGCAAAATGAAATTCAACAGATACCTGAGTACTTACCATGTTTTAGAAGTGGTGCTAGGAGACAGAGACACAGAGAATGAATGAAGCCACATATGTTCACAGGTTGCTTACTCTCATGGGGAAGACTTACAAGCAAATAACTTAGGCAGTGTTAGAAACATCTAACATACACATGTAAGTATTTCTGTTTCTAGTTGTAAGGTTTCTGGCCCAAGATCTATAAGAAATAAATCTATGCCAGAAATAAAAGAGATCTGTCCCTTTTATTATGTATCAGTTATATAGTTTGGTTCTTCTTTGGGATATTTTTTTATATGTGTGCCTACTGACTTCTTTTTTACCCTATATTGTGGGAGTTCCTCCAGATACACCACCACTCTGCTACTCTAAGTCATTCAGGGTTTTACCAAACCTCCCTGTCTATTCCTGACAATTTACTTTCTATTTAGACTCATGGCACCTACAGACGTATGCTGCCTATGTGATTGTTCAGGTGTCTGAAATGTGATGTGTCTGTCAGAAAAACTTATCTTCCTATTACTCACCTCTTCCTTCTTCAATTCTCTGAAATTTCAGTACCATTGATTCAGTACTCTTGGGCCGTAAAGTAACAACCTCCTTAAATAGAATAGCCTTCCCTTTCCGTTTCCTCTCTCCCATTTTTGTTACCAGTATGTATGTTTCTTTCTTTCAGACTTCAAACAAACAAATGTTTGGAAGGTTCTCCTGGTTTCAGCTTGAAACTTTATTCCTTCCTGAAGTCTAGGATAATGTTTTAGCTAATATTTCTTTCAGAATTGCCATTCAAGTTATTTAATACTAATCAGTTACTTTATCACAGAAGTACTAGTAGACCAAGTATCATTTTTAAAAGATTTAGCAGAACAGTGACAACATTTAAAATAGATGTTTACTAGTGATTATGCATTTAAATTAATGTTCTCTATGCATGTGTTTCTTGAATTCCTAGTCCTCTTGCCAAAAATAGTATTAAAATTTACTTAAGATATTGTTTAAAAAGTAAGTTGGTAGGGAACAGCTCTGAGTTGAACTTTAACATGTATTGAGAGATTTTCTAGTTGTCCAGACCTTTATTCTTTCTACTCCAAAAACTGGCACCAACCTAAATAAGCCCATTGAATCTTTCATTATTCAAGAACCAAAAGTCCCATAAAATGATCAAATGGTGCTGAAATCAATTGACTAATTTTCTACAGATTTACTGTTTACCTGTAAACCAATACTTTTTTAAAAAAACAACTTTTCCTTACAACAAAATAAGAGATTCCTTGAAGTTGTTTATTTCTCCCATAATTGTCCAAGGCAGGTGTTCCATTTTAATGGCCAGGTCCTTCCATCTTGTGGCTACCCATCCCCTGGGCCTTACTGTCAATTGCGTCAAGATTGAAGAAGGAACAGACAGTGGAGGAGGTATGTCTGCTTCTTAAACTGTTTCAGCCCTAAAAGTGGCATGCCTCATTTCTGCTCACATTCCATTGGCAAAAACTGGTCACATGGCCACCTCAGGATGCAAGGGAGGCTGGGAAATACAGTCCCTGGCTGGAAAGCTGCTTCCTGGTCATCACTGTATCACAAACCTTGGGAATAGTGGGATTTGTAGACAACAACCCTCTGTCATGTAGCACACTTTGACAAGTTGACAACAGTATGGCCATAAAGAATACATTTAACTCAGTTAATTCAGACTGGGAGAGAGGTCAAGAAAAGCTTTGGGGAGGGAGGGACGTTTGAGCTTGTTTTAAGAGTCTAAGTAAACCAGGTGAAAAAGTGATTTGGGGCAGAGAAAGCTTGTGAAAGATGAGGAGGTATAGAAGTATATGGCCTATTCGGAGGACAAAAGTAGTGCAATATATGTGGATTGTATTGTGGAGTCAGGATAAGAAGGTGAGCCAAAATAGATGGCTAAAGAGGTTTTAGATTCATAGGAAAACTTGTGTGTTCAAGATGTTTGTAGGATGTAGAATCCACAAGGTTTGAATGGGAGATGAGATCTGAGAGGTAGTGAGAGGCCACATCACCTAAGGCCTTGTAACTGTGGGGTGAATTTTCAATCTTAATAAGACAAAACTAAGGAGAGTTGGACTGTGAAGAAAGCTGAGCGCCGAAGAATTGATGCTTTTGAACTGTGGTGTTGGAGAAGACTCTTGAGAGTCCCTTGGACTGCAAGGAGATCCAACCAGTCCATTCTAAAGGAGATCAGTCCTGGGTGTTCTTTGGAAGGAATGATGCTAAAGCTGAAACTCCAGTACTTTGGCCACCTGATGTGAAGAGCTGACTCATTGGAAAAGACTCTGATACTGGGAGGGATTGGGGGCAGGAGGAGAAGGGGACGACAGAGGATGAGATGGCTGGATGGCATCACTGACTCGATGGATGTGAGTCTGAGTGAACTCCGGGAGTTGGTGATGGACAGGGAGGCCTGGCGTGCTGCAATTCATGGAGTCACAAAGAGTTGGACATGACTGAGTGACTGAACTGAACTGAAGGATACATTTGTAGTTATTCAATCAAACATACTCTGTCCCTACTTTCTGAAATAAAACAGTTCCTAAATGGTTCATGACAGTATAGTGTAGTAGTATGGATCTCTATTTTAGAGTGACATTGAATTGTTTATGCAAATGAATGTTCTCAGCTTTGCTGTCTCAGGGTGCAACAGAAATAGATAAAAACAATAGGTATAGGGAGATGAGAGAATGTGAAAACAATACCAAACAATGCTATTGTGAATTTTTTCTAAAAGTTTGGATATGGTTTTGCAAAAGCCAAGGCAAGATTCAGTGTTGGGGGAAGTCTCCAAAAACAAAGTTTTCCTCTCATGTAATACAAAGGCGTCATTTCCCCCAAAGGCTGAGGCCCAATTCTCGTGGTGTCTGTGACAGCCCCTGACCCAACAACTCCATGCAGAGGATCTGGGGAAGGTTCAAGAGAGGGTCAAGAGAATTTATATGAGAAAACATTTGCCTCTAAACAAGATTCTGGGACGTGATAATCCAAAAATGCAGTTTTCAAAAGTGCCTTCTTTAGACCCAAGGAATAATTTTAGAAAAGGGAAAGTCTTAGAGTTAAGGAACAAATGTTGACACAGTTGCTTATAGTATATGATATGAGAGGAATTTCTGAGAGAACTTCCTATTCAAAACAACAATATATTAATAACTAACTTTGAATAACTAATCCCTGGACCCCTTGCTAACACCAGGAACTTTCCAAAGTGCTTGGTATTAAAATGGCTTTCCATTGGTTAAGGTGAAATTTTTATCTCTTAACAGTGGAATACCCTTACCTGAGTATGGTAGATACGATAATAACTAACAGATGGGAATCCCATTTTGTACAGAGTGCATCCTGAAGTACCTAAATCCACACACAGTAGCTGCCCCCTTTCCTCGCCCATGTGAGGTATTGTAGCACCTCAGTGGACAGCTAGGGTCTCCACCATTTTCCTTACCTTCCTTAGCCCGGGCTCAGCAGATAACCTTGCTTTGTAATTAAAAAAAAAAAAGCCAAGGCTATAAGGTGTCCATTTCTTGATTTTCCTGGCCTGTTATCTACATAGTTACCTCCTTCTGCCCATTTTCTGATTGTTTTCTCCACTCACGGAGGAAAGACATAATGGATTCTGCAAGATGTATCCTTGAATCTCTAGATGTCTAGGCAAAAAGTGGATTCCCAAAAGGGAGAGGAGCAGGTGATGGTGCTTTGAGGAGAAAAATGACCTTGCCCTTGGGCCCCATCTCTGCCAGGAGGTGGTGTAGGCTGCTGATGGCCAGGCAGGGTTTTAGCTGGATTCAGTTTTCAGTCTTCTCTCCATCCCTGATTGGTTGTAGGATTTGGAGCAAATTATTCTCGGCCACCTCTTTTAGCTTCACTTTTCTTCTTCATGAATGGGTGTAACATCTACTTCATGAGGAGAATTAAATAAGATCATACAAGGGTGGAGGAAAGAAAATGTGATTTTAAAACCTAATTTCAGATGCTTCCACATGAAAGATCCTCAACAGAGGAAAATTTATGCTTTTGATTAGGAAAGGATATTGATGGGCCATCTACTTCTGAGAGGCAAAGTCCAGACCCACCTGGACGGGAGAGATTGGGATACAGTGGGTTTAAAAGTAGCTTGCTATGAGAAATAAAGCCATGGGATTTTGCAATTTTCTCCCTGGAACCAGAGGGAAAAAGCAATAAGACCAGAGTGCTCTTCCCAACAGGCATGGTAGATAATAAAGTGAAGGTTGCTTTTCTTTGGTGCTCCAGTTTCTTGTTACCCTTTCCTGTGTCTTAGTGGAGCTTTGCAGCTTCCTTAGACTTGAATTAACACTGCTTTAAGGAATCAAGAGAAGGATTGATTGGGACAGGCTGGGGCATCCTGCAGACGTTGATAAGGGATCAAGTGTTGTGTCTAGAGCAGAGACCAGGGACAAGTGGTGAGGAACCACCAGGAAAATGTAACTTCCTCTTTGGTGGTCCTCAGAAACATTAAGAAGGGACCTGAACTCTCCTAGTTATTCATTTACATTTGATGGTCTTTGTGTCCCTTTGAGCCCGGAAGCCTGGAAGACTTCGGGATGAGTGAAATATATTGAGCACTTTTTACTGCTACCACCTTAGAATAAGTTACCACCCTTCTATTCTGAACTGCTGCAGTTGCCTCTTAACTATAGAATCTTCCACTGTCCCTTTCAATCCATTCTTTACACAGTTGCCAAAAAAACATATTTTAAGCATAAAATGGATCAATCTGCCACTCTTCTTAAATCTTTTCTTTGGCTTCCCATTTGCCTTGAGTAAAATCTGAACTCCTTTTGACCTGTCAGGCCTGCATGTTTCCATGAACAGCCTTATATGGTATCCAGTGGTCCCCTTCACCAACGGTACTCCAGGACCCTCAGGGTCTGTACCGACCCTTCTCTCCTCTGAAGTCCTGCTCCACCTGGGTTTCATGCATCTGGCACATCACCCTCAGGTCTCTACACCGGTGTTACCTTCTTGGTGCAATCTTCCCTGGCCACTCCACATAAATAGGTCCCAGCCTCTCACCGTTGCTATTATCTATTGTGATACTTTGGTTGTTTCTTTGGCCACCTGATGTGAAGAACTGACTCATTTGAAAAGACCGTGATGCTGAGAGAGATCGAAGGCAGGAGGAGAAGAGAGTGACAGAGGATGAGATGGTTGGATGGCATCACCAACTCGATGGACATGAGTTTGAGCAAGCTTTGGGAGTTGGTGATGGACCGGGAAGCCTGGCAATCTGCAGTGCATGGGGTCACAAAGAGTCAGACACGACTGAGCAACAAAACTGAGGCTGTTTCTTTGTTGTACCTACCCTGTATTGTGATTATCCATCTTTCTGCCTTCTTATCTACTGTCTTTATGAGGGCAAAGGCTTGGCATACTTCACAAACCCCACCAATGCATCTGTACCTGCTTTAGTGCCTGAACTCTAGTAGGCCATCAATAATATTTGAAGGATGGTATGGATGAACACTTGTCCAGAGTAATGTCATCCAATAGAAATATAATGTGGGCCACATAAGTAACTTTAAATTGTTCAGTAGCTACATGTAAAAAAGAAACAGTAAAATTAATTTTAATAATGTATTTTATTTACCCAGTGTATCCAAAATCTTACCATTCCAACATGCAATCAACATAAAAATTGTTAATGGGAAATTTTACAGTTTTTTATACTAAGTCTTAAAAACCCATTGTGTATTTTACACTTTCAGCACATCTCAATTTGATGTAACCACATTTCAGGTGTTCAGAAGCCACATGAGGCTCTTGACTCCTGCACTGGACAGTGAGGTCTAGAGTGTATAGGGCTTGATATGTTGTAGCTATTAGATAATAAAAATAATGCAAAGCTTCAGAGTAAGAAAGGCTCATTGTGAGAGCTGCAGAGAAGAGCCGTACCTACTGACCTGAGGCTTCTTCGTTCACCTGCTAGCACCTGGAACCACAGGGAGACCTAGTGTGCCCTAATGGATAAGGCCATAGGATGAGGGGCAAGATGGGCATCTGTACAGAAGGCAGACACCCACAGAGCACGTGCAGAGAACACCAGAAGGACAGCAGCCTTGTTGCCTGGGTGGGAGAAGAAAATGGGCAGCAGGCTTTGCCAGAAAGTTCTCTGCCAGCGGAGAATCTCAGAACGGAATCCATTGAGACACCATCAGAGATCTCGCAGAAAGATACTGTTCTTGGGGTTTGTTGGTGACAGAGTATGTAATGCTGATCATTTTTTCTTTTCTTATTATGGAAACTTCCTTTGGCTAATTTGTGGCCAGCAGGTTTTCAGTTAGGAATTTGAAACGAGCCAACTAGGCTGTCTACTGAAGACGGTTTTCCAGGTAGGAAATTGTCTCCTAAAAGTGACTTTTAGATGAGAGCCTCTCGCTAGATAATATTCACCATTGCATCTATGGCACAGTGCTTGAGAGAAAAATCCATTGTGTGCATTTAAAACTCAGTTGTCATACTCTGAGAGTAATATGTGTGCAGTACAAGAGTTAAACCACTCACTTGTATCCAAAGCAAGAACTGTCTCCCACCTGCACTTGACTAATGATTACGTTTCATTGGTCAGTACCATCATCATCGCTTGTCACTGTGAGTTCCTGAATCAGAAGGACAAAAGGGCCATTAGTGCAGAGTCACTGAGCCCACTTCTGCTCTGACAGAGCAAATCTGAGGGGTAGATTCTGAATCATTTTGCACAAAGTTCCTGAAGGTGTCATGGGGATCTGTGAACAAGAGCACGTTTAAGGATATTTAAGGGCAAATTCCACAGTGCGTATCTGAGAATGGTTTTAACATGTTGACTTCTGAAAATGAAGACCCAGTCTGCACAAGTTTCAAACAGTATCTGCCAGTAAAATTTTGTTAGAGACCCATGGTCTATCTATAAAAGATCCAGTAATTTTCATGAGAGGTTTCCAAAGTGGGGTGAGGAAGGTAAGACTGTTTCCCCAGCACAAAAGAAGCTGCAATTTGACAAAATAGCAGCTCTCTTTGACAACAAGCATGCTGTGAAAGCACAACTCTTCTTTTCAGACTATATTAATAGAAAAATCTAGTGAACAAAAAAGATTAGTACAAAAGTGTTCTACCAAGTAGATCCGATTTCTCCAAGGAAAACTTAATCCATACTTGCTACAGGATTTCACATTAAAAAAAAAAATGAGTCATCATTGTCTCACTGATTATTTTAAGAGAGTTTATAAATGTTAATGGATGTTTGAATCAAATGAGTCTTTTTATTTTTTTCCTCTTCAAATATTTATAAAGAACATTGTGGTTGTATTCTTAATGAAACAAAACATTAAAATATATTTTTAAGTTCTTATGGGCCCCTTGCCAGTTTCAGTCCTCTTCCTGCCTTAACTATTTTATTATGTCTGTGCTCCATGCATGTTTTCTACTTGCTACATATGATATATCCAGCGGTGAAATATAGTATTGCCTTTGCATATTTTGATTTTCAAATAAATAATTACTAATACTAATACTTTATATCTTCTTGCAGATTATGTCTATGAATATGCAAGCATATATAATTTTTACATAAATAAGCTCATACGCACATTTCTACACCTTGTGTTTTCCCTTAATATGTCTTAGATATCTAATTTTTACCCATGTAAATCTCCCTCATTTGACTTAATAGCTCTGAGTATTCCATGCGAGATGTACCTCAATTTATTACCCCAGTTGCTTATCAATAGAAAGGAAAGTTGTTTACTTTCTTCTATTGCAAACATTCCTCTATTACAGATATTGCTGAAAATATTTCTATGCACTTATAAAAGTATATTTATGAACTAAATTTCAAAGACTGTGTCCATTTTAAATTTCAATAGTCATAACTGAATTGTTCTTTGAGAAGGATGAGTGTGTTTCCCCATGTTGGGTATTATCAGATGATTTGGCATTAGTCAAGCATTGGTGAAAAATGGCCTTTCATTGCTTGAATTTACAGTTCTCCAATAATGTTTGTAAGAGTTGGACCATAAAGAAAGCTGAGCACCAAAGAATTGATGCTTTTGAACTGTGGTACTGGAGAAGACTTGAGAGTCTTTTGGACAGCAAGGAGATCCAACCAGTCCATCCTAAAGGAAATCAGTCCTGAATATTCATTGGAAGGACTGATGCTGAAGCTGAAACTCCACGACTTTGGACACCTGATGCGAAGAACTGACTCATTTGAAAAGACCCTGATGCTGGGAAAGAGTGAAGGCGGGAGGACAACAGAGGATGAGATGGTTGGATGGCGTCACCGACTCAATGGACATGAGTTTGAGCAAGTTTTGGGAGTTGGTGATGGAAAAGGAAGCCTGGCATGCTGCAGTCCATGGGGTTACAAAGAGTCAGACACGACTGAGTGACTGAACCGAATAATGTTTGGAGTAAAAGCTCTTTTCATCTGCTTACTGGTCCGTTTTTGTCTTGTGAACTGCCTATTCATAGCCTTTTCTCATTTTTAAAATTTGATTCTTTTATCAAATTGTTATATAAGTGCTTTTGTATATTAGGAAAATTAACCCCATTCTTACATGTATCACAGTTTTGTTTTGGTTTTTTTTACCAGCTTGTTTTCTTTTGACTTTGTTTATGCTATTATTTAAGTAACTAAACCCTACAGGATTTGATTCTTTCTTCTCTTTCTTCCTCTAGGCCGGGTCCTTGCTACTTAAAGATTCCCTATTGAGGAATTACAGAACCAAAGCAGAACATTACTAATAAACCTGCCTCAAAAAAACTGAGGAATCTCAGACCTTGAAATGGTTCAAACAGGCACTAAAATTTATCTCACAGGAATGTTATGTGGAGGACAGGGAAATTAGATTTGAATATATTAAAAGTTCCTTCCACTTTTCTATAAAACCCATGGTGCTATGAAGAGTGATTGGAGTCATTTTTTGGAGTCTTTCAGAGTGAGTGTTTTTTAGTTCACTTTGTAGTCTGTAGTTACTTGTATTGTTGCAGAGTTTACTGTCTTGGCTACAATTTATGCACATGTGACTCTCTGGAAATAAAAGAGGTTGGAAATAAAATAGCCTGACTCAGGGCCTATGGCCAACACCCTCCTCCCCCATCCCACACCTTCGCTGCCCTTGAAGGTCCCAGCACTTCCCTGACCCAGGTGGGGGACGAGTAAGTGGGTTTGTATGATGTGTGAGGCCTCCAAGGGCTGTAGAATGAAATGTACCCCCTTCCCAGCCCACATGTAGCATGTTTGCCAGCTTCTTCTTAACGATGGAGACGTTGCCTTTTCTGTTTACTCCATAGACATTGAATAGACAGCAAACGTTGGTCGTCATAATAATCCATGGTTGCCCTGAAAAACAACAAATTCTTGAGTAAAACCAGCATTAGTGGACTCCAAACAGATGTCATGTCCCAGGCGCGTCCAAGCCAGCTTGCTGTTTGGTAGCCATGACCTTTCGGTGTGAGCCTGCCACTGGGTGTCACTGGAGGGGGACCAGCTGCTTTCCCAGAGTGCTCAGAGGCAGCTTCCGACAGCTGTTTGCTCAACCGTTTGATGTCACCTCTCTATTTAGTCCATGAACTAGATCTGAGAAAACACAGCAGCAAGTTCTAAACTGTAAATATGACATGGCAATAAAATGGCTTATCTGCTTAGATATTGGGAATGCTCCATAGAGGCCAGGCTGAAGGCTGGAAAGGGAGGCAAGGCTAAGGCTTGGGGGTCCCTATTTCTAAATTAAGGCCTTCAGAAGTCTGGATTTGTTAAGCATGTAAATTCCTTAGAACTGGTTTTCCTTGATTGGAGAGTCTGAATCTGGGTTGCCCACAGAGGGAAAGTTGATGGGACCACCAGAGTTATTAATCATCTCAGATTTCTTCAGTTCCCTAGTTCTGGCACTACCTGGGCCAAGACATTTTGTCTATAGACACAGTTTATCTCAGTTTGCCCAAGTGTAATGGAGAATCAGACCTCATTAGATTGTCCATAAGGCCATTTCTGGCCTCTGACTCTCAGAGCTTCAGTAACCTTTGCAAAGTTAAACAGAGAACAGAAACTAGGAAGGTGCATGTTTATCTTTCCCCTGTCTTCCTACTTCTTGAAATACAGATGAGGTGGTTGGAGCTCTAGCAACCATCTTGGACCAAGAGGTGATTTGAGAATGGGTATCACATGCTAAAGTTCCTAGAAAAAACATAGGAGTCTGAGTTAATGTTATTGTAATTAATAATGTTCGGTTATTAATAATGCTTGAGAGCTGCATGCTAGCCCCAAACTGCTTATCTTCAGACTTTTTTTACGTGAAAGAGCATTTTAAGGCATAGTTCCTTAGTATATAAAAAAAATTTTATTAAAATATAGTTGATATATATAATGGAAGTTTTACAGGTGTACAATATAATTATTCACAATTTTTAAAGGTCAGGCTCCATTTATAGTTTTTATAAAAGGCAGGCTATATTCCCTGTGTTGAACAATATATCCTTGTAGCTTTTTTTTTTTTTGGCTGCACTGTATGTCATGTGGGATCTTAGTTCCCTGACCAGGGATTGAACACAGACCCCCTGCAGGGGAAGCACAGGTTCCCACTGGACCACCAGAGAAATCCCCCTGGTAGCTTATTTCCTTTTATATAGTAGTTTGTACCTCTTTGGAGAAGGAAATGGCAACCCACTCCAGTACTCTTGCCTGAAAATCCCGTGGACAGAGGAGCTTGGTAAGCTACAGTCCATGGGGTTGCAAAGAGTCGGACACGACTGAGCAACTTCACTTCACTTTGTACCTCTTAACTGCTATACCTATCTTGCTCCTCCCTCTCCCACTGGTAACCACTAATTTGTTCTTTATGTCTGTTGAGTCTGTATCTTTTTTTATTATATTCACTAGTTTATTTTTTAGATTCTACCCATAAGTAATACCATACAGTGTTTGTCTTTCTCTGTTTAACTTATTTCACTTAGCATAATGCCCTCCAAGTCCATCCATGGTGTTGCAAATGCCAAAATTGCATTCTTTTTTATGACTGATTTATAGTTTCATTTGTGTATATATATATATTTGTATGTAATTTCTAATAAAGTTCCATGATTTTAAGAATAATAGTGGTAGCTAACTTTTTTTTGCCGTGTGTCACATACTTCAAAAAGTATATTACATGTATTATTTAATGCTAACAGTAACTCTGTATGATAGATGCTATTATAGTCTCTATTTCACATGAAGAAACTGTGTCTTGGAGAAGTTAGTAAGTTTTCCGAGGTCACAGAACAGGTTAACAATAGAAATGGCAAATATTTCCCTCCTTCTTTAAGAAGAAGGTTAGTGAGTTCTCTCTGTCACCCCAGACAAGTGTAAGATGAGTCTGGAGTGCTGAGCAGACAGTTTTAGGCTAATGAGAGTATTTATCTGGCTAGTTCAGAGAGCCGGGACATCAGTTTTTGACTCCCTAGGTTTTGAGGACATTTGAGGGTGTCCAAGCATGCTGTCTGTAGTAACTTTTTTAAAAAATACATTACAGGAGAGAGTTAAAATGTGAGAAATATATGTAAGTTATCTCTGAAAGTAAAAAATAAACCCCCCATTTATAAATTTATCTTCTTTCTTACAGATTCAAACTGAGCACTTTGGGGATATAGGGATAAAAGCTTTGCTTATAAACCCTGTCTGAGTCATAGTGACTTTAGGAAGTGGTGATTCAGCAAAATGATTCAATGCAAGTTGACAGTAAGTGAACTATTTCGAGATCTCTTAGAGTCATAGAATCAGAAGGACTGCAGCATGCTGAGGCCTCCCTCAACATCCCAAATCAGAGGCTTTGCAGCCATCTTCTGTGCCCTTTGAGTTACAGCAACTATCACCTTACCAAGCAGGCTGCCCCTTCGTCGGACAGCTCTGGTTATAAGAATGCCTGTCCTTGTTGACCCGCAGTCTACCTCTGTGACCTGCCTCACCCTCCATTATGTCTCATTCCACCATCTGGAGCTGCTCAGATTCTCCCTAATCCCTCATGCACGTAATATTAACCTGTGACCCTATTTCCAAGTTCCAACCCTGAGGTTACCTACCGCTGATCAAAAAATAAAACTCTGTGTCTGTCTGTGTGTCTGTATGTCTGTGTGTGTGTGTATGTGTTTGTGTGTGTGTGTGTTGGGAGGAGGGAGCAGAAAAGACAAGTGAGGTAACCACTCCAGGCCTGGCTGGTTCACTCTGGTGCTTGAATGTACACCTCCGAGCCCACATTTGCTCAGCGCTAGCGCTAGGTTGGCTTGTTGAGAAGGCAATGGCACCCCACTCTAGTACTCTTGCCTGGAAAATCCCATGAACAGAGGAGCCTGGTAGGCTGCAGTCCATGGGGTCGCTGAGAGTTGGACATGACTGAGCGACTTCCTTTTCACTTTTCACTTTCATGCATTGGAGAAGGAAATGGCAACCCACTCCAATGTTCTTGCCTGGAGAATCCCAGGGACAGGGGAGCCTGGTGGGCTGCCATCTTTGGAGTCGCACAGAGTCGGACACGACTGAAGCGACTTAGCAGCAGCAGCAGCAGCAGCAGCAGCAGATTGGCTTGTTAATCTCAAAGGTGGTCTTGCTCAGTGATCTCTAGCTTGGAACAGCCACCTGCTCTTCCTGTTGCCTGTGAGTTGACGCATGAGAGGGGATGAGAGCAACTCCTAGGAAAAGTGAGTGGCTTGGAGTTTCCCTCAGTCGATGGAACCCTCAAAGGATGGATATCTGGATGAGCTATCACTCCAGGAAGCACCTCTCTGCCTCAACCTGCAACCCACTTACCCTGAACCCCAAATCAAAGGTAGGGCTATTGCCACAATGCTGATGAGGGACAGTGCATGGCTTATGAAGAATCTGAAACTATAGCTCACCATGGCTCTGGGACATCACAGTGCTGGGGACACTCAAAAAGAGACTCAGAGTCTGACACAGGCAGGTCAGCGAGGGAGCCCAGCCACACATGTTAGAGAGAGCTTTCTGGCACCAGCACTGCAGCTAAACAGCCACGTTCCTTCCTTCTTCTGATGGCCAGTGTCTTCATCGGTCACATTTGGTAGGAATCCTTGCCTTGCAGGCTTTAGCACCAGTGTTTACTCAGTAGCTCTAAACTTACTTCCTTTCTTGGCCTGAACTTTGAATGTTGAAGCAGGAAGTAACTTACTGAATATCATTGAGTTTTCCCTTGTGGTTCATTATAAGGAAGAGAGAATATGAATGAATCAAAGGCAGCGGGGTTGGTAGGAGAATTTGGACCCCTGGACTTCTAGCCCTGGGCTCTGCTGCTAACTGGGTTGCTTTCCCCAGCTCCCCTCCATCTCTGGTGGTGCAGAGAGGCGAGAGGTGGTGGAGGTGAGAGGAGGAGGTTGCGGCGGGGAGGCGGGAGGTGAGTAGGCCTGGTCGGGCTTCTGGGAAAACTTGTGAAGTTGATGAGTGCAGGCAGGAGGCTGGAAAGGGTATGCCTTCCGGTTTGTCTTGTATTTTCAAAGTCTGAGTTCACTGTTTGGTATGACAAGAGAAGCCCTGTCATCTTCCACCTTTCCCTTTTCTGTTGTATTTTCTCCTCTGTGAGAACACAGAACAGTTGATGGCAATGCCTAATTTTTGTCTCTTAGCTTACTTTTAAAAATATTTGCTAAGCTGAATAATTATGTGTTGTAGATAAATTGTTCCCATAGTACCCTCGGTCATTTCAATAAAATTTTTTGAAAGCAAAGAACGAAAACCACTGCTCTCCTGGCCTCAGTGTCTCTAGGGTGTGTGGCTGTGTGGGCTAATATATGTGTACATCTTTTCAGAGGGGTAAGCCCTCTAAAATAAAAGAAAAAATAGAATAAAATAAACTGATAAATAAAAAGGGCCAGCGTGGGCCTGGATTCATGAATCTAAAGCAAAAAGGACAGATACTACTGATGGACATGGATCAGCTACCTCCCAGACCTCAGATCAGATGTTTCTTCACCCTTCTTTCCCTATGCTTAGACGAAGTTGAAAGATTCAAATTGGATGACTTTCATTTTGCATTTTATCTCCTCTCCCCAGTTTACCTTTCCCAGAAGTCTACTGAGGAGGAACAGCTCCTGAGGGTGGGCAGCAGGAGGAAGGAGAGAAACAGTGGGCAGGGTGATTCCCACTCTTGAATTAGCCCCATGGGATCTAAGAGAACTTTTTTTGCCTTTTCATACTGTTCATGGGGTTCTCCAAGCAAGAGAGTCCCCCTTGCACTGCAAGGAGATCAAACCAGTCAATCCTAAAGGAAATCAACCCCGAGGATTCATTTGAAGGACTGATGCTGAAGTTCTAATAGTCTGGCCACCTGATGCAAAGAGCCGACTCACTGGAGGAGACCCTGATGCTGGGAAAGATTGAAGGCTTAAAGGAGGAGGGGGCAGCAGAGGATGAGATGGTTGGATAACATGGGCATGAATCAGAGCAAACTCTGAGAGACAGTGGAGGACAGAGGAGCCTGGCATGCAGCAGTCCATGGGGGTCACAAAGAGTCGGACATGATTTAGTGACTGAACAATGACAACAATCCAAGATACTGGGATCAGAACTCATCCTCTACAAGGATTGCTGACTCTCTGGCTACCCCTGAGAAGTCTGCCAAGGACACCCAATTGTTAGAACTAATGCCCTTTCCAGGATTATCCATGTGGTTCAGTGTACATGGCTGTCACTCCCTGACTCAGAACCTACCAAAAGTATAATAAGGGCCCATGGGATCTGACCCTAACATGAACCGCTCCCTGCTAATCTCTTCCATCAATCTTTTCCTGCTTCCTTGGCTCCGCTCTTGCTTGAATAGGTCAGGCATATTCCTCCCTCAGGACCTTAGTATTTGCTGCTTCCTCTGCTCAGAATGGTCTCCCTCAGACGTTCATGTGGCTCTCTCATTTCACTGAGACCTGGACTCCAACTTCACCTTATCACAGAACTTCCGTGGCTCTCCAGACCAGCAGCTTGCCTCGCCGCTCTTTCGCCTGTTAGACTTTGATCTGTGCACTTTGCACAGTCTGTCTTCCTTGCCAGAATGTAAATTTAATAGGACAGAGACTTTGTCTTTTTCAGTCATCGCCATATCCACATTCCTGGCACATTGATTGCGTGCATGTGTGCTAAGTCACTCAGTCGTGTCTGACTCTTTGTGACCCCATGGACTGTAGTCCACCAGGCTCCTCTGTCCATGGGGTTCACTAGGCAAGAATACTGGAGTGGGTTGCCATGCCTTTTGCAGGGGATCTTTCCGACCCAGTGATTGAACTGGGGTCTCTTACATCTCCTGCTTTGGCAGGTGGGTTCTTTACCACTCGTGCCACCAGGGAAGCCTAGCACATTAGTTGTCACTCAGCAGATGTTCATTGGATGCATGCTTAGATTGAGGGCGCAGAGTCATACTTGCTGGTCCAGCAGTGTCTCCAGCACAAGCTAGGTTCATGAGCCTATGGATGTCATCTTCATTGACTATACCCCCTGGTTACGTGTGTGTGTGTGTATGTGTATTCATTTGAATGTTAAGAATAATAAAATTGCTACTTTTTATTTTTAATTTTAAAAATTAAAAAAATAGGCATGGCTGCACGTTCAGAAACCCATGTGGCCAAAAAGCAGAGGAAACTTTCAGAACTTCAGCTTCAGAGGCTTCCACTAGCGCTCAGGTCGCCAGACCTTCCCATTGTCGTCTAGCAGAGGGGAGATGCTGTTGAGGACATGTCTGGCCTCTGGGTAGTGCTGAGGATGCATCTCAAAGAGGGGATCCACTGAGCTAGTGGTGATAGGAACTGTAACATATTGACCCAGATCTCTGTGCAGGGTCCTGGTATCTCCCACACAGCCCCAGGGCCCTCTATGGTTTCAACCATATGTGGTTGATGAGTTTGCTTTTATTTTTTTTGTAATTTTTATTGGAATATAGTTGATTTGCAATGTAGTGTTAGTTTTAGGTATACAGCAAAGTGAATCAGTTATATATATATATATATATATCTCCAGTCTTATTTGTTTGGTTGGTTGGTTGATCTGTTTCCATGAAGCTGTTAAAAGTTGTAAAAGGCTTTCAAGACCTCTGAGTTTCCTCTCTCATCCCCAAGAGGACTAGCTGATGGTGCATGAAACACCCATAAAGCGGCACCAAGAGGAAGATCGTCACCTGTGTGTCATTCCTATGGATTTCGTTGACTAGATGTTTTTAGTCTGGTTTGCATTCTTAAGCAATGACATTATTTAATATTTGTTAATCCAAAATTCACTAAGTGCATGTATTTTGAATCTTTTGGGTCATTCAATAACTATTTACTGAGTAGCTACTATAATGCATTCAAATAATAAAAAAACAAAAATCTGGCTTGCTTATCAGGAGCAAAATTCAAACATGTAAAGGGAGGGGGATATGGAGAAATTCTTAGTCGGCTATTCCTGGAGCAACCCCAAGAAAACTCCTTCCAACCACTAGGGTCCCAAGAATATTTTTAAATGTTCAAAAAGTATGCTCTGTATCAATCGCTAATTTTGAGTAACATACCCCAGTTTAAAAAGCACAGTCTCTGTTAACCCTCTGGCAAACTACTGGATTCCACATTGCTTGACAGGTAGGCCAGAGTATGGATTCAGAGAAAGGAAGGTCCGTGGTAGCCGAGCATCACATCTAAAAGACAGGCGTGTGAAGGTGTACCCTCAATGGGTCAGCGTTCTCTCTGGCACTGTGCGTCGCACTGTAGTAGACAAGCAAGGTTCTGAACATTGATCGTCAGATGTGTTTACTGCAGCATGGTCAGCGTAGCCAGTGGCAGGAGACAGTTCTTCTGAAGGTGATTGATTCGAAGGCCAGGAGCCCTGAGAACATGGATTTTCTGAATTTTTTCTCAGGCATATGGCGAACAGATGGTTAGCACACAGTCATTCTCTTTCCCATCTGATCCTCTGGGCAACTATTGAGGTTGGCTGAATGGTTCTGGTGTTCAAGTCACGACGGTTCTGTTAGAAATAACTCAATTTGCATCTGGGGTAAATAACAAAATACAACTTTTTCTAGTACAGATTGGGTGTCTTTGACATTATACATTTTGAAGAACTTAAAATGTCTAGTACTTCTGAAAACACATTACCTTTAATGGGTTGATTTTTGTTTTACTGTTTCTTTTCCTTTTGTTACATATTTCATCTTTCCAGAACTGACATGGTTAATGATAACATGATTATTTCAACCAAATGGTTGTGTATACAGTAATGGCCTAGTTGTAAAGGTCATTGAATATCAACTCAAAGGCTGTTATCAGAAATGTATACACACACCTACACACACATGTACTTAGATGTGTGTGTTCCTATGTGTGTGCATAATATATGGAGAAGGAGAAGTATTGAATACAGCTAGTATCTCCTACATGTGCGCTGAACATTGAAATGATACTCATTTTTAATATCAAGGAGTTATTTCCCAGGCGAATCAACTTACTTTTAAAAAGACCCAAAAGTGTATGGCTGGAGGCTGGTCAGAGGTAAGGGACGAATCTGAGATCAAGGCTGTGTGGCCAACTTAGTGTATCAGATCCTATAGTGTCCTCCAGGGCCATTTGCTGCTGCCCTGGTTTCTCATCTCTGGCACCTTTGTATATCTATTAATCTGGAAAATAGTTCAGTATTCAAGGGCTGAAGGCTGAAGGTGGGCCAGAAGCCACGGTGAATCCCAGAGGCTCTTTAAGAATCATTCATTCAATTAAATATGCATTTATTGAACAACTGTTACGTGCTGAGTTAAAGATGACTAAGCTCCTGCTTATAGCCTAATGAGAGAAGACAAACATAAGGCAACACTTGGAACCCTGTTCTAACAGATGCCTGGCCCAGAGTCTGTGAAAATAGAGGGAAGATGTAACCTTGTGTAATAGTTTCCTAGGGCTGTAGTAACAAAGTCCCTCAAATTGAGTGGCTTAAAATAACAGAAATTTACCTGTCTTACAGTTCTTGAGGCTGCAAGTCTGGTGTTGCAGAAATCAAGGTGTTGGCAGGACCAGGCTCCCTCAGAAAACTGTAGTGGAGAATCCAATCTCGCCTCCTCTTGCTCCTGGTGTTTGCAGGTAATCCTTGGCTTATCGAGCAACTTGTAGGTACATGGCTCCAGTCTCTGCCTCTACCTTCGTGTGGTCATTTCCTCCTTTGTGATTCTGTTTCTGCACATAGCACTGTCCTCTGTGTTGCTCATCTTTTTATGAGGACACCAGTCACAGTGTTCAAATGTCTGTGCTACTCCACTACAACCTCACTTCCTTAGTCACATCTTCAACAACCCTGCTTCCACACGAGGTCATAGTCTCAGAACCTGAGGGATTAGAAGGTCAATTTACCTTTGTGGGGGGTGGGGGGCCGGGAGACACACAAATCCATAACATCCTGAGGTTCATTTTGTAAAAGTAATATAAAGCTTCCGGAGACTCAGTGCCTGGTCTGTTCCACTTGCACTCTGGAGATTCATGATCTATTAAAAAAACAACTTTTAAAAAGCATTGCAGCAGGACTGCAAGATTATCAATATTGTGGGATACTTTGAATGTTTTCAATAAACAGATTAACTTATAACACAGAAACAGAGTGCAATATAATTATGTTATTCACAAGACAACTGTAGGACTTAACTTCAAAAATCTTAATTTACAGTGTACTCTGAGAAGTGGGATCCAAGTTTTCAGTTCCCCAATGAACAGTGACTCATTTTAATCCTGTTGGTTTATCTTGGTCAGCTACTGTGTTACCTTATTAAACTTAAGTTCAGAGGCCTCTTCTTGAGATCCTTTGTGAAAATGAGGCTGGGCCTCACAGATAGCACAGCCCCCACCCCGTCTCGGAAAGAAGCCACTTTTGATTGAAATGCACTTGGTTTTCTTCCCTTCTGCCCATGAGCCAACACACACTGAATTTGCTCTGGCTTAGCGTTCCTCACACCCTCGTGCTCCTGACTCAGAGCAGTGCCTGCTGTCTCCTGCCCGCTCCTCGTCTGCACCCTGCCTGCTCCTCGCCAGAGGGTGGACACATTCTGTCCAGCCTGCCCGTGGCTGCTATTTGCAGCAGTGAGCTCCACATTCAGCACTGTGTTGACCCCACGCTTTAAGCCTGCTTGTTCTTGTCTGTTGACCCAAAGACAGCTCAAGGGCTCAAGACAATTTTCTCAGTACTGCAAGCATTCTCTGGAGACATGTGATGGCTCCTATAATGCATTCTTCACATTTTGGTACAGAATATTGCTTTGTCTGACCACATGGCTACTGCCCCCAGAGAAATGATAATAATAATAACCAACACTGATTGAATATTTATCATAGATTAGGCACAGTGCTCAACTTTTTACGTAAATTCTTTCACTTAATCTGCACAATATTTTGAGGCCAGTACGAACGTCTTCCTCATTTTACAGGAAAGTAACCCAAGGTGCAGAGCAGGTAGGTTACTTGCTCAGAGTCACACTGTAGTATCTTTGTCCTCAGGTGCTCTGACCCAAGGAATATGACCCTTCACCACTCCAGCCACCAATGGAGGACATGAATGAGTGACCAGTGAGTAGGTAGATGGATGGATGGACGATAGAGCCATAGATTGATCCCTGTACAGTGAGTTTAACTGGCCTGTGCTGGAATATGTCAGACCCTTTGAATAATGTCACACCCCTACAGTCACGGACATGCTCATAAAGAAGTAGCATATAGGAGTTAAGAAACTGGCCTCTGAGCTGACAGTCCCTGGGTCTGAATCCTGGCTCCATTACTTCTAAGTAATGTTGGACAGGTTATCTGTAAGTTCTGCTGCCTCAGTTTCCTCTTATGTAAAATGGAATTATCATAGTATCTTACTCATGGGTCATTAAAGGGATAAAATAAAATGGTACACTTTATGCTCAGATGAACCCTGGCAAATAATTAATGTCCACTAAATGTTGGCTAGTGTAATTGTTACAATTGTTTGACAGTGATACCTTACTTTTGTCTCCTGCTTCAGAGTTTACAAATCTTGTAAACATTTTCTCATTTGAGCCTCAACTAGCCCCATGTTTTACACAAAGCAAACATGTATCTCTAGTTTACAGAGGAGGAACTGATCTCAAAGAGTTTAGGGACAAAAGAAACCCTAGAGCCAAAGATAGTGAATGCAGAATGGGCTAGAAGCCAAGTGCCCTCACTGGTCCCTGAGACGTAAGACCTACCTCAAGCAAAACTGAAATGTAGCGGGGGGGGAAAAAAAAATCAAGCTTTGGCCCCTCCCTCTCTCCTCTCCTCATCCCTGCAGCAGAGATTGACTTGAAGGGTTGTTTGATGCTGGGAAAGATTGAAGGCAGAAGAAGTGTATGACAGAGGATTAGATGGTTGGATGGCATCACTGACTCGATGGACATGAGTTTGAGCAAGTTCCAGGAGTTGGTGATGGACAGGGAAGCCTGGCACGCTGCAGTCCATGAGGTCACAAAGAGTCAGACACGACTGGGTGACTGACCTGAACTGAACGGCTTGTTTAAGGAGGAGCACTGCTGCTGCTAAGTCGCTTCAGTCGTGTCCGACTCTGTGTGACTCCATAGACGGCAGCCCACCAGGTTCCCCTGTCCCTGGGATTCTCCAGGCAAGAACACTGGAGTGGGTTGCCATTTCCTTAGGGGTCTTTAAGATCTTAAGGAATGCACCTGTCATAGAGGTGGTTCAGCCAGTCCTTGAGGGAGTGAATGGGGAGGTAAGCTGTGGGTACTTTGGTGTGTCTGAAATCCAGAAAAAGTTAGACAGGATCCAAATCACCAATGACCTTGGGTCATAAACTTACCTTTAGATGACAGGCAGCAATGAAAATATTTGAAGCACTAGAACGGACACAACAGTTTTGCATTTTAGACACACACACCTAAGGGCTGATGGAGAATAGATGGGAGGTACATATTCAGGGAGACCAGTGGGGAACTGCATTGATAATTCAAGACAGAAATATGGATTGGCCTGAATTAAACCAGTCACATTAAAGAAGGAGAAAAGAGGTTCATGTGAGAGAGATTGAGGAGGCAGCAAGAGAGTTTGAAAAATTGTGGAAGAGGGCAGGGAACTCGAGTTAGAGGTTTTTACAGTTACATTGTGGGTGGTAGGAAATACTTCTGAGAGCAGTAGTTCTCAAAGTTTATAATGCAGCAGAATCACTTGGAGGGTTTGTTAAAATAGAGATGCTGGGCCACTACCCAAGAGAATCTAATTCAATAACCCACTCCAGTATTCTTGCCTAGAGAATCCTGTGGACAGAGGAGCCTGGTGGGCTGCTGTCCATAGGGTCACACAGAGTCAGACACAACCGAAGTGACTTAGCATGCATGCATTGGAGAAGGAATTGGCAACCCACTCCAGTACTCTTGCGTGGAGAATCCCAGGGAAAGAGGAGCCTGGTGGGCTGCCACCTATGGGGTCGCACAGAGTTGGACATGACTGAAGTGACTTAGCAGCAGAACCAGCAGCCTAGGGTAGGGACTCAAGAATGTGTGTTTCTAGCAAGTTCCCAGGTGATCCTAATGCTGCTAGTCCTGGGACCACACTTTGGAAACTATCCTAGAGAATAGGATAGTCACTTTTTTACTTTGCTGTAGCATGCAGAATCTTAGTTCCCCAACCAGGGATTGGGAGTGTAGAGTCCTAACCACTGAACCACCAGGATGTCCCTATAGTTATATTTTGATGTAGCTTCCAGAAAAGATTTAGACATAAATTAGCTGAGAAGATGGAGGGGACATTTTGGGAGGGGTCAAAGGCACAGGCAAGGCAATCATAAGAGCCCACTGGAGTGGCCTCTGGAGAGCTTGAGCATGATGGAAGATGTTTTCCTGGACAAAGATGTGCCTTTGCAGTACATATAACGTTTTAGAGAACTTCCCTTCCTCATTGTGAAATGGATATACTAATGTCTTAGTGTGGATTTTCCCAGGTACAGACACTGAAGATGGATTTAAAGTGAAAGTACTTAAGAAGTGGTGATGAAACCAGTCAATCCTAAAGGAAATCAACCCTGAATATTCATTGGAAGGACTGATGCTGAAGCTGAAGCTCCAATACTTTGGCTACCTGATGTGAAGAGCCAACTTACTGGAAAAGACCCTGATGCTGGGAGAGTTGAGGGCAGGAGAAGAGGGAAGCAGAGGATGAGATGGTTAGATAGCATCACCAACTCAATGGACATGAATTTGGGCCAACTCTGAGAGATAGTAGAGGACAGAAAGGCCTGGCGTGCTGCAGTCCATGGGGTTGCAAAGAGTTCAGACACAACTAAACAACAATTTAAGAAGTGCAAACAACTCCAGTAAAGGAAGGCATGTAATACAAGGAAGGGAAGGCAGAACTGTTAAGCCACAGGGAACCTGGGATCAGAGCAAAACACGTGCCTCAGAATTACTCCTATCAAGGTGGGAGGGAACTGGGGTATTAATACAAAATCTCCTGACAGTCACAATTGAGTGTGGTAGCTGGAGAAGGCAATGGCAACCCACTCCAGTACTCTTGCCTGGAAAATCCCATGGGTGGAGGAGCCTGGTAGGCTGCAGTCCATGGCATCGCAAAGAGTGGGACACGACTGAGTGACTTCACTTTCACTTTTTACTTTCACGCATTGGAGAAGGAAATGGCAACCCACCCCAGTGTTCTTGCCTGGAGAATCCCAGGGACGGGGGAGCCTGGTGGGCTGCCATCTATGGGGCTGCACAGAGTCGGACACGACTGAAGCGACTTAGCAGCTGGTGACTGGTATGGTATGCTGATTTCTTTTCACATAGGTCTGCAGCTTGCTGGGCAGTATTGCTTCCTCGAAGCCTGAGGAAAAGGGCCTCAGGGACAGAGATGCAGATTAGGCTTTAGAAATGATGGGATATGTCCAGAGGGCCAAGGGACAAATGGTACATTGATAAAACACCACCTGTAGGTTTTCTTGAGCTGAAAGCCCATAATGGTCTCTGATAAGGCCCCCAGTCTGGGTTTTTAGGTGGCATGGCAAAGCAACAATCAGCTTTATAACTCGGTGTTTATTTACATTTTGTGCATCTGGATAAAGAGAAAGTCAGGAAGGTGAACTGAGCTGAGGCTGGAGGAAGGATTCCTTTGTCTTTCTATGGATGCCAGGTACTTAGCCTCTGGGAATTGTGCATTTTAAAGCTACCGGTCTCTACCTATTCCCTGTGTATAGGACTTGACTTACTTGACCTACTCCTTATCTGTAGAACTATTTTTTGCTTATTTCATGAAGCAAGTTCCAAACTGCTAATGGGATTAGAATTTTGTTTTGGATACTCGCTTGAAATTAATACATTGCTAGTTTATTATCTCATAGTTTCTTGCTGGAAATACCATGACTTAAAATTAAGCAATATTTCTTGAAGTATTTTTTCTTGAAAGCCATGTTTTCCTGGGCATCTAAATTAGATTTAAACTTTACTATTGCTCCCTCTCAGCCTCTGCAACCTTAGATTCATTTTTAGATCAGTTGGTGTTTATACCCTTTTGTCACCTCAGAGTTAAGCAAAATAATAGAGAAACAAAATGTTTCTGCTAGTTGTTAAACCCCTAGGATGGTTGAATGAGGCATACCTGTAACCAATCAAGAAATGTACTAATCACACTGAAAAGTCTTTTATTGGTTTCTGGCATGGGTAGCCGTTCCCTTCTCCAGGGGATCTTCCCAATCCAGGGACCAAACCCAGGTCTCCCACACTGCAGGCAGATTCTTTACCAGCTGAGTCACGAGGGAAGCCCAAGAATACTGGAATGGGTATCTTATCCCTTCTCCAGCAGATCTTCCTGACCCAGGAATCGAACCAGGGTCTCCTGAATTTCAGGCCGATTCTTTACCAACTGAGCTATCAGAGAAGCCTGTCATAAAAAACAGGAGAAAACAAAAAGAAGTTTTCTAGGTTAAAAAGTCATATTTAACCCTAGTGGCTCCTGGGATAGCTCTAAGGTGCATTGAAATGCCTCTTGGTCATTGACCTGTCTGGAGAAATTGCTTGGTAAGTATTGGTTAATTCTAAACATTTTTTATTTTTAAATAAAAGTCAGGACTGTGCTTTCATACTTGTTAAATTAAAAATATGCTATTGCTTTATAATATAAGATAATGTTTTTTAAATAGTGTAATATGTTTTCTCATGGAGTTCAAATTGGTCTCGTTTGAAAGTTACTATGTGTCAATCTTCAGCTATAAATTTATCCTGAGACCCAAGATGTGGAACATCTATTTATGGAAGATTAGCTCTGTTGTCTGTCACTCAGCAGCCCAAGGAGCAGTGGAGAGGTCAAGTTCTAAAGTGAACCTCACACATAGGAAGGTATTTTATGCAATGACAGAAGTGAAAGGGTCATAGAGCTCACTCATTTTATAGATAAAGAAAATGAGTCCTGAAGCAGGGGGAGGATTTTCAAGAGTAATACAGTTAGTTCTCAATTAAATTGCATGCAGGTTAGAGATGGGAAAGTTAGTAAACCAACTCTCTCTTCCAAGCCCTGGGAACCAGTTTTTTCTGTGCTGGTCCCGAGGGTTTGTTTAGACTGAGGCAGGTCTGGAATTGCCATACTGGACAAGTCTTAATGTCAGGATCTGCAAAGTATATTCAATGGGACAAAATTAAATATATTGTTCTGGGTCAAATAATTTTCAGACATCCAAAGTAAAACCAAAGAAACCAGTAGATTTCTTTTCCTTGAAGGCCATTGCTTAGAGCCATTACAATTGAATGTGCCTGCAAATCGCATTGAGGGGTTAGAAAGCCCAGCACTTCCCATACTTCTTGACAATGGAACCCTCTTTTCATGGACCAACTTGTAAGGCTAATGATTCTCAAGAACTTCTATGGGGAAAGACCAGTCCCAATTTTCTTGGTTACTTTTGAGAAAAGGAAGTCATAGAGAGGTTCTATAGTACAAGCTTCCATTTTGGGGAAAAAAACTATTCTCAAGAGTAACCAAGTACCAATTATGCCCACTTGAGGCAGCTGTCTACTGAAATGATGATTCCAGGAGTGCAGCTATTTAGGCTGCAGTTTGTATCTAAGATTATCTGTTTAATTCAGGGTCCATAGTGCTACCCTCGTCTTCCCTTAAGAATATCTAAAGTCACTGAAGAAGATAGAATTGACCGTTTTCCTGTGACCTCCAGACCACCTATGTTCAATAGGTCAGCTAGATTGCCCATCTCATGATGAACCAGATTTCAGGAACAGACCTGCATTTTGGGGTCTTCCTGGAACTACACCGCACTTGAGAATCAATTGGACCACTATTGTCCGCTGTTTACCTGCCCATATTTTCTATATTGTCAAACATCCAACTTCCAATGCTATGTGAATGCTCATAAAAACATTACTGGCAAACTCTCTCCTCTTCACTTTCCTTCTTGAAAAATGAACTGTCTTGATCCCACTGACAGTGACAGACAGGTGAGTTAGATATTGGTTCAAACTCTGTCAAGTGAGTTATGCAGTCCCGGACTGCTCATAACTCAAAGAGCATTAGGAACTGGTTAACTTTTCTTGTTTTTAAAGATTAAAAAAGTCATTGTCTAAGGATGGCTTAGGTGGATTGGTTTGGCATACACAGGACCTCATAAAATCCCACCTCCTTCACACAGTCTTTTCTTGCTAACTAGAAAGTGATACAGAGTCTCTCTCCCCTAAGACCAATAAATATGAAAACTAATACTAATTAAATGTATATTTAATTTAAAAAATTGTCATTTAAGCTACACGCTCCTATTGTAATTCTACGGCTGCCTCTCTTTTTAGATTTACATATACACAAATATATATAATGAATAATTTTTGAACACTAGATCTTTTAAGAACAATGTAATGACATATATTCAAACTAGTATTTGGGAAGTCATTTCCCTCAAAAAGAAATACACACACATACTTATATATGCGTGAAAGGATTCACACACACATACACATGTTTGTGTATGAGGGCAAGAGTTGGAGGTACTGCCTATGGAGTAAGTTCATAAGAAAACCAGCTTTGTTATTTTATTAATATCTTTATATCTCAAGTTGGAAACTCTCTAGGAATGTCAACAATTTAAGGCTGACATTTTTTTGACACTCATCCATTGGCAAAGTTTGGTTGGAAATGGGCAGTAAATTGTAAATTCTGTTAATTTACTCCATTATAATTGAATAACCATGGGTAGTGGGTTGAAAGGATAATTTGGGGTAGGCTGTGGAGAGAGAAGCAGCCAAGGAAAAACAAAGAAAACCCTTGGCTGTTCTCAGTTCACTGCAGAGATTCAGAGACATGCTGCTTCAAAGTCAAGACTCTAGAAAAAGGAAACTTAATGGAGAACTCACTTAAAAAATAAACCCGTGTCCAAGTCTGCCTTGAAAGCAGGCACAGGAGAGAAGGAACCCAGAAATGGGCCAGAAGGTAAGTTACCATTTAAAAATGTCCCTCTTCCATGTTTATGTGTTTTTCATGGGTTCTGATTGCAGGAAAACTCAGTAAAAGGAGGTGGGAGAATTTAGACGGGTGAGTAGGCAATATTGCTGAAATTCACTGTGTCTGACATGGCTTTTGAAAAGCAAATAACACCTGGGAGTTTTGATAATTTGAGAAAGCTCCATTTCATACCTATATATTCTGCTATGTTGTTGAATTTGCATGTTTCACAGTTGAATGTGTTTAATTGTATATGTAATGTGTTTCGGATGTATATTTATTTAACTACTGTCTGACTAAACAAAGCTCTACACTATGTAGAAGAGAGTAGCAATATGACATTGTCGGAGCGTTCCCTTTTTCTACTGCTTAGCGGGGCATTCAGGGGCCTTCACAGCGTGACTGCTATTTTAGAGTCTTCCATTACTTCTCTGCATAAACCTTGAAGAAGTGAAGTCGCTCGGTTGTGTTTGACTCTTTGCGACCCCATAGACTGTAGCCTACCAGGCTCCTCCATCCATGGGATTTTCCAGGCAAGAGTACTGGAGTGGGGTGCCATTTCCTTCTCCAGAGGGTCTTCCCGACCCAGGGATTGAATCCGGGTCTCCTGCATTGTAGGCAGACGCTTTACCATCTGAGCCACCAGGGAAGCCTACATATACCTTACCTGACCTAAATCACATTACTCTTCATTCCCTGAACGTGTCATACACTTTCCCATCCCTATGTGGTTGTTCATACTATCTACTAATGCTCTTCCTCCTATCATGGCTGGCTCTGAAGTTCTATCCAAAATTCACTCAAAATTGCTGTGTCCATGCATTGGATTCAAGACAGCTGACTGAACACAGACATTTATTTCTACCTTTCTCAAAATCCTAATAAGTTTTATTAAAAAGTTATTAAGGATAATAAATGATAAATCAATAATAGGAATAAAAGGAGGGACTTGATACACAGTGTCTACCAGAAAGTCTATACAAAATTGAATTCACAATGAAAATAAATGCTTTAATATTCCTGGTGGTGGTTTAGTCGCAAAGTTGTGTCCAACTCTTGTGACTCCATGGACTGTAGCCCACTAGTTCCCTCTGTCCATGGGGTTTTCCAGGCAAGAATACTGGAGTGGGTTGCCATTTAATATACCTAGGAATACACTTATTTTCCTGGTGGCTCAGTGGTAAAGAATTTGCCTGCAATGCAGGAGACCTGTGTTCGATCCCTGGGTGGGGAAGATCCCCTGGGGAAGGGAATGGCAACACACTCCAGTATTCTTGCCTGGAGAATCCCCATGGACAGAGGAAACTGGTGAACTACAGTCCACAAGGTCACTAAGAGTTGGACACAACCGAGCCACTAAGCATGCATGCACACTTAGTTTATTTAATGTGTAAGATCTATATAACAAAAACCATAAAACTAATGGATGTAAACAATCTAGATGGGAAGGTTACATTATAAAGTATCAATTCTTGCAAGATAAATCTACAAATTCAATGCAATTATTAAAAAAAGAATCCAAGGCCAATTTTCATGGAACTGGATAAGTTTATTTTCAGAACTTCTAAAAGAACAAAAGGATAAGGGTATCTAGATGATTTTTAGAAGTCTGTAAGCAAATTGCCCTACAGATACCAAAACATATAAAAGAACTGCAAGACCTAAAACAGTGTGATACTGACTTACTGCTGCTGCTGCTGCTGCTAAGTTGCTTCAGTCGTGTCCAACTCTGTGCGACCCCATAGACGGCAGCCCACCAGGCTTCCCCATCCCTGGGATTCTCCAGGCAAGAACACTGGAGTGGGTTGCCATTTCCTTCTCCAGTGCATGAAAGTGAAAAGTGAAAGTGAAGTTGCTCAGTTGTGTCCGACTCTAGCGACCCCATGGACTGCAGCCTACCAGGCTCCTCCATCCATGGGATTTTCCAGGCAAGAGTACTGGAGTGGGGTGCCATTGCCTTCTCCGATACTGACTTAGGAAGAGTCAAATAGATTAGTTGAATGAATGCTTTTTAGGGAAATTGATAAGCTGCTTCTAAAATTTACTTAGAATATCTAAAATGAGTAGAGCCAAAACCCTGTTAAAGATAATATGGTGGGAAGACTTGTTTTTCCAGACATCAAGACAGATCATAAAGCTAAGAAAAACAACAGTGTGATATTGTAGACCAGTAGATAGAATAGAGCGGAGAAGGCAATGGCACCCCACTCCAGTACTCTTGCCTGGAAAATCCCATGGACGGAGAAGCCTGGTAGGCTGCAGTCCATGGGGTCACAAAGAGTTGGACACGACTGAGTGGCTTCACTTTCACTTTTCACTTTCATGCATTGGAGAAGGAAATGGCAACCCACTCCAGTGTTCTTGCCTGGAGAATCCCAGGGATGGGGGAGCCTGGTGGGCTGCCATCTATGGGGTGGCACAGAGTTGGACACAACTGCAGCAGATAGAATAGAGAGTCTGGAAAGAACTCATACATATGTGGATAAGATTGATAGCAGAGGAGGAATTTCATCCAGTGGGGAAACAGTGGAATTTTCAATAAAATTGACACAATTGGCAATCCATAGGAAAAAAGTAAAATTAGATCTCTTGTTCATGTTAAACACAAAAATAATAATTTCAGATAGATTAAACATAAATCTGAAAGGTAAAATTCCTAGTATTTGGAAGAGTATACAGGAACATATCTTCATAATCTTATGGTAGAAGGATTTTTTTATTGAAAGCACTGGTCACAGTGGAGAAACTTATTAAGTTAATTACCTGAAAATTAAGAACTTCTGTTCATCAGATGTCAGTGTGAAACTAATGAAAAGAACCATAAAGAATAAAAGATATTTATAACACATATCAAAGGATTCATATCCATATAAAGAAGGCTTATAGATCAATGAGCAAATGCCCAACAATTCAATGGAAAAATGGGCAAGAGACTTAATCAGATATTTCTCAAAAAACAACAAAATATCCAAATGTCTACTAGACATATGAAAAAGAGTTCAATGTTACTAGCAGTAATGAAAATGCAAACTAGAACCACAAGATTAAATTATTACATTGCCATCAGACACAAAATTTAGAAAGCTTAATATTACTATAGCCAGGTTAAAAGCATACGTGACTGATAAGAATATAAATTGGTACCAGCTTTAGAAAGCAGGTAACATTATTTAATAAAGTTGAAGATTAGCATATTTTTTGACCTATAATTTGCATGCCTACATACATACTCTGGTCATTTAATTGTCTACGAGTACCAGAACACCTGTGCAAGAAGGTTCATCTTTGTTCTTAACTGACACAAGCTGGAAATACTCAGTTCCTCCTCACCAGCTGACTGGATAAATAGAGGTAGAGTTATATTATAAGATATTTGAAGTATTACGCAATAGTAAACATTATTATCTGGAGAAGGGAATGGCAACCCACACCAGTAATCTTGCCTGAAGAATTCCAGAGACAGAGGAGCCTGGCGAGTTACAGTCCATGGGCTCACAAAGAGTAGGACACAATTGAGCAACTAACAAGCACACACCCACAAATATTATTATATAATTAAAAATCAACAAACACAATGTTAAATGAAAAGTTATACTATAAAAATTGCATATAGCATGAATCCATTATGTAAAATTTAAAAACAAAACTAAATTGTTTAGGAGTGCATACAGAGGTGGTAAAATTAAAAATAAGAGCAAGGAAATTATTACTCTCAAGGACAGGACAGAGATGATCTTTTTGTACCTGAGTGATATTTATATGAATGTTCACTTTACCCCATTTGCAAAATTGTACACGTAAGTTACAAAAGGAAATGACAGCCCACTCCAGTATCCTTGCCTGAGAAATCCCGTGGACAGAGGAGCCTGGCAGGATACAGTCCATAGGGTCACAAAGAATCGGACATGACTGAGTGACTAATGCACACATAAGTTTTATATAGTTTTCTGTATATATTAAAAATCACAACAAACACAAAAAGTAAAAAAGCAAAACTCCAGAAAGTAAAAGGAAAGCGAAACAAGAAAAAACACTAGACTCTAGAAACAGACATCCAGTTTAATTCAAGAAGTACTAAAAGTGGCATTTAAATTCAATTCGCCTATTAAGTAGTGTCAAAGCTGGAGAGGGATTTCCTGATTTGACTGCATATGGATTTAAAACATCTCTATGGCCACAGACACCACAAACAACTTAAAATATTCACAACATACAGAAGAGACACATGGTCAATGTCTATAATATATTAAGAATGACTATAAATCAGTGTAGGCGAGAGATATAGGCTGACAATACCCAGAATAAAAGATACAAATAGTCAATAAACATGAAAAAATAACCAACTTTATTAGTGGCAAAGTGAAAAATAGAAAAAAATTAATATATACTACACAGGAACATTTAAATAATCACAATGTAATTATTTGTGCAATTACATATTTAACTCATTGAAGTATAAACTATGAAATATAAAAATTAAGGAAGTCATTAAAGACTAAGGCCCCTTCTAGCTTTACATTTCTTCAGTTCAGTTCAGTCGCTCAGTCATGTCTAATATTTTGCGACCCCATGAATCGCAGCATGCCAGGCCTCCCTGTCCATCACCAACTCCCGGAGTTCACTCATACTCACGTCCATCAAGTCAGTGATGCCATCCAGCCATCTCATCCTCTGTCATCCCCTCTCCTCCTGCCCCCAATCCCTCCTAGGATCAGAGTCTTTTCCAATGAGTCAACTCTTCCCATGAGGTGGCCAAAGTACTGGAGTTTCAACTTTAGCATCATTCTCTGCAAAGAAATCCCAGGGCTGATCTCCTTCAGAATGGACTGGTTGGATCTCCTTGCAGTCCAAGGGACTCTCAAGAGTCTTCTCCAACACCACAGTTCAAAAGCATCAATTCTTTGGCGCTCAGCCTTCTTCACAGTCCAACTCTCACATCCATACATGACCACAGGAAAAACCATAGCCTTGACTAGACGGACATTTGTTGGCAAAGTAATGTCTCGTCTTTTGAATATGCTATCTAGGTTGGTCATAACTTTCCTTCCAAGGAGTAAACGTCTTTTAATTAGTGTATGACTTATACCCTCATAGTCTCAACGTGGCTGCTCTGCCCTTAGGCATTATATCTGTGTTCTAGGTCTAGAGAAGGGAGGAATGGCAAGAGGAAAATAGTGCATGCCAGCTGAATCTGCTCATCAATAAAATCATACCTTTCCCAGAAGCCTTATTCTCTAGAATTACACTTAAATCTTACTGGCAAAACTGTCACAGTTTCCCCCTAACATTTAAGGAATTGAAGAGGAGTATATTTTTTTAATTAGCATATTTCTGTCCAAAAGTAAATTTTGCTTCTGTTAATAAGCAAGAAGTGGAGCATACATGTTGCTTAGTCAATGCCTGCTGCATGGTGGAAGCACCTAGAACAGTGCCTCTTATATTTTACATAATAAATATTAGTTCAATAAAGGAATGGGGATTTTCATATTATAATCCACATAATCCCCAGAATAACAGTGAAGGAGATTCAGAATAAGTCCTGAGCACCAGCTACAGAAGAAACTAGGCCAGATGGAACAGATGGCTCCCTGAGAGTCTAAGATGAATATAACTATAGAGGGCTGGGTTTTCCCAGGTGGCGTTAGTGGTAAAGAATGCCGCCTGCCTGTGCTGGAGACTCAGGTTCAGTCCCTGGGTTGAGAAGATCCACTGGAGGAAGACATGGCAATCCACTCCAGTGTTCTTGCCTGGAGAATCCCATGGACAGAGGAGCCCGGCAGGCTGTGGTTCATAGGGTCACAAAGAGTCAGACATGATGGAAGCCGCTTAGCATACAAGCACACGTAAAATGCTGCTTGATGTCTTTGAAAAGGTCAAGAGCAGATTTAGACAGCACGTTTGAGGTAGTGATAAGTCTCTAGAATTGTGCTGTTCAACACCATAGCCACCAGCCACTATGTGGCTATTTAAGCACAAATTAAACAAAATATATAAAATCTCGGGTCTGCAGTCATGCTAGACATGTACTGAGTGTTCAGTAACCACATGTGGCTAGTGGCTACCATCTTGGTAGTGGTATTAGAATGTTTCCAGTACTGCAGAAAGTTGTATTGGATACTGCTTGTCTATAAAAATGAAGCCAGTGGAGAAAAAACAGAGAGGGAAAAAAGACACAAAAACTATCAACTTGCAGAAAAATTTAACTGTTGGGCAGGAAAAGAAAAATAATCATAATATATGGGGTTCAGCTGTGAACAGTGTTTTGTTAATCATAATAATGTAAACAGTGAATTCTGAATTATATAAATAAAACCTTATTGGGAGTATAGAGATGGGAGATGAGGCTTGTGTCTGGTGAGAGTGGGGTTTTATATCAAAGAAAACTAAAGCCTCATCTTCCAAGGTAGGAACCTGACATATAATACCAATGACTGAAAAAATCAGAAAAGAATAATAGAGAAATTTTGTTAACTGTGTAGAGATAAATAACAAATGATTCCACTAAAAGGGTTAAAATGATTGTCTCCAGGGTGGGGAAAAGAGAGGAATGATGGAAACAGGAGGCACTGATTTTAGTAAGAAGCCTTGCAAAACTATTTGATTCTTAAATAATGTGCAGATATAATTTGGTTAAAATAATTAATGAATTCAAACTGCAACAACAGAAGCTCTAGTACAATGCCATCTCCTCCATAAAATCTATTATGGTCTCCAGACACGACACTTCTGAACTTCGGTGTTTCAGAAAACATCATCTGAAGCTCTGCTCTTGGTACCTACCTGTACCCTGCTTTGTTTTGTAGCCAATTATACAGTCTTACAGGCTCCCCTGGTGGATCAGTGGTTAAGAATCCCCCTGGCAACATAGGAGATGCGGATTTGGTCCCTGGGTTGAAAAGATCCTCTGGAGAAAGAAAGGGCAATCCACTCTGATATTCTTGCCTAGGAAATCCCATGGACAGAGGAGCCTGGTGGGCTACAGTCCGTGGAGTTGCTAAAGAGCTGGACACAGCTTAGTGACTAAACATCAACACACGGTCTTATAGCCAAACTCCTATTGATTCATAAATTCTTAGACTACGGTCTGATTTCAGAAGTTTCACAGTAAGTGAGTATTTCAGTCTAATATAAAGAGTAAAGATACGAATAAAATGTTTAAAATGTATTAATAATTTTAAAATAATAATGGTTAACATTTATTGAGCACTTCTGTGAAAGGCATGTAAGGAGCTACTGATAAATCAATGTATCGATTTATTCTTCTTCCACAGAAGAGGCCATCAATAGGCCTGAAAAATACAGGGGTTCTTTCTTCTTGAGGGCATAACTCCAGGTAAGCATTTGGCACCCCACTCCAGTACTCTTGCCTGGAAAATCCCATGGACGGAGGAGCCGGGTAGGCTGCAGTCCATGGGGTCGCTAGGAGTCGGACACAACTGAGCGACTTCACTTTCACTTTTCCTTTCATGCATTGGAGAAGGAAATGGCAACCCACTCCAGTGTTCTTGCCTGGAGAATCCCGGGGACGGGGGAGCCTGGTGGGCTGCCGTCTATGGGGTCGCACAGAGTTGGACATGACTGAAGCGACTTAGCAGACTTAGCAGACTTATTTTTTACTTTATATATTTTTGTACTATATGTTTTTTTAAAAGACTCATTATTTTTTAATGTAACACCATCTTTTAAAAAGCACGTGGTGAATAGTAAGTCACCATTCTTCTAGTTTGCAGCTTCCAAGTAAATGATCATATTACACACATATATTTCTTGGTGAGAAAACCTCTGAAAACAAATGAAATAAACAAGTATAATTAATTTAGATGGAAAGATGATGTTCAAATTTTACTGCCATATGAATCGTAGAAAAGGGAGAGGTACCTATGCTTGAAATGTGAGATTTCTTCCTAACATTTAACCTCCCCCCCCAAAATCATAACAATACGTTTAGTTACAAATCCACATTAAGATGGAAGTGACCTATCGAGTTTTGCCTTAGAATAGGGAGTGGAAGCTCCCTATTCCACGTTCAAGGTCAGAAGGGGCAGCGGTGAGGAGATACCCCTCGTGCAAGGTAAGGAGCAGCGGCTGCACTTTGCTGGAGCAGCTGTGAAGAGATATCCCACGTCCAAGGTAAGAGAAACCTAAGTAAGATGGTAGGTGTTGCAAGAGGGCATCAGAGGGCAGACACACTGAAACCATACTCACAGAAAACTAGTCAATCTAATCACACTAGGACCACAACCTTGTCTAACTCAATGAAACTAAGCCATGGCCGTGGGGCAACCCAAGATGGGCGGGTCATGGTGGAGAGGTCTGACAGAATGTGGTCCACTGGAGAAGGGAATGGCAAACCACTTCAGTATTCTTGCCTTGAGAACCCCATGAATAGTATGAAAAGGCAAAATGATAGGATACTGAAAGAGGAACTCCCCAGGTCAGTAGGTGCCCAATATGCTACTGGAGATCAGTGGAGAAATAACTCCAGAAAGAATGAACAGTTGGAGACAAAGCAAAAACAATACCCAGTTGTGGATGTGACTGGTGATAGAAGCAAGGTCCAATGCTGTAAAGAGCAATATTACATAGGAACCTGGAATGTCAGGTCCATGAATCAAGGCAAATTGGAAGTGGTCAAACAAGAGATGGCAAGAGTGAACGTCGACATTCTAGGAATCAGCGAACTAAAATGGATTGGAATGGGTAATTTAACTCAGATGACCATTATATCTACTACTGAGGGCAGGAATCCTTCAGAAGAAATGGAGTAGCCATCATGGTCAACAAAAGAGTCCGAAATGCAGTACTTGGATGCAATCTCAAAAATGACAGAATGATCTCTGTTCGTTTCCAAGGCAAACCATTCAATATCACAGTAATCCAAGGCTATGCCCCAACCAGTAACGCTGAAGAAGCTGAAGTTGAACGGTTCTATGAAGACCTACAAGACCTTTTAGAACTAACACCCAAAAAAGATGTCCTTTTCATTATAGGGGACTAGAATGCAAAAGTAGGAAGTCAAGAAACACCTGGAGTAACAGGCAAATTTGGCCTTGGAGTACAGAATGAAGCAGGGCAAAGGCTAATAGAATTTTGCCAAGAGAACGTACTGGTCATAGCAAACACCCTCTTCCAACAACACAAGAGAAGACTCTACACGTGGACATCACCAGATGGTCAACACCGAAATCAGATTGATTATATTCTTTGCAGCCAAAGATGGAGAAGCTCTATACAGTCAAAAAAATCAGACCAGGAGCTGACTGTGGCTCAGATCATGAACTCCTTATTGCCAAATTCAGACTTAAATTGAAGAAAGTAGGGAAAACCACTAGACCATTCAGGTATGACCTAATTCAAATCCCTTATGATTATAAAGTGGAAGTGAGAAATAGATTTAAGGGACTAGATCTGATAGACAGAGGGCCTGATGAACTATGGAATGAGGTTCGTGACATTGTACAGGAGACAGGGATCAAGACCATCCCCATGGAAAAGAAATGCAAAAAAGCAAAATGGCTGTCTGGGGAGGCCTTACAAATAGCTATGAAAAGAAGAGAAATGAAAAGCAAAGGAGCAAAGGAAAGATATAAGCATCTGAATGCAGAGTTCCAAAGAATAGCAAGAAGAGATAAGAAAGCCTTCTTCAGTGATCAATGCAAAGAAATAGAGGAAAACAACAGAATGGGAAAGACTAGAGATCTCTTCAAGGAAATTAGAGATACCAAGGGAACATCTCATGCCAAGATGGGCTCAATAAAGGACAGAAATGGTATGGACCTAACAGAAGCAGAAGATATTAAGAAGAGGTGGCAAGAATACACAGAAGAACTGTACAAAAATGATCTTCACAACCCAGATAATCATGATGGTGTGACCACTCACCTAGAGCCAGATATCCTAGAATGTGAAGTCAAGTGGGCCTTAGAAAGCATCACTAGGAACAAAGCTAGTGGAGGTGATGGAATTCCAGTTGAGCTATTTCAAATCCTGAAAGATGATGCTGTGAAAGTACTGCCCTCAATATGCCAGCAAATTTGGAAAACTCAGCAGTGGCCACAGGACTGGAAAAGGTCAGTTTTCATTCCAATCCCAAAGAAAGGCAATGCCAAAGAATGCTCAAACTGCCGCACAATTGCACTCATCTCACACGCTAGTAAAGTAATGCTCAAAATTCTCCAAGCCAGGCTTCAGCCATACGTGAACCGTGAACTTCCAGATGTTCAAGCTGGTTTTAGAAAAGGCAGAGGAACCAGAGATCAAATTGCCAACATCTGCTGGATCATCGAAAAAGCAAGAGGGTTCCAGAAAAACATCTATTTCTGCTTTATTGACTATGCCAAAACCTTTGACTGTGTGGATCACAATAAACTGGAAAATTCTGAAAGAGATGGGAATACCAGACCACCTGACCTGCCTCTTGAGAAATTTGTATGCATGTCAGGAAGCAACAGTGAGAACTGGACATAGAACAACAGACTGGTTCCAAATTGGAAAAGGAGTACGTCAAGGCGGTATATTGTCACCCTGCTTATTTAACTTATATGCAGAATACATCATGGGAAATGCTGGACTGGAAGAAGCACAAGCTGGAATCAAGATTGCCGGGAGAAATATCGATAACCTCAGATATGCAGATGACACCACCCTTATGGCAGAAAATGAAAAGGAACTAAAAAGCCTCTTGATGAAGGTAAAAAAGGAGAATGAAAAAGTTTGCTTAAAACTCAGCATTCAGAAAATGAAGATCATGGCATCTGGTCCCATCACTTCATGGGAAATAGATGGGGAAACAGTGGAAACAGTGTCAGACTTTACTTTTTTGGGCTCCAAAATCACTACAAATGGTGACTGCAGCCATGAAATTAAAAGATGCTTACTCCTTGGAAGGAAAGTTATGACCAACCTAGATAGCATATTTTTTTATCTTTTATTTTTTTTAATTTAATTTTATTTAACTTTACAATATTATATTGGTTTTGCCATATATCAAAATGAATCTGCCACTGGTATACATGTGTTCCCCATCCTGAACCCTCCTCCCTCTTCCCTCCCCATACCATCCCTCTGGGTTGTCCCAGAGGGATGACCAGCCCCAAGCATCCAATATCGTGCATTGAACCAGTATACTAACGCATATATATGGAATTTAGAAAGATGGTAACAATAACCCTGTATACGAAACAGCAAAAGAGACACTGATGTATAGAACAGTCTTTTGGCATTGAAATATGTATAATATCATATATGAAATGAGTCGCCAGTCTAGATAGCATATTGAAAAGCAGAGACATTACTTTGCCAACAGAGGTCTGTCTAGTCAAGGCTATGGTTTTTCCAGTGGTTACGTATGGATGTGAGAGTTGGACTGTGAAGAAAGCTGAGTGCTGAAGAATTGTTGCTTTTGAACTGTGGTGTTGGAGAAGACTCTTGAAAGTCCCTTGGACTGCAAGGATATCCAACCAGTCCATTCTGAAGGAGATCAGCCCTGGGATTTCTTTGGAAGGAATGATGCTAAAGCTGAAACTCCAGTACTTTGGCCACCTCATGCGAAGAGTTGACTCATTGGAAAAGACTCTGATGCTGGGAGGGATTGGGGGCAGGAGGAGAAGGGGACGACAGAGGATGAGATGGCTGGATGGCATCACTGACTCGATGAACATGAGTCTGAGTGAACTCTGGGAGTTGGTGATGGACAGGGAGGCCTGGTGTGCTGTGATTCATGGGGTTGCAAAGAGTTGGACACAACTGAGCGACTGAACTGAACTGAACTGAACTGAGGGAGTGAAAAGACGTTAGTCAGTGAGAATCACGTGCAGGTAGAAAATTGTTGGATAGTTTTTATACAGTGTCTTACACTCTGACTTGCAAATAGAGCATTATTTTCTAATAATATACTGATTTCCATTTTATTCGCTCTTGCTCTTCAGAAATTGAGCCCTTTTGTACCTGCATTCATATTTTGCCTCTCAGAGTCATCTGAAATAAAAAAGAAATCAATAACCCAATTAGTTACATCTGAGGGAGGCTCTGTATTCCTAGCAGCTAGGCCTGCTTATGGAGAAGGCAATGGCAACCCACTCCAGTACTCTTGCCTGGAAAATCCCATGGATGGAGGAGCCTGGTAGGCTGCAGTCCATCGGGTCACTAGGAGTCAGAGACGACTGAGCGACTTCACTTTCGCTTTTCACTTTCATGCATTGGAGGAGGAAATGGCAACCCACTCCAGTGTTCTTGCCTGGAGAATTCCAGGGACAGGGGAGCCTGGTGGGCTGCCGTCTCTGGGGTCACACAACGTCAGACACAACTGAAGCGACTTAGCAGCAGCAGCAGCAGGCTTTCTTACAAAGGGAGAAGGTAATGAGTATGATCTTGGCATTCCCCTCACTGGTTTAGTAATAGAAAAATGATGGGGCTAATCTCTCTAATTATGCCCTGTGGGTAACTTAGCTAGCATCACCACAAAGTATTTTCAACTATCACATCATTTTATCACATTTTTAAAAATTGGTTTTACCAACTTGATGTTTTCTGGATCTTATCCCTCTATTTCTTTCATATCAACACCTGTAACTTACCAGGCTCACCAGGTGAGCTGTATAAGAGCGAGTTCATTTATCTCCATGAAGATGGAAAAACTGGTGAGAAGAAAGCAGTTTACAGGAGGGTTAAAGCCCTCAAAGTCATGCTGATTTTCTTCTAAGTTCTTTTGCATGAATATGATATTAAACACAGAGCAGTAGGAAATGAGAGATTAAATCTCAATTTGAACCCCATATGCTGGAAGTTAGGTAAAATTCCATTACATTTGAATACTTCTATGCAAGCAATTTGTTACCCTTTATCCTTTAGTGGAATTGATGAACAGGTGGTTTTCAGAAGATCACTTAGTATATTTAGCTTCTGAAATTTGAGCGACTTGGGATCTGATTGGCTGCTCCAGCCGCATGATAATTCGGAGCCCATGTTCCACACCGGCTCTTGTCTGGGGTTGTCAGGAGGGGAGAGTTGGGAGAGGCTTTGCTGCTGTGGAAATTTATTTGGTAGATTGAAGGTAAGGCCAATTTATGGCTTTTTTTTCTGTAATATTCTTTTAGGAGAAGTTTTACAACTTCCCTTGAGGTATTTTCCAAACTCTGGGTCTTAACTGGGGAAATGAGTGATGCGAAACTGACTAGGAAAGTCTATAACCCTATGACCCAGCTCAGGTCTTGCTTATACCTGACATGTAGTGTGTGATTAAATCCTATACTAACCAACTTCCTGCTTGACCCAGTTGGCTATCTTGTCTAATGAATTTTTTTTTTTTAATGTTTTTGCATTTGTTTTTCCTTTTTTCTAAATATATTAGTATGAAAAAAGATCTATGTCCTTTGTTCCTATATTTATCTGGTTCTACCGGACTTCATTTGACTCAGAAAGAGTGGCAGTTTTGCTAGCTTAACAAAACCAGCCACAGCTGGGGTATTGGTTTACAAGCAAATATCTTTGGGCGAAGGGACAGCTGCTTCAAAACATCATCTACTTTTACCCAGAGAGAGAGAGTCCTCCTCTCTGGCGTCAAAGAAGGCCTTGGGAGATCCCTTTGCTGGTTCCTGAATTAGCAACTTGGGCCCAAGACCCACATCTCGAATGAACTTCAGTCAATGCTTTAACCATTTGCTGTTTTTCAGGTTTGATCAGAGCTACAGAAACGAAAGAGGAAAAATCTGTACAAGCCAATGGTGTTTGAGAAGAAAATAACCCCGTTGCCTTGAGGTTTCTATTTTTTCTTTTCAAGTCCGTTGACAGATTTATTTTTATGTGTTCTAATTTGAAGCATAGGCTCTATTGCATACAATGTCGTGTAACAGGATGGAGACCAAAGGCAGCCCTCTTAGAATTTTGGTGCTACCAGGAAGAACTCCAGCTTTTTTCTGAAAGCCAAGTTGAACTTTCCCTAAAATTTTTCCCTGGAATTTTGCTTGAAAGTATTTTTTTTTTCCCTCCAAGTATTTGGAAACGTAAATACTCTGTTCCTTTGACTCCAAACCCTCTCACTCTGTCACCTCAGCTTCATTTTACAACTTGAACTAGACGGATCATATAGCTAGAAGTAGCAATACGAAACACATTCCGGAGGGAATTGAGAAATTGGAAGCCTGTTTTTTTAGACCAGAATTTACATATCTCCTCTCACTTAGCCTGCAAAAATACATGAGTATATAGAACAGATTAGCCTCTAATTCTGTTTTTATAATATTATAAGGTGATTTCAGACCTGGGGGTAGATTCTAATGGATTTTCGTTTGTCTGGAATATGAAGTTTGTAGGTGCCACTACTACTCTGGGAAAATGGCAGATGACGAAGAATATGAGGAGGTGGTGGAGGTAAGATTTTTAAAACTCCTGACTCTGACAAGTGTATTTATGTGGCGATAGTCAAAGCCGTGTGGGTGAATTAATTGTTTGAAAAATACATTGTCTATTATAACTTCACAAAGAGTCATCGTTAAAGCATAAGAAAAGGAGTATTTTTACGTTCCGTTTCACTATAATTATGTGGGATTAGAACTGAAAAGAAGTATCACTGTTACCCACTTTTGCTTTTCTTTAAATTCACCAAAAAAAAAAAAAAAGTATGGGGTAAAGGTGGATTTTCAACTGTCTTCTGAAACTACCTTCTTCCCCACTTCCCAGCCCCTGTAGCCAAAGGAACAGAGGAAACGAAGAGAAAGTTCTGAGAACTGAATCCTATTTCTTAATGTTTGCACAGCCACAGAGGGAAAAAGAGCTACTTAGTCCTTGTTTCAGCAAGCTAATTATCTGTTTAGGGTGAAATGGATTAAGCGTTCAGAGAAATATATATATGTGAGATATATGTATATGTAAGAGTTTATACATGTGTATATGTGCACACACACAAACAGGTAAAAATCATGGGGCTCACAAGTGACAGTTGGAGCCATACTTCCCCACAAACTCCATCCTATTTACCCAAGGGAACGAGACTAGCTTTTGCATTTGAATTTTGAAAAAGAACAAAAGACCATAGTGGGCATCTTGAAAAATTCCTTCAAGGTTATTGAGATATCTGACATGATTTATAAAGTTGTTACTTTATATTTATTTTATTTTAGTTTTTATTATATTGTGGTTTTTCTTTACCACTTCTTGCCTTTAGCATCCATGTAAATATATTGCCAATGGAATCTGTAAGTCCTTAACAATTACCAATTAACGATGATGATTTAAACATGTGAAAATATCTCTTAAGTGCTCAAGATACATGGAAGCAGTTTTCAAAATCTGTGCTTTTTAGTAAGAGTGAAATTTAAGTTACCCAGAATCAAATTCCGAATGAACATGCCAAAATCTATCTTTGGAATATTATTTTATTTGACAGTTTATACTTAGATCAAGAAAATTTTATTTTATTCTAAAAATACAATTGCTTTTATTATTGAAGGATATGAAGGGAAAAACAGACTGACTTTCATTCAATGTAACATTCAACCTCTCTGGTTCAAATGCCAAAAGCCAGATTCTTCAATGTGCAATATTTTCACTTGGGCACATTTTACATACATCCCTGCTCGTCAGAATAATCACTGTCAAGCACTTACACAATTATAAATTGCCTTCTGTATGATGGTAATACCAGGAATACCTTTTAGCCTCCATCTTAAATATACCTTGTCTTCCTTAAAATAATGGTGTTAACTGATCATTGGAAATTGCCCTTAGAGCTAGATTTGAAGGATTTAACCAGATGTCATAAAAATGGAGGAGGCTATTTTTAGGCATCTTTTCCTTGCCATATTGTTCCCTGTTTCTGGGACCAGCAGGTGATAAACTAATAGACTTTCTGCCAGAGAGAATTGAACCAAGGTCTCTCTGACCTCAAAAGATGCCATGAGAATGGATTGGTGGCAGATTTAAGGAAATAGGTAGGGAGGAATTCACAAAACTAGAACCAGCTATAAAGATATTTCTCCTGGGGTTCTTGGACAACTGAATAAAGTTGTACTGTCATTCTCTAGTCAAATTTAAACTTAGTACATCTTTGCCTTTTCCTTTCTTTCTATCATACTATCTATTTAGTGGCACACATCTAAAAAAAAAAAAAAGTGAGATTTGGCTTACAAGTTAATGCCAACCATTTGGATAATGTTGCCTTTTTTTGTAAGCTTTTTTCTGACATATTTACTAATGATGAGAGCTTAGCAAAGGTAAAATTGGAAGGCTACCAAAGAGCTGCTTTTACTTGGATGCTAAGAAAATCCAAAATAGTTGTAAATCATTCACTTTAGTTGAAAACTTCTTTTCAAGTCACTGCTGTTTTGTGTGGCCAGAAAAAAATGGTTCCATGTAGATCAGCATCAAATAGCATTCCCTAAAGTGTCCAAATGGTATTTCCCATGTGATGAAGACATAGCACATAAAAGAGATTCTCTGTCCTGTAAGAGCTCGTGATTTCTGTTGCTATGTGTAAGGACACAGAGACAAAATTAGATTTCAAAAAAAAAAAAAAAATAGTACAGGAGCAGAGAAAGCATAAGAGTGGGAGACATTAAGCAACTTTTATGCTAATTTTATTGCAAGTGAAACAGAGCATGTGGCCTATGGACCATAATTCAATAATCTGATGAGAGATCATTTAACCAAGGGCAAAAGAAAGGAGGCCCCTGAGGGAAATTTTGCCTTCAATGTTTTTTTTTCCCTCCATCCCAAGTATATGTTTTGGTGGTCAAGAAAAAATGAAGCATAAAATGTTACTCATTTTGTTAACTGAGAAAATGAGCCAAGTGGTTTCATTTTATCCCTTTTCTGTATGCCTTGGCCTAAACCGTTCTTTCCTTCTGTTCATCCAGCAAAGCTGGGTGATGCTAAGGGCAGGATTCCACTCTCCTTACGCATCTGAAACAAAATGTCAGCCAGTTCTTATCCACATCTATTTATTGCTAGTGATGTCAGAAGTAGTACAAAAGTAGATTTGATTTCAGATCCAGCCTGCAGGCACCTCAGAACTATCAGTGGCAAACTGCTGCCTAACTTCCCCACATTTTGTGATGAGGAATCTCATTGTAGCACCCCTTTCAGGACCTTCATGTTACCAGAAGGGACCTATTCGTAACTCCAGAAGAAACTCTTACTACTTAGTCATCAGGTGATATACGGATAATTAAGATGTGTATATGCTTTCAGATCTATCATTTTCATGAGAATGATATTTTAAAATTTTATTTACACTGAGGTTTCTGAGGTTTTTTTTTGTCAGCAAACAGTGAGTTTTTTTATCACAGTTCCTCTCTGCCCAGTCCACACACTCAAGATATTGTTATTATATTCTCAGCAAACTCTGAGAGTACCATAAGAAAACATTTTATTTCTCAAGCAAAATAGCTTCACCAGATAAATAGCCATCCTCAGATACCTTTCTCATCACCCTGCATCTCCTTGTCCAATCTGATGGCTTTCACTGTGGCTACTCTGATGTTTCACATAGTTGAAATGGGTCCCAAAATATGAACAGCCCCCGCCATCTACTTCCTTCCCACCAATGTTGAAAACCAACTGGACTAATGAAATAAACTAAGTGGTTTAACTGAGGCAAAGCAGAGGTGATTCCTGCTTTGGTTCTAATGATACCTTTGTTCTCTATTTCTAGTATTACACAGAGGAGACAGTCTATGAAGAGGTGCCAGGGGAGGTAAGATCCAGCCCACATCTGAACAGGCTGCATGCTCAATAAAGCAGAAGGTTTTCTCCTTTCTCAGACTCCCAGGGCCACCAAGCTGGCAAAAGGGAGAATCTGGAGGTCACTCACCTATGTGCCCAGCAGCCGGCAGTATACGTATGAATGTTACGTGTTTTTACTATTCAATATATCCAAAATGGCTAGGGATGGTTCCGTTACTTGGGTGATATTTTTTGGTGTAGGTGATGTTTATTAGAATAATGCGATTGGCTATCACCACTCTCTGCAACAAAGGTGGGGCCTTGGACTTGAGATTTGCATGGGGACCAGCAGTTTCACTGTGTAGAGTCATAACTTCTTGGGCACCAACTCTGCTCAAAAGAAATGAAGCCTCCAAGCCTTTTTCCTTGATGATAACGATAAAATGCTACTTAGAGTTTGGCACATTAGGAATTCTGAGAAAGTCATTTCCATAAATATTCTAAGCTGGGACTTTTTCTTTTTTCAAGCTGAAATGTCTCTCATGCTTAATTTTCTGCATGGAGCTGCTGCTTTTAAGCATGACACATGGTGATATGGATGCCTAACCCTGAAACCTGCATAAAAACTAACAACTGTAGATTTTGTAAACTGGTTAGTTTCTCACCATCAACCATACATCAGTAGTAAGGGGCGGAGAGCAATCTATTAGCAATAATCTGACACAAATCAGGTTGTGTGTCATAGATGTACAATTTCCTTGTTATTTAGGTTTCTCTTTTTTCCTAATTGATGCTGGAACTCTTCCTTTGGTACAGATGATATAAGTTGGGAAGGAAATTTTACTCTGAGATGCACTGAAAATTTAACTGCTTATCTACTTTTCTTACACATTTTTTAACTTTGGATTAGACCCAAACTTTGGACCTTGGTTTCTTCCACTATAAAGTCTATTGTAATAAGCAGCAGTTTCCCACCTACCACATACTGTCGTGAAGCTAACTACCCCATTATGTTGTCATCATCATTCGTGTTCGCGTAGGCATTTATTAGTGTAAATGGCACTCTAGTTCACTTTAATTAACTGACTAAGCCAAGAGAATGGTAATCACTTGTATTATTGATGTGATTCATTTTTTCAAATTCATCATTCTTTGTCTCATGTAACAGAATAAACACCTGAAGAACAAGCAACTTTTTCTTAGAATTATTTAAAAGTTAATATTAAAATAAAGAATTCGAGCTTTATTTGCCTTCATTTATTTTGTTCCCTGATCCCAGTTTGCTTTCACTTTACCATGCAGTTTAAGAAGATTTTTAAATGATTGAGAATATTTTTGTTTTATTTTTATCCTATCTTCAAGTGTTCCTTTAGGCAAATGGAGTTTTAAGGCAATGTTGCAAGCAGGTAAGAAGTAACCTTTTTGTTCCAGGCAATCTGACACAGTCAGCATTCAGACTTATGTAACATAATGTGCCTTCATGTGGATATGGCATGTGATTTCCTGCTTTGGCCTGTTTTAGATGTGAAATATTAATAACACCAGGAATATCGATCTGACTTGAAGTTAGAATAACGTATATCAAGATCATAGTATTACAGTTTTTACTTTCATAACATTGTCAAATTTTGATATAACTTCATGCCAAATTTTCAGACAATAACAGGATTCTATGAAACTACGACAACAAGGACATCTGACTATGAGCAATCAGAAACTTCCAGACCGGCCCTGGCACAGCCAGTACCTGAAAAGCCGGTGGAGAGGAAGAGGGTTATTCGAAAGAAGGTGGACCCTTCAAAGTTCATGACCCCCTACATTGCACACAGTCAGAAAATGCAGAATCTCTTTAGCACAGTAAGTTTCAAAAAACTTCTACTTATGTGGTTTTACTGCTGAGAAATTACTGGTCTCAACCAACTGTGTTTTGGATGCTGGCTGGACTTTGTTTCTCAACATTGTATGAGACAAAACTTATTTTACAGAAATATAATGTCTCAAAACTCTTGAATTCTGTTTTCACGTAATTTACTTGCACCATTGCAGCCAGCATCAGGGAAAGCATCCTTATTGAAATTATCCTCGCAAAGTAAGCGTAAGGCCAATTGTAAAGAATTTATTGGTGTTTAATCACGATTTGTTTGCCAGTCTAGAACAATGAAATCAGAGTTACAGATTTATAGAGTTAGATATAGATTTAGTTGAAATCAGTTCACATAAACTAAATAGCATTTATTTATGCTATGTCTGAGCATGATGCCTCTCTAATAGACTAGCTAACAGTGTCTCTAGGAGGTATAGAGTGAAAAAGAATGTGATCTTTTAAAAAGATCTTAAAATGTGATCTTTTTAAAAGATCTTAAAAAACCAAGATCAGGCTAAGAAAACTTACCTGAAATTGAGGATCAGAGTGTTCTGTAACCTGAAACAGAAGTATTTTAACTGGCTGCACGTCGGATTTCCCTAAGATTCTATGAGCTCTAAGACTACTGATGCCCAGGTTGTGCTAGTTTATTTGTCCAGGCAGCCTTGGGACCTGTAGAGGATTTTGAAAACTTCCCAGGTTCTAATGGGCAGCCCACACTGAGAATCACTGCTCTTGAAGATGCCTGTCTTTAAATTTCCATGTCCAATTCTATAAGTTACACTGACTGGCAGCAGGTTTAAATCCTTTAAATGGAGCTAACTTGTTGATTGTCCAGGGTAGACTGAGGTCTCAGTAAGTGGCCTGATTGCACATCTTCTGGAGGCTTAAAAAATGAAAAGCACTTGGGGAGCATCAGGTTATATAGGATTAATGCTTATGTCAAAAGCATCATGTTGCGGTTGGCCAATAAGTATTCATTTCTGGTCGAGTGTTAACTACTAGGGACTGTTTGGTAAATTTCTACTTCAGAGTCTTGAATCGTTCAAAATTTAGGTTTTCTAAGACCAAGATTTTTAAAAACAAAATTATCTTACCTCTTTTATCACTGCAGTATTCATCAAAGATAGAAAAGTTTATTGTCAATTTATTGCCATAAACACCTCATTAATTCAAACAGTAATATCCTAGAATTTCTGATAGTCTGAACAAAATGTTGGCAAAGGTTTGTAATATTTTTAAAGTGGTTAGAAATGAAATCAGTAGTATAATTTAGATTGTTGACTATTCCACTCAAGAGTCTTTTTGAAGTATTAATAATGATAAATTATGCATATACTGTTAAAGCAAGAACTCATATATTTAGCAGAAATAATAAAATTTCATTCCTTCTCAAAATTCTTCATAATTTATACTTCCCATTAATTCAGATGGTGTCTCAGTTATCCAAATCACTGAGATTTAGCTGCAATTTCTGAACTGAATGTTTTTTCATTGTATTAGCAATCAAATCTTTTTAGACTTGTCTAAATTTCTATATTTCCTAAAATTATTGAGGTTCCAGCTTTTCATGTGTGAATTCAGACAATAAAAATATTGAAAGAACCATTTGAGGGCATTTCCAAGACAATAGTTTATAGTAAAATTTCTACTCTCAGTATTCAGCCATGCTTGGGAAGAGCAATTAATATATCTATTTTAGTTTCTGTTGAGAATCAGAGTAGGGGACAAAAACAAAGCTGTTATAACTGATAATTGTTATAACTTGAAGGATTAAAAAATAAGACAGGATGTATGTATTGTCTGTAATTTCTGCTGCTGTGTTGTCATGCTTTAGGCTAATAATCTGATGTCTTTTTTAGAATAAATACAAGGAGAACTATGAGAAAGCAAAAGGGAAGCCATACGCCATCACAACCGATACCCCAGAACTTCGCAGAATCAAGAAAGTTCAAGATCAACTCAGTGAGGTGGGCCGCATTGCTAAAATAGAGGAGAGAGTCATTTCAGAAATGTCCCTACCACTGGGAATCAGTTCAGTTCAGTTCAGTCGCTCAGTCGTGTCCGACTCTTTGCGACCCCATGAATCGCAGCACGCCAGGCCTCCCTGTCCATCACCAACTCCTGGAGGGCTTTAAATAGGTGTAGAGAGAATAAGGGGTCAAATGACTGTGAGCCAGTCTAAAAATATACAAGAAGCATTGGACATAGATTATGTTGCTCTAAATGTGAACCTAAAGAGACTTCTAGAAGCTTGGCTTAAAGGTAGTATGAGATGGGAATTCAAACTCACTGAGACTATCCATTCTGGTGCACAGGGAGGCTGAAATTTGGGTGGGAAAACAGACAATCAGTGAATACAGGTGCTCTATGGATAGTTGGAGTTCACAGCCTTCTACCTAAAAGGCAGAAACTTGACTTTGGATGCAGACGTAGAGTGATTGGGTCAATGTTCTTTATTATAAGATATTTTAAAATATATTCATATATTCATGCCTGTCATGGGTTCTAATTGTGCATTATTTTGGCAGGTTAAGTATCGAGTGGATGGCGATGTTGCTAAAACTATTTGTCACGTCGACGAAAAAGCAAAGGACATTGAACATGCAAAGAAAGTGTCGCAGCAAGTCAGTAAGGTAACAAGGTTGTGGTATGGATGGCTGGAATCCCAGGTAGCATGTGCATTATAACTGCCTGGCCTTGGAGGAGAAAACTGAACAGGCCAGATCCTGCTCATCAGTTCCAACGCGAGCCCACAGGCATGGTGGGGTCTAACAGCCACACATGTCAGGCAGTCTGTACCAGTGACTGAAGTGGACCATCAAAGCTATGGGGGTTGAAAAGCCCAGGACCTCAGCTCCAGCTACAGAATTCAGTTCCAGTGTCTACAGAGTCCTTTTTTTTTCTTTTTAAGAAGTTGGGAGGTGAATTTTTAATGAGAAATCTCCAAACTTCAAATGTAAGCAACTAATTTAAAATATTTAAAAAATACCATCTAAGTCAAACACATCTACCATCCAAGTTCAGCCAATGACTGACAGGTTTCAACCTTTGAAAAGAATCTGTAGAGAATCAGAATCATGATTCAATTGACCAAATTAGACTTTTCAAGTGAAAGCTTACTAATGCAGGGAAAGTATCATGGGATGTCGACCTGGTCAACATTTCCATAATTGATGCTGGTGTCACTTCAGCACACTTCAGCCTTCACGTGAGGACAACCTGAGTGTGGGTGACTCTTCTCCTTTGTGCCCTAAACCCTCATGCCTTTGGGGGAGACATCAAGCCACAGGTTCTCTGCTCTTTCTGTGCAGGTTTTATACAAGCAGAACTGGGAAGACACCAAGGATAAGTACCTGCTTCCTCCTGATGCCCCTGAACTTGTCCAGGCCATCAAGAACACAGCTATGTTCAGTAAGGTAGGGGCCTCTGCTCAGTTGCTACTTGTCTTCTTGTGTTCTCCCACCGCATCACACAGAGGGGTACCTGCAAACTCTGCCTAATCTAAAATATGGTCCCCCAGCCATTTTGTGAGTAGCCTTGAGGCATGTGGGGCTGCAGGGATCAGGCTGGCTAAGAGGAACTGAGAGAAATGTTCCTGGGCCTAATGGAGGAGAGGGTCTGAACAACTGGGGAAGAGTGCATGGGGAAAACAAAGATGTGCCTGAGGGGAGAGGGGGCTTCCCTGGCAGTCCTGTGGTTAAGACTTCGCCTTCCAATGCAGCAGGTGAGGGTTCGATCCCTGATTGGGGAGTTAAGATCCCACGTGTCTCATGGCCAAAAAACCAGAAACATAAAACAGAAGCAATATTGTAACAAATTCGATAGAGACTTAAAAAAAATTGTCCACATTCAAAAAAAAAAAAAAAAGATGCACCTGAAAACCAGTTCTGAGACCCACAAAGACCCACAAAGTATACAGCCCGCACTATATGTTGGACATGCCTGGCTGTCACTCTTATTAAGGGTTTAATTTTCTCACTTGTATTAAAGGTTTATTAAAGGTTTAAACACAAAAATTATGCTAAGTGCTTCCTGGCTCCTTACACTTTCCTTAGTACTAGTTGCAGAAGGCAGGTAAAGTCAAAGATGAAACACAATGAGACACACATCTGCTCTGCAGTAAATAAGATGTGTCAGAACAAGCCAGGTAAGCTATTGATAAATATGACTTAGATGGAATGGGATCTGTGGATTCCACTTACCTTTGCTCTCCCTTTGCCCCGGGTTCTATATGCCACTGATGGATGAATTCAGAAGTAAATACGTCAAGTCAGTGTGTTCTCACATTCTCGTAACTTTCACTCTTCTCTGATTTAGAAACTATACACTGAAGACTGGGAAGCTGACAAAACTATGTTTTATCCGTATAACGATAGCCCGGAGCTGAGGAGGGTCGCGCAAGCCCAGAAAGCTCTCAGTGACGTAAGTGCAGTGCAGTGCTCACATTTGAGAGTGTGCAATCAGGACACCTTGAATTAGGACACACTTCTTCTAGCCCAAAGTTCATTGAAGCTCTTCGTTTAAAAAGACTAAATGCTATTGGAACTTCCTTGGCAGTCCAGTGGTTAAGACTTCGCCTTCCAATGCAAGGGGTACAGGTTCAGTCTCTGGTCAGGGAGCTAAGATCCCACGTGTCTCATGGCCAAAAAACCCCAAAACATAAAACAGAATCAATATTGTAATGAATTCCAAAAAGACTTTTAAAAAATAGTCCATATCAAAAAAAAATCTTTAAAAGAAAGGATTAAATGCTACTATTGCAGAGGAATATATTTCAAATTATAATTCATGAAGCCTAATTTAAACTAGATTTTATAATTTATATTAGATATTATTTAGTCTCATGCTCTCCTCTTACTGGTGAGGAAGCTGAGTCTAAGGTCACATTAGTAGTCTGTGGCAGAGCTCAGATCAAAAGCCTTGTCTTGTGATCCCAAGACCAAAGTTCTTTCCACTAGAACATGTGTCCTTCCATCACCTTGGCTGGAGTTAAGTTTCTCTGTGACAATAGAGTGGCATTTAAAAAAAAACTTTTGGGGATTATAGCCACTTCTGAAAGTATTGAGTGAACAATGTTATGAAGGATTTTGATTTGCTGTCTTAATTGTAAGTCTGAACTGTGGTAGTCCCCTTCTTCTGCACGGGCATCTGACTACATACTTGTCCAAACATCTTAGTGTGGTTATTTCACAAACAGCGCCTCCCATAGAGCATATGTAGGGGATATTTTAGAGTTAGTTTAAAAAAAAAAAAAAATCAGCAGCACTACTGGCCAGAATTTTAGTATCCTAGACCTTGAAAACTTTATTAGAGGAACTTAAAAGGAGTAATAGAATCCTTAGTGTTGAAAGCAGCAGCAGAGACCCCAACCTCAGCCTTGTTTTGGCTAGCCCTTGTTTTGAGGTACTTTATTTCTTGATCCCTTGATCTGCTAGAGGCCATATTGAAAATAAGACTGCTCTAGTCTTCAGGGAAACTGTATTATAGAATGAGACTTTTATTCTCTTATATTCAATAGACCCTGAAGCTCTTACATTCAATATGGACTTAAGTCACTTGGCATTTTGAGACTCATCAGGATTTACTTCCAGTGCATCTTAGGATCCCATCTTGTCCTGATTATACCCATCTTGTCCAGTTACACATATGAATATGAGTTATACATACTCATTTGAAGGTATCTCCAACTTTTGAGGTCTATTTTTTTAGTTCCTATCACTTGATATCAACTAAGTTTAATAGGCATATTTCTATCCTAGTTTTCATATAACTGATGGAAATATAACAGATATAATCCTATCCTTCTATAGGGTAAGCTAGAAAATAAGCATAACAAAATTTTAAAGCCATTAGTAAAAATCAGTTTTAATGTGTGGGGACCTTCTGCTTCTCTTAAGATGAGCTTTTTGGCTTTGTATCTCATAAATAATGTTGTTGTGTGGCCTTTATCAAATGATCAATAATTTTTTAATTAGAAGACCATTATGCATGCATACCTGCCAGGATGAAAAAGTACCACAAGAAATTTTCATCCTTTCTCCTGAGAATTTAAAATCAGGCTGGTAAGATGAAAGTGATATATACTAACAACAAGAGAAAAATTTTTTAAAAACCCACAAGCTCTACAGTGTGGTATTTGCTAAAACAGGAATATGTGACTAATGAGAGAAAGCTGTGTGGAAGTGGAGATCCAGAGGGAATAAGTAGTGATGAACATTAAAGGCATTTTGTGGAGAGAGAGTGCTGGACAAAGGGACATACATGATGTGAGTCTGGAGTTTTAGGGGACAAAGAGATTGAATGCTTCTTGTGATAAACCATAATGGAAAAGAATGTATATATGTGCATAACTGGGTAACTTTGCTATACAGCAGAATTTGGCACAACATTGTAAATCAACTATACTTTGATTAAAATAATTTAAAAAAAGAAAAATGAATGCTCTGGGTGCTGAGTTAGGCAGGCACTTGTAAGAAACAGGTAGCAGGACCTTGAAAATCAGACAAAATAACTTTGATATGATGTCTCTCATTGCCTACCATATCATAAGATTTTGGTGAGAAAAATAACATGATAAAAGTAGAATCTGAAGAAATTTTGATGGACCATATGGTAGATTGAGACTAGAAAACATCATGATTTATAGAATACTATTTTAGTAATATAGACAAATCGGGATGATGGAGACAAAGGAGAGGAAGAAAGGAATCTGATGTTAATAAATGTTTTAAAGTGTTAATGACATTTAGATATTGGAGACAAAGGTGAGAAAGGAAATATCCATGAGTTTGTGACAAAGTCCTGGTAGTCTAGGCGAACAGGGGTACAGGTGGTAACAATACTTTAGTGAAAAAAGAAATAAAGTCGATATAATGGAAGAAACATTCAGGTCAAGGCATTTGCACAGGTGTGAGATCAGTACAAGAGATTAATATTTGAGAGTCAAATAATTTTTAAAATGTGACAACTTCAGACATGAGAATATATGAAGGAGGCAAACAGCGGATGGCCAAGGGCAGAGTTCTGGAGGATACCTACTCTTAGGACACCTGGGTAGGGGCCAGGAGAAGACAGAACCAATGACCAGAGAAGTTGAAGGGGAACCTGGAAATACTATGTCATGTAAACCTAGGGAGAGGTTTCCAAGAAGGCATTTAATCACCAGATGTCTCCTCTTACCCATAAAAAGGAGAGATGAAGGGTCACCTCCATGTCACTCTAGTGCTATGGACTTTGAACAATCAGAGTTGACTGCTTTTTTTTTTAATATACCTCAATAGAGGACATAATAAAGAGGGACATATAATAATGAAGTAGAGTCTTCTTTTTCTTGCCTCAGAAAGACTTGGCAGTTGACTTATGGCTTTTATTTTTGTGCTAGACCAAGTATTAGGTTACCAGCATGCCTATTAATACTGCTGTCAGCACCACGGACATCTACAATTATTAGGCACAGAGCCCCAAGCAAGCTGTTGTCCACCGAACATGCCACTGGCTAAGCTTGTGGATTTTGAGCTAAGGGTTTGGTTTCAGAGATTCCCTCTCCTTTTGTCCCTCCTAACCCAACTAAGTAGCGACAAAATACTTTGCAAAAACCAAGAGTCTTTAAGTTGATCCAGAGTACTGAATTCTAACTAGACAGAATTCTGAGCAAAGGTTCTTGAGAAACTAGGACTTCTAGATCTGAATTCTCAGAAAACTCTTGACAGGCTGTCATACTTAATAAGCATTCCTCCTAGTAGAATGTTGCTTCCTCCTTAAGGGCTTAGCCAGTCACAGAAAATACAGGTTGCCCTATGCCTAAAGTAAGTCTTCCCTTATTTAAAAGAAAGTAAGCCATGGAATTATTAATGATACAAAAACACTTTAAAATCTGTCTTTTGTGCCCCAATTGATTTAATTTGTGAAAGCATTTCTAATAGGCATTAAGTAGATATTATTAGAATAAGATATAGTTAGATTATGGCTCAATGGGTAAAGAATTCACCTGCTATGCAGGAGACACGGGTTTCATCCCTGGGCCATGAAGGACCCCTGGAGAAGGAAAGGGCAACCCACTCCAGTATTCTTGCCTAAAAAAATCCCATGGACAGAGGAGCCTGGCAGGCTACAGCCCATGGGGTCTCAAAGAGTTGGACACAACTTAGTGACTAAGCACACACAGACTTGGTTAAAGTATGAAGATGATTGTGACTTTGGAAATAAACGACCTCTTTATAAAAAAAAGATACAGCCACATGGAAGGAGAAATCACTTATAGAAGTCTCACGGCTGAGTAGTAGAAGAATTGGGAGGAAAATTCTCCTTTTCCAACCTCCCCCGATGGCCTCAGTGTGTAAAACACACACTCAGAAGTCAATTATTGAACCCTTGCTCCAGTCAGGTACTCGGCAGGGAACGGGGTTCCCAAATGAGAGGGGTGTTTTCTGCCATGCCAGAGCTCACTGGCATGAGCTCACAGACATGTAAACCAGGTACAGTGTCATCTGATTTGTCATCTGATTTTTTTTTTTTTAAAGGAGGTAAGGGTAGTAGAGTGAGATTCCAGGAGAAGGTCATCAAGACAAAGACTCAAGAGGGGAAATTGTACCTGTCTTGGGATGTGGAGAATGAGTAGCAGTTGGCAGGCAGATGGGGAGAGGGTGGAGTTGGGGCTTCCAGGGAAAGGGAACAGCGTGTCTGAGGTTCAGTGAAAGGACTTCATGTGTCTGGGGATCAGTGAATAGTTCTTATTGTTGGAAGTAGGGGTCAAGACTGGTGGAAGAAAAAGAGGAGTCAGTAGTGAAGGGAGAAAAAAAAAAAGAGCAGGAGCCAAAGGGATGCATAATGAATAGATGTGGTAAGAGAGCTGTTGAAGCTGTAACAAAAAAAGGGTAACTGAGAGAGGGAAAATTCAGGGCTATCAAAGGGAGCAGCACCCTGAGTGCAGGACTTGAGCTCTGCCAGGGGTGTTCCCTCCAAACCATGCAGCCGGTGAAGGAAGCAGGGATAGGAAAGACAGAAGTGTACAGCCTGTCTTTATGAAACAGGAAGCTGAGAGGAGTATGGAGTTGGTTGGAAGCTGTTGGGGTTTTAGATGAGCCACTGGGAGCAGCGACTGACCAGAGGCACAAAATGGGATGTTCAAGCTTCAGTAAAGGCAAAGTGGCAATTGGGTGCCGTAAACGTACAGTACTCGGCACGGAGCGCCAAGCAAGTTGCTGTTCACAGGACGCACCATGGAGCAGACACAGAAGTTTCAAGCTAATGGTTTGGGTTCAAGAGGCTGTCTCTCCCACCTCTGCACCTTCTTCTGGTGTCCTTTTTAACCCTGCTTATCTGATGGATGGCATGGCAACCCACTCTAGTATTCTTGCCTGGAGAATCCCCATGGACAGAGGAGCCTGGCGGGCTGTGGTCCATGGGGTCGCAAAGAGTCGGACATGATTGAGCAACTAAGCAGCAGCTTCATGGTGTTATCCTGATGGAATCCATAGAGTTGTGTGATTTTCCTCAGCAGCACTCAGTATCCTGGATATTAAGGACAGCCGAGGTGTGTGGTTGACTTGATCCAGAGCGTGGAGAGTTTGTGAGCAGGTGTGATGTAAAGACAAGAGAATGCTGTTGTCAACAAGGAGTTGAGGATGCTGGTTAAGAGAGTATTAGTTGTAAATCATGGTGTGGAAACGAATGGAAGGGGATGGAACTAAGGCCAATAGTCTTAGAGAAGGAAGATGCAAAGAAATTGAGATCACCAGTAAAGCTGAGAGTAAGGGCCTCTAACATCCAAAAGGATAAATTATGGTGCACTCAAATGTAAGACTTCAAATAAAGGGGAAAACAGTATTTTTTTTTAATGCCAGTAAATGGAATGTGGGAAATAGATTCATGAGCATTCCTGTCTTTTATTTTGTCAGATTGCCTACAAAAAAGGTCTTGCTGAACAGCAAACTCAATTCACATCTCTGCCAGATCCTCCAGATATAGAATTTGCCAAGAAAGTAACCAATCAAGTGAGCAAGGTAAGTAAATAGGGCTGAGACACTGTCTCCCTTGAAAACTGCTACTGAATAATCCAACCATCAGAGAAAGTAATTAAGATAAACCTAAAAACGCAACACAAACACTAGGAGTATTTTGCCTATGTCCCTGAAAACTCTACAACACATCCATTAACACCATGGAACCATGTTAATAAATGCTTGGTCAGCTGGATGACTCAGTGATTGATAGATGGGAAAGTGTGTTTTGAGAACAGAATCCACATCCTGATGTCCTTTGACATTCTGACTTATGAGAAGAATACTAACAGTAACCAAGTAACCACAGATTTCCACAAAGACTCTGATTGTTTTAATTCAGCGCAGACCCTGTAGAGTTTTATGCTCAGAATCAGACTTGGAGAAAATAACAATGTACAAGTGGTCTCTCAGAGGCAGCTTGGTTAGACAGCCCTGAGCAGTGCACCTCATAATTTCCTAGGCCTGGCAGACAGCTTAGTCTGTCTATATTTAGTCTGGTAAACTAGCTCTGAGGAATGCAGCCCTGACAGGGAATGCAGAGAGACAGATGTTCAACTGATGAATAGATCCATGCTAAATTCCTATTTTAATTTGGACCAAATCAGGCCACTTTCTCTTGGGATACTACTGCTTTTAAATACTTTCCTTTGCCCTTTGTGGAGTTGACTGTTAGTTTGTTCTGCTTGAGTTTTGGTTGGACCTCAAGATTTCTGTCTTGTTTAAGTATTTTGGGGGAAGGTACGTCTTTAGTAAAGGAGAAGGAAGAAAACTATGGATGATGAAGTCTATTCAGCAATATTTTTTAGTGTCTGATATTGTAGATTACCTACTGGTGTGAACAAGGACTATTTGGGATAAAAGATCTAGTAAGTACAGTAAATTTTCACTGATAGGAATACCATGAGCCCGAAATTTTGCCCAGGCAGGGCTAAGCAGAAATTAACTTTAGAGCGAACTATTGACAAAGAGTTGGCCTCTTGAAAGTGTTGATATTGTAAATGAGATTGGAGAGAAGGACAACTTAATTCTTTTTTGGAAGAAAAATAAAAAATTGCTTTCAAGTATTCATTTAGAAAGAAAAATCTATTTTACATTTTTATTAAAGGCATATTTTAAAAGAAATCTTACTAATGCAGGATTCTTCTACCTCATTTGAGTATACAGAGTGAGTACTTAAAAATTATTTTTAAAAATCTATTTTGGACTCCTCTATAACCAATCTCTCTGCTAATGTAGGCTTGCCGGTTAGTCTAGACTGCACTCTTAACAGAGCAGCTACCAGTCACATGTGCCTATTGAGGAAATGTGACAAAAGGAATGTAAAATAGTTCACTAATTATTTTATATTGATTATTGTGAACTGATACTATTGGGCATCTATTGTATAAAGTAAAATAACATATTTTTATTAAACTTTTTATTTTGTATTGGAGTATGGCCAATTAACAATGTTATGACAATTTCAGGTGGACAGCAAAGGGACTCAACCATACATATACATGTTTCCATTCTTCCCCAAACTTTCCTCCCTTCAGGCTGCCACATAACATTAAGCAGAGTTCCATGTGCTATAAAGTAGACCCTTGCTGGTCATTAAAATTAATTTCCAACCTGTTCCTTTTTTATACTTTAAAGTATGGCTACTAGAAAATTTACCATGATGGCTTGCAATATATGCCTATTGGATTGCAACATTTGATTGGATGCAGAGACATTATTGAGTACTTTGAAAGCATTGCTAGGGCTGGGTTGCTTTGTGGAATAACAGTATTAGCCAAGGGAAGGAGGGCTATGGATGAAGGTCATCAGATTATCCACCATGGTGATAATTATTCACCCCAGTCTTACCAGGTCTTATAGCCTCCAGTTCATATGTTAACATAATGAACACATATCTGGAATTGTTATATTGCTGTTCCATTCTGTTTACCAGCCTTCTGTATCATAACTTTCAGAATCCATTCTCTCACCTATGTCTTTGCCCAGAGTCATCAAGTCATGCCAGCACCTCCTCCTGGCTCAGTGCCTTCTGTAGAGATGTGTAGGCAGGCAGGGCTGTTTGTGTCTACCATGCACACTACGACTCCTGCAGGTGGAGTTCTGTGAGCAACACTGAGCTTCTTGAAGTCCTTGAGCTTCTCTGCTTCCTTCTAGACTCACAATAAGAAAGATACAAGATTTCAGGTTGGAATTTCCAGCTGATGCTAGGTCTGCAATTGAAAGGAGAAACTAGGATCTAGAAAGTTAACCTTTGAGAAGAAAGGATATAGGGCATTAGAGAGAGGGCTAGATTTCCTTAAACTTAAATTCACTGGCTCTGCATCTTTCTCACCCTTGGTACTTGTTCTTTAAAGGCATACCAGAAAACCACTTTCTTTTTTTTTTTTTTTTTGAAGAGTATGGCGGGAGTATGCAAACACCTGAGACCCACTGGTTATGTCTGTTGACACATTCTATCAGCCAAGGTGGGGAAATTGCTCTAACCCATCTCTGACTCATGTCCCAAACTTGGGGTTGGCTGGATTAATTCCGTTTCAAGAACATTCAAGCCAAAGTAGTCAAAAAATCATGGACTAGGTTCAATTTAGTGTAGTCAAACAAACATTTGTGAGGTAACTTCTGCATGCTGCATTTTGTGTTAGATTTTGAGGATACAAAAATGAAGAACATATAATTCCTCTCACCAAGGAGCCTCACAGTATAGGATTCAGGTAGTGTGGTGTTCGGGAGTTAATATGGGATAGCAGTTTAATTTTTTTATTGCTTGCCAGTTCTCATTAAAATTTCGTAAGTCTTATTCATTGGCCTACAAGCCAAATTTTGTTGTAGTTTTGCTGTCTGGATAACTAGGAGTTTCAGTAAAGCTCAGAAATTAATGGCTAAGTTCATCGGGCATGAAAATCTGGGGTTGAGTGATTTTATTATATCAATAATCATGAATTACAGAAGGAAGATGCTTCTGACTCTCTCTTCCCTCAAACACCAGGGACCATCTGTGAGTTCTCTGTGAACTAAGTCCTTAAACTCAGCAAAGGGGAGACTGATACCTCTATCCCCTGCATCCAACTTTTTCTGTGGGATAAGTAACACTATACCAGAAGATTTGAAGACATCTATTAAGTACCCAGGAAGGGCCTGGTCAAGATATTTTTTAAAGCTGACCACTACCACCTAATTGGCTGCCTTATTTGTCAATTTCCAGATTTTGCTTGTCTTATTTTCTTTATTTTTTTCCATCCTAGCAAAAATACAAGGAAGACTATGAAAATAAAGTCAAAGGCAAATGGAGTGAGACACCTTGCTTTGAAATTGCAACCGCCAGAATGAACTCTAATAACATCAGCACAGTAAGTAGGAAGGGATGTCCATCCAAGCTGGATGTCCTTGGGTTGAGAGGTTGATTCTTTCCTGTATGACGTCTAGCCACTTGCTGCTCCTGAAATGGTACCAGAACATTTCAATCCAGACAACTCTTGCTGGGGGCAAGACCTGTGTAGGGTCCCTATTTAGAAAGAAATTCCACCATCTTTCCTTCCTTTTGCAAAGCATTGTTTTGATTGGATTCCATTACTCTTGCCTCATTTTTCATTGGAACAATATGGTTTCATGGTGAGTACAGATGAAAGAGGCCCTTTTTGTTCTGTGTCTGGGCACTCGAGCGGTACATTTATGAAACTGATTAATCTCTTCCCAGATCCCCTCCCTGGAAAACATAAAAAACCTCTTTTTCTTTTTTCTTAAGTTCTCTGCCTCTGGCCTTTGAGAGCTCCTTCTTTGAGGTTGTCTTCCAACCTGTTATAACTGCTCCAAGTTTCTGTTAAGCTGCTAATGGCTTTTGTGATAGCACCATATTCTATAACTGTAATCTGACCCACAGAAGCTAAGAGGAGCATGGCTTTGGGTGATGTCTCCAAGTGGCCTCTGTCCTCCCATATAAGACTTTTGCCTAATTGTTCCCACAGCAGTTCTCCAGCATATTTCATGTCTTACAGAAAAAATACCAGGAAGACTTTGAGCATATGAAAGACCAGATCTACTTCATGCAGACGGAAACCCCAGAGTACAAAGTGAATAAACAAGCTGGGGTGGCAGCTAGCAAGGTATGGGGACATTTTCTCATTGATCTTGATATAGTCTCAGTGTGGGGGAATTTCTTACAACTCTTGCTTTTGTATATAATGGGGGGAAAAGTTTCTTATGGGAACAATAAGAAAATATTTGGGGATTACAATAGGGCTACCAATTTTTTTAAAAAAATTGCCGTGTAGGAGAATTCACAATACTAAGCTACCATCTTCAGCATTTCATAGACTAAAGGACCTTTTGATACCCAGAAGTAGAAAGGACAAAAGAACTTCTCAAGAAAAGGTAACTGGCAGCGTTCTTTGAATACAGACACTCACTCTCACACTTCCAACTACCGTTGTTTTTCTATTTTCTTATTAACTAGTGAAAATCTGGTCACAGACAAGACGCATGAACCCATGGATTTGCTCATATAGTCTATAGAGTGACTCTGGTAACTAGTCTACTCCTAGGCATTCTACAGGGGGCTTCCCTGGTGGCTCACAGGTAAAGAATCTGCCTGCAATGAAGGAGATACGGGTTTGATCCCTGGGTTGAAAAGAGCCCCTGGGTTGGGAATATCCCCTGGAGGAGGAAATGGCAACCCACTCCAGTATTCTTTCCTGGGAAATCCATGGACAGAGGAGGCTGGTGGGCTACAGGGAGCCCCATAGGGTTGCAAAGTGTCGGACACAACTTAGCAACCAAACTGTAACAGGTGTTCTAAAGCACTAGAAAGAGCAATAACTTCAAAGCCAATCAGATTTGATTATAAGCCTGGCGTTGGCTCTGCAGGAGGAGTGAAAGTAGGAAGATCATGTCACTTAGGAGACTATTTCAGGATCCAGGTGCAAGACAGTGATGTTTTGGACCAGGAGAGTAGCCTGGAAAGTGATGAGAAGTATTTCAAAATTAGAGCTGACCTGATTTGCTGAGGAGTTGAATATGGGATATGAGAAAAGTTTTGGTCTAAGCAACTAGATGGATAGGGTTTCCCTTTGTCAAGATAGGAAAGATGGTGGAAGGATAGGTAATTTCTTATTGGAGGGGAAACATGAGCTCAACTTCAGACATGTAAATTTTGAGATGCCTTTAAGAAATGTAAATGTCAAGTAGGCAGTTTATTATATGAGTCTGCCATTTCAGGGGAGATATCTGGAAAGTTTGTATAAATTTGGGCATCAGTAGCATATGAATCATATTTAATGTCATAAGACTGGAGGCCATCAAGGGAGCAAGTGTAGAGAGAAAACTCTAAGGATTGGATTCTGGAGTGCTTCCTTGTGAAGACATCAGTAAGATGGGGTAGAAGCAGAGTTAGGTAAGAGTGATTGACGTCTTGGGAAGCTGGTGAAAGGGGAAGGGAGGGAGTAATTGTGTCAAATGTTTCTGAAGTGGGTTTATCAATGAATGGTGTCTGGTGAACTTAATAAGAGCACTTTGGTTGAGTGTTTAGAAAGGGTTTGTGAGTGAATGAGAAGAGAGAAATAGAATAATATGAGTGTACTTGACTCCTGAGAAAAAAGAAGAGAAAGGGGTAGTAGCTAATGGATAAGTAGGTGAAGAGGGAATTTTTTTAGGTAAGAGGCAAAAATGCCATGTTTCTAGGCTGATAGAAGAAAAATCAAGTGTAGAGGGAAAATGAGATCATGTTGAGGAGGGGAGGGAGAGTGGCTGGAGCATTGTCCTAGAGTAGGAGAAAGGGGCAGGGACCTGGTGCTTAGGAGCAAGGGATGACTTTCCCTGAAATAAGAGAGGAAGCTGTGAATCCCAGATGCAGGTAGAGGGATAATAGGTCTGTGGAATTTCCTTTCTAGTTGTTTCCATTGGTCATGGAAATAGATAATTCTATAAGAGGTTGTCTACATCCTCCACTTCTGAAGAACATCCTCTGTGAGTCCCCAGCGTGGGCTGTAGGGGTGGTACATCTGTGTTTCAGTTGTGTATCTCCCACCTTTGAAGACTGAGCCAATTGTTTTCTGAGGTTCTTAAATATTGGCAGATTATCTAGGATTTCCAGAACATGTCTATATTCTAAAATTATTTTGCTTGAAGAAATAAATGGCACTGGTGCTCATGGTCAAGGTTAGGATCTGTTTCTTTTTTTCTTCTTCCCTTTGGATATGCTCCTGAGGGGGGCTTTTGTGCCCTTACTTAAAGCTTCTGTTGGAGCTGGAATTAAAGGTGAAAAGTAGGGAGGGCAGAAGAAAAGATGAGGCTGTCACCATATATCTAGCCCCTACCCCTTCCTCCTCCTCCCATGCCTACATTAAGTATACATGTGCTCACACACATAGTCACAGATGAGGCATAGAAGGCTAGATTGATGATGCTTCTAGCTTTTTCTTTAAACATGTGTTGGCAGATAGGCAGCTGGAGGATAAGAGCTGAATGAGGGTTCTGGAGCAGCAGGTATCCAGGACATGATGCACTGTCATTATTATGATGTATATCTTTCTTCTATTATTTCTCCCTCCCTCCCTCTCTCTCTCCCCCCTCTCTCCCTCCCCCACCTCCCCTCACCCTCCTCCCCTCCTCCCTCCCTCTCTGAGGGTAGGGAACATGTGTTACTGTTTCTTGAATCTGTCCCAGGACCAGGTGCATAATCAATGCCCTATGGATACTTTTGAATGAATAAATGATGGAAGAAAAGATATCCTGAAAATGTATGCAGTTTCTCCACTGCTGTTATGAGTTACTATGAATATTTTGTTTACAAAATGTCAAGCTGCCAGTTTTCTGAAGAGAAAATTGATTCCTGGAGCGATGTCATAATACGTGTAAAAGAGAAGGAGAACAAAAGTAACATAGAGAGTTACTATATCACTTTATTTCACTCCCACAGGTAAAATACAAACAAGACTATGAAAAGAATAAAGGAAAAGCAGATTATAATGTACTTCCTGCTTCAGAAAACCCACTGCTCAGGCAGCTGAAGGCGGCAGGAGATGCCCTGAGTGATGTAAGTATATTCTTGTCAAAAGTGGGTTTTTTTAACCTGAGCTGCAAGAGGGATGAAATTTTTCTCCTTCTACAATGACTAAATGCAAATAGAACTTTGCAAATACTTGAAGGTTATGGGGTAGCAGTTTCCCTGGAGCTGTCTAACAGGAAGGCATTAGTGTCTCTGAGTATGATATGTGTCAATGTGGGGAGCCTGTGGACTAGTTCAGTAGGCAGGGAAATCCTCATTTCCTTGAAACTCCAGGAGCCTGTGCCTTTGTGTGGGCAAAAAGTACATTGTAGACGTTTTGTTGTGATTCTGGTGGCGGCAGAAGGAGACTGAAAGGGGAAGACTAGGAGCTGGAGCCGCTTGGTGCCCTACCCTTATGCTCTTCAAGCCTGCTGCTGGACAGAAGGGAAATGTCCTGAATTTCACAACTTCTCTCCCTAACCTCCACCACTTTTTACTCAGGTTTTGACTCCAGAAACCATCATTTGCAGACAGCAAAACTGAAAAGATGGCTCCCTAAGTCTTCACAGGAATTTCTAATAGTGGAATATTAAGAGCTTGTCTAATCCACTGCTTTTCAAATACACTAGATAAGTGAAAACTGGCCTGGCATTAGAAGACGCACAGCTCAAGGCCGCTTTGATTATGTATATAAAGAGACTGAACATACTGTCAGTTGAGTTTTCCCTTTTAATTAGGTAAAGTTTCCCAGCATTTGAGATTATGTGTGGGTTAGTTATCTTTGTCCCTTGAGTTAAATCAGCACCATAGATATGTGTACATGTGACTGACGAGGTGGGGTGAGTGATGTGGCAGGTGAGAGGACAGAAATGAATCTGTTCAAATAGCTCTACTGGGAAATCAGTGCAAAGCACTGTTTCCTGAATGAAGGTCATCTTTATTGAACATAAAAACCCAAGTTCAAATCCATTTTGTTGAAAAAGACAACAATATAAAAATATTAAAAATGAACAGCCCCAGTATGTGTATGTATGACTGATTCCCTTTACTGTCCACCTGAAATTATCACAACATTGTTAATTGGCTATAGTCCAAGATAAAATAAAAAGTTAAAATGACAATGATTTGCTTTATCAGTTGGGCACTGTAAAATCCAGTAATGGTTAGAGCTGAAGATAAGTCTAGAAGAGGAGAAGGGTTGGTAGACTGTTTGTATATACCTTATTTTTAAGATACACAGTCTGTTCATATAATAAGGAACTTTTCCTTGGTAGAAGGAGGAAGAGTGTATACTTCCCTGTGTGCAAGCTTTTTCCATGAAGGTTTGTTTTTTAAAAAATGAAAAATTTACTGTCACTCAGAATGTTCCTGTTTCTCAGGGCATCATTAGTGAAGAAAGAGTATGTCAGTTGACAGGTAGAAAAGGCAGTAAGTCAGAAATACTCAAGCACCTCTGCAACTAAGGGTTTGGTCTGAGGCAATATATTGGTTTCTTAATTTTTTGGAGAATATTAAACATTTAGGCTTTATAATAATTGCTAATAGAAAAGGTTTAAATCATTCACGACACCCCAAGGTGTGATTGTTAGTTTTAAGACAGTTGACAGGTAAAATCTTTTTTTCTTCTTCCTTTGTTTAGTGTTGGAAAATACAAGTGCAATAATCATCAGCATGGGGGTGATAGGAACCTACTTTAATTGATTTTTTTCTTTCCTTTAACAGAAACTATACAAGGAAAACTATGAAAAGACGAAGGCAAAGAGCATAAATTACTGCGAGACACCCAAATTTAAGCTTGATACAGTTCTGCACAACTTCAGTAGTGATGTAAGACCCCCCACCAGTCATTCCGTCTGTGAAAGCGAAGACCCATCATTTTGCCAATAAACAAATGATATATGTTTTGTCTTTCAGACTAAATATAAAGATTCCTACTTAAAGGATATTTTGGGACATTATGTAGGCAGCTACGAGGATCCGTATCATACACACTGCATGAGAGTCTCAGCTCAGAACAGTGATGTACGTTCTAAGGCAGTTATTTGCCTTTCCAAATAGCACATTTTCAGGGCATGAGTAGAGTGGTTGCATCCTTATGTCCGATTTCTTTTTCTTGTAGAAAAACTACAAGGCAGAATATGAAGAGGACAGAGGCAAAGGCTTCTTCCCCCAGACTATAACTCAAGAATATGAAGCGATCAAAAAACTAGATCAATGTAAAGATGTAAGTCTGTGGTATATACTATGAGCATTACCAACCTCCACAGTATCTAGTGGTCAAGATATTTTTACAAATTTGACACTTCTGCAAACAAATGTTAGCAGGAGACTGTAAGAAACACAATTTATTTTTTAATAGATACACTATTTTCCCTGTGGTCACCCATATGACTCAAGTGTTAAATCTAGCTCATTTTCCCAAAGAAAAGTAATCAGGAATCTGAAGACATGGGACAGTTTCCTATATATATGTAAGAGCATTCCTCAAAAAAAGAACTACAGTCTAATTAGAAAAAAATGTGTTTTATTTCCTACAAGTTGCTTTTCTTTCGGGGGATGGGGATATGCCAGCTTAGCCTATAGGCCAGCTCAGATTTTGACAAGTGATACTACACTAAACCTGATTTCTTTTCTCCCACAGCACACCTACAAAGTCCATCCAGATAAGACAAAATTCACTCAAGTTACTGACTCTCCTGTTCTGATGCAAGCCCAAGTCAATTCCAAGCAGCTGAGTGATGTAAGTTCTCTTAAATATCCAAGAAATCCAGTTTTGAGGGATGATATATCATAGCTCTGTACTTAAAATCCATTTATAAAGAAGGGTTTTTATCCTTGTCACGTTTATTTTAAAAAGACTACGTAAGTTTTAACGAGTTTAACTGGTATACATTTGTAATCACCTAAAATGATCTGATCTGATCTGAAAATACTTAGTTACCTTGCATCTTCTTGGGTGGATAACAATTATAATAAGGGTTGTAGAAGAGAAACTAAATGTAGCTTAACGCACTGGAGAGCACTTGAATTTGGGGGTCAGACACCAGTGAAAATAAAGTGTTAGTCCGTTAGTTGTGTCCTACTCTTTGCAACTACATGGACTGTAGCCTGCCAGGCTCGTCTGTCCATGGAATTCTCCAGGCAAGAAAACTGGAGTGGGTTGCCATTCCCTTCTCCAGGGCATCTTCCCAACCCAGGGATTGAACCCAGGTCTCCTGCATTGCAGGCAAATTCTTTACTGTCTGAGCCACCAGGGAAAACTGGATTCAGATTTTAGCACTGTCTTTTATGACCTGGGGGCCTAGGCAAGCTGTTGAACCTCTCCATCCCTCACAGTTTCCTTTGATAATATATGCTTGTTTTGAAGATGAAATGAAAAGAAATATGTGCATGGTGTGCATCCTGGCCCAGAGCAGGTATTCAGTACATGGGATTTCTCTCTCTTGTGCAAGTTTATTTTTGGGAAATGGAGTCTTTGAGATATGTTTTATCATATGAATTTTAAGTGTGAAATTTCAAATTTATGTTGAACTAAAAAAAAATGAAAATAAAAATAACTTGAGTAGATTTATGGCCAGAAATGAAAGCTTCAGTTAGAGTATCCACAAACCATCATGCATGTGAGGGGACATAATCAGACTTGTTAGAAAATATTCTCCAGTGCGTAAGCAATGACAGCTGAGAAGGAAAGGCTGATACTCTCAGAATCTACAGGACCAACTGTGATATTTAAGGAGGGAAGCTTGTGTCTATGAAAAGCGGCCACCTCCTTCCGTTAGGGTCCTGCCATGGTGCCAGATGTGATACGCGCATCAGCGATCCTCCACACAGGTGCTGATAAGAAAGGCGGCCTGCCCTCACTCTGGATTTCTCTCTTGATCATGACAGCTCTGTCAGTTCTTATTTAACAAAATGTATTTTACATTTTATGAAATGTACTCCACATGATTTTTTCTTTTGTATTTTGTAACAATTCTTCTGAGTAGAGAACTAATTTGCTCATTCTTTCCCTCCCCCTCCTCAGCTAAATTACAAAGCAAAACATGAAAACGAAAAGTTCAAGTGTCATATACCTCCAGATACGCCTGCCTTTATCCAGCACAAACTCAACGCCTATAACCTGAGTGATGTGAGTTTCTCATGCACTATGCCTTCTGTTTGCCTGACAACTATGCTTTTACTTTTGAGCTGCCTCATTGAATAAACATTTCAGTAATAAAGATGGGAATAAGGGTTAACATTTGTATTGTGTTCCCTCTGTGAGGGTAACTCTGAATTCCCCTTTATAAAATGTGTGTAGCAATCTTGTAAGTAGCTTCACACAATGAGACAATCTTAATATATTTTAGGCAACCCTCAAAATGTCACTGTTCATGTATGTTTAATCTCAAATCTTAATGTTAGTTCTTTTAGCCATGTATTCTTTTATATTATACTATAATTTTCTTTCAGGACCTGATATTTAAGATATATTTGATTTCGTTTATTTCTCAAGCCTATAATTTCCCTTATATCTCACAAAAAATACTTATTTCTACATGTAAGAGAACTTGCACTGACAAAGATATAGGGTATTCAGAAGTCATAAGCGCAGGTATCCATTGCTATTTTTCATTTCCAAACTTAATTTTATAGAAAAGTCAAGTTACCCATGAGGATTTCAATTTTTTCAACAATTCTATAAATAAGTACTAAAATTATCTAGCATCAGTGAATATTATAATCTGTAAAATAACCTTTTCAGAGAACTTTGAGAGCAAATGAAAATGGTGCCTTTATATAATACTAAGTAAGTTAACTGTAGATTATTTGTGCTACTCTGTAAAATATTCGGTGTTAGGAATCAAATATTAGTATGATAACTAGAATGAAGTTAATATATTCTCATGGTGAGTAGAGAAGCTTAATCTTGGAAAATAGGAAGATTCATCTTAAGAATTATCTAAAATAAATTATCTAAAATTTCTTAAACAATGAAAATGGCCTATTTTATATTGAGACAAACTATTGGGTATTGGGTTACCCTTTAGTCTATAAAGTATGATAACATGCATATCACTTTTGCCTATTCCTGTGCTGAAATTTTTCTATCCAGAATATTTATAAACATGACTGGGAGAAGACCAAAGCTAAGAAGTTTGACATTAAGGTGGACGCCATTCCCCTGCTGGCAGCCAAAGCCAACACCAAGATTGCTAGTGATGTGAGTATGGCCTGGGCACCTGGGCGGGGAGGCCTCAGCGATGCTTCCTGACGAGTGGGATCTGACTCATATGATGTCCTTGTAGGTGATGTACAAGAAAGACTATGAGAAAAGCAAAGGGAAGATGATTGGAGCTCTCAGTATTAATGATGACCCCAAGATGCTGCACTCTTTGAAGACGGCCAAAAACCAGAGTGATGTGAGTGCTTTTGTGAACCTGTCTTTAGATGTGGCTGTACTTACTGTTTAATGTAAGCTTGGATGAGACATTAGCCTAAATGAAATCTCAGATTCAGGATGACAAAACATTAAAACCCAGTGGTAAAGAATGATTAACTTCCTCATTCTTATGATGTCTCTGTACTTTGAGACACCAGAGAGTATTGTAAAGCTTCCTTTAATCCCTTAATGCCTTCAGTTTTATTAGGAGGTAAATTACACTAACAATACCATTTTCCTTATTGTTTTTTCTGGAAATAAGCTCAGTATCTCAGTATATCTAAACACCTATTCATTCCATGCCACGACCAAACTCTTGGTACTTAACAAAAATATATACAGAAAAATAAAAGGCAAGAAGTGAGAAAACCAGGCTACAGACAAAGTAGGGAAAACTCAGTGAAGCTTAAGTATTTTAGTTTAAGAATTTTATAAAATACTGATCTCATATTAAGGACTTAAAATATTTTATTAAAATAAAATTTTTTTATAAAAATTGCTTTTCTAATTCATAGCAAAGAAGAAATATTACCTATTCTGTATCGCTTATAAATATTACTGTCTTTATTGAGGATATTTTTTGGACTTATTTATGGAAGAATTAAAAGAGAATGCGAAGAACTACGTGATGCACTCAATAACACAGAAAAGTCATATTTCATATATCACTGTTATAAAGTAAAATTTAGGTCTTAATGATAAAAGCCAGCTTCCAGAGGTATTGTAAGATGTGTTTTCGTCAAGTACTGAATGGAATACTTTTCTACAACTGTGCCTAAGTATACAAACTCCACTTTATACCTTTTATAATATTTCATACCAACGCTTAAAAAAATCATTTTCCTTCAAACACATTCAAGTGGGAAAAAATATTTTGAGATAAAAAGTTGTTCAGACAGCAGCATTGGTGAGCTGTGATTTATTCTGGCTGAGAAATATTAGGATAAGTACTGTGTACATATTTATGGTTACTGTAGACTAGATCATATAAGACAAGAGCCCCTACCATATTCATTCTGCTTTTCTGCTTTGTAGAAAATAAATGCTGAAGAAATACAAAAATTTCCATTCCAGTAAAGTATAGCAGTGACATGAATAGCTTCTATTTCATGAGATATATTCTTTTATTTTCTTTGTTTAATTTTCTTTTTCCTTTGACAGAGATTATACAAGGAAAACTATGAGAAGACAAAGGCAAAGAGCATGAATTACTGTGAGACTCCTAAATATCAACTTGATACCCTGCTGAAGAACTTCAGTGAGGTTCGAAAGGCCACAGTTACCTCTTGGGTTTGAGGGCTCTCCTCCTGTCTGATAAATAACTGTCTATTTGAGTTTGAAAACATATGTTTTCTTTTTCAGGCTAAATATAAAGATTCATATGTACAGAATGTTTTGGGACATTATATAGGCAGTTTTGAGGACCCATATCAAGTACACTGCTTGAAAATTTCAGCTCAAAACAGTGACGTAAGTTTGAAGACAATTGTTCATGCTTCTCAGTAACATTGTTGGGGACAATAGAAATCATGATCTATTTTTGTTCTTTCTCATTACAGAAAAATTACAAAGCAGAATATGAAGAAGATAAAGGGAAATGCTATTTCCCTCAGACAATAACACAAGAATACGAAGCAATCAAGAAGCTAGACCAGTGTAAAGATGTAAGTCAGCTGCCCTGAAGTTTTGCGATTGTGTTTGGCATTCTTGTGCCATCTAGTGGTCAATTCAGCAGTTTAAATGCTAGCATCTAATGGTTCGCAGATGTTAAATTTTATGTTTTGGATAGAATTGGGGAATATAAAAATTACTATGAAGAAAATTAGTTGTTACAAAATGATTTCAGGTTTTATAAACCTTTATTTCCACTAGTCTGTATATACATATATCTACACAAATACATACACACACACACATGACTTTTGGGGAAAGAGTGAATATGGTGATTTGTAAGAGATAGGTGTATATTTTACGTGATGGGCTGGCATGTGCCAGACACTGTCCTTGGTGCTGAGAAAGAATAGTGGACAAGTAGGGCTGCTGCTTGTTCCGTGTGCATCTGAGAAGGAGAGACAGACGATAAACAAAGAACATAGAAACTAGAAAGATAGATCAGAAAACTAAAGTGATGCTATAGGGTTAAAATAGAATGATGTGGGTGATGGGGACTGGATGGATACCATAGGTTGGGTGGTCAAGTAATGTCTAAGGCAAAGACTATAGCCGTGCCAAGATCCAGGGAAGAGCAGTGGGAAGAACAGCCTGAGAAGAAACACACTCAGCATGTAAGGACTTGAAAGCATGATGTAACTGACATATACCAGGGAAGGGACAGCAGTAAGAGGTAAAATGGTAGGAGATGAAGGAGGGAGGTGGATTCTGTAGGGGAGGGCTGGTAGGCCAATGTACATTTTACATTGAACCCGAGTCCAGTGGCGAGCCATTGTAAGGCTTCGTCAGGGGGAGGCTAATCTGGTTGCTGAATTGTGGCAGGGAAACCAGTTTGGAGGCAACTTCAGGAGAGAGGGAGATAGAGAAAGAGGAAGTGAGAGCGCATCAACCAAGTTTTCAAGAACGAAATGCACTCTATTTTTGGCTGGAAACTTTGTGCATGTTATTGTGTATATGAACAAGAATCTAAAGAAACATTATGAAATTTCATTAACAGACCTCTTCTTTTGTAGCATACCTACAAAGTTCATCCAGATAAGACCAAATTCACAGCTGTCACCGATACTCCTGTACTGTTGCAAGCCCAGCTCAACACCAAGCAGCTTAGTGATGTAAGTGGCCTGATTAATGCAAGCATGGGTGACCCAGGATGCTTTGCTTATTGGACGTCAGCATCTACATATTTCACCTTCATGGGCTCATCTGTTATTCCAATAATGTCACTTTTTTCAAGATATAGGCAATAAAATGCAAATGAAGCTGCTAGACTGAATTGTAGCCTCAGGAAGAATGGTGTCAGACAATAGTAAGAATGACTAATAATTCTGCAATAACTCCTCGATTTTTAGTGGGAATTTGCTCATTAGGATCTCTCACATTCCAAAAATAATGCATACTAAAATTTCAAGGCAACTTAAATGACAATAAAAACAGCTACTTGAGTAGGTAACAAGGCAAATTTTCCCCATTCCTAAGTTTGCCAACAAAGGCTTTACAGAAAGAAAAAGAGCACAGAAACAAGGAAGATGCCAGACAATAATACAAAAACTAATATAGGATGTTGATAATATAGAATTCAAATCAGATGATGTGTGAGAAAGTAATGGGGGTACACTTTGGATTAGGAAGTCAAGGGAGGTCTAAAGTAGAATGATCCAGCCATGCAGCAGTGCTTCTCAAATATTGACGTGTATGTGGGTGATAAATGGAGATTCTGGTTTGGTAGGCCTGGAGGGACTTATATAAACTCCCTAGTCCCCACTTTGAGTAGCTAGGTATGTGTTCATTGCTCAGTCATGTCCAACTCTTTGGCAACTCCATGGACTGTAGCCCACCAGCCTCCTCTGTCCATGGAATTCTCCAGGCAGGAATACTAGAATGGGTAGTCATTCCCTTCTTCAGGGGATCTTCCCAACCCAGGGATCAAACCCAGGTCTCATGCATTGCAGGCAAATTCTTTACCAACTGAGCCACCAGGGAAGCCCTGAGTAGCCAGCTAAATCCTGAGGAGTAACATGTGTTCCTCAAGACAGGAAGATGTAATATTCCATTTGCCCTACTTAAACATGGTTTTTAGTAACATGAATTATCTCATGTGCAGTTGCTAAAGGAATATCTACCATTTTTCTACATTCTACATACATGCATTAATATATGATTAATATATACAAATCATATCAATATATGATTTATATATAACAAATCATATTAATATATATCAATATACTATTAATATGCTTAATTATATTAGTAATATATTGATATTATTAATAAAATATATTAATAGTTAATCATACTAATAAATGATCAATTTGTTTTTCTGACTTGCTTTACTCTGTATGACAATCTCTAGGTCCTACCATGTCTCTGAAAATGGCATGAGTTTGTTCCTTTTTATGGCTGAGTAATAGTCCAGTGTGTGTGTGTGTGTGTGTGTGTATGTGCCACATCTTCTTTATCCATTCCTCTGTTGATGGACCTTTAGGTTGCTTCCATGTCCTGGCTGTTGTAAATAGTACTTCCATGAACTTTGGGATGCATATATCTTTTGGAATTATGGTTTTCTCCATAACACTGTAATGCAATTATACACCAACAAAATTTAAAAAAGAAAGTAATGGTGTCAATGTAATCCAAAAGACATATTGGTTCATGTGCAACTTTTCCCAGCATATTAATATTTTGTGTTCCAATGAAGGACAACTAGCTAACATCGGGCTTCCCTGGTAGCTCAGCTGGTAAAGAATCTGCCTACAGTGCCGGAGACCCCAGTTCCATTCCTGGGCTGGGAAGATCCCCTGGAGAAGGGATAGGCTACCCACACCAGTATTCTTGGGCTTCCCTGGTGGCTCAATTGGTAAAGAATCTGCCTGCAATGCAGGAGACCTGGGTTCAGTCTCTGGGTTGGGAAGATCCCCTGGAGAAAGGAATGGCTACCCACTCCAGTATTATGGCCAGGAGAATTCCATAAACTGTATAGTTTATGGGGTCGCAAAGAGTCAGACACAACTGAGCAACTTTCACTACTTTCAAATACTAATAACATCAGTGCTGCAACTGAGCTTGGCAAGCGGCAGAGGAATGTAATCTTGTGCATGGTGCCCAGGAACCACCTTCTCTTCTCATTGTCCTGGTAAGGTCAGGGGTTCTGTCTTGAAGAATCTGAAATGCATGGTTCTTCGCAGTGCATTTGCCTTTAACTCCAAAATTCAACAGCCTCATTCCTTCTTTATACTCTTTTCCTTCCACCTAATGTCACCTTTTAAAAATTTCAAATAAAATCCCATATCTTGTACTTTTGATAAGAATTTATGTATCTTTTTTAAGCTGTTCTAGCATTCTCTTTAGAGTTATTATTTTTGTCAGTGCTCCGATTACATAGATTTTGAATGTTCGTGTTCTCAAAGCACACCCCAGAGGACAATGAGATTCCCATATATACATTGTGGTGGCATTTACAAAATGATAACCCAGAGTTGTTTTATACCAGCGTTCATGAAAGAGGAAGTGAGTCTGGATCCTATGCTGAATTTTTACTGGATAGACTATTTCTTTGAGTCATTTTTCTAAAAAGGATAGTAATGACTTGGCTATATACATTCTCCTTTATAAACTCAAGGAAGTTCCTACCCTGACCTGTTTGGCTACTCTCTATTGCTTTTTAGCTGAATTACAAGGCAAAGCATGAAGGTGAGAAGTTCAAGTGCCACATACCAGCAGATGCTCCACAGTTTATACAACACAGAGTCAACGCCTATAACCTGAGTGATGTGAGTACCGTATATGTTGGTGTATGGATGAAGAGGAAATATTATGAATGCTTAAAAGGACCAGATTAAGAGTTATGCAAATAAACAACTGTTGAGATGCTTGCCAGAGTGCCAAATGGAGCTTTTGAACTCAAATGCTCTTAAGACTTTCTGGTAGCCATTTGATGTCATTTTCCATAGTCTCTGTTACTATCAGAAACATTCTTTCAATCACCCTGCCCCCTTCCTCCCCACCAATCCCTAGAGTTTCACAATATCTCTCATATTCTTATAAGGAAATGTCACATTTCCCCTTCTCCAGTTGGTTGTCAGGTTATATTATCCTTTATGTATCAAGATAGCAGAGTCTTTAGAAAGTTTACAGAACCCTGGAAAGAATATATTATACTTATTTTGTGGTGGAGGAAAGAAGCTAGAGGATAGATAATAAGCTATATTATCATTTGGTAAATATAGTATTAAGTAGGTAAAGTAAGTCTCTATATACAAATTTCAATCTGTTTTTAAATTTTTACTGAGTTAATCTGTATTAGATATTGTTCTTAAAATTCCTGTGCTGAAATTTTTCTGTCCAGAATATTTATAAACATGACTGGGAGAAGACCAAAGCTAAGAAGTTTGACATTAAGGTGGACGCCATTCCCCTGCTGGCAGCCAAAGCCAACACCAAGATCGCTAGTGATGTGAGTATGGCCTGGGCACGTGGGCGTGGGGCCTCAGCGATGCTTCCTGATGAGTGGGATCTCACTCGTGTGATGTCCTTGCAGGTGATGTACAAGAAAGACTATGAGAAAAGCAAAGGGAAGATGATTGGAGCTCTCAGTATTAATGATGACCCCAAGATGCTGCACTCATTGAAGACGGCCAAAAACCAGAGTGATGTGAGTGCTTTTCTCAATCTGTCTTATTTTTAGTATTGTGTCCCAGGTAATATGGCCAAGGATAGAGATGTAAAAGGATTGCATCAGGTTCATAACAACAAACTGCTGAGCAGAACTTTAAAAGTAGAATGATTCCCCAAGTTTTTGTGCCTCTCATGTTTCAGGAGAGAAATTATTTGTACTTGATTACCATTTCACTTTGAAAGACTTATGTGCTCATATTTAGTAGAATATTGAGTATAATTTTTAGCATCATTTGGAAAACATTAAGATATTTTCATATTTTCTAATTGAAGAGTAACTTCTAAAATTAAGTTTCAAAAAGTGGCCTAATTTTGAAAGAAAAATCATGAGTCAGAGATAAAAATCTTAGTATAGTGAACCTTGCTCTTTATTGACTTTAGTAATTAGTATTGACGTAGATCTAAGGAAAAATATACCATTAATTATAGTTACATTTGAGAATCTGATAAAATATTTGGATTATCTCTTCAGAAAAATGGAGGTTTTTCACACCTTTACCTTTCAGAGAATTCATGGATTCCCTAAATATTGCCTTTAGGCCATCTATCATCTTCCAGTTAAAATTCTTAGCATAGAGAGGCAAACATACACTATCACAAATTATATATACACTATATTTTAAAATGCTTAACGAATCCCTTAAGAGTGGTAAGAATGTTCAACATAGCTTGAAATATTAGTTTTTCATGATGAAAGAGAAAGGTGTTTATATCTTTTGCTTTCATTTTAACCATGTGAAAGGATGAGATTTAGAGCATTCCCTCCATATACAAAAATAAACTCAAAATGCATTAAAAACCTGAAATCATGAAACTCCTAGAAGAGAACCTAGGTAGGACACTCTTTGACATAAATTGTAGTAATATTTTTTGGAATCTGTCTCATAAGGCAAAAGAAATAAAAACAAATGGGACATAATTAAAAGCTTTTGCATAGCAAAATGAAGAGACAATCTATGAAATAGAAAATATTTGCAAATGATATAACTCACAAGGGGTTAACATCCAAAATAAACAAACAGCTCATACAGCTCAGTATCAAGGAAACAATAAAAAAAAAAAAATGGGCAGAAAATTTGAATAGACATTTTTCCAAAGAAGACATATAGATGGCTAACAGGCACATGAAAAGATGTTCAACATGCTTGATTTTTGGCAGAAACCATCACAATTCTGTAAAGCAATTATCCTTAAATTAAAAAATAAATTTAAAATTTTGAGTGTTCAACATAGATAATTATTAGAGAAATACAAATCAAAACAACAATGAGATATCACCTCACACCTATTAGAATCAGATCAGATCAGATCAGTCGCATCCGACTCTTTGCGACCCCATGAATCGCAGCACGCCAGGCCTCCCTGTCCATCACCAACTCCTGGAGTTCACTCAGACTCACGTCCATCAAGTCAGTGATGCCATCCAGCCAACTCATCCTCTGTCATCCCCTTCTCCTCCTGCCCCCAATCCCTCCCAGCATCAGAGTCTTTTCCAATGAGTCAACTCTTCACATGAGGTGGCCAAAGTACTGGAGTTTCAGCTTTAGCATCATTCCCTCCAAAGAAATCCCAGGGCTGATCTCCTTCAGAATGGACTGGTTGGATCTCCTTGCAGTCCAAGGGACTCTCAAGAGTCTTCTCCAACACCACAGTTCAAAAGCATCAATTCTTCAGTGCTCAGCCTTCTTCACAGTCCAACTCTCACATCCATACATGACCACAGGAAAAACCATAGCCTTGACTAGACGGACCTTTGTTGGCAAAGTAATGTCTCTGCTTTTGAATGTGCTATCTAGGTTGGTCATAACTTTCCTTCCAAGGAGTAAGCGTCTTTTAATTTCATGGCTGCAGTCACCATCTGCAGTGATTTTGGAGCCCGGAAAAATAAAGTCTGCCACTGTTTCCACTGTTTCCCCATCTATTTCCTATGAAGTGATGGGACCGGATGCCATGATCTTCATTTTCTGAATGTTGAGCTTTAAGCCAACTTTTCACTCTCCACTTTCACTTTCATCAAGAGGCTTTTGGGTTCCTCTTCACTTTCTGCCATAAGGGTGGTGTCATCTGCATATCTGAGGTTATTGATATTTCTCCCGGCAATCTTGATTCCAGCTTGTGTTTCTTCCAGTCCAGCATTTCTCATGATGTACTCTGCATATAAGTTAAATAAACAGGGTGACAATATACAGCCTTGACGTACTCCTTTTCCTATTTGGAACCAGTTTGTTGTCCCTATTAGAATGCCTATCATCAAAAAGTCTAAAAATAACAAATATTGGCAAGCATATAGAGAAAAGAGAACTCTCCTACACTGTTGGTGGGAATGTAAATTGGTGCAGCCATTATGGAAAACAGTATGGAGTTTCCTTAAAAAACTAAAAGTGGAGCTACCACATCATCTAGCAGTCCCACTCCTGGGCTTATACCTAGAAAAGAGAAAGACTCTAGTTCAAAAAGATACATTCAGACCAATATTCGAAGCAGCCTTATTTACAATAGCTAAATATGGAAGCAACCTAAGTGTCCAACAAATGAATGGATAAACAAGATGTGGTATATGTATACTATTGAGTATCGCTCAGCCATAAATAAGAAGGAAATTCTGCCATTTGCAGCAGTGTAGTTGTACCTAGAGAATATTATGCTTGTAAAATAAGTCAGAGAAAGACAAATATTGTATGATATCACTTGAGTGTGGAATCTAGAAAATAAAATGAATGTACATAACAAAACAGATAGATATAGAAAACAAACTTGTAGTTACCCGTGGGAAGAGGGAGAGATGGGCAAGATAGGGGTAGAGGATTAAGAGATACAAACTGCTTATGTATAAAATAGATACACAATTAGGATATATTTTAGAGCACAGAATTATCACAGTTATAGCCATTGTCTTGTAACTTTTCACAGAGTGTAATCTGTAAAACTACTGACTTACTCTGCTGTCCACCTGAGGCTAATATTGTAAATCAACTATACTTCAATTTACAAATATAGCCATTTGGATCTTTGACAGCCTTTTATATGTGCTGACAGGTGTGAGCTGGTTTGAATTTGAACGAGAGTTAGAACAACATAGTTGAGGGAATTCCCTGGTGATCTAGCGGTTAGGACTCTGCTTTCTCTGCCGGGCATGAGTTTAATCCCTGGTCAGGGATCTAAGATCATATAAGCTGCATGACCAAAACAGTTTAGTCAAAAGCACTTCCACACACCAACCGCTATTACAACATTGCTTTATCTGTTTATTTCTAATAAAGACAAACTATCTTTTTCAGTGTTCTTGCATGCCATCAGAAAGTGGCCATATTTTATCATCATAAACCAGGGCCTAGATTTTACAATTAAGAGATATATTTATTCTATGAAACTGACTACCCATGAAAGATTAAAAGGAAGATAACATTCCCTAGTAAAGCTAAAAGATCAGATTATTTGCAGAAGGAATTCCTACAGGAACTTTATAATGCACATCCATACTTGCTACCTTGGATCACTGTCTTAGTGCTTATGTGATTACAGGGAAATATAATGGGTTTAGAATTTTCCTAAGGGTACTGGGCCAGAATTTTTCTCTCTGTTAAGGTAATTGGTGAGCAAACATGATGAAGCTGGGCTTTGACCTAAGTAGCATCCTCTCCAACCATTCCAGAAAACCAGCCAATGAAAGTTCCTTCTGAGGCCCAGTCAGGACATCTGGTTTATGAGAACACTGTACATAAAGACCAAGGTTACTTTCATGGCTCAGTTTCATAAATTTTTCTCCTTTGAGGTCTTGTAGCTGCTGAAATCTGAAGCTTCTTTTAAATTGTAACCAAAATTAAACTTAGTATGAACAAAAACCTTTGGGGTTCTCAATGGAGCTTATTTATTGTCCAAACTAGAATAGTCAGGTTGAAAAATCAGTAACTATTCATTTAAAGATGACTTTAGAAAAGTCAAGTGTACAGCCCTATTTACGAAGTAGTCATTTTATACAATCAGAAGTATGAAGTGCTTGTCATATAATTTTTGATAATTTAAAAAATACTTCTTTAGTGGAAAACTCTTCAACGGTTATTACCTTGATAGAAATAATGCTTATTAGTGGTCCTTGAAAAACTGTATTCTAAAATAAAATAATAGCTGGCTGAAGCAGAAACTGTGGCCCATTCATAATGTCTGACAGTTCCTCTTTAACCTAAAAAAAGAGATTTGAGAAAATCTGACCATGTATGATTTGAGGGGGGAGGTGTTCAATAAGTGAAACATATCAAATTTTAAGAAAAAATCACTAACTAGATGTCTGGGTCTATATCTCTAACTTGTATTTATTGCTTAATAGAGATCTCTGCTTTTCTGCAAATCCGTTGAAGGTTTGTATTAATAATTGGTAATTTCCTGTTCACAGCATGAATATCGTAAAGACTATGAAAAGTCAAAAACTATCTACACAGCACCTCTCGACATGCTCCCACTCACTCATGCTAAGAAATCTCAGGCAATTGCCAGCGATGTGGACTATAAGCACCTCTTACACAATTATAGCTACCCGCCCGACAGCGTTAATGTGGACCTTGCCAAGAAGGCTTATGCACTGCAGAGCGATGTGAGTAACCAGATTTTCTCTATTCCTGCTATTTAAGGTAGAAACTGAGAAGGGTTTCTAAGCTTAGTGATGTTTTTGGCAATTCTCATAAGTGTCTGCACTGTCTTCTGTATGTAGCCAATATGTGATGAGAAAATGATCCTGGGGATTCTATGAGAGCACACTCTTCAGGGTTAGAAAGGCCTGGGGCTGGCAGGCACCCCATCACATTGCTTTTGGGAAACTGATCAAATTTGCTGAGTTTAGAGTCCTCCTTATAAAATTGGAATAATATAAAAGAATTGTTGTGATTATTTAAATGCATTCAAAATACTCTTAGCATGGTGCCAGGCCCTGGTGAATTCTCAATAAACATTTGCTAGTTTTATCATCACCATTAGCATAATTATCACATTCATCAGTCAGTAAATTTTGTATAGGTTGCTATCTTGTCTGAAAATAAAATGTATGATTTATCATATTACTTTTTATAATAGCTGGGTTTTTTCCTGCAGATCAAAACATCTTTAGGCAAATCGATTTGTCTGAGCTATACAACTGAACACCTTGTCCTAACAATTCAATTTTTTTTAGTGATAAATATGCATAACATAATGTTGGCCATATTTACCATTTTTAAGTGTACAGTTCAGCAGCAGTTAATAACACTGTTGTAAAATCAACCTCAGAACTTTTTCATCTTACAAGAATTAAATCTTATGTGCATTAAATAATTCCCATTTCCTCTTCTCCTCAGCCCCTGTCAACCACGCTTCTACTTTCTTTGATCTCACATCAATGGAATTATGTAGTGCTTGCCTTTTTCTGATTGGCTTATATCATTTAGCATGATGTCCTCAAGGTTCATTCATAGTGTGTGTGTCACAATTTCCTTCCTTTTTGAGGCTGAATAATGTTCCATTTTGCATGTATATATGGTATTTGATTTATCCATTCGTCTGCCAGTGAACATTTGGGTAGTTTCCACCTTTTGGCTATTGAGAATAATGCTACAGTGAACATGAGTGTGTGAATATCTTTAAGACCCGCTTTCAATCCTTTTGAGTATATATACACAGAAGTAGAATTTCTGGATGATAAAATAGTTCTATTTTTAATTTTTTGAGAAACTGCTATACTACTTTCTATATCAGCTATACAATTTTACATTCTCATGACTAAAAATTCTACTTTATGAATTATTATCCTTTTGTTTGTTTCATTTTTTTATGTTTCGTTCTCCCAAATAGATCAGTTTTCTCAAAGGCAGGAACCAGTGGTTTCTTGATTTTTCATTCCACTTAGAAGGCCACCACTGATCTAAATTTTGTATCTAGAGCATATGTTTTAGGTATCATTTATAGCCAGACAACAAGAGTTGGTTAAGAGTAGGTTATTATTTTAATAGCATCAAGTAACTGTTCCCCAGATAGGTTCAATTCCAAATGATAACTGCTCTCCATAAGCAAATTATTGAATACAACTATTTTAAAATGCATTGTTAGCTAATGGAGAAACCCTTTTAAGCTGACCATTACACATGAAGGCAATGTGTGTAAACACTTAATACAAATAATTACTATCAAGTCTTATCAGCAAATAAGCAAAATTATCCATCTTCAATATGGCCTTTAGTGACATAGAAACACAATACTAGTGTTCTAGAGAGCAAACAGATCTGATGATCAAAATATAGCAATTTCATTTGTTCTTTGAAATATAGTTTTGAATTTAGCATTTTCCAGATTGGAATTATAATTCCACATACTTGGGAAATAAGAATGAAGGAGAATATATGCCAACTAGAAAGAACAGTGAAAACCTAAGGACTGTTAAAAATCTCTCCCCAAGGAAATGTTTAAAATAACTTCAATGCATGGAGATGGAATCTGGTCAGAAATCTTACAAGCATTTTGGGGGGGAAAATGTTAATTATTTTACAAATAAGGATGGCTCTGAATAAAGAAGTGTAACCTTTTTCTCGGTGTTCTAGGTTGAATACAAAGCTGACTACAACAGCTGGATGAAGGGTTGTGGCTGGATGCCTTTTGGGTCCTTAGAAATGGAAAAGGCAAAGCGAGCGTCAGACATTCTGAATGAGGTACAGCCGTCAACACTCTGTGTGTCACAGAGACAGAGTTGCAAATGTGTCGTGTTAAAACCCCCAAACCATGGGAAGGGCCTCCTTTACCACTTCATTTTCTGGTATTATTGCTACAGGAAGAAACCAAATTATCACGTGTATTCATTATCTCAGTAGATAATTGTACCCCTTCACATCACCAAAGTCATTTATGTTAACCATTTATGGCAGAAATATCTTCAACAACTTTATTGAGGTATAGTTTGCATACCACAGAATTTACATATTTTAAGTATACGCTTTGACAAGTTTTATTAAATCCATACAGTTTATAGCCATCCCCACAACCGAATTTTTTTTTTTTGAATGGTAAACACATCTTTATTTTTCAGAAGCAAGCTAGTAAATGAGTAATACACTTTGAAATACATAAAGCAGGAGTGAAATCATCATGGTCAAGGGAGGCTGGACTGGAAGTTTGGTTAGGTCACTGGATGTATCAAGAGATCAGCTCAAGGCTGCTTCAATTTTGGCTTTGGGTTTCATGAGAGTCCCCCTACTAGTTAGGAATTGTTTTAGCAGCAGGAAAAAGAATATTTGAAATTATGGAGGCTACTCACATACTTTGCCTTCAAAATAGCTAGGAGGGAGTTGGTTGCTGGCATATATTCAGTGATGTCAGACCCACAATTGAATTTTAAGATGCTAAATTTTTTCCCCAAAAATTCCCACACCCATTTTCAACCCCAGACAATTACAGATCTTATTTCCATCTCTATAATTTTCTTTTCCAGAAATATCTTTTGAATCAGGATTCTTTCACTTAGCGTAATGTTTTTGAGGTTCATCCATATTTCTACATGTGTCCAAAATATGTTTCTTTTTATTAGTAGTATTCCTTTGTATGGCTATATCACATTTTGGTTGTCCAACTGGGCATACACATATTTTTCCCCCAAAATATGGTGATTGTAAATTGTGCATATAATGACAATTATAGAGACACTTTTCTTTGAAGTATTATTGTTCCCTGTGCTATATTCCTGATGACTTTGAAGTAGTGTATATATTGTTATTCAGTCTAAAAAGAAACAGTGGTGATCCTGGGGTTCTTAAAGCAGTCGCTTCTTTGACAACAGCTGAACACTGCCACTGCTGTAAGGTTTATCTGTCATCCAGGAAATTAGACCACATGGAGCAGGATCAGAGGTGCTAAGTGAGGGTTGTCTTCCACACCCAGGTTTTTGTTCTTCTTGTTTTGTACTGCTGTTTGTTTATTTTGGTAGAAACTCCTTTATCTACTCAAGAGAGATCATTCAGAAGGAGCTCTTCTGGGTTGGTGGTTTTCAGAAATTTGAAGTGGAAAGAGGGGATGCTTCTATATACACAGAGAGGGATTATAATATGCATGAAGGAAGAGAACTAGGAAAAGAATATAGGAATGAGGGTGGCTGATGTTGATAGCTCCCAATTGAGACACCTTCCCACTGTCCCCTCTCCTGTGTCTCTTTAGCACTTTGGTGATAATTTATGTATTAACCACATTAAGGCTTGCAAAGTGAAAGTCCTCCCTTCTTTGTTCATAAACCAGAGCTGTTGCCCTAGTTCCTCAACTGGAAAACTTTAGTTGCTGATGGAGTGACAGGGATAATGGCACCCCTGAGAGCTTCTAAGTGTCATGCAAAACTACTCCACTTGTCCTTGCCTCTTTTCTGTTAATCCTTTAGAAAGCTCTGTGAGGTTTCAGGATTCTACTGAGCTGACAGTGCCTTCTTTCATATCATAAACAAGAAATTAAGAGAGTGAAGTCGGTTCCTGAAAGTTGTATTGGTCTGTACTCTCCCCAAACAATTGAAAATTAAAACGATCTCTTTAAATGCTGGCTTTTGTACTGTATTCATTCCCCCTGCACCCACCCAAGCCAACAAAAAATCTAGTATTTTTACATTTTAAAAATCAGGAAAAATTCTTGTCCCTACAAAATGAATTTGTAAGATTTTGATACATATTAGCCTTTGGTGAAAGTAATATTCTTTTTCTCTTTTTAATTCATCAAACAGAAAAAATATCGCCAACATCCAGATACTCTGAAGTTTACTTCAATTGAAGATGCTCCAATTATAGTACAATCTAAGATTAACCAAGCCCAGAGGAGTGATGTAAGTGCTAATTCTCTCTGTATTTAAATGTTAACTAATACAAATATATGTGTATTCCAAATGTAATGATCACTGTACTTACCACACAATCTAAAGAGACTCGAGTATGTGAGCAACAGTATAATTCCTCAGCTCTTCATTAATAAAATCACACCCTATTTATATCTTTAGAAGATTATGTATTTTGTGCTGACAATTTTTTTTAGCACAATTATACGGTGCTTTACAAGGACAAGGTAAGAGGGACTTCTTTGATAACCAGAAACACAAACTTATATCTAGGAAAGATTAGGAAAGCGAATGTAGATATTACATCATATGAAGGAGTTACTATTTTAAGTCAGAGTTAACACAAAAATCATGCTTAGTAAAAACTATCCCTAAGTTCCGTTAGTCACTCACTGCTCACAAAGTATAATATAGGGAGTTTGTGAATCCTACCCTATTATCTTTTTCTATGCTCAAAAAAGTGTCTGGAGGTTAACTTTGTCATTGGGTCACCTCCCTGGGCTCCTAGGTAGGTGCCCCACCTCAATCTGGAGTTTCTTAGCTCATACCAAGGGACTTTTGCCAAGGCTAAACTGGCACTAAGATCAGACCCTGTGCAATGGCATAGGAGACCTTAAATGCCTACAGATATTTTCAAGTGAATATGGAGATGGCTCTGAGTGTGTGTTTCATAAAAAACTCCTCTATGCAGTGTGATCTGCTCAGAAATTTTCCTGTGCCATTAAATACTTTCCTGTACTTTATTCATTTGTTTATGCTTTTTATTCCCTTTCAGGTTGCCTACAAAGCCAAAGGAGAGGAAGTTATTCACAAGTACAGTCTGCCAGCGGACCTGCCCCAGTTCATTCAGGCTAAAGTCAATGCCTACAATATCAGCGAGGTGTGCACGAGGGTTCAGTTGCTCACGGAGGGTTAAGCCTTTTCTGCATGTGGTCTGAGTTATCTTCAAATGACATTTTTCTTGCAGAATTTGTACAAAGCAGACTTGAAAGATTTGAGCAAGAAGGGATACGACCTGAGAATTGATGCGATTCCCATCAAAGCTGCCAAAGCAGCCAGGCAGGCAGCAAGTGATGTAAGTCCAGCTGGTGGTCTCCTGTGTGTAACCAGAAAATGTGGGCTGGTGGGCTTGTTACCCAAGTCACCACGTCTGGTGTCCCTGACTTGGAGCAAGCCAGGCTGAAACAATTCAGGAAGGAAAATTCTCTAAACAGATCTGAATTTTCTTGGGGGTAAGGATTTGTATAACCTTGAGTGATCTGTTCTAATCAAGCCCCCTAATTTTAAATTCTCTTCTATAATTCTGCACAAATTCATGTCATTCTTCTGATAGATATAAAGAAGTTACTTGCTATTTACATCATCATAACCTCCTGATGGTAAACTTTTATCTCAAAACTTGCTTAATTTCTATGAATTCTCTCTTTCCCATACCTCTTTTTACTTCTTTGCTTCTACAGACTGATGAATGGACTTCCAGTGCCAGAGCCCCTAATAGTCAGTCATTAGGTTTCATTAAAGTTAAGACTTGTTTTTCTTTTCTTATCTTACTTCAATCCAGATGGGAATTGAAGTCACTTCCTCTTTGAGATGTAAATAAAATGGCCTCAAGGCCTTTCCTGCTGCCCTGCCGGAAGTGGGATGCCTTCCCCACCATTGCTGCTTTGCCTGAGGCTTTACCTTTTCTGACCACCTCAGGCTCCTGATTTGCACAGGATGGTTTTGCTCTGGCTCAGCTGGGCTCTCCTTCCTTGGACTTATTCTTTCTCCTCTGCATGATCCAGAGATGGAACACAGCTGCTGCTGCTTAGTATCCTTCCAAATCCCAAGTACAACTTGACTGACTGACTGATGTGAAGTTAACACTGCCCCAATGTAAATACACTAAGATTGAATGATGGAAGTCCATGTCCTAAAAGCCCTGCTCCAGGATGTCTCACTGATCTCCTTTCTCTGTGGTGTTCCCTTCCAGGCACCCCATCCCAACATTCACACAAACTTTCCTTCATGTCTCTGCTTCTCAGCTTCCTGGGCTTCTTCCCAGGTCTCCTTAAGGAAGCTCAGTTCTCTCCACTTTATTATTCAGAGCCAATTAGTGTTGCACACTACTTGTTCTGGGTCTTCTTTTGAATATCCAAAGACTCATTAAAATTGTACTCAGATCAGATCAGATCAGTCCCTCAGTCGTGTCCGACTCTTTGCAACCCCATGAATTGCAGCACGCCAGGCCTCCCTGTCCATCACCAACTCCTGGAGTTCACTCAGACTCACGTCCATTGAGTCAGTGATGCCATCCAGCCATCTCATCCTCTGTCGTCCTCTTCTCCTCTTGCCCCCAATCCCTCCCAGCATCAGAGTCTTTTCCAATGAGTCAACTCTTCGCATGAGGTGACCTATTACTAGTAAAATTCTTCTACTACTGCTCCTAAAATAGCCAGGTATTTGGTTTTAGAAGCATAGTATAATTGGTGGAAATTGTGAAATATTTGGGCTTCCCTGGTGGTTCAGACAGTATAAGCCACCAGAGGAGTCCAAATATTTAAATTTTCATTTGTCTCTATCACTGTCGAAGTAGAAAAGAATTTGTTTTACTTTGTCACTGATGTGGATTATAGTAACACCCCCACCCCAACCTCTCTTGAGTGGCAGAAGCAACTACAGGCAACCAAATGGACTCTAACATTTTAATTTTACCAGGCTACATTGCAAATATATACAGGCCAATATCAAATTGTTTAGTTATGAAAATAATTTCTGGGGAGCTCAGTTGCTTCAAATCACGGTCTCAATTGTTCAGTAAAATCTTCCTAACTTAAAAAATATACCCACCTTTTTTTCCAATAGGTCCAATACAAAAAAGATTATGAAAAAGCCAAAGGGAAAATGGTTGGCTTCCAAAGTCTCCAAGATGATCCTAAACTGGTTCATTATATGAACGTGGCCAAAATACAGTCAGATCGGGAGTATAAAAAAGCCTATGAGAAGACAAAGACCAGACACAACACGCCCCATGATATGGTCAACATTGTGGCAGCTAAGAAAGCTCAAGATGTTGCCAGCAATGTCAACTATAAGCATTCACTCCATCACTACACCTACCTGCCTGATGCCATGGACCTGGAGTTGTCTAAAAACATGATGCACATACAGAGTGATGTAAGTGATGTTTATTCCATGAGACAGTCTCCCTCTAAGGTGGCAGCCTTGTGAGAGAACCCACTGCCTGGGGCACTCACTCCTCTCTTCCCCTTTTGCTGTAGAATGTCTATAAGGAAGACTACAACAACTGGATGAAAGGCATAGGCTGGATACCCATTGGCAGTCTGGAGGTAGAAAAAGTTAAAAAAGCAGGTGATGCCCTGAATGAAAAGAAGTACAGGCAACATCCAGATACCCTCAAATTTACCAGCATCGTGGACTCCCCAGTTATGGTCCAGGCAAAACAGAACACACAGCAAGTCAGTGATGTGAGTACAACAAAACCGAGCATGCAAGAGGATGGAGGGGCTTTAAAAAATCAGCTGGCCATTTTTATTCCCTGGACAAATTTGAAAATTTTATTCTGTTCCTTTTAGAATTATTATTTTATTTAAAAATAATAATTATAATTATTTTTACTTTGGATACTAACATTTTCTATTTTGCTTTTTTTTTTTTTTTTTTTTTTTAAAACATCTTCCATTTTTAACTGCCTTGAAATTCTGTTATTGAATAAATTTGACATAGTACAAAACATTCTATTCTTAAATCCCCACATCTTATTGTGGCAAATTCATCATAGTCCATTCTATATAAAGATTTCTGTATTTGCTTTTCCTATGTAAAATATTAATACAGTGAAATAATACACGAGTAGTTGATTTTGCACCTCAGAAATCATCATACACAATTACTAGACTTTACTTATGTCTTGGCGGAGATTAGTAAATTGTTTGCCTGCCTGTCCATGAACAATGTATATGCTCTGGCTAAAGATAGATCTAAAGGAAATTTTGGTGTATAGAAGAGTAATAAAGGGACATCAAAAGCACTCACTCAGTAATTCAATGAATGAATGTTTTTGAATACTTTGCACTGTATTATGTGCTGATGATACAAAGATGGATGAGAATGAGTAGGATGTAGGATAAAACAAATACAGGACAAGAGTATAAGACAGAAGCATGGATAGAAACAGCATCACCATATAGACATGTTACAGGAGAGGCAGTGCTAAGTAGGTACAAGGGGAGAGAGCAACTCCTTGCCAGAGCCTCTCTGGCAAATAAGAAATGCCACTTTCCTGACAAAATGAAAAACATGACTGTCAAGAACTAGTGAATGGAAGGACAGTGAAGGATGAAGAATCCAGGATTATAACCAATTATTGAAGGTCTTGCATGCTAATTTATAGTCTGGACTTCAGTGGGTAGGTAACAAGAAGTTCTGAAGATGTCTAATCCATGGAGTTCTATAATGAGATCTGTGTTTTAAAAGTAATTGGCAAAAATTGCCGAGGTTATATTGGAGAAGGGAAGGATTGGAGGCAAGGAGATGAATTAGAAAGCTGCTACAGAAATTCAACAGAAGCCTTATTTGGGCTTAACTCAGGCAATAGCTATGGGAAAGGAAATGTTTAGAGGGTGAAATTAATGGGATTCTCAGAATGAGTAGAGATGGTTTCTGAAGGCAGTGAGGAAGAAGTGAAGATAGCTCTTAGATTCCTGCAAGGAATTATTTTGTATTTGGGTGAGGATTCATTTAGATATTAGTCATTTCAGATTTTACTTCTGATACATGTACACCAGTTTCCATATGGTATTCCACGCTAAAGAAGTGGAGGTATATACAATAAATGATAATCAAGAGATGAAAAATCTTCTTGAGATTCTGATTCTGTTTTAGTTTTAGAAAGTAAGCAATTTTTTTTAATTATCAAGAGGAGGACACAGTACAATTCCTACGCCACACATTTTGATGTCTTTCAGACATCTTTAAAATGACAAAATAGGGCAAATTTGAAGTGGTAAGTTTTTGCATATGCTAGATTTATATGTAAGCACCTTTACATTATGAGAAAATTATTATGTGCCTTACTGGTATGATTTATAATAGAAAGTTTTTTAGCAATATTGACTCATTCTAGCTAACTTTTTCTAAGAATAAAAAACAAACGAACAAAACACAAGACTGTAAGAACTACTAACTCTACTAACAAAAAAATGACTTTTTTCTGGCTTTAGTGAATTGTTTTATCCATGTTATGATTTCACATTTGAACTCATTTTTTATTCATTTCTGTCAAGCAAAGATTTCCATTTTCTTGGGATTTTTTTCTCTCCAATACAGAGGCTGTTGTGTTTTCCTTAAGATATCAAGATCTTGAGTTTCTTAAAATAGGAAGATGCCTTTGATCATTTTAAACAATAGAAATAGTGGGAGATTATGCCAAGAAAAACTCCTTTAAGCATGTGATTAATATATTTTCTTTTTTGTACCATCCATAATGCATTTTATTTTTGTGACTATGTGTTGCAGATCTTATACAAAGCTAAAGGAGAAGATGTGAAACATAAATATACGATGAGTCCTGATCTTCCTCAATTTCTTCAGGCCAAGTGCAATGCTTACAATTTAAGTGACGTAAGTATGGTTTGTGATGGGGTGTGAAATCCAGACCTGATAATAAAATAACAGAGTTTTAGAGTATGACAAGGCCTTGACAATTTAGGTCAATTTTCTCTATAACCCTGTTAGATCATACCTCATAATGATTGTTCTGAACTTCCTGAGTCGGCCTTTTCAAGTGTGGTGGTGGTGGTGGTGGTTTAGTCGCTAAGTAGTGTCCAACTCTTGCGACCCCATGGACTATAGCCCACCAGGCTCCTCTGTCCATGGGATTTTCCAGGCCAGAATACTAGAGTGGGTTGCCATTTCTTTCTCCAGGGAATCTTCCCCACTCAGGGATTGAACCAGTGTCTCCTGAATTGTGGGCGAATTCTTTACTCCTGAGCCAGTGTGTACTAGGACAACTCTTAGGGGATACCCTTTTTCTTTGTTTAGACCTCAACCCCTATTCCTCTCATTTTCCTAGTTTTGCACATGGAGGAATTTTTTAATCCTCCAGAAAAATAAGGATAAATGATTTTTTTTTTTTTTAACCAATAACCCTAAAATTTTTCAAGCTAACTACAGGTCTTCCTAGGATCTTTCTTTCATAAGATGGAACAATTTCATTTTCTCCAGTTGGTCCTTACATACTGTGGTTTCTAGAACCTTGATTACTCTCCTCTGGATCCATTCCGGTTTCTCAGTATCCCTCTTCAATATGTGCCTAAACCAGATTTGGGTGAATAATTAGTACGGAGTCTAATAATTTTATACTGTATAAAGTAGGACATTTTGCTAAAGTGACTTTTTTTTAATTGAAATATAGTTGATTTACCATTAGTGTGACTTCTCAAAACAGTGTGTGCTATAGGAGATTCTTCTAGCTTCTCTCTGGGAAAGAACAAAACAATCCCAGCTGTTGAGGAATCACTGTGGCTAATTACTCCACAGCATGCTGACATCTTGTTCCTTTTCCATCCCAGGTGTGTTATAAACGGGACTGGCATGATTTAATAGCCAAGGGCACCAATGTGCTGGGTGATGCTATCCCCATCACTGCAGCCAAGGCATCGAGAAACATTGCCAGTGACGTGAGTAAAAACTCTGGGTGAAATCTTGGTGGATTGCATTTTTTAAAGATAATTAAATGGGTGCTTGTTAAAGTGATACCACATTGAAAACAATATGTTGAATTAATGACATTGAAATTCTCCACAAATACTGCTTTGAAAACCTGTCACTTTTTCAATAATTTGTGATTCTTTTCAGTTGACCCCACTTGGTACAGCTGTCATAAATCTGAAAGCAGCTTTCTCCTCTGATTCATAGCCCAAATTACTTTCCTTGACACATTTCCCTCACAGCTCTCATTTGTTTTCAAGGAGAACACCCTGACAAGACACTAACATATTAAATTCAGATGACTGTCTGCATTATAACTGTATTAAGAAGGTTGAGAAGATGTTAGATAAAATGGATAGATTTTATAAACCAAATGTAAAAAGCCCACTTTTCTAGAATATAATTTTGATTTATTTCATCTATAGTAGAATTGATATCCATTTCATCTGTAATAGAAAAAAAAATACACTTCTTCCTATCATTGAAAAACAAAATTTTCCAAAAGCATGCACACCCATAGATTTCACTGTCATGCCATGTTCCAGTGGCTACAGTTTCTTTTTTAACTTTTTATTTTGTATTGTGGTATAGCCGATTAACACACAGTGTTGTGATAGTTTCAGGTCAACAGTAAAGGGACTCAGCCATACATATACATGTATCTATTCTCCCCCAAACTTCAAAGAGGCTACAATTTTGGTTTGAGACAAGAAAAGAAAGGAGCCACATATACAGAACATGTAGAAGATAGGGTATAAGAATTCTACAGCCTTCCAGCTAGGGCTGGTACTGAAAATGTGTTCCTCAAAGGTTTGCCCATCACTATGAAATCTAGCTTAAGGAGAAGTGAAAGTCTAAAATATGACATTATCATTTCTCTTTTTAGCCCTTACATAGAACTTTTTCTAATATGTCTAGAAATCACTGGATAATCCTTTTGCCTGCTAGACTGTTGTTTATAAATCAGTGCTTAAATGGCAGGAGCAGAGCATCTTCAGAGTTTGGGTAGATTTGAATTCTCATACATAAAAATTGAGGGTTTGATCTATTACCTGGAGTATAACTTAATCTATACCCCATTGCCAACTTTAGCTGTGAGAGACCTCGGACAGCAGAGCTTTTGCAGTTAGGTTTTTACTGACGGGGAAGGGCTCAGTGGTTTCTCCTGTATTCTTCAGTTCCTCAATTCATCTGCAGTGCTTCAGCAGTGAGCTTGGAGAGTAGCTGCTGAGAAATGGGGTTGGCTGAAAGCCCAGCTACTTACCTGCCTATGCGGCACCCAAGTTGATGGCCACTTAAAAGAAGAGGGTTTTTTGTAAACCATGAGTATAACCATCTTTCATGTAGAGTTCTTTAGAGTTTCTTCTGCACCTGTTGTATACATATCACTGGGCCAATCAGAATAGAAAACAAAAGTATTTCTAGTATTCTGTGATGTGAACTAACATGTTGGATTAGGAAAATTCACATCCTTGGAAAACCAGGAGAGATTGGTCTTATATTTTGGAATGTGTCATGTTTATATTAAGTATGAAAACTCAGTGGGCTTTATATAAAGTTCAACATGCAAATCATCTATAGAATTCATAACAAAGAAAAACTGGTCCTGAATTTATCATGACACTCATTTATAACCTAGCACTGCTGGAAATAAATGCTTTCACTCTAAACTTTCTTAGGTTGGAGGGTGTTGGGTGGAGGTTGTTAGAATGCATTTCTTGTGTAGTCTTTCAGAAAGTGATAATATTCTTTGTGTGTGAATATACTTGCTGCACCCAATGTTCCCAGTGCTTAGGACTCTGCTAACCAAATTCTTCCTCTGCAGTATAAATACAAGGAAGCTTACGAGAAGGCAAAGGGAAAGCAAGTAGGTTTTAGAAGCCTCCAGGATGATCCCAAGCTGGTTCACTATATGAATGTGGCAAAGTTACAGTCTGATCGTGAATACAAGAAGAACTATGAAAACACCAAGACCAGCTACCATACCCCTGGGGACATGGTTAGCATCACTGCTGCAAAGATGGCCCAGGATGTTGCCACCAACGTCAACTACAAGCAGCCGATACATCATTACACATACCTACCTGATGCTCTGAGTCTTGAGCATATCAGGAATGTGAATCAAATTCAGAGTGATGTGAGTATGTATAGTATAGCAGACCTAGAGATGTTCGTAATAAATGGGCGATCATTTCTTCCTATTTTAGTTAGACTTTGCAATACAATAAGATATTTGAAAAATGCACTTTAAAATACACAATCATTGAAACAGTAAGAAAGGCGTGATAGGCAAGCTGTGTTTTACTAGCTTTCTGTGTTCTCATCACAATCATTGATATCTGTATTAACTTATGGATCAAATATAGCACCATATTCTAATAAGTGTGGAAGCCACCTTGGTTCTCAACAAGAGGGAATGGTTGCTCCTGGTGGGCCTGCTTCAATGGTGATATGTACTTTCTGACTTCAAGAAAGTTTTTTTGTTTGTTTTAACTCAAAGTCACACTCTCATATATGTGTCTCTATATAGCGAGTCATCTGTAGTGAACCAGGAAGGTTTTGTGATCGCAGCATGACTCATGGAGAGCTATATGAGGAAGGTGTTTAATATTCAGGGCATTTACTGCTGCAGGAGCCAGGTTTTTGTGAAAATTGTCCTTGGTAAAAGGAAGAAATGGTGTTCATTTATTGTTGCTCAATGAGAATGTCTCTCACACTGAGATAGAGGGGCCTAGGTGAACAGTGTGGGTGAAATGCAAAAGTTGTGGAGTTTTCAGTGAAATCAAAGGGAAAGCCCAATTTATGGTCAAAAGAGGCACATTTTTTAAGCAGTACCTATGGAAATATGTGTCCTGGATTCCCTCTTGGAATGTATAATGCACGCTTATGACAGAGCTGCTTTTTCTTATGATCAAATTCTGAGTAAGAAGCTCTGTGGCAGACAGCCAAGAGAGCCACTGCAGAAACAAGCATGCTGACAGGCTGCTCTTCCTTCCCCCTGGATAGAATTGCAGATTTCCGGAATGTCCCTTGAGTGTGCTCTAGGATATCTTCTCATCTGAGATTACTCTCTTACAGAATGTATATAAAGATGAGTACAACCACTTCTTCAAGGGCATGGGATGGATACCAATTGGTTCTCTGGAGGTTGAGAAGGTCAAAAAAGCAGGCGATGCATTAAATGAGAAAAAGTACAGACAGCACCCAGATACCATCAAGTTCACAAGTGTGCCTGATTCCATGGGCATGGTTTTGGCTCAGCACAACACAAAGCAGCTGAGTGATGTAAGTGGTTTCCCCTCAAATGGTTTTGTCTGTGAATAACCCCATGACCAGCTACTCCACCGTCCTTCTTAACTCAATCCGTGAGCGTGCATCTGTGTTAGTAAATCAGCTGCTTTCAGAGCTATATTCAAAGGGTTTTACCTTTGAAGCAACTTGAGACTTCAAGAAGAACAGGGAGGAGAGAAGGAAGATGTTCCAAGTTTGCTTTATTTTCCAAATGTGGAGAGTCTGTGTTGTTCATAAGCAGAGCCCAGATTATCGATGTGAAAAGAAATTATCACTATTATCATCTGTGACCTTGTCTGAATTGCAAACCCAAGATATTTATTGCTCTGAGTTGCAAGAGTTCTACCTAGGTAAATGAGAAGAAGGCTAATTAATATCTTAATCTTTTTGCCAAAAAAAAAAAAAAAGAAAACTATAGCCTGATATTCTGAGAGGCCTCTAGGGAGGGGTGAAGTAGTTTACTTTCAGAGTCATCTGGAGTTTCCTTTCTAAGCTATCTGGACCCTTTTTCTTAGTCAGAGGCTAATAACAATGCTGTGTTTCACCTCATTTGATAAGTTCAGAGTCATGTTATGATACCTCCACCAGAAAGAGAGTGGTAAGTAGAAAACAAAGGAGGGAAGAAATTATGTGTGTTTGGTCCCAGATATTTGAAGACGGGAAATACATTCTTTGGCTCGGATTTGAGGGTTAACTGTGGATTTTATTTCTCAGACCAGTTCCACATTACCACAGATGTTTCAAGATTAATTCAATTTTAGTGGCACTAAAGGGTGTAGATTCTTGCAACTTCTCTTGTACTGACAAAGTGTCATTTTTCCCTGTGTTTTTCCTGTTAGCTAGGAAAACCCTACACTCAGTTTATGAACTCCCTGTCCCAATAAATGCCATCAAATCTCCTTAGTTACTCAAGCTTGAAACCTGGCAGTCACCGCTGACGCCTCGCTGTGTGAACCACGCGTCCAGTGCATCTGCTGGGTTCCCGCCCCACTCTCTCAGCCATCCTGTTGCAGCACTTCCGTCTTTCAGGGCCACCAACCCTAGTTCTAGTCCCCATCTGTCTCATGTGGACAACTACAGTAATCCATTATCTGGACTCCCTGCCTGAGGTCCCACGTGACAACCAAAAAGACTATCTTAAAACGTGAATCATGTCCTTCTCATACTTAAAGCCTGTTAGTAACTTCTCCTCGAACTCAAAATCTAAACTTGTTAACTTGGTTGAAATGAAAAGGCCCTCAGCTCTGTGGCCCTGCCCTCCTCCTGTCTAATCCTTCTGGGACCCCCTCAGAGCCCTCTGTGACCTTCAGTCCCTCAAGCTGGCTGTGCCTTTCCAGACCCCGGACTCTGAATGCTCCTCTTCTGCCCAGACCCTTCCCCTTTCTTCATGTTTGAGTATCAGTGGTACCTTTCTAGAGAGCCTTTGATGTCCCCTTTTGTTTCTTTCCTGAAGTTATTTTATTTACACCACAAATTCTAGCTCCATCTTGCAGTTTGTTTTTTCTGTTTCCTCTCCAGGACTATAAACTCCAAGGTCAGCTTTTATTTATTTATTAAATAAACTTGAACACTTTAAACCAGGACCTACCACACTGCCAATTGCCCCACACCATTGTGCAATAAATATTGGTGGAATGAGTGAATGAATATGTCTGTCAACACTCTCTCTGCATGATAGAGTAGCTAAGTGCCTTGTAAATGGAAAAACACAAATGATAGTCTTCCTTTTTAAAAGAACATGTCCTAGATGAAACTTACATTATGTTAGCTAACACGGTTTGCATGCTGCCTCCTTGTTTTTAGTTGAACTACAAGGTGGAGGGAGAGAAAGTGAAGCACAAGTACACTATGGACCCCGATGTGCCCCAGTTTATTCAAGCCAAGGTCAATGCCTACAACATGAGTGATGTGAGTATTTGGCTGGGTGCCTGTCTTAGTATTGCATCAGGGGCCTCCCCTTTCCAGCTCTGTGTAATTCCAGCACTGAGAATTTTAGAGGAAGCCAACTGAGTGTGGGCCCTTGAGTCTGTTGGAGAAGATCATTGACAGGACAAGACTATCGGGTGATCCTGGAGCTGGACCTGGGCAATTGGAGGCTCCTTATCCCACTCCTATCCCACAGTGGGAGCCATTTTCAAGGACGCGGCCTTGAGAGACCAATGTGTGGTTGAGACCACTCGGGACTGAATCTAGTTGAGGCCTAAATAAACTAGTATGGCTCTGGTGGGCAGTTGCAAAGATTTGTTTGTCTTGTGACTGCCCAAAAACACTCACTAAGTTCCCTTGTTTATTAAACCTGTCACCTACCAAGCTGGAGAGTTTAGCCTGTTTCTTAAGTTTCTCCTTGCCCTCCCTGTATGGGGACAAATTTGCAAATCAATAGACTACAGATTGGATTCTTATCATAGAATATGAGGCTAGAGGTAGCATTCATTTCACTTAACGCAGACTTTTCCCAACTGTGGGCCATGATTCATTAGCTGTTAAATCAATCTAGTAGTCTGTGTTCCATTTTTTAAAAAGTGAAAGAAATTGGGACAAACAGATTGGAAAATCAGGAGTGCACAATCTGTAGTAATTGTAAGTATTGCTATCTCTGACTTTTGGCTGTTTGTTAAACTTCTAAAAATGCTCACCACAATTTTCTTTAGAAAGTCTTTTTTTGTATATGACTAGCATCTCTCTTGGATACTTAATTAGTGGTGATGTTTAAATGTACTATTATGAATTATTTCATTTTGCTTTTAAATCATATTGGTAAATTCTAATTTAAAGACATAATCAAACCTGGATAAAACCTGTTCATTTCTTAAAAGATGACTTAGTCATTCTTCCTAACATTTTAGACTCTATTTTATTGCCAAATAAACAATCTTTAAGTACTCATTTTTATGCTTTTGGTTTATTTAAAACTTTTTCCCTAGTTTTATAAGTAATATTTAAACATTAAGGTTAATTAAAGCAGGGTAATACTATGTCTGAATTTTTTATTTTACTATCCACATCTTTGTGTAAGTTTAAAATGCTTCATACAAAAATTACAAGAAAATAAAAGCATTACATGCTTATTATAGAAAAATTGAAAAGTATAGAAAATTATGGAAAAATTTGTATTGTTATCCCACATTCAAAGCATTACCTTTCCACTGATTTTTTATACAAACATATACATTTTTTTACAGCAGTTGAGATCATACTGTGTATATAGTTTACTGATATATTTTTTAAAAAGAATCTAATAGATCGTGAAAAGATGAACAAAGAGCCCTAACTCTGAATTTTTTAATAGTAAGGGATATATTATGACGATTTTGGCATCCTGTTTTTAATTACGTCAAATATTAAAATAATCTTTCCTTTTTTCCAAGTCTCATTATAAAGCAGATTGGAAGAAAACCCTTGCTAAGGGCTATGATTTGAGACCAGATGCCATTCCCATTGTTGCTGCAAAAAGTTCAAGGAATATTGCTAGCGATGTAAGTCTAATTTGAAAGTAGCAAGCTTTTTTTGTATTTTACAAATCTTTACATGGTGTATGAGGTTATATGAGCTATATTAGAAAGCAAATAAAGGTTGTAATATAAAAATATTTCCTAATATCTTATGTACCAATTTTTTATCTTGCTTCACTTAAAAATATTTAAAAGCTCAATTCAGTTACCAAGGATAGGACTTTTTAAACTCTGAAATACTTGAAATTCTCATTATTATTATTATTATTATGAATGTGAAAACCACTTTTTATTTGGATTTTGTTAAGAAAAAAACCTTGGTATACTGAAATATCACTAAATCAAAAAAGTCTCCCATTATTTTAAAAGAATACAATATTTTATAATTTCCATAAAGAAAAAAATCTGGTGACTTATGGAAAACCAGGAAGAATTATAGATTAAATGACAGTATTTTAGTTTTCTGTCATGAGTTTTATGCTTATTTACTTAATTTACTTTTTACAAATTAAGTTTTATTTTCTATATAAATTGATTTGATGCCTTGATATAGTCGAAACATATTCATTTGGAGTCTAGTATGCTGACTCAATGGACGTGAGTTTGAGTGAACTCCAGGAGTTGGTGATGAACGGAGGCCTGGCGTGCTGCAATTCATGGGGTTGCAAAGAATCGGACATGATTGAGTGACTGAACCGAACTGATGCTAGTTTTTATAATGTCTTTGCTGAAATTTACTCAGGATCATACAAATATGTGCTCAGTTGCTAAATTGTGTCCAACTCTTAGCAACCCCATGGACTGTAGCCCACCAGGTTCCTCTGTCCATGGGATTTCCCAGGCAAGAATACTGGAGTGGGTTGCTATTTCCTTCTCCAGAGGATCTTCCCAATCCAGGGATTGAACCCAGGTCTTCTGCATTGGGAGGCAGATTCTTTACCACTGAGCTACCTAGGAAACTTATTCACTGGAGTCTAGTATGCTAATTTTTATAATGTCTTTGCTGAAATTTACTCAGGATTATACAAATACTTACTTAGGTAATACAAATTAATCAAAGAAACATAGTAAAAACTATGTACACCAAATCCTTAATAAACTTTTTAGGAACCTTTGAGCATATTCAGAGAACCTACTTATGTCTAATCTAGATATAAGCTGTGATTTATTCCATTTTTAATTATCCCCAGAGTATATCCCAAGACCGTCCATTGGAAATATTTTGGTAGTTGTTTATTTAAAAATACTAAAAACTTAGATGTTACATAGATTCAGTTTGTCTATTGCTTAATCTGTGATATAAATTCAACTGAACACTTTCCTACAGTCGACCCTATCAAACTTCCATCTGCCCTTCTTTTTCATATAGTTCAAATATAAGGAGGCCTATGAGAAAACCAAAGGCAAACAAATTGGATTTCGCAGTCTTCAGGATGACCCTAAACTGGTTCACTTCATGAATGTAGCCAAAATGCAGTCAGATCGTGAGTACAAAAAGGGCTATGAAGCCAGCAAGACCAAGTATCACACACCTTTGGATATGCTCAGTGTGACAGCAGCCAAGAAATCTCAGGAGGTCGCCACCAACACCAATTATAAACAACCCTTCCACCACTACACCCTGCTGCCCGATGCCTTGAATGTGGAGCACTCCAGGAATGCGATGCAGATTCAGAGTGATGTACGTAGCATTCATCAGATTGTCAGCATAGAATGAGTTGGCCATGTCTACTGGTGGCTCACTCCATCCTAAACCTGGCTGGACTCACTGTAATTAGGGATCCTCTCCAGAATTGGGGATTTTAGGATTTTACTAACTTGAACTGTACATATGTAGTTTTATTTGGTTATTATATACATATTTTTAAACTTTGGATGTCAGACCCCAGTATATGATGTATTCTGTGAAAGACTAAGAGGTGCAAATGGATGCTATATAATAATCCTTCCAATGTAAAATTTTGTTAACTTTCCTGCAAGAAATTTAAATTTTTAAAGGGATTGGGTCAGGATTGTCTGTTCAAAACCACCATGAATACATTCACTTTTATAATTTCTTTTTCTGAAGAATGGTAGGGAATAAAATATGGGTTATTCTCCCCATCCCCCTATCCTTTTTTTTTTTTTTTAATGGGCAAATAATATGTCTAAAGAAACCCAAGCCTTGACTCTTTCTGCAATGAAATTTCCTTTTTCCTTGTAAAGAACCTGTACAAATCTGACTTCACCAACTGGATGAAAGGGATTGGCTGGTTGCCATTAGAGTCACTGGAGGTAGAGAAGGCAAAGAAAGCAGGAGAGATTCTCAGTGAAAAGAAGTACCGCCAGCACCCCGAGAAGCTGAAGTTCACATACGCCATGGACACAATGGAGCAAGCGCTAAACAAAAGTAACAAACTGATCATGGACAAGGTAAGAACTTACCTGCTGGTCTCAGCCTCAGAACTCCCGCAGTGCTCAAGCTATTGAACCAGCATCACCACTTTGACCTTCATCAGAGTTTTCATCTTTCTGATGATCATGGCCATGGTGGTGGGAGGGGGTAGTCTATAACCTCTCTTGTATCTAGAGAGCTCCAACTTATACTGACCCCAGGCTGACTGTCAACACCATGCTGAATGTGTGATGGAGCCACAAAACTCCATGTAGTGTGTGATTGGGGCAGGAAGGCATTTGTTTCAGTAGAAAGAGGGCTCCCATGTTTGATGGTTTTTTAAACTCATGTGCTCAGTCTCATCAGCCCTTCTTGATGTTTGCTTCATTTTGCAATGTCAAATTGACCCTCTTCTGCCCTGGAACTGTGGGTCTCTCCCTCACATTGTGATAGCATGTTGCAGATTAGTCCTGCTGTATAGTCATATGTGGCCTTTCTTGTTGCAGAGGCTCTACACTGAGAAATGGAACAAAGACAAGACCACTATTCATGTCATGCCTGATACTCCAGACATTTTACTGTCCAGAGTAAACCAGATCACCATGAGTGATGTAAGTAGGTGAACACCAGAAACAAAAATGAGGGGCGGGGAGGCTGAAGGAAGCCAGTATTTGTGGAATATCTGTCTCCCACATGCCAACCACTTTAAAATCAGGATCCCCGTTCTAACCTGACTAACAAGATGCTGGCATTTTTCTACCTCATCACTTAGAAACTGTACAAAGCTGGCTGGGAAGAAGAAAAGAAGAAAGGATATGATCTGAGGCCTGATGCCATCTCAATAAAGGCTGCAAGAGCCTCCAGAGACATTGCCAGTGATGTAAGTGATTCCTCTGGGCTTTATTTAGTATAAAGGAAAAAAGCAAATGAGCCAAGCTTGTGTGTATGCAGGAGCTGCAGTCAGCTCTGTTCAGTGTTGGTGGGACCCCCATCCTTTGTAACACACAAAACACATCCCTTCACCCAGCCCTGCTGCTGCTGCGGCTAAGTCGCTTCAGTCGTGTCCGACTCTGTGCGACCCCATAGACAGCAGCCCACCAGGCTCCCCCATGCCTGGGATTCTCCAGGCAAGAACACTGGAGTGGGTTGCCATTTCCTTCTCCAATGCATGAAAGTGAAAAGTGAAACTGAAGTCACTCAGTTATGTCCGATTCTTGGCAACCCCATGGACTGCAGCACACCAGGCTCCTCCATCCATGGGATTTTCCAGACAAGAGTACTGGAGTGGGGTGCCATTGCCTTCTCCGTCACCCAGCCCAAGGACCCTCTAATCATGTGTTCATTATTTAATGTAAAAGGTAACAAGGTCTTGTTAAAATAATTAAATTGTGCTATGTGCTGTTGCTTCAGTTGTGTCCAACTCTTTGAGACCCCATGGACTATGGCCCTTCAGGCTCCCCTGTTCATGGGATTCTCCAGGCAAGAATACTGGAGTGGGTTGCCATGCCCTCCTCCAGGGGATCTTCCTGACCCAGGGATCGAACCTGCATCTCTTTTATCTGCTGCATTGGCAAGCAGGTTCTTTACCCCTAGTGCCACTTGGGAAGCCCCAAAATAATTCAACTGTTAGTGGGCAATTCTAAGCAAACACTGGGATACGAGCTATACATTTTGCCCAGAAGATTCATTACCAGGCTCTTTCCTGATTGTAGAGAAATGGTGCCTGCAGCCTTTTCCATTGGTTACACAGCTGAGTGGGAAAAGCCTCTTTCTAAGTCTCCCTAAAGCAACTTATTTACACCTCTCTTTGATTAACTCTGAGATGATTCTTTCCCTCATGGACTCAATTCTGGTAAGAAATTTGAAGTAAAGTAGTTTGCTCCCTGGCCCATCCCCAGCAAATCTTCCTTTTCTAAGTTTAGAGTAGCCCTAAACCCATGACTAAGCTAATGGCATCTAGTGAACTATATTTTGTTCTGTTTCCTTCACTATCTCACGTCCATGTTCCTTTTCCATCCACAGTACAAGTACAAGCAAGCCTATGAACAAGCCAAAGGGAGACAAATTGGCTTCCGGAGCCTCGAGGACGACCCCAAGTTGGTGCACTTCATGCAGGTGGCCAAGATGCAGTCAGACCGGGAGTACAAGAAGGCGTATGAGAAATCCAAGACATCCTTCCACACCCCGGTGGACATGCTCAGTGTGGTGGCTGCCAAGAAGTCTCAGGAGGTGGCCACCAATGCCAACTACAGGAACGTGATCCATACCTACAACATGCTTCCTGACGCCATGAGCTTGGAATTGGCCAAAAACATGATGCAAATTCAAAGTGATGTATGTGACAGCCACGTTTGCAGAGCACTTACTTTGAGATAATAGGCAAATCATGAAAGACTCTAAGTAACGACATTTTGAAAATCCAAAAAGAAATTCATATGTAATTTCCCAATAAGATGTTTCATGTTTTACCTTAGACTGAATTTTTTTAAACGCAAAGGAATGAATCTGATCTATTATTGTTGTAAGCATTGCTGGATGTTAGATTCAGGAATAGCAAATGAAATTTGGTTTCAGAAAGGATTTGTTGAAGGAAATACATCTAGCTGAGAAAGCTGGCAGTTTTTGTGGCTTCCATACTTTTTATGGTTCCTGATTAAGGAAGAAGTGAAGCAAAAAGTCAGATAACTTGAGAGCTACTGCCCCTCATTCCCAAACAGCTTTCATTTCTGACTTTGTAATTGCCTGTCTTACTTACTGATGAAATAGGAGATGATGGCTGAAACAGCTATTAGGATAAATGCGAGGAAGGTACAAAGGGTGGAAAACCAAGAATTCAGCTACAGAGGCCCTTGGGTGGCTGGGAGAAATTAAATTATGAACCAAAGGCAGGCCACACCAAGCCCATATTTCTCTTTAGAAATGTAGAAGCTGAGCTATAGATGGAGGGGTACATAAATATCCGAGTGAAAGCAACCATGGTACAGTTATAGAGGGAAATGTCAAAACAGAGGAGGGAAGCAATGAAATTTGCACAAAGTACTGGTGAGGTTTTCTGGCATACCTGAAGCAGTTTAACTGTGGTGGCTGCTCAAAGGCTTATAGCTAAAGATAGGAATGGGGTCCCCTGAGTCATCTATTAGCCAAGGGGACTTGGAGGTTTTTGTACGAGAATTAGTCCAGCATGGTCACTTTTCTTGAGATAGTAGTCACATGGTAGAGTGATCTATTTGGTATTTCTTAGCATTTTTTTCTTTATGAAGGTATTGAGAGAAACAAATCACAAAGATACTACTGCTTGTTTTAAATTTCTCATGCAAAGAAATGTGAAAAAGAAATTTAGGGATATAAGTAGTTGAAGTTGAATAAACTATTGGTTGAAAACTGAAGGGGAACTTACGGAATATTAAATACCTGCTCATGATTCTAGGAAGCTGTGATTTCTTCTCATCCTCAAACTTTTCCTCTTTTGTAGAATCAGTACAAAGCTGACTATGCTGATTTCATGAAAGGCATTGGATGGCTCCCTCTGGGCTCCCTGGAGGCTGAGAAAAACAAGAAAGCCATGGAAATTATCAGTGAAAAGAAGTATCGCCAGCATCCAGACACTTTGAAGTATTCCACCTTGATGGACTCGATGAACATGGTTTTGGCCAAGAATAATGCAAAAATTATGAATGAAGTAAGTCTTTCAATAATGTAGTGTTTGACAGGAATCAGAAATAAGCCAGGAATATCTTACATTTAACCTACAGGTTTTGATAATAGTTTTATAGCATCATAGTTAATGTTTCCTCTAAAAAAGGGTCTTATAGTTAAAGAAAAAGATACAAATTAGTCCTAATAAAGTGCCCTCTTCAAATGTTTAATGAACCACCCTACCCAGTAGACGTAAGTATAGACTTTTTCCATGCATATCTTGAGAATGAGTCCCACTTGTTTAAGGTGAAGTTGAGTAGAAGTTCATGATGCTGACTCAGTAGATTGCGGGGCTGTGTGTCGCAGCCCACCCCTCTTCCTTGCTCTTTGCTGGAATAAAGGAAAACTCCTAGATTACATGGCTGTAGCAGCATTTCTGAGCTAGAAACTTCTCTAGCCAATCCTAAGAGCAATTGCTTTGCACCACTAGTTCCTTGGATCAGTAATGATTCCAGTCTTTAGAAAAGTCTCACTGTAGTTTGACATTATTAGCGATTGGTTGATTTCATGACCAACAATCAAACAAGCACATCACCCTGTTTTGTTTTTACCCTCTTTCCTTGAACACCTGTTTTCAAGTTGCAGATAACAGAATAATTACAGCAGCATTGGTTATATTGTGCAGATCACAACTAGAAATGCCACTGAGTAACCAAAAAGGGGAAAAATAATTTGGACCTAACATGATACAGTTGCAGAAAGTGATGTAGAAAGAGCTGTATTATCCTAAGTCTCCGAGTAAATCCTCTGGAATCTTCTGAGAGAGAAATTTATCAAGAAGATCAGCCTCTTTGAAAGGGACTTGTCAGCACAAGGCACAAATCTCAGTGTCCCTTTTGAGATATAGAATTTAAACTATCACAAACATACATTTATTTTTTAAACACTTTTTCATTTTTCCAATGTTAATGATTATCATTTTAGACTACTGATGCCAAGATGAGAATCATAGAAATAGCAAATGCGCTATAGCACTAAGAAGTATCTTGGTGATCATCAGGTCGAATCCCTTTGTTGCAGGGTTGAGGAAAGTGTGGCCCAGAGAGGCAAGGCACCTCCTTTAGAGACACAGAGCAGGTGAATCACCTGGTCTAGACTAGAGCCAGAACTCTGAGGAATAAGTATTGCTCTTTCCACTAGAATTGCACTGTCTAATACTATAGTCACTAGCCACATGTGATGACAAATCTAAGTCAATTAAATAATAATGATTCAGTTCTACATTTACATTAGTTACATTTCAAGTGATTGATAGCCCTGTGTGGCTAGGAGCTGTCGTGTTGGTTGACACAGACATTTTCATCACTGCATAGTTCTGATTGGTTCTGCTGGTCTTGAACAGAGATCAGAAAATTACTGCTTTCTTAACTAAAGTTTCATTGTAACACAGCCACAGCTCTTCATTTGCATATTGTCTGTGGCCACTTTTGCAGTGCAATAGCAGAACTGAGTAGTATATAGCAGAGATTCTGTGACTCGCAAAACCTAACATTATTTACTATTTGACTCTTGACATTTATCAACCCCTGATCTAGGAGAAAACTCTAGAAGATTTGTTTTTATTTTTTAAGTCAATCCTGGCTAAAACAAAGAGCAAACATTTTTCACCTACAAGATTTCCAAAAATTAAAAACTTGTGTGATATACAGTATTGGAAAGAAAGTTAATGTAAACTAGTTTTGCGAGTGTTAATTAAAATTAAAATTCATCCACCCAATACCCTTCAGAAGGCCTCGTGTAAGTGCAAAGATATACATACATACATATATCTGTTAGTATTTTTTGCAGGTTAGGGTCTCCAAAAGGAGATGCTGAGATGGAATTTGGAGTACAGGGCATTTTTTGGGGATCAGTACCCGTGGGAGGCAGACATGGCAAGAGGGGTCCAACTGGGATGCTGGCCTTACAAAGCCTAGGTCAGTGCCACAGAGGACTCTTGAGTGGATACAGCCTGTCAGGAGTGTCCTGCGCTGGGTAAAATGGCCAGGACTTTGTACCTGGACTCTGAAGATCCCTGAATGTGGCCACCAGGGAGATGTGCTCTTGAGTGAGGCAGCAAAACCCTGAAGCAGGTGACAATTTGGAGGCTGTCTGCAAACAGTTGGGGCACCAAGTCCTTCTTTGAATGGGTATCTGGGTGGTACATCTCCAGATCACTGCAAAGATTATGGCATCATTGCTTACTATAGAAGGAAATGAAAACAACAAATTAAATGTCTATCAATGGAGAACTGGTTAAATCAATTAGGTGATACCTCTTCATGGAATACCATGCAGCTCTTTAAATGAATGAAGTTAATTATTTTGAGACAGCTAAAAGATGTCTATCATATAATATTAAGTAAAAAAGCAAGATGTAGAATAATGTATATGACTTCATTTATATTTCAAAAGGACTTTATGTGGACTTTAATATGCCTAGAAAATTCTAAGATGGAAATGCTATATCCAGGCTGTAAAATAGGAAGATGGGACATTTTACTTTCCATTTTACATCCTCTCTACTATCTTGTTTGAGGACATTTTTCTTTTAAACTTTTAAAAAATAAGAGTGAGCTAACAAAAATATATAAAATATTGATATTTGTGTAAAATAATATGTATGTATGGGGCTTCCCTGATAGCTCAGTTGGTAAAGAATCTGCCTGCTGTGCAGGAGACCCTGGTTTGATTCCTGGGTCAGGAAGATCCTCTGGAGAAGGGATAGGCTACCCACTCCAGTATTCTTGGGCTTCCCTTGTCGCTCAGATGGTAAAGAATCCACATGCTTTGTGGGTCCCTTGGTTGATTTGGTCCCTGGGTTGGGAAGATCCCCTGGAGAAGGGAAAGGCTACCTAACTCCAGTATTCTGGCCTAGAGAATTCCATGGACCATATGGTCTATGGGGTCACAGAGAGTCGGACATAACTGAGTGACTGTCACTTTCAATGTGTATGTACTAAATTATTTAAAAAATTTTAAATATTAACTTCCATTGATTTCTTTTTCTTTCTTTTTTTTTTTTTTAACTTTCCAGCACCTCTACAAACAAGCATGGGAGGCTGACAAGACCAAAGTCCATATCATGCCTGATATCCCCCAGATTATTCTGGCAAAGGCAAATGCAATTAATATCAGTGATGTAAGTAAGATTCTCCCCTGTTGTCATCTTTCTTTCTTACCCATTTGAACTAGTAAAAACAAAGTAACAGATTAATGTTTTAATTTTGAGAGTGAATGTTTTGAAAATGAGCGGGAATCCACAAATGAGCATCTTTCTCTTTCTCATCTTGCTTTGATAAGAATAGGAATAGGCCTATTGATGGGCCTTGGGTCCAGCAGTTAGGAATTCGAAGGGAGTTGGATTTTGTTCTAGGGGTAGTTACTTTTTATCAAACTAGGAGAATTAAAGAGAATGGCTTTAGAGCCCAGGATAAGAGATAAAGAGTGAATCCCAGGACTTTCTTAGAGAGTCCTTCTACCAAGCTTTTGGAATGTTTCTAAAGAGGGAGTATTGGGAAAAGTTAAATGGAGAGGGAAGAACATTTTGAAGAATTTAGGTCAAGCCCCATAAGGAATGTGCAACACGTACTGTTGCACATTCTGCATAGGGGTTTTATTTCACCTCCTTTCTCATCCTAACCAGTTGCTAGGAAACCCTCAAATCCTACCAGGTGTTTTTTCTTTTGTTTGTTTGAATTACATAGGGATTTGGGATAGTTGACTTCTTTTTGGATTGTAGAATCCATACAATTATATACATTAAAATGTCCATTGCAAAACAGTGAACGTATTTTGATGTAAGAGCACGGCTTATTTGTTTTCTTCTCTTGACTCTTATTTGACAAAATGCATCAATAAATATAGTGGACTTTCACATTTCTAACTTCAGTGCCAGTTTAGTCTTTGAAAATAAATTAAGATTTTCCTATTTAGAAGAAAACTGTTTCCTTTGCTTCTCTTTCCAGAAACTCTACAAACTTTCTTTGGAAGAGGCTAAAAAGAAAGGCTATGATCTCAGAACTGATGCAATTCCTATCAAAGCTGCCAAGGCCTCAAGAGATATTGCAAGTGATGTACGTCTAAGGAAAGCAGTCACCTGACTGGGGGTTTCTTTTCTACCAAAATAATAAGGGCTGAGTTCTAAAAACACTGAATGAGTAAAACATGAGAGGAAAAAAAAAAAAAGCATGCCTGCTAACAGTAGCCCCATTATGTTCTATGAACATGTCTTAACCTTGCTCTCGTGTTTTTTTGGATATTTCAAAAAAATAGAATGCCAGTCACATTATGACCACCTAGATGTCAGCTCCCTGACTCATGAGATCTGGGTGAATTTACTTTGGTCTCCCTCACCGAGACCGTGGCCTGTAGAAATCCAAAGCCATTCACTAAGTCTTTAATGAAGACTCGAGTTATCCTTGCCTACTGCCTCTTAGACTGTCTTCCTAACAGGATGTCTCAGAAAGGGCTGTGCTGGGGGTGCTGATCTTTTGTTCTCATGATAGCTGATTATCAAATAATTAGGAATTTTGCAAGCCCATTGTTAAACTATTGACCGCTTGATAACAGCTGTGATGGGAGTGTTTACACCAGAGAAATTGGCAAACATTATAAATTGGGGCTTTCCCCCAACCCCAGAGAGCTGGTGTGCTTATCTACCATTGCCATAACACGTCATCTCAATGAGACTCACTTCTTTCATTTGTTTGTTTCAATAAGAAATCCACTCACAGTGAACATTAATGATTTGGGGGAAGTGGGAGGAGTGCATTCAGAGCGCTCTTTCCTTAGCCATCCCCCAGGCATACTGTCTCTTTGCTCCACCTTCTCTGCTCTTCATCTTTTCTTCCTCTCCATCCCTACCCTACTCCTTCGTTGTCCCAAGAACTCCATATTCTTCTCCCTCTATTGTGCTGGAGTCATTTGGCTCTCCCAAATTGTAACCCCTAACTTGCACACCTGAACCCACAAGAGATGGGCTGAATATGAAGCTTTCCGTGTATCAGGATCTCCCCACTATAGAGGGAAGGTGGTGATAAATAGCAAAATTTCTTCCCCATTACACCAGTATGGAGAATCCGGAAAAGAACTCCACAAATATAAAGCTACCCTGAAAGTATACTGTGTGTCTCATAACTAAGCCTATTATCAGTGTAAGACTGGCTGGATGATTTCTTGGGGCAACATTAAACTGCTTGGAGCAATCTGCTTTTTTTCTTTTATTGTTTGCTGTACTCTTATTACCTACTACAGGTCCCTTTTAACAACAGCATAAAAGCAGAAATCAGTGTGGTGTATCATCAAAAGATCAAGGTTCTAATCCTTAGGGACCTTAGCAAGTCATTCATCCCTCTGGGTCTCAGTTTACTCATCTATAAAATGGGGGCAGTAAGAATAACTTGCCGTCTACCTCACAATATATAGTTGTATCAGGTTACATAAATAAATGTGAAAAACGTATTCTCTGAACTACAGAATTCTATACAAGTATCATTTTTTATGAAATAGCAGAACATTGACACTAGAATGATATCTGGTCAAGGGAATTGCTCTGAATAAATATTAACATTTTCTTCACAGTATAAATACAAACACAGTTATGAAAAGGAGAGGGGGAAGATGGTTGGTTTCCGCAGTCTTGAGGATGATCCCAAATTAGTTCATTCCATGCAAGTGGCCAAAATGCAATCTGACCGGGAGTACAAGAAAAACTATGAGAAGACCAAGACCAGCTACCACACCCCTGCCGACATGCTCAGTGTCACGGCCGCCAAGGATGCCCAAGCCAATATCACCAATACCAACTACAAGCACCTGATTCACAAGTATATTCTCCTCCCTGATGCCATGAACATCCAGCTGTCCAAGAATATGAATCGCATACAGAGTGATGTAAGTGATCTTCTTTCTGGGTGATGATTGTGTTCCTAGCATGAGAAGGGAGATTACAGGCTCCTATGCCACATTCTTGTGTCTGAATTGATAAAGTAAATGTGCTTCCTCTGTTTATAGAATGAATATAAGCAGGACTACAATGAATGGTACAAAGGGCTTGGCTGGAGTCCAGCTGGTTCCCTAGAAGTGGAAAAGGCCAAGAAAGCAACTGAATATGCCAGTGACCAGAAATACCGCCAGCATCCTAGCAACTTCCAGTTTACAAAGCTGAATGACTCCATGGACATGGTGCTTGCTAAGCAGAATGCCCATACCATGAACAAGGTAAACTGAACAGCCAAGCTTCCCCGCAGCTCCCAGCCAGGCGGGGCTAACAGCCCCTGGTTCTTGTTTGGGAAATTTTAATTTGGACTCATCACTTCTATGCAGTGGCAAACAGTACCAGCACACTCCCCTACACCATTTTTTTCTGCTCCTTACCTCTTATTTTTATTTCCCTTGCCCTTCTAATTGAGTTAGAAATAATTCTTTCTTTTAAATTATTTTTTAAGTCTGATTTTATTTTTGGTGTCTTTCCTGAATTATATATTACTTTAGTTACTACATTAATTTGACCTAATTCAAATTGAGTGCATTCAAATGTCTTGTTATTTTTTTTAATTTCTTGTTTGACCTAAAAAGTTATTCCAATTTTAAATGTATTTTTTTTAACTTTCTAGTATTTATACACCGTTGATTGGAACAAAGATAAAACGAAGATTCACGTGATGCCAGATACGCCAGATATTTTACAAGCCAAACAAAATCAAACCATGTACAGTCAGGTAAAATATGTAATTAAACATATTAAATGATGTCATGGTATATAATTGATGTAAATTCTGAAGCTATGGAAATGAATGCGTCAAAGTGGTTAATAGAGGGATGTTGCAGTTCATGGTGGTTAGAAGCAAGTGAACGGCTGTGATTATATATTCATTCCATGGAGGTAGCTACTGTGCCTCTTTTGTTTATCTCAGTACTAATTGTGTTTGGCACAGTGTAGAAAATCAATAAATCTCAAGTTATTGAAAGAAAAATGCACCAAATAGACCTGGTATGAGCTTTGACTTTCCCATTTATGAGTTGTGTAATACTGGGTTTAAGCCTTAGTTTGTTCATTCCCAAAACTGGTACCTTTAAAGTGCCTATGACATTGAATTGCTATGAGCACCAAATGGGGAATTCCATGCACAGCTCTCATCACAGCTCCTGGCACACAGTAAGCACTGGATGGCCTTCAGTTGTGTTTATTACTGTCCAGTTTAAACATACGTGCATCAATTCAATGAATTTGAGTCAAAAAGATGAACTTATTCTTTGCACCTTACAAAAGGCATTTTGTTTTCTATTACTTTTATCATTTAGATAATTAAAATTTTGTTACCTGACCTTTTTAAAATCAATTACTTTAATACCTATATTCAAATTAGTAGGCCTAGACTGTACTTAATGGTAGAGGAAATCTACCTAACATACCTGATATGAACACATTGTGTCTGAATGAAAAAAGCCGTACTCAACTATACTATTAATGCCAAGGTAGTGGGGAGCGAGTCTCAGAGGCAAAAAAAAAAAAAAAGTCGAAGCCAGATCACTTGATGCTAAGTCATTGCTCTGTTAAACAGCTTATATTCTTTTTTATCCATATCTTTAGAGATAAGATAGATGATGTTAGAATCTGATGTCCACTCTTTAGGTAAACTTCTGTTCAATAATCCTTTGTGGTTTTAATATACACTGAATAATGGTAAATATTTTCTTTAATTTTCAGAAACTCTATAAACTTGGATGGGAAGAAGCTTTGAAAAAAGGCTATGATCTCCCAGTTGATGCAATTTCTGTGCAGGCAGCCAAAGCTTCCAGAGACATCGTTAGTGATGTAAGTATTTTTTGACTTATGTGAGGATATATTGATGTCTGAATCTAGTACTTTAATGAGCTGGTAATGATTTTTACAGATAGTCCTCACCTTTCAAAATGTAATGCAATCTCCTTCATCTTCTCCTACCCTCTTCACTTATCCCAATCCACTCTTCTTTCTCACTGATTGAATATCAAAAAAGGGGCTTCCTGAGTAGAGACTGAGCCAGAGAACCTATAAGACACATTACACTAAGTCGTGATGCTTCTACACATTACAAAAGAACCAAAAACTTTGTTTTCCCGCTTGCCTGCAAATAATTTTCCTATTTGTCTATTTTAGACAAACTCAAAGTGCCAGACAATACGTAACCTCAACAACCTGATGATTTTTCTTTGCACATATTTAAAACTCACTGTCAGTTCTTTTTATTTAGGCCATCCTTGCTTTTACATAATTCTAATAAATTGGCTCAGGGTGTAGAAAATACAGGAAGTGGCAGGAATTTAGATATAAGATACAGAGGACTTAACTTTCCCCTGAATATCTGGTTGAAAGACCATAAAACAAAGACATTTGCTCTTCAAGGCAACTTTTTTTTTTTTCTGACTGCATGCAGCTTGTGGACTCTTAGTTCTCCCACCAGGGATTGAGCCCCGGCCATGGCAATGATAGCTCCAGGTCCTAACCACTGGCCTGCCAGGGAACCGCCAAGGCAACTTCTAATTATGATTGGAAAGGGTAGTAAATTTGGTGAAAAACTGGATACAGTTCCTATTGGTCAATTAAATTTTTATAAATATTCAATTTAGAGATTCTGCAAACTCAAACATATCACTTTGTTAACCCCAAAAATTAAACACCAAAAATTTGAAGAATTTCAGCTATAGAGAATAAATTACCAGAATTTTGTCCCAGCGTCTTAATCAAAATCTTTAAATCAAAGCAAAACAAGGATTTGATTTGGAGAGAAAGCATGTCTAAAAACAATCTGACAATAAATTCTAAGAATATAAGGGAAATTTCTCTCTAACTCAGTTAATCTGTGGCACTCCAGAAGTGTTGGGAAATTAATTAGATGATGTGTTATTACCCCCACTCTGCCTTGCAGGTCAATGTCTCATTAAAATGAATCGATGTGATGGTGAACCTAAAGCAGTAGTAATGTCTTAATGGTCCTCAGAAAGTAAACTCATTTTCATTTAATGTTAGAATTCCCTATGAGGTAAAAATAGTTTAGCAAATTAAGACATTGCATCAATACGTTCCTAAGAAACAACATTTATTTTCATGTAAGTCTGTTAGGATTTTTTAAAATCTTACCCTAAAATTGAATTACCTTTAAATGAATTTCCCACCATTGTAGAGATTATTATCTCCTCTCAGTTTCAAATGATTCTTGTATCTATGCCACCTAAAGAAATTAGAGCTATTTTTATCAATACTAAATAAGTTAGAATCACAGAATTTACAGTTAGAAGATAACGATGTTTATTTAATCTCCCACTCAACATCATTCTCTCCTTTCTAATAGGTCTTCTCTCTATTCCAATAGGTCTCTGGATATTTACAAATATAAGAATTTTTGTGTCTTTCAGGGCAGTTTGTTTCTTTGCTGGATCATTTCTAATTGCCATTACGTATTTCCTTATTTCAAACTTAAACATGTTACTGGTCAGCCTTAGATGTGTGTTCTAGAACTCCATAGAGTAGCATATTTCCCTTTTCACCTGATATCCCTTCAAACATTTCAAATTTATTATTTATTCTCCTTTGGTTTTAGCTTTGTACATCCTTAAATCATTCTACTTGTGATGTGTTCTGTATTTTCAAAACCCCTTTCAAAATAGAGTACCTTAAAACTTGGTGTTGTGTTCCTGTTTCAGGTTAGGCCAAGCAAATGAATTTCTGATTTGCCTTTATTTGTACTCCTACAGAATCTCTTACAGAAATCTACTTTTTAAAAAGCAATTTTGTCATATTGCACAAATTGAACTGATGGTCCACATAAATTCCTGAGCATTTTTAATTAAGACATAACCACAAAGCTGGGTATCAAGAGAGAGTAGAACCTACTTTTGTAAAGTATAATGTGTGTTCAGCATCTGGCATCAAGTAAATGCTATTATCCAATTATTATTATTACTCTTGTCATTGTCACCAACAATAATGCGGTTTTTCCCAATTGAATCTAAATATTGGGTTTCACTATTTCTTACATTTATGCACTGCATTTTGACCTGTCTTGGCAGTATGTTGAGATCTTGTGGAATTTTGTTCTATTCTAACATATTTGGCAGTTTTTATGAGCACAGACGAATGAATCTGAACAAGACAAGTTTATATGACACAATTATATGGTGAACCACTAAAAAACCCTGCAGTTTAATAAATTAATCTACACTATTAGGCCTGCTCATCAAGTCCTGAATCTTCCCAATTATTTTTTGCAACTTAGCCATACTTTTCCCATTATTCCTATAAGCATTATCAAATGCTACCCTAGAGTCAGCATACATAATGTCCAGCACATTCCAACATATATTTCTGCCTCTAGTTGAATTTAATTTTTCATCATAACCTGTCCTGATACTCAGCTACATTATGTCTTTTTAGAAGCCTCTACTTAAGCTTTCACATTTCTTTTTTTTTTCCTTGTTTTTAAGTTTAAATTTGTTTATTTTTAATTGAAGGATAATTGCTTTACAATATTGTATTGGTTTCTGCCATATATGAGCATGAATCAACCTGTTTTCACATTTCTTACTAAGTTAAATGAAATTCTCGTTTCAGTTTTGGAAACATGCAAACAAAGAAAACAGAGTTTAACTTGTGTTTATGTTAATAAGAGAACTGTTTCCCCTGATTTCAGTTTAAATACAAACAAGGCTACCGCAAGCAAATTGGCCACCATATTGGATTCCGGAGTCTGCAAGATGATCCAAAGCTTGTGTTGTCCATGAATGTAGCCAAAATGCAAAGTGAAAGAGAATACAAGAAGGACTTTGAGAAGTGGAAAACCAAGTTCAGCAGCCCCGTGGACATGTTGGGAGTGGTACTGGCCAAAAAATGTCAGGCCTTGGTCAGTGATGTGGACTACAAAAACTACCTGCATGGGTGGACATGTCTGCCTGATCAGAATGATGTGATCCATGCTAAAAAAGCTTATGACCTACAGAGTGAGGTCAGTTTCTACTAAATCTCATAGTATATGTGTATAGTACTTCATATCTCATATGAGTGATCATTTAATCATTAAGAGACAGAAACTACATAGACAAATTATTATTGAATGTCTAAAACATACCTTTTTTTGTAATGCATATAATTGTTTGAGTCAAGGGTCCGGATGAGGATGGAATTTTGATGGCATGCTTTGTATTTTCACAGAATTTGTATAAGTCTGACCTTGAGTGGCTGAAAGGCATAGGATGGAGTCCCTTGGGTTCTTTGGAGGCAGAAAAGAACAAACGGGCTTCAGAAATCATCAGTGAGAAGAAATATCGCCAGCCTCCAGATAGAAACAAGTTCACCAGCATTCCTGACGCCATGGACATAGTTCTGGCAAAGACAAATGCCAAAAATAGGAGTGATGTGAGTACCTCTTCGGAGATAAAAGAAACTATACTGCCTGATACCCAGTAGGTGCTCAACAGTATTTGCTAAATAAATTAGTAGGATAACACAGCATCACATGACACAGCATCATTTTTTTATTTCGTTATTTCATTTGAATTATCAGTTACCCTATAGTGGATCTTGTAAAAATGACTTAGTATCAATTTTTGTCACCCAGAGCTTGCTTGCTTATTTATCCAAAGCATAACAAGAACATATTTCTTTATTTGAAATGTGTGCATTGAAGACCCAGATGTGTGCATTAAAGACTCAGATGTACAGTGTATTAGAGGGAGATATTCTGAGTACCTTACACAGGCACAGGGGAAATGTCATAAAGGATGTATTTTCTTTCAAGTGATTATAATACACTTCACTTAGCTGAATCACAATAGATTATATATATTTATTTATATTTGTATTTATGTATATTCCATTTCCTTCTTATATCCTTCTCCAGCACTGATTCCAGTGTCTGGCATAATAATAGGTGCTCAGTAAGTATTTATTGAATAAAATAAATGAAAGATGTGTAGATTAATTCTATGCAAAGAAGGGAAAGATTACTCTACCTTCCTCAGTTAGAAGCATAACCCTGAAAATTACAGAGCATTGAATTATGTGCACTAAGATTTTGGAGCTAAGAACATTTAAATAGATTTATAGTAATAACTCTTTGAGCCTTAGAAAGATCTAAATATATATAACATTTTATATATTTTACATATATGTTTTTATAGAATATATGTAAGCCCTTAATTAGCATATGGTAAGCATTTTGATAGTTTCCCAGGATGGCTCAGTGATAAAGAATTGTCTGCCAGTGCAGGAGACGCAGGTTCCATCTCTGTGTTGGAAAGATACCCTGGAGATGGAAATGGCAACCCACTCCAGTATTCTTGCCCGGAGAATTCATGGACAGAGGAGCCTGGCGGGCTACAGTCCATGGGGTCACAAAAGAGTTGGATACAACTTAGCAACTAAAAAACAACAACAACACAACAAAAGCAGTTTATAAACTGTGGCTCCTCTCTGCCTAATCACCCCCTCACAGACGTCTTGCAGTTTTGATATCCAGAATTTATAGTAACTGCTGACCTGTCAGTTTTATTAGGAATGTTCATGTTCCTTTTTTTTTTTTTTGTTTCTTACATGATATTTTATATGTTTCAATGTCATTTTTATGGTAGCAATTTGAATCCATCAGATGACTAATAAAGCAACAAATTCCTACAAATTATTTCCCCCTTTAGAAAAGCTTCTTGTTTCTCCATGAAACAGGGCTGTGTATAAAGTTCTGAACTAATATGGTGGCCAATAGAAAAAGCCTGCATCATGAAACCTATCAACGCAAAGTCTCAGGATAGACCTCCTGTGCAGCGTGCCCCTGTTACAGGAGACTGATCTCTAGGCCTCAGGAAAGGGCCACTGGGGTCCTGGAGCCTGCTGTCTCTCCTTTTGAATAGGCCAGTTCATCTATCTCAGTGTAAACAAACATTCTTAGCATTTTCTGTTTTCCGTGAGGTGAAAGTGACACATGGCATTGAAATGGTCCAGCTCAGTGGTTCTCAACCAGGGACAGTTTCGACCCACAGCGGGCATTTGGCAACACCCGTAACTTGTCATAACTTGAGGGAGGCATGCTACTGGAATCTAGTGGATGGAAGTCAGGACAGCTCCCCCACAACAACAACAACTCCGGTAAACACCAATAGTTCTGAGGCTGAGAAATTCTGATCTTTCTCAATCATAAAGGTTAGTCCAGGATAAAGGTATAAGAAAATTCAGAAGCCTTGTTTTGTTGTAGTCCTGAAGGTCTTTGGGTTACAAGGACCATAGTAAGCATGTCAGGAAGGAGAAGGGGGCCAGCCCCTCACACCCCACACTGCACACCTCAAAGGGAAATTGACAAGTCCAAGGAACCAATGAGACTTTAAAGTTTTTTATATTGAAATAATTTGAGCATGCAGAAAAGTTGAACTTAGTACACATAATTTATATGTGCGTGTATATACATATATATATGTATATCTTCACCCATATTCACCAATTAGCATTTTGTCACATTTGCCTTTTTTCTCTTTCCCCCTGCCCCATCTCTTTCTTTCCTACATGTGTATGTTTTGTGTGTGTGTGTGTGTGTGTGTGTTGTTTCCTGATACTGCTCTACCCCTAAATACTCCAGTGCATTTCCTGAAAATAAGAACATTCTCTTACATAACCACAGTGCAATGATCAAAATCAGAAAAGTAGTGTTAAAATAACACTAGTGTACAGAATTTACTCAATTTTACCACAAGCATCCTTTATAGAAAGAGAAAAAATTTTTTTGATCCAGGATCCAACCCAAGACCACACATTGAATTTATTTGTCATGTCTTTAGTCTATTTTAATCTGAACTAATTCCTCACTTCTTTGCCTTAAGAGTCCTTGATATTCATGAAGCGCGCAGGCCAGTTGTTGTACAGAACCTCTGTAAATTTGGGTTTATGTACTGTTTCCTCATGATTAGACTCAGGTTCTGTAGTTTTGGCAGGATAGCATATGTTGCATCCTCCTCTACACAGCATGGCAGGAGGCACATGATATCAATCTATCCTATTACTGATCATTTTAGCTTTGATTGCTTGGGTGAAATGGTGTCGTGAGGTTTCTCCACTGTCTAGTTACTATTTTAACCTTTGTAATTGATAAGTAACTTGTGGGAAGACTCTCTGACAATGTAAGCACACTATTTTTCATCAGACTTTTACCCTGTAGTTTTAATAAACCAATGAGATTTTTGTTTGGGTCTCTTTGTTTTCTGTTGAAGAAAGAGAATGACCCTGGGACATACAAGAGACTTTGATGAATCTCATACAAAATCATTTGGGGGAATCCTAATCCCCTCAAATAATTATGAGGTATAACTGTATGATAAACCACATAGGAAATGAGACTCCCTAATATCTAGACATACCCCGAATATGTCATTTTTCCAGAAGATAAGATGTGTGCATGCTCAACTGTGTCTGACTCCTTTGCAACCCCATAAACTGTAGCCCACCAGGCTCCCTTGTCCTTGGGATTCTCCAGGCAAGAATACTGGAGCGGGTTGCCATTTCCTCCTCCAAAGGATCTTCCCAACTCAGGGATTGAACCTGCATCTCCTGCATTGGCAGGTGGATTCTTTACCACTGAGCCCCTGGGAAACCAGAAGATAAAGGCTGTCTCCTAATTAAATCCTGGGGGAGATTGTTTTAATCCCAAAAGGTGGAGAACTGCTGCTCTGTTTGATGATGCTGGTAAAGGTTTTAACTACTTGGGCTGATTTCTTACAGGCAGGGTTAGTTGCAACTTTGAAAAGGCAATCCATAATTATATTTTGAAAGGCAACTGTGTCTCATAAGTCATGAAATGCTATACCTATTTTCTGCTTATGCTACTATAATGCTTAATTTAGATGAATTAGTAACACTATTTGAAATTAACTATGTCACTAATCTAAGAGCACCACTGAAAAACCCTTTTATCTCATTTTAGATACTTTACAGAGAAGCTTGGGATAAGGACAAGACTCAAATTCACATCATGCCAGATACACCTGACATTATTCTGGCTAAAGCAAACTTAATCAACACAAGTGACGTAAGTTTCCAATGAAACACGTATTTTCAGATAGCTCCTTTTGATTGCTTCTGAGGCAATGAATTTATTTGGAAGCTATTTTGAATACTTGAATCATTTTAACTAACAAACTTCATATGACTTAGCATCCTCATTTAATGGCTTTTAGCTTGAACATCCCAATAACTGGCATTTTCTCTGTTGGATGGAGTTGGAGGGATGTGCTCTCTGTTCCTTGTGGTTCATTATTACACACGTTGTCATATTGTAATGGTCTGTATAGCTCTTCCCTGTATGGACAGAAGCTTCGTGTGGGGCAGAGACAAATCATATTGGATCTACAGTGCTTAGCCACTATAGTGCCTGACACACATGCAATTCAATAAAATTTAGATGAGCATAAAAAACTCATGCAGGGTAATTTTATTTTTATTTTTATACTCATAGTATAACCTCCTGAAATTTATAGATGTAAAAATTAATATTTTAACAATAAATTCTAATATGAAGACCTTAGCTTAAATAAGATACTGAAGTAATACCACAAAGGACTAAAACATAAAAACAAGTCCAAGGTCAATAGGTACTTTAAACAATCTGGTTTCTGAATGAAGTGCATTAAATTATATTCTCATTTAATTATGTAACAAATCTGAAGAAAGAAATTATTTCACTTAAACTTTTAAAATTTGATATTTAAACTTTCCTAAAAAAAAAAAAACTTACATTGTAAAAATTATGAAGTGCTTTGTTTCTTGCCTAAAAATGTGGATCCTACTTTTGGACAGCCCTATATGGTGAAATAGACTCTAGTGTGAGATGGCAAAGACATTGCTCATTTCTAACAAAAACTTCTGGTGAAAGAGTCAAAGTTAATTGGAAAACAGCACCTTGATGATATTTCATTTATCTACCAATTTATTCTGTCTCATTCTCATAAATATTTGGGAACAGCTGACATTTAACTTTGTTGGTCTAAGTAATTGAAGAGCTTTAGAGTTTAAAACAAGATTATTAGCAATCAATGGGCACAATTTCTAGTACATTTGAGTATTCTAGAGCTCAGAAGCTATTCTCAGGAACTCTTAAAATATTTAGCACACATTGGATTCATTATGCTGCAGATGTTAATGGGAAACAGTTTTTTTCAAAGTGATTTTCATTTCTTAACAGAAATTCTACCGAATGGGTTATGAGGAGTTGAGGAAAAAAGGTTACGATCTTCCTGTTGATGCCATACCAATCAAAGCAGCTAAAGCATCCCGGGAAATTGCCAGTGAAGTAAGACTTTATCCCTTGTTTGTACTGATTAGATTGCAATTTTCACTTCAAAAAAGTCTCAGTTTAATTTTAAATTGAATAGACTCTTCCAAGTGACAAATTAAAAATAGTGAAATGATCCCAGGGACGCAGCATGGGACAAGGATAAACTCAAGGGTGTATTTATTATGTATGGAATCTGTAGCCGGATTTAGCCTTTAATTTTTCCTATCCAAAAAAAAAAAGCACTTAAATCTGTGGCTATCTAGCCTTATGAAAATATTTGGAGTTACTGTGCTTTGTAATTCACCACAAAGGTAGTAACATAAGTTAATCTTCAAAAGACGAAGATATGTGTTTTTTTTTTTCCCCTCCTTTAGTACAAGTACAAGGAAGGTTTTCGCATGCAGCTTGGCCACCACATTGGAGCCAGAAACATTAAGGATGACCCCAAGATGATGTGGTCCATGCACGTGGCCAAAATCCAGAGTGACCGGGAGTACAAGAAGGACTTTGAGAAGTGGAAGACCAAGTTCAGCAGCCCAGTGGACATGCTGGGAGTGGTGCTGGCCAAGAAGTGCCAGACCTTGGTCAGTGACATAGACTACAAGAACTACCTGCACCAGTGGACGTGCCTGCCCGACCAGAGCGATGTCATCCATGCTCGGCGGGCCTACGACCTCCAGAGTGATGTGAGTCTAAGTTTTTCTTTTGGCCAAAAGAAACCATGTCTGCTTTCCTAAGTGTCAAAGTTCCCTCCAAACGAAGGGAGTTGACTTTACACATCTGAATTCTACTTCCTGGACTAACGTTCACACTCCATCCAGTCACACAAATACTGGGAGCATCATTAATTTCACAAAAGAAAACACCAGCGAAGCACCCATTGCTTTGGTAGAAACCTCCAGATTACTGATCTAGTAGAATTTTGATGTTCTGTGTTCTTCTGTTTAAAATGTCTTTCAAAAATCTGTTTCTAATGTGAATATTTTGTGGATTCCCAAGAAATACCAAAATTTTAAAATTTCCCATAGAATTCAAGCATTGAAATGTATAATGTAGTATTTTATAATATAATATAAAACAAAATTTTATATCTTTAGGGGACTATCATTATACTTCTGTTTAATGGTCTATCACTTAAAATTTCAGAATTTGTACAAGTCCGACCTTCAGTGGCTCAGAGGCATTGGCTGGTTACCTAGTGGTTCTCTTGAGGATGAGAAGAACAAGAGAGCTTCCCAGATTTTGAGTGACCACGTTTACCGTCAGCACCCAGATCAATTCAAGTTTTCCAGCCTTATGGACTCTATCCCGATGGTTTTGGCAAAAAACAATGCTATTACCATGAACCATGTAAGTCCTTTCCTTAACTTGAGGTGGCTGTTAATTTTTGTATGTGTGTGTAAACACTGAAATCTGTTTCTATAAAAGAAAAATTACATTCGGTTCTTTTGCTTGGCCTTAAAGTGGTTTTTAAGTGGGCTTCCCTGGTAGCTCAGATGGTAGAGAATCTGCCTGCAATGCATGAGTCCCTGGTTCAGTCCCTGAGTTGGGAAGATCCCCTGGAGAAGGGAATGGCAACCCACTCCAGTATTCTTGCCTGGAGAATTTCATGGACAGAGGAGCCTGGCAGGCCACAGTCCATGGACTCACAAAGAGTTGAACATGACTGAGCAACTAACACTTTCACTTTCAAAGTGGTTTTAAAGTAAGTATTGCGCTTCTTATTGATGTGACATCTAGACCCAAAGGTGTCACAAGTACTGACTCACAGAGCAGACTCTTTACTCTCATTAAGAACTAGATTCGTTACTGACCTGAGCTACTCACACCTGTTTTTATTTCAGCGCCTCTATACAGAAGCTTGGGATAAAGATAAAACCACTGTCCACATTATGCCAGACACTCCTGAAGTGTTACTAGCTAAACAAAACCAAATAAATTACAGTGAGGTAAGCAATGTGTTCGTGCTGCATGATAATATTTTTTCTTACACTGTACTTTATAGATCAGACTTACAAAGATTTATGTCTTTTTTCAGAAACTCTATAAACTTGGCCTAGATGAAGCCAAGAGAAAAGGCTATGATATGCGGATAGATGCCATTCCTATCAGGGCAGCCAAGGCCTCCAGAGACATTGCAAGTGAAGTAAGTGCACCTGCAGAGTTCTTTGCTCAGCTTTGGTTTCTCTCGAGGATATGTAGCAAAGCAAGTGAGCTGTGAGGTTAAGGTTTTAGCTAATGGTGTCTTGTAAGTAAATAGTTTAAAATAATGGTAATGAAGCTCTCAACATAAAGGCTAACTTCTAGCTATGGTTGAATCCATAGCAACATGCATTTCAAAATAATGTCCATTCCCTGCTGAACAAAAGGATTGGCTGCTTTACTATAGCTCAGACAGCCTTTTGACTTTGTGACATGATGTATGGAGCTTCTCTGGTGGCTCAGTGGTAAAGAATTTGCCTGCCAAGGCAGGAGATGCAGGAAACTCAGGTTTGATCCCTGGGTCAGGAAGAGTCCCCCAAAGAAGACATGGCAACCCACTCCAGTATTCATGCCTGGGAAATCCCATGGACAGAGGAGCCTGGCGGGCTGCAGTCCATGGGGTTGCAAAGAGTCAGACATGACTTAGCAACTACGCATCAGCAACAAACAATGTGACATATGTGCAGTTGAACTCATCATAGGATCCCTTCCAAACCCAGCCATTTCCCGTGAACCAGTAAACCTGAAGGAATGGAACACATTAATCTGTTTATAGTCCAACCATTCCCGTGAATTGTATGTTTATCCCTGCATCCTGTAATTGGCTGTGGATATTTATTTACTTTAAAGATGGATTTGCTTACATTTCTACAAATGTTTATCTTTCTATTTCTATTGTCTGTGAAGTCAAAAGCATATTTTCCCTTTATATCCAAAATATGGGAAGTAGCTGTCATACTTTTTAAAAAAATGTTCAACTGTCAGAGAAGGATTAAAAGTATTATAATACAATATAATGGAATACCTGCTGCCATTAAAAATCATGTTTGTAGGGAATATATGGGCTTGCCTGATGGCTCAAGCAGTAAGGAATCTGCCTACAATGCAGGAGACACAGGAGATATGGGTTCGATTGCTGGGACAGGAAGATGCCCTGAAGGAGGAAATGGCTGACTACTCCAGTATTCTTTCCTGGAAAATCTCATGGACTGAGGAGCCTGGTAGTCTACAGTACATGGGGTCACAAAGGGTCAGACACACACAAGGGAACATATAATGACATAGGAAAATGCTTAAATAATAACTGAAATGAGCAGACACAAACCCATCTACAGTATGACCCCATTCTAATTTTATTAATATACTCTCTTACATGTACACACCTCCCCACAAAAAGTCATTTTCATCAGCAGTTATCACCAAATGGCAGAATGTCATAATTTCTGTTTTCTTTTTTGTATACATATATACAAGCTTTATTTTCTCAATGGTTTATAAGATGCAGATGCACATATTATTTATATATTCAGGAGTGGTGGTTTAGTGACTAAGTCATGTTGGACTCTTGTGACCCCATGGACTGTAGCCTGCCAGGCTCATCTGTCCATGGAGTTTTCCAGGCAAGAAATATTCAGGCGGAAAGCATTTTTAACGAATAGGAAAATCTGAGCCTATTAATCTTTGTATCTTGTACTAAAAGTTATACTAGGTGACTATCAGTAATTTTCTTCTTCTAGTTCAAGTACAAAGAAGGCTATCGTAGGCAGCTTGGCCATCACATTGGTGCCCGAGCGATACATGACGATCCAAAGATGATGTGGTCCATGCACGTGGCCAAGATCCAGAGTGACCGGGAGTACAAGAAGGACTTTGAGAAGTGGAAGACCAAGTTCAGCAGCCCAGTGGACATGCTGGGGGTGGTGCTGGCCAAGAAGTGCCAGACCTTGGTCAGTGACATAGACTACAAGAACTACCTGCACCAGTGGACGTGCCTGCCTGACCAGAGCGATGTCATCCATGCTCGGCGGGCCTACGACCTCCAGAGTGACGTGAGTACTGAGGATCATAATGACATGCAAAGGTGGGCAATCAGTGAATTAACATCCGTTGGATAAGTGGCACCAACCACTCCAGCCCCTGCAAGTGGGGGAAAACATTTCTTCTTTTCCTGTGAGTGTTCAATGTCAAACCTTCCAGATCACAAAGGAATATTGTCTGATACCCTGTCTGTCCAACAAACTGCATTTTCAAAAGTGTTCTTTATTTCGTGTCCTGTTGGTGAAAATGTTTTCCCAAACCAGAGATAAATACTTACTGGCTGTTTATATTAACAGAATGTGTACAAGTCAGATCTCCAATGGCTAAGAGGCATCGGCTGGGTTCCCATTGGCTCTTTAGATGTGGAAAAATCCAAGAGGGCGAGTGAAATTTTGAGTGATAAACTCTATCGCCAGCCTCCAGACAAATTCAAATTTACTAGCGTGACTGATTCTCTGGAGCAAGTGTTGGCCAAGAACAACGCCATCAATATGAACAAGGTGAGGCTTCAAAATTCAGAGTCATTACTCCTAAAACTGAACCAAAGGAAAAGAAGCATGATCAAGAAAAGAAAGAAATAGAAACTTGAGCAACAAAAGATATGTCTGTCTTTCTCTCTATATATATATCTATCCATATATAGTATCTATTCCATTCATATTTTAACATTTACTTCAGTAGTTATTTCATGATTTTGATAAAATGGCACATTTTTGTGGAAAACCTCTGCATAAGATATTCTAAATTTCCTTTTGTTAACATATAATTCTGAGTATCAAAAGACACTCATACATATCTGTTCTATGAACTGATGACTTGAAGATATGTATAAAATACATAATGTATATAAAATGCATAACTTCTTGTTATCTTTGTTTCTAGAGTTCTTGTGGCCCTGAAATTTCTATTAAATATACACTGAATTATTTTCCTGATGACATTTTTTATTTTCCTTGCTAGCGTCTGTACACAGAAGCCTGGGACAAAGACAAGACCCAGGTCCACATCATGCCAGACACACCAGAAATTACGTTGGCAAGAACGAACAAAGTCAACTACAGTGAGGTGGGAACAGATGCTAATTCTATGACATTTGCATGGCGTTTCATATTTCAATTAATCTGTTCATGGTGATGTAATATAAATAACCAATTTGTAAAGAATGCCATTTTTTGCTCCATGTGAGAACCAAATACTCGTGCATTTCTCAATTTCCATCCTAAGCATCAATCTTGAAGTAGCACAAATTACCATTTAGGCAGTGTAAATTTTAAGAACTGATAATTAAAGCAGTAACCAGAAGATTAACTAGACTCTCTTCTTTTATTAATTTAAGTTAGGAAATTGGCAATATACCAAAATACATTTATCTCTTCCTTATCAGGAGACATGAGAGATGCAGGTTTGATCCCTGGGTCAGGAAGATTCCCTGGAGGAGGGCATGGCAACCCACTCCAATATTCTTGCCTGGAGAGTCTCATGGACAAAGGAGCCTGGTGGGCTACAGTCCATGGAGTCGCAAAGAATCAGACACGACTGAAGCGACTTAGCACATAGCACATATGTTACATAGCTGTGCTAAATTTATTTTCCATACATGCTTTATTTTTCCTAAATTATAGTTTAGGGTCAAAATTTACAATTTTTATAAGGTTTAAGTCAAGGATTAAAATCACAGTACAATCAAATAACTGAGAGACAGAGGGGACCTATCAATAAACACATTAGCAAGCCCATTTCCTGTTTGTTTTCTGTGAGTGTAGAGCTGCCCATATCAGAACCACAGACTTTTGTTTAATTGAAGTATAATTGCTTTACAATGTTGTGTTAGTTTCTGCTGTACAACAAAGTGAATCAGCTATATGTATACGTATATCCCTTCTCTCTTGAACCTCCCTCCCACCACCACCACCACCCCACCTGTCTAGGTCATTGCAGAGCAGAGCTGAGCTCCCTGTGTTATACAGCAGCTTCCCACTGGCTATCTATTTTTACACGTGGTAAAAAACAAAAAGGGGGGGGGGTATATGTGTCAATGCTACTCTCTTAATTAGAACCATAGATGTTTAGGCTGAGAGGTCAGCCTCTGCTCTAGGCAGGAGTCCTCACCCAAAAAGCCATCATCCTGCCTTAGCTTAAGTGTTCTCAGTGACAGGATGCTTACCTCATAAATCAACCCATTTGTTCCGGCAGTTCCTTTGCAAAGTGTTTCTCACGTATTGGGTCAATGGTTTCTCTCTGCAGACCCACATAATTCTCTAAGACCATAGTCTGTGCCTGCCCCACAGAGATGGGGTTGCTGCTGTGTGCCTCCCCACCAACTCACCCCATGTTCTCTTTCTAATCTAAACATCCCCACTGTCTCTCAGTTTTTCCACCTGAAAAGTGGGTTTAACATTATAATAGTACTCTTCTCAGAGTTGTTATAAGTTCCTGGACATTCCTCACCTGACATCCCTGCAGAATGTGACTCTTAGAACCGAACACAGTCCTGCAGGTGAGGAGTGACTAATGTAGATTACCATTGACTTTGCATTTCCTCTTCTGGAGATTCACCCTCCATTTCTTCACCCTGTGCCTTAGGAGTCCTTGGCAACTATGTCACTGCTGGTGCGTATGGGACTTGGGGTCAACCAAAACCCTAACACAACTTACATGGGCTTAAACTAGATTTCCTCTATCTTGTATTTATTCATTTGGTAACTTACATTTCAGTTCAAAGACTTATATTTATATCTCGGCAATTTTTTCTTCTTAGAATGAACCTATTGATTTAAGCCTGTGGAGGTTTTTGTGAATCCAAGATTCTGTCTACTGATGTATTACTTATTTCTCCCAGCTTTGTGCTACTTTCCAGGAAAATATTCTTTCTTTGACAGCCTATTTTAACATGTATTCCTCTTCTGCAGAATATAACTGAGAGAATTTAATTAGTCACCAACTTAAGTCATTTTATTTTGGGGGGGTAGAAACTATATTTTTAATGCTTATATAACTAACTCTAAATTGTTATCCCAAACTAAAAACATCAAGTGCCACTTTCAAAAAGAAGTGAATTTTCAGCTAAACTTACAGTATAGGTCCCATAATGCTACAGGAAAGTACATGCTGTATGAACAAGTGTTTTAAGAGGCAAAGGGCCCCTAGCCACTCAGCATTTCTGGAATTGTCAGCTCTGTCTTTATTGCAAAAGCTCAGAGCTGCTGTATGTTACACTTGGTTCAAAGAGGCCCAGGAAGAATCCCCTGAACTGAGTGCCTCACCTGCCTGGTCTGCTTTCTCCAACTTTTCTCTATTAGCTTAGTTCAATTTTGTTGTGTTTCTTTCTCGTTTAGGACAGGAAGATAAAATGCAAATTTGATGATGTCATTCTCCCTCAAACATTGTTGTTGTTTTCCCATTTCATATAGAGTTAAGCACAAACGTATCGCCAGGCCTTCACAGCCCAACTCCGACTTTTTTCAGTCCTGTTGCCATTTCCTCTGCCTGGCACTGCCCCCACTTCCTTTGACATCCCTGCACTTTTCCTCCCCCGTACTTTGATTCATACAAGTCCCTGTGCCCTTGACCGCCATCTCAGTCTATGGAAACCATGTTTATCACTGAAAACTTCCTGATCTTTCAATTCGGAATCAATTTCTCCTTCCTGGAGTTTGTTCTAATCATATGGTTAAAGCACCATTTGTAGTTTGACTTCTTGGCAGCTTGTTCCACGTCAGTCTTTCCATCAGTTCTCCAGCAATCTTGGAAGTGAGAAAGGTCATATTCATGTTTGGCTCTCAAGTACCAAGCACTGCCACAGCACAGAGTTAGTGCAAAATAATGTAGATTGAATTAGTTTTCCTCCTGTCCACTCTTGCCACCTAGACCCATTTGTTTCAGCTTTCCAAAACTGATTCCTTGTTAAAACTCAAAAATTTAAAACAATGAATAATACCTATATACAGTTAATGTAACATAACTTTAAAAATGAAAAACAAAGGTACCATGTTCCGTATCATTTTTAAGACTCAACTTTGCCAAAAAAGTCACAAAGCATAGGACTCTCAACAGTGAGATGATCACAGGCACCTACCTGTGTAGAACTTAGTGAATTGTTTTAGTTCTCTGTTAATATTTGGGTGTGAATGTCAACATCTAACTGATTTTTTTTTTTTTTTGGCTCAAATTTAGAATCTGTACAAACTCGCCCATGAAGAAGCAAAGAAGAAAGGCTACGACTTGCGAAGTGATGCCATCCCAATTGTGGCAGCCAAGGCCTCCAGGGACATCATCAGTGATGTGAGTTGTCGATTTTACTGCAAGTATGTGGTCAGTCTGAAGGGACATTTTCACTGAACTAAATCTTTGAAAAGAACTTTCCTGGCCTTTTGGAAACAAAGCCTTATGTATTTGCATAGGATTTTTCTAAAATCTAGCTTTGAGGGAAATGAAAAATTGAATGTTTATTAAATTTTTATAACTGTTAAGACACAGTACTACAGTGAAAGCTGATCCACCAAGAACAGAGAGAGAGCCATTCATGTGGAATTTGTTAGAGTATAGCTGCAGGCTTGGAGGTACTTATATAAAATTGTCACAGTGCTGATGGAAAGAGTGACTCATAAACTTAAGTTCTCCCAGTGAGAATCATGGCCTGGCTTTATATAGCATTTTAACTCAAGAAATGCATATGACATTTATCATTACAATTCACCCTTATACGACTATGAGAAGAAGACAGACTAGCCCAAGCTTGCACCCTTAACCAGCTTCTGGCTTGTGGCTTGTACCTTGCAGAATAAAACCATCATCCTTCCCTGGTACCTCAGGGGATTCTTGGAGAACAGACCACTGCTCTAAAATTCAAGGCCCACTATTTGGGAATATGGTAATACACTGTGTTTTATGTAGAAAGATCATATTAGTGACTTACTTTAGTTTACATACATTGGGCCTTTCCTACAAGTGGATGAATGCAAATAATAATAGATACCAAAGTAATAATAACCAAAAGCACTGAGAAATCTGTGCTAAAAGTGTTACATGCATTATGTCACTTATTTTTCATAATTACCTTAGGATGTAAGTGTTGTGATTATCCCTGTTTTGTGGATTGCTTAAGCAACTTGTCTAAAGTCAAACTCTTAGTCGGTGGTGGAGTTGAAACTCCAGTCCATCTCATTCCTTCCTACTGTACTATATTGCCTCTGCTGACTCATCTATACTTTCTCACTCAGTTATCTTTGTGACTAGAAGCTTGTATTTTGGGTAATTAACTTGGATTCCAGGACGATGTCATTGGCCATGGAATAACAAAAACACTGTTCCTCCATGAGAATGAGAACCTATGACTTTATTAGGAACATGCTCTAACCAGCTGGGCTGCTATGTCAGCTCCCCTAGTTTAGTCAATTTGCAAAATGATGCCAAATTTGCCACCATCACTGAAAGTCTGAATCCATTATGAAATACTAAATTCTTTTCTGTTGCTACTGCAGGTAGTCCTTGACCTTGACTTTATCTTCACAGAAACCAGAAAATCATTTTACTACTTATTAAACCCATCTTGTCACTGAGCACATCTCTTTTCTGATATGCTTTTAGTGTCTAACCCATTTCTCCAAGTTCCTTGGTCCAAATGGCCTCTCCACTGTGTTCATGTCCTGCCTCAGGAACTATTCATTATTACTAGGCCATAGGTGATTTGGGGTATACACTACAATCATATCAGTTCCATCTATTTTATTACCACTATAAGCTTCCAGAGGAAAGGTAGGCGACTGCCTTGAGTTAGTGCTTATTAGCAAAAGTATCAGCTTACAACTGTGATATAAGCAAGACGATTTGTACAGACTTGTGACCTCTAAAGGCTTCTAATGAAAATCTGGTTTGTGCATTTTCATTTCAGTACAAATACAAAGATGGTTACCGCAAGCAGCTCGGCCACCACATTGGAGCCCGGGACATCAAAGATGACCCCAAGATGATGTGGTCCATGCACGTGGCCAAGATCCAGAGTGACCGGGAGTACAAGAAGGACTTTGAGAAGTGGAAGACCAAGTTCAGCAGCCCAGTGGACATGCTGGGGGTGGTGCTGGCCAAGAAGTGCCAGACCTTGGTCAGTGACATAGACTACAAGAACTACCTGCACCAGTGGACGTGCCTGCCCGACCAGAGCGATGTCATCCATGCTCGGCAGGCCTATGACCTCCAGAGTGACGTGAGTACAGCATCTATAACAGCCGTGTACAGAAGGAAATGGAACCATATGAAAGCCATCCTTCGTAAACAACTCACTGGGCTACTCAAACTAGGATTTCTTGTTTAGTGAATGAGATGTGAATCAGAGAATAGTTTTACTGTTTAATTGTGGATACATTACTAGGCTTTACAAGGAAGTGAAGTTTACTGACCGGACTTAGTCTTCTAAAAATAAACTGGAATTAAGCAGTGTTGGAATTCCAGGTCTACCACAGGGAGACCTTTTATTTTATTCTTTTAAGGGGGAAAGAACACATTTTTGTTTTTTAAAAAGTTACTCAAGGATTTGTTTTTAGCTTTCTTGAAAAACAAATAAGTTTATCATTAGTAGACTACTGCTGCAAGATTGTTGTTCTTATGAAGTAAGAGAAGTCACCGAGTCTGGACGCTATTGGGTCATTTCCCTGGCACTTTCTCCTCTCAGCAGGGCTCTTTGTGGAGCAGTCACAAGGTAATGACAGAACCGAGTGCCTATTGGAAGCAGAGGCACCATCTCCAATCTGGATGTGAGAAGCGCATTTTTTGCAGCATATGTTTTATAGATGTTTGAAGGAATTACTAAGCATTAGAGGACTTTGGAGAATAACATGAATTGACAATAATTATTCATTAAATGGTTGTTCCTAGAAACTGTAGCCTGCCTGTGGCAACTCCCACATGTGTTCTGTAGCCTTCCACAAGATGCAGAGCCTTGTGTTTTACAAAGAAGGCTTTGCCTGCACAAGGAAGGTACTTAAAAACAGTTAACTCACCCATGGAGTGACCACATTGACAGACCACTTGCCCGCATTTGTCAGGTGCCCTTTTGAGATCCCCTCCTTCTCATAGTGATATAGTCTTAACAATGTGGGAAGCATATGAAAGTTAAACAATCCAGAAGTGTAAAATGTTATTGTTTTCATTCTTGCTGTTATTTAAAGGGCAGTAACTACTCAGCATAAGGCAATTCCAACCAGCTTTTAGTCTAGACAGTAAAAGAGCCACCTGTATGCTCTACTTAGATGCTGTTCCAGGTAAAAATCCTTCAAATGAGCTGGGCAAAGGTCCAATTCCACCACTGTGAAGTAGTTATGAATGAAAGTCTTTAGCAGAAAAAATTACTTAAAGTGTCAAATAAAGACATGGAAAGACAGTTCTGGAAAGGAGTCCATGCTTCCCATCCTGAGAATTTGGTGAAGAGCTGGGTTGCAGACCAATAAGATGATCATTTTTTTGTCCTGAATCTTGAACAGTGTTAAAGTAGCCAAAGGTCTGCCTCTGGGCTTCAGAGGTTCTCTGTCATTATTCTTCTGTTTTGTTTTTACTTTCTGGCCACATGTGGAATCTTAGTTCCCTGAGCAGGGATTGAACCCAGGCCCCCTACTTGGGAGCACTGTCTTAACCATCTCCAGGGAAGTCCTGTCATTACATTTTAACTTCTTGTTGCTTAGAAAAAAGAGCATTACAGATATTTTTGAAATATAAGAAAAAACACATAGAAGGCAATAATAATCCAACCACTGAAAAAGCCCTCTCTTGCTCGTGTAATACACATAATTGTTTTCTATGCTATTTTTTTGTTAGCATCATATTAATGACATTTCTACAAGTCACTGATATTCTTTAAAATAGGCTTTTAATAGCTGCATAGTGTTTCTTTTGACTAGAAAGAACATTTATTAACATTTATTTCGGAGAAGGCAATAGCACCCCACTCCAGTACTCTTGCCTGGAAAATCCCATGGATGGAGGAGCCTGGTAGGCTGCAGTCCATGGGATCGCGAAGAGTCAGACACGACTGAGCGACTTCACTTTCCCTTTTCACTTTCATGCATTGGAGAAGGAAATGGCAACCTACTCCAGCGTTCTTGCCTGGAGAATCCAGGGACGGGGGAGCCTGGTGAGCTGCCATCTATGGGGTCGCACAGAGTTGGACACGACTGAAGCGACTTAGCAGCAGCAGCAGCAGCATTTATTTACAGAAAGCCTGTAGCTGGATGTTTGCGCAGTTTCTCTTTCTCTGGGTTAGCTTCTTTTCCTGTTGACACAGAGTGAACATCCAATGAACTGGCTGACAGAAGATACTCTTTTCAATTACTCCTGTCCTAACAACCTGAAATATTTTATCATTTTTTGTTACTTTTCTGGGTCATTTTTCAACATACTTCCTCTGCTGGTTTGTCTAATACAACGAGCCTGTTTTCTATAAAAGCAACAACCAGAATCGTACTTTATTATTGATTCTATTTGTATCTTGACCCTAAATTTTTCAATCTTGCTGAAGAGTTCCTGCCTTTTTCCTCCTCACAGAATGTTTACAAGTCCGATCTCCAGTGGCTGAGGGGCATTGGCTGGGTCCCTATTGGGTCTGTGGATGTGGTCAAGTGCAAGAGAGCTGCAGAGATACTGAGTGATAACCTCTACCGTCAGCCTCCAGACACGCTGAAATTCACCAGTGTGCCTGATTCCCTGGAGCAGGTGCTGGCCAAGAACAACGCCATCAACATGAACAAGGTGAGCTCCAGCTGCCTCAAGCTTCTCCAAGATGCAAAAAGAGGTTCTGAGACATTAATCACTAGTGGAGTTAAAATTGTCCATGCAAGTGTGGGGTCTGTTTACCACCTAAATGACATACTTGAAATCCTCTAAGTAATTTCTATTATCCTCGGTTGTAACCCTGATAACTATCATTAAGACTCAAACCTCAGTTGAATACTCTGTATCTTAGTCTGATTTATTTTTTCCTAATTAGGTCAATAACATTCCTGCTTTAATTGACTTTTTGTAATTCTGTTTCAAATGGTCTTCTATAACATGTTCTTTCTTTTCTATCAACATATTCTTTGATAGCGCTTATACACAGAGGCCTGGGACAAAGACAAGACTCAAATTCACATAATGCCTGATACTCCAGAGATCATGCTGGCAAGGCAGAACAAACTCAACTACAGTGAGGTAGGGGAAAATCTTGTGGGGCCATACTTGTGGTTGTCATTGTAGTTGTTTTCTACACTTACTTTTATGAAGAATCTTGGATCTCAGCTGTCCTGGAGGGTATAACTCTGTGATATGAACACTCAGCCCATCCAACCTTTCATCTGTAGTTGAATATCATATGCTATAGGATTCCAGGGGAAAACTGAAGTCACGTTATCTTTTCCATTTATGGTCTTTACTGGTGTGAGTCAGTGCAACTGGAGAGTATTTTTGGCATTTCCAAGGGGTAGTATGACCAAATGTAATACTGATATATTATTTATATGAAAACATTATTTGCTGTTTATCTGAAATTCAAGTTGAGCTTGGCATGCTATCTTCCTATTTGTTAAATCTGGCAGCCCAACCAAGGGGGCCTCTAATAATACGTAACCCTTTCCCACCTGGATCCTGAGTGGAATTGAGAAGGAAAGCAAAGCAATGAAACTAGAAGTCAAAATCTCACATCTTTTATTACTAAAGTTAGTTTCAAGGGCACGTTTGTATGAGAGCCAAATGAACTTGCTAAGTGAACCCCAGAATTGGGTTCCTCATCCAAGGATAGGCCACGCTGGAGCAGGAGAGTCAGCTCCACTTCCCTCGGGGGTGAATCCTGCTTAGAGCATGGAGATATGCAGAGGAGGGCACTGGGCATATTTTCCTAAAGGGAGCAGGGGGAAATGAAATAATCAAGCTCTTTTTATAGGAAGAGAACCTTAGGCATTAGAAAAACGTGTTCTCTGTTGACAAGGCTAATTACTATTTTTTTAAGTAAAATTCAATTTTATAGGTGCATGTTTTACTAACATGAGGCAGCCAAAAGTTAGAATCTTAAAGTTGTGATTGTACTCAAGTTAACTTTAAGTTGTGCTTTGATCGTTTTCTCATTTGTTTTTAAATATTATAAAATATCATATGATTGTCAAAAATTTTTAATAATGAATAAGAGTATATAAATGTTATTTTTTATCAAATGAGTAATATTAAACATATTGTCCTGCAGCTTTCTTTTCACTTAAGATGTATAAATTGATGCTTTGTTCATCAACCTATATCACTAAATTATATTAATCTATGTTGGTATACATAATATATCATATAACCTACATATTATATATAAATCTATAATGATATAAATAATAGATTATTGTATGTTAATACTCATTGATATATTTCATTTGTTTCTTATGCTACAGAGTTTTTTGGTAAAATATAATTTATTTGCTTTCCAATACCGCTAGGAAGTTGTTTCCAGAGCCTTTCCTTTTTTAAATTTTGTGATATGTCACTTGATAAACTCCAGATTGTTGCCATCAAAACTTTCACTGTCAAACCTGCTTTAACTCTGACTTTCCTCCTATAGACTCTGTACAAACTCGCCAACGAAGAAGCAAAGAAGAAAGGCTATGACTTGAGAAGTGATGCCATCCCGATCGTGGCAGCCAAGGCCTCCAGGGACATCATCAGTGATGTGAGTACCAACACTCCATGGATATACAGATACACATGACTGGTTGGGGTGGGAGGGCAGAGTCAGTATTACAATAGCACGCTTCTTCTGGGTGTCAGTTAAAGCACATTTATTGTGCTTTAAATGAAGTCTTTCATTTGTAAAGCCCTTTAATAATTTAACTCCAAAAGATTTTAGTATTCAGACCCCATAGGCAGAGCAAGTATCCTAAACTTCAGAAAAAAAAAAAAAAAGAATTTGAATCTACATTTGTTTGTATCTTTTTGCCCTTTCATACTATGACCAACCTAGATAGCATATTACAAAACAGACATTACTTTGCTGACAAAGGTCCGTCTAGTCAAAGCTATGGTTTTTCCAATAGTCATGTATGGATATGAGAGTTGGACTATAAAGAAAGCTGAATGCCGAAGAATTGATGCTTTTGAACTGTGGTTTTGGAGAAGACTTTTGAAAGTCCTTGGACTGCAAGGAGATCCAACCAGTCAATCCTAAAGAAAATCAGTCCTGAATATTCATTGGAAGGACTGATGCTGAAGCTGAAACTCCAATACTTTGGTCATCTGATATGAAGAACTGACTCATTGGAAAAGACCCTGATCCTGGGAGGGATTGGAGGCAGGAGGAGAAGGGGATGACAGAGGATGAGATGGCTGGATGGCATCACCGACTCGATGGACATGAGTTTGGGTGAACTCCAGGAGTTGGTGATGGACAGGGAGGCCTGGCGTGCTGCAGTTCATGGGGTTGCAAAGAGTCGGACATGACTGAGCAACTGAACTGAACTAAAACCTGCTCGGGATTTTTGCCAATCCTTTCTTTGAAAAACTACTTTAAGTGCTTCCTTTTGAGTTATTTTTAAATGAAAAAAGAGTTTTATGACATCCTAAACCAACAATATAGTGAGCCTGATTTCTCTTTCTGCTGTCTCTGAAAGAAGTACCTTTGGTGGAGAATTCAGACTTCTGTAAATATATGCTAGGATTTGTGTAATGTTGTTCCCTGAAGTGGACAGAAGATAATCCACAGTCAGCTCTTACTGCCACCAACAACACACCACTTTCTTATAGTCATATAATCTATTTTTCCCCCTCAAGGAATCCCAACAAACCTCACCCAAATTTCATCTCCAATAGACCAGGTATGCAAGGACGGAAACACAAGCCAGTCCGTTTCGGGAGTCCTGTAAATCAGTGAAAGTCGGCAGAGCCGCATTTGGGAGGGGTGCAGCGGGTTGGGGGTAAAATGGTTCCCGTGCACTCAGGAGTAGCATTCTCAAAATCACACGTAAAACTTCTGGGTTAACGATTTCACTGGCCCAAGATAAAAAAAAAAAAAAAAAAGGCTGTATTAACTCCAGTTGATTTTCTGAAAAGTGTTGCTGCCTTTATTTCCAGAGACTTAACATCTGCAAACCATAGAACTATGTCGTTTGGCCTGCTTCCCATTAGAGTATTGCTGTGAAGTCTAGTCAGAGTTTAGGATGAGGAGATAAGTTGATATTCAGATGATTCATTTCTCTACAAGAATTACCAATTTTAAAATAGAGTTTTATATTAATAAAACTTTTAGGCCTTTTCATTCATTTTTATTTTTTTAAATGACTACTTTTATTTCAGTATAAATACAAAGATGGTTACCGCAAGCAGCTCGGCCACCACATTGGAGCCCGGGACATCAAAGATGACCCCAAGATGATGTGGTCCATGCACGTGGCCAAGATCCAGAGTGACCGGGAGTACAAGAAGGACTTTGAGAAGTGGAAGACCAAGTTCAGCAGCCCAGTGGACATGCTGGGGGTGGTGCTGGCCAAGAAGTGCCAGACCTTGGTCAGTGACATAGACTACAGGAACTACCTGCACCAGTGGACGTGCCTGCCCGACCAGAGCGATGTCATCCATGCTCGGCAGGCCTACGACCTCCAGAGTGATGTAAGTGCTGAGACCCATTAAATACCGCTGTTGACCATGCTTATGATGGTAATACATAGTAAATACGCAGATAATGGTCTAGGATTGGTAAAGCCCTCAGGAAAAGAATAATGTTTTTTTCCTCCCCACCCTTAATTTACTGTGCTTTGCTTTTCTTTTAGAGAGAACATAATACCATGAACTATATCCTATTGGGCTTCATATGTTAAAAGACATAGACATAAAGTTTGCCTATCCACATTTTCCAGTCCTTTGCATTCATTTTTGAAATCAAGTGCCAAAACAGTTTCAGTAATCCTTGCTTTTGTGTTTGATCTCACCAGAACATTTATAAATCAGATCTCCAGTGGCTGAGAGGCATTGGTTGGGTCCCCATTGGGTCTGTGGATGTGGTCAAGTGCAAGAGAGCTGCAGAGATACTTAGTGATAACCTCTACCGCCAGCGTCCAGACACGCTGAAATTCACCAGTGTGCCTGATTCCCTGGAACAGGTGCTAGCCAAGAACAATGCCATCAACATGAACAAGGTGAGCCCTCAATTTGGGGGAAAATAAAGTATGGCTGTATGTCTTTGAGAATATCTATGACTAGCTAAGTCTTTTTTGTTTTATCCAGTTGACATCCTGTGTATGGGGATTTGGTTGGGTATCTCAAAATGTATGTAGAAACTTCTGCTTTGATATCTCTTGTGAAATAGAAGTAGGACAACTGTTTGGTGTTTAAATTGTTTTAAGTCTAACAGTTATACATGTTTGATATCAAGGTTTTTTTTTTTTTTCTTGTTTTGTACTTACCTAAGTAAATATAGAACAAACAAGTCAGGTGCAAGTCTTTATGACATTTATCAAAAAGAAATCTAGACATGGCATAACAGGTACATCTGCAGCCAATAAACAAACAAAATCATGGGATGGATTTGCTGATATAACCTCGGTACATATAGATGTGTATACATGCTTAGATAGTACTTGCTTTTAATCTAATCGAAGTGTAGGTGGTCTTGTAACAAAATACACACACATTTTCTTTTCATATCTTATCCTACACTTATATTTAGTGACTATATATATTGTAACATCAAAGAGATCGAAGAATGTTGGTGTACAGCACACAGCCCAGATAGTAAGGATGGTAACTTTCAACTTTTGTCATGATCGCAAAGTTAGAAACCTCTGTTTACAACAACCATTGTTTTCCTAATTCAATAACCTTTTTTATCCTTCACAGCGCTTATACACAGAAGCCTGGGACAAAGACAAGACTCAAATCCACATGATGCCTGATACACCTGAAATTACATTGGCAAGACAAAATAAAATAAATTATAGTGAGGTAAGACTGTTTATTTGAACCTGACCATGTTGATTTTGCTGATGTAGCAGAAAGGTCAGAATTATGGGTTTAATTCACATATTGACCAGTTAGCTTAGTTTTATTTATTTATTTTTGTCTGTAACCTACCATGAATATATGTATCCTTGTATTCAAAAATAGTTATAGAAGAAAATAACATATATCATTGTATTATTAAATCAACTATTTATTGTTGTTCAGTTGCTAAGTCGTGTCCAACTCTTTGTGACCCCATGAAATGCTACATGCCAGGCTTCCCTGTTCTCCACTATCTCCCAGAGTTTGCTCAAACTCATGTCCACTGAGTCAGTGATGCTATCCAACCATCTTGTCCTCTGTCACTCCCTTTTCCTCTTGGCCTCAATCTTTCCCAGAATTAGGGTCTTTTTCCAGTGAGTCTGTTCTTCACATCAGGTGGCCAGTGTGTTGGAGCTTCAGCTTCAGCATCAGTCCTTGCAATGAATATTTGGGGTTGATTTCCTTTAGGATTGACTGGTTTATCTCCTTGCTGTCCAAAGGCCTCTTAAGAGTCTTCTTCAGCACCACAGTTCAAAAGCATCAGTTCTTCGGTTCATAACCTTCTTTATGGTCCAACTCTTACATCCATACTATACTTCAATAAAAAAAAATAGAAAAAACAGATAAATACAAAAATATCTCCATGTCATGAGTATGGGGGAAAAACTCTCAAAGTCAACTATTAATGATTAAATCATATTGTGATTTTAATTTAAATAATTACTGCCATTTATCGGGTTAGTACTTGCTTCAAAATTTGTTCAGTGAGTTTCCTTTAGTCATCTCATCTGTAAAATGAAATAAAAATGGCTATTGAAAAATTTTTATGATGGCTAGATAGGGTAGTATGTGTAGTATGTCCTGGGTGGGGCCTGGCACATAATAACTGCTTAATAAACTAATTTCTTCCCTTTACACTCAAGTCACCATGAAAATTAGTTTTATTTAATCTATGCTTAAAATAGCCTGTTTATTTGATTTATGCTAAAAATAACCACATTTACAAGAACTGAAATAAGAATTCTTGAATTCATCCATCTCAAAACTGTAAGAGAACAATAAAAAAACATTTTTTAACCTACTGTCTCCAGCCCCACTAAATATCTTTGCAGCCCCACATATCTTTGCAGAATAGGAAACAGTTTCTTACCCAATTGTTCTCATCAAGGTCAAGAATTACCTGGTTCATTCAAGATGAATGTTGATTTCTTACATGCTTCTGTGTATCTTCATTCAAAAAAAAAAAAAAAAAAAAGAGGGTGGAGTTGCCTTTAATTTGAGAACACTGGAAATTTTAAGTACTCATTTTCAAGTCCTGACCACATTCATTATTTTACTCCTGTTAATTACTTTTGCCTATCATGTAGCCCTGAAGAAGAGGCACATCAAGTATAAATGAAGAGGACTCAGTTTCCTTTTGTCTAGCACTATAAAAAGGCCCAAGGACAAGCCTGATCATAAGTATTTGACTGATCTTGGCTTCAGTCAATTTTGAATGAACAATTTTTCTCTTGGCCACAGAGCTTCTCTGTTGGATTAGCTTTTCCCAGATGTTCTGCCTCACCCTAGACAGATGCTGTTAGTTTCTATGCCAAAGGGTAATGATGCTTTTAAGCCTCTCCCTTTTATTAAAATTAGGTCAGATGAAGTAGGATTTCTTTCTTTTTTTTTTCAGACTGCTGAGAGGAAATTAGGCTATTTTTTTTTACTTCTCAAATTTTCAGCTGGATTTATTTCTTTTAAATTGCATAATTATGTTAATTCCCTAAAGACTGTCTTTGAAGATTAGATTTTAGAATGGCCCATGTGAATTTCTTCTCAACCCATTACCAATGATACCTTCACGTCATACTTAGTAAACAAAATAAAAAAGCAACCATATCTTCTTTTTTTTGTCTTAAACTCACATTTACCTGTTCTAGTTCTCTTGGAATGTTTAAACTTACTAGACATTCTTTAAAACGTAGACTTGATGACACTAAAAGTGTTTTCCTTGAAGCCCGGCCTCTTTTTCCATTGTTGAAAGAATAAAATGTTTGGCCTGAAGCCACAAAATGATTCAAGCACATTTTTTCCCACTTATACATAAGGGCAAACTTGAGAATTTATCGTTCAAAGGAAAAATATAAAGTATAAGAGTATTTGACTCTCTAGTTACAAAATAAACGTTTCTAGAAATTTTTAAGAACAAATGCCCTCCCTTGGGATTTTATCTCAAATACATTAAATTTATTCTTGTCTACTTTAGCTTTTCCTTATAAAAAGTTGCAACATAAGAGAATGTGAATTGTCACACATTAATAATCCACATTAAAAACATTCAATTACATCCTTCTCAAACTCTAAAAGTTATTTTAAAATTATTACTAATTAAGAATTAAATTCTTGTAATGGTTCACAAGTTAAAAAAGACTAAATATTACAGGTAGAGATGACTTAATGCAGTGGTTCTCAAGCTGTGTTCCCATTGGAATACCTATGTTCTAACTTCTGTGTATGTCTGTCTTGCCACAGAAACTGAATAGTGGGTATTTTGCCAATTCATAAAGAAATTATTATAATTTCATCAGTTTTGTCCTTTTGACTCATAAATCCCTGGTTCCTGCTACCCCTCTGTCTGCTAGCAATTGCCAGCAATCAACAAAATGAATAGAGAGCAAATAGTGTTAACAAAGATATTCCGAAACAGTGGATGATCCTTAGCTTAGCACTGTTGGAATACAGGTACATGCTCATGGTGGTAGTGTTGTTATTATATCATATTCTCTGCTGGTAAAATTGACCCTAATTCAAACTTGCAGTTAAATAAACACATTTTTGGTAATTTCATGAAAAGAACAAATGCTGAGCAAATTCAAGCACATTTCAGAGTTAATAATGAGTACAATTTGAAGGAGTTAAACCTGCTAAAAGTAAAATTTCAAGTTCAACAAATAACTTGCACACTGTGTAAGTAAGAAGTAAAAGAGATCTTGTAAAAAAAATTTTTTTAAGGCTGAACATACTAGTTTTTGTTCTGTATCCAAAAGTAGTCTTCCTTTCATCACAGTCTTCCTTTGATGGAAATATTAACATATTTTTAGAATGAAAGTGAGCACTGTGTCTAAAAGTTACTACTTCTTTCCTCAGAACCTCTATCGCCAGGCCATGGAAGAAGCCAAGAAAGAAGGATATGACTTAAGAAGTGACGCCATTCCTATCGTGGCTGCCAAGGCCTCCCGGGAGATTGCGAGTGACGTAAGAGCTGATCACATGCTTCCATCTGTTACCAACAGCCCAGCCACCTGCATAGGGCATCACACTCTTGGAACACAGCTGAGAGTCTCTGTAGTCATCATCCACCCACCTGCCTTCATTGCATAGTCAAATAAATTGAGGCTTTGAGACAGTCAGTCACCTGTCCAAGTTTCATAGAGATACACTGGGTTGTGGTTCCTTTGATGCTCTTTTGGTCCTTGCTTAGTAAGACTGAGTACCTTGAGCAAAGTTAAGTGGGCATATGTTGAGCTACTCATAAATTCTCATGAGCTCTCCTCAGGCTACACTCAAGGCAAAGATGCCAGGAAAGAAACAGGTTTCACTGAGTTCTTCCCCTTGACTTGAGAATGGACATAAAATAGCAAAAATGTTAAATATTTCTTTGCTGTGGGGTCCACAAAAATCAATATTCCTTTACCCTAAAAATGAATATGTGAGGTTCCTGTACAACTTAAATATTAATCCAAGAGTAGCAAAATTGTCCATTTTGGTAGGTTTTTCTTTTAAATCATAATAAAATTGAATAACCATTTACCACTTTCAGTATATAGTCCATAAGTATATTTTACACTGTTGTACAACAGACTTTCAAAACTTTTTCATCTTGCAAAACTGAAACGCTATGCTCATTACCAACAAGAATTGCCCATTTTAAAACTACTCCTTGCCAATTATTATGCAGAATGCCTTAAAAGAAGAAAAGTAATGACCCATTATAAACACATCCCTCCAATATGTTCTCAGTTCGGTCTGCCCACATGACTGACTTCTGAGAAACTGCTGTCACTGTAACTGAAGTTCATTCTTTCAATGTTCACTTTTCTATCACATTTTTTTGTGGTTAAAACGTATGATTTGCTGGCATAATATAAGGGAATCACTGTGGAGTTATTCTGTGGAGGTGAAATGAGCACCACATCTTCTTTTTTAAGAGAAAGCTTGCCCCAATGTGGAGCATCACAGTAGCGGGTTTGATGAAACTCCCCTGAAGTCCTGAGGATTTTGTAGAAAAACATCACCACAGAGAGAGCAGCAGGGACCTTGGTGCTTTCTCCTTGTTTACTGGGTTCTCTCTTTCAGTACAAATACAAAGAAGCTTATCGTAAGCAGTTGGGTCACCATATTGGTGCCCGAGCGATACATGATGACCCCAAGATGATGTGGTCTGTCCACGTTGCCAAAATGCAGAGTGACCGTGAGTACAAGAAAGATTTTGAAAAATACAAGACCAGGTTCAGCAGCCCAGTGGACATGCTTGGTATTGTTTTGGCCAAGAAATGTCAGACTTTGGTTAGTGATGTGGACTATAAACATCCTCTGCATGAGTGGACCTGCCTGCCCGACCAGAATGACATCATCCATGCTCGGAAAGCCTATGACCTCCAGAGTGATGTGAGTATTCCCGATGCTGCTTCTGCCTCCTAGTGTTAATAATAATAGTGCAATAAAATAATCCTGGGTTTCCCAGGTGGTGCAGTGGTTAAGAGTCTGCTTGCTAATGCAGGAGACACAGGAGATGCAAGTTTGTTCCCTAGGTCGGGAAGATCCCCTAGAGGAGGAAATGGAAACCCACTCCAGTATTCTTGCCTGGGAAATTCCATGGGCGGAGGAGCTACAGTCTATAGAGTCACAAAGAGTTGGACATGACTGAATGACTGAGCACACTAATAATACAGTTAGCATGCCGTTTTGAGAGTAAAAGAAAGCCAATAATTAGGAAATACATATTCTCTCTATAGTACCCCATTACGTACTTTATATTTTGTGTTTCTGAAGATGACAATAAAGGTAAGAGTTTATTAAAAATTTCTCATCATGAGGGAAAAAAGTGTAGGTATGTGTAGTGATGGATCTTGACATATTGAAGATGATCATTCTGCAATATACACATATATTGAATCATGATATCATATACCTAAAACTGATATAGGTCAATTATATTTCAATTAAAAATGCATATCAAGAGTGTGATATACAAAACTTAACATTATTGTGTGTTGAAACTCATGACTATAATTGAATTTCATTTCTTTTCCTTAAAGGCAAGAATTTTTGTTACTGCAGTGCTTACACAGTGTTGGTCTAAGTATATGGTCTTTTGAGGGGCTATTAGAACACCTTTTTCAAAGCTAAAGAAACTCTGCTCTTAAGTGAAAATCTTTTAATACCCTCAAGGGCAGGACAGTGTCTTTACTTTTTAGAAAGATCTTTTGTTGTTCCTAGTACAATCCTCTATGCCAAGCAATGCTTAGGAAAAATGTACTCATGAGTCAATAAGGCTTATGAATGAGTGATTAATTGAGATGGCAGCTTTACCTGTTCAGTGCTTTTTGTGTTTCTCTCACAGTATGATCCATTTTGTGACTCTGAATCTGAAAAAACTAATTATTATCATAACTGTGTTTCTTGTTGGTTGATTTGCAGAATTTATATAAGTCAGACCTTGAATGGTTGAAAGGCATTGGCTGGGTTCCAATTGGCTCTGTGGAAGTACTTAAAGCCAAGAGGGCTGGAGAGATACTGAGTGACAACATCTACCGCCAGCGTCCAGACACACTGAAATTTACCAGCGTAACTGATTCCCCGGAGCAGGTGCTGGCAAAGAACAATGCTATAAACATGAATAAGGTGAGTCTTCACTCCTCAGCATCACGTATACGAATTTATCATAGAACAGAGTAAAAACTCTGACATGTTATTACATTTTAAAGATTCCCATAGGATTTATGATACCTTTAAAAGTGATTTTCCCATTATAACACCATACTTAGTAATACTTCAGAATATTAAGCTGTTAAAAATACCATGTGCTGCAAGTATTTCACAATTACAGGTATTAAAAACTGCAACCCAATCATACCTTTTAGCACTGTTAAAAAAAGTTTTCATGAGAAACAGTAAAAAGAGTCAATGAAACAGTAAGCTAAATTCTTTGGGAAATAGTAATTTATCTACTTGAAAAGTAGGAATTTATGCAACTTCATTAGTTTTATTTCTACTTTGTACAAAGGAGAGGTAACTAGCACATAATCAAAAAAATGTGAACTCTAAAATAATTTTTCTCATCTTTTTTTTCCATAGCGCTTATATACTGAAGCCTGGGACAATGACAAGAAAACAATCCATGTCATGCCTGATACACCAGAAATCATGCTAGCCAAGCTCAACCGAATCAACTACAGTGATGTGAGTAACCTACCGATCTTATGATGAAGAGAGAGGCAAAAATGAGCTACTGTAACAGTTCCCTTGGTGAAATGTTTTAACCAATTTATTGTATGCACTGCAAGCCAATATTGTCACTAAAACAGATAGTTCTCCTTTGATTCAAGAAGTAATTTTCTTGATTCAATTGTGGGCTGTGTGGTGGGTCCACAAAACAGACCAGCCTTTTATGAAGATGACATCATGGAGTGAAATGCTTATGGAGAAGTATCCCCAAAGGGATTATACTACTAAAGCCTTATACGCCCCTAAGGGCAGTGTGGTCATCAAGTCATTATTTTATCCAGCAACTATTTAGCAGGTTGACACTGGGTTTAGAACACAGTGAGTTTCTGTACTGTGTATTCTTTTGCTGCTTCATTGTGTTCTGGTTATCAATTAATGTCATTTGCAAGCATTTTCCTATGCATCTCTTTCAGAACCAACTTTTTCATTAGAGTGGTAATTTTGAAACCCTAATCTACAGATTGATCATAGTCTGTGATGATAGTCCATGGCAAAAATGGGAAAAAAACAAGAACAACACATTGAGTTGTTCTTAAATCCAAATATATTCAATTTAGAAACAACCATACTTATTTTTCTCCTTCTTTGTCATTAAGATGGCCTTTCTTTTATATTAAAATTGTGATAATAAGCAGTTGGGACTTTTTTGCATGTGCTTGTTTGGCAAAACAGAATTTTAGCAACCAGATACTGATTCCTCCCTGAAAACTTTTGTAATTTGCTAATCAATAAAAAAGTTTAAACCATGTGCCTTAAAATCCTTGAGCACCTATGAAACATAGTTTTCTACAAACCCACACTAATACTTAACTTTGTGGATCTGTTTCTGTAGTTTAAATGAGGACAGATAAAGCTTAATAATAAATAGCTTCAGTTTTTACAAAAGGAGCACTGATGGATTAATTCTCTTTTCTACAGAAACTCTATAAACTTGCTTTGGAAGAGTCCAGGAAGGAAGGTTATGACTTGCGTTTGGATGCCATTCCAATCCAAGCAGCCAAGGCATCAAGAGAGATTGCTAGTGATGTAAGTTGATATTTTGGAAGATGCATTTCTTACTCAAAGATGTTTACAGATGGCAGCTTTTACAGCTTTTCTTGCCAGAAATTTAGCCTGAAAGTCCCAATCTCCTTTAATGATTCCCCATGTACAAAGTTGCGAATGAAAAAGAAAACAAAAGATACTATGTTCAATACCCATTAATCTGTCAAAGATGCAGTTACACTCTTTAAAAATAAGTATTTTATGACCACTAAAAATGGGCTCCTATTCCGCCCCCCCTCCCCGCCCCCGCTCAGGTTCTTTTTTTTTTTAATTTATTTTTACTTTACAATGTTGTATTGGTTCTGCCACACATCAACATGAATCCGCCACGGGCGTACACGTGTTCCCCATCCTGAACCCCCCTCCCACCTCCCTCCCCGTACCATCCCTCCGGGTCATCCCAGTGCACCAGCCCCAAGCATCCTGTATTGAACCTGGACTGGTGATTCGTTTCTATTTTTGAGCCTCAGAAGTTGAGCAGCTGATGACCCATATGTTTGTAATAAAGAAAACAGTTTTGTTAAAGACATTGATAGCACATGTAAATCAGCTAATGTGAATGTGAACTCCTTCCTACTACTATCCATTTATTCTTACACTAAGAGAAAATGTTAATTATGGGTTCATTTTAGAGTTTTGTTTAATCCTTTGTTGACCTTTAGTAAGGTTCTCCTACCAATATGCTTATGCTGCTGCTGCTGCTGCTGCTAAGTCGCTTCAGTCGTGTCCGACTCTGTGCGACCCCATAGACGGCAGCCCACCAGGCTCCCCCATCCCTGGGATTCTCCAGGCAAGAACACTGGAGTGGGTTGCCATTTCCTTCTCCAATGCATGAAAGTGAAAAGTGAAAGTGAAGTCACTCAGTCGTGCCCAACTCTTAGTGACCCCATGGACTGTAGCCTACCAGGCTCCTCCATCCGTGGGATTTTCCAGGCAAGAGTACTGGAGTGGGTTGCCATTGCCTTCTCTGATAACTGGACACAAAAGCAAGTTGAGAAGTAAGCAAAGCTTTTACTCAGCACCCACTTTTCTCTCTTCTCTAGTCCTTCACATCTCATGAGAAACCTCTCCTGAGGGTGTCCAGTACCCTCATGCTGTACCAGGGCTCCTTAGGATTCAAATCCGGACTTTCCTTCTTCTGGAAGTGTCCCAGACCTTAGACATACGGTTCATTTCTTCCTTTATCAAAACTGTTTCTGGCTACTAAGCTGGAGAAGCCCACACTATGACCATCTCATGGTAAAATGGACTATAAAGTGTTATTTTTGAGTAACACTTTTTTAAAATAGAGTGTTAACCCAAGGCATTTACTCTCTCTTGGTTAAAAGTTCAATGACATTGACAGGCAAATAAGGGAGGTATTTCCTGGTGAAACTTTCTAAACATAGCTCATATGCTTGACTATGGAATTTACTATAAATTCTAATTACAAGGGAAGTATTCTAAAACATTCATAATATCAAAACTTTTTTAGAAAAAGTCACATCTTTAAGTAGATTCTCTTTTAAATTATACAAAATATTTTTACCTTACTTGTTAAACAAATGTAAATGAGGCAGTATAGTTTAGTTGATGGGAAAAATATTTGGAATCAGAAGCTCCCCATTTTAGTCTTAGCCCTGCCACCTGCTTAGGGTGTGACCTTGAACAAATCGCTTGACTCGTGGAGGCTTCAGTTTTCTATTTTATAAAATTGAGTTGATATAATATTAATCTTTTTCTCTCACATTAGTGGTGGGGAAAATCAAAAGAAATAATACATCTATGAAACTATGAAATATGATATAAATAAGATGTCCCTATCATTAGACTTATATCTTTATTCTTTTCTTCAGTACAAGTACAAGGAAGGGTACCGCAAACAGCTCGGCCACCACATTGGGGCCCGAAATATTAAGGATGATCCCAAGATGATGTGGTCCATCCACGCGGGCAAGATCCAGAGTGACCTGGAGTACAAGAAAGACTTTGAGAAGTGGAAGACCAAGTTTAGTAGCCCAGTGGACATGATGGGGCTGGTGCAGGCCAAGAAGTGTCAGATCCTTGTAAGCGACATAGACTACAAGAATCTGCTTCATGAATGGACCTGTCTGCCTGATCAGAATGACATCATTCAGGCTCGGAAGGCTTATGACCTTCAGAGTGATGTGAGTGGATTTAATATTCTTCGCAAGGTTTCAAGAAGGGATTCTAACCTTTTTGTGTGCCATGGAATCTTTTGGCAGTCTTGTGAAACCTGTGGAAAACTTCTCAGGACAATATCGTGAAAAGCATAAAATTACATCCATTATACACATTGGTTTCGGAAGAAACCAATCACATTGGAAAATGGTTATCAAAAGTATTAAACTAAGGAAGGGAAAGGATAAATTAGGAGCTGGGGACTAACAGATACACACTACAGAAAATAGATGAACAGCAAGGCCATACTATATAGCACAAGGAGCTATATTATCTTATAATGACCTAAAATGGAAAAGAATCTGAAAAAGAATATATATATATCTATATTCAGTTATATAACTGAATCACTGCTATATACCTGAAACTAATACAACATTGTAAATCAACTATACTTCAGTTTTTAAAAATTAAAAATAAAATTAGAGTATCAGGAGAAAAAACTAAATCTGTGAGGTACTAATATATATATTAGTTTTTACTGAAGTGTATTGTGTATTATATGTTACAGGTGCACAATACAATGTTTCACAATTTTAAAACATGCTCCACTTATAGTTATTGTAAAATGTTGGCTTTATTCCTAGCATTGTACAATATACCCTTGTAGCTAATTTTATGCACAAAAGTTTATAGATTGTCCTTGGGACTCAAATACTACCTTATTGGTATAGTAGCGCCTTGTTTTCTTGATCGGGCTCTGATAAGTAGTTCCTTTTGAGAGAATGATAAAAGTAATGGCATTTTAAAAAATAGTTTCTCAAAAAGCCATAAAAACAAAAAGAACTGTAACTGTTACTTATAAGAGAAATTCTTCATCAGCCAATTCTTTAAATTGAAAGAAGAAATGTGAAAGCAGGACAAAATATATTTTTTTCTTAAACTACAACACAAGAAAGGAGACTGAGGATAAGCTAAATAAAAGTAAAAGTATATATGCTCTTTGGCTTAGAAGTATGAGTATAGAATCATGTGAAAAATGATCCCTTATTTGTGTCCCCAGAAAACACATTGGTTCAACATGCAGTAGTGTTCATCCTTTCTTTATGTTGCACAATGGCTGTGAAGGCCACTGCTCAAAGAGATAGGAAGAAATTGTATTCTAACAGAAAATTATTCCCATACAGACAGGTATGGGCAATCAAATCAGAGAATAAACACTTTGTATTGGGAGGCAGGCAGAAATTTTCTTAAAGTGGTTTTGTATCAATGAAATCACATATTATTAGAGATTTCATAGGTCTTTAAAACAGTAGGAATTGACTACCTTCAGGGACAAAGTGTTGAACTAGATGTTCTGCATCAAAGTAAAACAGTACTGTGTCTTTTCAGAAATTTACACAAGTGAGATGCAAAATTACACACCATCTGTCTATGCTAAATCGTGAAACATCAGGTTGTGGAGGTAATTTCTACAAATATTTGACATTATTTCATTTTCAGGCTATTTACAAGGCTGATCTTGAGTGGCTAAGAGGCATTGGGTGGGTGCCCATTGACTCTGTGGGGGTCGAGCATGCGAAGAGAGCCGGAGAAATCCTGAGTGAAAGGAAGTACCGCCAGCCTGCAGTCCAGCTCAAGTTCACAAGCATTACAGACACCCCAGAGATTGTCCTAGCAAAGAATAATGCCCTGAACGTGAGCAAGGTGAGTCTTCAGCTGTGGCCAGTTGCCTGAGTCATACCTTCCTCATCCTGGGCTCATAAAGTGAGAAATGTCCTGGAGGGTTTCCAGAGAAAGGAGAGGTAGGTGATGGGCCTGATTCTCATGCAGGCCTTCAACAAAGCTCGAATCCTAGCTGGACCTGCATGCTCTTCTTAACCCTGACCCCACATTTCTGTGTGCATGGGGAAGCACAGCCTAAAACAAGTTCTCTGGGGGTAAAGCACACATTCTTCTGAGCAGTGACCTGGAGACGTCCACAAATGCAATACTTTTGTCTGCACGTTCTCCTCAGTAGAGCTGACTCAAGCCATTGGTGTCTCTTTATCCATCATGTAAAAAACATACAGCTGTTCACATTTTGCTCAGAAGTCTGAGAAACACTGTGCATGGCAGTGTCGGTGCACATCTCAAATTAGTTGCTTGTGGAAATCCCACTTTGGAAAGTGAGCTGTTACTGCTGCCTTCAGTTTTATTACACAAAATAGATGATTGCTGCTTTCCTCCAGAATTCTGGCAGTCTGCTTATTGATATTCGGCTAATTTCTTCATCCAGTAGGTAGGCCCTTAATATGAACATTTGAAGTTGAATTGAACTTTTCTGAGTTCTCCCACACCTGCCTGAATGTCTTCCAAATATCAGGGCAATGAAATTGTATGCTCAGTGCAGAGTACGAAATTGGCTCTCAGATAGCAAACTGCAAAGTTTGGGGTATTAAAACTCCAGAAAGCTTATTCCATACCATACTCATCAACAGAGCACCCACTGTGAAAATAACAATAGGAAACATCATAAAATTTGTTGAGTTCCTTCCATGACTCAGGCACTATACATATGTTATGGTTGATCTCAACAAAAAAATACTCAATAAAGTTAAATACCAATTTCACCTCAGCTAAAAGAAAGAGACAAGCATAAAGTTTTTTAAAAAACTTGAATTGGGTATGATTATCCTCCCCCCTCAAAAAAATGACAAGTGTGAGGCCTTATGTACCTTTCTGAAGATCACTCAGCTTAGACATAGAGGAGCTGGGTTTGACCTTGGGATTGGCTCTGAAATCTAGGGATTTCTACTATATCATAGTTCTACAGCCAAGCTCCATCCTTGAAGGTTCTATGAGAGAGCCTGAGAGTCACAGAATAAAAAGAATTAATAATTGAGATCATGATGTTGTTTTCCATTGGCTATAAAACTGTTATGTGTCTGTTTAAACATGGCCATGACTTACTCTTTCCCCTTTTGCTTCCCTCACCTCCAAATAAACTTTAAAAGGTTATCTTACAGCTAAATAAAATAAATTTGATAATAACTGCAATGTATTGGCTTTAACAAAGGCGTTTACCTTACTTCCCCCCTAGCATTTATATACGGAAGCCTGGGATGCTGACAAAACCTCCATCCATGTGATGCCAGACACCCCGGAAATCTTGCTGGCCAAGAGCAATTCTGCCAATATCAGCCATGTAAGAGATTTCCTCATTGTTGTTTCAGCCTTTAGTCTAGAACTAGTTAAAATCCTGTTACCACCTTACCACCTTCCTTACTAGAACTGGCCTATTAACTTTCTACAACACCTTTCTTTTTCTGTTGTATATTATTCTCCACCTAGAAACTTTACACCAAGGGATGGGATGAATCAAAGATGAAGGACTATGATCTGAGAGCTGATGCTATTTCCATCAAAAGCGCCAAGGCCTCGAGGGACATTGCCAGTGACGTAAGTGCTGTCTGTCTAACCCCCTTGGGCTCACCTTGCTGAACAACTGTAGTGCAGCTGGTGGGCCACACTTGCTAATTGCTTCCTCTTGTTGTTTCCTTTTGCTGTCCCAGAGAAGAAAAACACATTTTGAAATTGTAGTCAGAGTTGTTGCATAAAAAGTTTTCAGCAGTGAAGATATATGATTATAGTTACCTTTATGATAGCACAAAACATTAGTTTAAAATTGTTCAGAGATATCAAAATATTTGCAGTGTAAAACTCTTGTCCATTTCTTGTGGCTTTCCATTATTGTCTGTGATTGTCAGCATGCTTTTGGTATTAAAATCAGGCTTCTAAACTTGTATCTCTCATGTTTTAGTACAAATACAAAGAAGCATATGAGAAACACAAAGGCCACCACATTGGAGCCCGAAGTGTTGAAGACGACCCCAGGATTATGTGCGCCATGAATGCAGGGAGGATTCAAAGTGAGAGGGAGTACAAGAAGGAGTTCCAGAAGTGGAAAACCAAGTTCAGTAGCCCAGTGGACATGTTAGGCATCTTGCTGGCCAAGAAATGTCAGACTCTGGTCAGTGACATTGATTATCGAAATTACCTGCATCACTGGACATGCTTACCTGATCAAAACGACATTATCCAAGCCAGGAAGGCCTATGACCTGCAGAGTGATGTAAGTAATGTGAACTTGGGGAAAGGTGGAATGGGAGGGCATAGATTTGTTATTGTCCAGAAAGTGCCTCTGTGGAGTGACCCATGGGTTGTTCACGGCACCACCTCAGGGGGCACCATTCACATTGTTAAAACCTCTGTTTAGGAGTTACATTATGGGAATCAAAGAACGTTAGATAAAGAACTCTGCTTAGGTCATATCCTCTTTCCCTAGCCTAGAATCCAGATTATTTTTTTTACATCCTTTGTACTGTCTGGCAATGAAAATATATTTTAGATTAACATAAATTATCTGAATATTAAATAACTGCCACAATTGTACTATATCCAAAACACTGAACAGAGTTTCCTTGGGTCAGTTATTATGGGATGAAAACGGAATGAGATTCAACAAAATATTTTTATATTTTTTCAGTTATATGATTTCTTTGTAATATCAAATCATGAAATTTAGCATTATTACCATTTTATTCCTATTCATGCCTAGCATAAAAAATTATTCTTTAACATGGATTTCCCTGGTTGAAACTCTGTGCTACCAGTGCAGGGGACACAGGTTTGATCCACTGGTTGGGGAAGTTCCACATGCCATGTGGCTAAATGAATGAATAAATAAAGCCCTTATTTAAAAAAAAATTATTTTCCCCTGGATATTGAAAATTGAAAAATTGCTCTGGATATTAAAACCCCTGAGTCACGTAAAATCTCAGGTCCTACTTTTTTAGAACCACCATCTCTTGTGCTTTTGAACCCCTCAACCCCATGAACTTTTCAATTCAGGTATGCTGTGTCTAACACTTGGAACAATTTTTGTGTCTAATGTCTCTGTAGAATGTGTACAAATCAGACCTGGAGTGGCTGCGTGGCATCGGCTGGATGCCAGAAGGCTCAGTGGAAATGAACAGGGTGAAGAATGCTCAAGACCTGATCAATGAAAGACACTACAGGACTCGCCCAGAAGCCTTGACATTTACATCCATTGTCGACACGCCAGAGGTCGTCCTGGCAAAAGCCAATTCTCTGCAAATGAGCGAGGTAAGAACCATCCTACTTTCAGGCTCCCCTCTTGTGGGGCTTTCTCTTCGGAAGATGCCACCCCAACAGAGCAAATGGATTGTGTCTCTTCAAAGACCTCAAGTGATGGGAGCAACTCTAAGAATCTCTTGGCTAGTTTAGTGAAGGCACGTGCCAAGTAGAGCTGTGACAAATGCCAGTGTGCCTCTCCGCTATCTCACACACAAATTTGGAAGCACTAAAATGAAAACTCACTACACGACACTGCTGGAAAGCAAATACCTATTACAAAACGTATGGCATAATGCTCCACATTAAATGGTAGAATACTGCATTAGTCAGGGTCCTCCAGAGAAACGGAGCTAAATGGGATATATGAGACAGAGGTTTATTTTATGGAATTGACTCACATGATTGTGGAGGCTGGCATGGCCAAAGTTTGCAAGATAGGCCAACTGGCTGGAGACCCAGGAAGACAGGTCCAAGGCAGTTGGCTGGCAGGATTACCCTTGCCCAGGGGAGGTCAGTCTTTTTTCTCTTAAAGCCTTCATCTGATGGGATGAAGCCCCCACCTCCCATATCACAGAGGGTAATCTACTTTACCCAAAATCTGCTGGTATGAATGTTAATCTGTTCTAAAAATTACCTTCACAGAAACAGCTAGAATAATATTTGACCAAATACCTGGGTACTGCGGCCTAGTCAAGTTGACACAAGAAACTAACCATTGCAAACATAGCACAAAACATTTTTCCAGGTTAAATAGTTGCGAAGGCTTAAGTTTCAAATATCTGTCACTGTATTAAAATAATATTTTCCTTCTCTCCACAGAAACTGTATCAAGAAGCCTGGAATAAAGATAAAACCAACATAAGCATTCCTTCTGACACACCACTCATACTGCAGGCTCAAATCAATGCAATGCAAATCAGCAATGTAAGAGGCATAATAATGGAGTATAAAGGTCTTTGAAGGACAGTATCTGTCAGCATATGGAATGTGTTATAATGGACGAATTACCCACCTTAGAAGTGTTTATAGCTTGGGGTGCCAGATACGTTCTATTTAGCTACCTTTCCCAAGGCAATATGAATGGAAATTCTCCTTCAAACATTAGATACACGTCTGGGTCCCTGCACTGTGAGAGTTGGGATACCTGAATCTTACTGATGTCCTCCTTTCAACGTGGAAGTCATTGCCCTACGTCCAATGCCCATAGCTCAGTTTCATCGTATACTAATTGAGAATAATGAACTCCCTAGTTAAGAGCCTCTTACACAAGGAAGTATAAGAGGCAACAGTCTCTATTGTATTTATAGGTTTTGGATTAATCCAGAACTTTCTTGTTTGACATTTCAAGGCCATAAGAAAAACCAAAACTTTTAATTATGTGGAGAGTGAAGGATAGGTATGTCACATCCCTTTAGCAGAGTTCTTTGAAAAGTCAAAGGGCAACATTAGGAAAAAAATCTTACCTAGTCTTATGTGGTAGCTGGATGAAGGTTTTCTAGGTTCGCGGTTGATTCTTAGTTCCCATGTGTAAGGGGATAGTTTCACATTGTACCACATTGTGATGGATGCAGATAGTCCAAGCAATAGTAGATTTAGATGTTTAGCCTTAAAATTATAATCACAAGTACCCTGTGCTCCATAAAATAAATAGGCAATAATTGAAAGAAGATCTCAGAAGTGACTTTTTTCTTAAGCTGCCATCATGTACAGTGTGCTTTATGATTCATAGTATAACTACTGTGAGTCTGTCCACTGATTTGCAGTTCTTATAAGCAAACTTGTGTTTTCCCTCAACAGAAACTCTACCAGAAAGACTGGGATGAGGCCAAGCAGAAAGGCTATGACTTGAGAGCAGATGCCATTGAAATCAAGCATGCCAAAGCCTCCAGAGAAATTGCCAGCGAGGTACAGCTCCTTCTAGTTCCTTGTGGGTTTTCTGCTCTATACAACAAATTGGGAAAGGATTTTTCAAGAATTTTGCTTTGGTTTGATTTGCTTTTAAATTCGTGTGCTAAAAACTCTATTTTAAAATATTAAAATGGGGTGAAAAACACTAAGGTGAACATAGGTGAAGTCTATGTGTAAATCGCTTCTAAGTTGTTTATAAGTAGAAGTGAAATATCATGAAGAATCTGTACGAAATTCTCAGGGAACATTTAGGAGCCAGTACAATGTGATTTTTAATCCTCCACATTTTTATGACATTCTCCATAAACACAAATCAAAGATGAAAGTTTTATGTTAAACTTTAGACTGAAATCACATTTTATACACAAGATCTTACACTGGAGGCATATGTATAATGTTCTGAATAACTATTTGAAGTTCATTTAACAGTATTTTAAAAATTTACCAGCAGTCAAATCAATTATCCTACCAAGGCCCAGCTCCAAATCTTTAAGCCACCTTCATTCCTTTTCTTCAAATTCTTTATTTTTTATCTTATGTATCCAGCTGTCTCTTCTTTCTTATTTTTATCTCTAAAACCATGGTCAATCAGTTTCTCTCTCTCCCCACGTTGTCCAAATGTTCCTGTGTTATCCAAATATAGGAAAAAGAAACTGGCCCTAAGACACTTAGAGTGGAGACTTGTCCACAGGCCTTTTGTTGTCATCTTCTGATTTGAACCATCAACCTTGTTTTCCATTCCTGAAACATGCACCTTTCTTGTCTGTCTCCAAGACCACACATATGACTTTTTCCTACCTCAGCTACCTTCAGTACTCTTGGGGACCATGTGACCTAATTTCCACTTGCCAGGCAACCTTGGCAATAATGATTGCCACCCTACTGTGCCTTATTTTTCCCATTTGAAATATGTGATAATACTAATATCAACATCATAGAGATGTTAAAAGGATTAAATGAGGTTATAATTGCATCTATTCAACTATTTTTGACTAAAGAACTCAGCGGTTTCATATGAATTGACCTAATACTTTGAGAAGGCAATGGCACCCCACTGCAGTACTCTTGCCTGGAAAATCCCACGGATGGAGGGGCCTAGTAGGCTGCAGACCATGGGGTTGCTAAGAGTCAGACACGACTAAGCAACTTCACTTTCACTTTTCCCTTTCATGCATCGGAGAATGAAATGGCAACCCACTCCAGTGTTCTTGCCTGGAGAATCCCAAGGACGGGGGAGCCTGGTGGGCCACTGTCTATGGGGTCGCACAGAGTCGGACACGACTGAAGCGACTTAGCAGCAGCAGCAATACTTTGAAGCACTCATAATAGTGTCTGACATATAGTGATTGCTCAGTAACTGTTAGCTATTATTTTTTTTATTAATCTTGTCCACCATACTATATCCCTCCTGACTTGCTCATATCTTCAATGAAAGGGTCTAAAATAGCCCTGTCTAATTTCCTTAAAGTGAATTGAAATATATAATGACTGCCCATGTTGAGCCAATTCACATTAAGGCTAAAAAAATATTCCAAAAGCATTTAATGAAAAGTCCTCTTCATGCATTATTTTCATATGTCTTTTTATCTCTTTTTTCATACCTGTAGTACAAATACAAAGAAGGTTACCGTAAGCAACTGGGCCACCACGTGGGCTTCCGCACCCTGCAAGACGACCCCAAATTGGTATGGTCTATCCATGCTGCCAAGATTCAGAGTGACAGAGAATACAAGAAAGCTTATGAGAAGTCTAAAGGGATTCACAGTACACCGCTGGACATGATGTCCATCGTTCAGGCCAAGAAGTGCCAGGTCCTGGTTAGCGACATTGATTATCGCAATTACCTGCACCAGTGGATTTGTCTGCCAGATCAGAATGATGTGATCCAGGCAAAGAAAGCCTACGAACTGCAGAGCGATGTGCGTATCCTGTCTCCAGACTCCTGGGAGATGTGTGTCTGTGTGTCTAGTCACAGTGTATTCCCTAAGGATGTAATTTAAATACTGATCTTAACAGAATCTAACATATTCTGTATATTTCCATGGAGTTTTTCTGAACATTTTATATCTTATAGAGGATTCCTTCTTTTATTTTTTTTTTTTAATTTTATTTTATTTTTAAACTTTACATAATTGTATTAGTTTTGCCAAATATCAAAATGAATCCGCCACAGGCATACATGTGTTCCCCATCCTGAACCCTCCTCCCTCCTCCCTCCCCACACCATCCCTCTGGGTCGTCCCAGTGCTCCAGCCCCAAGCATCCAGTATCGCGCATCGAACCTGGACTGGCAACTCGTTTCTTGCATGATATTCTACATGTTTCAATGTCACTCTCCCAAATCTTCCCACCCTCTCCCTCTCCCACAGAGTCCATAAGACTGTTCTATACATCAGTGTCTCTTTTGCTGTCTCGTACACCAGGTTATTGTTACCATCTTTCTAAATTCCATATATATGCGTTAGTATACTGTATTTCTGTTTTTCCTTCTGGCTTACTTCACTCTGTATAATAGGCTCCAGTTTCATCCACCTCATTAGAACTGATTCAAATGTATTCTTTTTAATGGCTGAGTAATACTCCATTGTGTATATGTACCACAGCTTTCTTATCCATTCATCTGCTGATGGACATCTAGGTTGCTTCCATGTCCTGGCTATTATAAACAGTGCTGCGATGAACATTGGGGTACACGTGTCTCTTTCCTTCTGGTTTCCTCAGTGTGTATGCCCAGCAGTGGGATTGCTGGATCATAAGGCAGTTCTATTTCCAGTTTTTAAGGAATCTCCACACTGTTCTCCATAGTGGCTGTACTAGTTTGCATTCCCACCAACAGTGTAAGAGGGTTCCCTTTTCTCCACACCCTCTCCAGCACTTATTATTTGTAGACTTTTGGATCACAGCCATTCTGACTGGTGTGAAATGGTATCTCATAGTGGTTTTGATTTGCATTTCTCTGATAATGAGTGATGTTGAGCATCTTTTCATGTGTTTGTTAGCCATCTGTATGTCTTCTTTGGAGAAATGTCTATTTAGTTCTTTGGCCCATTTTTTGATTGGGTCATTTATTTTTCTGGAGTTGAGCTGTAGGAGTTGCTTGTATATTTTTGAGATTAGTTGTTTGTCAGTTGCTTCATTTGCTATTATTTTCTCCCATTCTGAAGGCTGTCTTTTCACCTTGCTAATAGTTTCCTTTGATGTGCAGAAGCTTTTAAGGTTAATTAGGTCCCATTTGTTTATTTTTGCTTTTATTTCCAATATTCTGGGAGGTGGGTCATAGAGGATTCCTTCTTTTAGAAGGCCTTATTCGTCAAGATGAAAATCACTCTTATTCCATGTAATTAGGTAGACCATTTCAATCTCAGTTGTCCTGATCTATTACATTTGCATGATCGGGTATCTAAATGCCAGAAACAGATGTAAGCATAAGAAAATGTTGGATTTCAAGTTTATCTGACACATATAGGAAAAATGTGTAAATATATGTTTATATATTTATATATATATTTAAATAATTTTAGAGAGAGAAAAAAGAAGTGTACATAGATGTATGTATGTATTTTATCATTGTACACGTGGTACAGTGGTAAAGAATCCGCCTGCCAGCACAGGAGAGCCGAAAGATGCAGGTTCAGTCCCTGGGTCAGGAAGATCCCCTGGAGGAGGAAATGGCAATCCACTCCAGTATTCTTTCCTGGAAAATTCCATGGACAGAAGAACCTGGCAGGTTACTGTCCATGGAGTTCCAAAGAGTTGGACACAACCAAGCAACTGAGCACATACCTGCTTCTAAGGACCTTTTTATCTCAGATTCCTACAGATGTTATCCCCAGTGGCACGTCAAAGGCAGGCTTCAAGTAGTGAGCACAGAAGCTCAATCTTCCATAAAAACAAAATTACGTGTCATTGCGACCTCTCATTCCACAAGTGCTTGTTGCCAGCCCTGCTCCAGTTCCTATATGGTCCTCTAAACTTACAGAGGTGTGTGCCGGAGATGTAACACTCAAGTGTTAACATCTGATGTTGATCCTTGAGTTTTCCGGCACTGGCCACCCAGCTGGTTTAAGTAGAGTTCGTGTGTGGTTTGCTGACATCATACTCTAGTACATGAATTGACTCTTCTGAGCTCTGTGGTCCTCTCCTTCTTATAGAACGTGTACAAATCAGACCTGGAATGGCTGAAGGGTATTGGATGGTTGCCAGAGGGTTCCGTGGAAGTGATGAGAGTAAAGAATGCCCAGAATCTCCTGAAGCGAAAGGTTGTATCGCACAAGGCCTGAGGCTCTCAAATTCACCAGCATTGTTGACACCCCTGAAGTTATTATGGCAAAGATCAATTCCGTACAGATCAGTGAGGTAAGTCAATTGATGATATGTTCAGACAAATTGAATAAGTCTCAATAAAAATTATAATTGTGAACTTTATTTTCTAATTTTCTTTGTTATGGCTTCTTAGATTCACTCATCATTTAAAAATGGACATTTAATTTTCAAATACATGTTTTTTTTAAAGTGTCTATGATATTAATTTCTCATTTTGAAATTAATTTCTCATTTAGATGCTTTCTTCTCTGCAATCACTGTCTGTGTTTTTTCAGTCTTTTAGCTGTGTTGATGCTTTCAATGGCTAAGTCAAAGATCTCTCTTGGTAAATGTCACATTGTACTTGAAAATATGTGGGTTATTTACAGATACCTTTTGATACCTTTTGATATTGATTCCTAACATAATTCCACAGTGATAAGAGAACAGACTCTCTATAACTTTAATACCTTTAGACCATGAAATTTTTGCATGTTATTTTATGTCCCTGGATATGTTTCAGTGTCTCCTGGTTTATTGCCTATGGGAACTGGAATAGAACTTGTATCCTACTATTGTGTGAAAATTGTATAAATCTTAATATTGTAGAATTGGTTGATAATGCTTTTCAGGTCTGCTATATCCTTGTACTTTTCTGTATATTCATTTTGTTAATTTTTGAGAGTTTGATATTGAAACTCCAATTGAAAATCTTCATTTATCTACTTAAGAAATAACATACTGGGACTTCCCTGGTGGTCCAGTGGCTAAGACTCTGAGCTCCCAGTGCAGGGGGCCCAGGTTCGATCCCTGGTCAGGGAGCTAGATCCCACATGCTACAACTAAGACCCAGAGCAGCCAAATAAATAAACAACATAAAAAAAAAAAAAAGAAATAACATACTATATAATAGAACTCTATGTAACTTTGTTCTATATCTTCCAAGTCTCCTGTAAATGTGTTATCATACTTTCATAATTTAAAAAAGAGAAAAGAAAAATTGTAAACTTTAAATTGCTAACACCAGGATTAGAATCTTGAATCTTGAACATGCATGTATCCAGATACAATCTCATATAACCAATCAATAACAGCATCCACATTTCATTTGACTAGATAACTCTTTGGTCAGTATAAGTGTGGTAGGCATCTTCATGTTCCATAGACTCTGATGTATACTTTGAACACATCTTGAAACCTGGCCTGTGTACAGGTCCACCAGTTAATACCATGATCACAAAATTGCCACCTTTTTATTGCTATTCAGTGGTGAAATAAGTTGAAAGTCTAGAGGCAGCTCCAGTATTAGACATTATGATAGTTATTTGGGCCAAGAAAGCCAGGACTCGATGAGAAATGTGGATTATCACAGTTACCTGCAATGAGGGCTTATCTGCCAGATAATTACATGTGAATAAATAAAAGAGGATAAGTTTAGTTCATGTTTCTGATTCATTTTACATTTATAACACACATGAATGTGTTCTTGTTGAAGTCACTTTTGGCACCTTCTGAATAAAAACACAGATGAAAGCAAAATGCGATTTACATTTATATCTGAACACATCCAAAGAGAAACTTTCATCATACCTATAGTTTTACTCACGTGGTAATTGGCTTATTCACTAATCAACGATCCTCTGCTTTTCATTTTTACCAGCCATTGTATCGTGATGCCTGGGAGAAAGAGAAGGCGAATGTGAACATACCAGCTGATACTCCCTTGATGCTGCAGTCCAAGATCAATGCCGTGCAGATCAGCAATGTAAGGCCCTGCACAGCCACTTGCTCACACCGTGTTCTCTGCCTCACCAAACCTCTCGTCAGTGTGCTTCAGAGAGCGCTTAGTAATAGGCATTTCATTAACATTCCTTTTACTTCTAGTCTTTAGTGATAAGTGTGCACACACACCTGAGTGTGTGTTTATAATATGTCCTTGTCTTTTTTAGTAGGAAAAATGTAGTTTACACCAAACACATGACATCAAAACATAGATATGCATGTATAGTAATATTTAGTTTTCTTTTTAGTGGCCTATCATTAATTTTTCCTTTTAAAAGCCAAACTACATACACATAATTTTTCTCATTTTCATATGATTTGTTGTCTTTTAAATTCTCTTCTTAAAAAAAAAAAAAAAAAAAAAGATCCGGGAAGAGAATTTTACTAAATGTCATTAAAATGTACTAGAATTTAAGTTCAGTATGAAACCAGTCTATTTTATAAATCTTAAGGGAAAGTCAGTTTTTCAGTGTAACTGTTAACGTGTATTCTTGAACACTGAATACAGTGTTCAGTAGCCTGTATTGAACTATTGTACTGAACTACTGTAGTAGTTCAGTAGTCAGTAGCCCCCTCTTCAGATTGACTGTGTCATTGCAATCTCCATTTGCAGAAACAATATCAGCAAGCTTGGGAAGATGTCAAGATGACTGGCTATGACCTGAAAGCAGATGCCATTGGGATTCAGCATGCCAAGGCTTCCAGGGACATTGCCAGTGATGTGAGAGCTCCTCTTTGCTCGGCCTTAACAAACACTAATTCACAGACAGTCAGAGAGATAAAACTGTACTAATCTTTAACATAATTCCCCAGGAATTATATTTGAGTAGAATGAAGGGCGTTGTTACTAGTGTCTTGCTTTAAAATTCCAAATTCAAGAACAACTTTGACAACAATTTGATGACTTACTTCTCTGCTTATTTCCACACTTCATATATTTAAGCACAGATCTGGGTTTTCTTTTCAATATCTTATCAGTATCAGTTAATGTATAAACACTTACAGAGATCCAGTGGGCACAGAGAATTCTATTGTTTCTTGAAGTGCAGCATGCCTAGGTGGTTCCTGGGATAAATTTATGTAGTACATGGACAAGCATTTTTAAAACAGTTACATTTGTTTTAATGTGTGCTAGAAAAACACTGATTTTGCCCACTTAGATAGGATTATAAATTTTAAAATAAAAAGTGTAAATAAGTTTAAACTTTAAGATATATATTTATGTAGACAAGAAATCAAGTTGACAAAGTAAAATATGAAGTACAAGTAGTATTGTCACAAAATTTTATGGCAGAACATGTGGGAATGGCACACAATGACTGAAGTTTGGGAAACGGTGGACAATCCTATACTGGAGGACAGCCCAGAAGCACAGTTCTTGCCTTTGAGATGTTCACAATGTTTTCATGAATGTAGACGTAGAAGGCAAACCAAAGTATCAAGTATAAAACTTGTAGTATGAATTTAAAGAAAAACAGTGCCCCCAAATGGGTAATATGAGGGAGTTATTTGAGCAGGCTGTCCAGAAGTAGTTTGGAGAAACAAATCTTCTTTCTTCTGTTCACATCCACCAGTATCTATACAAAACTGCTTACGAGAAACAGAAAGGTCATTACATTGGGTGTCGCAATGCCAAGGAAGACCCTAAACTGGTCTGGGCGGCAAATGTGTTGAAGATGCAGAATGACAGGCTGTACAAAAAGGCATACAATGACCACAAGGCCAGGATCACCATCCCGGTGGACATGGTGTCCATCAACGCTGCCAAAGAAGGCCAGGCATTAGCAAGCGATGTGGACTATCGCCAGTACCTACACCAGTGGTCTTGCTTTCCTGACCAGAACGATGTGATCCAAGCCAGGAAAGCCTATGACCTGCAGAGTGATGTAAGTTGTTGCTGTGGTGCCTGGGGGTGGTGGGGGGGTGGTGACTATTCCCCAGGAAGCCAGCCTTCTACCGCTTTGCCCGGTCACTCCTTCCAATGTTCAGGAATGCTTTCCCTGCCTGAGCACTCCCCTGGGATATTTTACTAAGTTTGTTAATCACAAGTCTTACTTCTGGGCTTATTCAGAAAGTTTTCATCTTCATTGTTAGTGCTACTACCAGAATTTTTCTATAGATTTTGTTAATGTATTCATTGTTTGTAGCTTATTAAATATTGGTGTCATCGTGTTTCTTCAGTTGAAGAATGACAGGGGCTGTCTTCCTTGAAATTAATTTAAAAGATTAGCAGCATGCTCTAAGCTCACTCATTTCCCTTAACATTTTATTCTTCACAACATTATGTTTCATTAGTTTGCCCAAAGTATTTTTAGATTTACTTATATTTTCTAACCATTCGATCTTTTGAAAATGATGAATTCTGTTAGGATATTTGTTTCTTGTATAGAATGAATTTCTTCTTTTAATTGGAGAAGGCAATGGCACCCCACTCCAGCATCAGGATATTTGTTTCTTGTATAGAATGAATTCTTTCTTTTAATTATCTGAACTTCCCTTAAGCTTCAGGAGATATTTTAATATAATAGATGAGTTTGTTATAGAAGAGTATACCCATCATTTGAAACAATTGCCATTTGGTGAATTTAGTCCAGTTTCTAGATAAATGCAGTCTCTTCATTAACCTGAATCACACTGGTGTATTAAAGAATGCATATCAATCAAGTTCTTAATGATAAAGGGAAAAAAAATTAAAAAATAATAAAAAAAAAGAATGATAAAGGGAAGCTTCAAAACCTATGTAATCCTCTTCAAGAATCCTTCTAGATTTTGTGTATCTGTCATACTTCACACACTAAAACATATAACCTTCTTCACTAAGGTAGAAATTTCCCTGCATTTTGACTCCTCTTATTCCTTATTTTAGCTTGATATTTGTATCCTGTTAATATTGATATACTATTTCTGAAGAACACAACGGTTTTTAATGAAATTCATAACTGGTGTTTCACATAAAGCAATTTTATCTGGTTAACTACTTACATATTCCTGAGAAAACATGTGGAGATAGCCGAGGAAATGCAAATCCCAGTTCAAAAGGAAGTGCTGTCCTGAAAAAGAAAACCCAAGTGGGATTGAAATTGTGCAACTAGGGACTGAGTTCTTAATTATCCCTTTAAAAATATTTATTAAACCTACCATGTACCATGTCTTGTGCTGAACACTAAAGGCACAATGGTGAATAAAGAAGAACAAGACAAAGTTCCTGACTGAAGGAAGTTCACGTTGATGATAAAGGAACAGATGTCAACTAATGAATATCAGCAAAAATGGGATGGCTGAAAAAGAGTGGTCATTGCACTATGAAAAAGTGAGGTGGGAAAAGCTTCTCTGGGGAAATGCTGATTTGAGATAAGAAAAGAGAATAGGAGTTGGTTGTGAGGAAAACACTGTGAGGCCATTCCTGCAGAATGACCAACATCATACACAAAGCAGAGTGTATATAAAGCACAGACTGAAAGGCCAGTGTGGTCAGAACATATGGGTCAAAGGGAAGCCCGTGACAGATGAGGTTGGAAGAATGAGGAGGGACTCATGCTAGACCATCAGCACAGCCTAGTCTATGATAAGATGTTGATCTTTATCCTGAGGCCAATGGGAAATCATAGGTTTGGAGGATGTTGTGACATCAGATTTGAATGATGAATTTTGTAAAGACCATTCTGGCTTTTGTGTGGAGAACTTGTTGGAGAATCTATTATTTTTTTCAAAGTCTGCATTGGCCAGTGAGATGATAACCAAGATATTCAAAAATCTCACACATCCCCAAGCAGGGCATCCCTTCTGCATCATTCTGCTTTCTAGAATTTGTGTATGCACATGAACACACACACCCACACACCAGAGAAGACAAAGCAGGACAAAACACTGCTGTGCATATGAGAAATTCTCTGTTAGGCCCATGGTCAGCTTGATTTTTGTTTCTGGAAGAAAAATGTAACATGAAAAGCTGCTTTCTTACTTTACCACAGATTTAAAAAAAACAAAAACAAAACCTGCCTCTCCTGACTTTCTTTTCTTTCCCAGGCCATCTACAAGGCTGACTTGGAGTGGCTCCGTGGCATCGGCTGGATGCCTGAAGGATCTCCGGAAGTACTGAGAGTCAAGAATGCCCAGCATATCTTCGAGACAGTGTCTATCGGACACCTGTGGTGAAACTCAAGTACACAAGTATTGTTGACACACCTGAAGTTGTCCTCATGAAATCCAATGCTGAAAATATCAGCATTGTGAGTCACATTTTGTCCTGTATTAAAATTCATGTTATAAAAGGAATGCTAAATAATTAATCTGGTAATCCATTTGTAAGATAATAGTAATATTGATGATAGCAAAGATTTCAGTAAGTGATGTTGACATGGTTGTTTTGTTACTGCTTACTAATTCTAAACAAAATCTCAAAGTACACATGAAAGGTGGTAATACAGATTTCATAACAAATTTGAGTAACTTATGCAAAAAGATTCTGGAAATTTTTAATATGAAAAGATTTGGGACCAGAAAAATCAAAAGTTGTACACTGCAACTAGAAAAATTACAAACTGTGAAGTAATTTTGTTATTGGTTCTTTCCACAGCCAAAGTACAGAGAAGTTTGGGACAAGGATAAAACTTCAATCCACATAATGCCAGATACTCCAGAAATTAATCTTGCTAGAACCAATGCTCTTAACGTGAGCAATGTAAGTACTGCAACAGACTCCCCTTTTGTTTGGAAAGTCGCCCAGTTGGTACGAAGCTATCACCAGGGAACTCTTCATAGGCAAGGAAGAGAAGATCGCGTGGGTAAGGAGGCCCTTGCCCAGGAGTGAGGAGAGGGGCCGATCCCTGGTTCTGAATCCCTGGGTAAGGCCAGTTACTGTGAGGCAATGTCAACATGACAAAAGAGAGAAGGGAACAAGGAGAAAGATGATGAAAGAGGAATGAAGAGACACAAACAAGAAAGGGGAATGAATGACAGATTCAGATGGACATAAAATAATTAAAATTCATTTCACAGTGGTATTTAAATTGATTTTAAAACCCAGATATATAGGGGATTCTTTTTATGAAATTATAAAGTACTAAAATTGACCCCAAGAAAAGAATAAAAACATAAGAAGTGAAGAGGGTTATTAAAGACCTCTCCTCACTCTTCTATGATGTCAGGGTCACCCAGATGATTTTATAGGGCAATTGTTTCCAAACTTTAAGGAATAAATAACTATAGAGCCTAATGAAAGAAGGAAAACCTTCCCCATTATCAAAACTTGTCCAACTGCCTCAAATGAAAACTGTAGACCAATAATAATGAGGAAATCTTAAATAAAATATTAACAAATCAAATTTGATAGTACATGAATATGATATAATACAAATAACTAGGATTCATTCAGGAATGCCAAAAATATTTCATATTCAGAAAACTGATAATATGCTGGAACAAAAGAGAAAAATTGTATGCTCATTTTATTAGATTTAAAAAGATGTATGACCAAATCAAATATCCATTCTTATTTTTTAATAAAGTCTTAGCAAAATAAGAATAAATGAATATTTTCTTGTCATAACTAAGAGTAAATTTCAAATCAAAGGCAAGGCTCAAGTAAGTAAGTTTCTCATTCAAGTCAGGAGTAAACCAAGGATGCCCACTAGTTCACTTCAGTTCAGTCGCTCAGTTGTGTCCAACTTTTTGCGACCCCATGGACCACAGCACACCAGGCCTCCCTGTCCATCACCAATTCCTGGAGCTTACTCAAACTCATGTCCATTGAGTCAGTGATGCCATACAACCATCTCACCCTCTGTCATCCCCTTCTCCTCCCACCTTCAATCTTTGCCAGCATCAAGGTCTTTTCCAATGAGTCAGTTCTTCACATCAGGTGGCCAAAGTATTGGAGTTTCAGCTTCAGCATCAGCCCTTCCAATGAATATTAAGGACTGATTTCCTTTAGAGTGGTTGGATCTTCTTGTAGTCCAGGGGACTCTCAAGAGGCTCCTCCAACACCACAGTTTAAAAGCATCAATTCTTCGGCCTTCTTTATAGTTCAGTTTTCTTTAGAGTCCAACTCCCACATCCATACGTGACCACTGGAAAAACCATGGCTTTGACTAGATGGACCTTTGTTGGCAAAGTTATGTCTCTGCTTTTTAATATGCTGTCTAGGTTGGTCATAACTTTTCTTTCAAGGAGCAATCATCTTTTTATTTCATGGCTGCAGTGATTTTGCATCATCATCTGCAATGATTTTGGAGCCCAAAAAATAAAGTCTGTCACTGTTTCCATTGTTTCCCCATCTATTTGCCATGAAGTGATGGGACCAGATGCCATGATCTTAGTTTTCTGAATGTTGAGCTTTAAGCCAACTTTTTCACTCTCACTTTCATCAAGAGGCTCATTACCATTTTTTAACATTTGCTTAAAGTAGCTTAATGATAAGCTCCTCATTTATCCCCAAATAATTAATTAACAGTAAGGATAAGAGGGCTTCCCTGGTGGCTCAATGGTAAAGAATCCACCTGCCAGTGCGGGAGACATGGGTTAATTCCTGGTCCAGCAAGATCCCACATGCTGCAGAGCAGCCAAGCCCATGTGCCACAACGACTGAGCCTGAGCCCGAGCCCAGGAACTGCAGCTATTGAAGCCCGTGTGCCCTAGAGTCTGTGCTCCACAAGAGAAGACACTGCCATGAAAAGCCCATTACTCTGCATGGATGCAGATAATCCAAGCAATAGTAGATTTAGATGTTTAGCCTTAAAATTATAATCACAAGTACCCTGTGCTCCATAAAATAAATAGGCAATAATTGAAAGAAGATCTCAGAAGTGACTTTTTTCTTAAGCTGCCATCAGGTACAGTGTGCTTTATGATTCATAGTATAACTACTGTGAGTCTGTCCACTGATTTGCAGTTCTTATAAGCAAACTTGTGTTTTCCCTCAACAGAAACTCTACCAGAAAGACTGGGATGAGGCCAAGCAGAAAGGCTATGACTTGAGAGCAGATGCCATTGAAATCAAGCATGCCAAAGCCTCCAGAGAAATTGCCAGCAGGTACAGCTCCTTCTAGTTCCTTGTGGGTTTTCTGCTCTATACAACAAATTGGGAAAGGATTTTTCAAGAATTTTGCTTTGGTTTGATTTGCTTTTAAATTGTGTGCTAAAAACTCTATTTTAAAATATTAAAATGGGGTGAAAAACACTAAGGTGAACATAGGTGAAGTCTATGTGTAAATCGCTTCTAAGTTGTTTATAAGTAGAAGTGAAATATCATGAAGAATCTGTACGAAATTCTCAGGGAACATTTAGGAGCCAGTACAATGTGATTTTTAATCCTCCACATTTTTATGACATTCTCCATAAACACAAATCAAAGATGAAAGTTTTATGTTAAACTTTAGACTGAAATCACATTTTATACACAAGATCTTACACTGGAGGCATATGTATAATGTTCTGAATAACTATTTGAAGTTCATTTAACAGTATTTTAAAAATTTACCAGCAGTCAAATCAATTATCCTACCAAGGCCCAGCTCCAAATCTTTAAGCCACCTTCATTCCTTTTCTTCAAATTCTTTATTTTTTATCTTATGTATCCAGCTGTCTCTTCTTTCTTATTTTTATCTCTAAAACCATGGTCAATCAGTTTCTCTCTCTCCCCACGTTGTCCAAATGTTCCTGTGTTATCCAAATATAGGAAAAGAAACTGGCCCTAAGACACTTAGAGTGGAGACTTGTCCACAGGCCTTTTGTTGTCATCTTCTGATTTGAACCATCAACCTTGTTTTCCATTCCTGAAACATGCACCTTTCTTGTCTGTCTCCAAGACCACACATATGACTTTTTCCTACCTCAGCTACCTTCAGTACTCTTGGGGACCATGTGACCTAATTTCCACTTGCCAGGCAACCTTGGCAATAATGATGGCCACCCTACTGTGCCTTATTTTTCCCATTTGAAATATGTGATAATACTAATATCAACATCATAGAGATGTTAAAAGGATTAAATGAGGTTATAATTGCATCTATTCAACTATTTTTGACTAAAGAACTCAGCGGTTTCATATGAATTGACCTAATACTTTGGAGAAGGCAATGGCACCCCACTGCAGTACTCTTGCCTGGAAAATCCCACGGATGGAGGGGCCTAGTAGGCTGCAGACCATGGGGTTGCTAAGAGTCAGACACGACTAAGCAACTTCACTTTCACTTTTCCCTTTCATGCATCGGAGAATGAAATGGCAACCCACTCCAGTGTTCTTGCCTGGAGAATCCCAAGGACGGGGGAGCCTGGTGGGCCACTGTCTATGGGGTCGCACAGAGTCGGACACGACTGAAGCGACTTAGCAGCAGCAGCAATACTTTGAAGCACTCATAATAGTGTCTGACATATAGTGATTGCTCAGTAACTGTTAGCTATTATTTTTTTTGTTAATCTTGTCCACCATACTATATCCCTCCTGACTTGCTCATATCTTCAATGAAAGGGTCTAAAATAGCCCTGTCTAATTTCCTTAAAGTGAATTGAAATATATAATGACTGCCCATGTTGAGCCAATTCACATTAAGGCTAAAAAAATATTCCAAAAGCATTTAATGAAAAGTCCTCTTCATGCATTATTTTCATATGTCTTTTTATCTCTTTTTTCATACCTGTAGTACAAATACAAAGAAGGTTACCGTAAGCAACTGGGCCACCACGTGGGCTTCCGCACCCTGCAAGACGACCCCAAATTGGTATGGTCTATCCATGCTGCCAAGATTCAGAGTGACAGAGAATACAAGAAAGCTTATGAGAAGTCTAAAGGGATTCACAGTACACCGCTGGACATGATGTCCATCGTTCAGGCCAAGAAGTGCCAGGTCCTGGTTAGCGACATTGATTATCGCAATTACCTGCACCAGTGGATTTGTCTGCCAGATCAGAATGATGTGATCCAGGCAAAGAAAGCCTACGAACTGCAGAGCGATGTGCGTATCCTGTCTCCAGACTCCTGGGAGATGTGTGTCTGTGTGTCTAGTCACAGTGTATTCCCTAAGGATGTAATTTAAATACTGATCTTAACAGAATCTAACATATTCTGTATATTTCCATGGAGTTTTTCTGAACATTTTATATCTTATAGAGGATTCCTTCTTTTAGAAGGCCTTATTCGTCAAGATGAAAATCACTCTTATTCCATGTAATTAGGTAGACCATTTCAATCTCAGTTGTCCTGATCTATTACATTTGCATGATCGGGTATCTAAATGCCAGAAACAGATGTAAGCATAAGAAAATGTTGGATTTCAAGTTTATCTGACACATATAGGAAAAATGTGTAAATATATGTTTATATATTTATATATATATTTAAATAATTTTAGAGAGAGAAAAAGAAGTGTACATAGATGTATGTATGTATTTTATCATTGTACACGTGGTACAGTGGTAAAGAATCCGCCTGCCAGCACAGGAGAGCCGAAGATGCAGGTTCAGTCCCTGGGTCAGGAAGATCCCTGGAGGAGGAAATGGCAATCCACTCCAGTATTCTTTCCTGGAAAATTCCATGGACAGAAGAACCTGGCAGGTTACTGTCCATGGAGTTCCAAAGAGTTGGACACAACCAAGCAACTGAGCACATACCTGCTTCTAAGGACCTTTTTATCTCAGATTCCTACAGATGTTATCCCCAGTGGCACGTCAAAGGCAGGCTTCAAGTAGTGAGCACAGAAGCTCAATCTTCCATAAAAACAAAATTACGTGTCATTGCGACCTCTCATTCCACAAGTGCTTGTTGCCAGCCCTGCTCCAGTTCCTATATGGTCCTCTAAACTTACAGAGGTGTGTGCCGGAGATGTAACACTCAAGTGTTAACATCTGATGTTGATCCTTGAGTTTTCCGGCACTGGCCACCCAGCTGGTTTAAGTAGAGTTCGTGTGTGGTTTGCTGGCATCATACTCTAGTACATGAATTGACTCTTCTGAGCTCTGTGGTCCTCTCCTTCTTATAGAACGTGTACAAATCAGACCTGGAATGGCTGAAGGGTATTGGATGGTTGCCAGAGGGTTCCGTGGAAGTGATGAGAGTAAAGAATGCCCAGAATCTCCTGAACGAAAGGTTGTATCGCACAAGGCCTGAGGCTCTCAAATTCACCAGCATTGTTGACACCCCTGAAGTTATTATGGCAAAGATCAATTCCGTACAGATCAGTGAGGTAAGTCAATTGATGATATGTTCAGACAAATTGAATAAGTCTCAATAAAAATTATAATTGTGAACTTTATTTTCTAATTTTCTTTGTTATGGCTTCTTAGATTCACTCATCATTTAAAAATGGACATTTAATTTTCAAATACATGGTTTTTTTTAAAGTGTCTATGATATTAATTTCTCATTTTGAAATTAATTTCTCATTTAGATGCTTTCTTCTCTGCAATCACTGTGTTTTTTCAGTCTTTTAGCTGTGTTGATGCTTTCAATGGCTAAGTCAAAGATCTCTCTTGGTAAATGTCACATTGTACTTGAAAATATGTGGGTTATTTACAGATACCTTTTGATACCTTTTGATATTGATTCCTAACATAATTCCACAGTGATAAGAGAACAGACTCTCTATAACTTTAATACCTTTAGACCATGAAATTTTTGCATGTTATTTTATGTCCCTGGATATGTTTCAGTGTCTCCTGGTTTATTGCCTATGGGAACTGGAATAGAACTTGTATCCTACTATTGTGTGAAAATTGTATAAATCTTAATATTGTAGAATTGGTTGATAATGCTTTTCAGGTCTGCTATATCCTTGTACTTTTCTGTATATTCATTTTGTTAATTTTTGAGAGTTTGATATTGAAACTCCAATTGAAAATCTTCATTTATCTACTTAAGAAATAACATACTGGGACTTCCCTGGTGGTCCAGTGGCTAAGACTCTGAGCTCCCAGTGCAGGGGGCCCAGGTTCGATCCCTGGTCAGGGAGCTAGATCCCACATGCTACAACTAAGACCCAGAGCAGCCAAATAAATAAAAACAACAAAAAAAAAAAAAAAAAAAAAGAAAGAACATACTATATAATAGAACTCTATGTAACTTTGTTCTATATCTTCCAAGTCTCCTGTAAATGTGTTATCATACTTTCATAATTTAAAAAAGAGAAAAGAAAAATTGTAAACTTTAAATTGCTAACACCAGGATTAGAATCTTGAATCTTGAACATGCATGTATCCAGATACAATCTCATATAACCAATCAATAACAGCATCCACATTTCATTTGACTAGATAACTCTTTGGTCAGTATAAGTGTGGTAGGCATCTTCATGTTCCATAGACTCTGATGTATACTTTGAACACATCTTGAAACCTGGCCTGTGTACAGGTCCACCAGTTAATACCATGATCACAAAATTGCCACCTTTTTATTGCTATTCAGTGGTGAAATAAGTTGAAAGTCTAGAGGCAGCTCCAGTATTAGACATTATGATAGTTATTTGGGCCAAGAAAGCCAGGACTCGATGAGAAATGTGGATTATCACAGTTACCTGCAATGAGGGCTTATCTGCCAGATAATTACATGTGAATAAATAAAAGAGGATAAGTTTAGTTCATGTTTCTGATTCATTTTACATTTATAACACACATGAATGTGTTCTTGTTGAAGTCACTTTTGGCACCTTCTGAATAAAAACACAGATGAAAGCAAAATGCGATTTACATTTATATCTGAACACATCCAAAGAGAAACTTTCATCATACCTATAGTTTTACTCACGTGGTAATTGGCTTATTCACTAATCAACGATCCTCTGCTTTTCATTTTTACCAGCCATTGTATCGTGATGCCTGGGAGAAAGAGAAGGCGAATGTGAACATACCAGCTGATACTCCCTTGATGCTGCAGTCCAAGATCAATGCCGTGCAGATCAGCAATGTAAGGCCCTGCACAGCCACTTGCTCACACCGTGTTCTCTGCCTCACCAAACCTCTCGTCAGTGTGCTTCAGAGAGCGCTTAGTAATAGGCATTTCATTAACATTCCTTTTACTTCTAGTCTTTAGTGATAAGTGTGCACACACACCTGAGTGTGTGTTTATAATATGTCCTTGTCTTTTTTAGTAGGAAAAATGTAGTTTACACCAAACACATGACATCAAAACATAGATATGCATGTATAGTAATATTTAGTTTTTTCTTTTTAGTGGCCTATCATTAATTTTTCCTTTTAAAAGCCAAACTACATACACATAATTTTTCTCATTTTCATATGATTTGTTGTCTTTTAAATTCTCTTAAAAAAAAAAAAAAAAAAGATCCGGGAAGAGAATTTTACTAAATGTCATTAAAATGTACTAGAATTTAAGTTCAGTATGAAACCAGTCTATTTTATAAATCTTAAGGGAAAGTCAGTTTTTCAGTGTAACTGTTAACGTGTATTCTTGAACACTGAATACAGTGTTCAGTAGCCTGTATTGAACTATTGTACTGAACTACTGTAGTAGTTCAGTAGTCAGTGCCCCCTCTTCAGATTGACTGTGTCATTGCAATCTCCATTTGCAGAAACAATATCAGCAAGCTTGGGAAGATGTCAAGATGACTGGCTATGACCTGAAAGCAGATGCCATTGGGATTCAGCATGCCAAGGCTTCCAGGGACATTGCCAGTGATGTGAGAGCTCCTCTTTGCTCGGCCTTAACAAACACTAATTCACAGACAGTCAGAGAGATAAAACTGTACTAATCTTTAACATAATTCCCCCAGGAATTATATTTGAGTAGAATGAAGGGCGTTGTTACTAGTGTCTTGCTTTAAAATTCCAAATTCAAGAACAACTTTGACAACAATTTGATGACTTACTTCTCTGCTTATTTCCACACTTCATATATTTAAGCACAGATCTGGGTTTTCTTTTCAATATCTTATCAGTATCAGTTAATGTATAAACACTTACAGAGATCCAGTGGGCACAGAGAATTCTATTGTTTCTTGAAGTGCAGCATGCCTAGGTGGTTCCTGGGATAAATTTATGTAGTACATGGACAAGCATTTTTAAAACAGTTACATTTGTTTTAATGTGTGCTAGAAAAACACTGATTTTGCCCACTTAGATAGGATTATAAATTTTAAAATAAAAAGTGTAAATAAGTTTAAACTTTAAGATATATATTTATGTAGACAAGAAATCAAGTTGACAAAGTAAAATATGAAGTACAAGTAGTATTGTCACAAAATTTTATGGCAGAACATGGGAATGGCACACAATGACTGAAGTTTGGGAAACGGTGGACAATCCTATACTGGAGGACAGCCCAGAAGCACAGTTCTTGCCTTTGAGATGTTCACAATGTTTTCATGAATGTAGACGTAGAAGGCAAACCAAAGTATCAAGTATAAAACTTGTAGTATGAATTTAAAGAAAAACAGTGCCCCCAAATGGGTAATATGAGGGAGTTATTTGAGCAGGCTGTCCAGAAGTAGTTTGGAGAAACAAATCTTCTTTCTTCTGTTCACATCCACCAGTATCTATACAAAACTGCTTACGAGAAACAGAAAGGTCATTACATTGGGTGTCGCAATGCCAAGGAAGACCCTAAACTGGTCTGGGCGGCAAATGTGTTGAAGATGCAGAATGACAGGCTGTACAAAAAGGCATACAATGACCACAAGGCCAGGATCACCATCCCGGTGGACATGGTGTCCATCAACGCTGCCAAAGAAGGCCAGGCATTAGCAAGCGATGTGGACTATCGCCAGTACCTACACCAGTGGTCTTGCTTTCCTGACCAGAACGATGTGATCCAAGCCAGGAAAGCCTATGACCTGCAGAGTGATGTAAGTTGTTGCTGTGGTGCCTGGGGGTGGGGGGGTGGTGACTATTCCCCAGGAAGCCAGCCTTCTACCGCTTTGCCCGGTCACTCCTTCCAATGTTCAGGAATGCTTTCCCTGCCTGAGCACTCCCCTGGGATATTTTACTAAGTTTGTTAATCACAAGTCTTACTTCTGGGCTTATTCAGAAAGTTTTCATCTTCATTGTTAGTGCTACTACCAGAATTTTTCTATAGATTTTGTTAATGTATTCATTGTTTGTAGCTTATTAAATATTGGTGTCATCGTGTTTCTTCAGTTGAAGAATGACAGGGGCTGTCTTCCTTGAAATTAATTTAAAAGATTAGCAGCATGCTCTAAGCTCACTCATTTCCCTTAACATTTTATTCTTCACAACATTATGTTTCATTAGTTTGCCCAAAGTATTTTTAGATTTACTTATGTTTTCTAACCGTTCGATCTTTTGAAAATGATGAATTCTATTAGGATATTTGTTTCTTGTATAGAATGAATTTCTTCTTTTAATTGGAGAAGGCAATGGCACCCCACTCCAGCATCAGGATATTTGTTTCTTGTATAGAATGAATTCTTTCTTTTAATTATCTGAACTTCCCTTAAGCTTCAGGAGATATTTTAATATAATAGATGAGTTTGTTATAGAAGAGTATACCCATCATTTGAAACAATTGCCATTTGGTGAATTTAGTCCAGTTTCTAGATAAATGCAGTCTCTTCATTAACCTGAATCACACTGGTGTATTAAAGAATGCATATCAATCAAGTTCTTAATGATAAAGGGAAAAAAAAATTAAAAAAAAAAAAAAAAAAGAATGATAAAGGGAAGCTTCAAAACCTATGTAATCCTCTTCAAGAATCCTTCTAGATTTTGTGTATCTGTCATACTTCACACACTAAAACATATAACCTTCTTCACTAAGGTAGAAATTTCCCTGCATTTTGACTCCTCTTATTCCTTATTTTAGCTTGATATTTGTATCCTGTTAATATTGATATACTATTTCTGAAGAACACAACGGTTTTTTTTAATGAAATTCATAACTGGTGTTTCACATAAAGCAATTTTATCTGGTTAACTACTTACATATTCCTGAGAAAACATGTGGAGATAGCCGAGGAAATGCAAATCCCAGTTCAAAAGGAAGTGCTGTCCTGAAAAAGAAAACCCAAGTGGGATTGAAATTGTGCAACTAGGGACTGAGTTCTTAATTATCCCTTTAAAAATATTTATTAAACCTACCATGTACCATGTCTTGTGCTGAACACTAAAGGCACAATGGTGAATAAAGAAGAACAAGACAAAGTTCCTGACTGAAGGAAGTTCACGTTGATGATAAAGGAACAGATGTCAACTAATGAATATCAGCAAAAATGGGATGGCTGAAAAAGAGTGGTCATTGCACTATGAAAAAGTGAGGTGGGAAAAGCTTCTCTGGGGAAATGCTGATTTGAGATAAGAGAATAGGAGTTGGTTGTGAGGAAAACACTGTGAGGCCATTCCTGCAGAATGACCAACATCATACACAAAGCAGAGTGTATATAAAGCACAGACTGAAAGGCCAGTGTGGTCAGAACATATGGGTCAAAGGGAAGCCCGTGACAGATGAGGTTGGAAGAATGAGGAGGGACTCATGCTAGACCATCAGCACAGCCTAGTCTATGATAAGATGTTGATCTTTATCCTGAGGCCAATGGGAAATCATAGGTTTGGAGGATGTTGTGACATCAGATTTGAATGATGAATTTTGTAAAGACCATTCTGGCTTTTGTGTGGAGAACTTGTTGGAGAATCTATTATTTTTTTCAAAGTCTGCATTGGCCAGTGGGATGATAACCAAGATATTCAAAAATCTCCCACACATCCCCCAAGCAGGGCATCCCTTCTGCATCATTCTGCTTTCTAGAATTTGTGTATGCACATGAACACACACACCCACACACCAGAGAAGACAAAGCAGGACAAAACACTGCTGTGCATATGAGAAATTCTCTGTTAGGCCCATGGTCAGCTTGATTTTTGTTTCTGGAAGAAAAATGTAACATGAAAAGCTGCTTTCTTACTTTACCACAGATTTAAAAAAAACAAAAACAAAACCTGCCTCTCCTGACTTTCTTTTCTTTCCCAGGCCATCTACAAGGCTGACTTGGAGTGGCTCCGTGGCATCGGCTGGATGCCTGAAGGATCTCCGGAAGTACTGAGAGTCAAGAATGCCCAGCATATCTTCCGAGACAGTGTCTATCGGACACCTGTGGTGAAACTCAAGTACACAAGTATTGTTGACACACCTGAAGTTGTCCTCGCGAAATCCAATGCTGAAAATATCAGCATTGTGAGTCACATTTTTGTCCTGTATTAAAATTCATGTTATAAAAGGAATGCTAAATAATTAATCTGGTAATCCATTTGTAAGATAATAGTAATATTGATGATAGCAAAGATTTCAGTAAGTGATGTTGACACGGTTGTTTTGTTACTGCTTACTAATTCTAAACAAAATCTCAAAGTACACATGAAAGGTGGTAATACAGATTTCATAACAAATTTGAGTAACTTATGCAAAAAGATTCTGGAAATTTTTAATATGAAAAGATTTGGGACCAGAAAAATCAAAAGTTGTACACTGCAACTAGAAAAATTACAAACTGTGAAGTAATTTTGTTATTGGTTCTTTCCACAGCCAAAGTACAGAGAAGTTTGGGACAAGGATAAAACTTCAATCCACATAATGCCAGATACTCCAGAAATTAATCTTGCTAGAACCAATGCTCTTAACGTGAGCAATGTAAGTACTGCAACAGACTCCCCTTTTGTTTGGAAAGTCGCCCAGTTGGTACGAAGCTATCACCAGGGAACTCTTCATAGGCAAGGAAGAGAAGATCGCGTGGGTAAGGAGGCCCTTGCCCAGGAGTGAGGAGAGGGGCCGATCCCTGGTTCTGAATCCCTGGGTAAGGCCAGTTACTGTGAGGCAATGTCAACATGACAAAAGAGAGAAGGGAACAAGGAGAAAGATGATGAAAGAGGAATGAAGAGACACAAACAAGAAAGGGGAATGAATGACAGATTCAGATGGACATAAAATAATTAAAATTCATTTCACAGTGGTATTTAAATTGATTTTAAAACCCAGATATATAGGGATTCTTTTATGAAATTATAAAGTACTAAAATTGACCCCAAGAAAAGAATAAAAACATAAGAAGTGAAGAGGGTTATTAAAGACCTCTCCTCACTCTTCTATGATGTCAGGGTCACCCAGATGATTTTATAGGGCAATTGTTTCCAAACTTTAAGGAATAAATAACTATAGAGCCTAATGAAAGAAGGAAAACCTTCCCCATTATCAAAACTTGTCCAACTGCCTCAAATGAAAACTGTAGACCATAATAATGAGGAAATCTTAAATAAAATATTAACAAATCAAATTTGATAGTACATGAATATGATATAATACAAATAACTAGGATTCATTCAGGAATGCCAAAAATATTTCATATTCAGAAAACTGATAATATGCTGGAACAAAAGAGAAAAATTGTATGCTCATTTTATTAGATTTAAAAAGATGTATGACCAAATCAAATATCCATTCTTATTTTTTAATAAAGTCTTAGCAAAATAAGAATAAATGAATATTTTCTTGTCATAACTAAGAGTAAATTTCAAATCAAAGGCAAGGCTCAAGTAAGTAAGTTTCTCATTCAAGTCAGGAGTAAACCAAGGATGCCCACTAGTTCACTTCAGTTCAGTCGCTCAGTTGTGTCCAACTTTTTGCGACCCCATGGACCACAGCACACCAGGCCTCCCTGTCCATCACCAATTCCTGGAGCTTACTCAAACTCATGTCCATTGAGTCAGTGATGCCATACAACCATCTCACCCTCTGTCATCCCCTTCTCCTCCCACCTTCAATCTTTGCCAGCATCAAGGTCTTTTCCAATGAGTCAGTTCTTCACATCAGGTGGCCAAAGTATTGGAGTTTCAGCTTCAGCATCAGCCCTTCCAATGAATATTAAGGACTGATTTCCTTTAGAGTGGTTGGATCTTCTTGTAGTCCAGGGGACTCTCAAGAGGCTCCTCCAACACCACAGTTTAAAAGCATCAATTCTTCGGCCTTCTTTATAGTTCAGTTTTCTTTAGAGTCCAACTCCCACATCCATACGTGACCACTGGAAAAACCATGGCTTTGACTAGATGGACCTTTGTTGGCAAAGTTATGTCTCTGCTTTTTAATATGCTGTCTAGGTTGGTCATAACTTTTCTTTCAAGGAGCGATCATCTTTTTATTTCATGGCTGCAGTGATTTTGCATCATCATCTGCAATGATTTTGGAGCCCCAAAAATAAAGTCTGTCACTGTTTCCATTGTTTCCCCATCTATTTGCCATGAAGTGATGGGACCAGATGCCATGATCTTAGTTTTCTGAATGTTGAGCTTTAAGCCAACTTTTCACTCTCACTTTCATCAAGAGGCTCATTACCATTTTTTAACATTTGCTTAAAGTAGCTTAATGATAAGCTCCTCATTTATCCCCAAATAATTAATTAACAGTAAGGATAAGAGGGCTTCCCTGGTGGCTCAATGGTAAAGAATCCACCTGCCAGTGCGGGAGACACGGGTTAATTCCTGGTCCAGCAAGATCCCACATGCTGCAGAGCAGCCAAGCCCATGTGCCACAACGACTGAGCCTGAGCCCGAGCCCAGGAACTGCAGCTATTGAAGCCCGTGTGCCCTAGAGTCTGTGCTCCACAAGAGAAGACACTGCCATGAAAAGCCCATTACTCTGCAACAAAGAGTAGCCCCTGTTCGCCTCAGCTAGAGAAAAGCCCACACAGCAATGAAAAGCCAGCACATCCCTAAAAAAAGGAAAAAAAAAAAAGAGTAAAGATAAGAAAAAAATATCATAAAAAGGCAGAATTATCATCCTTTGCAGAATAAATCATTGTATACCAGGGGAAAGGGAGAGATTAACTTAAAACTCTATTAGATAAAATGAAAGAATTCAGTTACACGGGTAGCTTCACAGTTTAAGAAAGTTCAAGAAAGGTAGTACCTTCATGAATCACAGAGATTTTTCTGTGTGTGGAACAGTATGACCTTAGAAGAAGGATACTGTCTTAATACAGTCCACCATGGCTTGGAACCTTTTATCTTTCAAAAAATAATAAATCTTTGTGAGAGGAGTCTTCCAAGTAAAGATTCCTCATCATGTGTGTACTGCACCACCAACTTTATTGTAATGAGCCTCTTAGGAGCTAATTTTTTCCAAGAGCTGGGAAGAAAGCAAAATTTTGATGCTTCTTTTGAACTAGAATTGGTACAGTATATGGTGCAGTGAATTCTTATTGCCAAGTGGGTGGATGGAAAGACGGCCAGCTCTTCACTGCGTAGAATCAGCCTCTTCCTTCCAATCCATAGACATCTTTGGAAAAAAAATTCTGGAAAGCCTCATGTGCTATCTTTTGCATGATAAATTTCTCAGCTGGAAATACCAGAACCCTACCATTAATATTGGGCTTCCTAGGTGGCACTATTGGTAAAGAACCTCTCTGCCAAGACGTAAAGGGATGTGGGTTTGATTGCTGGGTCAGGAAGATCCCTGGAGGAAGGCATAGCAATCCACTCCAGTGTTCCTGTCTGGAGAATCCCATGGACAGAGGAGCCTGGTGGGCTACAGTCCATAGGGTCGCACAGAGTTGGATACAACTGAAGCAACTTAGCACGCATGCACACACCATTAGTATCATGATATAAGCAAGACTAGTATTTGACACCATGCCAAAAGTAAAGTTGTTAAATTTAGATACTAATGAGAATGGCTTCTGTTTTGGAAGGTATCAAACATCCTATCTGAATACTAAACAAAATATTCACTTTCTTTATACATAGTGTTGCTAGTATTGTAATCTTGATAAAGTCCCCTATTTTAAGTAATTTTCAGCATTTAGAAAGCAGTTTTTTCAGAATATTTGTATATAATTTTATGGGTAACCAAACAACTTCATGTTAAATTGATTCATTTAAACTTGACACCAATCACATGGGTAAGACAGTGTTATTTTGTTTTTAATCATATGGGAAAGTTCAGACTTAAAAAGATTAAAGAATTTGCCCACATTCTCACAGTTAGTAGGTGAAGAAGTTAGGTCCTAAGTCCAGTTTTTTTGTAGCTCAAATAAAAATTATATCTGACCACATAAAAAAGTATATCACATAAGAAAAAATAGTATAATAATATATGTAATAAAACAAATACAAAAAATTTAAAATAACATAATTACAAATTTCCATTAAATATTCTCTATTATAATACATTTAAATGTGGAAAACACTTTATTTTGTACAAAAAAAAGTCCAGCATTAAAATAGGCCCAGTCAAACTTAATACAAAAACTTGAATGAAAATTCATATAAAACTTTCCCATACTTATAAGGACAGATCCTATCTAAGCACTCATTTTTCAAAATGCAAAGGCCATGAAACTAATTGAAATTCACTTCTCCTTTCTGCCTTGTTCAAGCTGTGAACAATGGTGATAGGTTTGATTTCTGAATTATACATTTAAATTACTGCTATTTCTAACATTGTTAATACAGAAGTTATCCACTTAAATGTGAACATATATTTATAAAGTTATCTGTAAATCAGTCACTATTTTCATTGACTTCTCTTTACAAACACAACAGCGATACACTTAGAAAGTGGCCCATTATCTCCAATCAGTGCTTCAGTAAAAAGATCTAACGCTCCCAAACACTATGCATCAACAATTGTATTAGAAGATCTAAAAAAAAAAAAAAACTGTGTAGAGAGGGAAAAACCCTGTTGTTTTTCAAATGTAAGCCCTTCTTTTTCAAATTAAAAACCCTCTTGTTTTTCAGAATGTAAAAAGTTTATAATTCTGAAGATTACGAAATTGAAATGAAGAATTAAGTAGAATTATGAAGAAATTCAATAATAGCCCATTAATGTTTGAACTTAAACTGATCCCAGTGCTATCAATACAAGAAGCACCAAAACCCTTTTACATCAACCATAAACAACTATATTGAAATTATAATTCAAATTAAAAAAAGGAAAAAGCCTTGTCAAGTCCAGATCTTTGGATTCCAGACATGATTTTGTTCTCCAGTACACTGGTCCATGATGATTCTTTCACTTATTCTCTTTTTATAAACTGGTTCTAGGACTTCAAAACTGTACCCCTTTGTTATTAATTTTCACTTGAACCCCTGTAGTCACTGATGAGTTTGAACTGGGAACAATACCTTGTTTTTCCTCCTCTTCAGAAACTTTACCGTGAAGGTTGGGATGAGATGAAGATGAGCTGTGACGTCCGGCTGGACGCCATCCCCATCCAGGCTGCCAAGGCCTCCAGGGAGATCGCGAGTGACGTGAGTGTGGCCTTGTTTACTCCTCAGTTTTTCGTGCAAACGCCCCAGGTGCATAGAGAGTTCGTGCTGTGATCCATCTGCTGTGTTTTTCTGTCCCCAGTATAAATACAAGCTTGATCACGAGAAGCAGAAGGGACACTACGTGGGCACCCGCACAGCCAGGGATGACAACAAGATCCGCTGGGCCCTCATAGCTGGCAAGATTCAGAATGAAAGAGAATACCGGCTGCACTGGGCCAAGTGGAAGTCTAAGTTCCAGAGCCCCCCGGATATGCTCTCCATCGAGCACTCTAAAAATTCCCAGACTCTGGTCAGCGATATCGATTACCGCCATTACCTGCACCAGTGGACGTGCATGCCTGACCAGAACGATGTGATTCAGGCCAGGAAAGCCTACGATCTGCAAAGCGATGTGAGTGGGCTGCATTTTAGCCTGAACTCTTTCATCATTTTCCCAGGACTCCCAGAAAGTTTATGTCATTAAATCTTGCATCATCACTCCATGTCTTTATACAGCCAAGAATTTGGTTTTGGTTAGAATTTATAGTGTGGTATTAAAATCACCAGTACCATGAAGGATAAGGAAATAAGTGGTAGTTGAATATAGTTCTTAATTGTATCATGTTAAAGACAACTACTCTGAAAGTATTACTTCTACAGAACTTAAGAAGCAACATAAGTTTAAATTGTAAGTAAAATATTGGCAGTCCATGGACAGGATACAGGCATAGATATGCTGTTTTAGTTGACACAGTGTTTTTAAATTTTGAATTAAGTTTTAAAATCAGGGAATTTTGTATACAAACCTAGGATTTCCCATTTTGTTGGGAAAAAATTAGAGGATGCAGCTCCAGACATGAACTAGCCATTGATAGTCATGACCTCGGGCTAAATTAAGGCTACTGCTGCTGCTGCTAAGTCACTTCAGTCATCTCTGACTCTGTGCAACCCCACAGACGGCAGCCCACCAGGCTTCCCCGTTCCTGGGATTCTCCAGGCAAGAACACTGGAGTAGGTTGCCATTTCCTTCTCCAATGCATGAAAGGAAAAGTGAAAGTGAAGTTGCTCAGTCGTGTCCAACTCTTAGCAACCCAATGGACTGCAGCCTACCAGGCTCCTCCATCCTTGGGATTTTCCAGGCGAGAGTACTGGAGTTGGTTGCCATTGCCTTCTCCGAAATTAAGGCTAAACCCCTTTAAATAGCAAACATGGGCCCCAGTTTATTATGCTGCCGCATCATTAATTTACTTAAGTTACTTGTCTGGTGCTTGAGTATGTCATTCTTAAATTGCATTTCTCCATCAGACCAATGAATAGAACAAATGTGACCAGACTTACTGACTTCTTCCTGGTCTTATTTTCACAGGCTATTTACAAGGCTGACTTGGAATGGTTACGTGGGATTGGGTGGATGCCAGCTGATTCTGTTTCTGTCAATCATGCCAAGCATATGGCAGACATCTTCAATGAGGTATTCCAAGATCTTATCCTGACATTCAGCACATTTCCTAAGAAACTAAACAAAAATACACCAGCTAACATGCAGTCATTCCCCATCAGCAATTACAGTTTCAATTGCTATCCTTTCCAAAATAATCCTGTACTGTCCCTGTCACATTGTGGGACCATACCCATAAGAATGTAAGACCACTCAGTGATGCTTGGAATTGTATAAATGGAAATTTTCTTCAGTCCTCAATGGCAATACATGTGAGAGAAGTTTGAAAATTGAAAAACACACATACACACACAGAGTACATGTAATGATATATTACATGATTTTGGGAGCTAAGCAAACCTGCTACCTTAAAATCTGTGGAAGGTATAAGATGTCAACCCATTTGTTTAAAAATAAAATGCTAAGAAGAAAGCCAAATTGCCAAAAAGATGCCATTGAAATATGACATTCTACACTTCTAGTTCAGACACACCCTTAAATGCAGCATATCTTGCTCAGGACCAGAGACAATGTTGTCTAAAAGAGATTTTCTTTCCCATAGAAAAAATATCGCACAAAAATAGAAACTCTCAGCTTTACTCCTGTGGATGACAGAGTTGATTACGTGACAGCAAAACACAGTGGTGAAATCCTGAACGATGTAAGTACATGACTGTTGTTCTAAAACGGCTCGGTTAAATTTTTAAATAAAGGTGATCTGTTAAAAATTGTTTAAAATAGTAAAATTTCTGGGTTTGGAAGATGTTGTTTCCAAAGCTTTTCCGCTTCCTTACACTCATTGTGCAATCGCTGTCTGAGATACGGATTGTAAATATTGAGACGACTGGTGCTAGCAGCTGCTTGGACAGCATTATGTGTTCTTAATATCGAGGAACTTACCAACTTGCTTCTCATTTCTAGATTAAGTACCGAAAAGATTGGAATGACACAAAATCAAAGTACACTCTCACAGAAACCCCTCAGCTGCATACTGCCCAGGAGGCAGCCCGGATACTGGACCAGGTAAGGATTTTGCCTGGACACCTGACACTTTCTGTGAGGATGGAGGACTATAACACACCTGTAGGAGACTTAGCCCTCTATCCTGACTCCTTGGTTTAACCCTTTGTCATGTCTCTGTCTTTTAGTATCTCTACAAGGAAAGCTGGGAGAAACAGAAAGCCACCGGTTACATTTTGCCTCCAGATGCTGTGCCATTTGTTCATGCCCATCATTCTGGTGATGTTCAGAGTGAGGTAAGTTATTCTGATACAAGTGCACTTTGCAAAGGCTGGCCATTGCCCTTACAGGGACCCAGTTACCCTAAGACATAGCACCATGGAGAGCTCCTTGTTGGCTGGCAGGCCTGGCTGGCCTTGGGGATGGCCAGAGTACCTGCTCCATTCTTGTCCTTTTCCTGTGGGCTCTTAGCATTCTTCATCTTTTTTTTTTTTCTCTGCTGCTTCAAAAACTATTGTTTAAGGTCTTTATTTGTTTCTTCTATTCTCTGCTTCCCTAAAATCTCTAAGCCTTCAAATAAGATATTGCCAGAATTAGAAAGTAAGTGTATATTTTTCTATTTTTAAATTGAAATGTCTTCATCTCTATTTCAATTTTTTTCGTATTTATTCTTGTGAGAGTAACAGAAATATCTGGGGGCCTGAGCTTGCTTGATGTTTCAAGCCCCTTCTGCCTTGTGTGTTTGTCTAAGTTGACGGAATCTCTGTTCCTCTTCCCACCAGCTGAAATACAAAGCTGAACACGTCAAGCAGAAAGGTCATTATGTGGGTGTCCCGACGATGAGAGATGATCCTAAACTGGTTTGGTTCGAGCACGCAGGCCAGATTCAGAATGACAGACTTTACAAAGAGAACTATCATAAGACAAAGGCCAAAATCCATATACCTCCTGATATGGTGTCGGTGTTGGCAGCCAAGGAGGGACAGGCCCTTGCCAGTGACATTGATTACCGCAATTACCTGCACCAATGGATATGTCACCCTGACCAAAATGATGTTATTCAGGCAAGGAAGGCCTATGACCTACAGAGTGATGTAAGTGATTTTTGTCTCTTAATTATCTAGAGGCATGTGGTCTACTCAGATCATAAGCACTAACTTCGAGCCTCCAGTCTTTGAAACTCATAACCGTAAATATATAGTTTGCTGTCAGAAGGGAACTGAGGCTGGATATGAAGTAGAGAAAGGTTGGGAGCAGTAATGGACAGCTTTGCTTGCTGACTGTGCATTTCTGAATAACGTTCAAAGTCAAGTTTTAAAAAATTGATTCTGTACCATCTCTATCATCAATAGTTCTTCACATGTGCATGGAAAATTGTCAACTGACTTAAAATAATTATTGGCTTGGGCGGGAGTTGACATTGATTTGGGATTTCAATAATATTACATGATAGTGTAGTCAAGACCTGGGAATGCCTCCTCCTTGCTTTGCCAAGCATCTCCTTCCTCAAGGCTTTCATGAAGGAATTGCTTGCAAGGAATCAAAGCAAAAGGGACACAACATACTGATGAGTTGCAGAAGGGCCAGAAGCCCTTATGCAGAGGTTGGCAAAGCTGGGATAGAGAATGTGTGTCAGGTCACCTCCCCCTGAAGCCTGAATCAAGATCTCTACCTGCCACCAGTAGTCCGTAGGAAACAGAAACACAATGCGTTAATGTGATGCTCAGGAGCACCGAGGAGCTAAGCCTACCTGGGTCTTCTCGTTGTTACCAAAACAGGATGTCAGATTCTGCCTGCAGCACAGGTACTGAACTTGAACATCCCATCTCACTGGTGGCTGCAGCAGGATAACCTTTGTGGAACTCTAATCAGATTAGCACCTCCTCTTTATATGGCGTGCGGTGGCCTGAGAGAATCCAGGAAGTGGGGGCGAGGGTAAAGACAGACAGGAGGGGTGGCCCCCAACCCTACAAGACATGAGCATTTACTTGTGTGACTGCCTTTATTTAGTCTGAATACCCCACAGATTTCTATATAACTATATGTATCAAGTTCATCTAAAACTATAACTTCTTTGGTAAAACCTTGTCTTATGCTCACAGGTGAAAACAACGGTTCCCTACCTTTAACTCCCACAGCATCTAAGTGTTCTTGCTCTCGCAGCACCTACCACTGTCTACTTCATAGATAACTTCTCTCTACACTTCAAAGACTTTATACTCATCTCTCAAATCACCTTGCATAGTTCCTCATTCATAACAGCCATGAGAAATATTGCTCAAGTGTACAGATGAAATCATGTTTGAATCAATGAGACATAGCCACTAGAGAGAAAGCCTTAAAAACCTTCTGAAAAAGTTGTTTCTAATCTGCTGCCTGATTTCATGTGCCCGAGTTATTTACACCTGCATTGTGTCTCCCTTTCTGCTCTCAGAATATCTACAAAGCTGACTTGGAGTGGCTCCGAGGCATTGGTTGGATCCCCCTGGATTCTGTGGACCATGTGAGGGTTACCAGGAACCAGGAAATGATGAATCAGGTATGCAGAGCCTTTTCTTCCTACATAAAGCCTGGCCTCCTTACCTACCATGTGGGGATAGGTACCCTGTAGGGGACCACCTATCTTAATTGTCTCTATTCCTTTGCAGATAAAATATAAGAAAGATGCTCTTGCCAACTATCCTAACTTTACAAGTGTGGTGGATCCTCCAGAGATTGTTCTCGCCAAGATTAACTCAGTCAATCAAAGTGATGTAAGTTTTCTTTGTGTATAATAAGGTATATAAACTAAGAGCTTAACTGTCATTGAACAGACTTTCCTTACCTCCAGATAATGGTTTGTAAGAAAATGGGGAGTAAATTATAAGAAAATCTTTGGGGGAGAATGTCTTAAAAGTCACTAGTAGGACATATACTGTACCCCTTTTAGATAATATCTAAATTATTATCCCAAACATTCCATTGTGTTAGTTATAATAAAAATTATATATCATATAATGAAATTTAGCCCATTGATTAATCTCTAAATGTAACTATTTTTTGCTAGGTAGATCTTGTGAAACTTTAAATATATATTTAGAATAATCAAAGGTTCTCTTTGTTTTCTCTCCTTAGGTAAAATATAAAGAAACATTTAATAAATTAATAAAGGGCAAGTATATCTTTTCTCCAGATACACCATATATCACCCACTCCAAAGACATGGAAAAACTCTACAGTACTGTAAGTTCTATTTTATGTGATGTACAACTCAGTTCTGAATTTTAAGCTTTTGTTAGCATGCATGCTCTTGGCTGACTTTATGAACGACTGAACTTATAAGGAGACCTATTATTTTGTTGTATTTATTTTTATTTCATAGCGTATTATTCAGAGCAAGTAGTATTTATTCAGCTAGTATTGTTTGAGGCCCTGTGATGTGCCAGGCACTGAGGGAGACACTGAGGAGCTAAAGATCAATAAGATAAGACTTTCAGGAGCAGCTGCAAGTGAGGGAGATGATGTACAAATAAGAAGGTGGATGAACCTAGAGCCTATTATACAGGGTGAAGTAAGTCGGAAAGAGAAAAACAAATATTGTACATTAATGCGTAATATGGGATCCTGAAAGATGGTACTGATGGACCTACTTGCAGGGCAGCCACGGAGACACAGACATAGAGAACAGGCCTGTGGACCCAGCAGGGGAAGGAGAGGGTGGAACGAACTGAAGGAGAAGCGTGGAAACATATACATTACCATATGCAAAACAGCGAGCCAGTGGGAATTTGCTGTGTGACTCAGCTAACTCAACCCAGTGCTCCGTGACAACCTAGAGGGGTGGGATGGAATGGGAGATGGGAGGGGAAGTAGGCATACCTATGGCTGATTCATGTTGATGTATGGCAGAGACCAACACAATATTGTAAAGCAATTATCCTCCAACTAAAAATAAATAATTTTTTAAAAAGACAATAATGTAACAAGTGCTATATCACTTCTGGGCACATGTAGAACCAAGCAGCTACCAACAGAAAGAAGACAGGAAAGGGTGGTCCCTTGTTAGCAATCATGTCCAGATATTTCCAGCCAGCAAGTGGAGGACTTGCTCTCCAAATTTTAATTCAGCTTATCTAAAAGGTGTGTGTGTATGCTGAATGGGAAGCAATCTTTGGTGATTCTCTCCCTGTGTGCAAATTTGTTTTCACTTTTATTAGAAATGTAAATAAAGTTAAACTCTATTATAAAATGTCTCGGGGTCAGTAGGTTTAATTTGCAACTAGTCCAAAAACTCTATCCTGTTCATAAGTAGGGACACTATTGACTATAAGTGAAGATTTAGGCCTTGCCTTAAAACATAAATACTTTACCTTGGTTTTACCATTTACCTTCAAGTACATCTAGAAGAGGTTGAATGCAAAGTTTTGTTGATATGCATTTCTTTGTCCTAGATACTGTATAAAAGGGCCTGGGATGGAACGAAGGCCTATGGCTACACCCTGGACGAACGCTACATCCCCATTGTGGGAGCCAAGCATGCTGACTTTGTGAACAGTGAGGTCAGTAGGACTTTTTCCTTTCTTGAGTTTGAGAGTCTTTCTAGCCACAAAGGACTGGTTGGAAAGTCCTAGTGATTCTCAATGCCGTACCTACTTCACAGCTGAAATACAAAGAGACGTATGAGAAACTGAAGGGTCACTACCTGGCTGGAAAAGAAATCAGTGAGTTCCCCAACGTGGTTCACTGTCTGGACTTCCAAAAAATGAGGAGCTTGGTAAGCAAAGTTCACTTTAACAAGAGGATTTGCACAGTGTACTACTCTTCTGCCTATTTATAATCTGCCCTTTGTCTCAAAATCAGCTGGGGGTGGGATAGTGAGGAGTGAACCAGTCTTGAGACTTTCCCCCATCCCTGCCACATAGCCCTGCACCCCTTTGGTAGCCATCTGTTTTCACCCTTTCCCCCCATTCCTCCAAACACAGTGTGGGCTCTGTATTTGGAAAAAGGAGAAAACAAGATTGGTTCCTCTTTACTTTGTGTTATAGTAAAGGGATGGGAAATTTTTGAAGAAGTAGAATATATTAAAGTATCATTTTTTTAACCTTGGTCCAGTCTAAAGATATTGATCTGTATTGAAAATAAGACTCTAGGAAAGATTGATCAGAATAGCTTAATGGCTTTCTTATTTTTGTCTTTAAATGTGTATCATTCTTTAGTTGAACTACAGAAGACATTATGAGGACACCAAAGCAAATGTCCATATCCCCCAAGATATGATGAATCACGTGTTGGCTAAAAGGTGCCAGTACATCCTCAGTGACCTGGAATACCGACACTACTTCCACCAGTGGACGTCTCTTCCAGAAGAACCCAATGTCGTCCGGGTCCGGCACGCGCAGGAGATCTTGAGTGATGTATGAGGTCCTTTCTGCAGCTTGATTAAGTTACAGCCTTCACCCAGCCCTGCCCGGGCCCCCATGCCCTTGTTGTCTCTGTATTCCTAAACCCTGCTGCTTTTCAATTCAAAGAGGCAGGAGTGACGTTTTTTGGTGTAAAGATCCCCTCAGAGCAATGAGACTCCTGTGTTAACTATTTAATCTCTTCAACACTAGACTAAAACTGAGCTGTTACTCTCCTCCTAAACTTCTTTAGGCTAGGGCATTGGGCTTCCCTGATAGCTCAGCTGGTTAAGAATCCTCCTACAATGCAGGAGACCCCCGTTTGATTCCTGGGTTGGGAAGTTCCCCTTGAGAAAAGGTAGGCTAACCCGCTCAAGTAGCCTTGGGCTTAGCTTTTGCTCTCCTCCTAAACTTCTTTAGACTAGGGCATTAAAGACCTTCCAGCTGTTGAAAAACCCGCCCTATGGCAGCTGAGTATACTAAGCACAGCCAAAGGCTGACAGGAGAAAATCAAATCCTCGATTGGAAGTTCAGTTAGTACCGGTCACCTTTCACTGTTCCTTCTTTCTTGCAGAATGTGTATAAAGATGACTTGAATTGGCTGAAAGGCATTGGGTGTTACGTTTGGGATACACCCCAGATCCTCCATGCGAAGAAATCATATGACCTCCAGAGTCAGGTGAGCCATATTCCTAGGACTAGCTCATTGTGGGTTGATGGACTCCATGATGCTCCCAGTGAGCTGATAGCGAGACTGTCCCTGTGCCCAGGTGGAGAAAGTGGCTCTGACAGTACACAGTCTAAGGGAACCAAAGACCCCTGCCCAATAAAACCTCTTCTGGTAGCCGGCTCTTGCGCTGGCCTTCCTCAGTTTGAGTGTCCCCTGTGGTTTAAGGCTATAGATGTTTATAGCAGACTGTTATCTGGGAGCTATTTCACAGTGAACTACCCTCAAGCATGTATACCTTAGTTGATCAGGTTAACTGGTAGGGAGTAGAAACCAAATGCATACTTTGACCATAAGTATTTAACTTTTGAAGTAAAAAGTAGTTACTTGGAGAACTTTACAGCAGAAATTCATCTCGGGGAGGGCAGCTATCTGATGGATGTTGAAATTGAAGGGCTGTTGTCAGGGACAGAGTATAAGCAAGGAAAAGACAACATGATGAAGGAGGGACCTGGCAAAGATCCAGACTCCACTTTTGGTCAAGAGAAACTGTTAGTTTTGACAGCTGGGCAAAGTCTGCAGGACTGTCCAACCTATCCTTTTTGTTAAGATTAAAGCAGAAACCCAGAAATGTACATCTAAGTTGGCACAAATGGCAGATCTGCATTTTACCATTTTCAGTAACTTTTCTTTTTCTTCACAGATACTATACACAGCAGCAGGTAAAGAAAATCTAAAGAATTATAACCTGGTCACAGACACACCACTTTACGTGACTGCTCTTCAAAGTGGCATTAATGCCAGTGAGGTGTGTCTTCCATGTACAACTCTCCCAGGACAAGCTGTTATTGTCTTACATGTTGTCAAATAATAGAAAAGAATAACCTGTCTTCTTTGTCTGTAGGTGAAATATAAAGAGAATTATCATCAGATCAAAGACAAATACACGACAGTTCTAGAAACAGTGGATTATGACAGAATCAAGAATCTGAAGGATCTGTTTAGCAGTGTGAGTTGAGTTTTCTTTTCTCTGTATTTGAGTTACCCCTTCCACCTTTAGAGACAATAAGAGATTAAAAGGAACAAGCAACCTTACCCCCAAAGGTCTAATCTTTTTCCTGGAACTTTAAGTTCCTACTTTATCTTATAAATCCTAATGCTGCTGCTGCTGTTAGGTCGCTTCAGTCATGTCCAACTCTGTGCAACCCCAGAGACGGCAGCCCACCAGTCTCCCCCGTCCCTGGGATTCTCCAGGCAAGAACATTGGAGTGGGTTGCCATTTCCTTCTCCAATGCATGAAAGTGAAAAGTGAAAGTGAAGTCGCTCAGTTGTGTCCAACTCTTTGCGACCCCATGGACTGCAGCCTACCAGGCTCCTCTGTCCATGGGAGTTTCCAGGCAAGAGTATTGGAGTGGGGTGCCATTGCCTTCTCCGATAAATCCTAATAGGTACAAGTAAATAAGCCCCAATTTGAGTATTGTTCTATGTCATGCAGTTGATACAAATTCACTAACTCGTTCCCTAGTGCAAACAGGTACTGTTGGAGCTAGTCTTTGTTGACCCTGAACTTGGTTTTGCCTAGCTTTTCCTTTGCCCAGTGACTTAGAGATCAACAGAGGCACTCTTTTTTTTCCTCCTGTGAATTGGCTAATTAATCAAACAGTTTTTAAACTTCATTTTGAAATAATTTTAGATTTACAGAAAAATTGCAAAAGTAGTAAAGAGAATTCCCATACACTTTTCTCCATAGAACAATTACCAAAAAAAAAAAAAAAAAAATTAGCATTGTAATAATGTTATAGACTTTATCCAGACTTCAACAGTATTTCAACTAAAGTACTTTGCTATCCCAGAGGCCAGTCTAGGATCCCATGCTGCACTTGGTTGTCATGACTCCTTAGTCTCTTTGTATCTGAGAATTTCTTAATTCTTCCTTGTCTTTTTCTGATCTTGACCCTTTTGAAGAATTCTGGCCAGTTATTGTGTAGAATGTTTTGAAGGTTGAGTTGATCTTAAGTTTGCTCATGATTAGGTTTAAGGTATTCCTTTTTTGGCAAGAATAGCACAGATGTGATGTGCCCTTCTCAGCACATCATAGCCAGTGGTGCATGGTATCAGTAGCTGGGAATGACCTGATCACTTATTTTAAGTTGCTATCTGCTGAGATTCTCCACTGTAGACTTTCTTTTGTACCTTTGTTATTAATAAATATCTTGGAGGAGATTTTTTGGGACTATGCAATTATCCTGTTTCTCCTCACACTTTCTCTTATATATTTTAACATCCATTGATGGATCTTACCTGCAAGAATTGTTACAGTTCCCTTCTGGTTGTTTTCTCTTTCCCTTATCCCCTCTACATTTATCAATTGGAATTCTTCTGTAAGGAACAGCTGTCCCTTCTCCACTGTCAGTTTCTCTATTTATTTCTATCAGTATAGGCTCATGGATATTTATTTTATTCTATGGGATAGAATCTAATATTATTGTTTTTTATTTTGGTACTTGAATGGTTTCAACTTTGGTATTGGGAACTATTGTTGTCTAATACAATACAGGGTTCATTAACCTTTTCCTTTTTTGTAACTTTCTGTTTCCTTTCCAATGAAAACATTGACTTTCATTATCTATGATATATCTACTTATTTGTGCCACCCTTGTATGCGTATAAAATATTTCCAGAATTTCTAACACACACCCCTGTGAGAAACAAATTTACTAACTAGAGTAAGATGTTTTGTGTACAGTTATTTTTGCCTATAGCCTTAGAGTATCCAGTCGAGATATACCATTTTATAAAGTAAGTCAGTTGTTTTCTTCACCACTTCCTTCACTGTAGCTTTGTTATACATTTGTAATACAGTTAGATTTATTTGCTACAGTTTGTATTCTATTTTAGTTCCCTTCCCCATCCTGATTCTTGGTTGTTTGTTTTAATTTGCATACAGTAAATTTTACTCTTTGTGGTACATAGTACTCCACTTTTGACAAATACATAAAATCATGTATTCACCATTATAGTCAAGATACAGAAAAATTCTATATCACCTCCAAATTAACCCTTTCTGCCCCACTCCTCTCCCCTGGCATCCACAGAGCTTTTTCCTGTCCCTATTGTTTTACTTTTTCCAGAATGTCACTTAAATGTGATTACATGGTGTGTAGTCATTAGCTCTGGCTTCTTTCTCTTAGCAAAATGCATTTATGTGTTAGGACAGTTCAGTTCAGTTCATTCGCTCAGTCGTGTCCGACTCTTTGCCACCCCATGAATCGCAGCACGCCAGGCCTCCCTGTCCATCACCAACTCCCAGAGTTCACTCAGACTCACGTCCATCGAGTCAGTGATGCCATCCAGCCATCTCATCCTCTGTCGTCCCCTTCTCCTCCTGCCCCCAATCCCTCCCAGCATCAGAGTCTTTTCCAATGAGTCAACTCTTTGCATGAGGTGGCCAAAGTACCAGAGTTTCAGCTTTAGCATCATTCCTTCCAAAGAAATCCCAGGGCTGATCTCCTTTAGAATGGACTGGTTGGATCCCCTCACAGTCCAAGTGACTCTCAAGAGTCTTCTCCAACACCACAGTTCAAAAGCATTAATTCTTCAGCGCTCAGCTTTCTTCACAGTCCAACTCTCACATCCATACATAGCTGCCTAAATCAGTACTTTATCCTTTTTATAACAAAATAAAATTCTAAACCATAGTTTGTTTGTTTTTCCAGTCACAGCTAAAGGCACATCTGAGTTGCATCCAGTTTTTTACAATTATGTAAAGATGCTGTATATATTTGCATATAGATTTTGTGTGTTCACGCCTTCCCTTGTGGCTCAGTTGGTAAAGAATCCGCCTCCAATGCAGGAGACCTGGGTTCAATCCCTGGGTTGGGAAGATCCCCTGGGAGAAAGGAAAGGCTACCCACTCCAGTATTCTGGCCTGGAGAATTCCATGGACTGTATAGTCCATGGGATCCCAAAGAGTGGGACACAACTGAGCGACTTTCACTTTTGCTTTGTGTGTTCATAGCTTTTTATTTCTCCTGAGTAAATAAATACCTAGAAATGGAAACATTTTATCTCCTGCTGCTGCTGCTAAGTCGCTTCAGTCGTGTCCGACTCTGTGCGACCCCATAGACGGCAGCCCACCAGGCTCCCCCGTCCCTGGGATTCTCCAGGGAAGAACACTGGAGTGGGTTGCCATTTCCTTCTCCAACGCATGAAAGTGAAAAGTGAAAGTGAAGTTGCTCAGTCGTGTCCGACTCTTAGCGACCCCATGGACTGCAGCCCACCAGGCTCCTCCATCCATGGGATTTTCCAGGCAAGAGTACTGGAATGGGGTGCCATTGCCTTCTCCATTTTATCTCCTACTGTATATCTATTTAATATTAGTGGTTTTCATCCTCTAGGAATCCTAGACCTATGAAGGAATGAATATGTCATCAAAATCTCTGATAACTGTCAAACTGTGATAAGTGCTATGGGAACGGACAAAATAATGGACTCTGAGATTATGAACAAGGCAGTAAAGCAGTTATTTACTTGGGAGCACTTGGCTCCCACAGAGTAAGATTTGGGGTTGTTAGGGAATGTCTGAGAAGGATAGAAACAGGGAAAATTTGCCTCTGGAAGTTATCCAGATTGCATTATTTTGTGTTCACAAGATTTTTAACCCCCACAGAACCTGTACAAGGAGGCCTGGGATAAAGTGAAAGCCACCAGCTACATCCTGCCTCCTAACACCGTGTCCCTGACACATGCCAAGAACCAGAAGTACATGGCCAGCCATGTAAGTCAATTAACCTTCCCACCATTCCTTGCCCTTCCCTGCTCTCCTCTCCCAGAATGCTTCTGGTTGGTTCCTGTGCTGCCCAGAAGGACCCTCGGCACTTTCAAAGGGGCACACCAGCAAAAATTTCTGGGCGCTCAGTCATCACAAAGTCTGCATTTACTCCCCTTCTCAAGGGCCCTAAAGTGCAGAGACAGTCACACACACATGAAGGACACCAGTGTGACCTTTTAGGCCTCCTGTGTGCAAATGCCATGGGTGGATATGGATATTTTAGCCAGAAATGGAAAAGAGGACGTAATACACCATATAAAATGCACTCTTTTTTTTTAATAGAATTATGTGACCTTTGGTAGAAAAATAAACCAGTGAATGTGATAACCAGTTATTTCATCAGCCCCAAATATATGATTTAAGAATAAATTGTTAACTTTATATCTATGAAATATAAAAACTTAAAAATCTTTTGAAACTGTTTTTTAAAAACAAAACTTTTTGTAGGTATAGACATAATTTTCAAAAAATCCTAAATCACATGAGCTGTTTGAATATAGTATAAGGTCTTAGCACTTTTAACCCTTTATGCCTAATATGTTCTTACGTAAAACCTTTTATTGTAAAACTCCCTATAAATTTTGTTGCAGTTCTAATAAGCCTAGTTTTCTTTCAGAAACTTTGCCTCTATTAGAGACTTTTAGCTCTTAATTTTGAACATTTTATATAACACTTTAGACCAATATTTCTCAGATCTTTTTTCCCACACTGAGAAATCTATTTTGTACTGCAGATCAGCACATACATACACACCTGAAGTTTTTGAGAGTTCCTTCTGACATAAGTATTTTACAGAAGAGTACTTATTGCTACACTATAGACAGTGCATCCTGATCTTTCAATTCTATTCTCTTAATCTTCATATAAATGCTAGACACCCAGGAAGTTGGTTTCACTACCATCTAATGGGCCTGGAAATGCACAGTTCAGAAAAAGACTTTGTTAGACAACATATGGAATTAATTTTTACCCAGAGGGAAAAATTAAATCTGTATGATTTTTCCCAGAACAACTTAATTTGGAAGATTGCAAACAGACTAGCCCAAAGGATCAAGCTTTTCATTTGAGAATTTTTTGTAGATAGTTTTCAGAAAGCTCAGCAAAGGCTTTTTCCTTTAGTCAGGAAAAAAACTTACAGATGTTAAGATTCTCCAGGCAAATTGTTCTTGAAATGATATCAAACATAGAGAAATTAATTTTTAAAAGAAGGATTTCAACTTTAGTTTTTATTTTTAAATACCTTTGAATACTATTTTCTTTATAACTGAGGAATAGCTTACGTATAAGGAGCATGTGAACTAATGTTCTGGAAAATTCTGATGGGAAATTTCCTTGATTTCTATCAGTGAAGAGCTTTCCTGAAATTCTACATAAATACTCCCATCTTTCCTTTTTTTGTCTTAATTGAGATGTGGGCCTCTGAGTTGTAAGAGGATTGTTATTTTATCATATGCCAGAAGAGAGGATCCCAGTCTCTGTAAAAGCCTTTCCTCCTAGTTCATAAAATAAAGAAATATTCATTAATAGGCAATATGGCTTAAGAACTAGACATTGGTTTTCCCATAGAATTTAGTTGAACTGTATTTTTGGAAAACCTCATAGAAACTGAAATTCAAGGATTGAGTCTCTTAAGCACCAGACTTGTCAGTTATTAAAAACAAAGAAATTCCTGAGCACATTTTTCATCTTTTACTATGGTTAAGAAAAACAAAGCCAACATCATAAAAGAGATCATTTTTAAATTACATCATCTTTAAAATTAGTTGTAGTAACAGCAGAAATACTTGTATCGGTATGGGAGTTTTTAAAATGATATCTAAAGGATGTTTACACATAGTCTGACCTAATCTTCAGGTAATCCTATGGCAGGTACCATGCTTCCTCTACCTCTGGGCACAGACAGGGAAACAAGCTCAGAAAAGTGCTGACCCCAAGGTGGCCCGTCTTCAGAGTTGGGTTCTTATTAATTAAGTCTCATGTTCTTTTAACAATATAGATCCAGTGCTCTTCAAAATTGTTTTACTTCCTTCGTATTTTCTCTCTATAGATCAAATACCGCGAAGAATATGAGAAGTTCAAAGCTCTTTACACTTTACCCAGAAGTGTTGAAGATGATCCGAACACAGCACGGTGCCTCCGAGTTGGCAAGTTTAACATCGACGTAAGTGATCCTAAAGGCTGGTTTCAAAAGCCAAGTAACAGAACCACCAACTATAAGTCAGAACATCATTCTTTTCAGCAATGTGCATGGCACTGACTGTGCACATGTGAAGAAGCTGAGAGCTGTGTCAGCCCATACTGCCTTTCCCCACCCCTATGAATCTGTAGAAAGTGTCAGAAACATCCAGTCCCCATCCTGCCCCCAACCGGTTGCTCTAAGTGATGCCCCTGACCTCTGTGGGGTCTAAGAAAGGCACGTGTTGCCATGACCCTTGCATAGTTCCCTGTTTAACTGGTTACGTTATCTCCACAGCGCCTGTACAGATCTGTTTATGAGAAGAACAAGATGAAAATCCACATAGTGCCTGACATGGTAGAGATGGTTACTGCTAAGGATTCTCAGAAGAAAGTCAGTGAGATCGACTACCGCCTTCACCTCCACGAGTGGATTTGCCACCCCGACTTGCAAGTCAACAGTCACGTCAGGAAGGTCACAGACCAGATCAGTGACGTAAGTCCACTGCTTATGAAGGTCCTCTTCCCCAGCCCCACACACGCCCCACACCCAAGAGAGACTGACTCACTTGGTTCTTCAGCTCCGCCCTCTTCCAGAATCACTTTCCTGTACACCCAGGGGTCTACCGGGAATTTGAGCTGTCCCTAGAAGCAGGGCTCTGCATGCTGAAGTCTGAAGAGCACCCATGGCCTCAGGGCATAGTGTCTTGTTTTCATTCCGCAAAGTCATCCTGGGTCTAGAGTGTGTCTGTGTCTTTCGTGTTAAAGTTACAGTCAAGTTTTCTTGTTCCGACCCCCTCCATCTGTTGCAACCCCCAGATTGTGTACAAGGATGACCTCACCTGGCTGAAAGGCATTGGTTGCTACGTCTGGGACACTCCTGAGATCCTCCACGCCAAGCATGCTTACGATCTACGCAACGATGTGAGTTTACCTTGTTTTTTGGTTTTTGGTTGTTTCAAGTATGCTTCCTTCCCTGTGTGGTCTAGAGTCAAGGGGAGAGGACGTCAAGTACAGACACTGTCACACCCAACTGTGTCTGAAGTGGTGCTGAGGATGGCCGAGCTGGAGGAAGATGCTGAAGAGCAGAGCCGCCATTTCTCAGGAGTGCAGACAATGCAGATGAGCTGTCCCATGGTCCCCTGGTGCAGAAGGGACCCCTGGTTCTTCTCGCCACCTTCTGAACGATTTTGGATATATTAATGAGCACATAATTCCTATTATAAAAAACATCTCATTTATTAGGAGTCTGTTATGCTATAGACAGGATCTATTTGTAAGGAGAGGATTTGCTAGGCAAGGTAATACTATAATCAAGATTTTAGTAAGAAAGCTTAAATATTTCTAGGAAGGCAGCTGTCAAGCCTTCTAGAAGACTCTAGATGATCCATGTGACTATAAGCATTGATTATGCTGATTGTTATGAAATTCAGGGCCAATGTATGTGCATGCCATGAGCTAAAAGCAACCAGGCTCTATGTGAAAACCAACAATTTCAAATATAATGAATGGTCTAACACAGGCTTATTTTCCTTCTTCCTTTTGACAGATCAAGTACAAAGCTCACGTGCTGAAAACAAGGAACAATTACAAGCTGGTTACTGACACTCCTGTCTACGTTCAGGCTGTCAAAAGCGGGAAACAACTAAGCGATGTAAGTGCCCACGGAGAAGTTACTTCAGGGAGAGGAGAACAGGGCCACGGCACCAGCGGAAGTGGGGAGAACCAAAGACGGGGCAGGCCAGGCCGTTTCTCAATGGGAGACCGGTGTTGGTGCCTTAGAAAGTACTGAAGATTCTTCTCCGATTTCCTAAAACCTGATGTGTTCTATTCATTTCCTGGGGTGGCGTTGTAAATAATCAAAATTTATGAAATCCTTGGTGTTTTAGAGCTTCCCAGGTTGCTTTTTGTATCCTTGCCTCATGGTCTCAGCTTTCTAATTCATTTAGTGCTCACGGTGGTAAGGGAAGATGCCCTGGAGGCGGGCATGGCAACCCACTCCAGTATTCTTGCCTGGAGAATCCCATAGACAGTCCATAGCATTCAAAGAGTTGGACACGACTTAGCACATGTGCATGCATGATCAGATGGAGAGAAGAGGGTCTCTGCAGTTACTGATGAGGCCTCTAGCACATGTAATCCGATAGACTTGAGAGAGGCACTTAATCCCCTGAGCCTCAGCTTCCTTATGTGGACAGCGGGAAAATGGATGGAAAGCACCTGTGTAGTAGCACAGTGGTACAGAGCAGGCTGCCCCCTTTTTACTAACCCCACAGGTTAATAAGCAAATATTAAATCCCACCAGTGAGTCAGAATGTGAAAACCTTTTGTTGTGGAACTCACGGTGGTAAAACATCCACTCTTCCTCTTCATATGCCTGAGCTGACTCTTCCACTTTCTCAGTGTGGGATCCACACACTGGCCCTATTCCATTGGACAAGGCCCAGTATTCGAGATAGAGTTCTGAGGCAAAGGGAGCAGGCTGCCATCTTTATATTAAGAGACTTGGATTTGCATTTACTTAGTTTCTTTTACCCCTGCGGCCACAGTGCAGTCCACTCACTCTGCTTCTCTCTGCGTCCAGGCTGTCTACCACTATGACTACGTGCACAGCATCAGAGGCAGAGTGGCTCCGACCACAAAAACCGTGGATCTGGATCGGGCCCTTCATGCATACAAGCTCCAGAGTGAGGTGAGCAGTGAGAGCTGGGCAGACTGCCCGGCAGAAACCCGGGATGAGGGCCAGGCCTCTGTAGAAGTGGCCTCCCCTGGGCATCCTCAGCCTGACCTTGTAAATCATAAAGACTGTTCCAGTCACATGAGCTAAACAAAACAAAACAGAAAAACAGTGTATCACCTGTCTGCCCTCTTGGCTGGGAGCAAGCAGTGGGCATTTTTGGAACAGTGCATACATAGAAGAGGATCAATCAACTATCTCTGCTCTCAAAAAGCTTACAGTCCAGGACAAGAGGACAAAGACAAGGCATATAGGCATCAAAGACTGTGTACAATAAGAAATAAAGCTAAAGTTTACTGTTAGGATTCAGAAGAGAAAGAAGCTAGATTCCACTCATCTGGTAGTCAGGAAGATCCCCTGGAGAAGGGAATGGCAACCCACTCCAGTATTCTTGCCTGGAGAATCCCACGAACAGAGGAGCCTGGCGGACTACAGTCCATGGAGTCACAAAAGAGTCGGACGCAGCTTAGCGAATAACACTTTCACTTTCTCAGTGTTACATTGGTCTCAAGGTTAATGCCTCTCTCCTGTATTGAATGTTAAAAGTAATTTGGTTTTTAATATTTTAAGTACTAGTCTTATTTCCTATACCTCCCCTGAGAGAGAGACTATTTCAAATCACAGATAGAAACTCCTTTCCTCCTCGTGCATGGAATATGAGCCTCCCGACCCAACAGCCTAACATCAAGACATTGTGTTTATGGGGCTCTGAGGGCTCCCAAAGATGTGTCTTATAATTACTACTATCTCAGGATTGGTGATGGCTTGAACATCAGCTAACCATAGGGTTAACCACAGAGGTGGCACTGGCTGCCTGTTTACTTTTCCCAAATTATTGCTGGATGCTATTCTGTGAACCAGGCATATGTTTAGAAATAGAGGTATTTTCTTTAAGCCTCTTCACTCATTGCTCTTTAAAAAAATATATATGTTGAGTAATTTAATATGTATGGATATGAGAGTTGGACTATAAAGAAAGCTGAATGCCAAAGAATTGGTGCTTTTGAACTGTGGTGTTGGAGAAGACTCTTGAGAGTTCCTTGGACTGCAAGGAGATCAATAAGTCCATCCTAAAGGAGATCAGTCCTGGGTGTTCATTGGAAGGACTGATGTTGAAGCTGAAACTCCAGTACTTTGGCCACCTGATGTGAAGAGCTGACTCATTGGAAAAGACCCTCATGCTGGGAAAGATTGAGGGCAGGAGGAGAAGGGGATGACAGAGGATGAGATGGTTGGATGGCATCACTGACTCAATGGACATGGGTTTGGGTGGACTCTGGGAGTTGGTGATGGACAGAGAGGCCTGGCATGCTGCAGTTCATGGGCTTGCAAAGATTCAGACACGACTGAGCAATTGAACTGCATTTAATTCATTGCTTGACTCTTAGAATTTACTTAATTCCTTCTTGAAATCAATTCAGTGAGTGTAAGTAGATTGAAAACCTAACACAAGCTGGAAATGATTTGTTTAACTTAGATCCATCGTTTGATAGTTGTCATTTAACTTGCTCTTCTTCATCCTGGCAGAATCTGTACCGAAAAGCTGGCCTGCATGCCCTGCCCACTGGATACAGGCTTCCGGTCGACACCCCTCACTTCAAACACACCAAGGACACCCGATACATGAGCAGCTATGTGAGTGGTCTTCTCCTCGTTGAGATGGGGCTTGAAGTAGGAAGGAGGATACTAATATTTATTAATAGCCTATTTTCATCCCCTTAATCACACCCTGAGGTTTCAGCATGATACAATGATGGGAGCAAATTCCCTGGCGGTTCAATGGTTAGGACTGGTCACTTTCACTGAGAGGGACACGGATTTATTCCCTGGTGGGGAAACTAGGATCTTTCATGTCATGCAGTGAGGCCAAAAAAAGGATGGAATTAAAATAGTTTTTTGAAAAATGATGGTAGCAGGGAAGGGGAGATGTTGTATTTTCCAGGCGTGTTGCTCCTGCAGTTCAGCAGTGCCTGGTTAGCATGATGGGTTAGTAAACAACTTTCATGGGGTTCTATCTGCATGACTCAGTTACCTTGGCTCAGGGATCATGGCTGCCAGAATGCTTCTAATTCTGTTGGCCTTAACACAGAAACATTCTGAACTATCTCAAATCAGCTACTGGAAATGCTCTTTCATATGTGCGCTACTGCTGTGTGGCGATAGTATAGTCTGCTTTCTGCAATATCTTATTACAAAAAAATACCACTTCACCGTGTGTTCCTTTGGAAAGAAAGACTCTCATGGCTGACCTTCTGTGCCCATTTCCTAGAAAGCTCGGAGGGGTACTTAGGTTCTCATTACCTGCAGCTTTCCCAGGCATTAGCTCTAATAGCAAATTTTTCCACTAGTGTCAGGCTGGGATGTAATGAGCAGACCTGGAGAGGCATTGTCTATTCTGGTGACTCTGGCCTTCAGGCCATACCCACAAACCAGCCATCAGCTCAAAAATGAGATCTTCCTCCCATATTGCCCTCCAGAGCCCTGGAAATTGAACCTACTGACCAGTGAAGTCCCACAGCCAGTGGCCCAGTAATATGGTTTCCAAAGCAAAGTCACAGATTTAATTATCTAACACCATTGTTTTAAACAGTTTATGAAGTTGTTCATCCATCAGTCTTAAAATCAGTCTCTCATTTCTGCTTTGCATATTCTTAATTTCCTAGCCATATTGGGACTAAAAATACAGGTTTTTTGTTGTGTTTTGCCTACCGACTTACAAACAGATTTAATCTAGGCAACCATGAATTGTATTCCTTTCTGGATCTGGCTTTATTAACCAACAAAATAATTTTCAAGACTTAGATTATTAGAGAAGTTTTGTCAATGATTTTTTTCCATACTTAATGCTTAGAGAGTAGTTTTCAAATGAAAGTGACAACCCTCTTCCGTTTGCCAAGTGTGATGCTTACTCTCTGCTCATCCATCAGAGAGCTCATTCTCACTTTGCTTTTGCAGTTTAAGTACAAAGAAGTTTATGAACACATGAAGGCATATGGGTACACACTTGGACCCAATGATGTCCCATTTGTCAACGTCCGGAGGGTCAACAACATTACCAGCGAGGTACTGTGACTATTAATTCTGTGAGGAGTTTCAAGGACCATGGCTTTGTTTGCAATGCATTAAGAATTAGTTGTATTTCAACTACAAACTTTAATTTATCTGCAAGGACTAAGGGGATCCTTTCTGTCATCATTTTGATACTGGTATCCTATGGCAATATTTTTATATATTTAGTAATACCTTTGTTGAGACCCACCCATCCATATATTATGATGTAAATAATTCCTTCCTTTGACATTTGTATTAAAAATCTTTAATAAGATTGCATATTAGTCTGATTCATGAGCCTGAATAGTTTTCTATGTGAACTATTGGTTTGAATATCTAACCCTACTTTCCAGCCATCTGATAGAAAGTGGAAGCCTGTGCTTCACATTTTTCACCCAAGTAAAATAACTATCACTTTCTATGTTTTTCTAATTTCAATCACTTTCTGTACCTTAATCTTGCCTTTCATGGCTGTTTAAATATGTGAAATATTTGATTAATGTACAGATGCTCTCATCATCCTGCACTAAACACCTGGAATGGTTTTCTCCCCAATGCAGAGACTGTATCGACAACTATACCACAAACTGAAAGACAAGATCCACACCACTCCCGACACGCCTGAAATCCGCCAAGTCAAGAAGACTCAAGAGGCTGTCAGCGAGGTGGGTATTTTCTTAGGAGAGAGGGGAGGCCATGGAACCCAAGGACGAAGGTCAACCACTGGTCTCTAATTTATGTGTTTATGGGCATTTTCCCCCTGTAGTTGATTTACAAATCAGACTTCTTCAAGATGCAAGGCCACATGATCTCGCTGCCGTACACACCCCAGGTGCTTCACTGCCGCTACGTGGGCGACATCACCAGCGATGTAAGTATCTCATAAGGGTCTTTCTGGGGGACTCTTAATAAGAAGCAGGCTTGCTCTCTCCACATGGAAGCCAACCAGTCGTTGAGCAGCCTTTTGCATTGAGTACTTGTCAACTGAGTATACAACTTGGAGGTAAAATTGTGTGGAAGCAGGACCCCACACTTCTCCAGGTAGTAAGAGGACCACTTGGGAGATACAAGAATCGCTGACCACCGTTCTACATCCAACACCAAATCATTACTAGCACCTCATTCCAAGTGGCCTCCGTCCTAGTCACATTTAGTATCTTTCTCTTGCTTACCACTACTCCCACCCCTTTCACCACTTCCTGTTGTCATTTTTTTTTTCTCCTTGAATGTTTCCTTCTCATAAAAGACCACTCCATTTAATCTATGGCATTTTTCATCCATATAATAATAAAATAATAGCCATGTCCTCTTTTCAGGTCAGGGTTAACAATTTAAATTTTAAAACCCTGTAATTTACTTGAGTTCAGGCAAACTCAGAGGATGGGGTGGATGTGCTGAACCAAGATGAAGGTCCTTCAGTATAAAAGTATCACTACTCTGTCTTAATTGCTCTTGTTTTGAATTTGCTCACAACCAGCTGTATTTCTATGTTTGTGACACAGATTAAATACAAAGAGGACTTGCAGGTCCTGAGGGGGATGGGCTGCTTCCTGTACGACACTCCAGACATGGTCCGCTCCCGGCACCTGCGGAAGCTCTGGGTGAGTGCCCCCCACCCCGCCCCAGCCCACAGCGCTGCCCGCACAGCTTCACAGGCTGGGCAGCAAGAATCTTTGTCTATAGCTTCTGTTAAGGGGAAATTTGCCCTCAACCCACTGAGCAAGTCATGACTCACTTAAGATGATGTATGCCTCTGTAAAAGGTAGTGAACTTAGTAAAATGACGAATTGTTCTTGGTCCTGCCTGGGAAGACACCCAGGATAGAGAGGGTCAGCACGGCTTGCACGTGCCCACCATTTGAAAGATGATGCGTGACCACGACATGCAATCCTCAAGTGATTAATCGACTCGCATTCCCCTTCTTAAGTCTCACTACCTGTACACCGATAAGGCAAGGAAGATGCGAGACAAGTACAAGGTGGTGCTCGACACTCCGGAATACAGGAAAGTGCAGGAGCTGAAGACACATCTCAGCGAGGTAAGTACATCTGTCACCATACGGGCCTCATTCCTCTAGTGATCTTTTTTCAGGTAATTGTACTAGGCCCAAATCTCCTTCTGCCTTTAATTACAGAGTGTAGCCACCCTGTGTAAACAAGTTGGTTGACCTCACTTTGCCTCAGTTTACTTATTTTGTCCCTTTTTAATAAGATGAGGCTGTTGATACTTGCCCTACCTATAGCTGAACATTTGTATGAATTTGTAGATTAGAGAGTCCTATCTTACACCATTGTTGTAGTCTCCAAACTGAATTTATTTCTAAACTTTCTCTGTCATTAATCCCTGCTGTCAGGACTCTAATCATGGCACTGCTATCAATGGCTCTCTGCTCCGCTGCCCTCTCAAGGTCCAAAAGACTCCGTTTCATTTTCATCTGCCCCGCCTTGCACTAAGGCTCCTGATTGATTGCAGTTAGCTGTGCACAGATGTGACCCTTTCACCTATGTTGATCCGTTGAAGATTGCCCCCCCACATCTTATTTCCATGTGTATCCTATAATGCTTTGGTCATAACAGATGTCCATGTTTGCCAGGGAATAAAAGGTGCTCCCTAGAGGTAAGGACATCCCACAAACATTTCCATCAGTGGTCAGTGGACCGTTCTCATTCAGCCCAGTTTGTCTTGTGGCCTTATTCATCAGACTCCATCCAGGTGTCAGGTCACTTCATTAGCTCTCCTTTCTCAGTAACTCTGATGTGTGCTGATTAGGAATGACTGATGTTCTTAGACTTAGAGGAGCCCTGGAAAACCACTATTGTCTTTGGGGGAGAGGAGTTGCAGCCTCCTACACGCGGAGTGAGCCAGGGCGGAGGACAAGTCACCCTTCAGCTGTCACAAACGCTGCCCTGGGCACGTTTGCTTTCCTGAGTGCTTCCCTCTGTTGTTTCAACCACTGCAGCCCTCGGATAGGAATGCAGGTGGGGTTTCCCCCCTCTGTAAAGGGACCTCTCCACTCTGGCTAAGTATCAGAATCATCTCTGAAATGTTTTAAAACTGCCCTTGAGTGCACTCCAATCCCAAGCCCCACGCTAGACTCTGATTCTCAGTCTGGATATCTGTGTGCTTTTAGCTGCTCCATAGATGGTTCTAATATTCAGCCAGCACTGGAAACCACTGCTTTAAAGTATTACATCTCTCCTCCAGCCACCAAATAATTAAGTTGTTTGGGAACTTAAAGTGCTTATTGGTATCTTTGAAATACCTTTACTTCTCTTAGCTGTCTGGGTTCAGAATTATCTAAAACTTTAATTTCTCTTCTTCCCAATTCCTAGTGTGATTTTGTGCATATTATGCAACAACACTGAGGAAGAAAAATAGGCATTTTTTAGTAGTGCAATTTCTCTCACACTTGTCTCACTGTAGAATGACCTGGCTTGAAAAAATACCAATTCAAGCTACTTCCTTGGATTCAGGTCTGGGGTAGAGCCTGCAAATTGTGCTTAATAAGGGCTTTGGGGGTTCTTTTTTAATTGAAGGATATGGCTTTACAATATTGGTTTTGTTTCTGCCATACATCAACATGAATTAGCCACAGGTGTACATACGTCCCCTCCCTCTTGAACCTCCCTCCCAACTCCCACCCCATCCCACCCCTCTAGGTTGTTACAGAGCCCTGGTTTGAGTTCCCTGTGTCATACAGCAAATTTCCATTGGCTATCTGTTTTACAGATGGTAGCGTATATGTTTCCATGCTACTCTCTCCATTCATCTCACCCTCTCCTTCCTCCCCAAGGACTTTGGGGTTTTTAAAGATCAGGAAAGTTTTGGAAACACTGGCTTAGTAAAAAGTTGATGACCCAAAGTTAAACTTACTGATTTTGGAGTTGTCTTTAAATTGTGCAACTTTTTGACACGTATTTATTTGTAGTACTGGGAAGCAGAGATGTTGTCCAAAGGAGCATAAACAATGCATACCAAACAATGCATACCTGAGTGCAGGGAAAATATACTTCAAAGAGAATTATAGGAATGTCATGGAGGTGAGTCTTAGTTCCACACTTACTTCCATTGTGTCATGTGACCTTCTCTAATTCACTTTACACCCCGATTTCCTGAGCTAGAGAATTAGACTAGATGATGATTTGGGCTTTCTGTTAGCCATAAAATTCCATGATTTTGTGGATTTGATTTATTCAAAAATTTAGCCTGGGAGAAAGAGTAAATTTCTATTTTGTTTATCTCCTTTCTTTCAGTAGTAACACCAAAAACAGCCCCAAGCAAATGAACTAAATTTTGTTTCAACTTGTACTTATATATAATTTAGATGTAAGGAAATGGATATGAACATACATATGTGTATATATATTATTTATTTCCTACATTTTATCTGTTCAACCAGCATTTTTATCCACGATTAGGATAAATTAGGATTTATTCTCCATTTAGACTTTCTAGTTTGCCTTATTATATTAAATAATACTAAATAGCCTCAATATTTACTAGTGGGCTATTATTTTTCAGATCTTTTATCTAAATACAAGGTGATACTGGGATGATCCAGAGGGATGGGATAGGGAGGGAAGGGCGAGGGGGGTTCAGGATGGAGAACACATGTACACCCATGGAAGATTCATGTCAATGTATGGCAAAACCAATACAATATTGTAAAGTAATTAGCCTCCAATTAAAATAAATGTATATTAAAATAAATAAAATCTAGCTCCAGAAAAAGGCTAAATAAATACAAGGTGATACAAGAATGATAAACTGAGCTTCTGCATTCCATGGGCTCATCTCTGAGAAGAAACAGACATCAATAGGATAAGTCGTATCCTACAGGAATGATCAAGACAGAATGGACTGTACGAGTTCTTCAGGTGGATAAAACAGGGAAGAAAATTCTAGGTAGAAAGTATGTGAAATGGACCATAATGAGTTCTAGAAACTGGGACTTGTTTCAGATAGCACATGGGGAGTACGGAAGACTTGGGAAATGATAGTGGAGACCTAGGATAGACAGGCCAGGTTATGAAGACTTGTGGTTGGTATATTGATGATCTTGGACTTGATGAGAAGTCACTGAAGAATTACTTCTGAGCATGATAGTCTGAACATTAAGACCTAATTAGTTCTGAACTTTAAGAAAATCTTTTTCTCAGGCTTGTTAAAGATGGGTAAGCCCTGTGAAGTGTCCAGTAAAGGATTTGGGAAGGAGGTTTAGAGGCTCTTAAGGATGTATAGTAACAAGTGGTATAGGAGGCTGAACTAGGGCATTGGCAGTGAGAAAGGAGAAGAAGGTCATATTTAAGAACTGTCACAAAGTTAGGAGTCCAGAATTCATGACTGTTTTGATGTGCAGATGAGGGGAAAAGGGTCTAGAATGACTCCCCAAGTTTCTGGCCTATGTGGCTGGGATATCAAGCAGCTATTTAACAAAATTTGGAAGCCATCAATCTCAGACTGATGGTTGAGGTCCTGGGTACAGATGAGGTTATCCAAGCAGAATGTATAGGATAAAAGGGGCCAAGCCAACACTTAACTCCAGCTAATAGCCGACTTTGGGGGAGTGCAGAACAATAAAAGGAAGCTGAGGAGTGCCTAGAAAGATGGGAGGCCACCTAGGGGAGAATAGGGGAATGGAAGGCAGAGAACAGGGTTCAGGAGTGAAATTGCTGAGCAGTTACAGTTGCTGCAGAGAAACATTCTAGGATTTGGCAATTGTAATGTTTGCGGTAGTCTTAATGAAATTCACTTCCTTGGAGTGGTTGGGTGGTAGCTAAACTATTCCCTTGAGAAGTTAATCAAAAGAGAAATGAAAAACACATAGTCTGCTTGGTTGTGAAAGAAAGAAATAAGGCCTTTGGCAGAAGTTGGAAAAGACTTGATGAAAAGAGGAACTTGGGTCTGTTTGTAGAAGAAGGGAGTGGGCTAGAAAACCAGAAGGGCTGAATGTTTAGAGAGGCAGGGGGTAACTGCTGGAACAGGGTCCTAGAAGGCATGGGTGAGAAGGGACCAAGAACACAGTGGGGGGCTGGACACTTGAACAGGCTGCAGAATGTCTCTAATTTTGATACAGGGGAAAAAGGAAAGGAGGGGGTAAATAAAGTATTGGTTTATTGGACAGAAATTGAGGTTGTCACAGTGGGAGAGCCCCTGCTTTGTCTCTGAAGTCAGCAATAAAGGCATCTGCAGGGCACAGGACGTGTCAATGAAACAGAATGATGGTTATCACTATTTTATGTCCAGCTGGTGTACAGAGCAGCAGGAAGGAAGCAGAAGTCAATCTTTACTTCAGTTCCTGATACACCTGATCTCACAAGAGCCAAGAGAGGGCAGAAGCTTCAGAGTCAGGTAACATTCATACATGAAGATTCAGAAACCTCCCGGGCTGGCACCGCGGGGAGTGTTTGTTTGTGTGTAGAGGGGTGGTTCTGTGTTCCTGACCACTCCTGTCAGTAGCAGACCCTCATACTTGGTGGTCCTGATGAAGCCTCATGCCCTTTAACTTCAAGAAGCTGTTTTCTCTGGGGGCAGTTGTCACTATGGTTAGGTTTCACATGAGCAGGTAATGCCATGCCATCTTTTCTAAGTTCTATACAATTTTAATTATTGGATGAGTGGTCCGTGGACTCCAGGTGCTGAAAATAAAATTTAAAAATTCGTTCCATAGAACCTATCTTTTGTCCAGAGACAAATGAGACCACATTTCATGCATTCAGGCAAAAAAGGGGGAAAATACGTTGAGGAATCTATCAGGATCTTCTCATTCTTCTGTTGGCATTTTATCACACGTGTTTAAACTGTACTCAGCAATAAGAATATTAGATACTAGAGTGTGTACCTGTGTTTCTTAACATGAGACAGAGAAAGAAATAAACAGAAACATATGTAACAAACAAAAGGGCAAAAACAGGTAGATACTGCCCTTCCATTTTAGGGTTAGAAATGAGTAAAGAGGACTGAATACTAAGTATGGTGTTTTATCTCTATAACATCTGATCCCTATTCTTATAATTTAGTATCTGTATGTTGAACTCGCCACCAAAGAAAGACCCCATCATCACGCTGGAAACCAGACCACAGCCCTGAAGCACGCCAGACACGTGAAGGACATGGTCAGCGAGGTAAGTTGGGAATTCAGCACTGAGGCACCGGGCAAAGAAAACAAATCCTTCATTCAAACCTCTACCTGCTGCCTCTGATCAGAGAGCTCCTTTCTAGAAGTTGCGCTCAGCAGTATCAAGACACAGAAGGCAGAGCTTTTCTCTTAACGAGCATTATCCATTGTGTCCCTAGGATGGATCTGTGACATGGTTGTGAATTGGGAAGGATGAACACTCCTGAGCTTAAGTTTCTCTCTCTTCCATCTTCATTTCTTAGAACAAGTACAAGATTCAGTATGAAAAGATGAAGGACAAGTACACTCCGGTTCCAGACACGCCAATCCTCATCAGAGCCAAGAGGGCTTACTGGAACGCCAGTGATGTATGCATCTCTCCCTTCTTCCTTCTGCTGTGAGGGGGCAGCCGAGGTGGTGGTACCTAAGAAGCATGAGATCAGGAAAAAAATGAAAACACAAAAGCCAAACGGGCACAAACAATACCCATTTGGCAAAGTCGCTGAGAATAATGCTGGGAGATCCTGAGAACCTACGGCTTTTCTCGTTACTCTTCTGAGCAAAAATATGACCCTTCTGATTCTTTGGTAGCATTTCCTAGGGATACTTAATGACTAGTTGTTACTTATCCATAAAATGCTGCCCTGGGAGCCAGCCAAACACAGTTTAAAATCCAGATGCTGTGATTTGCCTGGTGTACGACTCTATATAATTTACCTATTTTTTCTGAGACTCTTTTCTTGTATTTGGAATAAGGATAAGAATTGTGATAATTAAATTAGACTAAATTTCAGGATAACGGTACACATTTTTAAAACAGTACTAGTCTCTTAGTTGACATTCAGAAAATATTTGTTCCTCTCTTGATTGCTAACTCATGTGAATGATACATTAGTTAGAATTAGGAGGGACAGATTTTAATCTCCCATGCCATATGATCAAGGATAAGAGTGCCTTTCAATGGTAATGAGATTTTCTGTTAATGAAGATATGAAATAAATCAACCCCGGGTAGATGGCTGGTCCTTACCAGTTTTGTGTCCCAGAATCCAACTGTGAATTCATTGCACCTGTTCAGGTAACAGGTAACAACCCCATCACCCTCAACTTAGCAACATAACTCTAGGATTTCAAGGCATCTTAGCTAGTTACAGTGATCCCTAAACTGAAATGTGAAAAGGTACAGCGAATTGGAACAATATCTCAGTTCTATAATTTTGTCATAAATTTTCGTTTGCAGCTAAAAGGAGTCTGCTAGTTGGAAAAAGGCCACGTCAGTTTGTTTAATATATAAGCTGAGAAAATTATAAAGTGTGAAAGTGTTGGTCACTCAGTTGTGTCCAACTCTTTGTGACACCATGGACTGCAGCCTGCCAGTCTTCTCTGTCCAGGGAATTCTCCAGGCAAGAATACTGGAGTGGGTAGCCTTTCCCTTCTCCAAGGGATCTTCCTGACCCAGGGATCCAACCCTAGATCTCCCTCATTGTGGGCAGATTTTCACTGTCTGAGCCACCAAAGAAAATCATATGCTAACATCAAAATCAATTTGCTTGGATATTTTTTGTCTCCTTGTGACATCCCCATCTTTATCACTTCAAGGTTACTGTTGAATATTAATTTGAACCAAACTTACTCTGCATCACCACTTCTCAGAGATGTCCACACAGTGAAATTGGCCCCTGGAGCTCATTTTACACCAGTGTAACAAGGGTGGTATCTCACATTAAGTTCAGCCTATCTACCATGGCTATCCCCACAAGTAGAGCAAAATGATCTTAAGAGATTACCCATCTGAAAAACAAAGGAATCCTTCAATATGTGTTTGCTCAGTACCCAGAAAGGATTTGTTTGAGGTTGTGCTGAGAGAAGTATTCATTTAGTGCAAATGAGATGACTCTTCTGTGATATTCCTAGGCTAAAGTCAGAGCTATATCTTTTGAAATATCACAAAGATAGAGATTATTCTGAAATCAAGTTTCAGGATTGCTCCATGGAGAAGACATTTTAATACAGGAGTTAAAACTAAATCTTTCTTCTTTTTCCATGTACATTAGTAGGTCTTGGGCTCAACAAAGTTATGCTTTTTTTTCCCTTCTCCTCCCAAATGAGCTTTTGATTTGCTCATTTTACATTTAAATAAACTTTTAAAGGACTTGTAGATTCATAGAAAAGCTATAGCAATAGTATAGTACAGAGTTCTCACATAGCCTACACCCAGAGCCCTATTGTTAACAGCCTACATTACCATGGGACATATGTCACAAGCCAATATTGATACACTATTTTTAAGTAAACTCCATACTTTATGCAAGTTTCATTAGTTTTCTCCTAAAGTCCTTTTCCAGGATGTGAGAGAGCTTTTTGATCTCTCCCAAATTTATTCAAGAGAAAAATAAGAAATAAGACAAGAGAATTCAAGGTTAAAAGAGCTAAATTATATAATGTGGTCGTTTTTCACAATCCATGTGCTTTTTCTCATTCCAGCTACGCTATAAAGAAACATTTCAAAAGACCAAAGGGAAATACCACACTGTGAAGGATGCTCTCGACATCGTTTACCATCGCACAGTCACAGACCACGTCAGCAAAGTACGTCCCTACTTATTTCTGCTTGTGTTGGACTCAGTAACCCACCATCATTTTTTAAAGTATCCTCCCTTTCCTAAAACTCTCTGAAAACAAGTAGATTTTTTTACGTTAACTTTGGATAAGACGTTAAAACTGTCTTTGTGGTTTTATAGATAAAATACAAGGAGAACTACATGAGCCAGCTGGGAATCTGGAGGTCCATTCCTGATCGCCCTGAGCATTTCCACCATCGGGCAGTCACTGATGCAGTTAGTGATGTGAGTTGTGAAATCTATTTTTACACATAAATTCATATGCCCACATGACTTATGAAATCAAAAACTGTATAACAACTGATTTAAACTTGACTAACTTTTAGCTCCTGTGTATGGATGTTTAAGTCCTAACACTCATTGCTGAATAAGTGAGCTTCAACTTGAGAGACAGAAAAATGTATTCAAATGTGTCAGCCTAATTTTTCTTCTAAATGTGTTACATCATATTACATGTCTGGAAGTGATATATTTCATCTAAACAATAACCTGTTTTTGATCTACTACTTCACGAAGCAATTAAGACACATAACAATGCTCATTTAGGAAGAAGTTTTAGTTCTTTATATGAAAATACAGCTGCCAGCTTAATGATATACTCTCTAGAAAAGTATGCCTGTTACATTTGAATTGCTTTAATTGGTATTAAAATGAAAATTCCCAAATGCAGTACAATATACCATAAAGTGGGCAAAAATCAGTATTAATGGAAACGCCTCTTAAATAATTATTTCAGTACTTTATCATTCCATATACCTCACAGTCAGAGCTTCTATTTGTTCTACTTTCGTTGATCCTAACCTGCTATTTGGAGGTAGGTTCTTAAAACTCTTTGATGTTCTTCTCCCAGGTGAAATATAAACAAGATTTGACCTGGCTTAAAGGCATTGGTTGCTATGCCTATGATACTCCCGACTTTACTCTGGCTGAAAAGAACAAGACTCTCTACAGCAAGGTATGTATTTACTCAGGGATAATGGCCACATCCATGCAGTGTACTCCACTGCCCCCAGAGAGCACTAGAACTGAGGAAACAGCTTCTCGTATTTCCATCTCTGTCCTTGCTTCTACACCCTAAAGTAGGAACATACTGCATTATTCACTCTACTCAGGAATATTTTAGTACTGACCTCACTGACAACAGTAATCATTTATTTGTATCATTCCTTGGAATTTGATAAAAGGCCATCTCAGTACAACTCCTCATGGCTTTTCCAGAATTGCCTTCCTAGTAATATGTCTCTGGATGATTTGATACGGCAGCAGATATAAAGTGAGATTATTTTAATTCACAAACATGTGACTTGAAGCAAATAACTTTTTTATGGCCTCATTTTCCTACTTATAAAATAAAGCAGTCAGATTGGTTTCCTTTGAGTTCTAAAATAGAAGTCAGCAAATTTCTCTGAAAGGTGCCAGAGAGTAAATAGTTTAGATTTTGTGGACCATGTTCATTCTGTCACATATTCTTTGTTACAATCCCTAAAGATTATTAAAAAAAATTGTCTAGTTCATGGGCTATTTAAAAACAGGTAGTGGTCTAGATGCTAGCATATTCTTACTCTAAAATATTATAATTATCTGATTAATTCCTGGAAAACTAATTAAAGGGTTAAAAACTGCCTTCACGTACACATGGAAATACCTTCAAAGTAAAATAATTATCACTATAAATATTGAAACAAAGAAGAAACTGATTTGAATTTTTACCCAATATGGGAATAGATCCATTTGACGTCTATTCAATGAAAGTATGTATTTGGGGGCTAGTTTTCAAGGCATTGGGGTGGTATGCCCTTCATTGCTTTGGGAAGTAGAGTACATTCAATAATTACTTGTTAACTCTATGAATGAATTAATCACACATGTCTCACTCTTAAGATAATCACAACCTGCTATCAAGTAACCATGTTTCTGTTTTATCTAGTATAAGTATAAAGAGGTATTTGAAAGGACAAAGTCAAATTTCAAGTATGTTGCTGATTGTCCAATCAATAGGCATTTCAAGTTTGCAACTCAACTGATGAATGAGGTACGTATGACCTGATCCAGTTTAACCTATTAACTTACCTTAGTACTCTATAAGTGACATTTGATTAAAACTCAACACATAAAATGACAGGAAAGCCTTTGAGTCTTTGGGAAGACACTTATGATATCCCTGTTTTATGGGCTCTGCCAAAAGCAGGAATAAGAACAAATGAAGGGCCTGTGCAGAGTGGAGTGAGGGCCCACAGCCAGCGTGGCCTCTGCCGACACTGGCATGGGGCAGCACAGCCCTTTGGGTGCTTCTCAGCTGAACTCCCTTCAGCAGGATTCTGTATAGAGTTGGGAGACCCATAAGTTCAAAGTTAATTTAGTATCCCTTACCAAGGCCCAGAAATGGCAGCCGTAATCGTGTAGTTGTGATTCACACATTCAAATATATTGCCATAGTTACTCACACATTGCACAGAAGTGTCCATTTGCATTCAAGATATTCCTCTGTCTTCTACCCAGTTTTTTGTGGAACTGGCTTTGCAATAGTTTAAGTTAAATTTAGCTTAAAATGATGAAATAAGCAAGCTATGAATTAACATGTTTGGATGGTTTTACATTTAATTTCCTGTCTTTAATTTTCTACAGATTTACATAAATTCAAAAACATTAGAAAATTAGTAAAATGAATCTAAAAAATGAAAATATAGCCAATGGTATATTTATTTCAATGTGTTTCATTTTTTGTTTTTTAAATTTGCTTTATTTGCAGTAGATTTCCAGGTGGGATGACTCTGAAGAATTACTGTCAGTAACTTCTTAGGAAGACAGTCTTGATATATTTTGTTTCTATTTTTCTAACTCATGAAGTATTTCCAGGTCTCTTTTATAATAAGATAAATTAACTAGCATTAGAATGTGTCCATGAATATGCTTTTGGTTTTACCAGCATTTAGTAGTAAGCCTATAGCTTGTCAGTGCCTTATAAATACAATATAGGATGTCATAAAACCAACATTGCTAATGACATCATATATAAAGATGGGACATTTTAGGCACGAGGTGCTTCCACTTGGGTGTCATAATTGATCTAGCCCAAGCCCCAGCCTTCTCCAGGTGATCTTCCTTTGTTTAACTCTCTCTGCCTTCCTGTTTTCATTACCCTGGATGCTTTGGGAGCCTACCTCTAGAAAGGACATGTTTCTGGCTCTCTGAAGTGTTTATCTTGGGACATTTCTATACAGCCTTGAAATTGTACTCTTGCTATAATTTGATATGATGTTTGAGCAGAAAAAATACAGAGCTGATTATGAGCAGCGGAAAGATAAATACCACCTGGTAGTCGATGAGCCTAGACATCTGCTGGCTAAGATCGCAGGCGACCAGATCAGTCAGGTACTGTGATGGGGCCGCCCGGATGGCCAAGCAGGACTGCGCTCCAGTTTCTCATGAGATGTCGTCCCGTCTGCTGCAAGGATGTCATAGGTTCTGCCTATGATATTGGGATGTTCTGTTCCAGAGTATCTGTCTAGCCACCCAAAGAGCCCACGAGCTCTTTGAGTGTGCCAGTCTATGCTCTGTGTCCTCACGTGTGCTGTGGTGAAGAGGCGATGCACAGCTGGGTCCTTCCACCCTTCATCCTTCTGGAGGGCCTGTGTGTCAACTGCAGGTCCAAAGTGCAAATTAAGGTGCAAATGCAGAAACAAACAAATTAATGGCAAGAGGACAGAACCCCTTACTGTATTTTTCTACTCCAATGATATCATCTTTTCTGAGGCAATTTTGGTGGGTCTAGCTCTGTTATTGCCCATTCACAAAGGCTATGGTGGCCAGCTGCAAATTCACAGTCAGCCTGCTTGGCATTATAATGCATTTGGTGTCTTCACCCACACATACATGTGAGAACACAAAGTGTGTATGCCTACATCTCTTCACTCAGAGGTGATCGGGATATAGAGCTGTCTTCTTTTCTGTCTTCATAAGTCTCTTTTGTGCTTCACTGCTTTTTGCATGAACAGAGAAAATATAAATCTAGTGCCAAGATGCTTCTGAAACAAGGATGCAATGAAATCCTGCGTCCAGATATGTTGACTGCCCTCTACAACACATACATGTGGAGCCAGGTAATGTCTGATGAGATGAGAAGAAGAGACTGAGAAGCCTTGGGGGCATTCATCTCTAAGCTTTCCCTGGTTCCCTGCCCTGCCCCTGCCCAAGCTGGTTTCACACGACAAAGCTGCATAAACGTTCACTCCCTGCCAATTACCTCTGGGTGTGGCTGAGTGCCGTGCCGCAGCGGCCGGCCAGCATCTCTGCGTCTTCCAACACCTTTGGAACTCCTAGTAAGACAGGGTTTTTCAAACTGCCAAAGTTTTCCAAATTGGTATGACGTTAGTTTGTTTTTCCCTGTTTGCCCCAAAGAAATAGATTTATTAGAGATAAGGATCTTAGTTAAATTTGACAGTATTTAAAAGGTCTGAGTATGTAAAATTTTCATCCAGTGTGTACATTGCTCTCTGATGACTACTCTGTACCATTTTGGAGAGATGAGGATGATGGTGCAGCTCTTTGAATATTGGACATATTCATAGCCCTTCTTGTGTTGCTGTATTCGTTAGGTTATTTCAGCACATCTGTCCTCACGCACATATGTTAACAATACTACTGATCACCTTGCCTTCCTACAAGGTCATCTGAAGCACACTCCACCACATTTCCATCATATGTTGAAAGGTAAATTTGAAGTTGCAAAAAACAGTGGTCATTGCCTAACTACCAGATACAATGTTAATAAAATGCCATTGTTTCCACACCCCAAAAAAGTTTTTAATCAATCTTTTGTATTAGCAACTTGTTTTATCACTTTAGTATGACATCAGACCCACACATGAAATGAGGATGCCTTCCTATGGAGACATACTATTGGCCTGAACTTTTCTCTTCATCTTGATATGATCATCGGATAGTTGTGCATGGAATTTTGCTACGTTCTTTGTGTCTGCTTGAAACTGCTTATGTGCATGAAAAAAAAAATCATGACTTGAAAGTTTCAAAAGTGAATGTCTTTTAAAATAATTGCTTTGAACTGTTTGTATTCATTTTTTTCATGTTACATCTTTGATATGAAAATATAGCTTAAGAAAATACATATTTCATGCAGCTTACTGTGAGTGAATCATTACTTGTCAGAGTCCAGAGAGTATGGGTCTAGGCCTGGCTCTGAGATTTCACTCTACACATGCCCTTAGCGTATATTCTTAACCTCTCTGGGGCTCAGTTTCCACATGGATAAAATATCTGGAAACTATCATTTTATTCTTATTGTTATTTTCTCACTCTATTACCCAATTGCTATCAAAAAGATTTAATATGAAAGCATGGCATCATTCCCCATATCTATGGCTTATATAATAATCCTGTTGTTTTCCATGGGACTGTCTCAAAAGGAAAGCTAGAGTCCCTGAAGGCCCTCTCCTACTTCAAGTTAACTTGTTCTTCTCCTCTACAATTTAGATCAAGTACAGAAAGAATTATGAAAAAACAAAGGACAAGTTTACCTCAATCGTGGATACTCCAGAACACCTACGTACTACAAAAGTCAACAAACAAATCAGTGATGTAAGTACAGGGAGCTCTGAGTGGTTTCTTGACCTTGGGGGTATTTGCAAATGTGGAAGGGCATTTTAGATGGTTATCTGTTTGGAAGATTCTACTGCCATTTAGTGGGAGGGAGGTAGGGACACTGAATGTCCTACTCTGCTCAGGACTCTTCTTTTAGAGTAAAGAATCATCCCAGCCAAATTAGCAGACACCACATTGTAGAGGCACGGGAGCGTTTGCAGAAAGCATGAAAACCTGATGAGTTTATGGGACTCTCTCTCCTTTGTATATACTCAATGACAATAGCAACCATGTTCCCTTTATATTTTTACATATATTCCAAGATAAATTGAGATGCATAAAGTTGGCTCTTTCTGCCTTGACATCTCTTTCAGATACTGTATAAGTTGGAATACAACAAAGCGAAACCCAGAGGCTACACCACAATTCACGACACGCCCATGTTGCTGCATGTCCGGAAGGTCAAAGATGAAGTCAGTGATGTAAGTACTGGGGTGGCTTTGCAGCCCCTCTCACCTTGGCCTCTTTCTAGTGTGATTTAACAAACCCAGGACCAATTATCTATACCTGTGTAACAATCAATCTAAATTGTAGCAGTTTGAGACAGCAGTCATCCTTTTTGGCTCAGCATTCTGTGAGCAGACTGGGCATAGCTGAGTCAATGCTCTATTACGTGTGCTAGCAGACAGCTGCAGCCCAGGAGAGCTGCAACAACCACGAATTGTTTGCTCCCAGCGCTGGCGCCTGATCACGGCTTGGCTGGGCACTCAGCTACTCAGGGCACTCAGGTACAGACAGGAACCTCTATACGTGGCCTTTGTGGTTTGGTTGTCTCACAGCGTGGTGGACGTGTCCTAAGAGGCTGGGGTAGAAGACCCAGACCCATTAAGGGCTACTTCTAGAACTGACACAGAGTCACTGTTGCATTATGTTGCTGGGCACAGTATGCACACCTAGATTCAAGGGGTGAAGAGACATAGGCCTCCTCTGGGTGAACAAATGGGAAGGTCACATTGCAGAAAAGCATGTAGCGGAGGAGGATATTGTTGAGACCATTTGAAAAATGCAGTGGGCCATAAACTCTATTAATAAATCCTCTATAAGCTTCATCTCAGCTAAGAGGAACAAGGTAGCCATTAAATCTTAATACTCTGAGTAGAAATTATATCCATATATTTTGATATACATAGCTAGATTCTGTGGTGGAAAACTCATCATTTTGGTGGTGGTTGTTCAGTCACTGAGTTGTGTCCAATTCTTTGCTGGACTGCAGCATGCCAGGCTTCCCTATGCTTCACTGTCTCATGGAGTTTGCCCAAATTCATGTCCAGTGAGTTGGTGATGCCGTCCAACTATGTCATCCTCTGTCCCCCCCTTTTCCTCCTGCCATCAATCTCCCAGCATCGGGGTCTTTTCCAGTGAGTCAGCTCTTCATATCAGGTGGCCAAAGTATTGGAGCTTCAGCTTTAGCATCAGTCCTTCCAATGAAAATTCAGGGTTGATTTCCTTTAGGATTGACTGGTTTGATCTCCTTGCATTTTGGGTAACAAATAGATTAATATTTTAAAGAACTCCATGGCTTTATGGGCATCATAAAGAATACTAAAAGCAACTGTGGAATCCCTACCCCAAAGCCTTGACTGAGGCTGGTGCTCAGGAGTTCTTTGGTAGATAAACAAATGGGTTCACACTATTGACTCTGAGTTGCCTAGAAAAATGTTAAATATATCCGTGCACTGTTTATGAAGGCAGAAATGTATAAATCATTGAAAATTATTTATTATATTTTTCATATAAAATAAGTTTTGGCACTTCAAACATGAGCATCGGGTATTCATAAACATCTATAAGTTAGATCCCTTATGTGGAGCAGCCCATTCTCTCTCACTGGAAAAAAAAAAAATGAAGCAATTCTGCATCCATTTCCTTAAGCTTTCTGGTTATAACAATAACCCGAACTGATGAAAAATATGGATGTCCAGGCCTGAACCCTAAAGCTATTGATTTGCTACATTTATGAAAAAGTACAGAAAACTGTGATTCACATGATCAGGCAAATTTAGTAAGTGCTACTGTGGCTTCTTTTGGACAGTTTTTATTTCAGATTTAACCATGTTAAGACCTAAGATCCTTCTGCAATAATTAGTGAGAAGGCCGAGATGAGGCCCCAGGGCCCTGAAATTTAAAAGGAGCAAAAATGGGTGACGCTAGAAATTCCAGGCTCAAGGTGAAAAAATGACCAGCTGGGCTCACAGAGGCTAAGCCTTCCCTGTCTCTCCCCCTCCCACTGAAACTCACTAGGGGTGGCTCTAGCAATGGCAACAGTGATGACAGCATTCACCCATCAGTACGTTGATTCATCAAATATTTATTTGGTTCCTTGGGGGTTTCCCAGGTGGCACTAGTGGTAAAGAATCTGCCTGCCCGTGCAGAAGATGCAGATTACACCCCTAGGTCAGGAGGATCCCTTGGAGGAGGAAATGGCAGCCCACTCCAGTATTTTTGCCTAGCAGATTCCATAGACAGAGGAGCCTGGCAGGCTACAGTCCATGAGATTGCAAGGAGTCAGACATGACTGAGTGACTGACCACATATGTTGTTTGTTAAGTGCTTGCTGCTAGGAATGAAATAATGAATGATGCACAACTTTGCCCGCAAAGGATTCAGCTCAATAGAAAGAATAGATAAATAATTACAACATAACATGATAACAGCTACAACTTACAGGGGTGTGGAAGGAGGACAAGCCTGATCCCATTCGGGTGAGCCACTGGGGGAAGTCTTGTCTTCCATCAATGGTTTTTAAGATGTTCTAAACTCTGGAGTTTCTGATTTGGGGAAGGGAAAACACATAGACTGCTATCCGGCTGTTCTTTTCAGCACAAGCTCAGAGGACATAAATTCTATGGTAACTCAGTGAACAGATGCAGTGTGTCCTGAGGGGCAGACGCTAAGATCTGAGACAGGATAAGTGCACGTCTACTAGATGCGATGGCTGCATCATTTCTTCACAACAGATGTATTCAGTCTTAAGAAGTGTTGTGTACTATAGTTACAGTTTTAATTTTTTTTTTAAGACACTTGTGGGCTGCTTTAAAAAATTCACCTGTGTTTCCTCCTGCAGCTGAAATACAAAGAAGTTTACCAGAGAACTAAGTCCAACTGTACCATTGAGCCAGATGCTGTTCATATCAAAGCAGCCAAGGATGCCTACAAAGTCAACACCAATGTAAGTCCCCAAACCTAACAGGGGTTCATCAGCTTCTGCAGGACACATGGCCTCTTTGGGCATCACTTCAGGCAGTTGTGTTCTAGTGACTCCAGATCAAGGGCTGGGCCCTGGAGCATGAGTGATAACGCTGACCTCTAAATGGTTCTCACCAGGGAAAGGTGGGAAAAAACAAGGGTGGCCCATGGATATTGTACCCACTCAGCCGCTGTGTCAGGAGACTGAGAAATGGAAGTTTAATTCTGAAATGAAGGCTACATTTTTGAAAGTGTCTCCAGTCTTTTTGTTCTTCTCCTGCCTCAAACTCTGGAGCCTCCTTCTTCTGAAAAAAGAGAACTCTTGAGCTGCTTGATGCTGTCAGGACTTGACCTAGACCTTCCTCCTGCTCACATCTCTCTGTGCCGATTCTTCTTTGTGTATGATGGGGCATCTTAAAGCCTCAACCACAGGGACTTTTTTGTGCATTTAGATAAGTATTGACTTCTTAAAAATATATGTGGTTATATAATGAAAGGTTATAAAATCCAAGCTGTGACCACTAGTGCCACAGAGAATTGTATTTATTAGGGCAAACAAACTGAAATGCCTTTAGGGGCTGACAGGGAGCTTACAGGTGTCCTGAGAATGGACCGAGAGATAAGTAGCAGCATAGATTTGGGACAAAGCAAATGCAGTAAAATGTACATTGTAGAATCTAGGTGCTGGGTATATGGATATTCTCTGTAAGATTCATGCAACTTTTTTTTTTTTTTTGCAACTCTTCATATGCTTGAACATTTTCACAATGGAAAAAATTTGATCAAAATTAATACATGAAAGCATGTGTATCTTATTGTACACAAATGATGCCTTGACCAAGAAAAAGGAGAGACAAAAAGAGTGAAGAAACGTGGCTGGTCGTGAGGGCAAGGGCACTCAAATGAAACTACATACATTCTCTTCCTCAGATTCAGCCTGAGGTGGCCAGTTCTCCAGCTCAAATGCAAGCCTAGCAAGTACACATGCCCTCTGAAGCCAGGCTGCCTGGGTTTGAACACCAGCTCCACTGCTCACTAGCTGTCTCACCTGGACAGCTTGCTTAGGCCCTCTAGACAGTTCCTCAGCTGCTGATTTCATGAAGTTGTGATGAAGATTAAATGAGTTAATATTTATAAAGCACTTTGAGAAGTGCCTGGCAGAAAATAAAAAGTATTTAATAATTTTTTTAAAGTTGTCTGAATTTAGTTAGAAGTTAAAAGTACTTGACTCAAAATAATTAAACTGCCCTGGCAGAGTTAGTTTGAAAAATCATTTCATCTGGAACCTTTAAAAATTATTAGCTTCTATTTTGAGGCCAACGGGTCCCATAGGATGACAAAACTAGTTGCATAAATTGTATAGAAATTTTAATTGGGGCTCTCTTCTTGCATAAAGAACCATGATTTGTTAAAATGCAAGCTGAGTCCCTCTGTGCTGCGTGTGTGGTTGTGAATTCAGGCCACTTAATGAACTGACCTGTTTCTATCTTGTTAAAAACAGCTGGACTACAAGAAGAAGTATGAAGCCACCAAAGCCTACTGGAAATGGACCCCTGACCGCCCAGACTTCATCCAGGCTGCTAAGTCGACCCTGCAGCAGAGCGATGTGAGATAAGAGAGACAGAACTGCATGACGTACCCAGGGCAGAAACGTCCCTCATTATCCATAATTACCACTGTCACTCCCTAGCTCATTTGAGATCCAAGAAGGACAGGAGGGTTGTGAAGTGTGAAAGGCAAGCTCAGGAAGTAGACCTGGCCACACAGCTTGGTCTCACATGGCTGAGCCCAAACACTAATGGCTCTTGAGGGAGGCAGGGGAGGACCAGGAAAGCTTTGTCCTGGCCTTGGGGCTGGCGAGGAGGAGCCCAGCTTGCAGTGGACCCAGCCGGGAAACCCTTGCCCCCATCCTGGCAGCAAATCCTCATAGTGCCCTCAAGAAGAAGACTCCCTAGAAATTTAACCAGATACCATCTTGCTCCTGTGCCTGGCACCGTTTTCCAGCTTCCTCTGACTTTGTTCTGTTACAGTTTGAATACAAGCTGGACCGAGAGTACCTCAAGGGTTGCAAGCTTTCCGTCACGGATGATAAAGACATGGTCCTGGCCCTGAAGAATTCTATAATCGAAAGTGATGTAAGCATGTGGTCCCCTCCCAGAGGCCTAGCCTCACACAGGGCTGTCTTCTGCAGGCCAGTCCCCAGGGGCACCCTGGGCACCCTGTGGACTGCGGAGGGCTGCTGACCCCAGTCCACAGCAGTGACTTGGCAGAGCAGGGTGGCAGCAGCAGGAAGCTGTAACAGTCAGGTGGCCGGGCCTGATGCAGAGGCTCCACGTGCCAGCCCTCCCAGCCAGAACTGGGGATCTGAGGGCCTGGCTGGACTCTATAAGGGAACATATTCATTTTCGTGGGGTCATACTCTTCCTATGCTTCCTGTTTCCTCAGCTGGAAAGGAGGACTAATAATGCCTCCCAGGGCTTGGGGGAGGGTCCAATGACATTTCAAAGTGCTCTGAACTAAAGCTGCATATATAAAGATTCATCATAACCTTCATTCTGATTGTTACTAAAGCCCCAGCTTGCACGAGATAAAGAAAATCCTGTTTTGGTATTTCCCAAGATTTCTAAATATCAAATCTTACACTGAGTTTAATGTTTCTAACTATGTCAATGACACTACTCTACCAGCTCTATTTAGTAACTCAGGAGCTTGATAAAAAATATGCAGGAGAGTCAGAGGAGCTGAAGAAATGCCTTTTTCTCACCCCTGTAGCTGAAATACAAAGAGAAACACGTCAAGGAAAGAGGAAGCTGCCATGCCGTACCTGACACGCCACAGATCCTCCTGGCAAAGACAGTCAGCAGCCTGGTGTCCGAGGTACCCCCCCGGCAGCCCATATGCTCGCCTTCTGTCCTGGGCTGATGCCCCAGGCCGGCATTGTAACAAGCTCTCTGTGCTCTCCCAGAACAAGTACAAGTCGTATGTGAAGAAGCACTTGGCGCAGGGTTCGTACACGACGCTGCCAGAGACCCGGGACACTATTCATGTCAAAGAAGTGACCAAGAACGTCAGTGATGTAAGTGACCAGCCCCAGGACTCTTGGCCACAGCAATGCCACTTTACTTTAGCATCCAGCAAAAGACTGAAAGTCATGTTTTTGCTCACACAGACTTTCTTTTACGTCACTTTCTCTTACAGCCAGTACCTATATGTGAACTTTGAACACTGGCTTAAAAGACAGTTCAATAGGAACTTCCTGGTGGTCCAGTGGCTAAGACTCCGTGCTCCCAATGCAGAGTTCGATCCCTGGTCGGGGAACTAAGATCCTGCATGCCACACGATGCAACCAAAAATAGTAATAATAAAGACTCAATATCTAGTGACTTTCCAGTTTTGGCAACTGTGGCAGATATGGGTTTTACCATAGGATGTCTTCTCTGGCACTAAAGATATCACTACCCTAGTGGTAATAAAGGGAGGAAGCTTTGATAGTGAAAATCTGTCTTTCTCATCATCTCTCTTCTCCTTAAACTGCTGAACAATTTTAGAGAATCAAAATCACGTCTTCATATCTCCCACATCTCTGCCCACTACATCCTTATGGATAATGCTTTAATGATCATGTATTTATTATTTTATTGTGTATTTACAATAAATCATATATTTAATAATTTGTATTTATGAGCCATGTAAGGTTCCCTTTATTTTAAAAAGATGAATGAAAGAGTTTGCTTTGCTTGTCATCATTCTTTAAAGATTGGTGTGTGGCCCAATGTTAGGCTCCAGGACAGAAATGACAGAGAAGAACTAGAATACAGACAAGACACCCCAGTTCCAAAATGACACCAAAATGGGAACCATGGATTTTCCTTGATCTTCTCACAGTTCTTCAAGTAAAACAATTCTGTTCCTGGCTTCCCCTCCCCACCTAAGAAATTCTGGCTCTTTTCAGACAAATTACAAGAAGAAGTTTGTCAAGGAGAAAGGCAAATCCAACTACTCCATCATGCTGGAGCCCCCAGATGTGAAACACGCCATGGACGTGGCCAAGAAGCAGAGTAACGTGAGTCCCTCTTCTCACTCTCTGGGGCCCACCCGCACCAGGGGGTCCCACACTGGTGCATGGTGGGCTGGGCCCAGAGAGTGGCCACCCTAATTTCTATATCTAGTGGTTTAAAATATATGGTGGTGGGATTGATTTGGTTTTAATCAGAAAGGTTCCTTTCAGAAAGAAAGTCTGTTTCTCAAATGAGCAAATGTTTTCTTTCTCCAAATGAAGGTCGCTTACAAAAAAGATGCGAAAGAAAACCTGCATTACACCACAGTGGCCGATCGGCCAGACATCAAGAAGGCCACGCAGGCTGCCAAACAAGCCAGCGAGGTAGGTGGGTGGTAAAAATGTTACCAGACCACCATGCACCGTGAGTAAGTAGTACAAGGCCCCGGCCACCTGGAACACGTTGTCCGTTTTGTTTTTCTTCGATTCAGGTGGAGTACAGAGCCAAGCACCGCAAGGAAGGCAGCCACGGACTTAGCATGCTTGGTCGCCCTGACATTGAAATGGCCAAGAAGGCAGCCAAGCTGAGCAGCCAGGTAACACACATGGGCAAGCAGTCACTCTAATGTAAGGAGATGTTTAGAAACTCTGCAGGAAGAAGTGATACCCAGAATGAAAGTGCAATATTAGTGATCAAAGAGATACGGGGTCTTTGATAGCACTCAGGGCTTTGAAAATTACATCATGAAAAGCTTTGAAAATTTCTATCAGATGCAGTCACTTTAACTTTTTTATTTAACAAACATACATTGAAAGCTTGGGCTAGGAATGAGGGGAATAAACGTCCTCAGACTCTATGTCTACAGATAAATAGTTACAATTTGGGGTTGTGTCTCATTGATGTCCTCAGACTCTATGTCTACAGATAAATAGTTACAATTTGGGGTTGTGTCTGATTGAGGTATGCACCGGGAGCTGAGGGGGAATGCCTAATGCTAGCAGATTTCATATTAGTGAGAAGATGGACTCAGAAATGTGCCCAAACTTGATTGCCCCGTTACCTAATTTCCCTTGTTAGGCTAATTATGTAGAATACTCCTGAGTTATGACAAGTTTTTAGACATTAGATCAGAGACTCCATGATCAACCACCAGATCTTTTAGAGAGCAAGTTTTACTCCAGAAAGACAAGCTCAAGCATCTTATTTCTCCTCCAATTCTGAGATCCTGCCTTCCTCTTTTTTTTCTTTAATATTTATTTATCTTCTTCTTCTTCTTTACTGTTTTCTCAAGTCTTTGTTTGAAGAAATAGGTTTAGGATACCTTTGGTGGTTGTACATATGCCTTTCAGCAATGCCAAACATGGAATTCCAATCTTTTAGAAGATACAAGTAGTAACGTCAGGTGACAAGAAATGGGAATTATGAAGACAAAAAGTTCAGATGTCTAACGATAAGCAAATATGATTTTTTTAAGTTTTTATTTTTAAATGCCAATGCAGTATTTTTATTACAAATTAATGGAATGGTATAAATACTTGAAACAAAGATATGAAATCACCCACAAAAAGTAGTGGAATCTCTAAGAATAGTAAAATGTAACAAGAACTTTTCGATTTAAAACACTTTTAATGTGTTTTTAAATCAAGTTCATATTATTAGCAAGCTAAAAACAAGTTGAAACCTTGAAGACTTTGCTGGTTTTGAAAATAGTGAGGCCTGTATTTCTAACCTCAGGTGAATCCTGTGATGCGGAGAATGACACCTGAGCAGGTGGTATTATGAGCTCCCCTTCTTGGGATTACTTCCTGGGAAAGGCTTCCTCAGGATTGACAGCTTCCTGGTGTGGCCACTGGTCCAGGAGAGCCCATCTGTGTGGGCCCCGCCCATTCTGACTTTGCTGTCTTGCTGGCACTCTAGGTGGAATACATCAAAGGCCAAAGGAGAGGGCACGGGCACGGCGCCGCATCTTATGACACCCCTATGATGAGGCAGCTTAAGAAAACTAATGTGCTCATCAGTGATGTAAGACCAGCACCAGCAAGCCCATATCTCTGTCTTCCTCTTTCTCTTGTCTACCTTCTTAGCCTTGGTCAGGGGACTGACCAAGTTGCACTCTTTTTCTGTTGGTCTTGTGTTGGAATGTGTAGAATGCTGTGGAAATTTGTCAGGGGATATACTTTTGCACACACCCATCTTTTCCTGCACGAAACATTCCCCCTGGAACATACCTCCAGAGTAGGAAGGGTAGAGTGGTTTTGAGATGGTCTACTAACTTCTTTAGGCTGCTGACACTGATCAAAGGATGAAGTAAAAATAGACTGGGCATCTTATCTCCAACCAGAGAAATAGAGTCTCCGCTGATGACTGTCGTTGGCATTTAATACATTTAAGACTGGTTATTTACTATGGTCTTGCAGTTCAGACATACTCCAAATCAACAGTATAAACTGCTCAAAATGTTTTCAGTTGTAGCTTTCACCCTATGTCTTATAGTCTCAATAGCAAGAAATGTTCTAATTCTTGAACCTGCTCTTCAGTCTTTAGAAGCGTCAATATTATTATCCTGTTCAAGTCTCTGCAAAGAAGTAGAACTGGATGTTAGATCTTTGTATTCAATTGAACTTTGAAAAAATCGATTGAAAACTTCCTTCCCACACTCTCTGAGCCCGCTAGGATTATGGACACTGATGTTGCCATTTGCAACATGGCACTGCGCAGTTGCATCTCAGGTTTCCCTGGTAAATAAGAGAAAGAGGGCTTTTCTATTCCACATCCCGCATGAATGTGGGTTTACTGTGAAAGTGAAAGTAAAGTTGTTGCTCAGCCGACTCTTTGCGACCCCATGGACTGTAGCCTACCACGCTTCTCTGTCCATGGGATTTTCCAGGCAAGAATACTGGAGTGGGTTGCCATTTCCTTCTCCAGAGGATCTTCCCAACCCAGGGATCAAACCCAGGTCTCCCACATTGTAGGTAGATGCTTTACCATCTGAGCCACCAGGGAAGATATACACTTTACTTGGGTTTACTGTACTTCCCACCTAATCCCACACCTTTCTAAGAATTCTTGAAGTCCTAAGTCTGATATGTGTCCTTATCATGCAAAATAGAGTGGTAGGGTTTACTGTACTTCCCACCTAATCCCATACCTTTCTAAGAATTCTTGAAGTCCTGAGTCTGATATGTGTCTTTATCATGCAAAATAGAGTGGTACTTAAGATTCAGTCAAAAAGGAAGATTGGACATGGTGGCTTATATTCCTGGCAGTAGTTATGCTCGACTGCATTTGCTTGGGGCCTTCTTGTGGAAAGAGGAGGAATAACTTTTTAATTAAAAAGTTAGAAATTTAAATCTGCTTAAAATTAACAGAAGAAAAAGGAACTGAAAGGCCAGCAGAAAGCTGCTCTTCAAGTACTTTTTTCAGACGTGAGTTATTTTCTAAAAGATAGAGGGTTTTTAGCATTCTTCTAAAGAAATGGATTTTATTCCCATCAGAGATGGGCCTTTGCAATTTTTCTTCCCCAGTCTTGCCTCTGCACATCTACCTGACTTTGCTTTTCTGTTTCTCAGCTCTTGGGATCAGCCCTATTCTTAGGGTTTCTGCATCTTTAGGACGTTTTCTCTTGGTCCAGACACCAGCTTACCACCTCTGACATTCCTTAGCAGGCTTTTCATTTTATTTGGGGAGTGCATTTCCTTTCAGAGAAGAGCCATTGTAGCATTTCTTTATGTTGTTTTTCTGTTCTGTTGTTTCTGCTTCCTCCATTGCGTGTCTGACTCAGTGCGCCCGCATCCTGCTGTACTGCTCTGCATGCTTATTTTGTCTGTGCGTTTTCACTGGAGATTTATTCAAAATAAATGAGTCTTAGCACTGTGAATGCTTTTCCTTTAATGTGGCAGACTTCATTGTTCTTAGCACTTGAGTGGCCTCCTGTTGTGCCTGTTCTGCTGGATGTGGAAAGTTGTGGGGAAGTAAAGTGATGAAGCATGAGGGGACTGATTTTAAGTGTCTACAGTGCGAAATATCTGGGCAACCAGATCCTGGTGTGCTAACTTTGAATGAGCAAGTCTTTCATTTTACCAACAACAGAAACTCTAGGTGTCCCAGAGCATCAAATATTGCCCTGTTAGCTGGCTAACATCTAGAAAGAGCTCATTTTTCTTTCTTCCTAGAATAAGTAACTGTGCTATGCTTAGTCACTCTGTTGTGTCCAACTCTTTGCAACCCCATGGCCTGTAGCCCGCCAGGCTCCTCTGTCCATGGGGATTCTCCAGGCAAGAATACTGGAGTGGGTTGCCATTTCCTCCTCCAGGGAATCTTCCCAACCCAGGAACTGAACCCAGGTCTCCCGCATTGCAGGCGGATTCTTTACCATCTGAGCCACTAGGGACGCCCAGAATAAATAACTAGCAGGGTTCTATTTCTGGTGTTAATCCTAGTGTCAAAGGAATCAGTCTGTCTTTCAGTAAGGAAGTGTTTCTGTCACTTTCAGTTTATTCTGTTGAATATTCCTATAAGTAAATCTCATCTTTAGCTATTTTGCTTAGGCCTTATGACTGTCTCTTTCATTAATCAAATCACATTTATTAAGCAACTATTAGTGCCCGGCATTGCACTTCTTTTTTAAATTGAAGTTATTTAATCCTTTACATATTCTTTTATATATCCTGCAAGTAAAATATATTTAATCTTATTTTTCTCTTTCTCCATCTAACCTGAAATTATATCAAATACCCCCAAATTCTGTTTTTACTCAAAAGTTATGCCAATATTTTTCCAATTAAAAAAAATTAAAATGATAAAGCTAAAGTACAAAATAATAAATTCTCCTAAATTCAACAGATTCCTTACTTCTCACTTATCTTGATCATTTATAAAGCCTCTTTGAACTCCTGGAAATAGACCTAAAATGCTTTTGGTTTTGCTAGTTAGGAGGACTAAAATGCTTCAAATCAAATATATTAGATCATGTCTCTGAATTTAGCCAGAAGCCTTTTCCCATGCATTTTTGTCCTGCATCAAAAGGAAGTGAATCTTTCATACCTCTGGATAATATAAAAATGAGCAAAACAAATACTATGTCATTTGTTCTTATACTTAATTGCCTGTTGTCCCTGCATAATTATTAATAATGCTCCCTTTTACTCTTAAAAGTGGCCTAATTTGGATAATAAATTATATGATCACTTTTTGTGTAACATATGTTCTTTTGCATTTACATTTCCCCTGTTCCTCAGCCTTCAAATAAACTGACATTCAGGAATAATTTGGATTTTTGCATTTGCTATTAGGTTCAATACCGAGAAAATTTCAACAAAGAGAAGGGCAAGACACCAAAATACAATCCAAAAGATAGCCAGCTCTACAAAGTCATGAAAGATGCTAATACTCTTGCAAGTGAGGTATGTGTGAATTTGCCATTTTAAGTATTTTTAAGTATGTAATTCAGTGCTATTAATTGCATTCACAATGTTGTCCAACTACCACTATTAATTCCAAAGCTTTTCATCACCTCAAAACACAAACTCTATAACTATTAAGCAATAACTCTCCATTTCTCTCTCTCACCAATCCCTGGAAAGCTCTCATCTACTTTCTGTCCCTATACGTTTGCCTATTAGAGATTTCATGTAAGTAGAATCATGTAATTTTCGTCCTTTTTTGGTCTGGCTTATTTCATTTAGCTCAATGTTTTCAAGGTTCATCCGTGCTGCGTAGCATATGTCAGAACTTCATTCCATCTATGGTTAAACAGTATTCCACTTTATGTATCACACCGTGTTTGTCCCTTCATCTGTCAATGGATACTTGAATTTCCCGTTTTTGGCTACTGTAAATGAGTTATGGTTTTTTTAATTACCATTTCCAGCATTTGTTTCAGGATGAGTTAACTTATTATGGTTTCATTAGTACAGTTTTCCATTTCCTATTTATATGATTTCCTTTTTCCCCTTACTGTGGCACAGGTTAAGTATAAGGCTGATTTGAAGAAACTTCACAAACCTGTGACTGACATGAAGGAATCGCTAATAATGAACCATGTCTTGAATACAAGCCACCTTGCCAGTTCTGTAAGCTCAATCATTTGCTCCAAAAACAGCTTGTTTCACCCCTTTACAGCTAAATTCCTTCTCTGAGGTCACATGCATCTCCTTCTCTGCTACTGAAAGCATGTCTGTCCTCTGAGTGCATTCTTCCAAATGACAATATTAATCTACCAGTGCTCCCCTGACTGCCACACCTCTCAGATTATAAAATTGCTTCTGTTTGGGGAATATTTTAACTTCTTTTTCTCCCAATTAACCACTCCCTTTCCTCCTCGTAAAAACATAGACTTAACACTTGGAATAGTTTCTTTCACTTTTAACTTTTCACTCTTAAAAGCCTACTTTACATGCTTGTATTTATTAACTGACAATACTGAACATGTATCTTTATCCTTTAAAATGTTTTTTTAATCCCCTATGTGGTGTTCGCTAATTTTCATTTGGTCTTGATGCTGCTGCTATGTAAATATCCAACCTAAAGAGAAAAATAGGAATGCGGAGCAGCTTTGCCATCAATGTGCCTCTTTTTGCCTCCTTCCCCTCAGTACCAGTACAAGAAGAACTATGAGAAGAGTAAAGGTCACTACCACACCATACCTGACAATCTGGAGCAGCTTCATCTAAAAGAGGCCACAGAATTACAGAGTATCGTAAGTTGACCAAGACTGTCTTTTTTCCTGCACATTCACCTACCATGTCCAAAGTTTTCATGGATTCCCCTAGAGGACAGTAGTTACACTTGTAGCAACAAGTGCTCCTGAAAATTTCCAAAGATATCAGGGGCCTGGAATTTGGCAACATGTTGAAACAAATGTTCATGTTACGAATGGTAACAATGTCTACATACACTGGAGAAATAGTGCAGTAGGCATGCAGTATGTGTTACTCAGGTTACTCACAGGGACTGGAAGCATGAAGATTATATCACCAGGGAGACAGATCCCTTAGAAAATATTAGTGGGACTTCCCTGGTGGTTCAGTGGCTAAGACGCCATGCTCCCAATGCAGGGGGCCTGGGTTTGATTCCTGGTCGGGGATCTAGGTCCCACATGTTGCAACTAAAGATCCCACATGCCACAGTTAAGACCTGACACAGCCAGATAAATCAATAAATATATTTGTTTTAAAAAAAGAAAAGAAAATATTACTAAGAAGGATGGGGAGCCTTTAGAGGATTTGGGGCAGAGGAGTGATATGATCAGGTCACCACTGAAGTAGTCTCTGGGTGTGGAAGAAATTGCAAAATTTATACAAGTAAGATTCTCCCAGGAAAAGAACTCAGGGAAGGTATTCGCTGCCACATGACCTTCTGTTTCACAAATTCAGCTATTCCCATCCCCATTGGGCATTAACAAGAAGGCTGAATTACTAAAGATGCCTCCCATCATCTGTAAAGCAGCCCATGTTCCTGGATCTCTATGTTAATGTGTTGTCATAAGCAAGAGAGCTGAGATTGGCCTTTGCTATGAAGATGCTGTGTGACCCAGGCTTTTGTCTTTCAGTGTCTCCTGTGTAAATTAGGAATATCTATAGGCTCCTCCCATTTCTGAGCCCCTGTGATGAGGATGAGGAGTTTGTATTTGTAAAATAGCCTTGGGGTCTTTTTGAGAATGTCAGGTTTGTTAGAAATTCAGTCAATGACTAGTCAACTGGTTTTCATTTTCATACCAATCTATATTGGCAGCATTGAATGTGACCAGTTATTACCTCAGTTGATATGTAAATAAAGTTGTATGCATTATCTATTAAGGCCCCAGGTCCCTGATAAAAGTTCTTACGAAGGGAAGATTGGAGATTTTTATTAGAAATATTGGCTGATGCTCCGGCTAAAATATTCACATCTATATACATCAAATCTCGGCAAACCTTCCCTGTGGACAGTTTTCCCATGAATTTCTTGTCTCAATGCTTGTCTTGGCTGATTCTTCTGCAGTGATCCTTTTGTCTCCTTGAATTGAACACAAATCCTGACCATGCCTTGCAGACAGTTTTGGTGTTACCCTGCCAGGCCAAAATAAAAAGTAACTTTCTGAAACATGACAGGAAACTGTTTTGCGTGGCAATGAGATGCCACCCAATTGGACACAAAGTACCAATTAAAAATGCTACTGTTAAACTGGTCTCTGTCTCAGAATTGGCCAGAGATGTCTCATAAGGGTTTTATCACTAGGTGAAATACAAAGAAAAGTACGAAAAGGAACGAGGGAAGCCTATGCTAGATTTTGAAACACCAACGTACATCACTGCCAAGGAGTCTCAGCAGATGCAGAGTGGGGTAAGTCCTGCACAAACCCCAACACAGCAAGTATACCATCGAGCTAACGCGCAAACAACCTCTACCCGCAAAAGTGTTGAGCCTGTTGTTATCCCAAAGGTGTGGATGATGGGATTCTTCAACATATGATTACCAAAATCTTTTCCATATCTCAAATCCTGTGGTTCCATTATTTATATAAAAAATTTTTCTGAATAATAAACATTTACCATATATGTTTATCTCAACTACCCTTTTCACAGAATTAGGAGATAGCAAACTGTTCCTAATACTGAAACAAATTATTTTGAATGTAATGTAATTTTTTCTTTGAATCAGTTCCCTCTATGCAGACCCACTGTTGGCTTTGAATTGTTCTCTTAATAGGAAGCCTCCAGTCCAAGAAAGGAAGATTTTTTTTTCTTTTAATCAGGGTTTTTATCAAAATATCAAAAAAGTCAGTATGTCATATTTCCTACTTTAGAAATGTAAGCAGAGGCATCTAAAATAAAATTTAAAAAAATTTTAATCAATAGTGGAGAAGAATGAATCTTATTTTGAAACTGAGAAAGTCTGTCTTCATTGGGAAACAGGCTTATTTTGGATTTCTTCTGCCTCACCTCCATGAGCATATCTCCAACCATAAAGATAAATGGCTTTTAATATAAGTAGTAGTTTGGGGAGCTTTCTGGTGTGTAGAATGCCAGATAACAGAAAATTTTAAACTGTTTAAAACAGTTGGTAAACCTGGGGAAAGCATCTGTGGGAGCTCCTTGTACTATTCTTACAACTTTTCTGTAGATGTCAAATTCTATCAGAGTCCCAATGTCTATTCTAAGCCTCCCAGTCATACAGCCTCATCCACAGATTTGAGAGATGGGGGAGTTGGTGGCCCTTCCTCCTAACAGTGAACAAAGCCTGATAACCTCTCTGGGCTTCATTATCCACCTTATTTGTTAGGTGATTTAGAATAATAGTTGTGATTATGAGAAAGGGCAAATTTGCATTTGGTGCCCTCAAGATCCCCTTCCTCTGAGTGGTTTTTTATTTTCTTCCCCTGAGTCACTTCTGATTCAGAAGTAGAATTTTATTGCCTTCAGGAAAGTGTCATCAAGAGAGAGGACAACATATTGAGAGTCTTGGGGGTATCTCCGTCCTTCCCCTTTCAGAGGGCCAGCCCCCATGGGAGTGGTAGATAGGCAAATGAGAGGCCACCGAAGGTTCTCAGCCTCTAAGTCTCCTCAGGGAATTTGCTCTGCCCAGGGTATTTCCAGAACAGTCATGTTTCAAATGTGTGATTATCAGCAGAACTAAGATCAAGAAGCCATACACAGAAAGAAAATGTAACTGTTTTCTTCCTAGGGTTGAGAAATAAGTTGTAACAAACATTCTTTCTTGTCTTTCCTTCCTACTTACATTAGAAAGAATATAGGAAAGATTATGAAGAGTCCATTAAAGGCAGAAACCTGACTGGCCTGGAGGTCACACCAGCTCTATTACATGTCAAATATGCAACCAAAATAGCCAGCGAGGTAGTGCCCACTCGGTCTTTCCTCTCCCTCCTCACCCAAATAATTGCACTAATGACACTCATCAACGTATTCCGACCATTTTCACCACCACCTAACTCTCCGGGGTCCAAGTTGGGTTCCCATGTGTTTCATACTAGCACCTAATCTATTACCCATGTTAATTCTCCTAATTTTTAATTGAGTACCTAATAAAATGTGCTTACCTTAGCATTCTATTAATTTCTAGTTTATTTGATATTGGATATTAACTGATGAAGCTTATACCCTGCCTTTATTAATTTTTTATTGGCTAAACTGTAACTGTGTGAAATTAGGTTTTTGTTTTGTATTTTGGTGAGGGACTTTTCAGCAGAGGAACAATCCAGGCTTTCTTGTGAGCATTGTTGCTTGTATTCTGTGCTATAGAAAGAGTACAGGAAAGATCTAGAGGAAAGCATCCGTGGGAAGGGTCTCAGCGAAATGGAAGACACACCGGATATGCTAAGAGCAAAGAATGCCACCCAGATCCTCAACGAGGTGGGCACCCAGCTGACTGCATGCACAGGATCAACCGAGTATCTTCTTCCTAGCCAAGTTGCATTTTTTAAAAAAGTGATAGTTTTTGTATTTCAGATTCTCTGTTCAACATGATTATTAATCATTACATAAAATATCTCAATTTCTGATGAGTTGATATTGTAACTGTTTCCATAGTGGCTATGCCTGTTCTTTATCTAATAGTTTTTGATTTAATCTTGATACATTTGTTGTGCCCATTTAAATAAAAACACCACCCTGGAGTGGTGGGCATCTAAGTGTAATTGTTTATGCACCAAACCAGATTTAAAATATGCTTTGTACTTTAATGTTCTAAGCAGAGAATGCTAGAAATTGCTCCGAAGGAGATTCTGGCATCAGTATAAGTTTTCTGAAGCGGTCTTCTGTTGTCCCCACTCTGTCCCACCCCAGGGAGTGCAGAGGTGACACTAGCAATGCAAGTAGCATGTTATGTGGGTCTATCTTCACTCTGCACATTTATTATCTTGCTATGACAGTTAACTAACATTTCTTTTCATGCTCCTATAGAAAGAATATAAGAGAGATCTGGAGCTGGAAGTCAAAGGAAGAGGCCTGAATGCCATGGCCAATGAAACTCCTGACTTCCTGAGAGCCAGGAATGCTACAGATATTGCCAGCCAGGTGAGTGTTCCATGTCAGTCTTTAAAAACAAAACAAAACAAAACAAAAAAGTAGCTGTGATTGTAAGAACACAGTTTTTTCCTTCTATTATCTTACTTGTTGGTCAATTACAGTCAGATGCATATAATGGCATGGCGGAATCTGTTCTGATGAAAGGATCCAGGACGTTTGCCAAGGCTGCTCTCATCTGTCCTTCTCCCAGCTCTTCCAAAAAGAATCAATGCCTTACTATCTGTTGATTGTCCCTCTCCTCCTTTCCCAAACCCTGCACAACGTCTCTCACCAGCCCTCACACCACCCACTTCCCCCAATCAACTAGATAGTCTAGGACTCAACCTTTCTTTCTGAATCTCACTCCTTAACATAAAGCTATAAACACAAGAGAAAAAACAATTGTTGAGTAGCAAATGAATGAATCCTTTTATCTTTTGCTTTTATTTTGAATAATGAATCCTTTTAGAAAAGAAGTATTGATTACTTAATACTCAAACTGAGCCAACAAATGTGTGCACTGTAAACATTTATCCAACTATTGGGTGTTCCTTTTGTAGATTAAGTATAAGCAATCAGCAGAAATGGAAAAAGCCAATTTCACTTCTGTGGTTGACACTCCGGAGATCATTCATGCCCAGCAAGTCAAGAACCTTTCAAGCCAGGTAAGGACATTCATCAGAATATCACACATTGACCCCAGTTACAAAGAACAAGTCTTTCCATTAATACTGAAGGAGATTCTTTCAAATCACAATTTTGCCCAGTAAAAAAGAAGAGATTCATCTATGATGCAAGTTTGAGTTAGACTTGAGATTCCTATATCAGAATTAAAATAATGGAGAGAATTTTAAGGTACTGAAGAACTCTTAAATGGTTCCACTCATAATTTTTTAAGGGCTTCCCAGGTGGTGCCAGTGGTAAAGAATCCACCTGCCAATGAAGGAAATACAAGACACAGGTTTTATCCCTGGAGTAGGAATTGGCCACCCACTCCAGTATTCTAGGAAATGGCAACCCACTCCAGTGTTCTTGCCTAGAGAATCCTAGGGACGGGGGAGCCTGGTGGGCTGCCGTCTATGGGGTCGCACAGAGTCGGACAAGACTGAGGTGACTTAGCAGCCAGTATTCTTGCCTGGAAAATTCCATGGACAGAGGAGCCTGGAGGACTATAGTCCATGGGTCTGCAAAGAGTTGGACATGAGTGAACACACACATGCATGCACATAATTTTTTTATTTTTCCAGTTTTATTGACATAAAATTGAATGTATCACCATATAAGTTTAAGGTGTACAGTGTAATGGTTTGTGAAAGTCAGTCAGTCATGTCTGACTCTGCGATCCCATGGACTATCCAGTCCCTGGAATTCTTCAGGCCAGAATACTGGGTGCTGCTGCTGCTAAGTCACTTCAGTCGTGTCCAACTCTGTGTGACCCCATAGATGGCGGCCCACCAGGCTCCCCTGTCCCTGGGATTCTCCAGGCAATAACACTGGAGTGGGTTGCCATTTCCTTCTCCAATGCATGAAAGTGAAAAGTGGAATGGGTAGCTGTTCCCTTCCCCAGGGGATCTTCCCAACCCAGGGATTGAACCCAGGTCTCCAACATTGCAGGCAGATTCTTTATCAGCTGAGCCACCAGGGAAGCTCAAGAATACTGGAGTGGGTAGCTTATCCCTTTGCCAATGAATCTTCCCAACCCAGGAACTGAACCGGGGTCTCCTGCATTACAAGCAGATTCTTTACCAGCTGAGCTATTAAGTGTAATGGTTTGGTTTATATTACTTGTGAAGTGATTACCTCAATAAGTTTAATTAGCATCCATCATATAGTAAAAAAAACAAAAAAAGAAAATTTTTCCTTGCGATGGAACTCTCAGGATTTAGTCTCTTCACAACTTCCACACCATGCAGCAGTATTAGCTACAGTTGTCATCATGGTACTCATTACACCCCTACTACTTTATAACTGGAAGTTTGTCACTTTTTGACCCCTTTCTCCAGTTCCACTTCACCCCCAACTCCCACCTCCGGCAACCACAAATCTGATCAGTTTTTCTATGAGTTTGTTTTGATTTTAGATTCCACAGATATGTGAGGTCATACACTCACATATTTGTGAGATCAAGTATTTGTCTTTCTCTGACTTATTTCACTTAGTGTTGTGCCCTCCATATCTACCCATTTGTCACAGATGGTGGGATCTTCTGTTTTTATGCCTGAATATTATTCCGTTGTACATATATAGCACAACTTTGTTTAAATTGGAGGGTTAATTGCTTTACAGTGTTGCACTGATTTCTACCACACAGCAATGCAAATCAGCCACAATTAAACATATATCTATGTATATATATACACACACACCACAACATTTTTCACCCATCATTTGTTGGTATACACTTAGGTTGTTTCCATGTCTCGACTATTATAAATAATGATGCTATGAACATCAAAGTGCAGGTATCTTTTCAAATTAGTGCTTTTATATCCTTCAAATATATTCTCAGAAGTGGAATTGCTGGATCCTGTGGTAGTTGTGTTTTTAATTTTTTGTGGATCCTCTATACTATTTTCCAAAGAGGCAAAACCAGTTTACAATCCCAGTGGGCCACTGTTCTCCACACCCTCACCAGCATTTATTTGTTATCGCTTGTCTTTCTGATGATGGCCATTCACACAGGCATGAGTTACCACCCATAGTTAAAAAATCAGTCTCTTAAAATGTGGATGTAAAATTTGCAAATCTGGAAGAAAGAAAGTTGATCACCCACATCTGATTATCAGTTTCTTTAACAAGATTGAGATTATGTCAACACTAACCATACAATCTAACCCTGATTCTTCCCGATGGATAACTCTCTCTCTTCCTACAGAGAGATAAAGAAAAGTATGGTGTCCTTCTTACTCCTGGATATATATCCTCATTTGTTTTAATCTTCACTACTGATCAGGAACCTACAATTTACTTGAGTAGCCCCAAATTAGAGTTTTTTGCTTGTCTCCTAATCATTGAGTTAGAAAGCAGTAGTTGCTTGAGTGGGCTATACTGCATAACACCTGGGAATATAGCTTTCCTGGCCCCATCCTGGAAGTTCTTGTTGGACCTGCCTGCTGGTTCACCCCTGTAGCCAGGAGCCCAACCATACCTGCTTACAGGTCAGTGACAATATCTTTGTCACCAACCAAGGACTGGCATTCAAGAGGCCTTGGTGATGGCTCTCAACTCTACTACTTTTCTCCATTTTGCCTGTTGAACAGTCTGGCTCCATCCAGTTCACTACAGGCATCCCTTTGTTGCTGCCAGGAACCTCAGGGGCTGTCACCTCCCTCATATGCCCACTTGGCCAGTTTAGCCATTGACAATTTTGTTGTTCAGCTGCTCAGTTGTGTCCAACTCTTTGCATGCTGGACTGCAGCATGCCAGGCTTCCCTGTCCTTCACAAACACCCAGAGCTTGCTCAAACTCATGTCCCTTGAGTTGGTGATGCCATTCAACCGTCTCATCCTCTGTCATCCCCTTCTTCTTCCTCCTGCCTTCAATCTTTCCCAGCATCAGGGTCTTTTCCAATGAGTCAGCTCTTTGTATCAGGTGGCCACAAGTATTGGAGCTTCAGCCTCAGCATCAGTCCCTCCAATGAATGAATATTCAGGATTGATTTCTTTAGGATTGACTGGGTTGATCTTACAGTCCAAGGGACTCTCAAGTCTTCTCCAACACCACAGTTCTTCTCCAACACCAAAATGACAATGGGTCATGACAATGGATCTTGGGCTCAGTTCTCCTGGAAAGAAGAGGCCTGGTGCTCACTGATCCAAGGGCTCTGCTTTACAACTCCCTAACATCCTTAAATAGTCAAAAAAAAGACTTTCCCTCTGCTGAGCAGGAAGGGCTATTTTAGGTCCCATTGGCCTATATCCCTGTGTTCTTCACCGTCCTTATTTCTTGGAATCTGTTTCCAGAAAAAGTACAAGGAAGATGCAGAGAAGTGCATGTCATATTATGAGACCGTTTTGGACACCCCAGAGATGCAGAGGGTCCGGGAGAACCAAAAGAACTTCAGCCTTGTGAGTTTTTATTGATTCTAAGGCACAGCTCACTGGGACATGGGTTGAGGCTGGGAAAGAAGGATGCCTCTGGGCACACATGCTTGGGTATCCAGCCTACAGCTGCCCTCAGCACCTCCCACCCCTGCCCAGGAGATGTGTGTTCCAGTTTCCTCTGGGCTCACCTTTTAGCTCAGTCCCAAATCATCTCACACTTTGTTAGTGACTTCTTGTCGTTAAATATGAACTGTCACCATCTTTTCCAGGTGGTGACATCTTTTCAAAGTTAATTCTAGGCAAGAGATATTTAAAAAAAAAAAAAAAACTACTTTTAGGGTTTTAAAGTTTAGTTTCTCTCCAAAATTCTTATTGAATTTCTCATTGGCTATCTATGATTATTGTGGCAGATACATTTAAAATATATATATATATATAAGGTTTTAACTTCCTTACACAATATAGGACAATTAAAAATATACAAAACAATGTTGAAATCTTAACAAGATGTTTACTCTTTTTTCATAGCTCCAATACCAGTATGACCTTAAAAACAGTAAAGGAAAAATTACAGTTGTTCAAGACACGCCAGAAATACTGCGTGTAAAAGAAAATCAAAAGAATTTCAGCTCGGTATATTTACTATTTATTTTCCATTTAATGCTAACCTAATAATTTCAGTCTCTTTAAAAATATACTAGCCTCACGCTGATTCAGACAATTAACATCTAACCTCCCCAGTTAATGCTAGTTCTTTGTTAAAATTCCCCATAATTTGCTCTAAAACCACCACTCCAGAGACCATTAGAAATAACATGTCTGCTAACAAAGGAGCTTTTAATCCCAAGGGCAGTAACACGTGTTGTCTTGCTCCAAGAAGACAGATTTCTTTTCGACACTGATTTATTATCCCTCCCCAAAATAACTGACTTTATATTTATTTAATGGATCTTGTGTTTCACACTGGAGTGTCTTTTAATCAACATTTTCTGCTTTTTCTCATTATGTATTAATACAGTATGATAATCTTAAAAGAAATCTCCAGGTCTGAAAAGTGACACGTGTTGTTACGTGTCTGAGTTACTGGGGCTGACGCAGAAGACACTCCAGCACTTGCCTAAGAACATTCTCTAGTGTCTTTTGTTTTCACAGAAGCCATGTTTCCTACTCTTTCTCCAGGAACGGTTGTGTTGTCCTTTCTTCTGTGTAACACTGTCCTAATTCTGAATACCCAGGTTTTATATAAAGAGGATGTCTCACCAGGAACAGCAATTGGAAAGACACCTGAGATGATGAGAGTGAAGCAAACCCAGGACCACATTAGCTCGGTAAAGACACCCACTAGGGACTCATTTCCAGTATCTTCTGCCTCCCTTTGATCATCCACACTGATGGCTGAGCTGCACCCAAAGCTTTTGTCACCAAAATAAGAGGGACATCCCATAATGCAGTGTCGAGGCAGTTTTCATGAGGGCTTGTTAGACATGAAAAATGGAGAGCCCTGTGTCAACATGAACCAGAGTTGGACAGTAGTTTAGTAAAAAAAAAAGATTTTTATCCAGGACAATTGTAATATAGAAGAAAAGAGATCTCCGTATAGAACTGAGCTCAGTTCTGAATACAAGGGAAAGTAGGGTTTTATGATGGGTGGATGGACGGGGTGGGATGGGGGAGAATGGGAAGGTGGAGAAAAGATCAATGGATGGAAAATTACTCAGAAGAAACAGGGAGGTAAAGGGGGGATTATGGCTAAAATGGCAGATCAAGGTAGTCAGACTTCGCCTTGGGGCTGGGGGGTAAGGAATATTGAGGAGGATGAGATATCCAGGGTGGGAGATTTGGCTAAACTGACTTAGCAAGATTCTTGCTAAAACTGGGTGGTACAAAGATGTCCAAAGGTTAAGGCCTAGTTTGGAAGAAGATTCAGAGGAGCCTGACTCAAATTTGGTCAAGAGACTCCTTGTCACTTGTAAGTCAGAGAATGGCCCTTCCTGGGGGGGTGGGGTGTGTGTGCGTGTGTCTGCCCTGGGCACATGAACTGTGGCATAAGACATGGGAGACCTCAGGGAAGAGAAGGGGCTTCAGTCGAAGTGTGGACCCCACCCCTAAAGAAATCAGAGAGAACCCATGTGTCCTTGTCCTGGTTCTCCTGACCCAGTATCAGAATGTGGCCCCATTCCCACTAAGTATGGAGGTTGTGCTATTTAAACCGTGACTTTGCACTGTGGGGCGACTAACCAAACACATGCTCATGTTCCAATTTTTATATCTGCAGGTGAAGTATAAGGAGGTGATTGGACAAGGAACGCCCATCCCAGACCTGCCTGAAGTGAAGCGCGTCAAGCAGACACAGAAGCACATCAGCTCGGTAACGGCCCCTCCCCGTGCTGATCCCTTCCTGCGTCACCCTTTCCTCCTCCTACCCGCTTGGACAACCCTCCCTGCCCTGCGACAGGCAGTGCAGTTTGCAAAATCAAGATAAGGAAATTCTGTCTTTACATAATCAGGGAGCAGAAGGGACTTGGCTTCATGTTTAATCATCATATGTGCAGTTCCTTAAAATGTGCTGACAGTAGTGTAAGGTTACTGAGATGAGCTTGTTAATTACACATACATATAAACATAAAATATAAAACAAAGCTGTGTACATGCATGTACCTCAGGATATTCTCCCCTATCCGGGAGACCCTGGGTAGACTTGTGAAGTCTACATAGCCTTCTCCCCTCGCCCTGTGTGTTCTGAAGGTGCTGGCTGTCATCTTACCCACAAAGGTGTATCTTAAGCCTGTTCTCTAAACAGGGATTTCAGGCTCTTGTGTACAGTGTCTGTGTATATGTTGGGAGACCCACCACACTTGAGACAGCAGGTTTAGCACACATTTCTCCTGCCCTCTGTCCAGCTAGTCCTGCCTCCGCCCACACCCTATCCCCCAACGCCACTCACCACTCTTTCCCATCCACAAGCAGTTTGTAAGCAGTTGCTGGCTACTAGCCAAAGATTGTGTGAAGTTTGGGAAATAGTTTGTAGCCAATAAAAGGCAAGGATCTTGACCTGATTTTCTTGGCCACTGGAGGAAATTCAATCCCACTGAATTTCCATTAGAGAACACTGGCTGTTTGTCTTGCAAGTCGTCTGTATCCTTTAGACCTCATTCCCTTTGCATTCTCTGCTTCTACCCTGGCTCCCATGGTTACAAGCTGCATTTAGAACTGCACATCCACTCAACCAGGAAAGCCAGCCTGCATCACCTTTGCCGCTCTGAGCCCAATTTCTCGCCTTTCTCTGGTTTTGTTTTGTTCCCTGGTTCAGTTCCGTTGCCTTGCTCAGTAAAGAAATACAACTTTGTTTGAAGATGGTAGATTGTTAAAGATCTTGAATAGTTTCCTAGCAAAATAGAGACATTAGCACTAGTGGCAGTGATTTTAGGAATTAACTTGTGACACAAACCCCCAGATTTTCCATGTTGCTCCCCAGCCTATGCTCTAGTACAACACAGAATCCATCCACTTAATGCCTTCCTTCCTTTAGGTGGACAATTGTTAACACTGTGAGTGAGGGTAGAATGAGGATGCCAAAAGGCTCTGGAAGTTCCCCACTTGTTTCATTAGCACAGTCCTTTGGACTTCTCCCTGTTCAAAAACACTAATTTACATGATTCAGCACTGAGTAAAAATTTCAGACAAAGTTGCTCTTCCTGCAAAAATAAACTATTCAAGTCTCCTTACATTAAGGGGTACCTAAGACTAAAGACCAGTTAGGAATTTTCTGAAGAAAATACAAAATTCTCAATAACCCTGAAAGAGTACACATGATTAGAAAAATGTAAACCAAGCCACCTATTTATAACCTACTGCGGACCTACTATATTCAAGGGACTAATACTAGATGTTATGAAATGGTTAATGTTTTTTTCAATGTTGAATGTATTAGCACTATTTAATGCATTTTAGGAATGTAATGATACTAAATGTTGACTAAAGAGAAGTGCCACAATTTAGTACAGTCTTCAAGGTAGTAAAGTTACTACCTTTGAAGAGAGAAAATAAATATTTGTGGCATTTTTTTCCTTATTCCTAAATGTCATGTTTGAAAGCTAGATTCTTTCTGTGAGTTTCCACCAAATAGCTGGCACATAGGTGTAAATCCAAAGGATTTGTGGTCATTTCACTTTTTTAGATGTTCTAATTATCTTCTACAGGTTATGTACAAAGAGAACCTGGGAACAGGCATTCCAACCCCTGTCACTCCAGAGATTGAGAGAGTCAAACGCAATCAAGAGAACTTTAGCTCGGTATTTACAAATAAGAATTAAGAAACTTGACTTCCCATTAAAAAAAATTACTAGAATAATCCATCATTCTTTTAAAAAATAACATCTTAACAGTTTTGTGTGTGTGGTGTGTGTGTTACCACCTGACCAAGACCATCTAGTCTTACAAAAAATGACTCACTTTTCTGATGGTATTTTAACCCTTCTGGTGACTGATCAGTGTGACCACTTAGATCTGAAATACTGTAAATAGAATTAACGCAAGATTTCTCATCATTACATTCATATCCTATAACTCAGTGCTTTCTGTTGTACTTTTTCATTCCCAGAATTAGAATTTATCCTTAAAACATGAAGTAACAAGTAAAAGTATTATTCTTACTAAATATAACTTACTAAAACTCCCTCCTCACACACCCCTGCCCCCAGTTTTCTCTCTTCCTTGATCTTTGTGCCTGTTTTGAATGTCTTTTGGGTACTTTTTTGTATCTCACAGGTTTTGTACAAAGAAAATTTGGGGAAAGGAACCCCAACACCTATCACTCCAGAGATGGAGAGAGTCAAACGCAATCAAGAGAACTTTAGCTCGGTATTTCTTAGGGGGAAAAAATAGAAAATCCCTTAATTTTTATTTAAAATAATATTTTTAACACATTACCAATATATAATTTTCTTCCTATAAAAATACTAAATTCATAGAATGAAAATGACACCAAATGTTACCTCAGTTTTCAACCCAAATCTAATTTAGTATTGTAGTTCTGGTGTGAAATTTTAACTGTTTTTCCTAAAACATAGCTATTGATCACATTCCTTAAAAACCTAAAATACTTAGTGTTTCCTTCCTCAATTCCTTGAATAACAGTAGATGTTTCTAACTGTTGTGGCACAAATCAAAAGTAAAATCTAACACGCCTTCAAAAGGACAATGTTAACTAGAATTCTATTTGTATTTATTATGGCTCTGTTTGATGTATTCTGTGTTTGCAGCATTTCTTAAAAGAATGTGATTCTTGAACATTTTCATTCCAAAGACAACTTAGCAATTCACAATGACTCAGAAATACAAGTTTACTTGGCTCAGCTATTTTTTGTGTATCACAAGAGATATAAATGGGTTTCTTTGGAATAGTTTCAGGGTCATTGAAAGCTAATATTTATTTAGCTTTTAATACTTATTTTATTCCCCAAACCCCTTTCTTTTTGGTCTCCTGAGAATTACCAACAGCTCATTATGCATATGAATTTCAGTTAACTTGAGCACTATTTGGTAAATCCTAATCCTGCCTTTGAGAAAAGGCCTATATATGTATGGGGATTGGCCAAAAAGTTCATTTAGGTTTTTTGGTAATATCTTACAGAAAATCTCAATGAAATTTTTGGCAAATCCAGTAAATGACTCCTGCCTGTAATCTGTGGGTATTAATGCCACTTTTTTGTATGAGACAGACCTCATACTGTTTGTGATGAAATATCCAAAGGTAATCTATACTTGTTCTATTTCTTAAATTTATTTAGGCCTATTTCATGTCATTAGGAAAACAAACAAGCAAAAATACTTTTAGAGCCTACCTTAAAAGCTAAGTCTACCTGAACAATGGATCCAGGCTGATTTGATTGTTGGTTTTATACACAGATTCTGTACAAAGAGAACTTGAGCAAGGGGACTCCCCTCCCTGTCACCCCTGAGATGGAGCGGGTCAAGCGCAACCAGGAGAACTTTAGCTCGGTATTTGGGAGAAAGCTCCTTTAACTTCGTATTAAAAAATAATAATACCTTTCTATCAAAATTCCTTTTAGTCCCTATAAAATAATCAATTTAACAAATTCTTAAAAAAAAAAAAATCAACTGAATTCTTCCTTTTTCCAGATCTCTTACTTACCATTTGATTCTAACATTTTATCCTTCCTATAACAGTCCTTTACAACTTTTCACAGGTTCCTTTCCGTGTTTTATAGGACTTTTGAAGTTAATTGATATCCAAAACCCCCAAATACTACATAGCTTTTATTTACTTAGAACTATTTTTATTTGATGTGGCTGGGTTAGCATTGTAAGAAAAGACACACGTCTTGAGGCCCCATGTAGAAATAATGGCCCTTGCTGAGGACAGGGATTACCTTAACAGAGATCCTACCTTCTAAACAGTGGCACCAAGAGAGAAAACTGCTCAGAATCAGAACCCAAAGGAATCTTGATACATGTTCCAAACAAGACATTCCATCAATAGAAATCCAGATCTTCTGATTTTTAAAAAAATATTTGAATTAGATGAGTTTATGTTTTTCTTAATACTTTTGTTGAAAACTATAATACTCAATAGTCTGTGAAACTTTTATATACAGATCTTGGATTCACTTATGCCTGAGATGGAGAATCCAATGTCATTAGGAAAATTTAGCTGGATTATTTTTTTGGGGGGGGAAGGAGTAGAGCAGTAGGGAGAATTTTCAGCCAAAATGTTTAATTGTTCATTGAAATAATTATGTGAAGGAATCAAACTTCCAGATAATATCAGTAACTTTCTTTGGTCCCACTGTCTTTTTGTGTTTTGTTTGTAATTACTATTCACTAACAATCTTTTGATTTTATTGAATTTTCAGTATAAATTGATATTTTTGGAATGTTATATTTACTGTTTTCCCTATAGGTTTGTTGTTATTATTCCTACTTTTGGAAAGGTTTACATTTATTTTCAAAGTTCTTTAAAAATTATTTTCATCTATATTAGAGTAAGTATATTATTGTTTATATCTATTTGAGATATTAATGATCCTGATGATCCTGGACAATTTCTTCCTTTAAGTAACCATTTGTGTTAATTTTTACATAGGTTGCATTTAGGCAAAATTGTCCAGTAGTGCAGAGAACCTTTAAAGATTCTGTATTTAGACTCAACCATTTGTATAACTTGAATTTATACAACAAAGACCTATTTCCTATATTGCATAGATTTGACCTGAGGTTTAAAATAGTTATTCTGTAAAACGAATATTCTGTGTAGGGAAAATGAATATTTGCCCTCCAATTAAAAAATAACCTTTCTATGGTACACTAAGTATTTTAGTACTTTTATGAAATAATTTTTCTTAGATTTTAACAGAGAAAATCAACATTTAACGTGAGTTAGCATCAAAGTTGAATATCAAATACACTGGCCCTTTAGCCAAGGAAATGTGGAACATGTTCTCATCCAGACCTGTACTAGAAAAGACAGGTTGACTTGGTGAATTTGTCTTTCCTGTGTGATGTCTGTTTCATAGGCTCCCTAAATGATAGCTGAAAGGGCTGTTTTGACTGCTCTTGTTCTTTTCTGGATGCTTTCTTATGTCGTACAGGTGTTATACAAAGAAAACATCGGGAAAGGGATTCCAATTCCCATCACTCCAGAGATGGAGAGAGTCAAACACAATCAAGAAAACTTTAGTTCGGTATTTAAAAAACAAACAAACAAAAAACCTTTTAACTAATTTAAAATCCTTTTAAAAAAAGATTAATGGCTATACCTTAAAACCTAATCAACTTATTCCAGTAAAAACTTTGACATGTCTTGTTCCCAACTTAATGCTGCCATTTCCTGTGAAATCAGTTTCCCCAGTTTGGTTAAACATTAATATCACTTTAAAAATGTTCAATATTACTTTCCAACCTTTAAAAACATAACATACCCAGTCTCTCAGCCCCCACATTTATCCTGCTTTGGCAACTCTGAATGTAGAGTTTACAAAAATTTGTTCTGTAGATAAATATAAACTGTTGTCCTGATTTCCTATTCTAACTTTTTTGATCTCTACTGGTATTTGTATAGATATTTTCAAGTTCTTTTAGCATTTTGTCACTGTTCTCCATTTGCCTCAAGTATAATTCCTCCCAATATTTCACCCAAACTAAAAATTTGACTTCTTTTGAAAGTCAACAAAAGAAGATCTGTGTGTATGTACCTTCAAATATGCAATGTTTATAAAACCTAAATATCCTTATGTGGTTGATTAATATTTCCAAAACAAAATAACTTCCTTCGTTCTCCTCCTGTCTCTGCCCACTCTGTTTTCTCCCATCCTCATAACAAGCTCGGGGGTGCAGCTCATGGTTCCTTTCTATGGTGCTCTCCTTTGCTCAGCATTGCAGAGATTAGTTCAGCAACAAAACTTTCAAGCTTTTGCTGCTCCTTCCTGCTTTCCCTTGCTTTTAAGGATGTCTTTAGGCTCCTACAGGATGGACCTAGAAGCTTCTGGTATTTTCCTTCCTCTAACTCATTCTCTTCCTCTCTGCCCTGCTACTCGCTCACCACTGCTCTGCAAGAAGAGGAGAGTGGTTGACTGCTCTTTTTGTTCTGGATACTTTCTTATCACACAGGTGCTATACAAAGAAAACCTGGGCACAGGAATCCCCGTCTCCACCACTCCAGAAATGCAGAGAGTCAAACTCAATCAAGAGAATCTTAGCTCGGTATTTTGGAAAGAAAGGGAAAAGATGATGTCATTTAACCTCATAAAGAAATTGATACTTAACATTTTTTCTTCTTTAAAACCTACTTCCCTTCCTTTGCTTCTAATATACCTCACTTAGCAAAAGGACATTTCTCATTTCTGTGGTACTACTATGGATCCTTTTTCTAATTCTGATTTCTATTCCATCTGGCATTTAAAAATATTTTTTAAAACCTCTTTTCTTTTAGTTTGCTTGGATAACAACAAAACCACATTCTAACAGACTCAAATCCTCATGTGATTATTTGGGAAGGTAATTCCACAGCTTTTCCCCAGCAGCTAAAGACCCTAGATAAAGTCAGTCTCCTTATCCCAAGAATGGCTATCGTTAAAGTTTTTGGTGGCATCTTCTCAGCATATAACGCCTGGCTCCTTGGATTATTGTGTCATTTGATAACAAGGAAGTTGAACTCACCCTTAAAGTCTCACAACAAATGAAATGTTACTTACGGTTGTTTTTCTGGATGCTTTCTCATCACACAGGTGTTATACAAAGAAAACATGGGCAAGGGAACCCCTTTACCTGTCACTCCAGAGATGGAGAGAATCAAACACAATCAAGAAAATATTAGCTCGGTACTTGCGGCAAGACAAAAAAAAAAAAAAAACCTACTTCTTTAATAATTTAAAATAATACATATTAATCCTACTTTTTAAAGATAACTGAAATTTTGTGAATTTCTTAATCACATTTATCCTTCTTCCTTCTTTAGGGCTACTCCTGGACTTAACCTCAGAATAACAAGGTTGCTTTAATCCATTATTTTAAAGTTCTAATATCAGGAAGTAACAGATTTTCCAATAAGTCATCCTTTGCTCCTCTCTCCCCAAACTTAACTCTCTATCCATTATCCCCTAAGGTCTCTTTGTTTTATGTATTTGTGAAAAGTGGGGAGTGGAGTAGGAGGTGTGACAGGATTCTTTCTGGAACATCAGAATTGCGATTTTATTGTTTGTTTGTTTGTTTGTTTTTCAGCTGACTTTAGGTTATAATTTACCCGTCAGATTTGGACAAAGAGACCTTGGGAAAAATAACCCCTATCCTCTCCTTCAGGCATAATGACATAAATTAAGATCCAGTAGTGGTTTTGCCAAATCACTGTCCATTTACTTTAAAAGGAGTGTCATTTGAACTATTTTTTGTTTTACCAATTTTAGTTCTTTCTGTTCTTCTGTCTATCAGGGTCTTTAAATGCTTATTTTAGTAAGCCACTTTTTGTAAGCCTGCGTTCTGTGATGTAAAGAGATTGCTGTGGGTTGGGGTTTGTGTGGGGACATTACCTTACATACTAGAGAGGTTCCTCCGATACTGGAACATGGGACTACTGAGACTTTAGTGTGCTTCAGGGTCACTGGGACCCCAAGTCTCAGTCTCTTATTCTGTAGATCTGGCATGGGGCCAGACATTTTGCAATTCCAGCAAAGTCTCAGGTGATGTTAACCTTGTTGTCCAGGGACCTCAACTTTGAGAATCAGTTCTTTGATAGAATTCTTCCTCTTGAATGCCATAGCTCAAATCTTCTGTGACATCAAGAATGACACTGGTGACAGGGAGGCTGGGAATTTTTCACAATGCATTACTGTTGTTTCCTATTGACTAACCCTATTAGTGATGTAATTCCTGAAGACATTTTTACTTACTGATAAGTATGATGATGTTCTGAATTAAAGCAAGAGGCAGAACACAGATACATTTCCCTGATGTGTGTGGCAAAAGGGTCCAGTCTCCCATTCCGATTTGGGCAGCAGCTATTCAAGTGCCTGCTCCTAAGTATTCAAGCACCTTCTCCTAAGTCCTGACAGATGATCTGTCAGGTGCGTGACATGCACAGGTTAGTGGTAGAGTAAAGGTGGTCTCCCATCTGGGCCCTGGAACCAGGCACAGAAAACTACAGTTCTGTCTTTTAGGCCGCAAGGATTTCAGGACAGGGTTCTCCTCTGGAAATGTGCTGTAACTATTATCAGCTTGCTTTGGAAACATATTTCTTTCCATCTAATCTTAGTGCCCAAATAGTTTAGCAACGTGAACCTCCTAACAAATGATCTGTTCTGTTTTATCTTTTGTAACTGTCATTCTTTTTTTCTTTTTGGATCCACTGGACTCACATAGGTTTTGTACAAAGAAAATGTGGGCAAAGGCACCCCAACCCCTGTCACTCCAGAGATGCAGAGAGTCAAACGCAATCAAGAGAACATTAGCTCGGTATTGTCTTGAGAAACAAAAGTGCTTTTTATTCTGCAAAGTAACCCCTGCCGTTTGACCTGCTCCTAACTCCATCCCAGGTTAAAAAGAAAAAAATGCCAGTTTTTTAGAATCTCCCCTAAACGACATACTACATTGACTGTTGCCATTAACTGTTTTTTAAAGCTTTTTCTTGAGTTGTTCTCACTAATAGTAGTAGATAAAACCTGGGTTTTTCTCCCCCAAATCGCATTACATTGAATAGCCTGACGACTGCCTCCCAGTGACTTTCGGGTCCAACTTTGTATCTCACAGGTATTATACAAAGAGAACCTGGGGAAAGCCACCCCCACACCCTTTACTCCTGAGATGGAAAGAGTCAAACGCAATCAAGAAAACTTTAGCTCGGTATTTGAGAGAGGGAAAAAGAGATGGTGACACTTTTAACAAGCCTGGCAAACATAGTTATACCACTAATTTACCTCTCAGTTTCCTCCAAAATTTATCTTTTAAAATCCTTCTTTACCCACTTAAAAACCATACCAACCCTGCCAGCTCAAACTGATTTCTTTCTTCACCTTTTGCTTTATACCATAACATTTTAATGGCTTCTCTTCGTGGGGTGTTATAGAGTGTGACATAATTGAGCCATAACAACAGCTAGATGGTGGTTTTCAGAATTGGGTTTCTGCTCTCTGATATTTGGATGCTCTCTTGGCTCCTCTAGGTGTTGTACAAAGAGAATATGAGAAAAGCAACTCCGACACCGGTCACTCCAGAGATGGAGAGAGCTAAGCGCAACCAAGAAAACATTAGCTCGGTATTCTCCAGGACTAAAAAGGAGTAGTGCAACAACTTAGAAAATAACAATTTAACATCATCAAGTGTCTTTCTCATTCAACTGAAAAACACACTAAAACGAAAAGAGAATCGCAACATCTTGAAAATAACATTTTAACACCATAAAAATGTGCATTTTTTTTATCCCACTGAAAATTCACACTAAAATTAACACAACTATGCTTTTAAATTCCAAATGATTGTACTAAGATATAACAAGTTAATTGCCAATGTTTTCTTTTCCCTTTTACTCTGAGGTAGTCTTACATAACTGACTGTAACATATTGACTTCCTAACATTCTCAATCTTAAGCAATCCTTTAAGATGCTTTATGAAAAAGAAAAGATGCTTTATGAAACAGGTAATACTATGAAATGGATGCCTTACTCTGACTTTGATATTTTGGGTTTTTCATGTCTGAGACTTTGATTTCTGTATTAGCACACTGGTTTATAAAATCTGGACATAACCCTTCAAAAAATGATCACTTATTTTAAAGGATAGTTCTTTCAAATATATCACACTTAGTGCCATATACCACCCAGTGTACTGGTGCTACAATTCCCAGCAAATTCAAGAACGATTTTTTTTTCCTTTCCTTTCAAAATTATACTTTGCCCCATCTCCTTTGAAAATGAAAGTTATGTTTTTAGAGTCAAAACAAATCTCATTCAAGCCCTGCCCATCTACCCTCCTGCTAGCAGTTCTGCTGTCAAGGGCTTGCTGGGAATTTTTAGGTGACTCATGCTTGCCTCCCCAGCTCCTTGAGACTTCAGAATTAGAATGGTACCATAACTTGCCCTCATCCATGGTTTCTCCTCTGTCAGGTGCTTTATTCTGATAGCTTCCGGAAACAAATACAAGGCAAAGCTGCCTATGTCTTGGACACGCCAGAGATGAGACGGGTGAGAGAGACCCAGCGCCACATCTCAACGGTGAGTCAGGAATTCCTCAGATGGGGTGGGCAGCCTGTTGGAACGAGTCAAAAAGTAAATGATTACACCATCCTATTTTCACCAAATGAATTCATGAAATTTCAGGTGAAGTATCATGAAGACTTTGAGAAACACAAGGGTTGCTTCACACCGGTGGTGACAGACCCCATCACTGAGAGAGTGAAGAAGAACACGCAGGACTTCAGTGACATTTGCTACCGGGTATTCAGAGGAAAGTGGTAGAAATGGAACAGAAACGGAATGACCAGGATCAGGAAACTATTACAGGTAACTGGGATCGGGGAGGGGGTGGGGAGGGGGAAGCAGCTTTAAATTATTCAATCTGCCTGTGGTTGTTTAGGTTCATGTTTCGGTCTCCAAATTATCAGAGTCTGAGAACACCTGTGCTGACCCTTAATCTCACTTTCAGGTTTACGCGTCTGGCGTACCAATCCTGGCTCAGTTTTTGACTATGATCCAGCAGAAGACAATATTCAGTCCCGAAGTTTACACATGATTAATGGTATGTGATGCTGCAAAAGGCTTACAGCATAAACATCACAATTTAGTGGGCTAGCGCCAGGGGCATTTAGGCTCAAAGTTCGTCTCCTCCAGGGCTTTCAATTTCCTGAGTTGCTCATTCAGCATAAAAACATCTCCTTGACTAGTGGGCCAAGCTCACTTTCTAGACAAGTTCAAATTAGGAAAAGATTGTTTCACTGCCTCAAGGTAAGTCCCCTTCGGTCCCCATTGTAATTTTTTTTCCTAAAGAAAAACAGGTAGTAAATTTTTCTGTTGGGGAAATAATGACAATAAAATACGTAAGTAAAGGGGAAAAAACAGGGTTGACTTTTAGCAACTTTCTGAATTCCCTTATGTCAAGGAAGATAGTCATTCAACAAGAGGCCACATGCCTTCATACCCTTTATTCATGTTAAAAGTAAAAATAATATGTAGTGCCTGTAAATCTCAAAGAATTTATACTCTAGTCTGATGAAGAGAGATCAGTAAATCAGTAGTTATACCCTGACATGAACAGTTTTAAAGGTCTTCACACAGATTGTGGAAACAGAGCATCTAAATAAATTTGGAGATCAGGGGACTTTCTGGAGAAGTTGAAAGGTGGAATTTGAATATGAACATTACTACCTGTTCATTTTGGTGAGCCAGGAAAATGAGCAGGCTAGAGGGAAGAAAGAGTGGTCAAGGACAGACTCAGGGATCGGAAGCCTGGCTACACCACTGAATGGTTAGGGGGCCTTGGGTGATTAAACTCTCAACTGGAGAATGAGGACCACCTTCTATTATAGAGTTTTGAGGGTTTAATCCATGGAAATCTACGAAAAACTGTTTTATAATGAACAAAAACCAACTGAGATTCAATTACCATTAGGGATTACTCCTAGGAAAATTTCATTTCTGCCTGCTCTCTGATGGATCTTACCTCCTTCAGCACAAGCTCAGCGCCGGAGCCGGGAGCAGTCTCGATCAGCCAGTGGGCTGAGCATCAGTGGTGGTGAGGAGAAGTCTGAGCATTCAGAAGCTGCCCACCTCTCTACCTACAGTGACGGGGGCGTCTTCTTCTCTGCAGCCTCAACAGGTACAAGTGGATGGCCCTGACCTCGATAGCCATGGGAGCCAGTTCACTGGATGTTACTGTAAGAGATGCTTTGAGTAGAAACAGAAAAAAATCTGGACCTTTTCTTCTAATGAGTCTAAAATTGAGGAGAGGTACATGCAGTTAGCTATTTAATTTTCATTCCTCCTTTCTTGGAAATCATTCTTTTTAAATTAGGGGGAAAGACACTGCTGCTCAGTTGCTAAACACAGAGTAAATGATATCTAGTCACGTTTTCTCCTAATGCTATTTTCCCCTTTCCTTTCAGGTTACAAACACGCAAGAACCACAGAGCTCCCACAGCAACGATCATCTTCAGTTGCTACCCAGCAGACAACGGTATCCTCCATCCCATCCCATCCATCCACTGCTGGAGTAAGTAACTCAAGTCCTCCTCCTTTTTTGATATGTGAAATAATGGTTACAGGTGTGCTGATCTTTTTTTTAAACCAAAACTTCTATTTTGTATAATGTTAACAGTAATAAATTGGAGAAGACAATGGCACCCCACTCCAGTACTCTTGCCTGGAAAATCCCATGGATGGAGGAGCCTAGCAGGTTGCAGTCCATGGGGTCGCTGAGGGTCGGACATGACTAAGCGACTTCACTTTTCACTTTCACGCATTGGAGAAGGAAATGGCAACCCACTCCAGTGTTCTTGCCTGGAGAATCCCAGGGACGGGGGAGCCTGGTGGGCTGCCGTCTATGGGGTCACATAGAGTCGGACACAACTGAAGTGACTTAGCAGCAACAGTAATAAATATCAGAGAAACTTCATTAACAGCTCACATAACTAAAGAGCATTATTCAGTGATTTAAAACAAACATATGGATACACACAAAACACACAGAAAAACTAAAGCAAAATAATCATTGTGGGCTCATTAGACCCACCCACCATCTTAAAGCAAAGCATCTGTTGTTTGGAATCATTCTTCCACAGTATATGTGTGTGCAGATGTCACATGTAATCTAGTTATACCTTATATGTACAAGTGAAAGTGAAGTTGCTCAGTCGTGTCCGACTCTTAGCGACCCCATGGACTACAGCCCACCAGGCCCTCTGTCCATGGGATTTTCCAGGCAAGAGTACTGGAGTGGGGTGCCACTGCCTTCTCCATTAACAGCGGCAAGGCATATTATATTTACTTGAAGCTGGTATACTTGGTGACAGCCTTAGTGCCCTGGGACATGGCGTGCTTGGCCAGCTCCCCAGGTAGCAGCAAGCGCACGGCGGTCTGGATCTCCCTGGATGTGATAGTCAAGCGCTTGTTATAACGCGCCAGGCTTGATGCCTCGCCAGCGATGCGCTCGAAAATGTCGTTGACGAAGGAGTTCATGATTCCCATGGCCTTATGTACTATATGTACATGTGTACATATGTACATGTCCTATATGTACAAGAGATAAGTCAAATCATGCTCACCAATTCACCAGACTATCTTAAAACTCAGTTTAAAACCCTGGATCTCTTGGGACTTCCCTGCTGGTCCAGTGGTTAACTCTCTCAGCTCCCAAAGCAGGGGGCCCAGGTTCGATCCCTGGTCAGGGAACTAGATCCCACATGCTGCAACTAAGACCTGGTGCAGCCAAATAAATGAATAAATATTTTTAAAAAACCCTGGATCTAATTTCATAATATTAAAACATAATAACATAATTCTTTACGATTGAAATGAACAATATCTGTATGAAGAAAACCTTTACTAAAGGACATAAAGATTGGTAAGTATTAAAACCTATTATAGTTCAGGAAAGGAATCCTGCAGTCATTTCTCCAGAAATCAATCCATAAATTCAAGGCAATTCCAATCAAATCCTAGTACAATAATCATAAAAATTTTATACATTAATCCTAAAATTTATTTGAAAGAGTAAAGATGTAAGATCAAGCAAATTTTGAAAATGACAATAGGAAAGGACTTAACCATAAGAATAAAATGCACTAGAAAGCTATTATAATTAAATATGAATTTAGCATGAGAATAGATTTTAAAACACGTGAAGTCCAAAAACAGACCCGAAGAGTTACAAATACGCAGAGGAAAAAAAACAAAATTGTAAAATACTACAGAAAAAGACTATTTTTACAATACTGGAGATGGGAACATCTTCCTTGGCAACTTCAAAAATCTAGGAATGTAAAGGAAGACTATAACAAAAAGAAATGTCAAACTGGGAGAAGTTATACATAACAAAAGATTAATATCTAAAACCACATAAAGTATCCAAAATTCATCGAGGTCATTATTCCCCTTCCCTTCAAAATGAGGCCTGGAAGAATATGACTAAACCATCTACAACAAAAGAAATAAAAATGGCCAAGGAAAAGAGGCTCACCATGACTACTAACCAGAAATATACAAATTATAACAAAGTATGCTATTATGGTAGCAAACTTTTAAGAAAACTTAAAAGGCATGTTAACTTTGACCTAATACTTTCAGCCCAAAGACAGACACCTGAAGACCAACACTATGGGGTTAGTGGACGAATACAGTGATGGTTAACTATCTAGAAATACAGAAATGGCTAAATAACTTGTAGTTATTATTAAAATATGGAATTCTCTTCAGAATAAATCTATATACAGACAGACCTCCAAGCTATATCAAATGGAAAGAACCAAGTATTGTTTATAGTAATCCACTTATTGGTCGGGGGTGGCTATCCTTGAATGTGAATGTGAGTTTCAAAATGCTAGGGAAAAATATGTAGGTTTCATGCCAAATAACTAACCAGTGGCTGCTCCTATGAAGAAAATTTGGACACTTTCAAATTTTATTTGTATCTCTAAATTGTTAGTTTGTAAAAATTTCATTGTTGTAAGAACACTTAACATGAGATCTACTACCCTCTTATTTTTCAGTGTACATTTACTATAGATTCAAGGTTGTCTCTAGAACAGCACATCTCTAGCATTCATTCATCTTGCTTAACTGAAATTTATGCTGTTGATTAGCAACAGTCACCATACTGTATTTTTTGTTTTCACCACTGTTTAAATTAGCTTTCCAGAAAATCTTATTTCTGGTATGCTCCCAAATTCTCAAAGTGAGAGAAATATGCACTACTGCTGATTTTTCAAATTCTTTTTCTCTAATAAAACATTCAGTTCAGTTGCTCAGGCGTGTCCGACTCTTTGCGACCCCACGAATCGCAGCACGTCAGGCCTCCCTGTCCATCACCAACTCCTGGAGTTCACTCAAACTCACGTCCATCGAGTTGGTAATGCCATCCAGCCATCTCATCCTGTCATCCCCTTCCCCTCCTGCCCCCAATCCCTCCCAGCATGTCTTTTCCAATGAGTCAACTCTTTGCATGAGGTGGCCCAAGTACTGGAGTTTCAGCTTTAGCATCATTCCTTCCAATGAACACCCAGGACTGATCTTTAGAATGGACTGGTTGGATCTCCTTGCAGTCCAAGGGACTCTCAAGTCTTCTCCAACACCAGTTTCAAAAGCATCAATTCTTCGGCGCTCAGCCTTCTTCACAGTCCAATTCTCACATCCATACATGATCACAGGAAAAACCATAGCCTTGACTAGACGGACCTTTGTTGGCAAAGTAATGTCTCTGCTTTTGAACATGCTATCTAGGTTGGTCATAACTTTCCAAGGAGTAAGCGTCTTTTAATTTCATGGCTGCACTCACCATCTGCAGTGATTTTGGAGCCCCCCAAAAATAAAGTCTGACACTGTTTCCCCATCTATTTGTCATGAAGTGATGGCACCAGATGCCATGATCTTCGTTTTCTGAATGTTGAGCTTTAAGCCAACTTTTTCACTCTCCTCTTTCATCAAGAGGCTCTTTAGTTCTACACTTTCTGCCATAAGGGTGGTGTCATCTGCATATCTGAAGTTATTGATATTTCTCCCGGCAATCCTGATTCCAGCTTGTGCTTACTCCAGCCCAGCGTTTCTCATGATGTACTCTGCATATAAGTTAAATAAGCAGGGTGACAGTATACAGCCTTGACGTACTCCTTTTCCTATTTGGAACCAGTCTGTTGTTCCATGTCCAATTCTGTTACTTCCTGACCTGCATATAGGTTTCTCAAGATGCGGGTCAGGTGGTCTGCTATTCCCATCTTTCAGAATTTTCCACAATAGTATAACCACTAACGTAATTTCTACGTGTTTGCCTATTTAGGACATTTCATATAAATGAAATCATGTTAATATGTGGCCTGCTGTTACTGGCTTTATGTTTGATTTATCCATGTATCATTTATCAGTACTAATTCCTTTATATTAGCAAATATTACTACATTGTATGAAAATGTTTCCTTCATCAGTTGGTGGGCATTTGGGCTGTTTCCAGTTTTTAGCTATTATGAATAAGGGTATACAAGTTATTGTGTGGATATACGTTCATTCCTCTTGGGTATATACCTAGGAGTACAATTGCTAGGTCACATGGGAACTATGTAAAATAGGAGAAATTTCCAAAACTGTTTTCCACAGTGTCTGCACCATTTTCCATTTCTATCAGCAGTTTATAAAAGATTTCAATTTTCCCGCATCCTCCCCAATACCTTTTTTCAATTATCATTCCAGCGTGTAGTGGTATCGCATTGTAACTTTACATTTTCCTGGTGACTAATGACGCAGAGTATTTAGCTCTTGGTGTATCTCTCGTCAACAATTCAGATCCTCAGCAAAGGATCTGAATAGATGTGTGTGTATGTAGTCAGTCAGTCGTGTCTGACTCTGTGACCCCCATGGACTGTAGCCCACCAGGTTCCTCTGTCCATGGAATTCTCTAGGCAAGAATACTGGAGTGGGTTCCCATTTCTTTCTTCAGGGGACCTTCCTGATCCAGGGATAGAACCTTAATCTCCTGCATTGACAGGCAGATTCTTTACCATCTGAGTCATCAGATAAGATAGATTGTAATCCTTATTAGATATACGATTTGCAAATATTTTCTCCTAGTCTTTTTAGTTTTGGTGGTAGTTGCACATTCTGTTTCATGCAACTTAAATTTCTGGTGTCATAAGAGACTTTAAAATTAGTTGTTTAGGTTAATTGTTGCAAATCTAACATTTCCCTTTTTTGTCCTTACCCACAGAAAATCTTCCGTGCCATGTATGACTATATGGCTGCTGATGCAGATGAGGTATCCTTCAAAGATGGAGATGCCATTGTCAATGTTCAAGCTATAGATGAAGGTTGGATGTACGGCACTGTGCAGAGGACTGGCAGGACCGGCATGCTCCCAGCCAACTACGTTGAAGCTATTTAGACACTTCAAAGCATCAATCCTGTCTACATGACCTACAAATCTTGTTAGTATTTCAGTTTAGACTCTCCACTATTCTCCAAGTTCTCAAACTGCCTAATAGTTTTTGTTATGATTTACGGTTGTACCATCCCTTAATTTGTTTCTACACATACCTAAGTAATTCACCATTGTATTAGTACAATTAATCTATCCAATTATTAAACTAGACTTACCTCTATTTTCTGGACTTGCACATAAAACCTGAGACAACATTAAACCCATAGGTTTTTTTTTTATAATTAAAAAATTTTCTTTTGGGTTTTAAATGATTTCAGCACAGACATTTTTAGAAGTTTCTGCATTATTATTGCTGTATCAACCCAGAGTCTTTCTCCATTACTAAAATGTTTAACAGTATTTCTTTTCTAAATCAAGAATTCTAAACATGTTAAACAGTTTTTAAAAATGGCAGATACTCACCTTTTCCTTGCTTATTGACTGCTGATACTTTTATTTCTAATCCAGTTCTGAAGTTATGAAGCTGATAGTCAATATAAACTGGTGTTACACTAGTGTCTAATAAAATCTGTAATTCTGCAACAAACACCATTGACGGAATGAGCATTACTTTTTAATAGTTTTAAGATCTACAAATAAAAACTTCAACAAAGCAAATCTATGCTAGACTTCACCACAAAAACTAAACTTAAAAATGCACAAGACACAACTCTGAAAATCAACTATATTTCAATTAAAAAAATATGAACAAATGTTGGACTGTGTTCAGCAAGCTTTCCTTATGGCTTGGCTTATAAAGTTTTAGAAATAGCTGTGGGATCCAATCTTCAAGGGATCTTCTTCATCTGGATCCAGTAGGCTGGCAGTTTGTGTCAAAGGCATTAAATGGGCAATAATGGCTTGTTGCTTCAGTGTACAGAGTATCTTTACTAAAAAGCAAAAGATCTGTCACGTTATTTTATTGCTGTAGTAATAATGTTCTCCCTAAGCTCCTTAATTTGTGTCTGGAGACACAAAGCAAAGAGCACATGTAAAAATGAAGGCAGAGACTGGGGTGATGGAAAGCCAAAAATTGCTAGCAACCACAAGAAGCTAAAAGAGAGGCATGAATAGCCTTCCTCACAGCCCTTAGAAGGAACCAACCCTTGCTGACATCTTATCTCAGACTTCTAGCCTATAGAACCAAGACAATAAATTTCTATTATTTAAGCCTTTCAGTTTTTGATTTTTACAGAAGCCATAGTAAACTAATGACAGTAATCTTACACTTTTTTTCTTACTTAAAAGTATGAATTTACAGTCTTCTAAGCAAAATAAAAGCAAAAATAAACAAATGGGACCTAACCAAACTTTAAGCTTTTGCACATCAAAGGAAAACCATCATATAATGAAAAGACAACCTCACAATGGGAGAAATATATTTGGAAACGATGCCACCTATGAGGGCTTAAGTTCCAAAATATACCAACAGTTCATGCAACTCAATACCAAAAAAACCAAACCACCCAATCAAAAAACTGGCATAAGATCTGGACAGATATTTCTCTAAAGACAACATGTGGCCAACAGGCACATGAAAAGATGCTCAAAATTACTATTAGAGAAATGCCAAAGCAAACCTACAATCAGGTAGTGTGTAAGTATATATATATATATTACACACAATATTACTCAGCCATAATAAAGAATGTAACATTGTCATTTGAAACAACATGGATGGACCTAGGAAATATCAAAGTCAGTCAAATATCATCTTGCATGCAGAATCTATAAAATACAAATTAATCTCTATAAAAACAGACTCACAGGCATAGAAAACAAACTTATGGTTACCAAAAGAGGGGAAGGAGAAAGGGGGATAAACTTTAAGTATAGGATTAATAGATAAACACTACTATACATAAAACAGACAAGCAACAAAAGATTTACTGTGTAACACAGGGAACAATATTCAGTATTTTCTAATAACCTTTAATGGAAATAATCTGAAATAAAATATATAAATATAATACTGAACCACCTTGCTGTATACCTGAAATTAGCACATTATAAACAAACTATATTTCAATTTTTTTAAAAGTATGAATTTAGAAGTGTGTGGAACCCTTGAAACTATGAATAAAACAGAGAGATCCTCTCTGGTTAAAAACAGGCCATAAAAGAGGGCAAGAATATGAACGGTTCATATCATCGTGGAGGAATACAATACTCATTTTTGGCTGGTGTCTGAACCATTTAATTAATTTCAGGAGGTCTCATTGAAACAAAAAAAAAAATTAAAAAAACTCAAACACCAAAGAAAAACAAGTACCAGAATTTACTTTTTTCTTTTTAAATTTTATTTCAGATTAAAGTGCATTTCGTTAAAAATGTTTCAATATCCAGTTTCGATTGGCAAGTGGTAACAGTCAACTCTCAATAGATCATGAAAGTTTTACTGTGGATCAGACACAGATTCTCTCTCCTTCAACCAGTCAAAATGAACCTGAAAATACAACTTTAGGTGCACCTGCTTCAAACATTGTATAAACATTAAACAAAACTGACTGTACCCTTATTTCCCATCTGCTAGTACAGGTAATCAAGGAATGAACACATACTTCTGTGAAGTTTCAACTTAAATCATTCGACTTATCAAATATAAATACTTTTTGAATGTAAAACTAAGCTCTCTTAGATTTATCAAGTGATGAAAACAAAAATATTATAGGGCTAATAAATGACTGATTTGGCTTCTCTCAGTCCTCTTCTAAGTGCATATTAGTCAAGTCTATCCACAAGAGGTAGTGTTTAAGATCGAAAGTAACTGATTACTCACCAACACAGAAAGCAAACTCCCAACCCCCCCCAATTTGTTTTACAGGTGTGATTTAACCAATTAGTGCCAGATGCCTTTCCTTTACATATCACGTCCCTTAATATCCATGGCAAATACATAAAAATGTTTTAAGAATTTAAGGAGAAAAAGGTATACATAAAAAATACTAGTTAAGCAACAGTAAGACATAAATGAAATCAGGGGAACTCATTTTATAAAATAAAATCTAAATAATGGATACAGAAATTAAATTAAAAAACCCTATTCTGCCAGCTGAAGTAACCAAACTGACGACATGCCATATATGAACAAAACAACTGCATATGTCAAGGACTGGCACAATTTAAGGGTCAGCAAGTAGTAAATATGTAATTATGTTCATTATTACAGGCCACCCAGTCTTCAGACTACTCAATTCTGCCACGATAGCAGGAAAACAGCCAAACATGTAAATAAGCACCGCTGTGTCCCAGAAAAACCTGATTTACCAACAAAACAATTTTATGCATTGTCACAAAGTATTTTCTTTCCAACCATTAGAAAACATAAAATTCATTCTCAGTTCCTTAAATGTAAAAAGAAGTGGCAGGCTATGGTTTGTCAATCCCTCCCTGCTCTTTAAAAACTTATTAAAGACTACTGTCTTTTGTTTCCTATTATCAAAATCAACTATTAATTCCATTTTTCTACAAAATTTCCATTCCATAAAAAATAAATTCTTCAGATACCTGTTATTCAATTAAGTATCAAAACAGCTATTATTCTATATTCCATTTTCAGTTTCATGACACTATTTTGAAAGTGAGCTTTCTACTTCTATGCAGTTCATCCATTTAAGAAATCAGTCTTTTGTTGGAATTATTTACTGATGGGAGGTGGAGTATAAAATATATTTCTAAACAATTACCCAAGGGATTAATAAACTATTATGATACCGTATTACATGTAGAATAACTCAGGGACCACTGGCTGTCAGCTACTTTCAAAATATAAAGATAACTGTTAACTTAATGGTCTAATTCTTTATTGCTATTTCAATCGATCTTTCTCTTCTCTTCATCATTTATCAGTGCATCAATCTCAATCAACATGTAAATTTGCTGATAAACTTAGTTTCATTCAATTATAAAATGGTACACTGTGACATAAAGGTATTGTTCCCTCTCTTACATGTAGAAAACCAAAAGCTACGGAGGTTCTTTTCTTCCATGTGACATGTGACATCAATTTAAAATACTGTCTTTAATTTTATAATCACAGGTAAAGGGAGAAGTTAACTTTTATTCTAATGGCATATTTCAGGGGAGTAAGCATTTACAGCTTGGCACTTAGTTTTAACTGTTCTTTGGTTAAAGGCTTGGCACAGAAAGAAAAAAAAATGGTAAAGATCACACTGTAAAATTTAACATTCTATTCCAAGAACTAAATGAACGCTCATAATTTTATTAGACTACAGATCTAATTTACAGATCTTCAAATCAAAATGAATCAGATTTTAATGGAACTTTCAAAGAGCAATATACAAAACCTGGCATATAATAGACACAATTAACCGGGCCATGAAAAACCACAAAGACCAGATTTGTTTTACAGATTGAACAATCAATAAATTTTGATAATCAGTTTTTAAAACCCATTACTTCTGACATTTCCTTAATTAAGTGCTTTAGATGAGGGCAGTTCTTACAATAAAAGTATTTATTTTTAATAAATATGAAGGAAAATATCATCTTAAAAGAATGCCCAAAAAACCCTCATTTTTGAAGATCAGACTACTCAACTCTTTCAACTCCATTTTGCAACAAAATAGGAAGTTTCAATCACATACTGTCACAGCACTCACCAGAGGTCTTCAGTAAACTTGAATATCAAGGCACACTTGTCAGAATGGACTTACTATAGCACTGCTAACTTCACTGCCAAATTAACCTTTGTTAGGGGTAGCCTATTTTCAATGTTTATTAATAAAAAAATGAAGTCCTATAACCTAGAAGGCAAGATTTAGAGACTAAATTCATCTCTAATATTATGAAAATTTAAAAAGTCAGAACATAATTCGTATATACTCATAAGACTCCACATTGTCCAAACTGCTTAATCAGGTTCTTGATAACATAAAATACTTATCTTCTATATTAAAAGGCCCCATATTAGGCAAAATTCTACTTTTAACAATTTTATTTAAAATTTTTAACTTTAATATGAAGCCTTCAAGACCAGTCAGAATCCTCAATTCAGACATCTGAAAAGGTTTCTTAAAAAAAGACTAGTAGTTATATTTTGTGGCAATAATTTTAAGGATATACATCTGCCTGGGTTACCAATTGCTAATTTGGATCTTGAAGCCTCTTAGACCTATGACCACAAATGCAGTACACAGACATCAGCATTTGTATGGATCACATGGAAATTCTTAGAAATGAACTATTAGGCTCTCATCACATACCTACTGAATCAGAATCTGCATTTTAACAAATACATGTAGGTTTGAGAAGCACTGTATCAATTAATCGGAGAAGGCGATGGCACCCCACTCCAGTACTCCTGCCTGGAAAATCCCACGGACAGAGGAGCCTGGTGGGCTGCAGTCCAGGGGGTTGTTAGAAGTCAGACACGACTGAGCGACTTCACTTTCACGCATTGGAGAAGGAAATGGCAACCCACTCCAGGGTTCTTGCCTGGAGAATCCCAGGGATGGGGGAGCCTGGTGGGCTGCCGTCTATGGGGTCACACAACGTCAGACACAACTGAAGCGACTTAGCAGCAGCAGTATTAATTAATAAAGTCAGGACTTCACTCTAATGTTTGTATACAAAGTATAAGACCTTTCTAATGGCTTAGGGATAAAATGGACATGTGTTGTAATAACAAGCAGGCAGCTAACTCCCCTGACTCAAGCCCCAGCCTAATAACATTAACAACTGCTTTTTTTAACAACCTCTAACCCTGGCTCACAAATAATCTCCCAGAAAATCAGTTATGAAGAATTCTAAATAGAAACTAGGCTTTTCTTAATGGATTATAAAGTCAAAGTCAGAAGGAATGGCATTAAAAGAAAATGAGTTAAGTTTTCACATCTTTTGTTAAATTTCAACTAAGCCTGCCTTTAAAACAGCACTCACTTTTAACTACTCATCTCTTTAAAAATCAAAACAAAACTCTACTTGTATATTTTCCACATACCCTCCCATTTTTCCAATTTCCCAATTTTCTTGTCTTCCCTCCCACCTTTAGTCAAAACATAACTGAATTTTCTTGACATTTTTATGATTCTTAAATGTAAAACACTTCTGACTACTACCAACCTGCACATAAACAGAATCATGGGAAATTCATATTCAAATCTTATTTTTGACTGTTATTCTACTGCATTATTAACCTAAATCATCCTATAATCGACAAAGAAACTAGAGCAAAAGCTCTCCACTATTCAACAATGGCTTTCAAACTTGTTCAAACTGCAGAGCATCTTTAATTATGTGCTCACTGAGATACTGGAAATTCATTTTTGAACATCAAAAATTATACTATGGTTCTACATGCAACTATATTCTTTATAAATGCATAAAATTAAAAATGACATTTGAGTGTTCTTAGTAATGTCTGTCATGTTTTATTAACCATTAGAAATTATTTGAAAAAACTTATTTCACTTTAATGGTAAAAAGACACACACTGGAGCTGATCATGGAATATTAATGCTTTTTGCTCTTCCAGAAATAGTAGAAAAATCTGCAGAAAGTTTTAAGGCAAGAATATTGAAAATAAGGAGCCTAAATAAACACATAACTTTATCAACAACTAAGATTTAGCAAATTGGTTTTTAAATGTTTTAGAATATATCCTGGTTAAACCAGGATGTTCTAAATTTAGTATCTGCACTTGCACCAAACTTGTGATTTAAGTAAATGGTATTCATTTTGGTCACATTTTCTGCTATACTGTCCACCTTCCCAGGAACTTCAGTCCACCAGCAGGTAAGTTTAGCTCACACAAATATTAAGATATGAGGTTGTGAAATGAGTTAATTCTGGTTCCTCTCAACATACATACCTATCCCTTCTACTAACACCTGTTCAATCAAAACGTGCCTGTTTACTCACATAGAACTTGGGGAATAAATGACAAATTAAACCAAAATTATAAGTGTTTAAATTCAAGCTACAATCCTTCAGGTTCAATGGTCCCAGATTTTCTTTTAAAACCATCCTCAGCATATAAATACCAAACTTAGACCCCAAAATATTTACAATGTAATGATAATGGATCATGAAAATGAAACCAACTTTTATCGTGACTGGGTGGCAGTCCCCTTCTGAATATAAAGCTAACCAAGACACAAGGATTAAACTTTCCATAAGTTGTTAATGAATGTGTGCTTTTTCAAGTAGGGGTTACTTCTGAATTAAGTCTAAAACTGAGATTACTCATTCTATTTAGAAAACAAGTGAGATATTTGTTAAAAAGATGAAACAAATATGGGAAAGGCAGGCACTAATACCAGTTGGTAAAATTAGAAATGTTTTAATTACATACACCCTATTTTTTTAAACTGAATAAAACATACATATTTTAAAGAACAGTTTTCAGATTTCTCCCAAGTTTGCTTTAGGTATAGGTGGAGAGCAGATAAGCTCTAGGTTTCTTATGATCCAAGTTATAATGAAAATACTCAAGCTAACTCCCCATTAAAGAGAAATGTAACGAGGCACTATTTCTGGTGGCTAATCCCCTCTTTCAAACCAAAAGGGGGAAAAAAAAAGGTTATGGAAATGAACAGCAAGGTTGTCATGTAACACTTTCTCATTTCTCATATTTGTTCTGCTTACTTTAGAAAATAAACTCATGTTTAACTATTAACTAAGTACAAAACTTTTTGTTGTTTTATTTGTAGATACAGAATCCTACAAATATCTGCAGCAATCCCATGAAGCACGTCTATTATCCATACTGATATCTCAGTATTCAATATATACAAAATTATGTTTCTATTAAACAAAGGTATTCACAAGAGGCTACAGAAAAACTCATGCAACTAATGAAGACTGAAATTTATAAATTAAAGACTTAATCTATACATAATGTACAAACAGTCGTGCATTTTTAAATGAATAGTATGTATCTCATAAGAGTGTATTTTCACAGGCAAATGCTGCTGCACAAGTATTTGTTAATGCAAATGAATGGAATCACTAAATTCTGCTTTAATATTTAACCCCTATAGTTGAAACTTTTGATTATTTTTCTTGAAAGCTGTCCAAATGAAGCTGCTCTGTCTGTGAAAAACATTCCAAAAAATTCTTTTGCCTCTCATTTGGGGTGTTTTACCAAGAACAAATTTCTTAAACCTCAAGCACCAAAAAAAAAAAAGAAAGAAAGAAAGTATAAACATCTTATCAGTTAAGCAAAAACTTCAAATAAAAAATTTCAGTTTTTCTTACTTAGAGGAGGTATATTACATAAAATGTTTCATTAAAATATGCATGAGTACGTAAAACAAAATTTATGCTTTTGCTTGTAGTTTCTGCTTTCACATTTCAGTAAACTACTTTAAGTTCTGGAAAAACTATGTATAGCAGCCAAGAAAATATGTTACACAGGAAAGATTGCTCTCACTCACAAAATTAACTTAATAAGCTATTGTTCTTTAGCATTTGAAATTACCAACTTTGCAAACATTCAGTCCGAAATTGTGCTATATTTCAGAACTTACTTTATGAGTCAACAAATCCAGTGATTTAAAAAAAAAAAAAATTCAATTTTCTCTTAAAACACTAAAAAGAATTGTCATGGGCTGGTGACCTCCAACGTGACTGCAGATTTTTAATTATAGAGTTTGCCATGCTACCAAGTTTCTCGTGCATTTCAAATAGCTGGCTTCCTGAATAATTATAGAGATCTTCTGAATCTAGTTGAAGAGCAAGTGCGCTAATCTGTGCCACAAGATTTTTAGATAACGGAGCTTCTAAAGCAACAGGATCAATTAAATCTAAAGGAAAGAGAAGAAAATAGCACTATTAAAATCTATTCCAGATACATCTTAACTTGCATCTCCTTCTAAGTTAATAAAAAATTTAAGTGCCTAGGTTTCAAATTAAGAGTGCTTGCTGAGGTAGTCCCCACTCAAGATAAGAGAGTGAGGCTACAGAAAAATCACCACAGCTTATTCCGTGCCACTTAAGAAATCCTGACTACTTCATTTTCATGAACATAACTGGATCGCAATGTTTAGTTTATATCCTGATTCTAGATCTTGATAGAATAAAAGTTGTCAATTAGAGAAAAAGCAACTGGATATACTTGAAGTCAGTTATTTTTTCATGTATTTGACAACTATCACACAAAAAAATTCACAGAGCATGCTCAAATTAGAACTAAAAGCAGAATAACAAAGTATTTCTTCAATAAAGTCAACCAATCTTATAAAACTGTCCCGTTTTGTTAAAATATACCTGAGGCAAGTCTTTCTTCATCAGGAGAGATAGATTTATTTTCCATTCCATTTATTGTTTTTTCAGAAATATCAAAAACTGGAATCTCTTCTAGTCCACGAGACTTCACCTTGATTTATGCATTAAGATAAGTAAAAATAAAAACAAAAGTGACAAACTGAGTTATTTTTAACAGGACTAATAATAATAAAACCACTAACACTGGAAAAGAATCTGACATACTATGTTTTACAGTCTGGCTAATACTGTTAAGAACCCATGGTTCTACTAACACAAAAACAGAACTATGTAGTGTTTTTTCAAAGAGAGGTTAAGGAATTTATATTATTTCTTAATGAATTTGTCCAGAAATATAGCTGTGGTAGCCAAGAAAAATTACATTTTATTCTCTAGGTTTGGGAACATGGGAAAAGCAAGTCTAAGGCAGACATTTTCAAGCTTAAATATATGGACTTCTATTTTTAAAAAGAACACAATTTTCAAAGGTCTGGGAACAGGGCTTATTGATTGCTGATTGAGAAAATGCTACTTTCAGATTGTTTCTGCTGTTTAGTCATCACATCGTGTCCAACTCTTTGCAACTCCATGGACTGATAATTTCATCCAAAAACAAAGACCCCTGAATTCAATGACTTAAATTTATCAAATTTAAATTCCCCCTTCCTCAACACCTGTCCATCAACTTTTTAACCATTCCCACAACTTAGGTTTATAAAAATGTGAAGGGACACTACCTGCAAGATTTGTAATCTGGAGAATAAAATTAAGGGGTTATACTTAGCTGCTTAAAATCACTGGGGGTTGTTTATATACAACTGACTCTCTTGGCCACTCCATAGACTACAGCCCACCAGATTCCTCTATTCATGGGATTTCCCAAGCAAGAAAATTAGAGTGGGTTGCTTTGTCCTTCTCCAGGGGATCTTCCTGACTCAGGGATCTAACCGGCATCTCCTGCATTTGGCAGGCACATTCTTTACCACCGAGCCACCAGGGAAGCCAGAGTTCCCGTATGACCCAGAAATTAGATTCTGTTACAGATACACCTAAGAAAAATAAAAAACATGTCCACACAAAAACTTGTATATGAATGTACATAACAGCATATTTGTAATAGAAAAGGGTGTAAACAACCCAAATGTTCACTAAGTGATGAATGGATAACCAAAATGCTGTACAGTCACAGAATGAGGTATTATTAGGTTGGTGCAAACGTAATTCTAGTTTTCACAGTTGAAATTCATCATTTGATACTGAAATACATTCCAAAATAAATGTGGTTATGTTATACATCATTTTAATGAGCATTTCTCGCTTTATGTTTTTTTGCTAACGACTTATGACTTGCTATTTATATTTATTTAGACTATGGAAATGATATTACACAAAAAACAAGTGTGAGCAGTTTTCTTATTTGAGTTCAAAATGAGTCACAAAAAGAGAAGTCAACTCACAACATCAGCAACGCATTTGGCCCAGGAACTGCTCGTGAACATACAGTCCAGTGGTAGTTTAAGAAGTTTTGAAAAGGAGACAAGAGCCTTGAAGATGAGAAGTATAGTGGCTGACCATCGCAAGTTGAAAAAGACCAAGTGAGAGCCATTATTGAAGCTGATCCTCTTACAACTACAAGAGAAGTTGCCCAAGTACTCAACGTCAACCGTTCTACAGTTGCTCCGTGTTTGAAGCAAATTGGAAAGGTAAAAAGGCTTGGTTAAGTGGGTGCCTCATGAGCTGACTGCAAATCAAAAACATCATCATTTTGAAGTGTCGTCATCTCTTATTATACACAGTAACAACAAAACATTTCTCAGATTGTGACATGCAATGAAAAGTGGATTTTGTACAAAAACCAGCAATGAACAGCTCAGTGGCTGGGCTGAGAAGCTCCAAAGCACTTCCCAAAGACAAAATTGTAACCAAAAAATGGTCATGGTCACCGTTTGGTGGTCTGCAGCCCATTTGATCCACTACAGCTTTCTGAATCCTGGTGAAACCATTACATCTGAGAAGTATGCTTAGCAAATTGATGAGATATACCGAAAACTGCAACCCCTGCAGCTGACATTGGTCAACAGAATGACCCCAATTCTTCTCCACAATAACGTCTAGCCGCATGTTGCACAACTAACACTTCAAAAGTTGAATGAACAACTTGGGTTACAAAGTTTTGCCTCATCTGCCATATTCACCTGACCTATCGCCAACCAACTACCACTTCTTCAAGCATCTTGACAACTTTTTTCCAGGGAAAACATTTCCACACCCAGCAGTAGGCAGAAACTACTTTCAAGAGGTTCATCAACTCTCAAAGGATAGATTTTTACACCACAAGAATAAACAAACATTTCTCACTGGGAAAAAGGTGCTGACTATAATGGTTCCTATTTTGATTAATAAAGATGTGTTTGAACCTAGTTATTCATATAATGTTTTAAAATTCAAGGTCTGAAACCACAATTACTTTTGCACCAACCTACTATTTAACCATAAAGAGGAATGAAGTACTAATACTTGTGAACCTTGAAAACACTATGCTCAGTTAAAGAAACCAATCACAAAAGACTATATACAGGTTATAAGAACCCACCTTTTATGAAATGTCCACAATAGGAGAGACAAAATTAATAGTTGCTTTGGGGGTGGAAATGCAGTGACTGATGAATGGGTAGATGTTGTTCCGTTTTTTAAAAGAATAAAAAATGTTCTAAAATTAGGTCTTGGTGAAGGCTGTGGTACTTTGTGACTGTACTAAAAAACCACTTGTGTGCTTTGGGTGGGCGAATTTTATGGTATGTGGCTGTACCTCAATAAAGCAGTTTCAACTCTTCATCTTACAAAAATGCAAATTACTAATAGTTTTTGTTTTTCTTGAACTGGTTAAATGTTTTAAAAGATCAAACAAAATTAATAATAAATCAAGGACTTTTAAGAATACTGAAGTTTTCAGTAGCCTGCAAACTCCAATCTCAGAAATTCTAATAGAACACCATTTTCACTCTTAACATACTTCGTTTTTTATTTATTCACAGTTTTGCCTATCGATGAATACATAAAAGGTTTCTGAATGGGTTTCAGACAGTTTGTAAATTCTTCTGAAATGATACACAAAATTTTCTGTATGTATTTTTAGAGGGAAATAATCTCGGTTTTCATAAGAATCTTAAGAAATGTCCATAACCTGAAAATGTTTGTGTGTATTAATTAAAAAAAAAAAAAAAAAAAGTTGATAGGAAGAACAAGTTAAAAAAAAAAAAGATCACAACTGCTTTGGATATCAAAATCAAAATACTGTTAACCACAAATCTGCAAGATTTTTTGGGAGTAAATGTTTAGATCTGAACATCTAGGTTTTAGAAATAGCAGCCAGGAAACCAATCACTTAGTTGGTAGACATAAAAGACGAGCTAGAAAAGTAGAATTCAAAGAATAAAGAGGTGTAATACACAATAACAGTACAAAACAAATAAGTAAACTTCTCTGTGGAATTATAAATCAACCTTCTAAGTTACTCTTGACTGCAGGGTAAAGGAAGTTAAGGCATCATATAAAATGAGCTTTTAAAGCAATACTTGAAATGCAAACTTTTGGAGTTGTACTGTTTCATCATTTACTCATACACAGTTTAACATCTACGTCTTTACCTGCTGCTCATGATATATTCTGAGAGCCTTTTTTACGTTAGACACTTTTGGAGAACGGATAGGAAGAGTTTTTATTTCAGATGCTGTAAGGGTACTCAAATCGCCAATTGTTTTTATATTCTTGGCTCTAATGAGCTGTCCCAGTCCTCTTGCCCTAAAGAGATAAGAGAAACAGGAAAAACATCACAAAGTTTTATATTTTCTATTTGTAAGGGCCTATCCAATTGAATTTCCTGATTTAAGCTCAATTATAACAAAATTTACATAGACACACCTATCCCACAGAGGATGGACATACGTGCATTTACAACAAAATTTGAATCTGATGTATATGCCTGGCTCAAGCAAGATCAACCGTTCAATACTTCTATTACTGCCCTATCTCAACCATCTTCCCAGCTGTATTTTCATTTACTTCTAAAATAAAATGTGTGAAAGTATGGATAAATCAATCCTAAACATGAGAACCCTGATCATTTAAACATCCCTGTTAACAAAGCGGCATCTCTAGGTATGGGCCAGAGATCAATAACCACTTACCACATGTTGGATGTAATCTGAGGTAAAATGATTTCAACTGGTGCTACACAGTTCACCAAAGCAGGGTAAACACTTTCTGTTGGGCATGGCACAGATTCCTTAGCCATTTCTGCAATCTTAGAATAAATTTCAAAAGCTGTTAAACAGAGGTCACCTAACTGAACATGAAAATATAAAGTTGCATGAAAACTAAAGCACTTCTTACTAAACACTTCTTTGAGCTCTTAAATTTAGAGCTACGTGATCCTGGGGACAGAAATCCTTTGGCTGAAGTGGTATTATGCTAGACAGAAGAAAGGAGAAAAAAATCTCAGAACCCTAGATTTACAAGTTTATTTTTACAACTGACAGACTGTAGTCATATCTTACAATTTTCAGAAAATGTAAAATGTAATAATAATACTACTGGATCAATTACTGGCTGGCTCATCAATGCTTCTTACCACCTCTTCTCTTCATGTCTGCTTTAAGCAGACAAAAGAAAAATATATCCAAACGAAGTATGCTTTGTTTCTTAAAAAGACAAATTACCCGATGCAATTCTGTGTTTGCATATGTATTTTTTAAAGCCTACAGCTTACCTTAGATTGCACAGTAGGTGAAGTTTTAACACTTTTTACCATGAGAGAACTATTTGAAGAATGGCACCTAACAATAGAGCATCGCCTATCAATGTCATCTGCCAATCCTGCTTGGTATATAGGATCTGCAAAGGAGACACGGCGAACCTGAAAACATTTAAGTCATGTTTTTATTTTTAAAAAGTTTTAAAAAATACCATAAACTCTCATTATAAGGTCAGCCAAAAATAGCATGTATGTTTGGAGGCCTAATTTATCTTACTAGAAGCCAACTGCACATACTTGCAGTTGTTCCTGGTGATTGTTTTCACAACTATTACTCAAGACCAAGGGTCATTCCAAGTATCCATGGTCTAATACAAAGTACAGCAACGAGGAGAATGAAAGGATAGTAGCAGAAACTTGATGAAATTGCATGTGACAGTTAAAAGTATACAAATTTCTACTAATCTCATAGGCTTACTACAAACCATAAAGAACGAGGTAAAGAGGCAGAGACAGCACTAACTGGCCTTTGGTATACCTTAATAATCTTAGTTCTTAATTCTTTGAGGGTAACAGAGTCACAGCAATGGGTGAGATTTTTTGTTAAAACAAAAACAAAAAACAAAAGCTTAGCCCAGCTTGAAGTTATTTTGGCCTTTTCTAAACTCTTTATTCAGCTACTCAGCTGTCTGGTAAAAGTATCCAACGGGGCATGCAAAACCATAATATGTATATAAATGTCTTATTCCCAAAATATTGGGAACTTTCTATAAATATCTGCTATAGAAAACTATCATATGTAAATAAAAATTAAACGAGCTACTATCAAACATGACTACAGTTAACTGGCATTAATAATCTAAAGTATACTGAAGACATCATTTCATCTTCATAAATTTTTCAAGAACTTCTATGGCCTATTTAAACCTAAGATTAAAAAAAAAAAAAAGGTAAAAGACTCAAAAGCAAAGCAAGACCAAACCAAAAACCCTCAAGTGTTAAGTTTTCCTAAGAACTAATCTTTGAACTCTCAATTTAAAAATTTTTAGTATATTTTGGGAAAGTTTTCACAATGTGCTGGCTAAAGGCAAAATTACGTGTCAGTATGATTTTATCTATATATACATGTTTGTATACATAAACACATATATTCCACAGTAAATGGTAGGTCCAATTTCAAAATTAAGGAATGCCCACACAGTACCTTTATAAAATAGCTAGTTATAGAGGACAAGTGGAGCTATGTAAAGCACATGCAACTTTTCCTTTCTAAACTATGTGCAAGTCACAGGGTCAGAGACTAAAGCAGATACATAGGTAATCCATATGTGTACAAACTACAAGAATTAAAATGTAGTGAAGAAGATGGGGGCATTAACAAGATTAATTACAAATGAAATCATACGCAGAAATTAATGAAGGCATAGCCTAAAGAAATTTTTAATTGTTAAAGGTCTAAGTTTATATAAAGACATGTGAAACAGACAGGATAATGTCCTAGTACACAGTAAGTACTAACTAAAGCTCCTTTATTGGTTTCTAAGTGTTTCCTTGTGTATTATATAGCAGAGAAAAAATCACCATGAGAGATTATCAATTTTGCAAAATGTGAAAAATGGTGATGGTTGTATAAAGATTTATAGCTAAGTGTTAGGCTTCCCTGGTAGCTCAGTCAGTAAAGAATCCACCTGCAGTGCAAGGCACCCAGGTTTGATCCCTGGTTCGGAAAGATCCCCTGGAGAAGGAAATGGCAAACCACTCTAGTATACCTGCCTGGAAAATCCCATGGACAGAGGAGCCTGGCAGGCTGCAGTCCATGGGATCGCAAAGAGTCGAGCACAACTGAGCGACAGACACCAGGTCCTGAAATAAAGGAATACCTAAAGGGCTTCAGTCTTTTTCTCAACGTCCACCTTCTGCCTGCCCTCTTCCCTGTCATAGCATATATTCATAACGAATGGTCATGTACGCCCAATATCCCATCATTTACCAAGTGTCAGCAAGTGGCCAAACTATCCCAATTAACCTTGGACTCATGAACATTCAGCATCCATCCCCCTACCTTGTGGACAGGTGACGAGATTTCATCTTCTTGGGGTCTTTTTAGTCCTCTCTTTAAAATGCTGGTGGATGGAGAAGCCAAAGGAGACCACACACAACGTGTGTGCATGCCACTAGGACTCTCGTTTGCTGACATGAGTAAAGGATCAATATCCTTCGATTTTTGAGGAGATGTATTACTGTCTTCTGATATTAGTCCAGAAATATCTGTTTCAGATGTCAGAGGTTGTGCTATCTCCTCTACTTTCTCTGAAGTATGGTGAACTTCCGGTAAAGTTTCATTACTTTCCACTACCATCTGATTGTCATCTAACTGTGTTTCCTCCAATTTATTAGGTTCAGTATTCGTTTCAGTTTTGTTAGGGTCAACCTTTCCTTCTTTAGTGATCATCTCAAGTGTGTCGGGAACAAAGTTATTGACTTCTACATCTAATTCCTTTGTTTCAACTTCTATAGGCAGAGAAGCCGTGGTAGTTACATCTTCGTCTTCGGTTTCAGTGACGTGGTCAGATTCAGTAGTCACCTCACAAACCGCTGTTTTTTCACAATTTTTCATTTCAGCGTTCATTTCTTCAGATGAGCCTGGATCAGATTCATCACTTCCTCCACCTAGCTCCCCAACCGCTATTTGTTCAGAGATCTCTACCTGAGCATTCACTTTTACAGATGTCGGAGTATCCGAATAATCAGTAGCTGAATTAAATTCCTCAGTTACTGCTTCATTGGCTTTCAGTTTTTCAGGTGTATCCATTCTTTCACTGTTTTCCTCTGTTACTTCTTTCCCTGGAATACCAGTTTTGACATTCTTTTGTTCAGAGAAGCCAGCTTCAGACTGATCATTTTCTACATTCAATTCCATAGCATCTACTTCTGGATTTGATTCTGCATTTGATTCAACAATAACAATGTTCTCTGTACTCAATTTCTCTTTTGAAGTGGCCTCTGACTTTTCTTCTTTGGTCTCCAAAGAAAAACATTTCAGTGAAATATCTTTGGAAACATCTAAATGTGGGTCAACAGTTTTACATTTCTTATTAGATGGCTCCTGGGTTTCTAGAGATATTGCTTCCTCAGAATCCCTACGAGAAGTTTCTTTAAATTTTACCATTTCAGAAGGAAGAAAGCTTTGAGTAGTATTTTCTTTTAACTCAGTTTCAGATATAATTAATGAATCATTAGTAGTATCATTCTCTTCCTTGAGATCCAAATGAAAATTCACACTATGATGCTCATCTAAAAGTTTAACCTCCGAGGACAGATCAGCTTTCGAAGTTTCTGAAATAGATACAGGTGTTTCCCCATCTGTCTTTTTTGTTTCACTGACTTTTACATCGTAATTTTCTATATCCTTTAACCCAGTAAATGACTTTTCCTGAGACTGTGATTTTTCTCCACAACAATCACAACCTTTAGATCGCCTCACCCTCCTACTTCTCTTGTGCTGGCATTCTACTGTCTGAAGAGTTTTTTCAGAAAGCAAAGAAATGTCTGATGTCCCTATTTTTGAGGATTCCCCCATGCTATTTTCTATAGAATCTCGCTTATGTAACCTCTTACTGGCATTTCTAGTCCTTAGATTTGATTCTGGTACAGAAGGATTTGAAAAGGAATGGTCTGCATCTTTGTTACTTTTACTTTCTCCCTCAGAAGTATTCAATACATCATCATAAACTTGTAATAAATCTGGAGATACGGTAGAATCTTGAAGACTTACAGTAGTACTTTCATCTCCTTTTTCACAGATTTGAGATTTTATATCTTTGTCTACTTCAGGATTCCCTTTATAATCATGTGCCTGATTTTCAATTTTTATACATTCCTGTTTTACCATTTTCTCTTCTTGATCTTCCATGTCAACATTGTCACTGCTTTTGTTCTTCCATTTTCCAGATCTTTTCTTTTTAGAACCTTCTTCTTTTGCCTCAGAACTATCAGATTCTGAGTTTTCAATGCTGGAAAGTAAACCCTGGGATGCTCTTCTTGTTTGGTATCGTGTTCGTCCCCTTACTGGTTTCTCAGAGGATTTATCTGCAATGTCCGGCACACCATCTCCTTCAGATTTAGTATTCTCAAGATCTGGCTTTCTTCTATTTTCATCAATTTCAGCATTAGCACTGGTCTCCCCAAAAGCCTTCTCATGTAAATTATTTCCTTTGTCAACTAAGTTTCCCTGTACACTTTGTTCAGAAATCAATTTTTGCTTAGGTAAAACATCATCTTTTACAAGTAACGGACTCTTCTGCGGAGTCTTTTCTTCTTCTTTACGTCTTTCCCTTTTTTGATGATTATTTTCTTTATCTTGGCTATCAGTGGTTGGTTCTGCTGTTTCTGAACGTCGCCTTAAAGATCGCCTAAGGGTTTTCTGATTTGGAGTTACCTGAATATGACTATCCTCATTTACTGTCTGATCCGTTATTATGGCTGGGGGTGTGTTTTCTTTGGATTCCAAGTTAACTTCTAAGGTTCTCTCTTCTACAGTATTGTTTTCTAATACAGTATTCTCCACTGTTGATTCAAGCATTGTATCCTCAAACTCCACTGTAGATTCAGAGAGATGAACCTGATTATCTAACACACATTCTGTCTGATTAAGCAAGCCAGGTGGGTTATTTTCTAAGGCTACTGTGCCATCAACAGATTCTTGAGTACTTTTCTCTTGTTCAGATCTCATTAAGGGTTTAGACTTTTTACTCCCTATTGGTTCAGATTTACTCGACCTTCGGCTTGATCTCTTAGTCCCATGTGTTATTTTTTCAGAGTCAGATTTGGAAAGAGCCACTTCTCTCTTCTTTGCTTTTGATGGATTATCTGTTTTACCCATGCCTTCCTGGTTACTTTTCACTATTACAGTTGATGACATATTATTCAAGGGTGATGGACTAAAAGGTCTATTTTCTGAACCATCAAACTTTTCCAAAGTAATAAAGGACTGCCTTCGACTTGTAGGCTGTAAGGGAGCTCCAGAAATGGTGGCAATAGAAACCGAGCTACTGCTGACACCAGATGGATTTTCTGTAGTAGATGCACATTCTGTTGGTTTATTTGAAGCAATTAAAGCTTTTTTTCTGGCATCATTATTACTGCTCAGTATTTTTGGACTGGTTTCCTCAACAGAACCACACTCATTATTCAAAAGGGAAGCCTTTTCAAGATGTTCATCCATACCGCAGTTTTCCATGACATGTTGAGGAACGACAATGTCATTCTCCTTTTGTTCCTCCTGCACAAAAATGTACACATACATACAGATTAACCAGAAAATAAGTCTGACTTTCTGGAGAAATTCTGTTTAAAACTTTAGCAAGTCAAAGGGCAATCTGGCTTTCGACATTTTAAAAATATTCCAAAGGTGATGGTAGATGCTCATTAATTTGTGTTTCCAATTTAAGTATTTGATAAAGCCAAATACATTTAAACAAACATGCACTCACACAGATACAGATCCACACATAAAACAACTATAATTCTGCTAAAGACTGCTAAGGAGAGTTAAGACATTACAGAACAAATCTTAACGTTAATATAAGAGACTCAATAATGGAAAGCTGATTTGAAAAACCCCAAAATATGAAAATAACAATATACCTTAAATATCATCTTGGAGTCTTCTTTTGATTTTTCAATTAAAGTAGAAATTTCCCTGAAATAAATAAGTGTGCAAATTAGAATATTGTTAATAAAGAACCAGAAAATCAGTTACTTCAGCAATTTCTATACTTACATAGATTCTTCCTGACTATACTGAGAAAATAAAGTATCTTGTGAAACATCCAGATTATTATACATGGCAGGAATATCACACCTGAAAAAGATTTTAAGACTAACTTTAATATTGTGTCTATTAAGTTTCTCAATCGTGTCTGACACTGCATCCACATGAACTGTAGCCCACCAGACTTCTCTGTCCATGGAATTCTCCATGCAAGAATACTGATTTCCTTCTGCAGGGGATCTTTCCGACTCAAGGATTAAACCTAGATTTCCTGCATTGCAGGCAGATTCTTTACTGCTTGAGCAACCAGGGAAGCCCCTTGAGAGTACCCTGAAAAGCAAGGAGATCAAACTACTCAATTCTAAAGGAAATTAACCCTGAATATTCATTGGAAGGACTAATGCTGAAGCTGAAATTCCAATACTTTGGCCACCTGATACAAACAGCAGACTCATTGGAAACGACCCTGATGCTGGGAAAGATTGAGGGCAGGAGAAACAAGGGGCAACAGAAGATGAGATGGATGGATGGTATCAACAACACAATGGACATGACTTGGAGCAAACTTGGGGAGAAGTGAAGGACATGGAAGGCTGGCGTGCTGCAGTCTTTGGGGTTGCAAAGAGTCAGACATGACTTAGCCACTAAACAACAACTTCAATATTTGATATTCTTACAATTAAGCTTACAATTCTATATCTAGTTACCTTTTAAGAATATAAAATCAAGTCTTAGATGCCTATTTCCCAGATTTTCCATGAAACCATTTCCCTGATCTTTCAAGACCTTAATAAAGGGATTCAGTTTAGGAACATTTGGTGCATTTCAAGATAGCCCGACACACTATGAAATATGGCCATGTACAATCTTTTTGACATTTAAAATACAGTACAATATACCAGTATCTTAGTTCTAAACTCAAAATTATGTTTGCTGCATGAAATCTAAATGTAAGTACAGAAAACTCAATTCAAGATAAAAGTACTACAAACCTCTTTGTTTTGAGTACTTCTTTCTGGTGTTCAGTTAGTATTCTTTCCTTTGTTTCTTTTACTTCTGGAGGTATAAACACAAAGTCAGTAGACTTTTCTTCTTCCAAAGGCATTTCACCCTTTGCTTTTGGAGTTGAAGAATCTAGTTTCAACTGGAAATTAAAACAGTAAATGCACATTTTGAGTTTCTAAATTATTTTCCAATACATCAATCAATCTCTCTTTGGCACTCTGATAATGGTTTTTGATGATAACTAGGAAGTTTGAAGTTCAAACCTATAGGATATTCCTGGATAATTATAATTAGTACAATGTCCCTAGTTTTCTTTTCATTCTGCTTGTATTAAATACTCAGAAAATAAAATTACACCTCTTTAAGAAGTAGGCAAATGTGTGCTTACCAGGGAAGCATGGGCAAATATGTTTTTCAGCCTAGCACACAGAAATCAAGTGGTTTGGCAGGGAAAAAGTACATCTGTGATTTCAAGTTGAAGCACAAACTACTCAAGTAAAAGTTGCCAAAATCATATGCCCGACATACTAATATTGGTACCCAATGCCACTTTTACACAATTGCAGCACGGCTGTTTCCATTTTACTTTATAATGCTACAAGACTGTGTCAAACATTCTTTAAAAATATTTTTCTTTCATTTTCCCAGAGCCATGGTCTTAAGATTCTAGAATAACCCCTTTACTGGAGGTCCTAGAAGAAAGACTATCTGAAACTTGGTTAATTTGCCACTAGCTACTAGATATCTAGTTTTATATATGAGGTTATGACAAATGTCTTATGTAGGCATTCTCTTTCTAGTCAATAAAGGAAGCTCTAAAATATTCTTTCATCCTACCTAAGTTATTCAAATCTAGTTTCATTCTATCTGAAGAGGGTTACTGCCTGGAGTAATTATACTAAATAAACACTTAGTATTATGCAGATTTAACTTTACTAAGAAGTAATCATCTCCCAAAGTGTCAAGATTTCCATACCATCTTAATAGTCTTTCTAGGCCAAACTATATTTCCCTATAATCCCATCTTTTATTTAGTCCTTAACAGCTTTTTCTTCCAGTTAGAAGTTGTATGTTCTCAAGCTGGTATATATATTAATATTAAGAGTACTATTAAATACACTTTGGAAAAACATACTTTAGCTGGTGGTTTCATACTGTCTTTTGTATCCTTTGTTTGTGCCAAAAAAGAATCTCTTTTTCCACTTGATTTTCTTTCCATGCCACTTATCTTCATATTTAATTGGGAATTTTCTGTCTGTTTTTATAAAAATAAAACAATTTCATTATGTGCAAATATTTATCCTTTTCACATTGGTAATTACAGTGTAATATTTATATCAAATTTGAGTATTCAAATCTACTAGATCATGTCAAAGAAAACAAAGCCATTGTCTAATACAGTAACAGCAAATAGATTTGGTGTCTCCAACTTATACAGCATTAGTTTTGCATCATTTAATTTTATAAATTCTAAAATAAGCTATACCAAATAAATATTCTAAAAACAAATTACAGGATTCAAATATCCCACTTATTACTGGAAACTTTTTTAACAGAAAAACCCAAACCATAACACTTTAAACAATAAAACATACATGACAGAAAATACTATCAGGCCCTCCTACCAGATTATATGGTTTTTTTGAGCCATATTACACTGAATGAGTCTCAAAAAGTCTAGACAATTTTCTGATGAGAATTTTAATTTTATCCAAAAAATAAAACTAAATAGAGTACTTAGCTATGTTTTCTCTTACAGGTTCTAAACAAATAATAGCTAGACTCTTTTGTTGTTGAATAGGAACAAAGTGTCTAAGAGTGTTCTACCTGATGAGTATATAATACTTTTATCTTTACTCCTTAATCTTTATAGTCATCTAGTATTATTAACCACAGTAACCTTGTTCCAAATGGAAAATGTGGTATCAATGATTTGTTTCTCTAACAGAAGGAATGAGATTCAACAGAAAGAAATGAGAAAATGAAGTGTAGCTCTTAGGTGGGGAATAGTAACTAGAAGTCCTAGTTTTACAAAGCAACATTTAACCATATCTTAATAATTCTGACCTCTGTAAAACAATACATGGGGTGTCAGTTTTTTAAAATAAAAGATCATTAATGAATAAGAATTGGGTATTATTTACATGAGAACCTATGGTGAAATTTACTGCCTTTTAATTTGTAAGTTTTCCAGGCCACACAACTAACTGTACGCAAAACCCCTATGTTGTGGAACTCTTCTGTTCAGGTTTTATCTCTTCAGTCAGTCTTAAGCTTCTGTCCTTTTTAAAGTTACACTGATATCCAATAAATCACTCAAACATCACATAAAAGTAAACAAAAACGCCCCCCCTCAACCTACCATATCTGAATATGGTCCACTGGATTCCTCCATAATTTCAACATTTTCCAAACCAGGCAATAAAAGCAGAGATTTTTGTTTGGCTTGTTTCAGTATTGGCCTTCAAATATAAGTAAATATACTTTGAATTAAGTAGTACTGTTGGCACATTAAGAACAGTTCAATTACAATTTTAAAGTGATAAAAACACATCCAGCTTAAGACTGTTTCTTACTCTACATACATAAAACCAGGAGAAATTTACAGACAATATTAGAATTTTTCACTAAACTCTTCAGTTTCTGAATTTTATTCTTTAAAAACTTCTCAAACTTTCACCATAAATTTCAAACAAGAGCAGACTGTTACATTAAGTACATATCAGCTAGATTTAACAGCCATCAGCTTCCTGCCCCTTGTTGGAAACTCCTTTTGTTAAGCATAATTTGAAACTGCTTTTTATGTTTCTAAAACTAAGTTTATTCTAAGGACCAAAGCAAAGGGTCAAATAATTTTAATAATTACCGTGTACTCCAAACAAGAATATTTTAACTAGGAAATCCTCTACAGTGATTCTACATAAGGATTTATGTTAAAACCAAAATGTCAATTTACATAATCAGAACAGAGTAACTATATAAAGTTTTATTGTTAGCATACTTTAACTCCTCAGGATAAATCAACATCGTCACTTTAGCAAATGTGGCATTCCAGAACTGAGCACTTTGTTTTCTTATCTGTTTGTTCTTGTGTGAAAATATTATGCATAATAATGGCGAGATCTGTTCAAGAAGTTCACTGTCGTAAGTTCCAGTGTAGCTGACATGTAGACAAGCAATTATATCTCCTAGTAGCTTTTCTAACTAGGAAAAAGAAAAAGTTCATTAGGGTAACACTTAGAAATGTTACTTTTCAGAGAGAAAAAACAAAAGCACAAAGCATACTAAACAACTCACAGAGTACGTTATTTCAATTTTTAAAACTCAAATGACTTTAAAACAATTTTTATTGATTTATTTTTGGCTGTGCTTCGTCTTTGTTGCTGCACAGGCTTTTCTCTAGCTGCACAGAATGGGTGGGGGCTACTCTCTAGTTGTGATGCTTGGGTTTCTCATTGGGGTGACTTCTGTTGTGGAGCACGAGCTCTAGGGCACACAGGCTTCAGCTGCTGCAGCACGTAGGCTCAGTAATTGAGCTCCAGGGCTCTAGAGCACTGGCTCAGTAGCTGTGGCATGCAGGCTTGTATGTTCTGCAGGATGCAGGATCTTCCCAGATAAGGGACAGAACCTATGTCGTCTGCATTGGCAGACAGATTTTTTACCACTGAGCCACCAGGAAGTCCTCAAATGGCTTTTTAAAAGCTCTCATCACCTTCAATATATAATACTCTTTATAAGCTGACAAGAACTTACTTTATTGATAGAACAGCTTGAATTCAAGCTTATTTTACATTAACAGAAGAAATTTGTTTTCACATAAATTATGAGATTAATAGTTGCCTAACCTTGGAGCCAATTACCTTCACACATAAAAGAATGAGACAGGAGTAGTTGAGTTATATGAATTTAAGGCAATATTATTAAATCATGAATGATCCTTGGATTATACCCATTTCATATCAAAAGTTCATTAAAATTAAAGCATAATGATATCCCTTTAAAATAATCAGCAGAATTATATTGAAGGGAGACATTTAAATTCTAAAACTTTTCTTCATGAAAGTATGTTTTATGAACAATGTCTATTTGTACCTTGTTGTTCATACAACTATACACTTTAGGAACTTCATCAAGCCTAGAAGAAAAACAAAGAGTACCATTTATATTTTAGAACATAAACCTAGAAACACTGTAATGCAGCCCAAAACTGAGACGTATAATGATATAAAAAGGTGCCCAAAGACTTAACAAAAAATGTCAAACTGGAAACATTAAACATGAAACAAACATGTCTTTTAATACAGGAGTTAAAGAAAAACATCTGGAATAGACCTCAAAGTATTACTACTAGTCACCTGTTTCTATGCTTTTTAATGAAGTTTTTAAACATGAAACAAACCTGTCTTTTAACACAGGAGTTAAAGAAAAACATCTGGAATAGATCTCAAAGTATTATTACTAGTCACCCGTTTTTATGCTTTTTAATGAATTTTTATGAAGTTTAAGGACTAAAAAAGACTTGCAAAAATTTAATAAATTTGAAGTTCCATTAAATCTGTTCCTAAAGCTTCCTCTGTGTTTATGAAAAACAGACTGTATTATTACTGAACCACATAAGCTTGCTATAAAGAACACTGATGAATTCTCTCAAAATGCTTCTTTAAAATATGTTGGGATTTTTTCGTGGTTTTTCTCTTATATACTGCTTGCTTTGGTTCAAATGCAAAGGGTAATATAAAACAACACAAACTTCTGGAGAGTAATTCAGAAATTTAAATGCACATACTTTTTGAACCAACAATTTCATTTTAAGCCCTGTTCTGCAGGAATAGTGGGCAAATGATTTATGTACAAATATATTGACCTGTAATATTGTTAGTTATGAGAGGAAAGACTAGAAAACATGTCCAACAGGAAATTGGGTAAAGTGTCATGGAGTCCTGTGCAGACATTAAAAACAATGAGATACTTAGGTTAAGTGAATATCATATACTTAACTGCTAAGCAGTATGTCAAGTCATATACATTATATATTTAACATGTAAGCTTTTTGTATTAACAATTCTGTAAAGAGATGCACTAAAGTAAAAATTGTGCTGGATTAAGAATGAAAAATAAAGGGACTTCCAATTGCTACCTCATATTTTACTATTTGAGCTATCTTTTTAACAAAAGCATAGTTTCATATATTATCCACTCCAGTAAACTTTAAAGATTAAGATCTTTAACAACAAAGCTGATATGACAACAAGTTTGCTACCCATATCTAGTTATATATGTTTAAGTCTAAGAGCTATTAAGGCAAAATACTTACTTTGAGTTTTCATAAAATAATGCCAGAGGTCTTGTTAAAGCTGCAAATATTTTCTGGATCATAGAAGGCAGAGAAATATGTCCAAGTAAATTGGAAAGAATGCTGGTGATTGAGTTGCCAATAGTGAGGAGAGTATCAGAATGTACTTCCTTGAGGCTCAGTGTGTGAAAAGAATAGATCACTCTCACAATAAGTTTAATTAAAGAAGCCAACTTCCCTAAAGGTTCCTTCTTCTTTTTGGACCAATCTGTAGGTCTCTGTGGTGCTAAGATAAAACAGTGACAGCTTTTAGAATTAATGGTAATTAAAGCAAACTAATGTAATTAAATGAAACAATATGATCCACTACTTTGGGAAACAGTGTTTTACGCAAGAAGCATCAATGGATGAGTAACTCATGAATCAAAGTATGCTGAGTAACAAGATATTTATGAAGTCTCAAAGAACTTGCCACAAAACATTAATTTATTAACTGTGTTTCCTAATGAATTTTATAGTGCAAAACCGACAGATATGATCTTAATCAAACAGTAAATGTTATCATTATCAATAGTGGGACAAACTGACTTACATGCCTGTTGACATAATGCACTGATAAGAAAACACCGAATTACTTCTGTAGCATCCCCATAAAGAAATAAAATCTCAATCTAATATTGAGGAAATACTGACAAACCCCAATTGAGAGACCTTCAAAATCTAACCTTGCCTTTACTTCACTTCTAATGGTCATGAAAGATAAGACTTGGGAAATATTTTAGATCAAAGACTTGTCTTACAAGTGCTGTGAAATGTTCTAGGAAATAAAAGTAGAAAAGGGGGTGGGGGTGAAAATAAGGCAAAAGCATCAACTGAGGAACCCTAGTAAAAAGTAGTATCTGTGTTTAATTTTTGCAATGTTTCTCTAAAACAAATTACAAAGTAAAAATTATCAAAAACTCTCAAAGTGATCCTGATGCATATTTATGAATAATAACAATTTTATTTCAACTATTTGTAAATTTTGTTTGCTCTCAGCTTGTGCTGGCAGTTTTTAGATTTTTCCCCTAGTTTCAATAAATTTCAATAGCCAGGAACACCTCTTGCAAGATAAGGATTGAAAACAAAAAACATTTCTAATTCTGGGTTTATAGATCATGGATAGAAATGATATTCAGTTAATTCTTATTTTTCAGAAGTTAACAAAACATGTAAAACTTTCAACAACGGGATCATCATCTATGCCTTATCAAACTTCAGGGGCTTAAAAAATATATTCTGATATCATTTGCTATATAACCTTTCTATATTTAGAGAATTTTAATTTTCCTGACAAAGAGGTAATTAGATTACTGAAAGGGGACTAAGACTAAAGAAAAAAATCTATTTCTGTGGCTTGAGGCTGGGATGCTTTAATTACCAAACAAGTTTCTCTATATTACTGTAAAAATGAAACACCAAAAAACTACCCCCACCCCAAAAAGCCCTGCAAATATTTTATGTTCTAGAAATCTTTACACTAATTCAAAGAAAGATCTTATTAAAGGAAAATTGAGTATGTTCCCACTCTTTAAACAGGAAAAGTAACCTTTAAACAAAATACTTCTTGTAACTAGAAGGTTCTTTTCTATTCAGTATGATAATATATAATCATTGGTAGAAAATATATAATTTCAAAGAACCAATTAGTACATTAACAGCTCATAATATAATTTAGAATTAATCAAGGCATATAGTTATGAAAATAAGATTTAAGATTTCAATTGCTGAATTTTATACAGTAAAAACTGTGTTACACTTTTAGAGTCATTTTACATTTCCTGTAAAACCATAACCAATTAACCACTGCCATGATTTTCTATGCAGTTTAACATCAATTCAATGATCATTTCAGATAAGGCTATCAAATAAGAACATTTTAACTAAGTTCAAGCTTTTTGTCCAGATAATCCCTTGTAACCAGATGGAGTAAGTAAAATCATCTGTATTATTAGGCAATCTCTACATAGGACAAAATTTGTTTCTGCATCATAAAAAGGGGTTATACACTGCAGGGGTGGGTGAGAGAGATACATCGAGAGAGAGAAAGAGAGCAGCATGTGAACTAGCAAAATAACATGGTTATATAACATTAAAAGTAGGTAAAATTAGATGGGAAAGCTATTAGGATATACCCTGATACAGTTCAGACAGCCTTGCTTATACTGAATGAATAAAATACTTACATTTAGTTTTGGGTTGATATTTAATATTATATGGTGAAAAGTCGATGCAATCAACCATTACAGTAATAATATGAGTGATCCTATCCAAGAACAATAAATTCTGGAAAAGAACAGTTAGGTATTGCATGACAACCTTTTAACTAATGGCATGGTTTATAAAACTTGTAAGCATGAATAAAAAATATAACTTTAACTCCCATGTATGACATATAGTAACACACACCATAGTTTATGCCATTTAAGACACATTAACTGTATGTGTGTGTGTGTTAGTCCTTAGTTGTGTTCAACTCTTTGTGACCCCATGGACTGCAGCCTGCCAGGCTCCTCCACCCACGGAATTCTACAGGCAGGAACACTTGAGTGGGTTGCCATTTCCTTCTCCAGATAACTATTTCCTAGTTATCTGCTGTGTGCCAAGTATTCAATACTATACCTTTTTTTCCCTCAATACTGAAATGGAAGTGTTCACTAAACCCATAAAAACCAAACATAAAAAAGTTGCTAAGCTCCCTGATATTCTTTCCATCTCCTTCCTCAGATCCAAATGAAACAGAACAAAGGAAATCCCAGTACCACCAGTCAAGAACATCTCAAAACAAAAACAAAACAAAAAAACGCAGTGAGCTTTCATAGAAGAAACTGAGTAACAAGACATAGGGAGGGTTCTGAGAAAAAGATCTGATCGTTATTAGAAAAACCATACGGGTAAAAGACTACTGAAATTACAGTTCTATACAATTGCCCTTCCTTTATTCTCCAATACTGTTCACTTCTCCAATTCACTGGACTAATTCACAGGTCTGCCAAAGACAACCTTCCCCAGTGGATGTTAAGAACCAAGAAGGGGAAGGGAGAGCCCTGCTGGCCTGTTAACCTATGAATACCACATGGAAGGTTCAGTCCAAATGACAATCTACACACCCCTACAGAAAAGACATGAAAGATCTAGATGCTTCCATCTTGATCACAATTACAAGGCAAAGCTTCCTTATAACTACAATTTGCTATCAAAGCCAGATAAACAGGAGTTCTCTCCTGGGTTAGGAAACACATTCCAGCTAATAATATTGCTCAACATTAGCCTTTATTGTCAAATATGAAGAAGGTGTGTTAAATACGAACAGAACTAATCAACAAGGAAAGAGGCAATAACAGAAACAGAAGAAAATAAAATACTCTCAAATGTAAGAGGAAATCATATTCACTTAAAAACATTAAATGTAAAATTAAAATTATCAAACACTTCAGCGTTTAAACCGAAAGATGGACACAGAAATATCAAGCTCCCAGAAAGCAGGACCAGAAATAAAGCAAAACACAGAGAGATACAGAGAAAGAAGAGACACAGAGGATGACACCTGAAGACCTCAGCACTTTTTCCTCAGATGAAGGCACAGCTCCTTAAACTGAAAAGATCCACCAAATACTTAACAGAACGATTTTAAAAGATGCCTCAAGACACAACCTTGGTGAGATGTCTAAATTCCAAAGGTAAAAAGAAAATCCTAAACTTAAACTAAAAAACAGGTTGATAATACTAAAATTAGTATCAAATGATGAATTTGCAACAGCAGCAGTAACAAAAATAACAAGTCTTAGATGTGTATTTTGTAGAAAAACTTTACAGAAAAGGGAACAAATGAGCCTATGTTTAACTTCAGAGCTGTGATAAAAAATTTTCTGGAACCTAAAACTTTTAACTAATTGGTTATATATTTGACAAGATGTTATTAGTCACATGTTTATCATTTCTACAATATAAAAATTGGACAATGAGGAACTCCAATCTCACAAATGAAGGTATCTGCAAAAAATCTTAAAACACTAATCTACAATGTTTTAAAAGAATTTCACTGTGACCAAGAAGAGAATCTCAAGGACACAAAACTGTGTTAATATACAGAAATGTATATTGACAAGAGATTTCATATATGCCGGTAGTAACCAAGTATAGGCAGGGAAGAGACCATTTATACTAGATAAAACTAGATAAAACAACTATAAAACCCCCAAATCAAGCAAGCTAGGTTCAGTTTAGAACTAAAAAAAATATTTCTGAACAGAAAAACTCAATGTTATAAAGATAGAAATTATTTTCCAAATTAATCTCTGAATGCAATATAACCAATCATGCCGAGCAAAATCCCAACAGGGTATTTTATAAAATTTAGGAAGATTCTAAATTTCTTCAGAAGAGAACAAAATGTAAGTCCATCCAAGATAAGAATTTAAAAGCAAAAACCAAGGGTCAAGCTTTTCCCTAAAAATCACAAAAACATTCAACAAGTTCACTGTCTCTGTGGCCAGTAACAGCACACTTTTAAAGCCACTCTGCCAAATACCATGATATCAAAAGCCCATAATCAGAACTGACACATTATAACTATCTCTACTCTTCTCAGCAGGGTAACCACTATCAAGGACTAGAAATCTTTTCAAATAAAAAAAATGGCACACTTCAGAGTAATAAATAAAATAAATTTCAAATGGAAAGAACACTGTATTCACATATATATGTGCATATAAATATGTAACTTATTGGTTTATTCTAGAATGATACATATCAAACTGCTGACACCAGTTATTCTTTTTATAGAGTAAGGGAAAGGTGTGAATAGCAACCTACATTTTTAAGACCACAAACTTTCAAAGGACAGACTTTAAAAAGCTAATAGGTATATTAAAGACCTAAATGAAAGACCAATTATAAAGATCAGCCCTGGGATTTCTTTGGAAGCAATGATGCTAAAGCTGAAACTCCAGTACTTTGGCCACCTCATGTGAAGAGTTGACTCATTGGAAAAGACTCTGATGCTGGGAGGGATTGGGGGTAGGAGGAGAAGGGGACGACAGAGGATGAGATGGCTGGATGGCATCACCGACTCAATGGACGTGAGTCTGAGTGAACTCTGGGAGTTGGTGATGGACAGGGAGGCCTGGCGTGCTGCGATTCACGGGGTCGCAAAGAGTCGGACACAACTGAGCGACTGAACTGAACTGAACTGAGATGTAAGAGCAGAAACTATAAAACTCATAGAGGAAAACATAGGCAGAACACTGTAAGACAAATAAATCACAGAAAGATCCTCTATGACCCACCTCCCAAAGTAATGGAAATAAAAACAAACAAGTGAGACGTAATTAAACTTAAAAGCTTTTGCACAGCAAAGGAAGCTATAAACAAGATGAAAAGACAACACTCAGAATGGGTGAAAACAATAGCAAATGAAACAACTGACAAAGAATTTCCAAAGTATACAACCAGCTCATACAACTCAACACCAGAAAAACCCAATTAAAAAGTGGGAAAAAGACCTAAACAGACATTTCTCCAAAGAAAACATATGGATGGCTAATAAACACATGAAAAGATCCTCAACACTGCTCATTATTAGAGAAATGAAAATCAAAACTACAATGAGGTATCACCTCACATGAGTCAGAATGGCCAGCACCAAAAACTCTACAAACAATAAATGCTGGAGAGGGTGTAGTGAAAAGGGAAGCTTCTTAAACTGTTGGCGGGAATGTAAATTGATATAGTCACTATGTGACTTGTTTTTAAGATACAAGTTTTTTAAGGAGACTCCTTAAAAAACTAGGAATAAAACTATCATTATGACCCAGCAAACCCAGTACTAGTCATATATCCTGAGGAAACCAAAACTAAAAAAGTCACATCTATCCCAATGTTGTGAGAATTGGACCATAAAGCAAGTTGAGCGCCATAGAATTGACGCTTTTGAACTGTGGTGTTGGAGAAGACTCTTGAGAATCCCTTGGACTGCAAGGAGATCCAACCAGTCCATCCTAAAGGAAATCAGGCCTGAATATTCATTGGAAGGACTGATGCTGAAGCTGAAACTCCAATACTTGGCCACCTAATGCAAAGAACTGACTCATCTGAAAAGACCCTGATGCTGGGAAAGATTGAAGGCAGGAGGAGAAGGGGATGACAGAGGATGAGATGGTTGGATGGCATCACCAACTCAATGGACATGAGTTTGAGTAAACTCCAGGAGTTGGTGATGAACAGGGTGCGGTGTGCTGCAGTCCATGGGGTCGCAAAGAGTCAGACACGACTGAGACACTGAACTGAACCCCAATGTTTACTGTAGCACTATTTACATTAGCTAGTACAAAGAAGCAAACTAGATGTCCATAGACAGATGAATGGATAAAGAAGCTGTGATACATACTTCTTCTCACTGCACATGGAACATCCTCCAGGACAGGCCACATCCTGGACCACAAATCAAGCCCTGGTAAATTTCTAAAAAGTGAATAATTTCAAGCATTTTTTCTGATCACAATGCTGTAAGATTAGACTATCAACTACCAGGAAAAAAATGTAAAAAACACAAACATGGAGGCTAAATAACACACTTAATAAGGATCACTAAGGAAATCAAAACAGGCATAGAAACAAATGATAATGAAAACACAACAACCCCAAACCTATGTGATTCAGTTAAAGTGCTAAGCGGGAAGTTCATAGCAATACAAAGGCTACCTCAGGAAACCAGAGAAATACCAAATCAACAACTTAACCTTACACTAAAAGCAACTAGAAAAAGAACAACAACAACAAAAAAAAACCCAGTTAGTAGAAGGAAAGAAATCATAAAATTCAGAGCAGAAATAAATGGGGGAAAAAAAAAAAAAAAAAAAAAGGAGACTATAGCAAAGATCAATAAAACTAAAAGCTGGTTCTTTGAGAAAATAAAATAGATAAGCCATTAGCCATACTCATCAAGACAAAAAGGAAAAAATCTCAAATCAATAAAATTAGAAATGAAAATGGAGAAATCACAACACAGAAATACAAAGGAACCTAAGACACTACTATGAGCAACTATATGCCCATAAAATGCACAACATGGAAGAAATGGACAAATTCTTAGAAAAGTATAACCTTCCAAAACTGAACCAGGAACAAATATAAAATTTAAACAAATCACAAGCACAGAAATCGAAACCGTATCTTCCAACAAACAAAAGCCCAGGATCAGATGGCTTCACAGGTTAATTCTACCAAAAATTTAGAGAAGAGCTAACACCTATCCTACTCAAACTCTTCCAGAAAATTGCAGAGGAAGGAAAACGCCCAAACTCATTCTATGAGGCCACCATCACCCTGATACCAAATAAAAGATGCCACACAAAAAAGAGAAAACTACAGGCTGGTATCACTGATAAACATAGATGCAAAAATCAACAAAATTCGAGCAAACAGAATCCAACAACATATTAAAAGGATCATACATCATGACCAAGCAGGCTTTATTCCAGAGATACAAGGATTCTTCAATATGTGCAAAATCAATGTGATACACCATATTAATAAATTGAAAGATAAAAACCACGTGATTATTTCTATAGATGCAGAGAAAGCCTTTGAAAAAATTCAAACCCATTTATGATAAAAACTCTCTAGAAAACAGGCACAGAAGGAACACACCTCAACATAATAAAAGCCAGATATGACAAACCCACAGCAAGCATTATCCTCAATGGTGAAAAAAAGGAAAGCTTTTACTCTAAAATCAGGAACAAGACAAGGGTGCCCACTCTCACCACTACTGTTCAACAGTTTTGGAAGTCCTAGCCACAGCAATCAGAGAAGAAATAAAAGGAATTCAGATTGTAAAAGTAGTAGTAAAACTATTTGCAGATGACATGATCCTCTACATAGAAAACCCTAAAGATGCCACCAGAAAATTACTAGAGCTAATCCACAAATACAGTAAAGTCACAGGATATAAAATTAATACATAGAAATCCCTTGCATCCCTATATGCTTACAATGAAAAATCAGAAAAAGACATTAAGGAAACAACACCACTCACCACTGCAACAGAAAGAATAAAATACTTAGGAATACATTAACTTAAAGAAACAAAAAACCTGTATACAGAAAACTACAAAACACTGATGAAAGAAATCAAAGATGACACAAACAGATGGAGAAATATACCATGTTCTTAGATTGGAAGAATCAATATAGTGAAAATGAATATACTACCCAAAGCAATCTATAGATTAAATTCAATTTTTTTTTTTTAAACAAAAAAATTTCACAATTTATATGGAGACACAAAAGACCCTGAATATCCAAAGCAATCCTCTAGGAAGAAGAATGGAGCTGGAGGAATCAACCTTCCTGACTTCAGACTACACTACAAAGCTACAGTATAGTACTGGCACAAAGACAGAAATATACATCAATGGAACAAAACAAAGTCTGGAGATAAACCGATACACCTATGGACACCATACCTTTGACAAAAGTGAAGTTGCTCAGTCATGTCCGACTCTTTGCGACTCCATGGACTGTAGCCTACCAGGCTCTGAGGAGCCTCTCAGTCCATGGAATTCTCCAGGCAAGAGTACTGGAGTGGGTTGTCATTTCCTTCTCCAGGGGATCTTCCCAACCCAGGGATTGAACTTGGGTCTCCCACACTGCAGGCAGACGCTTTACCGTCTGAGCCACCAGGGAAGCCTTTGACAAAGGAGGCAAAAGTGTACAATGGAGAAAAGACAATCTCTTCAACAAGTGGTGCTGGGAAAACTGATCAATTGCATGTAGAAGAGTGACACTAGAACATTTTCTAATACCACACAAAAATAAATTCAAAATGTATTAAACACCTAAATGTAACACCAGAAACTCGAAAACTCTTAGAGGAAAACAAAGGCAGAACACTTGATGACATAAATCATAGCAAGATCTTCTATGACCCACCTCCCAGAGAAACAGAAATAAAAACAAAAATAAACAAATGGGACCTAATTAAACTTAAAAGCTTTTGCAGGAAAACTGTAAGCAAGGTGAAAAGACAGTCCTCAGAATGGGAGAAAATAACAGCATATACAACTGGCAAATAATTAATCTCCAAAATACACAAGCAGCCCAATACCAAAAAAAAGAACCCAATCAGAAAGTGGGCAAAAGACCTAAACAGACATTTTTTCAAAGAAGACATACAGATGGCTAATAAATACATGAAAGATGCTCAACATCACTCATTATTAGAGAAATGCAAATCAAAACCACCATGAGACATCATTGTACACAGATCAGAACTGCCATCATCAGAAAGTCTACAAACAATAAATGCTGGAGAGGGTTTGGAGAAGAGGAAACCCTCTTACACTATTGGTGCAAATGCAAACCGGTACAGCCACTGTGGAGAATAGTGTGGAGATTCCTCAAAAATCTGGGAACAGAACTGCCGCACGACCAGAACTGCCGCACGACCCAGCAATGCTACTGCTGGGCATATATTCTGAGGAAATCAGAATTGAAAGAGCAACCTAGAGTCCTTTGGCAGATGAATGGATAAGAAAGTTGTGGTATACAGACACAATGGAGTATTACTCAATTATAAAAAGGAACGCATATGAGTCTGTTCTAATGAGGATGACGAACCTGGAGCCTACTATACAAAGTGAAGTCAGAAACAGCAAGAAAAATATTCTATATTAACACATATATATGAAATTTAGAAAGACAGTGTCGACAATTCTACTTTCATGGCAGCAAAGACAACACAGATGTAAAGAAGAGACTTTTGGACTCAGCAGAAGGCAATGACTGGATGATCTGAGAGAGTAACATTGAAATATATACACTATCATATGCAAAACAGATGACCCATGTGAGTTTGATGCATGAAGCAGGGCACCCAAAGCTGGTGCTCTGGGACAACCTAGAGGGACAGGGTGGGGAGGGAGGTGGGGGCGGGTTCAGGATCGGGGGGTGGGCCACGTGTATGGCCAATTAATGTTCATGTATGGCAAAAACCATTGCAATATTATAATTATCTTCCAAAAAAAAAAAAAAGAAAACTAGTTATAAAACTACCATATGACCCAGCAATCCCATTACTAGGCATATATCCTGAGGAAACCAAAACTCAAAAAGACACATCACTGCAGCACTATTTACAATAGCTAGGAAACAGAAGCAAACTAGATGTCCATAGACAAATGAATGGATAAAGAAGCTGTGGTACATATATACAATGGAATACTACTCAGCCATAAAAAGGAACATATTTGAGTCAGTTCTAATGTGGTGGATGAACCTAGAGCCTATTATACAGAGTGAAGTACGTTAGAAACAGAAAAACAAATATCATACATTAGTGCATATATATGGAATCTAGAAGATGGTACTGATGAAGCTATTTGCAGGGCAGTAATGGAGATGCACATGTAGAGAACAGATTTATGGACAAGGTTGTGGGGAAGGAGAATGTGGGATGAACAGAGAGAGTAACATGAAAACATATATATTGTGCTAAGTCGCTTTAGTTGTGTGCAACTCTTTACAACCCTATGAACAGTCTGGGCCCGCCAGACTCTGTCCATGGGATTTTTCAGGCAAGAATACTGGAGTGGGTTGCCATGTCCTCCTCCCAGGGATCTTCCTGACCCAGGAATCAAACCACATTTCTTACATTACATGCACTAGCAGGCAGGTTCCCTGGGAAGCCCAACATATACACTATCATATGTAAATTAGATAGCAGTGGGAATTTGCTGAATGACTCAGGAAACTCAAACCAGGGCTCAGTAACAACTGAAGATGCATGGGAGGCGGAAGGAGGTTCAAGAGGGAAGAGACCTATGTATACCTATGGCTGATTCATGTTGAATGTGGCAGAAACCAACACTGTATTGTAGAGCAATTATCTTTTAATTAAAAGATTTAAACAAAAAAGCTAACAGGTATGAAAAAACAAGATATAGGATGGCAAAGTCCTTGTACTGTTCATCTAGAATGGCAAAGGCACACCAGAGTAGTAAAAGCACATCACCATCAAGTGGTCCTGATACATGGACCTTAGAGTCCAATGACACAAAATTGTCTCGCAAAGCTGTTACCTGTTTTATACCTTAACTTCATTACTTATAAACTAAAAGCATTAGTTAATGATAGTTCATAAACATTATCTCTATTTACTTGAAAAGAATTTACTTTAAATACAAAAAAGGTCGGTATCAGAATAAACTCACTGAAAGGCCTTCATCTTCCAAACTGGACATTATCTTGGAACAAAATTCCTCACAGCATAAATTCTCTTCCGCAGTTGCCACCAAAGCTGCACAGCGAGCAAATGCTCTATATAATTCTGACCAAGTTTTAAGTAAGGTCTTCATGGTGACCTAACAATAATAAAAAAAAAACTTAGAAAATGTGTACCTATATATCAAGTAACTTAATAGAATACATCTTTAACATTTTAAAAACACAGTAACACTTAAGGTGTCAGAAGAGACTAGCACAGGGTAATAAGTCTGCCCACATTCCCAGAGCTCTAACCGAAAAACTGTAGTAATACCACAATACCAGCAATTAACAAAGGTGAAGAGGAACTTCACTCTCTCCACCACTTTCCTTTCTCCTAAGCTGATTATAAGTCATAAGAAAGTCTTATAGAAGTTCATTACAAAGAGTAACATAATATTTAAAAACCGCAAATTCCTCAAGTAAAAATTTGCCTTACCACTGGAATTTTTTGTGCTGGAAAAATATGGTTTATTGGCAAAATCAGTGCACCATAGATAGCACTGAAATTATGTTCTAAGGCATCCCCTTGATTCACTTCATTGGTCTGAAAAAAGAAAATGAAGTTAGACAAATCACCATCTAATTCTAGTCCTAAATAGTGACATCTTATCACATGTAGTAAGAATCATGCTCCCCAACGTCGAGATGTTAAAACAGATGGTGAACTCCTAACCTCTGTACTCTTTGAAATTAGGGTCCTTGCAGGTGTAATCATGCAATAAAGAAGTCATGCTGACTTAAGGCACGCTCTAATCCAATAACTGGTGTCCTTATAAAAGAGGAAGTTTAATAGAAGATACTTGGAAGAACGCCATGTGAAGATAGGCTGAGATTGGAGTGGTGGATTCACAATATCAACAATTGCTGGACGCTAAGAGAAGCATGGAACACACTCTCTTTTACAGCTCCAGAAGAAACCAAATCTGCCAACATCTTACTATTGAAATTCCGGCCCCAAGACCTTTAAAAAATAAGTTCCTGTTGATTTAAGCCACCAGTTTGTGGTAGTCTCTCAAGCAACCCTGGGAAACAATATACTGTGTTTTAAGTCCTAAAAAAGAATCCCAGAGGTGATTCCACAAACTTTTACTATACGCAGAAGGTAAGACTCAAGCAAGGACTTATAAAAATGGCCTCTGCTGCTGCTGCTAAGTCACTTCAGTTGTGTTTGACTCTGTGCGACCCCATAGACAGCAGCCCACCAGGCTCCCCCGTCCCTGGAATTCTCCAGGCAAGAACCCTGGAGTGGGTTGCCATTTCCTTCTCCAATGTATGCAAGTGAAAAGTGAAAGTGAAGTCACTCAATCGTGTACGACTCTTCGCGACCCCATGGACTGCAGCCTACCAGGCTCCTCCGCCCATGGGATTTTCCAGGCAACAGTACTGGAGTGGGCTGCCATTGCCTTCTCCAAAAATGGCCTCTAGCAGACCTCAAACTGTAGGAAACCATTTAGGAACATAAATCTTGTTCTTCCAAAGGAATATGTTTAATGGAGTGTTGGCTCAAGTAGCTAAAATAAGGGCTACTGTATAATCACATAATTCTTCAGAGTCTTCACTCCATTTGTAAGTAATAACAGACTAATTCCATTAAAGATTGATAAAGCTGCTAATGAACTATTAACAGTGACAGAACTTGAGCTCCATACCTTGCCAATATTATCACTTTTTAAAGTATTTAAATGTAAAGGTCAGTCAACTCAAGAATTAAAGGTTTAGGAACTACTATATGGCTTTGAGGTGTTCACCAACATGATTTGCCATAGAAATCTAAGAATATATAGTTTAGTCAAGACATTCATATTATTCCCCACAGCACAAATGCAAGAATCCAAGATATAAACAGGGAAATCCATATCTATCATGTGAGCCTTCTGGCTTTCTAATCGTAAGAGAAAATGGACTATTTAGTCCCCACTAAGTTACACTTTTTTGAATAAGGCAGAAACACAATGAAAAGAAATCAAGTAATTTAAAGAACAGAAAATTAACCAATCCCACAGATAAAATATGTAATATCTTCCATTCAAATACAAATTTCTATTCATATACTCATGTGCTATATAACAAAGAAAGAAAAAAAAGACAAGGTACTAAACTTGAGAGAAAACATGCAGCTGACTTATATCATACCTGATTAATCAATTCTGTTAATGGGGTGACTATAATACTCCACATTCTCCAAAGATGCTCCTTGTTATCCAACTGCTTTGCATTTTGATTGACAACATTTAAGACAGAGTCACTGAAAGCGAGTGGTGAAGTTGGACCCGAAAGAACACAGCCCACAAGTGTTTCCAGGTTGAGAAAAAACCTGATGGAAAAAAATTTTTGAACTATGCATTAACTGTTCTTTTTGTAAAAATAAATTACATTATAGCAAAGTTACCCCAAAAATGAATCTCAACTTTTTTAATTTTTAAAAAAATTTATAATAGTCTAACTCAAAAGAATATCATTCAACAAACTTTCCAAAATAAACAAAATAGTTTGTTTAAAATTACCTTTCGTCTTCCACACCACATTCCAATAGATTATTATTGAAAGTTAACTGAATTAAGAACAAAGCAGGGGTTCCCTGAAGAAAGATGGGAGATGGCAATCAATTTTCTTGTTACCAACAGTACACTCTTGTTACACTTGTTTTCTACAATTATTTGAAATATGACCCTTTTAAGTTTGAGGACTTTTGAAATTACTTAGGATACAACAAAAATGATAGCAAATGTACTTCCATAAACTACACACAAAAATCAAGTTCTTTATTTTAATTATAGCTGTTCCATCTAGTCAAGCAATTGAAGAATATTAAGAGATTCCAGATATAAACACTGACTTAAAACTTGCTGGATCAACAATACCTACCATCCAGCAGATATTAAATATATTTCACTATAACTAAGCCAGTGTTACAAAGCTTCCAAAACTTGTAACAGTAACCAAAACTACATTTACATAAAAGCAAAGAGAAACCTTTTATTTTAGAAGCCTTTAATCCAGGAAAATAGTTCCATCAATATGCCATTAGTTAATGCCTCACAAGCACACTTGACTGTATTGTGCTTTGCAAATACGGCATATTTTACATATTGAAGATTTGTGGCAACCCTGTTTTAAACAAGTCTACTGGAACCCTTTTTCTAAATAGTATTTGTTTACTTTGTCACATTTTGGGTAATTTTCACGATTTTTAGTATGTGTCCTGACTGCTCGATGGACCAGCTATTATTTTGTCTCCTTCCCTCTCCTCTGGCCTCCGCATTCCCTGAGACACAATATTAAATTTAGACTAATTAACAACGCTCAAGTGGCCTCTAAACATTGAAGTGAAAGGAGCTGCACATCTCTCACTTTCAACCAAAAGCTAGAAATGATTAAACTTAATAGTGAAGGCATGCTTAAAGTCAAGACCAGGGGAAGTAACTACAGATGTGGTAGAAATAGCAAAGAACTAGAATTAGGAGTGGAGCCTGAAAACGTGATTGAATTGTTGTAATTTTAAGATAAAATGTAAACAGATGTGGAATTGCTCCTTATGGATGAGGAAAGAAAATGGTTTCTTAAGACGGAATCTACTCCTCGTGAAGATGTTGTAAAGACTGCTGAAATGACAAGATAAACTTAACTGAAAAAGCAGCATCAATATTTGACAGAACTAGCTCCAATTCTGAAAGAAGTTCTACTGTGGGTAAAACACTATCCAACAGCATTATATGCTACAGATAAATCATTTATGAAAGAATCAATCACAGAAAACATCACTGTTGTCTTAAGAAATTGCCATGGCCACCCCAACCTTCAGCAACCATCATTCTGATCAGTCAGCAGCCATCAATACAGAGGAGAAACCCCCAAGCAGTAAAAGATTATGACTCACTGAAGACTCAAATGATTAAGCAACAATTTTAGCCATCAAGTACTTTTAAATTAAGGTATGTACATTGTTTTTTTAAGCCATAATGCTATTTACTTACACTCAGTAGACTATAATATAGTGTAAACGTAACTTTTACATACCCTGGGTAACCAAAAATTTCATGTGACTTGCTTTATTCTGATACTCACTTTCTTAGCAGTGGTCTGGAACTGAACTTGTAATTATTTCTGAGCCACACCTATACTTTGTCTATGATTTTTTTCCTTTAATATAATCAGTATATTCAAATTCAATTCTTTTCGAATTTTGCAATCTAAGTTTCTCTAACTTAAAAAAACATGGATTTTTAGCTAATTTAATCATATCATTGCATCTAAGATACTTGCATTAAGAATATCCATATTAGCAACCTGATATGCTGGAGAACCTAATACTTTCTGAGGAAGTCCTTTAATTGTAATTTCCATGAGAACCTAAGAAAGACAAAAGGTTTTACTGTACATTAGTCATTAGTATTCAATATAGTTTTAACAATTTATTATAAGTAATGTTCAGTCATTAATGTAAACACATTCTTATTAGCTTAAAACATTCAAGTACAGAAACACAAAACATAAAAAAAAAGAAGGTCCTTCCTTATTTCCAGGAATAATCAATGCTGTCAGTCTGGAGTTTTTTTAGACCTAACTTTCCATATAAAGTACACAGAGAACATAACTTCCTGAGCTGGCTGTCATGTATCTATTCTTTTATGACGATATTATACTATGAGATACTTTGAACTTTCTTCACCTGACTGTGAAACAGTTTTCAGTCTACAGACATATTCTTAACTGATAAATGAATATGCATAGCTTATTCAAACTTTTTAAAAACTAATGGCCCTAGAGACTATTTTTTATACTACAAAAAGAAATTCTGCAATCAATTACATACTCACTAGTGCCAGAAGCCAATATTCAAAGGACTTCTAACTAAAAGCTGGATCTAAGACACATCTCTCAAATGTGACAGAGCCTATCAAACTGCCATCCAAATGTATTAATACACAAGTATTAACCTGAAGTATATAACAGTGACATGACAAAAATTAGTGAAAATGGTTTCATATACTCTCATTTTGAATAGAAACTAATGATAATTATGCATTCGTACACACATTTATTTTGTTCCAGCCCACAGTGCTCTGCATTTATCAACTCATTTAATTATAAACTACTACTACATCTCTTCTTTACAGAGAGGCAAGGAAATAGATAAAGTATCCAAGTTCACTCAGTCAGTAGTCAGGCTGAGGTTCAACCTCATACTAGAGCCTGGCTATTAACCACTATCCTCTACTGTCACAGCAGGTATCACTGTCATGCACACAAAGGAAACAGACTCAAAGTTTATGTAAGGGTATGATTTGTTCCATCTGCAGATTATTTTGGGAAACTCACTATTACAAAAAGTATTCCCAATTTGCTTTCTTTTCTCTACTATATCGGTCACAGTTAAAATGCAAAAGCTCTACAAGATTATTACTAGGTATTTTTTCAAATGTACAAAGTAACAATTAGTGGAGCCCAGCAATCTTGTTATAAAATTAGTGTTCATCTGAGTTTCTTCAGTTCAAATTTCACACTTATCTCATTTTCTCTGTACAGCCTATGCTTTTTCTCATCATATTGGAAGATGTGAGAGTTGCCATTGTCTTCATTTACTTTATTAAGGTTTCAAATGACTGCAAAACCAATGGGACAGCATTTATTTCAGTGCTAAATTGCTGATAAATACTTGATATAAAATGTCTTCCCAAATCTTGATCTGTGCTAGTACCTTCAAAATAAAATTCAATTTCAGAGTATGGTTTTAAAATTCCAGCATACAGGTATTGTACTTACCAGTGTTTTCAATACAGGAAATACTTCTGAATTCACTATGCTTTCCAAAGATTTTAATAAGAGAGTCAAAACTTCAGAACCTGGTCTCTCTTTTTTGTTACCTATTCAAAAGCACAAGAAGGGTTATAGTTCTAAAGATGTATCTTTAGGAGTGAAAATACAGTCAATTCAGGAGTAAAAATACATACTCAGAGAGCTATTAAAAAGTAATTTTTAAAAAATAAAGTAATTTGATTAAATAGAAGTCTAGAAGATACAATACTTTAAGTGATTTCAAAATAAATTTTATATATGAAAGCCAAAAAATTCACTGGCTGCTATAAAAGTCTTAATCATTACAGTGCTTACCTGATTCAATAACTGACTTCACCAAGCTAATTAACTCCTTCCAAATAGCATTAATAACTACATCTGCCAAACAAAATAAAAGGTATTTTAGAGTGAAGTATATATAACTACAAAGGCTCCCCCTTTTATGCTTATACTACCGAAATAAACTGAGCAATACTTTGAAATACAATTCTCCTTGTAATAGTCAACCTTTTAACTCAGTTTATAATATACTATCACCTCATTTCTGTTTAGAGAAATATGTTTTCAAATGGACTAACACACTCTGGATAATTTTTTCTATCAATCATATTTTCTGTTATTGAACACTTTTTATTTTTGATACAAGGAAAAACCAAGATTCAGAAGGATATCTGAAAGCCACTAGAAAAAAATCTTCCAGCAAGTTAAATAGCAAACTATCTTATTTTTGAAATGTGTCATTATTTGATAGGCTTTAGAACACAGGAGGTTTAGGTATAGATACTAAAATCACAAAGCCCAGGTTTGAATCATAGCTCTATCACTTCGTAACCAGGCATAAGTTAGTTACTTCTCTGTACAACACAATCCCTTATCTGCAAAATGGGCTAATACACAATAAGGTTACTATTAGGATTAAATGAATTACATATAAAGCTCTTGCAGAACAATCTAGAAGCAAGTGGCACCATATAAATATTTATTTTATTTTTAAACACAAGTTTAAGCAATAAAAATCTTCTCTTAAATATTCACCAGAAGCATCTTTTCCAACTGCAACAAAGCTATCATGAACAGCAGTGATAAGTGTATTTGAGTGTTTGGAGAAAAAAGAAGAGCTGCTGATTAATGGATGTTCAAGTGGTTCTAAAAGAGAAAAAAAAAGACAGTTATTCAAAACCAAAGCTTTATGAAATAAATTTCCCAATATAAAATGTTAGGTGGTCTGCTATGTTTTCTATTAAAAGACATAAAATTTCTTCACCCCAATTACAGTGTTCTGAATTGTTTTAATAATTGAAATTATTTTTTAAAAATTAAATACCTAGGCTCAGTATAAGTTTGTTTTGCTTAGCAAAACTCACGACTTCTGGACCCAACAAAAAATGAAGCAACATTTCAAGCCCCAAAAGTTGTATAGAGGGGATTGTGGCCATTCCAAAATTTGAATTCAAGTTCATCCGAGGGGTTACAGGAGTTCCATATGGAGAAGCACCTTCAAAAAACAAAACAGCTAAGTTATGCATGATTAGTTACTCAAATATATTTTACTTCATTTCAATGCAATGTACCTTTAAGATTAAATAATGTGTTTCTCAAATAAAAGTTGAAGAGTTTTTGTTTAAAGCCCATAACAGAGTTCCTAATACTAATCTTACTAAGGACTTCCCCAGTGGTCCAACTGATTAGACTCTGCACCCCAGCAGAGTGCAGGTTCGATCCCTGGTCGAGGAAGTCACAGCCCCAAAACAAAACTAAACATACCAGGTTAAGAAGAACAAGATTAAGAGTCCTACACACACAAAAGATGAGTGTCATACACCATTTAAATGAAAATAAATCTCAGGCATTTACCTATACCCTTAAAATATTAACATGCAGGCATTTCTAAAAATATAAAATTTGACTTAGAACAGACCTGCTACTTTTAATAATAACTCTTAAGATTCTAAAAACAAACCTAAGGATCTAATGCACTTTACATAATGTCATGGAAAAAAGTTGTCTTATCCAACTATAATAATGCAATGACAGCAGGAGACAGTAATTGGATTCTTCACCACCTGAGTCACCAGGGAAGTCCTAATTCATACAGAAAACAAAACAATTTTGTGATATGGGAGCCAAAATTATGTGATTAATTTTATGTAAATTACATGGAACAAAAACTTGATTCAAAGTCTTTTTAAAAAAAATACAGAAAAAAACAAAAACAAAAACAAGTAGGTCTACCTCTTACCTTTGTGTACTGGGGTCATAGGGCTTAAACCTGGAGTAGTAGCTACACGAGATGAATTCCCTTGAGGTGAAGCATTAGAATCAATGCTTATTGTGCTCTGAATCAGAGGCACACAAACCTATTGGGATTAAGTAAAAAAGAGACAGGGAACTGTATCTGTAAACTGCATAAATGTCATTTTTTAAAAAGTCTTACAAAATACAGTTAAATTTCCTTAAGAAGCAGTATCAATTGTCTTAGTATGTTGAAATTTTATCAGCCTTGATACACAAGGTAGAAACTGAAATCTGGAAAAGTGAAAAATCATATTACAATCATATTTGCCCTAAATATATATTATTTATAAATTTCAGTACTACATTCCAGATGGAAAATTATACACGTAAAGAGCTTTTACAAGTAACATATACATGAGTTTTAATGTTACTGGCAGATAGACCATTTTAAGCTTTTTAAAAAAACACCTTAAAAAATATGAACTAAGACAACTTCAAGCTCATTTCTAAGATTATTCCAAGACCTGTCAAATCTAGCCAGTAAGCAGATTATGCCAAGGAATGGATGGGACAATTGGGTAAGATTAGCCTACAAGGAGGACATCCCACGTGGTGCAGTGGTAAAGAATCCTCCTGGCAATGAAGGAGAAGCAAGAGATGGGGGTTCAATCCCGTGGTCAGGAAGATCCCCTGGAAAAGGAAATGGCAACCCATGGAAAGAGCCTGGTGGGTTACAGTCCACGGGTCAAAGAGTCATACATGACTGAGCACACATAGCCAACTAGGAACTAATAATGGTAGAATTTGGAAAAATTATGATCCCAATCACATGCTAACAATCAATGTCCAATTTTAATTAGTTCATGCTTTAAGCTGAAACTCTAATACTTTGGCCACCTGATGTGAAGAACTGACTCATTTGAAAAGACCCTGATGCCCAGAAAGATTGAGGGCAGGAAGAGAAGGGGATGATGGAGGATGAGATGGTTGGAGAGCATCACTGACTCAATGGACATGGGTTTGGGTGGACTCCAGGAGTTGGTGATGGACAGGCAGGCCTGGCGTGCTACAATTCATGGGGTCGCAAAGGGTTGGACACGACTGAGCGACTGAACTGACCATGCTTTAACAAATTTAAAAACTTCAATACAGTAAGCAATTAAGCATTTAAAAAGAACTTGCTAAAAAAAAACCCAAGTATACTTGAGGAAGAAATGATAAACGAATTCAGCAAGGTATGCACAATACCAGGTTAACACACAGAAATCTGCTGCACTTCTATTCAGTAGTATCATCAGAAATGGAAAGTAAAAAATCCCTTTTAAAATCACATAAAAAAATACCTAGGAATACTCTTGATCAAGGAGGTAAAATTCTTTTATTCTGAGAACTACAAAACATTAATAAAGGAAACTGAAGATGATTTAAAGAAACGGGAAGGTCTGTGCACAATTACTGAGCCTGTGCTCTAGAGCTCAAGTGCTCCAACTAACGAGTCCCACGCCAGGGTCTGTGCTCTGCAACAGAAGCCACCACAATGAGAAGCCCGTGCACGGAGAGTACCCACCACTCCTCAAAACTAGAGAAAGCCTGAGCAAAGTAATGAAGAACCAATACAGTCAAAAATAATTAAAAATTATAAAGACAAAAAAAAAAAAAAAATGAGAAGATATCCCATGCTCTTGCACTGAAAGAATATTGTTAAAATAGCCATACTACCCAAAACAATTTAATGGGATTGCTATTAAATTAGCCATATGGAACCATCCCAGAATTGCCAAAGCAATCCTGAGGATAAAAATAACACAGGAGTATAACCTTCCCAGACTACTACAAAGCTACAGTAATCAAAACAGTGTGATAACTGCCACAGGAACAGATATACGGATCAATGGAATAGAATAAACAGCCCAAAAATAAACCTTGTGGTCAATCTTTGACAAAGAAAAGAATATACAATGGTGAAAAGACAGTCTCTTTAGTAAGTACTGTTGGGAACGTTGGACAGCTGCATGTAAATCAATGAAGTAGAACACTCCCTCGGAGAAGGCATTGGCACCCCACTCCAGTACTCTTGCCTGGAAAATCCCATGGACAGAGGGGCCTGGTGGGCTGTAGTCCATGGGGTCGCTAGGAGTTGGATACGACTGAGTGACTCACTTTCACTTTTCACTCTCATGCATTGGAGAAGGAAATGGCAACCCACTCCAGTGTTCTTGCCTGGAGAATCCCAGGGACAGGGGAGCCTGGTGGGCTGCCGTCTATGGGGTTGCAAAGTCAGACATGACTGAAGTGACTTAGCAGCAGCAGCAGCAAACTCCCTTACACCATACACAAAAATAAATTCAATGTCGCTTAAATACTTAAGTATAAGACAGGACACCATAAAATTCCTAGAAAGTAACATAGGCAAAATACTTGCTGACATAAATTATAGTAATGTTTTCTTAGGTCAGTCTCCCAAGGCAATAGAAATAAAAGCAAAAAAAATCCCAAATGGGACCTAATTAAATGTACTCAGTATAGTAAAGCCCCAGTAAAGGAAGGCATAACAAAATGAAAAGACAATCTACCAAATGGGAGGAAATATCTGCAAGTGATGTAATCAACAAGGGCTTAATTTCCAAAATGTATGAACAGCCCACACAACTCAGTAATGAAAACCCAATCGAAATGGGCAGAAGACCTAAACAGACACTTTTCCATGCCTATAGGCACACGAAAAGATGCTCAATTTCATTAACTGCGTTAGAGAAATTCAAATCAAAGCTATAAGGAGGTACCACCTCACATCAGTCAGAATGGCCATCATTAAAAACTCTACAAACAACAAATGTTGGAGGATGTGGAGAAAAGGGAACCCTCCTACAACGTCAGTAGGAATGTAAATTGGTACAGCCACTATAGAAAACAGTATGAAATTTCCTCAAATAACTAAAAATAGAGTTGCCATCTGATCCAGTAACTCCATTTCTGGGCATCTATCTGGACAAAACTCTATACTTTGAAAAGACACATGCACACCTATGTTCAGAGCAGCACTATTTGAAGTCAAAAAGAGACAAATAGCACACGGTATCACTTACATGTGGAAATAAAATGACACAAATGAACTTACTTTCAAAACAGACTCACAGACACAGAGAACAGACTTGTGTTTGTCAAGGGGGAGGGCAGGTGGGGGTGGACTCGACAGGGCACTTGGTTAGCAGACACAAACTGTTAAATACAGGATGGCTAAACTACATGGTCCTACTGTAGAGCATAGGGAAATATATTCAGTATCCTGTAATAATGGAAAATATGAAAAATATGTAACTAAATCACTTTGCTGTACACCAGAAACTAATACATGTAAATCAACTACACTTTAATAAAAAATAAATTAAGGACTTCCCTGGTGACAGAGTGGATAAGAATCTGTCCCCAAAGAAGGGGACATGGGTTCAACCCTTGGTCCGGGCAGATTTCACATGCTGTGGAGTAACTGAGCCCATGTACCACAATTACTGAGCCTGTGGCTCGAGAGCCCATGAGCTGCAACTACTGAAGTCCACTCGTCTAGAGCCTGTGTTCTGCAATGAGAGGCCTCTGCAATGCAAAGTCCACACACCAAAGAGTAGCCCCTCCTTGTTGCAACTAGAGAAAGCCCATGCAAAGCGACAAAAATCCAGCACAAAAATAAAAATAAAATTATTAAAATATAAATTAAAAATAAATAAGAGTAGTTATCAGAGCTACCCTTTTTTAACTTAGACAAAATAACAAGTTTAAATGCCAGCAAAGATAACAAAATCTAAAGGAATAAACTCATGTGTAACAATGAAAAGCTACAAGGGTATTAAATGATTGGTTATCACTACATAGCCTAGAAAGAGATTTAAAAATTAGAATTACTCCAACTTTGTATCATCTACCCAGTGTAGCACATGATTTCTATTTCAGTAATGCTGACTCTACTCTCAATTATATTCCAAGTCATATGCAATTCCTTTAAAAAAATCTTTCATAATGTCTCTAGAATAAGAACAGACATATGAGTGTCTACTGATTAAAAAGGCTGTAGAGGTCCATTTCAGACAACTGGAGAATATCCTTTAAGGAAAATGACCTCAAGTTCTGTGTCAGGGTGAAAAACATTTTTTATATATAACATGGTCCGCTGGTCTGCCAAGCACTGAAAGTTAGACTGGTAGGATTTTAAGAACATACTACTAAAAAAAACACATCAAGTATCATAATCAACACTTGTAATGTTACCTGTTCAAAATTAGCAGGAAGATGAGGTCCTAGTCTCATCAACAAATACCACCAGACTTCTAGTTTTGTCAGCGCTAGAGTTTCTGTTCTCACATGGATAGAACTCAAAGGCTGCATCAACAACTTCAGTCTTTTTGCACTACACAGTATTTCTTAAAAGAAAAGAAACACCCAAGTGAAAATACTGAAGAGCTAAAGATTAAACTTTAAGAATGACAGCATGCAATAAGTCTTTTACTTTAGCAAGAGAATTAAAAAATTCTTTAGTCAGTGGCTATTCCTATTCGCCCCAAAATTTTCATGCTGACATACAGTTAGGTCACAATACTTAGTAAGACTTATTAAAAAAAAAAAAAAAACAGTAATATTTATTAGATACCCTATGCCAGGGCTGACTTTCCCAGCATTCAGCAATGTCTGCAGTATTTTTGGTTGTTCCAACTGGGAGGCAGGGATAGAGAGCACTACTGGTATCTAGTGGGCTGCATCTCGGAATGCTGCTGAACTTCCACTGACACACAGGGCAGTTCTTCACAACAAACTGCCCAGCCTAAATGCTAAAATGTTCAGTAACTCTAACTGCTTGAGTATTCTCATTATCCCCATTTTATAGATCACAAAATAGAGCATATTTTTTTACCTCATAAAAGGCTGTCATTTAAAAATTTTATTAGTTTTTAAGTTTTTATTGAATTTTTTTTTTCCTCTTTACAGCATTGCTTCTATGTTTGGGTTTGTTTTTTGGCCACGAGGCAGGTGGCATCTTAGCTCCCCGCCAGGGATCAAACCTGCATCTCCTGCATTGGAAGGCAAAGTCTTAATTCCTAGACCACTAGGGAAATCTCAAAAAATCTACTAGTTATTTCTTTTATCAAACATTTTAACTGTTGGTGCCATGAGACTTAGGATATATTATCTAAATATTCACATTTATTTAGAATTGGTGTCTACTTTTGAACTACTTTATCTAGTCTCCCATTTAGCCATTCTCCCAGTGAGATTTAAGCAGAAGCGTACGTGGAATTTCTGAAACTTTGTTATAGACTGTTGACTCTCTGGGAAGAAGTTCATTTTTGCCCCTTCTGCCTTCCCTCCTTCCTATAGGCTGCAACAAAAGCATATTGACAACGACAAGAGAAAGACAAGCATCTGATTCCTTAATGAGTTCATGAATACACAGTTATCAGTCAGACTCTCTAGATCTTGACCTATTTCAAATCAGATAGCATTTTATTGATCTTCAAGTCACTCCCATTTTATTCTTTAACTCAAAGATATACAATTTCAGTAGATTTAATCCTCAACAATACAGTACCTCACACTGAGAGCTTATCAACAACGGTGACATTTCCAATTAAAATATACGCCTGCCAATATTTTCAATAAAAGTAGTTGTAGTTAATGCAAATAATGCACATTTTCAAAGGGAACAAGGATTATTAATAGTCTTTGCAAGGGAAAACAGGATGAAATCAACATTACTTAGCATATCTTATAAACTATCAATTACATCCAACATTAACTACAGTTACACACGCAGACTCATACTTCTCACTTATGGGAAAAATACTTTCTCATACGTATATTAAACACTTCCAATGGATAATAAAAAGATAAGGGTAAGAAACATCAAAAGGAATCACTCCTATATATTAATGTTAACCCACTATTAGGTGCTATTCTTAAAGGTCCTGAAAAAAAATTCCTCTGTCACTGATACTTGTATTCCACAGCAATCACAACTGTTTGCTCTAGTCTACTGGCTTTGTGACTTTTGATAATACTTAATCGTTCTGAAAGTGTTACTATTTACCATCTGAGGTCTATTATGATAACTGAGAAGTACATAAATGCTCAAGTAAGTGCTGGAATGTACTAAGAAAACCACAAATGGCATGTCACTTTGTTCAGTTTTTGAAAGAGTGTAAATTTTATACCTATGATTTTCAATAATGCCTGGCCTTTACAAACTCTATTGTTAGCTACAAATTTATTCCCCTAAAATACTCAATGATAGGTAAATATTCAGTATTAAGTCCAAAAAAAAAAAAGCTTTTTCATCTTGCTTAAGTAAAACTCATAACAAAAATCAGTCTTAAAATATTACTTACCTGGATTTAAAGCAAAATTATCTATTAAACTCTTCCAAGCAATAAAAGCTATTTTTTTAATCATGGGTGCTCCACTACGAAATCCCAGTTCTTCCAGCTGTAACAGAGAATTAATGAAACTCCCACTTCGATGCAAGGTCTAAAAAGGAAAAATCATTAAGAAGTTTTTTACTTGCCTGAAACAATTATAGGCACTATTAACATTCGTCTAATGTATTCCAATAAAAAAATACACAGGATAGAACATTAACAGTCACAAGTGATTACAATCCACACATAATCTGAACAGAATATAAATAAAAAACTGGCTTAGAAATTCACAAAAACTGTTAAGAAAGCCACTAGAGCTAATAAAATACTTTCAGCAATGTTGCAGAGTACAAGTTGTTGTTTAGTCACTAAGTCTCATTTGACTCTCTTACGACTGTAGCCCACCAGGCTCTCTGTACAGAATACTAGACCAACACAGAAAAATCAGTTGTTTCTCCACAAAAGCAATGAACAATCTAAAAAGCAAATTAGGAAAGCAATTCCATTTATAACCTAAAAGAATTAGCACCTAAAAGAATTAAATACTTAGAAATACATTTAATCAAAGATGAAAAACTAAAGGCTACAAAGTACGGTTGAAATTTGAAGACCTAAATAAATGGAAAATCATTCCGTGTTCATGAATAGGAAGATTTAATATCATTGTAACAGCAATATTATCCAAAGTAATCTACAAGTCCAACGCAATTTCTATCAAAATTCCAAAGTCCTTTTCCAACTGAGAAATAAAAGCTTACTCTCAAAAATTCATTATAAAAGAATCCCATTTAGCCAAAACAATTTTGGAAAAAAAAAATTACGAAGTTGGAAGACTAACTCCCTTGACTTCCAAACCTACTACAACACTACAGTAATTAAAGCGTATGGTAGTGAGGACTTCCCTGGCAGTCCAGTGGTTAGGACACCATGCTTCCACATCAGTGGGCATGAGTTTGACCCCTGATTGGGGAATTAAGATCTCTCATGCCACATGATGCAGCCGCCAAAAATAAAGCTATGGTAATGGCTTAAGGAAAAACGTAATAGACCAATGGAAAAGTGATTCCAAAAACACTCTCACATATACTGTTAACTGATAACCAATAAGAATTACCCAGATTACCAAGACCATTCAATAAGAACAGTCTTTTTAACAAATGGTGCTTGGAGTATTCACCTGCAAGAAAACGAAGCCGGATCCTTGTCTTATTCTACATACAAAAATAAACTCAAAATGGAACCAAGATCAAAACTTACGAATTAGCAAATAAATTCAGAGAGAAAGCAGAATAGAGGTTACGAGGGGCTGCCGGAAGAGGGGCAGAGGGAGCCACTACTTATTTAACATGTACAGTTTTTTGGGGGGATGGCAAAAAAGTTCTGGGTATAGACAGTGATGATGTTTACACAACTGTAAATGCTTTTAATATCACTAAACTGTATACCTTAGGATGGTTATGATAAATATTATGCTTATCACACACAAAAAAATCACAACTTCCCCCTCAAAACCAGGCTTAAATAAAGAATATACAGTCAATTCTCATTATTCACTAGTTATGTTCTATAAAGTTGCCTTGATACTGTATTAGCAAATTCTGTGCCATGGCTTCTAAGGAAAATGCAGGATTAGCTTCCTACAAGCCTCTGATCACATTTTCATCAACCATCTGACACACAATCTTGCTTCATGTGTGTTTGGTTTAAAGACAACTTATTTAATATATACAGTTTGATTCACTAACATTGAGCTCACAGCAGACAGCACTATAACTCATGCTTTTTCTCCTAAGGCACACAACAGACTTCCTCTACTTAGCAACCAGAGAGCACTTCAGCACTACACTTGGGGGCCATTTAAAACTGAAATCTCCAAGAAAAAGTGCAAAACATGAAAAATGTGGCACCAAATGTATCATGAAATGGACATCTGTTTAAAGGACATTGAGAATTAGAGCAAAAAAAGCAGAACATAACCCTGGCTCAACCTCAGACTGGAACATGCATGAGTACATGTAAGACTCAAATTTGTTGCCACTCTACATGTCTACAATTGACTGCAAAAGCAGCACAAATACTGACACTGGGTTTACAAATAAATTTTAATAAGTAGGTCAATTTTCATATATATGGCACACATAAATAATGAGGATCAACTATACTATGTAAAGTTAAGAAAATAAAAGGTCTGGTGTGTATAAAAACCTTAACTGTGAACTTACCTTCCCAAGAAGTTTGACAAATAAAGGCCACAATTTTAACACATAAGTCTCATTTTTACTCATAAACAGTTTCTGGAGTTCTGAAAGTAATTTCTGAAAACAAAAGCAAAAGTATTTACCAAAAGACTCCTGAAAAGAATGCAATATTACATTGATTGTCTCAGCCAAGTAATTTTTCCCAATATTTTATCAGGAAGTTTCACACATACAGCAAAGCTGACAGTTTATAGTAAATGTCCAAGTATATGCTTGGACATTTTTACTATGCTTGTCTTATCACTTATCAGGCCATTCTTCCATCCATCAATATAGCTTTCTTTTCCCCTACCAATATACTTTCCCCTAAAACACTTCAGCATGCATATCATCAGAGTTCAAATGATAATGTTTTAACTTCTCTATTAACTTAAAAAATACATTAATAGCTTCATGGGTAATACATCCGAGAAAATTTGAGTTCAAATTTATTATTAAGAATCTTATACAGTGGACGCTTGAATAAAGTGTGTTACTAACTGTGTGGTTCACTTACACTTGGGTATCTTTCAGCAGTAAATACCACAGTACTACAGTCCGTGGTTGGCTGAATCCAAAGGCACAGAGGAACCACGAATACAGAGGGTCAATTATAAATTATACACGGGTTAAACTTGAGCTGTTCAAGGACTGCCTATATAAGCTCTTAAAAAATTAATAAATATTTATCAGTTAAAAATCTCACAAAAACATTGGAGTTACTTTTAGCTCAGGCATTACCATGAGGAATCCTGAATTTTAAAAAACTAAAAAAACAAAACCCCAGGTTTTAGAATGTGGACGTCTCCCCCTCTGCCTGGATTACTGTACTATCTCCCAACTGGGTTCCCTGCTCCTATGCAACCCCTGCCTAGAATTTCTTCAACATAGGCAGAGGGATCCCCTTAAAAGCCAAGTCTGTACGTATATCACTCATAGACTCAAAACCTTCAAATATGGTTTTCAATATAATCCAGATGCTTTAAAACCAAGCAATAAAGCAATAAAAGCCAAGTGCTTACAATGGTCTACAAGGTCCTATGTGGCTTGGCCCTGTTTCTGACATCATCTTCTACCCTCTCATCCTCATTCACTCTATCACACTGCCCAGTGTTTGATGAACACAACCTAGCACATCAGAACAAGGCCTTTGCTTCCACGGTTCCTCCTAACTTGAATAAGTTTACTCTTCATCATTCAATTAGCTAACTCCTATTACCCCTTCAAATCACCTATTCTTTTTCCTTCTCTGACCACATCACCCTTTCTCTTGGAAAGCATTTTCATCCAGTCCCCACTGTTTCCCATAATCTCTTTCCTAAATATACTACATACTTTTTTATTGCTCCCACTAGAAAATAAGCTCCAAAACAAATTGCTTTTGTTCACTGCTATATACACAGTACCTAAACCAATGTCCAGTACATAACAGGTACTCAATAAATGTTACAAGAAAGACTGAAAAACCTAAAACTTTGGGCAAATAATAATGGGAAATTGTACACACTACATGCACTTTTATGCCTTAAATCTGTAGCTCCTGGGATTATGCTGTAACAATCCAGATAGCGATGAATCAGATAACGCTCTCCCTTTTCCAAAAATGCAATTTCTTCATTCTTTATGGATGAAATAAAATGCCAGGATTGCAGTTAACACTGAATAGACAGCTCCTTTCCTTACCGTAATTAGAAGTGGGTGATATTAATTCAAGCAATTCTTAAATTTAATTCAAAGAGGAACTTCCTAGATCATAGTGCAATTACACCAATATGAGTCCTATGCTTGGTGCAAAACCTCACAGTGCAATATCCAAAAAAGTATTACTTACGGTAGTCATAAGCTGCTCTGTGATAGATGCTATTTCTTGCTGTTTCTGAAGCAACAAAGGCATTCCCATCTCTAGAGCAGTGGCTCCCCGCAAATGTACTTTTTGGGCTGAATGAACCAGTAAAGGTATGACCAATTTTGCCCACCTAATTGACTCTTCTCCCATTTGAACTGGGGCTTGTTCAATTAGTCTGTAATAGAGAAATCAATGACTAAATTAGTTTAAGTAGTTTTATTTCTAAACTACCAGGAAAGTAAATAGTACACAGAAATATGCACAGTATGGTCCATTTATTTTAGAATATTATCTACAATACACACACACACAAAAATAGATCTAACATAATTTGTAGACTTCCCTATTTTAATAAATTTTTCAAATAATGAAAACACATCATCTTTCTTCAGATTAAAAAACTTTAGTAATTATTTTTACACAAATTATATTCTTATAGGAGAGAACAGCTAGAGAACCATGATATACTGTGAACATCAATCAGGGCATCAGAATACTAGTTAAAGCATATAGCTCAACAACTAAAGAACAGTTTCAACTAAAGAATGAAAAACAAGTTAAGATAAAGCACATCAATAGTTTGTGTTGTCAGCATACCCATTGTGAAAGGCAAGGATGGGTAGGAAGAAGATAGAAGATTTCCCTGTTCCCCTCATCCGCTGTTAGAAATTGTTTTAATGCTTTCCTAAGTACCTGCTACCGGGTTCCCTGGTGGTAAAGAATCTGCCTGCAATGCAAGAGACCCAGGTTCCATCCCCAGGTGAGGAAGATCTCCTGGCGAGGGGGATGGCAACCCACTCCAGTATTCTTGCCTGGAGAATCCAATGGACAGAAGAGTCTGGCAGACTACAGTCCATATGGTCACAAAGAGTCAAGACAAGACTCAGTGACTACCACTTTCACTTTCAAATTACCTGCTATAGCCAACTTAGAAGTCTCTATTTTTTAAACTTTTGCAAAAACTTTAACAGAGATATTTTAAAGACTATTTCAGTAAAAATAAAAAAAACCTGGTAACTTAATGCACATCTACTTTCCTCTTCCTATTACTTTGAGAATTTTAGTCTAGAAGACATTTCCTTCTTTCAATGTCTAACTCAATTTCAAGTCCCAAAAGATTATTCCTTCAATTCTAAATTACTGAAACTATTCTAATTTGTAGAGTATCCAAACTCATACCTTATAATGACATTTAATGCTTCATAATCCACAACAGCAGAAAGCATCTCTCCTCTATTAAATACTATTTCTAGTGAGTCAATGATACTAGAAACCTGAAAGACAGAAACAAACAAACACAAATCAAGTAAGCCTCTATTTTTTAAGTGGCATGTAGTTAAGAAGACATACAAAAACTATACTCACTACTTTGCCAACGACTTCAGTGGGAAACGTCTGCTTGGATATCACCCAAAGTGCCCTAGTACGTACATTTTTATCTGAACTTTTAACAATATCATTCAGTTTTGAAAGCAGTTCTTGAATATTTATCTCTGAAAAACAAGCAAAAAAAAATTTAATTATGCAGAATCTTTTACATCCTTTAAAATTCCTAACAGATAAAAATAATTGTCATTGTCATTAAAATTAAATGCATATCCAGAGAAAAGGACCAGAAAACTTATGCTAATAATCAAACTTTCCCCCAAAACACAAAATTCTGGTCAGAGAGAATGTATACTCAGTGAAAACAGATAATAGACATGAAATCAATAATTTTTCAACTAAAATATTTCTATAGGATCTTATTATTAGGTTTGATGCTTTCGAACTGTGGTGTTGGGGAAGACTCTTGAGAGTCCCTTGGTCTGCAAGGAGATCAAACCAGTCAATCCTAAAGGAAATCAGTCCTGAACATTCATTGGAAGGACTGATGCTGAAGCTGAAACTCCAACCCTTTGGCCACCTGATGTGAAGAACCGACTCATTTGAAGAGACCCTGATGCTGGGAAAGACTAAAGGCAGAAGGGGATGACAGAGGATGAGATGGCTGGATGGCATCACCAATTTGATGGACATGAGTTTGAGCAGGCTCTGAGAGTTGGTGATAGACAGGGAAGCCTGGCGTGCTACAGTCCATGGGATGGCAAAGAGTTGGACACAACTAAACTGAGTGATTAGGTTTGAACGTACGAGTCAATTTTTGGCAAGATGTTATAAATCCTGTATCTCTGCTACAAAATGAACAACTCCTACTTCAGATTGCTAACATTTCTGTACATTAAATAAGTGGAAAGTTTTCCCTCGGAAAAAAAGATGGTAACAACTTTCTGATATCTTTATTCCCTATTCCTAATTATCCATCTCTAAAGATCATCCCCATACCTATACTATGAGAAGCTACTTACAGAGCAACAATTAGGATTATAGTCCTCCCCTGATATCCATGGGGGATTGGTTCTAGGACTTCCCCTCAGGAATATCAAAAACCAGGAGATGCTCAAGTCCCTTACATGAAATGGTGTAGTACTGAGATCTCCATGAGTTTTGCATCCAAGGATGCAGAGGGTCAAGGATGCTATAAAACTCAGAAGAGCATCAGATCTTGTGCTTTCATTACCACTTTTAGCTCCAAATTATCTAATTTACCACTATGTAAAAGAACTTTTCTAATAGCAAATTCCTTAACACATGCTTGTATAAAATAAATGACCCATCCACCTCCCAAAATTAATTCTATCTAATTATAAACTTCCAAAACAGGTATGTTTATTATCAAGATGGTTTCTCAACATTTTAAAATAGGCTTACTGTATTTTCTTTTAGAACAAATTTTATAGTTATCAAAGCTAGAGCTATGTCTAAGAAACTTTACTACAATGATATAATCTAATGATATAATCTACAGACTCATTCTCAAAAGCAAACCCTAAACTACAGGTTGTGAAATTGAGAAATAACAGTACATTTAACAATATCAAACTATAAACTCTAAAAATATTCCATCACAACAAACCTACCTGATAATCCAGAGGCAATTTTGGGATTATATAAGCAAAACCCCAAGGCCTGTAGAGCAGCACTACTGAGCTCTGAGTTTTGACTGGCAATGTGAGTCTACAAAAACAAAACCACATTTTTACAAATAAGTACAACTGCAAATGAATTTTTAGATGGAAAAGTTGATTAAAAACAAAATTATATTTTAATGGCAAAAATCAGCAAATCCTTGAGTAGATTAAAAGGGAGTAAGATTAAGAAGCCAGGCTTCAGCAATACGTGAACCGCGAACTTCCAGATGTTCAAGCTGGTTTTAGAAAAGACAGAGGAACCAGAGATCAAATTGCCAACATCCGCTGAATCATGGAAAAAGCAAAAGAGTTCCAGAAAAACATCTATTTCTGCTTTATTGACTATGCCAAAGCCTTTGACTGTGTGGACCACAATAAACTGTGGAAAATTCTGAAAGAGATGGGAATACCAGACCACCTGATCTGCCTCTTGAGAAATTTGTATGCAGGTCAGGAAGCAACAGAACTGGACATGGAACAACAGACTGGTTCCAAATAGGAAAAGGAGTACGTCAAGGCTGTATATCATCACCCTGCTTATTTAACTTATATGCAGAGTACATCATGAGAAACGCTGGGCTGGAAAAAGCACAAGCTGGAATCAAGACTGCTGGGAGAAATATCAGTAACTTCAGATATGTAGATGATACCACCCTTATGGTGACTGCAGCCACGAAATTAAAAGACGCTTACTCCTTGGAAGGAAGGTTATGACCAACCTAGATAGCATATTCAAAAGCAGAGACATTACTTTGCCAACAAAGGTTCATTTAGTCAAGGCTATGGTTTTTCCAGTGGTCATGTATGGATATGAGAGTTGGACTGTGAAGAAGGGTGAGTACCAAAGAATTGATGCTTTTGAACTGTGGTGTTGGAGAAGACTCTTGAGAGTTGCTTGGACTCCAAGGAGATCCAACCAGTCCATTCTAAAGGAGATCAGCCCTGGGTGTTCTTTGGAAGGAATGATGCTAAAGCTGAAACTCCAGTACTTTGGCCCCTCGTGTGAAGAGTTGACTTATTGAAAAAGACTCTGATGCTGGGAAGGATTGGGGGCAGGAGGAAAAGGGAATGACAGATGATGAGATGGCTGGATGGCATCACCGACTCGATGGATGTGAGTTTCAGTGAACTCCGGGAGTTGGTGATGGACAGGGAGGCCTGGCGTGCTGCAATTCATGGGGTCGCAGAGTCAGACACAACTGAGTGACTGAACTGAAGATTTAGAGACCAGGGATACAGCTTGACAAAGAAAGAGGGAAACTATGTGGAGATCAGCTAAGAATTTTCCTTTAAAAAAAAAAAGAGCATCTCTGCACACCTGAAAGCAAAAAAAAAAAAAAAAAAAAAGTCGGGGGGCAACAAATGAAGATGGTGAAGACACTAGAAAAGAAGTAAAAGTAGGAGCAAAACTTACATAAAGTAAGCAAAGATTCAAAGGCAAAAGCTGACATTCAGCTATAGAGTGGAACACCACCTCTAACAGAGAGGGAAGGAGTTAGAAGTAACATTCACTAAGTAGCTAAAGTGCAAGTGGCTTTAAACGTCATCTCAATACTTCAGATAGAAGATTCTGAATCCATGACCATTTGGAGTTCAAAGCTCAACCCCATATTCTACATGTAAAAGCTATAAAATCTCAAATCTGTCAAAGGCAAAAGTCTTTCCATTTGTTCCTAACCCTACATTTACTTGTAACCTTGCATCTTTCTTGGTACCATTTCCTATTCCAAACTAATGTATCTTCAAGTCTCCCCCTTGCTTCTAAAATCAGATATCCAAGAAATCTTCAACTATTTGCTATGCTTGACTAGGAAGAATGGTAAATGTTAGCAGTCATATATAAGAACAGACACTTCCTTGGAGCACCCATTTTATAATTAATCCAACCAAACATCCAAAATACTAAACCCTGAGATACATGGGATATTAAGGCAATCTGTTCAGATAATCACAAATAGATGAAGTCTTACACACTGAAGACTATGAGAGCTAATACTGCATCTCCTAAATAGCAGCTAGCATATGTGTGATCAACTTTTGATCATCCTATCATTAACCACCCACAGGCTTCCAAATAATTATTCATCAGGCATTTTAGTTACCAACTCTATTTACAAACAATGCAACTTGATTCAAATTGCATGTAAATGATTTCCTGATCCTACATACTCTCAAATACCAAATAGATGATACATGTCATCATCACATCAAACAGTACTGGAATGTGAAAACGACAAAGAAAAATGGGATAATACCATTAACATTGTTTACTTATGGCTAAGTCTTGAACTACTACACAGTAAAGTTCCTCCTTATATGAACAAAAAGAACTGAAAGCTATAAGAATATTTAAGGTTAGGCAAGGCAGTATCCCCAGTGCCTCAATATTTAGACAAAAATAATGCTTAAGTGTGCAATAAACACCTTTAGACTACTTCCATGTAGAAGCACAAAAACAGGGTCATAAAAATAAGAACTCAAAGGGACTTTGGAGATTTAGTTCAACCTCTTCATTCCAAAAACAAGGAAATTAAGTTAGGTGTTTAGGAAAGCCACAAAGCCACAGTATACTCAAACGAGAACAAGAATATATGTCCTCAGTTTGATGCTAAACTACACAACCTCCCTATAAACAAGCAAACAAGATAAGCATAATAACTGTTTTTTAACCAAGCAAGAATGGCAGAAATATGGGTGAGTGAAGATAAAAAAATGAATGTTACCGACACAGTAGATCAAAGACAAAACTACAGAATCATTTAGAAGCACTGTTCTATTAAGAGTGAAAGTTTTGGACTCAAGTGGTCACCGCAGCTAAATTTACACACATTAAACCCATTTCTTCTGCAAAGTGGGGATTAAAGAGGAGCCTCAGCTGGACAGGGAGGATTAAGAGAAAACAAGAAAATCAGACAGCACTTGATACACTGCAAGTCCTCAAATAGTACTATAATATCCCTGTTATTTTATTTTAGAGTCAAAGTTTTTGAGTTAGTTAGCAAAATCTTTTTCCCTCCACAAAGTAAAAAAAAAACTATTTACTATTTACAACACAGATACGTACCTTTAAAACTTTAAATAGCTGAGGAAGTTTTTTCTCAATTTCTGTAATGATTTCTTTTCCATCTTCTCCAGTCATACGACTTAAAAGCAGAAAGAGCATTGTTTATGCAAATGGCAGATACAAAAATGAACTATGAAATACCTGCACAATCTTTTTAAACATCATGTTAGAACATTGGCAAATTGATCCAGTACTTAAGATACTTAAGAATATTTAATGCGATATACATCTGAAAAAGTGAAGCTTCCCTGATGGCTCAGCAGTAAAGAATCTGCCGGCCAATGCAGGAGACGTGGGTTCGATTCCTGGCTCGGGAAGATCCCCTGGAGAAGGAAATGACAACCCACTCCGGTATTCCTGACTGGAAAATCCCATGGATAGAGTGGGCTACAGTGCATGGGGTCGCAAAGAGTTCGACACAACTTAGCGACTAAACAACAACTAAACGCGAATAAACCTCAGAATAACTTGTGCATCCACACAGTACACGTTTTGACAGCTTCGCTAGGTGAAGAGGAAACAAGGAAACCTATCGCTAGTTACAAATTTACTAAAACTTACTAAACATTTATCATTTTGTATCAATTTCCAAACAACCGACAGATAAGTCGGAAAAAAACAGTCTGCAGGGGAGAAAACAGTGCGAAGCACTTGCGGTTAAATAAAACTCGAGTTATTGCTCTATATTAAAAAACCAATTCTGGGTTTCCCCACTGTCCCGAAATACAGGTGGCTTACACTGAAAAACCACTACTCTGGCCAAATCCCTCCCAAACTTTTCTTAATCCTCCTCTTACAAGACACACGTGCAAGCTTCCTCATTCCAAACAGACACCGTAAGGGCAGCAGCACCTGCACCCCGGAATGTCACCCAGCACGCACCCCCCACCCCACCTCGCCTCACTAGCGACCCCGGCGTCCCCCCACAAGCTGCAAAGCTTCTTGAATACACAAACTCGCTCGGCGTGCAGCACCCGGACTGTCTTCCCCCTACGACCCCCCAGGGCGCCCCACCCCCATCCGCCCCCAACAGGCCTCACCTGGTCAGGGTCAGGTAAGCGTCGGTCTGCTCTCCAAGGGAGGCGGAAGGGTCTTCCAAAGTCTCCAACAGCGGTGCCAGGGGGCTCTGATCCGCGGCCGTCATGTCGGCCACCCTGAGGCCCGGACCGGAAGAGGAGACAATCCGGTGACCGATGGAAACCGACCCGGGCGGCCCGGCGTGAGTCCGGGCCCCAGACCCGCGCTCCCGCCGCGGGCTCACAGCCCCACCGCGTCTACACCGGGGTCCCTGGCGCACAAACCCAAAGGCCTAACCTTCCCCTGAGCGCCGCAACACGCACCCAGGGCCACGCCGCGCTCCGGTCCCGACCCGCTCCCGCCACCACTTTCCCGGGCAGCTTTCAACAGGGGGAGGAGACCAGCTGGGGGCGGGAGAAGCCCGGGGAACGAGGCGTCTCGCCGCGAGGGGGCGGAGATTGATCAGGCTGAAGGTTCCCCGCCGCCTAGCACTGACACCCCAGCATTCACCCCGACGTACGAGGATAGGCCTGCGTCGTCTCCGCCGCTGCCCTGCAGCACCCGGACGTGGCCACAGCTCCACTTTCCCAGTTCGGGCTGTTTACTCCCGCGTGCGGCCCGCTCCCTCCTCGACCAAGATGGCGGCGGGGGCGGGCCCCGGAGTGCGCGGGAGTAAAACAGGCCTAGCGGGAGAGGCTCGAGCCAATCCAACAGGGGGCGGAGTGCCCAAATCATCGATCGCCTCCATTCCCCGCCTTGTTGTCCCGCCCTACCCCTCAGGTCACCTTGCGGGGTGGGGAGGGAGGTTGGGCCCAAATTTTACCATCTAGAAACTTGAAATTCAAAATGTAAGCGGATCGCCAAGTTCACCAGACTAAATTTAGTGGATCTTCAAACTGCAAGTCCAGTATTTGTTGAAGTATTAGCAACAAATCATTTAACAACAGGAGATAACTGTACTCTGATATTTAAGAGCAGCGTTTAGATTGGTCTAGATTCCAACCCTACTTCCGCGTCACCTTGGCAAGTTAATCAACTTTTTTATGCCTCAACTTCCTCCTGTGTAAAATATGGATGATAATAGTACCGACTTCAGGTGAAAGCCAAGTGAGAAAACGTTGAAGAGGCCAGAGGCTCTCCTGTTTTAAGAGTACATAACAATGGCCGGGAGCATATTCATGATTCAACTGCCTGCTTCTGCCCCCCACCCCCTCCCGCCTTAGATATTCTGATTCAGTCGATTTAGGATCTACATTCTTCTAATTGGCCTCAGGTATTGAAGGGTGGGACTTGATTAACACTTAACTCTTGGAGACTTAATACTTGGAGAACCTACTTATACCCTTAATGAAAGTCATTGAAAGTGAAGTCGCTCAGTCGTGTACGACTCTGGGACCCCATGGACTGTAGCCTACCAAGCTCCTCAGTCCATGGAATTTTCCAGGCAAGAGTACTGGAATGGGTTGCCATTTCCTTCCCCTGGGGATCTTCCCAACCCAGGGATTGAACCCAGGTCTCCAGCACTCTTCACCGTCTGAGCCACCGAGGAATGAAAGTCCTTACCCCTTTTATAGACCTCTGAGCACTTCCCGCTGCACTCAAAATTGTATCTACTTTAAAATAGCATCTAAGGCCCAAGAGCAACTGGTCTTTCCACCCTGGTCTCATGGGTGCAGGCACCCGGCTTGAGCCTCTACTTATCCACACTGTACAACTATCAGCTGTACTGAATTCAGGGCTGTGGTTTGCCCTGCTCTGTGTTATCTGCACCTAGCAACTGCTACTGCTGCTGCTAAGTCACTTCAGTCGTGTCCGACTCTGTGTGACCCCATAGACGGCAGCCCACCAGGCTCCCCCATCCCTGGGATTCTCCAGGCAAGAACACTGGAGTGGGTTGCCATTTCCTTCTGCAATGCATGAAAGTGAAAAAGTGAAAGTGAAGTTGCTCAGTCATGTCCGACTCTTAGCGACCCCATGGACTGCAGCCCACCAGGCTCCTCGGTCCATGGGATTTTCCAGGCAAGAGTACTGGAGTGCGGTGCCATTGCCTTCTCCGGCACCTAGTAAAGCGTCTACCAAACCAAGCTCTCACAGGATGTTTCTTAAACAAAAAGATGAAGGAAGAGAGAGGAGACACACAAGTCCTTGTGAGCCAAGCTGTGGAAATTAAAGATTTTAAGAAATAGTTTAAAGCTGTGTCTGGATGAAATGTAGAGACACTTTAGACATAATGGAGGAGAAAGCTTTTCAATGCAGTCTGGTAGCAAATCCTTAAACATTTGGAGGGGAATTTGCTCATTTTCTGCATTTTGGCAAAACACAGATACTTAAGGGAAAAAGGTTATTAGACTGAAATATATGGACAGCATTGCATTGGATTGAGATCTCAGTATTGTGGATTTCTTGTGTTGGAAAGAGAGAGGATCTTGAAATCCTGTTATTTTTTATGAAGGGTGTGAGATTAGTGGAAAAAACATTAACTTTGTCTTGAGACAAGTATTCAGTACCTCCACCCAATGCTGGTGTGCCTCGCTCGGCTTTTCTCTTCTTTCTAACACTTACCACACTCTGATATTTCATCGTGTATCTATTTTTTTTATTGTCTGCTTCTCCCCACTAGAATATCAATCCCTTATGTGTAGGGCCTTTGTTCTACTCTTTTTTTCCCCCTAATTCCTCCTTTATAAAAAAGAGGTTGGGGTGGTCATCTTGCTCCTCTTTCAAGTGTATACAACCATGCTCTTCCTGAAATGTTTTGTAATTTATCATCGTCACTCTCACACCAGAGATCCTTTAGCAGTTCCCATCAATCACAGGATGAATTTCAAAATTCTTGGCATAACATGCAAGGCTATTATTGGGTCACTGCTTCACCTCCAGCCTGAGCCCCACTTCAGCCAGGTTCTAAACAATCTGCCAAAATCTGTAAATTTTCTGTGCCTTTGAAGGTCTATGTTATTCTTTGTGTTTAGACCATTAAGTCAATTTTTCAGGTGTGGTAAATGTCAACTAAAATATACCTTTTAATGAAATCCTTCCCCTATCTACTTTATCCCAATGGAGAATTAAATGTTGTCTCCCTGCTGATAGCTTTTTGTATGTAAACCTGTTAAAGTATCTTACATATGCCTGAAGTGGAAGAGTTGCAGGTTAGCCTGAGGGGCATTAGTTCCAGCCATTATCTTAATCATTGCCTCCTCCCTGTTCTTTGGTATTTGCTTAGTCTGATCTAAAGTATCATTACTAAGATATCGCAGAGTCTAGACAAATCTCATTCATCACATAGACCCTTCTCCAGACGTCTTTCCAACTAGATTGCTATACCCAAGCTTCTCTTTTATAGGAATTCTGAAGCAACCACCATGAACCGGCTCCCACTGAATTTTATATTACCTGACACCCAATGAATATTTTATTTTAGTTTATCAATTTGTCCATGTATTAACTCATCCATCTTTCATCTATTCATTCAACTAATTTCTATCTTCTCCGCCTCTCCAAATCCTGTATCTCTGTTTCTCCTCAGAACATAAAAGTCTTGCACCCTCAATCCAATGAGTTCAGTTCAGTTGCTCAGTTGTGTCTGACTGTTCGAGACCCCATGAATCATAGCACACCAGGCCTCCCTGTCCATCACCAACTCCCTGAGTTCACTCAAACTCATGTCCATCGAGTCGGTGATGGCATCCAGCCATCTCATCCTCTGTCATCCCCTTCTCCTCCTGCCCCCAATCCCTCCCAGCATCAGGGTCTTTTCCAATGAGTCAACTCTTCGCATGAGGTGGGCAAAGTATTGGAGTTTCAGTTTCAGCATCAGTCCTTCCAGTGAACACCCAGGACCAATCTCCTTTAGGATGGACTGGTTGGATCTCCTTGCAGTCCCAGGAACTCTCAAGAGTCTTCTCCAACACCACAGTTCAAAAGCATCAATTCTTCAGTGCTCAGCTTTCTTCACAGTCCAACTCTCACATCCATGCATGACCACTGGAAAAACCACAGCCTTGACTAGACGGACCTTTGTTGGCAAAGTAATGTCTCTGCTTTTTAATATGCTATCTAGGTTGCTAGATTCATTTAAAGAAAGGCAGACTTTGAGATCTTTTTAGCTTTTTAAATCCTATGTTACTCAGAGATCCCATGATGGACTTTTCAATAATTAATAGATGGAAAAATATTTAAAGATTATTTTATCCCATTATTAGTTCCTATACAATAAAAATATAGAACTAACAACATAACCCATGACCATCATGAAATCTACCACCCTTGCATTCAGACCTACTACACAATGTTATATAATTACATTAACTAAGAGGTGTTTTAATCCTTTAACAGACGAAGAGCTTTATCTGTACATGTAACTACACATTTTCCACTGAACTGTGCAGAGGGTTCCTGCCATTTAGGATCAAGTCAATTCCTTTTCAGATGAGAAAATTGAGTTCCTTTAAGTTAAAATGAAAAGAGAAGGGCAATATAGTATGAGAGCGGCTGATTACTAGGGTTTAAATCCTGACCCTACAACTTCTTAATGATGTGACTGACAAGTCACTTGACTGCTTGTGCCTCAGTTTCCTTTTCTGTAAAATGGGAGTAATTGCACTTGCCTCATAGGCTTATGCTGCTGCTGCTGCTAAGTCGCTTCAGTCGTGTCCGACTCTGTGTGACCCCATAGACCGCAGTCCACCAGGTCCCGCTGTCCCTGGGATTCTCCAGGCAAGAACACTGGAGTGGGTTGCCATTTCCTTCTCCAATGTATGAAAGTGAAAAGTGAAAGTGAAGTCGCTCAGTCGTGTCTGACTCTTAGCGACCCCATGGACTGCAGCCTACCAGGCTCCTCCATCCATGGGCTTATGAGGTATGTGTAAATCAATACATGAAAAATGCTTAAACAATGAGTGGGTACATGCTGTAAATATTCAGAAAATATTAGCCATAGAAACATTGGTTTCTCAGATTTAAATAAAACATGTTAGAAAACCATGAATACTCTCCCAACAACAACAAAACACTTTTTCATTGAAATGGTTTTTCTAGCCCACATTAAAAGTAAGAGACTACAGTTCATCAATAGTTATTTAATGCTATATTTCTCAAAATGTGGGCTTCTTTTGTGGCTCAACTGATAAAGAATTCGCCTGCAATGCAGGAAACCTGGGTTCAATTCCTGAGTTGGGAAGATCCCGGAGAAGGAAATGGCTACCCACTCCAGTATTCTGGACTGGAGAATTCCATAGACTATATAGTCCATGGGGTCACAAAGAGTCGGACACACCTGACCTTCACTTCAAGTCTCAAAATGTGGTGCCAGAATCATTGCATCTCTCTCAGATCTACTGAATCAGTTGTTCTTGGACAAGTCAAGTAGTCTACATTTGTAATATGCCCCTGAACTATTCTTTTCAGAACCAAAGTCTGAGATTCCTACTGTGCTCCAGGCACAAATTTTCTGTAACTTTTATAGGACAGCTTTTAACTATTAATATTATTTGCAATTGAAATACAAATATCTGCTTTTGAAACGACCCCTCGGTATATGGCAGAAATCATTTGCCTATATCTCAAAACATATTTACAGAGGGAAAACAAGTCTTTAGAAGCTCAAGAGCTACAAAGATAATTGAAACTGACAGTCTTGAGCAGCCAAAAGGAATAGTGACTCATTGTTATGCTTCAGGCCTTTGTGGAGAAAGAACATAACCATAAATTTAGAAAATTAATCCAGTTTGAATTCATAACCAGGGCTACTCATGGGCAGGATTACATGTTCTACTTTTCCTGATCACTGGATTAAGGAAATTTTTCTTAAACTGTCTATTCTAGTAAAATAATACAATCGGAAATTTAAGTCCTCTAAATGTACTATGGATAAAACAGAATTTGGACCTAAATTTGTAAGCTTCATTTTTGGCCCTCATGATACTGTTAGAAATGTTAATTGGTACAATCTCTAGGAAAGACAATTTGCGGTATTTATCAAAGTTACAAATTCTTTGATGCAAAAATACCACTTCTAAATGATTATCCTACAAATATGCTCATTCATGAAGTTTAGAGACATTTCATTGCCGGATTGTTTGATTTAAGAAAAAAGATTAGAAACAACTCAATGAAGGCATGTTAAATAGATTAGGTACAACTATATTGTAGAATACTATGCAACTATCTATGTACTTACTAATATGTAGTGAAATCCAAACTACTTTAATGGAAAAAAATGTTTCACTGAAAGGATCCAAATATCCTTAGAGAAATGACTAATACCAGGGCTGTGTTGAGAAAGTATAAGAAGAGCCTGGAATATCTATTTTGTGTCAGAAAGTAACAAGTACTTTAAAAATGTTGGGAATATGTTTAAAGGACACAAGAGCAGCTTAAAGGGCTCCCACTGGCTGAATCTGGAACAGTGGTATCATAGGCCATTGAATAAAATAAGAATCATGAGCCTATACTGATACTAAAAATATTAGTAAATAAAGGAAAGAGACAGAATGACAGAGTTAGGAAATGCCATTTTGCAACCATGATAATTGATTCAGGCAATAATTATCAGTAATGTTAAAACCATTGAGCAAAAGTCTAAGGAGCACAGTCTCAAAGTATCTCCTCATAAGATACTTAGTAAATAAGAGATAAATGGTAACTTTACAGTGGAGACAACTATGAAAATCACCAAAACTTGCACAAACTAGTTTCACTGAGGTTCCACAAAGTAATTCACTGGGGTAACAACATCACTTCTGTGATGTGCCTACCAATAATTTATAAACGAAATCTATCCATTAAGAAAGAATCAGAAAAATCCATATTGAAGGGTGTTCTATAAAAATCAAAGTCAAACAAAAAGCTGGCCCATGTTCTTCAAATAACAAGGTCATGAGAAACAAAAGCAGAGGAACTGTTTCAGAATAAAGATGATTCAAGGGCTATAACAACTAAATGCATGCATGATCATAGATCAGTAGGGACTCTCAGGAATTTTCTCCAGCACCACAGTTTGAAAGCATCAATTCTTTGGCTCTCTACTCTTTCACCCTCATTAAGAATCCTTTAGTTCCTCTTCGCTTTCTGCTATTAGAGTGATATCATCTGAACATCTGAGGTTGTTGATGTTTCTCCCGCCTATCTTGATTCCAGCTTATAACTCATCTTGTAAATCAACTATGCTTCAATTGAAAATTTTTTTGCTCTAAGGGAGTAGTGAAATTTGAACAACGACATGTTATAACAAATATATTTGATAACTGTCCTATGGTTCTATAAGAAAATCAGAATGAGAAATTCTCACAAATTTAGAAAAAGATGGATTTTTTTGCAGCTATAAAACCAAGTCAGGCTTCTCAGGTGGCTCAGTGGTAAAGAATCCGCCTGCCAATGCAGGAGATGTGGGTTCCATCCCTGGGTCAGGAAGCTGCCCTGGAGAAGGAAATGGCAATCCACTCCAGTATTCTTGCCCAGGAAATCCCATAGACAGAGGAGCCTGGTAGGCTACAGACCACGGGTGTGCAGAGTCGGAACTCTGCAAACTCTTTGCACAACTTTGCACAACTGAGTGACTAAACAAAAATAGAACCAAGTCACTATGAGAACACATTCAGCTGATAAACACAACTCATCTCAGTGAACCTGCTTTTGTAAGCCAACTGATCATCATTAGCCTTTTGCTTATAAAAGTCAGCTAATCAGGGATAAACTCAATCCAAAAATTATGCCTTAGAGTACCAACCAATCAACAATAGTCACTTGCATAACCAAGCTTTTAAGGATCATGCCACCCCTTCTATGTCTCTCAAAGCCCACCCATCCTGAATGCCATGCTTTCAAAAGACTCTATGACTCCTGCAGTTAGGTTTGCTCAGATTCTGCCTGATCAGTATAGTTCTCCATTACCATGGTAAGAAGTAAATTCAGCTTTGTCTTTTTATTTCAGATGGCAATGGAAGTCTCATTATCCCTTGGCAATTCTGGAATTTCCACTAAGATTGTTTTAAAAGCTGATTTTGCATTATTCCAGGTAAGCTCTGGGTCAACAGGTGCTCTTACTGAGCCCTTGTGTCCAAACTTTGTCAGGTCAGCTCCCAGATGAGTCGGTTTCAGTAACTACCTGAGCTCTACTTTCATTGACTTCTCATTACTGTGTTTATTGTTTTAGCCTGGGATGTTTAACTAAGTTTTTGCATAAGGTTGTTACACTTAGGTCTTTGCTCTAAGTAATTAGACCTTTTGGTTTGGAATAGTGTCAGTTGGTAGCTACATGGAGGAGTTTAACAAGGTTACTAGACCTTTTGCTTTGAAGCTCTACCATTTGAACATGTTTGCCATTGACCTGCACATTCTCCTGCTGCTTGCTTTGGTTTTGTTTTGTTAGAAATTTTAAAATATTTACTTTTAAAATTCATTTAAAAACAAAAACGAGTCCACTATGTGTTAGTATAAATAATATATTTTAATGACAAGATTTTATGAAAATAATTAGAAGTATAGCATTATGTTTTACTTTTTTGTTTGTCTTAACAGAAGACAGCTGAGTTCTCAGAAAGTATTCTGCCTTTAATTTATTGTGCTGTGTTGTTTTGTTGAAGAACAGGAAGAAAATCCAGCCTGGCATAGGGTGGTAGTTGGAAGAAGGAACAGTGTTTTTATAGCCTCTTCAAATAATTGTGGATATTCTTCTTTTATGTAACACCAAAACTTGACAAGCAATAGTTTCTTAAAGATTCATTGCAATGTGGAATCTGAAATCAGATGAACTTTTTATATTCTGTTACATTAAAGTACATTACTGTATCTTGAATTTTGAATGGATCTTTTAATCATGCATGATTTTGTATCAGTTTGCATTGGTCATTTGAAAAATATTGAGTCATTGAGTAATTTGGATCTTTCAAATGTTTACACATTTCAGCATGCATGTGTTCACTACTAATCTCATCAGAAAGTTCTTTCTGTTGGTATATACTTACTGGAATTTCTGAGCCACAGGAAATAAGAATATAAGGCAATGACAACTCGTTTTCCCAAGTACTGTTCCTAATTCATAATGCCACAAACAATTTTATAGGAGAGCTCAATATTTTTTTCCTAGAACTTGATAATTTTGAACATTGGTGTAAAAGAGTATCTTGCTGTGGTCTTGATCTGCCTTTTTCTGATAATGAATTTGAGTAACTTTTCATATTTATTCTTATAAATATGAATATATAAGAATAAAAATTCTCATATATTCAAATAAATGTCATGTTTTTCATTCCTCCCTTTTTTTCCAACAGCTTTATTGAGATAATTTCCATTCCTTACAACTTACCCATTTGAAGTGTACAATTCAGTGGCTTTAGTATAGTCACAGATTGTGCAACCATCACCAAAAGGATATACAGATAACAGATACATCAATTACCTGATGTCTTCATGCTAAAATAATTGCTGTCATAAAGCTAGACACTCACAGTAGAGATATTACAAAAGTGAGTATACTATTCTATAATCACTATAGAAATACTTTACATATACTATATAAATACATTTACAGATTGTCATGCTAAACAGATTTCCCTGATTAAAGTCATTATACAAGGACATCATTAAATCATTAAAAACAAAAATAAGAACAATAAATTCATGTACAAGTTTAAAGAGTTCATCATAGATGGATAAAATCTGAATACCCAAATTCTGAAAAGAAATACTGGGGATGATTAAGGTATCCAATCTATGAGGATAAAGTCTGGCAAATCCATAATGGCCATCTGACAGCACCCAATAACACCCCAAATGAACATTTGTGGGAATCTTCCATGAAACAGCCCATCATAGTAGGGACAAATTGGCCACAGAATCAAACCATTATGTGAACACTTCCAGGAACAGAGGACTTAGCCAGTTCATGCCCTATTACAACATAAATTAACCTGGAAAAATTGTGAAAATAAGGCAAACACTAAGATCATGCCCTAAAAGATCCTTTGAGATCACTGAAGGAATTCTAGCAATTGGTTCCCTCTATCATTTTGCAAAGAGTTGACTCATTGGAAAAGACTCTAATGCTGGGAGGGATTGGGGGCAAGAGGAGAAGGGGACGACCGAGGATGAGATGGCTGGATGGCATCACTGACTCGATGGACATGAGTCTGAGTGAACTCTGGGAGTTCGTGATGGACAGGGAGGCCTGGCGTGCTGCGATTCATGGGGTTGCAAAGAGTCGGACATGACTGAACGACTGAACTGACTGATCATATACGAATATATACTATTAATAGTACATTTATTTTCTGGATAAGTTAAAACATTTGCCTGCTGAAAGCCACAACACTCACAATGGTTAAAATACTATTAGATCTTGAATTTCCTATATAGAATGTTTCATCTTATTTATCCAGCAATATGGGGTAAATTTTAGTTACACAGGATTCTGTTCTTTACTCCAAAACCTTATTGTCTATATCACTGACAATCCTCTAGAAAAATATAAAGACCTTAACACAACTGAAAAGTTATAGCTATTGGAGATTCTAAACTGACATTCTCCAGAGACCCTCCAGTAACTGATGTTTCCTGAAAGTGGGTTGCTGATTCAAGATCTTAAGAATAAGCTGGTAGCTACACACTGAAAATGTGTTTTCCCAAGACCTCTGGGGGATTTCCCTAGTGGACTAGCTGGATTCTGGGCTTTCACTGCCATGGACTGGGTTCAATCCCTGATCAGGGAAATGAAATCCTTCAAGCTGTGTGGCCAAAAGAACAGAAAATCAGAAAAAAAATCTATAATTCCCAAGACAGTGGGAGCAATACTCTTCTATATATCCTTCTTAAATACTTTTACATAATAATACTTTTTATTCTATACTGATTGAAAATTTGTATTTTTTATTCAGTCTATCATGTTCCCCTAACCAATAATAATGATATGCTTAGATGTAAACTTTACTAAAAAACCACCACCTCTCCTCGGTAAAACTGGAAAAGAATAAAATTAAATAAATAAATGTATTTTTTAAAGCTGGAAAAGAAAAAATTAAAAATAATCACTTTTCTAAATCTGTAATTTAGTTCTCCTAATTGGAGAAGGCAATGGCACCCCACTCCAGTACTCTTGCCTGGAAAACCCCATGGATGGAGGAGCCTGGTAGACTGCAGTCCATGGGGTCGCTAAGTCAGACACAACTGAGCAACTTCACTTTCACTTTTCACTTCCATGCATTGGAGAAGGAAATGGCAACCCACTCCAGTGTTCTTGCCTGGAGAATCCCAGGGACAGGGGAGCCTGGTGGGCTGCTGACTATGGGGTCACACAGAGTCAGACACGACTGAAGTGACTTAGCAGCAGCAGCAAGCTTTGCTAATACAGCCAGGTTGAAAAGGAATTGAAGGTATGTTACATAATAAAAATAAAATATTTTAAAAATTTATATAATATTGTAACATACAGTATTATAATATATAATATAGCTTATATATTAATAACTATATTATGTAATACACTGCTGCTACTGCTGCTAAGCCGCTTCAGTCGTGTCCGACTCTGCGACCCCATATGTTAGGGGAGATAAAACTAAAGTTGAAAGAAAAGACAAACTGACTAAGGTAAACTCGGTGAGTTGTTAGGCCTTGTTTTGTTCCTCAGTCATGTAAAATCTTGGTACATGGTTATGGCGTGTCTTCCTTTCCCTTTTAATAGTACAGGAACTTCTCATTTTATTTGTTGTGTCCCTGTTGTTCAGTGTCTGTTGTCCAAACTTTTAAATGATTCCACCCAGCCACTGGGCTAACAGTGACTCAGCAAATGATTCAAAGATAAAAACAAGATAAAATCACAATGATGAATGTGCAAATTGAAAATCATATCTCCATAAAGGGAACCTCAACATTCAGGAACAATCAAAAATGGTGGTAAAAATCTGGACATTTGGTCACTCTTTCAGCTTTGACTGAATGAGGATGAAAAGAGAGGACTGATTATAAAAGGATCCCCACAAATGCTGGAAAACACTGCTTGCTCAGAAGCCATAATTAAAAGTAACCATCAGAGCTGGTCTTAAGCCTGTTCGATTGATCAGCAGCTCACCTCAGTGAACACGGATTTTAAAAGCAAACTAATCAGCATCAGGGCCTCACTTCTTAAAGTCAGCCCATCAGGTATGAACTCAGTCCAGTAAACATGATGTGGACTGCCAAACAGTCAACAGTAGCCCAAGTCACCAAACCACAGTTAATGACGTTAACCCACGGATGCTTCCAAAAGCCTGCCAATCCCAAAAGTTCTATTTAAAAAAACTCTTTTCTATAGTAAACAATCAATTCGATACTGTTATATCAAGTGTTGATCCTATCATCATTTGACAAATATCATCCTGTTTTAAAGAATACACATGAAATATTTAGAGTCAAACATGTGTCTATAACTTAACTTTATATGGTTCAGTGTTTGTTCATATGAGAGACAGAGAGAAAAGCAAATGGGTGAAAATATTAGCCATAGTTTTGCTGGTCAATTTAGGTGAGTGTTCATTATAGTAGTCTGAACTTTTCTGTAAGTTTGAGCTTTTCAAAACTGAAAAATGTAAACAAGAGCAGTGATAGCAAGAAGATGGTGGAATAGGAAATTCCAGGCCTTTGTTCCCCATGGAGACACTAACTTAATAACAGTAGGACTTCCCTGGTGGTCCAGTGGCAAAGAACCCACCTGCTGGTGCAGGGGACACAGGTTGGACCTCTGGTCCCGGAAGATTCCACATGCCCTCGGGGCAACTAAGCCCATGCGCCTCAACTCCTGAGCCAGCACCTCCTAGAGTCCCTGCTCCAAACAAGAGAAGTTACAGCAATGAGAGCCTACACACCACAGCTAGAGAGTAGCCCCCACTCTCCACAACTAGAGAAAGCCCAAGCGCAGCAGCAGAGACATTGTGCAGCCAAAAAAACAAAAAGATAAATATCTAAAAATTAAAAAAACACAATATAGGTGCCAAATTGCCTTTATGAGAAAGCAGTTAAGAGGCTGCAACAGCCAAGTGCAAAGCCAAGAAGAGACATAAAGAAGCAAGTAGGAAAGATCTTCCCATTTGCCTATCTTAGCTCCTCCGTCTCCCCTGCCTACTCCCCAGTAAAGCACTAGCGCTCCCAACTCCTAGATTCTCCCTGGGAAGGGAAACAAAAAAATGAATCTAATGGTCTGGTTTTTCTACTCAAGGGATTGATTTCTGTCTTGTCTGATTCAGTGTGCTGATGGGAAAAGAATGGATGTGCACATTAAATGCTGGGTTGGGGGAAGCCGAAAAGGATGCCGTACAACAGCTTGTTATATCAGGCAGAAAATTGGAGATACCAAGAGAACATTTCATGCAAAGATGGGCACAATAAAGGACAGAAATGGTAAGGACCTAACAGAGGCAGAAGAGATTAAGAAGAGGTGGCAAGAATACATGGAAGAACTATACAGAAAAGGTCTCAAAGACCTGGATGACACGATGCTGTGTTCACTCACCTAAAGCCAGACATCCTGGAGTGTGACGTCAAGTGGGCCTTAGAGGCATTACTACGAATAAAGCTAGTGGAGGTGCTAGAATTCCAGCTAAGCTATTTAAAATCCTTAAAGATGATGATGTTAAAGCGCTGCACTCAATATGTCACGAAATTTGGAAAATTCAACAGTGGCCACAGGATTGGAAAATGTTCAGTTTTCATTCCAAAGAAAAACAATGCCAAAGAATGTTGAAAAACTACTTTACCATTGCTCCCAATTCACATGCTAGTAAGGTTAATGCTCAAAACCTTCAAGCTACGCTTTAGCAGCACATGAACCAAGAACTTCCAGATGTACAAACTGGATTTAGAAAAGGCAGAGGAACAAATTGCCAACATCTATCGCATCATGGAGGAAGAGAATTCCAGAAAAACTTCTGCTTCATTGACTGTGCTAAAGCCTTGACTGTGTGGATCACAACAAACTGTGGAAAATTCTTAAACAGATGGGACTATCAGACCACCTTTACCTGTCTCTTGAGAAACCTGTATGCAAGTCAAAAAGCAACAATTAGAATCAGACATGGAACAATGGACTGCTTCAAAATTGGGAAGGGAGTATGTCAAGGCTGTTTATTGTCACCCTGCTTATTTAACATATATACAGAGTATATCATGCAAAGCAAAGATGGGCTCAATAAAGGACAGAAATTGTATGGGCCTAACAGAAGCAGAAGATATTAAGAAGAGGTAGCAAGAATACACAGAAAAACTGTACAAAAAAGATCTTCACAGCCCAGATAATCATGATGGTGTGATCACTCACCTAGAGCCAGACATCCTGGAATGTGAAGTCAAGTGGGCCCTAGGAAGCATCACTACGAACAAAGCTAGTGGAGGTGATGGAATTCCAGTTGAGCTATTCCAAATCCTGAAAGATGATGCTGTGAAAGTGCTGCACTCAAAATGCCAGCAAATTTGGAACACTCAGCAGTGGCCACAGGACTGGAAAAGGTCAGTTTTCATTTCAATCTGTAAGAAAGGCAATGCCAAATAATGCTCAAACTACTGCACAATTGCACTCATCCAACACGCTAGTAAAGTAATGCTCAAAATTCTCCAAGCCAGACTTCAACAATATGTGAACCGTGAACTTCCAGATGTTCAAGCTGGTTTTAGAAAAGGCAGAGGAACCAGAGATCAAATTGCCAACATCTGCTGGATCATGGAAAAAGCAAGAGAGTTCCAGAAAGACATCTATTTCTGCTTTATTGACTATGCCAAAGCCTTTGACTGTGTGGATGACAATAAACTGTGGTAAATGCTGAAAGAGATGGGAATACCAGACCACCTGACCTGCCTCTTGAGAAATCTGTATGCAGGTCAGGAAGCAGCAGTTAGAACAACAGACTGGTTCCAAATAGGAAATGGAGTACATCAAGACTATATATTGTCACTCTGATTATTTAACTTATATGCAGAGTACATCGTGAGAAATGCCGGGCTGGATGAAGCACAAGCTGGAATCAAGATGGCCAGGAGAAACAGCTGTGGCTGCTAAATTGCATCAGTTGTGTCCGACTCTGTGTGACCCCATAGTCGGCACCCAACAGGCTTCTCTGTCCCTGGGATTCTATAGGCAAGAATACTGGAGTGGGTTGCTACTTCCTTCTCCAGGAGAAACAGCAATACCCTCAAATATGCAGATGACACCACCCTTATGGCAGAAAGTGAAGAAGAACTGAAGAGCCTCTTGATGAAAGTGAAAGAGGAGAATGAAAAAGGTGGCTTAAAGCTCAACATTCAGAAAACGAAGATCATGGCATTTGGTCCCATCGCTTTATGGCAAATAGATGGGGAAACAGTGGAAACACTGTCATACTTTATTTTTCTGGGCTCCAAAATCACTGCAGATGGTGGTTTCAGCCATGAAATAAAAAGACACTTACTCCTTGGAAGGAAAGTTATGACCAACCTAGATAGCATATTCAAAAGCAGAGACATTACTTTGTCAACAAAGGTCCATCTAGTCAAGGCTATGGTTTTTCCAGTGGTCATGTATGGATGTGAGAGTTGGACTGTGAAGAAGGCTGAGCAGCGAAGAATTGATGCTTTTGAACTGTGGTGTTGGAGAAGACTCTTGAGAGTCCCTTGGACTGCAAGGAGATCCAACCAATCCATCCTACAGGAGACCAGTCCTGGGTGTTCATTGGAAGGACTGATGTTGAAGGTGAAACTCCAATACTTTGGCCACCTGATGCGAAGAGCTGACTCATTTGAAAGACCCTGATGCTGGGAAAGATTGAAGGCGGGAGGAGAAGGGGATGAGACAACAGAGGATGAGATGGTTGGATGGCATCACCGACTCAATGGATATGGGTTTGAGTACACTCTGGGAGTTGGTGATGGACAGGGAGGCCTGGTGTGCTGCAGTCCATGGGGCTGCAAAGAGTTGGACACGACTGAGCGACTGAACTGAACTGAACAGAGTGTATCATGTGAAATGCCAGGCTGGATGAATCAAAGCTGGAATCAAGATTGCTTGTTGAAATATCACTTTGCTGAGAAAGCCATGGTTTTTCCAGTAGTTATATATGGATGTCAAAGTTGGCCCATAATGAAGGCTGAGCGCCGAAAAACTGATGCTTTCGAACTGTGGTGCTGGAGAAGACTCTTTAGAGTCCCTTGGACTGTGAGGAGAACAAACCAGTCAATCCTAAAGGAAATCAATCCTGAATATTCATTGGAAGGACTGATGCTGAAACTCCAATACGCTGGTCACCTGATGTGAAGAGCTGACTCATTGGAAAAGTCCTTGATGTTGGGAAAGATTGAGGGCATGAGGAAGAAGGGGCGACAGAGGATGAGATGGTTGGATGGCATCTCCAACTCAACGGACATTTGTGTGATTAGTCGCTCAGTTGTGTCCAACTCTTGCAACCCTATGGGCTGTAGCCCACCAGGTTCTTCTGTCCATGGGATTTCCCAGGCATGAATACTGGAGTGGGTTGCCATGCTCTCCTCCAGGGGATCTTCCCAGCCCAGGGATTGAACCCAGGTCTCCCGAATTGCAGGCGAACCCAATTCTCCCACATTGCAGCTAAGTTACCAGGTAAGCCCCAGTGGACATGAGTTTGAGCAAACTCTGGGAGATAGTGAAGGACAGGGAAGCCTGGCATGCTGCAGTCCATAGAGTCGCAAAATTTGAGACAGAACCTAGGGACTGACCACCACTACCCTACCAGAGATACTGCAGTACCTCAGACAGACACTAGAGGGAGAACAAGATTATGAGCTCCAAGAAGCAGCAGAGGCAAACCTCTTTGGGAAGTTACCTGCACAAGTCCAGAGAAGATCCTTACCCAGAAAAGTTTTCATAGGTCCCCAAATCTCTAGCTAAGCTAGTTTGCAGATGCCCAAATCTCTAGCTAAGCTATTTTTCAGATGCCCGAATCTCAATAAACAAGCACAAAGCAAAGAAACGGAAACATGGCCTATTTAAAGGGAAAACAACAATTAAAATGAGAGAATAACCAAATTTGTAAAATAAGCAGAAATTTGGAGAACTTTCTGATTTCAAAACTTATTATAAAGCTTCAGTAATCAAGTGAAGGTGGTATAAAGATAGACCTATAGATCAGTGGAACAGAATCCAAAAGTAGACCTATACATGTATAGTCAATGGAATTTGCACCAAGATGCCTATGCAATTTAGTTCGAGGAAAGAAAGAAAGATGACCATTTGCCATTTAGAAAATTAATTCATATTAACTGACCTAAATGTGAAAATAAAACCTATGAAATTTCTGGAAGAAGATACAGGAGAAAATCTTAATAACTTCGGAGTAAGTAAATATTTCTTAAATGGACTTAAAAAACATAAGCTATAAAGGAAAATGATACATTAGACTTCATTAAAATGTAAAACATGCTCTTCCAAAAATACTGTTAAGAGAGTGAAAAAACAGACCAATAGATATATTTGCAAAACATACATCAAAGGACTTGTATCTAGAACAAAGAACTCTTCAGTTCAGTTCAGTTCAGTTCAGTCGCTCAGTCGTGTCCAACTCTTTGCAACCCCATGAACCACGCAGCACGCCAGGCCTCCCTGTCCATCACCAAATCCCAGAGTGTACTCAAACTCATGTCCATTGAGTCGGTGATGCCATCCAACCATCTCATCCTCTAAGGTCCCCTTCTCCTCCTGCCCTCAATCTTTCCCAGCATCAGGGTCTTTTCCAATGAGTCAGCTCTTCGAGTCAGGTGGCCAAAAGTATTGGAGTTTCACCTTCAACATCAGTCCTTCCAATGAACACCCAGGACTGATGTCCTTTAGGATGGATTGGTTGGATCTCCTTGCAATCCAAGGGACACTCAACACCACAGTAGTCTTCTCCAACACCACAGTTCAAAAGCATCAATTCTTCAGCACTCAGCTTTCTTTATAGTCCAGCTCTCAATCCATACATGACTACTGGAAAAACCATAGCCTTGACTAGACGTACCTTTGTTGACAAAGTAATGTCTCTGCTTTTGATTATGCTATCTAGATTGGTCATAACTTTCCTTCCAAGGAGTAAGCGTCTTTTTATTTCATGGCTGCAATTACCACCTGCAGTGATTTTGGAGCCCAGAAAAATAAAGTCAGCCACAGTTTCCACTGCTTCCCCATCTATTTGCTATGAAGTGATGGGACCAGATGCCATGATCTTCGTTTTCTGAATGTTGAGCTTTAAGCCACCTTTTTCACTCTCCTCTTTCATTTTCATCAAGAGGCTCTTTAATTCTTCTTCACTCTTACAACTTAATAATAAAAAGACAAGCAAATAAAAGTTTTAAATGGTCAAAAGATTTGAACAGACACATCACTATGAAAAGTATAAAGATGGCAAATAAACACATGGAAATGTGCTCAACATTGTCAGCCATTAGGGAAATACAATTAATACCCACTAAGTGTTTGCTAGAATAGCTAATACAAACAAACAAAAACAACACTATACCAAGTATATGATGATATGAACACCTAGAATTTTTATTCATTGCTGGTGGGAATGCAAAATGGTAGACATTTTGAAAGCAATAGGCAGATTCTTAATAAGTTAAATGTAAATTTACTATACAACCATTGCCTTCTCTGAAAGGAATACTACTCAGCAATAAAAAGAAATGATACAAACAGCAACCTGAAGTAATCTCAAAAGAGCTATGCTAGATGAAAAAAGCCAGACACAAAAGACTACATACTCTATGACTCCATTTCAGTGAAATTCTAATAAAGACAGAACTCTAGTGGAAAAAAACTCAGTTATTGTCAGGGGCCAAGGGATGGCAGGAAAAGATTGACTGCAAAGAGGCCCAAGGTTGCCATTTTAAAAGATAGGCATATTCTATACCATGTTTATGGTGTCAGTTATGTGAGTGTATGCATTTACCAAAGCTCGTTGAATTGTACACATAAACTTGGTAAATTGTATTATTTGTGTAATATATCATAAATGAAGTTAATTAAGACAAAGATGAGTGTATATAATATGCTACTAAAGAAGTGGAGTGGGGAAGAGAAAATAGAATGTATGTATCTGTGTGCAAATATATATATTTGCATTTATGTAGGAGACTTCCCTGGTGGTCTGCTCTGAGACTCCATGCTCCCAATGCAGGAGGTGTAGGTTCAATCCTTGGTCAGGGAACTAGATCCCACGTGCTTCAATTAAGAGCTTGCATGTGGCAACTAAGAGTTCTCGTGCCGCAACTAAGGATCCCAAGTGCCACAGTGAAGAGTGAAGATCCTGAGTGCCGCAACTAAGATTTGGTGCAGCCAAAAAAAAAAAAATTAAAGTAAGTAAATAATTGTTTAAAAAATATATATGTTTATGTAGACTGTTTTTTGAAGGCTATCCGAGACACTGGAAATAGCTCTCAAGGAGTAGAAATGAGTAGATGGAGAAACAGGATCGAAAAAACAATACTCATAATACATCTGTCACTTCTTAAGTTTTATTAATATGAGCTGATAAACTAGCCCCAAGTTAAATTAAATTGAAAACAAAAAGAAACAGAAGTCTTAGTTGACTTATATACCTCTAGGAAATAGATGATCCAGTGTGCTGCTCATACTGCCATTTAGGCAGCATGTTCTTTTTCCCCATAGCAGTGAAACTGTAGCTGGAACGCCAGCATTTATCTAACACTGCATTGTCCTCCATAGCATTCTTAAATTTAATGACATACAGCTTTTAAATTAAAAACAAAAAGTCAGCTCGTCACACTTCACAATTCTAATCATTTTTATCTTCTAACCTTGCTCTTTCTGGTTTTGCAAGAAACAGCTCATACTGGGGCAATTTTTCCTACTTCTGCCTACATGTGAATTAACTGTTGATGAGGCATACTTCTTAGGTATAAAAATATACATAGAAAAAATTGATTTCAAATGCAGCCAACGGTCTAGACTCAACCGGCTGTGTTTTGCTAATCACTCTGGTCTATGTACCCCTCCAAATCTGATTCTCTGTGACAGCTTGTTGTTTTTTTTTTTTTTTTTTCGGCCGTGCTCCAGGGCTTGCAGGATATTAGTTTCCCCATCAGGGACTGAATAGTGGCCCCGGCAGTGGAAAGCGCCAAGTCCTGACCACTGGACAAGCAGGGAATCCCCCTCTTTGTAACATTAAAAGCCTAATGTTATTTTATACTTTCAGATTGACTTTAGGGCAGGAGCTATGTCTTATCTATCTAGAATAAACTCTTATAAAGGGGAAACTGTGGATTCTATTGGGAAATACTTTTAAGCTTAACTTTTATTGAGAATACTTGAAAGAGAATGTTTGAACAGCTTAAGAATATAGCAAACCAAATTCAAGTTCAGGCAATTTTCATGCCTGAAATCCTTAATGGGCCTAAGTTTTCCTGTAATTGACATATCTTAGACTTTTGTTCAAAGTGTACTGCTTACTATTTTAAGGTCTTATTATTGTAATTCAAACATGAACACTTCCCAGCAAAAAATGACAACATAAGACATATTTGTAATTGCTGCAGTTAATATTAAGTGTTTCTAACTCTTAAGCCTTTCATCTTTTTACCTTTGAATTTATCATTCCTGAGCAGCTCACTAAATTTATCAATATAGCTATCACTTATAAATTCAAATGAATTTGTCCAGACCTTGAGCATAGATGATGTTTTTACTTTAGGAAGTCCACGTATTCTGAAGGCCTGTATATTTCAGATGGTACTTCTGTGGAATAAAATGTTTGCCTATACCATACTGCTGCTGCTGCTAAGTCACTTCAGTCGTGTCCGACTCTGTGCGACCCCATAGACGGCAGCCCACCAGGCTGCCCCGTCCCTGGGATTCTCCAGGCAAGAACACTGGAGTGGGTTGCCATTTCCTTCTCCAATGCATGAAAGTGAAAAGTGAAAGTGAAGTTGCTCAGTTGTGTCCAACTCTTATCGACCCCATGGACTGCAGCCTACCAGGCTCCTCTGCCCATAGGATTTTCCAGGCAAGAGTACTGGAGTGGGGTGCCATTGCCTTCTCCGGCCTATACCATACAGTCTCCTAAAAATATAGGTTTCAGGTAGGAAATATGCATTTTTCCAAATATTCAAGAGTATGTAAAATAGTACTATTTATTATAATTTTAGGAAATAGATATTGTGCTGGTATTCAGTTCATTCCTTTTCGGTTCTAAATATTTCATTGCCTGCTTTGTGGAAATGGAGATGGGCCCTTTAAAATTGATCCTTTATGAGACTTCCCTGGTGGTCCAGTGGTTAAGACTCTCTGCTTCCAATGCAGGGGGTACAGTTTTGATCCCTGGTTAGGAAACTGAAAACTAAAATCCCACATGCCATGGGGTGCAAACAAAAGAATAATTTTTAAATGTATAAATAAATAAATAAAAAAAAAAAAAGAAAGAATTTGTTAGGTAATAAAATATATGTTATAGGATTACAAATATTCCATCATACATGTGAATAAAAAAAAAAAAAAATTTAAAGTTTATCATTTATGCATCTTTGCACAATGTTAAGCTTTGTCAGTGGAGAGCACTGGAGAGATGGGGGAGGGGCTTTCTGCTTTCCCTCCTGGTTTTACAGTGCTTGCTCAGCAAGTTCTTAGAGTACACAGGGCTTCTTCAACATCCAACTCCTGCTGTGCTTCAAGACCAACAGCCCCCAGGTCTCCTTAGCTCCCACATCAAATGATTTGAGTAATGTAGGGTCTTCCATGAGACACCGCTCTATGAATAGCTTTCCCCAGTAGGGTGCTTTCCAGAAATTTCCACATGCACTGTCCTGTTACAAACTGAACTTGGGTTCACTTGCAGGTTGCACAGCAAAGCCAATCTACTGACTCTGGATCATGGTGATGGAAAGTACAACATTTATTTGCAGGGTACAACCCACTCCAGTATTCTTGCCTGGAGAATCCTCATGGACAGAGGAGCCTGGCAGGTTACAGTCCATAGGGTCACAAAGAGTCAGACATGACTGAAGCGACTTAACATGCATGCAAGTAAGGATAATCGGCAGCTAATGTTCAAAAGACCTGAACTCCCCAATGGCTTTCAGGCAAGGATGTTTACAGGCAGCATTATGACTAAGGGTCACAAGGTACATGGTCAGCTTGTAGACATTCTTCTGATTGGCTGGTAGTGAGGGAGCAGGTTGATGTTTGTTTCAGGAATCTTAATCAGTCTTCTGGTTCCAACCAGTCTGCGGTCTAGTGCTTTTATCTCAGTATCTTCTTTCACAAAAATCCACTGTTTTTTTGTGTGTGCTCCATCGTGTCTGATTCTTTGTGACCCTGTGGACTCTAGTCCACCAGTCTTTTCTGTCCATGGAATTTTCCAGGCAAGAATACTGGAGTGGGTTGCCATTTCCTACTCCAGGGAAACTTCCCAACCCAGGGATCGAACCTGCATCTTTCGTGTCTCCTGCTTGGCAGGCAGATTCTTTCCCACTAACACCACCTAGGAAGCCCTGGGGTCTAGTGCTTTTGATCAGCACATAGTTGACATCCTTTACTGTGTGGAGGGTGGGTAGGGGTTTAGCTTCTGCAAAATCATTCAGAGATACACATCAGATTGTTATCTATATCCCTTGAGGAAAAGCTAGGAATCCTGTGATTATTCTGTTTATCACTGAACTATTGTTCAAGCTAGTATTACTTTCCTGGCTTGATTGCTCTTCCTTACTTTCTGTATTCTCTCACTTCTCTAATCATTAATTGTTTGAGTGTGCTCTTTGGAACTCAGGGAAGGCCTAGGAGACTAAAGCTTTTTCCTATAAATAAGAAGTGGGGACACAGAGGGGCTTGTACTTGGGAGGACCCTGCAGGGTCCTGCTTGATTTCCACTGTGACTTCTTTGCCACCCAGGAGCCAATGTTACCCTCTCCATCAAGGTCTGGGAATCAGTCCTGGGGGATTCCATCAAGGATGCTCTATCTTGTAGAGCTTGTGGCTCTATGTACCTATGCTGATATCTCTTTATATTTTTACTTTCTACAAGCCCATATATTGCTGCTTGTAAAAAATCTCTTGCAGTAGTTAATAATTCTTTATGTAAACCTGCCTTGTTCAAATTTTAATATTATGTGGTTTCAAGTCTCCTGACTGGACCCTACTGATACAGTGTAAAATATACACTTTCTATTACCTGTGTGCAGGTCAGGAAGCAACAGTTAGAACTGGACATGGAACAAAAGACTGGTTCCAAATAGGAAAAGGAGTACTTCAAGGCTGTATACTGTCACCCTGCTTATTTAACTTATATGCAGAGTACATCATGAGAAACGCTGGGCTGGAGGAAGCACAAGCTGGAATCAAGATTGCCGGGAGAAATATCAATAACCTCAGATATGCAGATGACACCACCCTTATGGTAGAAAGTGAAGAACTAAAGAGCCTCTTGATGAAAGTGAAAGAGGAGAGTGAAAAAGTTGGCTTAAAGCTCAACAGTCAGAAAACTAAGATCATGGCATCTGGTCCCATCACTTCATAGCAAATAGATGGGGAAGCAGTGGAAACTGTGGCTGACTTTATTTTTCTGGGCTCCAAAATCACTGCAGATGGTGATTGCAGCCTGAAATTAAAAGATGCTTACTCCTCGGAAGGAAAGTTATGACCAACCTAGACAGCATATTCAAAAGCAGAGACATTACTTTGCCAGCAGGTCCGTCTAGTCAAGGCTATGGTTTTTCCAGTGGTTATGTATGGATGTGAGAGTTGGACTGTGAAGAAAGCTGAGCACCAAAGAATTGATGCTTTGAACTGTGGTGTTGGAGAAGACTCTTGAGAGTCCCTTGGACTGCAAGGAGATCCAACCAGTCCATCCTAAAGGAGACCCGTCCTGGGTGGTCGTTGGAAAGACTGATGTTGAAGCTAAAACTCCAATACTTTGGCCACCTGATGTGAAGAGCTGACTTGTTTGAAAAGACCCTGATGCTGGAAATGATTGAGGGCAGGAGGAGAAGGGGACCTTAGAGGATGATATGGTTGGATGGCATCACCGACTCAATGGACATGGGTTTGGGTAGACTCCGGGAGTTGGTGTAGGACAGGATGTAGGACAGAGGCCTGGTGTGCTGCGGTTCATGGGATCACAGACTCGGACATGACTGAGCAACTGTACTGAACTGAACTGATTACTCAATTCTTGGCAGATGGTAAGAATATTCATGATAGCCCACACCTTAATACTTTTTCCACTTGACTTTATGACTTTGTTGTTTTTGTTTGGGTTTCCCAGGTAGCACAGTAGTAAAGATTCCACCTACCAATGCAGGAGAAGCAGGAGATGTGGGTTTGATCCCTGGGTTGAGAAGATCCCCTGGAGTACGAAAGGACAACACACTTCAATATTCTTGCCAGGAAAATTCCAGAGGAGCTTGGTGGGCTACAGTCCATGGGGTCGAAAAGAGTCTGACACAACTGAGCATGCATGCATGCACCTGTTGTTCAGTTACTAAGTCATATCCCACTCTTTGTGACCCCATGGACTGCAGCACACCAGGCTCCTCTGTCCACTTTCTCCCAGAGTTTGCTCAGATTCATGTCCATTGAGTCAGTGATACTATCTATCTCATTCTCTGTTGCCCACTTCTTTTGCCTTCAATCTTTCCTAGCATCAGGGTCTTTTCTAACGAGTTAGCAATTTGCATCAGGTGGCCAGCGTCAGCATCAGTCCTTCCAATGAATATTCAGGGTTGATTTCTTTTAGGATTGACTGGTTTAATCTCCTTGCAGTCCAAGGGACTCTCAAAAGTCTGAGTGGGTTTCCACTTCCTTCTCCAAAGAATCTTCCCAACCCAGAGATGGAACCCATGTTTCCTGCATTGGCATTCTTTACTGCTGAGCCACCAGGGAAGCCCTTATGACTTTTAAGCAAGTTATATTTCATATACTGTATTTCATTCTAGATAAAAGGCTTATACTAATACATTCCTTCATTTAATTGAGGATCTTCTATGTGATGGCTCTTTCGCAGGGCCTATAGATAGAACAGTTAAACAAGCAAATAAAATCCTAGCAAAAGTCACTATTGCCATGGAGGTTACATTCTAGTAAGAGATCAAACCAAGGTAAATAATTAAATATGTAAGTAGCAATAACTTCTAAGGATAAAAATAAAGTAGGGAAGGGAATATGAAATTTTAGGGAGAAGATGTTTAGAATAAAGAGCCCACTAAGGATATCAGTGTAGCTGGGATGAAATCATGGTGGATGAGGGGTGAGGGAAGAAAAAGGAGACGAGATGAAAGAGATTAGAGGGAGGGGGCCAGATCATGACTTAGACGGGTCTTCTAAGTCATGGGAATCATTGGCTTTTCTTGAGTGAGACGCAAGGCTATCACCACTGGTGTCATCAGTACACTGTCATTTATTTTATTTGGCTGCACTAAGTCTTAGCTGCAGCATGTGGGATCTAGTTCCCTAACTGGGAATAGAACCCAGGCCCCCTGCACTGGGAGCATGGAGTTCCAGCCACTGGGCCACAAGAGAAGTCCCAGTACACTGTTATTTTAAGCGTTCTTGTTTGTATTCGAAAAATGTTAATTACTAAAATACTTGGTGTTTTATAAAAGAGAAGTAAAAAGAACACTATAAAAATTGTTTCGTGATTCTCATTCACTGTAGCAAGGATAATATTTCAAAAAGCAATGTGAACATTATTTTTTGTACTGTATTCTACATGTAATTTTATTTTAAATGAGCGTCTCGATTCAGTTAAATCTAATACCATGTAACTTTTCTTTTGACATCATGAGAACAAATGTAAAGTTATTAATACTTAGGCAAGTAATAGTCCTGTTTATAGTTGTTTGATAGTCAAATTTTAATTTTTTTAAGAATATTTTTAAAATACTCTTAAGGATGTGGCTTTCCCAGCAGAGGCCCAAGAGTTTGTGTTTTTAGGGAATCTACTTTTATACATTGAGGTTTTGTGGGATGTGATTTCTTCTTATGGTTTTCTTTGCTGGGCATTTGTTCAGAAGGAAATTAAACAGCTGTAGATATATATTTTAGAAATTTAAAAACAATACAAGACATGAAAACAACTTCCCTTCAAAATAAACAGAGCCTGGAAGAAAATTTTTTTTGAGAGGAATGAGTTATAAAACATATTCCTAAAAAACTTCCTTTGCAAAAAATTTTCTTCAAAAAAATATGAATTTGAATGCTATGTTAAATAAAATACTGAATGCATATACATATAAATATTAGTAAATTTGTTTTATTGTCAGAAAATGATATTGATATCAAGATCACATTCAATTGAAAGTAAGTAGAGCTTAAAAAAGAACCTTCCAAACCCACACATAAACATGACAAAGAAAAAAAATAGAGAAACAATCTACAAACACATCTGAACAGGTATTAAGTTGAAAACATTCAAATAAAGTGAAATTTCTAGAACATAAAAAATATTAGATTAGAAATACAAAAGATGCTAAACTGAATTAAGAAAATCATGTTTTAAAAAATGCTTTATGTCAGTTTTTTTTTCTCATTTTTTGTACTAAAATTTTTGCTAAAAATTATCTATATATAACTCTTCTTTTCCAAATATTTCTATAGATCTTAGAATATGATCATAATGTATCCTAAATCTCAGTAGAAAGGTTTGTAAATGATTCAGCCAAATCTGTAGAAGTCATTATAACCTGTCTCTGATGGTATATAATCTTCTCACTATACCATTTGGATATAGGGGAATCTAGGTCAGTGTGATAATGCCATGTATTAAATAGAATATTTAGAATATTATTCTAAATATTTCACTCATTTTAATATTATTTTCTGGAAAATTTTAGAGGATTTATATTTACCACAATTATCATCAATAATAATTCCTTATATCCTAGACAGCATTATAATTTTCAAATGTTTACACATTCTTTGATTTATTATTTAAATTCCTATTCATGGTACAAATATAATCAATAGTATTCCTTTGCCAACAAAGATCCATATAGTCAAAGCTATAGTTTTTTCAGTAGTCATATATGGATGTGAGAGTTGGGCCATAAAGAAGGCTGAGTGCCAAAGAATTGATGCTTTTGAACTGTGATGTTGGAGAAGACTCTCGAGAGTCCCTTGGACTGCAAGGGGATCAAACCACTGAGTCCTAAAGGAAATCAACACTGAATATTCATTGGAAGGACTGATGCTGAAGCTGAAGCTGAAGCTCTAATACTTTGGCCACCTAATGCAAAGAGCTGACTCATTAGAAAAGACCCTGATGCTTGGAAAGAGTGAAGGCAGGAGGAGGTGGGGACGACAGAGGATGAGATGGTTGGATGGCATTACTGGCTCAATGGACATGAGTTTGAGCAGGCCCTGGGAGATGGTGAAGGACAGGGAAGCCTAGCATGCTGCAGTCCACAGGGTCGAAAAGAGTCGGACACGACTGAGCGACTGAACAATAACAACTTTGTATGGTGACAGATGATAATTAGACTTAAAATGGTGATCATTTTGTAATGTATAACAATATCAAATCACTATGTTGTACTCCTGAAACAATATAATATTGTTAGTCAATTATCCTTAAATTTCTGAAAACTATGGGAAAAAAGACCAAAAAGCCTATGGATGTCAGGGAAAATTTTTTTTAAAAAGGGTGAAAAAAAATCATGAGTAAGGAAGTGGAAAAGTATTAGATGTAGGCAGGAGAACATATGAACAGAGAAATGATATTTAGGTAAATAATATTTACCTAAATTAATTTTGCTGAGTTTAGAGAAACAACACTCTTCTGTTTACAACTTCTTGTGTATGCTTTGTTATCTAGAATTAGACTTTTATTCTTGTGTCTAAGCCTGCATGAAATTGATTAAAAGGTATATTAGCTTTCTATCACTGCTCCCCTCAAATTATAGCATACCCAGTGGCTTCAAACAATATGAATGTATTATCTTATAGTTCCATAGTTCAAAAATCCAGTGGGGACTCACTGGGCTAAATCAGTGAGTCAGCAGAGATGCATTCTGTCCAGAAGCTCTAGGGGAGAATTTCTTTCTTTGCCTTTTCCAGCTTCCAAAAGTCACTCACATTCCTTGGCTCATGGCCCCTTTCCTCCATCTTCAAGGCCATCAATGTTGCATCTTTCTGGCCTTGCTTCTCTTGTCACATGTTTTCTCTGACTCTCTTTTCTTAAGCTTCCTTCATCTACTTTTAAGGATACTTGTGATCACATTGGGCCCACTTGGACAATCCAGAATAATATCCCATTTTAAGATCCTTGACTTAATCACTTGTGCCAAGTCCCTTTTGCCAAGTAAGGGAACATATTCATAGGTTTAGGGGATTAAGTTGCAGGCATCTTAGGGGGAGCACTGCTCTGCTATCATAAATTTAATGTCTCATTCTCAGACCACAACCTACTATCTCTCCAATGTGTCCCCTTTCATACTGATTCGACAGCCCTTTAAGCCCCTTTGAGACCTTTACTTCTTTGAGTCTACTGCTTTTCTACTATTCCTTATTTCCTGTCTTTTCTTCACTCTTTATGAATCTAAATTTCCTGAGTTATCATTGCAATGCCTCCTGACCCACATCCTCTATTCCCTTACCCCTGTCTTATTACACTCACTTGGCAAAAACCCAACTCTGGTGAGTCCTACTCTCTCACTAACCTGTCCTTGTCCTTATATCGCTGAACATGGTCAGAGAAAAATAGCCTTGCTGACCCATCTCCAATTAAGGTCCATACTACAGGGAATTCCCTGGCAGTCAGTGGTTAAGACTTCCACTGCAGGGGCACAGATTCTATTGCTGGTCTGAGGACTAAAAAATCTTATGCCATGTGGGGTGGCCAAAAAATTTAAAAACAATTTTTTTTTGTTAAAAAAAGAAAGGTCCATATCGCAAAGCTCATATGTGCCCTTCAGTTCAGTTCAGTCACTCAGTCGTGTCCGACTCTTTGTGACCCCATGGAATTGTAGCATACCAGGCTTCCCTGTCCATCACCAACTCCTGGAGTTTACTCAAACTCGTGTCCAGTGAGTTGGTGATTCCATCCAACCATCTCATCCTCTGTTGTTCCCTTCTCCTCCCGCCTTCAGTCTTTCCCAGCATTAGGGTCTTTTCAAATGAGTCAGTTCTTCGCATCAGGTGGCCAAAGTATTGGCGCTTCAGCTTCAGCATCAGTCCTTCCAATTAATATTCAGGACTGATTTCCTTTAGGATGGACTGGTTGGATCTCCTTGCAGTCCAAGGGACTCTCAAGAGTCTTCTCCAACACCACAGTTCAAAAGTATCAATTCTTTGGCACTCAGCTTTCTTTTAGGACTTCCCTGGTGGCTCAGACGGTAAAGCGTCTGTCTACAATGCGGGAGACCCGGGTTTGATCCCTGGGTCGGGAAGATCCCCTGGAGAAGCAAATGGCAATCCACTCCAGTACTATTGCCTGGAAAATCCCATAGATGGAGGAGCCTGGTAGGCTACAGTCCATGGGGTTGCAAAGAGTCAGACACGACTGAGCAACTTCACTTTCACTTTCAGCTTTCTTTATTGTCCGACTCTCACATCCAAACATGACTACTGGAAAAACCATAGCTTTGACTAGACAGACCTTTGTTTGCAAAGTAATGTGCTATCTAGGTTGGTCACAGCTTTTCCCCAAGGAACAAGCATCTTTTACTTTCATGGCTGCAATCACCATCTGCAGTGATTTTGGAGTCCCCAAAAATAAAGTCTGTCACTGTTTCCATTGTTTCCCCATCTGTTTGCCATGAAGTGATGGGACCGGATGCCATGATCTTAGTTTTCTGAATGTTGAGTTTTAAACTAACTTTTTCACTCTCCTCTTTCACTTTGATCAAGAGGCTCTTTAGTTCTTCTTCACTTTCTGCCATAAGGGTGGTGTCATCTGCATATCTGAGGTTATTGATATTTCTCCCGGCAATCTTGATTCCATCTTGTGCTTCCTCCAGCCCAGCGTTTCTCATTATGTACTCTGCATATAAGTTAAATAAGCAGGGTGACAATATACAGCCTTGACGTACTCCTTTCCCGATTTGGAATCAGTCTGTTGTTCCATGTCCATTTCTAACTATTGCTTCTTGACCGGCATACAGATTTCTTAGGAGGCAGGTAAGATGGTCTAGTATTCCCATCTCTTGAAGAATTTTCCACAGTTTGTTGTGATCCACACAGTCAAAGGCTTTGGTGTAGTCAATAAAGCAGAAGTGGATGTTTTTCTGAAACTCATGCTTTTTCGATGATCCAATGGATGTCGGCAATTTGACCTCTGGTTCCTTTGCCTTTTCTAAATCCAGCTTCAACATCTGGAAGTTCACGGTTCACATACTATTGAAGCCTGGCTTGGAGGATTTTGAGCATTACTTTGCTAGCTTGTGAGATGAAATGTGCCCTTGCTGCTGCTGCTGCTGCTAAGTCGCTTCAGTCGTGTCCGACTCTGTGCGACCCCATAGACGGCTGCCCACCAGGTTCCCCCATCCCTGGGATTCTCCAGGCAAGAATACTGGAGTGGGTTGCCATTTCCTTCTCCAATGCATGAAAGTGAAAGGTGAAAGTGAAGTCGTGTCTGACTCTTAGAGACCCCATGGATTGCAGCCCACCAGGCTCCTCGGTCCATGGGATTCTCCAGGCAAGAGTACTGGAGTGGGGTGCCATTGCCTTCTCCAATGTGCCCTTAAAACCCACTATTTTCCTAGTCCATTCACTTTCTAGCTTCCCTAGAAGATACCTTCATCTGCTGAGTGAGTATGGCCCACCTGCCACCCAGCCTACCACCCATCCCATTTGGTGTCATAAAGTCCAGCTGATCTACCTCAAAATTTTTTTTATTTTAATTAATCTCTGACTCAGTAATTCCACCTCTAGGACCCTATCTTGAATAATTAGAGGGATGTCCAAATACATATATGTTCAAGGATGTTTATTGAAACAATATTTATAAAAACAGCCAATAATTCCCACAATAGAGACAGGTTTACAGAAAGTATGGGACAATCATACCATGGGCATTTTACAGTTATTCAAAATCATGTTTTTGCAGACTACTCAGTGATAGGGGAAAATGTGTATACCATATAGTTCAAGGTTAAAAATATTCAAGATGTCAAACTGTACACAGAGTAGGATTCAATAATTTGAAGTATGAATACATATAGATGCGTATATACATATACCACAAATTGAAAAATGACTAAAAAGTATGTATAAATTTAATGCTTGCTATTTTTATGCAAGGAGATTATGGGAGATTTTATTTTCTCATTCAGAGTTTTCTGTATTTTCCAGTTATCCTCAAATTATCAGGTAATGCTTTCACATTTAGAAAAATAATAAATAAATGTTAATAATAATAATATAAAAGTGAGATCAAAAGTGTTCCAAAAGATAGAAACATAAATACGGAATGTCTTTTTTTTTTTTTTTTTTCTTTTATAAATGGCTAAATCTTCCAGCTAAAAAGTTTTTATTTCCAGTAGAAGTAGTACTTGTAGTACTTGCATTCTTTCCTTGACTGGATTTGGATACAGGATCCACTGCAACGTATTTGATTTGGAAACCTCCTGCAGTCACTGAAGCATCACTTAGGAACTTCAATGTCATGACATTTCCTGGGGAGGAGGAAGATGCAGAAGAACCAAGATGTTACTTTCCTTCAATTTGGCTGACAGTTCAAAGACTCATCATTCTCATATGGAGAATATAAAAATTCATGATCAAGACTCCTAGAATTCAGAACTATATTTTCAAATTGTTGAGTCTGTAGTATCATTGCCAGGTGAAGCAAGGACTTCCAGATTTTTCCTGTGGCTCTCTAATCTGTCCTATAGGAAATTTTGTCTATTCTGTTTTAAAAGGTTTTCTTTGTAGAAGGAACATCCATAGAATTACAGGAGAACAGCAGGCAGTTCAAACCAGTGAGATATAAATGGGTTATTTACTAAATGATGGCAACAAACCTTGCATTTGTTAAGAAAAAGAAAAAAAGGAAAAAAAGCCACAAAGCTAGATCTCTCTTTTAAACAAAGCACTTAACTACATTTTACCTGCATTAAAGACCAACATGTACCAAAAATAAAAAAGAAAAACTTCATTATATGAAATATGTAGGGATATTTTTCTTTTTCATGTGGGAAAAGCCTTCTTAATCCAAATCACAAATCCAGATTTCTTTGCAAAACCCCCATACACACTGAATGCTAATGTTTGGTTTTGTCAAGCACAGCTTTAAATGTCTTTCATCTTATTTTCCACAGTAACATGATGAAGTGCATACTATTAAAATAGTCATTTTATAAATGAAATTGAGGCACAGAGAGCCTGAGTAGCTTGCCCAAGGCCACAGGGTTTTAAATGGCAGAACCAGGTTTGAACCTAGAGTTCATGCTCTGGTCTACTGCACTCTTCTCAAACTTGGGAGAGCTGCTTAAATGAAAAAAAGAAATGTTTTCTTGTAGACTACTCAACTGGTTAAAATAAAAATGGGCACAGTGGGGCCTACTGCTAATTTGCTGGCATCTATCCACATCTATGGCTTCCCACATGGACAGTAATAAAGAATCCACCTATCAATGCAGGAGACACAAAGTTGTGGGTTTGATCCCTGGATCAGGAAGATTCCTTGAAGAAGGAAATGGCAACCCACTCCAGTATTCTTGCCTGGAAGATTCTATGAACAGAGGAGCCTGGCGGGCTACAGTCTGGGGATCGCTAAGAGTCAGACTCGACCGAACATACACACACGCACACCCCTAAGTGTACATTACTTGTGACCCCGAAATTTCACTTTTAGGAATTGACTCTTAAAAAAAATAGCACTAACAAGTAGAAGTATGAAAATATATAGGGGACTTCCCTGGTGGTTCAGTGCCTAAGACTCTGCACTCCCAATGCAGGGAGCCGGGGTTCAATCCCTTGTCAGGGAACTGTATCCTACATGCCACAACTAAGACCCAGCACAGACAAAGGAATAAATATATATTTTTAAATGTCTAGTGGAATGTTGACTAGCAAAAGACAAAAAAATCAGCAACAACTGCCTTCAGGATGTTAAATATTGGTGTATGACAAATTATGGCACCTATTAAGAGTCATTAAAAAGAATTGAGTGATCTAAATATACAGGGCTTCCCAATTACACTGTGACTTTGAAGTAGCTCCATAGTCTCCATGTATGTAATGTTTGTTACAGGAAGACATCTGGAAAGATGGACACCACATAGTTGTCCAATGCCTTTCTTGGGTAGGGAGAGGTGAGAAGAGTGGGCACTTTCTTTTCTTATATACCTTTTATTAAAGTGGTACACGGAGAAGGCAATGGCACCCCACTCCAGTACTCTTGCCTGGAAAACCCCATGGATGGAGGAGCCAGGTGGGCTGCAGTCCATGGGGTCACTAAGAGTCGGACACGGCTGAGCGACTTCTCTTTCACCTTTCACTTTCATGCATTGGAGAAGGAAATGGCAACCCACTCCAGTGTTCTTGCCTGGAGAATCCCAGGGACGGGGCAGCCTGGTGGGCTGCCGTCTATGGGGTCACACAGAGTCGGACACGACTGAAGTGACTTAGCAGTAGCAAACTGGTACAACTATGGGTAGTTTTTAGTTTATTTTCTGTTTTTGTTTTTTAATATAAATATCCTGGGGTGAGTAAGCATATATTTAAGAAGAAAACTAGATTAAAATGTTAACAGCAGTATCTTGACTGAGAGGATAGTACTTTAAACTTATTTTATATATTCTTTTTCTATTACTCTGTATCAGTGTGTATTCTTCCTGCTGTTTTGCTAAATCTTTGGCATTTTATTTAATTATGTTCTTTCTGTTGATTTGTTTCTCTTTGAATAATAAATTGTGTGGGTTTTTCTTTTTTTAGTTTCTCGCAGTTGTGCCAGAAAAACACTGATTTGGTGTTACATTTGGAGTCTGTTTTAGACAAAATAAGAAAAATGTCAATTTTCAGGCTTCCTTTGGATTCTCCCTCTGTTTCACTTTTTTAAAAATAGAATTCTCACCCCCCTCCCGACTACCCTCCTACATCTCATAAAATGTCTTCTTTTAGTTTTCTGTTAACATGAAATATGTTCTCAAGTAAAGAATAAGAGATAAATAAAAAGTTTAAAAGATTACTCTTCCTAAGGAGATTGTGACATAGTAATGAATTAATAAACTTTAAGCATTAATCATTCCAGTACTGAACAAGAATTTCCATCTCTTGCAATGATTCATCAATGAAAATTGCAGGCACTGCAAAGCTAGGGTGTGGGACTAATTCAGCTTGTAGTATCTCAGTTTAAGGACTGTTTGGAAACTGCAATTCAATGTAGCTTTGGTGTTTTTAGTTGCAGAAGTATTGTGATAATTTTTTTTTTTTTTAATGTTTTGGAGGAAAACAAGCCAGAATGCGAATTACTGGTGTGAGTGATGAAAATAAAGAGAAAAATGAAGACATCGAAGAAAGTAAAAGTTCTTAGCCAGAAAGTAGCAGTTTGAGGCAACAGCAGTGGTATTGCTCATTGCGATAAATGTATGCTGCTCCTGGAACATTTCTTGGTGCACATTTCAAGGAACAGTCTCATAAAATAATTAGCAAGAGGAAAAAGATCTGGAAAACATTGCTCACTGTAGTTAGTCTTTTAAGATTAACTATGCATAATTAGCATAGTAAAAGTTCTCTAATGTCTTCTAACAAAGAAACCTGTTTAACCCAATGTTTCCCCAATTTACCTGACCTTAGAGCCCTTTTATCATGTAATATCTATTAGAAACACCTAACAGATCTGTGATCTTCATAAGACTTCCTTGGGATTGCTGTACTAATGTGAAAATGCAATAAATACAATTTAAAATTTTTTTCAGTGATAAATGATATTTTTAACAACATGGCAAATTACTTCAATCCTTTATCGATGAAAACTTTGGGCCTTTTGTTACCACATTTTATGGGAATTATAAGATACAGCAGTATTTATGGATTTGCAGACCCAAGACTATTTCAGACTGCATGTCCTGCAAGTAACCAGAGACTACACACTTTTTAAGTTTAAATAGTTCTTTGCCTTTTGCAAGCTAGCAAGCCCTGTCTGTCTTCAGTTCTCAACTTTAAAAAGTTATGTAGTAATAACTGTTGGATCCTTCACTTTCAGTGACACTGAGAAAGCAAATCATAGTTTTGTTCCTCAATTTAGAGCCATTACCTGTACTAATGATGTCTTCTGGAAGCTCATCTCCACAGTATCTGAAAGAGAATTTTTAAAAAGGAGAGGTCACATGAATAATTATAATATAGCTCTTGCAAGTGACTAACTGATAATTGATGTACTTTAAATTTCTCCTAAGATGTGCGTGGGTGCGTGTGTGCTCAGTCGTACCTGACTCTTTGCAACCCCATGGACTATAACCTGCCAGGCTCCTCTGTCCATGGAAATTTTCCAGGCAAGAATACTGGAGTGGGATGCCATTGCCTACTCCAGTTCCTCTAAGTAATGGCTCTGCTGCTGCTAAGTCGCTTCAGTCGTGTCCAACTCTGTGCGACCCTGTAGACGGCAGCCCACCAGGCTGCCCCGTCCCTGGGATTCTCCAGGCAAGAACATGGGAATGGGCTGCCATTTCCTTCTCCAATGCATGAAAGTGAAAAGTGAAAGTGAAGTCACTCAGTCGTGTCTGACTCCCAGCAACCCCATGGACCGCAGCCCACCAGGCTCCTCCGTCCATGGGACCCTCCAGGTGAGAGTACTGGAGTGGGGTGCCAGTAATGGCTCACTTTTCTATTCTACTTTATTTTTACTAGAATTTATAAGAGAGCCTGTGTGAGTGCTAAGTTGCTTCAGTATGTCTCACTCTGTGTGACCGGATGGACTGTAGCCCACCAGGCTCCTCTGTCCATGGGATTCTCCCGGCAAGAATACTGAAGTGGGTTGCCATGCATTCCTCCAGGGAATTTTCCCGACCCTGGGATTGAACCCAAGTCTCTTACATCTCCTGCACTGGCAGGCAGGTTCTTTACCACTAGAGCTACCTGGAAAGCCCTTGTAAGAGAGAAGAGAGGCTAAAATATTGTTTGAAATAGACTTCTTGCAGTATTGAGATTCTTAGGAAAGAATTTGTGGCATTTCTACTCTGTGTGTCTACAAAGTTTTTGTGTGGTAAACAATTTGAATCTATTTGGGAAATTTTAAAAATTTGTTTCTGATTAATCTCATGAAGTTTTCTTCACAGTTAAAGAAGAATGGGGGTGTGACTGATTTAAAAAGGAAAAAATTACGTTGGACCTTATAAGATGATGTGATTTTTATCTGAATCATGGCTTGAAAGGAATTCCCTTGCACATAATTATATAGAAAGTAAGGGTTTTTGTTAGTTTCTAATGAAAAAGTAGTTTATTCCAGAGAAGGAGAAAGTCTATCATAAAGGTAAATCACACAATATAATCCAATAAATAACAAATTAGCCTGTAGCTTAAAAGTCATTTTATCTAGAACTGTAATTGATTTCTGAAACTAGATTTAGAATAAAAATGTTATCTTAAGTCCCAAGGTAGGAGGTCCGTTCTTTCAAAAAAGACTTTGTTCTTAAGTCCTCAGATCCTACTTCTAGTCTTCTTCAAACTATTTTTTAAAACTATTTGTATTTCTTTCCATAGTAGTAGTCTCAGCTAAAGAACAAAACAACAGCAAAAAAACACTTTCCATCCAAAAACTGCTATTCATTTATGCAAGAAATGCCTTTCTTTGTCTTTCTACTTAAGTTACAGATTTCAAAGTCAATAAAAAGATATTGTCTATTATTTTAAATTATCCCCACTACTATTTTCTTTCATTAAATTACTACCATGGGTAATAGAGAATTTATAACCAATAATCCATTGATGATAGATATTTAAAATACACACTAAGTGGGGACCTGAATATATAAAACACCTAACTGTGCTCTCTTTAATTTATAATATTTCATACAATGTTGCAAAATTTGTATTGTAAAATGTAAACTATATTAAAGATACTGGGTGAGAACACGCACCAAAAATATTGTGTCCCAGGATGTTGAAAAACCAGGAGAGAAATACTGAGGAAAGGAACATTTGTTTTTTCATGGCAAAGAAAGCTATTTTTAAGAAGATACCCACTGTATAATTAGCTGAACTGTATGAGAGAAGGGGCTCTAGAGTACTTGTTTAGCCTGTATCCTTAATGCTTAGTACAGTGCTTTGTACACAGAAAAAAGGCAACAATTACTGAATTTAGGTTGACAGAAATCAGAACACTTAAAAACCCCAACAAATTTCCCATCCTACATATCTTCTTTCTCCTGTTAGTCAGATCTTGAGGTCTGCCTAAATAGAATATTTAACTGTTACAACTTAGCAAATCAAAAAGTAGCTATCACTATTTTAATCATAAGTAGAGGTAGCAGCTGACTATGGCTTGTTAGGACTAACAGTGGAAAGAAAAATCTTCGTTAGGAAAGTTAGGAAAGGAAAGAATGTTGCAGGGGAATAGATAAACTGGAAAATCAATATTGTAGGGGAGGGGCAGTTGGGGGGAAATTAAAGAAGCATCATGCAAAATATCAGATGTTCATTAGCTTCCTGTATGGAGAAGCAACACATACCTTCCCACAAAGCCGTGGACATCATCGTAACTGTCATATACTTCAACATAGTCAGCCAAGCAAGCTGGGTCATCTTCAAGGTCAAAGTCCAAAAAACTCAGGTGAATGCGCTGACCATACTTGAGTCTAATGTGCCAGTAGCAGATTTGGTTATCATCATACTCATTTGGGAAGCCTGGAGATTTAAAAATTCTCTTTGGATCTGTAAACACACCACCACACTCCTTTGCTGAAATGAGAAAAGAAAAAATAAAGCATTTAAAAAGATGATTCCTACTTTAAAAAGATATTCATTTCTTAGTGTCCATCTATTTAGTACTTTTTATGAAATAAAAATAAAGACATGAATAAATATATAGCCTCCATAGTATATTGTGTGTAATTGTAGCTGAAGAATAACTATTTTTTTTGTTAATAGTTGCTAAATTCTCAAAAATAAACATAGACCACTTGTGATTTTTTTAAAAAAAGTAAAGTAGCAAAAAGAAATAATTGTGCTCCTGTTTACATTTCTTGCTCTGTTCACATTTTAAGCATAGAGCACACATCTTAAGTGCACACTTAAATGTGTTTTGACAAATCTTGATACATATACCTACCTGTATTGCCAACATATACGTACTTCACCAACATATATCTATATCACCAGCTATGACAGGGATTTTGTCCTGTGGTGTCACCACTGTGTCTTCAGGGACTTGAACACTTAGAATAATGCATCCAATAAATTCTGTTTGGAAAATCCTTATAAAGACCACTAGGGAACTTGAAGGTCATTCTAATCCAGTTAAAAGGAAGAATTTATAATCATTCTATACTCCTTTTACTGGTTTAAATTAGCAACTTAATTCTAATACGATTTGAGGATTTGGTGGAGATATCTCTGTTGATTTTTTCAAGTCATTTACCATTTCATAGATTTCTGTCATGTCCCATAACCTCTTATAAGAGTGAACAATCTCTACCAGAACAGTAATTTTGCAGTATGACCTAGAAGGAAAGCTATAGAAGGGTCCCAGCTCATTTTAATTCCATATCAACTAAATGTCTAGTGTCTTAAAAAAAAGATGGAAACTGGAAATTCAAAAATAATCTGAGTGGTGGTGTGAAGGTGGTGACTTTGGTAGTATTCAAAGATATTTTTATTGTATCAATTAGAAGCTTTTTACAAGAATATTCTTCTTTAAAATAACTATGATAAAAAATTGTGCTAGAATCCCTAACACCATAGAGGTTAAGGAGCTTGTGTCTCCAGGGCAGAATAGGCTCTTAGAAAGGCCAGGGAGTGACAAGGAAGGTCAGCAACCTAGTCTGAGCTCGGTGACCAGTCTGTACCTCAGTGTCTTCATTGATAAAATAAATGTAGTCATGCCTCTTCTGTTACCTCCCTCACAGCACTATTCTGAGGATAAATATAGAGGATAGCTTAATGGTATTATGCTAAGTGTAAGCTATTCATATTGTTATTAAATATTATAAAATATATAGTGTTTATGTGCACATAAGGGGCTTCCCTGGTGGCTCAGATGGTAAAGAATCTGCCTGTAATGCAGGACACCCAGGTTGGATCCCTGGGTTGGTAAGATTCCCCTGGAGAAGGGAATGGCTACCCACTCCAATATTCTTGCTGGAGAATTCCACGGACAGAGGAGCCTGGTGGGCTACACAGTCCATAGAGTCTCAAAGAGTCAGACGTGACTGAGTGACTAACAAGTGTCTACTTTGGGAGTGATTTTTCCTGTCCCATAGCATCCTACATTTACATATATATAATATCTATATATAAATAATATTTACATATATATATATTCTGTACACATTTTCCCAGAGTGAAAAGTATTTAGCCTCTATGAGAAATAAATACAACTTACAAAAATTTGTAAGTTAATTTGGCATTCTTATAAAAGAGCAATGAAATGTACAGAATCCTAGGAGACTTGTTCTTACTCAATTCTCAGCTTACTTTTAGATTCAGTGACATGCTGATTATTTAGGATGTGGTTAACCTGAAGGGGACAGGGGGCCGCCTGAACTAGCAATGGGAGAAACACAGTTCACTGAAAAATGATTGAAATGAAAAAAAAAATCATAACAGTATCAGGAAAATAATGATTATTAATTAATCAATATCTCCAAGTTAGAGTAAGAAGAGAAACGCCTGTATAAGTATATTTAAGGAAAAGGGGGAGTTCCCTGGTGGCCTAGCGGTTTGGATTCTGGGCGTTCACTTCCTTGGCCTGGGTTCAATCCCTGGTTGGGGAACTGAGATCCTGCAAGCAGTGCAGCACAACCAAAAAAAAAAAAAAAAAAAAGAAGAAGAGGGGAGAGAGAGGAAAAGGAGGAATATAAATTATAAACAGTGACTAAATATAGGACTAAATGTTGTATGTGTGCTTGCGTGCTCAGTTGTATCCAACTGTTTGTGACCCCATGGACTGTAGCTAGCCAGGGTCCTCTGTCCATGGAATTTCCCAGGCAAGAATACTGGAGTGGGTTGCCATTTCCTACTCCATAAATGTAGTATAGTCCGGGCTTAATGCATGTCAAAGTGGTTTGAAAGAGTCTATATGAATGCACTGTAAGTATTTATTCATATTTTGTCTCAAGTGAGAGTAGGTGATAGCTCTAGACAAAATTCTTTTCTACCAGAGTACATATTATTTTGAGATATAGGTTAGCTACAAATGTGAGAAACTGTTCTCCAATGACTAATATTATTAAACAGTAACAAATTCTATAATACTATGCTAGAACTTCACTGTAACTCTCCTACTGTGCTACAGACTTTCTCATAAAGTAGATCCAAATGGGATACCACCTGAGGATATTTATGATCATAAATGTAGGAAATAGTTTGTGACATGTTGTAACAGTTTGTAATATTATCCTGGGGGAAATAAATCCCCAAACAGTCTACTTTTTCTCTAAGAGCGTGGAGCAAGAATTACTCTTCATAGTAATTATGATGAGTTAATTTTCTCTTTAAAGTTTTCCTGACTACAATCAACCATGGAAAAAGAATATGAATAAAACATATACTATATAATAATAACTAGAATATCCAGTATATATTCATTAAAAAAAAACACAGAGTGGGAGTTGCTTAGTTTGGAAGTTTAAGAGTTTATATACAAAAAGAAATTAGGAAAAACAATTTGTTTATTCTGTCTCCTTTTTCTCATTCTATTAAAAAGATAACTTTGAACAGTTAACATTTTGTAGTATTATACTACTTCATGCTGCTGCTGCTGCTAAGTCGCTTCAGTCGTGTCCGACTCTGTGCGACCCCATAGACAGCAGCCCCCCAGGTCCCGCCGTCCCTGGGATTCTTCGGGCAAGAACACTGGAGTGGGTTGCCATTTCCTCCTCCAATGCATGAAAGTGAAAAGTGAAAGTGAAGTCACTCAGTTTTAGCTAATTCACTGTGATAAGTTTATAATCTTTTTTTTTTTTTTTTCCTTTGTGCACAGGAAGTTCCCTGGCACAGAAAACTAAATTTGAGATCTCACTTGCCTACTAATTATCAGCTGTCTGATCTGGGGAAAGTACTTAAGTTCTTGAACTTTCGGTTTCCTGAATTCTAAAATGAGTATAACAACTCCTTGAAGAGTTGTGAACATTAAGTGACAGTGTGGATGAAGGGACATAAGTCAGTGTTTGGCACAACATAATCGTTCAATAAATGGTAGTTGTTATTAATAATTATCATTACTGGGGACTTCCCTGGTGGTCAAGTACTTAAGAGTCTGGCTTGCAGTACAGGGCCCACAGGTTTGAGCCCTGGCTGGTGAACCAAGATCCCACATGCCATGGGGCAGCTGAGCCTACACGCTGCAACTAAGACCTGATGCAGCCAAATGTACATTTAAAAACTTTTTAAAATTATCGTCATTAAATTGATTTGTCTCTAGAAAAAGAAGACATTTCTTTTTCATAACATGTGACTGTTTTTGTATAGTATAAAATTACTGTTTTCCACAAACCATGTGGGTTGTAGCAATATGCATCCCATCTTTCACTTCTATTGAGACGGATTCCGTAATCGATAATACCAGTTTTTCCAAATCCACAGTTGGGCCCTGGCTTCACAATAGGGTATCCAACTCTGCCCTTGGCCATCCACCCAGCAGCACAGACATGAAATCCTGCAAGAGAATGGAAGGGTAATGGCTTAACTTGTATGTTCCCTCAGCTGAGCAAAGGTCATCTCAACCAAGATGGCCCCTCCCAACAGGGACAGTGTCTTAACTGCCGAAATCCAGTTCATATATAAGGGGAAAAACGGTTTTCTTAAAAAATAAAGCTTAAACACATATAAAAGTTCTTATAACATCTGACTTTTACTAGAAAATGACATCTTGGCAAAAAAAAAAGATGGGCTAAGAAATAATGATACCATGGATATGAAAACAATCCAATTTCAGAGCTGGCTTCTTATCACAAATAACCCTACTAGTGCCATGAGATAACTAAAATTATCACCAATACTGAAAAAAATTTTTTCAAATGATTGTGTCTCTTTCAGTATCAATTAAGATATTGCTAATATTTTTAAAAATTTGAATAAAGATAAAAGTACTCAACATTTCAAACAAAGCCTCAGCCCTGTTTTCCTTGCTCAGCTTTGGAGGCTCTTTTAATATTTGCCAATGCCATTCAAGAACGATTTGACTACAAGTCCCTGGTGGCTAGTAATGGCTCTGGCTTTTGCATGTATCATTCCAGTTACTGTGTCACACACAGCCCTGTGGGTATAGTCTGAGCCGTCATCTGGGGAAGACTCTGGGCCATTTTTGAAAACTCCTTCATTTTTGTCTTGGGTAATATAAAATATTTTCATGAGCTTTTTCAGGTATGTTCCTGTAAGCAAAGGGATTTCTTTAATGGAGAAGATAATTCTGAATGGAGGTGGCCTTTTGGATTCTCCTGAAAGTCCAGGAGAGACAGTAGCAGCCCCCTCACTCTCTCCCAATCCCTAGCTTTTATTATAAAGAAGCAAACAGTATTTGTTAATTACTGAGTTTTCACCAGGTGTCCTGACATCATCTTCCCAGTATCTTTCATCTGGTGCTTTACAACTCTTTTCCTCATGGCTTTTGATCCTAAAATACAAATGTATTCTCCCACTTAATGTTAAAAAAGAAAAGGAAAAACTTGAAAAAAAATCACTAAATTCACTGTTTCTTCTACCAAGTGAATTTCTCTGTAAGATTCAACATAATAACATCATTTAACAGCTGAGGAAACCCACAGAGATCAAGAAAAGATAAAATGGTATAATATTAAAAATGAATAGCAATGGCTTAGAATTAATGAGGAAATTAAATGATATCGAGATGATATCTTCATTTTCTTTTGACTTTAATTTATTTGCTCTGAATGGGAGGTGACCCCAACTCAGTTGCTTGTTTTAGAAACTGTCCACCATCTAGCTCTAGGCAGAGAAAATGGGAGAAGCCAGAGGAACTATTAGAAGAGGTGGAGAAGTAAGTCTTACTAAGTGGTTGCAGGAAAGGTGGAAAAACTTTTTTTCCAAGGGTGAAAAAGAAGAAATATTATATTCAAAGCAGTTACCAATTTTTCTGGCTGCCTCTAACTGCTTGTAGGTGGCAAGATGGCCACCTTCATATTCACACACCGCCTTCGCTTCTGCATAGGTGAGCTTGTATTTGCCGGACCGTGCTTCCCTGTGGTAGACGCCTGCTGCTTGTTCTGTGAATTCACAAAATGTCGTAAATGCACTGTTATCCATTCTTGTTGAACAAGGGAAATTTTGTGGCCTCATCTGGAAGATTACATCAGCTATTGTTCCTGCCAAAGGGTTCCCTGGGTCGGCTGCCTTGAGTGGCTGAGTTTTCATTGTTAGAAAGCTTTGGGAAACATTTTGAATGAGGGGAATTTTGGGGGGATACAGAGAGAAACTCAAGACTAAGTTATGTTTTTGAACTGAGAGCCTGAAATAAAGTTTTAATACAGCATTGTATTTCTGCACTATCCAAAGGTGATAAAGTTTTAACTTGTTTTTTTTGGCTTTGTTTTAAAAACTTGGAAAGGTAAACACTAGGAAAAGAAAAGGAATGAAAATTGGCTCATAATGAAGGAGAAAAATAAGCCAAAATATCCATTTGAGAGAAATGAGTAATGCAATGTTGTTGAGAATTTAGTAAACAAATAAAAAACAGAGAAACAGTTTGAAAGAATCCAAAGGCACCAAATAGTGCATTAAAGAAAAGAAAAATAGATATAACTACAGCTGAGAAAAAGTGGAACACACCTGACTACCAGTTCCTAAGTTCTTTACCTGGTTTGTCTTTTTTTAGTTCCCGTTTGTTCCCAGCACATTTTAGATGGTATTAAGTCTTACGTGAGCTGTCTCCTAGTAGATCACTGTTAAAATTGATTGTTTTGAGTTTGGAGTGCATTTTGCCATAGAAACAATGTGAAAAGATTCCCAGGACAATAATCATAACATAGCTCTAATAGTTCTGTGTAGACTATCAAGATTATTGTTAAGTCTTTTACCCCGACTTGTGTAATCAGACACCATTAAGACCATTTCCAACAAGAATTTATATTTCTAGCCTTGCAGCAAGATATGAATCCAGCAGTATTAGAAATACTGTTCCTTACTCTCTACCCAAAGCTGAAGTTGACAATGTCAGTTCAATAGGAGAAGCTGCTTGGCATTTTCCCTGCTTTTCTGTACTCATGAGATCCTGCTCTTATAGCTTATATGGTAAAAGCCTATCACGCATACACAGTGCCTTAGTCTGATACTTAGAGGTCAGAAAACACAAGGAACATCAAAGTCATTTGCCCTTTTGAGAGTTACCTACTTTCCAAGTGTCCTTCATAGGTAAAGCTTCATTGACTCAACTTTTACCAGTTTCCAATGTAGCTGTTTTAAGAATTTACCATGAGGTACTTTGCTAGGTTCTGGGGAATCAAGCCCTGTTCTTAAGCAACTTGGGCACTAATGGGCAAGGCAAGTGCATCTATTTTGAAGTACAGGGATACTGAGGCTTTTAGTAGAGAAGAGGAACATGTAGTACTTACTAATATATGTGATGGAGATGATTGTTACTTTTTAAAAATGTTAGAATTGTATTTGTTCTCTAAAAGATCTTTATTTGAAAAAAAATTATTTTGTCTGCCCAGATTTCTCAAACTAAAATTTCCTGTATATTTTACTCCCCAAATAAAAATCTGATGTATTAGAAACAAGACAGCAAGGTAAGTCCCACATCACCAAATGAAGACTTAAGTATAGTTTCAGCTTACCCAGAAACGGAATCTTAAACCAGTCAGTCAGAAGACTCCTGATCATCACTAGTTAGATCATCTGCCTGATAGACCGCTGCTATCCCCTAAAGGAATGTAACTTAGCCATCAAAAGCCTACTTTTTTGCTAGTAAAACTTCCTTATGCCTGCTCCTTTCTGCCTATGAAAGTTTTGCATTTTGTACCACTCCTTGGAGCTCCTTCTGTTAAATTGGATGCTGCTGAATTCAAATGGATTGTTGCTCAGATAAACTCCAAATTTTAAGTATGCCTCAGTTTTTCTTTTAACAGAGGTTTGGAGGGGAAAAAAATAAGCAGAAAGATTAAAAAAATAATTTAAGTTTTCTTCCCAGTAGTTTTTCTTAAAACTTTGGTACCTCTTGAAGCTTGTCTAGTAATAAGATAGTAACAAATAGCAGCGATGTCTATACTATAATTTTTAATTGATTAAATGATACTAATATTCCACATTGCTCCTGAAAGAGACCCAAACTTCCTATTATCTTGCCTTATGAACAAGTTGAGAACTCTTGGCATGTGTACTTGAATATTTTAAGCACAGATTTATTTTAAAATATTTCTTAATTCAGAATTTATACTACTAAAATGGTCCTTTGAATAATGAGTCTTAATCTAAAGAGTTTCACCTTTCAGAAGAAGTAATAATTTATTAATTTTTCTAGTTGTCATTCATTAAAATTGAAAATCTGCTTAACCAATAATTTCCTTTTCCTTTTATTAATAGTAAGTGGTAACAGTAGCAGGTTGGCTCTGATTTCTACTTCTGGTTCTGTGATAGACCAGTTGTGTGACCTTGTATAAATTACTGCTTGAACCTCAGTTTCTTCATTGATCAAATGGGACTAATGATAGTTATTTTTTGGAATATACAAACCATGAAACCTATAAGCATTGCTTCTGGATCCTAGTAGGAGCTCATGATAATGTTACTTTTCCCTTCTCCTTTTTCAGATTCGAAACAGTGTTTAAAATGAATTGCTTATTTGTACATTTTTAAATTTTCCATTTAAACTAGTTGGAGTCACTTGTCCTTATGTGTCTTAAAATTTACTATCTAAGAAATTAGAGTATACAGGAGTTAAAAATAAACCTTAGGGTCCCTTACTTCAGACTTCTCATTTTACCAGCATGGAACTGAGACCAAGAATTTTAAGTGCTTATTCTAGATAGTTGCTAGCAGATTCCTGCCTTATAATTCAACTCTCTTCCCCCTCTAAACAGTTTTCTAATACTACATTGATCTAACCAACTATAAACAGTTTATGCCAGGCTGACTGGTCAATAATTTGTCCCACTTTGAAGCAATATGCAATCACTCCAGGCCACAGATGTGCAGCATACTATTAACAAATATTTGGGTTTGCTTCCCTCTACCTCTGGGACAGAATTCTATTGTCCAGGTTTCTATTTTGGTGATATACAACATCACTTAAAAAAAAAAAAAAAAAACCCCAAACTACATTTTACTTCATCATTAGAGAATTTGACAGAATTTCAGTTTATCCGTTTGGGTTCAACTCTTACTAGCTTTATGAGCCTCTTTTTCATTTCTGACAAATAGGTGTATGTTTCCCAAGTTCAATGGTGTGTAATGAAAATAAACAGAAAGACTTGCTCATTCCTCTAGTAAATTCCAGACCCCATCTTGGCCAAATGGATTGCTCTGTTCAGCATGAAAGTAGTTCGCTGGCTCAAGCTGAAAAAAGAGGCAGTAAGGCTGTGCATTGCAAATTGAGCTTTTTAATGAAATCCGCATGGCTGTAGTTATTACCAGAAAGAAATACGCTGAAAGGGAAGATATTCTACAACTCTGTGCCGCTTAGCAAGCATAAAATCAAGATCTAGGTTAATTTTGCTTTCTTTTTATTTCTTTGTTTTATATAAGGATCTGTCGATTCTCTTCTTGAGCAATTCAAATTCACCATCAGATACAACAGTGAACATAAAGCAATAATAATCTGTATCATGAGAATTAAAACATTGTTTAGAGTACTCTATGGAGCATTTGGGGTTTTATCTATTTAGTTTTTTTCTTTTGGTCTATTGTTTATATTCTCAGTTAGGCCTATGTCATTTCCTTACATTTAACAAAACAAAACAAAACAACAAAAAAACTTTACTTGTCTAACAGAAGAGGTAGTAAAGTATTTAAATGGCTAGCTCAAACAAAAGAAATCAAGTGATAAGAATGCATTCAGAAATACAAGCTTTTTTCATTTTTTCTATATTACAAGATGGCTTTGTAAAACTAGTTGAAAGATGTTTGGAAAAACGTGAGCTATACTATAGGTCAGAGTACACAGAGCAGTGATTGTAAAATTATTTTATATTCTAATTTACCTGTTATAATTCTCTTATGGTTACCTGTTATGAAATCTGACTGCAAATGCATTGAAATAAGAACAAAATAATGTATTAGTAACTTTATTTTGTTAAAGACACTTTCCCCATTATACTACCACACCTGCTTTGAAAATTTTAAAGGGCATATTCATATGGGCTATAAATATTAACCTCTATTTTCTACTCAACAGTTCACTTTATAAAAAGCTATTCTAAAATTTTAGAAGGCAGGAGCACTTAAAAAAGAGTTGATATATACACTCCATCAGCTGTTTTTCCCAAACAATTTTCTTAGAAAACATCAGCCTTAACTAGAAGAGAAAAATTTACAGCTTTGATTCACTTCTGTATGAATTCAAAGAAGTGATTTCCCCAGCAAGAAGCTCATGAGTGAAGTTTCTTACCAAGCCATATGGAGTTATGAAAAATTCCATTCTTGAATCCCCATCCGTGAGCCTCTTCCCATAGCAGGACAAATAAGTAAATTAAGATGATCATATCTCAGTCGTAGAGAAGGAATGTCCTGTTAAGGGCTGCTTGGGATAAATTCTCAGAGCAGAGGCTGAAATGTGCCTGAAACATCTGGTTTCCACATCTTTAAATGTGTTTTTTTTTTTTTTTTCAGCTGTGAGGTCAGCAAGCGCCCTCCAATGGCATTTTCTGCTGTAGAGTTACACAATTAACTCACTGTCTGAGGCAAATCCTCTGACTCATTTGCATTGGCAACTCAAACTAAGGATATAGAACGATCATCTACATTTTAAAATTCACTTACTTAGAAAGGGGATCATTTATTCTGTCTGTCACGGACACTCTTCTGTTAGAAAGTTCTCTATAACTTGGTGCAGATTCAGCAGTGGTTTCAAAAAACAAAAGAGATTTTAAGAGAAACCCCGAGTATCTCATTTGCAGTAAGTCAAATGCGGTATGGGGTTTGGGGTTAAACACTAATCTTGAACTTGACCCTGGTAGTATTACTGATACTTCAGTTTCCCCTAAACATTGTCAAACTTGAATAGAAGGTTTGAAACAATAAGTGTGCATAGTTGGCTAATTCTGAACTATCTCCAGTGTTGTAGGATTTCTTTACTTTCTTTTCTGTCTGCTTCTGTCTTAGGGTGGGGTTTGTTGCAGTCCTTAGATTATTGTGGTCCAAGGTAGGTAAATACATCATTTTTCAGAAAAGTAGTTCAATTTCAGATGTTTAGGACATTCCAGCAGTTTGGGGCTATCTTATTAGAACACAACATTTTCCAGGTCACAAATCCTTGTTATTTTGGGAGGAAGGTGGGTTAGTAGATTGTCATAAAGTTAATTAAAATACGGTGCTAGCTTCCCCACTCTAACTTTGAAGATTATCAAAATAATAGGTTCAGTTAACATAGTGAAGTCACCATGCCTTAAAATACCCAAACTTTCCTCTCCTCTTGTGCAGGGTCTTTGGGTAAACTATTTGGTAATACCCCACTGCTCTGATGCTCCCTGGCCTTTCCTGTTGATTGACAGCCATTCAGGGAGGGGCAGCTTTGACATCTCTTTCTCATTGGCCATTCTTGCTACTTATCCTCTCTACTCCTGCTACTAAACTGCTTCCATTTGTTCCTATTATATTAATTTCTCTCATGCTTTCTTAGTTCCTCCTTTGATATTTAATCTTTGGAAACCATCAGCTTTCTGGACTTGCTCTGATCTAAAGTTAACTTGAATCTCTTAGGCAGCTTTGCATTGTACATCAAAGGCTTGCCCTGATCTCATCTCCCCTGGAAAGAGCAGTTGTAGGAGGTAGACTGAGGTTACAGAATTTACTAGACACTCACTGAGGTTGGATAAAGCTGTCAGGATTCAAAAATCTCTACTTTGGACCCAGAGCAAATGAGAGATGAGATGATTATATACCAGCTCACCCACAGAATTTTGAGGGTTTAAGTTTGGTGCCAAGAAGAATCTAGTCTAGACCAGGTAGGTGTGACTAAGACAGGTATGGTCAGCGGGAATGGGATGAAGAGATAGTTGGAAGGAACAAACCATGATATTTCTCTGGAAAATGGAATTATATGACTATTTTAAGCCATGGTTTAGGAAGTAAATATAACTTTACTTGCAACTTACGCAAGGCAACAACTGAACCGTCACAGCTTTTCCCATTCTTTGCCTGGTCACATTCTCTGCCCATATGCTTTCCGCATCTCTCGAAGGCACTTAGTCCCATCTTGTCCTTATTTATAAAAAATTATTACCAGGAAAGGGTTGAAAATTAACCTTTAACTAGGCCAAATAATGAACGATACCCTTCTTTATTCATCTTATTTATTTATTCATTTTAACAAACTCAAAGTATGACAAGGTGTAAATGTTCACCTTATTTTAGCATAAACATTTAATGATTACTTTAATGGATTAACCCAATCAAAGGGGGAGGATTTCTTTCTCCTCCTCCCATTTCCCCCGAGCAATTTCCCCCATCTCTGCACAGTGTTTGGAAACCCTGCATTAAGCAAAGAGGAAACACTGCCTAATCTTGTGGGTTCTGGTTTTGAGGGGGTGTTCAGTTCTACTGTGGAAAAAAAAGGAGAATGAGGGTTTTGTGTGGAAAAGATGCTGTGGGTGTGGGTGGGAATTCAGGGGGGAACCAGAGGAAGAAGGATAGAGGAGAGAAAGAGTTTTGTTTGTGAACTTAGCTTGAAAGTTGCCCAAGAAAACTAACCTTCCCTGCCCACCCCTCCCCCCCAGTACACACTACCCATGATGTATTTGAGGAGTTGAGAGAAGATACACTGATGAAAGTTCCTTTCAAAGGCTAGAAGACTTTGCTAGTCCAGTGTTCAGCCTTTAGAGATATGTCACCTTACCTCCCGTACTCCTTCCATCTCTTAATTGCACTTGCCAGTCACTGACCGAAAGCCCAGCAGGACCTTTCTTTTTTTGGCAGAGGCAGCTTCCCTTTCAACCGCTTTCCCACAGTGTTGCAGTGCTCATAAGCCCAATCCCTTCTAGACACCTAAAGACAAGGTGGGGACATTGTCATACTTGATTTAGGCTAAGAGTGCATTGAGCAAGCTTTAAGACTGCCTCAAGTGGCACAGTGGTATGGTGATGTCACTATTCCACAAACTTTAAAAAAAAAGAGACTCTAAAGATAGACAGAATTTCAAATGTCAGAGGAAGAGAGGAGACGATATCTTTTCGATATGTTCAACCTCAGCTAACAGGGAAAAGCTATGGAGAAGTGTCAGGTGGATGTGGATCAAGCGGTAGAGAGAAGAGAGGAAAAAGAAACATGTTCTAAGAAATCACATGTCTAATTATAATGATCTAAAAAGAATACACTTGAATAGCTAGACACTGTGGGGAAACATAATTGTTTGGCATATAGTATTAAAACTAAAGCATAAATTATATAATATGTTGATTATATTATGTATTTTATAATCTTGGGAAGTGAAGGAAAGAGCAAGAGGAGAAGATAAGAGAAGAAAAAGGTGGAGCTCAGTGAATTACAAAATATGTCAGTAGAGGACATAATTAAGAACATTGCCAGTAAAGCCATGAAATTACAGTACAGGAATTCTCTACCCACCCCAAGAGCTTCATATAGACCATGATGTGAATAAAGGCAATAAAAGAAATAAAACTCAATTCCCTCATGCACAATTTAAAATAATTGGAGAGAAATTCTAATGCATGGCATAGAGCAAGTTTTAAGAAACATGTGGCTTCTTAAACTCATTTATTCAATAAATAAATATTGAATAAATTTAAATTCCACTCATTTATTCAATAAATACTTAATCTTCAAGTGGAGATACTCAAACTTCAAGTGCTGCAAACTTTCACAGCACCAGTGAACTGAATGGAGTCTATGTAGAACAATGGGAAATATATGGAAAAGTGAAATATTTAATTATTTTATATCAAAAAGCTTTTTAGAAACTGAATATGACACTGAACAGAACAATGTGCTTTCAAGTTTATGGGAAAACAGATGTCAGAAAGAGATCTGAAACTGACATTGGACTTCCTGTAGGCATATGGTGTGACAGTAATTAGTAAAACCTGCCAAGTATTTCTTGTTCTTCACCTTCCAGCAGCACTTGGTAGCATTGTACCCTTTGGTTTGGTGAGATCATGTGACTATTTCTGGCTGGTGAGATATGAGCAGAGATTTGATGTGTTATCCCAGAGATGAGCATTTGATTGCTGATTCTCTAGAGCTCTCTTTCCCTCCGGCATGGAGGGAAATGTTTGAGATAGTGGCTGGTCTATCACTTGGATCCCTGACTGAGTCTGATGTTAGGTGTGTGTGTGTGTGTGTGTGTGTGTGTTTTTAGTTGCTAAGTCACATGTTGTGTCCAACTCTTTGTGACCTCATGGACTGTAGCCCATCAGGCTCCTTGTCCATGGGATTTCCTGGACAAGAATACTGGAATGGGTTGTCACTTCCTTCTCCAGGGGATCTTCCCTTCTCAGGATTGAACCCATATCTCCTGCATTGGCAGGTGGGTTCTTTACCACTGAGCCACCAGGGAAGTCCCTGATGTTAAGTAGTGTGAATGAAATATAAACCTTTATTGTTTTATGTCATTGAGATTTGGGGGTTGTTCATTACTGTTAGCATGCTTAATCTGTCCTAGTTTATAGGAAGCAGTGAGTATATGTGTTGTGCTGTGCTGTGCTAAGTAACTTCAGTCATGTCTGACTGTGTGTGACCCCATGGACTGTGGCCCTCCAGGCTCCTCTGTCCACGGGATTCTCCAGGCAAGAATACTGAAGTCAGTCACATATCTGTATATGGATATTCAAAGCAAAGAATTACTTCAGAATTTTGGAGATCTAGGGACATTCAGATACAAAAGTTAAAGCCAGAAGAAGAAAGGGGAAGAGGAGAACAAAAGAGAAGGAGGTAATGATTAATATGCTTAATATCCTTCCTCTCCCCACCCTGCCTCCTTATAATACACAACACCCCAGTTTGCATATAATCTGTCTTCCAATTTTTTTTAAATTGGAGTATACTTGCTTTACAATGTTGTATTAGCTTTTGCTGTACAAAGAAGTGAATCGGCTATATGTATACATATATCTCCTCCCTGTGGGACCTCACTTCCACCCCACCTCCCACCCCCATCCCACTCCTCTGGGTCATCACCCAGCACTAAGCTGAGCTTCCTGTGTTTTACAGCAGTTTCTCACTAGCCATCTATTTCACACATGGTAGTATATATACGTCAATCCTAATCTCCCAATTCTTCACACTCTCACCTTCCCCTCATGTCCACATGCCCATTCTCTATATCTCTATCTCTATTCCTGCCCTGAAAATAGGTTCATCTGTACATTTTTCTAGATTCCATATATATACATTAATATATGACATTTGTTTTTCTCTTTCTTACTTCCCTCTGTATGACAGACTTTTGATCCATCCAAATTTATTGATCAGTATTCCCCATATGCATTCATTACCATCATACAATTCCCTGTACCTCTGGTAAATCTTGAAAACTCTTGCTTCCTCCTCTCTACCTCTTATCTTCCCTTACTCTAGATAGAGGATAACAGAACTCACTTTTGGGCACTTAAAGATCAACTGGTTCAAATTCTACCTGTGTTGTAAATCCCTGCTACGCTGCCCTTACTTATATTGACCTGAAACTCTTTTAGTTAAATTTCGACTCATTTGTGTTATTGAAGTCCATAGAATAAATGTTACCTATATCTGCTTTTAGGAAAAATTACCATGATGTGTGAAGCTGGAACAAAGAACACATATTTGAAAATAAATTTAAAACATTCTAACTTGGAATTTGCTTTCTAAATACTTTTTAAAATGTAGGTACAGAAATATTAAGTTCAGAGTGATCCTATCTTGATAAAGGAGGGATATGTATAAATATATATGAAATATAAAGTCCAAAAGGGTATACATACAGATGCCAAATATCTCTGCATGGTTGGGTTATAAGCATTTTATATTTTCTTCTTTTTGTTTTTAGTTTTGTATTTTGTAAATTTTTGTTCAAGAAATATGTATCATTTGTATAATGAGTGAAAAAGTTGCGATTCATATACACAGATTTTAAGACATTGACTTAATTGACATTACAATGAAATTGATAGAGAATACTTAAAAAATCATGACTAGAACAGAATATTAAATTTTTACAAGTTCTTAAGAAAATTAAGCATTTTGTGTCTAACTAGATAAATGGATGGTTTATTAACATCTTTCCAAGGAAAATGAGATTAGTCATAATGGGATCAAAACTGAAGCCAAATCATAGTTCATAAATTTGTACTGAGGTCCTGTAGTATACTTGCTTGCTTTCAGATAACGTGCTATATATAACCAATCTTGACCTTTAGCCTACATAAAAGTATTTAATTTTTTACAAATGTTTACAAAGGTCATCAGATCAGGTCAGATCAGATCAGTCGCTCAGTCGTGTCCGACTCTTTGCGACCCCATGAATCGCAGCACGCCAGGCCTCCCTGTCCATCACCAACTCCCGGAGTTCACCCAGACTCACGTCCATCGAGTCAGTGATGCCATCCAGCCATCTCATCCTCTGTTGTCTCCTTCTCCTCTTGCCCCTAATCCCTCCGAGCATCACAGTCTTTTCCAATGAATCAACTCTTCGCATGAGGTGGCCAAAATACTGGAGTTTCAGCTTCAGCATCATTCCTTCCAAAGAAATCCCAGGGCTGATCTCCTTCAGAATGGACTGGTTGGATCTCCTTGCAGTCCAAGGGACTCAGAGGGCATAGTTTATGTTAAGTATTATGTTGTATACTAGGTTTGGATATAAAGATTTAAAAGGTGACCTCAAAGAGTTCAAAGTTATCAAGTAGGCTTGATTCTTCACCTGGGAGTTTGGGGAGGGGGTATAGTTAAAAGTAATACTATGCCCATTGTCTTTGCACATCCTCTGACTCAGTGAAGGGAAAACGCACCAGGAAGATTTTTGGTCTTAGCATCTTCAGTATGAACAATGCTGGTAAGACTAGCTGCTGCTTGCTGCAGCAAGACTGATGGCCGCTCACTTAGTATTAGGTATAATTAGCCAGGTGAGTACACCCTTCTTCAGGGAAATACTTTATATCATCAGGGACAGCTTCCCTTTAGAATAACTTTCTCCCTCTCTGCCTCAACTGCTATGGGCAAAACCTTTGTGTCTCCTTCCATTCATCTTCCCTCATAACAGGTGAGATCAGAGAAAGGTGAGGAATCAAGCACACATCCTAGGTGTTCTTCTACCCCCGTTACCAAGCATCACTAGTAAGAGAATTCTGAGGCTTCCTTTTTTGGGGAACATTTTATTTTTTATTGAGGTATAGCCAGTATGGGTGTGAGAGTCAGACCATAAAGAAAGCTAAGCGCCAAAGAATTGCTGCTTTTGAACTGTGGTGTTGGAGAAGACTCTTGAGAGTCCCTTAGACTGCAAGGAGATCTAACCAGTCCATCCTAAAGGAAATCAGTCCTGAATATTCTTTGGAAGGGCTGATGCTGAAGCTGAAGCTCCAGTACTTTGGCTACCTGTTGTGAAGAACTGACTCATTGGAAAAGACCCTGATGCTGGGAGAGATTGAAGACAGGAGGAGAAGGGGATGACGGAGGATGAGATAGTTGGATGGCATCACTGACTCGATGGACATGGGTTTGAGCAAACTCCAGGAGTTGGTAATGGAGAAGGAAACCTGGTGTGTTGCAGTCCCTGTGATTGCAGAGTTGGACATGACTAAGTGACTGAACTGAAATGAACTGAACTGAACTGATAGCCAGTTAACAATGTGAACTGAATGTTGTGATAGTTTCAGATGAACAGCGAAGGGACTCAGCCATACATATACATGTATCCATTCTCCCCCAAACCCCTCTCCCATCCAGGCTGCCACATAACATTGAGCAGAGTTACCTGTGCTATACAGTAGGTCCTTGCTAGTTATCCATTTTAAATATAGAAGTGTGTACATGTCTGAGGCTTCCTTCTTGAGTCCTCTCTTCCTCTCATCAGTGTCACACAATCCTTTCCCAAGTCCTGTGATCTCTACCTCTGAAAGAAAATGGCAGCAGAGATTGATGATTACCAAACCAGGTTCCCTTTCTAGCTGGGCACAGTCATAGATTACTTTTCTCTGCCTCCTTGGCAGTTAGGTGCATGGAGTATGTGGCTAGATTGTGGTTAACATAGTGTGGGTTAGCTTGATGCATAACAGTTTCAGACCAGGCCCATAAAAATCTTCCATAATTGGCCATGTATTTGCTATCTGATAACTGAATGAGGAGGACTTCCATAGCCCTGGGGGAGAGTGCAGTCAGAAGGTAGAAGGAGCCTCATCCTCTGTGTACCAAATAGAAGCACACCAGTAAGGAACACCAAAGAGAATTCTACTCTGCTAAGCCACGAGATCAGGATTTACTTGTTACCCTAACTAATATAATAGTGTTATATGGTATTTGGGGGCTTCCTGGTGGTGGGTAAAGCAGGTAAAGAATCCCCCTGCAATGCAGGAGACACAGAAGATGCAAGTTCAATCCCTGGATTGGGAAGATCCCTTGGAGGAGAAAATGGCAATCCATTCCAGTATTCTTGCCTGGAGAATCCCATGGACAGAGGAGCCTGGTGGTCTACAGTCCATGGGGTCTCAAAGAGTCAGACACAACTGAGCAACTAAGCATGGAAGCGTATTGTGTTATATCTCCTTTCTATTTCTATGTTTTCATCCTTTCTATGTCTGTGTTTTCATCCCGTGACACCATAATCTCTTGCTTGGACTATTTAATAGCCTCCTGTGTCCTTCCTTCCACTCTTGCTTTCTACAAGTCTGGATGATCGTTCAAAAGCATAAATCAGAACTTGTAACTCCCCTGCTTAAAAACCTAAGTTTTCCTGTGGCACAAAAATAGCCTTAATCTTCCGATTTTGGTTTCTAACCTCCCCATGTTCTGGGTCTTGTTCCCTTCTCCAACCTCATACACTGTGCTCTAACTTGAGTATGCAAAGCTCATCCCCACCGTAGAGATTTTGCAAAAAAACATGCCTTTCAATTCACCTCTTTCCTTACATTCAAATCTCAACTTAATTACAACCGTCTAGGTAAGGCTGTTGTACAACCCAAAGCAGTCTTCTGTAGCTTTTTATTATAGGATCCTATTTTTTAAGGTCTAGTTTTTCAAGATTTAATTTACATATGGTGAGTCACCCTTTATAAGGTATACCATTCTATGAGTTCTGATAAATGCACACAACTGTGTAACCACCCTAAGGAAGATGTAGAGCATCTCAAAGAGTGGATGTATGTATATTTATAACTGATTACTTTGCTGTTCACTTGAAAGTAACAGCATTGAAAATCAACTGTTCCAATTTTTTTTCTAAAATATGTAGAGCATCTCCATCACTTCCAAAATTTCCCTTAATATCCCCACTTTAAATCCATCACAACCTAATATTCTTAATACACTTACTGCAATCTTTTTTCTTGTTTATGTATTTGTTTATATTTTGACTCCTTCATTTGTTTTATTATTTGTCATCATCTGCTAGGATATAGATCCATGAAAGCAGGGACCTTGCCTCCTGGTTTACTTCTGTTTGCAGTGCTGAGAATAGTACCAGGTTCATCACAGATTCTGAACAAATATTTGTACAAGGAAGGAAGAAAGAAAGGAAAGAGAATTTTTTGAGTCTTGCTTGACTCATGTTTTCACATGTCCAACAGGGATATGTAATATTATCCCTTTTGGAGTACTCATGAGGACTGCAGGAGATGTTGATTCTAAGCGCCCCTAGCACCATGCTGGCATTTAGTAGTCTTCAGTAGAGAGCTCCTGTAGCATCTGAAGTCAGTTCACAGTCTTCCTTGGCCTGTTTGGCACTTTCAGCTGGACTGGTCTTCTTACTTCTGCTTTTGCTATTTTGTTCTGTGGTGCTGCCCTCCACGGGTCTAGGGCTTCTCTCTCACTAGTGGCATCTCTTCAGGTCAGGGTGGTCACTGACCTCCCTCAGTGGCCTCCACAGTAGCTGAAGAGAGAAGCTTCCAGATTCCTTCCTGCTGTGGCCAATAATTACACATATTTCTTTCACAAGACCCAGAGGGCTTTATGAGGAGCAAGATAAGGGATTCTCTGTTATGTCCTGTCTTTATGGCTCCAGTGACTCAGCAAATCGAGTAGCTCACCTTGCTGTGAGGTTCTGGGTTCTCTCAAGGATTTACTCCCCTTTCTAAGCCCTTGTCAGTGCTCATCCTTGGCCCAAACCTCAAGAGAGTCAACACCCTACATATTAGCCCTGACGTCCTTTTCCAAGGGACGGCTGCCCACAGCTGATATTCATCTAGCTCCAGGTTACAATGGTCAGACTTAAAGGGAAACTGCTTTGTCGCTCTTCTGAAGCTTCCATCTCTAGGGGACTTTTATCTGCATACACTGGAGACCTTTGTTTTAATGCTTCTTAGCCAATTTATTGGAGAAGGCAATGGCACCCCACTCCAGTACTCTTGCCTGGAAAATCCCATGGACATGAGGAGCCTGGTGGCTGCAGTCCATGGGGTCGCTAAGAGTCGGAAACGACTGAGCGGCTTCACTTTGACTTTTCACTTTCATGCATTGGAGAAGGAAATGGCAACCCACTCCAGTGTTCTTGCCTAGAGAATCTCAGGGATGGGGGAGCCTGGTGGGCTGCCGTCTATGGGGTCGCACAGAGTCGGACACGACTGAAGCGACTTAGCAGTAGCAGCAGCAGCCAATTTATAGTGGGAACAAAACTCAGAGCAGACTTTTTGCTGTAAGTAAAGCAGATACATTAGAAAATATGCAACTTCTTACCAGGATGTTCCCGCTAACATTCTGTATAATAAGACAAAAAAATAGAAGTGACTGTGATGTACATCAGCAAAGGAACGATTAAATAAATGATGATCTGGCAATATCTTGGGGGTATGGGGCAGCAGTATAAAGAATGAGAAGGAAGAATTCTGAGGACTGGTGGGAAACATTTTTCTATTAGTGTTATTTGAGTATTTTAATAATAATGTTGGTTACTGAGTAATTAAAATAATTCAGAATTTAAAAAAAAACAAATTTATTTGATCTGCTACTAAATTTGAAACCTGGGAGAGAGGTGAGGGAGCACCTTTCTAGCACCCTCATGTAGAGGATGCATCCTCAGTGTAGAAACCAAGGCTGAGAGAAATTAAATTGTCTTGGTTTGTCAAATTCATATTTATCAGAATCTGGATTAAGACCCAAGTCTGCTGAATCCTGTTCACACATCATTACAGAAGTCAATAATGTTATCATTCTTATCTCCCAGAGAAGGAATAATAAGGTGTTTCTGAAAGTCTTTTTATCTATCTAATACCCTGTCACTGCACAGCCAAGGCTCCAGAGATATTGAAGGTCTTAGGATCAATGAGAGGCTGACACGTAAATCATGCTCTGGCATCCTTGAAAAGGAAGATAATGTTGCATATCATGGGATGAAACATGGTAGCTAATCGTAATAAATACATTATCAGTTGGAGTCTTTAAACAAAGAATTATCTTTAAACAGTGTTAATATTTGGATGTGAAAATCTTTCCAGGGCCAAAATGTTCCAAGCAAAGGAAGGCTCAGAAACTGAAACAGCTGATAAATTTGGAGAACAGCAAGTTCTCCAGTTTAGCAGGGAAAGGGGCATAGTAGATGGGGAAGTGATCAGAGGTGAGGCCAGAAGGAGGCCAAGCCAAGTCTTCTTTGCAAACCTAAGGAGTTTGAATTGGATCCTGAAGTTATAAAGGGTGCCTTTTAAGGGCCAAGAAACAATCTCCAACGTGTTTCTTTCCTTAATTCTTTCAAACTTCACAACTCTTTTTCAGGAGTCCTCTAGTTCGTAAACTTCTATGAATCCTTGGTCCGGTTAAATGCATTTATTTGAGAGAATTAAGGACTGAAATCTGTTTTAAAGGAAGAGACTTTTTAATTGAATGGCAAAGTGTGTTTGTGTTACCATATATTTAGTATATTTTGCCATTAGGTACTATTGGGAGACTAAATAAATAGAAATAAATACATATAGGAACACACACACACATAATATTTTTTTGCTGCATCATTACTGTATGTGGGATCTTAGTTCCCTGAGCAGGGATTGAACCCATGCCCACTGCATTGGAAGCACAGAGTCTTAACCACTGTCTTAACCACTGCCAGGGAAGTCCACAAGAACAGACACATATATACAAATTTTTGAAATAATTATTTGTTTACTCATGTTTCAATAGCATTCAATGGCATATCATCGATATTTGAAAGTCTCTGTAAAGTCAGACAGAAAAAAACAAATATCATATGATATTGCTTATCTTCAGAATCTAAAAAAAGATTATACAAATGAACTTATTTACAAAAGAATAATTTTGTAATAATAATTTACGGAAACAGGCTCACAGACTTAGAGAACGAACTTATGGTTGCCAGGCGGAGGGATGAGGGGAAGGAATAGTTAGGGAGTATGGGATTGACATGTATACACACTGCTATATTTAAAGTGGATAACCAACAAGAACCTACTGTATAGCACAGGGAACTCTGCTCAATATTATGTAACAACCTACATAGGAAAAGAATTTAAGTCTCCTCCACAGGAACAGATTGTAGCCCTGAAATCTCTCCCATATAGACATTCCACAGCAGCCACAAAATAAAAAAATTAAGAGAAAAATATATTCATAGAAGGACTAACAATCAGGGAAAATGCCATCATTGCACAGAAATTTTGAAAAATTCCAAAGAGAAACACACATGATTAGCTAAGTAGAGGAAAATACATAAGCAGGAAGGTGCTTCTGCCGAAGGTGGGACTGGCTCCAGGATTGCTCTGAACACATAACAGTGACTAAGGAATAGAAAGGATCTCTTCAGCAATCATTAGTATGATTAAGGAAGCATCCAGAATGGTCAACCAGGTCAACCCTGGCCCAGGGAGAGGAAGCCAGCAGAACTGTCCCCTCCTAACTGGAGCAGTGGGGGTGAGCACTTGAGTCCGAGGCAGGGCAGTATCCTGGTGACTTTTACCCTCAGAAAGGAGCTGGTATTTCCAGAAGATAAACTACTGTAAACAGGCATCAGATTCAACTGTTTCCTGACGATAACTGATGCAGACTCTGTTGAACAGAAGCAGAATTCTCAGACAGGTAAATGTAGGATCTCAAATACACAGAGGAACTGAAAACCAAAATCATCAACCATTAAAGGAAAAATCACAACCATGAAGAGAAACATTAAACCCAGCTAACATCTACAGAGGCTGGATTTATAGAGCAAGAGGTAAGAGTGGATTGTAACCATGAAACAAGAACAGAATATTATGAAAGAGAATCAGTGAACAATAATGGCAATGAAAAATATCATTGAAACGAAAACTAGATGAGCTGAATAGTGGAATGGACACAACTTAAAACTGAATAAGACCTAGGAGACAGAAAAGAAGAATTATCTTGGAGCTTAATATTGCAAAAGGATAGAAACGTGAAAAGTATGAGAGACATTGAGAAATATCTTGTAGCCCCACAGTTTTCACATTTACTTAGGTAAATCCTAAAACAATGAGATTGAATATAGTCTCATAGGCTTGTTGATCATTTGTATTTCTACCTCTGGAACTTCATTTTTATGTTAGGCTGAACTATTAAAACTGGGTGAATTTTAAGAATTGACAAGAATAATGACTCAGACTTATCTGAGTTACCTTTGCACAAGGTCAAGGAAACAGTTGTGTAGGGATGCTCCTTTCTAATGCACCTCATAGTTAGCAGGAAAGCATGTCTGAGGTTTGGTCAGCTCTGCTGCCTGTAAGAATGTGTAATTCTTCAGATCGAGAGATCCCAGAATTGTGGGCTTTTTATCCCCTTTGGCTTTGTTTCTGTTGTTGCTATTCAGTCGCTACGTCGTGCCGGAATCTTTGCAACCCCATGGACTGCAGCATGCCAGGCTCCTCTATCCTTCACTGTCTCCCAGAGTTTGTTCAAATTCGTGTCCATTGAGTCAGCTCAGGGAAGAAGAAATAAAAATCAGGAATGTTAGCACTCATGATTCTACTTTACGATCATTTCAAGTATTACAAGGACATATTTACAAGTTTCATTTTCACAGTTCCCTGGATCTGCTCAGAGTTTCAGTGTTGGAGGCCTGCAATTGCTTTTCACACGAACTTTGTCATTTTTGGGTGTTGACATTTGGCATTTCTAAATGTACCACATACGTCTATGTTGCCCCTTCCTCCACTAGAAAAAAATCTATTTGTAACTCAAAATTTTGTTCCCTCTCCTTTATGAAAGTTTCCTTTATCCTCCCTAGGTAGAATGAATTTCTCTGAGACTATCTTAAGAGTACATTCTTGTGATAGTGTTCTCTGAATTAAAAGTGATTTCAGGACATCATTGTCACATTGGTAATGTTTGCTGAGCAAATGAACAAACATATTCTTGAAAACTAGCCTGTTTTGGAAAAGCCCTGCCACAAACATAGCAGTTATTCCATTGAATTCACCTTCAATCTGAGAAGCATAGCCATCATAATAATAATGATAATTCATAAGAGAGAGACAGTATGGTACTGAGAAGAGAACAAATTTGAAGCCAGACGAATTAGCTTTGTGACCCTGAGCATGTTTTATCTCATTGAACTTCAGTTTACTTCTCTGTAATATGTGAGTAAATAGATTGCAACGTTCCTGTGAGATTTCAGTGAGCTAACACATGAGAAGTACTAGGCACATAATAGGCACTCAGTGAAGGCTAATCCCTTTGGGGCTTTATATCACATTTTTTTTTTTTTTTTTCGCCTCTCAGCCCAAATGTAAGCTTCAAAAAACTGGGATTTTTGTTCACTTTTTTGCATTTAAAGTCGCTCAGTTGTGTCCAATACAGTTCATGGAATTCTCTGGGGCAGAATACTGGAGTGGGTAGCCTTTCCCTTCTCCTAGGGATCTTCCCAACCCAGGGATCAAACCTAGGTCTCCCACATTGTGGGCAGATTCTTTACCAGCCAAGCCATCCATTTAAATAATGCTTGGTGCATATTAGAATGTCTTATTGATGGATATGATGAATGGTTATCACTATAGGCAGCAGTTGTTATATATGTAAAGCAATATAGGCAGAAGCTAGATTGCAAGGGTGTTGCCATGTAAATGGGCACTGGGAAAATAGCATCATCATCATTGACTTCATTATTATTCCAGCAACCAATGTTTATGAATGTTCATTATGTGCTATACACTTTGCAATCTGTTTTACATGCATTTTATTATTTAATCTTTCCAACTTTATGACATGGGTTCTAATAGTATTATTTTCTCTACAGCTTAGAAACATTAAATATCTTAATCAAGATAGAACTAATTGGCAGAGATATTATTCTAACTGGATCTGACACTAAAGTTTTGATTCATAATTTTAGCTCTCTGGTGAACTCAGAAATCACAGAGAACAGTTTTAGAACTTTGTAGTACACCAGAGAACTGGAGAAGGACAAAGAAGTATTAAAGTGACTCAACAATATGAAATGTAAATGTTTCTCATTCTTGAAGTGTAATTTAATAAAAATGTAGATAATGTTTTAAAGATGTCAGAAAAAATACAAAAAATTAAAAAAAGAAAGTTTTAAGGCATATCTTAGACATACACCATTGCCTTTATTTTAAAAAGTAAACAATGACTTTATTCCTTCATCAGTCTTTATAATCAATTTTAATGGAAGTTCAATTAAAAGTTGTTCCCATAATAGAGCAGAGTAATCACAGAGACAGGCAGTAGCAATATTTTAAGTCTAGCAAAGAAAAATAAAGATTTTTATAAATTCCTAGGTAATAATATATGTTCTAGAATACTACAGTGAATTTTTAAGTCACTACCTTGAGCCCACTATTAAACACACACATTCGTGAACCAAATGAAAGTTTTTATGCTTTTTTGGGGGTGTCTTTTGAGGTGTATTTGAGACCCAGGTGCAGAATATCATAGAAAAGTCTTGAAAGGTTGTTGAATCACACGAAGACACCAGGATTCTTGGCCCCTGGGGGAGAAGAATTCAATCCGGGGCCAGAGACGAGCCTTGATCGCTCAGAGCTTTTGTGTAATAAAGTTTTATTAAAGTATAAAGGAGATAGAGAAAGCTTCTGACATAGGCATCAGAAGGGGGCAGAAAGAGTACCCCTATATCACATTTTTCAAAGAAGTCTCTGTTGATTATTCCACTAGAGTATCACAATCCAGATAGCATTTTTAATTTTGGAAAATTAGTTATGCTACATGAATGCTAGTCCCAGGATACATCATTTGAATTAAAACATAAATTTGTATTTTAAACATTTTAAATTTTATTTACTTATTTATTTTTGGCTGTCTTGGGGTCTTCATTTCTGTGTGGGCTTTTTTCTCAAGTTGTGGCAAACAGGCTACTCTCAAGTTGCGGTGAGGGTTTCCCACTGCGGCGGCTTCTCTTGTTGTCGAGTGTGGGCTCCAGGGTGCGTGGGCTTCGGTAGTTGCAGCTCTTGGACTCTGAAGCATAGGCTTAATAGTTGTGGCACACGGATATAGTTCCTCCCATATCAGGGATTGAACCCATGTCTCCTGCGTTGGCAGGTGGATTCTTCACCACTGAGCCACCAGGGAAGTCCTAAATCTGTATTTTAAAAGGTCTTCTGAGAAGAAAAGTCTTCCACTTAAGTTGTCATTGTTTCCGTACCTCTCCCCCTCGCCACTAGAGCAGGGTGGCAGAGACAGCAGAAGTGCAAACCAAATTGGCAATTGAACAACTTCAAATTCCCTCTCCCTCCCTCCCACTCTCCATCTCTTCCTCCTCTTCCTCCTTCTTCTCTGTCTCTCTCTCTCTCACACACACACAGTTTGCTTCAGGAAATAAAGAGAAGAAAGATATTCCAAGAAATAGTGTCCATTTAGGATTCTCCAAGTGGAGTTTCCTGTCTTTCCCTTCTTGGCTTTTGTCCCTCTCATATATGTACACAGCTGGATGTGAGGAGCAGGAGAGTCCTCAGGGGCACTGTGTACTCTGACACTGCCCCATCCCCTTCTCCGCCTGGGGTTTCTCAGTTAAGACGCAATGAGGAGATGGAAAAAGAGATTTTTGGCGGGAGGATAAAAAAGGTTACTCTAAACCCAGGGAAGAGGAAGTGGGGAAACTCAGTGCAGACAGACATTTGCTACTCTCTTTTCTTTTAGTTAACATCAGTTACTGCCAACTGTCTCCTGCTTTTAAAAAAATTTATCCCCAATTTTCCTCATTTCTGTCACTCTTTTCCTGTGCTTGTGGTTGAATGGTTATAGAAGTTCATTTGTAAAAGTGGCAGACACGAATTCTTTATCAAAATTGAATTTTTCCAAAATAATCAATATATTAAATAATCAATAATCATAAAAAAGGCTGAGCAAGAAAGGATTGATGCTTTTGAATTGTGGTGCTGGAGAAGACTCTTGAGAATCCCTTGGAAGGCAAGGAGATCAAACCAGTCAATCCTAAAGGAAATCAGCCCTGAATATTCATTGGAGGGACTGATGTTGAAGCTGAAGCTTCAATACTTGGCCACCTGGTGAGAAGAGCTAACTCATTGGAAAAGACCCTGAAGCTGGGAGAAATTGAAGTAGGAGGAGAAGGGGATGACAGAGGACGAGGTGGTTGGATGGGATCACCGACTCAATGGAAACGAATTTGAGCAGCTCCAGGAGTTGGTGATGCCGGAAGCCTGGCATGCTGCAGTCCATGGGGTCACAAAGAGTCAGATATGACTGAGCAACTGAACAACAACAAAATCAATATATTTATTTTAAAATATGGTTATTTTATCCTTAAATATTGAATATAATTATAAATGGTAGTGTGGCACTTCAGGCTACTTGCCACTACTTGCTCATACCCACTCCTTGCTAACCTGCCTGCCCTTTTTCTTGAAATAAGTTCCATATTAGCTTCTTAAATATTTATCTCTATGTTAGCCTTGTTGTTTTATGTTTTTTTTTTTTTTTTTGGCCAGATTACAGGTGTTTGGTGGTTGAGGGGTGGGGAGTACTGCAGATGAGCAACTGCTTAACTTGTTCCTACATTATGATTTTAAAAGCAATGTCAGGAACTATCTCCCACCTCTCTAGACATATGGAAAGCCTCACTTTGATGAGTATGTTTTTCCATGCTGCTAAGGTTTTCATCAGGTCAGGTTCAGGTCAGTCACTCAGTCATGTCGGATTCTTTGTGACCCCATGTACTGCAGCACGCCAGGCCTCCCTGTCTATCACCAACTCCTAGAGTTTACCCAAACTCATGTCCATTGAGTCGGTGATGCCATCCAATCATCTCATCCTCTGTCATCCCCTTCTCCCCCCGCCCTCAATCTTTCCCAGCATAAGGGTCTTTTCAAATGAGTCAGCTCTTTGAATCAGGTGGCCAAAGGATTGGAGTTTCAGCCACCACATCAGCCCTTCCAATGAACACCCAGGACTGATCTCCTTTAGGATGGACTGGTTGGATCTCCTTGATATCCAAGGGACTCTCAAGAGTCTTCTCCAACACCACAGTTCAAAAGCATCAATTCTTTGGCCTCAGCTTTCCTTATAGTCCAACTCTCATATCCGTACATGACTACTGGAAAAACCATAGCTTTGACTAGATGGACCTTTGTTGGCAAAGTAATGTCTCTGCTTTTTAATATGCTGTCTAGGTTGGTCATAATTTTCCTTCCAAGGAGTAAGCATCTTTTAATTTCATGGCTGCAATCACCATCTGCAGTGAATTTGGAGCCCCCAAAATAAAGTCAGCCACTGTTTCCATTGTTTCCTCATCTATTTGCCATGAAGTGATGGGACTGGATGCCATGATCTTAGTTTTCTGAATGTTGAGCTTTAAGCCAACTTTTTCACTCTCCTCTTTCACTTTTACCAAGAGGCTCTTTAGTTCTTCACTTTCTGCCATAAGGGTGGTGTCATCTGCATATCTGAGGTTATTGATATTTCTCATGGTAATCTTGATTCCAGCTGTGGTTTTTCATGGTGATGCATAATTCTCGAGGAGTGTAACTAACTTCTGAAATGTTTCTGTGTAACAGATGAATATTTATTCTTCAAAATCTTATCAGAATGCCCTCTCTTGTGAAATGATCTTGCCTTCTCTTAAAGAGTTAATTTCTTGACTCTTCTACTTCTCTGTTCCCATAGCACATGGAACACATCTCTACTATTTATCAGTTCACTTCAGTTGCTCAGTCGTGTCCAACTCTTTGAGACCCCATGAATCGCAGCACGCCAGGCCTCCCTGTCCATCACCAGCTCCCTGAGTTCACTCAGACTCACATCCATCGAGTCAGTGATGCCATCCAGCCATTTCATCCTCTGTTGCCCCCTTCTCCTGCCCCCAATCCCTCCCAGCATCACAGTCTTTTCCAATGAGTCAACTCTTCGCATGAGGTGGCCAAAGTACTGGAGTTTCAGCTTCAGCATCATTCCTTCCAAAGAAATCCCAGGGCTGATCTCCTTCAGAATGGACTGGTTGGATCTCCTTGCAGTCCAAGGGACTCTCAAGAGTCTTCTCCAACACCACACAGTTCAAAGGCATCAATTCTTCGGTGCTCAGCCTTCTTCACAGTCAACTCTCACATCCATACATGACCACAGGAAAAACCATAGCCTTGACTAGCCGGACCTTTGTTGGCAAAGTAATGTCTCTGCTTTTCAATATGCTATCTAGGTTGGTCATAACTTTCTTTCTAAGGAGTAAGCGTCTTTTAATTTCATGGCTGCAGTCACCATCTGCAGTGATTTTGGAGCCCCCAAAAATAAAGTCTGACGCTGTTTCCCAATCTATTTCCCATGAAGTGATGGGACCAGATGCCATGATCTTTGTTTTCTGAATGTTGAGCTTTAAGCCAACTTTTTCACTCTCCTTTTTCACTTTCATCGAGGCTTTTTAGTTCCTCTTCACTTTCTGCCATAAGGGTGGTGTTATCTGCATATCTGAGGTTATTGATATTTCTCCTGGCAATCTTGACTCCAGCTTATGTTTCTTCCAGTCCAGCATTTCTCATGATGTACTCTGCATAGAAGTTAAATAAGCAGGGTGACAATATACAGCCTTGACGAACTCCTTTTCCTATTTGGAACCAGTCTGTTGTTCCATGCCCAGTTCTAACTGTTGCTTCCTGACCTGCATACAGGTTTCTCAAAAGGCAGGTCAGGTGGTCTGGTATTCCCATCTCTTGAAGAATTTTCCACAGTTTATTGTGATCCACACAGTCAAAGGCTTTGACATAGTCAATAAAGCAGAAATAGATGTTTTTCTGGAACTCTCTTGCTTTTTCCATGATCCAGTGGATGTTGGCAATTTGATCTCTGGTTCCTCTGCCTTTTCTAAAACCAGCTTGAACATCAGGAAATTCACGGTTCACGTATTGCTGAAGCCCGGCTTGGAGAATTTTGAGCATTACTTTACTAGAGTGTTGGATGAGTGCAATTGTGCAGTAGTTTGAGCATTCTTTGGCATTGCCTTTCTTTGGGATTGGAATGAAAACTGACCTTTTCCAGCCCTGTGGCCACTGCTGAGTTTCCCAAATGTGCTGGCATATTGAGTGCAGCACTTTCACAGCATCATCTTTCAGGATTTGAAATAGTTCAACTGGAATTCCATCACCTCCACTAGCTTTGTTCGTGGTGATGCTTTCTAAGGCCTATTTGACTTCACATTCCAGGATGTCTGGCTCTAGGTGAGTGATCACACCATCATGATTATCTGGGTCATGAAGATCTTTTTTGTACAGTTCCTCTGTGTATTCTTGCCACCTCTTCTTAATATCTTCTGCTTCTGTTAGGTCCATAGCATTTCTGTCCTTTATCGAGCCCATCTTTGCATGAAATGTTCCCTTGGTATCTCCAGTTTTCTTGAAGAGATCTCTAGTCTTTCCCATTCTGTTGTTTTCCTCTATTTCTTTGCATTGATCGCTGAGGAAGGCTTTCTTATCTCTTCTTGCTATTCTTTGGAATGCTGCATTCAGATGTTTATATCTGGTATCTTTTTCATCTATGTCTCCTCCATGTAGACTGTAATGGGTCTGAAACTTTTAAGGACTTTTAATACATAATACCAGCTTGCTGTCTAGAAAAGTTCACATTCATACATGCCACCTTCAGTATGAGTACCATTTTTCCTCCATGCCAACAAGTACTAGATAACATAATTTTAAAAATCTTTGCTAATTTGATAGACCAAAATTGACATCTCGTTATTATCAAATTTATATCACATTGTGATAATACAATATGTTTTATCACAATATATCTCATTGTGAACAACATGTTTTATATAATATTGGTTATTTGATGTTTGAACTAATCGTATTTTGAGATCAATTCAATTCTATTATTTTCCTATTAAGTGCCCCACCCATCCCAACCTCTTACCCCATTCTATTTAGCACATCTGGGGATTATAGTACTTATGTTGCCAAACATTGCACTATGGTGATCTGATTAAGTTCCTTCATGGGAAAATACTGTTATAGTCATAACATTTTCCTGGAAAATAGTAGTGCTGACTTAATTCTGTGTGGTCATCCCTGCTTAGTCACACTACTTCTGAATTACACATCACTACCCGTAAGTCCAATAAAAATTTATTACAAGTGACATATCCACAATAAATCTGGAAAAAATTTGAAAAGTTCCTGGGCGTCAAGAGAAACTTTTTCTATGCTAATAAAATGTATTATATATTTTATGTGTTTGTGTTGAAGAAACTTATCAGGGAAAGAGGAAAGGAATTTAGTAAACGATTAGAAACTTTGTCAGTATTTGATTTCATGTGACTTTTCATAGATCCCTGTTAATGATGATAATGATAGTGAACAAATAGTAACAACAACAATAATGGGTAAGATATATTGAGTGTTTAAAAGGTGATGATCAGGGACTTCCCTGGTGGTCCAGGGGTTAAGAAAGTTTGGTCCCTGCCTGGGGAACTAAGATCCCACATGGCTCAGAGCAATTAAGCCTGCACACCGCAACTAGAGAGCCCTCGAACCACAAGTAGAGAAAGCGTGCATGCCATGATGAAGATCCAGCGTAACCAAAAATAAATAAATAGTGATGGCCAATATTCTAAAGACTTTACATATTTAAACAAATTTAGTCTTTATAACTTACTCACCCTGTTTTCACTTTTCTTAGTTTGCTGGGAGTTGAGGTTTACAAACAACACTGTTAGAGTTCCTCATCTTCAGGGTGTCTGGTCCATGGAAACAGGCAGGAGACTAGAGGGAGGCAGGGGGAAGGAGGTTGGGACCTTTATTTCCTGGCCTCCTTCCTGTCAGCTTGAGACAATTATCTGCATCCTCTCCTAAAGGATGCAACCCTTGTTTTACGACCCTCTGCATGTTAGTAATTCCTTCTTCTCTTTGTGCCCTGGTGGTAATAGGCTCTGTTTGAACCTTCACAATCAGTCCCTTTATTCAGCCTTCTCCATTATCCTCCTGGAGGGCACCCTCTTCCTGATTGATATGCTTGATTGATAATTTATAGATTTCTCAGTTAGAAATTACCTTCTTCAGAATTATAATGACATTGCTTCTGAAATTTTGATTCCTAAAATGCCTGTCTCCCCAAGCCCAGAATCTCGTTAAATCTTTTTCTCTGGTGCTATGAAATTTCACAAAGTTGTGTCTTCTTTGAGAGACTTTTCCCATCATTGTCTTGGACAATGGGATCTTAGAATCTGGAATTTTACGCCCTTGAACACTGGGAGTTTTTATTGACTATTTTGTTGTCTTCTTCTGTGTTTCTCAAGTTCTTTCTTTCTAGCATTTCATATTACTATATAGTAGATGTTAGAAATTCCTTTCTTACCCTCTAGTTTTCCTGATCTTTTCTTCTTTCATACTTGTCTTTTTTGTTGACTGAGAGATTTACCTAACTTTACCTTCCAACACTTCTATTGAACTTTTCATTTTTGCCATCATTCCTTCCCTGCCCCCTTCACTCTTATTCTCCTGGAATGAATCATTTTAAAAGTTGATATTTATATTTCGTGGATATACTATCCTTTTTAACTATGTGAGGATATTGATTTGTTAGATTTTTGTGTTTGTTAGATTTTGAATTTTGTTCTCTCTGCTTAGTCTCCGTTTCCTCCACATTCCTTTCATTCATATATTTTCATCATTGTTTTTCGTATTGCATACTTTTTCAATTCCTGGTAACCTTTGAGTGTTTGTTCATATTTAAGAATTGGAAGTAAAAAAAGGAACAGAGACCTAGAGTGCACAGGTTAACCTTGTTGGCCATGATCTTCATTTAGGGGTGACTTGGCTGAGCTGTGTTTTTGTGAAACAGAGTTTAGGTCTGAGCTTTTAGACTGGTCTTATTCCCCAGATGGCTTCCCGGGTGGTACAGTGATAAAGAATCTGCCTGCTGATGTTGGAGACGCAACTTCAATCCCTGGGTCAGAACAATCCCCCTGGAGGAGGAAATGGCAACCCACTCCAGCAATCTTGCCTGGGAAATCCCATGGACAGAGGAGCCTGGCAGGCTACAGTCCGTGGCATCACAAAAGAGTGAGACACAACTGAACAACTAAACACCAACAGTTCCCCAGATAAGAATCTTCCAATGATTTACTTTGGAGAGACAGTCTGGCTGCCATACCTAAAAGCCAAGTAGGGAAAGAAGCCAGGGCTTCATCATTCATTATGAAAATATCCACTTAATCGCTGTTTTAAGTACATCATGTCTACTGTCTATTGTAATTGATTTTTTCCCCTATCTAGACATCTTCTACTTTGCCCTCTTGAAAGGGGAAAAAATGCAAAAACCAAAAAGACCTTGAGTCTTCTACAGGAGGAGAATGGTGGTTAAGTTGATCAGCACTGGGTACAGATCTGGGAGTTATGACGATTCCTCTACACTCTTTGAACCACTTCTCACTGTCTTACCACTTATGCAAGTGTATGGCACTATCAATTTTTGAGCTTTTTTTTTTCTATGCAGTGTAATTGTTGCTTCTCAGCTTCCCTCACTATTAAGACATGATTTAGTTCCTTGTTTTGCTAAGGTAGTTGCACTCTCACATCTGCTTTCTAGCATCCAAAATCTTCATATTCGATAAGGATCTTTTAAAATCCATTTAGGGAATTTCCAGGCAGTCCAGTGATTACGACTCTGTGCTTTCATTGCTGAGGGTGAGGGTTGAATTCCTAGTCTGGGAACTAAGATCCCACAAGTCTAGAGGTGGGGCCAAAATTTTAAAATAAATAAAATACAAAAGACATTTAGTGTCTTTTAGTGGGCTTTTGGGGCTTTCCTCGTGGCTACTGCTGCTGCTGCTAAGTCGCTTCAGTCGTGTCCAACTCTGTGCGACCCCATAGATAGCAGCCCATCAGCCTCCGCCATCCCTGGGATTCTCCAAGGCAAGAACACTGGAGTGGCTTGCCATTTCCTTCTCCAATGCATGAAAGTGAAAAGTTAAAGTGAAGTCGTTCAGTCGTGTCCGACTCTTAGCAACTCCATGGACTGCAGCCTACCAGGCTCCTCCATCCACGGGATTTTCCAGGCAAGAGTACTGGAGTGGGGTCCCATCGCCTTCTCCATTCCTAGTGGCTCAGTTGCTTAGATCTGATAGATGAGTGCCTGATGAACTATGGAATGAGGTTCGTGACATTGTACAGGAGACAGGGATCAAGACCATCCCCATGGAAAAGAAATGCAAAAAAGCAAAATGGCTGTCTGGGGAGGCCTTACAAATAGCTGTGAAAAGAAGAGAAGCAAAAAGCAAAGGAGAAAAGGAAAGATATAAGCATCTGAATGCAGAGTTCCAAAGAATAGCAAGAAGAGATAAGAAAGCCTTCTTCAGTAATCAATGCAAAGAAATAGAGGAAAACAACAAAATGGGAAAAACTAGAGATCTCTTCAAGAAAATGAGAGATACCAAGGGAACATTTCATGCAAAGATGAGCTCGATATAGGACAGAAATGGTATGGACCTAACAGAAGCAGAAGATATTAAGAAGAGGTGGCAAGAATACACAGAGGAACTGTACAAAAAAGATCTTCATGACCCAGATAATCATGATGGTGTGATCACTCACCTAGAGCCAGACATCCTGGAATGTGAAGTCAAATAGGCCTTAGAAAGCATCACCACGAACAAAGCTAGTGGAGGTGATGGAATTCCAGTTGAGCTATTTCAAATCCTGAAAGATGATGCTGTGAAAGTGCTGCACTCAATATGCCAGCAAATTTGGAACACTCAGCAGTGGCCACAGGACTGGAAAAGGTCAGTTTTCATTCCAATCCCAAAGAAAGGCAATGCCAAAGAATGCTCAAACTACTGCACAATTGCACTCATCTCACACTCTAGTAAAGTAATGCTCAAAATTCTCCAAGCCAGGCTTCAGCAATATGTGAACCGTGAATTTCCTGATGTTCAAGCTGGTTTTAGAAAAGGCAGAGGAACCAGAGATCAAATTGCCAACATCCACTGGATCATGGAAAAAGCAAGAGAGTTCTAGAAAAACATCTATTTCTGCTTTATTGACTATGCCAAAGCCTTTGACTGTGTGGATCATAATAAACTGTGGAAAATTCTTCAAGAGATGGGAATACCAGACCACCTGACCTGCCTCTTGAGAAATTTGTATGCAGGTCAGGAAGCAACAGTTAGAACTGGGCATGGAACAACAGACTGGTTCCAAATAGGAAAAGGAGTATGTCAAGGCTGTATATCATCATCCTGCTTATTTAACTTCTATGCAGAGTACATCATGAGAAACGCTGGACTGGAAGAAACATAAGCTGGAGTCAAGATTGCCAGGAGAAATATCAATAACCTCAGATATGCAGATAACACCACCCTTATGGCAGAAAGTGAAGAACTAAACAGCTGCTTGATTAAAGTGAAAGAGGAGAGTGAAAAAGTTGGCTTAAGACTCAACATTCAGAAAACGAAGATCATGGCATCCGGTTCCATCACTTCATGGCAAATAGATGGAGAAACAGGGGAAACAGTGTCAGACTTTATTTTTTTGGGCTCCAAAATCACTGCAGATGGTGACTGCAGCATGAAATAAAAAGATGCTTGCTCTTTGGAAGAAAAGTTATGACCAACCTAGATAGCATGTTAAAAAGCAGAAACATTACTTTGTCAACAAAGGTCCATCTCGTCAAGGCTATGGTTTTTCCAATGGTCATGTATGGATGTGAGAGTTGGACTATAAAGAAAGCTAAGCACTGAAGAATTGATGCTTTTGAACTGTGGTGTTGGAGAAGACTCTTGAGAGTCCCTTGGACTGCAAGGAGATCCAACCAGTTCATTCTGAAGGAGATCAGCCCTGGGATTTCTTTGGAGGGAATGATGCTAAAGCTCAAACTGCAATACTTTGGCCAGCTCATGCGAAGACATGACTCATTGGAAAAGACTCTGATGCTGGGAGGGATTGGGGGCAGGAGGAGAAGGGGACGGCAGAGGATGAAATGGCTGGATGGCATCACTGACTCGATGGACGTGAGTCTGGGTGAACTCTGGGAGTTGGTGATGGACTGGGAGGTCTGGTGTGCTGTGATTCATGGGGTCGCATGAATCAGTTCACAGTGAGCGACTGAACTGAACTGAAGTTTCAAAGAATCCACCTGCAATGCAGAAGACCAGGGTTCAATCCCTGGGTTGGGTAGATTCCCCTGGAGGAGGGCATATCAACCCACTCCAGTATTCTTGCCTGGAGAATCCCCATGGAAAGAGGAGCCTGACAGGCTGTAGTCCATGGGGTCACAAAGAGTTGGACATGACTGAGCGACTAAGCACAGCACAGCACACACAGTGGGCTTTTGGGAGGGAGAGAATAGTAATGCGTCTGTTAAATCTACCATATTTACCTATTTAAACCTAATTATAACTTTCTATAGCTGAAGAAAAGAGATCCATAATAGCCTGTTGTTTGCCATCTATATACTTTAGAGCACTTTCTTCTCCAATAATTGGCTGTTTATTGATTGCAAATGAAACAAGACCACTTTCCACTTCACAATTATTGATACTGGGAAGATATATTATTCTTATATGAAAATCAGTGATCCTGTAAAAAGCAGGGTAATTCAACAACTGTGCTTTGATGTTATTGTGAAAATACCATTTGTTGTTGTTCGTCATGAAGTCATGTCTGACTCTCTGTAACCCCATGGACTGCAGCATGCCAGGCTCCTCAGTTCTCCACTATCTCCTGGAGCTTGCTCAGATTCACGTCCATTGAGTTGGTGATACTATCTAACCACCTCATCCTCTGCTGTCCCCTTCTCCTTTTGCCATTACTCTTTCCCAGCATTGGGGTCTTTTCCAATGAGTCAGCTCTTTGCGTCAAGTGGCCAAAATATTGGGGCTTGATAATACTACATTAACAACTTAATAATAGTCCACAATTTTGCCTTTAGCCATGGCCACCATGCAATCTATTTTGTTCTAGCACTCTCATCATCTACCTTTTGAGATATCTCCCAATACATGTGTTTTCAGTGGGAGATAGTAACTATCTTGGTCTTGACAGATTCAGGGGACATATAGCTTTGGGTCTCCCTATTGGACGCTGTCCTACACTTTGTCCTGCAAGGTTGTGAAGTCAGGTTTATCACAAAGGTCCTCTGAGTGACAGTTGTCATGGTTTCTGTTGCTCAACCTGGTCGAACAGTCTACTCTGAGATTATTCTCATTTCTGAAGTGGGGCCATCTGGACTCTCATTAATTCGGTCAGCTCTGATGACTTTATAGTAAATTTCTTTTTTGCCTAAGATAGCCAGCTGTTTTGGTTGCTTTCAGACAAAAGCTTTGACTAATAAACATGGCAACCAAAAGAAGGGATTTACAAGTGCCACTGGAGGCTGCTGGCAGTTGGCACGGATAGACACAAATTCAACAGGTCTTCAGAAAATAAATTGAAAATTCTTACCCCATCAGGAATAGATGGCCAGTATACCCTGCCTACGGAAAAAATGGTCGACTTTTTATGCTGCTGGTTACAGTCCAAGAATAGATCAATGCTCACTTCTGAGCCTCTGAAATCCCATGTTTGCTTTATGAGAGCCAAAGACAATGACTCACTAATGAGCACCAGATTCGCCTTTGTCTAAAATGCCAAGGGAGTTGTTTAGTAATATTTGGGATCAATCCCTGAAAAATAGCATAAATCTAAAGAGTCTAATAAATTAAGTTGGAAACAAAGTCACTGTTGGTCGACCAGCATTACATTAGTCCTATGAGTGGTGGTTTAGTCACTAAGTGGTGGTTTAGTCTGACTCTTGAGACCCCATGGACTGTAGCCTATCAGGTTCCTCTGTCCATGGGATTTTCCAGGCAAGAATACTGGAGGAGGGGTGCAAGAATACTGGAGTAGGATTTCCTTCTCCAGGGATCTCCCTAGGTTGGGAAGACCCAAGGACTGAACTGAGTCTTGTGCATTACAGGCAGATTCTCTACTATTAAGTCACCAGGGAAGCCCTATATTACTCCTATGCTGCTAAGTCACTTCAGTCTTGTTCAACTCTGTGTGACCCCATGGATGGCAGCCTACCAGGCTCCTCCGCCCATGGGATTTTCCAGGCAAGTATACTGGAATGGGTTGCCATTGCCTTCTCCGATATTATTCTTATACATTCAGTTAAATAGGTTCAATTTGACTTATGATAAGAGTTACTTGAGGTTGCAAAGTGAAAGTGAAGTCACTCAGTCGTGTCCGACTCTTTTCGACCTCCTGGACTGTAGCCTACCAGGCTCCTCCGCCCATGGAATTTTCCAGGCAAGAATACTGGAGTAGGTTGCCATTTCCTTCTCCAGGGGATTTTCCCGACCCAGGGATCGAACTCAGGTCTCCCGCATTGCATGCAGACACTTTACCATCTGAGACACCTGGGAAGCCCTCCCATACATGGTATATGTGTTATCCCTACGTAACTTTACACACATTTGTAGGTCTACATTTTTACATGCTTGTAGCCTTATTATATATGTTACTCTGTGACATGTTTTCACTTATCCAATACACTTAGAGATGTTTTCATGTAAATACCTAGATGTCCTCCATTGTTTTTAATGACTACAGAGTGTTAAATAACATGGCTAAACACAATTAACTTGGTGAGTCCCACAGTTATGAACTTATTTCAATTTTTCTCTGTTATGAACTGCTAACTTGGATACGCTGAATTTTACATTTCTTTTTTTTAAAAAATGTATTTATTTATTTGGCTCCTTTGGGTCTTAGTTGCGGCACATAGGCTCAAAATTTTAGCTGTGGGATGTGGGATCTAGATCCCTGACCAGGGATCAAACCCCAGCCCCTTGCATGGAGAGTGCAGAGTGTTAACCATGGGAGCATTAGGCAAGTCCCTATATTTCTGTACGCGTTTATGTTTTCTGTAAAATAACTATTTCCAGAAGTAGCTGCTGCTGCTGCTGCTAAGTCGCTTCAGTCGTGTCTGACTCTGTGCAACCCCATAGATGGCAGCCCACCAGGCTCTGTGCATGTTTAGCATTTTGAAAGATCCTGCCCCCTCAAAGATCTCCTACGACTTTAATTTGTGTTTCTATGCTTTTAATGAGTTTATTAGATATCTTTATTAGATATTCATTCGTTTTTGTGAGATTGTTTATACTTTTTGTGCACTTTCCTGTTGAGTTGGTTATCTCTTTCTTGTTAATTTGATTGAATAACATATATATAGTAAACCATGCACGCATGCATGTTCATTCTAGGCACTAGAAGTCTATAAACAAATGGCCATTTCACCTCCTTACCCCCGTTAATTGAAGCAATATAAAAACTTAATGGCTTACTCAACTTTTTAAACTGTAATGCCAAAGAGTCAATCAGTGCCAGCTATAGGCATTAATCCAACTTGTACTGTATGTCTCAAAATAATTTAAAAAGACAAATATGTGACTCAAATAGTATTCTGTACATAGCTGTTTTGGAGAAGGAAATGGCAACCCACTCCAGTGTTCTTGCCTGGAGAATCCCAGGGACGGGGGAGTCTGGTGGGCTGCCGTCTGTCTCTGGGGTCGCACAGAGTTAGACACGACTGAAGCTACTTAGCAGCAGCAGCAGATAGCTCTTTTAGGCTTCCTAGGTGGTGCTAGTGGTAAAGAAACTGCCTGTCAATGCAGGAGACATAAGAGACTCAAGTACAATCCCTGGGTCAAGAGGATTCCTAGGAGGAGGGCATGGCAATCTACTCCAGTATTCTTGCCTGGAGAATCCCATGGATAGAAGAGCCTGGACAGCTACGGTTCATAGGGTCGCAAAGAGACACGACTGAAGGAACTTAGCATGCATGCAGATAGCTCTTTTAAATGATATACATTTAATTAATTTAAAAATTAGGGTATTTGTACACCTCAGTAAATTTCCTAGTTAAGTTTATTCTAAAATTTATATGGAAAAATGTTGTTGTCACTGTTATTTAGTGATCCCATGGAGGAGCCTGCCAGGCTCCTCTGTCCACAGGATTTCCCAGGCAAGAATACTGGACTGGGTTGCCATTTCCTTCTCCAGGGGATCTTCCCCACCCTGGGATCTAACCCAGGTCTCTTGCATTAGCAGGTGGATTCTTTACCACTGAGCCACCTAGGAAGCATATGGAAAGACACAGGTCTTAAAATAGCTAAAACAACCTTGACGAAGATGCATAAAGTGAGAGGAATCACACTACCTCATATAATTTGCCCACCAAGTAGCTCTAATGATCAAGACAATGTGGCACTGGCCGAAGGGTGGACACATAGATAAATAGAACAAATAGAGAAATAAACTCAAATATGTCCAAGTGATTTTTGACAAGCATAAAATGTTAATTCAGTGCAGGAAAACTAGGAATAGACTTTTGTTACTGAACCAGGTTTATTTTGCCTGAAGTACAACAAGGTTTGCAGCAAAAAGAGGGTTTATTTGCAAGACAGACCAAGGAAGGAGACAGGAGAACAAATCCCAAATCTGTCTCCCTGAAGGTAAGGGGCTTAGGGCATTTATGGGATAAAGGTGGCTCAGTGGTAAAGAATCCACCTGCCAATGGAAGAGACCTGGGTTTGATCCCAGGGTGGGGAAGATCCCCTGGAGAAGGAAATGGCAACCCACTCCAGTATTCTTGCCTGGGAAAGGCGATGGACAGTGGAGGCTGGTGGGTTACAGCCCATGAGGTTGCAAAGAGTTAGACCTGACTGAGCATGCACAGTGGTTCATGCTGGGATAAAGAATAAAGCAACAGGACAGTCGGAGGCATGGAGAGCATGGGAAAAGGTGTTGGGGAAAGTGCAACAAAAATGGTTCTGCATAGGCTTGTCTGAGCTACAGGACTCTGTGTGTCCCAAAGGTCACTAAGTGGTCACTTTTGAGGGCCCAATTGAAGGGTTGGTGATCTCATCCAGCTTTAAGCAGCTCAGCTGGAACTACACACAGCTGACTCTTTGCTTAGCTCAAGCTAAATGAAGATGACTCCAAGTTTGTGGAAAAATTGCTCAGGCAACATCATATTGTTTAGGCTATGTGCAGCTTGGATGACAAGTCTTTTGTAGCCACAAGTAAAACGACATTGGTTAGTGAATGCGGCTTAGAGGGGAATTGGATTTAACTAATGATTACTCACCAAAGGGCTTCCCAGGTGGCGATAGTGGTAAAGAACCCACCTGCTAATGCAGGAGATGTAAGAGATGCAAGTTTGATCCCTGGGTTGGGAAGATCCCCTGGAGGAGGGCATGGCAAGCCACTCCAGTATTCTTGCCTGGAGAATTCCATAAACAGAGGAGCCTGGCGGGTTACAGTCCACTGGGTCACAAAGAGCTGGACACGACTGAAGTGACTTAGGATGCACGCATGCATACCCCCCAAATGGTGCTACAGCAACTGAGAAAAAAAATCAAGACTTAAACTTCACATTTTATTTAAAAATTAGCTCAAATGGATTATGTACTCAAAGTAAAATGTAAAACCAAAGCTTTTAGAGGAAAAAAGAAAAGGAGAAAATCTTCAGAATCTGACTAGGCAGAGACTTCAGGATCAAAGGACTAGGTCTTAGATTGGACCCCAAAACACTATCTGTTAAAAGTAAATGCTAATGAATTGTCCCTCATCGAAATGAAAAAAAAAATTTTTTTCCTTTGCTCTAGGAAAAATTCTGTTAACAAACTGAAAATACAAGCTACAAACTGGAAGAAAACTTTGAAATTCATATATCAGAGAAAGGACTGCTGCTGCTGCTGCTGCTGCTAAGTCACTTCAGTCGTGTCCGACTCTGCGTAACCCCATAGACGGCAGCCCACCAGGCTCCCCGGTCCCTGGGATTCTCCAGGCAAGAACACTGGAGTGGGTTGCCATTTTCTTCTCCAACGCATGAAAGTGAAAAGTGAAAGTAAAGTCACTCAGTCATGTCTTAGTGACCCCATGGACTCCAGCCTACCAGGCTCCTCCATCCATGGGATTTTCCAGGCTAGTATCTAAAATAAAGAACACTCAAAACCAAAATAGTCCAATTGGAAAGTGGGCAAACATATAAGTAAAACGTAAATCTTCAGTAAAATTCACTGAAGAAAGTAGATAGCTGGCAAATAAGCACATTTAGATGTTCAACATCATTAGCCATTAGAAAATATGAAATTAGAATATCATGATGCATCTATCAGAATGGCTAAAATTAAAGAAAATGACACCACCAATGCTGATGAGAATGCATAGAAAATGGAACACTCATACATTGCTCGTAGGAATAAAAATGATAAGCACATTCTAAAAAACAGATTGGTAGAATCTTACAAAATTAAACATGCAAAGACAACCCTCGGAATGGAAGAAAATATTTGCAAAATCCGATAAAGATCTAATATCCAAAATATATAAAGAACTCTTACAACTCATCAATAAAAAGACAATGCAGTATAAAAAATAATAAAAGGATCTGAACAGGCATTTCTCCAAAGAAGATATACAAATGGCCAATAAACACATGAAAAGATGCTCAGTATCACTGGTGATCAGAGAAATACAAATCAAAGCTACAATGAGATACCACTTCATACCCTACTAGCATGGCTAGAATTAAAAAGTCAGCACTCTTAATTAAAAAAAAATTTTGGGGGGGCTGCACCCCACAGCTTGCAAGATCTTAGTTCCCCAACCAGGGATTGAACCTGGGCCCTCAGCAAGTGAAAACACAGAGTCCTAACCACTGGACCACCAGTGAGTGAAAGTTGCTCAGTTGTGTCCGACTCTATGTGACCCCATGGACTGTGAAGTCCACAAAATTCTCCAGGCCAGAATACTGGAGTGGGATAGCCGTTCCCTTCTCTGGGGAATCCTCCAAGCCAGGAATCAAACCGGGGTCTCCTACATTGTGGGTGCTTTCTTTACCAGCTGAGCCAACAGGGAAGCCCAAGAATACTGGAGTGGGTAGCTTATCCCTTCTCCAGCAGATGTTCCCAACCCAGGAGTTGAACCAGGGCCTCCTGCATTGCAGATGAATTCTTTACCAGCTGAGCTACGGGGGAAGCTCTTAGACTACCAGGGAATTCCCTATATTTAATTTAAAATTTTTATCAGAGTTTACAAAGTCAGTTCTGTAAGACAAAATATAGCAACCTCTTGTCTGACCTCTCTTTAATCTGCCCCACCCATTTAATTTCTACTTTGTGTCAATCATTTTAGATTCTTTCAATAGTTTCTTTAGGTATTTATACCTCTGCATTTCTGTTATAATATGCTTATAGTACTATTTCCTAATTTTTAACTTTAAGTTATTATCCACTGGTTTTCTACCACGAAAAATAAAGATTTAGGTCTCTTGTCTCCTTCTTATCATCTCCACACTTTCCCACCCTCATCCTCCCAATATAGTTGAAGTATAAACATTTATTTAAGTGCTAATACTACTATGACCATGCATATACGTAAATGGCTCTCTTTAGCTGAGTCAGGTAAGTGTACTATGATTACGCATTCCTGTATAAGATGGATATTTTCTCTGAAGATACTATCTCTGAAGGTAATACTTGCCTTTTTCCCCGTTTGTTCAGTTTTCTTTGCCTATATTGCTATTTCAGCTCTAAACCTCCTGCAGAATTAAACGGCAGCTTTCCATGTAGGCAAACATGTTCATGAAGCTATCTGTTCACATTTGCTTGGAGATATCTCTAAGGCCCTTTGCAGAGGAGGAGGGTCTATTTCTTGGCTGTGCAGGGTAGTGAGGAGATCTAGTGGTTGAACTGCTTTTATGCCAACCACCAGCCACTCCTCTTGTTTACAGCTTCATCTCCTTCCCCTGTTGTGGGAAGACAATTTGTGACTCTAATTTTTGGGCTTTAAAGGATCTGGTGACTTAATCCACATGCTTCTTGGCATTCTCTATCCTCACTCTTACTGCACATTTCATTTCTTCTTCCTCTAGTCTGCTAAGTTATCCTGTCTGTTTTGTTGATGTCTCTTAGCAGCTGTTATCTCCTCTCTCACCCTCTCTATGCTTGTAAATTTTTGAGGTTTTTCTTCTAAGCATTTTTCTACCATGATTCCAGTGAGATTTTTGGGTAATGACAATGAGGGTCAAGAGGAGTTTTTGCTTTGCCATATTGGAGTGGCAGTCCAAACTTCTTGCATTCTAATATAAATATAAATGGTAATTATTTCCCAATGGTGAAACTTATGGAGCATCAGAAGAAATTGTGATCCCTTCTGCTAATTGTCCTCCAGTAATTTTTGGCCAATCAAATACAAAGAATTGATGAATACTAATTCTGCTACTTGGCATATGGACATTGACAACATATATGATGGAGGCACCCTAGAGATGGCAGATCAACATGTAAAAAATCTGAATCCTTGACACTGTGATGCTGTCACACCCTTGTGCTTACAAAGTTTTGTGGGAGAGAAATTAACTTCTATTTTATACAAAGTCCTCTTACTGCTGTTTATTTATTTGGTTGGTTGGTTTACAGTCACTAAACCAGTATCTTACATAATGAACAACAATATTTTTTGTTAATGAAATCAAGATATGAGAACAACCATGAAGAGGAAGGTTGAAAAAGAGAGGAAGAAAGAAAAGAGAAATATTAAGAATAAGTTTTTTCCTCTGAGTGGTTTTATACTTCATTAAAATAAAACAACACTCCTTTAAAACTTAGAGTATGAAAATTCTTATTCTGCTTTTGGAAATCTTTCTAAAAAGATCTTCTGTGCACCATGAAACTTTGAGTTTTTTCTTTAATATGAAAATTTTGGAGAAAAAGTAACATTATGTTCTACTTGGTAGTTGACTAATCTTAGGTTTATTTTTATTATTAGTGAAAAATGGAACTCTTTCCTCCATTCCTGTATTCTAGTCAGACATGATATCATGCAAGCTGGTTGCATTAAAATAGTTTTTCTCTGGTGATTCAGAATCTTTCTCATTTCTTGCACCACCATGTCTAAGTTCTTGGGTTGGAAGAAGATGATGTTAGACTGATATGTTTTGTTTAACATTGATTAAAAGAGTTCAGAATGTTGACAACTTTTGTTTTTAAGAACTAGGCCTAGATTACTTTTTAAAGACTTATTTTTTACATTTTTTCTTTATTATTCTTTTAGTAGAGGTATAATTTACATAAAATGCACAGACTTTAGATGGTTTGTTCAGTGAGTTTTGATTGAATAAGACATAGAACTCTGCCAGCTCTCAGAACTTTTCCTGTTGCTCCTTTCCAGACAATACCCTTCAAACAACCAGACGTAAGCATTGTTCTAATTTCTGTCATCACAGATAAGTTTTGCCTATTTGGGACTGTCGTTTAAATGGAATCATATAGTATATTTTCTTTTCCAGTTACTTTCTTAGGATATGTTAGATGTATTATTGGTCTAATGACTTGGTGCCTGAATGGATGCAAGGAACCCATGAAATAACTTCAGCATTCACAGGTTGGAAAATGTGGTTCTGAATAAGGTTGGCAGCTAGGTTCTTTGTTTTCTCAAAGTGTTCCTGGTCATGCTGTTCTTGTGCTTTAGTGCAAAACCTGAGCCAAGAATTCTGGCAGGAAGTGCAAAGAAAGATGTGCTAAGGAGTGCAACGCTGCTTGAAAGCAATCTTTCCGGCCAAGTTAGGGGAGTTTTGTCTCCATAGCCAATCACTGTCAATGTAATTAGGTTACCAGTTTATTTTAAAAGGGTATAACACAGAAATAGCCTGATGATAGAGATATATAGGACAAAGTTTGTGAGAAGGGGCAAGGAACTTCCAAGCTCTTCCCAGGGTTCCATTTTCCCTGAACCTCCACATGTTGACCAACTCAGGTACTCCTTAGAAAATTCTTGACAACTATCTCCTCACATGCTTCTTTTTCCCATTCTTTCTGTCTTCTTTATGGGGATCCAGTACACATAATATATGTTAGATCATTTGTTGCTACAACTCTTGGATTCACTGTTCCATTTTGTTTTCTCTTTTTTCTTTCTGTGTTTTCACCTGTGTTTGACTTGATCCTTTCTTCTGCTCTGTGCAGACTTCTGCTGAGCTTGTCAAATTGATATTTCTTGTTTTTTGTTTCAGATATTTACAATGAGTTCTTTTTGACAGGTTCCATCTCTAAAGAAATTATCCATTATTCATGCATATTATCTAATTTGTCCACCAAATTACTGAGCATTTTTAACATAGTTACCTTAAAGTTCTTGTCTCTGGTTGTACTTTCAACTTTAGGTTTGCTCTCTTGACTGCATTCTCTCTTAAAATTAGGTCACATCTTGCTTCTTTATGTGTCTTATAAATAAATTTTTATTGTATGCCAAAGATTTTGAGTGGAGACTTCAGTTGAGACTGAAGTAAACAAATTGCTTCCTCTGTTAGGCTGCTAGTCTAGTTGACTGCATCAGTCTAACCTATAACTTTCTCCTTCTCTCTCTCGTCTGCTAGTAATGAAAGCAGCTGTGAGTCTCATCTCTTCTAGAATGGGCTTATTACTTTCTATAATTTAATTAACCTAAGGGATATTTTTGGGGGGTTGTTCTTAGTTCTCTGATATGTATATATATATAGTATTCATTTCAGGTGTTCTGATTTTTTTTTTTTGAACTATAGTTTTGTAGCTAATACCTTGTTCTCACCAGTAGAGTAGAAGCAAGTGTCTCTCAAGACTTTGTAAATTTTAATTTGAAATAGAAATTTCTGTTTGTTTCTTAATATGTTTGTGGAAATACAGGCAAATGTGGATACATTTGTGGATACATTACATAGCTCAAGAATCAGTTTTTCTCTCCCTTAAAAGATCAGAAAATAATGTGAAAGACTTTAAAGTGAGCAAACGTTTACTGGTAGCATTTTCAATGGAAAATTAAGTATTGTATATTGTGCACTTTACTTGTACCACAAGTACAAGTCTAGCTCAATGAAACTTTGAGCCATGCTGTGTAGGGCCACCCAAGATGGACGGGTCATGGTGGAGAGTTCTGACAAATGTGGTCCGCTGGAGAAGGGAATGGCAAACCACTTCAGTATTCTTGCCTTGAGAACCCCATGAACAGTATGAAAAGGCAAAAAGATATGACACAGAAAGATGAACTCCCCAGGTCAGTAGGTGCCCAATATGCTACGGGAGATCAGTAGAGAAATGACTCCAGAAAGAATGAAGAGAGGGAGCAAAAACAGCTCTCAGTTGTGGATGTGACGGGTGATGGAAGTCAAGTCCAATACTGTAAAGAACAATACGTCATAGGAACCTGGAATGATAGGTCCATGAATCAAGGCAAATTGGAAGTGGTCAAACAGGAGATGGCAAGAGTGAACATCGACATTTTAGGAATCAGTGAACTGAAATGGACTGGAATGGTGAATTTAATTCAGATGACCATTATATCTACTACTGTGCACAAGAATCCCTTAGAAGAAATGGAGCAGCCATCATAGTCAACAAAAGAGTCCGAAATGCAATACTTGGATGCAATCTCAAAAACAACAGAATGATCTCTGTTCGTTTCCAAGGCAAACCATTCAATATCGCGGTAATCCAAGTCTATGCCCTGACCGATAATGCTGAAGAAGCTGAAGTCAAATGATTCTATGAAGATCTACGAAACCTTCTAGAACTAACACTCAAAAAAGATGTCCTTTTCATTATAGGGGACTGGAATGCAAAGGTAGGAAGTCAAGAGCTACCTGGAGTAACAGGCAAATTTGGCCTTGAAGTACAAAATGAAGCAGGTCAAAGGCTAACAGATTTTTGCCAAGAGAACACACTGGTCATAGCAAACACCCTCTTCCAACAACACAAGAGAAGACTTTACATATGGACATCACCAGATGGTCAATACTGAAATCGGATTGATTATATTCTTTGCAGCCAAAGATGGAGAAGCTCTATACAGTTAGCAAAAACAAGACCAGGAGCTGACTGTGGCTCAGATCAAGAACTCCATATTGCCAAATTCAGACTTAAACTGAAGAAAGTGGGGAAAACCACTAGACCACTCAGGTATGACCTAAATCAAACCCCTTATGATTATACAGTAGAAGTGACAAATAGATTCAAGGGATTAGATATGATAGACAGAGTGCCTGAAGAACTATGGACGGAGGTTCATGACATTGTACAAGAGGCAGGGATCAAGACCGTCCCCAAGAAAAAGAAATGCAAAAAGGCAAAATGCTTGTCTGAGCATTAAAAATAGCTGAGAAAAGAAGAGAAGCGAAAGAGAAAGGAGAAAAGGAAAGATATACCCATTTGAATGAAGAGTTCCAAAGAAGAGCAAGGAGAGATAAGACAGCCTTCCTCAGTGATCAATGCAAAGAAACAGAGGAAAACTATAGAATGGGAAAGACTAGAGATCACTTCAAGAAAATTAGAGATACCAAGGGAACATTTCATGCAAAGATGAGCACAATAAAGGACAGAAATGGTATGGACCTAACAGAAGCAGAAGATATTAAGAAGAGGTGGCAAGAACACATAGAAGAACTGTACAAAAAAGATCTTCATGACTCAGATAATCATGATGGTGTGATCACTCACCTAGAGCCAGACATCCTGGAATGTGAAGTCATCTGGGCCTTAGGAAGCATCACTACAAACAAAGCTAGTGGAGGTGATGGAATTCCAGTTAAGCTATTTCAAATCCTAAAAGATGATGCTGGTGAAAGTGAGGCACTCAATATGCCAGAAAATTTGGAAAACTCAGCAGTGGCCACAGGACTGGAAAAGGTCTGTTTTCATTCTAATCACAAAGAAAGGCAATGCCAAAGAATGTTCATACTACTACACAATTAGACTCATCTCACATGCTAGCAAATTAATGCTCAAAATTCTCCAAGCCAGGCTTCAACAATACGTGAACTCTGAACTTCTAAATGTTCAAGCTGGTTTTAGAAAAGGCAGAGGAACCAGAGATCAAATTCCCAACATCTGCTGGATCATTGAAAAAGCAAGAGAGTTTCCAGAAAAACATCTCCTTCTGCTTTATTGACTCCACCAAAGCCTTTGACTGTGTTGCTGCTGCTGCTGCCAAATCGCTTCAGTCGTGTCCGACTCTGTGAGACCCCATACACGGCAGCCCAGCAGGCTCCCCTGTCCCTGGGATTCTCCAGGCAAGAACACTGGAGTGGGTTGCCATTTCCTTCTCCAATGCATGAAAGTGAAAAGTGAAAGTGAAGTCACTCAGTCGTGTCTGACTCTTTGCGACCCCATGGACTGCAGCCTACCAGGCTCCTCTGTCCATGGGATTTTCCAGGCAAGATACTGGAGTGGGGCGCCATTGCCTTCTCCCTTTGACTGTGTAGATCATGACAAACTGGAAAATTCTGAAAGAGATGGGAATACCGGATCACTTGACCTGCCTCCTGAGAAATCTGTATGCAGGTCAAGAAGCAACAGTTAGAACTGGACATGGAACAACAGACTGATTCCAAATTGGGAAAGGAGTACATCAAGGCTGTATATTGTCACCCTGCTAATCTAACTTATATGCAGAGTACATCATGCAAAATGCTGGGCTGGATGAAGCACAAAGTGGAATCAAGCTTGCTGGGAGAAATGTCAATAACCTCAGATATACAGATAACACCACCCTTATGGCAGAAAGTGAAGAGGAACTAAAAAGCCTCTTGATGAAAGTGAAAGAGGAGAGTGAAAAAGTTGGCTTAAAGCTCAACATTCAGAAAAGGAAGATCATGGCATCTGGTCCCATCACTTCGTGGGAAATAGACGGGGAAACAGTGGAAACAGTGTCAGACTTTATTTTTTGGGGCTCCAAAATCACTGCCGATGGTGACTGCAGCCATGAAATTAAAAGACGCTTACTCCTTGGAAGAAAAGCTATGACCAACCTAGATAGCACTTTACTTTGCCAACAAAGGTCTATCTAGTCAAGGCTATGGTTTTTCCAGTGGTCATGTATGGATGTGAAAGTTGGACTATAAAAAATTCTGAGCAACGAAAAATTGATGCTTTTGAACTGTGGTGTTGGAGAAGACTCTTGAGAGTCCCTTGGACTGCAAGGAGATCCAACCAGTCCATCCTAAAGGAAATCAATCGTGAATGTTCATTGAAAGGACTGATGATGAAGCTGAAACTCCAACCCTTTGGCCACCTGATGTGAAGAGCTGACTCATTTGAAAAGACCCTGATGCTGGGAAAGATTGAGGGCAGGAGGAGAAAGGGATGACAGAGGACGAGATGGTTGGATGGCATCACCAGCTCAATGGATATGAGTTTGAGTAGGCTCCGGGAGTTGCTGATGGACAAGGAAGCCTGCTGTGCTGCAGTCCATGGGTTCTCAGAGTTGGACACAACTGAATGACTGAACTGAGTGCATAACTGATTCTCTACTCTAACGGACATTATAGATATTCTTGTCTTTCATTGTCTGTGAGCTATTTCACAACCTTGTAAATTAAATAAAGCTGACAGTAATGTAACTTATTCTCATCTATACAGATGTAAGTAAAGTTGTCCAATGGAGATACAATTATTGTCCTGTGGATATCGGTCAGTTTTGTGTCTATTAGTTAATTAATTTCAGCATTCCTGATGCTCTATATCTTGTGGGATTTCAGTTCTCCAACTAGGGATGGAATCGGGCCCATGGCAGTTAAAGGACCAAGGCCTAACCACTGGACTGCCAGGGAACTCCCTATTTGTTTTTCATTTTTAGCATTTTACCGCATTCCTAATTAATTAATGAGTTTACAATGAAATATTTGTTCATTTTATATTTTATTGACAACTATGACTGTATCCTTGATAAAAATTACTTTTTAACATGAGTCACTTTTCTCTAGAAATGTTGGCCTGAAATCTTGTATTCTCTCTGCTGCTCCAAGTTACATGTGAACCATGACTCAGTTTGCTACCATTTTCTGGGCTTTTTGGCACAGATTTTCAATAACATGCTATTTGCTTTTGCTCTGATTAAGTGGGCTACAGTCCACGGGGTCACGAAGAGTCGGACATGACTGAGCGGCTAACACACACACACCCACAAGCGTGTGATAAGCCTCAATTCCATTTAGAGCTCTTTTCTTTTGTTTGCTACAACATCACCACTTAAGGTCTTAAAATGTTTTTACACTTTACTTAAGGATTTGGTAGATAGCAGATATCTGTTAGGGCTTCCCTTATAGCTCAGTCTGTAAAGAATCTGGCTGCAATGTAGGCAGACTCGGGTTCGATTCCTAGGTCGGTAGAGCCCCTGGAGAAGGAAATGGCAACCCACTCCAGTATTCTTGCCTGGAGAATCCCATGGACAAAGGAGCCTGGCAGGCTAAAGTGCGTGGGGTTGCAAGAGTCTGTCACAACTTCACAACTAAAGAGAGAAAGATATCTGTTATTTGTGACTAACTGGAATTTTTGAACACATTCTTCATGTTTTGATGGTTAGCTATGGTAGAAATCTTGCCATAATAATGGACAATCCAAAATCGTAATTTCCAGCTTCCTTTCTGCTTGGTGAGTATGGAAATCACACCAATCAGATGCATCACACGAGACTGGCACAGAAATAGTTACTTACTAAAACAGGCAGGACACAGATCATCCGTTTTACTGGCATCAAACTAAGAAAGAGCAGTGTTGTGTTGGGGCTGGCTGCTGCGGCCAGCTTCTCAATCATGACAGATGCAGCAATGGCGTATTTTACACAGGGGTAAATGAATGCGATAGATTATACTAATGACCTTCAATGAATCATGTCTCTCCGTTTCTATGTCCCTGTGTAATATGACCTTGCATTCACTTCCTCAGGAAATGAGGAAGAAAATTCACTTTCTTCACTGTCTGGGACCTGGTTAGCCTTGATCATCATACTGTGAAGACATTCAGATTAGCCTAGTGGAGAATGTGGGACTGTGTAGAGGAAAAACAAAGCTCCCCTGTCAACAGACAGCATGATGTTCTCAGAAATGTGTTGAGGTCTTCTTGGACTTTCCAGGCCGGCCTGGCTTTTGCTTGGAAAGAGTCACATGACCAGCAGCCCATAGGTCAGGTGAGACCAGCAGCCCATAGGTCAGGTGAGAACAGCAAAATGACCAGCAGCCCATAGTTCAGGTGAGACCAGCAAAACCATCCAGCATGCCAAACAGTGAAATTATAAGAAATAATAAATTATTAGGGATTTTCTGATGTCTCAGAAGGTCAAGAGTCTGCCTGCAATGTGGGAGGGCCAAGTTCAATCCCGGGGCCTGGAAGGTCCCCTGGAGAAGGCAATGGCACCCCACTCTAGTACTCTTGCCTGGAGAATCCCATGGACGGAGGAGCCTGGCAGGCTGCAGTCCATGGGGTCACTAAGGGTCAGACACTACTGAGCGACTTCACTTTCACTTTTCACTTTCACGCATTGGAGAAGGAAATGGCAACCCACTCCAGTGTTCTTGCCTGGAGAATCCCAGGGATGGGGGAGCCTGGTGGGCTGCCGTCCATTGGGTCGCACAGAGTTGGACACGACTGAAGCGACTTAGCAGCAGCAGCAAAAAGGTGTCATAAAATAGAGAGGAACTAAAAAAGGAACCCTTTTATTAGCAAGCAGAATGCAGAGGAAATGTGGACAGCCCAAAACTTGCTAGCAAGTGCCACACATCCAGTATTTCCTATGTAAATCTATCTTCCTCTTTCTAAGCCTACCCGTATATTGGTAATACATACTGATACAGTAACATCAGATGGCCAAACTGGAAACTGGGACTGACTTTAGACTTTGCCTTTTTTTAATTCACGTATCCGTTTATTTATTACGAACTTAGATACTTTGTGCCAGTGGATATAACTGTGTCTATCTGCATCCTCGCAGACCTCATAACCTGAAAAGTTCTAATTGGTCCCCAAGTTCCACTACTTCTGCTCCCTAAATATCCCTGAAATCTGTCCTTTCATCTTCATTCTCTCAGCCCCTACTTTAGTCCAGCTGTCATCCTCTGACTATTCTGTGTTCTGCCACATTTCTGCCTTCTATTAATTTGTTACTCTGATACAAGAGTAGTCTTTTTACAGGCAAGTCAGAGAGTGTCCTCCCTTTCTTAAAATCCTCCAGAATAAAGTTTAAACTCTGCAATATGATAGCAACCTATATATCCCCCCTGCCCAAAGGTGCCATTCTTTTTCTCAACTCTCTGTCATTTGTCTCTTCTCTCTGAAACACATTTGGTGAATTCATTCTTCAAGATGATTGGATCTCCCTGGTGGACCAGTGGTTAAGGATCTGCCTTCCAATGCCAGGGATACGGGTTCAATCCCTGGCAAGGGAACTAGGATTCCAACCTTCTACAGGGCAACTAAGCCTCATGCCTCAGCTAGAGTGCTGTGGAACCTGGGCTCTGCAACTAGAGAAAGCCCACTTACCACGTCGAAGAGCCCACATGCCCAATCATTCTGTGCACATTTTTAATACAGCACTTAGGACATTATATTATAAATCTTTTCTTGGTTATTCCCCAGTTTTGAGTATAGGAATTCTAAGTATCCAGGAAGGTAAGAATTTGGTTATATTTGTCTTTGTTTTCTGAAATACTACCTGGTATATAACTAATTCAATAAATTGTTTTTGAGTAAGTGAGTGAATGAATGAGCCTGTGTAATGGGTATAATATTAAGCTCATCAAATCTACAATCATTTTCTCTTACACATTTAGCAACTTTATTCAGCACTTACGTGTTTCACATCTACTTTGTGCCAGACATCAATCCCAAAACAGTAATGAATAAGACATTAAAAGTTACTGCTTTTGTGGAACTTATATTGTAGAGACAGTGACAGATTAATAAAGCAATAAATAAATAAGTGAGAAAATTACCAGATAATGATAAGAGCTTTGCAGAAACAAAGTAAGGTGATAGGATAGAGAAAGATTGGGAAGCTTCCAGAAAAGAAAGTCAGGAGAGGCCTCTCTGGGGAGGTGAAATTAAAGCTTAGATTTGAATGAGGTGAAGAAAGCATCAGGCAAAGATCAATGGCCAAGTGTGCCAGATAGATTGAAAGGCTGGAAAATACGCTCTGGGGCAATTATGAACTTGGCCTCTACTCCAGGGACAGAAAGGAGACCACGGTGATAGAACTGAATGACAGGGGAAAAGCAGGCAATGACCAGTACTATGTGGTTATGGAAGTCACTTCAGCGTGCAGTCTAGTCTACATGTAGTAGGAAGCTATTGGTTGTTAAGCAGGAGATGTCCTAGGTGGTGCTAGTGGTAAAGAACCTACCTGCCAATGCAGGAGACATAAGAGATGTGGATTCCATTACTAGGTTAGGAAGATCCCCTGGAGGAGGGCATGGCAACCAATGCCAGTGTTCTTGCCTGGAGAATCCCATGGACAGAGGAGACTGGCAGGCTACAGTCCATAGGATTGCAGAGTTGGACAGAGGTAACTTAGCAAACATGCAAGCCATGATTTAATCTACGCTTTAGCAATATCCCTTTGGAATCTATTCAGAAAATAACTCATGGTGGGTTAAGAAGGAAAACAGGAAGTCATGTAAGGAGGCCCTGCAGATGTCCAGAGAGAGAAATGGGATGGTGTCATGGAGAGTGGTAGTAGCTCTAAAGAAGGGGAAGAAGTGTGTTGACTTGGGAATATTTTGGTTTGGAGGTTTGCTCCTGAATTTGATGAACAGATGAGAGGATAAGAGATTTCCAGTGTAATTTGATTGAATCTAAGTCTTTTGCTCACCTTTGTTACTAGTTTTTTCTTATATTCATCATTAGAGGAAAGGGTGTAGAAGGAGATTCAAAGATCTTGCTTATGGCTATTGAACAGAAAGTCAAGGTGGAGAAGAGTGTGTTTTTGGAGAGAGGGCATCCCTCGAAATATTGAGTCTTTCCTTGAGGAAGAGAGTGCCCAGGTTACAAATATTTAATAATTTTCCCTCTCTGTCTGACAGTGAAGGAGAAATGTCATATGACATCCCTTATTGTGGAATCTAAAAAGAAATGATACAAACAAGCTTACTTGCAAAACAGAGACTCACAGACATAGAAAATGAACCTCATGGTTCATTTAAAGTGGATAATTAACAAAGACCTATTGTATAGCACATGGAACTCTGCTCAGTGTTATGTGACAGCCTGGATGGGAGGGAAGTTTGGGGAAGAATGGATACAGTATATGTTTGGCTGAGTCCCTTCATTGTTCCCCTGAAACCATCACAACATTGTTAAACAGCTATACCCCAATACAAAGTGTTTCTGGTGTTAAAAAAATTAAATTAAAAAAACATAAATATGTAATAAGTCCAGGCCAAAGCTCACCAAAACAGATCAGTCGGGGGTACATGAGATCTGCCCACACCAGTGATATCAGAAGTTGAAGATCAACACAGAAAGAGCTCCCGGGCTTTTCTTGTAGGTAACTGTGAGGTGTGCAGAGACAATGGGATGTGGTAAACCGAAGTTTTTTTTTTTTTTTTTTTAACACTTATTTGGCTGCACCAGGTCTTAGTTGGGGCACAGGAGATCTTCAATTTTTGTTGCTGCATGTGGAACCTTAGTTGCAACATGAGAACTCTTAACTGCAACATGTGGGATCTAGTTCCCAGACCAGGAATTGAACCTGGGCTCCCTGCATTGGGAGTGAGGAACGTTAGCCACTGGACCTCTAGGGAAGCCCCTAACCAAAGTATGTCTGAAAACACCTTCGAAGACAGCATCAGGTTGCCTACTGGAGCACTTTTCTAGCCAAATAGGAAAAGTGCGAATGCCTTGAGAGCAAGGATTGTGTCTTAGTCATCTTTGAGTTCCTACTCAAGGCTTAACACCAGGTGTGACATAAGATAAACCCTAAGGTTCAACATGTATTGAATAAAGGAGTGGGGTGGAGAATCAAGCAGAGAGGAAAATGACAATTGTCTCAGATAGTGCCTAGTCCCCTTTGTATTGTGTTATCTTCAACATCAAATTTATGTATTATGGTTTAGTTTTGATCCTATGAATATTAATCTCTCTGTCCTTGGAAACAGAAGGCCATCACCAATTCCGTCACTCCATTTGTTTGATTACACTCAATTCTCCCAAGTACATTTCAAAGTTAATTCATGTTTTTTGTTGTGTTGCAAATATTGTATCATTATATAACTAATCACCACTTCAATTCTTTTCACTTACACGAATAAACACACTTTATAGATACTTTCTTCTTTATTGAAAAAATAAACCTCAGTTGAATAAAAATTACAAGATACAAATAAACAAAGGTAGAAAATAAAGAGCACCCATGACTTTACTTGCACAGAAACTATATATTTCTGTGGGGACTTTTTACTAGGTATACACAGACACACACTTGGGAGGGGACAAAAATGGGATCACTACAGACTTAATGTTTTGTAATTGGATTTTAATATTCTTTTCAGATAAAATTAATAAGTAATAGCACCCCACTCCAGTACTCTTGCCTGGAAAATCCCATGGACGGAGGAGCCTGGTAGGCTGAAGTCCATGGGGTCGCTAAGAGTCGGATACAACTGAGCAACTTCACTTTCACTTTTCACTTTCATGCATTGGAAAAGCAAATGGCAACCCACTCCAGTGTTCTTGCCTGGAGAATCCCAGGGATGGGGGAGCCTGGTGCGCTGCCGTCTATGGGCCTGCACAGAGTTGGACATGACTGAAATGACTTAGCAGCAGCAGCAGCAGCAAGAAAAACTTGACTTTTAGTTTAGAGTGTGCTTATTTCTTTTTGTCCTGAAAGTAGTTATTTTGTAAGAATAGTCTTTGAGCCCAACTTAAAAAAAAATGAGTGAGAGATCCACTGAGTAGGATGCCAGCCCTACTGAAGGAACAATTGTGTAGAGAGGATTCAAGCATCTGGCTAACAACAGTTGGACCACATGACCTCTGAATTCTCCACCTTTGAGATTCTGTGAATGAAGAGAGGAGACAGGAATTTCTAAGGCTAACCAGACTGAAATGGCTGAAGGAACTAATGTAAGGGAGTTCTGGGAAATTAGATTGGAAAGTCAGATTTCAACTTGGTTGCATTTATATCTTGGATCCAAAGCTAGGAACATAGTGTGTGTGGAAGCTTGTGGGAGTGAATTTGTATGAAAGTGCCAAGGTCAGGAGTCATTTTCTTCCTTTTCCTCCTTCCTCTTTTGTCTTCTCTTCCGTTTTCACAGTATGATCAAGTTCTTTCAACATTCTGAGTCTCCTCTTTCTTGAATTCCCGTATGAGAAATAACTTTAGTTCACTTCCCAGATACATGAGGTATTTAGTGCCAGATACACAAATCAGTATTCTTTTTACCCCATTGATCTGGAAATGGTAAAACGGTGATTGATTTTACTACATCATTTTACAATGTTATACAAAACTAACATGCAAATAGGACTACCAATTTTTAATTGTGGTAAATAGAATTTTGTTGTTGTTGTTGTTTAGTTGCTAAGTCATGTCTGATTCTTCGCAACTTCATGGACTGTAGTCTACCAGGCTCCTCTGTCTGTGGGATTTCCCAGGCAAGAATACTGGAGTGGGTTGCCATTTCCTTCTCCAGGGGTTCTTCTCAATCTGGGGATCAAACCCACATCCTGCGTTGGCAGGTGGATTTTTTACCATTGAGCCACCAGGGAAGCCCAAGTGGAATTTCCCAGTAAGCTTACATTTCAAGCTTACATTTCAGTGGCATCAAGTACATTCACACTATTGTGTAATCATCATCCATCTCCGGGCCTTTTTATCATCCCAAACTGAAATGCTATGTCAAACTCTCCATTCTACCATCCCCCAGCACCTGACAACCATGATTATACTTTCTGTCTCTATAAATTTGACTATTCTCAGTACCTCATATAAATATTGAATCATACAATGTTTATCCATTTTTGACTAGCTTATTTCACCTTGAATAATGTCTTCAAGGTTCAGCCATGTTGTAGCTTATGTCAGAATTTACCTCCTGTTTAAAGTGATAATTCCATTGTATATATTTACTGCATTTTGTTTGTCCATTCATCTTACCATTTTCTAATAGTAATCCTATAACTCATAGTTAAGGCCTTTTACTACTATTTCACTTGAAAGTTTCCCAACATTTCCAGATTTTGGCAGCCTAAAATTCTTTGAGTTGTTTTTTATTCTCAGACATAGCTGCTGTTCTCCCCAGGAGCAGGTCATCTTAGGGCCAGGGCTGTGGTGTAAATAGGTAGAGTGTGGTCAAGGCCACGAGTTGATTCATATTACCTTATTCAGCAAGTATTCCCAGGTTGCTTCTGTGCACAAGGCAGCCCCTTAGTCATTCTTCTGATAATGGCCAGATGGCCGTTTGGTGGAGAGAACGGGCAAGAGTGCTAAAACAGTAGGCTTAATCCTACCTCAACCCTGTGCCCAATAACCAAGACAGATTGTTGGAAAGAAGTTGCGTGTTTCACTCATTGCACAGGGATTGCCACAAGTCAAGAAACAGCAGAAGACAGTCAAGTGACTCTGCTTCCCCTTCTCCCCACCATCCCATCCTTCTCACCACGACTCCTTGCTTCTTGTAGCTTGGTTTTGAGAGCATGTTGAATTAGCTGCACAAGAGCAGGGGAATTACTTCTCCTGATGCTCATTCCCTCGACCACCCGAGATCCCCTTGATCTCACACTCTCATCACAGTGTTTGCACTATACAGAATGACAGAGAGAGAATGCATTTTCTCCTTTTCAGACACTTCCATATCCCATCACAGTTGTCAAAGTGGATGAAAACTAGGGCTGCGCTGAGTCACAGCCTGTTTTATTGCATACCCTCTCTTCGACGTGTGTCCAGAGAACTGATGTAATTTCTCCAAAGAGTTCTTGGAAAATATCTACTGTTTTTTGTGTGTGTGTGTGTGTCTCTCAGTAATATTACTTTGGTCTTTGGCCAGAAAAGCCAAAGATTAGCTCTTTTTTTTTTTTTTGTCTAAGTGTAGTTGATTTACAATGTTGTGATAATTTCTGCCATACAGCAAAGTGACTTAGTTACACATGTATAAACATTCCTTTTTATTTTCCATTATGGTTTATCACAGGATATTGAGTACAGTTCCCTATGCTATATGGTAGGATTTTGTTGTTATCAATTCTATATATAATAGTTTACATCTGCTAATTCCAAACTCCCACTCTATCCTTTCTGCACTCCCTCTCCACTTTGGCAACCAAAACCTGTTTTCTCTGTATGTGAATCTGTTTCTGTTTCATAGTTAAGTCCATTTGTTATATTTTAGATTCTGCATATAAATGATATTGTATGGTATTTGTCTTCCTCTTTCTGATTTACTTCACTTAGTATGATCATCTTTAGTTCCATCCATATTGCTGCAAATGGCATTGTTTCATTCTTTTTTATGGCCAAGAAGTATTCCATTGTATATATATACCACATCTTCTTTATCCATTTATCTATTGATGGACATCTTATGTGTGTGTGTGTGTGTGAATTAAAACTTATTTTAATTTTTTAGTTGGTCCTAATACTGTTATCTAATTAATTTTAAAAATTAGAGTATAGTTGATATATAATGTTGCACTAGTTTCTGCTGTACAGCAAAGTGAGTCAGTTATACATACACATATATCCACTCTTTTTAAGCTTCTATTCCCATATAAGTTATTACAGAGTATTGAGTAGAGTTCCCTATGCTATTCAGTATGTTCTTATTAATCATCTATTCTCTACATAGTAATGTGTACATGGGCTTCCCAGGTGGCACTGGTAGGAAAAATCCACCTGTCAATGCAGGAAATGCAAGAGACACAGTTTCAACCCCTGGGTTGGGTAGATCCCCTGGAGTAGGAAATGGCAACCTGATCTAGTATTCTTGCCTGGAAAATTCAATGGACAGAGGAGCCTGGTGGGCTACAGTCCATGAGGCTGTAAAGAGTTGAACATGACTGACAGAGAGAGAGTGTTTATGTATATCAATCTCAATCTCTCAGTTAATCCCTTCTGATTGGCTCTAATTTTAATTAGCATTTACTGCCCTGTTTTTCCATATTATTATCTTCTGGGGTTCTCTTCACTATCCACATCTATTAATAATGTCTTCACACTACTAGTGAGCTCCAAAAACAATCCAAAGATTAATATTAATAGTATATAGATTTTCTACTTTTTTCAAGAAGTAAAGGAAATCAGTGTGAAATATGAGGAAGTATAATTCTTCTAGACTTTCATGTCTCTACCATAGCAGGGAGCTTCCTTAGAAATAAGTGCTCTTCTTACAGAAAGAAAGAAATTTATTACAAGAGGCTAGTTAACTACCTTGGGGAGTGGATGGAAGTCCCATCTCTTTGAGTCATGGTGCGTAACTCGGTGGGAGTCAATTCCGTACAGAGTTCTAGTGACGATGATCTCACTGTTTTATACTTCACATCTATGTTTTAGTTTATGTGCCAAGTTTGCTTTCTCTGCTGAACAAAATTCTATCTAAGACAAAGTTGATCTTGCCTTTTCCTATGTTCCTTTCCTCCATAGTTAGATATACTTTGGCCAGTGGTACCTGTTAATGAATTCAAACAAAGATGGTCCCACTCCAGATTGTTACTGGCATTTGTTATCTGACATCTATGAGTATAGCTGGCAATGTGTGCACTTTAGCTGAAACCATAGTCAACAGTACCACATCCCCAGGAGACTGGACCATTACAGCAAGCATGTGGGTCCTGCTGCTCTTCTGCCTTCCAGGTAGAGGCAAGGAGATCGGCACTGAGATACTGTGATCCCAGAGGTGACCTAGGATGAGTTTGTCTAAATATTTCTCACTGGCTTACCAAGGGAGCATCCAAGTTAAGTCTTTAGTGGTTGTAGGGCCTTATTGTGGCCTGAGCCATTTGTCCTGCTCCAAGATGCTTCAAAACCTCATTCAAAATAGTACTGATGAGCCTATCTTCAGGGAAGGAATGGAGATGCAGACAGAGAACAGTCGTGTGGACACAGTAGGGGAAGGAGAGGGTGGGACGAATTGAGAGAGTGGCCTTGGCATGTATAGCACTACCATGTGTGAAACAGATAGCTGGTGGAGAGCTGCTGCGCAACACAGGGAGCCCAGGCTGGTGCTCTGTGATGACCTAGAGGGGTGCAACAGAAGTGGGGAGGGAGGCTTTAAGGGAGCGGACACACACACACACACACACATATATATAAATGATTATGACTGATTCATGTTGTTATATGGCAGAAACCAACACATCACTGTAAAGCAATTATCCTCCAAATGAAAAAAAAAGGTTTGGATCCCTGGTGAAACCCTACTAGACTCAAGTTTACCAGGAGATTTGGGTAGGAACAAGGTTGATGGACTTTATTGTTTATAAAACCAAGAGTGCTAATAAAAGAAATTGAGCTTTGAAAGCTTCAGGTCTGAGGTCTGCTCATAGTCAACATTAACCAGCTTTACTTGGAGTGCACATTGGGTGAAACGTGGTCTGGCTATAAATGTAAGCAAGTTCTGTAAGACAGGAATATGAAACATTTGTACCCCTGTATAAGGGCCGTTTCCTTATAAATGTACTTTTAAGGTCCGTCTAGTCAAGGCTCTGGTTTTTCCTGTGATCATGTATGGATGTGAGAGTTGGACTGTGAAGAAAGCTAAGAGCTGAAGAATTGATGCTTTTGAACTGTGGTGTTGGAGAAGACTCTTGAGAGTCCCTTGGACTGCAAGGAGATCCAACCAATCCATTCTGAAGGAGATCAGCCCTGGGATTTCTTTGGAAGGAATGATGCTGAAGCTGAAACTCCAGTACTTTGGCCACCTCATGCGAAGAGTTGACTCATTGGAAAAGACTGATGCTGGGAGAGATTGGGGGCAAGAGGAGAAGGGGACGACAGAGGATGATATGGATGGATGGCATCATCAACTCAATGGACATGGGTTTGCATGGACTCCAGGAGTTGGTGATGGACAGGGAGGCCTGGCGTGCTGCGAATCATGGGGTCGCAAAGAGTCGGACACGACTGAGCGACTGAACTGAACTGATAAGTACATAAATGTACTTATAAGTACAAAACCAAAACAAAATCCAGTTAATTCTTTAGGTTTGTGTTCTGGTTCTATAACATTCCTTTTAAATCACAGACCTTAACCTAGATTCTATGAAGTCCCAGGAATCTCTGAATGACTTTAAGGGATATATGAGATGCCTGAAATTGTATATACAATTTTGTGTGGGTATTTCTGAGAAGAAAGTGTCTAGCTCTTCTCAGAGTCTCAAAGATGTTGGTAACTCCCTCACTTCATAAATGAGATCATTTGAAATGACCACATTATGGTGTATATAGTTCTCAGTTTCTCATTCGGTCAATTTTCATTAATAAATATAGGATAAATGATTGCCTAAAAAGGCAAAGAAATATTTGACATTTAGGAAGAAGCAGAGTTACAGTGTAACTCTTGTTTTGGAAAAGATCACCCTCAAAAGACAATTAACAATACAAGGCTATGAATTATGACTACCTATTAAGTGGTATGGGTGGTGGTGATTTAGTCATTAAGTCATGTCTGATTCTTGCAACCCCATGGACTGTAGCCTGCCAGGCTTCTCTGTCCATGGGATTTTCCAGTGGTATGGGTAAAACATGCTAAAATAATTTAAAGGGAGGTAGGATCATTGCCTCTGGGTTGTTGCGCAGGAACTTAAGTTGAGCCTGGAGATGCAACAGCAAAGCCTGACTGTTCAGCCACTGTGCCCTGGGTGTTTTCATCTCAGGTATTAAATAATGAAATATTTCTGTGTCATTGGTTGCAGTGTCCCCCCAAGCCCACTCCAGTGCTGCTACTGCCCTGGCCATATCTCTACCAGGAATTCCCAACAATTTCCCTCTTCCCTCCACCTTCTAGGATCCAGTAACTGTAGGATTGATGCCTGGCCTGGAAAGATCTAGACACCATTCCAGCCTTCTGGCTAGAGCTTTTCTGGGGGTTCAGTGTCCATTCTGACCAACTATTGATATGTTACACATCACTACCTTTAAGGTATGATATGTGTTTGATAGAAGTTCATGTGTACCATCGTATGACTGAAGTAATTGAAAGGAAAAGGAAAACATTTCAGGAAGGGGAAATGGTGAAAGAAACAAAACCAGTTGGTTGATAAGACTATTCTGGAGTTGGAGGATAGCTGACTAATTTGGTTGGATATAGAGAAAAAGAATGAATGAACAATAAAGTTGAAAAGATGAGCTATAGCCAGCTTGATGAGGAAACAGTTTGGGCCTGGAAGCATGGGAAGGAGGCTGAGTCTTGCACTCTGGAGTATGGGCTGTATATATTAGGTGTCATTTGCAAATGCTTAAGGTGTGGAATGACATGATGACAGCAGAACTTTTAAAAGAATAATCTGGCAGGGGTGTGTAGGCTGAAAGGGTGAAGGAATTATTAGCAAATAAATTCTAGATGTAAATTAGCCATCCTGAAAATTCCCCTCCCTTTTGGCGCTCCCTCCCACTTCCATGCCACCCATCTAGGTCATCACAGAGTTCCCTATGCTGTACAGCAGGTTCCCACTGCTGCTGCTGCTGCTGCTGCTGCTGCTAAGTCGCTTCAGTCGTGTCCGATTCCGTGCGACCCCATAGACAGCAGCCCACCAGGCTCCCCCGTCCCTGGGATTCTCCAGGCAAGAACACTGGAGTGGATTGCCATTTCCTTCTCCAATGCATGAAAGTGAAAAGTGAAAGTGAAATCGCTCAGTCGTGTCCGACTCCGTGCGACCCCATAGACAGCAGCCCACCAGGCTCCTCCATCCATGGGATTATCCAGGCAAGAGTACTGGAGTGGGTTGCCATTTCCTTCTCCAAAGGTTCCCGCTAGCTGGCTATTTTACACAGGGTAGTGTGTATATGTCAATCCCAATCTCCCAATTCATCCCACCCTCTGCTTCCCCACTGTGTCTGCATTCCTGTTCTCAACATCTGCATAATACAAGAGGGTGTGAAGAAAAAGAGACAATGGCTATGGCACAGAATGAAACTGGGTGGAATATTTGAAGTGAAGTCTTAAGAAACCTGGACCATCTGGTCACAGTGTCCCTAGGAGAGGGCAGATGAGGTTAGTGGCCACAGAAAGGACCCAGTAAAGAAGAACATGGAAAACTGTATTGCTGCCTGGGGTATCATCAGGGTAGTAGGACAGTGTGTGTGTGTGTGTGTGTGTGTGTGTATTAGTCCCTCAGTTGTGTCTGACTTTTTGTGACCCCCATGGACTGTAGCCTGCCAGGCTCCTCTGTCCATGGGATTCTCCAGGCAAGAATACTGGAGTGGGTTGCCATTTCCTTCTCCAGGGCATCTTTTTGACCCAGGGATTAAACTGGGTTCTCCTGCATTGCAGGCAGATGTTTTTTTACCATCTGAGCCACCAGGGAACCAGTAGAATAGAGACTAGAGCTCACATACACAGAAAATATCACTCAACAATTACTTATCTATCTTATGTAAAGTTCATAAGGTAACATGAAAAAATAATTGGGAGAAACAGTGAGAATATGAATGAATCTTGAACTTGTTATTTGACTGACTTGTTCTTACTTGTTCTATGTAATTCTAGACCAGCAAGCAAGCAAATCTTGGCTGTCCAGCGTTCCTCCCCAGCAGGGAATGCACATTTCTGGAACACCAGAAGAAGTACAATGAACAACCACTGTGGTTAAAGTCATTGCCTTGGTGACCCTGTGAGATACTAAATTATATTTAAATTTTCTAGTTATTTCTCCCATCTACAATCACCTCTCATCTCACGATTACCTCCTATTTCACAATTACCTCTGAAAATCAACTCAAAATCCAATATTAATAATATTATTTTTATATCTACTATTCAAAAAGAATTTTTATGTACATTAGCTCACCAAACACCTTATAATTGTTAGGTAGAAGTTATTATCTTAATTTTAAATATGAGGAAACTAAGAAACAAAACCTTAGAAAATTCAAGGAAACATGATCAGAACTCACATTTTTTTGAGCACCTATTTTGTGTCAGATCCATCACATATGCCCAGATTCACAGAGCTGGTAAGGGTCAGAGCAGAGACTATGCCTAGTTCTCTTGGAGATTTTAAGTTGGTGCAATTTCCACAACAAGCCAATCTACCAGTTGTTGTTCATCTACCTGAGAAAGCTTTGAGTATCGGCAACAAAATTAGAGTTCTTATTCTTCAAATGATTGAAAAATAGCTGAAGTCAACCTTCCAAAGGCAATAATGTTTCTATTCCAATTCATAAAGTCACCAAGCAGATCTAAAGGACACTTCTTTGTTTTGTTTTCATTGGAGATGAAGATGTTTTTCCTTTATAATTTCTCTGTAGGAGTTCAAGCATTTAGAGGGATGAATTACCTCTGGCTTTATGTGTCCAGCATCATCAAACTGCCCCATGCAGATATTTTGTTATTAAAATGAGCTCTGTGTGTGAAGTCATTCTATCTTGTTACAGGGGACACCAGGGCAAGCTATTTAGAATAAATTGAAATGAATAACTTAATGAAAGAGAAAAGAATATTCCTTTCAGGATCCCTGGATACACTAATCCTGTTCTTTTTTTCTGGCTTCTCCTTACTTCTTCTTTCCACTTTTGCATCATTTTGATCCATTCACCCTCATGGCTTATTCCTTCCTTTCCATTTTCAGAGTAGCTGTAATGGCAGCCTAACTGCACACAAGGAGACTTTGTCCTCTGAAATAGATGGCATGAAAGACAGGAACTGCTGTTGTCCTGACTACCATGGACACCAGGAAATGCCTTGCCTTCGACCCATGAACCTAGGCCAACAGGCTGGCGGACAGGAAAAGGTCTGTGTTCCCTGACTGAGCCACACAGTCAGGAGTGCCACTGGAGGGTCCCTTCCACTCCTTCTTTGTTCTCCAGTGAACTGGTTAGTCTACAGCCTTGCTACTCAAAGTATAGTCCAAGGCCTGGCACCGTCAGCATCACCAAGCAAGGTTCAAAATGAAGAACCTTCACCCTATACCTGTGGTATCAGGATTTGCATGTTAACAAGATCCCCAGCTGATTTGGATGGGCATTAAAGTTTGAGAAACCGTGGTACACAGGGTGTTCTCTTACCCACAGATAGGTTTTCTTTTTTGTGACTTTGAGACATGATTCAACAGAAATCATATACTACACTAAGATATATCTTCGCGGAAATTATGCCCCTACGTTTAACTGGGTACACTAAGACCAAATAGAAAACAAGTTTAACTTAGAACGTTGAGCTCTTTGCCTGATATATTTTTAATGCTCTGAATAGATGGGTGAATTTCCTTGTTGCCATGACTTGACACCTCTTGTAGAGAAATATTCAAACCAGGGGAATAATCAGAAACAACTTATTCAAACACCAACCCAAATCTTGCTACTTGGCAATTTTTAGAACCTCTCATACAGCTTCTCAGGCAAAAACAAACTATAAATTCCCAAATCAAAAATCACAGATGGTCAAGAAAATTAAATTTCTTATCACATTTCTTTAGTTGTTTCCACTATGTTTATGTACGTTCTCTTAACTGCTGAGCTCCCTGAGAAGCCACAGTGATCTATTTGGATGCTTTGCCCTATTCTTTCTCATTTGAGATTTTTGGTAATAACATAATTAATTTAGAATTTAATATTTTGATTTTTCCATCATTCCAAAGCTATGTTCTTTTTAAGCGCTCTGAAAATCTCAAGGTTCTTTAAGCTTTTCCTCCCCTGGGATCTTAAGTTTAAGCCAAAGGTTGGATTTATCCTCCTATCACTTCACCCTGAGAGAATTCTGTCAGAAGCAGTATTTGGTTTGTAAGCAAAGCAGGAAAACGCCAGCAACATTCTCATATTCCCTCAAAATAATTTCTATAATATAATATTGAGGTTTATTGCTTGATACCTTACAGGCTTGGATATTAAGGATTAGTGTTTATTTCTGAGCATCTATTTCATGAGCAAAACAATTACTTGTTCTTTTCAGCATTGTCCAAAGACAGTAGCTTTATTCTCTAAATACTTAAACAAAAACCAGAATTTTCTGACTGATAATTTATGTTTATATGGGAAGTTAGTGGCCCAGGCATGATTTAAGAAGGTAATGTCCTTTATACGTTAATTTTATTATTGTTATTTTACTTGGATTAACTTCTGTTTCTAAATGCTTGATCAATCTCACAATGTTTTATGCACTTAGTCAAACTTTCATACACTAACATGAAAACCTATTCAAAGGGGTTATAACATTGGACCCAGAGTATTTGACTCCTATTTCTGTATTTAACTACTAGTTAGAAATAAGTATTTATATTGCATGTACTAAGTATAGTCATTTTACTGTAACAGCAGGTGACACAAAAGAAATAAAAAATGGTCTTTGTCTTAAAAGTATCTTTTTAGGTAGGAAGACAAAGCAGAAGAAATATACAAGGAAAAAAATTGGAAAAAAAATTCTCGCCCATGTATAAGATAGTAACAGAAGGGAATTCCCTGGTGGGTCCAGTGGTTAGGACTCTGCAATTTCACTGCCAGGGCATGGTTTGATCCCAGGTGGGGAACTAAGAATCCCTCATGGTGAAGTGAAGCCAAAAAAAAAAAAAAAAAAAAAAAGGTAGTAACAGCTACCTGGGCTACCAGTGTCAAGCTAAATAAACACTTTTCCTGGGTAATGCACTGTGCTTAGCCTTTGACATGTAGCAGTACCTCATTCACAACAGCTCCATTCTACAGAGGAGAAAAATGAGGCTGGGAAACTTCAGTAACTTGAAAGTGGTATTCAAATCAACAACTCATACCAATACCATGCTCTTTATATAGTATTGCCTGCCTGATAGTGAGTGAGTGAAGGTCACTCAGTTATGTCTGACTCTTTGCGACCCTGTGGACTACATGCAGTCCATGGAATTCTCCAGGCCAGAATATTGGAGTGGGTAACCATTCCTTTCTCCAGGGGATCTTCCCAACCCAGGGATTGAACCTAGGTCTCCTGCATTGCAGGGGGATTCTGTACCAGCTGAGCCTTCAGGGAAGCCCTGCCTGATAGTAAGGGATAGAATATTTATTTTCTTTTACTTTTTAAAAAACCTGTTGTCTACTATTTTATTTATTTATTTTTTTACAGCTTTGTTAAGATACAATTGACAAATAATATTGTGTGTGTTTAAGATGAACAAGGCATACAAAGTATTGATTTGTTACATTTGCACAGTATCAAATGATTACCATAGATAATACCTCCATCATGTCATGTAATTATCATTTTCTCTTTGTGGTGAGAGCATTTAAAATCTACCATCTTAGCAACATTCCTTTACTCTAGATATTTCAATTCAAACCTCTTGAAAACCAGAATGTTACCTAATTCCTTTGTGGGCTTCCCCAGTAGCCCAGTGGTAAAGAATCCCCATGTAATACAGAAGACTCTGGTTCAATCCCTGGGTGAGAAGATCCCTTGGAGAAGAAATGGCAACCCACTCCAATATTCTTTTTTTTTTTTTGCTGCTTGTTCAATAAGTTTATTACTGTCTTTATCTGAAAAAATCTTGCTAGGGAATTGTGGTTTTGTTTAACTTTCGACAGCCCGTTCCCAAGCTCTAAGGAAGCTTGCCTTCTTCTGAGCTACCCGATCTTTCTTCTGGGCAAGTGACATTTTGGGACTGTTCTTCCTCTTCTTTTTAACTTCTTTCTTAGGCTTCTTCTCACACACTGAATTCTCTCGTATTGGAGCATGAGCTTTCTTATACATCTCCATCATGTCTGGAGTTACGTTCGTTATGTACTGAGAGAATTGTTTCTTTTAAGCATCCTCATCTTCTTCAGTTAGGTAATACATGTAATCTACAACATTCTGCCCCATGATGTGCTTTCGGTGTAGCACTGAATTCTTTGCTTTCTGAGTCATAACCAGGGAACCATTTGTACTGTAAGGGATAGACAAGCCTCCATTGACAGCTCCCTTTAGGGCCTCAAAAACTTAATTCCTGGTAGTAGTTCTGGCAAGTCCTGCATCTAGGTAACAAGTGAAGGCACCAGGTTGAGCACCAGTGCTTTCCACATTGTATTTATCTCCAGTCACCTTGACTTGGCCTTCATACATTTTGTCCATACCAAACCTATTAATAAGCCTGCCGGCCAGCAGCAAGCTAGTACAATATGCTGCAGCAAGATTTGTCAGCCCAACCTTCACACCATGTTTTGGGAGTGCGTGAGCATAAGCTGCACAAACTATCATATCTCCTTCTATACAGGCATAAGAAATCTGACAATATCTCTGTTCGTTACAAGAATGATCATTCTGTATTTAGGTGTGTTGTACCTATTTTTATCTTGGATTACCAAATTTCTGAGCATAGTTGTCAGTTTTGCCCTCTGGCTGTCTTCTGAATTTCACTTTGTATCTCTTGAAGTATCTCTTTGTATCTCTTGTATCCTTGTTCTTGACAACTTTAACAATCCCCATCCTGCCTAACAGAACCCTGACTTGGTGGCTTGCCACAGAGCTGCAGGACCAGCGCGGTTTCGGAGGTGGAAAAGCCTGGCTCCAATATTCTTGCCTAGGAAATCCCATGGGCAGAAGAGCCTGGCAGGCTACAGTCTGTGGGATCGCAAAGAGTCAGACACGCTTAGCGACTAAACAACAATAACAATTCCTTTGTATCACTCTGTACCCTGCACAGTGCTAGGCGTGGACGGTACAAGTGTTCCAGCTTCCCCAAGCATGAACTGCAAACAGGATTACCAAAATCATGGCAACAGCAGGATAAACTTGGTGTGCTAGACCTTTTCTAAAAGAAAGAGCACAACATAAGAGGTATCAGGTGGTTTTTTTGTGGTTTGCATACCCACTAAACTCTTGGTGCCTCCCGAATTGTTTCTTTCTTTTGGGATTTTTCACCTGAACTTTGGTCTCAGTTCACTTCCTCCTGCCTTTAAATGTGTATGCAAGCTAAGTCGCTTCTGCCTCTAAGAGACAGCTCTGTCTTCACCTGTTCTGTGGAGGGAACATTCCCTGACTTCTTGAGGTAGAAGGGACTGCTTTCTCCTTTGTGTTCTTCTACTCCTAGTATCACACTTCATAGCACACGTGGGGCAGTATGTAACACTGATGTGTTTGTGTGGGGGTGGGGGTGAGGTGGTACATTTATGGGGAAGCCTGGGAGAAGTTCATTGCCATCTAGTGGGGAGACAAATCTGTAACACAATATACATCTCACATCATGGCTGTGTAGATTTACATGACATGTTAAGATATATAAGTAGGTAGGTAGGTAGATAGATAGAAGGAAGAAGTTTTCCTTGACCTTCATAGGATTCCTGGCTAGGTCTAAAAATGAAACTGACAAAGACAGATGAACAAGAGAAAAGCACACAAATTTATTTAATGTAAGTTTTACATGACATCAGATCAGATCAGTCGCTCAGTCGTGTCTGACTCTTTGCGACCCCATGTAACACAGCACGCCGGGCCTCCCTGTCCATCACCAACTCCTGGAGTTCACTGAGACTCAGGTCCATCGAGCCAGTGATGCCATCCAGCCATCTCATCCTCTGTCGTCCCCTTCTCCTCTTGCTCCCAATCCCTCCCAGCATCAGATTCTTTTCCAAAGAGTCAACTCTTTGCATGAGGTGGCCAAAGTACTTGAGTTTCAGCTTTAGCATCATTCCTTCCAAAGAAATCCCAGGGCTGATCTCCTTCAGAATGGACTGGTTGGATCTCCTTGCAGTCCAAGGGACTCTCAAGAGTCTTCTCCAACACCACAGTTCAAAAGCATCAATTCTGCGGCGCTCAGCCTTCTTCACAGTCCAACTCTCAGATCCATACACGACCACAGGAAAAACCATAGCCTTGACTAGACAGACCTTTGTTGGCAAAGTAATGTCTCTGCTTTTCAATATGCTATCTAGGTTGGTCATAACTTTCCTTCCAAGGAGTAAGCGTCTTTTAATTTCATGGCTGCAGTCACCATCTGTAGTGATTTTGGAGCCCAGAAAAATAAAGTCTGACACTATTTCCACTGTTTCCCCATCTATTTGCCATGAAGTGATGGGACCAGATGCCATGATCTTCATTTTCTGAATGTTGAGTTTTAAGCCAACTTTTTCATTCTCCACTTTCACTTTCATCAAGAGGCTTTTGAGTTCCTCTTCACTTTCTGCCATAAGGGTGGTGTCATCTGCATATCTGAGGTTATTGATATTTCTCCCGGCAATCTTGATTCCAGCTTGTGTTTCTTCCAGCCCAGGGTTTCTCATAATGTACTCTGCATATAAGTTAAACAAGCAGGGTGACAATATACAGCCTTGATGAACTCCTTTTCCTATTTGGAACCAGTCTGTTGTTCCATGTCCAGTTCTAACTGTTGCTTCCTGACCTGCATACAAATTTCTCAAGAGGCAGATCAGGTCGTCTGGTATTCCCATCTCTTTCAGAATTTTCCAGTTTATTGTGATCCACATAGTCAAAGGCTTTGGCATATTCAATAAAGCAGAAATAGATGTTTTTCTGGAACTTTCTTGCTTTTTCCATGATCCAGCGGATGTTGGCAATTTGATCTCTGGTTCCTCTGCCTTTTCTAAAACCAGCTTGAACATCAGGAAGTTCATGGTTCATGTATTGCTGAAGCCTGGCTTGGAGAATTTTGAGCATTACTTTACTAGAGTGTGAGATGAGTGCAATTGTGCGGTAGTTTGAGCATTCTTTGGCATTGCCTTTCTTTGGGATTGGAATGAAAACTGACCTTTTCCAGTCCTGTGGCCACTGCTGAGTTTTCCAAATGTGCTGGCATATTGAGTGCAGCACTTTCACAGCATCATCTTTCAGGATTTGGAATAGCTCAACTGGAATTCCATCACCTCCACTAGCTTTGTTCGTGGTGATGCTTTCTAAGGCCCACTTGACTTCACATTCCAGGATGTCTGGCTCTAGGTCAGTGATCACACCATCGTGATTATCTGGGTCGTGAAGATCTTTTTTGTACAGTTCTTCTGTGTATTCTTGCCATCTCTTCTTAATATCTTCTGCTTCTCTTAGGTCCATACCATTTCTGTCCTTTATTGGGCCCATCTTTGCATGAAATGTTCCTTTGGTATCTCTGACTTTCTTGAAGAGATCTCTAGTCTTTCCCATTCTGTTGTTTTCCTCTATTTCTTTGCATTGATGGCTGAGGAAGGCTTTCTTATCTCTTCTTGCTATTCTTTGGAACTCTGCATTCAGATGCTTATATCTTTCCTTTTCTCCTTTGCTTTTCACTTCTCTTCTTTTCACAGCTATTTGTAAGGCCTCTTCAAAAGGAAATGAAGACTCATGGGAATTCCCTGGCCATTCTGTAGTTAGGACTCTATACTTCCACTGCAGGGGACGCAAGTTCCATCCCTAGTCCAGGAACTATGATTCTGCATGCTGTGTGGCATGGCCAATAAAAAAAAAAAGAAATGAAGACCCACAGAAATAATTAGACCTGAGTATTTTTATGCTAGATTTGATGAAGAGAGGATAGTCATGGAAGAATATAATAGGTTAGAGAATATGAGGTAATCAAAGTAAACTGGGGAAAACTTGGTAAAGCCGATTTGTTAGGATTCTTCTCCGGGTTCATTTGTCTTTGGAGAAAGAATGCTCCTTTCCTACAGGTATAGAGAGAGCACCTCTCACAGGAGGTTCTTTGAAAGGTAATAGTGGGGAGAAGGAAGGTCAGAGTAACTGTTTTAGAGCTTCTATTGTTTTCTCAAACTCCTTCCACTTAAAATAGTCGATATCCAAGGTGCCATATTTTGAGGAATCAAGTCCGGGACCCCATCATTAGTAAAGCATAGTTCAAATTGCCCCACTAGAAACTTTTCAAGATTTAAATAGCTGTTTCCTGAAAAATAAAAAAGAATTTAAAGGTCAAGTTAGTTTGATAAATTCAAGATTAAATAAAGTTAAAAATTTAAATGTATGCTTTAATTTTTCCCTGCAATATTTCTCAAAGCTCTTAATGTGTGGATGTGCATGGTGAACCTCCCAAGTGTAAATCCAGTATGCAGGATTTCCTAATCATATGTGCCCATAGAATTCCTTCTTTTTTCATGCCCTATAGAACACAACATAGAGTTTGATTTCATGATTGAGAATAGAGAAAGATATTAATGTCATCATGGATTCATTGCCTACATTTGGATCAGCATGCTCAGTTTCCTCATCTGCAAAATGGGGATAATACTTATTTCGTATTGCTGTTGGCAAATCAGAAAAGGTTTATAAAATGCTTAGATGTTCTCAGTAGATCTTTGCAATTAAGACTATTAACAATAATATATCTGGGATCTATTTATCTTCAGAACCTCAGTGCTTTGCCGAGTTTTGAATCTGAAGCTGAGTTGAGTTCAGACTGTTACACATGGCTCAGCTTCAGCATGTGGGTGGCCCAATGGCTTCTCTCCTATCTGTATCCTTTGTCTTTTAACAATATTGGAGTCAATTTTAGATGAGTCCCATTGTGTTCACGGTCCTGTTGCTTAGTATCTTCTTATAAAAACAAAAATAAGATAAAAGAAGAAATGAGGTTTGAACTAAATTTCTAGAGTTCGTGTTCTCTAAAATTTTAAGGGATGGAATTTTCCTGGTGGTTCAGGGGTTAGGACTCGGTGCTTTCACGGCTGTGGTCCCATGTTCAATTCCTGGTCAGGGAACTCATATCCCACAAGCTTCACAGTGCAGCCAAAAATAAAATAAAAAATAAAATTCTAAGGGGGACCAGAGGTAATTCTCAAGCTGTATCAAGTAGCATTTTGTTGCTCTTTTGACTGGGTAGCACAAGTGTCTACACACCACTTTATTTTTTTCAGTTAGGAAGCCCAACGCAAACTAGATTGCCATCAATATTCTTGATATAAAGGAATTTGATTTTGGTTAATCTTTTATCAGATAATATGTCAGTTTTACATATGACTATACAGCCCTATCAACTGGAATTTCTGTCTAGAAGTTATTTTCATGCATCAGCTCCCTGACCTATTTACAGTAAGTGCAGCTGTGGGGTGGTTCTCTATGTAGGATTCAGAAACACTGCCATTTTCGAAATAAACCAGATGTTTTCCATTTCAAAGAAAAAGATCACACCTAGTGAAATATTTGTTTACAAGCTTCACAATAATGCCAAAGATTATAAGAAAAGTTTCAAGGGACATGGATCACAGAAATCAGCTGAACACCACACTTTTCCAATTTCCTGCGAAGTTACAAAAGAAACACACAAAAGTAGACCTTGTGCTGGCTGCGAGGATTTGTGGATTAAGGTTATAGTGACCAACAGATTACAGTGAGAGTTACTGTCTGAAGAGAGACTGCCACTTGGCTTTATTTGGTTTCTGTCCATTTTTCCAAGAACACGTCCTGGGATACAAGTCCGAAGGAGTGATTTTTAAAACATGTCCTAAAATGAGTGTTTATGGAAACTTCAGGAATACTTTGGGAGTAGATTTCCTCCAAACAAAAACAAAACCAACACATTTTAAAAATCGAAAGTGAAAATAGGTATAACTTGTTGGTGACTAATCATTGGAGAACCCGGTTTGGTATTCGACCAGTGACTAGACTGAAAGAAACTCATCCTTTGGTAGTTTTCTTCTTTTATTCTTTCTTTTTTTTTTTTAAAAGGAAGCAAACTGTTGATCCGCGAGCCATCCATTTGAAAAAGGCTGAAGGCGCTTCCGGACAAGGGAGCCCCAGCCAGGCCCCGAGGGTTCCAGCGACTACCCGCGCTGCCAGCGAGGTTTCCGGGAACCTGGGCGCGGCGCTCGGCCGGCCGAGGCGCGTGAGTGGGCGACCCCTTCCCGCGCTGCCGTTCCTGCTCCTAGTGGGCCCGGGCTGGAGAGGCCGTGAGTGGCGACAAGGCGGGCTCCGCGGGGCCGGGGACCTCCGGGAGGGTTGAGGGTTGGTGGGGACGCCTGGCGGAGAGTGGGGGGGTCGTTGGCTCTGCGCCCTCCTCCCCTGCGCCGCCCTCCGTCGCTGCCCGCTGCCGAGGTCGTGGGGACCACCTAGCCGCCGAGGGGGCGCGGCTGCCCCCTGCCCGCGGGGCTTTCTGCCTGCAGTCCAGGCCTCTGACCCCGTCTCCTTTGCTTTGCTTCATTTAGGAAATTGAAACTTAAAATGGTTTGTGTTTCCCCACCGTTTCTGTAGTGTCTCTGGAGAAAGTTCTTAGGAAAACAGATTCCTTAGGGAGATTTAGTCTCTTGGCAGGCGCAGGGTTTGGCAGTCGTACCTGATTTTTCAGAACATACAGGGATTTTATTTAAAGAGACATCCAAAACAGAATGTGGTGTTCCCCTATCTATGCGGCATACATAAGGTAAAAAACAACAAGAAGCAATCGTGTCTGCATCTCCACCTCCTTTTTTCCTGCCTTTGCCTCATTTCCTTGTTTTTGCTGCCAGGCATGCGTAAGGGAAGCTTTGCCTCTATCAGTCCTGGCACCACAGTGAATATGTTAGGGAAATAGGTGGTGAACAGGTGGAGGTGATTTGTACTGTTTTTTTCATTTGCTGCCATAATAAATTACCATGGACTCAGTAAAACCTTAAAAGCTACAGATTTATCTTAAAATTATGTATGGGGGATTTCCCTGGCTGTCCAGTGGTTAGACTTTGTGTTTCCATTCCAGAGGTCGTGGGTTTGATCTCTGGTTGAGGAGCTAAGGTCCTACATGCCCTGCAACCTGGCCAAATTACCACCAAAAAAAAAAAAAAAAAAAAATTCAGTATAAGTCTGGGTGGGCGTCGCTAGGTTAAAATCAAGGTGTCAGCTGCTCTGCCTGCCTTTCTGGAGACTAGTGGTGTGAACCTGTTTTCTCGTCTTTTCTGCTTCTATAGATTGCTCATCTCCTTTGGCTCAGTGGTGCCCTTTCTCCATCTTCAAAACCAACAGCATTGCATCTCTCTGACTATTTTTCCCTTGTCACGTCTCACTCTGATTCTGCTCTTCTGCCTTCCTCTTTCACTTTGAAGAAGGACCCCGGTGATTACATTTTTCCCCACCAATAATCCAGGAAGAGCTTTATATTATAAAGTCAGCTGTAAATTAGCAACCTTAATTCAGTCTATAACCTTAGTTCTCCTTTGCAGCATAACCCAACATTTTCACAGACTATGGGGGCTAGGATGTGGACCTCTTTAAAAGGGCCATTATTTTGCCTACCTTTGAGTGCATAAAAGGAAAGCTATTACTATACATCCCATTCGTCAAGGAGGGAAAGTATCCAGATACTAGATATGCTGTAACAAGTTCTGGGAATATGATGTAGTAGACCATTTATATGAGTTAAATGTATTATGGAGAGCTTTTATTACAAGCATTTAAGAATAGACTTAAAAAAGCAGTTAAAGAACGTTGCAGTTTCTGCTTTCTGGAAATGTAATGAGAACATTGCATAGAACACTGCATGCCCCAGGTGTCCGGGGCTGAGCAAATACCTGAGTCAAGATACCAGGCAGTCCTATAAACATTAAGTGTTTTCAGTATGTGAACTCGCTCTCTGAATGGATACAAGGAAGAGGGAATGTAGTCCCTGGCCTCAAGGTCATGACCATCTTGCCATGGAAAATGACACAAGTACACAAATAAAGCTCCCCAAAAGAGGTGATGGGGGAGAAGTAACATCATCTGGGGGAATCAGAAACGACTTCAAGAACTTGGGTGGGGAGGGGGGGATTTGGGATGGACATTGAAGAACAGTAGGATTTCACTAAGTGGAAATTAAGGTTGGCAGGGGAGGGAGGATGTGACATTGAGGGACATGAGGGAGAAGAGAAACCCTTAGATTGTTCAGTATGGTTAAGGAACCTGGTCCAGGAGTTGTCTAAATAAGACTCAGTTCAGTTCACTTCAGTCGCTCTGTCATGTCTGACTCTTTGCGACCCCATGAACTGCAGCACGCCAGGCCTCCCTGTCCATCACCAACTCCGGAGTTCACTCAAATTCACGTCCATTGAGCCGGTGGTGCCATCCAGCCATCTCATCCTCCGTCGTCCCCTTCTCCTGCCCCCAGTCCCTCCCAGCATCAGAGTCTTTTCCAATGAATCAACTCTTTGCATGAGGTGGCCAAAGTAGGACTGCTACTGCTAAGTCGCTTCAGTCGTGTCCGACTCTGTTCGACCCCATACACGGCAGCCCAGTAGGCTCCTCTGTCCCTGGGATTCTCCAGGCAAGAATACTGGAGTGGGTTGCCATTTCCCTCTCCAGTGCATGAAAGTGAAAAGTGAAAGTGAAGTCGCTCAGTCGTGCCCGACTCTTAGCGACCCCATGGACTACAGCCTACCAGGCTCCTCCATCCATGGGATTTTCCAGGGAAGAGTACTGGAGTGGGGTGCCATTGCTTCTACCTTCTTCTAGTCTTCTAGTTAGACTGCTGCTGCTGTCACTTCAGTCGTGTCCAACTCTGTGCAACCCCATAGACGGCAGCCCACCAGGCTCCCCCATCCCTGGGATTCTCCAGGCAAGAACACTGGAGTGGGTTGCCATTTCCTTCTCCAATGCATGAAAGACTAGTTGGGGTTAAATTGTGTAAGATCTGGGATGAATACGGTTGTAAAGACTCTGCAGTTGTTGATGCAGTAACAACTACTAATATGTATCTTAAAAAATTTTTTTTGAACCCTTTCAAACTTACAGAAAAGTTACAAGTAACAACTTTTCTTTTTCTTGAGTTATTTGAGTGTAGGTATCATGACCCATTAACCTGGAAGTCTTGAGTATTTATTTCCTGTAAGAAAAGAAAAAGAAAAGGTGTTCTTTACATAACTACAATACAGCGATCAAGATCAGAAAATTAATATAGGTACATTAATGCCATCTAATCCTTCAATCTAGTTTGAATTTTGCCAGTTGTCCCTGTTACATAGTGTATAGCAAACAGAGTTAAGAATTATGCCTGGTGTTTAGTTACGATGTATCTTTAGCCTCCTGTCTGGGACAGTTTCTCAGTCTTTACTTGGCTTTCATGTGCTTAACACTTTTGAAGAGAACAGGTCAGTGTGTTTCCTGTTTCCTCATTCTTAGATTCAGCTGATGCATCTTTGGCAGGAATATCACAGAAGTCTTGCTGTGTTCTTGGTGGGCCTATCATATGTCAGATAATTTGGATGTATCTCATTATTTACTTTGACTACTTCATTATAGTGGCGTCTGCCTGGCTTCTTCACTAAAATTTACTCCGTTCCCCTTTGAAATTAATAAGTGTTTTTTTGGGAAGTATTTCTTTTGTTATTGTTTTGCTTTAAGAAGCTTTCTTCATAGTGACGCCCAAACTGAAAACAACCAAATACCCACCACCAGGAGAATGGATAAACCAAGTGTGAACTATCCATGCAAGGAATACTACACAGCAATAAAAAGGGATAAGCTACTAATACATGCAATAACATGAACAAATCCCCAAAACATGTTGAGTTTAAAACTTTAGCACATATAAAAGGATACATGCTAAATTATTCTACTTATGTGAAGTTCAAGAACAGGTTGCTTAGTGTAAGGAAACTTTAACACAATTTAAAGATATCATTTCTTGAGTACAAACTATGTTCCTAGCATTCTTTTGGTACTGTTCCAGTATCGTTCTGGATGAAGTAGGGCATACTTTTGAGAACAAAACAAAAATCACTGCCCTTGTGGTGCTTATATTCTTGAAAATCAGCTTGATATGTTCAGTGCAAAAGGGCATGCTGATAGTTACCCCTACTGAAGTTGTTGATCTCCTGCAGAGCTGGTGAGTGCCAGAACTGGTGAGTACTCAAAACACCTAAGTGATTGAGATTGCACTTGAATTTGGTTAGCAGTACTTGTGGGCAAGTATTTTAAGCTACTTAAATGGTCCTTTTTTCATGAAAATATCAATCTATCTGTTTTAGTACTAAGTGGATTTAATTATTACTGTCATTTATCTCTATGCTTAATCAATTTACCCAAATTTTTCCAGTAAGAACCCCCTCAAGCTGGACTCCGTTCTTGTGACATATTCTCATCATTCTTTGAGCACTTTTTGCTTTCTGGCATCATAAGATGCTTGTCTTATACCTTTCCTGTCCCAGTTCTAGAAACGGCCATTTCTCTGAATAGCCTTGGTTCCTGGTAGCTGAGAATGGTATTAGAAACCAATTTCTGGATGCTAAATGTGCTCATTGCTATTGTCTTTGTTTCCAGGCCCTTTTAGCAGACAGAACTGGGAAATATCACATGTATGCACACTTATACCTATATTTAAATTTCTGTATTTTCCTATCAATCCATCAGAAATCATGAGGTTATACTGATATCTCCAGTTCCATTTCATAGCATTAATTCTATTTTTCTCCCTTTCCATATTTACAGTCACCTTCTCTGACAATGAAGAACCTGGCTCCTATTGTCCTCCACATTTTTACTTACTTGATAAATCATGTTTATGTACCTTTGGCCACTGGGAGCCTCTGTGCTCATCTTGTGTATTCCTGCCATTTTGAGGGCTCCTTTTTGCTCAAAGGAGATCCTTTCATTGGAAAATAGATTAGAAGCCAAGATCTAGGTGCTTCATGACTGCTGATGCTTCTTTTTTTCTTTTTCTGGTGTTACTGAAAAATAATTGACATACACCACTGTACAAGTTTATAGCATGATGGCTTGACTCACACATATTATGAAATGATTACCGTATTAGGTTCTGCTAACATCCATCTTGTAATATAGATACAATAAAAAAAAAGACAGAAAAAAATTTCTCCTTGTGATAAGAACTCAGGATTTACTCTCTTAACAACTTCCTTATGTATCATAGCAGTGTTAGCTACAGTCATCATGATGTACATTACATACCTACTACTTATTTATCTTATAACTGGAAGTTTGTAGCTTTTGACCACTTTCCTCCAAATCACCCTCCATACCACCCTCTACCTCTGGTAAGCACAAATCTGGTCTTTTTCTTCTATGAGTTTTATTTGGTTTTTTTTTTTTTTTTTTTAGACTCTATATATGAGATCATACAATATTTGTCTTTTTCTGTCTGACTTAACATCATGCCTTCAAGGTCCATCCATGTTGTTGCAAATGGTAGAATTTCCTCATTTTTTTATGGCTGAATAATATCACAATGTATATAATCACTATATATATATATATATATATAGAGACACACATACACACAACACTTTGTTTATTCATTCATCCACTAATGGACACGTAGGTTGTTTCCATGTCTTGGCTATTATAAATAATGCTGCAATGAACGGGGGATACAGAAGTCTTTTCAAGTTAGGATTTTCTTTTCCTTTGGGTATATTTCCAGAAGTGAAGTTGTGAAGTTACAGGACCATATTAAACTAAACAGCTTCTGTGCAGTAAAAGAAACCATAAACAATGTAAAAAGACAGCCTATGGAATGGGAAAAAATATTTCCAAACCATGTATCTGATGTATGTATATGTACAGTGCTTTCATGTCAGACTCTTGGCCACCCTTTTGACTGTAGCCCGCCAGGCTCCTCCGTGCATGGAATTTTCCAGGCAGGAAAATCCAGTCCATTGGAGTGGGCTGCCATTTCCTTCTCCAAGGGACTGTTTTGATCAGGGATCAAAACTGTGTCTCCTGCATCTCCTGCATTGCAGGTGGATTCTTTACCTGCTGAGCCACAGGGGAAGCTACAGTATATCTGATAAGGGGTTAATATCCAAAATATATAAAGAACTCATGAAACTCAATACCAAAATATAAAATAACTCAATTAAAAACTGGGCAAAAGGACTTAAAAAGACATTTCTCCAAAGAAGGTATATGATAGATCTATAGGAACATGAAAAGATGCTCAACATTACTAATCACTAGTGCAAGGTAAATTGAAATCCCAGTGAGATAACACCTTACATCTATTGGAATGGCCATCATCAAAAAGACAAGAGTTAACAAATGCTATGAGGATGTGGAGAAAAGGGAACCCTTGTGCACTCCTGATGTGAATGTGTAAATTGGTGCATTCACTATGGGAAATAGTTATGGAAAATCCTCAAAAAATTGAAAGTAGAATTACCATATGACCCATTTTTTGGACACTGCTTGGGTTCACACTGAGTAAACTAAGCCATAATTAATTTTTTGCTAATCTTCTATTGTATTTTTAAAGAGGAATACCTGTCTTTTCTGTTTGTTCTATAGGAATAGTGAGAATTTAGTCAGTTGAAATCTTGGAAGATTGTGTTGATAGACACATTATTAATATGCTTCTAAAACAGTAAAAATAGTTGTGATATTCCTTGTGTCATGTTTGATCTGGGACTTCCTCATTTAGGTAAATTCATATGCAGGCAAGACTTTTTACTCTTTTGATGCCAGTCTGATAAAGCCTATGAGCTTTTCTCAAAAAGTATTTTAAGCAGTCTAAAAGAAAATACAGAGAATTATATAGGAAACCAATTATATTGAAATATGATTATCAGTGTTATTTAAAAAGCAAATTTTTAATTTAGTAATGTATACCAGTATACTGATACCTTCCCAGGTGGCGCTAGTGGTAAAGAACCTGCCTGCCAATGCAGGAGACCCAAGAGGCTGGGGTTCGATCCTTAGGTCAGGAAGATCTCCTGGAGAAGGGCATGGCAACTCACTCCAGTATTCTTGCCTGAGAATCCCATGGATAGAGGAGCCTGGTGGGCTACAGTCCATGGGGTCGCAGAGTCGGACACTGAGCGACCAACACTTTACTTCACTTTCTACTTTACCGGTATACTACAGTTGATTATAAGACTGTATTATTATGATCTTCGCTGGGTCTTCGTTGCTGTGAGGGCTTTTCTCTGGGTGTGGTGAGGGAGGGCTACTCTAGTTGCAGGGCTTGGGCTTCTCATTGTGCTGGGTTCTCTTGCTGCAGAGCATGGACTCTAGGGCACAAGGGCTTCAGTAATTGAGGCACATGCCCTGGTGACTTTTGTCACGGGTGTTGCAAATACCATGTGACCTGTTGCCTATATTCATATTTGAAGACAATGCCATTTTAATCAGAGATTTTTAGCAATAAATATGAATTTTTTTTTTCATGTTCAAGTGTATGAACTCAGGGGAAGTTTTATGAAAACCTCTGTTATCATAGAGGAAAGGTGTTTGGAGATATTTTCACTCTGTTACATTCTTGGAGTATAATAAGGAGAATTAAATATTTAAATTAAAGCCTTTGGAAAAAGTCTAGAGGACTGAAATAATAGTCTTTTAAAATGGAGCGTCGCAATGGTGAATGGAATTGTTTCCTTAATTTCTCTTTCTGTTTTCTCATTATTAGTGTATAGGAATGCAAGGGATTTCTGTGTGTTGATTTTATATCCTGCAACTTTACTATAATCATTGATTAGTTCTAGTAATTTTCTGGTGGAGTCTTTAGGGTTTTCTATGTAGAGGAAACAATTCCATTCACCATTGCAATGAAAAGAATAAAATACTTAGGAATATATCTACCTAAAGAAACTAAAGACCTATATATAGAAAACTATAAAACACTGGTGAAAGAAATCAAAGAGGACACTAATAGATGGAGAAATATACCATGTTCATGGATTGGAAGAATCAATATAGTGAAAATGAGTATACTACCCAAAGCAATTTATAGATTCAATGCAATCCCTATCAAGCTACCAACAGTATTCTTCACAGAGCTAGAACAAATAATTTCACAATTTGTATGGAAATACAAAAAACCTCGAATAGCCAAAGCGATCTTGAGAAAGAAGAATGGAACTGGAGGAATCAACCTACCTGACTTCAGGCTCTACTACAAAGCCACAGTTATCAAGACAGTATGGTACTGGCACAAAGACAGAAATATTGATCAATGGAACAAAATAGAAAGCCCAGAGATAAATCCACGCACATATGGACACCTTATCTTTGACAAAGGAGGCAAGAATATACAGTGGATTAAAGACAATCTCTTTAACAAGTGGTGCTGGGAAATCTGGTCAACCACTTGTAAAAGAATGAAACTAGAACACTTTCTAACACCATATACAAAAATAAACTCAAAATGGATTAAAGATCTCAACGTAAGACCAGAAACTATAAAACTCCTAGAGGAGAACATAGGCAAAACACTCTCTGACATACATCACAGCAAGATCCTCTATGACCCACCTCCCAGAATATTGGAAATAAAAGCAAAAATAAACAAATTGGACCTAATTAAACTTAAAAGCTTCTGCACATCAAAGGAAACTATTAGCAAGGTGAAAAGACAGCCTTCAGAATGGGAGAAAATAATAGCAAATGAAGCAACCGACAAACAACTAATTTCAAAAATATACAAGCAACTCCTACAGCTCAACTCCAGAAAAATAAATGACCCAATCAAAAAATGGGCCAAAGATCTAAATAGACATTTCTCCAAAGAAGACATACAGATGGCTAACAAACACATGAAAAGATGCTCAACATCACTCATTATCAGAGAAATGCAAATCAAAACCACTATGAGGTACCATTTCACACCAGTCAGAATGGCTGCGATCCAAAAGTCTACAAATAATAAATGCTGGAGAGGGTGTGGAGAAAAGGGAACCCTCTTACACTGTTGGTGGGAATGCAAACTAGTACAGCCACTATGGAGAACAGTGTGGAGATTCCTTAAAAACTGGAAATAGAACTGCCTTATGATCCAGCAATCCCACTGCTGGGCATACACACTGAGAAACCAGAAGGAAAGAGACACGTGTACCCCAATGTTCATTCGCAGCAGTGTTTATAATAGCCAGGACATGGAAGCAACCTAGATGTCCATCAGCAGATGAATGGATAAGAAAGCTGTGGTACATATACACAATGGAGTATTACTCAGCCATTAAAAAGAATACATTTGAATCAGTTCTAATGAGGTGGATGAAACTGGAGCCTATTATACAGAGTGAAGTAAGCCAGAAGGAAAAACATAAATACAGTATACTAACATATATATGGAATTTAGAAAGATGGTAATGATAACCCTATATACGAGACAGCAAAAGAGACACTGATGTATAGAACAGTCTTATGGACTCTGTGGGAGAGAGAGAGGGTGGGAAGATTTGGGAGAATGGCATTGAAACATGTGAAATGTCATGTATGAAACGAGATGCCAGTCCAGGTTCAGTGCACGATGCTGGATGCTTGGGGCTGGTGCGCTGGGACGGCCCAGGGGATGGTATGGGGGAGGGGAGGGAGGAGGGTTCAGGATGGGGAGCATGTGTATACCTGAAATTTTTTTAATTAAAAAAAAAAATAATAATAAAATAAAATCATAAAAAAAAATGGAGCGTCATATCATGATTGAGATGAGAACTACAAAGGAATGTTAATACCTATTGTTTTATTATGGTATTGAAATGCAAAGGATTTTTAGAACCTTTTAAATATTTATAGATGTGAAAGTTATTTTAAATACAGAATTTGTTTGAATATAATTCACATGATAATAAAGACTTTGGTGGTAGGGGGAAAAGATATAGCAAAGAAGAGATGATTTATCCATAAAAGGGTAAAAGATATTTGTTCTTCTTGACTTTGTGTGTATGTACCATTTTTGAAGTATTTATTTATTTTAATTGGAGGCTAATTACTTTACGAGATTGTGGTGGTTTTTGCCATACATTCACATGAATCAACATGTGTTCCCCATCCTGAACCCCCCTCCCACCTCCCTCCCCATCCCATCCCTCAGGGTCATCTCAGTGTACCAGCCCTGAGCACCCTGTCTCATGCATCAAACCTGGACTGGTGATCTGTTTCACATATGATAATATATATGTTTCAATGCTATTCTCTCAAATCATCCCACCCTCGCCTTCTCCCACAGAGTCCAAAAGTCTGTTCTTTACATCTGTGTCTCTTTTGCTGTCTCACATATAGGGTCATCGTTACCATCTTTCTAAATTCCATATATATGCGTTAATGTACTGTATTGATGTTTTTCTTTCTGACTTACTTCACTCTGTATAATAGGCTCCAGTTTCATCCACCTCATTAGAACTGATTAAAATGCATTCTTTTTAATAGCTGAGTAATACTCCATTGTGTATATGCACCACAGCTTTCTTATCCATTCGTCTGCTGAGGGACATCTAGGTTGCTTCCAAGTCCTGGCTTTTGTAAACAGTGCTGCAATGAACACTGGAGTATACATGTCTCTTTCAATTCTGGTTTCCTCAGTGTGTATGCCCAGCAGTGGGATTACTGGGTCTTATGGCAGTTCTATTTCCAGTTTTTTAAGGAATCTCCACACACTTCTCCATAGTGGCTATACTAGTTTGTGAAGTATTTATTTTTTATAATAATTAGGGAGTCATGGCAGCTGATGAAGATAACAAAGAACAAGTTCTTAAGGAATGTGAGCAAGCTGAAGAAATTATGAAAGATAAACAAAACCAGGTAAAAAGGAAAAATTACTGAGTACTATTAAAAATTGACTTATATCTGTTGGTTTTGCAGTGAGGCATGTTTCATATGTCTTTGTCTAACATTAGCTTGAATTTGGGAGGATATTAGGGTTTTCAGTTTTTTTTTTTTTTTTTTTTTACTTCTAGTATTCAAGACTGACAAGAAGAATCACATTTCTATTCTTTCTCTTACGCAACTCACATTAACTGCTTTTTCACTTCCTCTCATTTCTTTGACTTGCACCTAGAAGTTAAGAGCTTTGTTAACAATTATATGATCAGACCCAAGATGGAATGGAGGCTATGCTTTAAACTACCTAAGCTATACTGTGGAAAAAAAATCTTTAATTGCCCCAGACTAACATATGTCCACAATTATGGTGCAATTTAAAATTCATGTTGGAGTCACAAATAGCTAGGAACGAGTTGGTAGAGCACTGAGCTAAGATTCAGAAGCCATGGGTCTCAATCCTTGCTCTACTATAAACATTTCTGTGACCTTGGTCTAGCACGAAAGGTGGTTTCCTTGTTTGTATGATAGAGATAATAATCATTGGCAGTGGTAGGAAAATCAACAGATAATGATGTATAACATTATATAAATGTTTATTCATGTGATCATATTTATTCTGAGACTATCTAATGTTCTTTCTTTGCCTTGTTCAGAGAGAGAAATTTTGCTTCTTTAACTCATTTGGAAAATGAGGTTGAGGCTCTTTAAATTTGGACTGTTATTTTATTTTTTAGAAATTAATTAGTGAAATTACAAAGGAAAATATTCAGTTAAAGGAGGAGATCCAAAAACTTGAAGCTGAGTTACAGGAGATCACCAGGACCTCCCAGGTACCCCTTTAATTATTTTTGTATCTCATTTTTAACAGATGCTATTTTTTTTCAGAAAAAGAAATTTAATGATACAGAAGTCATTTCTAAGACATTATGATCATTCATGTCACCATTGTTTGCAACAGCTCCAAACTGAAAACCACTCAACTCTCCCTCCATAGTAGAATGAATTTATAAATTGGGGTGTATTCACATAATGGAATACTGCACAGCAATGAAAATGAACAGGCAATAACTATATGCAATAATATGGATGAATTTCATAGACACAGTGTTGAGCCAAAAAAGAAAAAAGAGGGCATACCATATGCTTTGACTTAAGTAGAGCACAAAAGCACAGTGTTAGAAGTTAGTATGGTGTTTACTGTTAGAGGCAGGTAGAAACTGGAAGGGAACCCCAGAGGGCTTCTGAGTTGTTCGTCTTGTTCTGATGATTGATCTGGTTGCTGGTCACAGGTGCGTGATCTCTCTGTAAAATTTCATCTTGCTGTACATTTATGCTGGGATTCCCTGGTGGCTCAGATGGTAAAGAGTCTGCCCGCATTGTGGGAGACCTGAGTTCAATCCCTGGGTCCGCAAGATCCTCTGGAGAAGGAAATGGCAACCTACTCCAGTATTCTTGCCTGGAGAATCCCATGGACGGAGGAGCCTGGCGGGCTACAGCCCATAGGGTCGCGAAGAATCGGACACGACTGAGCGAGTTCACACACTCAGTCACTCACACATTTATGCTAATGCATGTTTTAATATTCATGTATACATTAATACAACACACAGCCCCCAATGATGGTCATTATCAATCACTTTTGGATCAAATTCTTGGTCTTCTAAGTTCTTTCATTGCTCTCCTCATCCAAGTAATAATTTAAGTGAGTTTCACAGTTTTAAAAAAAATTGGAAGAGTATTTTCACCATTTAAATTGTTTCTTAATTTTTCCTTTGTTTGAATTAGACAGCTCTCACTCCTTTTTTCTTCATCAAAACCCAGATTGTTAAAATACTTAAAGCATTATCACTTTTTATTTCTGAAGTTGGGGGTAGAATGTTAAATATCAAAAGTGAGGTTTCTTGTGTTTGTGAGGTTTAGAGAAGTCTCTGTTAAGATCCTTCATAATTTTTAGACCGGAGCTAGAATCACTTAATCCTACAACCCAAAAGGGCCTTGGGAACCCAGCCAGCTCAGTTGATCAGCTTCACAGAGGACTGAAAACTGGGGTCTAGGGACCCTGAGTGCATTGCTCCCTGCCATGGTGCACTCAGGACTAGAAGCAGGCATTCTCACTCTCACTGGGGAAAGCTCTTGACAATTCTGGGTATACTGGATATTTCTCCATTATTGGGAAACTGTCTTTTCACACTGCAGATTGTTTTGAAATCAGACTTACGGTAATCAGAAATTCTGCCAAAGTGACATGTCAAATTGTAGAATAAATGTCAGATTAGACCAAATGACTCATTGGCTCTTTCTAATCTCTTCATGATAACACTTTTTCTTGCAACATGTAAAATGACCATGAGAAATAGAAATGAAAACGCCTGACTCATTTGTGCCTTTATGTGTGATTGTACTGTCTGTTCAGGGTTTCCCTGGCAGCTCAGTAGTAAAGAATCTGCCTACCAACGCAGGAGACATGAATTTGGTCCCTGGATCAGAAAGATCCCCTGGAGAAGGAAATGACAACCTACTCCAGTATTCTTGCTTGGACAGAGGAGTCTGGTGGGCTATAGTCCAAGGGGTTTCAAAAAGAGTCAGACAGGACTTAGAGACTAAACAACAAAGACCTGTTCATCCTAGTGATTTTCAGCACCTAAGTATAACCACTTAACTTTATCCTCCAGATTTTTTTTTTTTTTTTACAAATCTTGCTAGTGGTGTCCTTTCACATTTTTTAAACCTAAGTTGTGGGAATGGTTAAAAAGTTGATGGACAGGTGTTGAGGAAGGGGGAATTTAAATTTGATAAATTTTAAGTTACTGAACTGAATTTAGGAGTTTCTCTTTGGATGACATTACCTGAGTTTGCTGTCAAAATAACTGCAGTATGCACCCATGTCTATTTCATACCTCTTTGCAAGGAGACCAAAGATACTGTGCAATGATTCCTTTGTGAAACAGCCTATTATTGGCATAGTTGTTTAGAAGATACTTTTCTGCAGGAATGATGTAGGCTTAAGACCTGAACAACACACAATATTGACCAGTTTAAATATTGATTGAATAGAAAAAGTGAGAGACTATATACTTACAATTTCATCTGTGAAATAATATTAAAGGATCAGCATTTGACTAGATTACTGAGTACTTTTCTGGGAAGAAGCAATTACTAGTGATAATAAATAAGACGGCACTCAGTGTTCTGTGGGGTTCTGATGTCAGTGGAAAATGAATTATTGGATGATCGATCACATTATTATTGGAAGGACTTAAGTTACTTCTTGTGTTGATTTTAATCAAACCTTTCTGTTTGAATTAGATTAATGAGGATATTCCTGAAACAAAGATAAAGTTCACATCTGTGGAGAATCCTGAGAGTGACAGCGAGTTTTTAGATATCTCCTATTCATGTCAAGTGAGCTCAAAAGTCCCTTATGAGCTGCAAAAAGGACAAGCACTTATTACCTTTGAAAAAGAAGAAGGTATGACTAATGTTCAAAAACTTGACCGTGTTACCTTTAGAAAGCACTGGGACTTTCAAAGAGTTTTTGTAGATATTTGGCCATTGCTTTAGAATTTTTATATCATTTCGTCTCATCCTCACAGGGGTGCCCTGAGGTAGATATGATTATCCCTGTTTTACAGACCAGAAAACAAGACTCTGAGATGTTGAGTGATTTGAACATGATCACTAGCGCAGAATATGAGCGCTCTAGAAAGCAAACCCGTGTTGTGATGTCCAATAGCAGCATTTTTATACTCCTCCTGCGACCTGCAAATGATAATACTAGTAATAATGTTTCAAGGTAGCAAAGCAGAGAGTTCTGACAGACATGATCTCATTTTATACTCACATGACTCTGTAAAAGTAATAAGATAGAGATACTATTTACATCATTAAGAAACCAGATTCACAGATGTTTAAGTGATTTACCTAAGTGCACAAGGCATGAGGGAGAAGGCAATGGCACCCCACTCCAGTACTCTTGCCTGGAAAATCCCATGGATGGAGGAGCCTGGTAGGCTGCAGTCCATGGGGTCGCTAAGAGTCGGATACGACTGAGCAACTTCACTTTCACTTTTCACTTTCATGCATTGGAGAGGGAAATGGCAACCCACTCCAGTGTTCTTGCCTGGAGAATCCCAAGGACGGGGGAGCCTGGTGGGCTTCCGACTATGGGGTCGCACAGAGTCGGACACAACTGAAGCGACTTAGCAGCAGCAGCAGCACAAGGCATGAGAATGAAAAGAGCTCTGGAGTCAAAGACTTGGAGTGGGACCTGATGTTTGCCATGGTGTGGAACCCTCTTGAGAACTGGGGACACCTTAATGAGGAGAATCTAGCTTTGAATGCCAGATTTGCCTCTTTTTTTTTTTTTTTAACAAAACAAAACAGCACTTTATTTATTTATTGACTGCGTCGGGTCGTAGTTGCATCACTTGGGATCTTTGTTGCAGTGCGTAGGCTTAGTTGCCCTGTGGCATGTGGGATCTTAGATCCCCAACAGGGAGTCCAACCCATGTCCCCTGCGTTGGAAGGCAGATTCTTAACCGCTGGACCACCAGAGAAGTCCCAGTATTTTATTTATTTGTTTGACTGCACCAGGTCTTAGTGTGGCACATGGGATCTAGTTTCCTGACCGGAACCGACCCTGGGCTCCCTGCATTGGGAACAAAGAGCTGTAGCCACTGGACGGCCAGCGAAGTCTCCAGCTTTGCCTCTTTATAGAAGTGTAGTTTGGGTTGGGTTCTTTATAAATCTCAAGTTTTTATGGCAGGCTTTGTGACAGTGCCTACCTCATGGGGTTGCTTTGAATATTAAATAAGAAGTGTTGAAAAAATACTTAGCACAGTGTCTGATACATAAGAAACACTTAATAAATGTTAGTTGTCATTATTGCTCCATGTTAGAAATTTTTCAGTTAAGGAAACAAGAGCTTGCTTGCATAGGGTCCATGCAGGTGGTAAACAGCCGAGCTGCGAACCAAACCCCAAGTAGCCTTGTCCTTTCTACTGGACCACTACTCCTCTGAGCAGGCCACCGTCTGGGCCTCTGTTCTCAAGTTTGTCAAGTGATGAGTGGGATCAGATAGTCTTCACAAGCCTTTCCAGTGCTCAGCTACTGGGAGTCTATGATTATAACTCATGTCTCCTGATGCCTGGTTAGTTACTATAGCCTGAAAATAAATAGAAAGGCATGCTGGCAGGTCACTATATGCACACACTCTTTGTCCACCCTGGCTCCACCCCTGTAGCTGTGGATGGAGGGTGAGGGCAAGAGCCCTGTTGGCCGTTGGCAGTGGTCACTGGGATATAACTGAAAGATGGAAGTGAGGCTTTGGAAAGTTGGGATCCCACATAGAAATTACCTGGGGATGCTGAGATTAAGATTCTCTTCAGAGATAGCTGTGTCACTGCTTCCACCCTTGGCATGACTCTGACGTCCTGCTCCTCTGGGACAACTTTGGGTTCCTACACAAATCAACAGGAGTTGCCTTTTGACAGTCAGAGTCACAAGGGTTGAAACACAAGTAGTGCCTCTCAGCTGTGTCAGATCACCAGATGTTGGAGGTTTGGGGGGCGAGGGAGAGGTGGGGATTGGGAGGGAAAGGTCATCATCTAAGTATTACTTATAGTTGGCCTCCTCTGTTATTTGCCTGTTGTCATTAACAACAACAAAAACTCTATAATTCAAGTGATAGAGTCATATGATGGTACGAGGCATCTGAATTCCCACATGGCGACGCCCTGTTTTCCAGCCCTGTTTCTCTCTTTTTCTGGCTGTGGTGTGCTGTCTGGTTGTCATAAACACATGAGAGGTTTATAAGCCCAGGATTGGGCATCTTTTGTCTTCATGACATATTAGAATAAACAGCTCCAATATCAACAAAGTGTTATAAACTCTCATGTCACACAGTTTAAAAAAACACATACATGCATTTTAAACTGACATATAGTTGCTGTTAGATTTTAATGATTTTTGGCAAAATTATGTTACTGACCCTTTCCTATTTGCATGGATAAATTAGATTTGATAGTTTTGTGATCAGTATACCAAGGCTATTGACTTTTTAATGAATGATCTCAAGAGCGTTTTAGTGAAAGTAGAATTCTTTGTTAAATATGACCTGCCATCCAAAAAAAAATGAAGACTCACTCTTTGGTATTTAAGTCTATGTGGTCTTTAATATGTAATCTTTGGGAAAGACAGAGATAAGAACAAATATTTATTTCTATGGTGCTTGTAACATATTAAGAAGAAGTGAGAAATGATAAAAAAGATTAATTGTCAGAATGACACTGATCTACAAAAGTCTTCCCAGCTTACTCAACCTGGAAGAAATTTCTGGCTGTGCTTTAATGTACTGAGGGAATTCTCTGATAATTCTGTCAGCAGTGGAAAGGAGGGGTGTTGACTGTACTGAATTTCTAAAGGATCATCAGGCTTGTCTCTTAAACTTGAGAATTTCTACATTGTAACTTTTTGCTGACGTATTTCGACATTAATATATCCTCGTTTGGTGGCAACACCATTATCATTTAGAAATCCTAAGAAAAATGTAAAAATAAGATCCCTGAAAATTAGAGAAAATTTGGGGACTTCCCTGGTGGTCCTGTGGTTAACAACCTGCCTGCTAATGCAGGGGATGCAGTTTTGATCCCTAGTCTGGAAACTAAGATCCCCACATGCCATGGGGCACCACATGCCATGGTGCACCACAGCTACCTAGCCCATACTCTAGAGCCAATGTGCCACAACTAGAGAGAAAGCCCCACTCGCCGCAACTCAGCATCACCAAAAATAAACAACACCAAAAAAACACTTTTTTAAAATAAAAAAAAATTAAAAGTTAAACTCTCCAGGATTATTTTTTGTTAAGCCAAATGTGTAAAAATGTATTGAAATACTGGAAATTAATACTTCCCAAATTATTTTTCAGTTGCCCAAAATGTGATCAGAATGGAATACCATCATGTGCAGGTACAGAATGAAAATGTGATGCTCACGGCCAACCCAGTTTCATTAAATTCAGGAGTCAAATTCCAGGTAACATGGTGATCAAAGCTTTTTAGAATGCTATTAAGCACGGACACTTCTCATCCATATTCCTGAACATGAAACAATTTCCCAGGTTCACGTAGGAGTGTCTAAAATGAAAATCAACGTTACCGACATTCCTGATGAACTGCCAGAAAGTCAGATGAGAGACAAGCTAGAATTGAGTTTCTCTAAGTCTCGCAACGGAGGCGGAGAAGTGGAGTACGTGGAGTATAACAAGCAGACCCGGAGCGCCCTCATCACCTTTGTGGAAAGTGGAGGTATTCCGGCACTGAGAGAGTTAAACAGTACTCTAGCGTTTAAGTTATGCTCTGCCAGGTCTGAAAATATTTCTTTTTCTATTTCTTTTACTTGGAATTATTAGGCAGCATAATAACAGGGATTTTTTAACCTTATAAAATGGTAGTGTCCTGAAAATGATTTTCCTGAATACTGTTAAGAATAAGATTAGAAATAACAAGTCCCTCCGTGTTAGTGCTTTCTTATCTCCCGCCAGGCATGGAGCCAGGTGTTTTATACATACATCTCCTCTGATCCACAGCACAACTCTGAATATAGGTGTTATATTCATTTTAATGATGAGGCAGCTAAGACATATGTAAGATAAGTAGCTTACCCAAGATCACACAGTGGGTGCGTGCCAGAGAAATTTTGCGACTCCGTGGACTGTAGCCCGCCAGGCTCCTCTGTCCATGGAATTCTCCAGTCAAGAATACTGGGGTGGTTAGCCTTTACCTTCTCCAGGGGATCTTCCCGACCCAGGGATTGAATCCCAGTCTCCCGCATTGCAGGCAGCTTCTTTACCATGTAGGGCTTCCCTAGTGGGTCAGATGGTAAAGAATCTGCCCGCAGTGCGGGAGACCGGGGTTCAATCCCTGGGTCGGGAAGATCCCCTGGAGAAGGAAAAGGCTACCCACTCCAATATTCTGGCCTGGAGAATTCCATGGACTATAGAGTCCATGGGGTCACAAAGAGTTGGACACGACTGAGCGACTTTCACTTTCACACATATGTATCTATATGTATGTGTATATATATAAAACTGTCTCTTCCATCTCACTTTTTACCATTGACAAGGGTCTCTTAGATGGAGGGAATTGTTTCCAGGAAGAAAAAGGGGGTATTGGAGAGAAGAGCTGTTCCCTTTTTCAGTAGAAATGGACTTTTAAAATCATCTTAGGGAGGTTTACATTATTTTGATTAAAAATAAAAGATTCTCCAGCTGCTTCTGTTAATATGTTCAAGTGACTTTCTTTTTTATTAATTTATTTTTAATTGGAGGATAATTGCTTTACAATATTGTGTTGGCTTCTGCCATGTAACAATGTGAATCAGCCATAAGTATACATATGTCCCCTCCCTCTTGAACCTCCCATCAGTCCCCTACCCCATCCCCCAGGCTGTCACAGAGCACCACGTTGAGCTCCCTGTGTTATACAGCAGCTTCCCACTAGCTGTCTAGTTTACATATCTATTTTATTTTCAGTGCTACTGTCTCAATTCCTCCCAACTTCTCCTTCCCTCACTGTGTCCAAAGTCAAGTAATTTTCAATAAAAAAAAGTCTCTTGCTCTGGTTAGTTCTTAGGGCTTCTCCTGGGTTTACTACATATGATAGAAATCCAACCATACAATTAAAAGCCATTGCCTGATTCGGTTTTTTCATAATAAAAAATACATGCTTTTTAAAGAAAATTGAAATAATAAAGAACATTAATTTAATAAAAATTGAGACATTTCCTTAAATTTCCAAACTCCCTTTGTCCTGTTATGTAGTTATGGTTAGGTGAATGTTCTTCAAAATCTTTCTGGAATTGCTAGGTAATATGGTAATTCTATATTTAATGTTTGAGGAACTGCCATACTGCTTTCCACAGTGACTGCACCATTGCCTTCCTACCAGCAATGTATCAGGGTACCAATTCCTCCACGTTCTCGCCAGCGAAGGTCTGAACTCTTAATCACTGTACCACATTGCTGATTCAAGGTGGACTGGTGAGAGGAGAAAGGAAGTGGTCAGATATTCTTAAGAACTGTTTCTGTTAAACTTTATGTAATCTTGACACATTAGCTGTTTCCCCTCTAGGAGAAAAATGCTTCTAAAAATAATTCTGATTATTTTTTATGTTGGAGAAAACCGATGAATTTTTTTTAATTTGCATTCATGTTTTCTGGATGACATTCAGCACCCCTCCACCTTTGATTAACATCATTACAGAGGTTTACTGAATGTCATGTATCAGTTACAGTAATTTTATATATCTCATAGTAATATAGTAATTTTCTATAAATCTCTCACCTAAAGATAGAGAGAGAGTATTCTAATCATATTTTTCATGTATACTTCTTGAAAGATTGGGAAATACTGTGTTTTGTTAGGGTGGCTGGGTTACTTTTTGCAGATGGTTATCCCACTTTATGTAGCTCAAGATGGGTCTATCTGAGGCCTTTGTAGCACACTGTCCATTGACTGACTAATAGTTTAAGACAGATGGAGCTATCTAAGTCTTGTTATCATTTGGTCTTATGTTTTTCAAAACTATGTACTGTGAATTGTTTAAAAGGGACTTTCAGTTCAGTTCAGTTCAGTCGCTCAGTCGTGTCTGACTCTTTGTGACCCCATGAGTCGCAGCACACCAGGCCTCCCTGTCCATCCCCAACTCCTGGAGTTTACCCAAACTCATGTCCATCGAGTCGGTGATGCCATCCAGCCATCTCATCCTCTGCTGTCCCCTTCTCCTCCTGCCAGAGTTTCTTAAAAATTAATCACTCAAGTCACTGTTTACTTTAACATTCTATTTGAAGGAAGTTTTACCTTTGGTTAAAAATATTTATGATAAAGAAGAAAATGTCTATAATAAAGAAGAAAATAATTTTTAAAAATTTATTTCTAGTTGCTGACAAGATTTTGAAAATGAAAGACTATCCTCTTTATATAAATCAAAACTGCCATAGAGTTACAGTTTCTCCATACACAGAAACACACTTGAAAAAGTTTCAGGTAAAGTCATCTTTTTTCTTTCATTTTGGAAGCTAATTGCTTGACTCCCCATCCCCACAAAAATAAAAAGTTATGATTCTGTTTTCATTTGAATCTTATTTATGAGGGATATCAAAATAGTCTCTTCATATCTGCTTGGTACAGTATGAATTTTTCTATTTTAAGAATACTTTTTAATGTGAAACTGTACCTTATTTAATTGACTGTGGCACTATATTTTTGTATGTGAAGACATAACTACATTTTTCTCATATATCTACTATCATTGGGCATTAAAAATGGTTTTCCCTTCTTATTTTCTCTGAATTCATTATCTTTACTGCTGCTTTTTTCTGTTCCTAAAAGAAAGGTCATCTTTTCTGTTCCTGAAAGGTCATCATGATCTACCTAGTCTACAATCCTGAAAACTAGAACTCATGCCTAACTCTTGGTTTAGCGTCACCTCCAACATCCATTTAATCACTCAGTTTTTTCACTTCCACTTCTCACTACTTCTTTAACTGGTCTCTCTGTCCATAGAGTTGGCCTTCCTTTCCTCCACTTGTCACAATTCTGCCAGAGTTATCTTTCTGAAACTCACATCTAACTCTGATATTCTCTTCCTTGAAAAATCTTCCTGAGGCCCCTTGTCTCTCTTAGGGTAGTGTCCAAAATATTGAGCAGAGCTTATAAAATGTAAAGTTTTGCAATTAAAAGTTCTTAGAAAATTGCCATTTATCCTTTATTTTTCTATTTTCCTCCTTAGGTATTTTCAGGAGTATCTAAGAGGACAGTGCTTCTGACTGGACTGAAAGACCTTCAGACGACGGATGAAGAAGTTGTAGAGGATTTCATTAGCATTCACTTTCAGCGGGAGAAGAATGGAGGTGGAGAAGTCGAGGTGGTCAAATGTTCCCTCGGGCAACCTCACACAGCATACTTTGAAGAATAGACTCATGGAATCCTATGAAAGTTAGAGCTTCTGAACCCAACTTCCTGTCAGTGCTTGACAAAAATAAATGTCCCTTTCCTTAAAAAAAATTAAAAATGTAATTCTTTAGTATTCGTTTATTCTTAGATACAAAATATATTTCTGTGGTTTTAAATTCTTTGTTTTCAACTGTGCTGCATGTTTACAAATGCAGTAACTGTATTAAAAGTTTTGTTCATAAATTTTGTGGCTGGATGCCATGTCTGTTGAAAAAAACCACAAGTCATCCAGTTGTCCGCCTGCCACGTTGGCTCCTTCTGTAATAGTCTTGTGGGCTCCAGTCTGTTTTGGCTCTAGGTCCACCATCATGCAGACTTGACTCTTAACATTTCCCCAAAGAAATGTTGCATTTAGCAGTTTGTAATTTCTGTAGACTTTACTGACTTCTCAAGGAACTTCAAGTGTCGGGAGCCGAGTTAGGCATTACTGACAAAATGGAGGCATGGCCCTAACTGCCTCTCCTCATCCCACAGGCACGGTCCCAGGATGAAGGAGTTAGGTCTTGTGATTCTGACTTGTTCTTTCCTTTCTTCTGTTGAGTTGGCTGGAAAGAATGTTAAGGTGCTTATTGTTCTTGAGAGAAGCATGAGAAAGCACAAAGCCTTCTGCAGTTGTGCCCCAAAAAATAATCTATAAAGTAACCATTGACATTTGTTCAAGGATCTTTACAAAGAATGTTCCAGGATGAGCAGGTAGGCAGCAGCTTGAGACCATGGGAAGGATTGTTATCTGAGACCTGTTTGTGAGGGGAATGTTTATGGCAAAGGAAGTTTGCTGAGCTTAGGGTTTAGGAATAATTAAGAATAGCTAGAAGCCTTTTTAGGAGATAGTGAGCTTAAGATACTAGGGGCAGGCAGGATTTAGAAAGATAAGAAATAAACTGAGGAATGTGGTATGCAGACCAGACATAAGCATGAGTTACGATGTAATCACAAGTAAACAAGTCGCTGAAGCAGGAACTCTGTTTGAAGGGCAACAAGGAGACAATAAATCTGGATGCTGCTGCTGCCGCTAAGTCACTTCAGTCGTGTCTGATTCTGTGTGACCCCATAGACGGCAGCCCACCAGGCTCCCCCATCCCTGGGATTCTCCAGGCAAGAACACTGGAGTGGGTTGCCATTTCCTTCTCCAATGCATGAAAGTGAAAAGTGAAAGGGAAGTCGCTCAGTCATGTCTGACTCTTCGAGACCCCATGGACTGCAGCCTACCAGGCTCCTCCGTCCATGGGATTTTCCAGGCAAGAGTACTGGAGTGGGGTGCCATCGGGGAGCTGAAAATGTAAAACCTCTGACCTAATGCTTTTGTCAAAGTATAAGAGAAGACCTGATCCTTGAAATAAACATGCAGTCCTGCGCCTTGAGTCAGAGGCTGCATCATTTTCTGCCGACACAGCTCATCTCTTCAGGCTGATTCCCTGGCTGCTGGAGCTGGACTCCGGCATTCAAGAGCAATACTTTTCCACTTTGCCCAGCATTTCATCCCACAGTCCCAAAGTCTTTCTCAGAGCTGAGTGTGGTCTTTCTCTTGAACTTTCACCCAGAATGCCAAGTGTCCCCTGATTCCTTTCAAGACACTCCCCCTCCAAATTGAACTTGTAAATACTGGAATTTTCTTTTACACTTATAATGAAAGTAGTCAGTTTAATGGATTGAAAAACCTTAGAATAGAGAGGTAAGTGCAAAGCTAGTGACTCATCACACATCTTAGAAGATGCTGGGAATGAATGTCTGCACCATACCTACTGGTTAGGGGATTAAAATTTAGCTGGAGAGAGACTGAGTTTATTTTCATCATGCTGTTTTTAACCTGCAGAAATTAAATGGGAAAATTCAAGGTTCCTTTTGAAGAAGGTGAAATTCGCTTTGGTAAAGAATATTTGGACAGTTTTAATCCTAATATGTTTCATGAAGAGCCAACAGCAGAATTAAATTCATATTAAAATGATGGCAGAAATGAAATGCTTTTAGAAAAGATTATAAACCTATCCAATGCTACCTGCCATCTAAAATAAATAAAAGGGAAAACTAAAGAAAAAAACTATTGGTTTTGCTTCTGATATTTTATTTTTAGGTTTTAAAGTTGTTATTGTGTGTGTGCTCAGTCATGTTTGACTCTTTTGTGACCCTATGAACTGTAGTCTGCCAGGCTCCTCTGACCATGGAATTTTCCAGGCAAGAATATTGTAGCGAGTTGCCATTTCCTCCACCAGGGGATCTTCCTGACCCAAGGATCGAACCAGAGTCTCCTGCATTGCAGGTGGATCCCTTACCACTGAGCCATTGGGGAAGGCCTTAAAGTTGTTATAGTACCATCAGAAATATTCATTACTCTCATATTTCTCTTTGGAATAAGAAATGGCACCTAAAAATTGGGCAGTTTATGATAAAACTTTGTGTTCACCATTTTAGGGGAAAAAAGTTCTTTAATTTTGTCAGTTGTTCTTTGGAAATAGTAAGATTATTTCAAGCTTCCCAAAATATTAAGAAGAAGAATTTAAAGAACCTCATTTAATCTCATAGCACAGTGGGTGTCATTTTGAATCTATAGCAGACTGCCAATCAGAAATAAATTTTTCCTAATATTTACAACACAGTTGGACACTGTCACTTTTGTTCCTCTGGGGGCCTTCTTCAGGCAGTAAAATTTAAATTTAAAATTTTCACAATGGTTTTGATATGTTACTTATTCTAGAAAATTATACTTTTCCTTTGGGTTCTTTCACCATTTCACCTAGTGTGATCTGACTGGAACTCAGAAATCAAGCATTGATGCTCCTGCTTATTTCTAGAGTTTTAGAGATTTTACAAGAGGAAGGTTTTCTTTAAAAATTTACCAGAAAATACTGTATTGACTATTTAATATATTGCATATAATGTTAATAATCCTTCAATTGTGCATCCAGGGTGAGCTAGCACCGCTTATTAATGTGTGAAAAGATTTTGTCAGTATATGTCAGGAAAAGACAGATATGTGAAGTTACATGTACATTTTGCTGTTTGTAGACTTATCAGTCCGGAGAGGCTAGGTCGCACTCAGATAACACAACCTTCCAAGTCTTGGAGACCTAGCAGAATAAAAGTATAATCGTCACTCAGGCTAAATATTCAGCAGAGATTAAGGGACTCTGTCCTGATCACTTCAGGCCCCATCTTGAGGCATGCTTCCAGAATCATCAAGGTGGGGAAGCTGAAGTCTGGAAAGTCTTGCACCAGAAATTAAATGCTGTGACCCGAAAGTGACCTGTGTTATTTCCTCTCACATCTCACTGGCCAGGAAGTCACATGGCCTCACTGAAACATAAGGGGACTAGAAAATTCTGTCTTATAAAAATGAGAAGAACCAGATAAATAGCTGAGCCCAGAATACGAATAAGGGTAGTCTGTGCTGTCCTACTGGTTATCGATATTTGGATCACTCCTCTTCACACACAAAATACACTCATCCCATCTCCAAGGTAAAAAATCCTCAAATTTCACCCAATCATAACATCAAACTCAAGGTGCAAAAACTCTTGTTGATATATGGAAATTTCTATATCAAGTCTGAGAGACCCCCCCATCCTCCCCATAGACAGTAGTAGGACCAGAATAAGATAACTGCTCTCCTGCATTTGGAAAAGGAAAGAATGCGAGGCACAAAGCCATCACTGGGCCAGAGCCATCGTGAAATCCTATGGAGTTTTTGATGTGACTGTGACTCCCTGGAAATTTGTCTCTTGCTCATTGTTCTCATAGGTCCTGAACCTTCTTCTTTTTCCATTATTCTCCTGGGCCATATCTAGAATGGACATTCATAATATATTTTTCTTGGAGGCTGAAAAGCTTCCTCACTTGGTACACTTTCTATGATAAATGTTTGGGACCAATTTTTTAAAGTTTTGAACAGTTTCTTTACCTGGGCCAGTGGCTGGTTAGCTGGTATATTTAAAAAAACTTAATAGGCTTTTTCTCTATTAAAATAGACTAAAGTCTGGTCAGTTTACATATGCTAATAGCCATACCTTTGGTTGTTTTCCTAGACTTCTGTTTTTAGTTGTGCTCAGTTGTGTCCGACTCTTTGACACCCGCTCTGTCCATGGGGATTCTCCAGGCAAGAATATTGGAGTGGGTTGCCATGCCCTCCTCCAGGGGATCTTCCCAACCCAGGGATTGGAACTCAGGTCTCCCTCATTGCAGGCAGATTCTTTACTGTCTGAGCCACCAGGGAAGGCCAAGAATGCTGGAGTGTATAGCCTATCCCTTCTTCAGGGGAACTTTCTGACCCAAGAAGCAAAACAGCTGTAATTCTCTGCTTTTTTGGCTCCCTTCTTCTCTCCCTGTCTTCACTTGATTTGAGTCTATCAGGCCACTTACAGTTTCTTTTCCCTGAATTAGTTTGTCTAATTGAAAGTGTTTATTGAATTCCACAACCTTAATTGCCATTTTTACTCTGAGGGACCTTAACTTGTTCAGATTTAAATCTTGATATGATCATTGATTTTATCCTTGCAGAAGATCTAATCAGCCTTTTTTACTCAAAGGTCTTTTCAGTTTTATCATTTAAGAATGAAAAGGATTGTACGTCCAACTCTGCAAGTTTCCATAGTTTTGGACTTTACTCCCCATTTTTCTTGCTTTCAACCTGGCCAATTCTTTTTTAAGCTCATTTCTTTCTTATATTACTTTGTTAAACTCACTGAGACATATGCTACTAATTCTGGTTTTTACACTGTCTTTAAAAAAAAACACAAAACTTCAAGCTAATAGGTACATTATCTGTCTTCCAAGCTATCATGTGTGATGGTTTTACCAAATGTTTTCCCACTACATAATATATGCTACCATTCTAATCTCTCTTTTCTAATCATCTGCTGCTTGGACTCTGAGCCAAAGCCAAGTGTTTTAGATTGTGTTGTGGATTATCTTTTTCTTTTTTGTTTTCCTACAAGATCCTTTGGAGGAGGAAATGTCAACCCAATACAGTATTCTTGCCTGGAAAATCCCATGGACAGAGAAGCCTGTTGGGCTACAGTCCATGGGGCTGCAAAGAGTAGGACATGACTGAACAACCGAGCGTGTGCGCACGCGCACACACACACACACACGCACACACACATACGCACACACACATACAGCAATACTCCAGAATGCCAATTTCTGTATTAATTGTGTTAGAATATGTGATGTTAATGTGATAAATTATCTCTAAGTTTTAGAGACCTAAAACCACAAAAGTTCACTTACTGTTCATGCTACATGTCCATGATGGGTCAAAAGGAATGCCCATGGTAGGCACTCAGTGACCACCAGCTTTATTGCTGGATGCAATACCAGAGAAAAAGAGTTTTGAAGAGTCTCGAACTGACAGTGAAATTCTTGGTCCAAATATGTTCCTTCCATTCACAACTGAACTAGAGTTACATATATGGCTCCACCCAAACTGTAAAGGAACTAGGATATTCAATCCCATCATATGCTTGGAAGGCAGAAAGCCAAAACTGTATAGTGAATAGCATTAATGATATTTAGTTGATACTTAAAAGTAAAGGATGCTTATTCCTGAAAAATACGCAAAGTATAATGAAGATGATAAAAATCATTAAAAATTTACCCTCACGGATAATGGAAAATATTTTTATGTCTTTTCTAGTTTTTCATTTTTAATCATGTTACATTTAATCTTATGAATATATCCTAGGCTATTATTTCCCCAATTGTTTGACATTAAGATTGTTTCCATTTTTTTCACACTTAGAAGTGGTAAGTTGTACATAAACCCTTGTATATCTCGTTACACAATATGTTTCTGCAGTGCTGACCTTATTTCAAGGTGATACTTATTAGGTTGATATGTTGAGGATCTTATGGCTTTTATGTTAACGTTTAAGGGTCTTAACTTATGGCTACAATTGCTTTCTGGAAAGGCAGGCATCAGTCTATACTTGTATAAATTGTGCAACAAAGGACTATCCCACTGCTGCATTTCAGCACCGACAGCTACACCTTTAAAAATAATTTTCTTTCTATCCTATCTTTGGAAATCTTTACAATGAATACTACATCTTAAGAAGATAATTAATTATCAAGATACAGGTGACATATCTAGTAATAGGCTTTGTTTTTGTTTTTCTGGTATCACAGATTAAAAACATTCAGAAAAATGTCAGCCAATTTGATTTTACTTAGGCTGTGAGACAGAAAAACGTGTAGTGAGAGAGGAGGCTTTCTAACTGGGACTGTAAGAGGTTAAATGTTTTTCTTTTGGATGCAGTTTTAGTAATAAACTGCCAGAATTATTTTGGGCACATTTGGAGTCATGCTTCCTCAGAGACAGTCTGGCATGGTGTGGGAGAAACAAGTTTTCCTTAAGCCTCTTAGGGTACCTGGCTGGATATGGAAATTAAATTGACAAAGACAGATTAAAAGAAGAAAAGTATACACATTTATTTAATATCAGTTTTATGTGACATGGGAACCTTCATAAGGAAATTAAGACCAGAAGAAATGGTTACACCCGAGTGTCTCCTTGCTAGAGTTGAAGAGTGATGTTGTAGAAGGAGGGCAATGTTCAGATACAGAGTATCAGCTAAGTGTGCTTCCCCACTGGCTCAGCAGTAAAGAATCTGCCTGCCAGTGTGGGAGACAAGGGTTCAATCCCTGGGTGGGGAAGATCCCTTAGAGAAGGAATGGCAACCCACTCCAGTATTCTTGCCTGGAAAATCCCATAAACAGAGGAGCCTGGCAGGCTAAGTCCAAGGGGTCATAGGAGTCAGACAGGACTTAACGACTAAACAACAACATCAGCTAAGTATAGTAAAAGGAGGGGAGCTTCAGTTCAGTTCAGTCGCTCAGTCGTGTCTGACTCTTTGCGACCCCATGAACCGCAGCATACCAGGCCTCCCTGTCCATCACCAATTGCCGGAGTCTACCCAAACCCATGTCCATTGGGTCGGTGATGCCATCCAACCATCTCATCCTCTGTTGTCCCCTTCTCCTCCTGCCCTCCATCTTTCCCAGCTTAGTGAAGCCTATTCACTCAGATTCCTCTCTGTTTCTCTCTGTCTCTGGAGATCAGAATGTTCCTTTCCCATGGGTACAGGGAGAGCACCTCTCACATGAGGATTTTATGACCTGCTTCAGGAGAAGTTCAGAAAGTCTTTCTGCTGCTGCTGCTAAGTCGCTTCAGTCGTGTCCGACTCTGTGCAACCCCATAGACAGCAGCCCACCAGGCTCCCCCGTCCCTGGGATTCTCCAGGCAAGAACACTGGAATGGGTTGCCATTTTCTTCTACAATGCATGAAAGTGAAAAGTGAAAGTGAAGTCGCTCAGTTGTGACCGACTCTTAGCAACTTCATGGACTACAGCCTACCAGGCTCCTCCATCCATGGGATTTTCCAGGGAAGAGTACTGGAGTGGGTTGCCATTGCCTTCTCCGGAAAGTCTTTCTAGTACCTCCCATTTCCTTCAGTTTGAAATATTCGATATGCCAAGGAGTCATTTAGTATATCTGGAATGCTATAAGCACATACAAGTTGGAATAGTTGGCACATACAATGTTAAGGGTCAGTCTAGGCCAGGTTTGATTCCACAGATGAGTCAGCCCTGCATTGTTGACTCTATTCTGAGATCTCTCATTATTCCCTGGAGAGGAAGGATCCCAACTTGGATTATGGTGTTCATGTCCATCTACAGTTAATCTTTGTTTCCACCTCCAGCCCAGGGCACTGCTTTTCTACTTTCTCTCCTCACGTATTTGTCTTTTCTGGTTAGGTGTGGCACTATGTGGCTAGTTTTTTTGTACTTAGCAGGATTTTTTGAGCTTCACCCTTGTTATAGCATGTATCAGTATTTCATTCCTTTTTATTTCCAAGCAGTGTTACCTTGTGTGTGTGTGCATATATATACATATATCAACATAATGCATTTTATTTATCTATTAAGCAATTGATGGCCATTTGGGTTATTTCTGCTTCTTGGCTATTATGTGTAATGTTATGAATTTTTGCTTGTAAGTGTTTGCTTGCATTTCTCTTGGGGGATTATTCAGGAGTAAATTTTCTTGGTTACATGGTAAATTTATGCTTCACTTTTGAAAAACTGTAAATTATATTAAAAAGATGGCTGTAACATTTTACTTCCCCACCAGCAATGCATGAGAGTTCTCATTTCTCCACATTCTTGACATTTGCTGTTATCTGTCTTTTTGATTACAGTCGGTATGGAGTGATATTTCATTGTTTTAATTTGTGTTTCTTTAATGACTAATGATGTTGAGCACATTTTCATGTGCATATTAGCCATTCATGTATCTTCTTTGACAAAATGTCTATTCAATTTTTGTCCATTTTAAAATAGGTTATCTTATTTTTGAGTTGTAAGAGTTCTTTGTGTATTCTGAACACAAATCCCTTTCCAGATGTGTGATTTGCAGATATTTTCATGGTGTTCTTTTATTCTAATGGCTTCAATATATTAGTCAGAGTATGCTAGGTGATATTGCTGAAGAAAGGTTCAGTGGTTTTAAACATCAAAGTTATTTTGTAATCATGTAAATTTTGTTATGGGTTCAGGCAACTCCCTCTTGCAGCTGTGTTCTGTGTTGGCTCACTGACACATGTTCCTTTCAATACATGCTTCTATGAGCACCAAGGCAAAGAGAGCATTGGCGGCTCTTGGGCTAAAGCACTGAAATTTTCCCATCCAAATATGAGACATATCAATTCTCTTTACATTTCTTGGCTGAATGAATCATATGACCATGTCTAGCATCAAAGGGAGAAGGCCAGTCCCTCCACATGAAATTGAATTGAGGACAAGCAGAATATTGGTGAGTAGTACTACTGTTAGGGAAACCATTGAGCAAAACTGCCCACCCTGGCCAGGCCTGATAGTAGGCACTTGCTTGAGTTATCTTAACTAACAAGCTGCTACCCACTGGAAGAATTCAGGAAAGGCCAAAAGGAGAGCCAGCCCATTTGTCCTACCAATCTCCCAGAATCCTTCTTGCTGGATTTCATCTTGGCTGAGCAATGCACAGCACACCAGGAAGGACCCTGAGTCAGAATGATTGGCCAGAGAGCCTGGAAACTAATCCCATCACCATAAAACCTGAGACTGTCAGCCACATGGCAGAGCGATTCTCCTGGATTCCCTCACCCTCTCACTCTCCATCCCATTGCCCCTCCCCCCAAAAATCTCTTGTTCTGTCAGCACGTGTGTCTCCTCGGACAGTTCATTTCTGAGTGTTAGACAAAAGCCCGCTCTCCTGCCCTGAAGGGGTCCCCCTTCCTACTACCCTACTATTCATTGTTGGTGCAGGTGACAGGTTAAGAAAAAAGAAACGAAGGTATGAAGATATTTTTAGAAAGAGGTGAGTGTTATTAAGATGGAATAATAACTGGGGACATTACTTTGCCAACAAAGGTCCGTCTAGTCAAGGCTACGGTTTTTCCAGTGGTCATGTATGGATGTGAGAGTTGGACTGTGAAGAAAGCTGAGCACCGAAGAATTGATGCTTTTGAACTGTGGTGTTGGAGGAGACTCTTGAGAGTCCCTCGGACTGCAAGGAGATCCAACCCGTCCATTCTAAAGGAGATCAGCCCTGGGTGTTCTTTGGAAGGAATGATGCTAAAGCTGAAACTCCAGTACTTTGGCCACCTCATGTGAAGAATTGACTCATTGGAAAAGACTCTGATGCTGGGAGGGACTGGGGGCAGGAGGAGAAGGGGACAACAGAGGATGAGATGGCTGGATGGCATCACTGACTCGATGGACGTAAGTCTGAGTGAACTCCGGGAGTTGGTGATGGACAGGGAGGCCTGGCGTGCTGCGATTCATGGGGTCGCAAAGAGTCAGACACGACTGAGCGACTGAAATGAACTGAACTGAAATGAATAACTGGGGGGACAAATTTGGACTCGGTGATCAGAGTCTCTCTGAAGAAGGCTCATTTGAGCTAAGGCTTCAAGGAAAGCAGTGAGGCAGTTAAGTGAATATCAGGGAGGAGCCAACAAGGCCAAGAGGTAGAAGCGGGGCCAGGGAAACCCCCCTTGGTGGGGATGTAAATCTTATTCAAAGTGCAATGGAAAAACAATGAAGTGTTGAACAGTGATCAAACCTGATGTACATTTTAAAAATATCTTACTGGGTGTGGTATCCAGAATGAATTGAAGGGGAACAAGGCCGAAAGGCTGAGTTGATTTGGGTGGTAGAAATAAAGTTGGAGAGTGTGCAGTTAATGGAACGTACTAACCCAGCTGGGAAAAGAGGGATTAAGGAAGACAAGTGAGTCTTGAATTTAAGCTCCTTGGTGGATGCTAGGGCAGTTTACCAAGAGGGAAGAATGAGAGGAAGTTCTCATTAAATTTTACATGCTTATCAGACATTAGAGTGGGCTTTTAAGTGTAGGATCTGAATATAAAATATAAATTGGGAAATTACACATAGATTTACCTCATTGTTTTAAAATCTTCATAGCCATAGGCCTGGCTCATTAAATGTGCCATTGGCCATATAATAAATAGTTATATTCTTGGTTAAACTGGGTGGATTCCAGTGTCTGAAAAAAAATTGTATTACAAGCAATGCATGGTTAAAATTTCTGTACAATATCTTAGTTATTCTTGTGCATTGTAACTTCAGTTCAGTTCTGAAAATGGAGTTGCTAATTCTAAGGATTTATGCATTTTAACTTTTTATTTTATTTTACACTTTACATTTTTGAGAGGGGCCCAAATCCTTAGAAATGTTTATACCTGTATACGGTTGCAGCAACACTGATGTTTCCCCACACTGGCCAACAATGGGTATTAGCAACACTTTTTAATTTTTGCCAATCTAATCCTCAGAGAAAGGGATCCTGTTCTGATATCAGCTTGTATTTCTTGTGGAATTGGATTTCTGCATACTAGTCAGCCACCTGCTTTTCTTACTCATGCTCTCTTTGACTCTGAAGCTATGTATATAGATTCCCTGTGTCCCCAATAGGTGTCTGGCTGAGGAATCTGAGCACAGGGTGGACAGGGTGGTGAGCTCTTTTCTGGCAGGGACAGTGAGCCGTCCATCCTGCGCCCTGCACACGTGGCTACTGGCCCTGGGTAGGTGACAGAGGAGAAACAAGCATGGCGTGGTGGGAACAGGGCTAGGGAGATAATAAGGGCGTAAAGAAGGATCATTCAGATTCTACTGCGCACAGGACACAGCCCCGGGGAGAATCCCCGCATTCCCGCCGGGGAATCCTCTGGCCTCTCTCCAGCTTGGTTTCAAAAGTTGCAAAACTACCGGGGGCGTCCTGACAGCCGCTGTCCCAGGTCCCTGCTCCCCTCCCGAGGCCTCCAGGCCGCAGAACCGCGGGGTGGGGTGGAGGGGCGGTCTCCAAGAGAGAAGAGAAAACCGAAACCAAAACCTGTCCTCCAGCCCAGGCTCCCCCATCTCTGGGCCCCGCCGGCCGCCGAAGGCGAGTCTCTCCTCCGCCATGGCAAGTTGCTTTTGTTTTGGGTTTTGCAGGGCCGAGTGGTCCCCGTGCCGTCATCCGGTCCCCCAAGATGCGGAGGACGGGCGTGAGTGAGGGGTGACCGGGGGAGGCGCGAGTAGGAACCCCAGAGGCAAACCCAGTCCAGCCTTTCCGCACCTGCAGGGGTGGCATTTCGGCACGCTCCTGAAATTGACCGCGGCTGTGCGGCCAGCTCCGAAGGCGCGCATCGCCGCGGCCGCCTCCCGCACCGAGCTGGCCGGGACACAGTCGCTTGGTCGAGGAGTGGCAGTGTTAGGGCTAACTGTTGTCCTCCCACGCTTTGGGGAACAGGAGCGGAGAGAATTGCCCAGAAATGGACGCCACCGTTTCCTTTGTTAACGGGCCAGCCAGAAGGGTTGGAGCCAAGGACACAAGTTGGGAAAGCAGCCTGGTGTCTTAGCGGGAATTCTTTTCTCTTGCGACCTTAGTTCTTTCTCTAGACACAAAGGGCTTTGTGTTGTCACCATCTTTCAAGAACTGTTAGCAAATTTAAGATTTAGACTTCCGTGTTCTTTCCATCGGGTGGGGAAAATCCCCTGGAGGAGGACATGGCAACCCACTCCAGTATTCTCGTCTGGGAAATCCCGTAGTCAGAAAGGAACCTGGAGGTTCAAAGTCCAGGGCGGTCCCACAGAGCGGGACAAGACAGAGCCACTAAACAGGCAGGCTCCTTTTTTCCATCAAGCTCCTGAAAACAGTGGCAGGGGCCCTCCATTTCAGGTGAGAAAGGCCAAAGCAGTTGTGAGTTTCAAGTGTGATTTTGTTTACCGTGGGCGGTAAAGGCAACGTGAAGGAAACCAATTTTAAGAAAAGGAATGTAAGTCAACGAAGTGGATAAATTTAATTATCTCTCCCTAGTGCTTTCCTTACAAAAATAAATTCAGTTTTTCTTTATATCTTTTTGCTTTCTGATAGGATGGTCAAAAATCTCTTAAAACGTATCACTGATACAGGGGAAATGCCATCACCTTGATACCTCCTGGTCAGAATGTTGCTCTTATTTCAAAAAAATTGTATCTCCATGTGATAACTATTGAAAGGGCTATCTCCAAGACCTCTCTTTTTCTTCTTAATGGTTGATGGAAGAGATGAATAGCTGTCTGTTGATTTCAAAGATAAACTTTAGACATTTGAATAAAGAAATATGACACTAGTATTGCTGAAGGTAGTGGCGAAGAAGTAAGATTCTCTGAATTTAAATCGATTGAAAGGTTTTCTTTGATATTGATGAAGGACAAAAAGGATGCTTATTCATTAGCCACTTTAACCACAGACTGTTAGAGCCAGATGCATAGTAAGTCAAGACAAATCTTGTATGAAACAAGAGTCCCTGAATGTCTGAATAGTCTGTCATTTTTTTTTTTTCCCCTCTTCTAGAACTATTTTGAGATAATTACATCTTACAGTTGGGGCCAAGATGGAGGAACACATTTTTATATTTTTCCTGTCTCCTATGCAATCTAGTTGTCCCCAAATATTTTAAGAAACTGTTTTGCTCCATTGAAAGTACCTACCATAACAAAGAGTCAATTATGAATTTCCTTTTTAGGAAACACGAAAGACCTTTGCTTTCTTTGTCTCAACAGAAGCTATTTGCATCCTCCACTCGTGTCCCTTTGTTTTGCTGTGAACTCTGTTTGCATTTTTAATTAAATTTGACCATTAATTAAAATTTGACCTCAGCCATCAAGGTCTCTCTTTCATGAAGTCTTCTTTGACTGCTTTAGCCAGCATTAACCTTGCTTCTTAATTCTGAATGGCTTCTATTGTGTGTTTTAGCATTTTCTTGTGAATGGTCTTGTATCCTTCTCACATTTTCGATTGTTGGTCTATTCTTCTTGTAAAGAAGAAGACCTTCCTCTTTTTGTGTCTACCAAGCACTGCTAAAATGATTTATATATGTGTCTGGCTCCTCCTCACCCATAAGGGAGGTCCCCTTTGTGTGTGTTTTGGTAATCCTAAAGCCTATCCAGGTGCCCCACACATAATAAATGTTCAGTAAATTTTTATGGTGGAACAATTTCAGGGTAAGGGGTGTTTTATATCTTGTTTGTGTCATCTTTGGTACCCAACATATTGCCAGGGATAGAGCACATGCTTAGTTAATACTGTATTAGTTAACTGATCAACTGATTGACAAGATATTATGTATTCTAAGAAATGCAGGTACATTTTTGCCATCCTATTTTAATAACTACAGGCTGAAATGTCAAAGGAGATACTGAGAGATCAGTTATCATTGACTTCAGTCATTTTCTATAGAATTCCTGTTGTGATAAATGAGGATTTCACTGAAGTGAACTCTGGCTTTTCCCTTCTTCCAAGTTTGGAAGTTTTAATAGTATTTTAAATTCTCCTATGGACTATTTTTGTTTCTTTCATAAAACACTTAAGATTTTGATAGTATTTACATGATTTTCTGTAATGTAAGTTAGATTTTTCTTTTTTTCTCAACTTCTGTTAGTTTTGCCTTTATTCTTCTATTGAGAGGGTTGAATGATTCCATATTATTCTGTAATCATATTTAAGTCTTCTGTAATTTTGAAGATTTTTACAGAATTCGCCTAAAAGTTTATGAGTGTTCATATTATTATGCAAACTGTAAATATTGTATACAGCAGGGTCTAATAGATTCTGTATTACTTTTTCTCCTTTTGGCCCAATGTCATGTGTATTTTTCCTTTTTCCAGTTACAAAAAAATATTCCTAACAGCTGTGTCAAACAGAGTCTTTATTTGTAGTCTGTAATTTATTCCAAACATGCCATGCTTTAATTTTCTGATGATCTTTAGGCTTGGGCTTTTTCAAATACCAGAAAGAGTGGGAGGGGTATTGGCTCTGGGGTGCCAGCACCCATACTAGCGAGTCAGATTCCCCCTAGAATGTTCATTTAGTTTTGTCTTGCTGCTAGCTTTTCAACTAATCATTCTGTCCCTTTTTTAATTTCTGAGGTTCTGCCAAGAAGGTTGTTCCCTTTCCATTGCAGCCCCCTCTTCTTTACTCTGGGTTTCCCCTGTCATATCCTTCCACATACTTTTATGTCTTTCCAGTCTTCAAGAAATTTGTTGGAATCTCTCCTGTGCTGCTGATTGTTCCCCTTAACTGGATTTATTCTCTTTTTTATTCTATTTTCATTTTTATTTTAATGTACTTTTGGGATAGGACATTGTATGTGTGCTTAGACTGTTTTCTTTATCAGGGAGGTCAGAGCAGTTTGCCTATCGCCAGTGAAGTCTGACTCTGAGTATACAGACTCCTCTGAACTGACAACCAAAACATCTTTGGGATCGATCAACCATGACTTGGACCCATGAGACATCCTGTCCTCCTTGGGGATAATTTGGGAATAGATTATAACTGAGCTTTGCTGCAATCAGGCTGGACTACCTATAGAAGCATTGGGAGAAGTTTATAGGTCCAGTTCCCTAAATGAGCTGGGGAATAAATTAAAACATTAATATAAGAAGTTAAGAGAGAGTGTATTATAATCATAATCCCTTATGATTATACAGTGGAAGTGAGAAATAGATTTAAGGGACTAGATCTGATAGAGGGCCTGATGAACTATGGACGGAGGTTCGTGACATTGTACAGGAGACAAGGATCAAGACCATCCCCAAGAAAAAGAAATGCAAAAAGGCAAAATGGCTGTTTGAGGAGGCCTTACAAATAGCTGTGAAAAGAAGAGAAGTGAAAAGCAAAGGAGGAAAGGAAAGAAATACCCATTTGAATGCAGAGTTCCAAAGAATAGCAAGGAGAGATAAGAAAGCCTTCTTCAGCGATCAATGCAAAGAAATAGAGGAAAACAACAGAATGGGAAAGACTAGGATCTCTTCAAGAAAATCAGAGATACCAAAGGAACATTTCATGCAAAGATGAGCTCGATAAAGGACAGAAATGGTATGGACCTAACGGAAGCAGAAGATATTAAGAAGAGATGGCAAGAATACACAGAGGAACTGTACAAAAAAGATCTTCACAACCCAGATAATCACGATGGTGTGATCACTGACCTAGAGCCAGACATCCTGGAATGTGAAGTCAAGTGGGCCTTAGAAAGCATCGCTACGAACAAAGCTAGTGGAGGTGATGGAATTCCAGTTGAGCTATTCCAAATCCTGAAAGATGATGCTGTGAAAGTGCTGCACTCAATATGCCAGCAAATTTGGAACACTCAGCAGTGGCCACAGGACTGGAAAAGGTCAGTTTTCATTCCGATCCCAAAGAAAGGCAATGCCAAAGAATGCTCAAACTACCGCACAATCGCACTCATCTCACACGCTAGTAAAGTAATGCTCAAAATTCTCCAAGCCAGGCTTCAGCAGTACGTGAACCATGAACTTCCTGATGTTCAAGCTGGTTTTAGAAAAGGCAGAAGAACCAGAGATCAAATTGCCAACATCCGCTGGATCATAGAAAAAGCAAGAGAGTTCCAGAAAACCATCTATTTCTGCTTTATTGAATATGCCAAAGCCTTTGACTGTGTGCATCACAATAAACTGTGGAAAATTCTTGAAGAGATGGGAATACCAGACCACCTGATCTGCCTCTTGAGAAATCTGTATGCAGGTCAGGAAGCAACAGTTAGAACTGGACATGGAACAACAGACTGGTTCCAAATAGGAAAAGGAGTATGCCAAGGCTGTATATTGTCACCCTGTTTATTTAACTTGTATGCAGAGTACATCATGAGAAATGCTGGACTGGAAGAAACACAAACTGGAATCAAGATTTCAGGGAGAAATATCAATAACCTCAGATATGCAGATGACACCACCCTTATGGCAGAAAGTGAAGAGGAACTAAAAAGCCTCTTGATGAAAGTGAAAGTGGAGAGTGAAAAAGGTGGCTTAAAGCTCAACATTCAGAAAACGAAGATCATGGCATCCGGTCCCACCACTTCATGGGAAATAGATGGGGAAACAGTGGAAACAGTGTCAGACTTTATTTTTCTGGGCTCCAAAATCATTACAGATGGTGACTGCAGCCATGAAATTAAAAGACGCTTACTCCTTGGAAGGAAAGTTATGACCAACCTAGATAGCATATTGAAAAGCAGAGACATTACTTTGTCAACAAAGGTCCATCTAGTCAAGGCTATGGTTTTTCCTGTGGTCATGTATGGATGTGAGAGTTGGACTGTGAAGCAGGCTGAGCGCCAAAGAATTGATGCTTTTGAACTGTGGTGTTGGAGAAGACTCTTGAGAGTCCCTTGGACTGCAAGGAGATCCAACCAGTCCATTCTGAAGAGAGATCAGCCCTGGGATTTCTTTGGAAGGACTGATGCTAAAGCTGAAACTCCAGTACTTTGGCCACCTCATGTGAAGAGTTGACTCATTGGAAAAGACTCTGATGCTGGGAGGGATTGGGGGCAGGAGGAGAAGGGGGCAACAGAGGATGAGATGGCTGGATGGCATCACTGACTCGATGGACGTGAGTCTGAGTGAATTCCGGGAGTTGGTGATGGACAGGGAGGCCTGGCGTGCTGCGATTCACGGGGTCGCAAAGAGTCGGACACGATTGAGTGACTGATCTGATCTGATCTGATCTGATGAAAGTGAAAGTGGAGAGTGAAAAAGTTAGCTTAAAACTCAACATTCAGAAAACTGAGATCATGGCATCCGGTTGCATCACTTCCTGGCAAATAAATGGGGAAACAGTGGAAAGAGTGGCTGACTTTATTTTTCTGGGTTCCAAAATCACTGCAGATGTTGATTGCAGCCATGAAATTAAAAGACGCTTACTCCTTGGAAGGAAAGTTATGGCCAACCTAGACAGCATATATTAAAAGCAGAGACTTTGCCAACAAAGGTCCGTCTAGTCAAGGCCATGGTTTTTCCAATGGTCATGTACGGATGTGAGAGTTGGACTATAAAGAAAGCTGAGCACCAAAAAATTGATGCTTTTGAACTGTGGTGTTGGAGAAGACTCTTGAGAGTCCCTTGGACTGCAAGGAGATCCAACCAGTCCATCCTAAAGGAGACCAGTCCTGGGTGGTCATTGGAAGGACTGATGTTGAAACTGAAACTCCAATATTTTGGCCACCTAATGCGAAGAACTGACTCACTAGAAAAGACCCTGATGCTGGGAAAGTTTGAAGGCAGGAGGAGAAGGGGACGACAGAGGATGAGATGATTGGATGGCATCACCGACTCAATGGATATGAGTTTGGGTAAACTCTGGGAGTTGGTGATGGACAGGGAGGCCTGGTGTGCTGCAGTTCATGGGGTTGCAAAGAGTCAGACACGACTGAGCGACTGAACTGAACTGAACTGAATTGAGAGTGAGCTCAGGGAAGGATCTGCTTGCAGCTGATCCTCTGTGCCCAGGGTTCCATGGTCTGCAATAGCATGTGCTCTCAGTGGTTGGTTTGTATCTCAGATGTGTGCTGAAAGGTAGGGTTTACTCCACTGCAGTCCCAATATTATTGGTAGGGTTTCATTTATTTATTTTTTTATGGTGACTTTTCCCTAGTTTTGACCGAAAAAAAGAGAGAATGTATTTCTTATTGTCATATGTACTTTCAACTCTACATTTAAGAAGACATGTGGTCAACTCCAAACTACCACATTTTGTGATTAGCTTGACTTAAAAAAAAAATTTATTTAGAAAACTCTCTCTTAATTTTTTCCTTTGTGATTACAGTTATTTTTAGGTCTTTCTAACATCTGACAAATATTAAGCAGTGTTTTCCATTTCTTAAAAGAAGGCTTTACATTTTCCATTTTAACTCTCAAATTTATGTAGCATTTATGATGGTATATGGTGTGAGGCCAGGCTCCTTTCCTTGATATTTTTCTTTTCAGGTATCTGATCAGTCCCAGAGGGCCTTTATTAAATAAAGGCTATGAAATATAATAGCCTTTCCCACTGGTGTGTAATATTGCCTATATTAAGTAGAATCATATGCTTAAAATGTGTCCTGTTGTTTCTTTCACAGGCATCAGTTTTGAATGTTAAGGAATCCAAAGCTTCTGAAAGAACAGTAGTAGTTGCTGATCTTCCAGTTGATCTTAATGACCAGTTAGTGACCACATTAGTGAAGATTCACTTTGAAGATACTGACAATGGGGGTGGAGTTGTTGAAGATGTGACATATCCAACAAGAACTAAGGGAGTTGCATATGTAACATTCAAAGAAAAAACAGGTATTTCCAAATCAAATTTTTATAACCTTAGAAATACTTTCTGGAATGAAATTAAAAATTGAATTTCAGTAGAATAATTCATGAGATGGTTGGATAGCATCACCAACTTGATGGACGTGAGTTTGAGCAAACTGAGATAGTGAAGGACAGGGAAGCCTGGTGTGCTGCAGTTCATGGAATCACAAAGAGAAGGACACAGCTTAGTGACTAAACAACAGCAGCAACAAAAACAACAACAAAATGATTTATGGGATTGGTAAAGTTTAAATTTAAAAAACAGTACTTCTATTCTTGAATATAAAAGTGGCGCAGTAGTGCGTTAGGAAGAATATATGTGGAAGTGCCTTATGATAGAGTTGTCAGTAACTGAAAAAGTCTTAAAGACTTCTTGTTTTCTGTATTTTATATCCATTTATATCATGAGATAAAGGTGATACATTTTATCGTAGAAAACTTGTAAAATACAAAAAAAAGCCCCACAAAAGCTATCTGTAATCTCATAAACAAGCACTGCTTTATTAATGGGAAAGTTGGACTGGGGAAATGGGGCTTGGACCTGAGGTCACGTTGAGCCATTCTCTTCCTGGCCTACACCTGACATAGGTGAGAAAGTTGGGTTTGCGGAGCTGTTCACCCCTGTAGCCTCATGGATGGTGCATGCCAATGCCTTGAGAGAACGCGGAGGGAAGGAGAATTAGTGAAGGAGACTGAGCAGGTCAGCCAGTGACTCAGAGGAAAACCAGCCGGGATAGTGTGATATCCTGGATTCAGAAAGGTGAAGTCTCCTCATGACCATAATTAACAGAGTGGTGGGGGATTTACTTTTAGGTGTTTGTTATATATGTAACATACATAACATGCATGTGTTTTATATATATATATGTATAAATTTTAATATGTTAAACTAGAAGGAAAAAGGATTTAAATGCTGAATTTAGAGGAAAAACAGAAAAAATCTTAGGTATTTTAAAAGAACTGAACATCTCTATTACTATTCATTAAAATAATTATTACTGTATCCACAAACCTTTCTGATGGTCCCTCTTCCACTTAGTTGCAGAGAATGTCGTCAGAAAAAAGAAACACTCTCTAGCAGGCATGGCTGGATCTGCTCAACTCATAGTCTCCCACTTCAGTGAAAAGGTAGGTGTGATGCTGAAGCCATGTTGATTGTCTAGATCCCATGTTTTCTGCCAGGTGTCTCCTACACAGGAGGCACAAAGCACCCTCACCCCATGACTTCTAGAAAAGAAAGTGCAAGCTCCTTAACCTGGGTCAGTGTTAAAGGCCTGTGTCTTGAAAGTTTTTTGGTTATTGCTTGTTCTGTTTTCCTGTTTTTCTATGATGCTCTTGATACTTTTAAAGTGACAATGAGCTCTTATACTGTCATGGATGATGTCTGGCATCTATCTGAAGACTTATTTTGTGGGGTAAAAAACCAATTTGGATGAACATTAAAAAGGAGCTTTGAAGACACGGGTAAGGAGGAAGTAAGAGGAAAAAGTAAAATTCAAAGCATTGATTTAAAACTATTCTGTAACAAAGGTAGGGTTCTCTGCAGCCATCCAATGACCTTCTCATGAGGAGGGAGGGCTCTCTCCAGGGACCCCTATCCACCGAGCACCACTGGAACGGTTTATCTATGCATTCTGCTTAAAACTTTGATTCAAAAAACATTCTGCCTCTAAATAATATTTAATCCACTCTATTTGGGGGAATCCAGTGAGGAACTGTGAACCCCAAATGGAACACTGTGGCCTTGATAGGTTGTGGGGCCCCTGTAATGGGCAGTTATGGGGCAAGAAGCAAAACTGTGTGAGGCTTTGGAGGCCTGGTTAGGGCTGCTGCTGGGCAGACAGAAAGTGGCAAAACAAGATTGGATTTATGCAGTCTTTCCCCCAGGTGGTGCTGTTTTAACTTCTCTGTTTAATTTTAGATCTTCAGCTCTGTAAAGGCTGTCCTTGATCTTTCTGTTTTTCGGAGTCAAATCCGTCTAGAAAGTCTGGTAATGGACCTGAAAAGGGAAATCCCAACGTTATGCTTCAGTCCTTTGGAAGCCAACGGAAGAATCTCCGTTCAAGGAACATTTCTGGCTATCGAGAAGCTCAAAGAATCTTTGCTATTAAAAGCAAGTTTTCTTTTAGAAAACAGTAGGAATAGACAGAGCCCCAGGGGAAGTACACGGAGAAGCAGTCACTCTTTAAAGCCACCCAGGTCGTTGACACCCGAGACTACGAAAAGAGGAGAAAGTCTTGTTCTTGACACAGATACTTTCCTTTACCTGAAGAAGAGGACAAAATTTTATGAAAGCACACTGAGAAGATTTCATGTTCTATGTCAAGAGACAGTGGATGGTGAAATTACCACACTTTGTATAAAGAATGCTCAAGGTGGTTCTCAGTCAAACAATGAAAAAAAGGTAAAAGAGTCCATTGAGAAATATTCACATATTCTTCACTTTGAGCTTAGAAAGGAGACATTTATTTTGGAAGGAAAGGAAGATAGAGAGAAAGAAAATATTAAGTTGGCGTGTGAGCGGCTAAGTTTGAATTACCTTCAGGTTCTGGTTAATTTCTATAAGACACACATCGATGTTATAGGATCTCCTCCTGACACATACTTGTTTAAAAAAGAGGTCATGGAATTAATAAGACAAAAAGTTAGGTAATAAAATCCTCAGCAGTAGTGACAAGAAGGGCTGATTGATTCCTTCCCTTACTGAGCAGTGGTGATGTCATGCGTGATGCCAGCTTTATACACATTATCTCATTTAATTTTTTTTTTTTTTTTTTTGGCTGTATCGCACAGCTTATGGGATCTTAGTTCCCCAACCAGGGATCAAACCTGGGCCCCCTGCAGTGGAAGTGCCGAGTCCTAACCACTGGACTGCCAGGGAGCTCTCTATGTCATTTAATTCTTGTGACCTCTTTCATCATAGGCATTGCCATTCTCATGCTACAGGAGAAGAGACTAGGATTTGAGAAGGCAAAAACCCTTGTCTGAAGTTATGTAGCTGTCCATCAGTAAGGGTTAAACCCAAAGATAATATCTAAGGTATAAAACTTAAAAAAACTCACTAAACTTTGAGGAAACCTCACTTTTTCTGCAATCCCAAATTCTTAGGAAAAAAAAATAGCCTTCAGTGAACTCAAACTGGGGCTCTGTGACAACCTCGAGGGGTGGGAGGTGGGAGGGAGGTCCAGAGGGAGGGGGCATGTATATACCCATGGCTGATTCATGTTGATATATGGCAGAAACCAACACAATATTGTAAAGCAATTATCCTTCAATTAAAAATAAATAAATTTTAAAAAGAGCCTTCATTCTAACATATAAGAAGTTTGATTATTATTATGCCATTGACAATATTTATACCTTTATAAAGTTACATAAGCTTAACATTTATAAAGTTTATGTTTACTACTAACAATTAAAATGTTAGCAAAACTTGCCTGAGAAACTACTTAGATGGTAGGTATTTCTGATTCAGGTAGTCACTACTTGACTAAATCCCGTATTGGTATAAGGCTACTGGACATACAGGACATTTTTCCTGCCGCTTACTTAGCCTAACTGCTTATATAAAATGTTGATTCTCTTGTTGAAATTATGTAGTGTCTATTTTATAGTTGTAAAAGTAATAGCATTTCAGCAATAGGATCATGGTGATGGGAATAAGAGCATACACTTACTTGCTAGGCATAAGTTTAAGTGCATTGCCTATCTTTACTCATTCAGTCCTGACAGGAACCCTGTGAGGTAGGCGCTGTCTTTATCTTCCTTTCTCAGATGAGGAAACTGGTGCCCAGTGACGTAATGTAACTTGCCCATGCTCTTGGTTAGTGAACTGTTCTTCTCCCTTTCATAGTCTTCTGAATGCTACTTAAACAATTGAGAAATGATTCCTTAAAGATGACAGAAGGATTTGAAAATTTTTTTACTGAAGAAGGGAAGTAAAACTTGTAAGTGGGTTGTCTGTGACTGTCCTGCATTTAATTTAGCATTAAGCCAGTTTTCAGTATCTGGGGAACTGCAGAGACCCTCCCAGGATTATAAAACACACATCTTGCTCATCACAATGTAAACAAACAGATTATGATGATTTGAACTGTTTGTAGCAGTAGAAAAGCTTAAGACAAATCTATGTGCTTTCCTTTTTCTTAGCTACCTAAATCCCAACTATGTAAATTATCTCCATTTCTTTAAATGTCTTATTTCATTTCTGTACGGCTAAACTTTTTGTCATGGGAAACTTCTGTTTATATTAAGTACCCAATAAAGTATCTTTAAAAAGGTGTTTGATTTTCATTTTGCTTCTGGGGGTATTGTCTCAGTCTAGTTCCGATCAGGAGAGAGGAGGCGCACAGTAATTTGAACAGGCAAAGTTTAAGATAAAGGATTGTTAGCAATGACAGGGAATTGGGATAATGAGGGATTGGCTCATAAGAAATAGAGAAAACTCTACCAGATAGAGAAATAGCAGATATAAGGAGTTTAGATAGAGCACCCAATGAAGAACCTCCTCCCATCCACCATGCACCCCAGAACTGAAATCCAGACTTCGCTGGAGGGTTTGTGCCAGGGGATCTTGCTAGAAATCCATCCTCTAGGGTACTGGAAGAGTCTGTTCATAGTCGGTAGCTGACCAGGGACCCGCCCTTACAACATGCCTGAGAGGGTTTCTGCTGGCCAGTGTGTACTACAGCTGCTGAATGGGGGGAGGCCTTCTTTCGGGGGTTGGGGGGGCTGGACACGAGAGCAGCCGCCCATGCTGCAGGAGCCTAATGTTGGAGAAGCTGCCTGTGCTGAAAAAGCTGGATAAGTATGGGGTGGGGACTCTGGATTCTGAAGAGCCTGCCAATTTAATCCACTGAAGTAGGAACACTTTCTTCCCGCAGTGCCTCTCCAGTGCCCTCTACTGAGAAAGCCTAACATCTTGTCAGCTACAAGGGGGAAATATTTAAAGGGCCCAGATTTGTTACTGACTGGGAGAAGGCAATGGCAAGCCACTCCAGCACTCTTGCCTGGAAAATCCCATGGACAGAGGAACCTGGTAGGCTGCAGTCCATGGGGTCGCGAAGAGTTGGACACGACTGAGCGACTTCACTTTCACTCTTCACTTTCATGCATTGGAGAAGGAAATGGCAACCCACTCCAGTGTTCTTGCCTGGAGAATCCCAGGGGAGGCAGAGCCTGGTGGGCTGCTGTCTCTGGGGTCGCACAGAGTCGGACACGACTGAAGTGACTTAGCAGCAGCAGGCATAGAGGATGAATTTAAAGCTGAGTTAATAAATTGATAACTGATGCAGTTATACTTGATACCTGCACAGGTTTTCATTATTACCACAAGTTTAACACCCATAGAATAGCCTGTCAACAAAGAGCTGGGTCGGAGTGATGATCATTCCTTGATTGTGTTCAGTTCAGTTCACTCACTCAGTCGTGTCCGACTCTTTGCGACCCCATGAAACACAGCACGCCAGGCCTCCCTGTCCGTCACCAACTCCTGGAGTTCACCCAGACTCACGTCCATCGAGTCAGTGATGCCATCCAGCCATCTCATCCTCTGGCGTCCCCTTCTCCTCCTGTCCCTAATCCCTCCCAGCATCAGAGTCTTTTCCAATGAGTTAACTCTTCGCATGAGGTGGCCAAAGTACTGGAGTTTCAGCTTTAGCATCATTCCTTCCAAAGAAATCCCAGGGCTGATCTCCTTCAGAATGGACTGGTTGGATCTCCTTGCGGTCCAAGGGACTCTCAAGAGTCTTCAACACCACAGTTCAAAAGCATCAATTCTTTGGCGCTCAGCCTTCTTCACAGTCCAGCTCTTACATCCATACATGACCCCTGGAAAAACCATAGCCTTGACTAGATGGACCTTTGTTGGCAAAGTAACGTCTCTGCTTTTTAACATGCTGTCTAGGTTGGTCATAACTTTCCTTCCAAGGAGTAAGCGTCTTTTAATTTCATGGCTGTAGACTGCTGCTAACTGGTTTATGGGTATGAACATTGCATCTTCTGTTTGAGAAGATTATTATTGTTTCACATATTGTATATAAATTGTTTTACATATTGATGTCCATTTTAGAGTTCATTTAGTGATACTCTCCTTATAATATGTTTGTGTAACCAATTTCTATCCTTAATAAAAACTGACTCTTTAATCTTCAAAATGGTTGTAGTGATTTTTATTAAAATTTATTTTTGAACATTACTGGTGCCTAGGAATATAATGTGAATTCTGTTCCGTGTCAAGCCTAAACCCTCCTATGTGTCTTCCATTGGGAGAAAAACCCATCATTTAATTAGATAGTAAGTTGGTACTTTTCAAAGAGGCTGCAGAATGTGATAAGAGCCATTATCAAATTAAAAAAAGATGTGTGGGTTTCAGCTCATGATGAACAAAGGAAAAGAGTAGGAGAAAGGACTCTGAAACATTTAAGTAAGAAACTCAGGGATTTTTTTCTGTGCTTGTCCTCTGGGTTCTGGAGGCAACAGTGTGACGTTAACAGAAATGTTCACTGACTCTTTAGAATTCAACGTGTAGTCTGGCGGAGAAAAGATAAACAAGCCATTACAGCAGGGCTTGCTATACACACAGAGAAGCACTTGGGGTAGAGTTGGAGAGTCAGTTCTTACCTATGATATGTTAGTCATTTCCCAATTCTTAGCACACTTCTCATGGAAAAAAGTGTGTTAAAGTTTTATCTACCTTATTATTGAGGAGTAAATGAGCATAATGACAAAACTGATTCAAAAAGAACATAAGAAATGAAATTTAAAAGTCAACAGGAGAAAGCATGTTAGTAAAAACTGCTAAATTAGAAACAAAACTTGTCAGTGCAATAAACCTGATTTGGAAGGTTGTTTTCTCAGCTAAACAAAATAATCACACCTTAGCAGTTTTTTAAGAAGTTAAACTTCTAATTTTACAGAGTTGTATAATGTCATTGCCCTAATCAATTGTGATATTAAGTGAAACGGACTTATATTCCTCAAAAGAGATGACTCAAAAGTGGGCTTATTAGAGCTTGTCTAGCATGGCATTAAAAGGTCACAAAATTATTTTTTGCCTTCTCTTTGTGTTTTGAGTAATTTTCTTCAATAAGTGTCAGGAGAAGCTCCCAGAGCTTATGGATGAGAGCCTATGGATGGATGTTAGTCCAATGGAGGGATGAGAAGGGAGAGCAGGACAGTACTTGGTTTGGTAGTTTAGGGATGGCTGAATTTCTCTTTTAATGCTCTGTAAAAAAGGTCATTTATTGGATAAAATATAGGAATGCAAACACTGCCAAATCACCAGTAAAGATTTTACTCCAGTATTTTCTTTTTTCCAAATAATGCCTATTTACAAATCATGGGATATTTGTGCTTTTTCATATATGAAATTATTATTTAATATATGGAATTTTAATTTGTAGAATTTTAACTGCATTTAGCCGTTTAGAAGTTAAAGTTCTGAGTACATTGTCAATATAATAAAATTTAGCTATAAAGTATGTTGCTATTCAGAAATTAAAAATTACAACTAAACCTTGGACAAATAGTGCATTTTGTATTGCTTTTATGCTACTGCCTTTCTCTGAGAACAGAGCATCTCTCAATTTCCACTAATAACCTATATAGGGACTAACTGGATGGCTCTTAAAAATGCTTTTACATATAAATATAAAATCATACTTCAAAATGAGAAGGATGGCTGAATCTTGACAGCTTTAGTTATTATATACAACTTCTAACTTAGGGACAAGATTCTTTGATTCCTCTATAGAAAACTCACATATATAAAGGAGTAAAGGGAAGGAAATGTCAAATTTGCCTTGAGAATTTCTCCATCTATGCCTTGTTAGCGACAAGGTATGGAGCTCCCCAAAGACAGTAGTTTAAGGAATGTAACTATCCTGTCAAACTGTCATTACTCTAGGACCATTTCCTGGAATACTGGCTTAGGAAACTCAAGTGGGAACTTTTCCATCTTCTCCACCCACCCTTTCCCTTTCATCTTTTACCTCCTCCAAACTGAGTGCTTCTGGGAAAATTCCTCACCCCTCTAGCTTCAGTGTTCTCAGTTGTAATCTGAAAATAATACCTATTTTTCAAGGTTCTTGAGTTTTAGAAAACATGTTAAGCAAGAGATGGTCAAGAATAGTAGTTGTAGCAAATTCCCTGGTGGTCTGGTGATTAGGACTCCACATTTTCATTGATGACACCATGGGTTCAATCCGTAGTTGGCTAACAAAGGCACTTTGCTAAGCTGTTCAGTGCAGCCAAAAAAAAAAAAAAAAAAAGAATAGTGGTTATCATGTTAAGAACTTGGTAACACCAACAGCCCAAGAAAAGCTCCCTTTGCCTGGAATACCTCATCTCAGAGCTGGCACCAACGTGTTACCCAAACTGGAAAACAAAGAGTCATTCTGGGTTTCTTCTCCTTTCCATTTATGTAGCCACCACCTTAGATCAGGCCTAGGTCATTTCTTGCCTGATCTAGAGGGTTGAGTAGTATTCCCTCAAAATTCACGTCCTCTTGTAACTTCAGAATATGACCTTATTTGGAAACAGGGTCTTTGTAGATGTGGTTAGTTAAGAGTGAGGTCTTAACCCAGTGACTGGTGTTCTCTCAAGAAGGGGAGAGACTCAGAGGAAACAGGGAATATGCTCTTGTGATGACAAAGGCAGAGGGTGGAGTGACACGGCTACAGGAAGGCCAAGGACGGCAGGGAACCACAGGAACGGGGAGAGGCGAGGAAGATGTCTTCCCTGGAGTCCAGATTGAGTGCCATCCTGCCAATACTTTGATTTTAGGCTTCTAGCCTCCAGAACCGTGAGAGAATAAAGTTCTGTTGTTTTAAGCCACCAGCTTTGTGGTAATTTGTGACGGCAGCTCCATAAACCCATACATATGGCTTTCCTTCAAAAAACTCCTGATCCTTGCACTGACTCTCTGTGTGGGACCCTGTTGCATGCTCTATATGCCCCTCTCTGTGATAGGATTTCACCGTACTTTTTGTTGGTTTCTTGTCTCCCTTTCCCACTACGTGGCTGTGGACTCCTTGAGGATTAGAAATTTTTTATAGGTTTTTCTTATAAGATTTTTCTTCTTGGCCATGCCATGTGATTCTTAGTTCCCTGACTAGGGATTGAATCCATGACCCCTGCAGAGGAAACAAGGAGTCTTCCACTGGACTGCCGGGGAATTTCCAAGGGCAGAAATTTTTGTCTTTTTTCTACTTTATCTATCCTCTGTTTATAACAGAGTGCCTGGCACAAAGTGGGCATTCCACAAATTAGGAAATACATGAACAATTTCTGCGTTCCTCACAGAATTTAGTACAGGATTTTGTACTGAAATAAATGTCTTATAAATGTGTGTTCATTGGAATTTTCTGTCTTTTTACATAGTTTTCCCACTTGCCAATATCATAAAGCTAATATCTCTAACCCTGTCTTTAGGATGTGTCCTCAATTCTTGTATCATTTCCTTTTGTATAGGAAATTCTAGCAAGACAAACTCAAGCAGGTTGGCTAGTTATTGCCCTGGCAGGAAAGCACTAGGCATGTTCTCTGAATTCCCTCCACTTGCCTAGCTCCTGATTAGGTTTCACCAGTAAGACAAAGATCGCTTGTGACTTAATTTGATTGTTATGAAGATTCACTGCATCTCTCTATGCTGGTATCTGGCTGTTGTCAGTTCTAGGAGCTCACTGGAGAAGTTATGAAGATTCACTTACTTGTGTAAGTATATTAAGAACATCCCACAGTTAACACTGCTTTCTGAGGAAAGCAATATGAGTAGAATATTAATACTTCCTTTTGATTTTCTATGGATTAAGGATGGGAGGAAATTAGTCTAACATATATCTCATTGATTCAGATATTATAAGAAGATTAACTTAAAGAGTAGGGACTTTTAGGGAGGGGGTGAGTAGAGGGACATAAAATATAAAAAAGGTTCTTTTTGTTGTTGGAGAAATTTGTTTAAAATGAATAATTTCTTGAGGAGAATAAAAAGATAAAATGTAAAAATGGTAGCCTTTTCCTGGGATGTATATGAAGTTTGGGAGGAACAACTTGCTCCTGGTGAAGATAGATGTTTGAGGTTTATCAAAATTGTCAACCAAGTTAGACAGTTCACTCACCTTCTTTCTCCCTGGCAAGGCACCTGTTGGACTGGAAAGCTCACAATTCCCTTCCCTTACCAAGCAGTTTGGATTCTGTCTCCATACCGTCACTTGCTCTTGTTGCCTCCTTTCCATTCTCAGTGGCTCTACTGTAATGAGCTCATACCTGAGCCATTATAATATTCTAACTGGCCTTTCTGGCTCTGCTCTCCCCACCCACACGCCCTCAATCCGCCCTGTATGCCACTACAAGATTACTGTGTCTACACTGATTAGTGGAATTTGAGAGCCTTCAACTGTCTGGCTGGTGTTAATTGTCCTACCCTGCAATTTCATTGCAACATTTAATCTTATGTTCTCCTTATCCATTTACAGCATGTGTTTTCTGATAGGTATAGCCTACTTAACGCTCATAAATGATCAGTGTTTTGTCATATATTAACTAATATTCTCTGTTTTTAAATTTCTAATGTTCAGAAGTGAATAAATTTTTCTTTATTTTCTTTTTATAAGCTAGAGCTAGTAGGCTTCACTTACAAGTAGCACTGTGTCAGAAGAACACTGCCTATGTGGTAATCAAAAGTATAGAGACTGAGAGCTTGATAGTCTAAGATCGAATTTTAGCAACGCTACTTACTGACTGATGACTTTGGGCCTTCAGTTTTCACATCTATAAAACGGGAATAATAACTCTGACCTCATAAGGTTTTGAGCCGATACAGTGAAATTCCCATCCCAGGCGTGGCTCCTTGTAGTAAATGAGAGCCATTTCTGTCACACCTGTCACTCAGAGGAAAGAATTTGCCTTGGTTCAGAATAAATATAGTAAGATGATTTGAACAGTTTTCCTTATATTTGCTTTTGCTTCAAGCCTTTATCTATAATAGGAGGAACATGGGAAGGTTTAACTTCCTAGGTGGCTCAGTGGTAAAGAATCTGCCTGCTCATGCAGGAGACATGGGTCTGATCCCTGGGTTGGGAAGATCCCCTGGAGAAGGAAATGGCAACCCACTCCAGTATTCTTGCCTGGGAAATCCCATGGACAGAAGAGCCTGGCTGTCTGTAGTCCATGGGGGTACCAAAGAGGCAAACTTGACTTAGTGACTAAACAGCAGCATGGGAAGGCACTGCTTGATTTTACAAAATATCTCTTATAAAAGAGAACACCCTCTTTTGTCTTCCCATAGGTACAAATGTATAACTGAAGCAGGATTCATTGTTTCACAGCATAATCTTGGGAGGGAATATCAGAATGTCTCAATATTTTCCAAGCCCCAGGGAAAGAGGAAGTGGTTTCTGTCCAGGCTGATGACAATAGGAGACTCCACTTCTCACCCTCTAAGAGAGCTGAGCTCTGGCTCTATTATGTTAAGGGACGTGACTTTCTGCAGCTTTTAGCCTCCGGGGGCCTTGGCCCAGCTAATAGATTCTGGAAGTTTTCAAATTTTCCCTTCGGATTTTTTTTTTTTTTTCTTTTTGTGAGTGGGGAAGCAGGCACATGAAGAGGGAGTACTGGAGTGTACGTCTGCAGTTAGCTGTCTGTCATCAACCACTATACATAGCAAACTGCTTTAAACCCCCTTTAAAATATTTTTAAATTTTGGCTGTGCTGGGTCTTTGCTGCTGCACAGGGTTTTGCTGTGCGAGCTTTTCTCTAGTTTCTGTGAGCAGGGGTTATCTTCATTGGAGTGCACCAGCTTCTGATTGCAAACAGAGCACAGTGCTTAGGGCACTCTGGCTTCAGGAGTTGCAGCACCTGAGCTCAACAGTTGTGGTTCCCTGGCTCCAGAACCCCGACTCAGTAGTTGTGACACACAGGCTTAGTTTCTCTAAGGCACATGGGGTCCTCCTGGACCAAGGATGGAACTAGTGTCTCCTGCATCGGCAGGTGGATTGTTTACCACTGAGCCACCAGGAAAACCTTACTTACAACCTTTTTATTTTATTTTTTAACTTTACAATATTGTATTGGTTTTGCCATATATCGAAATGAATCCGCCACAGGTATACATGTGTTCCCCATCCTGAACCCTCCTTCCTCCTCCCTCCCTGTACCATCCCTCTGGGTCGTCCCAGCACACCAGCCCCAAGAATCCAGTATCGTGCATCGAACCTGGATTGGCGACTCATTTCATATATGATATTATACATATTTCAATGCCATTCTCCCAAATCATCCCACCCTCTCCCTCTCCCACAGAGTCCAAAAGACTGTTCTATACATCTGTGTCTCTTTTGCTGTCTCGTATACAGGGTTATTGTTACCATCTTTCTAAATTCCATATATATGTGTTAGTATACTGTATTGGTGTTTTTCTTTCTGGCTTACTTCACTCTGTATAATAGGCACCAGTTTCATCCACCTCATTAGAACTGATTCAAATGTATTCTTTTTAATGGCTGAGTAATACTCTATTGTGTATATGTATCACAGCTTTCTTATCCATTCATCTGCTGATGGACATCTAGGTTGCTTCCATGTCCTGGCTACTATAAACTGTGCTGCGATGAACTGATCTATTCTGTTCCATCACATGGGGGTATAAAATGGAACTCTTTTAAAATATTTAAATGAATGACTCTAATCCTTATTATTTTCCATTGTGAGAAGGCCTTTCTTCTTTTTTCTGGGGTCCTCACTGTCTCTGACTCTAAAATCCCAGGGATACTTTCTCAACCAGAAGGGTCAGAGCTGAAACAAAGCCAGCTGGTAAGCCCGCCCATTTGCCAGAGGACTTCATCCTAGTAAATTAATAAGTTATCAAAAGAGGTCTGTCATTTCAGTGTGTCAACCTAAATAAAGACGTAAAATGAGGCAAACTCAAATCACCAGAAACTGAATTTATTCAGGAATAGCTGAGGAACTGCAATTCGGGAAATGCAAGCTATGGCAAGTGATAGAGCATGTTGAGGGTTTAGGGAAAGGAATCCTTCATGATGGGGTGAGTTTCTGGGGGTATGCTCACTAGTCTGCAGATAGGTCTCCGTCTCCTTGTCAATCAGGCATTGATGCAATGTCTGTTTCAGCGTGTAGGCGCAGTCTTTCGAGGGCGCATGCGTGAAGGCAGCCATGTCTTCTCCTGCGGGCCCAATTTCGATCCACATTCTTTTGTAAGAGCGACCCTTGTCACCCAGGTGGTCAAGAGCAGTGCCCGTAGCAGTTTCTGCGGGTGAAAAAGGAAGGCTGGCTGGTGTCATACTCGGCGGTCTTCACTTCGCTCCAAGGTAGGCCAGCTCCTGAGGAGATGCTTCTTTAGGAACGGAGCTTGCTCTTCTCAGACAACACAATCCGTTGTCATTATTCGTGGACTCTGTATTTACAAATTCATCCATGCCGTAAAATGTATCTGCAACCCCCATTCCTGAACTTGAGCGCAAGCTCACAAAGTTTGAGTGGCCCTAAGGGCCTGTTCCCAGCTGAGGGGGGCCAAGGTAGCGCACAGGTTTTCCATTTCGGCTCTGTTGCTGTTGGCAGGTGTCTTCTGTATGGTATTCAGTGCCGTGTTTTTCACATGTCTGTGCTCTTTTGGGGGTGATTTTGCCTTTTTAAAGTGGCTGCTGTGCTGTGTAGTGTCCGTGGATGTCAGAAGGCTGCCATGGACTTTACTGAGAAAAGGCATGTGGTTGATAAACTTCGTTCAGGCATGACTTAAATACTGGATACGAATTCAGTGTTAATGAATCAATAGCATATATTAAACTAGGTGCCTTTCAGCAGAAGCTTGTGTAAAACAAGGTTCTTTGTTGATGTGTTGATGAAAGTGTTGTGACCAGAGGCTTGTGGGAATCTAACCCTGTGTTTGCCTGGAAGTCAAGGTCGGACACGACTGAGTGACTTCACTTTCACTTTTCACTTTCATGCATTGGAGAAAGAAATGGCAACCCACTCCAGTGTTCTTGCCTGGAGAATCCCAGGGACAGGGGAGCCTGGTGGGCTACCGCCTATGGGGTCACACAGAGTCGGGCACGACTGAACCGACTTAGCAGCAGCAAAGTTCAGTTGGGCTTCCCAGGTGGCTTAGTGGTAAAAAAATCCACCTGTAGTGCAGGAGCCAGAGGAGACGCATGTTCGATCCCTGGGTTGGGAAGATCCCCTGGAGGAGGGCATAGCAACCACTCCAGTATTCGTACCTGGAGAATCCCATGGGCAGAGTAGCCTGGCTGTCTGCAGTCCATGCGGGTCCCAAAGAGTCAGACACGACTGAAGCGCCTTAGCACTCACCAGGCACAATGGTTCAGTACCATCAGTTATTTCAGTGTTTAGGGCAACTTAATGGGACAGAACTACCCCCGATAATGAGAACTGATAGTCTGGACAGCTCTTTTCCTGAGATGTGCCCATTGTGTCAGGAGGATGAGTCAGAAGTGGTCCTTCTGGAAGGACCAGGCTCTCCTAGTTCCATGGGGTCAGTGCTGGCCCTCTTGCTGTTCTTCATTGGGCTGGACGCAACCTGGGGGATGTCACTTTTTTGTCATTCATTGACATTTGCTTGGGTGGGACAGTGGGGGAGTGGCCTAGAGTGGGAAGGTAACCAGATATATGAGTGTGCAACTTCACCATCCATCATGGGGAGGCTTCCACTAACCCCAGTCCTGTGTCTCTCCTTTGAACCCAGCTGTGGAGGAAATTCCTCATTCTGGCCTCAGAATGAACTGTAGTGGGAATATCCACTGTCTTGCTCTCATTCCCTTCAACGTGTAATTGCAAAAATAAAACAATCAGACACTCATCCATTTCCCCAAGATCTGAGCTATCCAGTTGAAACCAAGGTCACCCTGATAGAGAGTGATGAAAACACTAAAAACATTATCTATTGGTCCTATTTCTATCATTCCTAGAATAAAACCTGAGGCTTCATTGGAGAGTGAGGAATAAATCAAGATTGCCTGCAGTCAAGTCAGGTTTGAGCTGGGCTGGAGATTGAATTCGTGTTTAATCAAAATTATATTGGATCTTATTGTTGAACCTTAGCTTTTTGTGAACAATTCGAAGGTGGCAGTGTTTTCCTAAATTTGGCATTCGCTTGACACAGTTGAAAAGATTTCTCACATGTTTAAGAGACCTGTCTTGAATAGCTAAGTTACTGCTACTCTGAGAATTTCTATATGAAGGACTTTGTGGGGGGTTGTTTAACTGGTATTTAAGAGAATGGGTATAATTTGTTTATTTTAATTGGAGGCTAATTACTTTACAATATTGTGGTGGTTTTTGCCATACATCAACATGAATCAGCCACGGGTGTACATGTGTTCCCCTATCCTGAATCCCCCTCCTACCTCACTCCCCATCCCCTCCCTCTGGGTTGTCCCAGAGCACTGGTTTTGAGTGCCCTGCTTTATGCATGGAACTTGCACTGGTTATCTATTTTACACATGGTAATATACATGTTTCAATGCTAGAGAATGGCTATAATTTATGCTTTGCTTCTTTTTCACTTTAATTCAGCTTTACGCTCTTCTTTCAGTAATGCATTTTAAAGAATGGCTGATGGCAGAACAATGACAGTTTTTAAACATAAACAAAAATATGTTTAAAGCTTAACATTTTGGCAGAAAATGCATGCTTATCCACATACTTAACTCATATATGTGAAAATTATTCAAGGCAAACAAGTCTTACTTGATTAGGTGTATCTGTTCTTGCTCTTTGTCTTTTTATATCGATTACAGCACTGTATAATCAATTATTATTTTCAAATATATTGATTTAGCACATGTTGATAAATAGCATCTATACCTCTCTCTTCTGGTGCTGCCTGCTACTATCTCCCAGTTCTAAGGATTGTTATAATAATCTGTTTTTCTTTCATTATATCTCTTTCTTCTGTTCTGTATTTCATTATCCTATGCAACTTCAAAAACAACTATAAGACATATATGTCTTATATCTTTTAGAGAAACTCCTATGTACCCTTCAAATACAGTAATGTATAGAATAAAACAATAGCAGTTTGAAAGAAAGGTACTGTTAAAACAATGGGGTGTCTGGGAAATAGCAGCAAGATATTCTACTATAAATGTACTTTGTAAATGGTAATGTAAATGGTAATGTTACTTTGAATGATGAAGTATGATCTTCCATGACAGAAAATATCGTGAGGATTGACTCTGTACTTGGCATTCAGTAACTTAACTTTCATTATCAAAAAGAAGAAATAATTCCTTTCTTATAGGAATCTCTTATAGAAAAGCACATGTAGTATGATATAAGAAACATGCAGCTACAAGGTTGAACAGCATGGAACAATAGTTCCATCATCAGGATTATTTTTCTGTTTCTTAATTGGTTTGAGAATCAGAAAGTTATAATTTGAAAAAAGCATTAGAGGGCGCCAGACCCCTTTCTGATGAATTGTTTGTCTTGGAGCTAGAGCACAACTCCAGCCCACACTTAGATCAGCCTGTAAGCTTGTGAATTTAGTGCTCATCTCAGTCCAGAGATGTGATTACCTGTGTATTTGAAAATTAAAAATGACAGATTTTAGAGAGTAAATTTTTACACATTAAAAGGGACTTAGACCTATTATCTGAAGGCAGTCTGTGGATCTTGTTTGGGCCCTGATTCAACGAAACCAGCCTGAAAAAGATGTTTGTGGGACAATTAGGGAAATTTAAACAGCCATAAATGTTACATTAGGGAACTATTGTTAATTTTACTAGGTGTGATAATGGTATCTTGGTAATGCTAAAAAATTTCTTTTAAATCCTACTAAAGATACATGCAGAAGAGTTTTTGCTTGAAATTATATGATGTCTATGAGTTGGTGATGGACAGGGAGGCCTGGCGTGCTGCGATTCATGGGGTCGTAAAGAGTCGGACACGACTGAGCGGCTGATCTGATCTGATCTGATGATTCATTATAAAATACTCCATAGTATAGTATGTGTGCATGTATGCATGTGTGTAATAATAGATGAAATAAGATTGACAGTATCTTGATAATTTCTGGAACTGGAGTTCATTATATTATTCTACTTTTGTGAGTAGCTTGAAACTTTTCATTAAAAGTAAAAATAAAAAACGCAGACATTATTTTCTCACAATTTATATTTATGATCTAATTGATGATCATTTTTGACTAAGGCATCTTTCTAAGGTTACAAGCTCATGCGTGTAAGAAAATCTCATCTTTTCCCCTGCAGGGTAGCAGAATATGTTACTCCAAACTCTGACTTTAGGAGTTTAGGACAATCTACCTCAGAATATGCTGCTTTGGTTTATTGATTATTTTGAGCTGTAGGCACTTTAAAAGCAGCAAGTGCAGGGAGAGGCTTTCTCCTAACTCCCCTTTTCTGCCTAAAGACAGATCCTCCCAAAGGAACTCAACTGTCATAAGTCCCCTCCCTGAGCGTTTCATCGACTGAGGAAAACTGACTCTTAGTGCTAGCACCACACCCAGACAAACTTTATCTTGAACTTTTATACCTCTCATCTGTTTTTAAAGGGCCCATTCATCTTTCTTAAAAATCATTTACTCTGCCCCAGGAGGCTTACGTGCCCCCTCCGTTTCCCAATTAAGATTGGCTTTTAATCTTGAGTTTTAAGCCATCTCGGGGAGTTACTCACTTTTCCCTGGTATCTCCCAGGTATATGTGAGTATATATGTCTATTTGTTTTTCTCCTGTTAATCTGTCTTTTATTACAGAGATCTCAACTAGGAGCTCAGAAGGGTAGAGGGGAAATTATTTTTTTCCTTCCTTATACCCTTCATAATTTAATTTATATTTTGAGTTTCCATTCTGTTGTTGTTTAGTCGCTAAGTTGTGTCCTAGTCTTTTGTAATCCCATGGGCTATAGCCCACCAGGCTCCTCTGTCCATGGGATTCTCCAGGCAAGAATACTGGAGTGGGTTGCCATTTCCTTCTCCAGGGATCTTCCTGACCCAGGGATCAAACCCTTGTTTCCTGCGTTGCAGGTAGATTCTTTTATCGCTGAGCCACTGGGGAATCCCCTGTCTATCAGCTGTCAGAAACTAAATATCATTCAACTCAGTATAATCTCATGCTGTGCTGAGACAAACAGTTCAAGATAAACTTAGTTTTGGATTTTCCTACCTCCGTCTGCACAGCAGGGTCTAAATCCAATAGAAGTGCTGAGTGAAAGTCAGTAAGTGGGAGGTGGTGATGGTGAGGCAGGGGCTGGCTTTGGTTGCCACCTCTGTAAGTCAGACATCCTGAAAGACAGCTTCCATCTTCTCTCCTGTCAGTTTGTCCTCTAGATGACGGTCATGTTGTTGGACAAACTTTTGCAGGGCCCCCCCCAGAGCTGCCTCTCCTCAGGGTGGCCAGACCTCTCGGAATGAGGGAAGGGCCCCAGCGGCTGTCCTCTCCAACTGTGGCTTTCCCACCCTGCTTGGCCACTTCAGCTCTACTTCTCCAATGCCATGTTTGTTGTGGAAGTTTCTTAGAGGCTTCTCTAGGACACTTGCCACTTCCACAGGCTCTATTTGGGGACAAAAGCACACATACTTTGCCCTTCCAAAACCTTTATAAATCTGGGGACTCTGGGACATACTCAGACGAGAGAGATGGCGCAGGCTACCGTCTAAAGAAAAGACACAGTATCTAATATCTCCCCCATGAAGCTGTGGTGTCTGTCTGGTCTGATAGGAAGACCAGCATGTAATCTTCAATAACAATTGCATATGGCATAAATGTGCCCACATTTTTCAGAGCTTCAGATGCAGAGAAGGGTCAGGGGTTAGCAGGAATTATGAAAAACTTTTTCCATCAAATAAATGTAATAAAACATTATCATGTTGAATATTTTAAATCCTAAGTTTACTGCTTGCTTCTCATGCAGAAATGAAGGGAAGCAGTAGGTAAATAATGGTTAAGCCTGTGGATCTTTGACTTAGTTAGACCAGTGTTCTAATTATCTATGTCCTCTAATTAACAGTAGAGATCAGCACGTGTTTGTTAAGGTTTTTAAACTTCAGTTTCTTATGTATAAAGCAGAGGCAGTAATATCTAAAATGTTCTGGGGAGAGTTAAACAAGAGTGTGTATAGAGAATGTGCAAAGAGAATTTAGCCCTTTGTATAAAACCAATACATGACAACCGTTTTTATTAAGAATAATAGCACAAAAAGGCCTATATGCAATTTTTGTATCAGGTTAGTGGAGCTTTTTCCTTGGCGTTATTAGATCAGATCTTACAGGACCACATGGGAATTTGGGTGCTGCCCCAGAAAATTGAAACTACTGCAACTTAGAAAAAAATTATCTTTCTGGTGTACAGAGCCTGAATTCTCTTGATATTTTAAGAGTAACTGCTTAGCTTTCATTCCCAGTGTGGCCATCCTTTATGAACTGTCAGGGGAAAGGAAGCAGATGAAAGGAGGAATTCCAAGAGTATAATATCACCATGGCCTCATGAAACAGGGGAAAAGAAACCAAACAGTTCATAATGGGCAAGCTTCCAGATGTTTATTGCCAGGACCTTCTGCTCAGAATGAAAAGAAAATCCAAACAAATGCCAGGTCCCTCTTCTACACTATTAGAAAAAGGAAAGTTACTCGCTTTTTTTTTTTTCCACTTTCTTTTTTTTCCCATTCGATTTGGTATTCTGGATTGGACAGGAAGGTAAATTGCTCCTCCATTTTCTTGGAAAGACTTGACAGTGATTCTCTGTTGAACAGATGTCTGATTCCTTTTTGCACTTGGACACTGGATTCCAACCCTCTTGGTAGAGATGTCAAGGTTTGTAACTGACCATTTTCTAGAGGTAGTATGGTGCTGGCAAGGTGCCAAGAGTTGGCTTGGAGTTAGAAACTGCAGTCTCAAATATATATAGACTCTTTATTCAGATAAAATCTGTTAATTAATATTATGTACCCAGAGTGTTATGTTAAATTTTAATGCTTTACTGATTAAAGTCAGTTCTGTGAAAAAAAATGTGATTCACATTCGGAAATCAGTTGATCTCAAGCTACTATTTAACATAAAGCACTTAGATCCAGCTAATTTTTCAAAAGTGTCCTGGGTGGGCACTTGTATTAGTTTCTATTGCTGCTGTGAGCTCTGTGATGGGTCTGTCCAGACAATTTCTCCATTTTAAGATCCTTAGCATAATCGTCTTTACAGAGTGGCTTTTTTCTTATAAAATAGTTGTAGGTTTTGGGGACTAGGAAGGACATCTTTGGGGGCTGCTGTTCTATCGTGGTCTACCTTCTATCCCCTTCAAATTTACTTCTATCCCACACGTTAAATACATTCACCAGCACCTCCAGAAGTGTCAACCCATTGCAGATCAACTCCAAGTCCAAAAACCTAATATAAATCTTATCAGTTCAGAAGTCCTAAATCTCATCAGTTATGGATGAGGTTCTGGGTAGTCATGCAGCACAATTCATCTCCATTTGTGAATCTGTGAAATTGGAAAAACAGATTATTAATACCTGCTCCCCCAAAACAATGGTGGGATAGGCATGGGATAGATATAAACATTCCGGTTCAAAAGGGGAGGAAATGGAAGGAATAAAGGAGTCACCAGTCCCAGGCAACTTTGAAATACATCCATGCAGATTCATCCATCCATGAAATTAGGTTTCAAGGCCTGGGAATAATTCTCTGCGGTTCGCAGCTCCACCCTCTGGACTTGAAGCTCTCCCCTTGGAGTCATCCATCTTCATGAGGGATAGCATGTATTTGCAGATGAGTAGTTTTATTGGCCTGTTTCTTGCCTATACAACTTTGGGAATCTGACAGTCTTCTTTTATTTCATCCTCTCCTTTCCCCCGTTACGGTGCCTTCTATACAATGAAAGTCAGTTTGGGCTGCAAAAACATATTAGGGATTAACACCTGAGGAAGGAAATGAGCAGAAGCAGAGAAAATATTTGGACTTTGATGCAGGCCTGATAAAACCTTGGCCAACTCAAGGCTAACTGATGCAGAGTTGCCTGTATTGGGCCAAAATGGTCAAGCTTTTATACCCCTTCTTTGCTCAGCCACAGAATAGGCATTATCTACAGTAAGAGAGCTCTCTTGAGTGGAGGCAGACTGTGAAAGAGCTAACAGTTGGAGACTATCTGCTGATCACAGGTCAAGAGAAAGTTCTCCCCTGAAGAGTGATCCGGATCATGCATGAATTTCTCACACATATTGGCTTATGGTGAACATGAGAGAGATTAGAAAGTAGGCCTGTTAGTTCTTGCAGCCTTTTAGGGTTGAATTGGTAGCTTCTCCTGGACCAACTTGGTTTTTTTTTTTTTTTTAACTTAATTTTATATTGGAATATAAGTGAAGTGTTAGTCACTCAGTTGTGTCTGACTCTGTGCGACACAATGAACTGTAGCCGGCCAGGCTCCTCTTTCCATGGGGATTCTCCAGGCAAGAATACTGGAGTGGGTTGCCTTTCCTCCTCCAGGGGATCTTCCCAACCCAGGGATGAAGCCTGGGTCTCCTGCATTGCAGGCTCTTTCCCAGCTGAGCCACCAGGGAAGCCCATTGGACCAATTAACAATGTGTGATAATTTCAGGTGGACAGCAAAAGGACTCAGCCATGTAGATATATGTAAAATGTATCCATTCTCTCCCAATCTCTCCTCACATCCAGGCTGCCACACAACATTGAGCAGAGTTCCCTGTGCTATACAGTACTGGACTAACTCTCAAGTCCTGAAACAGTAGTGACAGAACCATCATGGTATTTAAGGCAGCCAGGTAGCTTAAGAAAGAGCTCAGCTGTGTTCCAGGGACCAAAGGCTGTTACGGAAGTTTTCCCTCTAGGCTGAAGGCTCTCCCTGTTCGAGGTGGGCTGTAGGGGAGTCTAGTTTATTCAGGCTCAGACACAACCCTCTATCTTCATGCCAGTAATCACTGCCATTATCATATTTCACATTGCTGTTATTTATTGAACACTTACTCTGTATCAAGCACTGTGCTAAGGAGTTTACATGTAAACTATCATTTAGTCACTTCAGGACACCTTAGAACTGTTCAAGGAGTAGTTGTGGGTTAAGTAAAGGAGCATAAAGGTGTTCAGTTCTGTGCTCAGTGATCCTGAGATGTCCTGTCACAACTCAGCGACAGTAACCTCCTCCTGGTCATCATTTCCTTTTGCCCAGCTTTCAAGGTTTAACTGAAACATGTAACATGGTACCATAGGGTTCAGTGAGTTAAGTTGTTTGAGTTCTAGAGCGCCTAGTAACTTTGCCATTCAAAAAACGGATTCTATCCTAGTGAGATCCAGTGTTCTTTAGAAGGTGCTGCCTAGTCGCTTTCATTTTAAATGTAGATTTGGGCCTCTTTCTTGGTGGGTCTAGGTCAAATGGGAAGAAAGATTCGTCATGCTATTTGTACCATTAAAGTTGGATTGCACACTGAAGGTGATTGGTAAGACTACCGGTCTAGAGGCTGTAACCCAAACCAACCGTCCTCATTTTCTCTGGTGCTATTACATTTTTGTGTTTATATTTTCCTAGGCTTGGTAATTATGGTAATCAGGAAAACAAGTCACATTTATAACATATCTTATATAAAGATATTTGCAAACATCTCCACATTTTACGTATGATCTGGTGTCTTTTTGAAGTTTTGGGCTCTGCTATGAAAATCTGCTCCATATTTGTATTTTTGTGTAACTAAAATTTTGACTCTTTAAATTTAGACTATGACAGAGTGTCGGTGAAAGGCAAATTAAATCTTCTCATTGTGTAATTTTGGAATTAAATTTTTAGGTCACATGTTTGAAGTCTCTTGCATGATTATGGACTGCATGCATAATTTCCCCTCAGTGCGAGACTCTGCTGAATTCTCTAAAAGAATAAAGAGCTTCCCAAAGCATGTTCCTGTAAACAGGATTTCAAGTTCTAAATGTATATGGGCTTTTAGTTGGTTCTTATCAGGATTCTGAGTTTTCTGGCAGCAAGTAGGCTTGAGACAACAGCTTGATTGTAGAAATAGAAATCTCTGGACAAATCATTAATGCAGTCCTTGAGAGAGAAGATAGACACAAAAAACTGCAGGTTTGTTTGATGGGACAGGACATTGACAATTCATTCTCAGTTAGTGAGTCTCTTCTGCATTACCTAGGAAAAAAATCTTGTAACTAGCCTGATTTTTGTTTTTTGGCCATGCTTGACAGCATGAGGGAACTTAGTTTCCCAACCAAGGATAGAACCCACACCCCCTACGTTGGAAGCATGTAGTCTTAACCACTGCACAACCAGGGAAATCCAGGAGTTCTTGAGCTCAGCCTTTCATCACATCTACCCTGTGTTAGTTTCCTATTGCTGCTGTAATGAATTATCACCAATTCAGTGGCTTAAAACAGCACAGATTGTTGTAATTCTGGAGGTCAGAAATCCAAAGTGTGTCTTATGGGAATAAAATTAAAGGCTTGGCAGGGCTGGTCCTTTCTGGAAAGTCTAGAGGAGAATCCATTCCTTGCCATTTCCAGCTTCAAGAGACTGCACTCATTCCTTAGCCCATGGTGCCACATCACTTGGCACTTTGTCATATCTGTGTCCCTGGCTCTGACTCTCTTGCTTCTCTCTTATAAGGACCCTGTGATTACATTGGGCCCAGCTGGATAGTTCAGGATAATCTCCCCACCTCAAGTTCCTTAACATAGTCAAGTATGCAAAGTCCTTTTTGTGATGTTTGGTGACATGTACCAGGTTTGAATGATTAGGTCATGATCCTCTTTGGTGAGTCATTATTCAGCTCACCATGTACCCATTCATATTGAGCCTCCCAACTCAAATCACTCCAGCGAGACATCATCCTACTTCTTCCAACATCAAATCCAGATTTGGGAACGCCTGCTCCTCAATCTGTCTAAATCCTACTATAAGGTTTGTGCTCAGATTTTGCCTTTTGCCTGAGACTTCCCCTAAAAACCTCACCTTCTTTGGTTTCTTTCTTCATGGTCTTCAAAAGCATTTGAAAATTTTGCACACAAATTTTGTGTATGTGTTTATACATACAATATTTAGTTCAGTTCAGTCACTCAGTCATGCCCAACTCTTTGCGACCCCATGAACTGCAGCATGCCAGGCCTCCCTGTCCATCACCAACTCCCAGAGTCCACCCAAACCCATGTCCGTTGAGTTGGTGATGCCATCCAACCATCTCATCCTCTGTCGTCCCCTTCTCCTCCTGCCCTCAATCTTTCCCAGCATCAGGGTCTTTTCAAATGAGTCAGCTCTTTGCATCAGGTGGCCAAAATATTGGAGTTTCAGCTTCAACATCAGTCCTTCCAATGAACACCCAGGACTGATTTCCTTTAGGATGGACTTGTTGGATCTCCTTGCAGTCCAAGGGACTCTCAAGAGTCTTCTCCAACACTACAGTTCAAAAGCATCAATTCTTCGGTGCTCAGCCTTCTTCACAGTCCAACTCTCACATCCATACATGACCACTGGAAAAACCATAGCCTTGACCAGATGGACCTTTGTTGACAAAGTAATGTCTCTGCTTTTCAATATGCTGTCTAGGCTGTCCATAACTTTCCTTCCAAGGAGTAAGCGTCTTTTAATTTCATGGCTGCAATCACCATCTGCAGTGATTTTGGAACCCAGAAAAATAAAGTCAGCCACTGTTTCTGCTGTTTCCACATCTATTTGCCATGAAGTGATAGGACTGGATGCCATGATCTTAGTTTTCTGAATATTGAGCTTTAAGCCAACTTTTTCATTCTCCTCTTCACTTTCATCAAGACGCTCTTTAGTTCCTCTTCACTTTCTGCCATAACGGTGGTGTCATCTGCATATCTGAGGTTATTGATATTTCTCCCGGCAATCTTGATTCCAGCCTGTGCTTCTTCCAGCCCAGCGTTTCTCATGATGTACTCTGCATATAAGTTAAATAAGCAGGGTGACGGTATACAGCCTTGACGTCCTCCTTTTCCTATTTGGAACCAGTCTGTTGTTCCATGTCCAGTTCTAACTGTTGCTTCCTGATCTGCATACAGTTTTCTCAAGAGGCAGGTCAGGTGGTCTGGTATGCCTGTCTCTTTCAGAATTTTCCACAGTTTATTGTGATCCACACTGTCGAAGGCTTTGGCATACAATATTAGTCTTTTGCTATTACTTCATTTGTGTTTTTTTGCCTCATTTTGATTATAAGCCCTTTGAAAATAGGAAAAATATCATATTTCTTTTGTATATTGAATCACTCTTAGCATGGTGCTAACGACATGGGAATGTCAAGTAAATATTTACTCGGCCTCATTTGAAATTCTCTTTGGTAGGTCCATGACTATCAGAAACTTCTTTTTAGTATATAATAAAAATGGACCTCAACTTAATATTTACTGAATAAGCAATAGAGGATTCTGTATGGATCTGTTCCATAACCCACTGTAAAGCTCTTTTTCTTCATTTGCATTTAAGATCTGTAGTTTATAATCTTTGTAACCGAACTTTCTCCACATTTTGATAAACTGGCATAGTGTGCAGAGTGCATGCTCTGTCCCAGGTGATTTAGCTCTGTGTGGTACTGTGGTACTCCTTTGGTTTATGGAAGGCTTTGTTACCTTTCCTGAGCAGGTAATGTCCTGACATCAGAACTCTGTTGCTCTGGCCTCAGAGTGAACCTTTCATGCAAGGGAACTTTGGATGGCTTGAACACTGAGTGGGGCTTTCTCAAACTTAAAATGATAGATTATGTGATTATCCTTGTGTTTGCTTGCTATTAATTGCTGGTGCATTTGGTAGAATTTTGGCTTAATTTAAGCCAAAATTTTATTTAATATTCCACCAAGAAGGAAATTGTGGAGAAGGGGAAGGTTGCTCCTCTTTATGTTTTTTTTTGGCTGTGCTGTCTTCTTTTCTGCGTGGGCTTTTGTCTAGCTGTGGTGAGGGAAGGCTACTTTCTAGTTATGGTGTGCAGGCTTCTCAGTGTGTTGGTTTCTCTTATCACACAGCACGGGCTCTAGGGCACCGCGGCTTCAGTAGTTGTGGCACGTGGGCTGAGTAGTTGTAGCTTCCTGACTCCAGAGCAGAGGCTCAGTAGTTGTGGCGCACGGCTTTAGTTGTTCCACAGCATGTGGAATCTTCCTGGATCAGGGATCAAACCAGTATTTGCCAAACCATTCTACATTGGCAGGTGGATTCTTTACCTGAGTCACCAGGGAAGCTCTCCCCTTTACTTTGAATTGTGGAATCTATTTCAAGGAGGTTTTCATCATTTACCAAAAGAACCTGATGATTGTTGAATGGCCAATTTGGCTTGGATTAGTTTGCAATAATAAACCTAGGAGAAAGATATTATCATTGCCTTCATTTTATTGATGAGTGTACTAAGGCATATGACATTAAATGACTGGGCAGTGATGAAGCTAGGATTTGAATCTAGGCAGTCTGACCTGAAGGTATTTGCTTTTATCTTTACTTTAAATAACTGGGGTATGTTTATGTTCATTCAGGGTAATCGGCAAGCCTGATATACGAAGAATATAAACTGACATAGAGTAGGGCAAGAAAATGTTCAAAGACTTGAAAGTGCTGAAATAAAAATGGCTTCTCTTCTAGACTAGAAACATTTAAAAGCAAGGTACATCTTTTTCACATTAAATAGGCTTGTTTTGTTTCTTGCTTCTGTTGCTATGGAAGAGAGGGTAAGTAGAAAGGAACATATTGATTTACTTCAAGGAAATTTAATAGTTACACTTTACCTGGAAGAAATTTTTGCTCACATTTCCTGAGGTGGTATAGAAGGTTGTTGGCTGCATAGACAAGTGTAATTGTTTACATAGTGATTGGTTCCTGAATATATAAACCTATATAGAGAGTATAGGTATATGGAATATACCTAAATGGGATATATAGGGAATATATATATTTTATAAAGCTGTTTGATTAATTTCAGTCAATTCATTTTTCTCTATCTTAAAGTCTCAAATTATAGAACTATTTCACATTTTTTTTAGCCAGAAATACATAGACCTTCAAGGAATATAAATATTGACTATAATGAAATACCAGCATGTTGCTTCTGCATTTGTAATAATTAGGATGGATATTAAATAAAAATTAATTTTAACCAGAGCCTTTTATCTTGGGGTATCATTTTCAGTAAAATTTATGAAACACTTGACATAGCAAAATAAAGAATTTGGCTCTTAGCAGTAACTACTGTTGTTTGATTTATGCCCTGTGAACAAAATATGACACAGCTAACTGCATCTCTATAGCTTATGGAAAATTAGAATAATAATAAATAACTACTTTTTACAAAAGATTCAACAATGCAAAGTGTCTGTCTTTGAAATTTTTTTTTTACTAGTTGGTAGAGTTATCTCAGCTGGGGAACATCTTTAATCATCATCAAATAAATAAATTCTTGCTGTTACTCATCTTGGAGCAGAATTCATAGGGTTTGCCCACATGAGAAGCAGCCCTATCACAAACCAGTGCCTTTATTATATATATTATTTGTCTTTATAACTTTTGATTTATGGTTCACATTTGGAAGCTTCTGTTTATTTTCTCTATTCAAAGAATTTCAAAATAATATGATTTTTTTTTTCAGATTGTTACTCAACTTAGTATCTTATGCGTCAGCCGTTTTTAAGCATTGTAGTCTGTATATTTGCTGTGTTCTCTGGGTTCTTCCCAAACGCGTTTAATGAATATATATCTTTTTTTTTTTTAATGTCGAAGTGATTCCAGACATAACTCTAAATTTGATTAAGAGTCTGATTAGGTCTTTTTTGCTTGACATAGTTATTAAAAAAAACATAAAAATTTAACTATGTAAAGCAGAACGTGAGAAATAGGGACTGAACTACAAAGACAAAGCAATAGTAATAATAATAATTAATTCCCAAGTTTGCTGGTCTTTTTACTTTCTTAATGGTGCACTTAAATGAATAAAAATTATAAAATAAAATTAAGTCTAGTTTATTGATCTTTTTTTTTTTTTTTTTTTAATACTTAGTGCTTTTTATGTTCCTTTGAAAAATATCCTAGCCTGACCTAAGGTCAGGAACACATTTTCCTGTGTAATCTTCTGGGGGTTTTGTGCTTTGCCTTTCACATTTAGGTCTACAGTTCATTTGGAATGGATATTTATATATATGTGGTATGTGGTAGGCATTGATATTTACCGCCTCCCCCCCTCATCAATTGATCTCGAACCATTTATCGATAAGATCACTTCTTCTCCACAGTATTACAAGTGTCTAGGTCTATTTCTGGACTCAAGTTTTTCCACTGGTCTGTCTCTTCTTGTACCAATAGCATTTTATTTTCTGTAGCTTTGTAATATGTCTTGATATCTGGTAATGAAGTCCTCCAATTTTGTTCCTCTTCTTGAAGATGATTTTGGCTATTTTATAATCAAGTTAATTACCCTCTAGCCTATTGCTAGCCTACAACTGAAAGACTGAATAACAACAAGCCGACACCTAAGTGGTAGTGTTTTGATTGGGATTACATTGAATCTATAGAGGCAATGCCAAAGAATGCTCAAACTACTGCACAATTGCACTCATTTCACACGCTAGTGAAGTAATGCTCAAAATTCTCCAAGCCAGGCTTCAGCAATATGTGAACCATGAACTTCCTGATGTTCAAGCTGGTTTTAGAAAAGGCAGAGGAACGAGAGATCAAATTGCCAACATTCGCTGGATCATGGAAAAAGCAAGAGAGTTCCAGAAAAACATCTATTTCTGCTTTATTGACTATGCCAAAGCCTTTGACTGTGTGGCTCACAAGAAACTGTGGAAAATTCTGAAAGAGATGGGAATATCAGAGCACCTGACCTGCCTCTTGAGAAATTTGTATGCAGGTCAGGAAGCAACAGTGAGAACTGGACATGGAACAACAGACTGGTTCCAAATAGGAAAAGGAGTATGTCAAGGCTGTATATTGTTACCCTGTTTATTTAACTTATATGCAGAGTACATCATGAGAAACGCTGGACTGGAAGAAACCCAAGCTGGAGTCAAGATTGCCAGGAGAAATATCAATAACCTCAGATATGCAGATGACACCACCCTTATGGCAGAAAGTGAAGAGGAACTCAAAAGCCTCTTGATGAAAGTGAAAGTGGAGAGTGAAAAAGTTGGCTTAAAGCTCAACATTCAGAAAACGAAGATCATGTCATCCGGTCCCATCACTTAATGGGAAATAGATGGGGAAACAGTGGAAACAGTGTCAGACTTTATTTTTCTGGGCTCCAAAATCACTACAGATGGTGACTGCAGCCATGAAATTAAAAGACGATTACTCCTTTGAAGGAAGGTTATGACCAACCTAGATAGCATATTGAAAAGCAGAGACATTACTTTGCCAACAAAGGTTCGTCTAGTCAAGGCTATGGTTTTTCCTGTGGTCATGTATGGATGTGAGAGTTGGACTGTGAAGAAGGCTGAGTGCCGAAGAATTGATGCTTTTGAACTATGGTGTTGGAGAAGACTCTTGAGAGTCCCTTGGACTGCAAGGAGATCCAACCAGTCCATTCTGAAGGAGATCAGCCCTGGGATTTCTTTGGAAGGACTGATGCTAAAGCTGAAACTCCAGTACTTTGGCCACCTCATGTGAAGAGTTGACTCAATGGAAAAGACTCTGATGCTGGGAGGGATTGGGGGCAGGAGGAGAAGGGGATGACAGAGGATGAGATGGCTGGATGGCATCACTGACTCGATGGACGTGAGTCTGAGTGAACTCCGGGAGTTGGTGATGGACAGGGAGGCCTGGCGTGCTGCGATTCATGGGGTCGCAAAGTGTCGGACACGACTGAGCGACTGATCTAATCTGATAGATCAATTTGGAGAGAATTGACATCTTTATAATATCAAATACTCTAAAGCATGCCCATGGTACTTTTTGCATGGAGGTCTTGCCTATCAGTTACTAGATTTTGTTTTAGGCATTTGATGTTTTTTTTGATGCTAGTGAGAGTTGGCGGAGAAGGCAATGGCACCCCACCCCAGTACTCTTGCCTGGAAAATCCCATGGATGGAGGAGCCTGGTGGGCTGCAGTCCATGGGGTCGCTAAGAGTCGGACATGACTGAGCGACTTCACTTTCTCTTTTCACTTTCATGCATTGGAGAAGGAAATGGCAACCCACTCCAGTGTTCTTGCCTGGAGAATCCCAGGGACAGGGGAGCCTGGTGGGTTGCTGTCTATGGGGTCACACAGAGTCGGACACGACTGAAGCAACTTAGCAGCAACAGCAGCAGCAGTGAAAATTGGACTGTGAAGAAAGCTGAGTGCTGAAGACTTGATGCTTTTGAACTGTGGTGTTCGAGAAGTCTCTTGAGAATCCCCTGGACTGCAAGGAGATCCAACCAGTCCATTCTAAAGGAGATCAATCCTGGGTGTTCTTTGGAGGGAATGATGCTAAAGCTGAAACTCCAGTACTTTGGCCACCTCATGTGAAGAGTTGACTCATTGGAAAAGACTCTGATGCTGGGAGGGATTTCGGGCAGGAGGAGAAAGGGAGGACAGAGGATGAGATGGCTGGATGGCATCACTGACTCAATAGATGTGAGTCTGAGTGAACTCCGGGAGTTGGTGATGGACAGGGAGGCCTGGCGTGCTGCAGTTCATGGGGTCACAAAGAGTCGGACACGACTGAGTGACTGAACTGAACTGAACTGAGTGTTATCTTATCATCTTTTTAAAAAATTAATTTTCTGATTTTTTTTATTGCTCATTATTATTCAGTCACTGTTGTATCAGACTCTTTGTGACCCCATGGACTGCAGCATACCAAGCTTCCCTGTCCTTCACTATCTCCTGGAGTTTGCTCAAACTCATGTCTACTGAGTAGTGATGCAATCCAACCATCTCATCTTCTGTTGCCCCCTTCCCCTCTTGCCCTCAATCTTTCCCAGTGTCAGGGTCTTTTCCAACGAGTTGGCTCTTCGTATCAGGTGGCCAAAGTATTGGAGCTTCAGCTTCAGTATCAGTCCTTCCAGTGAATATTCGGGTTGATTTCCTTCAGGGTTGACTGGTTTGATCTCCTTGCTGTCCAAGGGACTCTCAAGAGTCTTCTCCAGCGCCATAGTTCAAAAGCATCAATTCTTTGGTGCTCAGCCTTCTTTATGGTCCAACTCTCACATACGTACATGATTACTGGAAAAACCATAGCTTGGTCTATATGGACCTTGTCTCTGCTTTTTAATATGCTGTCTAGGTTTTTCATAGCTTTTCTTCCAAGGAGCAAGTGTCTTTTAATTTCATGGCTGCATTCACCATCCACAGTGATTTTGGAGCCCAAGAAAATGAAATCTGTCACTGTTTCCATATAAAAATGCAATTGCATGTGTATACCTGTGGTGGATTCATGCTGATGTATGGCAAAACCAATACAATATTGTAAAGTAATTAACCTCCAATTAAAATAAATAAATTTATATTAAAAAAAACAAAAAAAATGCAATTGATTTAGAAATATTGATTTTGTATCTTGTGACCTTGCTAAATTCTTTTTAAAATTTATGTTCACTTTTAGATATATGTATTTATTTTGGCTATTTTTTGTAATGGATATATTTTCAACTATTCCGTTGTGATGTTATATTTCTCCGATCTAAGGAAAATGCCTTTCATTAGTTCTGTAAATTTTTCTGCTTTTGTTTTGGTTGAATATAGCTCGTCCATGTTCCTAATTTTTAAATTCCTCTCTTTCAACTAGAGATGTTATTGTAAATTTGCCAAAAACAAAGAGAAAAACCCACAAAGCAACCTGAAAGAAAAGAGATTACTTACAAAGGAACAATAGCTAGACTGGCAACAGATTTTACATACCAGAAATAGAAGCTCAAGATAATGAACAGTATATTTAAAGGGCTGAGAGAAGCTATCAACTGAGAATCCTATATCAAACTAAATTTTCATTCAAGAGATAGGGTGAAATAAAGACCTTTTCAGAGAAAGACTCATAATTTAATTCTCCTTTGGCATTGCTAAGATTACTAAGTGATGTATATCACTCAGAAGAGAGAATGCAGAATAAAACAATATTAGAGAGATGGGGAACTACTGATGGTAAAAGGATTTAAACAAGTATTAGAGATTATCATGAACAGTTTTCTACCAGTGCATTTGAAGCCTTATATTAAAGAAACAATTTTCTAAAAAAATAAACGTTTTCAAATTGGAGTAAAGAAGAAATAGAATACTAGAACAGACCAAGTTTCATTAACAGCATTGAATAAAATAAAATCACCCCATGTAAAAAAATACAAAATACACAGATGGTTTACGGGTAAATTCTAACAACCCTCAGGATACAGATTACCTGTGTATAAGTTATTGTAATAAATAAAGAGGAATTTTTTATTCTCAAGCTCATTTTATGATATTTGTGTAACTGATAATAAAACAAAATATACAAGGATAATATAAGAAAGCAAAATTATGAACAGAGATATAAAAATAAAAAGTAAAATATAAGCAAACAAAATTTGCAACTGCTTATCATGATCCAATGCATCATATCTAAGTTAATTTTACTCTAGGAATAAAAGACATTAACATCAGATAAGATGTAATTGCAAATCCGGAGCTCCTCCTAAGCTGAAAAAGCATGTCAAATGCACAGCAAGTATCATGTATAGTGGTGATACATTTGAAAGGAAAACAGACTACACTCTGCCCATCAGCCATGTTGCTTATTTGGGATTTATTTAGGATGACTGAAGAATGTTTTCATTTGCATCTCAAAGAACTATATATTTCAGAACTTTTGTACTGTGATAAACTGCAGTTCATGTCAGAAGAGCTGTGATCTACAAATAGTTAATTCTTTGACATCAAATGGCTCATTCAAGCACTTCCAGATATTAGTGGTAGATGCTTGGTTTTGACATTTAGATAAAGACAGGCTGCTTATATTTTAGAGCATTCCAACTTAAACTCATCCTTGAATCTTATTATATATATATTTCATATAAGATCTTATCCATATGTAAATAAAATACAAATGCATTGGAAAAACCAATTAATAGAGGTATTACTATTATGTAAATAAAATACAAATGCATTGGAAAAACCAATTAATAGAGGTATTACTATTAGGTAATAATAATGATTGCTATATAAACATTATACTGAGACTCCTGCTATTGTATGCCATAAGAAAGAAATATAACAGCTATAAGAACTGGAAAACAAGAACCAAAATGGTTGGCATTCATAGGCTATATGATTTTCTATCTAGATAATCCCAGAAAATTAGAACTAGTAAGAAAATTCAATAAGTTACTAGATACAATAAAATTATGGAACAGTTAATGGCATTTTATTCAGAGACAAAAAGCAATTAGGAAATGTGATTAGAATATCGATCTCATATACAGTGGCAACAGCAGTGATAAGGAACCAAGAATAACTTTAAGAAAAAATATGTAAGATCTTATCTCTAAAATTATAAAATTTTACTAACAATATGAAAGAATATTTAGATAAATGAGAAGCATTCCCTGTTTATGGATGAGGTTGAACGTGAAAGTGTTAGTTGCTCAGTCGTGTCTGACTCTTTGTGACCCCTTGGGCTAAAGCCCAGCTGGACTCCTCTGTCCATGGAATTCTCCAGGCAAGAATATTGGAGTGGGTTGCCATATCTTCCCCAGGAGAAGGAACCCAACCCAGGGGTCGATCCTGGGTCTCCCACATTGCCCGCATATTCTTTACCATCTGAGTAATCAGGGAAACCCCGTGGGTGAGATTACCCAATGCCATATAACAACTGTCCTGAAATTAATTTGTAAACAATGAAATTCAAATGAAAATATCAACAGTGGGTTTTTCCATGAAACTTGTGATCCTGAGTCAAGAAAATTTTGAGGAATAATAATGACACAGTTAATTATTTGTAATTAATTATATTACTATAATTAATATAGTAATTAAAACAAATTATCAGTACAAGGATCAACCGATGATTGGAACAAAGTTAAAAGCCCAGAAATATATCTATACACATATGAAAACCTAGTGCATTTATTCATCCAATAATTATTAAGTACTCTGCTTTTTGGAAGCATCTTCAGGTTGTTTTCCAGGGTCTTTTGACGTGATCCTAAGAGTCATTGATAACTTCCTTACTATTGGTGACAGAATTTTCCAGCCTCACCTGGTACATTTCTTGCTCCTAACCTAGAATCAGCCATTTCTCCAAGAAGCCTTGCTTTCTCTTAAAGGAAGTAGAATTTCAAGACCACATTTATGTAATAGGGATGCTCATCGTTGCTGGGTTGGTCAGTATTTTTAGGCCTTTTCAGCTGACAGTGCTAAAAATTAAATGTATATAACATATGCACACACACAATATATCCATAAATATATGCTTAATCTAGATTATCTACATATTAATATGTTACATATATTATATGTTAATATATTGTTGTTTGTTGTTTAGTCACTAAGTTGTGTCCAGTTCTTCTGTGACCCAATGGACTGTAGCCCACCGGGCTCCTCTGTCCGTGGAATTTCCTAGGCAAGAATACTGGATTGCCATTCTCTTCTCCAGGGGATCTTCCCAACCCAGGGGTCAAACCTGCATCTCTTGCATTGCAGGTGGGTTCTTTACCACTGAACTGCCAGGTATAGCTAAGTACATACTATATATATATTTAAAGATTAAAAGCCTCATGAGTTCATACTAATACTTCCAATTCAAATTTGGAAATACAAAATTTTTACTTGTATTCTCCTATATTAAATCTTTATCTCCTTTGACGTTTGGAATCATGGTTGTCAAGGACTTAAGAGATGAGAAAATTGCAATATACTTTGATTACTAGCTTGTTTTATACTTTATTACACACACATCTTGCAATAATAATACTAATACAACCAGTGTCAATATGATAAGTGAAAACACTTTGTTATAAATATTGTCTATGGGTTTTTTTTTGGGCACATGTGTAGTTGTTTTGTCTGTTTTTATGTGGGGATTAAAATCTATGCTGTTGCTTCTGTGGAACAGAGTCCTCTTTTAAAAAGTTTTGACATCTTTCATGGATAATAAAAAATACCTAAAGAGTAATCCAACTGGCTAATCATTGTTTAGTTCAGTCTAGGATGCACTTTGTGGTTTATTTCTGTGGTTTATTTGTGGTTGTGTCATTATTCTATGTGGTGACCTCTCTGGTTAATCCTGCTGGAGATTACAGAATAAGGTCAAAGAAACTACTATAGCAAATCAGGGGGTGTCTTTGGGGTTGTGGTCGGTAGAGAGGGCCCAGCTGTGGCTTAGAGAAGCTTAAATTAGCCAGTAATTTTCAGCAACTCTTCAAATTACCCAAATGGAGTTAGAATCGAAGTCAAAGCTGTGTGATGGCTAGTGAAATGCAGCATAAAAAAAAAAATACCCTATTGGGCTTCCCTGGTGGTTCAGTGGATAAGAATCCACCTGCCAGTGAAGGGGACACAGGTTTGATCCCTGGTCCAGGAAGATCCCACATGCCCCAAGACCACTACGGCCGTGTGCCACAACTACCAAAGCCTGTATGCCTAGAACCTGAGCTCTGCAACAAGAGAAGCCAGTGCAATGAGAAGCCTGTCCACCGCAACTAGAGAGTAGCCCCCACTCGCCACAGCTAAAGAAAGCCGTCTTGTAGCAATGAAGACCCAGCACAGTCAAAAATAAAGTAAAATTAAAAAAATATCCTAATGTCCCCTTTCAACCAGATTGCTGTTTTTGTGTAGACATTTAGGAGCTGGCACTAGCGGTAGTAGACATATTTTGGGTTTTGGTTCCCTATCACCCATTTTCCCTGTTTTATCATAAACACACTAATTTCTGTTTTTTTTTTTTAATTTTAATTAAAGGTTTATTTCTTATAGCAGTTTTAGGTTCTCAGCAGAATTAGGGAAGGGTACAGATTTCCTGTCTATTCCTTGCCCCCACATATGCATGGACTCCCTCATTACCAACATTCCCCACCAGAGGGGTAATTTTATTACAGTTGATAAACCTATATTGACACACTGTAATCACCCCAAAGTCCATAGGCTACGTTAAACATTACAGTTAACTCTTAGTGTTGTATATTCGGTGGGTTTGGACAAATGTATAATAATAGCATGCATGCATCATTATGGTGCCATAGTATTTTCTCTGCCGTCTGCCTCTTCATCATTCCCTCTCCCGCTCCCACTGAGCCTTGGCAACCACTGACCTTTTTACTGTTCCATTGTTTACCTTTTTCCAGAGTATCATATATTTGGAATCTTAGAGAATATAGCTAATTGCCTTTTGAAGAGTTTTCTCTCCCTCTAGAAATTTTCCTGTCTTTGGAAAATTATCTACCCACTAGGAGTAGGAATGTGTTACTAGCTAGATTAATCAGACCCTTGTGAAGCTTCCAATATTGATTGGGCTAATGCAGAAAGGTTGTAAGGTGGTAGATCGTTCATTCCAGTGATGGTATTATGGTAAGAATGTTGATTAAATCCACTTAGTTTGGAACTGCCCTGATTCTTGACCTTTTCCAGCTTGTTTCTCCGATCTTACTGTCAATTTTGTGTATTCTCGGATACACATTTCACACATTCATTTTTTGTTTAGAGCTGGTTTCTGTTACTTGTAGCCAAATAACTGTAACTGATTTGGTGGTGATCCCTAGAATATATTAGAAATGTTTAATATATAGCCCTACCTTTGAGATATTGTGGGTTCCAGACTACTGTAATAAAGTTAATATTGCAATGAAGTGGGTCACACGAGTTTTTTGGTTTCCCAGTGCATATAGAAGTTACATTTATGCTATACTGTAGTCTATTATAAAGTGTGTGATAGCGTTATGTCTAAATAACAATGTATATACCTTAATTAAGAAGTATTTTATTACTAAGAAATGCTAACCATCATCTGAGCCTAGTAAGTTGTAATCTTTCTGCATTAGTAATGTTAAAGATCACTGATCACAGGTCACTGTAACAAATATGATAATAATGTATGTGTGTGTGCTTAGTTGCTCAGTTGTGTCCGATTCTTTGTGACCCTTTGGACTGTAGCCCACCAGGCTCCTCTGTCCATGGAATTTTTCAGGCAAGAATACTGGAGTAGGTAGCCATTCCCTTCTCCAGAGGATCTTCCTTGACCCAGGGATCAAACCTACATGTCTCCTGCGTCTCCTGCATTGCAGGTGGATTCTTTACCCACTGAACCACCAGGGAAGTCCTAATACCAGGCTTCTCTGTCCATGGGATTTTACAGGCAAGAATACTGGAGTGGGTTGCCTTTCCCTTCTCCAAGGGATCTTCTTGACCCAGGGATCGAACCCAAGTTTTCTGCATCTCCTGCATTGGCAGGTAGATTCTTTACCAGTAGTGCCACCTAGGAAGTGAAAATGTTTGAAATGTTTGAAATATTGCAGGAATCACCAAAATGTGACGGAGACACGAAGTGAGCAAATGCTTTTGGAAAAATGGTGCCAATGGACTTGCTTGATGGAGGTTGGCCACATACCCTCCATTTGTAGAAAATTCAATATATGAGAAGTGCAGTAAAGCAAAGTGCAATAAAATGAGGTGTTCCTCTATTTAAATTGCAGCCTCTCTTTTAATAGTTCTTCTGATCCTCCTTTCCCTATTCTATTAAATATACTTTATAATTTATTTTTTATCTATGTTTTCTCTCTCTACTATAATATAAGCTCTATGAGGGCAAGAATTCTTTATTTAAATCTGTTTCTATGAATCCTGTGTCCCAAGTACCTAGGACAAATCCTGGAACATAACAGGTGCTTAAGAAATATTTGTAAATTTAATTAATAATTAAATTGAATCTGCTGTTTTTTGAATCTGTTGATCATCTAAATGGAGTTGTGCTTAGTCCCAGTTCATTGTAAAATGTTGGCATGCTTTTGCTGCAGATGGTTTTGTTTTGTTATCACTGTGTGGATTGGGAGAAAATGTAATTATATGGTGGCCAGTAACCAGCTACTCTCCACCCCCAAGGAAATGAACAACACTGTGGGCTCCTTAGACAGTTAAAGTTATACGTGGTCTTCCATATCTTGATACCTAATGTAAGCTTATTTTATTTTTAAGGGAAATTTTGAAAATATAATGTCATATTAAGGTAAAAGCAGATTTAATTGAAGGATTAAAAAATAATGCATTCATTTTTATAAAAAATTAAAATTTGGCCTACTGCAGCTAAATGGCATAGCATCCAAATGAGACATAGATCCAACTAAAACTGAATCAAGAGAGGACCTCAGATTGGAGAGGATGTCTGGTAAGTGATTGGAGGTGTCATTATAGAAACCAAGTCTCATTAAAATGTTACAGTTGCTAGTGGAAGGTCAGTTGAACAACTAATCTTGGACAAGGAAGGGGAATTAATATTTGTAAGCAAGTCTGATCTTTCACATATGGATTATATATATTATTTGACATATGCTTTTCATATGTTTTTCATATTATCCTCAAAATGAACCTGTAACTTGCCACCTTCATTTTATAAACAGAAAAACTGAGAATAAAAAGTTAGTTAACTTGCACTCACATAACAAGAAGAAAGTGTCAGACTCAAAATCTGGCTAAGGTTAATCTAAATCTTCTACTCTTTTCACTGTATCACCCCAACATAGGAAATTGAATCTGAAACTGGAAAAACAAGCCATTTTTTCCTAGGTGAAGATAGTGGATTGTATATATACAATAGCCATCACTTGCTTGTCAAACACCAAACCTCTTTAAAACAACAGTTACTATTTTTTTAAAGGCATAAACACACAAAGACAAGAGAACAGGAGAGGAATGAACAACAAACTTTGAGAAGTTGGTAAGTAGGTGGAAAAGTGGGAATTAACTAAGCAGACCTGGGATAACTGAATTTCAAGTCAGCAATAAAGTTGAGTAACAGATGGATTTGCACCATTGTGTCTCTGAGGCTCAAGAATTAGAGCTAATACCCATATGTAAGGTCAAGGAAAGTAGTCTGATTTTGAAGCTCCCAGTTCAGTTGCCAAATTGATATCCCAACACCATAGACCTATATGATGACTTGCTCTTCTCACATTCTGGAAGACTGAAGATGTATTCTCTGGAGAGGGTAATGTAGAAAGTCACTGGAGGACCCCAAGCACCACTGAGGACAGGTGACTTAGCACCCTGAAAGTGGGAAGAAGGAGTTAAAGTTTGCACACCCAACGCTGAAATCATTGACTGTCTTTCCCTACACACCTCGCAGAAAGCTGGCAGCCAGCCCCATACCTTTTTGTAAAAGTGGAATTTGGGCAATCATTCTTTGAAATATGAGCAGGCCATGGCTCTCCAAGAGGAAAGCTCTTATGACATTAACATCAGGGATTCTTCACTGAAATAACTTGTCTTACCACTTGGAACTGAAGCCCATGGCAAACCAGTCCCACCTTAGTGCTCAGAGTTTCTAACCAACATTTTAAAAAAGTTAATTTAAATTGTGGTTAAAAAAACAGATAACATAAAATTTGCCACCTGAGTCATTTTTAACTATACAGCTTAGTAGTATTAAATACATTCACATTGGTGTACAGGAGATCTCCATAGCTTTTTCATCTTGCAAAACTAAAACTCTACCCATTGAACAACTCCCCACTTCCTTCTCCTCCTAGCCCCTAGCAGCCATCATTTTTCTGTTTCTGGGTTTGACTGCTTTAGATACCTCATGTCAGTGGAATCATGCAATTCTTATCTTTTTGTGACTGGTTTAATTCACTTACCATAGTGTCCTCAAGCTGAATCCATATTGTAGCATGTGACAGGATTTCCTTTTTTAAAAAGGTCTGAAAAATATTCCAGTTTTTCTAATCAACTTTGGACTCTCCAGTCTTAAATATGTGCAGACATGTACAATTACCAGGCATCAGAGGAAGCCCTCTTTCATAAAAGACAGACACAAACAAACATGAGACACCAGACTATTCAGGGATAAGACAACTTCTCAAAACACATCAATTAAAATATTGGAGAATAGAAATATCATACAGGAAGCAAAAATAGGATAATTAATTTTTTAAAAAAGAACAATAAAAAAAATAAAACAAAAAGAGTTCTTGGAAAAACTCAAAGAATGGTGGAATATCAAGTTGAGGAAGTGTCTCAGAAAGTGGAGAAAAAAGAAAATAGATGGAAAACAAGAAAAATAAGGTAAAATAAGGGTAACAGATAAGAAAATCCAAAATCTAAAATAATAGGTGTCTTTAGGTAGAGAGAACAGAGAAAATGAAGGGGAGGAAATCAACAGAATAATATACAACCTAGAATGGAAAGGGATGAATTTTTTGTTTGAAGGATCCATTGTAATTCCAGCAAAATAGCACAGCATCATGAACTCTCAGGAACCCAGGGACAATAAGAGCGCTCTACAAATGTTAGAGATAAAAAAAATTTAGGAACTGGAATGACATCAGTATTAAAGTAGCAATGCTGGAAACTAGAAGATAAGGGAGATTTGTGTTCAATGGAAAAATCATCTCCAAAGTAAAATTCTCTACCCAGCTAATTTATTAATCAAGGTATTTAATGAATATTAATTTTGTGAGTGCCGAAGCTATACTTTATCATTTCACTTGTGGGGAGCTGTTGGAGAAATAAATAAAAAAGGAAGACAGGTCACTGCTCTGTACTTTATTGTTGTTGTTTTTAAATAAATGTTTAAATTTAGGATAGTTTCAGATTTACGGAAAATTGTGAAGACAGTAGAGTTCCCATTTCTCCACATCCAGCTTGCCCTATTATTGTCACAATTGATGCACTAATATTGATTTATTATTGCTATCATCTAAAGTCCACACTGTATTCTCATCTCCTTAGTTTTTACCTAATGTCCTTTTCCCACCCTGGGATCCCATCCAGGACACCACATAACTTTTAGACATAACATCTCAGGCTCATGTGGCTAGGAAAACTTTACGAACTTTCTTATATTTTTATAACCTTGACAGTTTTGAGGAGTTCAGTTCAGTTCAGTCTCTCAGTCGTGTCCGACTCTTTGTGACCTCGTGAATCGCAGCACGCCAGGCCTCCCTGTCCATCACCAACTCCCGGAACTGACAGGTATTTTATAGAGTGGTCCTCAGTTGGGATTTGTCTGATATTTTTATTATGATTAGACTGTGGTTTTAGGTTTTTGGGAGGAAGACCATGTAGATAAAGTATCATTCTCATCATATCAAGGATGTGTGCTATCAATTTGGCCTCACTGTTTATGTTGACCTTGATCACTTAACTGAAGTACTGTTTATCAATCAGGTTTCTCCACTGTAAAATTTCTCTTTCCTCCTTTTTTTTACTGTACATGTTGCAAAGTCACCATGTGCAGCCCACACTTCTAGGGTGAGAGTTATGCTGCACCTCCCTATGGATGGAGTATCTACATAAATTATTTGGAATTCTTCTCTGTAGTAGAATTGTATTTTTTCCTTTAATTTATTTTTTCAATAATTTTGTTCAAGTGAAGTAAGCCAGAAAGAAAAACACCAATACAGTATACTAACGCATATATATGGAATTTAGAAAGATGGTAACAATAACCCTGTATGCTGCTACTGCTAAGACACTTAAGTCATGTCCAACTCTGTGCGACCCCATAGACGGCAGCCCACCTGGTTCCTCTGTCCCTGGGATTCTCCAGGCAAGAACACTGGAGTGGGTTGCCATTTCCTTCTCCAATGCATGAAAGTGAAAAGTGAAAATGAAGTTGCTCAGTCATGTCCGACTCTTAGCGACCCCATGGACTGCAGCCTACCAGGCTCCTCCGTTCATGGGATTTTCCAGGCAACAGTACTGGAGTGGGGTGTCATTGCCTTCTCCTAATGCGAAGACAGCAAAGAGACACAGATGCATAGAACAGTCTTTTGGACTCTGTGGGAGAGGGAGAGGGTGGGATGATTTGGGAGAATGGCACTGAAACATGTATAATAACATATAAGAAACAAATCGCCAGTCCAGGTTCAATGCAGGATACAGGATGCTTGGGGCTGGTCCACTGGGATGACCCAGAGGGATGGTCCGGGGAGGAAGGTGGGAGGGGGGTTCAGGATGGGGAGCACGTGTACACCCGTGGCAGATTCATGTTGATGTATGGCAAAACCAATACAATATTGTAAAGTAATTAGCTTCCAATTAAAATAAATAAATTTATATTAAAAATAATTTTGTTCAATAATTTATATCAGTATTGACTCATGTGTAGTAATTTTGTACTTTGGGTCATAACCCAGTATTGCTAATGTTTACCTTGTATATATATTTTTGTCATACTTATTTCAAAGGTGCTGTGTCACAAAGACATAGAATAGTCTAGTTGTCTTTCTTCTAGCCTTATATCCTTTGGTTTGGATCCCAAGCACGTAAAACTGATGCACTGAAGAAATGTTCTTCTACTTATACACAAGTCACAGACTTTAATTAAAATAAATGTGGTCAGCATTCTCTGTTAGCAATGAAGACCACTCGGTGGAAGGCACAGTGCCTGTGGAGCTTATGTTCCATTCACTTACTGTAATGCCATTTCCCTCAAATTAGGTCTGTTGAGATGAATTTATAGTGTAGTTGACCTGAGCTCCTATGGAACTTGAGGCACTAAAATGCTTCTTACTGTACGGATTATCATCTGACTCATATTCCTGTCAAGCAGTATATGTAAGAAAGTGTATTTTCTTTAATTTTTAGATAACTTTATAGCAGGGACTGTGCTCAGACCATGAACTCCTTATTGCCAAATTCAGACTTAAATTGAAGAAAGTAGGGAAAACCACTAGACCTTTCAGGTATGACCTAAATCAAATCCCTTATGATTATACAGTGGAAGTGAGAAATAGATTTAAGGGCCTAGATCTGATAAATAGAGTGCCTGATGAACTATGGACTGAGGTTCATGACATTGTACAAGAGACAGGGATCAAGACCATTCCCATAGAAAAGAAATGCAAAAAAAAAAGCAGAATGGCTGTCTGGGGAGGCCTTACAAATAGCTGTGAAAAGAAGAGAAGCGAAAAGCAAAGGAGAAAAGGAAAGATATAAACATCCGAATGTAGAGTTCCGAAGAATAGCAAGAAGAGATAAGAACGCCTTCTTCAGCGATCAATGCAAAGAAATAGAGGAAAACAACAGAATGGGAAAGACTAGGGATCTCATTGGTATCTCAAGAAAATCAGAGATACCAAAGGAACATTTCATGCAAAGATGAGCTCGATAAAGGACAGAAATGGTATGGCCCTAACAGAAGCAGAAGATATTAAGAAGACATGGCAAGAATACACAGAAGAACTGTACAAAAAAGATCTTCACAACCCAGATAATCATGATGGTGTGATCACTGACCTAGAGCCAGACATCCTGGAATGTGAAGTCAGGTGGGCCTTAGAAAGCATCACTACAAACAAAGCTAGTGGAGGTGATGGAATTCCAGTGGAGCTATTCCAAATCCTGAAAGATGATGCTGTGAAAGTGCTGCCCTCAATATGCCAGCAAATTTGGAAAACTCAGCAGTGGCCACAGGACTGGAAAAGGTCAGTTTTCATTCCAATCCCAAAGAAAGGCAATGCCAAAGAATGCTCAAACTACTGCACAATTGCACTCATCTCACACGCTAGTAAAGTAATGCTCAAAATTCTCCAAGTCAGGCTTCAGCAATATGTGAACCGTGAACTTCCTGATGTTCAAGCTGGTTTTAGAAAAGGCAGAGGAACCAGAGATCAAATTGCCAACATCCATTGGATCATGGAAAAAGCAAGAGAGTTCCAGAAAAACATCTATTTCTGCTTTATTGACTATGCCAAAGCCTTTTACTGTGTGGATCACAGTAAACTGTGGAAAATTCTTCAAGAGATGGGAATACCAGACCACCTGACCTGCCTCTTGAGAAATCTGTATGCAGGTCAGGAAGCAACAGTGAGAACTGGACATGGAACAACAGACTGGTTCCAAATAGGAAAAGGAGTACGTCAAGGCTGTATATTGTCATCCTGCTTATTTAACTTATATGCAGAGTACATCATGAGAAACGCTGGACTGGAAGAAACACAAGCTGGAATCAAGATTGCCGGGAGAAATATCAATAACCTCAGATATGCAGATGACACCACCCTTATGGCAGAAAGTGAAGAGGAACTCAAAAGCCTCTTGATGAAAGTGAAAGTGGAGAGTGAAAAAGTTGGCTTAAAGCTCAACATTCAGAAAACGAAGATCATGGCATCTGGTCCCACCACTTCATGGGAAATAGATGGGGAAACAGTGGAAACAGTGTCAGACTTTATTTTTCTGGGCTCCAAAATCACTACAGATAGTGACTGCAGCCATGAAATTAAAAGACGATTACTCCTTGGAAGGAAAGTTATGACCAACCTAGATAGCATATTGAAAAGCAGAGACATTACTTTGCCAACAAAGGTTTGTCTAGTCAAGGCTATGGTTTTTCCTGTGGTCATGTATGGATGTGAGAGTTGGACTGTGAAGAAAGCTAAGAGCTGAAGAATTGATGCTTTTGAACTGTGGTGTTGGAGAAGACTCTTGAGAGTCCCTTGGACTGCAAGGAGATCCAACCAGTCCATTCTGAAGAGAGATCAGCCTTGGGATTTCTTTGGAAGGACTGATGCTAAAGCTGAAACTCCAGTACTTTGGCAACCTCATGTGAAGAGTTGACTCATTGGAAAGGACTCAGTCTTATGGACTCTGTGGGAGAGAGAGAGGGTGGGAAGATTTGGGAGAATGACATTGAAACATGTAAAATATCATGTAAGAAACGAGATGCCAGTCCAGGTTCGATGCACGATACTGGATGCTTGGGGCTAGTGCACTGGGACGACCCAGAGGGATGGTATGGGGAGGGAGGAGGGAGGAGGGTTCAGGATGGGGAACACATGTATACCTGTGGCGGATTCATTTTGATATTTGGCAAAACTAATACAATTATGTAAAGTTTAAAAATAAAATAAAATTAAAAAAGAAAAAAGAAAGGACTCTGATGCTGGGAGGGATTGGGGGCAGGAGGAGAAGGGGACGACAGAGGATGGCTGGATGGCATCACTGACTCGATGGACATAAGTCTGAGTGAACTCCGGGAGTTGGTGATGGACAGGGAGGCTTGGCGTGCTGCGATTCATGCGGTCGCAAAGAGTCGGACACGACTGAGCGACTGATCTGATCTGATCTGATAGCAGAGAATTCTATTTAGAGAAGTTAGAGCTTCTGCAGCAGGCTTATAAAGAGAAAACAATCCTGAAAAGGTTTAGACACTAAATTTTGAGTATTAAAAATATACGTTTGTTGTTTGAATTTTCTAACTAGTTTCTCTGTCTGTGCTCCTCATGACCAACTGTACACCTTCAGTCATGAATTACTGTATGCTCAAAACAAGGACTCATGAGAAGTCATTAACAGTGTAGAAAAATACCAGTGATAGAAGTACTTGTCTTATTCATAACTAGTAAGTTTCATAATTACGTATAAGATTTTCTATAGGTTGCTGGTAGAAGTTTTTTTTATCAAATTCAGGTCATTTCCTTCTATTCCTTGTTTAATGAGATTTTTTTTTTTTAATTGAGAACTAATGGTAAATTTGTCAAACACTTTTAAAGAAACTTCTATATTTTTTTCCTCCTTTAATCTCTTAATGTAGTGATATGTATCAGTAGATTTTCTAATGTTGACCATTCTTCTGTTCCTGGGAAGAATGCTGCTTGGTTCATTTGGCATAGATATTACTCTGTTCTTTGAGGATTTGGTAATGCTTTCTTATAAAAACATCTTTGTACCTTTACTATGAGGGCAGAGTTTTTAGTACTTAAAATTTTTTCTTCTATATTTATGAATCCATATAAATTTAAGAAGTCTTCTTGAGTCAGTATAGTTAATTTGTATTTTATAATCACCCATTTTATCTGATTTTCCAGTTCATAGATATGAAGTTGTATCATATTATCTTAAAATTGAAAATATTTTTTATATATATATTTTGTGTTACATCTCTTGATGCTATATTAATGTTGTTATTTGTGTTTTCTTCAACCATTTTTGGGGGGGTCTACTCCCATAATTGGAGGAGGCAATGGCACCCCACTCCAGCACTCTTGCCTAGAAAATCCCATGGACGGAGGAGCCTGGTGGGCTGTAGTCCATGGGGTCGCTAAGAGTCGGACACGACTGAGCAACTTCACTTTCACTTTTCACTTTCATGCATTGGAGAAGGAAATGGCAACCCACTCCAGTGTTCTTGCCTGGAGAATCCCAGGGACGGAGTAGCCTGGCGGGCTGCCGTCTATGGGGTTGCACAGAGTTGGACATAACTGAAGCGACTTAGCAGCAGTAGCAGCAACTCCCATAATAGGTCTTATATTTACTTGGTTTATTTATTTATTTTTATGCCACATATGGGATCTTAGTTCCCTGACCAAGGATTGAATCTGCACCCCCTGCCCTGGAAGCGTGGCATCTTCATCACTGGACCACCAGAGTAATCTTCTTTATTATTTTTTATAAACAAAGTAATACTAAATAATCATTTAAAAAGTTAATTCTTTTTGGACAGAATTTTGACCAGAAATATATTGTGATGAAAAAAAGAAGTCCAAGCAAGTCCTGCTTCTTTCCCTTCCCACGAAAATAGAAGTTTTGGGTTGCTTTAATTCTTCTATTCTCTTTTTTCAGTAGGAGAGATACTTTATAGTGATATTCACAGATGTGTTAGGCTCCATTCCATAAGAATGCTAATGGTGTTGTCTTAACAAACTGACTTGGATGGGACTGGAGTAACCCCATGCACGAAGGATGCCTGCTGCTTTAGTTGTTACTGTAGACCTCTCCATAATGCATACAGTTATGAGTTGATAAGGAGACTGTATAATGAACAGGGGAGCAGCCTGGGTAAACCAAGCTATATAGCGAAATAGGCAAATAGTTTTGCATAAAAATTATGCATCCATTTTGAGCTTGTATCTAAAATGCATAGAAGACTGGCTTTTAGTAATATTTGAAAACAGCTGTACTGGTTCTGTTCTGCCCCTGGGGTCCTTTTATGACTATCCCTGCAGGAAAACTTCAATAATAAGGGAGAAAATGAAAATATTTGCATTTTGAATTAAGTTTTGCCATCATTTTGTTTGTCTCGCTTCTTTATCCTTACTCATATGCATTTTTTTTTCTTTTTTTGCAAACATCAAAGCCAGAATTGATTAGAACAAGAATTCTGTGGTCACACAACACATGCTAAATCAACACTTTTGTCTGGGAGTTGGACATTTATCTTTCCAAGCCAGGCAAACGCCTAATTGTCTCCACATTGTGAGAAGTGTAAAGGCCATCATGACGATGGGGCAGAAAGTTTACCCAATTCAATTTATTTAACACCTCATAACACTCTGGAGTTTTCTTCACTGCCCAAGCTTGTAAAATTTATTATGAACTATTAATCCCTACTCCAGCTTTCCTTGGAGTTTTAAAGTGAATGTAAAACAACAACAAACAGGGTGTCTAAAAACATTTTCAAGCAGCACATGCGGCCTTGCACATACTATGACTACAGCTTGAAAAATCTGTTCCAAATGTGTTAGACTTTTCAGACTTTCTTACGCAAACTTTGTCTTTCTCTCATGTAAAAGATGTGGACAATAAGTCCATATATATATAGTCTTTTTCAGAATCTTTTCCATTATAGGTTATTAACGACTTTGAATATTGTTCCCTGTGCTCTACAGTAAATCCTTGTTGTTTATCTATTTTACTTGTTGCGTATCTGTTAATCCCATACTCCTAATTTGTACCTCCCCACGATTCTTCTTTGGTAACCATAAATTTGTTTTCTATGTCTGTGAGTCCATTTCTATTTGTAAATAGTTCATTTGTATTATTTTTTAGCTTCCACATATGTGATATCATATAATATTTGTCTTTTTCTTACTTCACTTAGTATGATAATCTCTAGGTTCATGCATGTTGCTGCAAATTATTTTGTTTCTTAGGTGAGGTCTTGTTCCACATTTTAATTTTGTTACTTATTAGCAAGCACCTTGGCTTTCACTTTTTTTTTTTTTTTAGATTCCAAGGAATATCCAATAGAATGACTGGTGAGAATTTACCAGTATTAAAAAGAATTGAATGATTAGTAAGAAATGATAGTAAGAATTGATAAAGCTTTTTCTTTCTTGATCGATTAACAAAGACCATCACGACTTGCTAAGATTTTTCCATCCTTGCCTCCTGTGTTTCTGTGGGTTATTGGGTTTTACAGTCTTTTTTCAAAGCCTCTGAAATGACTTTGAGATACACACAGGAGGCCTCCCTGCCTGATTCTGGGAGGTCTGGACTGACTACTAATTCTGTGGCCCAGATTGCCCAGCAGCCTGTATGACCAAGTTTGTTGATGGTCTCACTGTATTTTCAAAGTCACTGGTTCTATTCCTGAGCTTCTAATCTATTTCTTTTGGGGTATAGTTATAGTAAGTAAGTGAAGTCGCTCAGTCATGTCCAACTCTTTGCAACCCCATGGACTGTAGCCTACCAGGCTCCTCTGTCCATGGGATTTTCCAGGCAATAGTACTGGAGTGGATTACCATTTCCTTCTCTAGTGGATCTCCCGGACCCAGGGATCGAACCCGGGTCTCCCGCATTGTAGACAGACGTTTTACTGTCTGAGCCACCAGGGAAGTAGCGTATCTAATAGTTAGATACTATTAGTTATAGTATCTAATGCTTATTGCTGACACTCAGGAGATATTAAATCTCATACAAATTAATTAAAAAAAAACAGATTTAGAAGAAGATAGGACAAGAGGGAGCAATGATTTACTGTTGGAGAAAAAACTTCATTAAAAGCTTCCTCTCTGATGGCAGGGCTCTTTTCCACTGGAATTTCTTTACTTGCCTTATTAGGTTTGGAAATGATTCTGTACTCACTCTCCCGTCCCTTTCAAAGATGCTGAAGGCAGAGTCCCAGCCTGCTGGGAAGATAGTGGGGAAGACAAATGCTTGAGCAAATAAATTACCATACAGCCTTGTATAAACAACAGTAGGCAAACTTGTGATCACTTCTGGAGATTGTGACAAGCTCTGTTAGGGTGGGAGTAGTGAGTGAGGTGGCACCCCACTCCAGTGTTCTTGCCTGGAGAATCCCAGGGATGGGGGAGCCTGGTGGGCTGCTGTCTATGGGGTCGCACAGAGTCAGACACGACTGAAGTGACTTAGTAGTAGTAGTTAGTAGTAGTGAGTGAGGTGTGATGTCAGGGCAGGTCTTGACCTGGGTTTTGAGAGACTAATACATACGTTATGAAGTGTGGGCATAAAAGGATCTTGAAAGACTTCTATGTGTTAAAAAAAAAATCCCATAATTGAAGTGATAGAAGGTACTGTTAAAAATGGATATGTGTGACTAGTTAAGTCTTTTCACAGAAGGTATGAAACTAGGCGTGATTTCTTTATATACCAGGTATTTGTATAGAGACTGATCCAAACGGTATTTGAGTGATTTTTGTTGTCTTAATAATTGTAATATAGTTTAATAAGATGCTATATTCAATTCATATCATTAAAAATACATACATAATTACACAAAATATACATTTTTATGACCCACAATTAGATTCTCCTTCTCCTAGTCATCTGTTTATTTTTTAAAACTACAGTTTAGATCTTCATAGAAGCACTATATTTTACATGATTAGATCTCCTTGGAAGTGTCATATTTTGCAACAAGGAAAGGTCTTTTGAGTTGCCCCAAATTCATAAACCTATGTCTAGAGATTTTAACTTCCTTAGTGAAGCACAAAACACATATGCTTAAGTAATTAAGGATACTTATGGGGTTAAAACATATTTAAAGTCCCCAAGCAAATGTGTAAGCACTTTTCCAGAGGACTCCCTGCTTAAGAAATGTTATGCCAATGGTCAACATGGCAGTGATTTGCACCACTGAACTGAGCACCTGATGACTAGCTTTCCTCACCACGTAAGTTTGATTTTTTAGTTTGATTGTTTTTGTCTCTATGTACTGAGAATGTATTGTTGTGCCTGTGGCTTGGGGATATGGTGAATAAATGACAGAAAAAGAGTTTTAATGTTCCTGGTTAGGATTTCTCACTATTGTTGATGTCGCTATAACTAAACCTAGGGTGTTTTCCTATAACGGTTTGATTTTGTTCTCAGTGATCTGAACCCAGTGGTGGTCTGCATAAATGACTGGCAGATATAGTAAATCCATTTTGCTTGGTGGATGTCATAGTTCTGTTCCATGGCAGGAAGTGACTCTGGTCACCTTGGACCAGCCTTTGGACTAAGGTCTTATACCCTTTGGTCAGTTTTTCTAACTTCACTGTCCAGACCCTTTCTTTTCTTTAACTTTTTACCTAGGAGAGGCAGAAGAGATGTAGTATAGCACTACCTTGTGGGAATTGGTACTTGGGGGACCAGTGTAAGAAAATGCTGATACTCTGGCTACAGCAATTATCAGTAATGAAGTCCTTTATCCCTGATCCAGGAGTCTCCTGTCTTCTGCCAGCAACTGTGAAATAAGTTAGCCTGCAAGTTGGGTAAAACTCACTCTTCACGGTTTTTGACATTTCTGTCATAAGCCTTTCTGTGGTTTACTTTCTTTGCTCACCTCGTTTAACATGGATGCTTCTCAGAGTTCTGCCTTTGATTCACTGCTTTTTTCCTTCCTTCATACTAGTCTCATGTGTGCAGTTCTAAATAATGGAGGATGCCTTCCAAATCTGCATTAGCCTCAATTTGTCCTATCAGCTCTGGACTCATATATCCTGCTTGGATGCTCAGGGCACCTCAGAATTTAACATATCTTATGCTAACTACCTGTCCCATAAACTCCTGCCTGGGCTCTCATTTCCAGGGGCTCTACCTCTTTTGGGGGGTATAGCCAGTGTCTGAATATAGTGTTGCTCAATAAATGTTGACAGATCAACTGTTGGATTTTAAGTTCCCCAAAACTCCATATTGGAGTGGGCTGGAGGAAATAAAGGAAGAGAAAATAGAGATCTGTTTTAGTGACAAAATTTTTTTTAAATCCACCATGAAGTTAGAGATTCTCTTGGGAAAGTAACTTTAAACAACTTACAAGCAAATCGAGGGTTTCTTATTAAGCATTGATTACCTGTAGGGTCAAAGACTGACTGTGACTTCAACAGTAACATAATGCTGTTTAGTTCCCTCCTAGATATCTATGTAAGGTTTAGGTTTTAATGTGAGGATAAGCCTGTGAACTCAGGGATGAGTGATGGCTGTCATACTAACAAGTAAGATAGGCTGACACTTCAGAAGAATTGTTATTAATCATTATTACTGTTATTTTTGAAAGATTTCAAATGCCTGAGAACACTGTAATTAGTGTGTTTTTTTTTTTTTTTTTTTTTTGAGGCTTGTTCTTAATACACAGGCATTTTTGTTGCAAGGCAGTGTTTAGTCCACGCACCATATTCTGGGCACCTGAAACTATGGCAACCATGATTTGTAAGCAATTTAATTTGGCTTGAACATTTAGAAGCATTATTTTGTCAGTTATTTCTGGAAATGATTGAAAAAAGACTTCAACAGGCATAAAATTTTGTTTTATTTTAGTGCTTTTCTTCTGAACCATTGTCTTGCTTTTCTCTGTTTCCCAGGGTGGGAAGTGATTTACAGCCATAAGGCTGTCCGTATGCTCATGTACCATTTACTTAGTTTTCGAAATTGGGCTCAAAGAATTCAGTGTAGGGCAGAGACAGGTATTATCCTTTAAAGAAAGTCATAATGCCCCTTTCTCATTTTTCTCTGAAGTTGACACTCTGAGGAGGTTCAAGTAATTTTAAATCCTAAAATGCAAACTGAGGTAAAGATGCTTTTATGTGTGTGTGACAGAGTAGGATGGTATGATTGTTTTTTACAGCTATTAATTATAGGAGAAAAGTACATCTGAGTTCTACCAAACAGCCTTTTAATCTAACCTTGCATTAGCTTTTCCATGTACTTTAGCTGAATCATCTATAGATTTTAAAGATTGTTATCACACACAAGGAACAGGCTGAGTTTTAATCCTAAAAGCTTGATAACTAATGTTCTTCACAGGTCTCTCACAGTTGGAATTTAGAAGCTTCCATTCAGAATGACTCAAGATAAATTCCCCACATTTGTCAAAATCTGTGGATATGTATGGAAATTTTTCTTCTGTCCAACTGGAGGAAGATGGTTTTAGTTTTGTTCTTTCTCATTGTAGTTGGTGGGTTGGGGAGTGCTAAAACTTCTTGTTGATAAAATATTTATAAGACAGTATATTCAAAGTGGTAAACACATTTATTCAAAATTAAATGAGGCCAAGTGGAGTGTAGTTAAATATCTTCTTAGAAATTTTGGCACGTTACAATGGAGATAAAGATTCTAAGTCATTTGAAAATAGGATTCAATAATGTTATCTTTCATCCCTTTTGTAATTACGGAGCCATACAAGTAATACAGATATTAAGATTACTTATCCAGATATTTGTTTGACTTGCCAATATCTTTACAGCCTATTTTTCTTTGTTCAGACCACAAGCCTGACTACATATTAATTTTTGCATTTTGATATGTGAACTGGGATTTGTTAGTGGTAGAAATATTTTTATAAATAGAAGAAATTTTAAAATGTCTTTTTTTCTGTATATAAATATCTATAAGCACAAATAACCCTATATCCTCAACAGTGCTTTGGTACTATGAGATTAAGAAATTAGGCGAACAGTGCAAGGAGTCTTGATTAGGGATCCCTTAGACAATCCTCCATGGGGTTGCTGCTGCTGCTGCTGCTGCTGCTGCTAAGTCGCTTCAGTCGTGTCCGACTCTGTGCGACCCCATAGACGGCAGCCCACCAGGTTCCCCCATCCCTGGGATCCTCCAGGCAAGAATACTGGAGTGGGTTGCCCTTTCCTTCTCCAATCCATGGGGTTGAGACCCTTCCAAATAAATTCTACTAGCAATTGAGATTTCCTTTCTCTGATTTCCAGATCATTCCCTATGTTGTAATAGACTCCCATAGACCTTAAATATAAAGTTGACTGGTGCAAGTTTGCTTAAAAAATTTCACTTTGATTTTTGAAGCAAGATTGAGCAGTTTTTAATTTAAAAACTTTGCCTGGCTACTCCAGATTTTGAAAAATGTAAAATATGCCTGGCCACTCAGTAAGTCAGATTAAACTATGTCGCTTTATTGCAAGGGTGCCTGTTGCTCAGTCTCTGAGCCCCGTTAAGCAGTACTCAACATTCAGAAAACTAAGATCATGGCATCTGGTCCCATAAATTCATGGCAAATAGATGGGGAAACAGTGGAAACAGTGACAGACTTCATTTTCTTGGGCTCCAAAATCATTGCAGATGGTGACTGCAGCCATGAAATTAAAAGACGCTGCTCGTGGGAAGAAGAATTATGACCAACCTAGACATCATATTAAAAAGCAGAGATATTACTTTGCCAACAAAGGTCCGTCTAGTCAAAGCTATGGTTTTTCCAGTAGTCTATGTATACATGTGAGAGTTGGACTCTAAAGAAAGCTGAGCGCCGAACAATTGATGGTATTGAACTGTGGTATTGGAGAAGACTCTTTAGAGTCCCTTGGACTGCAAGGAGATCCAACTAGTCTATCCTAAAGGAAATCAGTCCTGGGTGTTCATTGGAAGGACTGACGTTGAAGCTGAAACTACAATACTTTGGTCACCTGATGTGAAGAACTAACTCATTTGAAAAGACCCTGATGCTGGGAAAGATTGAAGGCAGGAGGAGAAGGGGGTAACACAGGATGAGATGGTTGGATGGCATCACTGACTCAATGGACATGAGTCTGAGTAAATGCTGGGAGTTGGTGATGGACAGGGAGGCCTGGCCTGCTGCAATCCATGGGTTTGCAAAGAGTCGGACATGACTGAGCGACTGAACTAAACTGAACTGAAGGCAGTACATACATAGCTGACCAGTGCTGCTGCCTGGTTCTGCTGGTCCTGTTGATGGACTTCTTTTTGGCTGGATTTATGATAAAGAACCCAGTTTTTCTGAGGACTTGTGGCTGCCAAACTGTACTTATTCCCTTAATTTGACCTCCAAACCATTGTGATGTCCTGCCTGGAATGTTGAGAAAGATCTGTTCTCCCCCTCTTTGGCTAGAGGTACTCCCTTTGTTTCCCATTGTATTTGAGAAGTTGGGCAGAGGCATTAAATGCTGCTTGTCATTTTACTTTGCTCTGAAAGTTTGTATTCCTGTGTAGAGGTGTAATTCCTTAGGCAAAGAAGAATCTGCTCTTGTCCTCACCTTGGATCTAGAAAATCAGTCTCAAACCAGACTAATACACTCTCCCTGGTGTGTCATTGTGATCTCATCCTATTCATCATCTAATTTCTCAGTTCCCTTCATAATGGGTCAGCTCTCTTCCTTCCGATTTCTATTTGTACATGACATCAGAAGTTATACAGATGATTACAAATTAGGTGGGAAAAATCAAAGCTCTATATCTTTAGTATAACTTGATTTCTTTTAAAGTCGCTGTTCTCACTTGGGAGTGGAAAAACAATCTTGTCACATTCATGTATTCTAGTCAACTAAAATTTAAATCTTGCTTTAGGGTAAATGTTCAGTCAAATTTATGTGATACTATCTCTCATTTAGCTGTTCACAGCTCCTTATCCCTGTCTTCTCTTTCTCTGACTCGCAGTCCTGCTTCTAGTTCTTTGGGCTCTAGGTTCCATCACCTGGCAGTGGAAGGAAGAGAGGGAATTTGTTTATGGGGATGGTGTATGCTGAGGCAACATAAAGGCTGTCCACTCCCTTAATCTCATTTCTTACCCAGATGCTAATGCTGTTGATGTTCGTTGTTGACTTTGGAGACGTGGATGACATCCAACATTGACTCATGTGTGTTATATTATTATAGATGACCTTCGATGTCCAATGGTTACCCTTTATGGCCTATTGCAGAGGATCCTATGGAGACAGCATCGCTTCCCTTCCTTCCAATTTTTTTTCATTCTTCTAGCAGGCCTCATCTGGGGCTAGCAAGCAGGATAATCATCTCACTAGATACTTCCAGGTACCTACTTGAAGTTCACAAGAAGCCTCAAAACCTCCACTCCACTTGGGAAACCGGAAGTGATGCTTGCCCAGCCCTGTCTGACCTTCCTTCTCTCTGTTGATGTCTTGTCAAGCATCATACTGGGTCTGTTGCTCACCAGACAGATGGTCAACAATTCTTCCTGTCCAGAATCACTCACATTTCTGGGGAGAGGCACCTACTGTTCCCTTGAGATTACAGTAGGGAGTGGGGAGGGTGGTGTCCCAAACATGTTTTTTCTTCTTTTTCTCTGGTGGTGTTTCCCAGCTTGTTTTATATTTTGTCTCCTGAAATAACATATGTTTATATTCACTCCCAGACTGTTTTTCTTTTACAGCTAGCTAGGTGTACATTGAATAGTTTATGATCTAATTTTAGTCCATGGTGCGTGTGTGTGTGTGTGTGGGCACTTGCACATGCATGCATGGGGTGTTTGTTTTGAAAGTGGAGAGTTGTTGCAGGGAGAAGAGAAAACCAGACTTGTTTTCTCTTGCCCAGTTACCGCATTGGGCATTCTGAAGAGTGGATGAGAAGAAATGAGAACTCTTAAGAGGTCCAAATTTGGACTTCCTAGATTTTTTATAACAAAAAATATATTGTGAGCTGAAAATAGCAATATTCAACCAGCAATGCAAGCTCTTAGATAGTCATGGTTAAGTTTATATTATATACTGATTTTTTTCTAAACAAAAATGCAGACTTCTCCTATAGTGGCAAATGTTGGTATTAGAGTTGGAAATGCAGATGGAAGATGGACTCAAATAAGAATATAAGACCAGAAGGGCCAAAATCAGAGCAAGGTTGAAAGTGTCTTAATGAAAATTATGTTATTTCCAAGCCCAGTGAATTTTTATAACATCATTGACATTGAATAATATTATCACAACTCCCTGAACTAATAAACCATGCAACAGTCTTCCCTGTCTGAGGTGAAGTGATAAGCTATGTGTATCTGTGCTTTTCTTTCAAGAATGGAAATTATACTTGTTTTACAACTGCATAAAATTTAGCATAATTGATCATGCAGGTAAAATACTGGTCTACAAAAATGATTTCATTCTTATCTCAGGAAAAAAGGGGTAACAAATCTCCTCAGGTTTCAAGTGTTGAATAAAGAGCCCTTAATAGACTGTCTACACATAGCCGGCATCAGAAGTGGGTTTCTTTTAGTGAAGGATGTGTCAGACCAATAGAGCTGACATGGGAAGTTTAGGTAGACCCATTGGGAAAGGCCCAACACAGAAGACTGCAGTGTTGAGAGATCTAGTGAGAGACAGTGCTATGCAGGTGTCAGTGAAAGAGAATGTAGGCAGGAAGCCTGGTGGTGCTGGAGCTTGGAGACCAGAGAAGAGGGTGAATAGAAGGCAGAGGCTGCTATCTAAAGGGCCTACCTGGTAGGGCCAAGGGTCCAGTAGGGCAGGCAAGCCCAGCAGGACTCACCGGCGGATCCAAAATGTTGACTACAAGTTTGGAGTGGATAAGGAGTAAAGGTGACATAATCTAGGCAAAAATTTCGGTAACAGTTATGGCCATGAGAAACAGTGAAGATCATGAACTCAAAACTTAGGGTTCTAAGCTCAAGACTTTCTGAGATAGAGACCAGATATGGTCTTAGTGTGATGGAGATCAGTGAATATATGTGGCTAAAGCAAGTAATGTGGGCAAGGTATTCCGAGACTCAAATCTCTAGAATATTACACACACACACACACACACACACACACACACACACAGAGGGCTGAAAAATTACAGAGCCAAACATTCATAAAATCTCTCTTAGAAATATAATAAAAAGAAAATATGAGTGATGTCATTTTTTTTGCCTGCTTATGCTTTCTGAATTGTCTACAGTGAACATGTATTATTGAAAACAATGTAAAAATGTTCTGTAAAAAAAAAAATCTACCCATAGTGAACTCTAGTGTATTTGCAAATTGTTTGAAATTTTGGTATTTTGTACTATGACTGGGTGACCAATCCTGCCTAGTGGGGGCCACAGATGTAAGACCAAATTATTGCAGAACACAACAAATTCTCTTAGAATTGGGTAAATATCCATATTCAATCTGCTTGCCTTTTATCTTCTAGGGGAAATTTCTTGATCGACCTGTAAAACAGTTACTTTCTTCCAAAACAGTCATTTAGGCTGGGTCTATTTGGGACAAAATGAACTAAGAGTTGGAAATTGTTGAGGTGAGGTGATTAATTGGAAGAATTTGAACTGAATAAATTACTGTTGGATCCCAGTCTATGTACCCAGCTGGATGCTTTTTATTGGCCGATTGAGCCTATAATGGGATAATAGAATAAGGAGAATGTTGGGCTTTGTTTTTTAGTTCATTTTGCAAATGAGAAAAGCCTTAGGCAAAGTTTCTTTTGTTCTTAATGCCAAAATATTTCACTATTAACACAACAGGAAATGTATTAGATAATAATTTTTAAATAACACTGGACCAATAAATCTTATAAAATTTAAACGTGTTTCCTGCCCTAAATATTATCATTAACCCCAGTGATGTAAATGGAGCCAAAGCTATCAATAATGAGAAGATAAACAAGTTCTGTTCTCAGTTAAGCTCTTATTCATACCTTAGGAATTGGGTAATAAGAAAAGAAATGTTTGGATGCATGAATGAAATTGATATTCAAATTTGTTACACACACATACATGTGTATTATAATTGTCTGGCTCAGTTGGGAAAGTCAGTTTAAATAGCAGTCATGATTTTAACCTATTCTTGTTTGTGTGCATCCTCTGAATTTTGGAAAGCCATAGCAGCTTTAGGACAAAATGGAACAGTTTGGCTATAGATTGGATGCTAGATAACTCACATGCTGTGTCCTTAATTAATGTAAGACTAGTAATGTTTAGCAATGGATAACAAATCGGCCATTGTCAGGTTCAATAGGTTCATATCACCCTTATGGTGACTTGGGTGGATAAAGATCACCAAGGAGTCCATAGGGAATATAATGACACTAAATGGACCCTAAATGTCCTATTCCCCACATAAGCGCCAATTGAGGTTGTACTATAGAATTTATCAGAACTCTGCTAATTAAAAATCCTTTTTCACTCTTTACTAGAGTGACATAATGGACCTCGTTTAATATTGTCATTAGCATGCTGTGAGCCTGGTGATTTACTCCTGTACACAAATAGTTTCAGTGACTAGTGACCCCCTATGTGGGTGATGGACATGCATGTTTTTGATTTGACTATTTGCTCTGTCATTAAGTCTTTGGATGAGATAATTCAGGCTGCAGGGAACTTGGATGTGAGGGGACAGGTCTGGGACAATTAGGCCAAAGCACAGCTTCCCTTTAGTGTCTTCCCATCCTTTATGCTCCACTTAACAGATGTGTCTCCTGATGACACCAGCCCAAAGGGTACAGATGTGTCATCTTTTGTTGATGCTACCAATTGTTCTCTCCCACATATTCCCCTGGGCTTTCTTGCTTTTGGGTGACAGTGAGACTGCCTCATTCACCTCTCTTTTGTGAGTGTGCTTGGGGCCACTAGGCTCAGCTGTCCGCTGCCCAGTGCATTCCTGGCTGCCGTGTTTCACTGTCACTGCGTCGTGGTACTGGCACGTTGCTTTGGCCATGATTTCTGTGCCTGGCACAGAACTTGAGTCACTGGGATGCCTTCCCTACACTTCCATTCCAAAGTGCGATACCCTTTTCTTTTCTTTTCCTTTGCAAGGAGTTTAGCTGCCAGACCTTAGGGTTCAGGTGACATGGAATCCTCCCAAGGCCTTGGGCCCTTTCTGTGTGATTTAAAAGTATATTCTAAGCAACTGGTGGAACACGACTGAAGCGACTTAGCAGCAGCAGCAGCAAACAAGGTTTTATGCCTTGTTTTGCCTTACACAAGTTCTTTATGCCTTCTCTGTGCCCTGCGTATGTTGGTCCATCCAGGATTAGCTGTCTAGTTCCTTAAACCACTGAATGCAGAGTTGGAAAGAGGTGCCTATAACAGCTTCTTGTGAGCCTCTGTGAGTAGGCACCAGCTCATTGCAGTCTTGGGTATCTCACACTTTGTGTTTGCTCCTAATTACAGTGAGAAAGTAAAGTTAAATTCAGTGGAGTAAACAGTACAGAGGCATATGTTGCCTAATGCAGTAGAAATGGCCCTGAAGATTGCACCTGAATAGAATATTCTTTTTTTTTTTTTAGTTTTCTGTTTTTTATTTTATTTTATTTTTAAACTTTACAATATTGTATTAGTTTTGCCAAATATCGAAATGAATCCACCACAGGTATACATGTGTTCCCCATCCTGAACCCTCCTCCCTCCTCCCTCCCCATACCATCCCTCTGGGTTGTCCCAGTGCACCAGCCCCAAGCATCCAGTATCGTGCATCGAACCTGGACTGGCAACTCGATATTATACATGCTTCAATGCCATTCTCCCAAATCTTCCCACCCTCTCCCTCTCCAACAGAGTCCGTAAGACTGTTCTATACATCAGTATAAGGGAGGTCATTATTTCAGAGAAAACGTAGTAAAGAGCTTAGTAAAGCAAACATTCTGTTTTTGTAAAATTTTAACCATGCTTCCTGATTTATCTGATTCATACATTTGGATTTTATCTTTCAGATTTTTCTTTAAAATAATACATGCATATAAAACTAAAAAAAAAAAAAAAAAAAACCTTAAGAGTTTAATGGGGGGCTGGGACTTGAGCAGGACTCTCTCATGATTTTTCCATTTTTTTCTTTAGGGTTTCTTCCTTTCTTTCAGATGGAAAAGTGACTGGAATCTTTGGCAACTTTTGATAGGCCCCTGGGAGTCACCTGCAAGGGCTTATTGTCTTCTGGGGAGAATCTGCGTAGTTGAGACTTGCTATTTTTTCATATACTTTCTCTATTCCTTTGAACAGAAGCATAAGAAAACAGGGAAGTTAGATTAGGGCTCTGGTTTTGAACAGATCAGTTGGCTCCTCTGGGTCTCCTTTTTTCTAATCAGTAAGCTGAGCAGACTATGAGCTCAGTCATGGAGCAGACTATGAGCTCAGTTGTGTCAGACTCTTTGTGACCCTATGGACTGTAGCCCACCAGGCTCCTCTGTCCATGTGATTTCCCAGGCAAGAAACTGGAGTGGGTTGCCATCTCCCACTCCAGGGGGTCTTCCCAACCCTGGGATCGAACTTGCATCTCTTGAGCCTTTTGCATTGTAGGTGGATTCTTTACCACGGTGCCATCTGGGAAGCCCCAAAACGAGCAGAGTAGGCTTCATGATTGCTAAATTCGCATCTGCAGTGCAATTTTAAGAAACAGACAAACAAGAAATAAATTTTAGAGTCTATCTTTGGAAACACCACCAAATCATGAATTTTCTTTATCCATATTCAAATGCTAACTAACTATGAGGGGCACGTGCTTTTCTGAAGGCAATAATGACAGAACTTTTGGAAAACCTGTGTACTTAATAGTGCTAAATGGTTCATGCAGTGGCAACCACATTCTTGAGTAATGGTGGAATATATTTTCTCAGGTGAGAGCTTAAATTCATTTCTACTGGGGCTTAATTAAGGCATGCTGTCTGTAGTCAAGAACAATTCTGTGGAGTAAAATCACTGAAGAAATTGAAATGCCCCAGAACGCAATGCCAGTCTTTGACATTTGAGGCATAATCTGATATAGTTAGCTTGGGTTTTTTAATTTGAAGGAGATTCAAGGCTCTGTTGAACGTGCTAGGGGTGAATCCCAATGGCCTTGGCCTGTTGCAAAGAGCCAGGGAAGTTTATTTTGTGTCTGGGCTGTTGGGTGAGTTCCCGAAACCAATTTTCTGTTGGAAACGGTGTGTATCCTTCTGGCAACAAGCTGCTTGAGCAACGAGCTGTCACATTTCAATGCAGAAGCCTTTTGTTTGGCAATAAGATAATTTTAGTTCTTATTCTATCAGGATTCTATTTAGAATTTCAGCATAAATACATTTTGAGTACACTGGACTCTTCACAGGGGAGCTGAGGTCCAGGTAAAACCATAACGTGCTTTTTTTCCCTACTTTCTCATCTTCCCCCACTTCTACATGCCATGTTTTGATATAGGAAAAAGAACACCAGAGGCAACCTTGAAAGCACAGTATGTGCGGAGCGCAGGGAAGTAGGTATGCAGCAGCATCCACTCCTTGCCTTCCCAGTGGCAGTCAGAGAGTGATGCAGAAGCTGAAGCTGTGTATGTCGGTTATACTGAGGTTTTGTTGGCACCTCCTGTCAGGACTTCCCAGGTCGCACAGTGGTAAAGAATCCTCCTGCCAATTCAGGTGCTTCAGGTTCGATCCCTTGGTTGGGAAGATCCCCTGGAGAAGGAAATGGCAACCCACTCCAGTATTCTTGCCTGGTAAATCTCTTTTTTAGAGATTTAGAGGAGCCTGGTGGACTACAGTCCGTGTGGTCACAGAAAGAGTTGGACTTGACCTAATGACTGAACCAAACAACAGCTGGCTTTTGGACTTGACAAACTTTATCAGCCACTTCAGCTTTAAACATCTAAGATACTAAAACAAAACTGGAAGTATTGTAAAGGGTGTACTCAAATTCAAATAGCTCACAGGTCCATGAGGACAATCTATCCAATCTCGTTTATTTTTATCTTCAAGTTTTATATATATAAATTGTTTATTTGTTCTTATATGCTATCAGAATGGTATTCAAGCAGACTTTCCTATTGTTTTGTGATTCTTTATTGCTTATATAAGGGAAAACTGGCATGAGAAACTCACACTGTTTTTAAGGTGGCTTAGGTACATGTCTCGGAGAAGGCAATGGCACCCCACTCCAGTACTCTTGCCTGGAAAATCCCATGGACGGAGGAGCCTGGTGGGCTGCAGTCCATGGGGTCACTCAGAGTCGGACACGACTGAGCGACTTCACTTTCACTTTTTACTTTCATGCATTGGAGAAGGAAATGGCAACCCACTCCAGTGTTCTTGCGTGGAGAATCCCAGGGACAGGGGAGCCTGGTGGGCTGCCGTCTCTGGGGTCGCACAGAGTCAGACACGACTGAAGCGACTTAGCAGCAGCAGCAGCAGGTACATGTCTGGGGCTTCCCAGGTGGTGCTGGTGGTAAAGAACCTGCCTGCCAATGCAGGAGACGTAAGAGATGCGGGTTCGATCTCTGAGTTGGGAAGGTCCCCTGAAGGAGGGCATGGCAACCCAGTCCAGGGTTCTTGCCTAGAGGATCCCATGGACAGAAGAACCTGGTGGGCTGCAGTCTGTGGGGTCGAAAAGAATTGGACATGACTGAGCGATTGAGTACACAGGTGCATGTCTTCCAATACAGAGCTTTGTGTAAAATGTAGCCTGAACAGTATCGTGATGTCTTCCTTTTCAGGAAATTCCTGTTCACTTATCTTTATTTATGTACCAGCAGAGACCAAACTGCAGCTTTTCCTTTACATTTCCTTATATTTGCTCTTTCAATAACCCTTTTGAATTCAACAGACCATGTAATTATTGTACCATATAGAAACAGTTGGGGGAAACAAATGTCATAGTGCAAAGGGTATAATTTATGGAGGTAAGTCATCCAGAAAATCGTGGAAAGAATGTTCAATTTATATTAAATATCTTAGTACTATGGCCTTTCCCCCATTTCAGTTGTGCACATTAAATTCTTTGTGTGACACATGAAAAATTATTAAACATATGCCTATATAAAAATCAAGCAGAAGTCAAAATCAAAATGTTCCAATTTAAATGAAAAGAGAAAACCAGCAGAGTTTAAGGCATTCATTTCCTTGGTTCAAATGTGACTGTACTTGAGTCAAGACATTTTCATTTGTCAGCAGCTCAAATACCTATGCTCTTCAATCTTAGAAAGATGGGAAGGTGAGGTTCCAGCCTTACAGAGCATTAGCATGAAGTGTGTGTATGTGTATGATGGTAGAATGGGTGTATTACTGAAATTTTGATGTTACTTTTATCCAAAAACCTGATGCATGGAATATAGGACTGTAGTCGTGTAACACAAATGCACTCACAAAGTCGTATTTATCACATATATGTTTGTGCCTATGTATGTGTACAAATGTATGCATACCTATCTTGTAAACTTATGAATAGTATACTAACATATTTAATCTAGGTGTTGCTGTTGTTTCATTGCTAAGTCTGTTTCATTGCTAAGTCTCTTCACATATATGTTTGCATATATGTATGTGTACATATGTATGCATGCCTATCTTGTAAACTTATGAAGAATACACTAACCTATTTAATCTTGGTGTTGTTGGTTAGTCACTAAGTCGTGACCGACTTTTTGTGATCTCACAGACCTGTAGACCTCCAGGTTCCTCTGTCCATGGGATTTCCCAGGCAAGAATACCGGAGTGGGTTGCTATTTCTTTCTCCAGGGAATCTTCCTGACCTCCAGGGGTTGAACCTGCATCTCTGCATTGGCAGGTAGATTTTGTACCGTTGAGCCACCAGGGAAGTTCTAATTTTCCAAATAAATAGAAGTAGAAGAAACTGTTTTGGAGTGTTTACTTCAATATTTAGGTTATTTAGCTTCTACATTAAATCTCCATGCTAACGCTATGTGTCTTCCATCTTAGAGCTCAGCACATCTCAGCACTGGATTCAGGAGAGTCATCTAGGGAACATAAAAAAAAAAAAAAACCTCCGCTGCACAGTAATTAGTAATGTTTAAAAGCTCCCTTGATGAATGTAATGTGCAGTAGGGTTGACAGCTACTGCATTAGCTGTGTGTTGACAAGCAGCACTGGCATTATTGAACAACAACCACATGGAGATCTTGGGTTTGTTGAGATCTTTCCTGCTTCTTCCTGACTGCTGTTAAGACTCAGAAGTCAAGTGGGCCTTAGAAAGCATCATTATGAACAAAGCTAGTGGAGGTGATGGAATTCCAGTTGAGCTATTTCAAATGCTAAAAGATGATGCTGTGAAAGTGCTACACCCAATATGCCAGCACATTTGGAAAACTCAGCAGTGGCCACGGGACTGGAAAAGGTCAGTTTTCATTCCAACCCCAAAGAAAGGCAATGCCAAAGATTGCTCAAAGTACCGCACAATTGCACTCATCTCATACACTGGCAAAGTAATGCTCAAAATTTTCCAAGCCAGGCTTCAGCAGTTCTTGAAGTTCTCGTGAACCAAGAACTTCAAGATGTTCAAGCTGGATTTAGAAAAGGCAGAGCAACAAGAGATCAAATTTCCAACATTCGTTGGATCATCAGAAAAGCAAAAGAGTTCCAGAAAAACATCTATTTCTGCTTTATTGACTACACCAAAGCCTTGACTATGTGGATCACAACAAACTTTTGAAAATTCTCAAAGAGATGGGAATACCAGACCACCTGACCTGCCTCTTGAGAAATCTGTATGCAGGTCAGTAAGCAACAGTTAGAACTGGACATGGAACAACAGAGTGGTTCCAAATCGGGAAAGGAGTATATCAAGTCTGTATATTGTCACCCTGCTTATTTAACTTATATGTGGAGTACATCATGAGAAATGCTGGGCTGGATGAAGCACAAGCTGGAATCAATAGTGCTGGGAGAAATATCAATAACCTCAGATATGCAGATGACACCACCCTTATGGCAGAAAGCAAAGAAGAACTAAAGAGCCTTTTGATGAAAGTGAAAGAGGAGAGTGAAAAAGTTGGCTTAAAGCTCAACATACAGAAAACCAAGATCATGGCATCTGGTCCCATCACTTCATGGCAAATAGATGGGGAAACAATGGAAACATCAACAGACTTTATTTTTCTGGGCTCCAAAATCACTGCAGATGGTGATTGCAGCCATGAAATTACAAGACGCTTACTCCTTGGAAGGAAAGTTATGACCAACCTAGATAGCATATTCAAAAGCAGAGACATTACTTTGCCAACAAAGGTCCATCTAGTCAAAGCTATGGTTTTTCCAGTAGTCATGTATGGATGTGAGAGTTGGACTGAAAAGAAAACTGAGCGCCGAAGAATTGATGCTTTTGAACTGTGGTGTTGGAGAAGACTCTTGAGAGTCCCTTGGACTGCAAGGAGATCCAACAATTGCATCCTGAAGGAAATCAGTCCTGAGTATTAATTAGAAGGACTGATGCTGAAGCTGAAACTCCAATACTTTGGCCCCCTGATATGAAGAACTGACTCATTTGAAAAGAACTGATGCTGGGAAAGAGTGAAGGCAGGAGGAGAAGGGAACAACAGAGGATGAGATGGTTGGATGGCATCACCGACTCAATGGACATGAGTTTGAGTAAATGCTGGGAGTTGGTAATGGACAAGGAGGCCTGGCGTGCTGTAGTCCATGGGATCACAGAGTCAGACATGACTGAGACACTGAACTGACTAACTGATTTCCTGTTTCCTCTTGACTGTTGTTAATACTCAGTGCTGCTGAGGTTTGCAAAGGGTGCCACCTGTTGCTTTAGACAAAAAGAAGCAGGAAATGTGAAGCAATAGAAATGACTTAGATTAAAAGTGAGGTGACTTGCATGAGTATAAGCTGAAATGGAGGGGACTTGAACCTGGGTCTTCTACAGTGATGTGATTGTGAGTAAGGGCTCTAGAGTCAGCTTGCTGTTGGCTTGAGTGTGTTGGCGCCTGTGTTAACTAGCTGGTTGAGTGATGATGGTCCTGCCATTCATTTGTCAGCCTGGTAAATACTTTGGAATTCAGTCCCTGAGCCAGTTATGTTTGGGGAAGAAAAATATTGCAGCAGTCACAGTCTTATGTGACAGGTCTTAGATACCCTATTTTAGCCAAAGTTTTCATACTTCCAAAATGGAGGTAACTTCCCCGATGGCTCAGTGGTAAAGAATCCACCTGTAATGCAGGAGACCCAAGAGATGCAGGTTTGATCCTTGGGTTGGGAAGATCCTCTGGAGAAGATAATGGCAACCTACTCCAGTATTCTCACCTGGGAAATCCCATGGACATAGGAAGCTGGTGGGCTAAAGTCTAGAGGGTTGCAAAGAGTCTAATACAACTGAGCATGAGTGTGCACACACATTGTTAATGCCTACTTCATATGTTGAATGGTTGAGAGGATTAAATGATGGGATCAGTGTAAACCGCTTGTGACAGTACCTCACACAAAATATCTCCTTAGTACACGAGGATTAGTATTATTGTTATTACTATTATTTTTATTTGATTTCACATGCTATTCTCTTTCTACTACACAATGCCACTTAGATTGTGTATAGAAAACTCTCTTTTTAGTTTTTTTTCCTCATGACTTGGAATCTTTTAGGAGCTGGACACTAAATCGAATTTGTCACCTCAGCAGTTATCTGAATACTATTCTTTCATTGTTTTTGATAACAGTTCCTTGGATGGCTTAATTTGCCTTTTCTTCTAAGCCAACTAGAGATATCGCTTATTGCTTCCTTTTCCTTATGTAGTGGACATTAAAAAAAAGAGGCTAAATGTAAATAGAATTAAAATAAATTCATATAAGTCCTTGAAAATGCAGTTCTAGCTGTAATAATACCAACTGTTATATGGTCCTTACTGAATGCCAGGTATAATTTTGAATGTTTTACATAAAATACTTAAAAAATGTTTTTACTATGGATAATTCCAAACAAAAACAGGAGTATCTGTGTATAGAGAGTATATGAACCCCCACATACTCATATTTCATTTTTAAAAAAATTTTATTTTTAAACTTTACAATATTGTATTAGTTTTGCCAAATATTGAAATGAATCCGCCACAGGTATACATGTGTTCCCCATCCTGAACCCTCCTCCCTCCTCCCTCCCCATACCATCCCTCTGGGTCGTCCCAGTGCACCAGCCCCAAGCATCCAGTATCGTGCATCAAACCTGGACTGGCAATTCGTTTCATACATGATTTAATACATGTTTCAGTGCCATTCTCCCAAATCTTCCCACCCTCTCCCTCTCCCACAGAGTCCATAGGACTGTTCTATACATCATTGTCTCTTTTGCTGTCTCGTACACAGGGTTATTGTTACCATCTTTCTAAATTCCATATATATGCATTAGTATACTGTATTGGTGTTTTTCTTTCTGGCTTACTTCACTCTGTATAATAGGCTCCAGTTTCATCCACCTCATTAGAACTGATTCAAATGTATTCTTTTTAATGGCTGAGTAATACTCCATTGTGTATATGTACCACAGCTTTCTTATTCATTCATCTGCTGATGGACATCTAGGTTGCTTCCATGTCCTGGCTATTATAAACAGTGCTGCGATGAACATTGGGGTACACGTGTCTCTTTCCCTTCTGGTTTCCTCAGTGTGTATGCCCAGTAGTGGGATTGCTGGATCATAAGGCAGTTTCATATTTCATTTTTAACTATTATTCCGTCATGGTCAGTTTTTGTTTGTTTGTTTATAGCCCTCCAATTCCCCTATCTTAGCCTCTTAAATATTTTTCTCTAAACAGTTCTTTAAAAGACAAAGACCTTTAAAAAAAGATCCTCACAATGCCAGTATCACACATAAATGTAACCCTTATAAAGAAACATGATATATTGAGTAGTGTTATCCCCATTTTACAAAAGAAGCAGCTAGGCACAGACAAGTAAGTTAAGTTAGACAAGTTAAGTAAGACAAGTAACTCTCCCAAGGCCACACTTGAAATTTGAAGCCAGGTGGTCTGGCTACTTGGTCTGTGTTCTTAATCACTTTGATGTACCAGCTTCTCTAACAAAAAATTGCTCTTGTCCATGAAAACTTGATCAGTCAATCTAAGAAAGAAATGAAAAATTTTGTTCAAGCCAGATTGAGGTTACAACCTGGGAACAGTATCTCAGGAAGCTCTAAGAACTATTCTGCCCATTAGAAGTTAAGGCACAGTTCTGTTAGGTTGGTGCAATTGCAGTTTTGGACCGTGAATTTTAAATCATTATGGTAGGTTCAAACACATCTTTAGTCATCAAAATAGGAGCCACTACAACCAACATGTTTTTGCCAACAAGAAATAAGTTTGTTTCTTCCAGGAGCATAAAACTCTGTGCTTTGGGATTCTGTCACTACACTCCTCATCTTCAAGGCTCCTGTTTCCTTTTCGAAACTTCTTGAACCACCACTGCACTGTATGTTCCTTAGCAGTTCCTGGACCAATTGTGTTGTTGATGTTGCCAGTTGTCTCTGCTACTTTAAGACCCATTTTGAACTTGAATAGGAGAATCACTCGAATTTGACTTTTGTCTAATCTTTTCCATAGTCTAAAATAAATATAAAATAAGCAGCAAGTCCAGTTTGTTGCAGCTGATGTGCTTCTGCGCGGTTCAAGAACAGCGGTTGCACGGGCGCAGGAGGGCCGAGAGGAGCTACTCCACGTTCCAGGTAAGGAGGGGCGGCTGTGAGGAGATTCCCCTCATCCAAGGTAAGGAGCAGCGGCTGCGCTTTGCTGGAGCAGCCATGAAGAGATACCCCACGTCCAAGGTAAGAGAAACCTAAGTAAGATGGTGTTGCGAGAGGGCATCAGAGGGCAGACACATTGAAACCATAATCACAGAAAACTAGCCAATCTGATTACATGGTCCACAGCCTTGTCTAACTCAGTGAAACTAAGCCAGGCCCGTGGGGCCACCCAAGACGGGCGGGTCATGGTGGAGAGGTCTGACAGAATGTGGTCCACTGCAGAAGGGATGGCAAGCCACTTCAGTATTCTTGCCTTGAGAACCCCATGAACAGTATGAAAAGGCAAAATGATAGGATACTTAAAGAGGAACTCCCCAGGTCAGTAGGTACCCAATATGCTACTGGACATTAGTGGAGAAATAATTCCAGAAAGAATGAAGGGATGGAACCAAAGCAAAAACAATACCCAGTTGTGGATGTGACTGCTGATAGAAGCAAGGTCCGATGCTGTAAAGAGCAATATTGCATAGGAACCTGGAATGTCAGGTCCATGAATCAAGGCAAATTGGAAGTGGTCAAACGAGAGATGGCAAGAGTGAACGTTGACATTCTAGGAATCAGAGAACTCAAATGGACTGGAATGGGTGAATTTAACTCTGATGACTATTGTATCTACTACTGTGGGCATGAATCCCTAGAAGAAATGGAGTAGCCATCATGGTCAACAAAAGAGTCCGAAATGCAGTACTTGGATGCAATCTCAAAAACAACAGAATGATCTCTGTTCATTTCCAAGGCAAACCATTCAGTATCATGGTAATCCAAGCCTATTCCCCAACCAGTAATGCAAAAGAAGCTGAAGTTGAACGGTTCTATGAAGACCTACAAGACCTTTTAGAACTAACACCCAAAAAAGATGTCCTTTTCATTATAGGGGACTGGAATGCAAAAGCAGGAAGTCAAGTAACAGGCAAATTTTGCCTTGGAATACAGAATGAAGCAGGGCAAGGGCTAATAGAGTTTTGCCAAGAGAACGCACTGGTCATAGCAAACACCTTCTTCCAACAACACAAGAGAAGACTCTACACATGGACATCACCAGATGGTCAACACCAAAATCAGATTGATTATATTCTTTGCAGCCAAAGATGGAGAAGCTCTATACAGTCAGCAAAAACAAGACCGAGAGCTGACTGTTGCTCAGATCATGAACTCCTTATTGCCAAATTCAGACTTAAATTGAAGAAAGTGGGGAAAATCACTAGACCATTCAGGTATGACCTAAATCAAATCCCTTATGATTATACAGTGGAAGTGAGAAATAGATTTAAGGGACTAGATCTGATAGATAGAGTGCCTGATGAACTATGGACTGAGGTTCGTGACATTGTACAGAAGACAGGGATCAAGACCATCCCCGTGGAAAAGAAATGCAAAAAAGCAAAATGGCTGTCTGAGGAGGCCTTACAAAGAGCTGTGAAAAGAAGAGAAGTGAAAAGCAAAGGAGAAAAGGAAAGATATAAGCGTCTGAATGCAGAGTTCCAGAGAATAGCAAGGAGAGATAAGAAAGTCTTCCTCAGTGATGAAGGAAAGGAGGAAAACAATAAAGTGGGAAAGACTAGAAATCTCTTCAAGAAAATTAGAGATACCAAGGGAACATTTCATGCAAAAATGGGCTCAATAAAGGACAGAAATGGTATGGACCTAACAGAAGCAGAAGATATTAAGAAGAGGTGGCAGGAATACACAGAAGAACTGTACAAAAAAGATCTTCACAACCCAGATAATCACGATAGTGTAATCACTGACCTAGAGCCAGACATCCTGGAATGTGAAGTCAAGTGGGCCTAAGGAAGCATCACTACGAATAAAGCTAGTGGAGGTGATGGAATTCCAGTTGAGCTATTTCAAATCCAAAAGATGATGCTGTGAAAGTGCTACACTCAATATGCCAGCAAATTTGGAAAACTCAGCAGTGGCCACAGGACTGGAAAAGGTCAGTTTTCATTCCAATCCCAAAGAAAGGCAATGCGAAAGAATGCTCTAACTACCACACAATTGCATTCATCTCACACACTAGTAAAGTAATGCTCAAAATTCTCCAAGCCAGGCTTCAGCAATACATGAACCATGAACTTCCAGATGTTCAAGCTGGCTTTAGAAAAGGCAGAGGAACGAGAGATCAAATTGCCAACATCCGCTGGATCATGGAAAAAGCAAGAGAGTTCCAGAAAAACATCTATTTCTGCTTTATTGACTATGCCGAAGCCTTTGCTGTGTGGATCACAATAAACTGTGGAAAATTCTGAAAGAGATGGGAATACCAGACCACCTGACCTGCCTCTTGAGAAACCTGCATGCAGGTCAGGAAGCAGCAGTTAGAACTGGACATGGAACAACAGACTGGTTCCAAATAGGAAAAGGAGTATGTTAAGCCTGTATATTGTCACCCTGCTTATTTAACGTCTATGCAGAGTACATCATGAGAAACGCTGGGCTGGAAGAAGCACAAGCTGGAGTCAAGATTGCCGGGAGAAATATCAATAACCTCAGATATGCAGATGACGCCACCCTTATGGCAGAAAGTGAAGAGGAACTAAAAAGTCTCTTGATGAAAATGAAAGGGGAAAGTGGAAAAGTTGGCTTAAAGCTCAACATTCAGAAAACGAAGATCATGGCAACTGCTTCCATCACTTAGTGGGAAATAGATGGGGAAACAGTGGAAACAATGTCAGACTTTATTTTTTGGGGCTCCAAAATCACTGCAGATGGTGAATGCAGCCATAAAATTAAAAGATGCTTACTCCTTGGAAGGAAAGTTATGACCAACCTTGATAGCATATTCAAAAGCAGAGATATTACTTTGCCAACAAAGGTCCATCTAGTCAAGGCTATGGTTTTTCCAGTGGTCATATATGGATGTGAAAGTTGGACTGTGAAGAAAGCTGAGCGCTGAAGAATTGATGCTTTTGAACTGTGGTGTTGGAGAAGACTCTTGAGAGTCCCTTGGACTGCAAGGAGATCCAACCAGTCCATTCTAAAGGACATCAGTCCTGGGTGTTCTTTGGAAGGACTGATGCTAAAGCTGAAACTGCAATACTTTGGCCACCTCATGTGAAGAGTTGACTCATTGGAAATGACCCCGATGCTGGGAGGGATTGGGGGCAGGAGGAGAAGGGGACGACAGAGGATGAGATGGCTGGATGGCATCACTCATCGATGGACATGAGTGTGAGTGAACTCTGGGAGTTGGTGATGGACAGGGAGGCCTGGCGTGCTGCGATTCATGGGGTTGCAAAGAGTCGGACACGACTGAGTGACTGAACTGATCTGAACTGAATGTCATAGCAAAAAAACGTAAAGTGAGAAATGCACGTTAAAATATGTATAACATAACCCCATTTATTTAAGAATGTATTTCAATATCAAATGGATGATTTCAACAATGCAAAAACCGCAATTGCTTTTGCACCAACCTAATAGAAGTGTTTTGAGACAGAGGGTTGTACATTAAATGATTAATTATTGACAGTTTACACACTCCAGACCTTAGTGTCATTTTGGTCCCTTGCAAGATCAAGAAGGAATGTTATCTTTAAAGATTTGTCTTGTTGATGCTAAGAAGACCTGAGTTTGAACCCTGGCTTCATCACTTATTAGCCATATGACTTTGTGCCCAGTGCTTATCCTCTTGGTTATGTGATGATGTAACAATACCTACGTCATGGAATTGTTGTGAGTTGATGTGTGTAGAGTGCTTTGTACCATGCCTGGTGCGTATTGGTACTTATACATTATTATATGGGTACATAAATTAGGCAGCTAAGTGTGTCTAGGAAGACAGGTGTATATTTCCATGTGTATGTTTGGGATATTTAAGTAGTATTTAAATGATGACATTAACAAGTGTAGTTGTTTTGTTTTTAATTGTTAAAAGGACACAGGGTACTGGATCAGATTGATTCTCATGACTCTATGGGTTAGGCACAGTCACTTTGAATGGTCAAGAAATGCCTTGATGATGACTTACTGCAATGGGTTTAGAAATACCTTCTAATTTATAGCTGGAAAGCTGCTAGCTTGTTAAATAAAAATAAATTTTATATTAGCTCATGTGAGCAAAGGAGCAGTATTTTCAAGGAGTGATGTCTTTCTCTTTGAGCTACTTTAAAGTCATTTGTCAACATCCATCCTAAGAATACAGTGAAATTCTCATGGAAAATGTGCACATATCTTTTGTTGCCTGATTTCTTCCACTTCAGTGGGAATGCATACTGTGAACAATAGGATGGGATGTGAAGAATGTTAAGACCAAAGAAGTGTAAAATGTGTGTGTATGTGTGTTTGTGTGTTTGTGTGTGTAGGAGTCCCTGTGTGGGACTCTAAATTTTGCCCTCTAAAATTAAATATAAATTATTTCTTAGTCACCTACTGTTTTGAAATTTATGTGCATTCCTATATGCTGCTAACATGGATAATCAAGGGTTGATCACACACACAGTATTTTATGGCATTTTTCCTTTACTCTGTAACATCTTATATTCAGATACTCTACTCCATTCCAGATCTTCTTTCTTTCTTCCTCATTCATATTGGTACTTCCCAGGATTTATATTGAACAATTCAACCTTGTCAAAGAAGAATCATGCTTTCCCAATATTACATTTAATTGTGTGCCTTGTTACTTCTAATCTGTGTGATTTATATACCGTGCACATTGTGTCAACATTGCCATTCCTTTAGTATTCCCACTGGATAAGAGCACCACCCTGCAGCCTGTCCTTTCTCCTTTCTCTGCTTTATTATGTAAAAGTGAAAGGCTTATTTTGATTTATAAGGAGCAGCTGAGCTTGGCTCTCACCTTGGTTATCCTTGCACTTGAAGAAAACAAATGTTATTTTCCTCTATAAACATTATATTTGAGAATTTTCTTCACATGGCTTTTGACTTCCTGCCCCTTGGTTTGGAATCCCTCCCTAGCCACCGCAAGTGAGAATTGCGGTGGAGGCTGATTCTGGGAAATTCTCATGTGAAACCAAGTTTCTTGCCTCCAGCAGTGTATATATAGGGGAAATTAGGTTGCTAGTTTTCCCTAAAGCTGCGTCGAGGTAATAACTCATGCTGTCTGACCAAACACTTGGCAGGATTTAGATGACATGCTGGCCTCTTAGAGTTTTGCGTTAACAATTTCTGAATGAAGGAAAAACTCCAAACTGTGTTCAGTTTGGGAAATTCTAACAATTAGGAAATTGGGAATGGTTTGTCACTCAGATGAGTTTGGTTTTGCTTCATCTTATCTATCATCTATCTGCCTACTTATCTGTTCATATATATATTTTTAACAATCCCCTTTTTGAAGTATACTTTGTGTATACTAAAATGTGTCAGTTTTAAGTAGAGTTTGTTGATAAATGTATACATTTAGGTAACAACTACCCTAACTGATTTATAGAACATTTCTGTCACACCCCAATCTTTCCTTGGGCTTCACAGGTGGCTCAGTGGTAAAGAATCCGCCTGCCAAGGCAGGAGACACAGGAGGCGTGGGTTGGATCCCTGGGTTGGGAAGATGCTCTGGAGAGGGAAATGGCAGCCCCTCCAGTATTCTTGCCTGGGAAATTCCATGGATGGAGCAGCCAAGTGGGCTGCTGTCCATGGGGTCACAGAAGAGTCAACTTAGCGACTAAACAGCAAGAGCAGTAATCTTTCCTTGTACCCCTTCCAAGGTGACAAGAACACGCTTCAGAGACTGTCATTCTTAGATGAAGACGCCTCACCAAAACCTAGTTGTGACTATGTGGCTAAGACTGGCTTTGCTTAACAACAGTCACTGTGATTACTTTATTATAAGTAGAAACATTCAGGCACTAAACAAGTTCCTACTTTTGACTGACAGCTCAGAGAGGAGGAGGAGGGATGGGTGGAAATGAGTGGATGCTGGGCAGCAGTTTATACCACTGCAGTCAGCTCAAGATGATAGCTTCGGGTTTGGAAGGACCTGGCTTTCCTGGCTATAGCAAAAGGGATGAATGATAGTCGACGTGTGCAATGAACGGAGCGAGATGACTCAGAGGGAAAAATGTCAGATGTAGTGGAGGTCAGAGAGCCTTGCTGAATTGTCATTCAACAAATGCAGGTTTGGTAATTGTCATTCAACAAATGCAGGTTTGGTAATTGTCATTCAGCAAATGTAGGTTTGGTGTAGAGATCAAAGGCAGCTGCCAGAGAGTCAAAAGATGTTGGGAGATACGTGGTCAAGAAGAGAAAGTATCCAGAGCACACTGGTCAAGGTATTGGCCCTTTATTAAATCAAGCAGTTCCTCCAGCTGGGCAAGGCAAAGGTGGGACTTTATGGTGGTTGACATAGTGGGTGAGAGGGCAAGACAAAGGCGAGGAGGCTGGTGATTCCAATTAAACAGGGTTTATTTTTGAGGAGCTAGGTCTGAGTTCTTTCCCCACATCTCTGTGGGCGTTTGATATTGTTCAGACAGCTCTATTATAAGATTTTGATGCCTTTAGTGGCTGAATCAATCATCTGCAGTGAGGCTTGGCTTGTTTTCCTGCTTCAGTGTGCTGATGAAGATGGCAGTTAGCTCTTTCATTATGAGAATGGTGGGTCTGCAGTGGGGGAAACACTGAAGCTATTTCTGATTCAAATTGCCTGTGCACAATTAGATCTGAAAAGAATAGTTTGGAAGATGGAATCAGAGAGAAGTCTCACTTTTGGTCCATATGCCAGGCCTTCTTTCTTTCTTCTTATTCTATTTATGCAACATTTAAGTCGAAGAACATTCAGCTTGGTCCAAAAGACATCTAATAGGTAATGACTTCTCTGGAGAGTGGATTCAGAGCAGTTAAAACAGACTCACTTAAGGAAGTAGGAAGGAGAGTACAGTGGTTGTTGTGGTCAAATTTCATGTCCAAGTCAGAATAATTTTCCAAATCAAGTGATGCCAGGATGTTGGGCAAGGTCTCCAGGGGCAGTGGCACATGGTTACTTTTTCTGCCCTCCTGACATGGAAAAATGCTAGAGATTTAGTTGATCCTCTGGGCTCTTCACGGAATGCCTGAGTTTCCCTTTGAGATTATGTTTCCCCAGAATTCAGTCAGTTGATTTTTTTTGTACGGTATTTCTCCAACCTCCTCAGAAAGAGTGAGGTGTACCTTATAGTACACTAAAATATCCTTTATCCATGCCATGCGGCTGCTTGCTGCTGCTGCTGCTAAGTCGCTTCAGTCGTGTCCGACTCTGTGCCACCCCATAGACGGCAGCCCACCAGGCTCCCCCGTCCCTGGGATTCTCCAGGCAAGAACACTGGAGTGGGTTGCCATTTCCTTCTCCAGTGCATGAAAGTGAAAAGTGAAAGTGAAGTCGCTCAGTCATGTTATTTAAATAAAATAAATAATTCTTAATTATGCATTCACTTTTTGTATAGATGTGTACTTGACTTACCAACTGTTCATTGTGTTTTTGTTAATTTGCAGCAAACCAGTGTATTTGATGGTTGTAGTCCGCCTATGAAAAAGTCTATTATTTCGCTTCTAGTATTACAAACTAATTCTCCTAAGACTAAAGTCTTCAGCTCATTTCCTTGGAGACAGGGTAAGAAAATCCCAAATTCATCAGGATCAGACTATTGCACACCTTGGGAAATTTTAGGTAAATTGGTTTCCCCCACCAAAGGATATTTTGATTAAGCAAAAAAAGCGCATACAACCTTCCCCTCTAATTCTCCAAATCACCTTTTAAATACAATCCCTCCTCTTCTCCCATCTTTGGAGGGACTAGTTTTCTTCTTTCTCAGTTTTCTCTGTTTTCATTCTTTAAATGGAGCTGGATAATAGTGATTTTAACTTTCCATCTTACAGCTATTAAAATCCCTGACCTGTTGATCCTAATAAAAGAGTTATGAACCATGCCCTGCTAAAATGACTTCACTCCCCCTCTCTCCCTTCACCCCAGTAAATTCCCTTGGTGGGTGATAAAATACTGGATTGAAGCGGACACATTTGGTCTCTGTTAAAGCTATTTACGGTGATTTCTCTGCCGCGAGCATTATACTTGGGGCAACCAGATGCTCTTCTTTTGGAGTCCATCTCATAACATATTCTCTCAGTATTCCAGGAACTCCTTGGGGTCCAGCAAATTATCCTCTCTTTATAAGTGCAGTTATATAATATAGCTCCATCCAGAGAAGCCGAGCATGTGGGGAGGAAAGATGGCACAATAGGAAAGCCACCTTTAATTTTTTTTAAAAAAGCATTCAACTAAATGCCATTTACTTTCTCTTTGCCCATGTAGTTAGCATCCCGTAGTGAGGGCCATTAGGGACAGGCTGGCAGCTGTCTGCAGGACATGAATGAGTTTTACTGTTTGCTGTTTTGTTTCTGAAAGGATTCAAGCTGGATGAGCCATTTTAAGGCTCAGGTAAGCAGACATTCGTCTAAGAGTTTATTGTGAGACACAGTATCGTTCAGTTCAGTTCAGTCGCTCAGTCGTGTACGACTCTTTGTGACCGCATGGACTGCAGCATGCCAGGCCTCCCTGTCCACAGACTGAAAACCACAGTACCATTGGTTTTTCTAATAAGTGTATTGCATTTTTCTCCATTTATCTTCTTGATGATTATTATAGCAATGAAAGAAACTTAGAATCCCCACACCTCCCCAGTCATCTCCTAGGCCGTAGGATTTAATGCTGCTAGGACTGTATCAGCATCTATTTGAAGAAGAAGTTCTTGAAGATATGTCTTCTATTTGTATTTTGGGAAGATCTGGATGGTCTAGTCTAGATTACAGTTTGTCAGTTGGATGTTTGCTGTTGTATCACTTCCTGTGTTGTTGTTTAGTCACTAAGTCATGTCTGGCTCTTTGTGAACTCATAGACTGTAGCCCGTTAGGCTCCCCTGTTCATGTGATTTCCCAGGCAAGAATACTGGAGTGGGTTGCCATTTCCTTCTCCAAGGGATCTTCAGGGGTCAAACCTGTGTCTCTTGCTTGGCAGGTAGATTCTTTACCACTGAGCCATCTGAGAAGCCCACCACTTCCTGTAGGCCTACTTTATTATTTATTTATTTATTTTTGGAGTGGGTTGCCATTTCCTTCTCCAAGGGATCTTCCTGACTCAGGGATCGAACCCAGGTCTCCTGTGTTGCAGGCAGATACTTTAACCGCTGAGCCACCAGGGAAGCCCATTTATTTTTTGAGACCAATATTAAGAACAGCACTAATACTACTGTTATTAAAACTGCAGTTTGCTTTGCTAACATAGATGAGTGCTTCTCTGCAAGCACCCAAGAATGTGGAGAAGTTTGTCTTTATTCCTCTAGGTGAGTTGCCTAGAAGCCTAAAAGGACAAGGCTGTGGTAGACCAGAAGCTTCAGCTCTTTGGCCTTGCCGGGCACTATTTCTTCAGTTTCACAAGCAAAAACACGATTACCAGGTCTGGAAGACAACATCCCCAGAACAGACTATTAGATTTCATGCAGATGATCAGATTGAATTTTCTTCTATTGTTTCAAGAAAATAATTTTCTTTTAGAAGTGATAGGGAAACAAGTACCCAGAATTACATGGTAACTTTCTTCTCACAAGCTATGGGAAGTTGTCTGTAGAAACGGATTTAAAAGATAATGTCTATCTGTATCTTCAGAGAAATCAGTGTGAGAACTGGATGATGATATATCCTAAACCCATTCAGAGTCCCTAGCACAATGCCTGGCAAAAAGTAGGCCTTCAAATATTTGCTGAATCAAAATTTCCATATTAAAAATATCTATAAACTAGAAAAATAAAAATTAGTGGTAGCATTTTAAATATTACGCTTCAATAGTGGTTGTTGTGAAAAGAAGACAAAATGATTAATGTGGATACCTGCATATACATTCAGAATGTTTATATACAGTTTGTGGAGATTTAACATTTATTCTTTTTATACCATGATTGGATAGGATTCCCTTGTTATATATCTTGATCTTAACTGTTTCCATTGCTTACTTTGGAGCTGGCTCTCCTGATCTAAGTTTCCTGTATGTAAACATGAAATATTTAAAAATTGTTTTGGAAGCCATGATGTAATCTTTTGAAATCCAATTTCCTGAAGTGAAGTCTATTTTTGGCAGAAAAAAAATCCTCCTTGAGAAATAGGATTGTCTATGTGCAGTTGAGGAGGCATAATTCAAACAAGGTTGTTGTATCAATCAAATCAAACTTGGAGAAAAAAGAACAATCCAAAGAAGTTCTAGCATGATAGAAAAACAACTACCAAGTTTGGTGAGATCTCATTCTCAGAAAGTTAGCTTCAGTTTGATTCAATTTTATTTAAACATTTACTTTCTGCCAGACATTGTGCTGAGTGCTAGAAATAAAAAGATGATTTAGATACACTTTGTACCCTCCAGGAGCTCGCAGACTGACTGGTGGGGAGGATAAATGATTCCATTAGAATCTAACCTCCGTGAGAGCAGGACTTTGTTTTGTTTGCTCTTGAACCCCTAATGTCTAGAATAGTTTTTGGCACTGAATAGGTGCTTTAGTTTGCTCAGACTGGTATAACAAAATACCATAGATTTGGTGGCTTAAAGAACAGACATTGATTTCTCATAGTTTGGAGGTTGAGAAGTACGAGATTAAGGTGTCTTCAGATTCAGTGTCTGGTGAGGGCTTGCTCTCTGTCTTGCAGACAGCTTCCTTCTCACTGTGTGCTCACATGGCCTTTCCTTGGTATATGCTCATAGAGAGAGAGAGGGCTCTTATATCTCTTCCTCTTCTTATAAGGGTGTGAATATCATCATAGGGGTTCCATGATGACGACATTTCAACCTAATTGCCTCTCAAAGGCCCCACTTCCAAGTACCATCACACAAGGGTTAGATTTCAACATATGAGTTTTGAGGAGGACACAAACATTAATCCATAACAGTAGGTACTTAATTAGTAACTTTTGAATAAGAGTGAATGGATTATTATGTTGGAAGATTTTGGTTATCATGTGCTTTCATGACCAGTGCTCACTAGTAGGAAAACTGAGCATGCTCCTACTCAATCTGTTCTCATCTATGCAGTGGTCAGTTGCTGTCATGTCCAATTCTTCTGTGACCCCATGGACTGTAGCCTGCCAAGTTCCTCTGTCCATGGAATTTCCCAGGCAAGAATACCGGAGTGGGTTGCCATTCCCTTCTCCAGGGGATCTTCCCAACCCAGGTACTGAACCTGCATCTCTTGGGTCTCCTTCATTGGCAGGCAGACTCTTTACTGCACCACCTGGCAAGACCAGTTATCTCTAGAGGGTCATTAATGTTGCCACCCTTTCACCCTTTTCAAATTCTAAATTATAACCTGGTATATTTGGATGTAAACTTGGCATCACCCACTGTTGTCTCTGGGCTGTCTTCCTGCATAGGACAAACCATAACAATTATTTCTTTGAAAGATCTTAGTCCCTGGGAAGGATGCTGCAGTCATTTGACTCCCAGTTCCCTGTCTCATGAACAAGAGGAAGCTCATGGAAGATGGCTTGTCAAGTAAAAATAGTTTGGAAACTCTCAGTCAACAGCATCCTGACATAGGCAACATAGAATCAAACAACAAAGGCAGCAGAGAATCAAGCAACATAGGACTCTAACTGTATCATCCAGAACAGGTGGGTTCCTCTGCCTGGAGGGGGACCACAAATATTGTGGAATTACAGTAGCTGATCTTCTGTCTAGTGTGACTGGACCCAGGAGACAGTTAGTTAATCAACAAAGTCAGCTAAAAATGGAAAGTCAAAAAAGAGGATTCATGATAATGTACACAATTTATTTAAATGTACTTTAAAACAGGCATATATGTATGTATTCATTATTCAATATATTTATATGGGTTCAGGGCATTTGTTAAGTACTGTTTAGCTGATTGGAATACGTGCTTTTCTGTCTTACATAAACCAGGTTCATTTTGCATCTTCCATGATTCCCAGTGTCAATGTCTTTAGATTGAGAACTTCAATTCAAACTTTCCAATATAGTTGCAAAGCATTCTGAGAACAAAATCTTTCTATACCTCTGACTCAATGGACGTGAGTCTCAGTGAACTCCGGGAGTTGGTGATGGACAGGGAGGCCTGGTGTGCTGTGATTCATGGGGTCGCAAAGAGTTGGACACGACTGAGCGACTGATCTGATCTGATGACTTTCTGTATTTTTATGGTTATAAACCTCCTAATTCCTCACAAGTTTGTCCCTATTGAATCCTTTCAAACCAATAAATTCTTTTTAGATGAATAGTTAATTGGTTTTTCCCAATATTTTATTAAATTATGAAATTGCAATAGCAAGTACCATTTTCATAGACAGGTTTCAGGACAAACACAACTGATTCTAGATGAATACAACTCCATGATTAGGGGCAGAAATGCACACTGCTGAGAAGTCAATTAGCTGTGAGTAGGAAAAAGGTTTGTAGGTTTAGCACAAGCTTTGCCTCGAATGGCCTGTAAAGCTGTGTTATTAGCAGTGATCTACATTGTGTAACAACGAGAAACAACAATTTTTGGCTTTTAGTGGGCAAGGATGAGTCTCTCAGCTCATACTTTTAATATAACATTAAAATTGCTTCTAGAAAATATAAAATATAGCACTTACTTGAGCTGGGTTGACAGTTCAAGAGGGATTTGTTTATTTGTGCTGAGAGAAATAGAACTATATATAAAAAATATTTGTTTGGAGTCAGAAAACCCAGATCCAGCTCTCAGCTCCAACTCTTCTACTCACTAGCTGGGTGAGTTTGGGCTTTACTCAAACCATCTCAGTATGCTCAATGGGCGTCTGAAAGTTGTACCCTGAATCAAGACTTAGATTCAACCCATAGGGGTCCCAGATGAGCACTAGCATGAGAGATTTTGGGGAAAAGTTTAGAGAATTTATTGCATTAGTCAGAGCTCTCTGTTGCAAACACTAGATATAGAGTGATTAAATAAAAAGAGTTTATCAAAAGGATGTAGTAGGTGCAAATTATAGAATCCTTGGGAGAGCTATCATGCCATGCCACAGGCAAGTCTGCCAGAATGAGCACCAGAACTGGTCTTCAGCTGCCACCAAGCCATAGATGCAAATGTTTGTATCACTTCTGTACCAGGAAATTGCTTTTATCACAAACAGGTTGTGCTAGTGGTAAAGAATCCGCTTGCCAAGGTAGGAGACAAGTAAGAGGCTAGTAAGAGATGCAGGTTTGATCCCTGGGTCAGGAAGATCCCCTGAAGGAGGAAACCTCACTCTTCTCCTTGCCTGGAAAATCCCATGGACAGAGGCTCTGGTGAGCTACAGTCCAGGGGTTGCATAGAGTTGGACAAAACTGAGCATCTGAGCACAACAAGTGCTGACCTCACTGTTGTCAAGGATTCAATCTTGTTTCCATTGTGCGTGTGTGTGTGTGTATCTAGGAAAGAGGGAGAGAGGGAGAAGGAGAGACAGACAGACAGAGAAGGAGAGAGGGAAAGGGGGGCGAGGGAGGGACAGGGGAATGCTCTGTCCTTTCCTGATTGGGTCCCCCTAGATCCTGAGTCTCGTCTGGTATGAATGGATCTCTTTTGGATTGGTTACACGCTTGAGCCTAGTTATATAGATAACATTAGGAAAGCAAGTACCTAGAATTTTAATCTTCAGATAGGAATATACCAAACATAGGAAGGGTTTAGATTCTGAGCTGCTGAAATGAATGTCAAATGTCTATCTAGGCACCAAACAGCCACGTGGAAGCCACCATGAGATGCATGAGTGCTGAGAAGTATGTGCCTCAGTTCAGTTCAGTCCAGTCACTCAGTCATGTCCGACTCTTTGCGACCCCATGAATTGCAGCACGTCGGGCCTCCCTATCCATCACCAGCTCCCAGAGTTCACTCAGACTCATGTCCATCAAGTCAGTGATGCCATCCAGCCATCTCATCCTCTGTCATCCCCTTCTCCTCTTGCCCCCAATCCCTCCCAGCATCAGAGTCTTTTCCAATGAGTCAACTCTTTGCATGAGGTGGCCAAAATATTGGAGTTTCAGCTTTAGCATCAGTCCTTCCAAAGAACACTCAGGACCGATGTCCTTTAGAATGGACTGGTTGGATCTCCTTGAGTATGTGCCTAAGTGAATGTAAAGTGTCCAGAAAGGAGAATCAAAAAGACCACTGTTCTGATTTTGGAAGAAGGCAAGTCACTGAACCCTCCTAAGCTTGGAGGGAATTCTGTCAAGGTGATAGCTAGGAATTTCAGTTTTGCAGTTGTTCTCAAGGTAAAGAGAAAAATTGAAATGAGTGTCTGGGCCTTAATTACTACTTTTTAAGGGTGATGAATGAGCATTTCTGTCTGCCTGCTGGAATGGAAATGAGAATAGGATGTATCCCTAATGGGATAATGGAGCAGTGCTACAGTGGTTTAATTTTCCCATTTTAGGAGGATCTAGGCAGCTGTGATTAACCTGACAAATCAAGGAGGGGGTGGTTTGGCGAGATCCAAACAGCTGAGCCAACCTGGCACTCCTCCTTTCTGCATCCTTGAGGGACTCATCAGACAATGGCTTGGCGCCACTCTTGGTAGGGATTCTCTGTCGGGCTTCCAAGGCGAGGTCCCAGTAATGCTGAATGCTGAAGTCTGGGCCAAGATTCTCCTGGCCGTGGTCCTCTGTGTGCCCATGGAGGCTGTTTCTAATCCTGTTTTGGAATGGACTGCAGTATGGAAGATCTCACTCAGAGATAACCAGCCAACAGTTATGGCACCCGAGGTGGCCTTCGGATTATCAGCCATTTATATATATGGCAAATATTTGTTGAATACCCACAGTGTTCAAGATGCAGGGTTAGTCCTGTGGGCATTCTAAAGAGAAGAGAAATGCACCATCCTGGCCTCAGAAAGGTGAAAGGAAGGGACTAACATTTCATGAAACGCTGGCAGGCAGGGACTCATATGTTAGTCTAACAGAAAATTGTCTCTGTTTGCATCTTGGGCTGCCCTGGACGTGAAAATCATTCCTGCTTGGGGAGCTAGTGATGTCTGAGGGAGCTGATGAGTGCTGGACCTGCATGGCACTGGTTGATGATGGTAGATGAAGCTCCCAAACTTCCCCTCAGCCTTCTGGAATTAGCTGCAGCCAATTCCCAAACCTCTGGGTATGAAAGCCAGATCCACCTGGGACAGCCTGGTTGAGGAGGTCTAAATTTAGATGCCAGTGTAAGATGAAAACAATACTCTTTATGCTTTAGCTCCTGCCAGTTTGACTCCTCAGTGGCTTATCTGGCCTTGTTTGAGCACATGGAGAAATGAAGCTCAGGTGGTCAAAAGAATTCTAATAAAGTCAAGTTTATACTTCAGTTGCTTTGTATCTGAGACTCTTCCCTAAAGAGAGGGACTGTTTTCCTTGGGTCATGTGGACTCTTTTATTGTTAAAAATAGGAGAAGCCATCCCCTGGCTTCTGGTCAGGAAAACAAATGCATAATGCCATTGAGGCTGATTCTAGACAAGGCCTTAGGATGGGGAACATATCCTTCCACAGGGAAAATTCTTGAGCAAAAATCTGGGGGGCTTTTATAAAAAAGGTCCAGACATTGCCTGAGGCAGAGTGTAAGTACAGAGTGCTGTGTGCAGAGCAAGTCCTAGCTTCTCCCACATGATGCTATTTACAAGTCCCAGTTAATGCTCCTCTAGTGTGTCTCTTCGGAGAAGGCAATGGCAACCCACTCCAGTATTCTTGTCTGGAGAATTCCAGGGATGGCGGAGCCTGGTGGGCTGCTGTCTATGAGGTCACACAGAGTCGGACACGACTGAAGCGACTTAGCAGCAGCAGCAGCAGCAGCAGCAGCAGCGTGTTTCTGTTGAGCACAGTTCTTTATCCATACATTTGAAACCTGAGATAGATCCTCTGAAATCAACTCTGCTATCATCCAGCTCATATTCAGATGAAGCGACTAAGGTGCAGAGGTTAAGCATTGGCTCAAGGTTCACGCACTAAATGTACAAGCTGGGCTTACACTTTGAACCGCCATACCAGACTGGGTTTGGAGGATAGCTTTTTTGGGGAATAAAGGAGACACGACAGTCAGACAGTGAATCTGCTGTGGTGAGCCAGGAATGCTGTTTCATCATGACTCAGATGCACCACCTTTTGGTTCCCTTACACAGAGAAATCAGCCTTCCCTATGTAGTGGGAGAAGTGAAAGTGAGTGTTAATCATTCAGTCATGTCCGACTATTTGTGACCCCATGGACTGTAGCCCTCCAGGCTCCTCTGTCATGGGATTCTCCAGACAAGAATACTGGAGTGGGTTGCCATTCCCTTCTTCAGGGGATCTTCGTGACCCAAGTACTGAACCTGCATCTCTTGGGTTTCCTGCATTGCAGGCAGATTCTTTGTTGTCTGAGCCACCAGTGGGAGAAGAAATGAATGTAAAAGGAATAAGATCCAGTGCGTCCTCCCCCTTCCTTCCTACTCTGGTCATTCTCATATTAATCTCTAAGTTCCCGGAGGTCAGGGATGATGTCTTACTCAGTTTTGCAACTGCCTGCTGTCCCGTGCAGTGCCCTGGCACAGTGTGTCACGGGAATACTGAAATGCCTTCTCTGGAGTCCTGCCTACGTGGAGGGAGAGCCCCTGGGCTGCTGTAGAAATATTTGATGGGAAAATACTTTAATTCATAGATATGTTTACAAATCTCTAGCACTTTGGTGACACTGATATTTCATGCTAATGATTTGAAGGGATTTGCAAAATAAGAAGAAGCGTGTATAAAATACAAAAGAACAAAAGGGTGCTTGCTTGCTTGCTTTATGACCTGGTCTGGTGATGGTGTGCTAAGGTTGAAGATTGTCAGGACTGTCCTGACATCCTGAGAGCTGAGATCTGTGATGGGGATGCTGTATTCAAAAACAGCAGTGGAGCATACATTGTTAAATGAGCTCTTCCCTTCATCTTTTTGAATGGAATGCCAATTCTATGGAAGAAGGCCCGGTTATATATCCAGCTAAAATGATCACCTTTCTGAACAACTAGAGCTGGTCATTTTTCATAGTGCCAGCCAAGGAAATTTAAATTGGGTTTCTTGGCAAGCTTTTCAGTTTCTGATATAGGTACTCTCCTTTCTTCCTTACTTTGTTATTCTTTCTGCCTGGAATAATGACACGAGGCTGAGGATGCAGCATCCATCTTTTTACAATGAAGCAATAAGCAGGAGGACTAAATCCAACATACAAGGGATGGCAGAGCAGGAAGCATGAGTCTGGGTCACTGACAGCAGACTTGAAAAGCTGCAGCAGCACAGGGCTACTTTAATTCGGACTTCTTATTATGTGTAAAAAATAAACTTGTGGTCAAGGCTTCTATAAAGCAAGTTTTTTGTTACTTTCAGATGAATGTAATCCTTCCCAACCCAGGTGGTATCTTCAGACCTTGAAATTAGTAAACTGCTGAAGACTGAAGTAGATGTTTATAATCATTGCTCAGGGCATGCAATTAACTGGCCCAAGCAGCACATTTAAGAGGTCTGTTGTAAACATGCTTTTTAAGTGAGAGAATAGCAGGTTTCCAATAATTTCATCAGGAAGGCTTTAATGTAAAGCACAAGTAGCACACACTACATTTTTGAGAATTATAACGTGGGCTTTAACTGTCCCATAGTTGACTGATAAAGAATTCTTGATTGAGAGAGTGAAAATTTATGAATTCACCATTGTTCAAGGGAGGATGGACTTAGTTCTAAATATCAATACTGGTTATACAGACAAATATATCAGTGGACAAGGGTGATTCATCTGGTTCCCTTGACTGTGGGCTTTGCGACTAGTGTTGGCATCACCTGGGAAGTTGTAAAACTGTGAATTCCTGGCTCCTATTGTGGACCCACTGATTTGGAAATACTGGGGCTGGGGGCGGTTGTTTCCAGCAATCTGTGTTTTAATAAACCCTCTTGGTGATTCTGATGCAAGCTAAAGAGTGAGAGTCACTGTGACCTTAGATTAATTTTCATACTTTAACCTCCATACATTAGGTTTACTAAGACTGTCCCATTGCAACCCCCTCCCCTCTCCCCATTCTAGGGTCATTAACATCTTTCTGATTTGTGACTTGGTCTCCTGGTGACCATCTCCAGAGGGAATATCCTCTGATGGTAAATTAAGAAGCTGGCATTCTGCTTTCTAAATCAATGTCATGGAAGATGTAGGAGCCCTAAGTGAAACCTCTAATACCGTGTTTCTAAACCCGAGTTAATCTATCTTACTGAGAGAAGACTCACTCTGAAGCAACTGGCCTCTTTTTATTCATCTTTACAATGACAAGAGCACTCAAAGTCATGCTAAAGTTTTTTTTTTTAATCTAAAAGGACTCTTCAAAGTTGAAAAAAGGAATTTGCCACTGATAATCCAGAATGTGAACAATTAACAAATTGATTCTTGGCTCTAAGTTAACAAGAGGAGCAGTATAGAAAATAGGTCCTTCTGGCTAGCTAAGAAGATTTGCTGGTTTAGACACTTTACAAAAGGTTAATTCTACAATTAAATTCAGCACACACTTAAAAGGCAAATAATTTTCTTTGTGTATTTACTTATGCTAAAAGCTAGCAAAATTAGTGATCTATTTCTTCCTTCATGAAAAGTCCTTAAAAATGAAGTGTTCTTTAAAATAAATCTGATTTGATTTATTCTGGAAGAGAATGTCATCAGCCTTCCTTTCTTCATGACGATAGTATAATTCTTTGTCCCAGAAGACGGAAGCAGGTACATGTTAAAGAGGAATTTGATGCTAGAACAGCTTCTTTTAGAAAAGAAAAGAGTAAGTGCCTGAGTGTGACAGATGGTCTGTGGAAGCTGGTCAACCTTTTGATTAGGACATTTGACTTTTAGGAATAAAATTAATATCTGATATTATCATAGGAATTTTTTGGGTGTATGTTTATGAGTATTTGTAGTTATTGTGAGGTACGTGTGAATAATATGAACTCAGCTAAAAAGAGAGTAGTGAATACTACTTAATATATATTCTATCCTTATTATAACAACCTTCTATAATGATGTATTTAAAAGAGAACAAGTCTTGGATCTCTTTAACTGTGGTACAGCTACAGATATATTAGTAAACTTCCATTTTACCCTATTTCCTGGAACCTAGAATACTATCATTCTATTCAGGATTCAGAGTGTTTACATCAAAGACTATAGTAGTGTTTGTCAAATGATGGACTAACATTCAGTAGGACCATGGGTGCCCATACTATTTGCATCATTAAATATTTTAACTCTTCACTCCTGAGAAAGTACAACCCTTAATAGTGTATGGCAGGGAAAACATGACTAAGAAAAGTAAGTGAGGGAAAGTGTTACAGCTTGCCCAGGATCTGGAAATATTTTCACTATTGGACATGCCTAGAAGGCAATGGCACCCCACTCCAGTACTCTTGCCTGGAAAATCCCATGGACGGAGGAGCCTGGTAGGCTGCAGTCCATGTGGTCGCTGGGAGTCAGGCACGACTGAGCGACTTCACTTCCACTTTTCACTTTCACGCATTGGAGAAGGAAATGGCAACCCACTCCAGTGTTCTTGCCTGGAGAATCCCAGGGACAGAGGAACCAGGTGGGCTGCCGTCTATGGGGTCGCACAGAGTCAGACATAACTGACGTGACTTTAGCAGCAGCAGCAGCAGTTAGGACATAGCATTTTGAAACTGTGCTTGGAGTCCAGATAATGGAAAGTGGTGTTTGGAGTAGAGAGAAGAGGAAAGCATTAAGTGGGGAAAATGAGTAGAGCTAGACTAAAGATTCAGAGAAGGCAGTAGCACCCCACTCAAGCACTCTTGCCTGGAAAATCCCATGGACGGAGGAGCCTGGTGGGCCACAGTCCATGGGGTCGCTAAGAGTCGGACATGACTGAGCGACTTCACTTTCACTTTTCACTTTCATGCATTGGAGAAGGAAATGGCAACCCACTCCAGTGTTCTTGCCTGGAGAATCCCAGGGATGGGGGAGCCTGGTGGGCTGCCATCTACGGGGTCGCACAGATTCGGACATGACTGAAGTGACTTAGCAGCAGCAGCAGCAATCTCCAGGCTTAAAAAAGTCTGTTCTGCTTTTGATTGCCTGCTACTTTTGTGCCTTTGAGTGAGAGGCTGTGGTGTGGTTCTTTAAACACTGTCTTTCTTTCCACACTCTGGGCTTGTCCACTCAAGCCAGTGTGTCCTATTTTCCATTCTCCACATCAGAGTTCCATGTGCCAGGAAGCATGATTCTGCTTACTAGGATCCTGCCTTTGATTGTTACCTTATGGTGGTACATCCCAATCCTGGCATTACAGGCAGCTTCTGGAGAGCGTTTAAAAAATATCAAGGCCTCGTTTCCCATCTCTGAGAATTTTGCTTTAACTAGTGGGGTGGGCCTAGGCATTATTATTGATATGTTAAAAAATCTCCCTAGTGATACTAATACACATCAAGAACTAAGAATTTCTGCCTTATGGGTAGTAGGGCTTTCAGGTGATAATTACCAAAATGATGTCAGCTGAGGGTGCCTACCGTCTTTAGAGCTAGAGAGAATTGTTCCCAAAGTGTGGTCCCCCTTCCAGGAGCATCAGCATTACCTGGGAACTTGATGGAAATATAAGTTTCGGGCCCACCCCAGACCAACTGAATGAAAATCTCAGGTGGGAGCATAGGGATTTATTTTAAGAAGTCCACTAGGTGATTCAGATGCAAGTTAGAGTTTGAGAGCCACTGCTCAAACGTGCCATTTCCATGACTTGATTATATGATTATGATCGATTATTTATTATGCAGCAGCTCTTAGATGCCACATGTTCTCCAGGCCTGTTGCACTGAGCCCTCTGCTTCTAGGTTCCAGGTTCTTATGCTGATTCTTTGCTGCCCCACATTGACTTAGATGGAAATCTAAACAGTCCTTGTAAGTATCCACTCACAAAAAGCACTTACGAACATGCAGACTTTACTGAAGATAAGAGTGGCAAGGAAGTATTTATATTAAATACCCCAGAAGAAGCCAGTTAATAATGGCCTATTAGAAATTGCTGTTGTTTCTTTTCAGCTGTACTGGCTTTGGGGCTGTTCTTTTGACCCTCACCTCCTACAGCACTCAGCTTCTTCCCTTCTCATTAGCTCCTTTGGACCTTCAAAATATTATCTCTCTGTTGTGTTATCTCTCATCAACTCCCACTTGCCAACTTGCATTCACAAACCCATGAAGGTATTGCTAGAACAGAAAAACTGCCCTCTAATTGGATTTACCCTAGCAGACAGTGGTTATACATTATACATCTTTCCTATTGTGTTCTCTGCTACATAACCCGAACATTACACATTTTTCCTATTGTGTTCTCTGCTACATAACCCAAAACAAGCGGACTGTCTGAGGCAGATTCAGTTCCCACTGCCACAGAGGGCATTAAGCATCACAGTGGCTCTGCTCGCTGTTTTGACTTGTCACTTGAGCCCATACACTAATTAGATCAAGATAGTATCAAATAAATGACTGAAAAAGTGGAAATTCCAAACAGTTGATTGCTTTGCCTAACTAATACCAAGCCACCAACTTGATTGTTTTTCTTCTATACTTTTACTTTTCTTATAGAACTGGGGTGGGGGTGGGGGAGGCGAGGGATGGTGTCATGCATATATGTCTGTTCTTGTCAGTCTGTTGAATGATGAGCTTGGTCTCCTTCATTTCCTCATGGATGATAAGAGAATCATAGTACCTCAAAATTAACAAAGATGAGAAAAATTCTTTAAGGGAATTTAGAGCCTCCAAATGCCAAAGGACAACTTGAAATTTGTTTTAGACTTCTCTAGAAATAAGAACCGCTAATGAATAAATTTGTATTAAATTTAGATCAGCTTGGTCGTGATTTTGAATGTGTCCGAGATGAGGAAGTTTTTGCCTTACTTGACGGGTAAATAAAGACAGTGAGTAGATTATTCAGTGGACTGCTGATGTGGCTCCGCATCCATTCTGGCAGGTGCACTGTGCTCCAATATACATGATAATAGTTTAAATGTAAATAAGGTTAATGAATTTTAATATTCCTCTGAATCGTGTATTCATCCTTCCATTTGCATAGTGACTTATTTCCCAAGTCCTTTTGTAAATATTGTAATGAAATAAACATAAGAGGCAAGCACAAAGAGGTGCATACAATTAGCTCAGCAGACAGCCCTCCATGAAGGCACACTGGAATCATATCACAGGATCACAGACGTCAGGGATGGACGAGTCGCATAAGTAAACCAGCTGATCCTTCTTTCCTATTATTGTTATTCTGTTTGGGGAGGTTTTCAAAAAAGTAGCTTGGCTTAATTTTCTGTGCCTCAAGTGACAAGGTTTCTGAACTTGGCTTCAGTAGAATTTTTACTGTGCTTCCCTCTGAAGTGATCATGGTCCCAGGGATGTGGTGTGAGGGATGAAGATGAACAGAGGTGTCTACCCAAGCCAAGCCACCTTGGGCATCAACACTGCTTGTCAGAGGAGCAGGGCAGCCTCTTGTCACCAGGCACACTCAGGCCCCAAAGTTTATCTGGGAACAACTGTAGCACAGAGCAAGACTCACTTTGCTTTTCACAGCTTCCACTTTTTCTATTATGTTTTGAAAATAATTTAAAAAAAAGAAGGTTACCCTTCCCCCTCACTGTTGTTGTCCTGGTGAAGGAGGAAACAGACAGAACAGGCTCCATCTTGAAAGCAGGACTCCATCTTGGGCCGGACTGTGGACTTTGAGCTATATACCCGGTATCTATGGAAATGACATACCAACTGGAAAACCAGACCCCCCAGATGGAAGAACCCCAGGGCTCATACCTAGACTCTCCATTGCCTAAAAGAATACCCCAATTATCTGTGTAACCAAATAGAATCATAAATTCTATTATGCTTATTGGGGTATCACCACAGGCCTATTGATAATTGTCCACTGTTAACTACCTAGGCTTAAGGCAAATGAATCGTGGGTTAACTTTGATTGTATCTTTCTCTTCCTTTGTTCAGACTAGTTTCAGGGAATTTGTGGAGGTGGGTTTGGGCACATACACTTAGGGTATATAAGGTTTTCACAAAAACTGGTTGCGGTCCTTGGCTAAGAGGAGACTCTGCCTTGGGCCCGCCGGTGTAATGAACTGCACTTCACTATCTGCATTGTCCTTCTGAGTGAGTTTGTTTCCCAGAATGCATGGCTACAACACTGGTAAAGATAAGCCACATTGATCGTAACTCTTGCTGATTAAGAAAACTATTTAAATTTAAGGCAGTTAATGATAACTTTATCTTTCAGTCTTTTCTTTATCCCCAAGCCATTATATGCAGGGACAACACAACCTTTCAGCTGTATGTTGAATGCTCTGTACTCTTGTACACCTCAGTATCTGTACTTGGGCTACTGCAGGAGAGCAGCATGGATGCTGGGATCACGGTGACAGCCTGGATGCTGGCATCAGGACACCCACATTCGACTCGGTGTGAAACAGGACTATTAACAGTAGCTGCATCACTGGTTTGTTGAGTGGGTGAAATGAGTTACTGCATGTAAAATGCTTGGAAGCATGCCTGGCATTGCTGAATGCTGAGACACTTTAGCTCTCACTAGGTTCTCTGCTTGAACAGTCCTTTCTCCTCATCTGTGAAACTCTTTTGCACTTTTAAGTCGAAGATTGTTAGCCCACCTCCCCAGCTTGTTCCTTTTTTTCCCTTGACACCTTGCACATATTTTTTTATTGTGTGGCATTTGTCAAGGTGTATTCCATTTAGTCTCCAAATCTTTCTCCTGTTCCCAAGCTATAAATTCCTTGAGGGTTGGACAGTATTTTACTCATCTTTTTATGTTCCCTTAGCACCCAGAACAAGTTCTAGATATAACCAGTACCTGGTGTTTATTTGTTGGATTGAACATAAGCAAATGTGTAAGCATTCGTTGTTGTTGGAATAAGTCTGACTAAGGACTTACTGCATTCCACTATTGCTCTGGATGTGTGTGGCTAGAGAGAATGTTTATTTCTCTCTGTTCACTGCAGAAATGTGTCATTTGTGAGTGTAATGTGCTGCAGTAAAATGGACAAGACCAGGGGGATGGAGCCAGAGGGGCCTGGAATTCTGCTTTTCATTCAGCAACTGAAGTCTCCATTTGTGAGATCTTCGGCTGCTCATTTACCTTTGAATAGCCTTTGCATATTTGGGGAAATTCCAAACGTGATGAGTCTCAGTGTTCTTTGCGTTTAGAGTTAAGTGTGGGATGCTGGGCTTCCAGTGAGAATGTCTGTGTGAGGCTTTCATTTGCTAGACAGGAGGAAACAGAACAGTGCTGACTTTCATTCTCTGGTTTGCCAGGCTGTGGGGGCAGCTGACTTTCAGGTGTGGCATAGGTGGCAAGAAATAGCATTTGTACTGGAAGTGGTGGCAGGGACAGTAAAGTCAAGTCCTCCTTAGGCTAGATCTGTGGCATTGTTTGGGGCATTTTCCTGGAACCTGAACCTCTAGTGTCTCTATGATTTTGTAAGTTACCTGATATCCTTTAATAAAATCTCCTTTCTGTTTCAGTTAGCCAGAGGAGATTCTGTTGTTTCCACTAGACACCCTAACTAATAGAACTGCTATTGAACCAACTCCTTCTGTCCAGAATTTTCACAGCATAGTGATGGCATTAATAATAATCATGTGATTTTGTCAGTGACTTAAAATCAGAGCAAGAAGTCAGTAGGTCCATGCAGATGTCGTGTGATAATGGTTAGTTATGGAAGGAATGTTAAAATCATACGGTACACTTATTTTCAGTGGAGTCTTTAAAAAAAAAACAACTCAGTTTTCATTTTAATAAAAGGGTGGACCATATGGTCTGAAAAATGTCCCCATGTTTGACCAAGAAACCATATTCTTTTCTACCATCATTGGAGGTTACAGAGCAGGCGTGTGAGTTAGTGCTTTCCTTTGATGGCTGCCTGGACCTTTGAAAACAAATTGGTTGCAATCAGCAGAGGGAGCTAGAATGAGGAAACTAGAGGGCTGAAATGAAATGAAGCGAGTGTTTCCAGGGGGAAAATTACTCAACATAAAAGAAGGTCAGGAAGAGTTCACTGAGGATTTTCTGAAGGAGAAAAAGATTGAGAGAAAGCAAAGAGATCAGAAAATTGTTATAAGAGTAATAATAACAGATTAAAAAATAGAAAAGAATTAAAAGATATGATTAACAGCTGTCACTACTTCAATTGACAAAGCTGGTTAATTGCCCGTGTAATTCTAGTGTGTAATTTCCTACCTAGTATATTTCACTTCTGAGAATCAGAAATGAATTGCATGTTACTTTTGTTAGGAGGCTGAGGATGTGAATACAAGCAATGGTTTTGATTCAGAAGGAGAAACGATGGTAAAAACTAGACTTGAAAGGGTCTTACCTGTGAACAGGTTGAAGGCCTTTTAGAGCTGGGATTGAAGACAAAGGTGATCTCTTTCTTCATTATAGATGCAAAGCTAAGGCCCCAAGACCGGTCCTTGGATGGTGTGTATTTTGACATAAACATCAGGAAATTCAGTATTAGACCTCTTGCTTTTTAACAACAAAACAACCATCACACAGAGGTCCCCGAGTCTTTTAAAAAACGCTCCTCTTTAAGTGCATATTCAAAACCCCTTCTTCCCCTTTATTTACTCAATTCTTGACCACATGGAAAAAGACAGGGATCTCTGTGCATATTCTGATCCATGAGAAACACAGGCAAAGCCTGAACAGATTGCTGGGTTGTGTTCTTTATCTCTCTCTTTTGTGTTTGTCCTTCCTTCCTTGATACTTGACAGATGTCAAATGCAAAGAGTGGCAGGGTGAGTGCAAAAGGCTTTCTCACTCTTTTAAAGCTTGGGCACCCTTAGGTATTTCTTCAAAATATTCTAGTCTGCAAACATTGACAAAGAAGGCTTCTCTTCTTGGCATTTCAAGCGTAGAGATTTTTTTTCAGTCTACACTGGAAGACTTTTTTTTCTCTGTGTCTTTGCATGTTTAAAGATTTATTGCATTCTAGGTTGAAAACAAGTTTGTCAGATTCAGGCATTTGGCTGACTCTCTGAGCCAGTGAAGAAAGCCTGTTTAATACTACACCTTAGCAGTTCCTATATTGTTGCTATCTATAGAACTAGAATTTCATTTAAGTTCTCAGTGCTAGTATTACTGTATTGTAATCCAATGACTGCCATTTGCCACCCATTTCCTTCTGCGGTTTACTTGGATCATGTTAGTGATCCTTTGGAAATCTTAAAAGAATGGGAAAAGGAGAAAAACATTTTTCTTTGTCATTGCTCAGGCTTTTTCTTGGCTTCAACTTTGATTTTGGCTGTGGAAACCAAAGCTTATTTATTGGTGTAATAAATGATAATTGCTGCACCTTTCTATGCTTTTCTATTCGGGTTTCTTTTATGACCTTAGAAAAAAATGGAATGTGTTTTCTTGGGTTTTGTAGTCATAAAATGACCTTAAAAGCACTTAAGATGTCATATTTAGAAAAATATTTACTTAAAGAAATAAGTCTACTATAGATATGGGTAGAATAAAAGGGACATTTGCTCTTATAAGTTTACTAATGTGCAGTAGACCACCTACCTCCAGCAGTCCCTTGAAGATATTAATACAACCAGCACAAGGAAGAATCTATTTGATTTAAACCCTCTAAGGCTTGTTTGGGATTCCCAGATGGCTCAGTGGTAAAGAATGCTGCCTGCCAATGCAGAGACCCAGGAGATATGGGTTCTATCCCTGGGTTGGGAAGATCCCTTGGAGAGGATCTTCTGGACTGGAGTGGAGAAGCAACCCACTCCAGTATTCTTGCTTGGAGAATCTCATGGACAGAGGAGCCTGGTAGGCTATAGTTCATGGAGCTACAAAGAGTCAGATATGACTGAGCACACACACACACACACACACACACACACACACAGAGCTTGTTTAGTTGATCCTCTACACTTATACCAGCCATTTTCTAAAGTGAACTTTTTGTTAATTCCATGATGTTGTTTTCTGAATGTTAAATCTCTCCATTTTACGCTATCGGAGTCCTCTGGTGTCTTTTTAAACCTTCCCAAGAATATTTATATACGGCACTGTGAGCTTTGCATCAATATCGGCTAGCCAATACCACTTGATCTTTATCCTTCAAGGATTTGATATTTGCAGTTTTAAGTGGTTTCTCTTGGATTTCAAGGTCCATGATATGTACTTTATTGCAGTTTTGAAAAGGTTTGATTTGAGGGTGGGTCAGCCCTGGGTGTTCTTTGGAAGGAATGATGCTAAAGCTGAAACTCCAGTACTTTGGCCACCTCATGCGAAGAGCTGACTCATTGGAAAAGACTCTGATGCTGGGAGGGATTGGGGGCAAGAGGAGAAGGGGACGACAGAGGATGAGACGGCTGGATGGCATCACCGACTCGATGGAGGTGAGTCTGAGTGAACTCCGGGAGTTGGTGATGGACAGGGAGGCCTGGCATGCTGCGATTCATGGGGTTGCAAAGAGTTGGACACGACTGAGCGACTGAACTGAACTGAACTGAAAGGATAGTAGGTGACAGCTCAGTATTTGCTTTCTGGTGAGCCTAGAAGACTGCCTGGCTCCTATATTTTAATATAGTTTTAAAAGCATTGTTTTTCTCTGTTAATTTTCTTTTCTTTCTTTCTTTTTTTTTTTTAAATCAAAGCAACAGTGTTTTATTAGAAAATACATTTAGTGAGTGGTCCAAATTAAGTGATCTGGGATATTCCATCATTTACAACTCAAGCAAAGAAACTTGGCCTTTTTCATAGGCAGTTCAATAATTTGAAAGGCAAAATTAATCCATAACAACATTCCTATCATTAGTTGAAAGTAAATAAGGTTTGTTCTGTCCAAAATTGTAATGTCAAAATGTGTTTTCAAATAGGTGTGTGTGTGAAAATGGTCATTGAGAGGGAAAGACTTGAGTGATGTGACGGTCTGCCTCAGAAATGTGTGACTCCTGATGAAACATGATTTGGAAGAGAACCAGTAGGTATCAAAAACGTTCTGATTTGAGAGTTTATAAATATCTGGGAACATGTAAGTGTCAAAAGGCTAATTTACATGTGCTTTAAAGAAATCTAGGAATTGTACCAAAAAAGAATAAAAGATGTTACTACCCTGCCAACATCTGACTTACCTGAAACACCCCCCTGCTTCATGTTAAATTACTTATTTGTCTTTATGGGCTTGTTCATTTGTTTATGTTGGGTAGAATGGATATTATAAAACTCAAAGTATTATTAATGGTATTTTCTTTGAAACATAAACTTTATATCACACCATGCTTTATTTATAAAGAAATTTTGGCTTGGGTATGCAAATTGAAGTAGCCAAGTCACTTTATTCAGAAGAAGAACGAATAACATTTTTTCATAATTTTACACTTTGCTTTTGAGAAATCCTTAGACTCATACATACAAGTCAGGTTTTAATACATATGATGTGTTTCACAGATTTGTTGGCTAAGCAATTTACCCTGAAGGGAGAAGCTCCTTTAAAGACAGCTGCCCGTCGGGTCTGGCTGCAAAAGAGTGAGAATTGTCATGAGCCCCTCCTGGCCCTCTCTGGTCTGAAGAATGACTTCTAAGGCATCATGCTGGCCTGCGTCGATTCCAGAATAAACATGAATCTAAAACCTTAGAGGGGAGAGGGATTGACACTACAAAGTGCTGACTCAGTTGGTCTGGCAAAAAAATCTATTACACCACAGATAATTTCTTCTACAACATAGATGTGGAAAATCCCTACTGTGAAATCCTATCCTTAGCACATTGGCTTCACAGGATAACAGCTCATCAGAAGCAGACATTGTGGTCTGCTTAGTACCTTGGTGGCTTGATCTTAAATTAACTAGATATATAGGTCAGCCAAAAGCTGGCTGGCTGGCCCACGAGCACGTGTAGCATATTTACTACTGGGAGGATATAATAACTGAAAGATGGAGGAAAGCAATTTTTATAGATGTTTCTTTAAAGAAAGGAAGCTTAAGCAAAATTCCTGAAATTGCCCTGTGATGTTCATTTTGTTCAGTTATTCAAGTTTTAGATTTAAAGCCCCCTTTGGCCATTTGTTTATGAAAAAAAAGAAAATAATTTTATTTTTTGTTTTGAAGTCAAGAAATTATAGGCTTCGTCATTGAGTTGAAAAATATTTAAGTGTTATGCATTTTTTTGGTCTCCTTGCTGCTGCTGCTACTGCTGCTGCTATGTCGTGTCAGTCGTGTCTGATTCTATGCGACCCCATAGATGGCAGTCCACCAGGCTCCTCCGTCCCTGGGATTCTCCAGGCAAGAACACTGGAGTGGGTTGCCATTTCCTTCTCCAATGCATGAAAGTGAAAGTGAAAGTGAAGACGCTCAGTTGTGTCCGACTCTTACCGACCCCGGGGACTACAGACTATCAGGCTCCTCTGTCCATGGGATTCTCCAGGCAAAAGTACTGGAGTGGGTTGCCATTGGTCTCCTTAAGTAGATCATAAGTTCTTTGGTGCCACAGATTATATCTGACTATTTGAATCCTCATATCACTTACTAAAGAGTTCTAAAGGGATTTACACTTTAAAATTTTGTACGTTTTCCCTTAGAGTTCTTGCTAGGATATAAAATTGTATTCACACTATTCTAATAATGATATAAAAAAGCATAGGAGAAAATAAGAAAATACCAAAATACTAAGTTGAATATATTAAAATGTGATCCACTGGAGAAGGGAATGGCAAACCACTTCAGTGTCCTTGCCTTGAGAACCCCATGAACAGTATGAATATATTAAGATGATAACATTATGGGTGAGCCCTTTTGGTTTTGGTACCATTCAGTAGTAGAATACTTTATTGAAAATAAAACATGCTTCCACTTCTGGCTATAATGGAAAACTGATATCAGATCTGTTCTGTCATCAGTACTCAAGCACAGTTTATATTGAAGAAGATATTCCAAAACTATTCCACTCTCTCCTCCCACCTTCAAGTCCTTTCCTGTTCTGTGAGCTGAAACCTAGAAGGGGTATGTAAAGCAGATTCCATTTTATGGCTTACCAACTTGCTTCTTCATCCATGAGGAGTTGCTTTTCAACAGAACAGGTTCTGGACAGGTAGTTTTATTCCCAATTCTGTTTCAGCCTCTCTGAATGATCTGGGCCATCAAGTCATAGTTTCCAACTGAGCCCAGATGTAACTTTAGAACCTTCCCATCATCACATTCAAGACAGCTAATACCAAGTGATTGAGGTTGCTTTGAGACAGCTTATCTCTGGAAGCTCTTCTGGCACCAGAATGCCGGAGTTGTATCCAGCAGTTGGTTTACAGTTGCTGTTCAGTATATCTGTGTGTAAGGAGTGTGAGGGATGTTGAGTGGCAGGAAAGGGTGATCCAACTACAATCATTGATGCATTTGTTTAATCTGAAATTGGGTCCATAGTCTCATATTTTCCTGCCCTGAGTGGTACAGTCTATATGATAAACCTTGCTGATACAGTATGTAATCAGTTGCTGAGATAGTTGAAAGCTCTGATTTGGACTTTTTCTATCTGGTGCATTTTATGGTATTGGACACAGCCAAACACAGCTTCCCTGTCTCTCAAAGTTGCACCTCATCAGGCTGTAGCCACCGTGATTTCTTCACTGCCATCTGCAGCCCTGCTCTGGTGCTTCCAGTTGATTTACACTGCAGCCTTGGAGCAATTAATCTGAAAGCTGTATCAGAGCATGGCTACCTGTACCTCTAGTGTCAGTAATGATTTCAAGACTCCAGAAAACAGGAGGAGAAAGTCTTTGTTTTACTAGACAAAAGCCTTTTTTTCCCTTGATTTAAAATATTGTGGTAAAACGCATGCAACATAAAATTGACCATCGCATCCATTTAAAGCATACTTTTCAGTAGTTAAGTGTATTATGTTGTTGTGCAACCAGTCTCCAGAACTCTTTTCATCTCTTAAAATTGAAACTCTACACCCACTAAACAACAACTGGCCTCTCTGCCAGCCTCTGGCAGTCATATTTTACTTTCTGTCTCTATAAATTTGACTACTCTATGTGACCCATATAAGTGGAATCATACATTATCATTATATTATTGTAACTGGCTTAGTTCACTTAATATTCGGTCCTCAAGATTCATTTGTATTGTAGCATGTGTCAGAATTTCCTTCCTTTTTAAGGTCAAATCATATTCCATTGCATGTATATGCTGCTGCTGCTGCTAAGTCGCTTCAGTCCTGTCCGACTCTGTGCAACCCCAGAGATGGCAGCCCACCAGTCTCCCCTATCCCTGGGATTCTCCAGGCAAGAACACTGGAGTGGGTTGCCATTTCCTTCTCCAATGCATGAAAGTGAAAAGTGAAAGGGAAGTCGCTCAGTCGTGTCCAACTCTTAGCGACCCCATGGAATGCAGCCTACCAGGCTCCTCCGTCCATGGGATTTTCCAGGCAAGAGTACTGGAGTGGGGTGCCATTGCCTTCTCCGATGTATATACTACATTTTGTATATCCATTCATCTGTTGATGATCACTTGGGTTGCTGCCACCTTTTGGCTATTGTGAATAATGCTGCTGTAAACGTGAGTGTATAGGTATCTCTTCAAGACTGTTTCATTTCTTTTTGGCATGTAATACTTGATCCAGTAATTGCATGGTAATTGGGTTCTTAACTTTTGGGAGAACTGCTGTACTGTTTTCCATAATGGCCACATCATTTTATACTCTTAACAGAGCAGAAGTATCTTAGCTTCTCCATATTGTCAGCAAATCTTGTTATTTTTTGTGTTTTGGATAGGAGTCATCCTAATGGGTGTTCGGTGGTGATAGAAGCTTTTTTATTGAAATAATGTCTTCTTGGCATTTTAAAATTATTTTCCTGCAACTATTTGTAACAAATATATAAGGTGGATAATAGACATAGTCGAACTCATTATTACTGTTGCTAGTCACCAATCTTTAAAACCTCTACTTTAAATAGTTTCTTTGGAAAATTTCCTATCAGGTACCTGCTAGGCAGTAACTGGCCAAGCAGTCAGGAGTTTAAATGAACCTAAGTATGGTATTCTGTTTTTCCTCAAGTTAGGGCTTCAGTGAATTGGTGAACTGTGGCGGGCAAATGGATTAGATAGAGGTCAGAGTGTCAGCGTAGAATCATGAAGCTCTAATATCTCTTCAAAATTCAGTTGGTCATATTTGGGGAGGTGAGAGCTGTAGTTATATTCTTCCAGGCTGTTTCAGAAGGTATAGGTCTTTCTCTGACAATGAGGTTAGAATGAACTTGCCCTAGCCCGTGAAAAATATTTCATATGCTGAAATAATTTAAAACATGCATCAGCAAGGTTGAATGATCACCATCCTGTAAGACAGACATCATTTCTTGTATAAAATTATGTGCCTTTTGAATTTTGAAGATTTTAGATATCTAAAAAGGGGTATAAAAACGCAGCACTGACTTTTCTTTGTTCCAGGACTGTTTTAGCATTCAAAAGTGTTTTTAATCTCCAGATCCAGCATTATTTGTAAAGGGTTTTAGCTATTCCTGGAGCTGTGGATTGGCTGTATTTTAGAGAGATGAGTCAGGAGGAAGGAGGACTGGCTTGCCACAGCTGGCTCTGTAATCAGGCCTATTGTCCCGTTCTAGGCTACAGGGGAGGTTGATGCAGGTGTGTACAATGAGCCTTTACCTGCTTTCACCCCTTCTAGGCGGGGCATCCCTTCACTGCCTCCAAAGGCCGTGATCCGCATCCTCCTTTCCAGATACGGTATTCTACACAGTTTGGCTTCATGCCTGCATGGCTTCCTGACCTCGATCAAGATAGGAAAGCCTTTAAAGTTCACTTGGGGGAATTCTGTGACTTCTGGTAGCTGTGTTCCTGAGCAGAGATTCTGGGGAAAGCACAGAGTTTAAAAATGTGAATGTAGAGAAAGACATCAAAATATCAAATAACTCATAGGCTACCATGAAAACTGATAAGCTTCTTTTTCCTTATTTTTCCAAGCTTCAATACAGGTTTTTAAAAATTGTATTGTAGCTGATTTACAATGTTATATAAATTTCAGGTGTACATAGTGATTCACAGCTTTTAAAGGTTGTATTCCATATTTTATGCTTCCCTGGTGGCTCAGCTGGTAAAGAATCCACTTGTAGTCAGGGAGACTACAGGTCAGGTTTGATCCCTGGGTTGGAAAGATCCCCCGGAGAAGGGAACGGCTACCCACTCCAGTATTCTGGCCTGGGGAGTTCCATGAACTGTATAGTCCATGGGGTCGCAAAGAGCTGGACACGACTGAGTGACTTTCACTTCCATATTTTAGAGTTATAAAATATTGGCTATTTTCCCTATTCTGTACAATATATCCTTGTAGCTTGTTTATTTTATATGCAGTAGTTTGTGCCCCTTAATCTTCAATATAGGTTTTTAGTTGCTGCTGCTAAGTTGCTTCAGTTGTGTCTGACTCTGTGCAACCCCATAGATGGCAGCCTACCAGGCTCCCACATCCCTGGGATTCTCCAGGCAAGAACACTGGAGTGGGTTGCCATTGCCTTCTCCGATAGGTTTGTAGAAGATCTTTGAATATGGAACATTTCAAACCTATACAATATAAATGGTATAATGGACTTCCAAGTACCTACCATGCAGTTTCAACAAGTGTCATCATCTGCTACTCCTATTTCATTTATACTTCTTCCCCCTTTCTGCCTGCCACTCAGTAATTTTGACAAATGGATAAAGTGGACATCAATTAAAAAAAAAACTTTCATCAGGGAATTTCCTGGCGGTCCAGTGGTTAGGACTTGACACTTTAATTGCTGTGACCCAGGTTCAATCCCTGGTTAGGGAACTAAGATTCCACAAAAACAAGAACAAGAACAAAACAACCTTTGATCAGTAAAACATTGACTACTACCATTACGGTTTGAGTGTTTTGATCTATATTTTATCTTGGCAGTGTTACCTAAAACCATTGTGAATGTAAACTGTTTCATATATTATCAGTTGATATTTAAAGTAAATCAATTAACCTCACAGTAACATCCAGTCCTCCATTCACTAAACATTTAGTGAGAGCCTACTATGTTCTGAGTACTTTTCTAGATTCTGGGAAGATAGTGGGGAAGCAAAACAACCAGAAACTCTTGCCTTAATGGGTCAATTCAATTCAGTCGCTCAGTCAGGTACAACTCATTGCGATCCCATGGATTGCAGCATGCCAGTCTTCTCTGTCTGTCACCAACTCCTGGAGCTTAAACTCATGTCCATCGAGTCAGTGATGCCATCTAACCATCTCATCCTCTGTCATCCCCTTCTCCTCCTGCCTTCAGTCTTTCCCAGCATTAGGGTCTTTTCCAGTGAGTCAGTTCTTCGCATCAGGTGGCCAAAGTATTCAGGAGTTTCAGCTTCAACATCAGTCCTTCCAATGAATATTCAAGACTGCTTTCTTTTCGGATGGACTGGTTGGATCTCCTTGCAGTCCAAGGGACTCTCAAGAGTCTTCTCCAACACCACAGTTCAAAAGCATCAATTCTTTACTGATCAGCTTTCTCTATAGTCCAACTCTCACATCCATACATGACTACTGGAAAAACCATAGCTTGGACCTTTGTTGGTAATGTCTCTGCTTTTTAACATGTTGTCTAGGTTGGTCATAGCTTTTCTTCCAAGAAGCAAGTGTCTTTTAATTTCATGGCAGCTGTCACCACCTGCAGTGATTTGGAGCCCAAGAAAATAAAGTCTTTCTCTGTTTCCATTGTTTCCCCATCTATTTGCGATTAAGTGATGGGACTGGATGCCATGCCATGATCTTAGTTTTCTGAAAGTTGAACTTTAAGCCAACTTTTCACTCTCCTCTTTCACTTTCATCAAGAGGCTCTTTAGTTCTTCTTTGCTTTCTGCCATAAGGGTGGTGTCATCTGCATATATGAGGTTATTGATATTTCTCCCAATAATCTTGATTCCAGCTCCTGCTTCAGGATTTCACATGATGTACTCTGCATATAAATTAAATAAGCCAGGATTTCACATGATGTACTCTGCATATAAGTTAAATAAGCAGGGTGACAATATATAGCCTTGATGTAATCCTTTCCCTATTTGGAACCCATCTGTTGTTCCATGTTAATTTCTAACTGTTGCTTCTTGACCTGCATACAGATTTCTCAGGAGGCAGGTCAGATGGTCTGGTACTGCCATCTCTTGAAGAATTTTCCACAGTTTGTTGTGCTCCACATAGTCAAAGGCTTTGGCATAGTCAATAAAGCTGAAGTAGATTTTTTTCTGCAACTCTCACACATTTTTGATGATCTAGCAGATGCTGGCAATTTGATCTCTGGTTCCTCTACCTTTTCTAAATCCAGCTTGAACATCTGGAAGTTCTCAGTTCACATACTGTTGAAGCCTGCCTTGAGAAAACTTTGAGCATTACTTTGTTAGTGTGTGAGATGAGTGCAACTGTGCAGTAGATTGAACATTCTTTGACATTACCTTTCTTTGGAATTGGAATGAAAACTGACTTTTTCCAGTCCTGTGGCCACTGCTGAGTTTTCCAAATTTGCTGGCATATTGAATGTAGCACTTTCACAGCATCATCTTTTAGGATTTGAAATAGCTCAGCTGAAATTCCATCACCTCCACTAGCTTTGTTCGTAGTGATGCTTCCTAAGGCCCACTTGACTTCACATTCCAGGATGTCTGGCTCTAGGTGAGTGACTAACCGTTGTAGTTATCTGGATCATGAAGATCTTTTTTGTATAGTTCTTCTGTGTATTCTTACCCCCTCTTCTTAATATCTCCTGGTTCTGTTAGGTCCATACCATTTCTGTCCTTTATTGTGCCCATCTTTGCATGAAATATTCCCCTGGTATCTCTAATTTTCTTGAAGAGATCTCTAGTCTTTCCCATTCTATTATTTTTCTCTAATTCTTTGCATTAATCACTGAGGAAGGCTTCCTTATCTCTCCTTGCTATTCTTTGGAACTCTGCATTCAAGTGGCTATATCTTTCCTTTTCTCCTTTGCCTTTTGCTTCTCTTCTTTTCTCAGCTATTTGTAAGGCCTCCTCTGGCAACCATTTTGCCTTTTTGAATTTCTTTTTCTTGGGGATGGTCTTGATCACTGCCTCTTGTACAATGTCAGGAACCTCTGTCCATAGTTCTTCAGGCACTGTATCAGATCTAATTCCTTGAATCTATTAGTCACTTCCACTGTATAATTGTAAGGGATTTGATTTAGGTCATACCTGAATGGTCTAGTAGTGTTCCCCACTTTCTTCAACTTCAGTCTAAATTTTGCAATAAGGAGTTCATGATCTTAGCCACAGTCAGCTCCCGGTCTTGTTTTTGCTGACTGTATAGAGCTTCTCCGTCTTTGGCTGCAAATAATATAGTCAATCTGCAAAAAATATAATCAATCAGTTGATCAAAGAATGATCAATCATCACCTGGTGATGTCCATGTGTAGAGTCTTCTCTTGTGTTGTTGGAAGAGGATGTTTGCTATGACCAGTGCATTCTCTTGGCAAAACTCTGTTAGCCTTTGACATGCTTCATTTTGTACTCCAAGGTCAAATTTGCCTGTTACTCCAGGTATCTCTTGACTTCCTACTTTTGCATTCTAGTCCCCTGTAATGAAAAGGACATCTCTTTTGGGTGTTAGTTCTAGAATGTCTTGTAGGTCTTCATAGAACCATTCAACTTCAGCTTCTTCAGCATTATTGGTCCGGGCATAGACTTGGATTACTGTGATATTGAATGGTTTGCCTTGGAAACAAAGATCATTTTGTCATTCTTGAGACTGCATACAAGTACTGCATTTTGGACTCTTTCGTTGTCTATGAGGGCTACTCCATTTCTTCTAAGAGATTCTCGCCAACAGTAGTAGATATAATGATCATCTGAGTTAAAGTCACTCATTCCTGCCCTTTTTAGTTCACTGATTCCTAAAGTGTTGATGTTCACTCTTTCTATCTCCTGTTGATCACTTCCAGTTTGCCTTGATTCGTGGACCTATCATTCCAGGTTCCTATGCAATGTTGCTCTTTATAGCATTGGACTTTACTTCCATCACCCATCACATCCACAACTGCGTGTTGTTTTTGCTTTGGCTCTGTCTCTTCATTCTTTCTGGAGTTATTTCTCCACTCTTCTCTAGTAGCATATTGGGCACCTACTGACTTGGGGAGTTCATCTTTCAGTGTCCTATCTTCTTGCCTTTTCATTACTGTTCCTGGGGTTCTCAAGGCAGGAATACTGAAGTGGTTTGCCATTCCTTTCTCCAGTGGACCGCGTTTTGTCAGAACTCTCCACCATGACCCATCCATCTTGGATGGCCCTACATGGCATGCCTCATAGTTTCATTGAGTTAGAAAAGGTTGTGGTCCATGTGATCAGTTTGGTTAGTTTTCCATGAATGTGATTTTCATTCTGTCTACCCTCTGATTGATAAGGATAAGAGATTGTTCTGATGGGCAGGGCCATGTTCAGTAAATCTTTAATACAATTTTGTTGATGGGTGGGGCTGTGTTCCCTCCCTGTTGTTTGAACTGAGGCCAAACTATGTTGGAGTTAATGAAGATAATGGTGAAAGTGAGGTTAGTTACTCAACCTATCAGACTCTTTGTGACCCCATGGACTGTAGCCTGCCTGGCCTCCTTCAGGAGGCCCCATGCACACACTGCTGCACTCAGTGCCCCCAACCCTGCAGCAAGCTGCCCTTGACCCACACCTCCACCAGAAACTCCTGGACACTCATGGGCAAGTCTGGGTTAGTCTCTTGTGGGGTCACTGCTCCTTTCTCCTGGGTCCTGGTGTGCACAAGGTTCTGTTTGTGCCCTTAAAGCATATGTTTCCCAAGTCCAAGTAAGTTCTGCCAGCTCTGTGGTGGGGCTAATGGCAACCTCCTCCAAGAGGGCTTATGCCATACCCAGGTCTGTTGCACACAGAGCCCTCCCCTGCAGCAGGCCACTGCCGACCTGTACCTTCGCAGGAGACACTCAAACACAGTTTTGGCTCAGTCTCTGTGGGGTCTCTGGGTCCTGGTGCATACAAGGTTTGTTTCAGCCCTCTAAGTGTCTCTGGTGGGTAAGGGGTTTGATTCTAAACATGATTTTGCCCCTTCTACCATCTTGCTGGGGCCTCTCCTTTGCCCTTGGATGTGGGGTTATCTTTTTTTGGTGGGACCCAACATTCTCCAGTCAGTGGTTGTTCAGCAGCAGGTTGTAATTCTGGAGTTCTCACAGGAGAAGATGAGTTCACATCCTTCTACTCTGCCATCTTATTTGGTTCTATTTAAACCCCTTAATGGAGGATCATATTCAAATGAGTGTGTGTGTGTTTGAAGCTGTGGTATTAAATAGTGGTATTAGGCTGGGTCTGCAGGGAGAAAGCTCTCTGAATGTGGGGTGAGGAGCAAGTCATGTGAAAAGAGAAGGCTGTTACTGTTCTCGGAGGAAACAGCAAGCATGGGGGCCTAGAGGGTAGGCAGGGGCCTGGTTTGTTCTGAGAACATCAAGAAGGCCAGGAAGGCAGAGGAGTGGTTAATGTGAGGGTGAATGAGGGAGAAGCAACTGGGAGATGAGGTCTGAGAGAGGTAAGAGGAGGGCTGGCAAATGATTTAGGGATATGGAGAGGACTTATGCCTTCCTGGGGAAGCTAAGCCTAAGAAAGGGGTATGGTTGGCCAGTGGAATTAAGATTGGGGCACAAAGCACTGATCTGACCAGAACAAATGGGACCAAAGATAGTTTATAGCTTTCACATAAACTGATTTTCCTGGAGTAATTTGGACAGTACCAAGATTTTGTTCCCCAAATCTAAAAGGAATGCTGATATCCTGGGCACCTTTATTTTTCCACCAGATTGTTTATTTCAAGTCCTCCTGTCCAACTGGATTGCTTTATAGACCTTCCCTTGTTTGAAAGCTCTACCTAATGGAATTTGCAAAGAACCGTTTCCTTAGAAAATATAATTTCCAGTCTTGTTTCTTAGTTCAGTTCAGTTCAGTTGCTCATTTATGTCCAACTCTTTGCGACCCCATGAACTGCAGCACACCCGGCCTCTCTGTCCATCACCAACTCCCGGAATTTACTCAAACTCATGTCCATTGAGTTGGTGATGCCATCCAACCATCTCATCCTCTGTCATCCCCTTCTTCTCCTGCCTTCAATCTTTCCCAGCATCAGGGTCTTTTCCAGTGAGTCAGTTCTTCGCATCACGTGGTGAAACTATTGAAGTTTCAGCTTCAACATCAGTCCTTCCAATGAACACCCAGGCCTGATCTCCTCTAGGATGGACTGGTTGGATCTCCTTGCAGTCCAAGGGACTCTCAAGAGTCTTCTCCAACACCACAGTTCAAAAGCATCAATTCTTCGGTGCTCAGCTTTCTTTATAGTCCAACTCTCACATCCATACATGACCATTGGAAAAACCATAGCCTTGACGAGATGGACCTTTGTTGACAAAGTAATGTTTCTGCTTTTTAACATGCTGTCTAGGTTGGTCATAACTTTTCTTCCAAAGAGCAAGCGTCTTTTTATTTCATGCTGCAGTCACCATCTGCAGTGATTTTGGAGCCCCAAAAAATAAAGTCAGCCACTGTTTCCCCTGTTTTCCATCTATTTGCCATGAAGTGATGGGACCGGATGCCATGATCTTCGTTTTCTGAATGTTGAGTCTTAAGCCAACTTTTTCACTCTCCTCTTTCACTTTAATCAAGCGGCTGTTTAGTTCTTCACTTTCTGCCATAAGGGTGGTGTCATCTGCATATCTGAGGTTATTGATATTTCTCCCGGCAATCTTGATTCCAGCTTGTGCTTCTTCCAGCCTAGCATTTCTCATGATGTACTCTGCATATAAGTTAAATAAGCAGGGTGAGAGTATACAGCCTTGATGTACTCCTGTTCCTATTTGAACCAGTCTGTTGTTCCATGTCCAGTTCTAACTGTTGCTTCCTGTATATAGGTTTCTTAAGAGGCAGGTCATGTGGTCTGGTATGCCCATCTCTTTCAGAATTTTCCACAGTTTGTTGTGATCCACACAGTTAAAGGCTTTGGCATAGTCAATAAAGCAGAAATAGATGTTTTTCTGGAACTCTCTTGCTTTTTCCATGATCCAGCGGATGTTGGCAATTTGATCTTTGGTTCCTTTGCCTTTTCTAAAACCAGCTTGAACATCAGTAAGTTCACAGTTCATGTATTGTTGAAGCCTGGCTTGGAGAATTTTGAGCATTGCTTTGCTAGAGTGTGAGATGAGTGCAATTTTGCAGTAGTTTGAGCATTCTTTGGCATTGTCTTTCTTAAGGATTGGAATGAAAACTGACCTTTTCCAGTCCTGTGTCCACTGCTGAGTTTTCCAAATGTGCTGGCATATTAAGTGCAGCACTTTCACAGCATCAACTTTTAGGATTTGAAATAGCTCAACTGGAATTCCATCACCTCCACTAACTTTGTTCACAGTGATGCTTCCTAAGGCCCACTTGACTTTACATTCCAGGGTGTCTTGCTCTAGGTGACTGATCACATCATCATGATTATCTGGGTCGTGAAGATCTTTTTTGTACAGATCTTCTGTGTATTCTTGCCACCTCTTCTTAATATCTTCTGCTTCTGTTAGGTCCATACCATTTCTGTCCTTTATTGAGCCTATCTTTGCATGAAATGTTCCCTTCGTAGCTCTGATTTTCTTGAAGAGATCTCTAGTCTTTCACACTCTATTGTTTTCCTCTATTTCTTTGCATTGATCACTGAGGAAGGCTTTCTTAAGTCTCCTTGCTATTCTTTGGAACTAATCTAATCATGTGGATCACAGCCCTGTCTAACTCAATGAAACTATGAGCCATGCCCTGTAGGGCCACCCAAGATGGATGGGTCATGGTGGAGAGTTCTGACAACATGTGGTCCCCTGGAGAAGGGAATGGCAAACCACTTCAGTATTCCTGCCTTGAGAACCCCATGAACAGTATGAAAAGGCAAGAAAATAGGACACTTAAAGAAGAACTCTCCAGGTCGATAGTTGCCCAGTATGCTACTGGAGATCAGTGGAGAAATAACTCCAGAAAGAATGAAGAGATGGAGCCAAAGCAAAAACAACACCCAGTTGTGGATTTGACTGGTGATGGAAGCAAGGTCCTATGCTGTAAAGAGCAGTATTGCATACGAAGCTGGAATGTTAGGTCCATGAATCAAGGCAAATTGGAAGTGATCAAACAGGAGATGGGAAGAGTGAACGTTGATATTTTAGAAATCAATAAACTAAAATGGACTGGAATAGGGGAATTTAACTCAGATGATCATTATATCTACTACTGTTGGCAAGAATCCCTTAGAAGAAATGGAGTAGCCATAATAGTCAACAAAAGAATCTGAAATGCAGTACTTGAATGCAGTCTCAAAAATGACACAATGATCTTCATTCGTTTCCAAGGCAAACCATTCAGTATCACGGTAATCCAAGTCTATGCCCCAACCAGTAATGCTGAAGAAGCTGAAGTTGAATGGTTCTAGAAGACTTACAAGACATTCTAGAATTAACACCCAAAAAAGATGTCCTTTTCATTATAGGGGACCAGAATGCAAAAGTAGGAAATCAAGAGATACCTGGAGTAACAGGCAAATTTGACCTTGGAGTACGGAATGAAGCAGGGCAAAGGCTAATAGAGTTATGCCTAGAGAAATGCACTGGTCATAGCAAATACCCTCTTCCAACAACACAAGAGAAGACTCTACACATGGACATCACCAGATGGTCAACACCAAAGTCAGATTGATTATATTCTTTGCAGCCAAAGATGGAGAAGCTCTATATAGTCAGCAAAAACAAGACTGGGAGCTGAGTGTTGCTCAGATCCTGAACTCCTTATTGCCAAATTCAGACTGAAATTGAAGAATGTATGGAAAACCACTAGACCATTCAGGTATGACCTAAATCAAATAAATCCCTTACAATTATACAGTGGAAGTGAGAAATAGATTTAAGGGTCTAGATCTGATAGAGTGCCTCATGAACTATGGATGGAGGTTCATGACATTTCACTGGAGCCAGAGAGCAAGATCATCCCCAAGAAAAAGAAATGCAAAAAAGCAAAATGGCTGTTTGAGGAGGGCTTACAAATAGCTGTGAAAAGAATAGAAGCCAAAAGCAAAGGAGAAAAGTAAAGATATACCCATTTGAATGCCTTGTTTCTTATTAATGTGTACTATTGCCCAGGGTCTTCAGTACAGCCTCAATGACTGAGCTTGTCAGTTTTCTCACAGAGCCCTGAGAAATTATCTGCTGCTCTGAATGGCTCTGTAAGTTACTCGAATTCATTATGCTATACTATAGTAATATGGAGCCGTTATGTATGGCATCACTACTCTCTTACAGGAGAAATTTCTTTGGGAGGTTTCAGACATACTTTAAATGGCTGAATAATCTACTTTGTTTTACCACTGTGTTTTCCAAAAAAATCAGATTTTGCAAAGCAGTTGCCTTGCTTGTAGTGAAATACCAGTGTAAAGTGATTATTGATTTTTTTTCAGCTGTGTCCATGGTGTTCGATATTATCTGGAGGCTAATGCAGTTCCTTTCGGGGGTAGTAAGGTGCGTTTATTATACTAAGTGAGGCTGCACAAAGAGAGGTGCAGGAGGGGCTTATTACGAGTCATAATTTTCAGTCATTCACATCCGTGTTCAAATTCAGTTCAAGCTGGTGTTTAAGTGGGGAGTCATGGTATATGATTAAATTTTAAAAGTGGGAGAATGATTGGATATCCATCTGTGAAAAACAATTGGACATTGGAAGAATGTGGAGGTGGAAGACAGATTAATTCTTAGGTACCCTGCGTAAAACTTGCTTAGCAGGTTTTATATGTTTGCTCATAATATCAATTTGGGGAGGGGGAGTTATTTACCTAAGATTTTGATTGACTACCTATTATGGACCCATGACTGTAATGTGTGCTGGAAGAGATAAAAGATTTCTAAGTCGTGGTTCTTGCCTATGAAATTATTTTAGAACAATAGATGATAGCTTTCATAGACTCACCAAATATTTTTTGAGCACTCATGTTGTCGGGCACTGTATGAATAGGTAACGAAACATTCCTTGATATGGTGTATCTATTACTTCTTCCTTTGTATCGCTTGTCTCCACATTCAGAGAGGTCCTAACCAAATGACAAACACTGAATTACAGAATAATGCTTTTTAATAACACAGATAAAGGATTTCTGGGTCAAAATCATAAAGCAAGCAAAGAGTCAACCAGATATCTATACCCTGGTTTTACAATTAGCATTTCTGAGCAGATGCAGTGACGCCAAACCAAAGGAAACTAATTATAGTCTGATATGGTCTGAGAGGCTATATTTTGACAGTATAACTTGGCCTCTCAGGGTTTTTTAGAAAGTAGGAGGAAAGGAGGATGAGTAGAATAAATAAAGAGGGTTATTACTTCCATTTGCCACAGTTAAGCTTCTCTGTTTAAAAAAAAAAAAAAAATTAACCAAAGGAATCTCCTGCCACTTAGTATTTTCAAGCTTTAAAAATAGTCACTGACTTTGATGTTCAGATTGTGGCTAAGCTGTTCATCTTTCACTAGATAGAAGATAAACTGAGTTTTTCTTTCATCTATTCATCCACACACCCTTTCTTAATCATTATTCAAAGAAACTGCGCACGTCACTCGTGGCTCTGGGCTGACCCCGCAGCCTTGCTGGTGCGAGTGGAGCACCGCGCAGCTGTGTACCCCGCCCACTGCCGGTGGAGGCTAATAAGGGTGGCCTCTTAGCCCGCAGCACAGAGTAATGGAGACTCGCACAGCTGAAGTTTTAGTATTCATGAGTGGAGGAGAAAAGAAAATGCGTGTCACTGTGGATTTGCTGATAAACTGAGGAACACGCACAGCCTCCTTGTTTAATCCACTCTGCCAACCGAGCTTCGATGCTCGTCTGCCCTGAATGATAGACGAGCCATATGCAGAGAGCTGTGGCAGGCCCCTCATTAGAAGGAGGAAAACCCCATGGCTGGATCAACACTGCAGTACTATATTTAGCTAGTGGGAGAGAGAAAATAATCACTTTCTTTCTTTACTGCCTTCTTTGGACTTATCCTCATTTAACTTTTTGTGGAGTATATTCTGGTTTATGTAAATATAAAGTTTACAGGTTTTTTTTTTTTTTTTTTTTTGTAAAAAGTAACATATCTTCTTCATAGATAATTGAATACAGAAAATAGAAGGTGTTGTCTCACCTCTGAAAGAAAAACCAGGGGGTACACACATTGCTTTTCATCTCGGCAGAGTTTTTAGCCTATTTGACATAGTTTGATTGTACTGCATTTTCACTCAGCATTAACATTTTTTCCATTTTTTTTTTTGCAAGAGTATTTCACTTTAAGTGATATTCCTTTGAGAAGGGTAATTTATTTAATGGTTCTACGAATAGTGTGTTATCCTTTCATTTGTTTATTGTAAACAGTCAGTCCCCAAATGACATCTTTGTGCATATTGTTGTTTCCCTTATTTAGAAGCATTTCCTTAAGATAGATTTTTTTGAGTTGATCTAGTAGAAATCCAAATTTTGTTTGAAACAGTTTTAAGGTTCTTGATGACTTAAAATTTTCTAAAAATATTGTGCCTATTTGCACTCCCACTAGCAATGTGAGAGCATCCATTGGAAGTTTGATAGAGAGGTAGGCTTCAATCTGCCTGTAATTTTGGACAAAAAGTCCTCAGAGCAGAGAGAAGAATGGCCCTATATCTGCTTGCTGTATTTTGAATTTTGCTTTCCTGACTCCCACCTCTATCTTTATTTGTTTCGTATTTTATACTTAGTGGCTTTGGACTTGTTTCTCCACAGCGGACCTGTTCTTTGGTTCTGCTGCATCACTTAGACTTTTTTTTTCTTCAAACTTAAAAGGTTGTTTATTTATAGACTTTTGGCAAGGGACCCATTTGCGATTTAACTTAGTGTCAGCAGAGGTTTAAAGGTGTTAGCAAAGGGAGTAAGCTTTTCTTTTCTTTTTTTATTGAGTTATAATTGACATACAGCACTGTGTAAGTTTATGGTATATGGTATAATGATTTGACTTACATCATGAAATGATTACCACAATAAGTTTAGCGAACATCCATCATCTTATAGAGATACAAAATTCAAAGCAAAACTTTTTCTTTGTGATGAGAACTCTTAGGATTCTCTTAACTTTCGTATTTAACATACAGCAGTGTTAATTCTATTTATCATTATATACATTGCACCTACTATTTATCTTACAACTAAAAGTTTGTACATTTTGACTACCTTCATTCAGTTCCCCCTCCCACCACCCTCTGTCACTTTTGGTAACCAATTTTGGTAACCAAAATTCTGATCTCTTTTTTCTATGAGTTTGTTTGCTTGTTTGCCTTTGAAGACTCTCTGACCTATGTTAGTTCCTGCTGTACAACATGATTTGATATTTCTAAATTTTTCAAAATGATCATGATAATAAGTCAAGATACATCTGTCAATTTACAAAGATATTACATAACCATTGACTATATCCCCCACCCTGTATATTGCATGCCTATGACTCATTTATTTTGTAACTGGAAGTTTGTACCTCTATTTCCCTCACCTAATTCTTTCTTCCCCCAACCTCCTCACCTCTGACAACTACCTGTTTGTTCTCTGTATTTATGACTCTGTTTCTGTTTTGTTATGTTTGTTCGTTTGTTTTTCAGATTCCACATATAGGTGAAGTCTTGCAGTATTCATCTTTCTCTGACTTATTTCACGTAACAGAATACCCTTGAAGTCCATCCATGTTGTAGCTAATGGCACAATTTCATTCTTTTTATGGTGAGTAATGTTCCATTGTGTGTGTGTGTATATATATACACCACATCTTCTTTATCCATTCATCTGTTGATGGGCACTTAGGTTGCTTACATATACTGGCTGTTGTAAATAATGCTGCAGTGAACATAGGGGTACATTTACCCTTCTATTCCATTCCCCCCACTGTAGAACTTGGCATTAGGTAATTTGTGTTGTAACCTTTGTCAACTGCGGGCCATTTCCAGTAATTTCTTCTGGTTTTAAAAATTGTTGTAGATACTAAGTTCGTATTCAGATAAAATACATATGATCTCTGCTGTCTGGTATATCCGTTGAAGCCCTATCGTTGAACATGTATGGCTTTAAAGTGGAAAATTGAGGAAATTTCCTAATTTCTATCAGCTGTGAGTCACTGAAGCATCTCAGGGTCAGACAATTGCAGGCTTACTTATTATAGGTAGAAACTCTGTAATTAAGGCAACTCTGCTCAATATTTTGTAACAACCTAATTGGTCAAAGAATTTGAAGAAGAATAGATACATGTATATGTATAACTGAATCACTTTGTTGTACACCTGAAACTAACACATTGTTAATCAACTCTACTCCAATATAAAATAAAGTTAAAAAAAGAAGCATGTGATGTATACTGTATTTGGGATATTACACAGAATTACATTTGCTCATTCAGATGAAAGTTGGAACACTACAAATTCAGCTGATGAGTGTATTGAAGACAAAAGCTAGGGACCACAGCAAAACATTCTACTAGATAGACCTAGATTGTTTCTCCAAATGTTCTAATATTTATGTTGTGTTGCTAAATGAATATACATTGGAGTAATAGGTTGTTTGCAAAGCATGTTAACCCAAATTTAAATAAGATAATTGAGATGGTTAAATGAGTATGATATAAAATGTATATTTGAAATGTAAGCATATTATAATCCTCCTAAATCTAAAGGCATGCTTCATTTAGGATACATTGCACTTAATTTTCTACATAGATGGAGAGGAATAATATCATAAATAGTTTTTAAATGCCCATAATCTAAAAACACTTTTACTTGACTTTAGAAAGTATTATGAGATTCAATTTTGGTTTCAGATATATCCTCATAATTATATTCTTTTAAAGTCAATATTAAATTTAGATTTGATTCAGAGAACATTCACCAATTCATGGGAGAAGGTTTTGGTGTTTCCCTGAAATGAATTTCATTCCAGCAGATCACCTTTTCAAAAACCATAGGCATATTTTTTCCAGAGTGCCTATGTTTGTTTTTACCGACGTGAAGTGAAAAGCTTCTATAGCAGACAAACCTGGGTTCATCAGTTACTAGCTGTGTAACTCTGAGCAAATTTTGAAACACTTAAAACAAAATAGCAGATCCTTTATCTAAAAATAGCAACAGTAACGTTGGCATTTCTGAGTTGTTGTAAGAAATGAATAAAATAAAGTCCTTGCAAAAGTCCTAGCAGAGAGAGAAAGTGCTCAGAAATTGCAGGTGATTGTTAGGAGATGCTTGACAGGTGTCAGTTTCCTTTCCTTCCCCTCTTTTCTCTTTAACTCTGCTTATCTGAACTCTCTGGATTCTTTAAGACTCACTTTAATCCAACCTCTTTTAAGGATGCTTTCTTCGTCAAGTTTTAAAATCTTTTTAAAATTTAAGTATTTAAAAATCACATTGAATGCAGTAACAAACTGTGTGTGTGCTCACTCAGTTGTGTCTGATTCTTTGCAACCCCATGGACTGCAGCCTGCCAGGCTCCTCTGTCCATGGAATTTTCCAGGCAAGAATACTGGAGTGGGTTGCCATTTCCTAGCAGCCATGCAATTAAAAGACGCTTACTCCTTGGAACAAAAGTTATGACCAACCTAGACAGCATATTAAAAAGCAGAGACATTACTTTGTCAACAAAGGTCTGCCTTGTCAAGGCTATGGTTTTTCCAGTAGTCATGTATGGATGTGAGAATTGGACTATAAAGAAAGCTGAGCGCTGAAGAATTGATGCTTTTGAACTGTGGTGTTGGAGAAGACTCTTGAGAGTCCCTTGGACTGCAAGGAGATCCAACCAGTCCATCCTAAAGGAGATCAGTCCTGGGTGTTCATTGGAAGGACTGATGCTGAAGCTGAAACTCCAATACTTTGGCCACCTGATGTGAAGAGCTGACTCATTTGAAAAGACCCTGATGCTGGGAAAGATTGAGGGCAGGAGGAGAAGGGCACGACAGAGGATGAGATGGTTGGATGGCATCACCAACTCAATGGACATGAGTTTGGGTGGACTCTGGGAGTTGGTGATGGACAGGGAGGCCTGGCGTGCTGCAGTTCATGGGGTCACAAAGAGTCAGACACAATTAAGCAACTGAACTAAACTCCAGATCAAACAGTACAGAGGATTTATAATGTAAGCACAAGAGTCTTCTGCCTCCATAGGCTTCTTCCAGCTCTCAGCCTCACCATTCTGAGTGACAGCTAGTGCTCAAAATCCAAGTAACAATGTTGCTGAATGGCAGCAGGACAGAGGATGGGGTAGAAAACAGGGCAAAGGACACAGTTTCCTTGTCTTAAAGGAGCAGCCTGGAAATGCTGCCTTTGACCTTTGTCTACAGGCCTTTGGTCAGAATTTAGTCACATGGCCATACCAGCTGCAAGGAGGCTGGGAATTATTTTCATTATGGAAGATCATATGCCTAGCTAAATATTCAGTTATGTGGAAAGAAGGAAGCATGTATATTACAGCCAGAATTGGCCATCTGAAAGAGTTCAGCATCTTGGAATCCTTTCTTCCCAGATATCTATCTCTTTTCCCTCTCCAATGTCTTTTGATACATTTTTAAGTATCTTGCTGTCTTCCAGGACTCAGTTTAAAAAGATTTCCAAATCCTTCTATATGGTTCATTTCCGTAGGTCCTTTAGGGTCATAGAATGAACCCCCTAAAAGATATGAAAACTTAATTTTGCTTAAGTAAGCTACCTTTCATAGAAAGCTTTGGTGCATTATTGTAATTTTTTTTAAACTGGTATCTGCTTTCCTCTCCCCTAGGGAAGAAACACAGTGTGGTATCCTAAATGGGAGGGAAATCTGAAAAGAAGGGAAATGTGTATATGTATGGCTGATTCATTTTGCTGTGCAGTCAAAGCTAACACAGGACTCCCAGGTGGCTCAGTGGTAAAGAATCCGTCTGCCGATGCAGGAGTTGCAGAAGATGTGGGTTCAGTCCCTGGGTTGGGTAGGTCTTCTGGAGGAGGAAGTGGCAATCCACTCCAGTATTCTTGCTGGGAAAATTCTACGGACAGAGAAGCCTGGCGGGCTAGTCTGTGGGATCGTAAAGAGTTGGACGTGACTGAGCAACCTAGTGCACTTACACAGAGAAGCTAATACCACATTGTAAAGCAACTGTATGTTAATAAAAGTTGATTTAAAAAAATACACTCTACTGTAAAAAAGAACAGAACTCTATTGCCCTGCCCCCACTGATTGGCCATGTGACTTGCTTCATCCAACACAGTTTGAAATTAAGGTATTTCACTTTAGCAGAACCTTTATCAAAAACTTCACTTTACTCAACCACTCTCTTTTTTTCTCTGCAAATAGCTGCAGAAGGTACTGCTTTTTCAGCCTGTGTGCCAGAAGATGACACGGAGCAGAGCTTCCTCCAGTTGCCCCTGGACACATAGCATGAGCAGAGAATAAACCTTCATCGTTCTGAGATGCTCAGATCTTGGGTGCATTTATTGCCACAGCAGGTGGCACTGGTGGTAAAGAATCCGCCTGCCAATGCAGAAGAAGAGACCTGAGTTCAAGTCCTGAGTTGGGAAGATCCCCTGGAGTAGTAAATGACACCCCACTTCAGTAGTCTTGCCTGGAAAATTCGACAGGCACAGGAATCTGGCAGGCTACTGTCCATGGGGCTGCAAAGAGTTGGACACAACTAAGCACACACACACACGCTCTTATTTATCCCAATGGGTATAATTATTATGCTAAAGTTTTTTATCCAGTTTCCTTTTTGTGTCAGTCATCTCCACTCCCACCTAGGAAAGAGTAAGGAGGTAAGGCAAGAAGGGAATGATAGGAAAAGCAAAGCCTGTTCTGCCACATTAAGACTGTAATGTCACCAGCTGCCTATTTTACATCTAATTTCCAAAATATACTTGACATTTTATTTTAGCATTTCCCGTCATACAGAAGCAAAATGTTAAGTAAGGTGATTATGGTGGCCTGAAATGTCCCCTAAATGAATCTATTTATATCTAATTTATTATTGAGAGTACCTATCTGTCTAGGATCAATGACAAAATAATGTCTTTAATTAAAAAAAATTAGCACATTTCTTAATTGTGCTTTTATTTATGTATTTAGCACTTCAGTTAATGATATATTTGATTGAGAGACTTTGTCTTTAATATAGCCATTAAAATATAAGGTAATGGGGTTATTAGTAAGTAAAAGTTGTATTTCACAAATGAATGAGAACTTTCCAAGTTGTACAATTTCATTCCGGGGAGTTTAGTTTACCAGAACTTGTGTATCCAGCTTCAGGGTTCAGGCAGTTTGGAGCTTGGCCATCTCTGCCATTACTCTGTCGCTTCCTCAAGGTTTGTTAGCCTTAGGCAGTGAACTCTGGGCATGGAATTATGGTGGGGCTTCAAAACATCTGTCTACAATGCAGGAGACCCGGGTTAGATCCTTGAGTCGGGAAGATCCCTGGAGAAGGAAATGTACTATTCCAGTACTATTGCCTGGAAAATCCCATGGATGGAGTAGCCTGGTAGGTTACAGTCCATGGGGTCGCAAAGAGTCGGACATGACTGAATGACTCCAATTTCCACTTTCACATTCTGTAGCCCTCTTCAAAACTCACTGCACAAATATTTCTCAAACATCCATAAATTGTCAGTCTCTTTCCCCAGCCCTCATCTCTGTCTACAGTAAATTACAAAATTTAGGTGAGGCACAGAATCCCTTCTCACCAAAGAAGATTTAAATGTCAATAGGAAAAGAAGAGAAGTGAAAAGCAAAGGAGAAAAGGAAAGATATACCCATTTGAATGCAGAGTTCCAAAGAATAGCAAGGAGAGAGAACAAAGCCTTCCTCAGTGATCAGTGCAAAGAAATAGAGGAAAACAATAGAATGGGGAAGACTAGAGATCTCTTCAAGAAAATTATAGATACCAAGGGAACATTTCATGCAAAGGTGGACTCAGTAAAACAGAAATGGTATGGACTTAACAGAAGCAGAAGATATTAAGAAGAGATGGCAAGAATACACAGAAGAACTGTACAAAAAAGATCTTCACGACCCAGATAATCATGATGGTGTGATCAGTCACCTAGAGCAAGACATCCTGGAATGTGAAGTCAAGTGGGCCTTAGAAAGCATCACTACAAACAAAGCTAGTGGAGGTGATGGAATTCCAGTTGAGCTATTTCAAATCCTCAAAGATGATGCTGTGAAAGTGCTGCACTCATTATGCCAGCAAATTTGGAAAACAGCAGTGGCCACGGGACTGGAAAGGTCAGTTTTCATTCCAATCCCAAAGAAAGGCAATGCCAAAGAATGCTCAAACTACCACATAATTGCACTCATCTCACACTCTAGCAAGGTAATGCTCAAAATTCTCCAAGCCAGGCTTCGACAATACATGAACCGTGAACTTCCTTCCAGCTGTTTGAGCTGGTTTTAGAAAAAGCAGAGGAACCAGAGATCAAATTGCCAACATCTGCTGGATCAGTGAAAAAGCAAGAGAGTTCCAGAAAAACATCTATTTCTGCTTTATTAACTATGCCACAAAGACTTTGTGTGGATCACAATAAACTGTGGGAAATTCTGAAAGAGATGGGAATACCAGACCACCTGACCTGCCTCTTGAGAAACCTGTATGCAGGTCAGGAAGTAACAGTTAGAACTGGACATGGAACAACAGACTGGTTCCAAATAGGGAAAGGAGTACGTCAGGGCTGTATATTGTCACCCTGCTTATTTAACTTATACACAGAGTACATCATGATAAACGCTGGGCTAAAAGAAGCACAAGCTGGAATCAAGATTGCTGGGAGAAATATCAATAACCTCAGATATGCAGATGACACCACCCTTATGGCAGAAAGTGAAGAGGAACTAAAAAGCCTCTTGATGAAAGTGAAAGTGGAGAGTGAAAAAGTTGGCTTAAAGCTCAACATTCAGAAAACGAAGATCATGGCATCTGGTCCCATCACTTCATGGAAAGTAGATGGGGAAACAGTGGAAACAGTGTCAGACTTTATTTTTTTGGGCTCCAAAATCACTGCAGTTGGTGACTGCAGCCATGACATTAAAAGACACTTACTCCTAGAAAGAAAGTTATGACCAACCTAGATAGCATATTCAAAAGCAGAGACATTTCTCTGCCAACAAAGGTCCATCTAGTCAAGGCTATGTTTTTTTCCAGTGGTCATGTATGGATGTGAGAGTTGGACTGTGAAGAAGGCTGAGCGCCGAAGAATTGATACTTTTGAACTGTGGTGTTGGAGAAGACTCTTGAGAGTCCCTTGGACTGCAGGGAGATCCAACCAGTCCATCCTAAAGGAGATCAGTCCTGAGTGTTCACTGGAAGGACTGATGTTGAAGCTGAAACTCCAATACTTTGGCCACCTGATGTGATGAGCTGACTCACTGGAAAAGACCCTGATGCTGGGAAAGATTGAAGGCAGGAGGAGAAGGAGATGACAGAGGAGATGACTGGATCTCATCCATCCTTCGATGGCATCACCGACTCAATGGACATGAGTTTGGGTAAACTCTGGGAGTTGGTGATGGACAGGGAAGCCTGGCGTGCTGTGATCCGTGGGGTCACAAAGAGTCGGACATGACTGAGTGACTGAACTGAACTGAACTGAATTGAGGAGCCTTGTGTAAAGAAGCTAAGAATTGGTTTTGGGAGTAGATGTGCTGACATTTTGCTATAGAACTAGCAGAGTAATGCATGCGTGCATACTAAGTTGCTTCAGTCATGCCCAGCTCTTTGCTACCCTATGGACTGTGGAAAATTCTGAAAGAGATGGGAATACCAGACCACCTGATCTGCCTCTTGAGAAATTTGTATGCAGGTCAGGAAGCAACAGTTAGAACTGGACATGGAACAACAGACTGGTTCCAAATAGGAAAAGGAGTTCATCAAGGCTGTATATTGTCACCCTGCTTATTTAACTTATATGCAGAGTACATCATGAGAAACGCTGGACTGGAAGAAGCACAAGCTGGAATCAAGATTGCTGGGAGAAATATCAATAACCTCAGATATGCAGATGACACCACCCTTATGGCAGAAAGTGAAGAGGAACTAAAAAGCCTCTTGATGAAAGTGAAAGTGGAGAGTGAAAAAGTTGGCTTAAAGCTCAACATTCAGAAAACGAAGATCATGGCATTCGGTCCCATCAATTCATGGGAAATAGATGTGGAAACAGTGTCAGACTTTATTTTTCTGGGCTCCAAAATCACTGCAGATGGTGATTGCAGCCATGAAATTAAAAGACGCTTACTCCTTGGAAGGAAAGTTATGACCAACCTAGATAGCATATTCAAAAGCAAAGACATTACTTTGCCAACAAAGGTCCGTCTAGTCAAGGCTGTGGTTTTTCCAGTGGTCATGTATGGATGTGAGAGTTGGACTGTGAAGAAGGCTGAGCGCCGAAGAATTGATGCTTTTGAACTGTGGTGTTGGAGAAGACTCTTGAGAGTCCTTGGACTGCAGGGAGATCCAACCAGTCCATTCTAAAGGAGATCAGCCCTGGATTTTCTTTGGAAGGAATGATGCTAAAGCTGAAACTCCAGTACTTTGGCCACCTCATGTGAAGAGTTGACTCATTGGAAAAGACTCTGATGCTGGGAGGGATTGGGGGCAAGAGGAGAAGAGGTCGACAGAGGATGAGATGTCTGGATGGCATCACTGACTCAATGGACATGAGTCTCAGTGAACTCTGGGAGTTGGTGATGGACAGGGAGGCCTGGCGTGCTGCGATTCATGGGGTCACAAAGAATCGGACACGACTGAGCCACTAATCTGATCTGATGGACTGTAGCCCGCCAGGCTCCTCTGTCCATGGGATTCTCTAGGCAAGAATACTGGATTGGGTTGCCATGCCCTCCACCAGGGTATCTTCCTGCCCCAGGTAGCAAACCTGCATCTCCTGCATTGCAGGTGGATTCTTAACTGTTGAGCCACCGGGAAAGCCCAGCAGTGTAACAGTTTGATGGAATATAACTTGTACTTTTATTAATACCACTTCATCTCTAACATCCAGAATAGTACTTGGCACATAGAAGCTACTCACTGAGTCTTTGCTGAGGGAAAGCATGATCACTCTTTTCGAGCTCAGAACCAAGACTTCCAGGCAATGCTTGGCCTTCTGATTCTCTCCTCAGTAAAGAGGTGGGCTTTCCAGGTGGCACTAGTGGTAAAGAACCCGCCTGCCAGTGCAGGAGATGTAAGAGATGTGGGTTTGATCCCTGGGTCTGGAAGATCCCTTGGAGGAGGAAATGGCAACCCACCCTAGTATTCTTGCCTGGGAAATCCCATGGACAGAGGGGCCTGGCGGGCTACCGTCCATAGGGTCGCAAAGAGCTGGACATGATTGAAGTGACTTAGCACACCAGAAAGATGTATTTTTTGTATTTCTGTCAATATAAACTCTTAACATTACAAGGTGTCTCTGGGAAATAATTAAGTGTGCTTTGAAAACAATGACATCAGTACATCCAGAAGAGGTTTGATCTTCAGTTTCCTCACCCTGAAAAGTTCAATGACATTGCCATTGCTCAAAGCACTTAATGAATCCCCCTTTTCCCCCAGCAGGTAATCCCTCTGCAGGGCTGGTGTGTTTATATTACAAGTTTTACCAGGTACTGGCTGCTGTGCCTGGATAACATGAAGTCTGGAGCCTGCAGTGCCCCTTCTGTTCATCTGCCTCCTACCCTAAGGCAGTGATGGTTGGTAGACACAATCATTGTTGATGGGTCTAATTTCTCTCAGTGTCTAGTTGATTGTCTAGTGGTAACATATGCAAACAAATGTACTGAGTTTCTCACGTTCCATAGTATCAACTCTCTAAGAACTGACTTGTTTTTCTTGTTAGGGTGTACTGGGTACTAAGGAAGCCACTTGAGTACTAGGGGGAAATTGATTCATTTTTAACTGAAACTTTTGTAGTTTTTTTTATAAATAAGATTAAAACTTTGCGCTGGCTTTCAGTGACTACATGAGCTAGAAAATCATGGTGTAGGGGTAAAAAGCATGGGCCCTGGGGTCAGACTGCCTGGATTCAAATCCCAATTTGCTGGTCATGTGGCCTTGAGCAAGTAACATTTTCTCTGTATCTCAGTTTCATTATCTGGAAATGGGAAGGGTGATAGTGTCTACCTTATAGGGTTTTTAAAAATTTGAAAAGACACTCAACATCACTCATTATTAGAGAAATGCAAATCAGAACCACAATGAGGTACCATTTCATGCCAGTCAGAATGGCTGCTATCCAAAAGTCTACAAGCAATAAATGCTGGAGAGGGTGTGGAGAAAAGGGAACCCTCTTACAGTGCTGGTGGGAATGCAAACTAGTACAGCCACTATGGAGAACACTGTGGAGATTCCTTAAAAAATTGGAAATAGAACTGCCATATCACCCAGCAATCCCACTGCTGGGCATACACACTGAGGAAACCAGAATTGAGAGACACGTGTACCCCAATGTTCATCGCAGCACTGTTTACAATAGCCAGGACATGGAAGCAACCTAGATGTCCATCAGCAGATGAATGGATAAGAAAGCTGTGGTACATATACACAATGGAGTATTACTCAGCCATTAAAAAGAATACATTTGAGTCAGTTCTAATGAGGTGGATGAAACTGGAGCCTATTATATAGAGTGAAGTAAGCCAGAAAGAACAACACCAATAGAGTATACTAACACATAATGGAGAAGGCAGTGGCACCCCACTCCAGTACTTTTGCCTGGAAAATCCCATGGATGGAGGAGCCTGGTAGGCTGCAGTCCATGGGGTTGCTAAGAGTCGGACACGACTGAGCGACTTCGCTTTCACTTTTCACTTTCATGCATTGGAGAAGGAAATGGCAACCCACTCCAGTGTTCTTGCCTGGAGAATCCCAGGGACGGGGGAGCCTGGTGGCTGCCATCTATGGGGTCACACAGAGTTGGACACGACTGAAGTGACTTAGCATAGCATAGCATAACGCATATATATATGGAATTTAGAATGATGGTAACAATAACCCTGTATGCGAGACAGCAAAAGAGACACAGATGTATAGAACAGTCTCTTGGACTCTGTGGGAGAGGGCGAGGGCGGGATGATTTTGGAGAATGGCATTGAAATATGTGTATTATCACATGTGAAATGGATTTCCAGTCCAGGTTTGATGCATAATACAGGGTGCTTGGGCTTGGTGCACTGGGATGACCCAGAGGGGTGGTATGGGGAGGGAGGTGGGAGGGAGGTTCAGGATGGGGAACACGTGTACACCTGTGGCGGATTCATGTCAATGTATGGCAAAACCAATACAATATTGTAAAGTAATTAACCCAAAAAAAAAAAAAAAATAGTAGACATGATGACAGTATACATGAGAGAGACTTTTGGGCTCTGAACGTTTTCCCTTTCTTATTCTATGTCTATGAATTAAACAGATATGTTTGACTTATGAAAGTTCATCAAAATATATATGCCATGTACTTTTCTTGCTATATATATTTCAACAAAAATGGGAAAAAAATCTTAACCTTAGTGCCAGGAAATTTCTTCCCTAAGATCTTTCTCTTTGTCTCAGTAGAGTTTCTTGCTCTTTGGCAGGTAAATAAATGGAAAACATCAAGTTATTTTATTTGGTAAATTGGTCATGTATGGATGTGAGAGTTGGACTGTGAAGAAGGCTGAGCGCCGAAGAATTGATGCTTTTGAACTGTGGTATTGGAGAAGACTCTTGAGAGTCCCTTGGACTGCCAGAAGATCCAACCAGTTCATTTTGAAGGAGATCAGCCCTGGGATTTCTCTGGAAGGAATGATGCTAAAACTGAAACTCCAGTACTTTGGCCACCTCATGCAAAGAGTTGACTCATTGGAAAAGACTCTGATGCTGGGAGGGATTGGGGGCAGGAGGAGAAGGGGACGACAGAGAATGAGATGTCTGGATGGCATCACTGACTCAATGGACATGAGTTTGAGTGAACTCTGGGAGTTGGTGATGGACAGGGAGGCCTGGCATGCTGCGGTTCACGGGGTCGCAAAGAGTCGGACATGAATGAACGACTGAACTGAACTGATTTACATAAAATGTATTTACATTTTAAGATATATTTTAGGCTTGTTGTCCCAAAAGGATTGACTGCTCTTTGAACTAATCAAAACTTCTTTGGTTCAGTCTTTGGTTCTGCAAAGTTATTTGTATAGGTGTGTTCTAAGCTTGAATGTAAACATTAGGCTTGACTGCAGCTATGCCTGTTGTGAATGACTATTAAAGATCTTGAGGTACTTTGTGAAAAGATATTTTGCTTCAATGATTTGGACCAAAATTTTAACTGTTGGGCAGTGGGGAAATTGATTCTTTCCTGGGGAGATGGTATTTGTATGATTACATTGGGGCCAGACAGAGACTAGGTTAAGGCCTCTGGGCCTCTTTGCTCCCCTTGAAGTATCTTTTGAACCTGATTTAAGGTGGATTGGACCTATGAAAAGGTAGTCAAAAGTTATGTGTTGGGGAAAAATTTGAGGCAGGATGAATAGGACAGAGAGAATCTTCTAGGACTGAAAATATTTAAGATACTTTTTACATGGAGTTGGTCAAGTTTGCTAATTTTAGGAAATGAAACTGAGATGGATTTCAGAGCATCTGTAGCTTTAGAGCATTTTATTTCTTAGGATAAGTATCTACTAAATAAAATTCATACCACTAGCCCATTCAGACAAAAAGAAATCAATGTAGTGAGAACAAAAATCAGTCTGTAGACAAAACAACAAGCTGATCAATTAACTCTTCTCTCAGCTTTTGGTTCTATTATAATGATTAAGCCTTAAAATCACATTGCTTAATACGTGCTCTTCAAAATGATCTTAATTAAACACAGACGCACATTTTGCAGTTTAGGTTATGTGTCTCCCTTCAACTCCACTGATTATGCCAAAGAAAACAAACCATCTCTAAAAATCCAAACCTTGTACTAAATAGTTTATGTTCTTTAAATGTCTCCTATTCCATGATCTTGCAAGTTAATTATGGAAGAACAATGTATTTGGAGAAGGTCTCTTATGCTCAGTAGTATTATAATTACTTAGAATTACTAATTATTAATGACCTGTATTATAAAGTACTTTTCACAATGCTGTCTACCTTTTTAACCCTTTGCTTTACAGTTCTGAAAAATTATGGCTCTCCTGGGAGGTGGGGTAGGTCTGGGATATGTGATGGATTAGAACCTCATGGACTAATACCCTTCTGACTGACTGGCACAAATTCACCCAGGAATATAGTGATAATATCTCTGGGTTTCAGTAAAAGGGGGTAGTTGTACCAATCTACTTTATGAAGAGAAAAATTGTTAAAATAAAGCATAATGACAACAATATGTATGAATCAATCCCCTGAAGCACTGGATTTTAAATGTATCTACAAATCAGGTACATAACTGGTTATCCAGCAATGTAACCAAAGAAAGCAAATGTCTACTTGAATTAAAGATAATGAGAATAACATATACAATAGACAAACATACCAATCAGGTAGGTAGGATTGCTTTCCTGTATTTGGAAAGGTTAGCAGGAAATGTTAAGTATGTAATTGAATGTATTATGGCAGAACTGAGGTATATAATGCTATTATAATTGATTACAAAATATCCATAGGTAGAAATATGTAAAGTCATTCACATGTGGCTTTTCAATCTGTCTCAGAAAGCTTTATGATAATTTATTAAGAGAAAAACCTCTGGTCATTACTTGTTAATAATGCATTTGAAATGTTTTCCTTAAGTATTTTCCCACTTTATGTCTGTTAAAGTGAATGCAGCTGATGAAAATACATCTGAGAAAAATGTGCATGAGGTCTTGAGGGAGCAATTAACAGTGACTCCAGGCTTATACGCCAAAGATTTGGAACTGTGGCCCAGTTATGAGAAAAGCCCAAAATTATGTAAATATTTTCTTCCCAATAGATCTTTTAAATAAACAAAAGAGAATTTGGAAAGAGCTGCGTAGTTCAAATATTCCTTCCTTAACCCCACGTTTGCAAAATGAATACAGTATTCCTGTCCTTGTCTTAGGACAAGAATAATGTCCCAATCTACTTCGGAGAAGGCAATGGCACCCCACTAGTGGCTGGCAAATAATTTTTCTATAGAAATAAGAAATCTGTTAAATCCAGAGATGAGCCTCCCTCAAAAATTGAGGATATGCTGCTACTGACTCTGATGGCCAGCAGTATTATTTCTTAGTGCTAAGTGAAACCATTTACAGAGCAGGTTAGTTCAGTCCATCATAGAGGGTGCTGTCCGGTCATGTTCGAATGGTCTTGCGGAGACCTCATGACAACCTTTCCTGTTTTCCATGTGACTGTTGATACTGCAGAGTCACAAAAAGTCGGACAGGACTTAGCACTGAACAGCAACAACAAATAGATGCTATAAGCAAGACGTGTGGGCAAGAAATTGTGCATGAATGAGTAAAATCTAGCAAAAACAGAGAACAATATTGTTTTGTAGGTTTTAGTGTATTGATCTTACACTAAATCTTACACTTCAAAATTATCCTTAAATATTTTCTATTTTTGTGCCATTGTAAATGATATTTTAAAAGTTTTAACTTCTTATTGTTCCAATAGTATTCAGAAATGCAAATCATTTTTATACTCTGATCTTGTATCTTTCAATCTTGCTATATTCACTTATAGTTCAAGTAGCTTTTTGGTAAATTTTGTAGAGATTTCTCAGTAGATAGTTACCTTATTATTTGGTAAACAAATACTACTTCCTTTCCAATCTGGATGCCATTTATTTATGTATGCCGTTTGTTTTATGTGTATATGTGTGCGTGTGTATGTGTGTATATATATTTGCCTAACAGTGCTCTCTGGAACCTTCACTACTACGCTGAATGGAAATGGATAATCCTAATCTTTACTAGGATTTTAGCTGTAGATTTTTTAATAGATACCCTTTAGTTGTTGTTGTTGCTTAGTCGCTAAGTCATATCTGACTCTTTGTGACCCCATGGACTGCAGCACACTAGGCTTCCCTGTCCTTCACCAATTCCCTGAGTTTACTCAAATTCATGTCCATTGAGTTGGTGATGCCATCCCACCATCTCATCTTCTGTTGTCCCCTTCTCCTCCTGCCTTCAGTCTTCCCCAGCATCAGGATCTTTACCAATGAGTTGGCTCTTGGCATCAGGTGGCCAAAGTATTGGAGCTTTAGCATCAGTCCTTCCAATGACTATCAAGGGTTGACTTCCTTTAGGATTGACTGGTTGATCTCCTTGAAGTCTAAGGAACTCTCAAGAGTCTTCTCCAGCACCACGATTTGAAAGCATCAATTCTTCAGTGTTCAGCCTTCTTTATGGTCCAGGTCTCACATCTGTACATGACTACTGGAAAAACCATAGCTTTGACTATATGGATTTTTATTGGCAAAGTGATGTCATTGCTTTTTAATATTCTGTCTAGGTTTGTCATAGCTTTTCTTCCAAGGAGCAGGCATCTTTTAATTTCATGGCTGCAGTCACCGTCCATATTGATTTTGGAACCCAAGAAAATAAAATCTGTCACTGTTTTCATTTTTTCCCCATCTATTTTCCATGAAGTGATGGAACCAAATGCCATGGTCTTGGATTTCTGAATGTTGAGTTTTAAGCCAGCTTTTTCACTTTACTCTTCCACCATCATCAAGAGGCTCTTTAATTCCTCTTTGCTTTCTGCCATTAGGGTATATCATCTGCATATTAGGTTGAGGAATTTCCCTTCTATTTCCAGTTTGCTGAGAGTTTTTTAATCAGGAATGGATGTTGGATTTTGTCATTGCTTTTTATGCATCTATTGAGATGATCATAAACGGATTTTCTTTTTTAGTTGGTCAATATGGTTAATCTTTTCTGTCCTTTATCGAGCCCATCGTTGCATGAAATGTTCCTTTGGTATCTCTGATTTTCTTGAAGAGATCCCTAGTCTTTCCCATTCTGTTGTTTTCCTCTATTTTTTTGCATTGATCACTGAAGAGGGCTTTCTTATCTCTTCTTGCTATTCTTTGGAACTCTTCTTTCAGATGTTTATATCTTTCCTTTTCTCCTTTGCTTTTCCCTTCTCTTCTTTTCACAGCTATTTGTAAGGCCTCCCCAGACAGCCATTTTGCTTTTTTGCATCTCTTTTCCATGGGGATGGTCTTGATCCCTGTCTCCTGTACAATGTCACGAACCTCAGTCCATAGTTCATCAGGCACTCTATCTATCAGATCTAGGCCCTTAAATCTATTTCTCACTTCCACTGTATAATCATAAGGGATTTGATTTAGGTCATACCTGAATGGTCTAGTGGTTTTCCCTACTTTACTCAATTTAAGTCTGAATTTGGCAATAAGGAGTTCATGATCTGAGCCACAGTCAGCTCCTGGTCTTGTTTTTGCTGACTATATAGAGCTTCTCTATCTTTGGCTGCAAAGAATATAATCAATCTGATTTCAGTGTTGACCATCTGGTGATGTCCATGTGTAGAGTCTTCTCTTGTGTTGTTGGAAGAGGGTGTTTGTTATGACCAGTGCATTTTCTTGGCAAAACTTTATTAGTCTTTGCCCTGCTTCATTCCGTATTCCAAGGCCAAATCTGCCTGGAAGCAACAGTTAGAACTGGACATGGAACAATAGACTGGTTCCAAATAGGAAAAGGAGTTCATCAAGGCTGTATATTGTCACCCTGTTTATTTAACTTATATGCAGAGTACATCATTAGAAACGCTGGGCTGGAAGAAACACAAGCTGGAATCAAGATTGCCGGGAGAAATATCAATAACCTCAGATATGCAGATGACACCACCCTTATGGCAGAAAGTGAAGAGGAACTAAAAAGCCTCTTGATGAAAGTGAAAGTGGAGAGTGAAAAAGTTGGCTTAAAGCTCAACATTCAGAAAATGAAGATCATGGCATCTGGTCCCATCACTTCATGGGAAATAGATGGGGAAACAGTGGAAACAGTGGCTGACTTTATTTTTCTGGGCTCCAAAATCACTACAGATGGTGACTGCAGCCATTAAATTAAAAGACGCTTACTCCTTGGAAGGAAAGTTATGACCAACCTTGATAGCATATTCAAAAGTAGAGATATTACTTTGCCAACAAAGGTTCGTCTAGTCAAGGCTATGGTTTTTCCTGTGGTCATGTATGGATGTGAGAGTTGGACTGTGAAGAAGGCTGAGCACTGAAGAATTGATGCTTTTGAACTGTGGTGTTGGAGAAGACTCTTGAGAGTCCCTTGGACTGCAAGGAGATCCAACCAGTCCATTCTGAAGGAGATCAGCCCTGGGATTTCTTTGGAAGGAATGATGCTAAAACTGAAACTCCAGTACTTTGGCCACCTCATGTGAAGAGTTGACTCACTGGAAAAGACTCTGATGCTGGGAGGGATTGGGGGCAAGAGGAGAAGGGGACGACAGGATGAGATGGCTGGATGGCATCACTGACTCGATGGACGTGAGTCTCAGTGAACTCTGGGAGTTGGTGATGGACAGGGAGGCCTGGTGTGCTGTGATTCATGGGGTCACAAAGAGTCGGACACGACTGAGTGACTGATCTGATCTGATCTCATGGTTAATCATATTAATTAATTTTTGAATGTTAAACCAACTTTGCATCCTTGGGATAAGTCTCACTTGGTAATGATATATTATCCTTTTACTATATTTCCTAGGAATTTATACATCCATGTTTATGAGGAATATTGGACTATAGTTTTCTTTTATTGTAGAGTCTTTTTCTGGTTTTGATATCAGGGTAAAATTAGCCTCAGAATTAACCAGGAAGTATTCCCTATTTAATTTTTTAGAAAAGTTTGTGTAGAATTAGTATTGTTTCTTCCTTAAATGTTTGGTAGTAGCATTCTTCATTGAAGCTGTGTGGGCCAGGAGTGGGTTTTTTTTTAATGAAAAAAAATTTTTTTGCTGAATTTTTTTGCTAAATTCATTTTTGATGAATTTAGTTTCTTCAATTGATTAAGGGCGGCTTAAGATACCTTCTTCTACTGGAGTTAGCTCTTAAAGTTTAAAACTTTCAAGCAACTTGCCCATTTAATCTAAGTTTGTCAGAGTTACTGACCTACAGTTACTCATGTTACTCCTTTATTTTCCTTTTAATATATGCAGAATTTATAATAATATCCTCTCTCTCACTCTTGATATCAGTAATTTTTTTTTCCTGATCAGTTTGGCTAGAGGTTTACAATTTTATTGATATTCTCAAATAATAAAGTTTTTGGCTTCATAGATTTTCTCTTTGTTTTTCTGTTTTGATTTTATTGATTCTGTCTTTACCTTTGCTGTTTCTTTTTTTTTTCTGGTCAATTTGTGTTTAATTTTTTCCCAGTTTCTAAAGTAGAAGTTGGGGTCATTGATTTGAAAATATTTTTTCCTAACATAGGCATTTTGAATCCTCAAAATTTTGCTTTAGCCATAACCCATGAATGTTAATATATTGTATTTTCATTGTCACTTAACTTTAAATTACATCTTGATTTTTTTTGAGCTATGGTTTATGTAGAAGTTTGTCATTAACTTTCCAAATATGTGGAGGTTTTTCATACATATTCTCTTATTTATTTTTAATTGATTTCTACTATGGTCAGAGAAAATCCTTTGTAAGATTTAAAACCTTTTAAATGTATTGAGACTTGCTTTATGGCCTAGAAAGTAGTCTATCTTGGTACATGCTGTGTGTGTCCTAGAAAAGTATGTAAGGGGAGAGTAAAATCTCTAACCAAAATTGTAGGTTTACCTATTTCTTCTTGAAGTTTTATCAGTTTTTCCTTCATGTATTTTGAAGATTCATTATTTGGTGCTTAAACCTTTGGTGTTTTCCATAATGAATTGACCTTTTTATTATTATGAAATGTCCCTCTTATTTTTGGTAACAGTATTTGCTTTGAAATTTACTTTAGTAATAATATTACAGCAACTTCAGCTTTCTTTTGATTAGTATTAGTGAAGTCTGTTTTTATTCATCATTTTATTCCTAACCAATTGGTGTCTATATTTAAAGTACATTTCTTGTAGGCAGCATACAGTTGGGTCTTGTTTATTTTTTAATGCAATCTGACAATCTCTGCCTTTTAATTGCAGTGTTTAAACTGCTTACATATAATATGATTGTTGAATTGGTTGGTTTTTATTTTATTTTCCTTTTTAATTTTTTTAATTTTAATTGGAGCTAATTAGGAGAAGGCAATGGCAACCCACTCCAGTACTCTTGCCTGGAAAATCCCATGGATGGAGGAGCCTGGTAGGCTGCAGTCCATGGGGTCCCTACTAGTTGGGGTCGCTACCACTGAGTGACTTCACTTTCACTTTTCACTTTCATGAATTGGAGAAGGAAATGGCAACCCACTCCAGTGTTCTTGCCTGGAGAATCCCAGGGACGGGGTCTCACAGAGTTGGACACGACTAAAGCAACTTAGCAGCAGCAGCAGCAGGAGGCTAATTACTTTACAATATTGTGGTGGTTTTTGCATACATTCACATGAATCAGCCATGGGTGTACGTGTGTTCCCCATCCTCACCCTCCCTCCCACCTCCTTCTCCATCCCCTCCCTCAGGGTCATCCCAGTGCACCAGCACTGAGCACCCTTCCTCATGCATCGAACCTGGACTGGCAATCTATTTCACATGTTAATGTACATGTTTCAATGCTATTCTCTCAAATCATCTCAGCCTCGCCTTCTCCCACAGAGTCCAACAATCTGTTCTTTACATCTGTGTCTCTTTTGCTGTCTTGCATATAAGGTCATCATTACCATCTTTCTAAATTCTATATATATGCGTTAATATACTGTATTAGTGTTTTTCTTTCTGGTTTACTTGCCTATGATAATAGGCTCCAATTTCATCTGCCGCATTAGAACTGATTAAAATGCATTCTTTTTAATAGCTGAGTAATATTTCATTGTGTATATGTACCACAGCTTTCTTATCCATTCATCTGCCGATGGACATCTAGGTTGCTTCCATGTCCTGGCTATTGTAAACAGTGCCGCAATGAACATTGGGGTACACGTGTCTCTTTCAATTCTGGTTTCCTCGGTGTGTATGCCCAGCAGTGGGATTGCTGGGTTGTATGGCAGTTCTATTTCCAGTTTTTTAAGGAATCTCCACAGTGTTCTCCATAGTGGCTGTACTAGTTTGCATTCCCTTAGTTGGTTTTTAAATCCATTATCTTGTTATTTGTTTTGTGTTCATCCCTCTATTTTTTTCTGCCCCCCTCCTTTTTTATGATTCCATTAAAAAAAGTCTCATATCTGCTTATTATGCATTGTGTGTGTGTGTGTGTGTGTGTGTGTGGGGTTGCAGTGAGGTTAAGAGTTTAATATGTCAAAGGCTAATTTCAAGTAATATCATAGCACTTCATGTATAGTAAAAGATCCTTTAAAAGTATGCTTCGATTGTCTTCCTTCCAGGCTTTGTGCTGTTTGTTACTTTAAATCTTCACCTGGTGGCTCAGTGGTAAAGAATCTGCCTGCCAATGAAGGAGATGAGAATTTGATCTCTGGGTCAGGAAGATCCCCTGGAGAAGGAAATGACAACCCACTCCAGTATTCTTGCCTAGAAAGTTCCTTGGACAGAGGAGCCTGGCGGGCTACAGTCCATGGGGTTGCAAAGAGTTGGATATGACTGAGCAGCAGCAGTAATCTCTATATATAAACCCCACAGTACATGGTTATTGCATTTTTCCTAAACTGTCAACTGTCTTTTAAAGAAATAAAAAACAGTGTCTTATATTTACCAATATAATTGTCATTTCTGTTGTTCTTCATTTCTTTGTTTAGCTCAAGATTTCTATATGGTGTCTTTCTTGTGTAGGTCTCCTGAAAATGAAGTTTTTCATGTTTTTATTTTTGAAAAGAATTATTTTGGCATTACTTTTAAAATATATTTTCACTGGGTATAGAATTCTAGGTTGACAGTTAATTTCCTTCATTACTTTGAAGATGTACCTTCACTGTTTGGTTTTGCACTGTTTTCAATGAGAAATCTGATGTCATTCTTATATTTATTCCTCTATTCAATATGTCTTTTTTCTCTGGATGATTTTAAGATTTTGTCTTCATCATCAGTTTTAAGCAATTTAATTTTTAATGTGCCATGTAAAACTTTTCATTTTTTAAAAAAATGCTTGGTATTCATCGATATGACTGCGACTGTGGGCTTCCAGTTTTGTCAAACTAAAAAAAAAAAAGGAAGGTGAAAGCCTTCTCACTAAAATGCAGAACAAGACTAGGATGCCCAGTCTCACCACTTCTATTCAGCATAGTATTGGAAGTCCTAGTTATGGCAGTCAGACAAGGGAAAAAAAAGCTATCCAAATTGGGATGGAGAAAGTGAGATTGTCATTATAAACAGATAATATGATACTATATATGGAAAATCCTAAAGACTCCACACAAAAAACTACTAGAACTGATAAATTCAGCAAGGTGTGAAGGTTACAAGATTAACACACAAATCTGTTGCATTTATTTACAATAGCCATGAAATATCAGAAAGGGCAAGTTTAAAAAATTCCCTTTAAAATCACATCCAAAAAAATACCTAGGAATAAACCTGACCATGGAAGTGAACAACATATGTTCTATGAACTATAAAATATTGATAAAGGAAATTGAAGATGATTCAAATAAGTGGAAAGATATACTATGCTCTTTGACTGGAATAATTAATATTTTTAAATGGCTGTACTACTAAAAGCAATCTACAGATTTAATGGAATCCCAGTCAAATTACCCATGACATTTTTCATGGAACTATAACAAATGATCTTAACATTTATGTAGAACCATCAAAGGATCAGAATTACCAAAGCAATCCTGAGGAAAAAGAACAAACTAGGAAACATAACACGCCCAGACTTCAGACTATACTACAAAGTTCCAGTTGTCAAAACAGTATAGTAATGGCACAAATAGACATATAGGTCATGGAGAGATGTAGAGATGTGTAGAATAGAGAACCCAGAAATAAACCCACACATCTACAGTCAGTTAATCTTCACTGAAGGAGGTTAGAGTATACAATGGAGAAAAACAGTCTTTTCAGCAGGTGGTGTTGGGAAAGGTGGACAGCCGCATGTAAATCAATGAAGTGAGAACACTCCCTCACATCCTACACAAAATAAACTCAAAATGACTTAAAGACTTAAATATAAAGAAGAAGATCAATATAGGGAGAAGGGAGAAGCCCTTCTTTAAGAGAAGCCTGTGAGCTGATCCTGGGGAGAAAGGAGAAAACCCTGGAAGTGCTGTGTCAGTGAACCCGGAAGACCAGGTATTCATGAATGCTGTGTCCTCACTGTCTTTCACTCAGGTTTCACTGAGGTGGAATTTTCTTATTGACGCTTGAGCTTCTGCTAGTTGGTTCTACCATCCAGATTGGAGAGTGTTTTGTTTGATTTCTCCCAGGTATTCGCTTGATAGGAATGACAACTATCCATACTACAAAACTTTGGGCAAGCTTTTCACTTCCATTTAATTATCCTCTGTGTCTACATCTCATAGGGCTCCAGGATGTGCATAAGACAAAATCTAGGGAAAGGGAGCGGGCCTGGATACTTGGCAGGGTAGTGATGGGGATGTTGTATGTATTGAGAGTGTGAAAAGGCAAAACTGAACAACTATAAGATGCTTCAGCTGAGATGTTGGTTAAGATACCTTATCATATATTATTATATGCATCTTCTTTTGTTGAAATAAAATTTAGTGATAATTCTTCTAATTTACTTCCAGAGTGGTATTCCCTTAACTTTTTTGTTCAAACATGTCAATAAAAATTGAACAGATGTTCTCAGTATACATATTTATTACCTTACATGTTATTTTGAGGAACTAATTATAAAAATAATATGTGAATTATTAAACACAAAATAAATTTTATAAGAACAAGGTATAAATAATTGGAAGTAGAAATCCTAATATTTGTGTCACGAAGAGTCTGACACGACTGAGCAACTGAACTGAACTGAGGTGGGCACAGCCTGTTTTGGAGACAACAGCCCTGGAGTAAGGGCTCAAGAGAGGCAAGCCATCCATCTCACCAATCATTCAAGAAGGAACCTATCAAGCCCTCTAACAGGCCTTACAGGTGAAGTCTTCACTTACCATGCACGATAAAGATTACAGTGCCATCTAAATGCAAGCAGACAATCAGAGAGCATTTCTAGGATGCTCTCAGTTATAAAGCAAAGCATATTCAAGGTTACCTACTATGTGCCCAGCATTGCACATTATGCAGTGGTGTTAAAAAAGACAATATTTGTTCAATCCAAACCCAACCCTATGAAGTATGTATAATTATTCTCATTTTATAAATAAAACAAGTAGCTTCCCAGAGATTCTAATTCTGATGTATCTTCTTCTGAAGCCTGCCTTTCTCTTCTCCATGGCTGCTTAAAGACTCTGGCATGTCCATCTCTTCATGGACCAGACTTTTTAGTTATCTTTCAAAGAAAGACCCTGTTCATTGAAACTTAACCAAAATTTTACATGATTTGTAGAATTATTTTGGAGGAAGAACTTGTTGGGTTACAGTAAATGATTATGATTTTTATTTATCGTATAAAAGGCATTGCAGCAAGGGAAATAACAAAACATAAATTGAAAATACCAAAAACACTGATATAATATATTCTATTGAATTTTTACTCTGTTCATGTTTTCTTTACATTTTTAACTGTGTATGTATTTGCTGCATACTTTTAATCATAGTTTAAATGTAACATTGTTTTCTGGTAATTTTTTTCACAAAAAAATTTCTTGTGGTGATATATGGTCCAGTAGCAACATGGAAATGTTTAACAGCTGTGTTATATCCTATGAAATGTTAGTGTTTTATTTAACATTTCACCAATTTTCAGGCACATTATTTCCAAATTGTTTTATAGTAAATGATACTGTAAAAAACACTTTGTGTATTCAATAAACATAAACTTAATATCCTTAGAGTAATAACTAACAATAAAAGCTATCATGTATTGAGTATTTACTATGAAATGGGCACAGTTCTAGGGAGTGGAATTTCAGGGCAAAAGGTGTAAACATTATTATTGTTCCTAACATGTGTTACTAAATTTTTGGAGGCAGTGTAAACTGATACTAAAACTTGGAAAAATGCAGGAGTTTACCACTTTCTCTGCTACTCTGCAAGCTTTAAAAATTATTATTGTATTGAAGTAAAGCATTTTGTAACTTTAATGGTTGATATTAGAATTTCTCATAAGGAATAGACTTTGCTTAGGAAAATACCTTGATAAGCCACTTTGGGGTATAGAAAGAAATTCTAAATTCATAGATTGGCAGAAGCCAAGATGACAAACTACCCTTAATTTGGAATAAATGGGAAATGGAGGTGAGGAACAGAGGAAAGAGAAGTGAGAGTGAGAGTAAAATTGAATATGACCTAGCAGGAGATTGAAATTCTAGTTGGGCAAATGACTGAGTGATTTTTGCAGCTAGAATATCTAAACTTGCATTTTGGTCTGTCTTGTGGCCATACAAATTGCCCCACATCCAAAGCTTTCAGTCAAGTCTTTTCCATATATAGATACCCATGGGAATGATTGGTTTGTGGGAAGTTAAGGAAAGGAATTCCACATTTAGATCAACATAGCATGAAATTGAATGTGGTGAGGTATTCTCTAATAGAACTAATTCAAAAATTTTAGGATCTTTAGAGGTGACCATCAAGAGAATATAAAATTCCTAATAAATTCTCTGAAGATTTTGAGAGGTTTGTATCTCCACAGAGCATAAAATAAAGGTTTGAATGTTCATATTTGGATCTCAAAAGGTATCGACTTCAGTAGACATCTGGTTTGTGTTTATTATTTCCTTACAATGGCTTCAAGTGGCCCTCTTCCATCTCGAACTTCTGCCGCAGTAATACACCTTTATATTAGTTATTGATCAGTGGATTGTCAGGTCCAATGTCTAAAAAAGGCTTTTGTTCACTTTTGTCATATCAAAGGAATCTTTACCATAATTTCTGAGCTATCATCACTACATTTAATCATCATTAAATGAACGGTCAGGCTAGCACAATGTAGAGAATATTAGGGGGCTTGGTCAAATGTTGGAAGAGATGGTCAGCAAGAATAGTAGAATTTTTTTTTCTTTTACTGGAAATAACATATCCCATTTAACAAAAGGAACCAGTCTTGCTATTATAAGATTTTAAAAATGACAATTGACATTAAGTAGGCAATTTTTAACAGCTGTTTTATTACAGATGTTTGTGATTGAATCTTTTCTAAGTTATAATTAACATACAATATTATGTTAGTTTTAGGTGTACAACATAGTGATTCAGTATTTTTATACATTATGAAGTGAATACCTCAATAAGACCAGTTACCTTCCATGGTCATATAGAATTGTTATGATATTGTCGACTATATTCTTGAAAGTTAGATCACCAAGACTTATTTTGTAGGTGGAAGTTGGTATCTTTTAATTTCCTTCACCTATTTCTTCTGTCTCCCACCTCCCTCTCTTCTGGCCACTACAATTTGTTCTGTGTATCTATGAGTCTATTTCTATTTTGTTTGTTTTAGAGTCTAAATATAAGTGGGATCATATGGTATTTGATTTCTCTGTCTGACTTATTTCACTTAGCATGATACCCTCTAGGTCCATCCATGTTGTACAAAAGGCAAGATTTTATTATTTTTTATGGCTAAGTAATATTTCATTGGTGTGTAATTATGTATATATATATTTATATATATATATCTCACATCTTCTTTATCCATTTTCCACTGACGGACACTTAAGTTGTGTCCATATCTTGGCTGTTGTTAATAATGCTGGAATGAACATTGTGTGTGCTTAATCACTCAGTCATGTCCAACTCTTTGTGGCCCCATGGACTGTAGCCCACCAGGCTCCTCTATCCATGAGGATTCTCCAGGCAAGAATTCTAGAGTGGGTTGCCACGCCCTCCTCCAGGGTATCTTCCCAACTCAAGGACTGAACCCAAGTCTCCCACATGGCAGGCAGATTCTTTACCATCTGAGCCACCAGGGAAGCAATGAACATAGAGGTATGCATATCTTTTTGAATTAATGTTTTTGTTATCTTCAGATAAATACCCAGAAGTGGAATTGCTTGGTTATATGGTAGATTTATTTTTAGTTTTTTGAGGAAACTCCATATTGTTTTCCTTAGTGGCTGTACCAATTTACATTACCACCAACAGTATACCCAGGTTACCTTTTCTCTACATCCTTGCCAATATTTGTTATTGTAGACTTTTGGGCAATAGCCATTCTGGCAGTTGTGTGGTAGAATCTCATTGTGATTTTGATTTGCATTTCTCCCGTGATTAGTGATGTGAATATCTTTTCATGTGCCTGTTGGCCACCTGTATGTCTTTTTTGGCAAAGTGTCTATTCACATCTTCTGCCCATTTTTAAATCATATTTAAAAAAATATTGGATTGTATGAGTTCTTTATATATTTTGGATATCAATCCCTTATCAGAGATGTCATTTACAAATATTTTCTCCTATTTGGTGGGTTGCCTTTTTGTTTAGTTTGGTTTCCTTTGCTTGCTAGTTTGATGTAGCTCCACTTGTTTACTTTTGTTTTTGTTTACCTTGCCTGAGGAGGCTTCCCAGCACACACACTCATTTGCTTAGTCTTTGAGATCCATGGACTGTAGCTTGCCAGACTTCTCTGTCCATGGAGTTTTCCAGGGATGATTACTGGAGTGGTTGCCATTTCCTCCTTCCGGGGGTCTTCCTGATCCAGGGATCAAACCCATGTCTCTTGTGCCTCCTGCACTGCAGGCAGATTCTTTACCTCTGTGCCACCTGGAAAGCCCTGTCTGAGGAGACATATCCCCCAAAATATTGCCAAGATTCGAAGAGCATATGCCTATGTTTTCTTCTAGACATTTTATGACTTTAGGTCTTACATTTAAATCTTTAATCCATTTTGAGTTTAGCTTCTGTGTATGCTGTAAGAAAGTAGTCCAGTTTTATTTATTATTTTTGCATATAGCTGTCCAGTTTTTTCAGCACAACTTATCGAAGAGATTGAAACCCATGTATATATTCTTGCCTCCTTTGTTATAAATAATTGACCACATGAACATCAATTTATTTTTGGACTTTCTTTTTGTTCCATTTATCTGTATGTTTATTTTTGTGCCAATATCATATTATTTTGATTACAACTTTGTAATATCGTTTGAAATCAAGGATACCTTCAGCTTTGTTTTTCTTTTTCAAGATTGCTTTGGCTATTTAGAATTTTTAATTTTTTATAATAATTTTAGAATTATTTGTTCTAGTTCTATGAAAAATGCCACTGGTATTTTGATAGGGATTGCACTGAATTTGTAGATTGCTTTGGGTAGTGTGGACATTATAAGAGTACTGAGTCTTCCAGTCCATGAGCACAATATTTATTTCCATTTATTTGTGTCTTTTCAATTTGTTTCTTCAGCGTCATATAGTTTTCAGAGTACAGGTCTTTCATCTCCTTGGTTAGATTTATTCCTGGGTATTTTATTCTTTTTGATGCAGTTGTAAATGGGACTATTCACTTCATTTCTCTTTCTGATAATTCCTTATTAATCTGTAGAATGCAACATATTTCTGTATATTAATTTTGTATCTTGAAACTTTATTTAGTTCATTTATCAGTTTTAATTGTTTTTTGGGTAGACTAAACAAGTTTTTTCTACATATAAAATATCTACAAATAGTGACAGTTTTACTTCTTTCTTTTCAATTTACATGCCTTTTATTTCTTTTTCTTGTATATTTGCTGTCGCTAGAGATTTCAAAGCGATGTTGAATAAAAGTGGCAGGCATTTTTGTCTTGATCAGCTTTTTATCACTGAGTATGATGGTAGCTGTAGGTCTGTCAAATACGGTCTTTAATGTATTGAGGTATGTTTCCTCTGTACCTACTTTGGTTGAGAGGAAAGAGGTTTTTCTTTGTTGAGAGTTTTTAATTATAAATGAATGTTGAATTTTGTCAAATACTTTTCTGCATTCATTGAGATGACCGTAAGATTTTATCTTTTGTTTTGTTAATGTGTCTCACATTGATTACTTTAGGAATTTTAAACCATCTTTGCATCCCTGGAATGAAGCCCACTTGATCATGTTGTATTTTCCTTTCAATCATTGTTGAATTTGGTTTGCTAAGTTTTTTGTATATCTACATTGATCAGGGATATTGGCCTATAATTTTGTTTTTTTGTGACATCTTTGTCTGGTTTTGGTATCTGGTTTTGTTGTTCTGATTGCATGATTTACACTAATCTATTATCCATTCTTCCGTATCATGTAATCTGCTATTGATTTCCTTTAGTGAATTTTTAACTTGTTTTATCTTTCAGTTCTGACAGTTCTTTTATTTTCTAAATCTTTGTGCAAGTTCTCACTGAATTCCTTTTTTTTTTTTTTTTGGCTTAAAACAACAGAAATTTATTCTCTCACAGTTCTGGAAGACAGATTTTGAAATCAAAGTACTGGCAGGGTTGATTTCTTTGGGAGGCTCTCTGAGGAAAAAGGTGTTCCCTGTCTTTCTCCTGGTTTCTGGTGGCTGTCTACCTGGTAATCCTTGGCATTCCTTGGTTTATGGCATATCACTCCAATCTCTGCTTCCATCTTCATATAATCTTCTTGGCTGTGTATGTATTCCCCTCTTCTTTCTCTTGTGAGAGAAATTGGATTTAGAGCCCACTCTAAATACTGGATAATCTCATCTCTAGATCTTTAATTTAAATACATTTCCAAAGCAACCCACTCCAGTACTGTTGCCTGGAAAATCTCATGGATAGAGGAACCTGGTAGGCTACAGTCCATGGGGTCACAAAGAGTTGGACACGACTGAGTGACTTCACTCACTCTCACTCCAAAGATGCTATGTCTAAATAAGGTCATTTCCCAGGTACTAGGGATTAGGACTTAAACATATCTTTTTGAGGTCACGATACCTGTGTTCTTCCGCTCTTGAGTTTGGTGAACATCCTTATGATTGCTTTTTTGAACTCTTTCCCATGTAAATTACTTATTTCTGTTTCATTAGGTTTTTGGAATGTATTCCTCTGTCTCCTAATTTTGTTTGGCTTTTGGTTTTGGTTTCTAGGAGAATTAGGTGAAACAGCTATCTCTCCTAGTTTTGATGGAGTGGTCTTGTGTGGGAGCATCCCCTGTGTAGGCTGCTTGTGCCTGGAGGCTTTGGCAGGCTGGCTGGAGAGATTCAGTGGGCTGGGTGCAATTCCTGGTCCACTGTCCTGGGGCTGTGTTGGTGGGGAAGCTGGTGCTTGAGTGGGTGTGGGCTGGGGGCTGTCCCTTGGGAGCACTGTGCTGAAGGCTGTATTGGCGGTATGGCTAGAAGTGGAATGGGTGCAGGCTGGAGGCAAGTCCTGGGAGAACTCAAACATTGATGTTGACCAGTGCCTTTGACCTTGGAGAAGGCTCCAGCAGTTCCCTCCCTGTTTGGCAGAAACATCAGTGTTGGTAAATGGATTTCCCATCTAGGTTCTGTTTACTGCTGCCTTTTTTTTTTTTTTTTAGCTGTTTCCTAGGGCAGGAGGGCCTGTACTAGGGTCTCTCAGCACCATCCTTCTCTACTGCAGATCACTGTGTAGGGGATGGGGTTCCCATGGATACCATGTCTGTCCTTTCTATCTGTTTCTATGTGGTCTTTCTATGTGCAGTAACTGCTCAGACAGGCTTCAGGTCTTCTTTGGGAGGAATTGCTCTAAATGTAGGTATAGATTTGGTGGGAGGCGATGTGCTCAGGGTCTTCCTTTACCATCTTGTGATTGTGTCTTGTTTTGTCTACTAGCATGACGACTCTTGGAAGGAAGGTTCTGTGTTCTTCTTTTCTCCACTGTTGTCTTTAGCATAGCTTGAAGCTTGTAGTCCATGTTAAGTATTTGTTGATTAAAGAAATGTGGATTCTCCCACCTTCACTCCCAAACACACATTATGTTTACCTCTCCTTCTGATCTTTTTGTTTTCCTATTTTTAAAATTTTATTTCCTTTGTTTTGAATTTGAAGAGAAATTTTATTTCTCTTCTTTAATTGTCAGTATCATCTAATTTGCATTATTACATTACCCATGATGTATAATGCTGCTTGAACCATGAATTATTTTCCGGGTATGTTCTCCTCCTTAATATTATAGTTATTTTCTTCAATATCTTAAAGTAACTAGTATAATGAAAATAGGTAGTGGGCATTTAATAAGTACTTCTTGGCTGACACACTCATTATTGACAGAAATTTGTTAGCACAAATTATGAATCAGTCAAGGCACATAATTGACAAAGTGTTCTTTTATTATTTATTAACAAACAAAAACATGAACATTTTGGGGGCAGTCTCCAGGCAATTTGAAAGAGCAGATGGAGTAATTTAACTCCTTTAGTTTGCTGGATTGCTGACAGGTACCACGTAGAGTCAGAGCAGTCACCTCCATCTGGCACACAGACGGGTGGTTACTGAGATGTTTAGCACAGCAAGATCATGTTAGAACAGATGCTACTGTGAAGATACAGGATTACAGTGGCAAAAATAGACTTTTCCCACTCATGGACCTTACTTAAAGGGCAAATTTTGAGCTGCAATTAATAAAAATAATGAGACTATTTTTAGGTAATGACTAGTTTTAAAATGTTCAGAGATATAAAATCCTGTATTTAGTAGCAGCAAAATGAATATGCTTTTCCCTATTCATTTGGTACCCTGAGTGCTCGGCAGCATTTCGTGAAACAATCAGAGGGCACTTCGAAGTCAGCTACACAGAAAATACTCTCACATGTTCTGAATTAAATCCTTAGGCTTTATAGTCTCTGATTCTTCCCTGTAAACCTGACAGAAAACTCCTGCAGTAGATGCTATCCCTTTTCCATTTCTAAACGTGAGCAGCTTCCATTTTATTTGCTAGAGGCTCTATAACTATATCAATTATGGAAAAAAGGGGAAATAGTGTTTTACAAAAATGAGAAGTATTACCAATCTCTGTCATCATGCAGAGCAATTTGTATCCCTGAAAGTATTCAGGGAAAGTCATTTAAGGAGACCCCCCATTGTCCTGAATTGCACAAATGTTCGTGTTGAAAGGCCACATTTTCTGATGTGGCATTAAGGAGAATGACATTTTTAAATATCTACTGCTGGAGCTGTGGAATAGATGACTTAGGGAAGTGGAGGTTCCTGTGCACCAAAAGATCTTTGTTGTCTATGCAAAACTTTTCCTTAATAAAATGGGTCTGTCGAGGCTGTCTGAACATGGAGATGTGTCCTATTTGAGATCCTGGAATGAAAGATATTCAGGAAAATAAAGAGTCACACACAGAATAATGATACTTCCCTCCCCCAGTTTCCAGATGAGTTGGGAATGTAGCAATTAAATAAATCAATAAAGCTTGTACATTAGGCTATTTTTTAATGGGCATTTTCCTAGCAACAGATTTATTCAGAGTGAGAATGGAATCTGTGTGTTTTCAGTTGAATGTATATGCTCGGTTGTCATTTAGCAGTGGGGTTGTGTAAAGGGATTTTCTTCAGTGGGATGCCCAAATCCATATTTGTAAAGGAATATGTATGGAAAGCAGTAGTTTCTTTGTTGGAGTAGAATGTTTTCTATTTTCTTTTGGTGACTGTATGACTGAGGGCACAGTGGGGAAGAATGCAAGTAAACTAGGAGAGTGGTGGGCAACTCAAAGTTCTGGTCTGGCTGTGCCTGGGCTAGATAATTAGCCCCTCTGGATATTGTCTCATTGGGTATGCGGGAGGCAGAGTAGGACTAATCAAGTAGTAGGGTTATCTCTACACACTGAAAATGTCACCCCAACTTTTTGGATTTCATTGTTTCTTTTATGGCATCATCTGTCAGCTTATTTGTGTCTTTAAATGAAGCATCATCTTTTTTCTCTGGCTGCTAGTAATTTTTTTGACTTTGGTTTTCAGCAGTTGTACAGTGATATACCTGGGTGTTCTTTTATCTGTGTATATCCTGCAGGGGCTTGTGGAATATCTCAAATCTGTGGCTTGGTTTCTTTCATCAGTTTTGGAAAATCACTTTGTTAAATATTGCTTCTCTATTTTTTTCTTTCCTTTTCCTTCCTAGGCTCCCATTACATACGTGTGTGTACTATATGTCTTTTATGCTAATGTCTGCATTTTCTATTAATATTTGTTTCTCCATGTATCAGTTTGTATATTTTTTCTGACCTAAGGTTTCATGAATCTTCTCATCAGCTTTATTTAATCTGTGGTTAGACTCACCAACTGTGCTCCTAATTTTACTTACTGTATTTCCAGTTCTAAATTTTTCATTTGATTCCTTTTTTAAAAATAATTTTCATTTCTCTGCTGAAATTCTCCAAGTTGCCATCTAATATCTTGAAGGTATTACTCATAGTTTTAAAAAGTCATGTCTAATAATGCCAATAAACTTTCTGTGGACTTGTTTATACTGTTTATTATTCTTTTGATTTTGATCAAATGCTTTTGTTTCCTGATAATATAGGATTCAGTGCCAGATATCATGTATGCAAAATTTGATTCTGAAATTTTTTTTTTTCCAGAGAGGAGTTACTTGTGTTTTAAACAGGCAGTTAAGGTAAGGGGTGCCAGCTAAATACAATCAGAAATTGAGCTGATTTAGAGGTGGGTTTCACTACTTGTGAGTCTCATTCATTGCTGTCTGTCTGACTCACCCCTCTTTGCAGGGGTTCACAACAGTCTTTGTGGGGTCCTGACTGAAAGCCTTGGTGATTTATCAAGATTCCTTTTCTTTAGTGTGCTGTGGACTCCAGTTTGTATCTTCCTTGGCCTCTTAGAATGTTTGGAAGTTCTAGTTAGCTTCTCGTCATCTCAGACACAGGCTTCTGCTTGACTTCTCAGCCTTTAAGCCACCACTGGTGAATTGGCAAATGCCTTTAGGGTAAAAGCAATACACTGACTCTTGAGTTCATTTTCTTTGTGTTCCTTTCCTTTACTGGAGTCCACTTTCTCAGAGGCTCACTATTTTTTTTTTTATTTTTATTTTATTATTATTTTTTTACTTTACAATATTGTATTGGTTTTGCCATACATTGACTTGAATCCACCATGAGTGTACATGTGTTCCGCATCCTGAACCCCCCTCCCACCTCCCTCCCCATCCCATCCCTCTGGGTCATCCCAGTGCACCAGCCCCAAGCACCCTGTATCGTGGATCAAACCTGGACTATTTTTGAAACTCTCTGATTCTTCAAACATTTATATTTTTAAAAATATCTTTTTAGCTTTCCATTTATTCTCCCAAGGAAGATTTATCTGGCAAAGAACAAACAAAGAAAAACAAAAACAAAGCTCTAATCTGCCTTTAAAAAAAGCAGAAAATTTCTCTGAAGTGTTAAACTCTAACATTCTGTATTTTTATGATTTTATTTTAAAAGGGTGAGTTATCCTTTCTTAGTAGTCAAGTCTGTAGAGGGTATAAGACAGTGAATAGTTGGATGTTTAGATGCCCCATCTATTGTTAAATATGTTTCTTTCATTGGTTCTAATTCATGGAATTGAAAGGCCAAGGATATAGAGTGACTGACAATTCCTTTTCCTACAGCACTAGATAGGCATGTTCTCTCATGACTCTGCATAAACCAGTATGACATTTCTGTGTTTCTTTAATGAAAACAGGATTTTTCCATTTTTCATTCTATGAGAAAAATCTTGAACCGGAATAATGATTTATAAGCTATTGATCTGAGATCATGATGAAACTCTGCTTTTTCAAAGTCTTCTGGGATATACCAAGACCAAATTATAGGTACCTCCATAAATAATTAGATACACAATATTTCCACAGCTGTGCAATACCAGATGGTTTTGCTTTCTTAGGCTTAAAGGAACTTCCTTCCTTAGCAGTTAAAAAGTCAACTGTGTCAGCTTCTATACACTCATCCTTCTTAAATGGGGCAGGGGAGGCCTGAGAGGCTCAGGTTTGAACTCCATTATATTCTGACTTTTAGTGGAAGAGGATTCAATTAAGTATGTCACATATTGCAGTCTAGAGGTTCTTCAGCCAGTGCAGCAAATGTTTTAGCTTTCAACTGAATTATTTAATTTGCAGTAATGACACACTGAAAGACAAGTGGAAGAAGTGAAGCTGCATGCCCCACTGACCACAGGTTTTCTTTCTCAGCCAAGGATGTCCCTGCATATTAGCTGAAGAGTGCATATTTGGGTCTCTAATCAACCCTCAGGCTCATGTTTGGCTTGGCTCCTTTCTTTGCTTTTTTGATTTCACTATTGTAGGTTCATTTAGGCCTGAATACCTGATGTCATCTTTGTTTTTACTACAACCTAGTTAGTGTAAACATAATAGGTACTGCTGCTGCTGCTGTGTCGCTTCAGTCGTGTCCGACTCTGTGCGACCCCATAGACGGCAGCCCACCAGGCTCCCCCGTCCCTGGGATTCTCCAGGCAAGAACACTGGAGTGGGTTGCCATTTCCTTCTCCAATGCATGAAAGTGAAAAGTGAAAGTGAAGTCGCTTAGTCGTATCCGACTCTTAGCGACCCCATGGACTGCAGCCTACCAGGCTCCTCTGTCCATAGGATTCCCCAGGCAAGAGTACTGGAGTGGGATGCCATTGCCCTCTCCGATAATAGGTACAGTCTTACATAATATTAAGAGACAAAAAGTGACCTAGTAAAGCGTCTGTCTACAATGCGGGAGACCCGGGTTTGAACCCTGGGTTGGGAAGATCCCCTGGAGAAGGAAATGTCAATCCACTCCAGTACTATTGCCTGGAAAATCCCATGGACAGAGGAGCCTGGTAGGCTACAGTCGAAGGGGTCACAAAGAGTCGGACACGACTGAGTGACTTCACTTCACTTCACTTTGGATTTCTCTGTAGGAATTTTTTCCTTTATGAGGAAGAAGGCAAAACTCTTCATTTTTGATTAAGAATTAACCAATAACTTTTGAAGGATAAGGACTAAACACAGAAACAAAACCATCTTTATTTGTTATAAAGATCCTCCCTCCAGGGGATTTTCCCCACCTAGGGATCTTACTCTCCTGCATTGGCTGGCAGGTTCTTTACCACTAATGCCACCTGGGAAGCCCACTTTTGCTGTTATTATTTTTGAAAAGTATAAAGCATTGTTATGTTTTTATGGTCAGCCTATGAATTTAAGGCTTTATTTTCCTTATAAAAGTGATATTTGAATGGAGCTGGAGGAATCAAGCTTCCTGACTTAAGATCATATTACAAAGCTACAGTCATCAAGACAGTATGGTACTGGCACAAAAACAGAAATATAGACCAATGGAACAAGATAGAAAGCCCAGAAATAAACCCATGCCCCTATGGGTACCTTATTTTTGACAAAGGAGGCAAGAATATACAGTGAGGCAAAGATAGCCTCTTCAATAAATGGTGCTGGGAAAACTGGACAGCTATGTGTAAAAGAATGAAATAAGAACACTTCCTAACACCATACACAAAGATAAACTCAAAATGGATTAAAGACCTAAATATATGACCAGAAACTATAATTATAAACTCTTAGAGGAAAACATAGGCAGGACGATGACATAAATCAAAGCAAGATCCTCTATGACCCACCTCTTAGAGTAAGGGAAATAAAAGTAAGCAAGTGGGACCTGATTAAACTTAAAAGCTTTTGCACAGCAATGGAAACTATAAGCAAGGTGAAAGACAACCCTCAAAATGGAAGAAAACAGCAAATGAAACAACTGACAAAGGATTAATTTCCAAAATATATAGGCAGCTTATACAAGTCAATACCAGAAAAACAACCCAATCAAAAAGTGGAAAAAAGACCCAAACAGATATTTCTCCAAAGAAGACATACAGATGGCTAATAAACACATGAAAAGATGCTCAACATTGCTCATTATTAGAGAAATGTAAATAAAAACTACAATGATATATCACCTCACACTGGTCATAATGGCCATCATCAAAAAGTCTACAAACAATAAGTTCTGGAGAGGTTGTGGAGAGAAGGGAACACTCTTGCATTGTTGGTAGGAATGTAAATTGATACAGCCACTATGGAAGACAGTATGGAGATTCCTTAAAAAACTAGGAATAAAACCACTGTATGATCCAGCAATCCCAATCCTAAGCATATGCCCTGAGGAAACCAAAATTGAAAGAGGCACATGTATCCCATTGTTCATTGCAGCACTATTTACAATAGCTAGAACATGGAAGCAACCTAGATGCCCATTGACAGATGAATGGATAAAGAAGTTGTGGTATATATACACAATGGAATATTCAGATCAGATCAGATCAATCGCTCAGTTGTGTCCGACTTTTTGTGACCCCGTGAATCGCAGCACGCCAGGCCTCCCTGTCCATCACCAACTCCCGGAGTTCACTCAGACTCACGTCCATCAAGTCAGTGATGCCATCCAGCCATCTCATCCTCTGTCGTCCCCTTCTCCTCCTGCCCCCAATCCCTCCCAGCATCAGAGTCCTTTCCAATGAGTCAACTCTTCGCATGAGGTGGCCAAAGTACTGGAGTTTCAGCTTTAGCATCATTCCTTCCAAAGAAATCCCAGGGCTGATCTCCTTCAGAATGGACTGGTTGGATCTCCTTGCAGTCCAAGGGACTCTCAAGAGTCTTCTCCAACACCACAGTTCAAAAGCATCAATTCTTCGGCACTCAGCCTTCTTCATAGTCCAACTGTCACATCCATACATGACCACAGGAAAAACCATAGCCTTGACTAGACGAAACTTTGTTGGCAAAATAACGTCTCTGCTTTTGAATATGCTATCTAGGTTGGTCATAACTTTCCTTCCAAGGAGTAAGCGTCTTTTAATTTCATGGCTGCAGTCACTCTCTTTAGTGATTTTGGAGCCCAGAAAAATAAAGTCTGACACTGTTTCCACTGTTTCCCCATCTATTTGCCATGAAGTGGTGGGACCAGATGCCATGATCTTCGTTTTCTGAATGTTGAGCTTTAAGCCAACTTTTTCACTCTCCACTTTCACTTTCATCAAGAGGCTTTTTAGTTCCTCTTCACTTTCTGCCATAAGGGTAGTGTCATCTGCATATCTGAGGTTATTGATATTTCTCCCGGCAATCTTGATTCCAGCTTGTGTTTCTTCCAGTCCAGTGTTTCTCATGATGTACTCTGCATAGAAGTTAAATAAGCAGGGTGACAATATACAGGCTTGACATACTCCTTTTCCTATTTGGAACCAGTCTGTTGTTCCATGTCCAGTTCTAACTGTTGCTTCCTGACCTGCATACAGGTTTTTCAAGAGGCAGATCAGGTGGTCTGGTATTCCCATCTCTTGAAGAATTTTCCACAGTTTATTGTGATGCACACAGTCAAAGGCTTTGGCATAGTCAATAAAGCAGAAATAGATGTTTTTCTGGAACTCTCTTGCTTTTTTTATGGTTCAGCGGATGTTGGCAATTTGATCTCTGGTTCCTCTGCCTTTTCTAAAACCAGCTTGAACATCAGGAATTTCACGGTTCACATATTGCTGAAGCCTGGCTTGGAGAATTTTGAGCATTACTTTACTAGCGTGTGAGATGAGTGCAACTGTGTGGTAGTTTGAGCATTCTTTGGCATTGCCTTTCTTTGGGATTGGTTCTAATGAGGTGGATGAACCTAGAACCTATTATACAGAGTGAAGTGAGTCAGAAAGAGAAAGATAAATACCGTATTCTAACACATATATATGGAATCTAGAAAAATGGTACTGAAGAATTTATTTACAGGGCAACAGTACAGAATCAGACATAGAGAATAGATTTATGGACATGGGGAGAGGGGAGGAGAGGGTGAGATGTATGGAAAGAGTAACATGGAAACTTACATTACCATATGTAAAATAGATAGCCAACAGGAATTTGCTGTATGGCTCAGGAAACTCAAACAGGGGCTCTGTATCAACTTAGAGGGGTAGGATGGGGAGGGAGATGGGAGGGAGTTCCAAAAGGGAGGGGATATATGTATACCTATGGCTGATTCATGTTGATGTTTGACAGAAAACAGCAAAATTCTGTAAAGCAATTATCTTTCAATTAAAAAAAAATTAAAAAAAGATATTTGCATTTTCCAAATGTCTTTTCGTCCATGTATATACATATAGAAGTTTTCTGTAACATCCTATAAATAAGATCCTACCATAGAATAGTCTGGTATTTTTATTCAGCATTAAATTATGGATACTACTCCAGGTAACTAATTATAGATATTTAGTATCAAGATATGCAAAGTAGAAGATGAATGTTTACCTCCATTTAATAATCTTATTGCTTTGGCAAATGTAGAAGTTGCTATAAGTTGTAAGTTGAATTGTGCCCTTCTGAAAGTTATGTTGAAGTCCTGACCTCTGGAACATGTGAATGTGAAATTTGCAAATACGATCTTTGAAGAAGGACTCAGTTTAAGATGAAGTCATACTGGGTGGGTGGGCCCTAAATCCAGTGATGGGGTTGTTTTCTTTTTCTTTTTTTTAAAGGAGAGCGATTTAGAGACACAGCTACAGAGGGAAGGAGGCAGTATGACTATGGAGGCCGAGACTGGAGTGATGCATCTACAAGCCAATGAAGCAAGGAAGAGGCAAGGAAGGATTCTTCCCAGAGCCCTTAGAAAGAACATGCCCCCACCAAAGCCGCCTTGATTCCACACTTCTAGCCTCCAGGACTCTAGGAGAGTAAATTTCTGCTGGTTTAACCAGTTTGTGGTAATTTGTTATAGGAGCCCTAGAAAAGTAATGCAATATGCTATGCTGAGTTACTTTATTTTGTGTATTTCCCTATACATGGAAATTAGTTATTATTCGTGTCATCTGTTCCATGTTTCTGTGGTTGGCACTTCAACTTTGTAATTAAAGAAGGAAAATGCTGTGGTGTGTGAGAAGGAATATATGGGTTTCCCTGGTGGCTCAGTGGTAAAGAATCCATCTGCCAGTGCAGGGGCCGCAGGTTCAGTCCCCTGGTCGGCAAGATCCCCTAGAGAAGGAAATGGCAACCCAACCCAGTGTTCTTGTCTGGAAAATTCCGTGGACAGAGGATATAGGCGAACTACAGTCCATGGGGTCACAAAAGAAGTCAGACTTGACTTAATGACTAAACAACAACAACAAGAAGGAATATAGAATTTAGGAATTATTACATATTAGATATGATAAGTTTTGAAAGAGATCTTTATCCAGTTTTAGTCTCTTCCATTCAGAGGGACATAGAAAACTCAGAGACACTTTAGGGAAAGAAAAAAGGCAAATGGCCTGAAAAATAATGTAAGTTAGTCACAGTATCTGATAGCCAAAAGGGACTGTAGATATTATCCATCTGAGGGCTGACATCCTAATAGCAAAGTGCTCCCCCTTCCAGAGCAGACATTGCTCTTCAAACAGGATGCTGTTCAGCCCTAAGCCCAGACCTGGATGCATAATCCTCCTATACAGTGCACCACAGTTCAGTTCAGTTCAGTCGCTCAGTTGTGTCCGACTCATTGTGACCCCATGGACTGTAGCAACCCAGGCCTCCCTGTCCATCACCAACTCCCGGAGCTTGCTCAGACTCATGTCCATTGAGTTGGTGATGCCATCCAGCCATCTCATCCTCTGTCGTCCTCTTCTCCTCTCACCTTCAATCTTTCCCAGCATCAGGGTCTTTTCAAATGAGTCAGTTCTTCACATCAGGTGGCCAAAGGGTTGGAGTTTCAGCTTCAGCATCACTCCTTCCAATGAATAATATTCAGGACTGATTTCTTTTTCGATGGACTGGTTTGATCACCTTGCAGTCCAAGGGACTCTTCAAGAATATTCTCCAACACCACAGTTCAAAAGCATCAGTTCTTTGGTGCTCAGCTTTCTTTTTAGTCCAACTCTCACATCCATACATGACTACTTGAAAAACCATAGCTTTGACTAGATGGACATTTGTTGGCAAGGTAATGTCTCTGCTTTTTATTATGCTATCTAGGTTGGTCATAGCTTTTCTTCCAAGGAGCAAGCGTCTTTTAATTTAATGGCTGCAGTCACCATCTGCAGTGATTTTGGAGCTCCCCAAAATAAAGTCTGTCACTGTTTCCACTATTTCCCCATCTATTTGCCATGCAGTGATGGGACTGGATGCCATGATCTTAGTTTTCTGAATGTTGAGTTTTAAGCCAACTTTTTCACTCTCCTCTTTCACTTTCATCAAGAAGTCCTTTAGTTCTTTTTCACTTTCTTCTTCTTCACCATAAGGGTGGTATCATCTGCGTATCTGAGGTTATTGATATTTCTCCCGACAATCTTGATTCCAGCTTGTGCTTCATCCAGTCCAGCGTTTCTCATGATGTACTCTGCGTATAAGTTAAATAATCAGGGTGACAATGTACAACCTTGACATACTCCTTTCCCAATTTGGAACCAGTCTGTTGTTCCATATCTAGTTCTAACTATTGCTTCTTGACCTGCATACAGATTTCTCAAGAGGCAGGTCAGGTGGTCTAGTATTCCCATCTCTTTAAGAATTTTCCAGAGTTTATTGTGATCTACACAGTCAAAGGCTTTGGCATAGTCAATAAAGTGGAAGTAGATATTTTTCTGAAACTCTCTTGCTTTTTTGATGATCCAATGGATTTTGGCAATCTCTGGTTCTTCTGCCTTTTCTAAATCTAGCTTGAACATCTGGAAGTTTTTGGTTCATGAGAACCCCATTAACAGTTTGAAAAGGCACCACAGTTACAGCCAACCAATCAGAACTGGTCCCAAATAAAGCTTGTACACTCCTGGGGTTCAAGCCAATCTTTTTACAGATGGAGACATGGAAGCCAGGGCAGAGAAAGGGAGTTGGATTCAGAGTAAATTAAGGGCTATTATTAATATCCAATCCCCAGTCTAATGTCTTTCTGTTTCACCACAGTGTCTCCTCCTCAGCAGCAAGCAAAAGATTAAAGTCTTAAAAAAAAATTTTTTTTTTTTGTGGTGAAAATATTGGGGGCATTAAAAGTTCTTTCAAAATCTAAAGCAGATTCCATATGACTCCTTAATAGTATGTGCAGGGGTTCCACAGGCATGTTAAATTCTTTAGGACAAGAATTCAATGTAAGAGACTGGGTATAAATTTAGTGGGTAATGATTGTGGTGGCAGTCAGTGAAGGAAAGAAAAAGGGTAAACTTTATTACTAGAGGAGTACAGGTCATACTAGTAGATTGGCCAAAAAGTTCTCTGTGGTTTTTCTGTAAGATGGTATGGAAAAACCCGAATGAAATTTTTGGCCAATGTGATACTTTGGTTTTCCTATGCCACTAATCCACAGTATTTATTAAGTAAACCTTGTGCTTCGTGACAGGGGTATCAAGATGAGTAAAAGGATGACCTTAACCTCAAGGAGGCCAAGATGTAAATAATTAGTGGCACTATGATGAGATGAGTTTGGCAATGTATTTTTGGTGCTGAAACACTGCTAATAGACAGCACTTTATTATTTATAGAATTAGAATAAAGTCAGGGAAGTTGGAAGCTAATTAGAGGTCCTTGATCTTACCTCATAGTCAATGCAAAAATCCTCTTTACACTTTATCTTACAACAGATCAATTAGTCCATTTTCTTTTGACCTGATTGACTTAAAGTTCAAAATATATGTACCTCTTAGTTTCATCCTTTGCATGGCAGTTAATGGGATCTATTTCTACAAGATATGACCCTGAAATTTTCCATCTGAAATCATTTAGTGATGTCCTGTTTACTAAAATGAGACTTTGTAACAGCTTCCTTGGAGGCTGGAAGACAGTGGAGCTAAGCTTTCAAAATTCTGAGGTAATCTGTTTCAAACCTAGAATTCTGTACTTAGTCCTATTAAAACTAAAGTGTGAAGACAAAATAAATATTTTCAGGAAGCTACTGAATGATATGCTTCACCAATACAGGCAAGTAAACGGAAGAGAAATATATGGAATCCTAGGTCCTGGGGGACCTACCACAAGAAGCAGTGCTGTGGTTTTCCAGGATGATAGTGAAGGGAAACTGCCAGATAGGAGAAGTGGCACAGAGGGTTCTAAGAGCAATGTCTCCCGAGGAACAATTAAGAAAATGTATCCAACTGAAATATTACCAGGTTTTGAAAACTATAATATAGAGGGAAATTGTATATATCTTGAGGATGGATGGGTGTGAATTAATGAGTACATATATAGTGAAGCAAATGAAAGAATGAGGCCATTATTAACTCAAAGGAAACCAAAATATTCTACAAAAAATTACATAACACATACCAAGAAATAAATCTCACATATATGGTCACATTATTTGTGGTGAGAATGTCAAGACCATTCAATGGGGAGAGGATAATTGGTGTTGGGAAAACTGGATATCCAAAAGCAGAAAAATGAAAGTGGATCCTTATCTTAATGCACATAAAAATATTAATGCAGAATGGATCAGTGGCCTCCATGAAGACATAAAACTATGAAACTCTTTGATGGAAACATATGGGAAAATCTCTATGATTTGGATTTGGCAATAATTTCTTGAATGTAGCACCAAAAGCACAGGCAAAAACAGATAAACAGGACTATGCCAAAATGAAAAACTTTGTGCGTTAGGAGATACTACTAATAGAATGAAAAAACAGCCTAAGGAATGGAAAGAAATATTTGAAAACCATTGATCTTACAAGGGATTAATGTTCAGAGTATATAAAGGACTCCTACAACTCAACATGAAAAAAAAAAAACAAAAAAAACCTGGTTGAAAATTAGGCAAAGACTTGAATAGACATTTTTCCAAAAGAAGATATGTGAATGGCCAATAAGCACATGAAAATATGCTCAGCATCACAAATCATTAGGGAAATGCAAATCAAAACCATAATGAGATATCACTTCATACATTTTGAAAAAGGAAAAAAAAATAATAAGTGTTGGTGCCAGTTTGAAAAAGTGAAACTGTTGTGTTTTGTTGGTGGGAATGTGAAATGGTGCAGCCACTGACACTAAATATTGAATTACCATGTGATCCATCTATTCCACTTCAGCATAAATACCCCAAAGGGTTGAAATTAGAAACTCAGAGAAATATTTGTACACATTTTGTTTGTCCACTCATCTGTGATAGACCTTGGTTGCTTCTACCTTTTGGCTATTGTGAATAATGCTACTATGAAACAGTGAGAGAATTAATTCTTAGGTAGGTTGATAAGGAATCTAGGGCCTTCAAGGAGGAAGGAGCCCAGGGCCCTTGAGAAGGAGAAAGGGGTCCAGTGCTCTCAAGGAGAAGAAAAGGACAAACTTTTTTCTACATTGCTTTGTCTTCAGTTCAGTTGCTCAGTTGTGTCAGACTCTTTGCGACCCTGCGGACTGCAGCTCACCAGGCCTCCCTGTCCATCACCAATTCCCAGAGTTTACCCAAACTCATGTCCATTGAGTCAATGATGCCATCCAACTATCTCATCCTCTGTCGTCCCCTTCTCCTCCTGCCTTCAGTCTTTCCCAGCATCAGCGTCTTTTCAGATGAGTCACTTCTTCACATCAGGTGGCCAAAGTATTGGAGTTTCAGCTTCAGCATCAGTCCTTCCAATGAATATTCAGGGCTGATTTCCTTTAGGATAGACTGGTTGGATCTCCTTGCATTCCAAGGGGCTCTCAAGAGTCTTCTCCAACACCATAGTTCAAAAGCATCAATTCTTCCCAGCTGTGCTTTGTCTTGGTATAACAATGTACCTTGCTCACTGAAGTGTTTCTCCTTAACAAGAACCTTCTGACTAATCTTATTATCTTAAAACATTTGTTGTGGGAGGGGGTCTGGTCAGATCAGATCAGATCAGTCGCTCAGTTGTGTCCGACTCTTTGCGACCCCATGAATCGCAGCACGCCAGGCCTCCCTGTCCATCACCAACTCCCACACCCAAGGGCGTCTGGTAAGACCTTGCTATTGTTAGTTCTAATCTAATTAATTTAAGATATACATTGTGGGAGTGGGTCTGGTAAAAGTATATAAGGCCTTGATAAGACTATTGAGGGGGGCACTCTGTCCCCCGTCTGATGTCTATGTCAGAAGCTTTCTCTATCCCTTTTTATAGCTTAATAAAGTTCTGCTGCACAAAAGCTCTTGAGTGATCAAGCCTGGTCCCTGGTCCTGAAGCTAAATCTTCTTTGGATATCATGAATTTGACACTGTTCACCATAAGCTATCAACAGGACTGTACAAGTATATGAAAACATTTACAATACCAAAGTGGCCTCTTAGCCAAAAGAACAGTGTGATGATTTCTTAGTGTTTTCATTTCAGTGGCTCAGTTTGGATATAGGAAAGTTCATTCTGGTAGGTTTTAAGTTCAAACCTGTTGACGTTTTCTTTAGGAATTGTGACTTTCGAATCAAATTTCCTTTGTAAAACTATGTGTAGCATTTACAGCCCTCCCTTCATTTATGGACTGGTATCTAAGACTGCTAACCCCTAAGTAAGACATCATTGCAATAGTCAGATCTGGAAAAATTTAAGTATCTTACATATGTACCAAGTTCTCACCTGGCCCACACACTGAGTCATTTCTTTTCTATATATTACCTTTCTTATTTATCTCTTGGATTCTGCCTTTGAATGAAAAATAACCTTAAAAATAGCATTCACATTGTAATATTATAAAGAACTTGTAACAACTCATTTTTTCCATCAGTGCACTAAATATAGAAATGATTATTAACTTCTTGCTGCCTTCATACCACATTTGAATAAGTATTTCAATTTGCCTTTCTGTTCATCTCACAGATTTTTAATTTTCTGTTTCATTTAAGGTCATTAAAGAATATTATTCAAAATGGGCAAAAAAGGCTAGTGTTTAGTCATTTTTAATTTACTGTGACATACACTTTTGCTGATTTACTGAATGAACTAAGGTTATCATAATGCGTGGTCTGTGTTCCTCGATGCTTCGGATTGCATTTCCATATGGATGCATTTTCCATTAGGAGTCCTCTTGGGCACATAGTGCCCCTATTAACTGAGTCGTAGATTGTATAACCCTCAGGAGAACTTAGTAACCTGATTTGGAAGTGCAGTGAGAGTTAGGATGAAAGACCAAGCCATAGCCAAATCATTTAGGACTTCCCTGGGCAAAGATCACTAGCCCAGAGTGTGTTTGGGCTTAGGCATGAGCTTGAGACAGGAGGGTGAACCACTGGAATGCCTGGAAGTGACATTGAAAGAAGAGGGAGAGGAGGTTTGTTTCATCTTACTTCACAAAGCTGCTTATGGAGCCTGGGCCATGGGTCTCCAAAGCATCTTGTCTGTCATCTTCCCCTTCGCTTGCTCATGGGCAAGTTAGTGATAACTGATTTATAGCTCAGACCCAGGGAAAGGCAGATAACACAGAACTGCTCTCTGCATACCAATTACCAACCCTTTTCGTCTTATTGTTTCTACCATGGAAACTGGGAAAGCTAAATATGCTTTAGCTAAATTAGCTAAAACGCTGCTTTCTTTGACTGTCAGGATACTAAGTGGAGAAGTTTTGGCCGATGAGACCTTAAAGGGAACATCTCCTGAGGGGTGTTTGAAAAGCTGTGCTTTCCAGATAAAATGGATTAGAGGTGTTTGATTCAGGCCTTTCTATTCTGCTTTGCTTGCTTGTGTGTGTGGTTGTGTGTGTGTGTATGACTTTGTGTGTATGGCTGTGTGTATATGACTGTGTAGATGTGGCTGGAGGAGCATCAGTTTTCTGTGATCATAAATTTTTGAGTTAACATACTAAGAATGGCAGCACAGGTAGGAGGAAGAGTCTGAGTCCTAATTATACCTTCAGGGTCCTGCACTGTTACTGGACTTCCTACTGTTGTGCTTTTGTTACATGAGGAAAAAACCAAAATAAAACAAGATGAACGTATGTTTAAGGTATTGTTGCTTGGCCATTCTGCTCCTTGAAAAATAAATCCCTCCTAATTGGCACACCAATAAATTGAATCCTTTTGGTGGTTTGTATAAAACAGGGTTTTTGCTTTGGCCCTGTTGACAGTTTAGGCTGGATAATTCTTTGTTGTGAAGGACTTTGGTCCACTGTAGGATGTTTAGTAGCATCCCTGGCTTCTACCCACCAGGTGTCTATAGGACGCCCTCGATGTGACAACCAAAAATGTCTGTAGACATTGACAGATGTTCACTGGGGGCACAGATCAATCTCTGCTGTAGAATCAGAAGCACAGTGAGATGGGACTTACACAGATGCAAGGGGCAGTCTTTGAAATGCAGATTATCCACTTGGATCAGCCAGAATGAGTTAGTTCATGCTGCAGTAACAAAAGACTCGAATGTTTCAGTGATCTACAGCTACAAGGTTTCTTGCTTATCAGGTTCTATATCCTTAGTGGTTTGGCTGAGGTTCTGTTCTGGACATTTTCAGTTTAGGACCTAGGACAACAGAGTAGCTTCTTTCCGAATGCTTGCAGTTTCTCAGATAAAGGAAAAAGAGTTCATGGCAAAGCAAGGGCTGTCTCATAAGACTTCTACTTGGAAGACCTGCATGCTGCTTCTACTCACGTTTCATTGACCAAATAAATCCCAGGGCCCTGTCTGAGGCAGTACAGTAGAGAAATGCCATCTCTTCACAGTGAAAACTCTTCTTCATACAGGTTTTGAAAAAATAATACTATAAAATCACCTAAGAAAAATAGACACTGGAAAGAGTGGTACTAATTAATGATAATTACTGTGCCCAGATAAGCTCTTAGATCTATTTTCTGGCATGATAGGCCTTCACAGAGCGAGGGGCCAGCACATGTCCTGAGCAGAAAAGGACAGAGTCAGAGCAAAGGGTGGAGTTTTGGAAAGCCCTAATAACCTCTGGGGAAAAAATGTAGAGAATAAAAGTCCAAAAGAACATAGAAAGAGCCTGGACTAGTATGGTGGCCAAATGCACAGACTTTGGAGTCAAACCTGTTTTCAAATCTAGAATTTACTGCTTTCCATCTCTCTGATCACAGGCAAGTGAATTAACCAAGTCTCCCTACATTTGTCTATAAAATGAGATGTGTTTGTGTGTATGTGTGTGTACAGAGTAGGGGTGGGGGAAGGAGGGAGAGAAGGGGTTTTCCTCTTCTTATAAAGTGCTAATCCCGTTGTTAAGGCCTCATTCTCATGACCTAATCTGACCCATAGTCACCTCCTAAAGACCCTCCTCCTATCCATCACATTGGAGGTCAGGGCTTCAGTGTATAAATTTGGGGGCTGTGGGGGCAGGGGACACAAACATCACTTTGCTTCAGGTTTGGGCCTGGAACTCAGGAGAGCAGAACTCTTTGAGGAGGCAAGGGTTTGGGTAGGAGGGAGGGAGGAAAAAGGGAGGATTAAATATTCAATAAATGTGAGCCTCTTCTCCCCTCCTGCCGTTATTTTTCACTACACCACAGGAAGACCCAGTTGATGGGTGAGCTAGATGTCACTGAAGGATTGGAGCCCTGTGAAAGGGAATTTACTTAGAAAGACATTAATACTGTCCAAGGCAAACATTCAAAGGGAAAGCTTCCAAAAAGTTAAAGACTTCATGGGTAGTCCTCTCAAAGGCACACTTGACCTCAGACATACCTCTCTCTCTTTCTCTGAGAACCTCTCTTTAAACCTCCAAGGGCAAATCTCCCCTAAGCCTGCAGGAAATCTCCCTGACCACAGGGGCTGTACATGCTAGACCTGTTTCTCTTCCCAGCAAAGCCTTTCCCTGTATCTGGGCATTTGGGATGGAATTAGGCTCTACTGCCACAGCAGAAGAGTTTCTAACAAACTTTGATTTCCCAAGTCTTGCAGAAATCTGCAAGTGAGGGATGCTGGGGAATTCTTTTATTCCAGGTCTGTCCTTTTAAAAGTCTACTCCAAGTGTAAGTCACAGAGATGAATTTTTGTTTCTGATTTTCCAGCAAGTAACTTTATTTATATGTGCACATGGACACATACTGGTGCACATGAATATAACTTAAACACACACACACACACACACACACACACACCTGCCATGGACAAGTACTGATTCCCAGGGAAATGTCAGTCTGAAGTCATAGGAGAATGAGAAAGTTTAGTCCCCTTCAACCCCAAGTCGTTGTTAGCAGGATTCCTATCTTATACTGGACTTAGTATGTTAAGTTATTATGCAAAGTAGGGTTAATTCCTTTTATTTATCTCTCTGATTTCAGGTAGTGCCCTTTGAAATAAATGGTGGGAAGGAAAAAAAGCAGGTGCATTTTTAGCCCTCATCCATCTTAATGGCTGTTTTCTTAGCCAAGCAAAACTGAAGATTGGGTCCATAAATGTCTTAGACAAAGTTATTTTCCTTTCTAGTCTTTGGCCCAAATGGAGGGAAACTGTGGCTAGAGGTCTTTCTTCATGTAGCATTATAATCATTTGTGATTATTATTAATGTCATTATCAATTATCTGCTACACTGGTATTATTAGTTATCTGGCACTAACTTATTGTTTGTATGTTCTTTCCTTCTTAGCTTAAATTTTTAACATAACCATTTAATAAAGCTCTCAGAGATGGTGCAGATGTCAAACAATATTGTCTGACTTTGCATGACAATATCTCATTTTATTCTCTAATTTAGTTAATTCAAAACAGGACTAATGTCTGTGAAATAGCCAATACAGAGACCAGCTGGGAACCTAACTGGCGTTACTAGCTCCACTCAGATTAACATTTCAAAAATGACACCATATGGTGGAGAGCTTTGGATTTTATGACAAAGAAGCACAATGAATGCTGGACATGACAAACCAGTGCAGGCTACGTTGAGTTGCACACCCGAGTGAGAAGTGCATAGGGAGGATGATTTAACCATCACCTGCTTCCTTAGCAAGTTCCAGGCACAAACTGTTATTACACGGTTTTTAAGCAGACACCTTTGTCATTTTATGAGAGAACTAGATGGCCTCCGATTTCAATGTTATTTTCAAATTATGATGATTGTTGAAACCATCCTTCAGAAAGCTATAATTACATACCAGAGAAAGGTTTGGTTGAAAAGTCCAGACACATGTTGACATTCATACATATGCCAAACAATTGAGAAGGTGCTCTGAGTTTTGCCAAATTTCCTTTAATTTTTATAGTCACATGAACTTGAAAGGTAAGTGTGACCTGTATGTTTCTAACTCATTTACTGTCTTTTACTGTGAGATCTTTCAAATGATGCTGTATCCATAAAGGAGTTGTTCTCAACCCTTTTTCATAAACTCTTGAGGCATCTTCCTATCTCAAGCCCTGATCACTTTCTGATGCTAGGAGCCAGATAATCTTTGTTAAAACTATGTTGTATTATACCAAATAAGTGTATATCCAGATCTAGGTCTAGATCTATTTATATACTCAATGTGGATCTCCCTATTTCTATACCTGTGCCTATAAAATAAATACAGCAATGTAGTTCCATGTAGCGTATAGGTGAAGTTCTGCACGTGGTGAATCTTTAATTTGTTATAAAGTGATACTTGAATTAAGTTAATAAGATCTGTTTTTGATTCTTAATGAAAACCATAATGAATGTGTAAATTTCTTAGTCTTAGTGCTGTTTTTCAGTGACTTGTTTTCTCCTCAAAGTTATCCTTGATGTTATTAGAACTTGGTTTCCTTGGTATCAAAATGTTGGGAGTTGGTATGGGTGCTTCAGGGAGGGGAACCCAGCACATGATGTATTTTACATCTTATCCCAAATCCCTCTAGGGAACATTGTGTGCAAAGGAAAAGGACAGCTTTTTCTCTTTTTGCAAGATAAATTTTCTGCAAGTATGATTTATTCCTGGAAAAAAAACTTGAATACATCATTGTAATTCAAAAATGTAATTACCAATTATTTAAATGGGGAAAATTTAATGTTTTGTTTTAAATTTTTGTTTTGAAATAATTATAGATTGACCGGAAGTCACCTCAAAATGTACAGGGAGTTCCTGTATGCCCTTCACCCAATTTTCCCTAATGGTAACCTTTTGCATAGCTAAAATACAATACCAAAACCAAAATTTTGACATTGGTACAATCCAGAGACATGCACTTGTGTGTGTGTGTGTGTGTGTGTGTGTGTGCTTGTGTAGTTGTACTCAAGTTTTGTCACGCATTTACTTGGGTAACAACCACCGCAATTAGGAATCAAGGCTGTGCCATCACCACGAGGCTCCCTCATATTATCCCCTACTTGCCATGTATCACTCCTATCTCTACCATCCCTAATCCCTGGCAGCCATGAATCCTTTTTCCACTTCTAGAATTTTGTTATTTCAAAAATGTTGAATAATTGGAATAACACAGTATGTGATATTTCAGAATTGGTGTCTCCCCACCCCGACTTAGCCTCAGTCCCCTGAGAACCATTCCAAGTTGTCCCAGGCATTTTTTTCTTCCTTTTTACTGCTAGGTACTATTCTATGGTAGCATGTGTCACAGTTGGTTTAACCGTTTATCCATTGAAGGACATTTGGATTATTTCCTTTTTTATCTGTTATGAATAAAGCTGTTATGAACATTCATGTATAGGTTGTTGTGTGACACAGATGTTTGTTTCTGTGGGATAAATGCCCAAGAGTGCAGTTGCTGGGTCATATGGTAAGTGCATGTGTAGTTTTCCATTTTGTATGAAACTGCCAGATATTTTTTCAGAGTGGCTGTGTCATTTTACATTTCTGCCAACCATGCAAGAGTGATCCAGTTTCTCTCAGTTCAGTTCAGTCACTCAGTTGTGTCCAACTCTCTGTGACCCCATGGACTGCAGCACGCCAGGCCTCCGTGCCCATCACCAACTCCCGGGGTTTACCCAAACTCATGTCCATTGAGTTGGCGATGGCATCCAACCATCTCGTCCTCTGTCATCCCTTTCTCCTCCTGTCTTCAATCTTTCCCAGCATCGGGGTCTTTTCAGATGAGTCAGCTCTTCGCATCAGGTGGCCGAAGTATTGGAGTTTCAGCTTCAAAATCAGTCCTTCCAATGAACACCCAGGGCTGATCTCCTTTAGGATGGACTGGTTGGAGGATCTCCTTGCAGTCCAAGGGACTCTCAAGAGTCTTCTCCAACACCACAGTTCAAAAGCATCAATTCTTCAGCGCTCAGCTTTCTTTATAGTCCAACTCACACATTCATATATGACCACTGGATAAATCATAGCCTTGACGAAATGGAGCTTTGTTGGCAAAGTAATGTGTCTGCTTTTAAATATGCTGTCTAGGTTCGTCATAACTTTCCTTTCAAGGAGAAAGCATCTTTTAATTTCATGGCTGCAATCACCATCTGCAGTGATTTTGGAGCCCCCAAAAGTAAAGTCTGCCACTGTTTCCACTGTTTCCCCATCTATTTGCCATGAAGTGATGGGACCGGATGCCATGATCTTCGTTTTCTGAATGTTGAGCTTTAAGCCAACTTTTTCACTCTCCTCTTTCACTTTCATCAAGAGGCTCTTTAGTTCTTTGCTTTCTGCCATAAGAGTGGTACCTATGGTGTCTGCATATCTGAGGTTATTGATATTTCTCCTGGCAATCTTGATTCCAGCTTGTGCTTCATCCAGCCCAGGGTTTCTCATGATGTACTCTGCATAGAAGTTAAATAAACAGGGTGACAATATACAGGCTTGACATACTCCTTTTCCTATTTGGAACCAGTCTGTTGTTCCATGTCCAGTTCTAACTGTTGCTTCCTGACATGCATACAGGTGTCTCAAGAGGCAGGTCAGGTGGTCTGGTATGCCCATCTCTATTAGAATTTTCCACAGTTTCTTGTGATCCACACAGTCAAAGGCTTTGGCATAGTCAATAAAGCAGAAATAGATGTTTTTCTGGAACTCTCTTGCTTTTTTGATGATCCAGTGGATGTTGGCAATTTGATCTCTGGTTCCTCTGCCTTTTCTAAAACCAGCTTGAACATCTGGAAGTTCACGGTTCACATATTGCTGAAGCCTGGCTTGGAGAATTTTGAGCATTACTTTACTAGCGTGTGAGATGAATGCAATTGTGCAGTAGTTTGAGCATTCTTTGGCATTGCCAGTTTCTCTGCACCTTTGCTAACATTTGATGTTATCATTAGTTTTTATACTTAGGTATTACTAATAGGTTCTGATAGGTGTATACTAATATCTCACTTGGGTTTTAATTTGCATTTTACTGGTTGCTTATGATGCTAATGTATTTACCATTTGTATATCTTCAGTGAAATGTCTGTTGATGTCTTCTGCTTATTTTCTAATTGGATTTAAAAAAATTATTGAGTTCAGAGTTATTTCTGTATTTAGATACTAGCCCTTTGTCTGATAGCTATATGTAGTTTACAAACATTTTCTCTTGGTCTGTAGCTTGTATTCTTATCCTCTTCGCAGGGTCTTTTGCAGAGGAAACATTTTTAATTTTGAAGTTCAGTTTATCAATTTTTACTTTTATGAATTGCATTTTTTATGTCAAGTCTGAGAACTCTTTGCCTAGCTGTAGGTCCTGAAGATTTTCTACTGTTTTTTTTTCTTTAAAGTTTTATAGGTTTACATTTTATGCCTAAGTTCATGGTCCATTTTGTGTTAATTTTCATATGTTTGAAATTTAGGTGTAGTTTCTCTTCCTTCTTTCCTCCCCCTATCTCTCTTCCAGGATGTCCAGTTGCTCCAGTACCATTTGTTCAAAATGGCAATCTTTTCTTCATTGAATTGCTTTTGCACCTGTGTCAAAAATCAGTTGGGCATATTTATATGGGTCATTCTGCTTCTCTATTCTGTTGATCCATGTGCCTTTCCTTCCACTGGTAACAGCAGTCTGGATTACTGTACCTGGTAATGAGGCTTAGTATTCAGTAGAGTGACTCTACCCATTTTGTTAACCTTTTTCAAAATTGTTTTAGCTAGTTTATATTTTTGATGTTTCCATAAAAATTTTAGAATTAGCTGTTTATGTCTATAAGAAACCTTGCTGGGATTTTGATAGAAATTCTCCTAAATCTATACGGATCAATTTGGGGACAGCTGATATCTTTACTATGTTGATTTTTCCAATGTATGGCACATTTTTTAAGATTTTCTTTGATTTTGTAAAATAAGCATTTAATTATTTTCATCATTCAGATCCTTGTACATGTTTTGTTAGGTCATGTGTTTTTGAGCTCTCACATCAGCATTTACTTAGACTAAAAACAACACAATATTCTATTAAATTACAGACAATTATTTTAATTGTTCTTAAAATAAGTTGTTATAATGGACCTGACAAGGTGTTTCTCTTCATTAATGAGAAAAAAAGCTGTTTACTTGCTCTTGCTAAGCAATTTTTACCCCTTATAGTATACTTGGGACTACACTCAAAAACAAAACATTCCAGTTCTGCTACTTACTAACTGTATAATCTTGAATAAGTTAATTAATTTGTGTTTCAGATTCCTCATCAGATAAATGGCAATAATAATAATGCCACCTCTTAGAATATGCCAGGATTAGCAAATTAATGCTTGGAAAGTTCTTGGCATAAGTCCCTCACACATTGTCAGTGTTTAGAAAGTTACGTATTATTCCTAGCATTAGTGTTACAAGATAATAGTATCACTTCAACTTTCCTGCAAAACAAGCAAACATATAATAATAATCACAATTCAGAGACAAAGGGAAGCAATGAAAACAAATGAAGATGATGTCACGTTCACTAAACAAGATGACATCCTAAATAGCCTGAGATTATCTCTGCTGCTATAAATGAGCAAAGCCAAAGTTTCCCGAGAGGAGAGTTGAATGTAATACAAACTAACTACATGTGCAAACATGACAGCATGTGGCTCAGGAGGTGATGTAAATCCAGAATGGTCCTGTTAATGGGAAGAAATGCCTCAGAAGTCAAAGGAAGGAATACTATATGAAATGGCTCATAAATGTGAATTCTCATAACCTGAACAGACACATCTCGGATTATAACTATATTTATACGATCACTTCACTTGGTACTTATAAAACAGATTTCAGGCTTTAAATGTCCCCTCCTCTATCACTGTTACCTTTGAATTATGGTTTTCCAATATAATTATTAGCTCCCTTGGCAGTACTTACTAAGAAACATGTAGAATTCTAGGAACTTTGGGAACTTTGTTGCTTCACTGATGTTGAAGTGTCTACAAATGAATGCCCTCTCTTTTCTGTTGTCAAGTCCCAGCTAGAAGCCCTAGGTGATCTTTCTCCTCTCAATAGCACAGGCAGGACTTCTCCCAACCCTCAAACCCTGATTTATTTTTATTAAGTCTTCATTGTCACACTGACATGGCATCTACACAGCTTGAACAATAGCTTTCCTGAGCGTCTCCTGCATACTTTTATCCGTCAATTTATCTTCTCTTTAATACTCAAGAAAGATAAACATCCAATTCTCCATGGTCTGGTATCCCCCCTTAACATTCATTATAGCAAACCACCTCATGTCCTGCCAGAAGGGCTTAAATTGATTCCTGCCTGTATGTCCCAGCTGGGGCTCCTGGCTTCTTGTCAGTCCCCAGGCCTAGAGATGAGCTGGATGTATTTTGAATGCAGCTGTAGACCTTTTTAAAGAGCATAAGCCCAAATGAGTTCATAATCCCTGGAATGCATGCTTTATGTAGGCTTTTCATTTGTTTTTGGAGAAATCCCAGAGCTGGCAATTTCAGATAGAGTTTCACTGGCCTCAACCCTGGTGCATCCAGGACGGGATTTTTGTTTCTTTGTCTACTGGACTCTCTATTGCCTTTTGACATTTTGGTTATATTTCTGCCTAGTATAGAACAAGAGAAAGGTATATATTCTTGGTGGAAAGGTTTTAGATTCTGAATGAATACACTTCACACATGCTAGTAAAAGTTTGCTAAAGTAGAAAACGTGATGTAGAAATAGATACATCTATTTGGACACATGCTGTGCTTAGGATGAACAGTAGGTTTGAGACACAGGGATGGATGATTGAGTTTTAGTGGAACGAGCATGTGACATGAAATTATGAGAACATGATCAGTTTTGTTAATTCATAGAATACTGGAGAGCCTGTCCTTACGTTCATTGTCACAACATTTATAATATGTTTAAGGTATCAATACAGTAGACACTTTAAATCTCAGTAACTGGTAAGGATCTAAAAGCATGTTTTCAAAATAGTACAAAGAGCTCAAAAATGTAATTGATTTATAATTAAGTAGCGATTAAAACAACAACAAAATATGTGACTGCTATTAATGATTATCTCATAAAATGCACTTCATGTTACTTTGGCAGGCATAAAAATTCTTTCTATATGGAATTCTAAACTTACAGAATCCATTTCATATAATCTTGATTGTGGCCACCCAGAGGCTACAACATGGTTCATTTCCTCCTCTTTCCTTTCTCTATCAAAAAATAAAGGAATGTTTTTGGTGGTCCATTGGCTAAGACTCCTCATTCCCAAAGCAGGAGGCCCAGGTTCAATCCCTGGTTAGGAAACTAGATTTCACAGGCCTCAGCTAAGTGTCTGAATGCCACAACTGAAAATCCCGGATGTTGCAATGAAGACAGAAGATAACTGTGTGCCACAAGTAAAATCCAGTACAGCCAAATAAATTATTGTAAAAAATAAACAAAAAATGAGGAAAATGAGACTGCTTTTGAAAACTTCACATTGAAGTTTAACATCTTGTGGATCTGAGCAGACTTGGGCAATGTGAACAAAGAGAACCGCCTTCAGGCTGCTGAGACAGCTGTGGTCCTACAGGGAAAGGCTGAGTACATCAGAATGGTTCTGGCCAACAGTGGACTTACAGAAGCAGAACTGGGGGCTGTGTGGGTGAGACCCATCCAACCTCATCAAGGGGAAGGGGAATCTCTAGTGCACACAAGCACTGTGTTTCCCTTGAGAGGACTCACCCAGTAATAGAGGAAGGCCTTAATCTTGTCTTGAGAGTTGTTTCTTAAGATACCTTGTCCCTCAATTCTAATTCCATAATTTCCCAGCAACCTACAGATAACTTGGCATCCCTCATAAGTTGTTCGTTTACAGGAAATGAATGTGGTGCCGTATGACTGTTCAGTTTTCCTGAGAGTTGTGTCCCTCATTGTAAGTTGATGATTTGATATTCTACTTATAATTTGATTTTTCTCATTAATTAAAGTAGATACATATATTGGTCACCTGCTATGTGCAAATCTTGCTTATTGGGAAGGAAAGTGATACTTTGTGGATGTGAACAATTCAGTCTGCTTGAGAGCAGAATTTCTTATTGTGGGTTAGTAAATGGACTTTGTGCTGTGTGCGTATATATTCAAGTATCTATGCGTTTGCTTAATCTTGTGAGTCTGTTCCTGTGAGATAGAGTCCCTCTTGTTGGGACTAGGATGGCACCTCAGGTTTCTGTGCCTGTAAATTGATTTCACCATAGTACCCCTTCCATTTTGAATTATCCAAACAGCCTGCAAGAGGGCTGTGCCTTTGTGTGCTTCTTGCAGTATAGTCAGTTCATTTCAATCACTCAGTCGTATCTAACTCTTTGCTAACCCATGGACCCCATGGACTATCACCAACTCCCAGAGCTTGCTCAAACTCATGTCCATTGAGTTGGTGATGCCATCCAACCGTCTCATCCTCTGTCATCCCCTTCTCCTTCTGCCTTCAATCTTTCCAAGCATCAGGGTCTTTTCCAGTGAGTCAATTCTTTGCATCAGGTGGCCAAAGTATTGGAGTTTCAACTTCAGCATTAGTCCTTCCGATGAATATTCAGGACTGATCTCTTTGCTGTCCAAGGAACTCTCAAGAGTCTTCTCCAACAGCACAGATCAAAAGCATCAATTCTTTGGCACTCAGCTTTCTTTATAGTCCAACTCTCACATCCATACATGACTACAGGAAAAACCATAGCTTGAACAAGACAGACCTTTGTTGACAAAGTAATGTCTCTGCTTATTAATATGCAATATAATATCTATAACTATTAGGAACTTTCTGCCAAAAAAGTAGTCCTTCTTTGATGCCTGTAAGGACAAACTGACCTAAGATAAGAATTGCTGAAGAAGCCTTTCTTTTCTGTTCAGCAGTCCTGGCCCACACCATCAGACATAGTGCTAGTGGATGGTTCACGTCTTTGAGTGAAATACTCAGGTAGACCACTGGACAAGTGCCTAATCAAGGGGCAGGTGGCAGGTAGCAAGTAGCAGGTTAGGATTCCCTAGTAATTTTTTCCCCCAGGTCATGTTTACCTTAATATTGAAGAAGTGTTCATTTGTCATAAAATGACAAACTTTATCTTTCCCCCTAAAAAAATAGGAGTCTGTCTGAAAGAAAAGGAAACACAAGCCAAAATAAACAAAAAAGACCTACTTAAACTTAAAAGCTTTTGCACAGGAAAGGAGATCATTCAAAACAAAATCAGACAAAACAAAAAGACAGCCTACTGAATGGGAGAAAATATTTGCTAATGGTAAATCCTGAAAGATGATGCTGTGAAAGTGCTGCACTCAATATGCCAGCAAATTTGGAAAACTCAGCAGTGGCCACAGGGCTGGAAAAGGTCAGTTTTCATTCCAATCCCAAAGAAAGGCAATGCCAAAGAATGCTCAAACTACTGCACAATTGCACTCATCTCACATGCTAGTAAAGTAATGCTCAAAATTCTCCAAGCCAGGCTTCAGCAATATGTGAACCGTGAACTTCCTGATGTTCAAGCTGGTTTTAGAAAAGGCAGAGGAACCAGAGATCAAATTGCCAACATCTGCTAGATCATGGAAAAAGCAAGAGAGTTCCAGAAAAACATCTATTTCTGCTTTATTGACTATGCCAAAGCCTTTGACTGTGTGGCTCACAAGAAACTGTGGAAAATTCTGAAAGAGATGGGAATATCAGAGCACCTGACCTGCCTCTTGAGAAACCTATATGCAGGTCAGGAAGCAACAGTTAGAGCTGAACATGGAAGAACAGACTGGTTCGAAATAGGAAAAGGAGTACGTCAAGGCTGTATATTGTCACCCTGCTTATTTAACTTATATGCAGAGTTCATCATGAGAAATGCTGGGCTGGAGGAAGCACAAGCTGGAATCAAGGTTTCAGGGAGAAATATCAACAACCTCAGATATGCAGATGACACTACCCTTATGGCAGAAAGTGAAGAGGAACTAAAAAGGTTCTTGATGAAAGTGAAAGAGGAGAGTGAAAAAGTTGGCTTAAAGCTCAACATTCAGAAAACGAAGATCATGGCATCCGGTCCCATCACTTCATGGGAAATAGATGGGGAAACAGTGGAAACAGTGTCAGACTTTATTTTGGGGGCTCCAAAATCACTGCAAATGGTGATTGCAGCCATGAAATTAAAAGACGCTTACTCCTTGGAAGGAAAGCTATGACCAACCTAGATAGCATATTGAAAAGCAGAGACATTACTTTGCCAACAAAGGTCCGTCTAGTCAAGGCTATGGTTTTTCCAGTAGTCATGTATGGATGTGAAAGTTGGACTGTGAAGAAAGCTGAGCACCAAGGAATTGATGCTTTTGAACTGTGGTGTTGGAGAAGACTCTTGAGAGTCCCTTGGAGAGTCCCTTGGACTGCAAGGAGATCCAACCAGTCCATTCTAAAGGAGATCAGCCCTGGGTGTTCTTTGGAAGGAATGATGCTAAAGCTGCAACTCCAGTACTTTGGCCACCTCATGCGAAGAGTTGACTCATTGGAAAAGACTCTGATGCTGGGAGGGATTGAGGGCAGGAGGAGAAGGGGACGACAGAGGATGAGATGGATGGATGGCATCACCCACTCGATGGACGTGAGTTTGAGTGAACTCTGGGGGTTGGTGATGGACAGGGAGGCCTGGCGCACTGCAATTCATGGGGTCGGAAAGAGTCGGACACGACTGAGCAACTGAACTGAACTGAACTCATGCCTAATAAGCGATTAATGTCCAAAATATATAAACAACTCATACAACTCAGTATCAGAAAGACAGACAACATGATTAAAAAATGGGCAGATGGCCTCAATAGACATTTTACAAAAAATACTTTCTAAAAAGGATGTATAGATGCCAAATAGGTATGTGAAAAGATACTCAACATCACTAATCATCAGAGAAATGCAAATCAAAACTGCAATAAGGTATCATCTCACATCTGTCAGAGTTCTGTCATCAAAAAGACCACAAATAACAAATGTTGGCAGGACTGTGTAAAAATGGAAACCTTCATACACTGTTGGTGGGGATGTAAATTGGTGCAGCCACATAGGAAAAGAGTACGGAGACTCCTCAAAAAATAAAAATAGGACTATCATATGACCTGGCAATTCCACTCCTGGGCATTTACACGAAGAAAACAAAAACACTAACTTAAAAAGAAAGATCCACCCTAATGTTCATAGTAATGTTATTTATGATAGACAAGCTATGGAAGCAACCTATGTGTCCATTGACAGATGAATGGATGAAGAACATGTGGTGCATATATTCAATGTAATATTACTCAGCCATGAAAGGAAGGAAAATTTTGCTGTTTCCAACAACATGGATGAACCTAGAGGCGATTATGGCTAGTGAAATAAGTCAGACAAAGACAAATACTGTATAATATCACTTGTATGTAGAATCTAAAAATAAAACAAAGGAATGAATATAACAAAAACAGAAACTGACCCATAGGTAGAACAAACTAGTATTTACCAGTGAGGAGATAGAAGAGGGTAGGGGCAAGACAAGGATTAAGAGGTATAAACTGCTTTACATAAAATAAGTGAGCTACAAGGATGTATTGCACAGCACAGGAAATAAAGCTAATATTTTATAATAACTATAAATGGAGTATGATCTGTAAAAATTTAAAATCCCTACATTGTACACCTGAAACTAATGTAGTACATGAACTGTATCTCAATCAAAAAATTAAAAAAAAGGAGCCAGTTTCCTCAGTAATAGCTTTGATCCCTGCTGGCTTGTCTGCTCCCTGTTCCCCTGTGACACCCCTCAAGTCTGCTCCAGGGAGAGGCTTTAGTCCAGTTTGAAAATCACCATACTAGTTGGGTCTGAAGTGCTTCTCACATATTAAAGTCTGAAAATCTACTAACTATTGCTTCCCTTTGATTTTCTAGGTATTATGTCAGGTTGTGACTGCTCATCCATCCATCCTTTCACCATTTGTATGTGTATCGGACACGACTGAGCGACTGAACTGAACTGATGTATGTATGTATGTATGTGTGTATGTATTTTTGTATGTTTCTGTCTATGATTAAAAAAATAGTTCTGAAATTAGAACGCCTGGGTTTGTGGTCTCATTTACCACTTTCCTGCCTGTGTGACTTAAAATAAGCTAACTCATTTCTCTGTGCCTCGGTCCTCAGCTATGGTGAGGTAGACTGGGGCAATACTATTTAGTATCTATTTCTGAATGTTGCTGTATTATATATGTAAACGTGCTGAGCACAATGTAAGAACTCAGCGTCAGCAAACATTAGCCATTATCTAGGTAAACCTCTGATGTTTAAAATGAATTTTAAAATATATATTTAAAGAGCGTAAGGCAGCTAGGTCCTTTGCCCTCCCTTGGGACAAAGTATGTCCCAGGTCCTCTTAGGAGCTGGAGTGCAAGACAGTTGAGTCAAGGAGTGGCCTTCAGAAAATTGGGCTGGGTCAGTGGTGCTCATAAGGCAGGGGCTGGGAGTTTAAGGCTGTTCTCTTAAAACCGCTGACCACAGCTACAGAGTGAGACCCTGCCTACAGTCAGGATAATGCAGTCTGAATATTGACATAACATATAGACCAGCTTTTACCCTTGTCAGACACTGCAGAGCTTCAAGTCCTTTGAAAACCCACCATTTTATCCTAAGAACTCAGGCCGATGCGCTCAGGAATATCAGTGCTTATTTGATCCTCTGTTTTTCTGGCCCAGGCTCACTTCCCTGGATTCTCAGCAGTTACCTGAGCATGGTGGTGCCTTCCGCTGGGCACTGAGGCACTGCCACTGGTACAGCAGAGAGGCTGCCGTTACTCTGCCCTGTCTGCTGGGCATCACTCACTGTGGTGCACTGGAGCTGGTAAGGCAGGAAAGCAGTGCCATGTTTCTGTTGAAGAAGGAGCCAACACCTGTCTCCTCATTTCTCATAGGCACCATCAGAAGGGCTGGGCCCTCCACTGGCCACGTTTGCCAGGGAGTCCTGAGGCTAGCACAGGAACCCCAGTACAAAGATCTAGAGCTCCTTTCTACCACCTCAACACCTTTTAACCTCTAAATTTGCCCAGATGCCACCTGGAGGGGTAGTGGAGAATGGGGAGAAATCTGAAAGACAGCATTTACTTACAAGCAATTGCTTAAATTGAAAGACTTAGATCTATGATGAATTGGTAAATTTCAGATACATGCTCTGGCATTTTCTTTCATACTATGATTGCTCGTCTAAGTCCTTCCCGTCTGTTCTAAGGACTCAAGAGTATTTAGGACTATTGAGTAGTAGTACGTTGTTCACAGAAGAAAGTTTAGAATGTGGGTGTATCTGGGAAGTGTATTCAGGGCACTGAGTTTTTCTTTATAACCAAATACACATTGTGAGAAAAGCTGACTCTGCAGCAGTAGGTGGTTCTCCCCAGATTGCTGCCAGAAGCTTAGCTTGACTCTGAGTCAGCTTCCCACATACAGATTGGAGTTTCAGTTTTATAGAAAACATTTTCAAGAGAATGAGTTATGGATGCTGTAAAAAATAGTAGAGCTATGACCATTCTTTTTGAAGCTCTCATGCAAGGAATTCAGTAGATGTTTATATGCAGTGTTTGTAAAGTCATTGTTCTGACAATTCATCTCTGGGGTCCTGTTGCAGAGAACCGGAAGTATTGATGCAGAGTCTGTATGCTCACCACTTTCTAACTGTGGCCAATGGCATCATTATTCCTAATGTCCTCTGGGGGAACCCTTGAAAGTGAAAGTTGCTCAGTCATGTCCGACTCTTTGTGACCCCATGAACTATTCAGTTCATGGAATTCTCCAGGCCAGAATACCGGAGTGGGTAGCCTTTCCGTTCTCCAGGGGATCTTCCCAACCCAGGGATAGAATCCAGGTCTCTTGCATTGCAGGCGATTCTTTACTGACTGAGCCATAGGGAAGCCCAAGAATACTGGAGTAGGTAGCCTATCCCTTCTCCAGGGAATCTTCCTGACCCAGGAATTGAACCAGGGTCTCCTGCATTGCAGGCAGATTCTTTACCAACTGAGCTATCAGGGAAGCTTGGAGGAACCCTTGGGTGACCTTTAATTCCCCTCCTCAACTTCATTCCCTGTGACTGGTCTGTTACTGACCTCAGTTATCATTCTTGAGAGTCTTTCCTGTTTCCATTTTAATGTACTTCCCATTTTACACCTCTACCATGGTTTCTTAGCTTCCTCACTGACTCTCTGTGATTCTCCTCTGAACCATCTGACAAGTTGTTAAGAACCTAACATCCCATTTTATTGTTCCACTTAAAATTAAAGTGACCTGCCCTGACCTCCTCTCCTGTCCCCACCTCTGGGATTGCACTTGACAGCCATCCATGAGCTGAACAGGTTTTAAATGCAGCACATACTATCAAACTAATGTTCTTATTTGAAAGATTGAGAGGCTGGCAGTTTTCGTAAAAAGCCCATAGTAAGGCCCTCTATGCTGCTGCTGCTAAGTCACTTCAGTCATGTCTGAATCTGTGTGACCCCATAGACGGCAGCCCACCAGGCTCCTCGTCCCTGGGATTCTCCAGGCAAGAACACTGGAGTGGGTTGCCATTTCCTTCTCCAATGCATGAAAGTGAGAAGTGAAAGTGAAGTTGCTCAGTCGTGTCCGACCCTCAGCGACCCCATGGACTGCAGCCCACCAGGCTCCTCTGTCCACGGGATTTTCCAGGCAGGAGTACTGGAGTGGGGTGCCATTGCCTTCTCTAAAGGCCCTCTATAGCCTTCATTCATTCTCTTATATGATATGTGCCATTAAATCTGAGGCCAAGTCCAGCTTTTATGGTTACCTTCCAAGGGGGAGAATACCCACCATGAAAACACATTTGGTAGGCCGGGCACTGTGTGAACTGTTTTTTGAGCCTCTCCATAGTATGCTTTTTGTTTCTGATACAAGTAGGACAGTGCTTTGGATAATAGCTCTTTGGAAAGATATAGTGAATAAACCGGAGAAGGCGATGGCACCCCACTCCAGTACTCTTGCCTGGAAAATCCCATGGATAGAGGAGCCTGGTGGGCTGCAGTCCATGGGGTCGCAGAGAGTCGGATATGACTGAGCGACTTCACTTTCACTTTTCACTTTCATGCACTGGAGAAGGAAATGGCAACCCACTCTGGTGTTCTTGCCTGGAGAATCCCAGGGACAGGGGAGCCTGGTGGGCTGCCGTCTATGGGGTCGCACAGAGTCGGACACGACTGAAGCGACTTAGCAGCAGCAGTAGCAGTGAATAAACAGATACATTTTAAGGTGAAAACCTTTTCCACCTTATTTTCCAGTTCTATTTTCCATCTTCTGTAGTTAGTATTGGCAAAATAAATGAGAAATTATTAAAAAAATTTGAGGCCAAGTCCACATCTCACATATGGCCCCCGCCCACCACACCCCATAATGGCAGTCAGTGTGGTCCATCCACTGCTCTGTGTGAGCAGACAGCTTTTGTGATTCTTTGTTTTGGAGGATCTCTCCTGCTCTGCTACCTGCTAGCATCAACCCATATTCCACCTTGTCCATGAAACCTTTCTTATATGATCACTACAGGCTTCACTGAGCTCTCTCTATTCTTCTCTGAATTTTTACAAATGGTAAATTGAATGGCACAGACTAAATACAATGGGGCTTTCGTGCCTCACCCCATATTAAAGATGTTCGGACTTCTCCACCCCCTTTTTCCTGGAAGAATGTCAGAGGATAATCACCCTCTCTTTCTGTACGCTTGTATCGTGGGTAGATAGATCCATCCCCTCAGGTATCAACACTATTAATTCTATCAGGGACCTGATATATATCAGGTATATCTCATGCTTGCTTTGTATCCTCACAACTTTCATGCTCTGCATGGGATGGAAGCTCTATAAATACTTGCAAATTGACTACTAGGTTAATTCTAGGACATAGCCATGCTTAACCTGAAACCATCATGTGGAACATGCAATCAATTCCAGAATTATAGGGAGAAAGAAGTTAACTGACTTATCCTGGAGTACACATATTTCAGGACAGAATATAAAGCTCATTTTCAGATAGTAATAATTCTAGCTAATATTTATGGAGTACTAATTAAAAACACATCCAGAGCTATTCTAGACATCTTTACCTGTGAGGTAGTTACAATTATCCCTTTTTTATAGACAAGGAAACTAAAGCACAGCTGTTTATGGTAGAATCAGAATTTGAACCAGTGAAACCTGGCTCTGTGCTCAAGTACCACAGGGATACCACTGAAGTCGTTGGAACATTATAGCTTAGAGCAATCAGAAACAGCACTAAAAAGGTCTCTAACAAGTCTGCACAAGGTTTTGCTGATAGAATTGGCAATGACTAAGTCAAATGCTAATTTTTACATGTCCCACTTGTGAGAAAGACTGAACAGCACTCTTTTTAACTTGAGAAGTACTTTTAGGATATAGACACCTAACAGTCACAACAGTAGTGGCAGTTTCCAAATATAGGGACAATATAAGATACAGTTTGTTTCTGTTTTTATTAATTAATGTATAAGACACAAGTTTTCTTAATATTACATTAGTTTTTTTGTGAAGACCCATATGTGAAATCGCTCAGTTGTGTCCGACTCTTTGTGACCCCATGGACTGTAGTCTACCAAGCTCCTCCATTCATGGGATTTTCCATGCAAGAAAACTGGAGTGGGTTGCCATTTCCTTCTCCAGGGGATCTTCCTGACCCAGGGATCGAACCCAGGTCTCCCGCATTGTAGGCAGACGCTTTACCGTCTGAGCCACCAGGGAAGCCAGTGAAGACCCATATAGTAAGCATATTAGACTTTATGGCCCACAGGGTCTCTGTCATCACTACTCAACCTGACCACTGCAGTGCAAAACAGCCACGAATGTTATATAAATGAATGGCTGTGTCTGTGCTCCAATAAAACCTTATTAACAAAAGTAGGCCGTGGCTTGGGTCTGGTCCATGGCCCTTATTTTCCTGACTCTTGGTTTGCATAAATAATTTCTCTCCTGTCAGGTTACCACTGAGTTTGTGCACATCTTTCAAATGATTCTTTCTGCACTTCTGTTAAGAACCACCTAATAATGGAACTGTTTTTTCATTTCTCTGGCGAGGCCTTTATTATTCTCCCCATCCATGGATTTTTAAAAATGTTTCTCTGATACTAAATCAATTTAGGGCTCTAAAAGCAACAGCCAGCTCAATGCTTTGTTCACTGGTTTACATTCATTGACTGTCAGGGACCCGAAGAAGGCACAAGTACTCAACTTTAGTTTCTTGTAATTGAGATGCTTCAAGTTTGTTTCCAACTTTTAGTTTCCAAATATTGGCGAGGGGGCAGTTAGATATAGTAGCCGACAGGAGATGAAAATGAAAGGGATAAGTGAAATCAGAAAATGTAAAGAGAGGAAACAGATAAGGGAGCAGGAGACTCTGGATTATAAAGCAAATAAGTATCTATGGCATTCTTAAGACTCAGGCCTGGAAAGACCCTGATGCTGGGAAAAATAGAAGGCAAAGGGAAAAGGGGTGGCAGAGGATGAGATGGTTAGATAGCATCACTGACTCAATTGACTTGAATTTGAGCAAACCCCAGGAGATAGTGGAGGACAGAGGAGGCTGGTGTGCTGCAGTCCATGGGATGCAAAGAGTCAGACATGACTAGTGACTGAACAACAGCAGTAAGAGTCAGGCTACTCTAGTACAGAGCAATTCATGAAAGAGCATATATCCATATGACATCCCTGTCTAATAGATACACACACACACACACACACACACACACACATATTGAACTAAGTAGGTGTTACCTAGAACAGAGGAACCAACTACCATTAAATATTTTACAAAACCTATAGAACCAATGCATGGATTTTCTCTTCAAGTGCTGCAATTTTAGAATGAAAGTATATAAAGAAATTTTGATTTCTGTTTGTATTAAATAATTTTCTTCTGAGTAGAAGTGGTAGAACATTGTTCTTGATCCTGAACAGTTTCTGTAAATGAGACAGTGGTGAATTCTCATTTGATCCTATGGAGATCAGTATGAGAGATGCCATGTCCAGGAGTTAGATTAAGCCTGAGGGAAAAAGAAGGGATCTTTTTGAACTGTTGACCAGGCCTTGGTGTCATCAGAAGATGGTAATTAAGGGCAACTGGCTTAGTGGTATGAAAAGACTTTGCTTTTCTTGCACTTGGTCTCTGAGTATGAGAATGAGTCCATGGGGAATTATATAGTCTGAGAATAAAGTTAATGTGTGTTGTATTTAAGGAGGTATTTATTTTCCTTAATATGGATTAAGAGATTGTAATTTTCTGAAAATTCTCTGATAACATATGCTGAGAATTGCTGTGTGCGTGTGTGTGTGTGCTGATACAGTGCTTCTCTGCTGGAGAACCAGGGAGATGAGAGGGTGACCTGGGTTTGGGTGGATTGAAACTACTTCACTTCAGCATCCAATGTGGTGTCAGTTTTAGCTGAATGTAGGTGTAGAACTTTATTATTGTGGGTCCCTTATGGCTTGATTGTAAAGCAAAATACACTGTTATGGTCAGGCAGTGGGTTTCTCCTAAAAGGGTGGGGATGGATCTGTGATTTAAAGGTTTGAATAAAGTTTGAAGAAAAAGAAAGACAGGGACTAATACGGATGTGTCCATGGGATTCATCTAAGAATGGCTTAACTTTTTTGTTTTGTTGCTGTGTTTTTTTCCCATGAACTCTGGAAAAAAACCATATTTAAATAAAGATTCTAAAGTTGTTTCCTCATGTTGGACTTGATTTTAATTACCCACAACTTGTTTGTAAAGTGAATTTCCCCCAAATCTTGTAATGTGGGTGGTGCTTGGAATTAAGAGATGCAATATTAAAAGGATAACTCGTGGGAGCCTGCACAGCAGTGTGGGTCTGAGGACCCAGGGAAGTGGGGCGTGGGAGGCCTTGGTGGAGCTGAGACCCTCTGGTGTGTGGGAGAAGCCCTGGGGAGAAGCAGCTGCCAGCTGAATGGCGTGGAAGCCCATGCAAGATCCCAAAACAGTCTTTGCAAGATGAAAACAAATACTGCTTTCAAAAATCAGAGAATCAACAGAAAGGTTCTGTGCTGATTCACTTGGCTCCTATGTCTTACTCCTACAGATTGCCTGAAAATAAAACATTTTAAGAACTCCGGTACCGTGAGAAATTATCAGATGTATCTGGCTATAAACACACAAAATTAATTTTCTTGCATTAGATCTCTCAACTGTCTTCTGTATTTGCTAAAAACAACCACTTAGGCAGTCTGTCTTCTCCTACCTAGTGTGGCAATGTAGTTCCTAGTTAGTTTAGACTGTTGCTGCTATTGGCATAATGGCATGCAATGACAATGTAAGTATTGGGTTTTCTCCTTTGTACTCAGATGGACAATTTAATGGTTTTGTTACTTGTTCCATTCTTATGCCTTCCATATATGTTTCTTCCGTAACTTTCTGCCTGACTGAAAGGAAAAGGAGCCACTCTTGGGATATAGTACTTTGTTTCTAGGAATGGAGCTGGTAAGGTGGGAATGGAGATGGGAGCCCACAGAGCTCGATTAAACCCCTTAATTAATATGAATAAGCAAGTGTCATTGGCTTTAAAATCAGATACACTATAGGGTACTAGGCTAGTTGCTTATTTTCCTTAGCCTCAGTTCTCTATCAATAAAAGAAGGGATAATAATGGAACCTTCTTGTTAGGATTGTTGTAAAAAATTATATGAAAAAGTGTATTAAAAATGTTAGGACAGTGTTCGGGTCATGGTAAACACTGAATAAGTGCTCTTTATTCAATGAATATTTCTTGAATTAATATCCAAATATTAAAGCTGATCAACATAACAGTTTGAAAGATCCTATCACCATTTCCAATGGGAATAATTTGAATTCTGATTTCCTATTTCTGATGCTAGATAAGAGCAGGGGGATAGCCTATCCTTTGCTCCCGATTAGCATCAATATGAGTAGATTTTATGTAAATGAGACATTTGCATTCATAGTGACTGGAAAAATGAGTTCTAAATCATGGAGCCTACTTGGCACCTCATTTTCTTGTATTGTAGTGTTGCACTAATGCCTGCAGCCAATGCACCTGGGTCGTCATGTTTGACTGAGCTGAAGTCATTAAACAAATATGTGAACTGTCTCTTTTTAGATTAATGACATATGCATCCACTCTTTACGTTTTGGGCAAATAAAATTTCCTCTGCAGCAATGGGTAATTTGTAATTTAGGTGAAATCTCACCATTTAAAAAATCTCACCATTTAAATATACTTCCTTTCCCAAATAGCCAGTTCACTAGTATCAGGGACACATGGGGAAAGTTGCTGATGCTGGTGTGGCACGAGCTCTTCTTATCAGCATAACCATGTGATTAAATCTGATTCAGTAAATTATTTGCTTGATTTGTTGGGATATTTTCCTTGCCAGGATTGTCTTCTCCACTCTTCTCTCATTTATAATACTCATAATAGCAACTATACTTATGAACTTGTTCTATGCTACACATTGTTCTAAGACCTTGACATGTTTTAACTAAATTTAATCTCACCATCCTTTTAATATGGCAGATACTATTTAATCCTTCTTTCACAGGTGCATATATTAGAGCTCAGCAATGTAAAGCAACGTGTTTAAGGCCACTAGTGACAGAGCTAGAATTTGAAGGCAGGCAATTTGTTCCAGAGTTCATACTCTTAAAAAATATATATATAGAGAACTATGCTGCCTCTCCATTTTGTTCAATCTCAAACTTTCTTCAAGGCTCAGTTTATTGTCACTTCCTCCCATTCTGTCTCTCCTGTTCAGTGCACCTCCCCTCCATCAATTCCGATAGCATTATTTTATTTCATTAATTGTTATTTAAGGAACTCTCCTTTATCATTGTTAATTAACTGATTCATATGTATCAGTTATGTGTATCAGTTTATGTGTACCTTCTGTCCTGAAGATTTGAACTCCATGTATCATGCTCAGTAAATGTCAGGTATTGCTGGGTGAAAAAAGCTCACCTTGACAATATCTCTCTATACAGGAAAAGTGCAACACAAGTTCCCCAACTGTAAACTGAGGAATAGAAGGGTCAAGGTATACATTCTTTTCACCTATTTGTGGATATATGAGACAGAAAACCAGTCTTAACTGGGAGGGAAACTACACATTTAGGTTCTTGGATGCAGTTCTTTGTTGCCTATGTGTGAACAATCATCTTGAGTCCATATGTTCTGAGAGTTATTTCACCCTGGCCAACATTTTGCTATAGCTCTTTATTTATTAACATTAACAAGAAGCATGGGACTAGACCCTCATGCCTCAGATGGAAAGTTTACACCTACTAAGAGAGTCCAGAGCAAGGCAATTAGCACTTAACGTTTTTGAATTGTATGAATGGGAACCATCTGAGAATTAGAAAGCATGCCAAAGGGGCTGCACAATGGAAATCAAGCTTTCAGAAATGGCTAACTGGATGCTGTGACTGCATAATTATTTTCAGAAACATTCCTCAGCCAGAACTTCTCAAAACCCAGATCACATGATGCAGAATTGCTTGTTCTAGAGCTATCCTTATTCCTTCCGTGGGAGATGTGTTTCAAGATGGGAGATGGAATCTGTGCTTGGCATCTCGGAGTAGGTAAAATCAAATATAGGCTTCCCTGCTGCCTCGGTGGTAAAGAATCTGTCTGCCAGTATAGGAGATGCAGGTTCGATCCCTGGGTCAGAAAGATCCTCTGGAGGAGGCAATGGCAACCCACGCCAGTACTCGTCCCTGGAGAATTCCATGGACAAAGAAGCGTGGTGGGCTACAGTCCATGGCATCACAAAAGAGTCAGATGGTTTAGAGTGACTAAACAACAACAACAAAACCATACATGGCCGACTTCACTAACTGGAGAGCCAAGTATTTGGTGGGCTCACTTGACCAGGAGACAAAGAAATTCCCATTGTGAATCTCACCATTTATGGTCACCAGGCAAGAATCAGTATTCACAAGGCAGGTGATAAGGGAAGTTAGAGGATGCCCAGTAGAAATCCATTGTTGTTATACTTCAGTTTCCCCCAAACCATTGGTGAGAATTATGGCTGCAGTGCTGTGCTACTGGACATCATTGCAAGCTCAGTATTAGCTTAAAAACGCTTACTGGCAGAAGTAAACAACAAAGGAGCCGCTTCTTTGTTAATACGTACCTGGAAAACCGGTGTGATAAAGAAAGCAGCACACCAGAGCTGCCTGGATCTGAAGTGGGGAGGAGGAGCTGTTCTTTGGATGAATCCAAAAGAGCTATTGATTTTCCAGTGTTTTTTTTGGAAGTGCCTGTGTTGCTTTATGTTGTATTTCTTTCATTCGTAGTTGCTTCTGCTAATAAAGGTCCTCTGGTGGCACTAATTCTTTTCAGCGGAGTGAAGTCGTTTAGCAGAGAAATCCTTGGTGTATTCACTAACATGAAGTGCGATCTGTCCTTGCACCTGGTACACGCTCAGCTTTCCAGAGTCAGTTGCTATTCATGCCTTTTGTTTAGTCACACAAGGGAACTAGAACAAGAAGTGTAGATTTTCACCTTGGCTTTTATAACATGCATTATAAGCTATACACCTCCTTCAAATGAGCTTGGCAGTCCTAGTTGTTAGGCAACAATGATTTGCAACTGGACATAAGGAAAAGGGACTTTAATTGCTAGTAATTAGTAGCTCACAGAGATTTTTTTTTCTTTCCACTATGAATTAATCAATCCCCTGAGAAGAATGGGGAATAGGAAAGCAAGGTTTTTGCTTTATAATTCAAGCATTTCAAGTTTAGGGTCAGAGCAATGACTCATTCTCATTTTATTTTGAGGCTCACAAAGTTTTATGTCACGTTTTCATTTAAAATTTAATATTATTTTATCAAAGCGCTACATGTACATTGTTAAAGAGTCAAATCTTTTACAAAACTCGTAATGAAAAACATCTATCTCCTGCTCTACCCCTTCCTTCTTTGATTTCTAGTCTCCAGAGTCAACCTTTTTCATCTTTAAGCTGTTTCTTCTGCTGTTTTACTGACATATTTCTAAATAAGTTGTGTGCAACCTTATTTCTTGAATTTTTTTTTCACTGTTTTTGGAAGGTAAAAATTTAGTGCTTTTAAAACCACTTCCCACATCCTCAGGGTACACCTACTTCTTCATCCTCTCTTATTATTGCATGATCACTTTTGATTACATCAGTAGTCACCAATTACACTGTTGGTACTATAGAAATATTATTCACTGCTGTGAAGCATGGCAAGTTATGGTAACTTTTTCTGTTTTTTTTTTTTTTAATAAGCTTAGGTTTTCCTGGAGTATTCTCTGGAATACTTCTGGAGTATTCTGGAACTTTTCCTGGAGCTTTTTCTGTCTCGTTCTTTGTCTCTTCCTTTCTTTTATCTTTTCTTAAGACTCTGTGTAATTTATCAAAAATGAGTAGTAACTCATTCTCGAATCATCTGCTAAAAGTGTAATTCTCCTCCTCTAAACACAGGAAAGTATTTGGTAATCTGCCATGTCCTTTTGTGCAGTGGTGGGTGGGGAGCTGAAAGCACAGCATTCTGGGGCTCATTCTTCTGTTCCGATCTGGTCTGGGTACTTACAAGGCTTGGTGCACCACTGCAGTGCCAGCCCTGGGGAAGGTTTTCTTTGCCTTGCTTCTGTGATGGATCCCCTGTTTTCTGGATCTCTTTCTTGGTTTTCTCCAGTATTTTAGTTGAGGATGTTATTTGGGAACTTACATGTCTGCTTGGAATTTTGTTTTGTTACCACAAGTGTTTTCTGGTCTGGTCAGGTTTAGAAGTCTAAGACGGAAGTCAGGTCTCTGCAGAATATGTGAAAGCACTGCTCCTAATTTGGGACTTCTAGTATTGCTCTTGAAAAATCTGATGTCATCGTGATTCTTGATCCTTTGAATCTGAACTTTTTGTTTTTTTAATTCTTTCTGAAAATTAATGAATATTTTCTTTTGCTCCTGGTGATCTGAACTTTTTTTTTTTTAAACTTGATGTGCTTTATAATTTTTTTTTCCATTCCTTTTATTACATTTTTAATCTGGGAACTCCGGCCTTTCAATTTGAGGAAATTTTCTTGAAAAAAATTCCCTTCCATTTTATCTATTTTATTTTCTTCTAAAACTCTTATTATTCTGATGTTGTATCCTTTGGATTTATCATAATCTTTTCCCTCTTATATTTCATCTATTTTTACTTTAGAAAGATTTACTTACTTTTATCCTCAAATCCTTTTGTTGAAAATTCAATTTTTGTTATTGTCATTTTAATTTTCAAACGCACTTTTTATTTTGCTCTCTTTTCTTGTTTCATGAGTATACTGTCTTTCTTCTCTTTCTGAATGTAGCCCTGTGTTGTCTCTCTTTCTTTTAAGACAGTTTCCGTTTGTTTGTTACTTTGGTCTCTGCCTTTCACATTAGGAATCTTCCTCTAGTAGCTGGTGGCACTGGACTGTCCACTTACTTTTACCACTTGCCCAATAATGTTTGAAAATTTGAATAGTTTAATGCAATTTCACTTTTTCTTGTCTTTTGAATGATTGTTGTCATGTTGTGCAAATGTTTTACATACATGTAAAATCATGCAAAAACACTACAACCATTGTTTTGTATAGTCAGATTTGTTTGTTTTTACATTATTTCAATCTTACCTTTCCTGGTGGTCTTCATTTCTTTCTTTATGTCTTTGCTTCTAGACTCATATTCCTTTTGGCTAAAGAATTTCCTTTAGTATTTCTTTTAGTTCAGGTGTCCTGGTGATACATTCTCAGAGCTTTTGTTTGCTGGAAAAATGTTTATTAATGTTTCATCTTGACTTCTGAAGTGTATATTCACCTAGTAAAATATTGTAGGTTGGCAGTGATTATCTTTCACATTTTAAGATGTCATTTCATTGTCTTCTGTCTTCTGATATTTCTGTGGAGAAGGCAGCTCTCAGTTTTATTTTTGCTCCTTAGAAAATAATGCTACTTTTAAGATCTTTTTCCAGCAGTTTTACTATATATGCCTAGGGGAGGCTTTCTTTTCACATATTGAATTGTACTTGGGATTTATTATACTTCTTGAATTTGTAGGTTAATGTTTTTCATCAGTTTTAGAAATTCTCAGCCATTTTCCTTGAAAATAGTGCTTCTGTTTAATTCATTAAAAAAAAAAAAAAGCATGTGTTCTTCCTTACCTGTCCCAGCTTTATTGAGTACAGTTGATATTATAACTTTAAGGTATACAAAGGGATGATTTAATATACATTATATTGATATATGTCTTTCATATTGCAACATGATTACCACAGGAAGTTGTTAACACATTCATCACCTCACATAGTTGCCTTTTTTTTTGCCTTTTTTTGTTGTGAGAATTATTAGGATTTCTTCTGCTAGCAGTGTTTCAACATGCAACACAGTGTTGTTAACCATAATCATCATGCTGTATTTATATTCTTAGAATTTTTTTTTCTTAAACATAATTTTTTATTTATTTTTTTGTTCACCAAACATGTATTAAGTTCTACAGGCACAAGACCTGTGAATTCAAAGTTAAGTAAGAGGAAGCCCCTGCCTTGATGCTGCTTAGAGTCTGGTGGGGAAGATAGAGGAATGATTAATACCCAGAGTTTAATATGAAGGTGGTTTGAGAAAGATGTAGCTGTGCAGGGGTTTTCATTAGTTCTGGAGTAGGAATGTGGTCAGCTAATTGTGCTTTGGTGAATGAAACTAAATAGGATTAATACCAAGATCTACATCTAGAAGGAAGGTGCAGCAAAGGAAGCAGCCCGCAAGTCGGCCTGGAGGTTGGTGTATGTTCAGATGTAATGAACCCGTAATTCTGCAAGATTCCAGAGGGGCATTTCCTTTTGAGGAATGACTAGAGTTAAAAATAGCAGAAGCCAAAGTATTATGGTCTTCCATACTCATCTTTACTTCAGTCTAAATCTTGAGGTAGTGTTTGTGAAGTAGACTTTGATGAAAGTTGACCTACTATTTGGATAATAGGAAAAGTACATTATAGTTTGAAAAACACTGCTTTGGGAGACCTTGGTGTTTTGTCTCTCCCTCAATTCTATCAGATCAGTTCAGTAGCTCAGCTGTGTCTGACTCATTGCAACCCCATGGGCTATAGCACACCAGGCCTCCCTGTCCATCACCAACTCCTGAAGCTTGCTCAAATTCATATCCATTGAATCAGTGATGCCATCCAACCATCTCATCCTCTGTCATCCTTTTCTCCTCCTGCCTTCAATCTTTCCCAGCATCAGGGTCTTTTTCAATGAGTCGGTTCTTTGCATCAGGTGGCCAAAATATTGGAGCTTCAGCTTTAGCATCAGTTCTTCCAATGAATATTCAGGACTGATTTTCTTTACAAATTTTTTTTTCTTTTTTTCCCCTAATTTTATTTTATTTTTAAACTTTACATAATTGTATTAGTTTTGCCAAATATCAAAATGAATCTGCCACAGGTATACATGTGTTCCCCATCCTGAACCCTCCTCCCTCCTCCCTCCCCATACCATCCCTCTGAGTCGTCCCAGTGCACTAGCCCCAAGCATCCAGTATCGTGCATCGAACCTGGACTGGCAACTCGTTTCTTACATGATATTTTACATGTTTCAATGCCATTCTCCCAAATCTTCCCACCCTCTCCCTCTCCCACAGAGTCCACAAGACTGTTCTATACATCAGTGTCCCCTCTGCTGTCTCGTACACCGGGTTATTGTTACCATCTTTCTAAATTCCATATATATGCGTTAGTATACTGTATTTATGTTTTTCCTTCTGGCTTACTTCACTCTGTATAATAGGCTCCAGTTTCATCCACCTCATTAGAACTGATTCAAATGTATTCTTTTTAATGGCTGAGTAATACTCCATTGTGTATATGTACCACTGCTTTCTTATCCTTTCATCTGCTGATGGACATCTAGGTTGCTTCCATGTCCTGGCTATTATAAACAGTGCTGCGATGAACATTGGGGTACATGTGTCTCTTTCCCTTCTGGTTTCCTCAGTGTGTATGCCCAGCAGTGGGATTGCTGGATCATAAGGCAGTTCTATTTCCAGTTTTTAAGGAATCTCACACTGTTCTCCACAGTGGCTGTACTAGTTGCATTCCCACCAACAGTGTAAGAGGGTTCCCTTTTCTCCACACCCTCTCCAGCATTTATTATTTGTAGACTTTTGGATCGCAGCCATTCTGACTGGTGTGAAATGGTACCTCATAGTGGTTTTGATTTGCATTTCTCTGATAATGAGTGATGTTGAGCATCTTTTCATGTGTTTGTTAGCCATCTGTATGTCTTCTTTGGAGAAATGTCTATTTAGTTCTTTGGCCCATTTTTTGATTGGGTCGTTTATTTTTCTGGAGTTGAGCTGTAGGTGTTGCTTGTATATTTTTGAGATTAGTTGTTTGTCGGTTGTTTCATTTGCTATTATTTTCTCCCATTCTGAAGGCTGTCTTTTCACCTTGCTAATAGTTTCCTTTGATGTGCAGAAGCTTTTAAAGTTAATTAGGTCCCATTTGTTTATTTTTGCTTTTATTTCCAATATTCTGGGAGGTGGGTCATAGAGGATCCTGCTGTGATGTATGTCGGAGAGTGTTTTGCCTATGTTCTCCTCTAGGAGTTTTATAGTTTCTGGTCTTACGTTTAGATCTTTAATCCATTTTGAGTTTATTTTTGTGTATGGTGTTAGAAAGTGGTCTAGTTTCATTCTTTTACAAGCGGTTGACCAGATTTCCCAGCACCACTTGTTAAAGAGATTGTCTTTAATCCATTGTATATTCTTGCCTCCTTTGTCAAAGATAAGGTGTCCATATGTGCGTGGATTTATCTCTGGGCTTTCTATTTTATTCCATTGATCAATATTTCTGTCTTTGTGCCAGTACCATACTGTCTTGATAACTGTGGCTTTGTAGTAGAGCCTGAAGTCAGGTAGGTTGATTCCTCCAGTTCCATTCTTCTTTCTCAAGATCGCTTTGGCTATTCAAGGTTTTTGTATTTCCATATAAATTGTGAAATTATTTGTTCTAGCTCTGTGAAGAATACTGTTGGTAGCTTGATAGGGATTGCGTTGAATCTATAAATTGCTTTGGGTAGTATACTCATTTTCACTATATTGATTCTTCCAATCCATGAACATGGTATATTTCTCCATCTATTAGTGTCCTCTTTGATTTCTTTCACCAGTGTTTTATAGTGTTCTATATATAGGTCTTTAGTTTCCTTAGGTAGATATATTCCTAAGTATTTTATTCTTTCCGTTGCAATGGTGAATGGAATTGTTTCCTTAATTTCTCTTTCTGTTTTCTCATTATTAGTGTATAGGAATGCAAGGGATTTCTGTGTGTTGATTTTATATCCTGCAACTTTACTATAGCCATTGATTATTTCTAGTAATTTTCTGGTGGAATCTTTAGGGTTTTCTATGTAGAGGATCATGTCATCTGCAAATAGTGAGAGTTTTACTTCTTTTTTTCCTATTTGGATTCCTTTTATTTCTTTTTCTGCTCTGATTGCTGTGGCCAAAACTTCCAAAACTATGTTGAATAGTAATGGTGAAAGTGGGCACCCTTGTCTTGTTCCTGACTTTAGAGGAAATGCTTTCAATTTTTCCACATTGAGGATAATGTTTGCTGTGGGTTTTCATATATAGCTTTTATTATGTTGAGGTATGTTCCTTCTATTCCTGCTTTCTGGAGAGTTTTTATCATAAATGGATGTTGAATTTTGTCAAAGGCTTTCTCTGCATCTATTGAGATAATCATATGGTTTTTATTCTTCAATTTGTTAATGTGGTGTATTACATTGATTGATTTGCAGATATTGAAGAATCCTTGCATCCCTGGGATAAAGCCCACTTGGCCATGGTGTATGATCTTTTTAATGTGTTGTTGGATTCTGATTGCTAGAATTTTGTTAAGGATTTTTGCATCTATGTTCATCAGTGATATTGGCCTGTAGTTTTCTTTTTTTGTGGGATCTTTGTCAGGTTTTGGTATTAGGGTGATGGTGGCCTCATAGAATGAGTTTGGAAGTTTACCTTCCTCTGCAATTTTCTGGAAGAGTTTGAGCAGGATAGGTGTTAGCTCTTCTCTAAATTTTTGGTAGAATTCAGCTGTGAAGCCGTCTGGACCAGGGCTTTTGTTTGCTGGAAGATTTTTGATTACAGTTTCAATTTCCGTGCTTGTGATGGGTCTGTTAAGATTTTCTATTTCTTCCTGGTCCAGTTTTGGAAAGTTGTACTTTTCTAAGAATTTGTCCATTTCTTCCACGTTGTCCATTTTATTGGCATATAATTGTTGATAGTAGTCTCTTATGATCCTTTGTATTTCTGTGTTGTCTGTTGTGATCTCTCCATTTTCGTTTCTCATTTTGTTGATTTGATTTTTCTCCTTTGTTTCTTGATGAGTCTGGCTAATGGTTTGTCAATTTTATTTATCCTTTCAAAGAACCAGCTTTTGGTTTTGTTGATTTTTGCTATGGTCTCTGTTGTTTCTTTTGCATTTATTTCTGCTTTAATTTTTAAGATTTCTTTCCTTCTACTAACCCTGGGGTTCTTCATTTCTTCCTTTTCTAGTTGCTTTAGGTGTAGAGTTAGGTTATTTATTTGACTTTTTTCTTGTTTCTTGAGGTGTGCCTGTATTGCTATGAACTTTCCCCTTAGGACTGCTTTTACCGTGTCCCACAGGTTTTGGGTTGTTTTGTTTTCATTTTCATTCGTTTCTATGCAAATTTTGATTTCTTTTTTGATTTCTTCTGTGATTTGTTGGTTATTCAGCAGCGTGTTGTTCAGCCTCCATATGGATAGATCAACTAAACAGAAAATTAACAAGGAGACACAAACTTTAAACGATACAATAAACCAGTTAGACCTAATTGATATCTATAGGACATTTCATCCCAAAACAATGAATTTCACCTTTTTCTCAAGCGCACATGGAACCTTCTCCAGGATAGATCACATCCTGGGCCATAAAGCTAGCCTTGGTAAATTCAAAAAAATAGAAATCATTCCAAGCATTTTTTCTGACCACAATGCAGTAAGATTAGATCTCAATTACAGGAGAAAAACTATATTCTTAGAATTTATTCATCTTATAACTGGAAGTCTGTACTCTTTAACCACCTTTACCCATTTCTACCACTCCCTCCCACTGGCAGCCACCAGTCTACTCTCTGTTTCTATAAATTCAGCTTTCTAGATTTCACATGTGAGATAATACCCTATTTGTATTTCTCTGTGTATACACCACATTTTCTTTTTTAATTTATCTATTGGCAGACCTTAGGCTGTTTTCATGTCCTGGCTGTTGTAAATAGTACTGCAATGAACATGGAAGTGTAGATATGTCTTTGAGATGGTGATTTTATTTCCTCTGAATATATATCTATCAATAGAAGTGAACTAGCTGAATCATATGGCAGTTCTATTTTTAATTTTTTGAGGAATCTCCATACTGTTTCCCATGGTGGCTGCACCAATTCCCATTCCTACCAATAGTACACATACGTTCCCTTTTCTCCATATTCTGCCAGTACTTTTCCACAGTCTTTTTGAAAATAGCCATTCTAATGGTAGTGAGATGATAGCATCGTGGTTTTGATTTGTATTGCCCTGATAATTAGTGATGTTGAGTACCTTTTGTGTACCTGAGGGCCACGATTTAGAAAAATGTTTTCTCTCTCACTTGGCCTTCTGAAACTCTGGTTACACATACATTGCTTGACTATAGCCTACATAGTACAGAGATAGCTGCATGGCTGAACAAGGGGTGTGTGTGTGTGTGTGTGTGATCTGGGCCATACTTTTTATAAAGACATGTATGAGTTTATACAGATCTACCCTTTTGTATTCTGCCTTACCTGATTCCCTACCTCAAGTCCTACCCTCCTGGTATCTTTAATTCCTGAGCTTTTCTGGGGTTCTGAAGTATCAGTTAGCTGCTCGTGGGCCTTACACTATGCTGATTTAACTCTGGGCTTACTTCTCTCTGCCAAGTCAGTTACTATTTGTCCATCTGTTTCCCAGTGACAAATTTTTTTGGTCCTTGGGTATTTTTTAAAAACTCCATCTTTTTATTGTTATTTTATTGGATTTTAGGAGGGCATGGAAATAATAAATTATTTAACCACAAATCCGACTCTTAATTTCTTTTCTAAAAAATTGGCATTGTACTGTTATACTACTTCTTACAGAAATGGTGCTTGACTATCTGAGATGATATTGACCAATCTGTTAATCAAAGCTAGAAATGGAATGGGTGGGACAATTTTTCCCTTTAGTCCTAGCTCTCATTTCTTGTACTTTACCATCCCTCAGAAACTGCATTGTTGAAGCACTTGCTTTTCAATGAGACTCAAGGCATCGCCTGACTTTACTTGAGAGTCTGCCATGAGAAATATAGAGAGATTATATAATGAGGATATAATGATCTTCATAATAGAGTTATGTCTTATTAAGATATTTCATTCCGTTTCATAGGCCTATACAGTCATTTTTTAAAATAGACTTCTAGAGAATTCTATAATGTGGCTTTCCAAGTGTGTGCACGTGTCCTGGGAGTATACAAATGTTATTGGTGTAATGTGAGAGTCAACATTCAGAAATTAGTACTTCATTTCAGTGAAACTGTTTGCCCTAAAAGACTCAGTTCACTTGTTCTATACACAAATAGCTGTTGAGTTCTTACTTTGTGCAGAGCTCTGTCTTAGGTGATAAGGATATGCTGCTGCTAAGTCGCTTCAGTCGTGTCCGACTCTGTGTGACCCCATAGACGGAAGCCCACCAGATGGAAGTTCCTCCGTCCCTGGGATTCTCCAGGCAAGAACACTGGAGTGGGTTGCCATTTCCTTCTCCAATGCAGGAAAGTGAAAAGTGAAAGTGAAGTCGCTCAGTCGTGTCCAACTCTTCACGACCCCATGGACTGCAACCCATCAGGGTCCTCTGTCCATGGGATTTTCCAGGCAAGAGTACTGGAGTGGGTTGCCATTGCCTTCTCTGGATAAGGATATAGCAGTGATTTTTTTCTCTTCCTTAAAAAAGTATTTTTTAAGTTCAAGTATAATTGATGTACAATATTATATGTTACAGGTGTACAGTATTTTGATTCATAATTTTACTTCATTTATAGTTATTATAAAATATTGATTATATTCCCTGTGTTGTACAATATATCCTTGTGACTTATTTTATACATAGTATTTTGTACATCTTAATCCCCTACCACTATATTGTCCCCACTTCCTCCTCCCACTGGTAACCACTATTTGTTCTCTATATCTGTGAGTCTGGCAGTAATTTTTTAAAATAGTTTTTTAATTGAGATATAATTGAGATATAACATAATATTATATTAGTTTCAGGTGTACAACATAATGATTTAATATTTGTATATAGTGTAAATGATCAACACAGTGAGTCTGGTTAACATCCATCACTACACATAGTTACAAAATGTATTTTGATGAGAACTTTTAACATTTACTCTCTTAGCACCTTTTAGTATAAAATCCAGTATTACTAACTGTAGATACCATACTGTTTGTTATATCCACAGGACTTGTTTATTTTATATCTGGAAGCTTGTACCTTTTGATTCCCTTCACTCATTTTGCACATTCCCTCCTCTACCACCTTTGGAAGCCAGAGTCTGTCCTCTGTATCTATGAGTTGTTTTCCCGCTTCACATGTAAGTGAGATCATATGGTATCTGTCTTTCTCTGTCTCACTTATTTCCTTTAGCATAATACCCTTGAGTTCCATTCATGTTGTTGCAAATGGCAAAATTTCCTTCTTTTTATGGCTACATAATATAGATCTCACATTTTCTTTATCCATTCATCCATCAGTGGCATTATAGCAGTGTATTTATTTAACACAACCCTTCTCTTTGAAGAGCCTTGCATTCTGCTGAAGGATATGGCAATAAGCAAATAAATATGTATTATAATATTAATATAATTATAGTAATATAGTGTATGTGTCATTAAGAAAAATAAAGTGGGCTGAAAAAATAGAGAGCAGGGGAATACTATTTTAGATAGGATGGTCAGAGTAAACCTTTTGAGAAATGACTGAGCTCTGAACAAGCTGAAGGTGGACCCTGTGTATATCCAGCAAAGAAAATAAAAACAAAAATAAAGTCAGTCATCTAGGTGACTGGTTGACACTGTGCAAAATAACCTGGATGTTTAGATTTAGGGAAACCTCTCTTCACTTTGTTTTACTTGGTAATCCAGATCCCTGTCCATCTAGAATGATTCTTTAAAATGTATATAGTAAGTAGACCAGTTATACTGAGATAATTGGTATCATTTCAATTTGGGATGTATTTATTGTATCTGAATCCACTGGGGACTAAGATAGAATATTTATTCGTGGTAAGCCAAATTCAGGCTCTCCTTATCATTCCATCTATATGAAGATGTTTATTAGATTCACTAGGAACTATCCTCAGAGTTGCTTTTATTTGTTTATTTTTTAATTTTTTAATTTTATTTTATTTTTAAACTTTACATAATTGTATTAGTTTTGCCAAATATAAAAATGAATCCGCCACAGGTATACATGTGTTCCCCATCCTGAACCCTCCTCCCTCCTCCCTCCCCATACCATCCCTCTGGGTCGTCCCAGTGCACTAGCCCCAAGCATCCAGTATCGGGCATCGAACCTGGACTGGCATCTCGTTTCATACATGATATTTTACATGTTTCAATGCCATTCTCCCAAATCTTCCCACCCTCTCCCTCTCCCACAGAGTCCATAAGACTGTTCTATACATCAGTGTCTCTTTTGCTGTCTCGTACACAGGGTCTCCAGGAGTAAAGAATGGGTCAGTTTTCTGGATTCTGTAAACCTGCAGAAGACACTGAAACGTGGTCACAATGACTCTTTGTGACCCCATGGACCGTAGCCCACCAGGTTCCTCTGTCTATGCGGATGCTCCAGGCAAGAATACTGGAGTGGGTTGCCATGCCCTCCTCCAGGGGATCTTCCCAACCCAGAGATTGAACCCAGGTCTTCTGCTTTGCAGGTGGCTTCTTTACTGTCTAAGCCATGAGGCTCATGGAAATGCCTGTTCTCCTGGCCCAGCTGCTGCAGGAGTCAATGTACCAGGAGAAGCAGCTTCTCCTCCAGTGTTTCGGAGAGTGATCCTGCTCAGTAAGCTGTGTCTGCAAGATACTTGTCTTCTTTTCTGAAGTAAGGATAGAGGCAGGTAAGAGAGACCACCTTCCCAGCAGGTCTCCTGTTGTCCCTGATGTCTGGCAAGTATGTTGATGTCCCTGGCAAGTATGTTCAGCTTTCTCATTCTTTTTGAAGCCAAGCTATTTGCACTCCAAGGAATTTGGGGTCCTCAAGAATGTCAAGGCTGAATGTGGTCTGAAATCCAATGTTTTCCTCACTATTCAAAAGCTCTGTCTTTGAGAGCTTATTTGCCAGTAAGTAAACTGTCTGGGGGGCCTCCCAAGTGGTGCTAGTGGTAAAGAACCTGCTGCCAATGCAGGAGACACAAGAGACTTGGGTTCTTGGGTCAGGAAGATCCCTTGGAGGAGGGCATGGCAATTCACTCCAGTATTCTTGCCTGGAGAATCCCATGGACAGAGGAGCTGGTAAGCTACAGTCCATAGGGTCACAAAGAGTCAGATGTGACTGAAGCAACTTAGCACACATGCATGCCAACTGTCTAGGAGAACTTATAATGATAACCTGAAATGTTATCAACTCTGTATTTAAAATTGTCCTGCTTTGAAAATGTGTTTGTTCTGGCTGTTGTTAAAATAATTTAATGTAGCAAGTTGATACTTTGCAGTGAAACATTTTTTTGTTTTATTTTTTTAAACTATGCAAATATTTTGGTAGCTCTGTAATTAATTATATTGCAATATACTCAATTGACACTCAGGAAATGGTCATGAACAGAATATAAACATATTCAATGTGTTAACTAAAGTACTTCTTCAAACATGAAAACATTGAAAATTTGTTTTAAAAATAACTTAATGACTTATCCATATTTTACCTCTATAAGTTTAAAATTTAAATAATAAAGTATGTATTCATAAATTACGTTACATACATGGCTCAAGTTCTAAGTGAGGGAAAGAAATATTCTCTATGTAATATACTAACCAAAAAGACCATCCTGTAAACGCTGATAGTCTTTTTCCTATGGGCTCTATCCTATTCTATCGGTCCCCAAGAACTATTAATCAAACATGTGCTATATCTTTTGGGCCATTTGCAGTAATATATTTTATATGTAAAATCCACATGTAAAATATTAGTAGGCAGAACATAAGTATGGATTTTTGTATCAGTCAATTATGTGGCTCAAATTTGTCCTATGGTTTAGCGTGTATTTTTATAGAGTCAATTGGTTGCCTAAGGCTTAAACTCAATTTTAACCTAATTACTAGGTGTAGAACCATATAGAAGCTGCTGGGAACTTTAATTGCATTATTATTCTCTGGTATGACAAAGTCCCTCCTCTGTCCTAAAGAATATTCTTTGCTCACTTGTATGTGTATAGGATAGTAAAGTAATGCTCAAAATTCTCCAAGCCAGGCTTCAGCAATATGTGAACCGTGAACTTCCAGATGTTCAAGCTGGTTTTAGAAAAGGCAGAGGAACCAGAGATCAAATTGCCGACATCCTCTGGATCATCAAAAAAGCAAGAGAGTTCCAGAAAAACACCTATTTCTGCTTTATGGACTATGCCAAAGCCTTTGACTGTGTGGATCACAATAAACTGTGGAAAATTCTGAAAGAGATGGGAATACCAGGCCACCTGACTTGCCTCTTGAGAAATCTGTATGCAGGTCAGGAAGCAACAGTAAGAACTGGACATGGAACAACAGACTGGTTCCAAATAGGAAAAAGAGGACGTCAAGGCTGTATATTGTCAGCCTGCTTATTTAACTTATATGCAGAGTACATCATGAGAAACGCTGGGCTGGAAGAAACACAAGCTGGAATCAAGATTGCCAGGAGAAATATCAATAACCTCAGATATGCAGATGACACCACCCTTATGGCAGAAAGTGAAGAGGAGCTAAAAAGCCTCTTGGTGAAAGTGAAAGAGGAGAGTGAAAAAGTTGGCTTAAAGCTCAACATTCAGAAAACAGATCATGGCATCTGGTCCCATCACTTCATGGGAATTAGATGGGGAAACAGTGTCAGACTTAATTTTTTTGGTCTCCAAAATCACTGCAGATGGTGACTGCAGCCATGAAGTTAAAAGATGCTTACTCCTTGGAAGGAAAGTTATGACCAACCTAGATAGCATATTCAAAAGCAGAGACATTACTTTTCCAACAGAGGTCCGTCTAGTCAAGGCTATGGTTTTTCCAATGGTCATGTATGGATGTGAGAGTTGGACTGTGAAGAAGGCTGAGCACCGAAGAATTGATGCTTTTGACTGTGGTGTTGGAGAAGACTCTTGAGAGTCCCTTGGACTGCAAGGAGATCCAACCAGTCCATTCTAAGGGAGATCAGTCCTGGGTGTTCTTTGGAAAGACTGATGCTGAAGCTGAAACTCCAATACTTTGGCTACCTCATGTGTAGAGTTGACTCATTGGAAAAGACTCTGATGCTGGGAGGGATTGAGGGCAGGAGGAGAAGGGGATGACAGAGGATGGGATGGCTGGGTGGCATCACCGACTTGATGAACATGAGTTTGGGTGAACTCCTGGAGTTGGTGATGGAGAGGGAGGCCTGGCGTGCTGCAATTCATGGGGTCACAAAGAGTCGGACATGACAGAGTGACTGAACTGAATGGATGTGTATAGGATATAACCTAGAATTCAGCCTCAAAATCTTATGTATAGAGGTTATCGGCGTCTCCCCACATCAAGGATCACTGAGATGCTGCTGATAACCCATGGAAACTCTGCCAAGTCTATATATGTAGATGCATTTGTGTGTGTGTGTGTGTGTGTGCGCGCATGCATTCCTGCATATGTGTGTTGTCTCCATTGGAAAGTCCAATAACAATTCTCAGGAGCATTTGCGATCCTTTTCCTGAGATTCTCCTTTGTGTTTACTTTTTCCTGTGTCAAATAGACAACTGATTATAATGGAGGTATGGCATTAATCTCAATTTTGTAACTTTGTTGTCCACTTATAAGACCAAAGGGAAGGGCTTATGGACTTTCTGCTTCAAGGTGTAAATGCTCTCTCCTGATCCCTCCTCTCTGCTTTTTCTCCTTTAGTTTCAAAGCAGCCATTTATGTCCCTTGGTCAGATGCCCATAGGACTCCTTTGGAAACTTCAGTCTTTTCACTAGAGGAAGAAATAACCATCTCAACACATACCTTTGATTCTTTCTTGGGTCTTACTTCCCCCAGGGCCTCATATTGTCTGAGTGTTAGTGGAGACTCTCCTCTGCTCATCAGCAGTAGCTGGGCTCAGATACCATGACTGAGAATGAATGTGAGTGCCCAGTTCTTATTTTGTCTACTCAATAGTGTGAGCTGTGGCTGATTCCCTCACTGCTTTCCCTAAGAAAGAAGCACACTAGACTAAAGAGAGAACTATTTTTTCTAATCACACATGGAACGCCTCCCTTGCCCCCGCCAATTGTTCCCTGTTACATAATTTTGTACCCCTCTAAAATAATCAGCCCCTGCATTTCTGTGCAAGTCAGCAATTTATTTGGCATATCCCTGAATTGGTTCTCATATCCATGGATTATTTTTCCTCCATAGAATGTACATTTTATAAGGGCAGGGCTGTTAGTTTTGTTATCTCTTCTACTGCAGTCTCTGGAACAGTGCCCAGCACAAATAAGCATTTAATATGTATTCATTGAATAAATGAATATTGTTAGGGTTACACACTACCTACAAATGGTTACTTTTTTGCCATAAAGAATTGGGATGTGTCTCTAGAGAATGTCAGCTTGGATTAATTTCTATTTTATTATGAATTTTACCCCAAATCTGAAAGTAGGGAAGTTTGTAATTCACCCCTTCCTCCCCAACACTGAAGCTCATTAGGGATGACTAAGGTAAAGGAAACTGAAGGATGGAGGATATACAGAATTTGTGCTCGTGAGGGGAAGCTGGTAAGTTTGTAGTGCTAGACCAAGGACTCTAGACTTGGGCCTTCTTCAAACTGATGTGGCTTAAAGGGACTATAATTTGGGAGTTTGGTGCATAGACATAAGATTTATCTCTTAAAGCTAAAAATAAATTTCAAAGTAGGTATCAGTAGTAAACATTATACATGTAACTTTTTTCAAATTAAAGTTTGCAGCACACTCAAGGATGTTAAACATCTAGTTTTTTTGGAACAAGCACGTTTTGAATAGAGTAGATAAGAAATAAAGCAGACAACAGCTCTGGCTTATAGAAGCTACAGCAAGGACCAGTCATGCTTTGCAGTAAGTGGCTTTCATGCTGGCTGTTTAAATTGTGTTGTGCTGGGGGAAGGCCAGAGGAAATGTGAATATGACACGAATAAAGAGTGGAATGAATGCAAGATCCATTCTGCTAAAAATATCAGCATGGTGCTTCAAACTGAGAGGAGAAAAGAAGACTGGGTTAATTTTCTTTGTAGATAATAAATATTGTGGCATAAGGCAGTAAGAGAGGGAAAGTCATGTGAATGACTCAAAAGAAAATTGCTAAAAATCTCTAAGTCAGTAATTGATCTTAATGGAATTTAATTATTTTATTACCGTAATCAGTCACCTCTTATCTTGCCTTAGCTTCCACTCCATTTTGAGAGCTATTAGCTCCTATTACCTAGCTGTGGTCAGGAAGAAATTGCTTGATAACAAGTTTTAATTCTTGTTGCAGGGTAACTTTGGCAAACTCATTTGTCTGTGTTAATAATACTGAAAGAAAAATAGTTATTATAAAATGAGTTGGTGTGGGAGAGATGGGTAGATGTGTATATGACTGTGTTTATTTTTACTTCTAAGACCCAGTGTGAATTCTCTGAAGTCACAACTCATGTTGATTTATTTTGTATTCCAAGTGTCACCCATGTTGTTGTTGTTGAGTCACTATGTCTGACTCTTTGTGATACCATGGACTGTAGCACACCAGGCTCCCCTGCCCTTCACTATCTCCTGGAGTTTGCACTAATTCATGTCCACTGGGTTGGTGATGCTATCTGACCATCTCATCCTCTGCCACCCCCTTCTCCTTTTGCCTTCAATGTTTCCCAGCATCAGGGTCTTTTCCAGTGAGTCAACTCTTTGCATCAGGTGGCCAAAGTATTGGAGCTTCAGCATCAGCCCTTCCAATGAATATTCAGGTCACCCATGGTACCTGTTTTAAAGTAAGCATCTGATAAATACTTTTGGAATGAGTAATAAAAATAAGTAATATAGGGAGGAATAAATTGGGAGATTGGGATTGCCATATGCACACTACTATATATAAAATAGAGAACTAACAAGGACCTACTGTGTAGCACAGGGAACTCTCCCCAGTACCCTGTAACAGCCTATATGGGAATAGAATCTAAAAAAAAAACAGTGGATGTATGTATACGTATAACTGATTCACTTTGCTCTACATGCTCTACATTGTCAATCAACTGTACTCCAATAAAAATGTAATTAAACATGAACTAATATGCATTTAATTCTTCATACTACTGTTATTTCTCATGGAGATGAGATGATTTATACTCCATGAGTACATGGAGATGATTTATATACTGTCACAGGTCAAATAACTCTTTTAACTGATTCTTTATCAACAGATATAGATATATAAAAATGTATAAATATATAAAAAACTTTGGTTCTGGGAAATTAAAATTTTTTTGTTTTGAAAAATTATTTAATGGTAAAATTTTAGACTTGAGAGCAGATGGTGTTAACACTGAGGACATATTAATAATATTGTGACCATTTTATTCATAATTTCAGTATCCAATAAGTCTATGCAGTTTTTCCTGTATACCTAATTAATTGGATAATTCTGAACAGCCTGTTATTCCCTTCTCTATTTTTCTTGCAGAAGCTATATATTTGGCTTTGTAATATAGCTTTTATTTTGACATATATTCAGACTTAGAAAGAGCTGCAAAAATAGTACAGAGAATTTTCAGTGTATCCATCACCCAGCTTCCCCTCATGGTAATATATAATTACAGTGCATTGTCAAAATTAGGAAGTTGGTACAATATTATTCAAGAACAGAACTTATTTAGATCTCATCAGTTTTTAAGTGTACTCTTTGTGTGCATGTGTGTGTGTGCATGCATGTGTGTGTGTGTGTGTGTGTAGTTCTATGAAGTTGTACCACATGTGTAGATCCTGTAGCATTAACACCACGATTAGGATACAGAACTGTTCCATCACCATGAAGAAACTCCTTGTGCTTTCCCATAAAAGTCACATCCTTCCTCCAAACCTAACTCTTACAACTACTAATCTGTTCTCTACCACCATAATTTTTCACTTAAGAGATTGCTCTACAAAGGAAATCATGTGGTATATAACTCTTTGAGGCTGATTTTTTAAAAATTCAATAAGATGTGCTTTAAATCTATCCAACTTGTTGAATTAATTTTGTGCCTATTTATTGCTTAGTGGAATTCCACATATGTTTGATTTTTTTTTAATAACAAACCTTTAAACCCACACCCAAAGCATCCTATATGCTGAAACTAAAGGTCTTCTGGGAATTGTGATCTTAGGGAATATTATGAAGGTTTCCAAAGCCAGAGAAAGATATGAGAAATGGAAAAGACCATCTTTTTCAACTTCTTCCTGTACTCTTACAAACTAATACCATTCAATCCAGCCCTCATTTGTTTTATTATTATTATTTGTTTTATGCTGTGACAATTTAGGGTTTCCCAGTATGTCCTCGGTTACTTGGGCACTGGTGATTTCTTTGGCTGTCCATATTTCCTAAACTTCAGTTCTTTCTAACTTGTTTTTCACATCCCACTTTTAGCAGTAGCTCTCAGCTTGAATAGCCTAAGCTTCTCCTCCAAGGATTCAAACAGCTTGGGAACTTACGTTGACCCATGGGGCAGGCCTGCCAAGCCTCTGTGTGAATGAAAAATGCACTTCTGAGAGCACCATTATCTATCACTGAACATTTCTAAGGGGTTTTCAAATAAAAGACTTTTGAAAAGCTCGATGAGCTCTTCCTCTTTAATCTCTGAGGGATGTGGAGTGCAGGACATAATGGCGATGTGCCAGAAGCTCTGCTCTAGTAGGCGTGGTGGTTAGGGCAGCTTTGGCAACAGAGGTGAGTTCCCTGGTGTCAGTAGCAGTGTCAGTCCAAGACAGGCCTCTCCTCTGGGACGCTTGACCTTGTTACTGGGTTCCTTAGCATTGCCATCAGCATCTCTGTACTTTGGCAGCTTGGGCAGACCTCCACCAGCTTGGCAGAGCGCCTCCTGCGGCCACTGGCAACAAGGGCTCTACTTTCAGCATCAGTGATGAGAGGTGGTGTGTATGTGTGTTTGTGTGTGTGTGTGCATGTTCTCAATCTTCAATCTCTGGAGGTATCCTCCTGCAGAACTATCAGACCTCTGAAACTATTTCCTATATTGATTTTGTAGAAGAAAAGTAAGGTTTGAGACTTGACCTGGCTAGGAAACTAAGAATTTTGAAATTCAAAGCTTCTGCTGGGTCTTATTGTGGTAACAGATGAACATCCATAGAAAGATGCTTTTGTAGAGGGCTTGATTGTTACTCAGGTATAAAAATAATATTTTTCTATGGCATGAATTATGTATACATAGAGTATTTTCTAAGAATGAAAATAAAGGAATACAAGGGCACATGTGCCTTCAAATAATGTAAAATACTGATATTGAGTAGTTGTGTAGAGGTGGATAGAGAAGTGTTTCTTTCCTTAGGGTTTGAAACTCTGTTCTCCTAAGGATTACTTTATATCTGGGAGGTGTGTATGTGTGTGTGTGTTTGTGTGTATTCCTATTGTTAAAAACAGAATTCAACTGAGTAAACTGTAAGATCTTATTGGCTTTATTGCATGATTCATGGATTAGGCAATGACCTATCTAGCATATAGAAAGGAGCTCTGAGGAGCAACTCAAAAGGAATTATTGATACTTTTATAAGCAGAAGAGAGAGGAACAAGGAGGTTATACTTGGCAAAAAAGCAAATTGGATATTGTAAGGTCACTTTTTTTTAGTGGATGGCAGGACTGCACCAGGCAGATTACCCAGCCATTGCTGATCAGGAAATTCCTGATGAACTGGTTTGAGATTCTGTTTCTGGGAGAAATGAAACTGTAATTAAATTAGGTCTCTGCTTGTTGACATGTGCTTAACATAAGCAACTCCGCTTTGGGACTGTTGTCTTGTTGTTAACACTATATTTACTTATGAGATGAATGAAAGAATGAGAAATCACCTCATTCGGATATGGATGTCTCAGAAAACACTATATTTGACTGAATTACTCAGAACTTGGGGGAATATATTTCCATGGATGACAGAACTGCACGATATTTTTGAGGTGAAGATAGATCTTACAGCTAGACAGGTGATGGAGTTTCCCTAAAATGGGCAGATTTGTGTGATTACAAATGCAGTTACCAGTGGAAATTAGCAAGTGGCTACTGGGAAAAGTGAGGTCATTGGAAGGATTTGCTGCCATGTTGATCTATGTACGTTGGTGCTGCCCCTCCTTTTATACTGGACCCACTTGGAATGCCACACATGATGTAGTGACGACTGTCACCACTCACAGCTCCATAGTCTACAGTGACACTCCCCGTAGTTCTTCCATTGTCCTCTGCCATCCCCACGCCCTGCTGTTGTATCCAGCCTGAGATGCTCTGAGCTGCAAGACACAGGCGACATCTTATCCTCTGTTCTCATTGCTAAAAATACGGAGTTGAGTTTTTGACATGCTAAATTTGAAATTTCTATTGGACATTCAAGGGATGGTATGAAGTAGGCTGTTTTCGTCTGCAGTTTAGAGAATAGGTCTGAGCTGTTAAATTTGGTTGTTGTCAGCACAAACATGGAGACTAGATGTGATAGGCCAAGGAGTCAGTGTCCTGGGATGAGTTTGGGAAGAGGGGAAAGAGGAGGAACCAGCCTAAGAAATGAAAAAGGAGTGATTTAATGAGGAAGGATGAGAACCTGGAGAGTGTGGTCTCCCGGAGACAAGCAGAGTATGGTCATTTGGACCATGGGAGATCATTTTTGACTGTGGTAAGAGCAGATTTAGGTGAAGGACGTGTACAAAATTCTCTTTGGATTGGTTAGAATAGAGAATGGGAGCAGAATTGAAGGCCCTGGGAATAGATGGGAGAGCAAAGAAACAGGGTGGGACCCGGTGGAAGAGGTGGAGTCAGCATGATGTGGAGGTGTGACTTGGCGGTGCATTTCAAGGGGAATAAAGTGAGACAGAGGTGGATAGAGAAGTGCTTCTTTCCTGGGTGTTGTTTGAAACTCTATTTTCCTAAGGATGACTATATACCTGGGAGATGTGTGTGTGTGTGTCCCTATTGTTAAAAAATTCAGAGGAGACATTTTTAGTCAGTTTGTGTCTCCTAGGGTCCTACAACTACTCTCTTATCATAATAAAAAAGAAAGAGATCTGGTCCCGACTTTGGTAGGCCCGAAGACAGCACCCCAGCCTTCACAGGGACCTTCTCAGTTTGTGCAGCTTCTCTCCTCTGTTCCCAGCTCTGGAAGCACACCTGGAATATTCTGAAGTCAGATTTAATAAGAAATCCTTCACATCAGCTCCTGACATGATTCCTGCTGTTCTCTGCCAACTCTGCTCTCTCTCTCTGTCTTTCTGGCCGCTATCCACCTCCCTTCTTCCAGCTCAAAGAGTAGGGCAGAGAGGGTGGCTCTCAGAAATCATCACTAACTCCCTCCATCCTCTCCATGCTCATTCTGTCTTCAGGGGTGCCGAAGTGGAATCCAGCAGATTTGAAAGAACCTGAATGCCCTGTCCATGCAGTAGTCCATGAAAATAATACTCCTTCATTGTGGTACCCCACTAAAGTCATAACCCACTGTTGCTCTAATGCTTAAGGAAAGAAAAAGTTAAGATTAAAAAGTCCTAAACTTTGTGGCATAATTACAAACAAACAGTATCCTGTAGTTCATTTTCAAAAGAGGTGAAGTATTGTTTGGGTAGCTAAATAGTACATCAGGATTTTGCTGGTTGTTACATGCCAATAGGCTTTTTAATCTGTCATAGCAGATCACATTTCTTCTGAAAAAGATGATACAAATTAGTAACATATTCGCTGCTCTGATCTCCACAGCAATTTAAACCATACAAGCACCTTTCTCCTCTCTGCACTCCCCATCCCATGGCATCATTTTAACCTTGTGATGAAAATCAGGGACTCTTGCCTCTGTTTGCTCCTCTTTCAAGAAGCAAACTGTGATGTCAGCATGTCACCAACATACTAGATATGTATCTTTAGAGGTTGCCATGGCAAATCTGGAACCAGAGCCTCCCTAATGAGCCAAAGCTATTGACGCCTGACAGACTAAGTATTCTCAGACATTTCCTGTTAGACTGGTATTGGCTTCAGCTGTGAAAGCAGTTGCTTTCATTTCTGGGGGTAGATTAGTATTGGATGGGAGTCGGGGGTGAACTCTTTTCTGGTCATGAAGTGTCACTTAGTCTGACAGAAGAATTTCTAGGTCTGGAAATGTATCATGTACAACAATACACTAAGAAGGTATGTTAAGTTAGAGTCTAGATCCTGGCAACCCTATGATAAATCCCTCCATACCTCTCGGAAATAGACATAGCAACTCCTAAGGTGAAAGAATGTTCATTTGTATTTCAATAACTGAGCTAAAAACAAAAAGTGAATGAAAGAGAAACCAAGTGTCCTAGGATAAGAGAACAGTGCTCTGAAATTGCTTCTTGTTTTGGTTGATGAGTTTTGATAGTGAAGATCACACATGCAATCCTCCTCTGGTCACAAGTCAAACATTTTCACACATCAAGTGTGGAAGACTCACCATGGTGATGGTTCCCAGTCACAGCAAAGTGTGAAGACCGCAAGCACTCGCCTCCATTACCGTCTCATTTAGCATAGTTTTCAGTTACTCACACAGCTTAGAACTGGAAGTGATACCTTTTTCAGTTCTTCCAGAATTGATGTGAACATCTTAAGGCTGAAGGGAATAATCGCTACTTTGAATCGAGAAAACAATATGTGGTTAATTTACTCTTTTCTCCTAATTATAGTAACACAATTGAACCCTTTGTGTGTTCAAAAATAAAACAAGCAGCACAGAGGTTCAGGTTCAGGTGTAGGGAAGCCATTGGGGACGTTTGTGAATGCTTATTGATGGGGATGATGAAATGGATAAAGCTATGAATTATTAAGTGACAAAACAGGAAACCCAGGAAGTTCTGGCCTTTTCTATCTTTCGGGATCCGTTTCAGTGTTCCTGGAGTGTGGGAAACCTTGGACCAAGAAGAACTCCTAGAGAAGAAGGGACAGATGTGTAGTGTGAAATAATAGAAAAATATGCACATCTATTTATGTATCTCTGTCCATCTGTCTGTCTGTCTATCTCCCTCCATCCCTCCCTCCTTCCCTACCAATCTCTGCCCCTAATTCCTGGTGTGGGTGTGTGTACTCAGTCACTTGGTGGTGTCAAACTCTTTTGCGACCCCATGGACTGCAGCCCATTAGGCTCCTCTGTCCATGGGATTTTCCCAGCAAGAATACAGGAGTGGGTTGCCATTTCCTCCTCCAGGGGATCTTCCCAACCCAGGGACTGAACCTGTGTCTCCTACATTGGCACGTGGATTCTTTACCACTGAGCCGCTTGCGAAACCTGGTGTAGCACTCCTCTAACACTTGTCATTTCCAGGTTGATAGAAACACCTTTTGTTTTGATATCTGGTCTTTGACACGGTGGTTCCTGACACAGAGCTCCTAATCCCCTTGAAATTTCCTGGGTAATAGGTACATCCTTTGTTCTAATGAGGTGACTCCTAGTGGCTTTGTTTCACTCCTGGGTGGGGGCTAGTCACCAGGAAGTATAAACCATGATTAGAAGCTTAGAACATTCAGTTCCACCCCCATGATTCAGGAAGCGAAGAGGGGCTAGAGACTGAGTTAATCATTGATCGTGTCTATGTGCTGAAGCCTCCATATAGATCCTGAAAGTATGGGGTTTGATTAGCTTCTGGATTGTTGAGTCCATGGAGGTACAGGGAGGGCAGCATGCTTCTGGTGAGGACATGGATGTTCTGCACCCCTGCCTCCATACTCTGTGCTATGAGCCTCTTCCTTCTGAATAGTCACGTGTATCTTCATTATATCCTTGTATAACAAGCCAGTAAATCTAAGTGTCTCCCTGAGTTCTGTGATAGAATATTGAAAAGCAGAGACATAACTTTGCCAACAAAGGTCCGTCTAGTCAAGGCTATGGTTTTTCCAGTGGTCCTGTATGGATGTGAGAGTTGGACTGTGAAGAAGGCTGAGTGCCGAAGAATTGATGCTATTGAACTGTGGTGTTGGAGAAGACTCTTGAGAGTCCCTTGGACTGCAAGGAGATCCAACCAGTCCATTCTGAAGGAGATCAGCCCTGGGTGTTCATTGGAAGGACTGATGCTGAAGCTGAAACTCCAGTACTTTGGCCACCTCACGTGAAGAGTTGACTCATTGGAAAAGACTCTGATGGTGGGAGGGATTGGGGGTAGGAGGAAAAGGGGACGACAGAGGATGAGATGGCTGGATGGCATCACGGACTCGATGGATGTGAGTTTGAGTGAACACCGGGAGTTGGTGATGGACAGGGAGGCCTGGCGTGCTGCGAATCATGCGGTTGCAGAGAGTCGGACATGACTGAGCAACTGAACTGAACTGAACTGAGTCCTGTGAGACAGTCTAGCAAAGTATCAAACCCAAAGAGGTGGTCACGGAAACCCCCACTTAACAGGCGGTGGATCAGAAGTACAGGTGACAACCTGTGACCGGAGATTGGCATCTGCAGAGGAGGGTGGCAGTTTCGTGGGTGGGACTGAACCCTTAACCTGTGGGGTTTGATGCTGTGTCAGAGTTGACAGTGTCAGAGTTGAATGACATTGTAGGATACCCAACTGGTGTTGCAGAGACTTGCTTGCCACGGGGAAAAACTCCCACCCATTTGGTGACCAGAAGTGTCAGAAGTGAAGTCTTTGTGTGGATAGTAAAGGAGAAGCACACAGGGGTATAGTTTTCGTGGAGAGGTAGTACCAACATGAGATAGCAAGTTTCCCACAGAGCCAGCCACTCTGCCTCGTTTCTGACACATGGTGGTAGGAAGTCCAGTAAGCAGGCTTTCCTGGGTATTATAGAGACAACTCATCATTGTTGCTGCACATCTGTTTCTTGAATGCAGATGTGGTTTGAGGGGGGTTTGCATGACTGGTTGGACTCCACTGTGCTCCTCTCAATACGAACATAGTACCTACCTCTGGCAGCCCTGTTGGGTAGCATTACTTTTTCTCTGCATCTCCTGAATAAGGTCTTCATTCATTGAGGATACAAGAAAAAGACATGGAGTCCTTGTTATTCTCACAAGTGCAAACCCACATACCTCAGGAAGACGTACTCCTAAGAAGTGTAAGGAATTCTTAGTTTCCTTACAGAATTGATAGGCATTTGGATTGATTTCCAACTCTGTTTGGACCTGGACTGGATAATTGTGTGAAGGCTGTGGGTTAGTTAAGGGGTCAGTTTACACCCTTGGAACAGGGCAGAACCAGTGGCTTAGGACTAAATTGAACTCATGTTTTTAGATTTATAAGAAATGCTAAGCCCACCAGCTGAGTGAGACTGGAAAGGGAAAAGAGCTTGCAAGTGTTGTTGACATGCTGAGTCATGGGTCTCAGCATCTAGCAGGGTTTGGTCCTAGGATCTTCAGGCCTGTGAATCCTGGGATGGCTTTGAGTTCTGGACTACTTCAATGATTTCACTCATTCAGTGGCCTTCAGTGTCTGTTGGTGAGTGCTGATGAAGAAATCAGCCTCCATAATAGGCAAGTCATCATGTAACATAACCTATTACAGAAATAAAATTGTTAGAGCCCTGACATTTTATTGGAGAATTATGAACTCTTTTGGAAGAGCCTTTTGAGTAAAAGTTTGCTAATATCAACTGTAGTACTCTTTTTAATGCTATGTATTTCTCTTCCCTGATTATCATAAAATTCTCCCTTTCACATTCTTTGAGTGTTATAATTTATTTATGTAAGTGGGTCATAGACTGTGGCTATGAATAAGAGAAATTCTATAATTTTGCTGTGTCAAAGGATCTAGAATGGTAGGTTTTAGCAAATCAACCAGGGTCTTAGTTTAGATTTTGTGTTGTGGTTTCATTTTCCACAACAGTCCTAGGGGGTCCTGTAAAATGCATCTCGTTTTAGAGAGTAGAAATTAATTTGAGTAAGAAGAGAAGTGAAAGGGAATCCATATGGTTTGCCTTTGTCAAGGAAGCAGACATTTTTGATACAATTCTTAGGGGAGTAAGAAAATTGTAATAGAATATAACAGCTCTCTAGTGGAAAGAGCACATTTCCTATATGATGAGGGTAGTTATACATTATATCTGTAGTAGTTTTTCCTTGAGTCAAGGTATCAGATCTGCTAAGGGAACTCTAGGAAAAGACTGTTGAGATAAGAAGGGAAAATTGGCTCAGGTTTTCCCAAGAAGTAGATCAGACAACAGAATTTTAACATCCACTAGGTATCTGTCAGATGGTGGCAATTTCCAGCAAAAACATAACGGGGACATATCAGTGACAGATTGAATCGGTTACGTAGAAATGAAAGGCTCCCCAGACCCTCGTTTCTTCTAGGATTCAGCTTTTGATTGCTTGCTTTGTCCTTTATATCTCTTTGCTTCACAATATCATTGGTTCCTTTCTCTTCTCTTTCAAAACCTCAAACTTATTTTTTAAACTGATTTATTTCTGGTTTTATGGCTTAGGGAGCAGCTGAAACTACCAGGAAAAATACAAAGAGCAAACCTGGGTATTTTGTTATTGTCAAACAGATGCTGTGGCAGGTGTTACTGGTATGATATTATAATCAAATAGGCACAAAAAATGCAGAATTTTATTTCTCTGTCTTAGGACTTTCAACTTGCTGTTCATTCATGCAATTAAGGGCAAATTAATATTTAAGAAATTTGCCCACAGACTATGAGATAATGACATGTGACAAAACCCTTTATGTACTCCCATAATGCAGATTCATCTGGGAGGAATGATGTTCACCTCTTAATTAAGTCCTTGTTACATTACATTTCATGCTATAGTGAAACAGGAGTGGCTCTCTGCTCCCAAAGAGGAGGAACATTTAATCATTCAAGCCAAGCTCAGTAGTCAAAGAGTGTCTGCTACTGCTAAGTCACTTCAGTTGTGTCCAACTCTGTGCGACGCCATAGACGGCAGCCCACCAGGCTCCCCTGTCCCTGGGATTCTCCAGGCAAGAACGCTGGAGTGGGTTGCCATTTCCTTCTCCAATGCATGAAAGTGAAAAGTGAAAGTGAAGTCACTCAGTCGTGTCCGACTCTTTGCAACCCCATGGATTGCAGCCCACCAGGCTCCTCCGCCCATGGGATTTTCCAGACAAGAGTACTGGAGTGGGGTGCCATTGCCTTCTCCATCAAAGAGTGTCTGGTCTTGATAAATTCTCATGTTTTGATTATAAGTAGAATATTCAGTTTGTCTGCTTGTACATTTGTTGTAGGTTTGGTGCAATAATTCTCTCTCTAAATTGCTCATATCTCAAGTAATCTTTTTGGCTTACTTTATGTTTTTATTCTTGGGGCCAATAATATACTTGTGAATTCTGTTTAATGGCTCTTCTGGCTAATTTTCAGAAACTTGGTTGTTCCTTTTTTTAGTAAACTGTTGATAGTGGAATTTAACCTAATTCTTCTGCCCAGAGAAGAGGCTGTGGCAGGCCAAGGTTGTTTGGGCTGTTTAGATATCTGATCTATGAAGTGGGCTGGGCAGGTATCTGGTCCATGATTTGAGCCTGCCAGTGACTCTGCTTGATCTTCGAAAGAAGGCATTGCATATCTTGGTTTGTTAAAGCAATTCTATTTCCTGGAAAAGTTGAAAAATTTTCTTGATTTGGAAACTGATATAATTCCTAGTATGGATGAATCAGTTCATTCAGTGAGACTGCTAATTAGAACATTTTCATGTTAATATGCACTCCCTTTTCGTTTTATCCAGATTTATGTGTTTAAAAACATTTTTTAAGACTTGCAGTAGTGATATTGTTAAAGATTAATTATTCTTATAATTTGTGTATTCCTATCCTTGCTCCTAAGTGATATTCATGATTTCTCTGGGCCATCAGAAGTTGAATGTGCTTGAAGCCTATTAGTAATTTTCTTTTTCCTGACTTGCTTTAGGGCTGATGGAAATGCCCTGGTCAATATGACCTCACGAGTCAAATTGGAGCTATTTGAGGGGAACATTGAAATATCTTTGGTGGCTAGGCAATTCAGTCACTTTTATCAGTCCATTTATCTAACCGGAAGAGAGCTGAGAGAAAAATTGATTCAAGAGGCTGTTATAATGCCAGTACCATATTGTTTTAGTTATTGTAACTTTAGATATATTTTGAACAATCAGTGTGATGACTCTGTTTTTTTTCTTCTTTGTTGAGATTGCTTTGGCTACTCAGGGTCTTCCATGGTTCCATATGAATTTCAGGATTGCCTTCTCTAGTTCTGTGAAAATCATTGGGATTTTTTTGAATTTCATTGAATCTGTAGGTCGCGTTGAGTAGTATGACATTTTAACAATATTAAGTCTTCCAGCACATGAACACTGATGTCTGTCCATTTATTTGTGTCTTTTTCGATGTTTTATAGTTTTCATTGTACAAGTCTTTCATCTTAATTGCTTATTCCAAGTGTTTTATTCTTTTGTTTCTATTATAAATGAAATTGTTTTTTATTTCCTATTTGGATAGTTTATTTCTGGTACATAAAATGCAGCTGACTTTTGAATGTTGATTTTGTATCTTACAATTTTTTTTGAATTTGTTTATTAGTTCTAACCATTTTATTTGACATGTTTAGAGTTTTCTACATATAATAACATATCTGCAAACAGAAATAAATTTATTTCTTCCTTTCCTATTTGAATATCTTTTATTTCTTTTATTTACCTAATTGCTCTGGCTAGGACTTCAGTATTGTATTGCATTGGAGTAGCAGGAGTGGCCATCCTTGCTTTTGTTTCTGATCTTTTAGGGAAAGCTTTCAGTTTTTGCCATTGAGTATGATGTTTGCTGTGGACTTTTCATATTTGAGTTTTATACCTATAAGGATTTCTTCTATATATAAGTTATTGAGAGTTTTTATCCTGAAAGAATATTGGATAGAGAGACCAGAAATAAACCATGTATATGTGGTCAACTAATCTTTGACAAGGGTACAAAGAATACACAATGGGGAAAAGATGGTCTTTTCAGCAAATGATATTGGAAAAACTGGATATACACGTGCGAAAGAATGAAGTTGGGCCCTTACTTTGCACCATATAAAAAAATCAACTCAAAATGGATTAAAGATTTAAGTGTAAGACTTGAAACTGTAAGATTCCTGGAAGAAAACATAGTGGAGAAGCTTCATGACATTGGTCTTGGTACTGTTTTTTTGGATATAATACCAAAAGCACAGGCAACAAAAAACAAAAGTAGGCAAGTGGGATGACAGCAAATGAAAAAAACTTCTACACAGCAAAGGAAATAATCAACAGAGTGAAAAGACACTGATGGGAGAAAATATTTGTAAACCATACATTTGATAAAGGATTAATATTCAAACTATATAATGAATTCCTACAACTTAATAGTAAAAAGCCAAACAACCCAGTTAAAAAATGAGCAAAGGACTTAAATAGACATTTCTCTAAAGAAGGCAAATAATAACCAACAGATATGTAAAAGACACTCAACATACTAATTATTATAGCTAATGAAAATCAAAACTGCTATGAGATATCACTTCATACTTGTCAGGATGGTTACTGTCAAAAAAAAAGCAGAAGATAGCAAGTATAGATGTGAAGAAATTAGAACCCTTGTATACTGATGTTGGGAATGTAAAAATGTGCAACCATTATGGAAGACAGTATGGAAGTTCCTCAAAATGTTATAAAGAGAACTAGCATAAAATCCAGCAGTCCTACTTCTATAAAATCATTCTGCTAAACAATTGCAGCTAGAATCTTGAAGAGCTATCTGCACTCCCATGTTCACTGCGTCATTATTCACAATAATCAAGACATAGAGATAACCTAAATATCTGTCAATCTGAATGCATAAAGAAAATGTGGTGTATATTTACACAATGGAATATTATTCACCCTTAAAAAAGGAGATTCTGCCATTTGTGATAACACGGATGGACATTATGGACTTTATGCCTGGTTAAATAAGCCAGTCACAGAGGGACAAATACTGCATGATTCCATTTGTATGAGGTGTCTAAAATCGTCAAACTCATGAGAGAGAGTCTGTATGAAGGGCCAGAGGGAGGGAAATGGGTAGTTGCTGCTGAATGGGTATTGGTTTCAGTCATGTAAGATGGTGGGTTTTAGAGATCCTCTGTATAACAATCTGTGTACAGTCAGGAGTACTGTGTTGTGCACTTAAAAGTTTGTTACGAAGGTAGAGTTCAAGTGTTCTTACCACAATAAAGGAAAAAAAGTGGAAGCAGTCAGGTAGTGAGAAGGAGTGCAAGGCTTGTAGTCAAGACAACGTTGATTCAAAGCCCAATTTGCCACTTATTAGCAATGTGACTTTGCCTTGCTGAGACCAGGTTTCCTGTTCAGTAGGATTAAGATCTAACAGTGTTTTGTAAAGGAGTAAATGCAGTAACAAGCAAAGCCTGTAGCCATCTTAATAAATGGGAGTTTTCTTCCTGTTCTCTTCTCCTTTCTCTGAGACTCAGTTTCCTCATTTGTAAAATGAAGACAACAACTACTTCCCAAGTTTATTGTGAGAATTAAAGCAAATTTGGATTTATTCATGGTGATGGATAGTTACTAAAAAAAAGTAAGTCTTCAAAAAAAAAAAAAAACAACCCACCCTTGTTTAACTCACTCTCTCACTTCCTACTTTATAGACAAAGTAAGACCTAGTAAGAAGTTGTACAGTGGTAGCCTGGGTGTAGACACACTGGCCAGGGCTCATTTTACTGACTTTTTATTGATCATTCAGATATTCTAGATAACTTGGTTTGAGGAGTTGGAAAGCAAATTATAAACCATGTGATGAACAGACCAGATATATTACTAGACTTACACAAAGTCAAGAAATATTTTGAAATTGTTCATTGGACATCTAGATTTATCAGAAGAAAAAAGTCAATGTGCTGTGACTACAAAATTTGATTTTAATTTAAAGGAATACCTTAAAGTAAAGCTGCTTCATCTTGAATAAAACCATTTTCTTTGATTATCTTGTTTTTCTTTGAGTACTGTCAGTGTTAGCTAATATAACAATTTTGTCTTAGTGAATTCTTTCCTAGGTGTCTCTTTACCATGAAAAGCCAAATAATACTCTCATTCTATATGACACCGATACCAAAGTCAGATAAAAAGGGTTTCATTACAAGGCTATGAAAGAGATAATTTTCTAAAATTGGAACATTATCTGTCATGTGTTACTACTCTATAATTATGACTATTATTCTCATTGGGGAAAAAAGAAATATTTCAGAAGGGGAAAGATTTTTATAAGAGGCTTTTAATATAAATGGGCAATTATATAAAAATACTGACTTTTATACTTAGATACTGTGTTGGAGATACATTATATTATATTTGATGTAAATTTAGTAAATGATATGCATGTAAAAACTTAAAATATATGAATGTTACTTCCTTAAAGACATGAATAGTCTGGCAAAATAGATTTTTGAGAAATGGATTCATGACTTTTATGCTTACAGAGGTTTTATTGTTCATAATGCATTGTGGTTTTTTTTTTCTTTTTGGGTGAAGAATGAATCATTTTCATTTGGCAATGACTCTGAATATTTTTGCAAGAGTGATTGTACTTTTTAAATCATTTGTGACGCTCAACTGAATAAAGGGTGGTGATAAAAATAAAAATTAGAACCATGATTCTTCTTTTTCTAGAAGAAGAAGACAATAGTATAAATTATGAAGACTCAGTTTTGCTGTAAGTGATACATAGAAGGAGAGTTCTCAAGCAGATAGAAAGTTTGAACATGGAAGAAAATACTTTACTGTGTTTAAGATGTTTATATTGAATAGCTGTGAGGTACAAAATCTTCTCAGCATAATTCACCTTAAATGTCACATTCAGCATGAGAAAATCTAGGATTAGTAGGCCAGAAGCTTATACAATTTTGGAAACTTTAAGAAATAGTAGAAGATTAAAAAATACATAATGAGAACCAAAGATGGTATTTATTTGGAATGAGAAGAGAAATTTTAAAAAATTATAAAATAAAAAAACAGAAATACCACAAGTATAGCTATATCCAGAAAAAACTTCATATTTTAAATTATAACTGCCTGACACATCTTTATAATACAATTTTATTTACATTTTAGCTGATTAGTTTCTGATTGCTTTTTCATGTGAAATGATTTTGTAATATTTTCTGTGTAGGGGATGTGAAGATAATCCAGTGTTTCTTTTAACATGGTTGATTAAAATTTGCTTGATAGTTTGATAGCTGGGATGCTTAAGTATTGCTACTGTTGTTTAGTTGCTAACCCGTGTTTGACTCTTTGCAAACCCATGGACTGGAGCCCACCAGGCTCTTCTGTCCCTGGGATTCCCAGGGAAGAATACTGGAGTGGGTTGCCATTTCTTTCTCCAGGGGATCTTCCTGAGCCAGGGATCCAGCTCGAGTCTCCTGCATTGGCAGGTGGACTGTTTACTGCTAAGCCACCAGGGAAAGCCATGCTTAAGTATGACCATACATAAATGTACTGCTGTGTAGTACTGCTCCAAGACTGCACCTTTGAAACACACATAGGACTGCCAACAAATTCAATTTCACATAATTCCCGCAAAAAATATCATTCATCTATATTTTTACATTCTGCATTATTGAGTTTTTCCCAATGCATGAGAGCTTCTGTTTGGATGAGGATGGTAACTGGATCCTCTACTTAGTTTTGCTCATATGATGGCTGGAAAAATTTTTCTACAGACTAGCTTTTGGTTCCATACAGTTCAAGACTTGCTTTTTCCTCTGTTGCCCACATACTTCTAAGTGCTGGGTGCTGTATGGACAGGCATATTTTAACATGACTTCTGGGCTGGGCCCCTATAGTTTGGCTCAGGGGGCAATACAAGTGTTTCTGGAAGTCATTCCTAGAATGGGATAGCTAGGAATAACTTAACTATATAAAGAAACAACTATGAGCTACGTAAATGTATCCCATTAACCCAAATTAAATGCTTCTCAACTCAACTTCCTCTTAGCTGGATCTGAAAAATGCCTGTTAACCACTTAAGTGCCCACTAGGTTCCTCTGTCCATGGAAGTCTCCAGGCAAGAATACTGGAGTGGGCTGCTATGCCCTTCTTCAGGGGACTAGGGCTGCTGCCTAACAGAAATGCAAGGGGGCGTTGGTTGAACATTCGGTGACTCCAAATCACTCATTTTTTAGCTTGTTTTTTCTTCATGGCCTTCATGGGCCCTTCATGGGCCCTTCACGGCCTCTACTGCCTTCATGTTCTTTTTCAAAGAATTTATGTATTTCTAAGCGGAAATCTTTCAAACTGAAGATTGAACAGAAACCCAAGTGATAAAATAGATACATGTAGACCTACCTTGATCAAAGCAGGGGCTGGGGCATAAAGCACCAGCTACTTGGCCTCCTCTTTCACTTGTGGTAAGTCTCTGAGTAAGCTTCCAGAAGCCCTCAGAGTTCCCTCTGAACAAAATTGGAAAACACTGGTATAGAACAATGATTCCTAGGTAAAGAATTGTAAAATCTGAGTTCTTATTTGCATTTCTACTGGTAGACAATAGCAAATCATTAATTGCTCTGAGCCTTAATTTTTGCATTTGTAAAAAGTTGACAATAATATATTGCCTTGTTCAGCCTACATCAAAGTGAGGCTATGAGAATGAAATAGGTCATAAATGTGAAAACTCTTAGCCTTTCTAATAAAACGATTCTTTAGATTATTGACATCACAAAATCGAAATAGTAACAGCTTGAAAGAGTTATCTCTGATACTCTATGTCCTTGATAATATACCAAGTATCAGGTAAGGGCCACCCACTCCCTGTTCATAATGACAAGGACACTGTGAGAATGAGTGTGACATTTTCCAACATGTCCTGGGATGCAAAACCCATGGCAGTGACATAAAGGATGATGACTAAGCATAGCAAGAAAGGAATGTAAAGTCACAATGGCCTGTAGGCTCTCCTGGCACTGGCAAATTTTTGCTGGGGTTAGCAAAGTAAGATGATATTGTTTATATGGTATGATATGCAGAAAAGAAATGTTTGGAAGTGACACATTGATCTCATTTTCATTTAGTGCCCAAGTGTATCTGACTTGTAGAATCCACACTGTAAAATGACAGGATATAAGAGGATTTAAATGAAAGCAGAAGAAAATAGGGCAGAGAAAAGTGAATACAGAGTATTTGGCCTATTTATCTTGGAAAAAAAAAATGGAAGAAGGAAGGACATCAAGTCTGCCATCAAGTCCATTTGGTACCTAAACCATTTGAGAGAAATGAAATTTCACTCATTCTTAAAGAGACAGAATTGATCCTAGATGGGATTAAAGACAGAATGACATAGAGGAACTGGACTGAAGCCTCATCTTCAAGAAAAGCTGGTGATTGACACCAGGAAAGTTCAAAGCCAGGAAGTGTGGAGTGGCCAACTGCATAGCAACTCTTAAGTCTTCAGAGATGACAGAACCTGCTTCAGTTACCTGAAGAGATTGGCCTCCACACAGGTAGATAAGGACAAAAAAGCCTCATAATAAGCAACTTTAATTGACATGTGGGATAGCCCTGGCAGACAGAGAAGCTCAACCTACATCAAGATAAGCTTGGCTTGTTGTTGGCTGAAGGGCTTGTTGCAAATTATTAGGAACAATTTCCATACCAGGAAGCTATGAAAGAGAGAAAAAATACACAAAGCACAAAATCTCCTTTGTGGGTTTATAGACTTTCCACACTGTTAATGCAAAGGGTTCATCACATTCTGTAGAGTTAGTCCACATGAGACAAATGTGAGTTTGTACTTCTGAAGGTCAATGTCCAATATCCTGTTCCCCCAGGTCTCATGTACCAAGAGGCAGGATCAGTTTCAGGTCTCTTGGGTCAGACAGATTTCCTGGATAGGATATTGCTGTCTGTCTTCATACACTACTGGACACAAACCTGACCACCTTTAGGTTTTCAGACTTATTTGAGGAGAAGAGAACATGATCGAAAGAGTCAAAGGGGGTAAGAAATAAGATTTAGCAGGAATCACATGTTATTGTATTTTCCATTCATTTTTCTTTGGGGAGAGATTTTAATTGTCATGTGTTCTAGTGAAAAAGAAGTTTTACAGACCCCCTCTAGTACATAAGACCAGAGAACATTTTTAATATCTACTTCCAGCTATCAGACAGAAGTGTAAGCAGCTCTCATGCTTTTAACAATGAATTGTTAGGGGTCTTTTAAAAAACACCAAGAGTTATGGTCACCCTGTCTTTACTTCTTTTATTCCTTACTATATGTGATGATAAGCCATTGCCTATAGAATGATCTAATGTGTACTTATGTCCATGTCTGTTAATTAATGGAGAAAACATTCTTCTTTACAGAGTGGAGTCAATATACATCACAGGTTAGCCTCAGAAAGTGTTGTTTGGCTTTCTGGAATTTGGTTCTGCTCTAAATCAAGACTTCAGTGTAAAAAGTTTAAATTTCCATAGGTGGCTTTGCATTAGTCAGAACTGAAATAGAGCCTGTTACTTATGAGAGGTTGTGAAGAGCAACTAATTCAAGACACCTGGGAGTTTTGCCCAACATAAATCAGCTAGTTAATGGAAAAACTAGCACCATGATATGTTACATTTTCTTTGCGTGTAATACATCAGGGTACCTTTGTCATCCCTCTATCTGGATAATCCCAAATGGAACTAGACTCAGAAGACTTGGGATGCACTTGAGCCTATGAACACTAGGTGGCATCTATTTCTTTGTGTGCTTGATCAGTAGATGGATAGTGCTTCAGTTAGACTTGTGCATTGAGAAAGGAATGGACAAAAACGTTCAATCTGTGATCTTTGTTCTTTTGTAGATTTGTGGGAGTTAAAATGGCACCTGTGACTCATAAACCAGGGTTAGTATTATAGGTGAGAGGTAGCAAGTTCTTGGTAGATATAAAGACTTCTTTTAAGGACAGCAGTATCTAAGAAATATTATTTACCTAACCTTCTCACCTTGGACATGAGATATCTAGGGGATTTTAAAAGCTTCTGACTTTATGAAGATAATAAAAAGGATTGGCTGAGAATGAATGTACCTGTTTAATGGAATGAGAATTACTATACTACGTAAACTTGAATGATAACAAGTGAAGGTGTGGTGGAGGAAGGCATGGTAGTCCACTACAGTATTCTTGCCTGGAGAATCCCTTGGACAGAGGAGCCTGGCAGGCTACAGTCCATCGGGTTGCAGAGTCGGATATGACTGAAGTGACTTAGCACACACACGCACGGAGGAATGGTATTAATTTCCAATATTATATTGATAGATGTTGGTAAAACCATGTAATCATTGTAGGTAAGGGCATTATCTCTCATCTAAACTAACCCGCTTTTCTTAAATTTTTTGATTCTAGGTTCACGCTGTGGAAGGATTAAAGTTCTTCTTTTCCATGTTTAAGCTGATGATGTTTTGTTCTTGAGTCAGGAACCTCTGCTGCCCTGAAAAACCTCCTATAAAATCCCTGATGCTTGTTAAGTCTCCCTGGAAGTTCTTTCTTCTTCTGTCCTCAGTTCTGCAGCTGTGTCTTTACTCTGACTAATGGTTTAGTAGGATCATTCCCTCTCTTATTCAGCAATTTTAATTTTGCCCCCCTTTTTGTGAAATTTCTGCAACAACTGCAGATACAACCTGAACACTGGTCTCCTATGTTATGGAAATGTAGATGTCAAGTTCTGCTATCAAAAGGAGCAAGCCTATAGACAGATCCTGGATAGTTGGGTACAGGGTTATTACTGAAAATATGAGCTCACTACTGACTCTAATGGATTCTTAGCCTTGCTTTGTTCCTGGGTTTTCTTCATGATCTTAATAACCATCATGTGATGATATTACTTCAGAGGAGGAAAATAGGACTTTTCAAAATTGTGATCAAAGTCAGTGTCAGAATCTCTTGTTATTGACCCTGTCATCTTTCTACAATGAGAAACAGCTCCAGTATTTTACTCTTTGATAGTTTCATTCTGTTTGAGCACAACCTCGAGAATCTCTCTGCCCCCAAGCCGGAAGCTATGGAGGATTGCTTAGGTTGCCAGTGTCGCTCAGGTGTGGTAGGAAGGCTGGTATCATGGTGATATTGGCAGAAGGGGCAAATTGGACTCATTTAATATGTATGATGGTTTGCACCCTGGATTTAGGATGGTATGTTTTAAAATGGAGAAATGCATGGGTGAACCTATGGTTGATTTGTGTTGGTGTTTGGTAGAAACCAACATAGTACTGTAAAGCAATTATCCTTCAATTAAAAATAAATAAATTTAAAAAACTGAGAAATGGAGCTGAAAACACTCACAAATACAGTTGTCAAATATTGAGGTTAGAAAATTTTAACATGCCAACAATGTGAATCTCCACTAGTGGGTATCCTGTACACCTTAGAAAGTAAATCTTAAATACCAAAATGCTGCAAATTTTACAGAGAATTATGAGAAGAGATGAATAACTTCTATATGAGGAAAAATCTGCAAAGCCTTGACAAAACCCCATGTGCCAAATGTGTTTACGATGCTCTGTAAGGGAAGGGAGAAGCATGAAGAAAACTTATAAAACAGAGACGGGCAAACAAAGGCTTGCTAACATTCTTACTGCCATCATCAATCTTTTTCTCTAGGGCTGATGGTTTGTATGTAAGACATGTACATTCATCTACCTACAACAAACCGTGCAGAGCGTGGGACAGTGTATCTCTGTCCATGGGATACACTGCTTGCCACGCTGTGCTGGGGAAAATGAACTCCTGATATTTAGGAAAAAACAGATTTTGCTTTTTTTTGGCAAAGCAATGGTATGATTGCCATTTAAGATTCTTAGCTACTTTATAGACAAACAAAAAGAGTCGATTGCTATTGGCAGCTTACAGAAGCAGAGAAAGTATTTTTGAAAAAAAAAAAAACATATTTGGTGCATAAATATGCTAAAGCAGAGGTACCAATTGCAAGTTTGCAAACATTGAGAATGGCTTTTAATACTTATGCTAGGAGATGTAAAAGCACTGGAGTTCTTAGAGTTTTTATTGTATGAAAAGGAAGAAATGAGCAGATTTCGATATCAACCAGTCAATGGAGAAAACCATACAATGCTGGGATAATCAAATCGGTGAAGGACTGTGAGGACCTTGAAAACATAACAAAGGCTGAACCTAAGTTCTTGCTGGTTATTTCTCACAAAGTCTCTTCCTTTTCCTGGAAGGGCATACTGTCTCTCCAGTTAACACATGAAGTTCACTTCCTTTGTATGGCTGCACATCAGCCATTGCAGTGGCCAGAGAGGAAATAATGTTTAAAAATTTTTAAATTTTATTTTGTGACACTGGTGGGAGCTCGGGAACTATGTTGAAAATTAAGTGCTGGAGGAGTCCCAAAGGAAATGCCTCTCTTGATTCTGCTTTTGGAAATTGCAGCTGATCAGTATGATGATGCTGCATTGCCAATATGTTTTCTGGACTCTGTGTGACATGTATTTCCTCAAAAAGATGAATGCTTCTAATAAAAATGAAAGAAGAACTGGCACAACCAGAATATCAGCCAAAGTACATTATTAGGGAGTCTTCAGAGTCTCCAGGGTGAAAATGCATTTAATAATAATTTAACAAATATTTATTCAACACCTACTTTATTTCAGACACTGTGCACACAGTGACAAATAAGACAGAGAAGGCCATGGCTTTATTAGAGCTTATATTCTAGTGGAGGAAGATTGACAATAAATAAGTAAATACTTAAGTAATTTAAATGTTGTGTTAAGTGTTTTATTCCTCTTATAAGACAGGGAAAGTATTTTTCCCTCTAACCATTCTGTTCTTGGCTGAGACCACCATAATAAAAAATAGATTAATAAGAGAAAAGCAAATAGTTTAATAACTTGTGTATCTCACATATACTCAGGAAAGACCCAGGGAAATTGAGCCCCAGCCGCCAATTTAAATACCATATTCAGCTAAAGATAAAAGAGACCTGTTGAGGGACAAGGGGAGTGGGGGCAGGCAGTTATGGGAGATTTCCAAGAAAAGCACTGTAAATAAGGGTGAAAAGTGAAAGTGAAGTCGCTCAGTCGTGTCTGACTCTTTGCAACCCCATGGACTGTAGCCTACCAGGCTCCTCTGTCCATGGGATTTTCCAGGCAATAGTCCTGGAGTGGATTGCCATTTCCTTCTCCAGGGGATCTTCCCAACCCAAGGATCAAACCCAGGTCTCGCGCATTGTAGACAGATGCTTTACCGTCTGAGCCACCAGGGAAGTCGAATGTTTGTCATATAAGGTTTAACTGGGCACCTTCTCCACTGACAAGATTATCTTGTGATTTAGTCATCCTTGTATTCCTGGTACAGAGGAGACTCTTACAAATGGATATTTCCTTTATAAATGTAACTTTCCCTTAAAAAAATTTAACTTCTGTCTTGTTTTCAGAGCTTCTACGCTGCTCTTTCTCAAAAATTATCAGCTCAAAAATAATCTTTATGCCAAAGAGTCATGTTCTGGAATGTCTTACTCTTCTCTCCTTCACTTAGTGCCTTAAAACAGGTGTTTATTTTTTCCTTGATTTCAAGGGTTAGGAATGGGGTGGGTTTGGCTGGACAGGCATTTTTGATCCACATGGTATCAGCCGGGATGCTGGGCAATCCTGGCTTCTTTTTCTTGCTATGTGGGGTCTCGTCATTGGACTTAGCATGAGTGACTCCATCTTTGACCCAGTCTGATTACTTTAACAGATTTCTCACAAAGCAGTTGTCATACTTTTTACATGGTGTCTGTCTGCCAAAAATCACAAGGTTAGAATAGTTAAGGGTGATCCTGGCAGTGGTAAAATGTCATTTTTCATGTATTTAATTGGTCAAATCAATATCAGTGCCCACCTAAATTCAAGAAGGGGTTGAGAAATAAATAGGTCTCTTAGTAGGTGAGTGGCAAAGTCACATAGAAGAAGAGCAGGTCTACCCATCTGTGGAAAATACAATAGGCTATATGCTTGAAGGAGATGAACCATAGGAGGGTGAGAGTGGTGGGAAAGATGGAAATGTTTTTAGTTAGGGTAGTAGCCATGAGAAAGAGAGGGAGAAGAGTATTCCAGTTAGAGTGCAGTAGGTTCTAGTTTGAGTAAACCTCTATAGAAATGGTCAGTTTACATTCACATAATGCTCCATCAACAGTATTGATACTAGAAGTTGGCAAGCTGAGACAGAAATTCAACTAGTCTTATTCATCCACCTTGTCTGGATATTTGCTTCATTCAGCACATCCTTAGTCATTTACATTCTTCCTTTCTGTCTAGTTATTTGCTGAATATTCAATGCTGAATGTTTAGATATGGTTGTAGTGCCAGGTTCCTCAATCTAATAAGCAAGTGCAGATATATCAAAATGGATATTGCCTGTGAATTCCATGTTCCAAGTAATCAGATCAGGGCTGTAGATGGTGGCACTGTGAGACAGAGCAGAGAACTCTTCAAGGCATTTTATGATAATGTCCATGACAATCAAGGAGTGTTTTGTTTCTTAATGTTTTTGCAGAATCATCATGGATTAGTGGCTGCAACTTCTTGAAGGCTTCCCAAGAAGTCATGTACACCATTGGCAGGTTATGAGATTATGTTAAGTAACTCAGTGGTTAGAGAATTTGTTTGATTTTTCCAACACCAGAATCTCTTCCAAATCACCAATCCTTGTTGCACATAATGCCTCCAAGTAAAAAGTCCCCAAATGTGTCATTTAACATCTGTTGGATCAGTGGGTCTCATTTTTCTTTTCTTTGTTTCATAAGAATTCTAGTGGGATTTTGAAGTGTACCTTCAAATATTCTGATTCAGCAAGTCTGGAGGGAAGCTGGGCACCTGTATTTCAAAACCCTCCAGATCATTGAGGAAAATGCTTAGAGGGTATATAACACTCTGAATTAGTGGCCCTATGGTTGTCCATGGCCACAGTATTAAAAAAAAATTGGGGGCCATATAATACTCTGAGATCCAGGGTATGCTCAATATATTCAAAGAATATCATTGCATATGGCTTTGATATAATCCTGACTGGGGCTGAGTATTATCTCACTTTCATTTCTGAAGGACAACTTAACTGGGTGAAGTATTCTTGGTTCACAGGGTTTTGTGGATTTTTTTTTTTTTTTAGCACTTTGAATATATCATACCACACTCTCCATCCTCAAAGATTTCTGTTAGGAAATCCACTGATAGCCTTATGGAGGTTTTCTTGTATAAGAGATTTTTTTTCTCTTTTTTTTTGCTTTTAAAATTCTTAATTTGTCTTTGATTTTATTTATTTATCTTTATTTTAATTGGAGGCTAATTACTTTACAATATTGTGGTGGTTTTTGCCATACATTCACATGAATCAGCCATGGATGTACATGTGTTCCCCATCCTGACCCTCCCTCCCACCTCCCTCCCAATCCCATCCCTCAGGGTCATCCCAGTGCACCAGCCCTGAGCACCCTGCCTCATGCATCGAACCTGGACTGGTGATCTATTTCATGTATGATAATATACGTGTTTCAATGCTATTCTTTTAAATCATCTCACCCTCGCCTTCTCCCACTGAGTCCAACAGTCTGTTCTTTACATCTGTGTCTCTTTTGCTATCTCACATATAGGGTCATCGTTACCATGTTTCTAAATTCTACATATATGCGTTAATATACTGTATTGGTGTTTTTCTTTCTGTATAATAGGCTCCATCATCCGCCTCATTAGAACTGATTAAAATGCATTCTTTTTAATAGCTGAGTAATATTTTGTTGTGTATATTTACCACAGCTTTCTTATCCATTCATCTGCCGATGGACATCTAGGTTGCTTCCATGTCCTGGCTCTTGTAAACAGTGCTGCGATGAACACTGGGGTACATGTGTCTCTTTCAATTCTGGTTTCCTCAGTGTGTATGCCCAGCAGTGGGATTGCTGGATCATAAGGCAGTTCTATTTCCAGTTTTTCAAGGAATCTCCACACTGTTCTCCATAGTGGCTGTACTAGTTTGCATTCCCACCAACAGTGTAAGAGGGTTTCCTTTTCTCCACACCCTCTCCAGCATTTATTGCTAGTAGACTTTTGGATAGCAGCCATTCTGACCGGTGTGAGATGGTACCTCATTGTAGTCTTGATTTGCATTTCTCTGATAATGAGTGATGTTAAGCATCTTTTCATATGTTTGTTAGCCATCTGTATGTCTTCTCTGGAGGAATGTCTGTTTAGTTCTTTGGCCCATTTTTTGATTGGGTCATTTATTTTTCTGGAATTGAGCTGCAGGAGTTGCTTGTATATTTTTGAGATTAGTTGTTTGTCAGTTGCTTCATTTGCTATTATTTTCTCCCATTCTGAAGGCTGCCTTTTCACCTTGCTTATAGTTTCCTTCGTTGTGCAAAAGCTTTTAAGTTTAATTAGGTCCCATTTGTTTATTTTTGCTTTTATTTCCATTACTATGGGAGGTGGGTCATAGAAAATCCTGTTATGGTTTACATCAGAGAGTGTTTTGCCTATGTTTTCCTCTAGGAGTTTTATATAGTTTCTGGTTTTACATTTAGATCTTTAATCCATTTTGAGTTTATCTTTGTGTATGGTGTTAGAAAGTGTTCTAGTTTCAGTCTTTTACAGGTGATTGACCAGTTTTCCCAGCACCACTTGTTAAAGAGATTGTCTTTTCTCCATTGTATATTCTTGCCTCCTTTGTCAAAGATAAGGTGTACATAGGTGCATGGATTTATCTCTGGGCTTTCTATTTTGTTCCATTGATCTATGTTTCTGTCTTTGTGTCAGTACCATACTGTCTTGATGACTGTGGCTTTGTAGTATAGCCTGAAGTCAGGCAGGTTGATTCCTTCAGTTCCATTCTTCTTTCTCAAGATTGCTTTGGCTATTTGAGGTTTTTTGTAATTCCATACAAAATTTGAAATTATTTGCTCTAATTCTGTGAAAAATACCATTGGTAGCTTGATAGGGATTGCACTGAATCTATAGATTGCTTTGGGTAATATACTTGTTTTCACTATATTGATTCTTCCAATCCATGAACATGGTATATTTCTCCATTCATTTGTGCCCTCTTTGATTTCTTTCATCAGTGTTTTATAGTTTTCTATATATAGGTCTTTTGTTTCTTTAGGTAGATTTATTCCTAAGTATTTTATTCTTTTCGTTTCAATGGTGAATGAAATTGTTTCCTCAATTTCTCTTTCTGTTTTCTCATTGTTAGCGTATAGGAATGCAAGGGATTTCTGTGTGTTAATTTTATATCCTGCAACTTTACTCTATTCATTGATTAGCTCTAGTAATTTTCTGGTGGAGTCTTTAGGGTTTTCTATGTAGAAGATGATGTCATCTGCACACAGTGAGAGTTTTACTTCTTCTTTTCCAATTTGGATTCCTTTTATTTCTTTTTCTGCTCTGGTTGCTGTGGCCCAAACTTCCAAAACTATGTTGAATAGCAGTGGTGGTGAGAGTGGGCATCTTTGTCTTGCTCCTGACTTTAGGGAAAATGCTTTCAATTTTTCACCATTGAGGATAATGTTTGCTGTGAGTTTATCATATATGGCTTTTATTATATTGAGGTATGTTCCTTCTGTACCTGCTTTATGGAGGGTTTTATAATAAATGGATGTTGACTTTTGTCAAAGGCTTTGTCTGCATCTATTAAGATAATCATGTGGTTTTTATCTTTTAATTTCTTATTGTGGTGTATCACATTGATTGATTTGCGAATATTGAATCCTTGCATCCCTGGAATAAAGCCCACTTGGTCATGATGTATGATCTTTTTAATATGTTGGATTCTGTTTGCTAGAATGTTGTTAAGGATTTTTGCATCTATGTTCATCAGTGATTAGCCCTTAGTTTTCTCTTTTTGTGGCATCTTTGTCAGGTTTTGGTATTAGGGTGATGGTGGCCTCATAGAATGAGTTTGGAAGTTACCTTCCTCTGCAATTTTCTGGAATAGTTTGAGTAGGATAGGTGTTAGCTCTTCTCTACATTTTTGGTAGAATTCAGCTGTGAAGCCATCTGGTCCTGGGCTTTTGTTTGTTGGAAGATTTTTTATTACAGGTTCAATTTCCGTGCTTGTGATGGGTCAGTTAAGATTTTCTATTTCTTCCCAGTTCAGTTTTGGAAAGTTACACTTTTCTAAGAATTTGTCCGTTTCTTCCAAGTTGTCAATTTTATTGGCGTATAGTTGCTGACAGTAGTCTCTTATGATCCTTTGTATTTCTGTGTTGTCTGTTGTGATTTCTCCATTTTAATTTCTAATTTTGATTTGATTCTTCTCCCTTTGTTTCTTGATGAGGCTGGCTAATGGTTTGTCAATTTTATTTATCTTCTTGAAGAACCAGCTTTTAGCTCTGTTGATTTTTGCTATGGTCTCTTTTGTTTCTTTTGCATTTATTTCTGCCCTAAATTTTGTGATTTCTTTCCTTCTACTAAACCTGGGGTTCTTTATTTCTTTCTTTTCTGGTTGCTTTAGTTGAGAGTTAGGTTATTTATTTGATTTATCTCCTGTTTCTTGAGGTAGGCTTGTATTGCTATGAACCTTCCCCTTAGCACTGCTTTTACTGAATCCCATAAGTTTTGGGTTGTTGTGTTTTCATTTTCATTCATTTCCATGCATATTTTGATTTCCTTTTTGATTTATTCTGTGATTTGTTGGTTATTCAGAAGTGTGTTGTTTAGCCTCCATGTGTTTGTAGTTTTAATAGTTTTTTTCCTGTAGTTGACATTTAATCTTACTGCACTGTGATCAGAAAAGATGCTTGAGATGATTTCAATATTTTTGAATTTACCAAGGCTAGATTTATGGCCAGGATGTGATCTATCCTGGAGAATGTTCCATGTGCACTTGAGAAAAAGGTGAAATTCATTGTTTTAGGGTGAAATGACCCATAGATATCAATTAGGTCTAACTGGTCTATTGTATCATTTAAAGTTTGTGTTTCCTTGTTAATTTTCTGTTTGGTTGATCTATCTATAGGTGTAAGTGAAGTATTAAAGTTTCCCACTATTATTGTGTTGCTGTTAATTTCCCCTTTCATATTTGTCAGCATTTGCCTTACATATTGTGGTGCTCCTATGTTGGCTGCACATATATTTATAATTGTTATATCTTCTTCTTGGATTGATCCTTTGATCATTATGTAGTGTCCTTCTTTGTCTGTTTTCACAGCCTTTATTTCAAAATCTATTTTATGTGATATGAGTATTGTTATTCCTGTTTTCTTTTGGTCTCTATTTGCGTGAAATATCTTTTTCCAGCCCTTCACTTTCAGTCTGTATGTGTCCCTAGGTTTGATGTGGGTCTCTTGTAGACAGCATATATAGGGGTCTTGTTTTTGTATCCATTCAGCCAGTCTTTGTCTTTTGGTTGGGGCATTCAACCCATTTACATTTGAGGTAATTATTGATAAATATGATCCTGTTGCCATTTACTTTTTTTTTGGGGGTTCGAGTTTATACACCTTTTCTGTGTTTCCTGTTTAGAGAAGATCCTTTAGCATTTGTTGAAGAGCTAGTTTGGTGGTGCTGAAATCTCTCAGCTTTTGCTTGCCTGTAAAGCTTTTGATTCCTTCATATTTGAATGAGATCCTTGCTGGGTACAGTAATCTGAGTTGTAGGTTTTTCTCTTCCATCACTTTAAGTATGTCCTGCCATTCCCTCTGGCTTGAAGAGTTTCTATTGAAAGATCCTCTGTTATCCTTATGGGGATTCCCTTGTGGGTTAATTGTTGTTTTTCCCTTGCTGCTTTTAATATTTGTTCTTTGTGTTTGATCTTCGTTAATTTGATTAATATGTGTCTTGGGGAGGAGCAACAGAGGACCAACCCCACGTCCAAGGAGCCATGGCTGCACGAGTGCAGGAGGGCCTAGAGAAGCTATCCCACGTTGAAGGTCAGGAAGGGTGGCGGTGAGAAGATACCCCTCATCCAAGGTAAGGAGCAGTGGCTGTGCTTTGCTGGAGCAGCCGTGAAGAGATACCCTACACCCAGGTAAGAGAAACCCATGTAAGACGGTAGGTGTTGCAAGAGGGCATCAGAGGGCAGACACACTGAAACCATACTCACAGAAAACTAGCCAATCTAATCACAGTAGGACCACAGCCTTCTCTACCTCAATGAAACTAAGCCATGCCCGTGGGACAACCCAAGATGGGTGGGTCATGTTGGAGAGATCTGACAGAATGTGGTCCACTGGAGAAGGGAATGACAAACCACTTCAGTATTCTTTCCTTGAGAACCCCATGAACAGTATGAAAAGCCAAAATGATAGGATATGGAAAGAGGAACTCCCCAGGTTGGTAGGTGCCCAATAGGCTACTGGAGATCAGTGGAGAAATAACTCCAGAAAGAATGAAGGGATGGAGCCAAAGCAAAAACAATGTCCAGTTGTGGATGTGACTGGTGACAGAAGCAAGTTCTGATGCTGTAAAGAACAATATTGCATAGGAACCTGGAATGTCAGGTCCATGAATCAAGGCAAATTGGAAGTGGTCAAACAAGAGATGGCAAGAGTGAATGTCGACATTCTAGGAATCAGCAAACTCAAATGGACTGGAATGGGTGAATTTAACTCAGATGACCATTATATCTACTACTGCGGGCAAGAATCCCTCAGAAGAAATGGAGTGGCCATCATGGTCAACAAAAGAGTCCGAAATGCAGTACTTGGATGCAATTTCAAAAATGACAGAATGATCTCTGTTTGTTTCCAAGGCAAACCATTCACTATCACAGTAATCCAAGTCTATGCCCCAACCAGTAACGCTGAAGAAGCTGAAGTTGAATGGCTCTATGAGGATCTACAAGACCTTTAAGAACTAACACCCAAAAAGATGTCCTTTTTATTGTAGGGGACTGGAATGCAAAAGTAGGAAGTCAACAAACACCTGGAGTAACAGGCAAATTTGGCCTTGGAATACGGAATGAAGCAGGGAAAAGATTAATAGAGTTTTGCAAAGAGAACGCACTGGTCATAACAAACACCCTCTTCCAACAACACAAGAGAAGACTCTATACATGGACATCACCAGATGGTCAACACCGAAATCAGATTGATTATATTCTTTGCAGCCAAAGATGGAGAAGCTCTATACAGTCAGCAAAAACAAGACCGGGAGCTGACTGTGGCTCAGACCGTGAACTCCTTATTGCCAAATTCAGACTTAAATTGAAGAAAGTGAGGAAAACCACTAGACCATTCAGGTATGACCTAAATCAAATCCCTTATGATTATACAGTGGAAGTGAGAAATAGATTTAAGGGCCTAAATCTGATAGACAGAGTGCCTGATGAACTATGGACGGAGGTTCATGACATTGTACAGGAGACAGGGATCAAGACCATCCCCATGGAAAAGAAATGCAAAAAAGCAAAATGGCTATCAGGGGAGACCTTACAAATAGCTGTGAAAAGAAGAGAAGTGAAAAGCAAAGGAGAAAAGGAAAGATATAAGCATCTGAATGTAGAGTTCCAAAGAATAGCAAGAAGAGATAAGAAAGCCTTCTTCAACGATCAATGCAAAGAAATAGAGAAAAACAACAGAATGGGAAAGAGTAGAGATCTCTTCAAGAAAATTAGAGATACCAAGGGAATATTTCATGCAAAGATGGGCTCGATAAAGGACAGAAATGTTATAGACCTAACAGAAGCAGAAGATATTAGGAAGAGGTGGCAAGAATACACAGAAGAACTGTACAAAAAAGATCTTCATGACCCAGATAATCACGATGGTGTGATCACTGACCTAGAGCCAGACATCCTGGAATGTGAAGTCAAGTGGGCTTTAGAAAGCATCACTACGAACAAAGCTAGAGAAGGTGATGGAATTCCAGTTGAGCTACTTCAAATCCTGAAAGATGATGCTGTGAAAGTGCTGCACTCAATGTGCCAGCAAATTTGGAAACTCAGCAGTGGCCACAGGACTGGAAAAGGTCAGTTTTCATTCCAATCCCAAAGAAAGGCAATGCCAAAGAATGCTCAAACTACCTCACAATTGCACTCATCTCACACACTAGTAAAGCAATGCTCAAAATTCTCCAAGGCAGGCTTCAGCAGTACGTGAACTGTGAACTTCCAGATGTTCAAGCTGGTTTTAGAAAGGGCAGAGGAACCAGAGGTCAAATTGCCAACATCTGCTGGATCATGGAAAAAGCAAGAGAGTTCCAGAAAAACATCTATTTCTGCTTTATTGACTATGCCAAAGCCTTTCACTATGTGGATCACAATAAACTGTGGAAAATTCTGAAGGAGATGAGAATACCAGACCACCTGATCTGCCTCTTGAAAAATTTGTATGCAAGTCAGGAAGCAACCGTTAGAACTGGACATGAAACAACAGACTGGTTCCAAATGGGAAAAGGAGTACATCAAGGCTGTATATTGTCACCCTGCTTATTTAACTTATAAGCAGAGTACATCATGAGAAATGCTGGACTGGAAGAAGCACAAGCTGGAATCAAGATTGCCGGGAGAAATATCAATAACCTCAGATATGCAGAGGACACCACCTTTATGGCAGAAAGTGAAGAGGAACAAAAAAGCCTCTTGATGAAAGTGAAAGAGGAGAGTGAAACAGTTGGCTTAAAGCTCAACATTCAGAAAACGAAGATCATGGCATCCGGTCCCATCACTTCATGGGAAATAGATGGGGAAACAGTGGAAACAGTGTCAGACTTTATTTTTGAGGGCTCCAAAATCACTGCAGATGGTGACTGCAGCCATGAAATTAAAAGACGCTTACTCCTTGGAAGGAAAGTTATGACCAACCTAGATAGTATATTGAAAAGCAGAGACATTACTTTGCCAACAAAGGTTCATCTATTCAAGGCTATGGTTTTTCCAGTGGTCATGTATGGATGTGAGAGTTGGACTGTGAAGAAGGCTGAGCAGCGAAGAGTTGATGCTTTTGAACTGTGGTGTTGGAGAAGACCTTTGCGAGTCCCTTGGACTGCAAGGAGATCCAAATAGTCCATTCTTTAGGAGATCAGCCCTGGGATTTCTTTGGAAGGAATGATGCTAAAGCTGAAACGCCAGTACTTAGGCCACCTCATGCGAAGAGTTGACTCATTGGAAAAGACTCTGATGCTGGGAGGGATTGGGGGCAGGAGCAGAAGGGGCCGACAGAGGATGAGATGGCTAGATGGCATCACTGACTTAATGGACGTGAGTCTGGGTGAACTCCGGGAGTTGGTGATGGACAGGGAGGCCTGGCGGGCTGCGATTCATGGAGTCGCAAAGAGTCGGACACGACTGAGCGACTGAACTGAACTGAACTGGGGTGTTTTGCCTTGGGTTTATCCTGTTTGGGACTCTGGGTTTCTTGGACTTGGGTGGCTGTTTCCTTCCCCATTTTAGGGAAGTTTTCATATATTATCTCCTCAAGTATTTTCTCATGGCCTTTCTTTTTGGCTTCTTCTTCTGGGACTCCTATGATTCGAATGTTGGGCCATTTAACATTTTCCTCTGTGGTTGTCCTCATTTCTTTTAATTCTTTTTTCTTTTTTCCTCTATGCTTCATTTATTTCCACCATTCTATCTTCCACCTCACTTATCCTATCTTCTGCCTCAGTTATTCTGTTGGTTCCTTCCAGAGTGTTTTTGATCTCAGTTATTGTATTATTCATTATCGATCGACTCTTTTTTATTTCTTCTAGGTCCTTGTTAAACTTTTCTTGCATCTTCTCAATCCTTGTCTCTAGACTATTTATCTGTAACTCCATTTTGTCTTCAAGATTTTGGATCATTTTTACTACCATTATTCTGAATTCTTTTTCAGGTAGACTCTGTATCTCCTCCTCTTTGGTTTGGTTTGGTGGGCTTTTATCATGTTCCTTTACCTGCTGAATATTTCTCTGCTTTTTCCTCTTGTTTAGGTTGCTGTGTTTGGGGCAGCCTTTCTGTATGCTGGAAGTTTGTGGTTCCTCTTTATTGTGGAGGTTCCTCCCTGTTGGTGGGGTTGGACGAGTGGCTTGTCAAGGTTTCCTGATTAGGATCTTGCTTTCGTGTTCTGGTGGGTGGAGCTGTATCTCTTCTCTCTGGAGCACAATGAAGTGTCCATTAGTGAGTTTTGAGTTGTCTGTGGGTTTGGTGTGACTTTTGGCCACCTGTATTTTATGATCAGGGTTATGTTCCTGCATTGCTGGAGAATTAGAATTAGAAACAAAAAAAATTGCAAAAATTATAAAATATATATATATATATGAAATTTGCTTTAAAAAAATGGGGTCTTTTTTCCCCAAGGTAATAGAACGTTTAAAAATGAAAGTTAAAGAAGTAATAAAGAACTTAAAAATAAAAAAATTTGAAAAAATTTAAAAATGATAATAGTAAAATATATCTGTAAAACCAATATCAATATATTCTGACAGAATGTGGTCCACTGGAGAAGGGAATGACAAACCACTTCAGTATTCTTTCCTTGAGAACCCCATGAACAGTATGAAAAGCCAAAATGATAGGATATGGAAAGAGGAACTCCCCAGGTTGGTAGGTGCCCAATAGGCTACTGGAGATCAGTGGAGAAATAACTCCAGAAAGAATGAAGGGATGGAGCCAAAGCAAAAACAATGTCCAGTTGTGGATGTGACTGGTGATAGAAGCAAGGTCCAATGCTGCAAAGAGCAATATTACATAGGAACCTGGAATGTCAGGTCCATGAATCAAGACAAATTGGAAGTGATCAAACAAGAGATGGCAAGAGTGAACATTGACATTCTAGGAATCAGCAAACTCAAATGGACTGGAATGGGTGAATTTAACTCAGATGACCATTATATCTACTACTGCAGGAGGGAATCTCTTAGAAGAAATGCAGTAGCCATCATGGTCAACAAAAGAGTCTGAAATGCATTACTTGAACGCAATCTCAAACATGACAGAATGATCTCTGTTTGTTTCCAAGGCAAACCATTCAATATCACAGTAATCCAAGCCTATGCCCCAACCAGTAATGCTGAGGAAGCTGAATTTGATGGTTCTATTAAGACCTACAAGACCTTTTAGAACTAACAACCAAAAAAGATGTCCTTTTCATTATAGGGGACTGGAATGCAAAAGTAGGAAGTCAACAAACACCTGGAGTAACAGGCAAATTTCACCTTGGAATATGGAATGAAGCAGGGCAAGGGCTAATAGAGTTTTGCCAAGAGAACGCACTGGTCATAGCAAACACCCTCTTCCAACAGCACAAGAGAAGACTCTACACATGGACCATCACCAGATGGTCAACACCGAAATCAGATTGATTATATTCTTTGCAGCCAAAGATGGAGAAGCTCTATACAGTCAGCAAAAACAAGACTGGGAGCTGACTGTGGCTCAGATCATGAGCTCCTTTTACCAAATTCAGACTTAAATTGAAGAAAGTGAGGGAAAACCACTAGACCATTCAGGTATGACCTAAATCAAATCCCTTATGATTATAAAGTTGAAGTGAGAAATAGATTTAAGGGACTAGATATGATAGATAGAGTGCCTGATGAACTATGGAATGAGGTTCGTGACATTGTACAGGAGACAGGGATCAAGACCATTCTCATGGAAGAAATGCAAAAAGGCAAAATGGCTGTCTGAGAAGGCCTTACAAATAGCTGTGAAAAGAAGAGAAGTGAAAAGCAAAGGAGAAAAGGAAAGATATAAGCATCTGAATGTAGAGTTCCAAAGAATAGCAAAAAGAGATAAGAAAGTCTTTCTCAGTGATCATTGCAAAGAAATAGAGAAAAACAACAGAATGGGAAAGAGTAGAGATCTCTTCAAGAAAATTAGAGATACCAAGGGAACATTTCATGCAAAGATGGGCTCAATAAAGGACAGAAATGGTATGGACCTAATAGAAGCAGAAGATATTAGGAAGAGGTGGCAAGAATACACAGAAGAACTGTACAAAAAGATCTTCACTACCCAGATAATCACGATGGTGTGAATACTGACCTAGAGCCAGACATCCTGGAATGTGAAGTCAAGTGGGCCTTAGAAAGCATTACTATGAACAAAATTAGTGGAGGTGATGGAATTCCAGTTGTGCTATTTCAAATCCTGAAAGATGATGCTGTGAAAGTGCTGCACTCAATATGCCAGCACATTTGGAAAACTCAGCAGTGGCCACAGGACTGGAAAAGGTCAGTTTTCAGTTCAATCCCAAAGAACGGCAATGCCAAAGAATGCTCAAACTACTGCACAATTGCACTCATCTCACACGCTAGTAAAGTAATGCTTAAAGTTCTCCAAGCCAGGCTTCAGCAATACGTGAACCGAGAACTTCCAGATGTTCAAGCTGGTTTTAGAAAAGGCAGAGGGACCAGAGATCAAATTGCCAACATCTGCTGGATCATGGAAAAAGCAAGAGAGTTCCAGAAAAACATCTATTTCTGCTTTATTGACTATGCCAAAGCCTTTGACTGTGTGAATCACAATAAACTGTGGAAAATTCTGAAAGAGATGGGAATACCAGACCACCTGACCTGCCTCTTGAGAAACCTATATGCAGGTCAGGAAGCAAGAGTTAGATCTGGACGAGGAACAACAGACTGGTTCCTAATGGGAAAAGGAGTACATCAAGGTTGTATGTTGTTACCCTGCTAATTTAACTTATATGCAGAGTATATCATGAGAAACACTTGGCTGGAAGAAGCACAAGCTGGAGTCTAGATTTCTGGGAGAAATATCAATAACCTCAGATATGCAGATGACACCACCCTTATGGCAGAAAGTGAAGAGGAACTCAAAAGCCTCTTGATGAAAATGAAAGAGGAGAGTGAAAAAGTTGGCTTAAAGCTCAACATTCAGAAAACGATGATCATGGCAACCGGTCCCATCACTTCATGGCAAATAGATGGGTAACCAGTGGAAACAGTGTCAGACTTAATTTTTTTGGTCTCCAACATCACTGTAGATGGTGATTGCAGCCATGAAATTAAAAGTTGCTTACTCCTTGGAAGGAAAGTTATGTCCAACCTAGATAGCATATTGAAAGGCAAAGACATTACTTTGTCAACAGAGGTCCGTCTAGTCAAGGCTATGGTTTTTCCTGTGGTCATGTATGGATGTGAGAGTTGGACTGTGAAGAAAGCTGAGCAGCGAAGAATTGATGCTTTTGAACTGTGGTGTTGGAGAAGACTCTTGGGAATCCCTTGGAGTACAGGGAGATCCAACAAGTCTATTCTAAAGGAGATCAGTCCTAGGTGTTCATTGGAAGGACTGATGCTAAAGCTGAAACTCCAGTACTTTGGCCACCTCATGCCAAGAGTTGACTCATTGGAAAAGACTCTGATGCTGGAGGTATTGGGGGCAGGAGGAGAAGGGGATGACAGAAGATGAGATGCCTGGATGGCATCACCGACTCGATGGACGTGCGTTTGCATAAACTCCGGGATTGGTGATGGACAGGGAGGCCTGGCGTGCTGCGATTAATGGGGTCGCAAAGAGTCAGACATGACTGAGCGACTGAACTGAACTGAACTGAACTGAAAATATATCTAGGAATTTCTCTGGAGCTGTTGGAGGCAGTGTGTTGTCAGTTCAGTTTCAGATAGTTCCTTGTTCCACGTTATACTTCTTCTCAAGGTCTATAGGTCCCTTCCAATATAGTCAATGCTAACTACAGTGTTTTACTCTATGGCACCTGTCACTTCCAAAGCCATTCCCGCTTCTTTGTTTATTTTGGCTTCCTGTGTTTTCAAGTCTCCTCAGTATTTAACTTCCACCCTGACACAAGGGGGCTAAGGTGGTCATTTATTTAGGCTCACTTGTTCAACTGTGCTGTAGGGATGGAGGAACACTGCAAACAAATATCACTGGCATGTGTAGGGAGTGCTCGCAGTGTCTGGGTTACATTGGGTTTGCCCCCACTCATGGTGTGTGTGCTTTCTCGGTCTACATTGCTCAGAGTCCAGGCTGCTCTGCCACGGAACTGTCTAAGGTGGGCCCTGGGTTGTGTGCACTTCCTAGATCTATGCTGCTCAGTTTCAGGTTCTTGGGTACTCCACAAAGGCACAGACTCATTTAGACCTGTGTTTTGTGCCCTTCCCAGATCCAAGCAGCTCAGGTGACCAAGTGCTTGGTGCGTGCACTCTTTCCAGCTGAGCAGTGCATCTTATCACCTCCCTGGTCCCAGCTGCTTGGTTCCCTGGGTGCGTAGCAGGAGTGCCCTCTCAGGTGTGCCGTGTGTCTCTTCTGGGGAGCTGATCTCTGGCTGCAACCCTCCTGACGGATGTCAATGGTCCAGGTTCCCAGGAAGACTTGATTAGCAACTGGGAGCCTGCGCACAGTTTGGTAGCTGATGCTGTCTTAGTATCAAGACGTATATCTTGGTATCAAGGCTACCGTCTTTGGTAGTCCCTTTCCTTCCAGCTCTGGCTGTCGCCTGCCTCCCTGTCTCTGGTGGGAGATGGGCCAGTCCGCAGCTGGCTAACTCTCCTCTGGTATTTGCTCAGTCCTTTGTTCTGTGAGAGGGTCGGCAGTGCCTTAGGTTAGAGCTTTTCGTGGGAAAGTTCTCTCTCTCTTTTTTTCTCTCTGGCTGTCCCACAGTTTGGATAACTATCTCAGGTTAGAGCCCTTAGATTGCCCTCAGGGCATTCAGGCCCTGTCCTTACCCTAAGCAGTGCAGGCTGCCCCTCCTTGTTCAGCCCCCACTTGCTGGTGGCAGACGCAAGCGTCTGGGTTATTTCTCCGCTGGGAGTTGCCATTAAGCACGTACTCTGTGGGTTTTATTTATTTATTTTTTCCTCCCGGTTATGTTGCCCTCTGAGATTCCAAAAGGCCCCACAGACCCGCCGGTGAGAGGGTTTCCTGGTGTTTGGAAACTTCTCTTTTAAGACTCCCTCTCCACGACGGGTCTCCATCCCTAACTCTTGTCTCTCTTTTTATCTTTTATATTTTGTCCTACCTCCTTTCAAAGACAATGGGCTTTCTGGGTGCCTGGTGTCCTCTGCCAGAGTTCAGAAGTTGTTTTGTGGTATTTGCTCAGCAGTCAAATGATCTTTTGATGAATTTGTGGGGGAGAACATGGTCTCCCTGTCCTATTCCTCTGCCATCTTAGGATGGCCCCCCTGTGTTTGATTTTACATAGTTTTATTATCATATGTCTTAGAGGACATTATTTTGGATTGAAATATTGGGGTGATCTATTAGCTCCTTGAACTAAGATGTCCAGATTTCTCCCCTAATTTGGGAGGTTTTTTAGTCATTATTTCTTTAAATAAGCTTTCTTCCTCCTCCCTCTCTTCTTCTAGCACACCAATTACTTGTAGTTTTATAAAATAGTGTACTATGGTTTGTGTAGGCTTTCTTTACTTTTTTTCATTATTTTTCTTTGTTCTCCTCTAACTAGATAATTTAATATTATTCTTGTAGTATCCTTTACATTTCTTTCCTCTGCTTGCTGTATCCTGCTGTTGACACTCTCAATTCCTTTTTTTTTTCTCAAATTTCATTCGTTGTCTTCTTCAGCTTCAGAATTTCTGTTTAGTTTTTTTTTTTTTTTAATATATAGTTTCTATCTCTTTCATTCAAGAAATTAGATCTGGCAGACAGAGTGCCTGAAGAACTATGGACAGAGGTTTGGAACCTTGTATAGGAGCTGGTGACCAAAACCATCCAAAAGAAAAAGAAATGCCAGAAGGCAGAGTGGCTGCCTAGGAGGCCTTACACACTGCTGAGAAAAGAAGAGAAGCGAAAGGCAAAGGAAAAAAGAGAAAGATATACCTGAATGAATCCAGAGAAAAGCAAAGGGAGATAAGAAAGCCTTCTTAAGGGAATGATGCAAAGAAATAGAGAAAAACAATACAGTAGGAGAGATAGGAGATCTCTTCAAGAAAATCAGAGATAACAAGGGAATAGTCTATCTAAAGTGAAGTGAAGTTGCTCAGTCGTGTCCGACTCTTTGCGACCCCATGGACTGTAGCCTACCAGGCTCCTCCGTCCATGGGGTTTTCCAGGCAAGAGTGCTGGAGTGGATTGCCATTTCCTTCTCCAGGGGATCTTCCCAACCCAGGAATCAAACCCGGGTCTCTCACATTGCAGGCAGACGCTTTACCATCTGAGCCACCAGGGAAGCAAATCTATCTAAAGATGGGCACAATAAAGGAGAGAAACAGCAAAGACCTAACAGAAGCAGAAGAGATTAAGAAGAGGTGGCAAGAGTACACAGAACTATACAGAAAAGGTATTAATGACTCAGATAATCACTATGGTGTGTTACTAACCTAGAGCCAGACATCCTGAATGATGAAGTCAAGTGGGCCTTAGGAAGCATTACTGTGAACAAAGCTAGTGGAGGTGATGGAATTCCAGCTGAGCTATTTAATCCTACAATATGATTCTGTGAAAAGTGCTGCAGTCAATATGTCAACAAATTTGGAAAACTCAGCAGTGGCCACAGGACTGGAAAAGGTCAGTTTTCATTCTAATCCCAAAGAAAGTGCCAAAGAGTGTTCAAACTACCATATAACTATGCTCATTTCAATCTGCTTGCTAGCAAGATAATGCTCAAAATCTTTCAAGCTGGGCTTCAGCAGTACGTGATCTGAGAACTTCTAGATGTACAAGCTAGATTTAGAGAAGGCAGAGGAACCAGAGATCAAATTGCCAACATTCATTGGACCATAGAAAAAGCAACGAAATTCCAGAGAAACATCCACTTCTGCTTCATTGACTCTGCTGAAGCCTTTGACTGTGTGGCTCACAACAAACTGTGGAAAATTATTAAAGAGATTGGAATACCAGATCATTTTACCTGTTTCCTGAGAAACCTGTATTCAAGTCAAGAAGCAACAATTTGAACCGGACATGAAACAACAGACTAGTTCAAAATTGTCAAAGGAGTATGTCAAGGCTGTATAGTGTCACCTTGCTTATTTAACTTCTATGCAGAGTACATCATGTGAAATGCTGAGCTGGATGAATCACAAGCTGGAATCAAGATTGTCAGGAGAAATATCAACAACCTCAGATATTAGGTGATACCACTCTCAGTGCCAGAAAGTGAAGAACTAAAGAGATTCTTGATAAGGAGGAAAGAGGAGAGTGATAAAGCTGGCTTAAAACTCAGCATTCAAAAAACCAAGATCATGGCATCTGGTCCCACCGTTTCATGGCAATTAGGTGGGGAAAAAATGAAAGCAGTGACAGATTTTCTTTTCTTGTGCTCCAAAATCACTGCAGATGGTGACCTCAGCCTTAAAATTAAAAGATGCTTGCTCCTTGGATGAAAAGCAATGACAAACCTAGACAGGATATTAAAAAGCAGAGACATCTCTTTGCTGACAAAGGTCTGTACAGTCAAAGCTATGGTTTGAATGTAGCCATGTATGAATGTGAGAATTGGACCAACCATAAAGAATGCTGAAGAACTGATGCTTTCAAACTGTGGTGCTAGAGAAGACACTTGAGAGTCCCATGAACTACAAGGAGATAAAACTAGTCAATCCTAAGGGAAATTAACATTGAATATTCATTGGAAGGACTGATGCTGAAGCTGAAGCCCCAATACTTTGGCTACCTGATGCAGAGTTAACTCATTGGAAAAGACCTTCATGCTTGGAAAAAGTGAAGGTAAGAGGAGAAGGGGGCAACAGAAGATGAAATGGTTGGATAGAATCACTGACTCAATGGACATGAGTTTGAGCAATTTCCAGGTGATAGTGAAGGACAGGGAAGCCTGGTGTGCTGCAGTCCATGGGGTTGCAGAGTTGGACATGACTTAGCGACTGATCAGCAGCAACAACAATAGTCTGTTATATTTTTCATTTTGTTCATGTATTATTTTCTTAATAATGTGATGTTATATTTCCTTGATTTTTCACGTTCCTTGAAGTCTTGTGTTGTCTCCACATTTGAAGTAGCCATCATCTCCTTCAGCTTCACTGCCTCATTTTGGGAGAGAAAAACCTTCTATTAACCTTTCTCGGGATTCAGAGGATAACTCAGACCCTCTCTGTGGATATACTGCTCTATACTTCTTGTTCTCTCTTGTGGCAGAATTCTTTAACTTGTGTGCTTTCTCCTGATTTTGCAAAGCCAGGCTGAATTTTGACATCTTCTCTTTTCCTTTTCCTGGTGTGGTGCTGAATGCTCAAGTCTGTGGTCTCTCCCCAGTCACAGAGTTGGGCCAGCTTTGGGCCAGTTTCCTGTGTGTGTTCACTAGCTATCTGTAAAAGCTCACACTACCTGCCTTTGGGATCACACACAGGGAGCCAGCTGTGAGGTGGGGGTATATGGGGCTGAGTGCATGGAATGCTGGGGTTCCTTATGGGTCAGCTGGTTGGATGTCCAGGTATGGAGTCCCCAGTGGCTCGTGGGCAAGCCTCTTGATAGAGTCCACGATGCCATTGGTAGGCTCGTCCCAAGCCCTGGCTGCTGGTCTACTAGCTGCTCATCACTGCATCCCCCAGTCACAACTCCCTACTCTGGATGCAGCGAGAGAGACTTAGGGATCTGTGGCAGCTTCCCGCAGAGCTGGGGAAGCTGGGTGCTCACTCCCACACCTGACTTTCTCTGGTGGGAGAAAGGGCTCTTGTGTGCTGGATGGTGCTGTCTTGGGAGAGGGGTGATACGGTTAAAGCCAAGCTTTTTTTCTTGCCCTCTTGCAGGGGTCCAATCTGGAAGATTTTTGCTCCTACAGTGTGCTGAAACTTTCCCCCTAGATTTCTGTGCTTCCACAGAGGCTCACTTGTCTGGTGGGATTGTTTAAGTTATTGTTCTCCAGGGGTCCTCAGACCATGGGTGAGAGAGGCTGGTGGTGGCCTCTGGATACTTAGGGTCCACAGGGTCTGTTTGCTTATTCCCTGAGGCACACATGGACAAGATTCCTGGGATCCTGAATTTTGGGGCTGTTAACAGAAACAAAGCCAAATGGGTCGTAGCCAGGTCACTGGGGATAAGGAGCTGTTTCTGAATCTATAGCCAGGATCCTGGTCAGTGAATCAGCCTCCTGCATGCAACCTGTTTTCTGAAAATGGCTTTCCTCTCTCTTAGACTACACGGGGTTTTCACAGTATCCTACTGGGATCCCACAACTCCCACAGGTCACTTTTATATGTGGATGGATGCCAAATTATTGTTGTCTAGGGAGGTCTTATGTGGCGGCTTCTCAGACTTGGATTCTTTTTTGTGAGTTGCTCACAGTCTGGGAGGGAAGAAACTGAAGCAAAAGCTCGGTACAAATGGTGCGAGAAATGTTAGATTAATGCAGGCTTGGGTACCAAGGGAGTCAAGGAGAAGGGGATACTCTCACAATAAATCATGCAACCAACCTTGTCCATAGTTACTCTTTGCTTGACTTCTAGGCAGGCTTAAAACTCAGCTTACATGGTTTCCAAATGCTTCATGAAATTTTCTTAGCAATGTTAGTCTCATGTCTGTGCAAAGATGTACTAGCAATTCTTATTGCTTGCACAATCATATTTCTCATAAATGATTGATGGCTTGCAATTACATTACTTGGTATAGATAGCTTTGATCTATTCATATTAAGATATAATTGTATGAGAGGTAATATTTTAAGGTATATGAACTCTTTAACCTTAAATGTACACATACTTTTTGAAAAGTAGATTCAGATGGTAGAAAGGAAAGAGAGTCTGAAACCATTGGATACTTTGTTAAGCAGATGAGTGGAAGGTTGTACAGTAAAATAGGTAAACAGATAACCAAAGTAAAGGGGAAATACATAGAAAGCTGTCCTAACTTACTTCACAATTTTTGCTTAAGGATCTCCCTCCTACTTCATATAAGCACAGGTAAGCATTGCTGCTTTAAGTTATTGTTGATGTAACCACAGAGGGGCCTAGGGTTTCAGCCAAAGCAAACATCGTGGACAGCTCATTGACCCCTTGCACTGTCAAGACCGTGACACCCCTTCATTGTGACCTGAAACCTGTCTTCCTACCTTGTCTCCTTGTCCTTCTTGCCTCCCATTGATTCCTGACTTCACTCCCTCTCAGTCTGGCATCTTAGAACATGGACAGTTTTCTGACTGAACCAAGGCTTCTTTCTTGTGTTTTCTCTCATAAAATCCTCTGGTTGATACACCTGACTCCTGAAAAACTAGCAGTGGTTCTAGGACCCCAGAGAAACACATTCAGAATTCTGGTTTCTGGGATCATGATAAGAATTAATCATCTGACTGAGGTCCTGTCTTATAATTCCTTTGAGACAGTCAGTGTTTCTCCAAGGGTGATTCTTGGACCACCTGCAGCAGACATCAGCTGATGGGGTTTATTGAAACCATAGATTCCTGATCGTAGTCCAAAACAAAACATCTAAGGGTGGACCCTGGGGATTGTTAGGTTTGCTGAAGTTTAAGAATCCTGGGAAAGCTACTACAGTACAATTCTGTAGGACTGAAGCATTTGAAAAGGATTGACTAACATTTAAAAGGACCCCCCCCCGCACACCCCACCCCCCACCCCGTTTCAGAAAAACAGGACACTCAAAAGGCACAAGGAGGAGGGCACAGGAAACAGAGATGCCCAAAGAGACTGCGAGGGTCTGTTAAACAGAGCATCAGGCCTGCATCCAGTGGGCACCCATCAGGGATAGGGGAGACTTCATGGGACAGCAGACCAGGGTGGGGATCACACGTCACAGCTGCCATCCTAACAAGAGACAGTGTGCACATACACACCCATTAGGGGGAAGTGGCTGCTGATTCCGCATCAGGATCAATTTTCCGCTTGATTCCAAGGGTATTTACTGAGTGGTGGTGGTTGTGGTTTAGTTGCTAAGTTGTGTCCGACTTTTGTGACCCCATGGACTGTAGCCTGCCAGGCTCCTCTGTCCATGGGCTTTCCCAGGCAAGAATACTTGAGTGGATTGCCATTTCCTTCTCCATTTACTGAGTACTTACTGTGTATTTATTATTGAACTATTTCTTTTCCATAGAAAAGGACCAGGGATCTGCCTTTTAGGAGCTTGTGATTTAATTGGGAAGCCTTTTAGAGAAGAGTCCAAGGAGAGCAAGCAGTCAACTGCTAGGAGGGCATTGAATTTTGTGGCGTAAACAGTGAAGGGAGAAAGTCCGTATGATCTTTGTGTTTTCACGAGTAGTGATTACTGCTGATTGTCACTGTGGACTCTGAGAGTTCAGGAAAGGTCACACCCATCTCTCATGTCAGGATCAGTGTCAGAAGCATCATCTTTTGCACAGTTCCACTGTGTTTTCTCCAGCAGGCCCTTGGGTATGGAGACTGCCAGGAACCCTGGCAGTGATGAAGCAGCCTCATGGAGTTTTCTTTGTCTGATGCTTTCTTTGCATTGTTGAAGGGTGCAAGCTGCCAGAATGAATTACAATTCCCTCTGGACTCCAGTTGAATTCAGATCCTACTTGGTTAATTAATTTGTTGCTGTCCTTGTTCTACCTCTTGCCATTGTCTTTGTCCATATGGTGCTGGGTTACAGCCTTGAATAATCAGGGATGGCAGCACCTGGCACATGGTGAGAGCTCCATAAATACGCATTATTATCCCTCTTATTGTTCCCATCGTTCCCTCCCCTGATGTGCAAAGTTATATAAGAACACAGAGACATGTTTCTTCTCATGGAATCCTAGGGTTCATGAGACAGTTCAAAGATTATGTAGTTTAATTTAATTAATTTGCTTTAGAATCCTCTTTACCATATTCCTGACAAATATCCAACCAGGTGGCTCTATCCAGTCCTGTTCTTTGCATCACATTTGTGTCTTCCTGGTTGGCTCAGAACACTGCTTGAGAACATGAGCAAGGTCCCGGGGAGGGTTCCCCCAGAATCCTCCACACCACAGAGGGCCCAGCAGCTTAGTTTATTCTCACATGCAGAGCTGCCCATGGTTGTCATGTGGCTCCGTCTCTAGGACCTAGCATTCAAACTGGAACTTGAGTTTGCCAGTTTTGAAGCAAACTCTCATGTCCCTGTACACTTTTTTCTTCGGTAGTACAAGGAGCAGACCTTCAGTACATTCCCCAAACATACTTCCTCTGCCTCAGGCTTTCAGACACACCCCATCTGAACTCTGTGTATGTTTATATTTGTGTGTGTGTGTGTGTGTGTGTGTGTTGAGGGGAATTTGTAGAAGCAGAAACTGAGGTCATAAGCTCAGAGCAGTTGGCTTGGGGTCAGAATATCTAGATTCAGTTTTCAACTCAGACTTGCTGGTGGCCTTGGGATGCTCACTGAGCTTCTCATCTCTAAAATAGAGATGATAATAATTATTATGCAGTTTCTTCAGTGATGCAAAGAGATGGGGCTTAGAGCAGTGCTTGTCTCTCATAAGGAGCTCATTTTAATCCCTCATGAACTGAGGCTTTCCTGGGTTTGGCTGAGGTTGTGAAGCTTGAGAGAGTCAATGCTGAGAATCACTGGCAAGAGAAATGCCTCCAACTGCTTCCACAAGGATGGGGAGAGATTGACTCAAAATTAGCCCTCAATATCTTATTGTCTTAAACATCGTGATGGGGGAGGATTTGGACAAGACTTTAGAGATGGTGGTGTTCATTTCCTTTATCTCTGTCACATGTGCAATCTGACTTAGATGAAAAGACCTGCCTGTCAGCCCCGTTGTAATTCTGCTGCAGGCGCTGCCTCCCTCTTAGTCTGCTTGCTTGGAGGTATTTTTCTTGAGCCTGTCTGCCACCTTAAGTGCACAGTCTTGTTGGATGTGACAGATAAACACAATAACAAAACAAAGCCACTTTCTGTTTCACATGTAGGCTTAGATCCTCTCAGCACAGAATGGGGGATTTCAGGGTAGGGAGAATGAGAGAGTTCATAGACTGCATTCTCAGCCCCGTTCCCCCTCCTCACATCCCAAATACAAAGCTGCCAGTATCCATCACATCACATCACTCCCTTTCTCAGCTCCTTGGCCCCTGGGGCCAGGGTAAGGATTTGTGTTCATGTCAGAAGAGGCCAGGTTCAATGTGAATTCTTGCGTGTCCTGCTACTAATGACCTGCAGCTTCACCCAGAGAGTTTCCCCAGTAGATTTCTCTGCTCCTCTGTAAAGAGAATCCCACCTGTTTGTCAATTCCACTTTGGACATACTGCAGACAGAATTCTTACTTTCTTAAATGGAACAACCTTTGAAATACTGACATTAGTCAAGAGGAGAGCAGATGACCAGTCAAGACACCCTTTTAGCCCATGGATGCTCTGCATTGGACAGTGGGGAGAAGCAATTACAGAGTTCAGATATGTTAGGAAAGGTAATACTTGGGAAGGTTTTGTGTCCAAGAGTGAGGCCTCAGCAAAATTTCCTTTATGACAAAAGAGAGAAATGAACCCTTTTACTTATCTGACAGAATTATGGGGAAGAATGTGCTGTGCCTGGGGCAGCCTGGGCCAAGGAAGGTGAGTGAGCTTGGGACCCAGACAGATGGATTTAAATCTCGACCCTGCCACGTCATGAGTTACTTCATACCTGTCAACCTCAGAAACAGTACCTATAAAATTGAGGGTGAGGGGCACAATGTAGGGATCTGAGATTAAATAAATATATAACAGAACTTTTCACAGTGCCTGGCTTATATGTGCCTTTATTCCCTCCCCTTCCTGTCCCTTGACTTACCTCATCTTGGCTTCTCTTCCCTTGTCTTGCCTTTTCACGTCACAGCAGTTTTCTTGGTGGTGAGGAGAGTCTTACATACTTGCAGAAGAGTTAGCCACCTTCATCCAGCTATTTGAAAGTTGATGAGAGGCTTGTCTACTCAAAACTATACCCATAGCCTCCCCCTCACTTCCCCAGCTTTGTCACAATATCTAAATTATTCTATGAGTCACTTTTGGTGGTGTGGGGGGCATCAAGACACAATGTTACACAAATGTTACATGATGTTAAGCACTAAAAGTCTTTGACAACTAAGCATGGGTTAGCAATTTCAAGAGGATGGAGACAAATGGGCCACAGGAAAAGGTTGTTTAATGGAGGAGAGAAGGTGAGGGAGGAAGCAGAGCTGAGTGCTGCCTGGGAGGAGAGGTATAGGAAGAAACAATCGAATTTCACAACCCCCCTGGATTTGTCAGTGATGGTGGGTGATGCGAAGTCATGAGGAAGATGGAGCTAGGGCAGGAAGCAAGTCAGTATCATATGGAACTGGGGCCTCTACCATGTATTTATGAGAGTTTATGTCTTATGTGTTTTTATTACTACATTTACATCTTGGCTCCCAGAAATGTAAATAGAGATAAAGAGGCTGAAGTGTTTTTTTTCCTTCTTTTTTTTTTTTTAAGCATCAGAAGTTAACTGTTTGGCAAATGATTATTTGGTATGCACTTAATAGCACCATAGTGTCCAATTCAGCCCATTTGAATGAATAGTATTTCCCCAGGAGAACTTTATTCACTCTGGCTTGATGGCACTAGGAAATAATTTTAGCTTCTAGGCAATATATACTTCTTTCCCTCCTCACTCCATCTCGTTTATTGCTGTAAATACTAAGGCAAGGATTTAAGCACAGAACCCGGGGCTATTTTATCTTGCTCATCATTAGTATTTATACACACAAATAAACACCTCTTATCAAATTGTGCCAAGAGTGAAAAATGACAGTGAATAGCTACATGTTAATGTATTTACATATAATGTTGGCATACTCTAAAAACACAGGGTTTGGGTTGTTAATGAAGCATGATTGGGCTAAGAAATATTAATGAGGTCTCCATACAGCTTTTTGTTAATATCTGAAAGTATTTCTGCATCTCATATTCATTGGGAAAAGAGAGATGTAACAATTCAGGGTCTAATGGTCAAATGATTCTTCTCCTACCCAGATACTGTTATTAATGCAGCACGATTATACTGATGGATCTTTCCAATTTTGTCAGTTCCTTTCGTGTCATTATTCCTTCAGCTGGTTAGTTTCTGGCTTTCATATCAGCCTTCCCACTCCAGCTCTCCCCTCCCCCTAAAAAGCAGTTAACAGTGCTCACATTTCTGTTGCTAATCTTTGGTTTATTAGATCTTTTCCTATAATTGCATTTCAGGGGCTCTACTGAGCTGCAGGAATAGTCGGTGTATGTCAGGTATTATTGTAAGACTTGAGGATGGTAATCCTGGGCTTTACAAGGTAAGACAAATGTGGTATTGGGGAAAAATAGATTGTTGATGGTGAGGCTTAGTAAGAAACATTTGTTTTCCTTCCAGCCTTGGTTGTTAAATTAAATTATGACTTTGAGGAACAGGGGCTCTAAATTCTTTCTTCCTGTCTTGAAAAACATATTCAGCTTGGATTCTATGCTGGGTCCTTTCCCTTACTCTGTCAGTGGCTGGCACCCTGATGAAGACTGCTGTCAACTTAAGATAAATCATATTTCAAACATATTTTTTTTTCAAATTGGACAGCCAAAATTAGTGCAAGGAATGTCAGTCTGTTGCCAGATCTGTCAATATAAAGTTTAGATCACAGTTAACTGGTGCCAGTTTAGTTAACTACCTGACAAAAAAGGCTCATAATATGCCATGAAGAATGATTTCACCCTTAAAATGATAAATGCTCAAAGCCAGCAGGGATCCTGAAGCCGACACTGGCCCTTTTAAAAAGGAGTTGATAACATTATGGAATAATGGAAGGAAGGAAATCTTGACCTGGAAATAGATGGAGGCTGAAAAATTCTATCTTTATTTTATACAACTTATGTGCTAGTATAAAAAGCCCCCAAGCACCCTCAGTCTGAAGGTGTGCAGAGATTTGTCATGTGATAAAACAGCCTCTTGGTTAGCTCAGGCTGCTTCTAAGGGCTGTGTTGATATTTCAAATTCCAGAAGGACAGAATGCAGGCTCAAGATGGTTTAGCAGTAGATGTGTTTTGTTGCGCTTCCCTGGTGGCTCAGTCAGTAAAGAATCTGCCTGCAATGCAGGGGATGTGGGTTTGATCCCTGCGTTGGGAAGATCCCCTGGAGAAGGAAATCGCAGCCGCCTCCATTATTCTTTCTTGGGAAATCCCGTGGACAGAGGAGCCTGGTGGGTTACAGTTGAAGGGGTTGCAAAGAATAGGATATGACTAAGAGACTGACCACACCACTGCTATGTTTTGCTGTATTCTTTAGAGTAAGATCATCTGTGTTAAAAAATAGAAGCTAAAGAAATCGTTCACACATAGTTTATTTTCCTAGTTTTTCATGAATGCAAGGCAGATGTTTCTAGTCAGTTGTGGCTTTCCTCCATGTGACAGTTCAGGGATTCATGCTCGTTTCATCTTGCAGATGTACCATCTTCCAGTCTAGACTCTTAGGTTTCAAACTTGAATGCATGTGTGTATCACCTGGGCAGCTTGTTAAATGAAGATTCTGTTTCAGGAAGCCTGGGATGGCACCTAAAAGTTTGTATTCTAGTAAGTGCCAAATGATGCTAATGCTGCCGATTCATGGACCAGACTCTGAGAAGCAAGGAATCTAAAGGGCTCCATCATCAACTATGTCTAGCTGGTGAAAGAGATAAGAACGTAAAGCTTATGGGGGGTAGTTTCTGTGGGACAGGCTTTGAAATGACATTGTTCATATCTGCTCACATTTGATTGACCAGAACTCAGAAGATGGTTACCCTCAACTTTTGGGAGGCTGGGAAATGTAGGTTAGCTGTATTTTCAGGAGGAAGAAGAAACACATCTTCGTGAGCTTCCAGAAGTCTTTGCCACATTAGGTAATTTCAGGTGCTAGAGCTCATTTATTTTTATAACCTCATGATAATCCTATACAAGAATTCTTCCTAGATTTTCCTTTTCCTTATGATTTATTATGGGTTTCCCAGGTGTTGCTAGTGTAAAGAATCTATCTGCCAACACAGGAGACATAAGAGACGCTGGTTAGATCCCTGGGTTGGGAATGTCCCCTGGAAGATGGCATGGCAATCTATTCCAGTATCCTTGCCTGGAGAGTCTCATGGACAGAGAAGCCTGGTGGGCTACAGTCCATAGGGTTGCAAAGAGTAGGTCATGACTGAGATGACTTAGCACACACATGCTTTATTCTAATTAAGAAATAGTAAATTTTAGTCATTTTGTAGGAGGGATTTTGAATAAAAAAAATATTGACAGTTTACTCTCCTTCTCTGGGAATGATCATGGCTGGCACTTGTAAATAACTCATTTTTGAAGAAGCCCAAAGTTTCTTTTGAGCCTGTTTTAATTAATCTTGTGGGTTTTAAGTGGAGTTGGGTCACCGTTCCCACCTCTGGAGTGCTTCGGTGTGCAGAACAGATGTGGCCCACGTGTGGCAGCCAGGACGGCGGCTCTGCAGGGTGCTGTCGCCACCATCAACCCCCTCCTGGAGTCCTCCGTGGTTTCTTCTGATGGCAGTACCCATGGTTCTCCTGCTTCTCTGCTCTTATGGTAGGATTTGCCTTATCCCTTAACTGAATAGAATTTTCTCCTAGCTCTATGCTCTGTGTTTGTATTTATTTGGTGCATTTGTCCTTAAAGGATTCGAGATACATTTAGACTGTGTAACTCATTTTAAATAGCTTGGTGAAAAGTTAGCTGAACTCAGGCTCCAAGGACGATTTCAAACAAATGCATATGTTATTGGAGCTGGTCTTCAAACAGAGACAGCAGGGAAATGTCTGGGGGGTCTGTGCATGAGGCACTTATTTGATTTCACCTTGTGGTCACCAGGGCACAATTCATAATTATGGTGCCTAAGCAATAGGTGGGGAAAATGAAGACTTATTCCTACTATTTTGTGCCAGACTGCAGGGGAAAAAAAACCTAGAGCTTTTTACAGGGTTTGCAGTCATGTCTTTCCAACTTAGAAGTGGTCTGCATGATAAATAAGGCTATAGCAGTTGGTGGTTTTTCAGTCTTAATGTATGTGTTGAGGTTATAAAGGCTGTCTGGGTAAAATGAATTTTTCTGTTGTTATTCCTATTTTCTAGTCCAAACACCTGGATGAAATCACTTGGTCAGCCTCCAAGAAACCTATAACAAAGAAAAGTTTAATTTTTCATTAATAAACAGGCAATTCCTTCTCTGTTCCCAAAAGACACATTCTATTTTGTGGTATTTTTGTACAACTGCAACTTTAGAATATGTGTTAAGAAGCTGGGGCAGAAATTTCAATGATGCAAAATCTTCACCCTCAAGACTTCCCAAAGTCTAGGCTTCTGCAATTCCAAATATCAGTTTCTCTCTTTAATGTTGCCTTTCCTCACATGTTTGGGAAAAGGAGAATTAATTTCAGTTTAGCTTATGAGTCACCTCCTGTCTCTGCTTCTTCAAGGCCAGTTCTATTGAGTCAGTCCCAATTCCACTTTTGTGCTTCATTTGCCTTGCTGCTGATCGCTGCCTTGGATTCTTGGACCACAGTCCTCTCAGAAAGTCCCTTCCTCTGCATAAGCATCAGCAGAGGGTTATTTAAGCCAGACCATAGCTCCTTTGCCTTTCATGTTCCTTAGTTTTTCACCCTTCCAAATGCATGTTGTATAGGTATATTGTTGTTATTGTTTAGTCACTAAATTGTGTCTGACTCTTTTGCGACCCCATAGATTGTAGCCCGCCAGGCTCCTCTATCCTTGGGATTCTCCAGGCAAGAATCCTGGAGTGGGTTGCCATTTCCTTCTCCAGGGGATCTTTCCAACCCAGGTATTGAACTCTCATCTTCTGCATTGCAGGCATATTCTTTACCAACTGGGCCATAGGGTAAGGCCTTATAAGTATATACAACCTGATTAATGTGTTGGGGAAACTAAAAGGAACTACATCATAGGAAGAGAAAAATTTTAATTCTGTGCCTCAAGTGAGAGTTTTTGTCAACCAAGGGAAAATGCCTGTCAATACAGGCATTTAAATGCTTTCTGGGTGTTGTCTCCATCATGTGCCCCAGTTCCTAGCTTGCTCCTGACCTTGTGTCCACCTTCTTGTAAGGAAGAATGCCTCCTTCTTAAAAACTCTACAGGATGTATCTTGGATTTCTGTTAGGCTCAATGTTGCCTCAGATCCCTTTCTCTTCCAATTCTGATAGCTGGACCCAGTAGTTTCCAGCACTCCATGTCCCTAACCTTTGAGAGTTCAAGTCTTCAGTAACATCCAGTGGCTGAGATCTGAGCAGGCTTGGCTGGAAAGTCTAGGATGAGCCTTGGCAATCTCCGTCCAATAGAAACATTGAGTGTATTTAGAAACATTGAGTGTATTTAGAAACATTGGGTGGATTTAGAAACTTCTGGGCTTCCAGGTGTGCTAGTGGTAAAGAATCCACCTGTCAACTCAGGAGACCCACTCCATTATTCTTGCCTGGGAAATCTCATGTACAGAAGAGCCTGGCTACATACAGTCCATGGGAACACAAAGAGTCGGACATGAGTGAGTACCCATTTATACTATACAATACAGAAACTTCCAGTGTAGTTCCCCTCTAACATCCATGCCAGAGGGAAATGGACAATAAGAATTCTTTTTGGTCATCCAGTCAGACGCTGTTGAATAGAATGCGTATACATGTATACATATGTGTTTACTCACTCACCAAACAAATATTAATTCTCAAAAACAGTAGTGTTTGGGTCCATGGTAAGCATGGAGCAAAACCTAATCTGCACAGATTCCTGAATTATGCCTGTCAGATTCAGGAGAGATATCTCCCTAATCTTGGCTTTTTTCATCTTCTAGGTCCAGCTTAGGCTCTTGAATCTCCTGCTTAAGAAATGCACGAGAAACTGAATCCTTTATGTTGAAGCCTATACAGAGAGAGGAAGGTTTGAAATGACCAGTTTTTGGTAGGTAAAAATTGATCAAGTTTGTTGTCAGGATATTGCTACCTGGCTCAGCTTTCTTTAGGTTTAAGGGAAGCATTATTCGGGTTGGAGTGGGGAACCGGGCAGGCAGTGCTACCTTTTTCAGTGGCTTTGCTTTACTCCTCTGGTGTAGGGAAACAGCCATTGTTTGCTTGTGGAGTATTTGTAGACAGGGATTTGAAACATAAACATCAGCCTCATTTTCACTCTAATGGCATGAATACATTTTTTAAAATATGCAAACAGTTGTTAAAAATCACTTTACTTTGTTCCTAAATCAGGTTAGTTTTATAATATAGCTATGTATTTAATATACATTTTTAATATTCTGGAGTGGGTATACTCCAATATATATTGGTCTAATAACTACTTAGTTGTAAGTGTCATCAGTTTTGTGGGCCTACACTAAAAATAGTACAGTTCTATGAGTGTTGAGTTTCTTAAACATTGTATATGTCTTTGAAGTAAGAGACAGGAAGGAAAACTTAAACCCCAAGAATCCTACCAAAAAAGTAATAGAATCTGACTTTTAGAAGTAAACTCTGAAATCATCTAGAAATGAAACTGAGGGCCAGAAAGATTAGATGAAATGATTCTACTGCACAGGATTTAAAAACAATTATGGTGTGAAAAGAACAGGAGTGCAGCAACTATTTTTTTGCATTGCCAAAGCCTAAACCAGCCAGTTTAGGAGAGATGAAGGAAACCAAACAAACAAAACAATGGTAGCAAAAATTTACTAGGTGAAACCTTATCCAGATTTGCATGCTGCTAAGGGATGTGCTGCGTGCGGTTCATGGGGTCGCAAAGAGTCGGACACGACTGAGCGACTGAACTGAACTGAACTGAAGGGATGTGGACATAATAGAACCATATTTCAAACCATGTGAATCACAGAGGTGCTTCAAGAGATTGAGTGTTTAGCACTGGGCTCACTTTAGTTACCACACCTGGATTTTTAACTGCTCTAATTATTAGGATTCTAAGATTTCATTTACACAGAATTTTACTATTTTAAAAAATGCTCAAAAACTTTTATAATATAAATTTCCATCTATGGACTACAGTTTATTTCACTTGCAAAAGATGAATGTCTTTTTTATGCTCATTATTATGACTCCTCTTCCTGTAATTATTCTTGTTTTGTTCAACAATATTCTAAATAATTAGGTTTATTGACTTCAGAAGATGATAAAGTATATTTTTGCTATAAATATAGGTTATATTGCCAGGCATAGGCAAAAATCAAAACTCCTAATTAATTACCTCTTGATTCTAACAAAAATTTATTGAAATATTTAAGACTGAATGGTTTAACTTCTCAATAAATGCATAGATAATTTTCTTTTAGTCTTTTCATATTCTCTTTAGGTTCTAGACAGCATGGTTTTCCCCATCTTTTAAAATAAGTTCTTATTAATAGAGGATGGGGGATACTTTGTAGACATGGGTCAAAATCTAGATGTCATAAATTGAGTATGAATGCAAAATCATAAGTTTGAAAAATAGTCATTGAGCCCAATATTCTTGGGATTCCTTATATCTGACAAGGGATCTATTTGGATCCTTCAATACAGTTCCCTGCGGCTCAGCAATTATGTGATTTTTCTGTCATCATCCGTTGAAGATGGAGCCGTTTAAGAGGACTGGAAACCAGAGGGAGGAGAGAGTGTCAGAATTCATGTTCTTGAAGACTGAGCTTTTAGTTTAATTTTTAGGTTTCAGGTTCTCATAATCATGCTCCTGGACTAGAGAGGACTACAAAGAAGAGGAAGGGAAGAGGAGGAGAAAGGAGGACACTGCTTGGTTGTTTTCATTGTGTCTGTGAATACAGAATATCTGTTTTCTTATCTGTAAATCTTTTGTTAATAAAGGAAGAGTCTCAACATTTTAAAATGCCATGAGATCTAAAATTAGAACTTTCTAAACAGTGGTTATCAATGCCTTTTCAGCTTCAGAGGGAAAAATATATTTATCAAATTCCAAAATATCTGATAGAGATTTATATCTATTCCTAATGATTTTTGTGTAGCCTTCTTAAATGATCAATTTTATCCAATAACTGAACACTGGGCTTGAAATAGGAAAATCTTAATGATTGATTATCGATCCCAAGTCAATAGATTTTGATTGATTTTTTTGAATTAAGCAAAATAATGTCCAATTAATACTACTTATGGGATTCCTTATAGAAGTACTTTTGGAATGCCCATAGAATTTGGGATTTCACAGTTTTACTTGGTGTATGTTCATGAATCACACATTTTATTACATATTTCAACTTGTTCTCTTTTCAAAAGCAACTTTTTGGGGGGGTGGTGGTGAGGGGTCAGGAGATTTCTTAATGCAAAATTTACCATGGAAATCTTGAGGGACTTCACCTGATTGAAAACAGAATCCTCATTCTGACAGTTTAATGCATTTTACATTATGATGGTACTGCATGCTTCACAGTTCCTGAAAAAAAGCTTACATTAGGTCTCAAAGTAGCTTCTTTTTCTCTCTGAATTTCCTGATCTTTTTTCTTTTTTTGCCTACATCAGGTCCCAGAGGGGACCCATTTGTAGAGTGGAGATAATTTTGCCACTTGGGAAGAATGCGTGTGGTTCTCTGCCTTGAGTAATATTGGTTATTTAAGGGAGTGTCCTGTACTGAAAGCGTTTTGTCCAGCTGTGGGAAGGCTCAAAATTCAGCCCCTTGACTACATCCTGGTTCATGGCTCCTTACAGAAATCCTGTGTGTAAGTGATTCTTCCATTTTCCTGATGTTGGGAGTAAGGGCATCTATACTGACACCAGATTTCAGGGTGCCCGTCTGTCTCTCCTGTTTACTTCCCTGGCACATGAAAGGACATATGTATGTATGATATGCACCTCATTTAGTGACCCCCACAAACAATCTAAATTTTGACCCAGAATCCTCCATTAATGTTTTGTAAAATTTTGGATAAATAATTCGATACCTGAGTTTCAATGTCCTTATCCTATAACAGGAAAATCATAGTATCATTTATTAAGTTCTTGCTGCATATTTTAATTTATTTCAGTTCTTCAGCTCAGTAATGTTTACCTGCAAAATAAATATTACTAGTTCCATATTATTGCTAAGAAAGTAAGGCTCACAAAAGGTAGGTGAATTGCCCACTGTCTTCTAGCTGGTGAAGGAACTTAGGTTACTTTTGAGCACAATTAATGTCTGACTTCAAAATTAATGCTCTCTCCACTATGCCATGCAGCTGCTAGAATATGCAACTGCTCTGCTGAATATTATTATGTAAGGTACATAGAGTGTTCTGAGGGCTATAAAAAGAAAAAAACAGTTTATTATTTTTTAATTAATCAAAGTATTGTTATTAGTAATTATATTCTGACAGGACTAAACATCCTTCATGCTTTGGTTTCAGCTTTCTTAGAGCAGCACAGATAGTCTTGTCTGAGAGGCACTCTGTGTAGTGTTACTAAATTTATTCAGAATTTTGGCAAATGTAATAGGATTGAGAACACCAGGCACTGATGTCTATGACTTTGGCTGATAACCTCTTCTGGAATGGGTTATGATAAACTGTTTTTAATCCAAGTCAAATTATCTGTTTGATAACTATTGAGGAGAGATGGACATTGTCTGAGAAATTATTTTAAACTGATGGATAAATATTCCCAGGAAGTGAAAGAAATTCTAATTATGATGTAAAAAGAAAAGCAGTGCAGTCACAACTTTTATGCACTGCTGAAGTCCTAAGTCAATTTAGAAGAGGTGAAGGTCAAATTGATGGTATTTTAAAGGTTATATTAGCGTATGACAGAATTAGAATATTTGGCTGTTGATCATTTTAGCTGCTGCTCCAGATTCTGCGTATTTCACATCTTATACCCAAGTGCTAAATAAAAATGTGGAACGTGAATTAAGTTTATTGTGATAACTTCTGATTTTTTTGACCTGGGATACCAAAGTCCATTGTAATTTTCATGGATTTCTTCTGCAGCTGTCTGTGTCAGCGCCCTGAAGAATTTGCACTAGTGTGATAAGAGGAGCCTGGAACATAGTTACCCAGCAGCTGCTCCTCCGTTGGGATTTTAGATTGCTAGGCTCAAACCAGACTTCTTATTGGGGAAGGAGGAGTAGAGGGATAGGACTCAAAAAGATAGAACATTATTGCTAAGCTCAAGTTCTCCCTCCCTTGGAACATATTCCCTGTACCCACCCACCCCCATCCCGGGCAGTGACAGTTCCTTCTTCTGACCTCCAAAGGTTCAAAGTATACATAACACAGAGACTAGTATGTTATTATTTTGTATTTCTTATCCTTGTCTTCCAATGAGATTTCATGTGCCATAGTGACCATTTCTCTCTTCAGTGTTTCTCACAGTTTTGTGCTGAGAGTACGGAAGGCATGTTTTAAAATCTTGTTTAATTAGTTACATAGCACTTTTTTCTTTCATAAATCATGTTTGATCGCATTTGGAGATATATTTTCAATTCTGTAAGTGATTCCAGTAATCTACTTTTGGGAAAAGCAATTTCTTTGTAAAAACCTTGACAGATGTAATTTATAATTTTAAAGTTCCCATATTAAATCAAACTAAGCCAAACAATGATAGCTAGTAGATAAGAATGCAATTTATATTATTTGTGAATGAGGGGATCTGAAAAAATTGAGTGCTCTTGAAAATGCAACACTTCCTCCCCACACCATGTTCTTGCCCCATGGGGTAAATTAAGTTTTATTTCCATTACCTTTACTCTTTGTCACACTTGCAGAGAGTCTTTGTAAAGGTAATTGAGGTCACTAATCAGCTGACTTTAAGACAGGGAAAGTGCCCTGGATTATTCAGGTGGGCCTAGTGTAACCACATGATCCCTTAAAAGCAGAGCTTCCTTCCATCTGTGGGCAGAAGAGAAGTCAGCTGGTTGGACAATGGGGAATGTTATTGTTAAAGGAGGACCACAGAGAGATTGCTTGTTGCGAATAGCAGTTCCTGGCTATCAGCCAGTAAGGAAATGGGTGTCTCAGCCCTACAACTGTAAGGGACAGAGTCCAGCCAACAATTTGAATGAACTTGCAAGTGTAGTCATCCCCAGAGTTTCCAGAAAATAACACAGGCCTGCCAACACCTTGATATCAGTCTTATGATGATTTTAACCAGAGGAGCCCTCTGACTCGGGCTGTAACTGGACTTTGACCTACAGAACTGTGAGGTGATAAAATGGATGCTGTGTTAAGCTGCTAAATTTCTTAGGATGGTGATGAAAGAGGAATACACCCCACATCTGTTCCCAGGCAGTTAATAGTTTGATGTGATCCTTCAGACTATTGAATATATTGAAACATTTCTGACTGCAAGTCTTAGTAGTGCAATTTACTTTTATTATTGTTATGAAAAAACCTTGCCAAGCAAGCTAGACTTCTGCTGTGATAATACTGAATGTTCACACTTTCCAATTCACATTCTCAACTAGTCCCATCAATGAGAATTTCTACTATGTAAAATTTAAAACATCAGATGGGAACTTGCCTCATTTATAATCGTCTGCCTTGGAGGTCTCTGTACAGTTTATTCCTTCTTTTATATATGAATATGTTGATTCATTTTACTACTATTCTGTGTGCTTTCTGGCTTCTGTGGTGACAGAAACTTTGACTTAAGGCAATGAGCTTTTGATCAGGGACACGAGGACCTATGCAGGAGGGACTCTTTCTGTTAAGGACTCTGGTGGCAAGGAGCAGTTTGAACCATCTTTCTGGTCAGGTTCAGGCTTTATTGAGGAATACCTAAGTAGATGCAATACTAAAAATATAGTTTTTTCATAGTGGGGATGGGGAGAGACTAAAAATAAAGATGGGGAAGACTTTAAACTTTGCTTTTCACCTTCCCTTGGATTAGAGTGTGCAGAGCCAGCTTCTGTGTGAAATCTAGGCTGCATTTCCGTAGTCACTGAGCTAAAGTGGCTGTTGACCTGTTTGTTCATCCACCCATGTGTTGCTACGGGGTTTTTCACTACGGGTTAGCACCCAGTGATTGATGGCCTGGACTTTGGACTCTGTTTGACCTAATCACAGGAGTAGCAGTAATGGAAATTTACCTAGTAAAAAGAGAGCTTCTTGAGCTAAGACTCAAGAAAATGTATTAAAATGTCTCTCCATTTTATGGCATTTTACACTTTGTGTTTTACTCTTACAAATATATTAGGTTATAATGGATAGGCTAGGGTAGGAAGGCCTACTCCAAGGCTAATACAGACATGTCTCAGCCTGTCTGGTGAATAGTGAGGTATGTCTATATGCATGAGAGTTGGGGAGACTTCAGGAAAAGAAGGACTCAAGAGTGATGGCTTTGACCCAGTAAGAAAGATTCTGAGTAGAGAGGGGACCCCTTGATTTTGGAACAAATGCTGCCTGGTTGGCACTGAGGGCTCCTTTTCCTCAGTGGCAGTGCCTGGTGGAACAGTGTAACCACAACCCTAGGCAGGGGCATGGTGCCACGTGGCAGTGTGGTAGTCTCTCTAGGAACTCCCAGAAATGTTGAGAAAGAATGGAGACTTTAAGAGTTTGAAATGTTTAGTCAATGAGTAGGGCAAAAGCTGGTGAAGTTTGAAATATCCATGTGACCTTGACCTGCAGGTTCATGAGACTAGGAAGACTGTCCAGACTCCCAGCCTCCAGGATGGTCTTCAGTGGTTCCTGCTCCCAGTGTTTACACCTGTATGTGGTCCCCTCCCACGTGAAAAACAGCTGGCCTTGAAACCAACAGCGTGTTTTAGATAAGATGGTGTGTGACTACCCAAGGAAGGCCATGAAGGACATTGTAGCTTCCACCTTTCATTTTCTCAGATCACTTGCTTTGAAAGAAGCAGTTTCCGTATTATAAGGATGCTTGAGCAGCTCTATGGAGGGGCCTCTCTGTTAAGGGATTGAGGCTTCCTGCTATCAGCCAGGCAAGTGAGCTGTCCTGGGAGCAGATCTTGCCACCTAATCAAGCCTTCAGGTGACTGTAGTCCCAGCTGACATCCTGACTTCAACCTCAGGAGAGACCCTGGGTCAGAATTACTTGGCGGACCCTGTCCCAAATTCTTTTTTTTTTTTTTTAAATTTTATTTTATTTTTAAATTTTACATAATTGTATTAGTTTTGCCAAATATCAAAATGAATCCGCCACAGGTATACACGTGTTCCCCATCCTGAACCCTCCTCCCTCCTCCCTCCCCGTACCATCCCTCTGGGTCGTCCCAGTGCACTAGCCCCAAGTATCCAGTATCGTGCCTCAAACCTGGACTGGCATCTCGTTTCATACATGATATTTTACATGTTTCAATGCCATTCTCCCAAATCTTCCCACCCTCTCCCTCTCCCACAGAGTCCATAAGACTGTTCTATACATCAGTGTCTCTTTTGCTGTCTCATACACAGGGTTATTGTTACCATCTTTCTAAATTCCATATATATGCGTTATTATACTGTATTGGTGTTTTTCCTTCTGGCTTACTTCACTCTGTATAATAGGCTCCAGTTTCATCCACCTCATTAGAACTGATTCAAATGTTTTCTTTTTAATGGCTGAGTAATACTCCATTGTGTATATGTACCACAGCTTTCTTATCCATTCATCTGCTGATGGACATCTAGGTTGCTTCCATGTCCTGGCTATTATAAACAATGCTGCGATGAACATTGGGGTACACGTGTCTCTTTCCCTTCTGGTTTCCTCAGTGTGTATGCCCAGCAGTGGGATTGCTGGATCATAAGGCAATTTTTTTTTTTTAATTTTTTTTTAACCACTAAGTTTCAGGTGCTCAGCTTGAGCAAGACAGAATTCCCCACCTGTCCTCCAGCCCTTTTTAGAAGGAATTTATTTACTGCAAACCACTCTCAAATCCTTGATACACAGAAACTGTGAGATAATAAAGATTTGTTTTTTTAAGCTAAGTTTGGGGGTCATTTGTTATAAGACAACAGGCCCAGCTTCCCCCATATGTCTGTTATTATAGAGTAAAAATCCCATTTTCCAATATATTCTCAAATATTAATTTTTGAAGATAGAATCTGTATCTCATTCATTTTTTTTCTCTACAGTTTATAGTGCCTAATGTATTTTTTTAAAGAATTTTTTTAATGTGGACTATTTTTGAAGCCTTTATTGAAATGATACAATAGTATTTCTGTTTTATGCTTTGCTTTTTTTTTTTTTTTTGCTGAAAGACACGTTGACATCTTAACTCCTGACCAGGGATCAAACCAGAATCCCCTGCAATGGAAGGAGAAATCTTAACCACTGGACTGCCCAGAGAAGTCCCTAACATATTCTTCTCAATATACAAAGTTTTAAAAGAAAAAGAAGTTGCCTTGGACAATTATCAAATTTCCGCATTCCTTTAAAATAGTATTTAAACTGAATTAAAATGTTTCATCCTGATAATTACCGCTCTCAGAAACATCTTACTGTGTGTTAGTGTTAGTGAAACATCTTACTCAAGTTGTGTCTGACTCTTTGTGACCCCATGGACTATAGCCCATTGGGCTCCTCTGTCCATGGAATTCTCTGGGTAGAATAGTGGAGTGGGTTATAATTCCTTTCTCCAGGGGATCTTCCCAACCCGGATGGAACCTGGGTCTCTTTCACTGCAGGCAGATTCTTTACCATCTGAGGCACCGGAGAAGTCTTATCTATGATATATATACATCTGTAGGAGTGGGACAGAGCTGGGGTGGATAGGAGAAGTGAAGAAGGAAAATCAAAACAGTGATTTTCCTTTATTTATGTCTCCCACTTGTTTCTACTGCTCTTGTGGCTTTAGTTACAGCTCCCTAGTAATGGAATCAAGATGACTGGGTTGCGTGGTTGTAGGGAACTAAGATACATAACTGGCTGGCTGGCTAGATAGGTAGGTAAAGTGAAGAGAAGTCGCTCAGTCATGTCCTACTCTTTGCGACCCCAAGGACTGTAGCCCACCAGGCTCCTCCCTCCATGGGATTCTCCAGGCAAGAGTACTGGAGTGGGTTGCTGTTTCCTCCTCCAGGGGATCTTCCCGACCCAGGGATTGAACCCAGGTCTCCCGCATTCCAGGCAGACGCTCTAACCTCTGAGTCACCAGGGGTATATAGATATCCAGATAGAGAAGAAAGATCTTTTACTCACTGCCTTATCTAAGTTTTCTTTACCAGTACCACACTGGTAATGAGATGTATTGAGCTTTCCCCTTAAAAGTCATGTTAGTATTTATCTGTTTCTCAGTTGATATATTCATCTGCCAGTTACACACTCATAACTTAGACAGCAATTTTCTGAAACTGATGTTTAATGTGGTGGTGGTGGTGGTTTAGTTGCTAAGTCATGTCTGACTCTTTTGTGACCCCATGGACTGTAGCCCACCAGGCTACTCTGTTCATGGGATTTCCCAGGCAAAAATACTGAAATGAGTTGACATTTTATTCTCCAGGGATCTTCCTGACCAGGGATCGAACTCATGTCTCCTGCATTGCAGGTGGATTCTTTACTGCTGAGTCACCAGGGAAGGCTTGTTAAATATGGGAGGTCTTTTAGAAATGTTTTTATATTGTAAGAATGAGATAGAGAAAGTATATGCTTCTAATTTCCCCCCCAAATATGGTCTGATATATATTAAGCATCATTAATGGACCCCAGTTCATTGTCCTCATCATGAACATAATGATGATAATGATAGGATAATAACTGTAATGATAATAGATATAATAGAAAGAATCCCAGCCTGGGACCTATGTATTCAGACGTGTCTGGAATGTCCAGTGGCAGGGGGTGGGGGTGGGTGAGTGTCTATTTACATGAGAGATCTTGAGTCTCCAGGGAAGAACATACCCTGGAGAGAGACAAATGGGGTGAATAAACTGGTTCAAAGATGATGGGCCAAGAGTAAGAAGGAAGGTGACCTAGGATGCCACCTGGTATGTTATTCTCAGGCTGAGGTAGCTGCTCTGTGGGAGGTAACTAATCCAAGAGGCCTGTGTGCCTTCATTCAGAGGGTCAGTGGATGTCTCAGGGAGGAGTGGCTCCGGCGCTGGCAGTTCCTGCAGAAAGAGGAACTGGACTTCTCCTCAGCAGCTTGTGGCAGGAGAGCAGGCCCTGGCGGCCACTGCACAGATCCGGTGGGGATTAGCAGTGGCACCGGCACCTTTAGCTGGCATCCTCAGCAGGTGTGGTGCCATCAGTGGGCATCAGCAGGGTAACAATATCCAGGAAGCTCATGGTGTGAAATAAGACCACTGCCTGGGACTCCCAGACGATTTGTAAAGAATTTGAGGGGAAGTAGTAACTCTGAAGGACTTCCCAGGTGGTGCTGGTGGTGAAGAACCTGCCTGCCTAAGAGATACAGGTTGGGAAGATCCCCTAGACGAGGGCATGGCAACCCATTCCAGGATTTTTGCTTGGAGAATCCCATGGACAGAGGAGTCTGGCAGACTATAGTCCATGGGGTCATACAGAATCAACTGAAGTAAGTTAGCACACATGCACAGTGACTCTAAAATTGGAGAGGGGTTCTAAAATTAGAGAAATGCTGGATTTCTGATTCCTAGTGTGACCCTGTTTTCAATCAAATCAGTATGGACCTATCACAGGAAGTCATTGTTAGAGAAATAATTGTCGCTGTCTACTCTACCTCTGTATAGTCTCCATCCAGCAATGTCAAATTTGCTACTGAAAATGCATCTCAAAAGACTTCAGTAGTTAAAATAATAACAATACAAGTTACCCAGCTTCTCTGATAGCTCAGTTGGTAAAGAATCTGCCTGCAATGCAGGAGACCCTGGTTTGATTCCTGGGTCGGGAAGATCCACTGGAGAAGGAATAGGCTACCCACTCAAGTATTTCTGGGCTTTCCTTGTGGCTCAGTTGGGAAAGAATCCACCTGCAATGTGGGAGACCTGGGTTCGATCCCTGGTTTGGGAAGATCCCCTGGAGAAGGGAAAGGCTACCCATTCCAGTATTCTGGCCTGGAGAATTCCATGGACGGTAATAGTCCATGGGGTCACAATGAGTTGGAGACAACTGAGCGACTTTCACTTTCACTTTCACAGGCTATGCAAGTGGAAACATCAATCTGATATCTTATTTCCTGTCAACTCAATAAGTATGTTTTAAACCTGATAATGTTTTAATGTTAATGTTTAATGTTAAATATTAAATGTTTAATGTTGTTCAATCGCTAAGTCGTATCTGACTCTTTGCAACCCCATGGATTATAGCATGCTAGGCTTCCCTGTCCTTCACTATCTCCCAGAGTTTGCTCAGACTCATGTGCATTGATTTGCTGATGCCATCCAACCATCTCATTCTCAGTCATCCCCTTCTCCTGCCTTCAGTCTTTCCCAGCATCAGGGTCTCTTCCAATGAGTCAGCTGTTCACATCAGGTGACCAAAGTGTTGGAGCTTCAGCTTTAGCATCAGTCCTTCCAGTAAATATTCAGGGTTGATTTCCTTTAGGATTGACTAATTTGATCTCCTTGCAGTCCAAGGAACTCTCAGTATTACTCATTGTAATTGTGTAGGATAACGTAATTTTTTGCCCCTTGGCTTGGTGATGGCTCTCTGACTCTTTTCCAAGCTCTTGCTTTCCAGATGAGAACTGAATAGATCTCCTGATATAATAACAACACTAACAACAACAGCAGTAAAATCCTAACCTCAAAGTCTGAATCACACCCCTTCCTGGGTCAGTGACAATAAATATACTGTTAAGATTCCAAGTAAAAGCAGCTGCATGCAACTTCTGCTTACCCATAGAGTAAGAGTAGGGCTTGTGTGGTAGAGCCCGAGGAACCTTCCTGCTGCAGGTGTGGTTTCTCAGGTGACCACCAGCTGACTCTGTCAAGCAGCATCCCCACACCCATCGTGTTGATCTCTCTCACAGGTAGCCTTGGATTAGCAGGAGGGGTCTGTGTACTCCAGTGGAGGTGACAGCATGGCTCTGGGTGCGGTGACATGTTTCCAAGATTTCCTGGCCACTCTAATGGAATAAATAAGAACATGGGCTTTACAACCAAACTTTTCTGGCTCAAAATTGCAACCCTGCCGTGTAAACACTATGTGACCTTGGGCAAATGGGCAAATCACTTACCAACTCTTTCCTTTAGTTTTCTCACCTTTAAAATCAAGATATTTACATTATCTACCTCATAAGATTGTTATAGAAATTGAGTGGATTAATAAAATAAAGCTCTTAGAATGTCACTTGTTTCATTGTAAGCAGCTAATAAAGGTTAGTTTTATTACAGTTTTAATCATTATTCCATCTAGTCAAGGCCATGGCTTTTCCAGTAGTCATGTATGGATGAGTTGGACTATAAGGAAAGCTGAGTGCCGAAGAATTGATGCTTTTGAACTGTGGTGTTGGAGAAGACTCTGGAGAGTCCCTTGGACTGCAAGGAGATCCAACCAGTCCATCCTAAAGGAGATCAGCCCTGGGTGTTCATTGGAAGGACTGATGTTGAAGCTGAAACTCCAGTACTTTGGCCACCTGATGCAAAGAGCTGACTCATTTGAAAAGACCCCAGTGCTGGGAAAGATTGAAGGCAGGAGAAGGGGACGACAGAGGATGAGATGGTTGGATAGCATGACTGACTCAATGGACATGAGTTTGAGTAAACTCCAGGAGTTAGTGATGGATAGGGAAGGCTGGTGTGCTGCAGTCCATGGGGTCACAAAGAGTCGAATACGACTGAGCAACTGAACTTAACCATTATTCCTTGGCCAGATTAGCCTGAGCTGGTATTGATGAATACTGTATCTAAGAAAGGTCATTGCAGATCTTAGAGTTTCAACAATAATTTGTGAATATTTTCTTTGGGGCCTTCAATTAATGGATTATGTCTAACAATTTCTAATTTCTGTGTCTCCTTTTATTTTTGACTGTTCTGTGGCATGCAGAATCTTAGTTCCTCAACCAGGGATAGAACCCATGGCCTGCAGAGCCCTACCAGTGGACCACCAAGGTATTCCCTCTGTGTCTCCTCTTTTCTTTCTGCAGTTTCCAAGAGAAAGACTAAAATTCCCTAACTCAGATCAAATGACCACTCTTAGCTTAAATAGCTTTGGACAGGATCATTGAATAGAGACACGAAAACTGGGCCCATCCTTGGTGGGCTGATCTCAGAAGTCATGGTGAACTGGTGGCTATCCCATCCATACCTGTTAAATTAGGCCCCGTAACAATTGCAGAGAATCTATTTCTGTGTGTCTATGTGTTGTGTGTGCACACATGTGTGAACTGTTAAACAAGACAGACAAGCATCTGTAACTGACATAATGTGTCATTTAACAAAACTGCTGGTTGCACTGAAACTAGCACAGTCTTTCCAAAGAGCAATTTCTTTTAAAAAAAATTTACTTATTTTATCAAAGAGCAATTTCTTAATTCCTGGCAATAATAACCTTATAATTTTTCCTAGATTTTGACCTAATCATTTTAACTCTAGAAATTTATTCTTAAGAAAGTAAAAGTTATTTTAAGAGATTATTGTAAAGATACAGTTATAAAGATATTCATCAGAACACATTTATAATATAAACATGGAAAGAGCATAGCTATTCAACTAGTATATGGTAATGGTTGAATAGGTGTTGGTGGATCTATGGATGTTTATTCTCAACAGTCGATGAAAATGTTGTAGAAGAACACTTAATAATATAAAATTTTGTTCACAATATATTAAGTAAGAGAGCATGTTACAAAGTGATATGAGGCATGATTCCATTTTTGTAAGAAAAAATAAAGGACATGCACAAAGAAATATAATTTTAAGAAATGTAATGAAGGGTTTATTGACCATCCTGAAGTGGTGAGATGCAAGTAATTTTTATGTTATTTTTTCTTATCAGAAGTTTCAATTTTCCCCCAATAACTATGTTTTTCCTTTTGTAATAAGGAAAAAAGTACATAGAGTAATTTAATGTGAATCTGTGAGCCACCAGAATTGGCTAAAAGCTGTCTAGCAGCCTACACCAAGACATGAACATTTTCAGGTCCCTGTTTCACTGTGCCCATAAAAGAAAAACAAATCCAATTGCCTGGGGAGAAACACAGCTCTTTCCAGAACTAAGACCTATGAAAAATTTATTTTGTGGGTTTCTTTAAGGGGTCATGGGTGGTATAAGAGACAATGTATTTATTTCACAGCATCCTGAGAGAAAATACAGTCCTGAGTTTTATAGGGCTCTTTTTCATATTGTTTTACAACATATGTTGATGAGAGATAGTTAATGCACATCCAGAAAAAACAGATTTATCTAGGAGACCAATATGATGCCATCCAATTACATAGTTAATTTATCAGGCTTAATCTGGTGAAGATTTTTCAATAGCTAAAGGAATAGATAGATTGCATATTCTTCAGTCTTCTACTAAGGAACAAAAATTCAAGGTTATTATCCCTGGCAAGTAACAGGGGTTTGCAATTTGATCTCATCTGTTACCTTGTGTAGCTTATCCTTTGTCTGTTGGCTGAGCAAAATAATCTGGCAAAAGGGACACCTGTCACCTCTTAATGAAAGTTAGGAGCCAGACAAGGAGACCTGCCTGACTGGAGACTCTGGGCAAAGCATGGTCAGGATAATCCACAGAATATAAATCTTGAACCACTTTAGCTCATGCTCAAATAGGCAGATAAATCAGGCTCAAATATTTTCTTGTAGGACACTGACACGATACATGTGGCCCATGTGGTTTTATAAGCAAGCACGACAAAATACCTCATTTGTTAAGACTAAACAGAACCAAATAATAACAGCTATGTTAAGAATCCACAGAACACTGACTTGAGCGATATAGGTTTCTTAGTGTATAGTTCAGGACAAAATGATTGTATATCTGGTTTAAAAGAAATGTGTGCTTAGGTAACTGAGTGAGTTGAATTACTTAATTATGATTCAATTAGGTAAGAGAGGACATTTACCTAAAAGAGTTACTTTTTTCAGAATGGCTTCTTTATGGTTCTTCTTTTTGATATTAATTAGTTGCTATGGTAGCCATTAAAATGATTCCCAGTTCTTTACTGTGTTATCTGCAGTGAAGAGGACACATTCTCTCTGAGACCTCCTAGTAATTGTGGAGTATTTGCTGTAACCATTAGGGAGATTATCATGTGGTATATTTTCCATCTCTCTGTTTCTGCCACTCAAAAACATGTTTATATTATACTGGGAATTCTGTGCTTTGTTCTGACCGAAAAGATAAACTCCTGATGTAGTAGGCTTTACACTGTTTCCCATGTCCCAGTCAGGTTTACACAAAGGCAGAAGTACAGTGCTTGCTAATTTTGCCCCTGGTCAAAGGAATGTACGGAGAAGAATATGGCGTCTTTTTTTGGCAGCAGGTTTTCTTGCACAGATTCTCTATAGGGCTGTCCTCACTGCGTACCAGCTAAGTATTGTGATTGTGCTTCTTGCAAAAATAAAAATGCTCGCCCTGTTGATTGATTGAACTATGAACTACTGCAACGCTTGGAAATTCAATGAATTTCTTCATGGCAATTATGGTTACAGTGCTTAAGTGTTACCAGGTGTATTAAAAATCCAGATGTTGGATGAGGCAGTCTGGCATAGGGCAGTCAGAGGCCCCTTGATCATCTGAGGAGTTACATATTTTCTGCCAGTTTCACTTAAAATTTTATTGATGAAAAGGGGGAGAGCTGGTAAGATATGCATTTGAGTTAGAATTTGGCAAATCATACTTGTTTAAAATATATAGATATAAGCCTCCTATCGTATACTTCTTGTGACTGGCCTGGATTACTGTACCAGGCTTCTAATCGGTCTGTTTTTTACCTTGTTCTCTCTCTTTTTAAAAGAATGTCCTTTTTTCCCCATAATTTCACTTATTTCTAGTTGCCCTGGGTCTTTGTTGCTGCACGGACTTTCCTGTAGTGAAGTGGGCAGGGGTGACTCTCCCGTTGCTGTGTGCAGGCGTCTCGTTGCAGCGGCTTCTCTTGTGAGCCGTGGGCTCTAGAGAGCACAGGCTTCAGTAGTTGTGGCTTGCAGGCTCAGGAGTTGCAGCCAGAGCTGCAGGGGTCTAGAGCACAGGCTCAGTAGCTGAGCACGTGGGCTTAGTTGCTCTGCAGCACGTGGGATCTTTCCAGATCAGGGATCGAACCTGAGTCTTCTGCATTGGCAGGTAGCTTTTTTACTACTGAATCCCCAGGGAAGCCCCTGCTCTGCTCCCTTGAAACCTAGTCTCTGCACTGAAGCCAGAGTGATTATTTGAAAATGCAGATTTTGATTGTCTTTCAGTGGCTTGCCATTGTTCTCAGACTAATACCTGGGTTTCCTCATGTGTAAAAGACCTGTTGTGACCTGGCTTCTGCCTATATCTCATCCTCACCTCTAGTTTGCTACCCCAGCCATCTTCATACTTGCCCTCTACCCACTGATGCTTTGAAATTATAGGGCTGTTTCTCTTCTGGCATTCTCAAGACCTATTCCTCTACCTGAAGCAATTAACCACTACCCAGCCAATTCTCCTGGCTAAATATTTGCATATGAGTCTCTAGCAGGGTTTTCTGTACCTGATCTGAGTTAGAAACCCTGCCTGTGTCTCCTACACCAGCCCAAGAGCCTTCTGTCTTCTGTGGAACTGTTCAGTTCAGTTCAGTCGCTCAGTCGTGTCCGACTCTTTGCAACCCCATGAATCGCAGCACTCCAGGCCTCCCGGTTCATCACCAACCCGGAGTTCACCCAGACTCACGTCCATTGAGTCAGTGATGCCATCCAGCCATTTCATCCTCTGTCGTCCCCTTCTCCTCCTACCCCCAATCCCTCCCAGCATCAGAGTCTTTTCCAATGAGTCAACTCTTTGCATGAGGTGGCCAAAGTACTGGAGTTTCAGCTTTAGCATCATTCCTTCCAAAGAAATCCCAGGGCTGATCTCCTTCAGAATGGACTGGTTGAATCTCCTTGCAGTTCAAGGGACTCTCAAGAGTCTTCTCCAACACCACAGTTCAAAAGCATCAATTCTTCGGTGCTCAGCCTTCTTCACAGTCCGACTCTCACATCCACACATGACCACAGGAAAAACCATAGCCTTGACTAGACAAACCTTTGTTGGCAAAGTAATATCTCTGCTTTTGAATGTGCTATCTAGGTTGGTCATAACTTTCCTTCCAAGGAGTAAGCGTCTTTTAATTTCATGGCTGCAGTCACCATTTGTAGTGATTTTGGAGCCCCAAAAAACAAAGTCTGACACTGTTTCCACTGTTTCCCCATCTATTTCCCATGAAGTGATGGGACCAGATGCCATGATCTTCGTTTTCTGAATGTTGAGCTTTAAGCCAACTTTTTCACTCTCCACTTTCACTTTCATCAAGAGGCTTTTTAGTTCTCTTCACTTTCTGCCATAAGGGTGGTGTCATCTGCATATCTGAGGTTATTCATATTTCTCCCGGCAATCTTGATTTCAGCTTGTGTTTCTTCCAGCCCAGAATTTCTCATGATGTACTCTGCGTATAAGTTAAATAAGCAGGGTGACAATATAGAGCCTTGACATACTCCTTTTTCTATTCGGAACCAGTCTGTTGTTCCATGTCCAGTTCTAACTGTTGCTTCCTGACCTGCATACAAATTTCTCAAGAGGCAGATCAGGTGGTCTGGTATTCCCATCTCTTTCAGAATTTCCACAGTTTATTGTGATCCACACAGTCAAAGACTTTGGCATAGTCAATAAAGCAGAAATAGATGTTTTTCTGGAACTCTCTTGCTTTTTCCATGATCCAGCGGATGTTGGCAATTTGATCTCTGGTTCCTCTGCCTTTTCTAAAACCAGCTTGAACATCAGGAAGTTCACGGTTCACATATTGCTGAAGCCTGCCTTGGAGAATTTTGAGCATTACTTTACTAGTGTGTGAGATGAGTGCAATTGTGTGGTAGTTTGAGCATTGTTTGACATTGCCTTTCTTTGGGATCAGAATGAAAATTGACCTTTTCCAGTCCTGTGGCCACTGCTGAGTTTCCAAATTTGCTGACATAATGAGTGCAGCACTTTCACAGCATCATCTTTCAGGATTTGAAATAGCACAACTGGAATTCCATCAGCTCCACTAGCTTTGTTCATAGTGATGCTTTCTAAGGCCCACTTGACTTCACATTCCAGGATGTCTGGCTCTAGGTCAGTTATCACACCATCGTAATTATCTGGGTCATGAAGATCTTTTTTGTACAGTTCTTCTGTGTATTCTTGCCACCTCTTCTTAATATCTTCTGTTAGGTCCATACCATTTCTGTCCTTTATTGAGCCCATCTTTGCATGAAATGTTCCCTTGGTATCTCTAATTTTCCTGAAGAGATCTCTAGTCTTTCCCATTCTGTTGTTTTCTTCTATTTCTTGGCATTGATCGCTGAAGAAGGCTTTCTTATCTCTTCTTGCTATTCTTTGGAACTGTGCATTCAGATGCTTCTATCTTTCCTTTTCTCCTTTGCTTTTCGCTTCTCTTCTTTTCACAGCTATTTGTAAGGCCTCCCCAGACAGCCATTTTGTTTTTTGCATTTCTTTTCCATGGGGATGGTCTTGAGCCCTGTCTCCTGTACAATGGCACGAACCTCATTCCATAGTTCATCAGGCACTCTGTCTATCAGATCTAGGCCCTTAAGTCTATTTCTCACTTCCACTGTATAATCATAAGGGATTTGATTTAGGTCATACCTGAATGGTCTAGTGGTTTTCCCTACTTTCTTCAATTTAAGTCTGAATTTGGCAATAAGGAGTTCATGATCTGAGCCACAGTCAGCTCCCAGTCTTGTTTTTGTTGACTGTATAGAGCTTCTCCATCTTTGGCTGCAAAGAATATAATCAGTCTGATTTTGGTGTTGACCATCTGGTGATGTCCATGTGTAGAGTCTTCTCTTGTATTGTTGGAAGAGGGTGTTTGCTATGACCAGTGCATTTTCTTGGCAAAACTCTATTAGTCTTTGCCCTGCTTCATTCCGTATTCCAAAGCCAAATTTGCCTGTTACTCCAGGTGTTTCTTGACTCCCTACTTTTGCATTCCAGTCCCCTGTAATGAAAAGGACATCTTTTTTGGGTGTTAGTGCTAAAAGGTCTTGTAGGTCTTCATAGAACCGTTCAACTTCAGCTTCTTCAGCGTTACTGGTTGGGGCATAGACTTGGATTACTGTGGAACTGTGGTCGTTGCCTTTTCAGTGGTTCTTCATGCCTAGAAGTTTCTTGAGGACATGTTCCAAGTCAGTTTTGATTATGGTTATATTTCCAACACCTACTTCAGTGCCGGCATTTATCTGTGGCCAGTTCAATGGTTTGTTGGATGACTGTTTGGCAGAAAGCTGTCAGAAGCACAAATACAGGGTTGTTTCTGATCATGGAAATATGATGTAAGACATACATGGGTCAGATAATAGAATGTAGAGTGGAATAGAGCAGCAGAGTGCTCTGGGAATTCAGAGGAGGGAGAAAGTACCACTGTGGGTATTTGAAAGGACTTCCAGGCAAAGGGAATTTTCAAATTGGGCTTTGGACAGTTTCAGTTATTTTGACTGGGGAGAAATGCATTTGAGGACATTGGAAATGAAAGTAAGACACACAGCTAGGGGAAGCAGCCATGTTTGGAGAGAAATGGCATATAGTTCAGTCTGGTTGGAATTCAGGATGGGTGAAGGGATTATTGGAGAATGTGCTGGCAAAGCAGATCTGACCACATGGTCGAGGCCAAGAATGCTGGCTCACAAGGAACTCTGACTGCATGCTGAGTGGATGACACTTATTTTTAAAGATTAACAGAGGAAGATAAAAGAATATGGTCTTTTTTCATTGTGTTGTGTCCTTCACTATTACTTACTATTACTTTTAGGGACATCAGTGTGGGTGTCAGTACCATTCTTGTTTTATTTTAACAGGAAGATTTTAATGATGTTTATTACAGAAATATTGGGCTTCCCAGGTGGCTCAGTGGTAAAGAATCCACCTGCCAATGCAGGAGACACAGGTTCAATCCCTGGGTCAGGAAGATCCCCTGGAAAAGGAAATGGCAACCCACCCCAGTATTCTTGCCTGGAGAATCCCACTGACAGAGGAGTCTGGCGGGCTACAGCCCATGGGGTCACAAAGAGTCAGACACAACTTAGTGACCAAACAACAGCAGCAAACCCTGGAACTGATGGAAAACATAAAGGTTTGTGTTTCTCCTGGAGTCCTACCTTATGTATCACTGCTCCTTGGTGCATTTTAAATATCATCCACAATACTCTTTAGAAGGAATTGGGATATAAGCAAATAAAAATATCAGATTATGTATATTATTGAATAATACAGGTGAACGTAGCTAGAAAGCTTGTGCCACTAGTTTTCACAGTTAATCCTTGATCAATGGAGTTATAGCCATGGAGCTTATCTCTCTTATTCCACCACAGCCACCTTCTTTCTAGAGATCTGCTATGAGTTTGAAACTTCATCTGAAGACAGATACAGGGTGGGAAGTTTGGATAACATCCAGAGAAAAGCAGTAAAAATGATTAATAGCTTAGTAAATAAGACCTCAGAGGGATCATGTTTAAAGAAGTTGAGAATCTTAATCAATGGCAAAAGAATGGCTTAAAGATCTTGAATCATAGTGTTTTTATCTTCATTTTCACAGTGAATACATGGAGAAGTGAGCTTAACTTGTAGCAAGCAAATTCAAATTAGACCAAACAGGAAAAAAGACTCACAATATTAACATTGGTTTAACACAAATGCAGACTGAATTATTCATTTAGAATAGAGGTGGTTACTAGGAGCTGAGGGCTGGAGGAAGTGGGGAGATGTTGGTCAAAGGATCCAAATTTCCAGTTGTAAGATGGATAAATTCTGGGATCCTAATATAGAGCATTAGTGAAGTGAAGTCGCTCAGTCGTGTCCGACTCTTTGCAACCCCATGGACTGTAGCCTATCAGGCTCCTCCATCCATGGGTTTTTCCAGGCAAGAATACTGGAGTGGGTTGCCATTTCCTTCTCCAGGAGATCTTCCCAACCCAGGGATTGAACCCAGGTCTCCTGCATTGTAGGCAAATGCTTTACCATCTTAGCCACCAGGGAAGTCCCATAATATAGAGCATTAGATTATAGTTAATAAAACTATATTATGCACTTAAGAGTTTCTAAGAGAATAGATCTGTTCTCACCACAAAAAAGAAACAGTAATTCTGTGATGGGTTGAAGGTCTGTAGGTAATTGTTTTGCAATATACAAGTATATCAAATCAATGCATTAAACTTAAAGTTATATATCAGTTATATCTCAATAAAGCTGGAGAAAAAAAAAATAAAAGAGATGCCTGTCTGAGATGTTTTAGGCAAAGTAATGAAGAACCACATTTCCATTGATTCTTCTGTCTGGGTTTGTTGTTGTTACTGTTGTTTCATAACATAAATCTCTGAAAGAGCTAGATGTCACAATTTGAGTTCTCTGGAAGCAGATGCTGGGGTAGTTAGAAGAGCGAAATATTTATTGGGGCGAGAACCCGTGAATGGGCGTGAGGAGCAGGAGTGGGCAGAGAGTGCTGTTGGTTTGTGTGCCAGCCTAGGAAAGTGTTTGCCAGCCAAGCGGCAGGTCAGAGCACAGCATGCCCAGTCAAGGGATGCTGTGCTGAGTGGAAACGGCAGACCTTTGTATCTCTGCTTTGTTCAGTCGGTGGCTGGAAGCTGCTGCAAGAAGAGCATGCCCTTAGCTGCCATTGTCTGGCTCAGTCATTGGCCGGGGACCACCCTACCGGTGGTGTGACGTCAGCTGGAAGATGGAGGCAGCCTCTGATGGACTATCAGCTGGAGGCTGAAAGGGCACTACATCCCTCACAGCTGGGCAGCAAGTCCTTTCTGGAAGGGGAATCGGAGTGCCGTATCTCTCTGAGTGCCACATGGTGAACAACACACTTCTCTTTGATAGCAATTCAATAAATATTTTTTTAAAAAGCCATCTTTCTATGTTAAAATGCAATCTACAAATTATTATTGAAATATTTCCTATTATTTTTTTTATGGAGAGTTACATGAAGTAGCCAGATGCACCTAAGTATGAATTCTCAGGTTTACCTAATGAAAGACCACAGCCTAAGAATAACAGTGGGCATTCAAAATCAGACATTTTACCCACATTGTTTATAACCTTCCAACAACCTTGCAAGATGGAGACTATGATTCAGTTTTTCAGTTGAAGAAGCTGTACATCACATTGTTTAGGAGATTTTTTTCTGTAACCTTTGACTATTAAATGGCAGAGCTGATATGTTAGGTTTTTATATTATTCTGAAGGTACTTTGCATTTTACCAAGATGACTGATGCAAAAAATTACAATATGACTGCCTACTTTGCATTTTGTCAAAATAATTCTTATGTACTTTGGTCCAGATTCTGGGGATGTTTGACATAATCTTTATTGTAGTAAAATAAAACATTACGGTTTTTGGCATACACTTAGCAGGGTAGAATTAAGTTTTGACTGGATTCTTTGTAACACTTGGGTAATTGTTTCCTGTATGTGTATGTATGTTAACTGACCACATTTGCGTGAGTTATGTCTCCTTTCCATAAGATCTTGGGGTTTATAGATCCCCTTTTAATTTCTAGCTTTATATATTATTTACCTAATCTTTAAAAATAAGATAATGTCACAGTCAAAATATAAAGTTCAACCAGACTATGACATCAACTGTAAGGAATTTCTGAGTATAAAATCAATCCTCCTATCTCTAATTTTTTGGTATTTTATGCACAACAACATATGTTAAGTATCTCAGTAATGTTCTCTTAATATTTTTAACTGATGAAATTAACTTCTTTCTTCTATCTAGAGGTCATTAAAACCAGCTGTGTGATCAAATACTTACTTCTAAGGCTAGAAAAGTAATACTGCAACTTGTTTAGCTATTTGCTGCTGCTACTGCCTGATGGGTAAATTCAGCACCAGGGCACTTCATCAACTCACACTTAATTCATTCAGATTTCTTAAGAATTAGCCTCAAATCAGACTAAAATTTGTTTTATTGAATAAAGTAGCCATGTGAACAATTTGGAGGAATTGACTATTTATTCCAAAGAAGTGTTTTTGAAGAACTATAACCTAGAGCTCTCTGGAATGTGAAGTCAAGTGGGCTTTAGAAAGCATCACTACGAACAAAGCTAGTGGAGGTGATGGAATTCCAGTTGAGCTATTCCAAATCCTGAAACATGATGCTGTGAAAATGCTGCACTCAATATGCCAGCAAATTTGGAAAACTCAGCAGTGGACACAGGACTGGAAAAGGTCAGTTTTCATTCCAATCCCAAAGAAAGGCAATGCCAAAGAATGCTCAAACTACTGCACAATTGCACTCATCTCACACACTAGTAAAGTAATGCTCAAAATTCTCTAAGCCAGGCTACAGCAATACATGAATCGTGAACTTCCTGATGTTCAAGCTGGTTTTAGAAAAGGAAGAGGAACCAGAAATCAAATTGCCAACATCCACTGGATCATCGGAAAAGCAAGAGAGTTCCAGAAAAATATCTATTTTGCTTTACTGACTATGCCAAAGCCTTTGACTGTGTGGATCACAATAAACTGTGGAAAATTCTGAAAGAGATGGGAATACCAGACCACCTGACCTGCCTCTTGAGAAACGTATATGTAGGTCAGGAAGCAACAGTTAGAACTAGACGTGGAACAAGAGACTGGTTCCAAATAGGAAAAGGAGTACGTCGAGGCTGTATATTGTCACCCTGCTTATTTAACTTACATGCAGAGTACATCATGAAAAATGCTGGGCTGGAAGAAGCACAAGCTGGAATCAAGATTGCCGGGAGAAATATCAATAACCTCAGATATGCAGATGACACCACCCTTATGGCAGAAAGTGAAGAGGAACTCAAAAGCCTCTTGATGAAAGTGAAAGAGGAGAATGAAAAAGTTGGCTTAAAGCTCAACATTCAGAAAACGAAGATCATGGCATCTGGTCCCATCACTTCATGGGAAATAAATGGGGAAACAGTGGAAACAGTGTCAGACTTTATTTTTCTGGGCTCCAAAATCACTGCAGATGGTGATTGCAGCTGTGAAATTAAAAGACGCTTATTCCTTGGAAGGAAAGTTATGACCAACCTAGATAGCATATTCAAAAGCAGAGCCATTACTTTGTCAACAAAGATCTGTCTAGTCAAGGCTATGGTTTTTCCAGTGGTCATGTGTGGTAGTGAGAGTTGGACTGTGAAGAAAGCTGAGCGCCAAAGAATTGATGCTTTTGAACTGTGGTGTTGGAGAAGACTCTTGAGAGTCCCTTGGACTGCAAGGAGGTCCAATTAGTCCATTCTAAAGGAGGTAAGTCCTGGGTGTTCTTTGGAAGAACTGGTGCTAAAGCTGAAACTGCAATACTTTGGCCACCTCATGCGAAGAGTTGACTCATTGGAAAAGACTCTGATGCTGGGAGGGATTGGGGGCAGGAGGAGAAGGGGATGACAGAGGATGAGATGGCTGGATGGCATCACCAATTTGATGGACATGAGTTTGGGTGAATTCTGGGAGTTGGTGATGGACAGGGATGCCTGGCGTGCTGCAGTCCATGGGGTCACAAAGAGTTGGACACGACTGAGCGACTGAACTGAACTGACCATGTTACATTTCTTTGCTAATGATGCAACTGGATAGCTGCCATCTTTGTACTGAGGTGGAGACACCATCTGTGAGATAATAGAAAAATATATATTGGTCTCTGACACTGATTCTTGGCAGAGAGCTCCTAAAACCCTTATAGATTCCTAAATAATAAGAGTACAGGAGTATCTTTTGTTCTAACATTTGGTCTTTAATCTTAGATTCTTAACAAAGAGCTCCTAAATAATTTGGCATTTCCTAGGTGATAGGAATGTCTTTTGTTCTATTGAGGTGATTGTTGGTGGGCTTCTGGATGGGGGCTGGTTACCACAAAGACCACGTCATAATCAGAAACTTGGAATTTTCAGCCCCATGTCTCTATGAGCAAACCTCCATAAAATCCCAATCGTGTGTGGTTGGGAAAGCTTGGTGAACACATCCACATACTAGGAGGGAGACATACCCCAGCTCCATGGGGACAGAAGCTCCTATGCTCAGGATCCTCCCAGACCTTGCCTTATGTGTCTGCTCCTCTGGCCATACAAATATGCGTGCATGTGTGCTACATTGCTTCAGTTGTGTCCGACTCTTTGCGACCCTATGGACTGTAGCCATGCCCTTCTCCAGGGCATCTTCCCTAGACAGGGATCAAACCTGCATCGCTTATGTCTCCTGCATTGGCAGGTGGGTTCTTTACCACTAGCGCCACCTGGGAAGCCCCTATTCATATATATCCTTTGTTATATTCCTTAATAAAACTGGTAGGTGTAAGTGTTGCCCTGAGTTTTGTGAGCTATTCTAGCGAACAATGGAACCCAGTGAGGAGCAGGTAATGGGAACCTCTGATTTGTGGCTGTCAAACAAAAGTTGTGAGTCATCAGGGGCACTACACGATTTCGTCTGAAGCTGGGGACAGTCTTGCAGAGCTGTGGGATCTGATAGTATCTCCAGGTAGACAGAGTCAGCATTAAGTTAAATTGTGGGACACCCAACTGGTGTCACAGAATTGCCTGGTATGGGAAAAACTCCCACACGTCTAGTGTCAGAAATGTGAATGTGGTAGTCATATGAGAGTAAAGGAGAAACACAGAAGAAGGGCTGAGTTTTTCCCAGTTCACTATCACATGTCCATTTTAATTCCATGTTATGGAGTTCTGATTTATACAACCCTATTTGTCTCTGAAACAGTTTCCAGAAACCACTCTAGCGTGTATGTGTGTATGACTGCATGTGCAGGCAGTCTAGTGCAGTCAGTTCAGTTCAGTCGCTCAGTCGTGTCTGATTCTTCACGACCCCACGGACCACAGCACGCCAGGCCTCCCTGTCCATCACCAACTCCCGGAGTTTACTCAAACTCATGTCTATTGAGTCGGTGATGCCATCCAACCACCTCATCCTCTGTCATCCCCTTCTCCTCCTGCCTTCAATCTTCCCCAGCATCAGGGTCTTTTCAAATGAGTCAGCTCTTTGCATCAGGTGGCCAAAGTATTGGAGTTTCAGCTTCAACATCTGTCCTTCCAATGAACACTCAGGACTGATCTCCTTTAGGATGGACTGGTTGGATCTCCTTGCAGTCCAAGGGACTCCCAAGAGTCTTCTCTAACACCACAGTTCAAACACATCAATTCTTTGGTGCTCAGCTTTCTTTAGAGTCCAACTCTCACATCCATACATGACCACAGGAAAAACCATAGCCTTGATGAGACGGACCTTTGTTGGCAAAGTAAAGCTTTTTAATATGCTGTCTAGGTTGGTCATAACTTTCCTTCCAAGGAGTAAGTGTCTTTTAATTTTGGCTGCAGTCATCATCTGCAGTGATATTGGAGCCCAACAAAATAAAGTCAGCCACTATATCCACTGTTTCCCCATCTATTTGCCATGAAGTGATGGGACCAGATGCCATGATCTTCGTTTTCTGAATGTTGAGCTTTAAGCCAACTTTTTCATTCTCCTCTTTCACTTTCATCAAGAGGCTTTTGAGTTCCTCTTCACTTTCTGCCATAAGGGTGGTGTCATCTGTGTATCTGAGGTTATTGATATTTCTCCCGGCAATCTTGATTCCAGCTTGTGCTTCTTCCAGCCCAGCATTTTTCATGATGAACTCTGCATATAAGTTAAATAAGCAGGGTGATAATATACAGCCTTGACGTACTCCTTTTCTATTTGGAACCAGTCTGTTGTTCCATGTCCAGTTTTAACTGTTGCTTCCTGACCTGCATATAGATTTCTCAAGAGGCAGGTCAGGTGGTCTGGTATTCCCATCTCTTTCAGAATTTTCCACAGTTTGTGGTGATCCACACAAAGGCTTTGGCATAGTCAGTAAAGCAAAATAGATATTTTTCTGGAGCACTCTTGCTTTTTGGATGATCCAGCGGATATTGGCAATTTGATCTCTGGTTCCTCTGCCTTTTCTAAAACCAGCTTGAACATCTGAAAGTTCATGATTCATGTATTACTGAAGCCTGGCTTGGAGAATTTTGAACATTACTTTGCTAGGGTGTGAAATGAGTGCAATTGTGCAGTAGTTTGAGCATTCTTTGGCATTGCCTTTCTTTGGGATTGGAATGAAAACTGACCTTTTCCAGTCCTGTGTCCACTGCTGAGTTTTCCAAATTTGCTGGCATATTGAGTGTAGCACTTTCACAGCATCATCTTTTAGGATTTGGAATAGCTCAACTGGAATTCCATCACCTCCACTTGCTTTGTTCGTGTGATGCTTCCTAAGGCCCACTTGACTTTACCTTCTAGAATGTCTTGCTCTAGGTGAGTGATCACACCATCGTGATTATGTGGGTCATAAAGGTCTTTTTTGTACAGTTCTTCTGTGTATTCTTGCCACCTCTTCTTAATATCTTCTGCTTCCGTTAGGTCCATACCATTTCTGTCCTTTATTGAGTCCATCTTCGCATGAAATATTCCCTTCGTATCTGATTTCCCTTCATCCTTAAGAACGAGAGATGAAGCCTGTATTATACTCTCTTGGTCCATTGACTATAGTTAACACATTCTGTCGCCTTTTTATTTAGTTGAATATGGTCCCAATAAGATAAGGTACCCCTGATACCTGTGAAAGTGAAAGTGTTAGTCCCTCAGCTGTGTCCAACTCTTTGTGATCACATGGACTGTAGCCCACCAGGCTCCTCTGTCCATGGAATTCTCCAGGTGAGAATCCTGGAGCAGGTTGTCATTCCCTTCTCCAGAAGATCTCTCCTGACTCCGGTATTGAATGCAGGTTTTCTGCATTGCAGGTGGATTCTTTACCATCTGAGCCATCAGGGGAGTCCTGGTGCTTTGACTCGTCATCTTATTTGGAAACAGCATGTGGGAAGATGTGGTTAAATAAAGGATCTTGAGATGAGATGATCCTGGTTTTAGAGTGGGCCCTGAATCCTGTGACTCAGTTCAGTTTTAGCATCTTATAAAAGAAAGGAGAGGGAGCCTTGAGACACAGAGTGGGAGCTCAAGTGAAGACAGAGGTGGTGTTTGAAGTGACCGAAGAGGTGTCTCTCCAAACCAAGGACTGCTTGCAGCTACCAAGAAGGTCAGAAGCTGCGAGAGAAGAAATTTCTATTGTTTTAAGCTACTGAATTTGTGGTATTTTGTTACATTACCCCCAGAAAACTAGCATATACTGTTACTCTCAGAACCCTGAGTTGTTCTGAATTGAATATATTAGGTGAGATAGACCATCAAGTAAGAGGGTCAACACTTGCTTGTGAGGTCATCTCTCCACAGGGTGATCAGGGAAGGTCCTCACTACTTCCCAGCTAAATTTGTTTCTATAGCACTCTTCAGCACATGGCATACTTCATGCCACATTTTTCTAATTTTTAAAAATTGAAGTAGAGTTGACTTATGTATTTTTCTAATTTTTAATGTTTATTGATGTCTTTCTCCCACTAGATGATAAACGCCCTGAGAGCATGGATTTTTACTTGTTTTATTCCTTGTTATCTGGACCAGTGATGTAATGAAATTACTAATTCAGGAGGATTATCGGTTGTCAGTTATCAATTTAGTGAAGGTTTATGATGAAACACTTGTTTAACCCCAGAGTAACAATACACAGATTACTTTCAGGTTGTAAAGGGGAAAATACTGGTATTAAATAGAGAAATCAAATTATCACCACCCTAATCTAGTGGTTAATCTTAGTATCATCAATGGTAGGCAGTTAGATAGTACACTGTGTTTTCTTAGGTGATGTAAAATGAAGTTGGTAACATTACTTATGATACTGTGTAGCCACAGGTGGTTAACTTAAATCCACAGAGCTTATCCTTATAGCACTCAGTTATGAAGTAAGGAACAAGCTAAATTTCACTACAGAGAAGAAATCAGATGAATTCAAAGGTGGTATATCCTGTAAGATGACAGTTCAGTCATTAAAATAAAGGGTTTGTTCCACATAAGAAGAGGCACAAGGAATAAAACAGCTAGGTGCAGTGTATGGGCTTGATTTATATAGATCAGTCTTAAATGGAACATTTGGTCCATGAATAGAATTTAAGTTCTGATGTAAGGTGAGATGAACATTTTTTGAAATAAAGATAGTGAATGTGAACTGGAAAAGTATAGGAATATTGAGAGTATTATCTTATTTTGATTAAAATACAGTGTTTCACTGTTCAGCAATTATTTCTATTTTATATAACAAGTCACCTCAGTTATATCCAACTCTTTGTGACCCAGTGGACTGTAGCCCTCCAGGCTCCTCTGTCCATGGGGATTCTGCAGGCAAGAATACTGGAGTGGGTTGCCATGACCTCCTCCAGGAGATCTTCTCAACCCAGGAAGGGTTGAACCCTCATCCCTTATGTCTCTTGCATTGGCAGGCAGGCCCTTTACCGCTAGTGCCACCTGAGAAGCCCCAAGGTAAGTGGTTAAAAACAGTATTATAGAATAATAGTACAGGGAAATATACACATGCAGATTTTTTTTTGATTAGCACTTAGCTCATAGATTTTTTTGAATTATTGTTTCTGGATGAAAGGAAGGAAAATTGCCATTGGGGTACAAGTGAGAGAGGGGAGTGGGTACACAGAGACCAAAGTGCTTCATGTTTCAAGGCAAAAACCTGCCACCTACAAAAAGGATAACTGTTACAATTAGTTTGAAGAGCTGTAGGCACAGAGTAAGTTTTATAATTGCATGCCTTTAAATTCTCAAAATTTCTGCACCTAATTGAAATTGATCTTCCCTTCAGTTCAGTTCAGTTCAGTCACTCAGTCGTGTCCGACTCTTTGCGACCCTATGAATCGCAGCACGCCAGGCCTCCCTGTCCATCACCAACTCCCGGAGTTCACTGAGACTCACGTCCATCGAGTCAGTGATGCCACCCAGCCATCTCATCCTCTGTCATCCCCTTCTCCTCCTGCCCCCAATCCCTCCCAGCATCAGACTCTTTTCCAATGAGTCAACTCTTCCCATTCGGTGGCCAAAGTATTGGAGTTTCAGCTTTAGCATCATTCCTTCCAAAGAAATCCCAGGGCTTATCTCCTTCAGAATGGACTGGTTGGATCTCCTTGCAGTCCAAGGGACTCTCAAGAGCCTTCTCCAACACCACAGTTCAAAAGCATCAGTTCTTCAGCACTCAGTCTTCTTCACAGTCCAACTCTCACATCCATACATGACCACAGGAAAAACCATAGCCTTGACTAGATGGGCCTTTGCTGGCAAAGTAATGGCTCTGCTTTTGAATATACTATCTAGGTTGGTCATAACTTTCCTTCCAAGGAGTAAGCGTCTTTTAATTTCATGGCTGCAATCACCATCTGCAGTGATTTTGGAGCCCAGAAAAATAAAGTCTGACACTGTTTCCACTGTTTCCCCATCTATTTCCCATGAAGTGATGGGACCAGATGCCATGATCTTCGTTTTCTGAATGTTGAGTTTTAAGCCAACTTTTTCACTCTCCATTTTCACTTTCATCAAGAAGCTTTTGAGTTCCTCTTCACTTTCTGCCATAAGGGTGGTGTCATCTGCATATCTGAGGTTATTGATATTTCTCCCGGCAATCTTGATTCCAGCTTGTGTTTCTTCCAGTCCAGCGTTTCTCATGATGTATTCTGCATGTAAGTTAAGTAAGCAGGGTGACAATATACAGCCTTGATGTACTCCTTTTCCTATTTGGAACCAGTCTGTTATTCCATGTCCAGTTCTAACTGTTGCTTCCTGACCTGCATACAGGTTTCTCAAGAGGCACGCCAGGTGGTCCGGTATTCCCATCTCTTTCAGAATTTTCCACAGTTTATTGTGATCCACACAGTCAAAGGCTTTTGCATAGTCAATAAAGCAGAAATAGATGTTTTTCTGGAACTCTCTTGCTTTTTCCATGATCCAGTGGATCTTTCCCTAGTTGACCTAAATTAGTAAATTATATTAATTCATATCATAACTAGCTCCATTTGTTCATTATGTTTCAAAAAGTCTGGAAATTCTCTTTTAATCTTTTTAAAATTTAAATGACTGTACCCTGAAAAGACAGAATCTCAATGATTTCATCTAGAGTTTTATACTCTCTAAATATTTTTTATTCTTTCCCTTCCTGCCCCACCCCTGCCGTGTTTCCTTTCTTCCTTCCTTTTATCCATCCCTCTCTCCCTCCTGCCTCCTTCCTCTTTTCTGTCTCTTGATTTACATCATCTACTAATACCATGGGCTTCCCAGGTGGCTCAGTTATAAAGAATCCACCTGCCAAGCAGGAGATGCAGGTTCTTTCCTTGGGTTGGGAAGATCCCCTGGAGAAAGAAATGGCAACCCACTTCTGTATTCTTGTCTGGGAAATCCCATGGATAGAGGAGCCTGGTGGGCTGCAGTCCATGGGGTCACAAAAGGAATCAAACATGACTTAGTGTGTAAACAACAACAGCCAATACCATATTCATTTCAGATTTTTTTTTTAAAGAAAAAATTCAAAGCCCCTGATTTGAAACCCCCTGATTGCATTCCTATCTGTCTCTCTTCAGAGAGAAGTGCTTCTAGTGTTTTTTCTTTTTTGTATGCATGATTTTATACTGTTAAATAAACAATCTTTCACTGTTCAGTAAAGCATAAATTTCCATAAGTTGTTTTGATAATATGTTTTTGCTTGTTTTTGGACTGTATATATTATACTGTACAAATGCTTTGCAACTTTCTTTTGTCAATGTTATATTTTTGAGATTTATCCATGTTGCCATAAATAGCTAGATTTAGTTTATTCATTTTAGTTGCTAAAATAGTGTTACATTTTATGAATCTATCAAAATATATCCTTTTAAAATTTAAATATATTGGGCTATCTGTTGTTTTGTTTCCATAAACATAGCTGCAAGTAGCATTTTAAAATTTCTTCTTATGGGCATGTTAGAGAGTTTCTCTAAGATATATACACATGAGCAGAATTACTAGGTATGAGGCTGTGTGTATCTTCACCTTTTCTAGACATGCCGAATCATGCTCCCAAGTGGTTGTTCCAGTTCTATCAGCAGTAAATGAAAATTCCTGTCGTATTGTATCTGGCCGATAATAGGTGTTTTCATACTCTAAAAATCTGCCAATTTGGTAATTGTGAACTGATCCCTCATTATTTTATTTACCTCATTCCTAATAAGGTTAAAAATCTTTTCACATATTAAGTGACCAGTGGATTTCCAGTTTTGTGAGCTGCCCATTTTTCTGTTGGGTGATTGATTTCCGTACGTTTTTTATATGTTCTGGGTGCTAATTCTAGGTACATGTGTTGCAAATATTTTCTCCCAGTCTGTGACTTGCATTTTCACTATTTGTAATTGAATTTTGTTGTTAAAAAAGCTTATTTTTAATATAGTGTATCTAGTAATCTTTCATTATGTCATTTGTGCTTTTCTGTGTTTTAAGAATATACTTTAACATCATTTTGTCTCCTTTATTTTCTTCTAGAGTGTTTAAAGGTTTGCTTTTCACATTTAGGTTTTTAATCTCCCTGGGTTATTTTTAATATGTATATAGTATTAAGTAGGAGAAGGCAATGGCAACCCACTCCAGTACTCTTGCCTGGAAAATCCCATGGACAGAGGAGCCTGGTAGGCTGCTGTCTATGGGGTCACTAAGAGTCGGACACGACTGAGCGACTTCACTTTCACTTTTCATTTTTCATGCATTGGAGAAGGAAATGGCAACCCACTCCAGTGTTCTTGCCTGGAGAATCCCAGGGACAGGGGAGCCTGGTGGGCTTCCGTCTATAGGGTCGCACAGAGTTGGACACGACTGAAGCGACTTAGCAGCAGCAGCAGCAGTATTACGTAGGGAATCATATGGATATCTTATTTTCTGATCACACCTGTCTATTAGCCCTTCCTTTTTCCGTTGTAATTACACCTCTGTCATATATCAAATATCCACACATGCAGTTGTACTCTAGTTTCATTGATCTACTGAGAGTCTGTCATACTCTCAGTACTCTGATTTATAAATGGGATCAACTTTCTGTATTATGCTAATTAGTTGTTACATTATAGGGATAGCAGGTTTTGTATAATGAGTTGCATTTGCCAATTTTTCTCAATTCTTTCATTAAGGGTTTTCTTACTGACTTGAATCAATGAGGCCTAGATCCTACTTTCAACTTCATTACTAACTAGTTCTGTGACCTTGGGGAAGTTACTCATGTCACTAACCTTCAGCGTTCTCTTTGCAAAGAAGCAGGTCTTATTACCTAACTCACAAAGTGCAGTTCTTGTGAAGGTTAAATAAGAAAGTGAATGTAGATAGTGTAGAGACCCCCAAAATGCTAGTTCATTTAAAAAATTTTATCATTTGACAGAGAGTCTGAAAATTAGTAGATATGAAATAAAGGCTAATTAAATCAACATTTATACACACACACTATACACACATACTCTGAAGACCCTTCTTGCCATTCAAAGCTTTAGGGAATTTCTCTCATTATGAAGTCACAAGTTTCATTGTTTTCTCTTCTTGAATAAGAACACACTATTCCTTTTATTAAAGAAATCCAAAACATAAGCCTGGGGGAAACAATTCCAGGAGATAACTATTTGAAAACACTGAGTTATCTCTTGGTTTCAGGTAAGATACCTGTGCTTTACATGATTCATTGTAGGTATGAAAGCTGTCAGAGAAACAAATGGCCATTACAATTATGTGACTTTAAAGTATTTTCCAAAAGAGCCATATCTGTCATCAGTTATGAAAGCTGACCAAATGCACATGATGACAGACAGACAGCTGGTTCTCATTCATATTAAGTTCCTCTCAAGCGAAAGGAATGTTAAGGCAATCTGGCCTCATATTATGTTGATTCCAAAGTAATTACATTTGTTATTTCCAGGCGATGCAGTAAATCAAGCCGTGGCAAGTAGGTAGATGTTTCACAGAAGTAATTTTGGAGACCATTAAATATGATCACGTGTTGTACTGAGCCCTCTTCTGCCTCAAGACAAATGAGGTCCAGTCCAGGTGTGGGGGAGGGGAGAGAATGAGAAGCAGACTTATTTTCTTTGAAAGATAGGAAAACATGTTTTTTTGCATGTTGAGGGAGAATTGGCAAGAAACAAAGGAGTTTAGTTAAGGCATGCAGGGGTCAAAGGAATGGCCAAACTGCCCCTATGCTAGGGATTTGTTGTCTCTCTGTTCTCAGTCCAAGGGCTGCCAAGTCCAGCTGCTTCCCAGGCAGTCATGTACCTCCCCCAAACACACCTGCTATCCCAGCATTTCCTCTGCTGTGGAGTAAGCTGGCCCTTAATTAATGTCTACAGCACAAGGTTTATGACCCTTCTGATTTCATTATAGTTTGAAACTCTGTGGAGCTTCCTCCCATTCACATAAAGGCCAAATGCTTTTAGAATCCTTTAGTAAACCGATTGCCTAAAGGCTGAATTCAGGAAGGAATCTAATATAGACACTAAATGATCATTTTGCTGTCTCAAAGTCTCTGTTCAAAATGGACATAATTCTTCTTTTAACCTGTGGTCTGGCCTCCCCTTAATACCAGCTTCCTGAAGTGTTATCAGAATGCAGGAATAAAGAAAACCAAGGCTGAATTTGACTTTAAAAGGGATCCTTGCCTTAAACAGAGATTGGCATAAGAGTAGAATTAAGACTCATTGACTCAAACATTTTTTACTGTAGACATCAGAGATCTGTCAGTTGCTCAGAGCATTTTAAAGAATTGGGGAATAAAAATTCTGGAATGCTTTAGAGAACTGCCTGGAGGCCTTAGAAATAGGTGACCTTTGGAAGACTTTCCCAGCTCTGCACCATTCCTGGAGAGAGCACACAAACTGGTTCCATGTGGAAGGTGGCAGGGGAGGGCATGGCTCCTGATCATTAGGGGCAGGCTGGTTTCAATTGCCATGAAATAATGTCATCCAATGGTGAAGATTTTTCACTTTAGGACTCTTCAGAGAAGTTGGGCCCTTCTCATTGTTCCTGTAACATGGTTTAACCTGGCCAGTGTTTGTCAGTGGTTTAGCTTATAGCCTACAGAAAATCAGAAATAACATAAACACATGAGGATGAGAAGGAATGAGAATTATCAATCAAATGGAAATATAAATATATATATAATTTCAGGGCTTCCCTGTTGACGTGGATGGTCAAGAATCTGCCTGCAATGCAGGAGACCTGGGCTCAATCTCTGGGTCAGGAAAATCCCCTGGAGAAGGGAATGGCTACCCACTCCAGTATTCTTGCCTGGGAGATCCAATGGACAGAGGAGCCTGGCAGGCTACAGTCCATGGGGTCGCAAAGAGTTGGACACTAAGCAACTAACACTTTTTTGCTTTTTCATACATATATATGTGTGTGTGTGTATATATATATATTTTTTTCTTAGTTTTGTTTCTTTCCTCCAGATTCATTTGCTATATTTACATGTTATATTTAAAAATGAGCCAGAAACAGCTTATTAAGGGAAGTGGGTTTTGTTTTCCTCATTTTGGAAAACATTTGAAATTCCAAAACACTCACTACGTAACATGAGTTTTTAGAGCAAGTATGATTGATTATGTAAATGGAGAGGAAAATAAATATATAAATATCTATGTACAGTTCATGCATTGTATTATACATGTACATAAGACAATGTATCCTTTGCCTTTGGCAGATCCAAAATAGTAGATACTGTGAAATGTTCTGAGAAAAGCAGAATACAGGAGCCCACACAAAATGACATGGCATGATAGTGATATCGCAGTTTTCTTAGTTTATTAATTTCTTTCCTCTACTTCATGTGAAATGTAATAAACATCTCAGCCTACACTGAGAGTGCTAACATACTGCTCTGTGGAGCCCAGTAGTCCCAGCCACGCCTGAAGTGGATCCCACATGCTGATTTCCCCCGCCTGGGGAACATCACTCTCACTGTCTGCAGCAGGAGTCTGATCTGCTTGGGGTTGCGGATTCTCATGCTAGTTTCCCCACTAATCGCCTGTGTGAATTTGGAGACCTCACGTCATCTTTTAGCCCCCGGTATCCATTTACTTGGCACAGAATAATTTGCAATACATTTTGACTAATTAACTAATTAGGAGTGTGAGTTTGATCTTGGAGTCTTAAGACCCCTATGCCCCATTCAACAATTTTTTGTTACCATTTTTGACTCAGAAAAAAATAACAGATTTTTAGTGTCTTGACTAACAACATGGTACATCAACTGGCAAACTTAACCATTTCTAGATATGCCAAGAAAGATGCACTTGAATATTAGTATGAAATCCTGAAACTATTTGTTCCCACTGTGGGGTTTTGAACGCAGGTAGTAATAACAAGAAGTCATTACACATGGGATGACTTTGTATACTGTTTCAAAATGATTTAAACAGTGCACCTCTTCCTCCAACAGGACATAACCTTCCTCCAAAGCACATGGCTTAGGGAGCGCAGCACAAGTTAGACTTCAGACCCATTCACCCCCTTATCTAAACAACACTTTAGGGCACCACTGTGCCATGCACTTCTAAAACCCTAGAGGTATCATGTGTATGACAATCCCAAGTCAAACCTAAACCTTTCAATGTCTGGGAGGTGATCATATCACCTGTACCTATTAAACAGTGACTCTGTTTCTCCTTCCCCTCAGCCCGTCAGTTCAGCTCAGTTCAGTTGCTCAGTCACATCCAGCTCTTTGCGACCCCATGAGCTGCAGCACACCAGGCTTCACTGTCAATCACCAACTCCCAAAGCTTGCTCAAACTCATGTCTATAGAGTTGGTGATGCCATCCAACCATCTCATCTTCTGTCATCCCCTTCTCCTCCTGCCTTCAATCTTTCCCAGCATCAGGGTCTTTTCCAATGAATCAGTTATTCGCATCAGGTGGCCAAAGTATTGGAGTTTCAGCTTCAGCATCAGTCCTTCTAATGAATATTCAGGACTGATTGCCTTTAAGATTGACTGGCTTGATCTCCTTGCAGTCCAGGGGACTCTAAAGAGTCCTCTCCAACACCACAGTTCAAAGACATCAATTCTTTGGCACTCAGCTTTCTTTATAGTCCAACTCTCATGTCTATACATGATTACTGGAAAAACCATAGCTTTGACTAGACGGACCTTTGTCAGCAATGTCCCTGCTTTTTAATATGCTATCTCGGTTGGTCATAGCTTTTCTTCCAAGGAGCAAGTGTCTTTTAATTTCATGGCTGCAGTCACCATTTGCAGTGATTTTGGAGCCCAAGAAAATAGAGTCTGTCATGGCTTCCATTGTTTCCACATCTATGTGCCAGTCTATGGGACTGGATGCCGTGATCTTCATTTTTTGAATGTTGAGTTTTAAGCCAACTTTTTCACTCTCCTCTTTCACTTTCATCAAGAGGCTCTTTAGTTCTTCTTCGCTTTCTGCCATAGGGGTCTTCATCAGCCCATGGTAACCTCTATTCTACTTTATGTTTCTGTGAATTTTCCTACTCTAGCTACCTCATACAAATGGAAGTGTATGATATTTATCCTTTTGTGTTTGGTGTATTTCATTTGGCATTATATTTTCACAGTTCATCCATGTTGTAGCATGTATCAGAATTTCATTTCTTCTTAGGGCTGAATATTCCACTGTGTGGGTGTACACATTTGTTTATCTGTTCATTCATTTGGGTTGTTCCTACCTTTTGATTGTTATGAATAATGTTGCCATGAACATTGGCATTAAAGTATCTGTTTTAGTCTGTTTTTAATTGTTTTGGGTATATACCTAGAATTAGAATTGCTGGATCATGTGGTAATTTTATGTTTAACTATTCCACAGTGACTGAACCATTTTATATAACCACCAACAATGCATGGGTGTTCTAATATCTGCATACCCTAACACATTACTATTTTTAAAAAATATTTTTATTTTATTTAACTTTACAATATTGTATTGGTTTTGCCATATATCAAAATGAATCTGCCACAGGTATACATGTGTTCCCCATCCTGAACCCTCCTCCCTCCTCCCTCCCCATACCATCCCTCTGGGTCATCCCAGTGCACCAGCCCCAAGCATCCAGTATTGTGCATCAAACCTGGACTGGTGACTCATTTCATACATGATATTATACATGTTTCAATGCCATTCTCCCAAATCTTCCCACCCTCTCCCTCTCCCACAGAGTCCAAAAGACTGTTCTATACATCAGTGTCTCTTTTGCTGTCTCGTATACAGGGTTATTGTTACCATCTTTCTAAATTCCATATATATGTGTTAGTATACTGTATTGGTGTTTTTCCTTCTGGCTTACTTCACTCTGTATAATAGGCTCCAGTTTCATCCACCTCATTAGAACTGATTCAAATGTATTCTTTTTAATGGCTGAGTAATACTCCATTGTGTATATGTACCACAGCTTTCTTATCCATTCATCTGCTGATGGACATCTAGGTTACTTCCATGTCAAATCAAAACCACTATGAGGTACCATTTCACGCCAGTCAGAATGGCTGCGATCCAAAAGTCTACTAGCAATAAATGCTGGAGAGGGTGTGGAGAACAGGGAACCCTCTTACACTATTGGTGGGAATGCAAACTAGTACAGCCACTATGGAGAACAGTGTGGAGATTCCTTAAAAAACTGGAAATAGAACTGCCTTATGATCCAGCAAGCTGGGCATACACACTGAGGAAACCAGAATTGAAAGAGACGCGTGTACCCCAATGTTCATCACAGCACTGTTTATAATAGCCAGGACATGGAAGCAACCTAGATGTCCATCAGCAGATGAATGGATAAGAAAATGCTATTTTTTTAAATAAAAAAGTTTTAACATTAAAAAAAAATTGTTGTTTTTAAAAAATATCAGCTAGCCTAATGGATGTGAGGTAGTATTTCATTGTAATTTTGATTTGCATTTTCCTAATAATTAATGGGGGTTCCCTGTGCCTCAGTCAGTAAAGAATCTATGTGCAATGCAGGAAATCCAGGTTTGATCCCTGAGTTGGGAAGATCCTCTAGAGTAAGAAATGGCAACCCACTCCAGTTTTCTTGCTTGGGAAATCCCACAGACAGAGGAGCCTGGTCTGTTACAGTCCATGGGGTCACAAAGAGTCAGACATGACCTAGCAACTAAACCACCACCACCACCAATGATTAATGATGTTGAATATTTTTTCATGTGCTTACTGACTATTTTTATGTCTTCTTCGAAAAAATGTCCATTCAGGTCCTTTGCCCATCTTCATATTGTTTTTGTTGTGGTGGTGAGTTATGGGAGTTTCTATATATTCTAGCTAATAATTCCTTATCAGATTCATGATTGGCAAATATTCTGTTTTGTGAGCTGCCTTTTCACTCTGTTGATAGTGTCCTTTGATGTGCAAAAGTTTTAAAATTTGGGGGAATCCCAGTTTATCTATTTTTTCTTTTGTTGCTTATGTAGCTAATTTTAGTATATGAACTAATGGTGATGGTCACCTCCCACACGCCCATTTGTCAGGTGATAGAGAAGCTGTGTTGTGGGAAGTGGAATTCCACATCATGGGCAGTTGGGAATGGTGCCCTCGTGTGATTGATTACTGCCAATATACTGAAGTGCATTGTAATTCCTTGTCCTCTTATGTGAATTTTTGGATCATATTTTTATGTTATTTATATATTTTCACTTGTGTATTTACTAAATTAACCTTTACAGTTACAGAGCAAATGGCTGATAAAATGTCTTGCACAGAAAGCTCAAATGTAAGGTAAAACTAATAATCAAAGAGGAAGTAAGAGCATGGTAGAGTTGTCACTTCTAGTAGGAGCTTTTTGTCAGTCACATTAAGAAGGTCTGACAAGAAGTCATTAAAAATCTTGAGTATCGATGTAACTATTTAATTTATTTATTAAAAATATTTTATTTTTTTCTTTGACTGTGGCAGTTCTTAGTTGCAGCACTTGGGATCTTCAGGCTTCATTGTGACTTTTAAGCTCTTAGTTGTGGCATGTGGGATCTAGTTCCCTGACCAGGGATCGAACCTGGGCCTCCTGCATTGGGAGTGTGAAGTCTTGGCCACTGGACCACCATGGAAGTTCCTCAACACAAGTATTTTAAAATGTGAATTTATCTCTGCTGTGTTTAACAGCATATCATACTCTAAGTGTATATTAATATTATGTATTAGGATATTATCAGCAGTAGTATAGAAATATGAAAACTTGCATGACATTCATAAATATTATTTCATTGTTGGTCATATCATTTTAAATTCTTTTAAACATTATTGCATCAAGAACATGTTTTTAGAGTAGGTTGATATCACATACATATAAAAATTTTTATTTATATAGCCAATACTTACTGGGGACGAGTCCTCCAGTTTTTCTTTTTTTTTTTGATAGAGTTATTTCAAAAAGTTCAGAGACCACTGTGTTCCATAAAGAGAATTAGTCTTACAGACACATTTGTCTATCAGCATTGTTGGCTGGGAAACTGGCGCGCATTTATGCCTAGAGTTTCTTCTCATTTTAAAACTATAACATTGACTTGACTCTGGTCTAGTTGTCAAAAGTTCCCTGATGGATCACTGAAAACACAGCAAAAGATTAGCATGTTTGGCTTTATTATTTATGTGACAAGTGTGCTTTATGGGCCCATGTTTGTACAGAGTTTGTGTGTATATAGTTGAGTAATCCTTGGGACAAAACAATTATCACCCCAGCAGACTGATCGGATGCCAGAAGAAAAATACCATAGCTGAGTTCAGTGATGAAAATCATTCTGGGTCTAAGTCGTGTTAATAAGGAAGATAATTTTCTGAATAGCAAAACTACGGCTAATCAGTCACATTGATTCTGGATTTCTTGCTGTGACATTCTATCCATACTCTTATCCAAGCTATAGATTTGCTAGAGTTCTTGTTCACCCGAACAGTCTCCCACTTCTGACTCCTCTGCCCATTTCACTGCTCATTAATACATCCATCAAAGAGCAAGCCAGGACAGAGATGGGAATTTTATCTGGTGGTTTTATTCTCTTGTTTACATTGGCATGAAATTTTGGGGTTATACGTGAATTTTCTTTATCCATGTGGATCTTCACTTCAGAGCTGTGGATAATCAACTGCCAATCAAGCCTACTTTCATAACAACTGTCTTAAAACCAAGACAAACTTTTCTGGTCATGCTTTAGGTGGCCACAGCTGTAAAGTCATTTTTGAGAAAACCTGGCATTTTGATGTGACTTTATAATCAACTTTTGCATTTCTTTGAAACTAGAATGGGAGCAAAGCCAGGCTAGGCACTGACATTTTTTTCCACATAAGACAGCCTGAAATTAATAGAGAATGAATCATGAAGTTAGAAGGGAACTGAAAGTGTACCATAACTTGCCTTCTTCAGGAAATTGTGGTTATCTGAAATCTAAAGTAAAAAGCTTCCTTTTCCAGAGAGAGTTAACTCTCTCCACACAAGTCCCTCTACAAAATCCGAAGAGACTTCCTTTTAGTCTGGTCCAGATGACCGTGTCTTCTTAACGTTTCAAGTCTAGGGGAGCTTTCTGTATCTTCAACTGATCTTCAACTGGCTGACTTCTTCCCTTATCACATCCTTTCTTATCATATTCCCTTATTGCGTCTCTGGCTCTCATTCTTTAGTCCCATGCAACTGTTCTTTGGCTTTGCTGAATCTCTAGGTTTATGATCATTCCATTTTTCTGCTAGTCTGTGAGCCATCTTTGACTTCACACACATCTCTGTTTAGTCAGGATCTTACCCCAGCTTCTCTCTTAACAGTAGCTTCAGTATCCCTGGTCCCTTTTCTGAACTTGTCCCCTAGTTCTCCCATGTTCAGTCCCTGACCCCTTTGAATAACCAGCCCCTGCTATCAGGGGAAACTGTCCACTGACAGGCCCAAATAAGAGAGGGGTAATAGGCAACATAGCCTTTTGCATCCATATCCCTGGAGACCCCTAGCACTTTTCTGATATCTTTGTCAACTTGTGACATGGTCCCAAGATACAGCCTCAAAAAGTGTGGCATTCAGACTTTAATTTTCCACTCAGGAATGAATGTAGAAAGATAGGTAGAGTATCACTCTCACCTTTTTAATAAAAAATATAGCCAGGCAAACTGCAAGTTCACTGCTTTTATTGAAATCAACAGAGAGCTCAGTTTTTAAGGCAACTGACTAGCATGAACTCTAAGACTAGATACGCTCCTGTTGGATGAGATGAGATCCTGTAACTTGCTTACCTGGGATAGATATAGTCAGATGCTGGTGAGAGGCATTTAGCTGGACCCATCTCCCCTTTTTACTTGATGAATTGTGGAACCATTCATTCTCCAGAGGTTCAAGCAGGAAAAACAAATTATATTTATAAAAGGATACTGGACATTTGGTTCATCAAACTAAGGATACCTGGAGTTATTTTAAAGACCTCACATTTTCTCAGCAGAAGGAATCATCTGTCTGTGGGCCAGACCCTGGTCCAATTTCTTATTCAGCTCTTGACTTAAATTGAATAAGTCTTTATTGGAATTAGACTACCGGGCTCTGTGTCTCCTGGAATCAATCTCCTCCAGGACTTAAATATTCTCAGTTAATGAGACCCCTTCTTGTTATTGCTTTTAAAGTCACTAATACTTTTCTGAGAGTTTATGAATGCAATTTATGTTTATGTGTATCCACCCATAGAATAACCTAAGTAACTGCTTTCTCATTAAAGTGCTCTTAGCTCGTGTATTATAGTAAGAGTTTTATTCAGAAGGGTTACTTCTGGTCATTAGAAATTCTGAGTTTTTTTTCATCTTTAATTTTATATAAACTGGTTGCTTGGTTATTTATGAGCTTGTTTATAGATGGTTTGTTCCACTGTTTATATTTCTAATTAGGAAATGCATAAAATCAATTGTTAATAAAGTGTGAGTCAGTAAGATAACTCTTTGAGGGAGTGTAAACGTGAGATCTGGGGATTTTATGGAGAGATGACCCTCCTCCTGGTCTCCCAGAAAGCATCTGTTTTGCTTTGTGTTTCTCCTGGCCTTTCTGAAGCACAAAACCAAAGTGAAGGGGAATGGAAGGGGCTCAGAGTTAATCCTCTGTCCAGGGAACAAACTTAAACTAATTGTTCCACCAGAGGTTTGGACCCATGACGTATACCTCATTATATTTAATATCAAGGTCTAACAAACTGAGCTAGTAAGGAAGAAACCTGTGAGAGGAACATGACATCAAATCTAAAGCAATGCATGAAACACATCACCCAAGCTGCTTCTATTGTCACCATTAACCAAAAGAATTTTGGAAACTATCTTTTTAGGAGAAGTTTCTGATAAATCTTCCAAAGTTAGAAAATTCTTCAGGATTCAACAGCATGGATTCAGTGCTTTGACAGACTTCAAAGGGAATGACACTACTTTCCAGACTTAACGAGATAACTATTGGTATTTTCAAAACAGAAGGAAAGATTTCTTTTCTATCGTATGTCAAATGATAAAATGCCATAGGATATTGGAACAATTACCATCATTGTTTCTTCAAGAGGGAAAGTGAGAATCGACTTGACTTCCTATTGACTCATTCTGGGCATGGCAGAATTGTGTTATTCATTCATGCATGCATTTTTTAAAGTTTTTGTGTATGTATTTATTTTTGGCTGTGCTAGGTCCCTGTTGCTGTGCATGAGCTTTCTCTACTTGCAGCAAGCAGGGGCTGCTCTCCAGTTGGCGCGACTTCTCACTGCAGTGGTTCCTCTCGTGTGGAGCACGGGCTCTAGGACGCAGAGCTTTCAGTATTTGCAGCACAGAGGCTCAGGAGTTGCGGCTAATGGGCTCATGGAAACAAGGCCTGGTTTCCACAGAGCCTGTATTATTGCAGAGGCACATAGACAGTAAGCATGTAAGCAAATAAATGAGCAAGAGTTGATCATTAAACAGTGATAGCACGTGATTTCTTTTTTGGCTTTGAAATTGTGCATTTGATTATTACCTGCTCTTCTTATTAGAGTTATGAACTTAGAAAGCTTTTTGGAGTTTTCTGAGTGTCAGGGTTTTTTGTCTGTAAAACAGTGCAGTTTTGCTATATTAAATAGGACAACATAAGTAAAACACATGGCACTTAGCAGATACTCAAGAAATATTCGTTTTCCCTTCCAGTGAAAAAGAATGATATGGTGTTTATCCCTCTTACAATAACCAGGTGTAACTTATTTTGACCGCTAGGTATAAAAAGTTTAGAAAATTTTTTCTAAAAAAACTTAGAAAAAAGTTTAGTAAAGAATTTGAGCTATGGAACTTTGCAGAATAATTTGATTAAAATACGCACAATTCCCTTAAGAACATTGTTGGCTTTAGACATAAAGGTAGTTCCATTATAACCCTGCTTTCCAAGATAAAATGAGCATTTGCTAAATCGTGTTTAACTTTCCACTAGTGATTTACGACACTCTTTATCTGAAGATATTTTTCTTCCAACTTTTCAGAGAAGACGATAGGTTAAGGGGAGAACTGCATATTTAACTTAAAACTTTTCATCTCTGTGCACTGATCTGAGCATTCCTTTCTCCAGGTAGAGGTTTGGCATTTGAAAAGCAAAGGGATCAAGTTTCTTGGCACTCTGTAGCCTGAAACATTTATCAAAATAAACCCCAGGAGCTGGGCCCAGCACTAGCCTTGGGAGATTAGAAGAATGCTGTGCATGTGGCAAGGGGTGTGGGAGAGGGGAGATGATTGCCCTCTAGGGAACTGCTTCCTGGAGGTTTCTGTGCTCCAGCCGACTGTCTCTCTGTTAGTAACAAAAGACTTGCCTTTCTCAGCCCTAGGCATCTGGCTTCATCCCCAGATGTTCTCGAGGCCCAGAGTAAAATACAGAAAAATATCTGGATGTTTGGATTTAATAATACTTGGTACTGTAATAATGATGATGACAGTAATAATAATTATATGAGTGATTATATTTATAAAATGTTATGTGTTTAATAATTATCAGTAAGTTAGAACTATAAAAAGTTTTATAAATTATAATTGGATTACATGAAATATTTATACAATAATAAGCATTTTAATTACAGAAATAATAGTATTTTAGTGTGGTTACTAAGTACACACACCTCCTCTTTGAAACTCCTACCAAAGTATTTTGATTCAGGTATTTCCTGAATATTTTCTATGCAATATCACCCCATTGCACAGAAAAGAAAACTGAGACAAAGTTAAGCCAAGTGACTTCTCCCAAGTCATCTAACAGGATCTGGGATGTGAAGTCAGGCAGTAAAACTCTGAAGTCCACTATGTTCAGCTTTGTTTTCTATTATTGATCAAATGCTTTGAAAGAGCAAAACATATGGAATGTGAAGGATCAGCCACATACTGTTGTGATCCATGATGCCAAAATGGCAATGTTTGCCTTCCTCAGAAAAAATACAGAGGATGTGCCTTCCCTTCTGCATCCTTGCTGATGCTGCAGGCTCAGACAAAGCTCTCATTTAATTAGCAAATACAGTAAACCAATTGAGTAAAAAGGAAGAAGCCTTTGTGATTTGTAGAGAGAATTTATAGCTTTCATTTATTGAAGTCAAAATAGCTGTGTTTCATTTTCTTTCCTTGATGTCAATTTATATTTTAGTCCTTCTTGTTTTTCCTTTTTCAAGGAAGTGACCCCATAGCTGTTTTTCTTGTGTGCTCATGGACCCAAGACCCAGATGATTTCAAACATAACCTTCCCGACCTTAGGCTATTTTCTTGGCCAATCACTATTCTCAACTCTGAAGAAGTCTTTCAGGCTCATTTGCTACCAGACTCCGAGGTGAGAGCTTGTACCTTCTGGTTTTTGTTTACAAAAGTTGTTTTCATCCAAAATAATGCCCTGTGCTCCAGAAAAACTAAGTTGGGGGTTGCTATTAACTTCAAAGGACTCACACTAGGCTGGAATGTTCTTCTGAGGTCACAAGCAGTGGAAGAATCGAAAAGCAAATGTTGCAGGTCACTGACTTGGCAGCTGCTTTCAAAGATCTCACCTGAAGCAACACAGGTTTAGTCCTATTTTTGTAAAAGCAGAATTATAAAGTCTCTTGACCGCAAGAATTAGCTTCCCTCCACCATGCTTTCTGGTTTTAATGTCATCTCGGGTAGATTTAATGAATTTCTGCACTTGTTGTGGATCAAAAACTCGGAGAATTCAGAGCCCAAATTGACTTATTGGCTTAATATTTTGGAGTTTTCAGTTAATCTGGTGCTTTTCAACCAACCTCATTCAGCAGTATATCTGCAAATGTGTTTTAATGTGATATTAGTCTGGGAAATGAGACTAAAAGGTGGTGTAAAGAAAGACAAAGAGAAGTTTTCTTGAGTCCAACATTCTTGCCTCAATTTTTAGCTCAAAAGCTAAAACAATTCATTTATTCATCTAGCAAATGTTGTGATCATTTACTTTGTCTTGAGTGTGATAAATGACTCTGGGGGGATATGAGGCTTTCTTTTGATACTTGAAATATTTAATTTGGTTACAGGATTCAATTTTTTATCTATGTTTTCCAAGGGAAGAATTAAGAGGAATGGTTAGACGTATAAAATGCAGACTTCAACTGGATTAGAGTAATTTAATAGTGAACACTCTACAAAATAGTGAGCTTCTTGTCCCTGGTAGGAGTCAGAGGCCTATCATTCAGAAGACTTCTGCTTGGAAAAGTCACTGAGTTGATGCTAATTAAGCTTCCAATCTGGAAATGCTGCAGTTTTGTGACTTCAGTGTTTACTTTGAGTGGTTCCCAATCTCCTTGAGAAGATCATGACCTGAAGTCTGCACATCTTTACTGGCATCCTTCAAGGAGGAATTAAGGGCAATAAAATAGGTGTGAAGACCTCTGACTTTTACACCTAGCATGCTGTATATTACCTCATTTTTGAGCACTGCAGGCTGGTGGTGGCTTATTATAACAGAAATTCAATCCAAAGCCTTTTCTATTACAATAAAGAGAAGGTAACATGTTTTACTTTGAAGTATTAATATTTTCAAATGTGCTGTAATTTACAAAGCTTTCTCTAGCATCACTGCCTTAAACAATTCTTTTCTTTCTTAACAAGTTGAACTTGAAAGGCAATGATCTTTCCGAGTCATAAAACCTCAGTTCCTCTGAAGTAAAATTTAAAAAGAAAAACACATGTGCTATTAGCACAGATCTAACTGTAGAGCACAATATATGTTTGTATTAAAGGCATACACATATCTAGGTACATTTGCAACAGATATAGACAGGAATAGGCCTTGATGTTATTTCAAGTAGTTACTACAAGTTCCTTGTATTAAAAAATCTTTCCTAATGACTGAGAGCCTTAGGTTTTAATCACTTTCAGTCCCACAGAACAACTAAGATGTATTTGATACATAAACTGAAAACCAGAGTTATAAGACTCATGAACATTTCCTGTATTCATTATCTTTATATATTTTACTTTTCTTAATAACAGATTTATTTTTTCAAGTAATTCTTCAATGCCTTTCTGTTTTTTTATTAATAGATTTTAATTACTAATAATTGCAGAGATAGTTAACTCCAGTTGATATCTTTTGAGTTGCTGTTATAAACAGACATTGTCTTAGTGACAGTTATCTAAACTTAAGAGAAACTTACACATTCTTCAGTAGCAGAACTCAATGCTTCTGAAAGCCAACAACTATGAACAACCCATAGGGAAGGGAGCTCTTTACCTAGGCCCTGAGGTTTTTGTCATGATAACACAAGAAAGAATTTTCTCAAGCAAGGACTACATCAAAAAAAAGGAATAACCTCTTAAGCCTCAGGTGATTTTAAATGACAGGAGAAGGAAGCATAGCAAAGTTGATTTAAAAATACTTTAGACACATATATAAAAGGGTGCACATATATGCCCTCAGAACTTCTCACTTAATGAAGTAACCATTATCTCCTTTGACCTATTTGAATTTTATTTATTTTTTACATAGACTTCCATTTTGGGGAATTAACCTTCTGCTCCAGTTGTAGGAACACCATTCTCATTATATAAGTCAGACTGGGAAGGTTGCTGCTGCTGCTAAGTCGCTTCAGTTGTGCCTGACTCTGTGCGACCCCATAGACGGCAGCCCACCAGGATCCTCTGTCCACAGGATTCTCTAGGCAAGAATACTGGAGTGGGTTCCCATTTCCTTCTCCCCTGGGAAGGTTGAGGGGCATTAATTGTCATCCCCCAAGTAAAAATCCAAGTGCTCAAATAGAAGGTTTGGCAGCACTAACTAAACCCACATTAACTTGACAATTTTTGTGAGTCATTCACAGATAATTTCTGAATCATATGCAGAAGAATCTTTTTGGAAGAAGAATGTAGTGTGAATGGCAGTTTTGTCTCTCCCTCCTGATGTTAATAGTACTCCCACAGAACCAGTTTTACATTCCGCTGTACCCCAAGGCATCCGAATGGATCCTCTTTCCTCACATGTGCATACATACTTGGCAACAGTAAATTTGTTCTGAAAAGGAGTTTTCCAGAGTTGCCCTGGCTACATCAAAAACCTTTTTTTTATTTTACAAAATTTATGAAATGCTGATTTAAGCTTTATGAAAAAGGCAGAGCTTCTGTCCTCAAGAAACTCACAGTGTAGTTGTGTAGTTGTTGTTAAGTTGTTCAGTCATATCCGACTCTTTGTGACCCCATGGACTGCAGCACGCCAGGCTTACCTGTCCTTCACTATCTCCTGGAGTTTGCTCAAACTCATGCCCATTGAGTTGGTGATGCCATTCCAATGATCTCATCCTCTGTCACCCCCTTCTTCAAATTAACAATATTAATAGTTACATAGACAGATGAGTGTGGTCAGACTTGGGAGAAAGCTCCCAGCTCCTGTGAATGCCTGTGAGCATTATCAGTGTTTAATCCACAGATGTTTCCTAATTAGTCCATGAATTTCTAAAGGCGAGGAAGTGTGTTTTACAAGTCTTTGTATCCCCTACAGCTTTTAGTGCATGTCTGTTGGTTTGATATTTAAAATCTTAGAGAAATTACTTTCTCTTCTTTTTCAATTTTTTCTCTTACTCTCCAGGTGTCTCAGAAATTCTTTAAGAGAACATCTGGTTTTTCCCAAACTGTGGCATAGTCCATCCACAGGTGACATATCAATTCCTTACTATCAGTTGATTTCATGGTATTATCTAATTAGAGACTCTTAGGAAGGAAATTAGCATTGGATAGTTATTAATTCATCCCTTGTTCCAAAGCAGAAATGTGACCTGTTTGCACCTGTTACCTACTCTAAATAGGCTTGTGATATTTTGGTCATGTCTTCAATAAAGAGCTGCATATGAAGATGGTCCCAGAATTTGTTATTTACTGTTGGTAGAGCTAAAACAAGATCTTTGTCATGGCTGAATCACAGGTAATCTCAGCCATTAAAGACTTGACCAGCATGACTGAAGTGCCCTGGCAAAGCAGTTCAAATCAGTAGTTTTTAGTGTTCAATGACAGTGAGCCCTTCCAGGAAAACCAAAAGCTATAAAGTGGGGAGAGAGGTGCTGAGGAGATAGGCTTAGAAACAAGATATAAACAATCTAGAACCAGGGACCGAGCATCTTCTTAAGCAATTACTGCCTTTTCCCCCTTCCCAGGTCTTCTAACCCCTTATTTTTATCCTTTTTCATAGCTATTCAGAAATGAATGACAATAAGTTTTCAGTGTCATGCCATTTTTTTTTTCTACTGTAGGATTTAGGAAACCAGAAGTTCAAAGTTGATTTTTAAACTTATAAAAGAGTTATTATAGATTAGGTAAACTTGTCTCCATGCTATTCGTAGGCAAGTGCCAAAATAGTATTTTCAGCCAATGGATATTTTATTCCTTTAAAAGAAATAAGTAAATAGATTGTCCAGAGGAGTACTCTTGACTCTATTTTAATTTCTGACTGTATGGTCAACATTAACAGGACATAGGTTTGGGCTCATGTGGAAGAAATTTGTGCTATCAACATCTCCTGAAGTACTGTAACTGTTGAATTACAGGTAATGAACCAATCATAGGTATGTAAGTTGTTCTTGCTCAGGTGGTAGATTCAAATTCCTGATTTATGAGTTAATATTTTATCCTTCCACTGTACAGAAGGAAATGGTAGCTGTTTGAACAGTAAAAAAAACAACAACAACAAAAAAACAAGCTTAAAATGTATCTCCTGTTTTAGTGTCAATTGAGCAAAATTAAGCAATCCAATTTGGTTAAAATTATGCCCTGTGAATAGGCCTGTTAATGAGGCAACACCAGTAGACCATGAAGATGACTCTCAGTCACTGAAGAATGACAGGGCTCAGGAGAGTGAGACAAAATCTTTCATCCTGCCCCTGAGTGGGGCACAAACTTCTGACCTCAGCTAAAGAGTAGTTTGTTCCCAGATGTGAAGTGACAAAGTGGGAAATGATGCTGCGAGGTTGTATATTCTAGAGCTCTGTTCAGTGGCTTCTGATTCTAGCTATGATGGATTAGTTCTTACCAGACTCGTCTTTCTGATGATACTGAGCCAAAGAGCTGGATTAAAAAAATGCAAGATGAACAAACAAGCAGAAATATTTATGGCATCACTGGAGAACAATTGAGACAGCCAGGACTCGAAGGGCTGAGAACCCAGAGAAAGAAGACAGTTGAGATGAATCCTACATCCATTGCTGTTTTCACCCCTCAGGATATGGCATGTAGGTTGAAAAGAAAGCAGCACCTTTGAGATCTTGCAGCTTCTCTGGGAAAGGGATACAAAAAATTGGACCTTAGAGCTATAAGACAAGTAGGACTAGAAAGGTCTTTGTGCTGAGAAGAGAATCTGCAGAGATGTGAATCCAGCATTCTGTGTGCAGTTTCCCCTTGAGTTATTTGATTATTTGTAAGCTGAATGTTCACAGGATGAGACACATAGAAATCTAGCAGAATGCAGTTGCTAAGACACTAAAAAGCTAAGCTGCAGATATTCTGGCAATCTGACGGTACTGAGGAGTAACTGGAATTCAGGCTTGCCAGGGAGAGCCCCTCATAAATACCTTCGACTTTTATTTGAGGCTCATGAAGGGCCATTATCTAGGAAAAAAGACATAAAAATGGAAAAAGAAAAAGTGTCTCCCAACTCATTTTATGAGGGCAGCATAACCTTGAAATCAAAACCTAGCAAGGTTATTACAAGAAGGGAACTATAAAACCAATTTCTTATATAAATATAGATTCAAGAATCTTACATAAAATATTAGTAAATCAAGCACATCATGACCAAGTTAAGTTTATTCTGGGAATGTGTGGTTGATTTAATATGAACACCAATCATCATATATGACAGTAGAAGGATATGAGAAACCACATGATCATCTCAATAAATGCTGAAAAAGCATTCGATAAAATTCAACACCGATTCATGCTAAAATCTCTTAGGAGCTAGATATAGAAAGAAATTTTCTTACGCTATTAATGGATATCTCTTAAAAACTTACAGCTAACCACTTCATTTTTGTTGTTATTTAGTTGCTGAGTCATGTCCGACTCTTTTGCCACCCCATGGACTGTGTCCATCAGACTTCTCTGTCCATGGGATTTTCCAGGCAAGAATACCAGAGAGGGTTGCCATTTCCTCTCCAGGGAATCTTCCTGACCCAGATGTTGAACCCATGTCTCCTGTGTTGCAGGTGGATTCTTTTACCACTGAGCCACCAGGGAATCCTGATGACTTAATGGGGAGATAGTAAATTCCTTCTCTCCCAAAGTTAGGAGTAAGACAGAGATGTTTAGTATCTTTATTTCTATTCAGTATTGTACAGGACTGCTTAGCCAGTGCAATAGAACAAAAAAACAAAAGTCATAATAATTAGAAATTTTTGAAATGTCATTTTTTGGAGATACATGATGTGATTGTGTACATATAATATCCAAAAGAAACTTATCATGTAAATTAGCATGATTGCTAAATAGAAGGTAAATATGAAAAAAACTATTGTTTTTCTATATAATAACAATAAACATGCAGATATATTTATTTCAAAATGATATTCTTTATGATGGCATAAGACATTAAATACCTAGGAGTAAATCAATCAAATATTGAAAACCTATAATCAGAAAACTACAAAATATTATTTAGGTAAATGAGAGAATGCCAAAATAAAAGATATGCCATTTCAGTGGATTTGTAATAAGCAATGCAAGGGTGTCTATTCTCTTTAAATTGATTTGTAGATTTAATGCAATCTCAACCAAAATTGCACCAGCATTTCTTTGATTGAAAATTGATAAGCTAACTCTAAAGATTTTCTGTCCAATCAAATGATCTAGATAGTTAAGACAATCTTTTTTTAAATTTTATTTTATTTTTAAATTTTACAATATTGTATTGGTTTTGCCAAATATCGAAATGAATCTGCCACAGGTATACATGTGTTCCCCATCCTGAACCCTCCTCCCTCCTCCCTCCCCATACTATCCCTCTGGTCGTCCCATTGCACCAGCCCCAAGCATCCAGTATCGTGCATCGAGCCTCGACTGGCGACTTGTTCCATATATGATATTATACATATTTCAATGCCATTATCCCAAATCATCCCACCCTCTCCCTCTCTCACAGAGTCCAAAAGACTGTTCTATACATCAGTGTCTCTTTTGCTGTCTCGTATACAGGGTTATTGTTACCATCTTTCTAAATTCCATATATATGCGTTAGTATATTGTATTGGTGTTTTTCTTTCTGGCTTACTTCACTCTGTATAATAGGCTCCAGTTTCATCCACCTCATTAGAACTGATTCAAATGTATTCTTTTTAATGGTTGAGTAATACTCCATTGTGTATATGTACCACAGCTTTCTTATCCATTCATCTGCTGATGGACATCTAGGTTGCTTCCATGTCCTGGCTATTATAAACAGTGCTGCGATGAACATTGGGGTGCACGTGTATCTTTCCCTTCTGGTTTCCTCAGTGTGTATGCCCAGCAGTGGGATTGCTGGATCATAAGGCAGTTCTATTTCCAGTTTTTTAAGGAATCTCCACACTGTTCTCCATAGTGGCTGTACTAGTTTGCATTCCCGCCAACAGTGTAAGAGGGTTCCCTTTTCTCCACACCCTCTCCAGCATTTATTGCTAGTAGACTTTTGGATCGTAGCCATTCTGACTGGTGTGAAATGGTACCTCATAGTGGTTTTGATTTGCATTTCTCTGATAATGAGTGATGTTGAGCATCTTTTCGTGTGTTTGTTAGCCATCTGTCTTCTTCGGAGAAATGTCTGTTTAGTTCTTTGGCCCATTTTTTGATTGGGTCATTTATTTTTCTGAAATTGAGCTGTTGGAGTTGCTTGTATATTTTTGAGATTAGTTGTTTGTCAGTTGCTTCATTTGCTATTATTTTCTCCCATTCTGAAGGCTGTCTTTTCACCTTGCTTATAGTTTCCTTTGTTGTGCAGAAGCTTTTAAGTTTAATTAGGTCCCATTTGTTTATTTTTGCTTCTATTTCCAGTATTCTGGAAGGTGGGTCATAGAGGATCCTGCTGTGATGTATGTCGGAGAGTGTTTTGCCTATGTTCTCCTCTAGGAGTTTTATAGTTTCTGGTCTTACGTTTACATCTTTAATCCATTTTGAGTTTATTTTTGTGTATGGTGTTAGAAAGTGTTCTAGTTTCATTCTTTTACAAGTGGTTGACCAGTTTTCCCAGCACCACTTGTTAAAGAGATTGTTTTTAATCCATTGTATCTCCTTGCCTCCTTTGTCAAAGATAAGGTGTCCATATGTGCGTGCATTTATCTCCGGGCTTTCTATTTTGTTCCATTGATCTATATTTCTGTCTTTGTGTCAGTACCATACTGTCTTGATGACTGTGGCTTTGTAGTAGAGCCTGAAGTCAGGCAGGTTGATTCCTCCAGTTCCATTCTTCTTTCTCAAGATAGTTTTGGCTATTCGAGGTTTTTTGTATTTCCATACAAATTGTGAAATTATTTGTTCTAGCTCTGTGAAGAATACTGTTGGTAGCTTGATAGGGATTGCATTGAATCTATACATTGCTTTGGGTAGTATACTCATTTTCACTATATTGATTCTTCCAATCCATGAACATGGTGTATTTCTCCATCTATTAGTGTCCTCTTTGATTTCTTTCACCAGTGTTTTATAGTTTTCTATATATAGGTCTTTAGTTTCTTTAGGTAGATATATTCCTAAGTATTGTATTCTTTTCATTGCAATGGTGAATGGAATTGTTTCCTTAATTTTTCTTTCTGTTTTCTCATTATTAGTGTATAGGAATGCAAGGGGTTTCTGTGTGTTGATTTTATATCCTGCAACTTTACTATAGTCATTGATTAGTTCTAGTAATTTTCTGGTGGAATCTTTAGGGTTTTCTATGTAGAAGATCATGTCATCTGCAAACAGTGAGCGTTTTACTTCTTCTTTTCCAATTTGGATTCCTTTTATTTCTTTTTCTGCTCTGATTGCTGTAGCCAAAACTTCCAAAACTATGTTGAAAGTAATGGTGAAAGTGGGCACCCTTGTCTTGTTCCTGACTTTAGAGGAAATGCTTTCAATTTTTCACCATTGAGGATAATGTTTGCTGTGGGTTTGTCATATATAGCTTTTATTATGTTGAGGTATGTTCCTTCTATTCCTGCTTTCTGGAGAGTTTTTATCATAAATGGATGTTGAATTTTGTCAAAAGCTTTCTCTGCATCTATTGAGATAATCATATGGTTTTTATTTTTCAATTTGTTAATGTGGTATATTACATTGATTGATTTGCAGATATTGAAGAATCCTTGCATCCTTGGGATAAAGCCCACTTGGTCATGGTGTATGATCTTTTTAATGTGTTGTTGGATTCTGATTGCTAGAATTTTGTTAAGGATTTTTGCATCTATGTTCATCAGTGATATTGGCCTGTAGTTTTCTTTTTTTGTGGGATCTTTGTCAGGTTTTGGTATTAAGGTGATGGTGGCCTCATAGAATGAGTTTGGAAGTTTACCTTCCTCTGCAATTTTCTGGAAGAGTTTGAGCAGGATAGGTGTTAGCTCTCCTCTAAATTTTTGGTAGAATTCAGCTGTGAAGCCGTCTGGACCTGGGCTTTTGTTTGCTGAAAGATTTTTGATTACAGTTTCAATTTCCGTGCTTGTGATGGGTCTGTTAAGATTTTCTATTTCTTCCTGGCCCAGTTTTGGAAAGTTGTACTTTTCTAAGAATTTGTCCATTTCTTCCACGTTGTCCATTTTATTGGCATATAATTGTTGATAGTAGTCTCTTATGATCCTTTGTATTTCTGTGTTGTCTGTTGTGATCTCTCCATTTTCATTACTAATTTTATTGATTTGATTTTCCTCCCTTTGTTTCTTGATGAGTCTGGCTAATGGTCTGTCAATTTTATTTATCCTTTCAAAGAACCAGCTTTTGGTTTTGTTGATTTTTGCTATGGTCTCTTTTGTTTCTTTTGCATTTATTTCTGCTCTAATTTTTATGATTTCTTTCCTTCTACTAACCCTGGGGTTCTTCATTTCTTCCTTTTCTAGTTGCTTTAGGTGTAGAGTTAGGTTATTTATTTGACTTTTTTCTTATTTCTTGAGGTATGCCTGTATTGCTATGAACTTTCCCCTTAGGACTGCTTTAACCGTGTCCCACAGGTTTTGGGTTGTTGTGTTTTCATTTTCATTCGTTTCTATGCAAATTTTGATTTCTTTTTTGATTTCTTCTGTGATTTGTTGGTTACATATATATTTATAATTGTTATATCTTCTTCTTGGATTGATCCTTTGATCATTATGTAGTGACCTTCTTTGTCTCTTTTCACAGCCTTTGTTTTAAAGTCTATTTTATCTGATATGAGTATTGCTACTCCTACTTTCTTTTGGTCCCTATTTGCATGGAAAATCTTTTTCCAGCCCTTCACTTTCCATCTGTATGTGTCCCCTGTTTTGAGGTGGGTCTCTTGTAGACAGCATATGTAGGGGTCTTGTTTTTGTATCCATTCAGCCAGTCTTTGTCTTTTGGTTGGGGCATTCAACCCATTTATGTTTAAGGTAATTCTTGATAAGTATGATCCCGTTGCCATTTACTTTATTGTTTTCGGTTTGAATTTATACACCATTTTTGTGTTTCCTGTCTAGAGAATATCCTTTAGTATTTGTTGGAGAGCTGGTTTGGTGGTGCTGAATTCTCTCAGCTTTTGCTTGTCTGTAAAGCTTTTGATTTCTCCTTCATATTTGAATGAGATCCTTGCTGGGTACAATAATCTGGGCTGTAGGTTATTTTCTTTCATCACTTTAGGTATGTCTTGCCATTCCCTCCTGGCTTGAAGAGTTTCTATTGAAAGATCAGCTGTTATCCTTATGGGAATTCCCTTGTGTGTTATTTGTTGTTTTTCCCTTGCTGCTTTTAATATTTGTTCTTTGTGTTTGATCTTTGTTAATTTGATTAATATGTGTCTTGGGGTGTTTCGCCTTGGGTTTATCCTGTTTGGGACTCTCTGGGTTTTTTGGACTTGAGTGATTATTTCCTTCCCCATCTTAGGGAAATTTTCAACTATTATCTCCTCAAGTATTTTCTCATGGTCTTTCTTTTTGTCTTCTTCTTCTGGGACCCCTATGATTCAAATGTTGTAGCATTTAATATTGTCCTGGAGGTCTCTGAGATTGTCCTCATTTCTTTTAATTAGTTTTTCTTTTTTCCTCTCTGATTCATTTATTTCTGCCATTCTATCTTCTAATTCAGTAATCCTATCTTCTGCCTCTGTTATTCTACTATTTGTTGCCTCCAGAGTGTTTTTGATTTCATTTATTGCATTATTCATTATATATTGACTCTTTTTTATTTCTTCTAGGTCCTTGTTAAACCTTTCTTGGATCTTCTCAATCCTTGTGTCCAGCCTATTTATCTGTGATTCCATTTTGATTTCAAGATTTTGGATCAATTTCACTATCATTATTTGGAGTTCTTTATCAGGTAGATTCTGTATCTCTTCCTCTTTTGTTTGGTTTGGTGGGCATTTACCCTGTTCCTTTACTTGCTGGGTATTCCTCTGTCTCTTCATCTTGTTTAAATTGCTGAGTTTGGGGTGTCCTTTTTGTATTCTGGCAGTTTGTGAAGTTCTCTTTATTGTGGCATTTCCTCACTGTGTGTGGGTTTGTATAGGTGGCTTGTCCAGGTTTCTTGGTTAGGGAAGCTTGTGTCTGTGTTCTGGTGGGTGAAGCTGGATTTCTTTTCTCTGGAGTGCAATGAAGTGTCCAGTAATGAGTTATGAGATGTCTATGGTTTTGGGGTGACTTTGGGCAGCCTGTATCTTGGAGCTCAGGGCTGTGTTCCTTTGTTGCTGGAGAATTTGCTTGGTATGTCTTTCCCTGGAACTTGTTGGCCCTTGTGTGGTGCTTGGTTTCAGTGTAGGTATGGAGGCGTTTGATGAGCTCCTGTCAAGTAATGATCCCTGGAGTCAGGAGTTCCCTGGAGTCAGGGTTTGGACTTAAGCCTCCTGCTTCCAGTTATCGGTCTTATTTTTACAGTAGTTTCAAAACTTCTCCTTCTATACAGCACCATTGATAAAACATCTCCGTTAAAGATGAAAAGTTTCTCCACCTTGAGGGTCACCCAGAGAGGTTCACAGAGTTATATGGAGAAGAGAAGAGGGAGGAGGGAGTTAGAGGTGACCCGAATGAGATGAGGTGGAATCAATAGAGGAGAGAGTGGGCTAGCCAGTAATCACTTCCTTATGTGCACTCCACAACTGGACCGCTCAGAGATGTTCACGGAGTTATACAGAGAAGAGAAGAAGGAGGAAGGAGACAGAGGTGGCCAGAAGGATAAAAGGGGGAAACGAAAAGGAGGGAGACAGATCCAGCCAGTAATCAGTTCCCTAAGTGTTCTCCACCGTCTGGAACACACAGAAATTCACAGAGTTGGGTAGAGTAGAGAGGGGTTAGGGAGGAGACACAGGTGACCCGGTGGAGAAAAAGGAGAGTCCAAAGGCAGAGAGAGCAGTCAAGCCAGTAATCTCGCTCCCTAGTGAAAAATGGGTACTGAAGATTGGGTTCTTAAAGGTACAAAATTGGTAACAAATACATAAAAGCAAAAATTAAAAATCTAGAGTAGAGTTTGGAATTTCAAAAATACAATGTTAAAGAAAAGAAGAATGAAAAGAAAGAGAAAATAAAAACAAATAAAAACAAAGTCGCAAAAATTATAAAGGAAATATAGGTACAAAATTGATAACAAATACCAAAAAGCAAAAGTTAAAAATCTAGAGTAGAGTTTGGAATTTCAAAAATACAATGTTAGGAAAAATAAGAAGAAAAAAAAGAGAGAAAACAAAAACAAAAACAAACAAAGTCACAGTAATTATAAAGAAAATATAGGTACAAAATTGATAACAAATACCAAAAAGCATAAATTAAAAATCTAGAATAGAGTTTGGAATTTCAGATATACAATGTTATATAAAAGAAGAAGAGAAAGAAAGAGAGAAAAAAAGTCATAAAAATTATAAAAAAATATATAGGTACAAAATTAATAACAAATACCAAAAAGCTAAAATTAAAAATCTAGAGTAGAGATTGGAATTTCAAAAATACAATGTTAAAGAAAAAAGAAAAAAAAAAACAAGGTCACAAAAATTATAAAAATATATATATATGAAGTTTGCTTTAAAAAAGTAGGGTATTTTTTTATTTTTGCAAAGTAATAGTAGGTTATAAAAGTGAAAATTAAAGGAATAATAGAGGACTTAAAATTTTTTAAAAATTAAAAAAAAAGAAGGAAAGAACAATCGTGAAAATAGTAAAAATATATCTAGGACTTTCTCTGGTTTTGTTGTGAGTATTGTGGGTCAGTTCATTTTCAGCTAGTTTATATTTCTCAAGATCTATAGGCCCCTTCCTATGTAGTCGGTACTAACCACAGGGTTTAATCTATTGCCTGTAGCTTCCAAGGCGGTTCCCTCTGTTATAGCTTCTTCTGTTTGCTGGTCTCTTTAGTGTCTGGTTTCCGCCCTGACACAAAGGAGACAGTGGTGGACACTTGTTTTTTTTTTTTTTTTTAGGCTCACTTGTTCAGTCACGCTGTGGGGAGGGAGGGACGCTGCAAACAAATAACACTGGCATGTGCTCGCAATGCCTCAGCCACACTGGGTCTGCCCCCACTCACGGCGCGTGTAGCCTCCCTGCCCACACTGCTCAGGCTCTAGGTTGCTCCCCCGGGAACCATCCGTGGCCGGCCCTGGGCTGCTTGCACCTCCTGGGTCCAAGCTGCTCAGGTTCAGGCACTCGGGTAGTCCTCAGAGGCGCAGACTCGGTTGGGCCTGCGTTTTGTGCCCTTCCCAGGTCCGAGCAGCTCAGGTGATGAGGTTTTTGGCGAGCGTGATTGCTGTGACTTATCGCCTCCCCGCCGCTGGGTTATCTAGGTGTACAACCGGCGTACCTTCTCAGGCGGATGTTGACCGTCCAGACCCCCAAGAAGTTTTAATTAGCAAAAAAGCCTGCTTGCAGTTTTATAGATAATGTCTCTCTGGGGCTGCGATTGCCCCCTTCCAGCTCTGGCTGCCTGTCAGCGGTGGGGGCGTGGGGAGCGGGGGATGGTCTGCAGCCGGCTATCTCTGTTCAGTCCTTTGTTCCGTGCGGGCCTGGCGGTGTCTTAGGTTAGGGCTGGCTTTTTACGTGGTAGATATCCCACAGTCTGGTTTGCTAGCCCAAATTATTTCGCTCAGATAGCGCTTGGGGTATTCAGGCCAGATCCTTACTCTAAGCGATGCAGCCTGCGCCATGCCTCCCTGCCCAGCCCCTGCTTGCTAATGGCGTGTGCAGACATCTGCACTGCTTCTCTGCTGGGGGAGTTACCGTAGGGCTCACAATCTGCAGGTTTTAATTGTTTATTTATTTTTCCTCCCTGTTATGTTGCCCTCTGTGCTTCCAAGGCTTGGCACAGATTCGGCAGTGAGAAGGTTTCCTGGTGTTCGGAAACTTCTCTCTTTTTAAGACTCCCTTCCCGGGACGGAACTCCGTCCCTCCCTCTTTTGTCTCCTTTTTTGTCTTTTATATTTTTTCCTACCTCCTTTCGAAGACTTGGGTTGCTTTTCTGAGTGCCTGATGTTCTCTGCTGGCATTCAGAAGCTGTTTTGTGGAATTTACTCGGCGTTTAAATGTTCTTTTGATGAATTTGTGGGGGAGAAAGTGTTCTCCCTATCCTACTCCTCCGCCATCTTAGCTTCTCCCAGTTAAGACAGTCTTGAAGAAGATCAAAGTTGGAGGATTTGTCAATAGATACCAGTACTTATCAAATGACTATAATTAAAGCAGTATGATTCTCGCACAGAGATAGACAAATAGATTATTGAGCCAAGACAGCAAGTCCAGAAATACCTACACATGTACAGTCACTTGACTTTCAATGCAAATGCATTTTCAAGAAAAGCTTTTAAAAGATGAATTGAGCTAGATTAATTAAACTGGATTATCCATGTGGTAAAAAATGAACCTTAACTCTATCTTATATACAAAGTTAATTTCAGATGGATTTAATAGCTTAATTAAATGTGGAATGGTTAAATGTAATATTCTTAAATATGAAAAGTAAACTAAGGTTAAGATTAGCATAGGACAAGATTACCATGACCATGAATTGAGCAAAGCTTTCTATTATTTAAATTTTATTTTAAAAAATTTTATTATTTTTTAAAGATTCTTTAAATTCTATTGTGCTTTACAATTTTAAAAAGTTTCACACATGTAAGTTCATATAATCCCTTAATAACTCTATTTTAAAATCTCCTACACCTATATTGCCTTTCCCCCTTTTCTTCTCCCCACTGGTAACCACTGGTTTGCTCTCTATATCTGTTAGTCTGCTTCTTTTTTGTTTTATTCACTAGTTTCTTGTGTTTTTTAGATTCCACATATAAATATCTTTGTCTTTCTCTTCCTGACTTATTTCACTTAGCATAATGAGCAAAGCTTTCTGAAAAGGACACAAAAGCACTAACCATAAAGGAAAAGCTTGCTAAATTGGGTTTTGTTAAAAATTAAGACATTTTATTCATTACAATATACTATGAAGGTTAAAACTCAAGTCATAGAGGAACAAAGATATTTAATATGGATGTAAAGAAATTGTATTAATAAATAATAATAAAATAAATAAATAAGAAGACAACCCAAATAAAATGGGCAAATGACCTCAGTAGGCACTTAGAGGAATATAAGCGAGTCTTTCCTATGAAAGAACACTGAAAAGAGAAATGCATGTTATATCCACAATAACATAATACTATTCACCTGCCAAAATGACTAAAGTGAGAAAAAAAAAGATATAACACCAGTTATTGGTAAGGATGTAGAACAATGAATACTCTCCCACCCTGCTGGGGAAATGTAAATTGGTGCAACTACTATAGAACACTATTTGAAATATCTACTAAAGCTAAATATTTACCTCATGTCATAAACATATACAACCAACAGAAATGCATACAGATATATACTCATCAGTAGGGCTTCCCAGGTGGCACTAGTGGTAAAGAACCCACGTGCTAATGCTGGAGACATGGGAAACATGGGTTTGATCCCTGGGTCAGGAAGATCCCCTGAAGGAGGCAATAGCCACCCACTCCAGTATTGTTGCCTGGAGAATTCCATGGACAGAGGAGCCTGATGGGCTACAGTCCATTGGGTCACAAAGAGTCAGATACGACTGAAGCCACTTAGCACGCACCCATGCATTCATCAGAAACATATACAGAACATTTATATTAGGTTTATATGTAAGAGTCCCTAACTGGAAATAACCCAACTGTCTATCAAATCCACAGTACATTGTGATGTATTCTGTGATGGAACATTTTATAGCACCAAAGAAAGATCAAACTATCAGATCAGATCAGTTGCTCAGTCGTGTCTGACTCTTTGCGACCCCATGAATCACAGCACACCAGGCCTCCCTGTCCATCACCAACTCCTGGACTTCACCCAGACTCACGTCCATCGAGTCAGTGATGCCATCCAGCCATCTCATCCTCTGTCGTCCCCTTCTCCTCCTGCCCCCAATTCCTCCCAGCATCAGAGTCTTCTCCAGTGAGTCAACTCTTCACATGAGGTGGCCAAAGTACTGGAGTTTCAGCTTTAGCATCATTCCTTCCAAAGAAATCCCAGGGCTGATCTCCTTCAGAATGGACTGGTTAGATCTCCTTGCAGTCCAAGGGACTCTCAAGAGTCTTCTCCAACACCACAGTTCAAAAGCATCAATTCTTCGGCGCTCAGCCTTCTTTACAGTCCAACTCTCACAGCCATACATGACCACAGGAAAAACCATAGCCTTGACTAGACAAACCTTTGTTGGCAAAGTAATGTCTCTGCTTTTGAATATGCTATCTAGGTTGGTCATAACTTTCCTTCCAAGGAGTAAGCGTCTTTTAATTTCATGGCTGCAATCACCATCTGCAGTGATTTTAGAGCCCAGAAAAATAAAGTCTGACACTGTTTCCACTGTTTCCCCATCTATTTCCCATAAAGTGATGGGACCAGATGCCATGATCTTCGTTTTCTGAATGTTGAGCTTTAAGCCAACTTTTTCACTCTCCTCTTTCACTTTCATCAAGAGGCTTTTTTGTTCCTCTTCACTTTGTGCCATAAGGGTGGTGTCATCTGCATATCTGAGGTTATTGATACTTCTCCCGGCAATCTTGATTCCAGCTTGTGTTTCTTCCAGTCCAGCGTTTCTCATGATGTACTCTGCATATAAGTTAAATAAACAGGGTGACAATATACAGCCTTGACGTACTCCTTTTCCTATTTGGAACCAGTCTGTTGTTCCATGTCCAGTTCTAACTGTTGCTTCCTGAACTGCATACAAATTTCTCAAGAGACAGATCAGGTGGTCTGGGATTCCCATCTATTGAAGAATTTTCCACAGTTTATTGTGATCCACACAGTCAAAGGCTTTGGCATAGTCAATAAAGCAGAAATAGATGCTTTTCTGGAACTCTCTTGCGTTTTCCATGATCCAGCGGAAGTTGGCAATTTGATCTCTGGTTCCTCTGCCTTTTCTAAAACCAGCTTGAACATCAGGAAGTTCACGGTTCACATATTGCTGAAGCCTGGCTTGGAGAATTTTGAGCATTACTTTACTAACGTGTGAGATGAGTACAATTGTGCGGTAGTTTGAGCATTCTTTGGCATTGCCTTTCTTTGGGATTGGAATGAAAACTGACCTTTTCCAGTCCTGTGGCCACTGCTGAGTTTTCCAAATTTGCTGGCATATTGAGTGCAGCGGTTTCACAGCATCATCTTTCAGGATTTGAAATAGCTCAACTGGAATTCCATCACCTTCTCTAGCTTTGTTCGTAGTGATGCTTTCTAAAGCCCACTTGACTTCACATTCCAGGACGTCTGGCTCTAGGTCAGTGATCACACCATCGTGATTATCTGGGTTATGAAGATCTTTTTTGTACAGTTCTTCTGTGTATTCTTGCCACCTCTTCTTGATCTCTTCTGCTTCTGTTAGGTCCATACCATTTCTGTCCTTTATTGAGCCCATCTTTGCATGAAATGATCCTTTGGTATCTCTGATTTTGTGAAGAGGTCTCTAGTCTTTCTCATTCTGTTTTTTTCCTCTATTTCTTTGCATTTATTGCTGAAGAAGGCTTTCTTATCTCTTCTTGCTATTCTTTGGAACTCTGCATTCAGATGTTTATATCTTTCCTTTTCTCCTTTGCTTTTCGCTTCTCTTCTTTTCACAGCTATTTGTAAGGCCTCCCCAGACAGCCATATTGCTTTTTTGCATTTCTTTCCATGGGGATGGTCTTGAGCCCTGTCTCCTGTACAATGGCACAAACCTCATTCCATAGTTCATCAGGCACTCTATCTATCAGATCTAGGCCCTTGAATCTATTTCTCACTTCCACTGTATAATCATAAGGGATTTGATTTAGGTCATACCTGAATGGTCTAGTGGTTTTCCCTACTTTCTTCAATTTCAGTCTGAATTTGGCAATAAGGAGTTCATGGTCTGAGCCACAGTCAGCTCCTGGTCTTGTTTTTGTTGACTGTATAGAGCTTCTCCATCTTTGGCTGCAAAGAATATAATCAATCTGATTTTGGTGTTGACCATCTGGTGATGTCCATGTGTAGAGTCTTCTCTTGTGTTGTTGGAAGAGGGTGTTTGTTATGACAAGTGCATTTTCTTGGCAAAACTCTATTGGTCTTTGCCCTGCTTCATTCTGTATTCCAAGGCCAAATTTGCCTGTTACTCCAGGTGTTTCTTGACTTCCTACTTTTGCATTCCAGTCCCCTATAATGAAAAGGACATCTTTTTTGGGTGTTAGTTCTAAAAGATCTTGTAGGTCTTCATAGAACCGTTCAACTTCAGCTTCTTCAGCATTACTGGTTGGGGCATAGACTTGGATTACTGTGATATTGAATGGTTTGCCTTGGAAACGAGCAGAGATTATTCTGTAGTTTTTGAGATTGCATCCAAGTACTGCAATTTGGACTCTTTTGTTGACCATGATGGCCACTCCATTTCTTCTCAGGGATTCCTGCCCGCAGTAGTAGATATAATGGTCATCTGAGTTAAATTCACCCATTCCAGTCAATTTCAGTTCTCTGATGCCTAGAATGTCGACATTCACTCTTGCCATCTCTTGTTTGACCACTTCCAATTTGCCTTGATTCATGGACCTGACAATACAGGTTCCTATGCAATATTGCTCTTTACAGCATTGGACCTTGCTTCTATCACCAGTCACATCCACAGCTGGGTATTGTTTTTGCTTTGGCTCCATCCCTTCATTCTTTCTGGAGTTATTTCTCCACTGATCTCCAGTAGCATATTGGGCACCTACTGACCTGGGAAGTTCCTCTTTCAGTGTCCTATCATTTTGGCTTTTCATACTGTTCATGGGGTTCTCAAGGCAAGAATACTGAAGTGGTTTGCCATTCCCTTCTCCAGTGGACCACATTCTGTCAGATCTCTCCACCATGACCCGCCCGTCTTGGATTGCCTCACAGGCATGGCTTAGTTTCATTGAGTTAGATAAGGCTGTGGTCCTAGTGTGACTAGTTTTCTGTGAGTATGGTTTCAGTGTGTTTGCCCTCTGATGCCCTCTTGCAACACCTACCATCTTACTTGGGTTTCTCTTACCTTGGGTGTGGGGTATCTCTTCACGGCTGTTCCAGCAAAGCGCAGCCATTGCTCTTTACCTTGTACGAGGGGTATCTCCTCACCGGCGCCCTTCCTGACGTTCAACGTGGGATAGCTCCTCTAGGCCCTCCTGCGCCCATGCAGCCACGGCTCCTTGGACATTGGGTTGGTCCTCCCGGCCACCGCCTCTGGCCTCGGGCGTGGGGTTGCTCCTCCCAGTCACCGCCATTGGCCTCCAGCATGGGGGCGTGGGGTAGCTCCTCCCGGCCTGCCCTTGGCCTAGGGCTTGGGGCATGGGTTATCTCCTCCCGGCCGCTGCCCCTGACCTCAGACGTGGGGTGCAACGGGCGCGCTAAGGGTGGCCAAGAGGAGCCACCCCACGTCCGAGGTCAGGGGCATAAGCCGGGAGGACCCCATGCCTTTCAGGGGCCAAGAGGAGTTACCTCACGTCCGAGGTCAGGGGTAGCGACCGAGAGTACCAGATCAAACTATGGCAATAAGTAAAAATCTGGATAACTCTTGCAGTTAAAATATTGAACAGAAAATCCAGACTCAAAAGAGTACATATTATAGGATAATATATGATTCAATTTTTATATAAAGTTTAATAACAAGCAAAAATAATCTTTGGTGACAGAAATCAGAATATCGGTTACTTTTGCAGGAATAATGATTGAGGATGATTGATAGAGATGGAGGATGCTTCTAGGATGCTGATAATGCTCTCAGTCCTGAACTAGGTGATCAAAATGTGTTGAGCTGTGTGGTTACTGTGTATATATACAGAACTGTTTAATGTAGATATATTTCAACATAAAGGTTTACCAAAGAAAAAAGCCCCATAAGCGTCTTCAGTTGTAAATTAAAACCATTTCAAAACATTATGTTTTTGAGCTTATTTTGAAAGAACATTTCCTAGTGATAAGTTTTCATGGTTAGCCAGTTGAAAGATTATACCTATTGTGTACCAGTTGTCAGATTATACAAGTTGTAGAATTATAGCTATTACTTGGAAAACAGGCCATAATTCTTGATGTCATCTTTCACAGCCCTTCAATTTAAAAAGATCAAGCTAGTGATTTTATTTCTATTTATAATACAAATCATCAGCAATATTTCTACAGGCAGCTCTAAACATAACATTAGATTTGTCATTAGTTTTGATTCTCAGCAAACTTCATGGTGATTCTAACTGATAGTTGTAGCTTAAGAAATTCTCTGTTTTGGTAAGGAAGTGGTTTTGGCTTAGATTCAAGGAGCTGAGTGGATTTATCTTGGCCCTGAGGCATCAAAAGCAGTTTCGTTGAGTTTGGCTGTGTGCATGTATGTTTGGCCTGCCGCTATTCATTTTGGGTAATTGGGAAGCAAAATCATACTTAGTTTTCATTTTTCTTTTTAGATGACTATTTTAATGCCTGTAGAATTGATGCTTTTGAACTGTGATGTTGGAGAAGACTCTTGAGAGTCCCTCAGACTGCAAGGAGATCCAACCAGTCCATTCTAAAGGAGATCAGCCCTGGGTGTTCTTTGGAAGGAATGATGCTAAAGCTGAAGCTCCACTACTTTGGCCACCTCATGCGAAGAGTTGACTCATTGGAAAAGACTGATGCTGGGAGGGTTTGGGGGCAGGAGGAAAAGGGGACGACAGAGGATGAGACGGCTGGATGGCATCACCGACTCGATGGATGTGAGTTTGAGTGAACTCCGGGATTTGGTGATTGACAGGGAGGCCTGGCGTGCTGTGATTCATGGGGTCGCAAAGAGTTGGACATGACTGAGCGACTGAACTGAACTGAACTGAACTGAACCTTGGATTGAATCTTTGAAATAACATGATTAAAAGTTCGTAGGAAAAGTATTAAATTCTTACAACCATGCCCATCATTACTAGCTAGTATGTCAATGTGCAGTTCACAGGACTAAACATCGCAAGTCTTTAAACAAAAATTCATGTAGTTTGAGTGAGAAAGGGAGTTGAAAGTCATTGTCCTGTGAAAGAAGACTTGGGAAAGAGCGGGGAGGATTATAGAAGGTACTGTCTTCTTCCTCTTGGGGGCAGGGAATGGTTAGCCTTATGGTTTAAATAAATCTGTTAAACTATGGCATGTTTTATTTGATAAAAATGAAAATAATAAAGTTAATGGTAGAGCAAATATTTTTGTGAAGACAGTGCAATACAGTCTCTTTGCTCATTGCTTGAGAGTGTTTAATCTCTAAAAATGGATGACAAACCTTGAGTAAATTAATAGCTGCTTTTCAGTAGTGCAAATATATACATTTTTAAAATATAAAACTATTTCAAAGGTGGAAAGTGCCATAGTAAAACAGTGACATAACAAGTCATGCTAAATTAAGTAGGTATGTATACACACACACACACACACACACACACACAAAGACTCATATAGGGTCCTTATTTTTTCTTATTTATTGTTTCAAATTTTAATGCTATGGATTTCCTGTCTGTAAAGATCTTGTTCAACTTGGACCAATCTCCAACCCCAGAGTCTGCAGTAGTTCAAAGCTGCCCTATGAATTAGCCCTTTACATCCTTCACAATACTTTATTTGTGTTTAAAGTTTATTCCCTTTTCTGTTTCCTTCCAAAAAGCCAATCATACCCCAGATTTCTGAGCTTTGAAACCTCCTTGAAAAAAAGAGAAGTCATAATAAGTGATATCATCATTCTCTACTTCTTTCCTGGTCTTCCCTCTCACTGGCCCCTCTTCTGCTCAGCTGCTTGCCAAAGGCCAGCTGCCTTCTGCTCCTTATGGTGTGGGAGTCACTTTAAATGTGTCATGCAGCCTCTCGAGACAACTGCTTCTCTTGAAGGGTGGTGGGGTTGTGTGGTCCTTGCCAGCTTGGCTTGCATTCTAAGCTTTCTTAAAGTTCTTGTAAAGAAACTTTAAGAAAGTTTCTCTGTCTCTCTATATATGTATGTATATATATACATGTGTATATATATATATTCGGAGAAGGCAATGTCACCCCACTCCAGTACTCTTGCCTGGAAAATCCCATAGACGGAGGAGCCTGGTAGGCTGCAGTCCTTGGGGTCGCTAAGAGTCAGACACGACTGAGCGACTTCACTTTCTCTTTTCACTTTCATGCATTGGAGAAGGAAATGGCAACCCACTCCAGTGTTCTTGCCTGGAGAATCCCAGGGACGGGGAAGCCTGGTGGGCTACCGTCTGTGGGGTCACACAGAGTCGGACACGACTGAAGTGACTTAGCATAGCATAGCATATATATATTATTTATTTAAACCTCCAAGGTATAAGATTAAGTATTTCCTCACTCTATTACTGACACTTGATATCAACTTCATTATTTTTTTTTACCAATCAAAAAGGAAAACATTTGTATCTTGTTGGATTAATGTAGGTTTTTTATACCTAGTAAGGCAGAGCATCTTCTAAAATTTATTTACTCTTTATTTATATTTCTTCTGTGAATTGCTTCCTTAACTTGTCATATTCCTATTGTTTTTTTTTTTTTTTTATATAAATATAGAAATAGGAACTTTATTGATTTTTGCCTATTGTATGTGTTGCATATTTATGTATTTTTCTTTTCTACCATTTAACTTTTGTTATAGAGTTTTTTTTCTTGAATAGAAGTTTTCAACTTTTAAGTAGTTTGGTTTTGGGAGTCTTTCCTTATGTGTTTCTTGGCTCTCTTTCAATTTTCTTGCTAACCCCAAGGTGATGATAAAAGTTATACTATATTTAGTGTCACTAACTATGGAATATATTTATTTATTCATATTTCTATGTTATAAAATAAAATAAATTTTTTCCAGACTCAGTGATTTTTATTGAATAGTCAGCCCCTCCCCCTTATTTGAAATGTCCTCTATATCCTCTACACCACCCTTAATGGCAGAAAGTGAAGAGGAACTGAAGAGCCTTTTGATTAAAGTGAAAGAGGAGAGTGGAAAAGCTGGCTTAAAACTAAACCATTCAAAAAACTAAGATCATGGCATCCAGTCGCACCATTTCATGGCAAATAGATGGGGAAATAATGGAAACAGTGACAGACTTTATTTTCTTGGGCTCTAAAATCACTGCAAATGGTGACTGCAGCTATGAAATTAGAAGACACTTGCTCCTTGGAAGAAAAGTTATGAACAACCTAGACAGCATATTAAAAAGCAGAGACATTATTTTGCCAACAAAGGTCCATCTAGTCAAAGCTATGGTTTTTCCAGTAGTCATGTATAGATGTGAGAGTTGGACCATAATGAAAGCTGAGTGCCAAAGAATTGATGCTTTTGAACTGTGGTGTTAGAGAAAACTCTTGAGAGTGCCTTGGACTGCGAGGAGATCAAACCAGTCCATTCTAAAGGAGATCAGGCCTGAATATTCATTGGAAGGACTGATGTTGAAGCTGAAGCCTCAATATTTTGGCCACTTGATGCGAAGAACTGATTCATTTGAAAAGACCCTGATGCTAGGGAAGATTGAAGGCAGGAGGAGAGGGGAACAACAGAGGATGAGCTGGTTGGATGGCATCACTGACTGGATGGACATGAGTTTGAGCAGGCTCCAGGAGTTGGTGATGGACAGGGAAGCCTGTCATGCTGCAGTCCATGGGTTCACAGAGAGTTGGACATGACTGAGTGACTGAACTGAACTGTATCATGTATTAAATTACTACATGTGTGCATGGGTATGTTTACATATGTACATCTGTTTCTATACTTCGTATATAGTACCCTTTAATTTCTCAAGATTTCACTGGAACTAGAGGAGAAATGGAAATCCCCCAGATATCCTAAACAGATGAGAGACAGTACTTAGGAGAGGCAAGATGTTTCAATGTAAATATTTTAATTATATTTTAATTCAAACTGTGTGAATATGTTAAAAATTCAAAAAATTAAAGATATAATTTCCACAGTCAATTAAAATTTCAGTGTTGCTTTGGTTATTCTTTTTCTGTCTCCTCAATATTTATTTTTTTAAATTTTATTGATTACCTCAGAATTATTTCTTTAAAAATGCTGAGTGTGCATGTATGTGTCTGCATGTATTGCAACATTGCATTGAAAAGTGGAGAGTTAAGCACAAACACCAATTTTCAAAAGTCATTGTTTAGGTTTCTGATGTTCATCCATTAGTAACTTTATAATTTTGAAGGACTGGAATATTAGGATGATTTCCTTGGCACAGTTAAGAAAGAGTTTGCTGGAATTATTCACAATGGCTTTGGCTTTCCATGTATGCTCTTTAATTTGCATATTGCCTCAAGGGAAATAGTATTTGACTACACAGAGTCTGACCCAGACAACATGGGCCATCTGGAAGAGGAGTTTCACAAGTTAGTCACTCAGTGACTGAAATGGGAGAAAAAGCTGAAAGCCAGGAATAGACTTACTTGGAGTCTCTTAAATGGAAATAACCCACCTGAAGAATCTGTACAAATATGCAGTGAATTCTGCTATTAAAGAAATAATGTGTTTTTTAGTATCAGAATCACCTCTGGTTCTGCAGGTAGTTTATAATATTCTACTTTGTAATATTTTGTATTTAATACTATTATTTGGGAATAGAAAATTATATAATTATGCTACAAGTTCATACTACTTGTCTACCTGCTGCCTATCATATAGTAAATATCAGTTTTAGACAGTCAAATGATCTGAATTGTGGCTATAAATAGAAAATATTATTTATCAAATTAGAACTTACTTTTACACTCTTATAAAATTAAAGTGGAAAATGTGATTTGAAGAAGAGTATGCTAATTATGGGAATATAGATGGGGAAACAGTGGAAACAGTGTCAGACTTTATTTTTCTGGGCTCCAAAATCACTGCAGATGGTGACCGCAGCCATGAAATTAAAAGACTCTTACTCCTTGGAAGGAAAGTTATGACCAACCTAGATAGCATATTCAAAAGCAGAGACATTACTTTGCCAACAAAGGTCCGTCTAGTCAAGGCTATGGTTTTTCCTGTGGTCATGTGTGGATGTGAGAGTTGGACTGTGAAGAAGACTGAGCGCCGAAGAATTGATGCTTTTGAACTGTGGTGTTGGAGAAGACTCTTGAGAGTCCCTTGGACTGCAAGGAGATCCAACCAGTCCATTCTGAAGGAGATCAGCCCTGGGATTTCTTTGGAAGGAATGATGCTAAAGTTGAAACTCCAGTACTTTGGCCACCTCATGTGAAGAGTTGACTCATTGGAAAAGACTCTGATGCTGGGAGGGATTGAGGGCAAGAGGAGAAGGGGACAACAGAGGATGAGATGGCTGGATGGCATCACCGACTCAATGGACATGGGTTTGGGTGGACTCCAGGAGTTGGTGATGGACAGGGAGGCCTGGCGTGCTGCGATTCATGGGGTCGCAAGGAATTGGACACGACTGAGCGACTGATCTGATCTGATCTGATGCTAATTATTACTAAACGTGATAATTTATTTTATATTTTCTTGATTTCAGTGATATTTATTGAACATCCTCTCTATACCTACTTATATATGAGTGTGACACTTCTTTTAGACATATTTGTCCAAATAAGAGTCTGCAAGTTTTTGGCTGTGATCTCTTTATGGCTGGTGCATATTTATAAAAATCATTTCTATTTCACTTAACCAATATATAGCTATTTTGTTGATAATGGACATTAGAAACAATTAAAATTCTATTTTATAGGGTGAAAGCAAGTCTAAGACTATTTTAATTTTATAGACACCTCTATTTATACAGTACCAGTATACTGACACAACTGTTAATACCAAATATTTGATATTGTTACTAGCTCAGTTAAGTTCAGTTCAGTCACTCAGTTGTGTCCGACTCTTTGCGACCCCATAAACTGCAGCACGCCAGGCCTCCCTATCCATCACCAACTGCTAGAGTCTACCCAAACTCATGTCCACTGAGTCAGTGATGCTATCCAACCATCTCTGTTGTCCCCTTCTCCTCCTTCCCTCAATCTTGCCCAGCATCAGGGTCTTTTCAAATGAGTCAGCTCTTTGCATCAGGTGGCCAAAGTATCAGAGTTTCAACTTCAACATCAGTCCTTCCAGTGAACACCCAGGACTGATCTCCTTTAGGATGGACTGGTTAGATCTCCTTGCAGTCCAAGGGATTCTCAAGAGTCTTCTCCAACACCACAGTTCAAAAGCATCAATTCTTCGGTGCTCAGCTTTCTTTATAGTCCAACTCTCACATCTGTACATGACTACTGGAAAAACTTTAGCCTTGACTAGACGGACCTTTGTTGGTGAAGTAATGTCTCTGCTTTTTAATATACTATCTAGGTTGGTCATAACTTTCCTTCCAAGGAGTAAGTGTCTTTTAATTTCATGGTTGCAACCACCATCTACAGTGATTTTGGAGCCCCCCAAAATAAAGTCTCTTACTGTTTCCACTGTTTCCCCATCCATTTGCCATGAAGTGATGGGACCAGATGCCATGATCTTCGTTTTCTGAATGTTGAGCTTTAAGCCACCTTTTTCACTCTCCTCTTTCACTTTCATCAAGAGGTTCTTCAGTTCTTCTTCACTTTCTGCCATAAGGGTAGTGTCATCTGCATATCTGAGGTTATTGATATTTCTCCCGGCTATCTTGATTCCAGCTTGTGCTTCCTCCAGCCCAGCATTTCTCATGATGTACTCTTCATAGAAGTTAAATAAGCAGGGTGACAATATTCAGCCTTGGTGTACTCCTCTCCTGATTTGGAACCAGTCTGTTGTTCCATGTCTAGTTCTAACTGTTGCTTCTTGACCTGCATACATATTTCTCAGGAGGCAGATCAGGTGGTCTGGTATTCCCATCTCTTGAAGAATTTTCCACAGTTTGTGGTGATCCATACAGTCAAAGGCTTTTGCATAGTAAATAAAGCAGAAATAGATGTTTTTCTGGAACTGTCTTGCTTTTTCAATGATCCAGCAGATGTTGTCAGTTTGATCTCTGGTTCCTCTGCCTTTTCTAAAACCAGCTTGAACATCTGAAAGTTCACGGTTCACATACTGCTGAAGCCTGGCTTGGAGAATTTTGAGAGTTATTTTACTAGAGTGTGAGATACATGCAATTGTGTGGTAGTTTGATCATTCTTTGACATTTCCTTTCTTTGGGATTGGAATCAAAACTGACCTTTTCCAGTCCTGTGACCACTGCTGAGTTTTCCAAATTTGCTGACATATTGAGTGCAGCACTTTCATCTTTTAAGATTTGAAATAGCTCAACTGGAATTTCATCACCTCCACTAGCTTTGCTTGTAGTGATGCTTCCTAAAGCCCACTTGGGTTCACATTCCAGAATGTCTGGCTCTAGGTGAGTGATCACACCATCATAATTAACTGGGTCATGAACATCTTTTTTGTACAGTTGTTCTGTGTATTCTTGCCACTTCTTAATATCTTCTGCTTCTGTCAGGTCCATACCATTTCTGTCCTTTATTGAGCCCATCTTTGCATGACATGTTCTCTTGGTATCTCTAATTTTCTTGAAGAGATCTCTAGTCTTTTGCATTCTATTGTTTTCCTCTATTTCTTTGCATTGATCACTGAAGCAATTCAGGATTTTTTTTTTTTAATTTTCCTATTTCCTTATACTGAACACTACTTACTAGAACCATGAGTGACTTACCATTCTACTCCTTACCCTAAGTGGACCTGAGCCTCTGGGGAGATTGGAAGAGCAGACCACTTTCCAGAGTGCACTCTAAGAGTGTGCTGCTTCTGCCTTTTTTCCAGACTCAAGTAGTGATGCTGAGGAGAGGACCAGATGGAGTAAATGTTCAGCTACAAAATTTGTTACTCAACTGACTGGTCAATAGTGATGGGAGAACCTCTATATCCATAGAACCCAGACGCCCTCTTGAATTGTGCAAGCTCATGGCAACCCTTTGATACATAACTGGAATTATTTGTCAGTACCTCTTGATCTATGTTACAGAGCCCTCCTAAACTCTTCCTGTCTTTTCTCCAAGGTAGAGATAACTAGACCACTTGAGATTCTGCCTCTAATTATCATTTGCTTTATTTGCATGTGGGTTATTTACTTTTATTAGCATTGATGGAAGTTCCATGGCCAGGAACTCTGGGAGGAGAGCATGCATAATTCCATCTCTGTTTTGAATCTTATATTTAGTCAAATTCCAACTTTGGTTCACTCTACTTTTTGGAAATGTAGCTGGGTACAGTTTCCTCATTGTTATTTTGTCTGTTTCTCCACAATTCTAGGTGAACTCCCTACCCACATTCCTCTGAAACCACTGTCTTCCCCCACTCTATGCTGCACCCTGACATCTCCCCTTCTTCCAGGGCTGTGTTCTGCTTCCCTGAATGATGCTACCACAGCACCACCTCTTTAGCCCCAGATCTCTCAGAAATATCAATCGCCATTGCCTTCAGAGTGCTCTCCTCTCCTTTCTTTGTTCTCTGCTTACCTATATCTTCCTAACACATAAATTTTCTTGAAATACTTCTTTTATCATATCACTTTCCAAGGACATAAATTGTTGTTACTCATCAAATGCAAACCAAATTCTTGTGCATCAAGCCTTGAGTAACCAGTCTGTTTAATCTTCCACAACCTCTCCCCATTCATCTATATCTTTAAAGTGAAGTCGCTCAGTCATGTCTGACTCTTTGCGACCCCATGGACTGTAGCCTACCAAGGTCCTCTGTCTGTGGGATTTTGCAGGCAAGAGTACTGGAGTGGGTTGCCATTTTAAACCACCCTCTTATTTTTTTATTGAGATAAATCCCACATCTGTTCAAGTTTTAGCCTGCTCATATCTCTTGCATGAAATCTTCTTGAATAATTAAGTCTTTATTCCATTGCCTTTCCCATTTCAAATCTAAAAGCATTGAGTCTGTAGCACGTAGTTTAAAACTCTTTTAACTTTATATGCTTACTTTATGTTGCATCTGTTAGGAAGTGCATTTGGCAACTTGTCAGAGACCTGAATATGTTTGAATATGAGAGGTATTTCTTTCTTTCTTTCTTATGTAATGAAGACATCAGGACGTAGGTTCACAGTTACCACTCTGGCTCTTTGTGTCTCCCCATTCTGCTGTCCCTCAGATTTCGTCGTTAACCTCATGATATAAAATTCTCAGAAGCTCCAGCAAAAAGAAGGAAGGACATAAATGGTCAGTCTATTTTAAAAAGTTTTCTGGAACACTGCCCAGTGCAAGGCTGCCATTTTTTGTGAGGGAACCTGGGAAATGTAATCTCAGAGACATTTGAATTACTCCCCTCCCCTTCATCTAAGAATTCTGTTAGGAGGGAGGAAAGAGAGGAAGGTTGCTTTGGGGGCACCCCTCTGTCTCTGTGTTACATGCATAATGTGAGGCTTCCACATCCACCTCGCTCCAGATACACAGCTGGTATCTGCTTTCCTTTCCTGAGCAGTGGTAAAATAAGTCAACTATGCATGTTCCACAAATCAGGATGCAGTCCTTAGGTCAAGAAGAGTATTTCCTTTTTACTTGGTCTCATACTGTTTTCCCAGAAATATGTACAAAAAGAGATAAAACTTTTTTTTTAAGATATAGTAGATAAAAATAAAATAATAAAGGTGAGACTTGTTCATTTAGGAACACTATGTTTTGTTCTGTTGAAAAAACACAATTATATAGGTGTATCTGGGTTTTGATGCTAAACTACTGGGTTGTTACATTCAACAAATATCTAATAAATACTCCTCAGCGTGGCACTCAATTCCAGGTCTATGTATCACACAGATTTTTTTTTTTGACATATGTCTTAAATTTTCGATCTTTTAAGGCAGTAAAGTGGTTTATTAACCCAAGTAGGCTGCCTGTATTCTTATCAGAATTTAAATAAAGAATATGCATGATAAATATTTGCTATATTTCTGTTGGTGCTGAGGGTGGCCATTAGGAGCATGTCTGCTTCCATTGAAGGGTGTTTTCCTACTTTTGTAGACACAAAGCAAGCCTCCTTTTGTCTCCTGATCACAGCTCCAATTTTCCCAGCTGGATGAATTCACCAAGTTGAGAATCTGAGAGGCCTTAACATTAGCAGAATCTACAAAGCGCCAGAGAGGCACAAAACCTACATAGAAAACGTTCGCTCTTCAGGCTTGGCGCTGTGGTTGCTACAGCTACCAAGCTGCTGATTTCTCTGCTTTGTGTTCATGTGGGAAGACAAGCTCTCAAGGTGACAGGGGCTTCATTATATAACTGACATTGCAATTCGTTTGCTTTAATGTTTGCATTTTAATCTACCGTGCCTAGTCCTGAGGAGGACTTTTCTTTGGGAATACTTGGTTAGGAGGGGGATGGGTAAACTAAATTTTATACAATCAGAAGGGCGAATCATGAAGTGTAATTATATTTTTGTATCTCTGAACTTTATAACCATTCGTACATTGGCTTGAATTGATGTTGGGGGTGTTTTGCTGCATGTGCCACAAAGAGAACACAAGAACCATTGATTCATATATATATATATATACACACACACATATATATATATATATATATATATATAAATACTATAAGCCAATATTAAAATAGCAATTAAGATGAAATCACATCAGTCTGGCCTTTGTGAAGTTTAAGAAGTTATCCATGTGTAAGTAACTGACAAATCATTCTGAAGGCTTAACATTCTATACCTTAATGATCTTTAAGCACTGTCTCTAAAATATTAATTGCAGATGAATAGGTTGTGCTTGAAACCAAATCATGTACAAAATGTAATTGACATATGACCTTCTCTAGGGGAGGTTGCATAGAGACAGATATGTAAGAATGTGTTAACAGTGGGTTCACAATTTATATATTTCCATTTCTTTTAATGAGTTTCCCTCGTGGCTTAGTGGTAAAGAATCCATCTGCCAATGCAGGAGATGAGGGTCCAATCCCTGGATCAAGAAGATTCCCTGGAAAAGGAAATGGCAATCCACTCCAGTATTCTTGCCTGGGAAATTCCATGGACAGAGGAGCCTTGTGAGATAAAGTTCATGGGGTCACAAAAGAGTTGGACATGACTTAGTCTCTGAACAACAACAACTTCTTTTCATAAATATGTGTTGTCAATGATAAAAAAAAGTTTCTAAATTTCCTCCACATTCTTTTCCCCAGTTCAATTTTTGAAGAAATTTTGTGAATTTTATAATTTCTCTTTAATAGAATGGCATTATCAATAGAAAAACACTGCTTTCCCCCTTTGTTTTAGGTTAGTTCAGTTCAGTCGCTCAGTTATGTCCGACTCTTTGTGACCCCATGAATCACAGCACACCAGGCCTCCCTGTCCATTACCAACTCCCGGAGTTCACTCAGACTCATGTCCAATGAGTCAGTGATGCCATCCAACCATCTCATCCTCTGTCATCCCCTTCTCCTCCTGCCCCCAATCTCTCCCAGCATCAGAGTCTTTTCCAATGAGTCAACTCTTCGCATGAGGTGGCCAAAGTACTGGAGTTTCAGCTTTAGCTTCATTCCTTCCAAAGAAATCCCAGGGCTGATCTCTCTTCAGAATGGACTGGTTGGATCTCCTTGCAGTCCAAGGGACTCTCAAGAGTCTTCTCCAACACCACAGTTCAAAAGCATCAATTCTTCGGCCCTCAGCTTTCTTTATAGTCCAACTCTCATGTCCATACATGACCACTGGAAAAACCATAGCCTTGACTAGATGGACCTTTGTTGGAAAAGTAATGTCTCTGCTTTTGAAAATGCTATCTAGGTTGGTCATAACTTTCCTTCCAAGGAGTAAGTGTCTTTTAATTTCATGGCTGCAGTCACCATCTGCAGTGATTTTGGAGCCCCGAAAAATAAAGTCTGACACTGTTTGCCCGTCTATTTACCATGAAGCGATGGGACCACATGCCATGATCTTCGTTTTCTGAATATTAAGGAGGAGCTAAAGCACTGTTTCTGAAATTTAACTTTTCTTTCTTGAAAGAAGGCATGCTTAACCACTATTTGCAGTTCTTTAACAGCTTCTATTAAGCCTTCTGAGTGGGAAGGGAACAAGTTTTGTAGCATCTATTATGTTTTCTCTTACTTTATATACATTGTCATGTTTAATATAGCACCATTAAATATTATTAATTTATTTTACAGATGAAGGTAGAAAGAAGATTTTCATATCCATAATCATTAAGTCTACACATCAAGAAGCAAGAGTTAGAACTGGACATGGAACAACAGACTGGTTCCAAATTGGGAAAGGAATACGTCAAGGCTGTATATTGTCACTTTACTTATTTAACTTATATGCAGAGTATATCATGAGAAACGCTGGGCTGGAAGAAGCACAAGCTGGAATCAAGATTGACGGGAGAAATATCAATAACCTCAGCTATGCAGATGACACCACCCTTATGGCAGAAAAAGAAGCGGAACTAAAAAGACTCTTGATGAAAGTGAAAGAGGAGAGTGAAAAAGTTGGCTTAAAACTCAACATTCAGAAAACAACGATCATGGCATCTGGTCCCATCACTTCATGGCGAATAGATGGGGAAACAGTGGAGACAGTAACAGACTTTATTTTTTTGGGATCCCAAATCACTGCAGATGGTGACTGCAGCCATGAAATTAAAAGACGTTTGCTCCTTGGAAGAAAAGCTATGACCAACCTAGACAGCATATTAAAAAGCAGAGACATTACTTTCCCAACAAAGGTCCATCTAGTCAAAGCTATGGCTTTTCCAGTGGTCATGTATGGATGTGAGAGTTGGACTATAAAGAAAGCTGAGCGCTGAAGAATCGATGCTTTTGAACTGTGGTGTTGGAGAAGACTCTTGAGAATCTCTTGGACAGCAAGGAGATCCAACTAGTCCATCCTAAAGGAAATCAGTCCTGAATATTCATTGAAAAGACTCATGCTGAAGCTGAAACTCCAATACTATGGCTATCTGATGTGAAGAACTGACTCCTCTGAAAAGACCCTGATGCTGGGAAAGATTGAAGGCAGGAGGAGAAGAGGATGACAAAGGATGAGATGGTTGGATGGCATCACTGAATCAATGGACATGAGTTAGAGTAAACTCTAGGAGTTGGTGATGGACAGGGAAGCCTGGTATGCTGCAGTCCATGGGGTTGCAAAGAGTCGGGCACAACTGAGCAACTGAACTGAACTGAATCATTAAGTCAGTAAATAAGAGAGATATAGTTGTCTTTCTAACAGAGACTTGAGTCTTTCTTATCCCCAAACCCATGTTCTTTTCATCAACTTGAGAAGACAGACCATTCTAAGATGACTTGAAATATGGAAAGGTATGATATAATTCCCCTCTGTTTTAGTTTTTAGCAATCATTAAATTACCTATAGAAGTTTAACATAAACATTATTAAATATGAATCTATATTGTCCTGGATGCTGTTTTTTTATCCCTAGCAACCATTGCCCCTGTCTTTCCCCAAAGATCTTCAGTTTTCTTTAGGGGATTCTTGTGGGTCCACTGAAACTAAATTTAACTTGGATTTTAAGGGTGTATATCATGTGACACAGCCAAAGCTGATCAAAGCTTTCTTTTCCTTTGGCCATAATAGTTAGTTTAACAATTGAGCATGGAACCATAGCTCATCTAATCAGTATGAATCTCAAGACTTACCTTGGAATGCTGGAGTGAAGGTGCTTCTGTTCATTAAGATGGCGTGGATTTTTATTTCCCAGCTCCCTTGACTTTGCACTAGGACATATGACTTACTTTGGCCAATGACATATAGGAGAAACTCATGTGTGCTGTGTCTGAGTTGCTGCTGCTGCTGCTGCGTCGCTTCAGTCGTGTCTGACTCTGTGCGACCCCATAGACGGCAGCCCATCAGGCTCCCCCGTCCCTGGGACTCTCCAGGCAAGAACACTGGAGTGGGTTGCCATTTCCTTCTCCAATGCATGAAAGTGAAAAGTGAAAGTGAAGTTGCTCAGTTGGACTGCAGCCTACCAGGCTCCTCCATCCATGGGATTTTCCAGGCAAGAGTACTGGAATGGGGTGCCATTGCCTTCTCTGGCCGTGTCTGAGTAGGACTGTTAATAACCCTTGTATATTTCCACTATCTTCTCCCCCCTATCACTGTCATAACACTGGCAATATCCCAGATAGGTTTTCCTTCATCAGCCTGGGTCCTGGAATGAAGTCTCTGACACAAGGCCACAGTTGATCTACCATGAAAATGTATAGTGAACTGAAAATAATTTTTTGTTGATGTAAGCCATTGACATGTGTTATTTGTTTTATTCTGTAGCATAACTTAGCATAAATGGTAAGGTGTGGTAGTGCTGCTGGAACTGCTGCAGCCACTGTTGCTGCATGAAGTCAGTCTAATGGCAAAGCAGAGGAAAGAAGGAAGCAGTCTGGACAGTTATAAAGACAGGTGGAACTCTGATGATGATGTCATAAACCTTTGACTCATGGCTGCAATCTTCTCTGTACCTGAAAATTGTATTTAAGTGAATCAGTCTATCTGCTTAAGACAATTTTAGTTGGATTTTCTGTTACTTGCAACCAAAGCAAATGAATTGCTTTATGTATCATGCTATAAATTTCACTTCATTTTCCCTCAAACAGACATCCAAAATAGACTTGAAATAAACTCAAGCAACATAAGTTATACAGTCCTGAAAGTGACTAGCTAGATCAGTACTGACAAATCAAGCAACTCAATAGGCAAATTTAATAGACAAGTAGTTCAGTTCAGTTCAGTTCAGTCGCTCAGTCATGTCCGACTCTTCGCGACCCCATGAATCGCAGCACGCCAGGCCTCCCTGTCCATCACCAACTCCCGGAGTTCACTCAGACTCACGTCCATTGAATCAGTGATGCCATCCAGCCATCTCATCCTCTGGCGTCCCCTTCTCTTGCCCCCAATCCCTCCCAGCATCAGAGTCTTTTCCAATGAGTCAGCTCTTTGCATGAGGTGGCCAAAGTACTGGAGTTTCATTTAGCATCATTCCTTCCAAAGAAATCCCAGGGCTGATCTCCTTCAGAATGGACTGGTTGGATCTCCTTGCAGTCCAAGGGACTCTCAAGAGTCTTCTCCAACACCACAGTTCAAAAGCATCAATTCTTCAGCGCTCAGCCTTCTTCACAGTCCAACTCTCACATCCATACATGACCACAGGAAAAACCATAGCCTTGACTAGACGAACCTTTGTTGGCAAAGTAATGTCTCTGCTTTTGAATATGCTATCTAGGTTGGTCATAATTTTCTTCCAAGGAGTAAGCGTCTTTTAATTTCATGGCTCCAGTCACCGTCTGCAGTGATTTTGGAGCCCAGAAAAATAAAGTCTGACACTGTTTCCACTGTTTTGCCATCTATTTCCCATGAAGTGATGGGACCAGATGCCATGATCTTCGTTTTCTGAATGTTGAGCTTTAAGCCAACTTTTTCACTCTCCACTTTCACTTTCATCAAGAGGCTTTTGAGTTCCTCTTCACTTTCTGCCATAAGGGTGGTGTCATCTGCATATCTGAGGTTATTGATATTTCTCCCGGCAATCTTGATTCCAGCTTGAGCTTCTTCCAGCCCAGCATTTCTCATGATGTACTCTGCATATAAGTTAAATAAGCAAGGTGACAATATACAGCCTTGATGTACTCCTTTTCCTATTTGGAACCAGTCTGTTGTTCCATGTCCAGTTCTAACTGTTGCTTCCTGACCTGCATATAGTTTTCTCAAGAGGCAGGTCAGGTAGTCTGGTATTCCATCTCTTTCAGAATTTTCCACAGTTTATTGTTATCTACATGGTCAAAGGCTTTGGCATAGTTAATAAAACAGAAATAGATGTTTTTCTGGACCTCTCTTGCTTTTTTGATGATCCAATGGATGTTGGCAATTTGATCTCTTGTTCCTCTGCCCTTTCTAAAACCAGCTTGAACATCTGGAAGTTCACGGTTCACATATTGCTGAAGCCTGGCTTGGAGAATTTTGAGCATTACTTTACTAGAGTGTGAGATGAGTGCAATTGTGTGGTTGTTTGAGCATTCTTTGGCATTGCCTTTCTTTGGGATTGGAATGAAAACTGACCTTTTCCAGTCCTGTGGCCACTGCTGAGTTTTCCAAATTTGCTGACATATTGAGTGCAGCACTTTCACAACATCATCTTTCAGGATTTGAAATAGCTCAACTGGAATTCCATCACCTCCACTAACTTTGTTCATAGTGATACTTCTTAAGGCCCACTTGACTTCACATTCCAGGATGTCTGGCTCTAGGTCAGTGATCACACCATCGTGATTATCGTGGTTGTGAAGATCTTTTTTATACTGGTTATTCTGTGTATTCTTGCCACCTTTTCTTAATATCTTCTGCTTCTGTTAGGTCCATACCATTTCTGTCCTTTATCGAGCTCATCTTTGCATGAAATGTTCCCTTGGTATCTCTAATTTTCTTGAAGAGATCTCTAGTCTTTGCCTTCTATTGTTTTCCTCTATTTCTTGTCATTGATTGCTGAGGAAAGCTTTCTTATCTCTCTTTTGGAACTCTGCATTCAAATGCTTATATCTTTCCTTTTCTCCTTTGCTTTTTGCTTCTCTTCTTTTCAGTTATTTGTAAGGCCTCCTCAGACAGCCATTTTGCTTTTTTGCATTTCTTTTCCATGAGGATGGTCTTGATCCCTGTCTCCTGTACAATGTCATGAACCCCACTGCATAGTTCATCAGGCACTCTGTCTATCAGATCTAGTCCCTTAAATCTATTTCTCACTTCTACTGTATAATCATAAGGGATTTGATTTAGGTCATACCTGAATGGTCTAGTGGTTTTCCCTACTTTCTTCAATTTAAATCTGAATTTGGCAATAAGAAGTTCATGATCTGAGCCACAGTCAGCTTCTGGTCTTGTTTTTGCTGACTGTATAGAGCTTCTCCATCTTTGGCTGCAAATTATATAATCAATCTGATTTCACTGTTTACCATTTGGTGATGTCCATGTATGGAGTCTTCTCTTGTGTTGTTGGAAGAGGGTGTTTGCTATGATCAGTGCATTTTCTTGGCAAAACTCTATTAGTCTTTGCCCTGCTTCATTCTGTATTCCAAGGCCAAATTTGCCTGTTACTCCAGGTGTTTCTTGACTTCCTACTTTTGCATTCCAGTCCCCTATAATGAAAAGCACATCTTTTATGGGTGTTAGTTCTAAAAGGTCTTGTAGGTCTTCATAGAACCGTTCAACTTCAGCTTCTTCAGCGTTACTGGTTGGGGCATAGACTTGGATTACTGTGATATTGAATGGTTTGCCTTGGAAACAAACAGAGATCATTCTGTTGTTTTTGAGATTGCATTCAAGTAATGCATTTCATATTCTTTTGTTGACTGTGATGGCTACTCCATTCCTTCTCAGGGATTCCTACCCGCAGTAGTAGATATAATGGTCATCTGAGTTAAATTCACCCATTCCAGTCCATTTTAGTTTGCTGATTCCTAGAATGTCGATGTTTACTCTTGCAATCTCCTGTTTGACCACTTCCAATTTGACTTGATTCATGGACCTAACATTCCAGGTTCCTATGTAATATTGCTCTTTACAGCATTGGACCTTGCTTCTATCACCAGTCACATCCACAGCTGGGTATTGTTTTTGCTTTGGCTCCATCCCTTCATTCTTTCTGGAGTTATTTCTCCACTGATCTCTAGTAGCATATTGGGCACCTACTGACCTGGGGAGTTCCTCTTTCAGTATCCTATCATTTTACCTTTTCCTACTGTTCATGGGATTCTCAAGGCAAGAATACTGAAGTGGTTTGCCATTCCCTTCTCCAGTGGACCACACTGTGTCAGGCCTCTCCACCATGACTCGCCCATCTTGGGTGGCCCCACGGGCATGGCTTAGTTTCACTGAGTTAGACAAGCTGTGGTCTTAGTGTGATTAGATTGACTAGTTTTCTGTGATTATGGTTTCAGTGTGTCTGCCCTCTAATGCCCTCTTGCAACATCTACCGTCTTACTGTAGGTAGATGCCAAATGAGAACTATATAAGATAGCTTTACTAGTAATAAGAGTCAGGTTAGTTTTTCAAGAATAATGATGAAGAGTTTACACTTTCCAAAATAATGCCCATTTAGTGGCACCCCCCTCCAGTACTCTTGCCTGGAAAATACCATGGATGGAGGAGCCTGGAAGGTTGCAGTCTTTGGGGTCGCTGAGGTTTGGACGAGACTGAGCGACTTCACTTTCACTTTTCACTTTCATGCATTGGAGAAGGAAATGGCAACCCACTCCAGTTTTCTTGCCTGGAGAATTCCAGGGATGGGGGAGCCTGGTGGGCTGCCGTCTATGGGGTCACACAGGGTCAGACATGACTGAAGTGACTTAGCAGCAGCAGCAAAAATATATAAACATAGATTTCTGATGAGAAGGGTTGAGGGGAAGGCACAAGAGGTCATGAAGTGATGTTCTGAAAGGCCTTGGCCAAATTACCATAAAGGGTCTAAAATCACTGGATTCTCTTTATGATCAATCATTAGATATTTTTTCTCCATTAAAAAAACTGGAAAGTAAGAAAGCAAGTGGAATATTCAACAATTGCTAAGTTGTCTGGAGAGTTTCCCTTGGGAGAGTGAATGCCTTGTTCTCAAATGTTGCTACTCCAGAGAAGGAAGCTTCCTGTTGAACTTCCTGAAGTAACAGAATGGAGTTAAAAGGGGGCCTTAACTGTAGCCAAGTTTTCTATTCCAAGAGAGGTAATTACTAAGGTCAGAACACTTTCCCTTTATGAAACAGTCATCACCTCATGGGAAAAAATTTCTGGGTCTTCTCCTGAAATGTGAGTGGACAGCAATAAATTGTACATGTAGAGTTCTGAAACCAAGAACTAAATAGTATTTTTACTCTTTGTTAGGATACCATCATAGTAAAACAGCAGTAACAAAAAGTTGAAATACAGTCACTTTGAATAGTCTCATGTACTGAAATTAATTGTAATTAAATTTTTACTTTGTTTTACTTCTTATTAAAAAGTTTTGTTCCTACCTCTGTTGTCATCAGCCCTATTGTCTCTGTCACCAGCAGGTAATCATATTATTAATTGTTGAATATCTTCCCAGAATTTCTTCATGCACAACCAAGAAAATGCACATATGTTTTGTTATTGTCTCTCTTTCTTCTGTAAAACGTAGCACACTATAGACTGTTTTTTATTTTCTGCTATTTTCGCCTAATGCTATCTTTTGGAGATCTTTCCTTTTCAGTAATACATCAAGAACTTCGTCATTTTCTCCTACATCTGCATAGTATTTCTCACAGCATGCACGACCAGTAATTTATTTAGTCAGCTCCCTATTGATGGAAAGTTGGATTATTTCCAGTTTTTTACTATTAGTGCTTTTGATAACCTTCACATATTTTGCTTCATATATTTTCAGTGAATGAAAATAAGGCCAAGCCCTAAAAAAAAGTCATCCTCAATTTTGGCAGAACCTGAGGGTGCACTTGGGTTATTTTTACTACTTAAAGTTATGAACTTTTTTCTTCACTATCTAACTCATTTAGCCAAGAAAAAGTAGCTTTTTGTTTATAAATAAATACAAGCTACCTAGACACTTGAAAAGACAGGACACTGTCTTATCTGTTTTCATAGGGCTATCCTAAGACTTCTGTAGAAATGTTGCTTCTAATAACAATGATGGAAAAAAGGGCAATTTCTGTAAGAGCCATGTAAATAAGCACATCAGAGCCCTGGAAAATCTTGGCTTCTTCATCTTGACCTCCATATTTAATCTTGACGATTTGTTTTCTGACTCGATTCTCGCGCACATTTCTCCTCTTCTATCCCTTTTCCCTCCAGCTGCATCTGCAAAATGTTTGCTCTGTTACCGGTGCCCTTTTTATTCCCTCCTGTGTGCATTCTGTTGGTGATGGATCACTTTAAAATATCACACTTGTTATATAATACCTCCATCATTTTGGTTTTTGCTTTGGTTGTTGCTGTGGTTTTCTTGAGGAATTCTTTGGGTAAAATTAGTTTAATGGAATTTGATTTTTGATCATTTATCCCAGCACTCCCCTCCCCACGCACTCAATGGGAAGTTTGAAACATGGGTAAGATTTTGCTTGGGGTTTTGTTTCTTTTTTTTTTCTCCTTCATTACAAACTGCCTGAATATGAATTAAATAAATGTTGTTAAATAGTATATTTTTATAGATCTGTGTCTTTACAAGAGACCAGTGTTTCCAACTCTGTCCACAGTCTGATCTCTGCATTTCCCTCTTTCTGACCACAGTGGCTTTCCTTGAGTCCCCTTTCGTGGCTTCAGTTGTTGGCATCATCACCAACTCCTCTCTTTGATTCCACCTTTCAGACCATACTCTTTGTCAGGCAGATCCCTGGATCATTTTTAGAATCCTGCAGCCCATGCTTTCAGTGTTGCTTTGAAGAGAAAAGCACGAGTGGACACTGAGAGGTGCACTCTACTTCTCTCACTGGTAAAAAAATTTATCTCATTGCTTCATTCATTACCGTCTTTGTTTTTTTTTCCCCTTTGTGCCTGTATTTTTGTTCCCTGGTGCATACGTCCGTGGGTCTCTGTTTAAGGCGTTTCTTCTGCTGCTGTTTTTATCTGCCTTTCAGAATTCTGGAAACAGAGTTCTCCAAAACATAAAAGACCTGTTAGTACAGTGGGAACAGTTGATTGGTTTAGTTTGTTTAATTATAACTGAAGTTAAATCATCATTACTACAGTCCCCTTTTTAAAAAAAAATGCATCAATATTTCACTTCATGGTTCTAAATAATTCTCTAGTCCCTTGCTAGATGTTTCTTTATTCCCCCTTTTTATTATTTTTAAAAATTGAAGTATAGTTGATTTACAGCATTGTGTTAGTTTCAGGTATACAGCAGAATCATTCAGATGTGCGGGCTTCCCTGGTGGCTCAGCTGGGAGAGAATCTGCCTGCGGTGCAGGAGACCCAGGTTCAATCCCTGAGTTGGGAAGACCCCTGTTTTTTTTTTTTTTCTCCTTAATTATTACTTTAAAAAATTGAATTATAGTTGACTTACAATCTTGTGTTAGTGTTAGGTATATAGCAAAGTGATTCAGGTATATGGGTTTCCCTGGTAACTCAGATGGGAAAGAATCTGCCTGCAGTGTAGGAGATGCATGTTTGATCCCTGAGTTGAGAAGATCCCTGTTTTATTTCTCCTTTTTTTATTATTTTAAAAATTGAAGTATAGTTGACTTACAATCTTGTGTTAGGTTTAGGTGTGCAGCAAAATGATTCACATCTGTGGGCTTCCCTGGTAGCTCAGCTGGGAGAGAATCTGCCTGCAGTGCAGGAGACCCAGGTTCGATCTCTGAGTTGGGAAGATCCCTGTTTTTTTTTTTCCTCTCCTTTTTTATAATTTTTAAAAATTGAATTATAGTTGACTTACAATCTTGTGTTAGGTTTAGGTATGCAGCAGAGTGATTCAGGTATATGGACTTCCCTGGTGACTCAGATGGGAAAGAATCTGCCTGCAGTGCAGGAGATGCAGGTTTGATCCCTGAGTTGGGAAGATCCCTGTTTTATTTCTCCTTTGTTATTATTTTTAAAAATTGAAGTATAGTTGACTTACAATCTTGTGTCAGGTTTAGGTATGCAGCAAAGTGACTCAAATGTGTGGACTTCCCTGGTAGCTCAGCTGGGAGAGAATCTGCCTGCGGTGCAGGAGATCCAGGTTCAATCCCTGAGTAGGGAAAGTCCCTGTTTTTTTTTTCCTTCTCCTTTTAAAATTATTTTTAAAAATTGCAGTATAGTTGACTTAGTTCAGTTCAGTTGCTCGGTCGTGTCTGACTCTGAGACCCCATGGACTGCAGCACAACTTACAATGTTGTGTTAGTTTCAGGTCTACAGCAAAGTGATTCAGATGTGTTGACTTCCCTGGTGGCTCAGTTGGGAAAGAATCTGCCTGCAGTGCAGGAGACTTAGGATTGATCCCTGGGCTGGGAAGACCCCTGTTTTTTTCCTCCTTTTTTGTTATTTTCAAAAATTGAAGTACAGTTGATTTACAATGTTGTGTTAGTTTAGGTTCAGATATCTATCTATATATATATAGATATCTATGTATATATATATATATTCTTTTTAAGATTCTTTTTCCTTATATGTTATTACAAAAATATTGAGTATAGTTAACTATGTGATATAGTAGTAGTTCCTTGTTTGTTATCTATTTTGTATACAGTAATGTGTAACATTAATCCCAAAGTTCTAATTCATCCCTCCTTCCTTCCCTTTGGTAACTGTTTTGTATATATTTGTTTTGTATATAAATTCATTTGTATCATTTTTTTTTAGATTCTACATATAAGTGATATCATTTGATAGTTGTCTTTCTCTGTCTGGCTTACTTAGTATGATAAGCAATTGTAATCAAGAGGTCTGATTATGTATTTGTGCAATTTTTCATAGATATTTATATAATAGTCACAGAAATACAATCACTCAAACATATAGAGACTGTATGTTTTTATAGGGCTGCAAAAGATAACACCACTGGCTTATGAAATCAAACTTGTTTTTCTGATGTAAGTGAGAAAAAACAAAAACATGATTTTTTTCCAGTGGTTATGGTTACCTTACAATAATTAATCCTCCAAAATATTATTATTTGGGCAGTGAGATTTTGAAAAGAAGAACAAAGGACAGGAAAAATAGAAAATAGTCTGCAACAAAGAGAGAGGAAATTGTGTTTGACCAGATTGCAATAGTAGAATTGCCGTTAAACTGCGGGCCTGCCTGATATTCTAAGACTGATTATTCCCTCCCCAGGGGGATATTATAAACAAGGATTTACTATCAAAATATTTTTTATTTGTCTGAAAACTAATTTGGCAAGCCTGGAGATCAGAGGTGTGGAGCAGATGGGGAAAGCAACCTGTTTCTCTGCCTTTAAGGAATCAGCTGTGGAGGAAACTCAGCAAGTGGGATGGAAATGTCACTTGAGCCCTGAAGCTCCTGTAAATATCAGGGCAGAAGACAATAGCAGTCTCCCAGTCCACAGTTCCACAACGTCACTCTCTCTTCCAGCAGGTATTAAACATTCATGACTATTTTATAATGAGGGGCAGGAATGACTCCGGCAGGAGAGCTGCCCAACCACATGGGTTGTGTTGGATTTTCAACAGCAGCACATTTCATATATTTTTTCCCTCCCTGTTCCTTTTATCTCTCTGAGATTCTTCAGCCTGAAGGTAATGAAACACTTCCTTTATCACTTGGTGTCATTGAAATATTTATCTGATTATTTGAATAAAAGATTATGGCACCAGCAGTAACTCTGTCCCTATGTATCCTCAGACTTCAAAAGGAAAAAGGAAGCTTAAGGAATAAAATAAGACAAGATGTTTGGCCATCAACTTTACAAATAACAAAAACCACTGTGATCAGTTGCAGCCTGCTTACAGCATGTATTACGCACGATGCTAGGCATGGGGCCCAAACCAAAACAGTTGGCCTTTGGAGGAATCATTTTTTTAGACAGCGATAAGTTTAAAAGGTTTTTGTTTTTTTTTTCTTTCCCCACACATTTGAGCATTTGTAAATACGTTCTTGCCACCTTGTTGACTCAAAGAGGAGTCACTGGAGATAACGTGGATTCATTAAGGCAATTTTCTCAGGACCCGATTTACTCCATCCTTGTGTCTTGGGTTTTATTACTTGGTGTGAACAAAGCAAATAAAAGCCTAAATGTAGTTGACTTCTAATTTCCATCTGCCTGGCTGCAAGGAGGTTGTTCTTTTGCAGAAAAACCCTCGCCAGGCACTTCCTGGATGCTTCCCTGGTGGCCCAGTGGTAAAGAACCCACCTGCTAATGTAGGAGCTGCAGGAGATAAGGGTTCGATTCCTGGGTCAAGAAGGTCCCCTGGAGAAGGAAATGGCTACCCACTCCAGTATTCTTCCTGGGAAATCCCGTGGACTGAGGAACCTGGCGGGCTACAGTCCATGGGGTCACAAGAGTTGTATCCAACTTAGCAACTGAACAACAACAAAGCACTTCTTCGAGGAAACATATGTGACAACATGAATCCAAAAAGTTCACTCTTGCACTCAATGATTGCCATGGGTGGGTCACCCGGAGACCTTGCCATCAAGTCTCAACAGAGCCTTAGACTCTGAGCTGACACTCTGTCCTGGTTGCCATTGCTGTTGTTCAGATACCATTGAACTGGCCAGTCAGCGCCCAGCCTCAGAAATCTAGGGAGATGAGAAGAACATTTGTTCTGTCTTCCCCTCATGGAGACCTGAGAGCAGGGAAATGCCATCCCAGTGTTGGTTGAGCTCATAGTCATTTCTGAGTTTAGCGAGACAGTTATCTCGATACATACACAGCCCCTGCCTTCCGCAGTGCACATGCGCCCCTGAGGGTGGCGTGAACTTCCATCCAAGCTGTGCTAGGAGCATCTGTTATCCTCCACTCAGCTGTTATGGTTGAGTTCACTTAGCAATTTCATCTTTCTTTCTCGTGAGTCCTCTTTCAGGGATCCCCATTGCTCCTCCTTTAGTATCTCTTCTTTTTCAGGGTCTCCTTAGACTGCTCTACAGGCCTCAGCATCAGTTGTGCTCAGTTTTAAGTGTTTATTCTAGAAAGCTTTCTAGCACCTACTGTGATTTTGTGACTGACAGTGCACACTGCAGAGAGGAGCATGGCCTTAGTCTGGTGGCCAGGAGAGTTCCTTCTAAGACCACTTCTACAGTTATTGCTTCTTACATTACTAACTATACAGAAAAAAGGATGACAGTTTTTGTCTTCCACAGAGCCTGTGTATCATAAAGGATATATTTAAAAAATACGATTATTTTAAAAATAATTTTATTTATTATTTTTTTATTTTAGGCTGTGCTAGGTCTTCATCCCTGGAGAAGGAAATGGCAATGGACTTCAATATTCTTGGGAAATCCCATGGACAGGGAGTCCATGGGATCGCAGTAAGTCAGACTCGACTTAGCGACTAAACAATATCTTCATCGCTGTGTGGGCTTTTCTCTAGTTGCGGCAAGTAGGAGCTACTCTCTAGTTGGGGCACGTGGCTTCTCATTGCAGTGGCTTCTCTTGCAGAGCGTGGGCTCTAGGCGTGAAGGCTTCAGTCACTGCTGTACATAGGCTCAGTAGTTGCAGTTCCCAGGCTCTAGATGGAGAAGGAAATGGCAACTCACTCCAGTATTCTTGCCTCGAGAATTCCATGGACAGAGGAGCCTGGCAGGCTACAGTCCATGGGGTAACAAGAGTTGGACACAACTTGGAGACGAAACCACCACCACCAGGCTCTAGAGCACAGGCTTAATATTTGTGGTGCATCGGCTTAGATGCTCTGCGGCATGTGAGATTTTCCCAGATCAGGGATTGAACTGCATTGACAGGTGGATTTTTACCACTGAGTCATCAGGGAAGCCTCTATTTTGTAAAATTATTTTTAATAGACTTTATTTTTTATAGCAGTTTTAGATTCACCACAAAATTGAAGAGAAGGTATAGAGATTTCTCGTCCACGCCCACACATGCATAGCCTCCCTGCTATTGTCTTCTCCCACCAGAGCAGTACGTTTGTGAAAACTGATGAATCCACACTGATACATCATCATCACTCAAAGCCCATAATTTGTATTAGGGCTCACTCTTAAGTGTGCATTCTTTGGGTTTGGACAAATGTATCATGACATGTATACACGATTATCATACAGAATATTTTTATCAAGCTAAAAATCCTCTGTGCTCTGCTAATTCATCCGTCCCTCCTCCTTAGTCCCCAGAAACCATTGATATTTTTATTGCCTCCATACTTTTGCCTTTTCCAGAATGTCATATCATTGGATTCATTCATTATGTAACCTTTTCAGAATGGCTTCTTTCACTGAAATATGCATTTAAAGTTCCTCCATGTCTTTTCATGGTTTCATAGCTTATTTCTTTTTAGCACTGAATAATATTCCATTGTCTGGATGCACCACAGTTTGTTTATCCATTCATCTTTCATGAAGGATATTTACAGTTATAAATAAATAAGTTATGGTTAATTTGAGTGGAGTCACAGCAATCAACATAGATGTTACATAGCAGTGTTCTCTGGGCCTGTATTTCTCTATCCATGGCACCCCACTCCAGTACTCTTGCCTGGAATATCCCATGGGCGGAGGAGCCTGATAGGCTGCAGTCCATGGGGTCGCTGAGAGTCGGACACAACTGAGTGACTTCACTTTCACTTTTCACCTTCATGCATTGGAGAAGGAAATGGCAACCCACTCCAGTGTTCTTGCCTGGAGAATCCCAGGGGCGGGGGAGCCTGCCGTCTATGGGGTCGTACAGAGTCAGACATGACTGAAGCGACTTAGCAGCAGCAGACCACTTTCCTACATAATGTCTATCTTTTTGTTCTTTTCTTTCCTTGGTGGCAGTTGCATGAGGTTGTTATATAACCAACATGGTATTAGTATGAATAGAATTGCATTCAATATATTTTCAGGTTTTATTAACTTTCTTTTTCTAAGGTTGCTGCTACCCAGGTTACTCTGAGATGGACAATAGCACATGCCTGTCTCAGTGGACATGTAGGTGTTCCTTTCACTCCTGTCTACTTTAGACCAAGGGAAGGGAGGAGATGGGGAAGAAGAAGGAAGAATGGGGAGGTCATCAATTGATTCTGGTCCATTTGATACTGCTAGAGAGATGATTATTCTCTGAATAGCAGGAGATGTGTGAGAATATTTGGGCTGCTGAGAAGATGAACAGACAGTAGAACCACTCCTGGAGGAATTCTGGCATGGAGAATGGTTTGGCTCACTGTTCTGTCTTGGACAGAAACTTGAAGTGTTTCTCATTCAGCTGACGGTGTTTGTGACCTAAATCAGTGATAATAGAAGCTGGGATGATGAGTTTCAGCTGTCAGACCCTCCACCCAGGAGAGGTTTCGGGACCCAGGCTGCTTCATGGGGCTATGTCACCAACCTCTTAGGCTGTGTGGCATTCTGATTGAGGTAGAAATCTTAGTATTAAAGGTATTTTACCTCTGAACCAAACCTTCACTTTAAGCTCCTAACATTTTTAGCAGATTTATCTATTTATTTATATTTATTCTAAGTGGATTTTGAGGGGTGGTAGGACATTTATATTTTCATTATACAATATTTTGATTCATGAACATGCCTTTGCTCTTTATAATCTTCAGATAATAATACGTATTTCTGTTTAATATTTCCTTAACGATCCTGAATCACGTGAAACCATTAGAAAGTATCATTCATGGTTAAAGAGAGGGAGAGGTCTCTCAGGAGTGATCCTTACCCTCAAGACAATTCTGTCCCACATTCCATTCATTCACCCTGCCTCCAATCTCAAGTAGGATTTGAAATTTCACCCATTCATCTTGCTGCTTTGCTATTTAACCACTGTATGCACAATTATAGGTCTTCCCTCATAGCTGAGTTGGCAAAGAATCCGCCTGCAGTGCAGGAGATCCCGGTTCCATCCCTGGGTTGGGAAGATCCGCTGGAGAAGGGAAAGGCTACCCACTCCAGTATTCTGGCCTGGAGAATTCCATGGACTGAATAGTCCATGGGGTCACAAGGAGTCGGACATGACTGAGTCACTTTCACTTTCACTTTCATGCACAATTATATGGGGATTATATTAACACTTTCTTAAGTAGAATTTCGTGAAAGAATGGGAGGATAGAGGTTCTGATAAGCCAATGGTCTCTTATGAAATGCCGAAATACACGTTTTATGAAAAAAATTGTTTTACCTTGTTTGTATTTATGATAGTCTTACTCTACCCTGAAGGGTAGAATCAACCCTTTCCATGTTTTGTTTTTTTCTTAATTACATTTTTACAGACCTAAATACTAGTCACAGTTTCAAAACCAAACTTTATTGTCACATCTATCCACTAGGAGTTCCAATTAATAATCAGTCAAATGGTCTATGGTACACGGGGCCTGGTTTTGCAGTATTGTCTTTCTTACTATCTGTGTATCAATCACTTTTGAGCAAACCATGAGCTTAGACAATTGGACCCCAAAAGGAGATCCCCAGCTCTAATCTTCTAAGTTAATAAGAACGTTTTAGGATTTCCCTGCAGAAATTTTACTAAAGGTCTTAAAATATTTTACTAATTTAAACTCATCCCTAGCTTGCCATATGGAATTTAGCTTCCTCAGTTTAACTTTCCCATCAACAAAGCTGGCTAAAAATATATAAACAGCCAGAATGCAGAATAAATTTATCATTTTACCCTTCTCCACTGCCATCCTATCTTGGCAACAAAATGAAGGGAAAGGGAATATTGATATTTCCATAATGACAAAATAAATTCACAACTTTGGCTTACCAGTACTGGGCATATAAAATTCATTCAGTCATTAATCATAGATGTATTGTGCACTAATTATATTCTAGGTGCTCAGAATAGAGTAGAGGTTTCATGAACTCTATAGCCTAGTAGAAGGGGGCAGAATATAATAAAATATGAATAATATGTTGTCAGAAGCCATAGATAAAAATAATGCAAGGTAAACGGCTTAGACTATAGATGGCAGGAATTACCAACTGACCCTCCAGTCTGATTATGGAAGCATATAATGTCATTGTCTGGGAGTTAACTGAGGACCAAGTGCTTTACATATGTCATTTTATTCCCAGGACACTTACAGGAAAGTACTATTATTATGTCCCTGTGAACGGTGAACAGATTAGGGTGTAGAAGATTAAAAACTGACCTGAGGTTAACCAGCTATGGGACAGTCAGGATTGTCTGATAGGTGGCCCTGGGACCTCTTTTGGTGTTTTGTTTTTGTTTTCCCAATAAACTAGCTGGGCCTAGAAGCTTCTCTTTTCCCAAGCGAGGGAGGCAGTTTATAAAACTCAATTTCCCACAGGACTGGGAACTTTAGGTATTAGGGAAGTATGCAAATGGCATTTCCTGGCACTTCTCTAAACACACGGCCTTGAACTCAGATTATTTAGACTTGAGCCAACATGTTTATTCCCCAGTGTAAAGTTGCCCTCATGTTTCCCTAAGTTCATTCATAACTTTGCATAAGTTCATCTCCTGGAACATAACCCTGTAGGTGCCCAACTACCCCCTTTCTTAAGCAGACTTCTCTGTAGAATGTTGCTAGAATGGGGACTGTGTTCCCCCTGGATCCTTTTGCCTATCATTTCTAGGAAGCACGAAGTGGCATTCCCTAGTAAACATTTTGTAGGACAATAGCTGTTAAATAGAGAAATGTGAAATCAAACTCAGGTCTGATGTGGCCCCAAAGCTCCTAATGGCTATATTATAATACATAGCTTCTGCAACTCTTGCGATTAAGTGAGATATAATATGAAATACTTTAGTGCCTGACAGAAAGTTTCAATAGTTTAAAAATAACCATTAATTACTATTTTAGCTTCATATTATAACTTGTTCATTTGCCCGGTTGTGTCCGACTCTTTGCAACCCCATGAACTGCAACATGCCAGGCCTCCCTGTCCCTCACCATCTCCCAGAGTTCGCCCAAGTTCAGGTCCATTGCATCAGTGATGCTATCCAGTCATCTTATCCTCTGACGCCCTCTTCTCTTTCTGCCCTCAATCTTTCCCAGCATCTGGGACTTTCCAATGAGTTGCTGTTTGCATCAGGTGACCAAAATACTGGAGTTTCAGCATCAGCATCAGTCTTTCCAGCGAGTATTTAGGATTGATTTCACTCAAGATTGACTGGTTTGATCTCTTTGCTGTCCAAGGGACCCTTATATTATAACTACAAAATTGATTTTGCTAGATATTGTTTTAATACAAGTTAAACTTGTTAATAGAGTTGTGTGAAAAGTGCTAGCTTTTCTGCACCCTGTTTTTTGTATTTCCAGGATTTCTGAAGGATGACAAAGCAGTTTTTCACAAAGTTAATTACCTGGGGAATCTGAGCAGGACTTTTGTGCAAGGAATAAATAGATTAAATTTGTGATCAGTTTGTGATGTTTGATGGGCTTGTGATCATTTGTGATCACTTTGATGGACTTGTTGTCTTTGCGGAGTTCCTCTTGAAAAAGGATGAGGATGGGTTTTGTGTGGCAAGTGGTAGGGGAGAAAAGTGGTTTCTGTCCAACAAAGTCTAGGGATAGCTGGACTTTGACCAGATTGGAACTGCCAGGGGGACTCCTGCCTGGAGTCTGGATAAAGGGCCCATGGCTCTTGTTCCATACAGTTGCTTGGCCAAATGGGGATGTTGGAGGCAGAGTTAACCAAGAAAGGAGAAAAGGAGGATAGGTGCAGCACCAAATGGCTTCCAATCAGAGAGCAGTTTTCATGGGAGTCACTGCTGCTGATTCAGCAGTAAGATGTTTTAGCCACATGAAAACTCAGCTTTTGAGAGTAGGAAGAGCAGATGGATCTGTCCTCAGACTGCGCCTTTAGTCACAAGGAAACTTAAAACTAAAAAAAATAATAACAGAGATCTCAGTTGCAAATTAATAAAGAGCAATCTCAGTTGAAAATGAAAAAACAGAAGTCTAAGTTGAATTGAGTGGGGGCGACCAGCAAGGGGAGAGGGGCTCTCATGCTCTGTAAAGATGGCAGAACCCAACAGGAAGAAGAATGACTCCTCTTTCTTCCTGGCAACAATTCAACCAATGAAAAGCCATTGACTCCGTTAATTGTAGCCCTCCCAACTTCCTTTTCCCCTTTATAAAAGAGTTCTTGCCATTTTTGTTGGGAATTTGCATGTGACTCACCATGGTTGCAAATCACGAATTCCAATTCATTGTTGATTCCAAATAAACCCATTTTTGCTGAAGAAATAACCAGCAGTCTATTTGTTTTAGCTTAACAAAACAAATCAATCTAATGAAAGCTATGAGAGGCTGTACAACGTTGTGAATGTAGTTAATGCAACTGAATATGACATTCAAAACGGCTTAATTGGCACATTTTATGTTTTATATATTTAACAAATATATTTTAAACATTGCATTAAATATTAAAAATTAACAGTGTAATATACCAAAAGCCACTAAAATGTGCACTCTAAATGAGTGAACTATATGGGATGTGAACTATATCTCAATAAAACTCTTTTTAAAAGTTATGGAGAGCATTTTGTTTCTACAATTGTAAGTTTTCCTTTAGTTTTCAAAAAGGTATGTAACATAGACTGTCCAGTAAACACCAAGAATTTGAAGTAACAGTAATCACATAAATCTTGAGATTGTAGGTAGCTATGCAGACACAGATAAATAATTCATCTTTAGTATTTTTGACAATGTAATCAGTTGAAGAAGAAAAAAAAGACTGAAACACAGAGCTTGTGTGTTATGAAATTCTCATTTTCTTGTTCTTCAACAGCTAGCTACTGTGTTATTACTATGTACCCTGCCTAACAAAGCTGTGCTTGTAAAAAAAAGTCTCATCAATACAGAATCTGACAGGATCAAACAATAGACTTTTGCTAATTAATATTTAATGGGCCTATGGATTTTTCTCAGCAGCTGGAGTGCTAAATAATAGTCAATTAGCAAATGTGTTAATTAACTCTAATTACACAGCACATGAGCTTCTCCAAGGATTTTTCCTTTATAGATTTATATGTGAATGTTCCACCACTCTTTTTTAATATACCAGGCAGCTAATTAATTGATACATAATAATTCTTTCTTCTCTCTAAAACATGTATTTAAAAATGAAATCCAGTTTAATGCTTGATGACTTTTTAAAATGACATTTAAGTATATAAGATGAACCTAATGTCTGCTTTTTAAATAGACTTCTCTTAACCACTAGGAAGTTTTTCATTTCTGAGGAAGAGGGAAAGAACATTGTGAGTTTTGTATATTGTGTAAGAGGTGTGTATGAAAAAAAGAGAGAAAGAAAGGAAGAAGAAAGGAAGGAGGGAGGGGAAGAAGAAAAATGAACCCAAAAATGCAAGAGAGGTTGGTTCTTTGTGAGGGGTGAGGATGTACCCAGGTTGCTTTGCAGTATGCAAAATCATGAACTCCAGAAGCAAGGGTAATCAATACGTACCATGCAATTAACAGGGATCTTTTGAGCTTCACGTGCCAGTTAAAGAAAACACTTCTGAACATTGTGTGGTGCCTGCCGCCAGGGACAGAGAATGCTCTGAGGAAAGAAATTAGCATAGAAGCTTTGCACATGGTCTGGTGACTGGTTAGATCAAAGGCTGTAGATGGCAGCAGGCTGCTCTTGGGGAGCCAGGAGCCCTACCACCATTTCGGTGCCAGAGGATGCTGCTCAAGGCATTGGTGGAGAAACCCTCGAAGGGGACTTTGAGGGAACAAAGTTGTTTTTTTTTTTCAAATAAGATGATGGTCATGGAATTCAGTTCAAATGGACTGCTCATTTGAAGGGCTCTAAATCACCAAGCTTACATTAACTCTGCATTCCCTGCTGTTAGCTTTTACTAAGACCCTTAAATGTTACCTAGATACAAAGATTGTTTAGGGAAAGGATGTTAAAATTGATCCTTCAGATTGGACTTGCTTGATTATTTCAGTAAGGCTCAGAGGAGCTACCCACTTTGAGCTAGCACACCATACCATTTGACTTTCCTTTGTGGCATTAGAATCACCAAATTCTTGTTAAGAACACTGTAAGTAAACAGAGAGAAAAATGCAATATTGTGAAAGTATGCACTGAAAAATATCAAGCTTTATTTATCTGCTTATTGTATTGAGAGACAATGATTGTTATCCTTTTCATGACTGAGAGGAAATGGGTGCCTTAGAGGACTGTGAATCTATTCTCGTGAGCAGGACACACTTTGAATGACTAGCAAACAGTACTTTCAGATCTGATGGTCTGGGACCCTGTCTACTGGGTTTTTTTGGGGGGGGTTGGGGACCTAGTTGACAGCCATGGTTGAAGAAGGCCTTCAGGAAGCTCTGAGGCCATGGTTTTTGGTGGTGCTAAAAATAGAGCTGGGACCCTGATCTGGGAGAATTGGGCAAACTGGGAAAATGAAGGTCTGGGGGTCTGGGTGAATTGAGGCTCCACAGTCAGAAAGCTGTTGGTCTCCTGTATTGGACAACTCACTGCCCGCCTCGCATTCTCTCAGCCTTGCTCTTTACTCTGGCTGTTGCTGAGGCAACCAGCTGTAAGTGGGTGTGACTTGAGGGCTCCTGGCCTCAGCAGTATCACTGGCTAGCTCACATTGCGTTCAAGGGCATCTCTGTGACCTCGTGGTACTTCTGTGGGCCCTAGGCAGCCTGCACAAACCTGGGAGGTGACCACTTCTGTCTCTGGGTCCTCATGGGGAGTGAGGCTCACTATCCATGGTGGCAGTAGTGTGGCCCTGCACCCTTGTGGTGGCTTTCCCACTTGCCCTGCTTCATTCTCCCTAGCCTACACCTCCTGTTCCCTGGGATTGCTACCTGCACTCAAGCCGAGGTTTTTTGGGGAACCTAGGCTGTAACAGATCTACCCTAGGAGCCACATTGAAGCAATGGCTGAATACACAGACAGGAGTAAGGAGTTGGGGAATGCAGACTTGCAGAGAACAATAAATGGCAGGGAGATAGAAACCAGTCAAACAGTGGGTGTTGTGCAGCCGGTACTCTGGGCCTGAAGGAATGAAGGAATGCAGACGTCTAGGGTGGTCTCATGCAGTCCTTTCAGCCTCTGAGATAGAGAGCTGGTGGAGGCTGTTTGAGTGAAAGCAAAGCCTGTGGCTGGAAAATTCCACAGAGACATTATTTAGTCTATCCACCTGGCAGGGTACTTCCATTGCCAAAGGAAAGGGAAATGCAGTGTTTACCGTGGAGCTTTAACCCGAGTGGGGAAAAGCTTAGGTCAACAGAGAGGAAACCTAGAAACGAAAGAGCACTTTTGCTTTTCTTCTTTATTCTCTCTGCAAAAGAATAATTTCTGCACAAGTGGCACAGCAAGGAGGATGTGACTGCTATTTCAATCCTGAGTTAGTATTCTCTTGCTGCCATATCACCACAAACTCAGTGGCTTCAAACAACATGGATTTATTATCTTATGATTCTCTAGGTCAGAAATCTAACATGGGTCTCACAGAGCTAAAATCAAGGTTTCAGCAGAGCTACACTCCTTTCTGGAAGCCCTATGGGAGAATTTGTTTGCTTGGCTTTTCCAGCTTCTAGGGGCCTCCTGCTTTCCTTAGCTCATGTTCTCTTTCCTCCATCTTCAGTTTCAGCAATGACAGGCTGAGTTCTTCTCACATCGTACCACTCACACCTCCTGTGCCTCCCTCTTGCATCTTTAAGGACCCTTGTAATCATATTGGGCCCACTTGGATAACTTCAGATCATCTCCCTATTGTAAGGTCAGCTGATTAGCAACCTTAATTCTGCTAACAACCTTAATTCCCATTTGCCATGTGATGTAATACTTTAACTCACAGGTTCTGGAGAGTAGTATGTGGACATCCTTGGAGCAGTCATTATTCTGCCTACCACAGGTCCTTTCTGAAATTTAAGTTACAGGCTCAAAATTTTCACTACATAGAAAGTCCTCAGTCTGGCATTGATAGGGTGTGATTTCTCCTTCAAGGTTCAATTCAAATATCTTCCATTTAAATTTTACCTTGAACTCAGACAGGTGGAAATAATTCTTCCCTTTATACTATCCCTGAAATACTGTATATGTTTGTTTAATTATAGCACTTAGACACATACACACAGCACTTTATATACTGTAACTTCACTCCTCTCTTAGTATCTTATAGACTAAAGGAAAAGAATTGTTATAATTACGTTCATATCCCTAGTTCACAGGTGAAGAAGCATAGGATGGTCAACTTGCACAACTACTTTTTGAACTAAATGATGATGGAAATTCAAGGAAAGACTGTGTAATGTATCTGTCATATTAACACTTGTTAAGTGGCATGCAGGGTACTGGGTGATGAACTGCAGTTCAACAGCAGACCACAGAGAAACTGAAATAGAGATGTTTAAGGTGATGGCACCCTATTCCAGTACTCTTGCCTGGAAGGTCCAATGGACGGAGGAGCCTGGTGGGCTATAGTCCATGGGGTCGCTGAGGGTCGGACAAGACTGAGCGACTTCACTTTCACTTTTCAGTTTCATGCATTGGAGAAGGAAATGGCAACCCACTCCAGTGTCCTTGCCTGGAGAATCCCAGGGAGAGAGGAGCCTGGTGGGCTGCTGTCTATGGGGTTGCACAGAGTCAGACATGACTGAAGTGACTTAGCAGCAGCATTACTCACACGGCCTGAAGGAAGTACCCAGCACACCATGAGGGGCTGCATGGGGAGTTCAAGGCAAAATGCAGACAGAGAGATGGGACCTGGGGCACACGCCTTTATTAGGGTCCACAAGTGGAGTGCTTTGGGATTCCTGTGCTAAGGCCAGACTGGTCAATTCAAACCAAGAGTGGGCTTTTGGTGAGCTCCTTGGGGGTCTTCGGAATGTCAGGGGAAATTGCTGGGAGACTGTGATCACAAAGGCTATTGGGAAGATCATATCAGGGACTTACATTTGTTTTTGACTCTCTGGGCTGTTGTCTAGGGTATGGGCTTACATGAAGTGTAATGTCAACTTAAGGACCTTGCAGGACATTTGATCAAATAAAACGGCTGTCAAAGCAACAATAACTTGTAGTAGCTTAGCTAAATTCTTGACAGATCCTCATCTCCAGATCTAAAGCTTCTTTATGCAAAGAATGTATTTTTTCCATCTTCATATCCATTTAAATACTTAGTGCATTTGCCACTAGCTTATGGTAGAATGCAAGGAAATGTATTTGTTCTTTTAAGTTTCATATTTCTAATCTGTATAATGAAGATGCTGTTTCTCTAGATGTCTTTCAGTGTTCCTGCCATTCTAACATTCAGTGACTTGAATATTGAAACTAATAGATGTGAATTATATTTAAATCCAGTCAAGAAATACTGAATTTGTGTCTTACCTTGACATAAGAAAGTTTCCTCCAACAACTCCTGGGACTAAATGTATCCTAATTACATGAGGATTCATGTAATTGCAGAAGGACTGTATATTTCTTATGTGAGCAATTAGTTGTTGGCAGCCAGCCTTCCTACCCTCAGCTTAGGCCATTCCTCTGAACCAGCTTGGGCAGGTGAGCAGCTGGTACAAAGTAAGGAAATGTTCAGTGCGGTTGAGGCTCTTCACTGAAAGCTTCTCAGAGACTGCAGGGTCTCCCCACCTGGATAGAGGATGTGAAATGTGTGGATTGGCAGAGAAGATGGTGGAGACAGTCTGTGAACTCATGGCAGTAGTTTCCCTTCGTTCTTGTTTCATCTGAAGAAAAGGGAGTTGGGATGGTAATATTTCTGCTGAGAAGACATTTGAGTGACCAGACTATGACAATTCCACTATAGACTGTAGTTGATGATACTTTTTCTATTTTCTATTTCTATTCCTGAGATGGGAAAGACAAACAGATGAAGGAAACCATCTAAAACTTAAAGAAATTCCTATATGTGAGGGCAAATGATTCTGTTTTAATAAGATGACTATCACTGAGATGATGAATCCTATCATAGAAAAGTTATGCCCCTATTAGACACAGGATTTCATTGCTGTTTGTGTCCATGTCACATATAGATAAGCATGAAAGTTTTATAAGAGTTACTTAGTTCATCCTCAATTGTTTAAGACAGCAGGGATAGGGGAGAAGGCAAGTCTTGTAAGGTTTCAATCATCAGGCTCAATTAAAACCAGAGATTTTTGTATAGTAGTTCATTCATTATATGATTCTATGATATAATCATATCATAATATATATATGGTTGTCTTAAGTTGCTGATCTCTTAATTTCAAATACATTTTTTAAACCCTGCATTTGAACTGTCCTCCCCTCATGATTACTGTTTTTGATGTCATATTGTACAACTAATTGTTTTGTGTATCCCTTAACTCTTTATTTTGGATATAGATGAGTTTACTACTTTTGTCTTTTAACCTCTCTGTTAACTTTATGTGTGGATGAGTTTCTACCTTTACTATATGTTTGTCTTTACCAATGAGCTTTTTCACTTTGTGATTTTCTTGTGTATAGTTGTGGCCTTTTCTTTTTCACCTAGAGAAATTCCTTTAACATTTGTTGTAAGGCTGGACTGGTGGTGCTGAACTCTTAGCTTTTCTTGTCTGTAGCCCTTTTAGTTTCTCCATCAAATCCGAATGAGAGCTGGGTAGAGAATTCTTGGTTGTAGATTTTTGCCTTCTATCACTTTAAATATGTCATAACACTCCCTTCTGGCTTGTAGTGTCTGCTGAAAATTCAGGTGATGGTCTTATGGGAGTTGGTTTGTTTGTTATTTGTTGCTTTTCTCTTGCTGCTTTTAAAATTCTCTTTAAATTTTTGTCCTTATAATTATAATGTGTGTTTGTGTGTTCCTCTTTGGGGTGGTCCTGTAAGGGAATCTCTGCACTTCCCGGAACTGGGTGACTGTTTCCTTTCCCAGGTTAGGGAAATTTTCACCTATTATGTCTTTAAATATGTTCTCAGGCCCTGGCCCTCTCTCTCCTCCTTGTGGGACCGCTGTAAAGTGAATATTAATATGTTTGATATTGTCCCAGAGATCTCTTAAACTGTCCTCATTTCTTTTCATTCTTTTTTCTTCTTTATGGCAGTGATTTCTACTACTCAGTCTTCCATCTCACTAATCTGTTCTTCTGCACCCTTTAGTCCACTACTGATTCCTTCTAGTGTATCTTTCATTGCGGGTACTGTATTCTTCATCTCTCTTTGGTCTTGTGTTTTCTAACTTTTTGTTAAAAACATCTAACTTCTCACTCTATGCATCCATTCTCCTCCTGAGTTCTTTGATTATCTCTATGGTCATTACTCTAAACTTTTTCTCAGGTAGATTGCCTATGTCCACTTCATGGAGCTCTTCTTCTAAGGTTTTATCTTGTTCCTTCATTTGGAGTCTGTTCTTCTGTCAGCTCATTTTGTCTAAGTTGCAGTTTGTCTTTTCATAGATGTAGTAGGCTAGTTACCTTTCTCAACCTTAGAGAAGTGGCCTTCTGTAGGAGATGTCCTGTGCATCCCAGTAATGCACTCCCCTCTCATCACCCAGGTTATATGCTCCCTAAGAGGGCTGCCTGTGTCCTTCCATTGTGACAGGTTAACTATGGGTGGGTGGTCTGGTAAGGTAAGCTTATTTGGCCCTTAGCCTAGTTAGTTGCCAGACCCTGACTTGTGCAGATGCTACTGCTTACTGGTTAGTGGGGCCTGGTCAGTACAGAAATGAGGAGTCTAACAGTGGCACAGTGCAGTGGACAAATTGGGAAGTGTCACTTCTTTAATGTTGTACATTTTTTTGTCACATCCTTCAGGGTATAATCCTGGATTAAAATAAGTGGAGTAAATAGCTGCTATAAATGTGTTTTAAGGATTACCAAAATGTCCACTTTAAGTTCTCAGTATAAAAATTCTTACCCTTTAGGCTGTTTATTAAAGCTTCTTGTAAGCTAAAATTTAGAAAGGGAAAAGAAATAAAATTCCTTTTTAAGAAAAAATTTACATAAAATAAATTAGTTTAATAATTTATTTTTATTTAATAAACAGTATACCTCATTTACTATGTGTTAGACACTGTTCTAAATGCTTTATAATATTATTTAATTAGCCTTATTATCTATTTTAACTCTGAATAATTCATAGAGATAGAAAAAAAAAAAGTAGTGGTATCTGTTGAAGGAATAAAAGGCCTAGTGGGTCAGTGAAATGGAAGGAGCTAAAATGAAGCATGAAGAAGGAATCAAGATGAGGGAAAAATATCTAAAACATTCCCGTTTGCTTTATCAGGTTGGCCAAGAGGTCAACCTCTGGTTCTCTTTAGGTTGTAACCCACAGGCTAAAATAGAGAAGAAGACACACAAACTGTTTTGGAATAGGGAAAGAAACCTGAAATGCATCTCAACAAATCCCCAAGGTGTCTTTTAGGTGCTATAAAAAGAGACCCCTTGGTACCATGTTCAAACTTAACACTAGCAAAACATCCACATCCAGAGTAAGTTGTAAAATAGCAGAATGTCTAATGCATTCAGCAAAGTCATTACTAAAAATAATTAAATGGATTGTTGATCTCAGGGATTTCAAAAGATAAGGAAATTCATGCCAGAGCCATCCATATGTTTCCTGGAGGAAAAAAAAAAAAAAAAAAACTATGAATAAAATTAGGGCTGTGCTACAATACGTGATCAAGCAATTAACATACATGAAAAGAACACAATTATGAGCCACAGCAAGGTGACACCACAATTCATTTGCCATGATTGATTTCTTAGATTTCATATTTTAATAATGTCAATATATGCTTTCATAGCTCTAAAATATAAGATTTGCAAAACTCCCTTCTGAACTAGATTATTGAAGAAATCATTTTTTTCAAGAGCAGAGTCACTACTGTGGTGACAATTTTTAGACATATCATGGGGAAGCAAAATTATTTTTAACAGTTTATTTGGTAATTTATAGGTTTTAGGGCAATGAGTGAAGTTTAAGTATGAATCAATAAAAACAGAATTATCTTCTGACCATTCAGCAGGGTACTGGGAAAAGATATATGTCAAGTTTGGAATACTAGGTCTTGGTTCTGGCTTTCCTCTTGTGTGACCTGGGTAAATTGTTTAGCTTTACTTAGTTTTCGTAGCTGTAAGATGAGATTGTTGGAGCAATTAAAAAAAATGATAATAATGAACATCTTCTCAGTACTTAGTGTTTGTCAGAGATATTCTACGCATGTTAGACACATGGAATACTTATGGCCTTAGCACGGCCCTGTGAGACAGGAGAAGAGCCAGCCCCACATTACAATTGAGAAATCAAGGCACAGTGAGGTCACCAGCCTGTGTCCAGCAGTGACAAGACTAGCATCTGGAAGGCAATTTGATTGCTGAGCCCAAGTAGTAGCCACTACGCAGGACTAACTGACACGCTGTTGGAGCACAGCCCCAAAATTTGCCTCAATGGCATATTGATTATTTTGAATTAAAGATCCTGAAGAAACAACTGGTGAAAGAGGACATTGATCCTCTTCTCTGTTTCCCTGAAAGTAGGGAAAAGAAGCCTCTCATGTGAAACATGCCCTTCATGTACCAGGAGGTAGAAAGATACCCTTATCACCAGGGAAGGCATTAAGGGCCATGAAGTTTGTGTAAACAGACCTTGAAACTTCTTTACTAAGTTGTTGCCTAAGCCCAAACTTTGCTGAAATTCCTTACCAGTTAAGTAAGCATGCCAAACCTGTTTCTAACATTTCTCTGTCCTGTCAGTTCCTCTCAAATTTACTGTTTTTTTGTTTGTTTGTTTGTTTGTTTTTGGTTTAATAATATAAATGCTGCCTGCATTGGCCACTTCTTAGGTCTCATTTCTGTGAGCCCTGTCTTGTTCAGAAAATTAAACCTGTTTCTTTTTCTTCAGCTAATCATCAAGGCTGTATATTGTCACCCAGCTTATTTAACTTACATGCAGACTATATCATGAGAAACGCTGGGCTGGAAGAAGCACAAGCTGGAATCAAGATTGCCGGGAGAAATATCAATAACCTCAGATATGCAGATGACACCACCCTTATGGCAGAATGTGAAGAAGAACTAAAGAGCTTCTTGATGAAAGTGAAAGAGGACAGTGAAAAGCTGGCTTAAAACTCAGCATTCAGAAAACTAAGATCATGGCATCCAGTCCCATCACTTCATGGCAAATAGATGGGAAAACAGTGGCAGACTTTATTTTTGGGGGCTCCAAAATCACTGCACATGGTGACTGCAGCCATGAAATTAAAAGACACTTACTCCTTGGGAGGAAAGTTATGACCAACCTAGACAGCATATTAAAAAGCAGAGACATTACTTTGTCAACAAAGGTCCTTCTAGTCAAGGCTATGGTTTTTCCAATAGTCATCTATGGATGTGAGAGTTGGACTCTAAAGAATATAATCAATCTTTGGCTGAGTGCCAAGAATTGATGCTTTTGAACTGTGGTGTTGGAGAAGACTCTTGAGAGTCCCTTGGACTGCAAGGAGATCCAACCAGTCCATCCTGAAGGAGATCAGTCCTGGGTGTTCATTGGAAGGACTGATGCTGAAGCTGAAACTGTAATACTTTGGCCACCTGATGTGAAGAGCTGAGTCATTTGAAAAGACCCTGATGTTGGAAAAGATTGAGGGCGGGAGGAGAAGGGGACAACAGAGGATGAGATGGTTGGAAGGCATCATGGACTCAATGGACGTGAGTTTGGATAGATTCTGGGAGTTGGTGATGGACAGGGAGGCCTGGCGTGCTGCGGTTCATGGGGTCTCAAAGAGTTGGACACTACTGTGTGACTGAACTGAACTGAACTGAATCTATCTTGTGTCAATTTTATTACAGAACTCAAGGTTTACAACACACAACCTTGTTGACAATTCAAGGTTCTGTAATAAGAGAAAATTTATTACAGAACTCCACAGAACTCAAGGAGGGTTGAGGGAAAAACTTCGCCCCTCCCTGACAAGCCAAAGTCTTTATAATGTCCTGTATAGCTTTGCAATCTCAAAAATGACAGAACGATCTCTGTTCATTTGCAAGACAAACCATTCAATATCACAGTAATCCAAGTCTATGTCCTAACCAGTAATGCTGAAGAAGCTGAACTTGAATGGTTCTACGATGACCTACAAGACCTTCTAGAACTAATACCCCCAAAAGATGTCCTTTTCATCATAGGGGACTGGAATGCAAAAGTAGGAAGTCAAGAGATACCTAGAATAACAGGCAAATATGGCCTTGGAGTACAAAATGAAGCAAGGAAAAGGTTAACAGAGTTTTGTGAGAGTTGGACTCTAAAGAAAGCTGAGTGCTGAAGAACTGATGCTTTTGAACTGTGGTGTTGCAGAAGACTCTTGAGAGTCCCTTGAGAATGCACTGGTCATAGCAAACTCTCTTCCAACACAAGACACAGCTCTACACATGGACATCACCAGATGGTCAACGTTGAAATCAGATTGATTATATTTGCAGCCAAAGATGGAGAAGCTGTATACAGTCAGCAAAAACAAGACCAGGAGCTGACTGTGGCTCAGATCATGAACTCCTTATTGCAAAATTCAGACTTAAATTGAAGAAAGTAGGGAACACCACTAGACCATTCAGATAGGACCTAAATCAAATCTCTTATGATTATACAGTGAAAGTGACAAATAGAGTCAAGGGGTTAGATCTGATAGACAGAGTGCTTGAAGAACTATGGATGGAGGTTCATGACATTGTACAAGAGGCAGTGGTCAAAACCATCCCCAGAAAAAGAAATGTCAAAAGGCAAAATTGTTTTCTTAGGAGGCTTAAAAATAGATGAGAAAAGAAGAGAAGCAATAGGCAAAGGAGAAAAGGAAAAATAAACTCATCTGAATGCAGAGTTCCAAAGAATAGCAAGGAGACATAAGAAAGCCTTCCTCAATGATCAGTGTGAAGAAATAGAGGGTAATAATGGAATGGGAAAGACTAGAGATCTCTTCAGAAAGATTAGAGATACCAAAGGAACATTTCATGCAAAGATGGGCACAATAAAGGACAGAAGCGGTATCGACCTAACAGAAGCAGAAGATATTTAGAAGAGGTGGCAAGAATACACAGAACTATACAGCAAAGATCTTAATGATCCATAACCATGATGGTGTGATCACTCACCTAGAGCCAGATATTCTGGAATGAGAAGTCAAGTGGGCCCTAGGAAATATCACTATGAACAAAATTAACGGAGGTGATGGACTTCCAGTTGAGCTATTTCAAATCCTAAAAGATGATGCTGTGAAAATGCCACACTCAATATGCCAGCAAATTTGGAAAACTCAGCAGTGGCCACAGGACTGGAAAAGGTCAGTTTTCATTCCAATCCCAAAGAAAGGCAATGCCAAAGAATGCTCAAGCTACGGCACAACTGCACTCATCTCACATGCTAGGAAAGTAATGGTCAAAATTGTCCAAGTCAGGCTTCAACAGTATATGAACCATGAACTTCCAGATGTTCGAGCTGGATTTAGAAAAGGCAGAGGAACCAGAGATCAAATTGCTAACATCCATTGGATCATCAAAAAAGCAACAGAGTTCCAGAAAAACATCTATTTCTGCTTTATTGACTATGCCAAAACCTTTGACTGTGTGGATCACAACAAACTGTGGAAAATTCTGAAAGAGATGGGAATACCAGACCACTCAACCTGCCTCCCAAGAAATCTGTATGCAGGTTAGGAAGCAACAGTTAGAATTGGATATGGAACAACAGACTGGTTCCAAATTGGGAAAGGAGTATGTCAAGGCTCTATGTTGTCACCCTGCTGATTTAACTTCTATGCAGAGTATATCATAAGAAATGCCAGGCTGGATGAAGCACAAGCTGGAATCAAGAAGGCAGGAGAAATATCAATAACCTCAGATATGCAGATGACACCACCCTTATGGCAGGAAGTGAAGAGAAACTGAAGAGCCTCTTGATGAAGATGAAGGAGGAAAGTGAAAAAGCTGGCTTAAAACTCAACATTCAGAAAACTAAGAACATGGCATCTGGTCCCATCACTTCATAGGAAATAGATGGGGAAATAATGGAAACCATGACAGACTTTATTTTCTTGGGTCCAAAATCACTGCAGATAGTGTCTGTAGTCATGAAATTAAAAGATGCTTGCTCCTTGGAAGAAAAGTTTTGATCAACCTAGACAGCATATTAAAAAGCAGAGACATTACTTTGCTGACAAAGGTCCATATAGTCAAAGCTACGGTTTTACAGTAGTTGTGTATGTATAACAGATTTGGACTATAAAGAAAGCTGAGTGCTGAAAAGCTGATGCTTTTGAACTGTGGTGTTGGAAAGGACTCATGAGAGTCCCTTGGACTGCAAGGAGATCCAACCAGTCCATACTAAAGGAAATCAGTCCTGAATATTCATTGGAAGGACTGATGCTAAAGCTGAAGCTCCAATCCTTTGACTACCTGATGCGAAGAACTGACTCATTGGAAGAGACCCTGATGCTGGGCAAGATTGAAGGTAGGAAAAGGGGACGAAGGAAGATGAGATGGTTGCATGGCATCACCAACTCGATGGATATGAGTTTGAGCAAGCTCCAGGAGTTGGTGATGGACAAGGGAGCCTGGTGTGCTGCAGTCTATGGGTTGCAAAGAGTTGGACACAACTAAGTGACTCAACTGAACCAAACTGATAGCTTTGCAATTCTGATTCTGTAATTCTATTTCAAAGATACACTTTCTAGAGGAATTTATTTTTAAATTCTTCATGAAGTAAGTGATATTTTCTGAATGAGAGTAAGCAGAGTAATTTAATTAGAATGTCTCATTTTTTTTTCTCCACCAATATCAGTTGATGGAGAAAATAAGACATTTCCAGGCAGCTGATCTTGATTCTATGTGTGGATGTAGTGGGTGGTGGTGTTTGGGAAAGTAGGCGACTTGTTTATGATTGGCAAAACTCTTCCCTAGTAATTTCAGAAAATGTTTTGGAATGCTGCAAAGATTATATAAAAATCCTTCAGTCTATACTCAGTCCTCTGTAAATAATTCACAGGGCTGATTTGGAATGCACCCTGTCCAATGACATTTTTGTAAACACCAATCACTCTGAATCTGCTGTAGCAAGTACTGCAATATTCACTAGAAGATTTTTGTTTAAACATTTTTCTGGGTAAAGATGTGTTAGAGTTTCTCAAACTTTAGCTTGTATAAAGATCACCTAGAAATAGGTTTAAAAATAGCGATTTTGGATCACGTGTCTCTCTCCCAATTCTGCACCAGGAAATATAGATGATGGATTCCAGGGAATGTCATTCTTAACAAGGACACCTAAGTAACCCTCCAAGATGACAGTGGATGCCTCTGAGAGGTGTTCATTCAAAGGTTTTACGTGATTGGTCAGGTAGTCCAGTCACTTATCTATAAATTGTGTGGGTGTATCACCTTAAAGAGGAAGTGTCAACTCTAGCCAATTTATTTTTCAAATAAACATTTCCAGTATAAAAGTGATAGTAATAATTAGAATCTGTCTTGTTTTTATTATGCATCAGACTTTTATTATGCATTTAACTTTAGTCCTTTAACCTTCAAAGTAACCCATCCAATAAGTACGATTATTGTGTCCATTATAGAGAGAAGGAAACTGAAGACTGTGGAGGTTGTGGAAGATAATTGAGAGTAATTCTTATTCAATGTCACACAGCAAGTAAGTTCTGGAGTCACAGCTGGCAGATACCTATCTTATCTCATGTGCTTTGTTCCCCTCTAGTTTCTTCCTCTTCTCTCCTTTCCTTCCCTTCCTTCCTTTACTCTCTCTGTCTTTCTTGTGAGAGATGATAAAATTTTCCTCAACTTTATTAGGGTCCCTTGTGCGGTCTGAAAATTAAACTCATAAAGACCAATTATGACAGGATAAAAGCATACACATTTATTTACTGTAACTTTTACATGACATGGAAGTCTTCGTAAGGAAATGAAGACCCACAGAAACTGTTAGACATGAGTGTTTTGTGCTGGGTTTGATGAAGAGTGGACAGTTGTGGAGGAATAGGATAGGTTAAGGAATATGAGATAACTGTAGCTAACTGGGAAAGGCTTATCAAGGCTTGTCTGTTAGGATTCTTCTTGGCATCCCTTTGTCTTAGGAGATAAGGATGTGTATTTCTTCAAGATATTGGGAGGATACCTCTCCCAGGCGAGTTTTATGACCTGTTTCAGAGAAGGAGGATACGGATGGTGAGGATGTCAGAATAACCTTCTGCGGCTGTTTTCTTAAATTCCTTTAGCTTAAGACATTCAGTATATCAAAGTGTCGTATTTGGTAGTGTGCCCTGAATCCCATTACTTTTTCCTTTCTTTTGCCATCTAGTAATTGGTTTTTACTTTCCCATGTTCTGTATGCCATGTAGGCATGCCTTAAACTTTACACAAGTGTTTGCTACACAGCTTTGGCCTACCTTTATGAAGACAGAGCAAATTAGCTCCCCAGGGCAGATAGGAACTAGCTTTCTGCCCAATGTCTCTTTCCTGCCATCTGTGTTATATCTACAATCATAAATGTCAGAGGTGGGCCTCAACAGACATTATACAGACGCCAAGGAAAGAGAAGAAAAAAAGGATTGTATCTTGATTTATATGATAGCTTAAAAAAATGAACCTAAAAAAAAGAGAGAAGGTATTCCATTTTTTTCTACCTTTCACTGAAAGAACCATAACATAAAAACAAAGCCATTTTCTCTGTTGTTTTAGAATTGACCATTTTGCATTAGAGTGATCATTGGAAAATGGTTAAATAAATTATACATGGGAAATTATCAATCAGTAAGATGATATTTTTTCAAATAATTCAGCATATGAGAAAATAATTCTTCTATATTAGGTGAAAAAAAGATGTGATAAAGTCAACATCTGAAAAGAAATAACTGAAGCTTTCCTATGATTTTCTCAGAGTTTGGATTGAAAGGGATTTTTATTTTATTTTTTTGTTGTTTCTCATATTTTCCAAGTTTTTTCTTGGTATTTAGGCATTGTTTTGTAATCAGAAAAAAAGATATTATAGTTTTTAATGGTATAGTTGTCTGTTGACAGTGAGACAGGTACTATTTCACCTCCAAACCACTGCCCTTTAAAATAAAAAATGTTTATTGAGCTTGCTTACAAATCAGACTGGGGTAAAGACTGGTAAATTCAAAAGCAGTACAAGCACACAATGGATAAGAAAATGGATGAGGTGGGGTGGGAACTGAAGAATTTTTTATTGATCATGTCCTTCCTAAAACTAGGAATTGTATGTTCTGTCTTGTCCACATTGCTGGTACCCAGCACAGGTGGTGAAAAAATGTGACTCAAATGAGTAGGGAATAAATAGCAGATTTGACCATGTGTGGGTGGACTGCCTGCATTTCTACTTCGGAGGACAAGGCATATTACCGTCTCTCTTAGGAGTCTTAAAAACTGTAAAATGCCTATAGAATTCTGACTGATCTGACCATGGCACATCATTTTTGGTTACTTGCTCAATTAAAAACTTCCCAGACTGATTTCCTCCACTTCTTGCCATATTTCTGAGCATCTTCCTCAGACATAAGATGGTAGATTCACAGGTAGAGAAAAGCAATATTAACAATAGTCTAGACCAAATAATTAGGGAGGAAGGGGAATTCATTCACTGTCATGAATTATGCATTCAAGTGACTTTTTTGATCACTGACAGTTTGAATCATCTATATGAGTTAAGCACACATCACTTTAGTGCAATTCACTTTGGGAGTTTCAGAAGGAAAACAAATTGCATTATTTCCAGTGTAAACAGAAAACAGTAGATAGAAAACCAATAAATCACACCCATATAATTATAGCTGATCCAGAACACGAATACCAATCAGGCTGCAGCCACATGCTTTCCCTAGAAAGGAAGATTGAGCTGGTGATGGGCATTGAATGGTGTTGCTCCCAGCCATTAGAAGGTTGAAGTGACATAGTCAATTTCATTGTCATATTAAAAGCAGAGCCTCCTAGCTAAGGACAGGCTTGATTGTTTAAGCATATCACCATGTGTCAAAATTCCTAATTGATTTCCTGCTCATTAAAGCTGTTATGCTTTTTCAAGGCCAGATTGCTGGCTGTGCATACTTGAGTGCTCATGACTAGAGGAACTTGCTTCAGACTCTATAGATATAAACTAACAAATGAATTATAGAAAGCAGAATGTAAAGCTAGTACAAGTCGTTTAGATGTATTTCTTAGTATAGTATTCTATGTAGGTCCTATGTGGCAATCAAGTATCTTATTCTAAATTCTAATAAAGACATTTTTAAACTAGAAATGCTCTTGAATATGACTAAATTTCAAGGCCCTTTTCTTCCTGTTATATTTTCCTCTCTGTTTAATCTTGCAACAGAATGAATTTCTTATTTTACGGTTTTGATATATTTTACACACATACACACACACATGCATTAAATCCCTTGTTAATTTGATTTTGAAAATAAAAACTTAAAATAAGTCTAAACATTATGTTTGAATTTGCTCATTGATTGAGGAAGATTATACAACTTAGCATATTAACTTTTTCAAGAAGACAAACTTTGTTTAAAAATATACAAATGTATTTAAAGAGAGAAGCTCAAAATTTATTTTGGTCTGGAATGTTAGACATGTTTTCCCTTTACAATTCTTTTCTTTCCCTAAAAAGCAAACAATGCTATTTAAATAGCAAGTATTGTTGTTCCTCTGATCTTTTTTTTTTTTTATCGTATGGTTAATGAACTTAAAGATCTTTATGATGAATGATTTTCTATTTGCTTTTGCTATATATATATATATATATATATAGCAAATATATGTATTTGTTTCTTCTTTGACGAACCAAACATGGCTCAAATGTTTGGTAGCAAAATATACTTTCTTGAGCTTGACCATTTGTATTCTCACAACTGTAAGTTAGTTTTGACTTTGGGGTTTATCTTCAGAGTCATTGATTGAACTAAGACTTGAACACATCTGGCGATCTAGCTTTATAAGACATAGATAGGAAATTTTTGCATCTTTCCAAATTTAGAGAAATACATATATATATATATATCAGTTCAGTTCAGTTCAGTCACTCAGTTGTGTCCGATTCTTTACGACCCCATGAACCGCAGCATGCCAGGCCTTCCTGTCCATCACCAACTCCCGGAGTCCACCCAAACCCATGTCCATTGAGTTGGTGATGCCTTCCAACCATCTCATCCTCTGTTGTTCCCTTTTCCACCTGCCCTCAATCTTTCCCAGCATCAGGGTCTTTTCAAATGAGTCAGCTCATCACATCAGGTGGCCAAAGTATTGGAGTTTCAGCTTCAACATCAGTCTTTCCAATGAGCACTCAGGACTGATCTCCTTTAGGATGGACTGGCTGGATCTCCTTGCAGTCCAAGGGACTCTCAAGAGTCTTCTCCAACACCACAGTTCAAAAGCATCAATTCTTCAGCACTCAGCTTTCTTTAGAGTCCAACTCTCACATCCATACATGACCACTGGAAAAACCATAGCCTTGACTAGACAGACCTTTGCTGACAAAGCAATGTCTCTGCTTTTCAGTATGCTGTCTAGGTTGGTCATAACTTTCCTTTCAAGGAGTAAGCATCTTTTAATTTCATGGCTGCAATTACTATTTGCAGTGATTTTGGAGCCCAGAAAATAAAGTGAGCCACTGTTTCCACTGTTTCCCCATCTATTTGCCATGAAGTGATGGGACCGGACGCCATGATCTTCGTTTTCTGAATGTTGAGCTAAGCCAACTTTTTCACTCTCCTCTTTATGTATATATATAGTATGTGTGTGTGTGTGTGTGTGTCTGTGTCTGTGTCTGTGTATATCTTTGCTTCTTAGGATTTTTGTGCTTTGCTATATTTCCCTTATTCTAGTTAGTGTCTGTTACTGTTATGAGTTGAAATGTGTCCCCTCCCCACCAACAAGATATGTTGAAGTCCTATCCTCCAGTCCTCAGAATGTGTCCTTACTTAGAAATAGGGTTGTTATGGATGTAATTAGTTAAGAAGTTGTCCTGAAGTGGGGCAAACCCCTAATCCAATATGATATAATAAGACAGCCATGTAAAGACAGAAGGCACAGGGAACTCACATGACAATGAAGGCAGAGTCTGGAGTTATACAGCTGCAAGCCCAGGAATGTGAATGATTGCTAGCAACCATGAAGCTAGGAAGAGGCTAGGAAGGGGTCCTCCACAAGTTTCAGAGGGAGGATGACCCTGCTAACACCTTGGTTTTGGACTTCTCAGGGTCCATAACTGTGAGAGAATAACTTTATTTTGTTTTGAGTCACCTGGACTCCTGTTCCAAAAGAAGTCCAAATCCAATATTTGTAATCAAAGCATTTTCCAGCATTGGTTATAAATATTCCTTGATTTATTGTTTTACAAGAACTATTCCACAAGATTTCTCATTCGTTTTTTGTTCTAAACTGTTCAAAGCTTCTCCTTCCTTTCAGCCTGTGTCATATTATTTCGTTTCCCCTTACAGCTATATATTACCCAGTTTAAATTCTTCTAGACACTGAAAAGCCATAAGGGATCAAATGATAATTGATCTGATGAAAGAGGCCTATCCGGATCTCTTTAGAAAGACATTTATGGCTGGAAACTCTTAGGATTTCTAGTTTATTGTTTCTAATTTGTGACTTGAGAACCACTACTATGAGTCATTGAGTTCTTAAAAAAAAATTATTTGGTTGTGTGGCATCTTATTTGCCGTATGTGGGATCTAGTTCCCTGACCAGGGATCCAACCTGCATTGGGAACACAGTCTTAAGCACTGAAACACCAGGGAAGTCCTGCATCACTGAGTTCTGATGTGGTCCTGACGTGGTGACAACAGTGATGCAACTTAGGGTAGGTTATCCTCTCTAGGCAAGCGCCTTCCCCTTGACCACAGTGATGAATTTTGGACAGGATCTGACCAAATTGGTTTACTCACAGCGAAGCTCAAGACTTTTGTTCCATGTTTGAGGGAAGAAAATGAAGCCTAGATAAGAGTAGGCTTCTTGGATCAGGAGCAAGACAGAGGGTGAGGCAGTATCATGCAAGACGGAGCCTAGAGATGGAGTGACAACCCACTCCTTTGTGACATGCCTGGGTTACTGCATCAACTCTTGCTGGAAATCCAACACGTTCTGAATTTTTCCATTACTTTGAGGGAATTTATTCCTATATTGTTAAAGATCATTTGAGTTGGGAATTTACTTTTCTGACAAGTAAAATAAATCCTAATTGATGTAATATAAAAAAAATCTATATTTCTTAGCTGTTCAGTCAATTGAATGAGGAAGTTGTTGCTCCCTTGAACTAGGACTCCCAAATATACATTTAAATGCTTATAATAAATTTTTCCCAGCATGAAATATCTATGCATGAAACTTAGTCAAGTTTTTACTAGAAACAAGTTACACTTGAAGAAAAAAGAAGATTCCAGATAAAACTTTCATTTCTATTAGGAAAGACAGCTCAGATATGAGATCTGGCAATTAGTTTCTTAGTGTTCAACATCCAGACCCACAACTGTTGACTATCTTGACTTCTGTGGGAATGCATACGTTTGCAACATTTCACTGTTAAGTTATAGGGAAGAACTGGTGCAAAATTAACCTAGAGGCAACCATTTGTAGTTCCTACAATTACAAAGGGCATAAAACACATCGGTTTTATGAGAGTTACCGGATTCCTAGTGAGGAGAGCTGGGGGACTCAGTTAAGCAGGTGGGTTAAAGGAATGTGTAACCAGGGCTTTCTGAATTAAGTTTTTGAGAGTCCCAAAATTGTGGTTCTAATTCCTAGTCAGGAAAAGAATTCCCTCCCATTTCTTCTCTAGTGCAGAAATAAAGCTAGCCTTGGGGTTGACAAAATTAATATGCTGTTGGTCTTACTTCTGAGACTTCTGAGTTCTATGGCACTGGGGAGGCACCAACGATGCTGATTGGCCCTCAAACCCCTGAGGGCTATGACCCTAATGATGACAGGAGTGTCACACAGCAGAGGAGAGGTCTTCACACATGGCCCAGTTATTTTACTAATGTCATATGTATGTCTTGCTTGCGTGTGTTCATGCTAAGTTGCTTGAGTCCTGTCTGACTCTTTGCGACACTATGGATTGTAGTACTCCAGACTCCTCTGTCCATGGGATTCTTCAGGCAAGAATGCTGGAGTGGGTTGCTAATCCATGGGGTTTTCCTAACCCAGGAATCGAACCCGTGTCTCTTACATCTCCTGCACTGGCAGGTGAGTTCTTTACCACTAGTGCCACCTGGGAAGCCCATGTGTACCTTAGGCAGCCAGAGTGATAGGATATTTAACTTCTATGCAGAGTACATCATGAGAAATGCTGGGCTGGAAGAAGCTCAAGCTGGAATCAAGATTGCTGGGAGAAATATCAATAACCTCAGATATGCAGATGACACCACCCTTATGGCAGAAAGTGAAGAGGAATTAAAAAGCCTCTTGATGAAAGTGAAAGAGGAGAGTGAAAAAGTTGGCTTAAAACTCAACATTCAGAAAACTAAGATCATGGCATCTGGTCCCATCACTTTATGGGAAATAGATGGGGAAACAGTGGAAACAGTGTCAGACTTTATCTTTTTGGGCTCCAAAATCACTGCAGATGGTGATTGCAGCCGTGAAATTAAAAGACACTTACTCCTTGGAAGGAAAGTTATGACGAACCTAGATAGCTTATTAAAAAGCAGAGATATTACTTTGCCAACAAAGGTCTGTTTAGTCAAGGCTATGATTTTTCCAGTGGTCATGTATGGATGTGAGAGTTGGACTGTGAAGAAAGCTGAGTGCTGAAGAATTGATGCTTTTGAACTGTGGTGTTGGAGAAGACTCTTGAGAGTCCCTTGGACTGCAAGGATATCCAACCAGTCCATTCTGAAGGAGATCAGTCCTGGGTGTTCATTGAAAGGACTGATGCTAAAGCTGAAACTGTAATACTTTGGCCACCTCATGCGAAGAGTTGACTCATTGGAAAAGACACTGATGCTGGGAGGGATTTGGGGCAGGAGGAGAAGGGGACGACAGAGGATGAGATGGCTGGATGGCATCACTGACTCGATGGACGTGAGTTTGAGTGAATTCCGGGAGTTGGTGATGGACAGGGAGGCCTGGTGTACTGTGATTCATGGGGTCGCAGAGTTGGACACGACTACGCAACTGAACTGAACTGAACTGATAGGAAAACACTTACACCCCCCAAAATCCTTCAGAAACATTTCCCTGGCTCCAAGTAACTTCATTATACTATTCTGTTTCACTCTTTCTTTCTCATCCCTTCCCAGTTATTTAAATAAGACTAAGGCCAATCATAGGCTTTGGCTCCAGTTTGCTCCAAACTCCTTTTTTGTCTTTTCTTCTTCCCACAAAGCAAATGTTTCCTAACTCTACTAGCAATATGCTTGCTAAAATATTTTGCATTGTATCTGCCCAGGCAATAATGACTCAGAAGCACAGCTCAGTGACTAAAGCATAGCACTCATACGATAAATGTTATCTCTCCAAGGGATGCTAGTGGTAAAGAACATGCCTGCCAGTGCAGAAGACATAAGAGATATGGGTTTGATCACTGGATTTGGAAGATCTCCTGGAGGAGTAAATGGCAACCCACTTCTGTATTCTTGCCTGGGGAATCCCATAACAGAGGAGCCTGGAGGACTACAGTCTATGAGGTTGCAAAGAGTCAGACACGACTGAAGCAACTTCTCACAGGACACAGTAACATCACTATTATTAATAATATTGCTATTCTTTTTATATCAGCTTTTCATACATTTCAAATGTTACTTCAGGGTTAAAAGAATACATACCTAAACAATATCTCTGTTTCTTTATTGTATTCATAGAATGTTATTTATATTTGTGGGGCATATTCTAAGTGCAGTTATGTATCACCTAAATCAGGTCCAGGATTACATACATAGTAATCTAGATTTGTACAGTTTTGGTTGGTTTCTTTGAAAAAGCTGATTCTCTTTTTGAATTTTAGATATGATTTAATGACTTTAGTGTGGATTTCTTTTTTTTCCCAAACAAATTCATCAGTTGTATTAAGGGAAATTCACTAATGTGGTCCTTGTGACAGCACCAACAAAAGGTGTTTATTATGAACTAGTGTCTTTGGTAGGCTTTCTGGGCTCAGCAGATGTTACCTCACACAAAACAATTCTACTGTGGTTTTATCCACTAGGATTTGTTTTCATTCTTATGCTAGTTTAATTTTTTTTCAGACAAAGAAATTGATTTTCCATGCAAATTTCCTGACTGTTTCTTCTTCCTTCCATTTTTCAATGTCCATAATTTACTCACATTATTTTCATTTGCCTCTGCTAGTTTTGATTGATATGTTTATTTTAAATTAAAAAATAACCAACCTTTACTCCCTGATCTTTACAATAAAACTCTACTTCCAGTATTTGTTTACAAAAATGTGCCTGTTGTTATAGTTTTCAGGTGATTTCTTTCCACTTTTATTGTTAAAGTAGGAGAAATTTATTGCAATTCTCAAAATTATCTGGCAATTCAGTCAGATACTGCACTTTATCTGAATGTATTTGGCAATTGTCTGGACTGGTATCATTAGCGTCTATCTTCTCATCTGCTATAATTGCTGATTGATGATGAAGGCTCTAATTATAGATATGTGATGGTCCAGCCGGGCTATACGATGCCTAAGGCTGAGTGAGCAGTTCTTTCGCAGACACTCATTCTTCAGTCTGCAAATGATAAAACAGGATCTTTAGGGAGTCTTAGCTTATTATTATCCTACCCTTTAAAATGCCATCCCCTTGTGAGTTTTCATACACGTACACCAGGTGCCAAAATAATTGGTTCATTTACTTCACAATTCAACCAGCCAATCATGAAATGCCAAACATCAGCAGTAAAGGTAGAGTTTTTAGGTAGACTTAATTTATTTAAGGTTTGGCTTCAATAACAAGGATGTACATAATTAATAAAAGTTGATTAAATTTTATAGAAATCAACTTTAGAAATGAGACATTTTGAACCATATCTTACATAAATGGAACAGAGAATGGGGATTAAACACTAGGCTTTGGGTAGGAAAAATGATTATTAGTATTACGAATTTGGGGAATAACTAAAACAATTTTCCTCGTGTTAGTACAAACATTAAAGTTAGGACAACCATCCAGGTAAGACTGAATTATAATAATAGACTATTTTCATGCAGTTTGGCAGAACTCACTGGAATCATTGGAAAAAGGTTACCTAAAACACGTGCTGGCAGATGGTTACCTAAATGATAATTTTTCTTAAAATAAAACTAGTACTGCTGTATTTGGAAAAACATGGGAAACTTAATGGGTGTAAAATGTCTTATTGTGATCAGTGAAAACACAGGAGACATTCATTTAAGTAGCCCATTTCAGTTACTCATTAACCACTGAAATTTTAGCTAATACTGAGGAGGAAAATAAATACTGTTTTAATAGGAATAGTTCATTTAATATATAATAAATAAACAGATTGTGAGCTTATTTCAGGGAAACCATGTACCATGTTTATAATTTGAGTTAAGCCTTGACATGAAAACTCATCTATCAAGTGTCAGAGACCTTAATAGCTGCCACAATAAGACATCATTTACTGTTCTGCCTACCATGTGTGAAACTCTGAAATAGAGACTGTAGTAATGCAAGGAACAGTAAGCCGTTATCCCTTCCATGATTTGGTCAAGCTGTAGAAATAGGCTTTCACACATGATAAGGTAATGAAACAAATCTAAGCAGCCCATGCTTCGTAGTGAGTAAGTGGTAACGGTGACAAGTGTCATCAAAATGTCAAGGTTGGGGATGTAATTTTTCAGCTCAGCTGGTCTGAGACAACTTCTAAGAGATTGATTGGCTTTGGACTGTGTTAAAAATGATAGGTAGAATAGGTACTGTCTTGAAAAGGAAAAGAAAAGGTGAACTTAAGGCAGGCAATATAGGGATGAGATGAAGAAAAATGAAGAAGATAAAAAAAATTTCAAGGTGTATTTTAGTAACCAGCTTGGCTTCCTTCCAGTTTTCTATCCAAGAATGAAGAAATGAGGCCGGGAATGCAGATGGAGGTCAGATTCTGGGGGATTTAATTGTAGATACGGGAGCCATTGAGTAGGGTAGCATTCATCCTCAAAACTGTCACCAAAGACACTTTCTCACCCCATCCTTTGTCTTTCTGTCACTCTACACCCTGAGGTCTTTGACTCTATAAATAGTCTTGTCCTGTCTGTGCAGTGCTTCATGTTTCGTACTTCTTGTTCCATGGCTGTCTATGCTTTGAAATTAGCAGTCAGATTTCATTTTGCTGCATATTTTTTTTTTCTGAGCAAATCCAAAAGACCAGGTAAATTTTTATTAAGAAGAGTTTTCAGGGAACAGAACCTAGACTTAAATGTCAAAGGTATTACTGAAGAAGCAATGACAAGAGATTTCACCATATCTCCTCTTGTGCCCCAAACTATCTGTTCTTAACTTGAATTTCATGCATTTTATTTCCTTTCAAGATGACATCAGCTTATTAACAATTAACTTAGCTCTGATTCACTTCCAGTATCCACCATGAAGTCATTAATTTATTTATGCAAATTTATACCCTTATGCTATGTTGAGAACCATACCATGGAACCCAAAGAACAAGATAAAAACAAACTCCGATACAGATCTTGCTTTGAGAAATTGACTATGCAAATGGATGGTGGCCAGATCATATGTAAAAATAGGATTGTGACCTGCTGCCTGCCCAAGAAAACAACCCCTTTATCTAGAATAAACAACCCAGAAAGCCAACTTGCTGTAAGTCAGACTTGCAGTAAGCCTGATTGCTATCTCTCATAACAATCCAAGAACCTAAACAATAACTTCTATAGCAATTGGTGCAAAATGGCCAGGACTTGATTAGTAACCAACAGCTTCTCTAACTGTTGTGCCTGCTTCAAGCTTAGAATCACTTGAAGGGAGAGCACTGCCTTGACAGAGTCTTAGTAGTACCTCGGAGAGGGAGGGGCAATGTTGGGATATCACTGAAATTTTAGAAGACTGGTTTATGGTAGAACTTTCATGTCAGGCTTCCCTGGTGGTTCAGAGAGTAAAGCGTCTGCCTGCAATGCAGGAGACCCTGGTTCAATTCCTGGGTCAGGAAGATCCTCTGGAGAAGGAAATGACAACCCACTCCAGTACCCTTGCCTGGAAAATCCCATGGATGGAGAAGCCTGGTAGGCTACAGTCCAGGGGGTCGCAATGAGTCGGACACGACTGAGCGACTTTACTTCTTCACTTCACTTTCATGTCAGGGGGCTTGATTAGGATTGGAAAAAGGTCATGACAGAAAGGTTAGGATTACCGGCACAGCAATGAGAATTGAGAAACAAGGAGTCTAGGTGTAAACCATCATTTGATGCTTTCTGTGAAAGAGTTATTTGGTCTTTCAGAAAGTTTTTGGAATAAAGAACTGTTATCTTCCAGGCAAGAGTTTCCTGGAATAGTTATGTTGATGAAAAGATTGGAATAGTGAAATCTGCTTAATCTAATAAGCTGTGTAGATGGTTTTGATTCTCATATCAGTAATTTCCTGAACAACACTCAGTGGAAGAATACTACTCAATATTCCCCAGAAACCTGCCCAAATTTAGCTAGAAATCTTTGTTGATGAGAGTTGGTACCCAGGCAGTCTGACAGCCGAGTCTGTGTTCTTAACCATTACTTATTGCTGCATCCAGACCCTACTCCTGCAAATTTAGGACAAGTGATAAAGCTAAATCTTCTAGGTCACTTGCCTTTGTTCTGATTAGCTGTTACGTAGAACCCAGGTCCAGTTCTGAATTGTGACCCATGATCGGGAGCTCTAAAAACATCCTTTCCATTGTCCAGGAGGTCTTTAAGGAGGCCAGCAATGGCACCTGGACCATTGGACCTTAGGACTTAATATTGAGTTCCATGTATCCAGGGGTCAAATGTTACTAACTTAGACTCTGCACCAGGCAGAGTGGATGAGAGATGATGGTGGCCCTGAGGCTACAGAGACCCTTATATTTGGAAGGAGCAGAAAAATCAGAAGCAGGCACTTCTGCATGCAGGTGAAGTTTGAGAACAGGCTTAACAAATGTCAGTGAGAAGTTCTGAGCACTGGTAGTGAGGAATCTTATTGGTATCTGAATCAATTAACAACCCGGGGAAGGAGCAATATTTGCTCAGTGCACCAGTTGGACTCAGTTTTGTTTGCTTTTGAGCCCAGTGGCAGAAAAATATCCAAGCAGGTGGCTGAAACTTTTATTGAGACAGTAGCTGGAATTTATTATCTTATTGAGAATGGGGTAAAAACCGTCCTATGTTATTCATGGACTACTTTTTATGATCCAAAGGAGCAGTCACTTAATGGCTAGAGTGAAGGCAAATTAATAATAATAGATCAGACTCTCATCCCATGCAATCAAGTAGATGTTATTCTCTATTGAGTTATGTGGCTTAAAAATCTCACCTAATCACAGTAATAAATAATGGGGTAATTTCCATGCCAACTGCTAAAACCTTTCGGAAACAATGACATTCTCAGACCTACTTTAAAAGTTTCTACTTTTTGCTTTTTATCGCTACAGTTTTTATGGGTTGTCTCAGAGACTGGGGTTGAATTTTTAGGTTTCTGAGACAGAGAAATGTGATCAAAACAATACTGTAAATGGAACTTGATGTGGCTATTCGGAAGGTTGTGTATTTCTGTCCCAAAGATCTGGGGGCTTCAGGATTTGGGAAACTTTGAATACAAGTCTTCATAACGGTGATTTGTATGATGTTTGGGGAAGAATATATACTTTGCCAGTATGATTACTACGCTAGCAATTTTGATCTATCTTTGTCAATATGGACTCACTGACTAATGAAGTTTAGTAGAGTAAGCTTACCTGGTGTTGTAGTTCTAAACCCAAGTGTATGTAGTAAGTTGATGTGTGAGATATATATATATGTGTATATATATATATATATATATATATATATATATATAGTATGTAATATAAATTAATATAATATTTAAGTTATTTACTTGTATATTTTAAAATTTTGGAGATAACTCAGAAGATGAGAAGCACAGTAGAGTCTATATGGGACTTATAAATATTCCTGTGTCTTCCTTCAGACTCCATCCCTGTGTCTTCTGGGACACTTACTTTGCTTTGTTACCTTAGAGTGGTTTTACCATCACCCTAGTGTTCTAGATGCAAATATGCCCTAATCCCCACCTTCTTGGGGATAGGTATTTGCCTTATAGTTCTATTTTAACACATCACTTTTTGCATACTACTTTGGTCGTGTCCCTATTTGTTTTCTTTGCTAGACTGCCCCTCTGTCCTGTTTTCTACCTCTTGAAGTAAGTGATTTCTCTGGTTGACTCCCATGTACAGTGACACATAGGGAACTCTATGTGCCCCAAATTGCAGAGCCAATGAACACAGACCCAAGATTGGAACCCAGGAAGTCTAGCTCCAGAGTCCAGGATCTCAACACTCTGCTGCCTCTCCTGTGAAAAGCTAGCACCTTGCCTTAGAGACATGGTTTGTTGAATGCATTGCTGTGCTCACAAAGATGATGTGCAAGCATAAGACAGTGTTACTGTGAACATGGACTGTTTCTTGGGAGCAGATGTAGTTCAGGATACTTTCCAGTTCTTACCTCTGAAGGAGTGTCACCTCTTTTTGGTCCTTGCATCCCCAGTAGCACTGCCCCGAGTCTCTGAATCTCTCTAAGGGAAAGAGGGGAGGACTAGTACTGAAACTGCTTCTGTGAGCTTGGAAAATTCCTCTTGGGTTTAGAGCATTCCAGGCTGCATCCCTTGTACATAACTTGTGTGGGTATCCTTTGGTGATGGGAATTGCTCTTATTCATCACATGGAGTAAGTGAAGTGAAGTAGCTCAGTCGTGTCTGACTTTTTGAGACCCCATGGTCTGTAACCTGTCAGGCTCCTCTGTCCATGGGATTTTCCAGGCAAGAGTACTGGAGTTGGTTGCCATTTCCTTCTCCAGGATATCTTCCTGACCCAGGGATGGAACGTGGGTCTCCTGCATTGCATGCAGACGCTTTACTGTCTGAGCCACCTTACCATACATGGAGTAAGAATACCTAACATGTCCTTCATATTCTAAAGAGCAGGGGAAATAACATGAAATAGACTTTCTTGTTATAATTCATTGTGATAATTCTTGTAAATAATTCATTTTGTTGAAAGAATGTTTACTATCACACTTCATTTCCATACCCTCAAAGTCTCATTTTAAGACTTAACAGTTACTAAATTACAAAAAGAACATTTTGAAAAACACTCTGCTACATTCCTCGAGACAATTCCTAGTAACAATACATATGGAGAGTAAGATACTAATTCTGAATCCAGACAGACCCTCTTTCAGTTCTCTGAGTGGCATTTTCCCAAACAAACTACTGAATCTTTCAGAAATGAAACCTGTGATGTCTAGCACAGGTTGTACAGAATACATATCAAAGAGTTCCAGTACTCCTTGTCAGATGGGTTCTGATATGTCTGGCTGATGGAAATTTGTGTATTTGTGAATTCAAGGAGTGTTGGGAAATATTTAAGCTCTTTTATTTTTATCCCTACTCATGGTAAATAAATAAGCCTTTGTAAACAAGCAAATGTCATACATCTGAGAAAGATTTTGATGACAACTGCTAAAATCAGATTTTTTAAATTAGAAAGCAATAAAATATATGTACTCTAAATAATTTATATAAGGGTTCTCACAATCACTTCTTGGGAATAATTTTTTTATTAGTATAGGAAAGTCCTATGGCCAAGGGACTTTATTAAAAGAAGCTTGACATTCAAGTGTAAGTTGTCTCATGTATAGCTCTGTGATTTACCCCATCTCACTGATACTCCGAAATCCTCCTGTGAATCATGAGAGTGGTATCTGGTTATTTGTGCTGTGGATTGTGTGTGTGTATGTACACACGATTGTATGTATGTATGGTGGAGCTAATCAAAGGACGATTACCATGGTAATCAAGAAATAGAAAAAAGCCTTATAATGGAGAACAAAACAAACACAACAGAGGGTGGAAATCTGAACCACATATGACAGAGAGAATAGTATGACTCCATACATTTATAAAATTTGTGAGTAAGACATTGACAGAGATTGGATTTTGAGTTAATCTTACATATTTTTAAAGGGTGACTCCAGATGGTATTTTAGTTAAAATTAATTCAACCATATTTATTTATTTTAAAACTTTTTATTTTGTATTGGGGTATGCCTGATTACCAAAGTTGTGATAGTTTCAGATGAACAGCTAAGGGGTTCAACTGTACTCATATACATGTGTCCATTCTCCCCCAAACTCCCCTCCCATCCGAGCTGCCACATAGCACTGGGCAGAGTTCCATGTGCTATATAGTATGACCTTGCTGGTTATACATTTTAAATATAGCAGTGTGTACATGTCCATCCCAAACTCCCTAACTATCCCTTCCTCGTTCTCTAAGTCTGTGAGTCTCTCTGTTTTGTAAGTTCATTTGTTTCATTTCTTTTTAGATTCCACCTATAAGGGATGTCATACGATATTTTTCCTTCTCTGACCCACTTCACTCAGTATGGCACTTTCTCTAGGTCCATCCATGTTGCTACAAATAGCATTATTTCATTCTTTTTAATGGCTGAGTAACGTTCCATTGTATATATGTAGCACATCTTCTATATCTATTTCTCTGTCGATGGACATTTAGGTTGTTTCCACGTCTTGGCTATTGTAAGCAGTACTGCAATGAACAGGGGAGTGCATGTATCCTTTCAGATCATTTTTTTTCTCTGGATATATGCCCAGCAGTGGGATTGCAGGGTCATATGGTAGCTCTATTTTTAGTTTTTTAAGGAACCTCCATACTGTTCTCCATAATGGCTGTACCAATTTACATTCTCACCAACAGTGTATGAGGGTTCCCTTTTCTCCCCACCCTCTCCAGCATTTATTGTTTGTGGAGTTTTTTGATGATAGCCATTCTGGCCTTTGTGAGGTGATATCTCATTGTAGTTTTGATTTATATTTCTCTAATAATTAGAGATGTTGAACATCTTTTCATGTGCCTCTTGGCCATCTGTATGTCTTCTTTGGAGAAATGTCTATTTAGGTCTTCTGCCCATTTTTTGATTGGGTTGTTTGTTTTGATGCTATTTAGTGTCATGAGCTATTTGTAAATTTTGGAGACTAATCCCTTGTCAGTCACATCATTTGCAAACATTTTCTCCCAATCTGTGGGTTATCTTTTGGTTTTGTTTCTTGTTTCCTTTGCTGTGCAAAAGCTTTTGAGTTTAAGTAGATCTCATTTGTTTATTTTTGTTTTTAATTTCTATTATTCTGTGATTTATGTCAGAGAGTGTTCTGCCTATGTTTTCCTCTAGGAGTGTTACAGTGTCTGGTCACATTTAGGTCTTTAATCCATTTTGAGCTTATTTTTGTGTATGGTGCTAAAGAATGATGTAATTTCACTTTTTAATATGTAACTGCCCAGTTTTCCCAGCACCATTCAGAATTCAACGATATTTATTAAGTGCCCATGTGTCAGACAGGGTGTATCAATGAGCAAAAACCATGGTACGTGACCCATACCATACCCCTACCATGGTGTGATCAGGGACCGTGTCAAGGGCTTATGGGCATCATTGCATTTATGTAACATTCACCTCTCAATGAAGACAGGAGATCCAGAGATTAAGTGACTTGCCCAAGGATACACAGCTAATAATTAGCACTACAAAGATCATAACCTTAAGCTCTTCTTTTTATTTTTTTACTGTGCCGTGCGGGGTCTTAATTCCCTGACCAGGTATTGAACTTGTGTCCCCTTCCATGGAAATGTGAAGTCTTAATCACTGGGCCACCAGGGAAGTGCCACGTTGGATTAACTATTAACCCCACTTTATACATGAACTGACTGGGGCCCAGAGACACAGATGACTAATCTAAATTATGTTTACAGTAAATGGTAGAAGGAACTGTATCTCACATGTCTAGTTTCTCTGATGGTGCTTGCTCACTGTTCCATATTGCCTTTGAAAGTGAAATTCACTCAGTCATGTCTGACTCTTTGTGATCTCATGGACTGACTATACAGTTTATGGAATTCTCCAGGCCAGAATACTGGAGTGGGTAGCCTTTTCCTTCTCCAGGGGATCTTCCCAACCCAGGGACTGAAAGCAGATCTCCCACACTGCAGGCGGATTCTTTATCAGCTGAGCCACCAGGGAAGCCCTATTGCCTTTACACCTACAAAACTAGATCTGTAATGCAATTTGTATACATTTCTAGTATTATAAAATACCATTTAATAGTTGAAATTGTGGAAATGGAATATAAGACTGTCTTCATTTGGTAGAATTAATGTATCATGGGTGCAGAATAGCCATGATTAAAAAAAAAAAAAGAATATTGAATAGTAACACTTGAACCTTCATTTTTAAGATAGGCTTAAGAATTTTCAAAATATACTGCTCACATTTGAATAAGGAATCATGTTATTTTTAATGTTTCTAAAACAATTTTTGTTTTTCAAATTTGAAGTACTACTTTAATTATTCACACTAGTTAGCTCATAAGGGAAAAAAAACAGAGAAATCAAATGAATAAGTTATTTAGGTGTCAGTAACATACTAAATTATTAGGATGGTTGAGAGCATTTAAGAATAATTGCAATATGAAGATTTCAGGTAATTCTGTTTAAGTGATTCATAATTTCATTCTTCTTATTACTTCTGTCCCTTATACCCACAAGCTGAAAGTTAATAGAAAACAGGAGCATGGTGTGTGTGTGTAAGTGTGTGTGTGTGTGAGTGTGTAGGCTCAGGATATTACATTTGTGTATCCAAGGATTGGTTATTTTATTCAGTTTATTTGGAATTCAAGAAAGCAGGAAACACATTTAACTCTTAAGCATCATGGGAATAGGTCGCATAACACAGTCAGAAACCTCTCATAACAAATTAAATATAGCCAGGTGTGAGGGAAAATAAATTCCATATGTTTAAAAATTATTGGAGCAGATAGAATTTCACTGGAAAATATAAGTGAAATTTGAAGGTCCTTTCATTAAAGTTTATTAAACTGTAATATGTCTGATGGTCATTGGTTGTCTGAAAACAGGGTGAAGTTACTATTGTAGGTATTTGTTCAATTTACCTTGTACAAACTAGACCTATGACTTAACTCGCTCAAAATAAGCTTCCTTTATTTTATGAGTTAGAATATTTGCTGAGTCCTTATAAAATGTCTGGAGCCATACTGAATCTTTGGAAACTTCTTTATTCCCAAGAGATGGGAATGTGTCCACAATCTAAGATGGCAAATGAACTCTTACTCCAGCTGAGGAAGAGCTTTTACAATAAGCCTGACCCTACGTTAAGTTGTAGTTAAGCATATTCCATGCTAACCGCAGGCCTATGAGGTTCTGGTATTGTCCTCTTTGGTCAGATGGAGAGACGGAGAGGTTGAACAATCCACCCAACTTTTCCCATCCTGTAAAGATCAGTAATTGAATTGAGATCTGCCTGGTTGCAAAGCATTTCTACTGAATCATGGTACCCCTCAATGGGGAGAATTACAAGGTGATGAAGAAAAAAGAAAACAGTGAGAAGAATGCCTGTATAGAGGGTTGAGCAAGGCTGTGAAGAGATGGTAGAAGTGGAGATGTAGGAATAAAGTTACTCGGCTCCTCCTGGGTCGGTCCTCCTTGTTCCTGGACCTCAGGCATCCTTCATCTACTGCCATGCCTGACCTCTAGTCCTGAAGTTGTGTTCCCAGATGGCGCCCTCTGTCATTTCTCCACCATCAGGGTCCTAATCATTCATTTCATTCCTGCTGTTACGGTGCTGTCTCTAACAGCCTCATGCTCAGTCCTGGTGGACCTTGACCTCCCATTATTAGGGCGGCTGCCTTTTTATAGGTTATAAATAGTCACTTGCTTTTAAGACATTGATAGATTTATAGTGATTCTCTAAGTCACTATGTTGAGAATAATTTTTTTCTCATTGGGAGGATTGGTTGGTTGGTTGATTATGTCTGTGACTAGAAATGAAGAGAGAATGTAGGCAGCCATGTTATATATTTGCTATTCTTGTACAGGATAGACAGAACTTGTCTCTGCTTTCTGACCTATCCTCTATGATTTAGTCACTAAGTCGTGTCCGACTCTTGAGATCCCATGGACTGTAGCCCACCAGGCTCTTCTGTCCATGGGATTTCCCAGGCAAGAATATTGGAGTTGGTTGCCATTTCCTTCTCCAGGGGAATCTTCCCGACCTAGGGATCAAACCTGGGTCTCCTGCATTGTAGGCAGATTCTTTACCCCTGAGCCACCAGGGAAGCCTGAATATTAGCTGATTAGGTGACTATCCTCTAGATAATCTAATAAATAAAAATCCTGTATCTTAAATGCATAATGAGCAACCATGTGCAGGCATTGTGTCTGCTCTTGGAGTTAGAGAGAAGAATATACCATCCTCCTTGTTATACTAATTATCATTTTTAGACAGTTTTTGAAACATACTCATAGACTCTCTTTTGGTCATCTCAACAGGTGTGGTAGTCAGAATACGGTGAATATGCATGTGTACTCCAAATGAACTAATCTAATAGAAATTTCTGGCCAAATGAGAGGAATACTGTGTCAGTTTGGGAGTGTTTTCAGAGGAGAACCCAAATCACAACGACTTAAATGAATTAGGGAAGTCCTCAAGAATGCAGTGAATATTGAGGCTGTAGTTTCTGCCCTTCTCCTGGCCTTTCCCTCATGGTGGCAAGATGGCTGCTGTGGCTTCAGCCATCTTGTCAGGTGAAGGCACGAGCAACAAGGGAAATGGAAGGCACTTCTACCAGGAAAACAAACCCTTCTCGATAATCCCAGAAATTTTCTGTTCACTCTGGCTGAAGCTGTGTCACATGGTCACCTCTAGCTGCAAGTGAGGTTAGATAATGTTTATTTGGCTGTACCCAATAAAATTGAGGTTATATTTACCGTAGAAAAAGAAGAAAATATATTACATAGCCAGCTAGTAGCATCTGCCACAGATACATCTCCAAGGAAATAGGTTGGTCATTTAGGGATTTGAGGTAAAAGTGGGAATGTATTACCATATAAAGAAACACACTTAAAACCTTGCTTTATAGTTGGCTATATCCATGTAGGGTGATTAGTCCCATTTGGTTTCTAGTTTCCAAAAGTATCAGGGTGCATGGCAGCTCTTTCCAACAGTTGTCCGTGGGTGCACATGTGTTTGAATATAGCAGTGTATCTGTGCATTTTCTAAAATGCAATTTAACAGCCCAAAGATAACGAGAACCTTACATTGCAAATCACTTCTTTTTTACAGGATGTCTTTGGCACTAGCCATGAAGTTAATGAATACTGTTGTTAGAACCATGCTCCAGTATGGAATATTTCCATGTCATGGAAGTGCAAGAATGCCTTAAAGCATAGCCCCTCAGGATATCAAGAAGCTTCCTGCTGATTGGCTTCCTGATAAAGAAGGTATGTGATTTGGCAAGGTAAGAAATGAAAATCATTGGGTATAAACTTTTAGTACCAGGAACACATATTGAAAACTGTCAGGAATTTAGGGTTTAGAAGACAATATACTTCTTATACTTGTTTCATTCTGAAAAAGATTGTAATAACTTTCTGGGGAGATAAAATTACATCTCTTTTGGTAATCCCGGGGAAGAATGGAGGGTGAAGACCAAAGGAAAGAGAATAGAAAAGACAGTGACATTTATTCATTGTCTGTGTGCCAGGAACTGTGCTTGGGGTCTAGAATATATTAACTCACTAAATCCAAGAACAAGCCTGCTGCTGCTGCTGCTGCTAAGTCGCTTCAGTCGTGTCCGACTCTGTGTGACCCCATAGACGGCAGCCCACCAGGCTCCCCCTTTCCTGGGATTCTCCAGGCAAGAACACTGGAGTGGATTGCCATTTCCTTCTCCAATGCATGAAGGTGAAAAGTGAAAGTGAAGTCGCTCAGTCGTGTCCAACTCTGAGTGACCCCATGGACTGCAGCCTACCAGGCTCCTCCGTCCATGGGATTTTCCAGGCAAGAGTACTGGAGTGGGGTACCATCGCCTTCTCCAAGAACAAGCCTACAAGCAGGTATTTATATTCCAATTCTAGAAATAGGTAACCTGAACTGTAGACAGGTTCGGTGAATTTCCCAGGATAGCATAGCTAGTGGGTTGACCCACACTACCCTGTAGAACTGGTAAAATATTCTGAAAAACACTACATCTAACTCTTAGTTTAAAAAATGTACTGGACACACCACCTACCAGTTCCCAACGTTTCTTTCCCAGCTCTGACCTGTTCCTACTTCATTTCATTTTATTCTGCTTCAGTCTAAATGGGGTTAATAAGTTCAGATGAGTTCAGTCACTCAGTCGTGTCTGACTCTTTGCGATCCCATGGATTGCAGCACGCCAGGCCTCCCTGTCCATCACAAATTCCTGGAGTTCACTCAGACTCAAGTCCATTGAGTCAGTGATGCCATCCAGCCATCTCATCCTCTAGCGTCCCCTTCTCCTCCTGCCCCCAATCCCTCCCAGCATCAGAGTCTTTTCCAGTGAGTCAGCTCTTTGCATGAGGTGGCCAAAGTACTGGAGTTTCAGCTTCAGCATCATTCCTTCCAAAGAAATCCCAGGGCTGATCTCCTTCAGAATGGACTGGTTGGATCTCCTTGCAGTCCAAGGGACTCGCAAGAGTCTTCTCCAACACCACAGTTCAAAAGCATCAATTCTTCAGCGCTCAGCTTTCTTCACAGTCCAACTCTCACATCCATATATGACCACAGGAAAAACCATAGCCTTGACTAGACGGACCTTTGTTGGCAAAGTAATGTCTCTGCTTTTGAATATGCTATCTAGGTTGGTCATAACTTTCCTTCCAAGGAGTAAGCGTCTTTTAATTTCATGGCTGCAGTCACTATCTGCAGTGATTTTGGAGCCCCCCAAAATAAAGTCTGACACTGTTTCCACTGTTTCCCCATCTATTTCCCATGAAGTGATGGGACCGGATGCCATGATCTTAGTTTTCTGAATGTTGAGCTTTAAGCCAACTTTTTCACTCTCCACTTTCACTTTCCTCAAGAGGCTTTGAGTTCCTCTTCACTTTCTGCCATAAGGGTGGTGTCATCTGCATATCTGAGGTTATTGATATTTCTCCTGGCAATCTTGATTCCAGCTTGTGTTTCTTCCAGTCCAGCATTTCTCATGATGTACTCTGCATATAAGTTAAATAAACAGGGTGACAATATACAGCCTTGACGTACTCTTTTTCCTATTTGGAACCAGTCTATTGTTCCATGTCCAGTTCTAACTGTTGCTTCCTGACCTGCATACAAATTTCTCAAGAGGCAGATCAGGTGGTCTGGGATTCCCATCTCTTGAAGAATTTTCCACAGTTTGTGGTGATCCACACAAAGGCTTTGGCATAGTCAGTAAAGCAAAATAGATATTTTTCTGGAGCGCTCTTGCTTTTTGGATGATCCAATGGATATTGGCAATTTGATCTCTGGTTCCTCTGCCTTTTCTAAAACCAGCTTGAACATCAGGAAGTTCACAGTTCACATATTGCTGAAGCCTGGCTTGGAGAATTTTGAGCATTACTTTACTAGCATGGGAGAGGAGTGCAACTGTGTGGTAGTTTGAGCATTCTTTGGCATTGCCTTTCTTTGGGATTGGAATGAAAACTGACCTTTTCCAGTCCTGTGGCCACTGCTGAGTTTTCCAAATTTGCTGGCATATTGAGAGCAGCACTTTCACAGCATCATCTTTAAGAATGCCTCTAAATGCCATCTTTAGAGATGAAACTAACAGGAATGGGAAGAAGGCATGGCTAGAATCAAGTCTCTCCTGACCACCTCTCTTCTCTACCTTAATCCCAGTACAAGGGAACCAGTTCATAGATATATAACAATAGATTTATTAGGATCATAAGTGTTTGCAATGCAAATGTACAAAATACAATTTTATCAGTAGAATAATATTAAGATGTTGTTCAATCTGAACAAGCCAGTTGCTTCTCTTTTAATGTAACATTCTGGGTTTATACTAATTTGTCCAGAGTAGGCACAGAACTCCTGAAGGTGGCTAAGCAGACTGCTCAGGAGCTGAAAGAATGACCCCAATGGTAAATCTAAACAAATCGCAGTTACCTAGGACTTTTCATGGGGCTTCCCAAGGGGCACTAGTGGTAAAGAATTTGCCTACCAATGCAGGAGACGTAAGAGAAACGGGTTTGAAAATGAAGGGAAGATCCCCTGGAGAAGGAAATGGCAACCCACTCCAGTACTCTTGCCTGGAGAATCCCATGGGTAGAGGAGCCTGGCAGGCTACAGTCCATGGGGTCGCACAGATTTGGACATGACTGAAATGACTTTCACATCTCAGGCCATGTTATGATCGTACTATGGGGATTTTCCAATCTAAGGTGAATTAACTTGTGTATTGTAGATCACGAGTTCTTACACAGGGTATGCTCCTGATTCAGAAGGGGCCTCCCAAATATGAGTGTGTATGTTTTAAGTTTATTGAATGTTATTAATATGGGCTTCATTAAAATGGATTGAGCAGTGAATGAAGGTTTGGTTTTCTGCAGCTTCTTCCCTCTCTGAGGGAGTTCCTCAGGCAACTGGTTTGTAGGTAAGTTAGGGTAGTTAGGGTTAGGGTTAGCAATAGGGCCTTCCAGGCATCTGTTTTCTGTTTTTCGTCCCACAGTGTCAGAAGAATTGAAGTGAATGAGATTCCTCTCTGAAGCCAAGATGCTGGCTGATCATTGCTTCTCACCTCAAGCATTTGGTTGAAGTGCCATGGACTCAAAACTTGCACCCCTCAATTTGCCTCCTCTGGGTGTTCCACATAATGGTTGTGAGCATGTTTAAGTAATTTATCTTCGAGACAGCTGATATATCTATCCACCCATCATTTCATTTTTAAAACAGGAATTGTCATTCCCTCTAGCTAATGGTAGTTGCAGCTGTTCCCTTTTGGTTACCCCTGGTTAACCCACCTGCGTAACGGGTAGACTGTTATAATAGGTACACATGGGCTGGATTTAGGTAGGCGTGATTTTGTCAGACAATGAAACAGATATTTCCCTTATTTTAAGAAGTTTTACATGGTAGTGAGTCTTTCTCCCCTCTCACCCTCTGTACCACCTCCAACACACCTTAGCCAGTTGTTTTACATTAAAGCTGAGGTTCAGGGCCTGCCCGGTGGATGCGTGGTCTGTGCAGTCCTACTGGGTCCCCTGTTCAGAAGGGTCCCACACTCGGCTCTGTGGTTGCTGTCTTGAAACTCTTCATAATTTTTTGACAAGGTGCTCTGCATCTTAATTTTGCACTAGGCCTTGCAAATTATGTAGCTGATCTTGCCTGGATTATCTGCTTTCTAATTGCCAAAAGCAAATGGTTGGAGAGAATGAGAATAGAAGGTGGCAATTTTATAATCCCAGAGACCAAACGCTGTGATCAGATGCAGACACAAGAGACATGCTGAGTATGAGCGGAGCAGGGGTGCAGGATGTGAAGTAGTTTTCCAACTTTCAAGTCACATTTTTGCATGAGGCTTAATTATAGGGTTTATAATGTGAATTCCTTGAGTAGACAGAGGCTTGTAATCGTGTCATTTGAAAAATGCTTTCCAAAGTCATATGCTGATGCCTTTTGGGTTCTTGGTTCTTTATTCCTGCTCCCCCATAAGCTCAGATAATCACAGGTGTATGGCAAACCTGTTGTACAACGGCCTGAGTAACTGGAGATCTGTGTTCCCGGCACCTGAGGGTGAAACTGCCTCTTCTTTCTCCCAGGCATCCTTCCCATCTGCCTACTTGCTGTACAACTAACATGCAGCTTACTATCAAGTGCCAGATTTTTTATTTATTTGAAACTATAAACAGCAGTCTTGCTACTGCCATCTTTTGCGAAATATAGCCATGTCTAGTTTGGGATTCATAATTTTCAACAGCAGGCATATCTTCTGCTTTTCCTTAAGTTGTGTTACCCTTTCCCTTGACTGTATGCTAAATTCCATCACTTTGTATTTCCTGAATCTGTCTCCTGCTGGTCCATAGCTTGTTTCCATTACCTTACTTCAGTCCCTCAAAACTTCTCTCATGGGTAATCATTGTAACTGATCCTTAACTGGTGTCAAATTAGTCCCATATGAAACATACTCCTCACTGAAGCTTATATACTATTGTTCACATGGATTATGTGCCATGTATTATTCTAGGCGCTGAGGATTCAAATGAAGGATTCCATGAGTCCAGAGAGAATCATTTATACAGACCAAAACTTGAATGGTGCTCCCTGAAAATATTTTTGAGCCAAGATTTGTGGAAAAGAGTGGTCCTGTATGCAAAACAAGAAATTTCAGGAAAAGTAAATATTATGTTCCTTCTTTGGTTATGAACAATCTCAGCAAATAATTTCTGAAGACAATTCCTTCTTCATTAGTATCAGTGTATTAGTTTTGTCAGACAAACCTGAATGTCTTCTGGTTTGAGGGATTTCCAGAAAATCTCCCTTATTGGAGACTGGGTACATGTATCTGTATGGCTGAGTCCCTTCACTGTTCACCTAAAGCTATCACAGCATTATTAATTGGCTATTAGTGAAAGTGTTAGTTGCTCAGTCGTATCCGACTCTTTGCAACTCCATGGATTGTAACCCACCAGGCTCCTCTGTCCACAGGATTCTCCAGGCAAGAATACTGGAGTGGCTTGCCATTCCCTTCTACAGGAGATCTTTCCAACCCAGGGATCGAATCCCAGTCTCCTGCATTGCAGGCAGATTCTTTACTGTCTGAGCTACCAGGGAAGACCTGATTAACTATCCCCCAATACAAAATAAAAAAAAAAAAAAGAAAGAAAGAAGATCCTTCTTTTCCATGCTTATTTTTCTGCTCTTTGAATCAAATACACTTGTTAGTTTCCTCAAATGCCGACTCGGAATTTTTTTTTCTATTCAGTTCTTTATACTGATGTAAACAGGCCTAATAAATACACTAACTTTTTTTATTGTGGTAAAATATTTCACATAACACAACAGTTATCATCCTAACCACTTTTAAGGGTACAGTTTAGTGGCATTAAATACATTCACATTCGTGTGCAGCCATCACTACCATCCATGTCTAGAACCCTTTCCATCTTGCAAGACTGAAATGCCATATCCATCAGATAATAATTCCCTGTTCCCTCCCTTTCCCAGGCCTCTGGCAGCCAACCTTCCAGTTCCTGTCTATATAAATTGAACTACCTTAGCTACATCATGTAAAAATAATGGTATCATACAATATTTTCCCTTTCATGACTGACTTATTTCACTAGCCTAATATCTTCAAGCTTCATCCATGTTATGGCATGTGTCAAAATTTCCTTACTTTTAGAAACCAAATAATATTCTATTGTAGGCATACACCCACCATATTTTATTTATTCATTCATCTGTTGATAGGCTCTTGGGATGCTTTCACATTTTGACTGTTGTGAATAATGCTGGTATGAACATGGGCATTAAACTTTTTTGAGTTCTTATTTTCTATCCTGGGTATGTATCCAGAAGTGGAATTGCTGGATCAATGACGATTCTGTGTTAACTCAGTAAGTCCATTTTAAAAGCTCATGATTTGTATTTTCCTCTCAGTTTTTCGTTCCCTGAACTCCATTTGTCATTCATAGTTCTAAGACGGTATAGTGATAACGCTGGGGGGTTATGGGGAGGAAAAGAGGATAGAGATCACGGAGGAAGACAGGGAGACAAATGTTTTCTCACCCATTCCCTATTTCAGACCATGATGCCAAGGTGAGGGTTGTTGGGAAAGACAGATTAAAGGGAAAGTTGAAAGCAGAGGAAAATTTGCTTCATTTCTCGTTTGGGATTCATCACAAAGGATAGTCTCAAAACCACTATAGGCAGCCTTATCAAAGTAAAACTGGTAGATGCAGAAAGTAGCTAATGGCATTGATGGGTGAATTTGAGCAAGAATGAGGTACAACTTACAGACTTGGGCATCCGCTGGCCATGTATCTGCTGGGTAGACTTTGTGGACCAGACAGGGAGTGGCTAAGATGAGAGAGCCTTCAGGATGGATAAGAATGTACTACATGCTGAGGGTGGATCATGATGGCAAGGAGAAGAGAAGAGAACAGATCAAACTTCAAATTCATCAGTAACAAATGCCAACATGACAACCTATTAAAGACACAGCAGGCAAAGAATACAATCACTGAAGGTGACAGAAAGGGATAGGGAATACTGAAGGGATCAAATTATCTGAAAGAAATGATTATAAACAAAATTATCATTAGTGAAGAAGGTTAGGTGTCCTTATAGTCTCAGAGGATAGTGCATGAGGAAGATCAGAGTGAATGTAAGAATATAGATGATTATACAGATTATCATGCTGACAAACCTATACCATGTAGATTTTCTCATTTTCAAATTAACTATGAGACTGGAGAATTCAAGAAAAGTAAGTTTGATAAGCACATCCAATTATTATACCTGTTTTAGTACAACTTCATAATTAATTCAATATTCTATTTTATTTGGGTGAGGAAAAACCATTCTCTGCCATTTATCTTCCTATCATGCATTCAAGTCTGAATCAGGCTTGTTGGATATGTAGGTCTCTTAGCAAGAGAGTGTTTATGCTTTAAATCTCTTTCACAGGACAGAGTATTTATTCATGTAGCAAATATTTCTTGGCCATCTGCTATGTTTTAAGTACTCATAAAAAATACTGAAGTATCAGTTCAGTTCAGTCGCTCAGTTGTGTCCGACTCTTTGCAACCCCATGAACCGCAGCACACCAGGCCTCCCTGTCCATCACCACCTTCTGGAGTTCACTCAAACTCATGTCCATTGAGTCAGTGATGCCATCCATCCATCTCATCTTCTGTCATCCCCTTATCCACCTACCCTCAATCTTTCCCAGCATCAGGGTCTTTTCAAATGAGTCAGCTCTTCACATCAGGTGGCCAAAGTATTGGAGTTTCAGCTTCAACATTAGTGCTTCCAATGAACACCCAGGACTGATCTCCTTTAGGATGTACTGGTTGGATCTCCTGGCAGTCCAAGGGACTCTCAAGAGTCTTCTCCAACACCACAGTTCAAAAGCATCAATTCTTCAGTGCTCAGCTTTCTTCACAGTCCAACTCTCGCATCCATACATGACCACTGGAAAAACCATAGCCTTGACTAGACAGACCTTTGTTGACAAAGTAATGTCTCTGCTTTTTAATATGCTATCTAGGTTGGTCATAACTTTCCTTCCAAGGAGTAAGCGTTTTATAATTTCATGGCTGAAATCACCATCTGCAGTGATTTTGGAGCCCAGAAAAATAAAGTCAGCCACTGTTTCCACTGTTTCTCCATCTATTTCCCATGAAGTGATGGGACCAGATGCCATGATCTTAGTTTTCTGAATGTTGAGCTTTAAGCCAATTTTTTCACTCTCCTCTTTCACTTTCATCAAGAGGCTCTTCAGTTCTTCACTTTCTGCCATAAGGGTGATGTCGTCTGCATATCTGAGGTTATTGATATTTCTCCTGGCAATCTTGACTCCAGCTTGAGCTTCATCCAGCCCAGCGTTTCTCATGATGTACTCTGCATAGAAGTTAAATAAGCAGGGTGACAATATACAGCCTTGACGTACTCCTTTTCCTGTTTGGAACCAGTCTGTTGTATGCTAAGTCGCTTCAGTCGTGTCCGACTCTGTGCAACCCCATAGACGGCAGCCCACCAGGCTCCGCCGTCCCTGGGATTCTCCAGGCAAGAACACTGGAGTGGGCTGCCATTTCCTTCTCCAATGCGTGAAAGTGAAAGGTGAAAGGGAAGTTGCTCAGTCGTGTTCGACTCTTAGCGACCCCATGGACTGCAGCCTACCAGGTTCCTCCGTCCATGGGATTTTCCAAGCAAGAGTACTGGAGTGGGGTGCCATTGCCTTCTCCGAGTCTGTTGTATATCATGTACTAAAAGGCCATTCCATTCTTTCTCCCTTTTGATAGTTTACCAATATACCAGTCTCTTCTGCCTCACTTATGAATAGTTAAAGTGGTACATCATGACTAAGAAAGAAGGTAAGAATAGGTCTAGCGCCCAAAGCTCATACCTACAGAAAGGATCACTATATAAGGTGATCCTTCCTAAGTGAGATTTCTTAGTTTTCAGAAAGTCATTTTGTTTTATTATTAACCCAAAGTAAGGAAACCTTTTCTGACATTTAACCTTGGGTTTTGTACTCATAGTTAAATCATAATCCTTGGGGTTTTGTGTTTATAGTTAAAATGTGGGGGTGCATGGACATGTGTGTCAGTGGTGGGGAAGGGGTTGTGTGAGTATGTTTGAAACAGGCTAAGAGCTGTGACCTTAATTTATCAGAGGAGGAGATTATAGAAGGAAATAGAATGACTAGGAGAAAGAAGAGGTGTCTTGAAAATGTGGATCAAACTCATATATCTCTTGTGAACTATTAGACAGTCTATAGTTACCTCTCAGAAAAAATGGTAAACCCATTTGGCAATCAGTGTAGTTCCTTCCCAGTTGCTTTAAATGCACCCAGGGATGTTCCTGGCTCTCCAGTGGTTAAGACTTCACCTTCCAGTACGGGGGTATGGGTTTGATCCCTGGTCGGAGAACTAAGAGCCCACGTATCTCATGGCCAAAAAGCCAAAACATAAAACAGAAGCAATTTTGTAACAAATTCAATAAAGACTTTAAAAAAACGGTCCACATTAAAAAATCTTTAAAAAGAAATGCAAAACTCCAAAGGAGTTCTGACCATCATATCACTTGTACCCTGTCAAAATGATAGCTTCACTATTTACTTCAACTATACTTTCTACTACTATAACACGGTATTGTACCAAACATCCTCATATTCAGGTATTTCCAAACTTTTCTGATGATCTTTCTTAGAATAGATTTAAAGGTAGGGTTCCTGGATGGAGGTTGTGTGCATGCTTGCTTCTGCCAAGTCGCTTCAGTCGTGTCCAACTCTGTGTGACCCCATGGACTGCAGCCTACCAGGCTTCTCCGTCCATTGGATTCTCCAGGCAAGAACACTGGAGTGGGTTGCCATTTCCTTCTCCAATGCATGAAAGTGGAAAGTGAAAGTGAAGTCGCTCAGTCGTGTCTGACTCTTAGCGACCCCATGGACTGCAGCCTACCAGGCTCCTCCATCCATGGGATTTTCCAGGCAACAGTACTGGAGTGGGGTGCCATTGCCTTCTCCCTGTGTGCATGCTTAGTCACTAGTAAATGAAAGTCACTCAGTCATGTCTGACTCTCTGCGACCCCATGGACTATACAGTCAAGTGGAATTCTTCAGGTCAGGATACTGGAGTGGGTAGACTTTCCCTTCTCCAGGGGATCTATGCAACCCAGGTCTCCTGCATTGCAGGCAGATTCTTTACCAGCTGAGCCACAAGGGAAGCCCAAGAATACTGGAGTGGGTAGCCTATCCCTTCTCCAGTAGATCTTCCAGATCCAGGGATCGAACTGTGGTCTCCTGAATTGCAAGCAGATTCTTTACCAACTGAACTATCAGGGAAGCCCAGTCACTAAGTCATGTCCACCTCTTTGCGACCCCATGGACTGTAGCCCGCCAAGTACCCTCTGTCCTTGGGGTTTTCCACGCAAGAATACTGGGGTAGGTTGCCATTTCCTTCGTCAGGGGATCTTCCCAACCCTGGGATCAAACCCATGCCTCCAGTGTCTGCTGCATTGGCATGTGGATTCTTTACCACCGAGCCACTTAGGAAACCCAGGTGAATTGCATTCATTTGAAAAATATTGTCCTTCATTATTGGACAAAATTATGTCCCCACTTATGTCAGAAAACCCCTTTTCCCACCACATACCAGCCTATAAGATTGCTTAAAGAAAATCTTTACTGGTTTTCATTTGCATTTCTTTAATTGCTAAAGAAGTTAATGTTTATATGTGTTTTATGGCTGTTTTATATTTTTACTTTTATGAATTGCTTTTAAAAAATGTTCTGTTTTCCTCATAGGTTTATAGAATCATCAAGTAATAGCATGCTGAATGCATTTTTAAAAAATCTATCAAATCTTTTTTAACCTTGTAATGGCCCTCTGAAATGACAAAGATAAATTTTATTGTTTTTTTATTAGAAATATAGAGAAGCTGAGAGCCTGCTTTCTCATAAAAACAAGCTAATGGTGGAAACAATCACAGAATCTTAATCTCATTTACTCCTTTTTGCTTCCCACTTTGTCCTGGTGCTTCTCAACCTAGTTGACTAGAGCCCCCTTTAACAAAAGCAGTAATTGAACATGAAGAGTATCCCATAAAACAAAGTAAGCTGACAAGGGTGACTTCAAATGAAAAGTAGCCCAGTTCCTAGAGATGGAGCTTATTGGGCAGTTGTGAAGCATCAAAAGGGACAGGAAATTTAAAAAGAGAAGGATGAAACCAGCTCCTCCAAATACATCTGATGAACGAGGCATCTCCTTGTTCTGGGTTAACACCTGCACCTTGTAATATCATACGTCAGGTAAAATTCCAAAGTCAAAGAAACAGAGCTGAAGGAGGCCTAAGTCATAATTTGTCACCGTGTCAAGCTGCAGTGGAAGAAACTATGTAAACGAGATGGGTTATTTAGAGAGCTTTTGAAGTCCTAATTTGTAAATAATATGAAATACTTGAGGTGTCCAAAATTGTATATATATTTTGAAGAATTTGACACTTGCTTGGTAGAGGATGGTTCTAAACTAAACTGCATTCAGTCCCATTGAATAAATATATCTATTGTTGAAACTGAAAGGAGAAAGAGAAGCAAACTAGAGAGATCGATGGCTTTGTTTACATTAAATAATTCAGTATTTAATACTAAGTTCTGAAAAAAATTCCCATTTTCTAATTGTTTTTAAAGATATTCTTATATTAAAATACAATAAATAGTCAGAGGAAGACCTTACTGTATTTAAATTAGTTTAAATAAACTCAAAAGCCAAGCAATATTGTCACATTTTAGAATGACCATTTTATATATGTGCTAGTAATAAACTTAAGGAAATTTCCTTTGGGAAAAAGGGAGTAATGCCAGAAATAATTGTTAAATATAAAGTGATTTCAGGAAAAGATTATTAACTCAGAATTGCCCAGCAGACATATATAAATACTGAGGAAGTCTGAATTCCATTGGGATTTTCATCACTTAGTCCATAGTGTTAGCAAAGAAATCTGAAATCTCCCTATTAGCCTTCAGACTGGTGCTCAAAGGAAATGTAAACCAGATGAGGTCTGTTTCCTGAGACCCAGAGCCAAAGCTGCCGGTGAGGTCCCAGGCACAAGAGGAAAGGAGAACACACAGCCACACTCAGGGCAGTTGAAACTTACCACGTCCTGACACAGAGAGAAATGAGGGCTATTTATTCTGGCGACCACTTGGCTGATAGAAGATATAAGGTCACCCAGCTGGTTTTGAAACTTAATTTACTATCTCCTGGACTCGCATTGTATTTATTTGAGAAGGAAGAGTAGCCAAAGGCTCTCATTTATTTTCCTGTGAACAAAGCTAGAAGAAGTTAAAGTGGATTTCTGAAGCATCTATTACCTGCTAAATGCACATTTCCCATTAGATTATGGGGTTGTGTTCCGGCCCCAAGTCATTTTGCTGGCAAGTCAGATTAGAGTGAAATTTATTACAGATGAAAGAAGGTGTCAGTTTTCCAGTGTGGTTGCTCCTCTGAAGTGCTTACAACGAGGAAGAAAAAAGGAGTATGTAACATGAAGGGAAGAGATGATATTTATAATATCGCGCTTAAGGATGTGTCATTCTAACTAAGATCATTAAAAAAAAAAAAAAAGTTCCTTCATTGAGCCTTTACTGGATATCTACTCCATGCCAGGCACTGCTTTCTGTGTGCTGGGGAGGAAAAGGTGAGTAATGGACGCCGGCGAGCAGTGCTGTCAATTGAGTTGCAGAGCCCTAAAAAATAAAAAGTTACGTGACCTGTTTGAACAGGATGAACTTGGAGAATTTAATATAATGAAGTATGAAAATGTGACCAGCAGTTTCTTTGAAGAAGCAGGCTTGGGAAATGGAAGATGAACTTGTATTTCTAAGGGCTGAGTTTTATCCCCAGGAAAGAGAGGAAAGTCCTTTTGTGTTCCAAAGATTTAAACTCTACAGAAACTGGCAATAAAATTTTAATTTTCACAGTAAAAGAAAACTGACAGGCTGGATGGTGGTGTAGTGGTGGGTGAATAAGGGGCTCCGGGGCCATCTCCCTTAACTGTAGAAACTGGTGCCTGAGTGCAATGCCCCATTTTCCGTGCCTCGGATAGCTGAGGACAGGTATCTGTCTCAGCTAGAGGCAGACCCCACTCAGGAGTCTTTCTGGGTGTTGTCACTAAGTTGTTCAAATCGGGATGCCTGCACTCCTGTCTGTGGGGGATGACAGAGGTGGGGGTGAAGGTCCTCATCCCTGCTGGTCTGCAGGAAGGAAGTCACAAGAGGACCTCAGGCCACTCAGGGGACTGTTGCTGGTCAAGGCAGGGGCTGGGCAAGCAAGACTAGCTTTAGGCCTAAGCCATGGTGCAAGACCCCAGTGAGGCCCTGAAAAAACTTGCAAGTCTTTTCCCTACCCACAACCATCCCAGGAGACATGAGAAGAAAACGACAGGGCTTCTCTGGTGGTTCAGTGGTAAAGAATATGCCTGCCAATGCAGGAGACATGGGTTCAAGCCCTGATCTGGGAAGATCCCACATGCTGCAGAGCAACGAAACCCGTGCGCCACAACTGTTAAGCCTGTGAAGAAACTAGAGCCCAGGAGCCACAACTGCTGAAGACCACGTGCCCTAGAGCTCGTGCCCTGCAACTGGAGCATAGTCCCTGCTCGCCACTAGAGAAAGCCCACCCAGCAAAGAAGGCACAGCACAGCCAAATATAAACAAATAAGTACTTATAAAGAAAAAAGAAGAGAGAACAACATCGTGACAAGACTCAGAAAGACTCCTTGTGGTGTCGACCTCTAGCTTAGACAGGTATCAGACATGTTACGTGACGATGTCCACGCTTACATGTCAAAGTGAAAATATTATTTTAGCAGAGTGAGTTATTCAGATTTCAGTGTAGCTGGATAGGAAAACTAATTATGATTGGGGTTGAGAGCTGCAGAGTCCCCATATGATTTTGTTGGAATCTGATCCCGTTGCCTTCTGTGACATTCAAGTAAAGTGATTTGTCCCATGGTTGGAAGATTGTTGTGACTAATTTCTGAGACAGCCTCCCTGGTGTCATTTGGAGACTGTGTAGCAGAGACGTCTTGCAGAGTCATGTCACCTTCTATACTACATACTTGCCAAAGAGGCAGCAATGAAAACGGGTCACCTGCCTCTAGGAAGACCTGGTCACTTTGCTCATGGAAACTGTCTTCCAGTTAAATGAGAAACATGCATAAGGGCAGTACAGGCTGGGATACAACTGGCCTAGGATGAAGGATTTCCACTCCATCAGCCTAAGCCAGCTTTGTTTTAATGCAGCCACAGCCTTTTCAGCTGATTCTGTTTTATGGATGCACAATAACCAAGGTTGAAACTGAGGTTTAGTTGGCCATATTGTCGCTTAACACATCAGTGCCTAAGCTGCTGAGTGTACATAAATAATGAGATCTGTGTTACTGCCTGATGTGGGGCAGGTCTGCTAGAATGAGAGCCTTAACAGTACGACCGCATTTCAGGGAATCAAATGGACTACAGACCTTGAGACCATTTCCATCTCTCATTGTATTAAGATTAAGTGTAAAGTCTCCTGAGCTTATACACAAGATTTAAATTCTATTTTTAAAACCTATGTGCATTTGTGTGAGAGAGTATGTGTATAAGTCTGTGAAGAGTACACGGCTTTGCTAGTTTTGGGGTGATGGGAAGAACTGTTTGGTAGAGTCTCTTTGTTTAAATAGTAATAGGTAAGGACTATCTGGGGTTTTCCCTGGTGGCTCAGATGGTAGAGAGTCTGCCTGCAATACAGGAGACCTGGGTTCAATCCTAGGGTCAGCAGGATTCCCTGGAGAAGGGAATGGCAACCCACTCCAGTGTTCTTGCCTGGAAAATCCCATGAATGGAGAAGCCTGGTTGGCTACAGTCCATGGGGTCACATAGAGTCGGACAGGACTGAGCAACTTCACTTACTTTCTTTCACTTTCTTTGCAAGAAACAGTTCTGCTGTAGAACTTGTAACATTGAACAACATTTAATGAGTTATCAGCAAACACTAAAGATAAAAGAACTTTGATTAAATTTCCTAAGCTGTTTAAGATTCCTGTGTTCTGTAGATTGCAATGGATGTTTACACTTCCGTTAATAAAATTCTACCAAGCAGATGACAGGTACCAATTAAAAGCAATCACAAAGCATGCTCTTTCCAAAATCCCTGAAGTAGAATCTTTGAATACTGGTTTGTGGAAGCATTAGCTGGCACAGAATATCTTCAGTCCTCAGCAACTTCTATAGCCTATGGGATTTCCATCATGTCAGTGCAGGAGAGTAGAGGAAATATAAAATGATTTTTGGTGTTTGCTGAAGGGTGGAGAAACATCGGGTATGATTCAAGTTGCTAAAATAGTAGATACTTGTCTTTAGTTGCAAAAGTCTAGACTGTGGTAACAAATAGACCTTCACATATAAAATGGCTTAGATCCAGTGAATTTTATTTCTTATTCACCTAAACTCATAGGATATGCTTCTGGTAAGAGGTGAGCTTTCATCTAGATAGAATCATTAGGACCCAGGCACCTTTTATCTTAGGGCTTTACCTGTAGCATCTACCTTAAGATTCACTTCTTAAAGAGGTTAGCCTGAAAATGGTGCCCATCATTTCCACTCATATTCCATTGATTGGAATCCAGTCACAGGAGCGCACCTGACTCATGGGAAGCTGGGAAATATAACTGTGCTGAGAGTCTAGAAGTATAAGGAAAAAGGAGCTTGATGAAGAAGTAGGCATTGCCCTAGTATCTCAGTACATTTCCTGTAAGACAGTTTCTTTTGGAGAAGGACTTTTGGAAAGGGCTTGCCCGTGGTTCTGCTTTGGATTGTGTGTGAGGGTAGAGTCAGATGGATGTTTCAAGAAAAGGAAGTAATGACAACTACTGCAAGTTTCCTGCAAAGATCTTGGTTCAGGTGCTCTCCTGCTGGCCCACTAAGCCTTTTTCATGGGCATGAAAACTGAGAACTGACTTGCACTTCTGCTGGAGGCAGTTTACCTGTACTTTGATCAGATCTATTTTGTTTGCCAGTGTATTTTAAGAATGTATTTAATCAAAATTTACTTTGAAATTAAACAATTTAATTAAATAAGTCATTACTCTTTATTTAATGATTAAATTATTTAATTTTTAATTAAAATAATTGTGAACATATGTATTCATTATATATGTGCACACATGTGTATATTAATATATATTATATATACACATATATTTGTAATATATGAAGAGATTAAATTACTGTGACTATACACATATTATACTATATATAATATATATTTTATGTAGTTCAATGAGGTATAGAATAAAGTAAGGTCATCAATACCCTTCACACCTTACTTCAGTCAAATATTTGATAGATTATCCTACTTTTAAAGTCTTGGAAGATGTTTAAATCTACTTTGGAGAGTCATCCTAATGTTCAACAACATACATTTTTTGATAATCTTTTCTTTCAGTATGTGGGACCTCTTTTAATGAGAGTTGCACCCACATTTCTCTGAGTTCAGGAGGCATTTGCATGAGGCCATTTGTATCAGCTGGTTTGTCTGTGAAAGGGCCTCAGCTAAGAGAGTTCTGTGTAGGCATGTGGTTGGGTGCGAACAGTGAGGAGGGCGAACAGGAGAGCTGACTCCTTGCCTGGCTCTCAAAACTATTGTCTGGGCTCCCTGCAGCAGGGCGGAACACTGAAGGCACGGGGGAGCTTTGGAGCCTCAGGTGACAACAGTGAGAGGAAGAGCCTTCTACGCCCCCTGCTTCCCTTCCAGGATGTGGTAGTGAAACATCCAGGCTGCGCAGCACTTCAAGGATGCCTCGAGGGTTGATGGCTCTGGCAGCCCTGGTAGAAAGCATCCTTAGCCCAGATGTCTGTTTTACTTATTTATTCTAAACTTTTTATTGATTTTACTGTGTTGTGTTAGTTTCAGATGTACAGCAAAATGAATCAGCTATACATATACATACGTCCACTCATTTTTAGATTCTTTTCCTTCACATGCCATTTCAGAATACTGGATAGAGTTCCCTGCCCTATGCAGTAGGTCCTTATTAGTTATCTATTTTGTATATAATAGTGTGTATGTGCTCAGTCACTCAGTCATGTCCAACTCTCTGTGGCCGCATGGATTGTAGCCTGCCGGGCTCCTCTGTCTATGGAATTTTCAAGGCAAAAATACTGGACCCAGGTTGCCCTTTCCTACTTCAGGGGATCTTCCTGACCCAGGGAACCCACATCTTACACGTCTCCAGCATTGGCAGGCAGATTCACTAGCACCACCTGGAAGCCCATTGGTGTGAAGATGTCAGTCCCGTTCTCCCGATTTATCCCTTCCCCCTTCCCGCCTCATGACCGTAAGTTGGTTTTCTATATCCACGACTATTTATGTTTCGTAAATAAGTTCATTTGTACCCCTCTTTTGGCTTCCCTGGTGGCAAGCGTCTGTCTGCAGGGTGGGAGACCCGGGTTCTATCCCTGGGTTGGGAAGATCCCCTGGAGAAGGAAATGGCAACCCACTCCAGTACTCTTGCCTGGAAAATTCCATGGACTGAGAGGCTCCTCAGAGCCTTGTAGGCTACAGTCCATGGGGTCGCAAAGAATCAGACACGACTGAGCGACTTCACTTTTGGATTCCAGAAGTCTGTTTTAAAATGTCCATGGAGTTTTCTTTTTATTCCTGTATGATGAGGCCAACAAGTTAGGAGTTGACTGCCACTGAAAAGATTGGTTGTTACTCACAGTTCCTGAGAGGAGGGCGTATACTACACAACAGAGGGTTACACGCGGAAGCACCAGGGTTCGTCAGAGGCAGAAAGGAGAAAGGGGAAAAGCAGGTACAGAAGAAGCTATTATTTGGTTTTCATAGAAAAGGACGGGTGAGGTCAGATAAACATCTGAGCAGGATTGGGACTGGATGGTCTGAATAATTTTGCTGGCATGTGGGCTATAAGGGTAGCCTCTAGTTGTCCAATATCAGGCTCTGGGGTGATTTAGGGAAGGGGGATAGTGCACTCAATATGCCAGCAAATTTGTAAAACTCAGCAGTGGCCACAGGACTGGAAACAGTTTTCATTCCGATCCCAAAGAAGGGCAATGCCGAAGAATGTTCAAACTACGGCACAATTGGACTCATTTCACATTAGCAAGGTGACGCTCAAAATCCTTTAAGCTAGGCTTCAGTAGTACATGAACCAAGAACTTCCAGATGTTTAAGCTGGGTTTAGAAAAAGGCAGAGGAACCAGAGATCAAATTGACAACATCCATTGGATCATAGAAAAAGCAAGGGAATTCCAGAAAAACATCTGCTTCATTGACTATGCTAAAGCCTTTGACTGTGTGGATCACAGCAAACTGGAAAATTCTTAAAGAGATGGGAATACTAGACCACCCTACCTGCCTCCTGAGAAACCTGTATGCAGGTCAAGAAGCAACAGTCCAGGACTACAGGAGTCTGATAAAAGGAGGTGTGTGTGGACATGGATTCTGTATTTGTTGGTTTGCATATGAAAGGTGTTCCCACTGGTAAGTTGTCTGCTCTCTCTGAAAGTGAAAGTGAAACTTAGTCACACCTCACTCTTCGTGATTCTATGGACTGTAACCTGCCCTGCTCCTCTGTCCATGGAATTCTTCAGGGAAGAGTTCTGGAGTGGGTTGCCATTTTCTTCTCCAGGGGATCTTCCCAACCCAGGGATTATACCCAGATCTCCTGCACTGCAGCAGATTCTTTACCACCAGGGAAGCCCTAACTCTCTCTAGGGAAAGCTAACTCTGGGAAGGGCAGTCTCTTCTAGTTCCACGAAGTCCCAAGGTGTCCAAAAATCATGAAAATATAGAAAATAAAAATATGATTAATGCAACATGCAGGTTCTCATGGAAGGCATCTGTGGCCCTGAGGAGATGCTGCTTCAACTCTATTTAGAGGCAGTAAATGTAATTATGAGTCTTCCCAAGAGAGTCTCAGAACTGGGTAGGCAATGCTTTGACTACTTATAGGAAGTTTTATGTTGAGAGGAGGCTTCTCTTATGACATCTGAGTTATCCCTCAGTGTGATTCCTTTGGTACAGGCAGGCTCAAAAGGCCTATTTATACAGATGACCAACATCCTTCCTGCAATCATTTGACTATTTTCTCTCTGGATATAGACTTAATGGAGATGAAGAACTAGTTGCTAACATTTATTTTAGCATTTTGTACATCTGTAGACTGATTTGTGCCTTAGACAGCTCTTTTTTCAGGATGCTTAATCTTAACTTGCTTAGTCTTTTCTCTTGAGCCTTGTTTTCTTGAACTTTATAAAAATGTTATTGTTTCCCCTATTTACAGGGTAGTAAAAACAATGTTAAGGGCTGGTAATGAAACTGCATTCTAGGAGTGGCTGCTCTGGGAAACCTACAGAGTTATTAAGTGAAGTGAATTCAGCCTAGCCTCCATATTTCTCGTAGTATATACCCACAGTGTCCGGTAGGCCTTCCCTGGAGGCTCAGAGGTAAAGAATCCACCTGCAATGCAGAAGATGCAGGAGACGTGGGTTTGATCCCTGGGTTGGAAAGATTCCTTAGAGAAGGGCACGACAACACACTCCAGTATCCTTGCCTGGAGAATCCCATGGACAGAGGAGCCTGGCTGGCTACAGTCCATGTGATTTACAAAGGGTCAGACATGGCTGAAGTGACTGAGTGCACACACACACACACACACACACATGAGCATACTGTAGTTATCAGGGAAATTAGCACTAGTTTCTGGGCAAAACTGGGTGTTACTATGGTCTTTTAAATAAACTTGCTGGGAGTGAGTGGAGGAAGAGCTGGACTTTGGGAGTCAAACCGGAGCCTGTTATAAATTCCAGAGCTGAGGGGCCCAGGAAGGGCTTCTTCCGGGCTGTGGGGAGAATCCAAGCTCCTCTTATAGAACACAGATGCTCTATTGGAAGGAAGCAATTCAGATTAGAAGCTGGGCAGCATCCAGGGTCATGAACTTAGAGTTTAAAATATCTGTCTTTGACCCCAGCAGCCAACTAAGATTTCCTGCTGACCCTAGAAATTCAAAGGATTCTTAAGTTGGCATAAAAATCTGCCTCCTCCTCACACTCCAGATGTCTGACTAAGAGTTTCCAGGCTTGGAAACAGGTAGCAAACGTTCTGTGGTTTTGCTGCTGTTAATAAAGGGCTGAGGTCAGCACCCTGAATAATAGAAATGGCCAAACTATACCTCTGAATAATACAGCTTGAAAGGAACAACTATGAATTCACTGTTAGATAAATGATGACAGTAAAGAAGGATTAAAAAAGTAAGAGCAGCTGTGTTATTGTTAAAGGGAAGAGGCAGCTGGAATCCATAGGATCCCAGTCTGGTCAGTGGCCCAGTAGACTAAATTTTTAAAACTGTTCAGTGTTAAATGTTAGGAAGTCCAAAACCCACAGACCAGCTCTAGTGGAGGAAGACATTCATTTTCTTGCAATGAAAATACTTTCAACAAAATGTGAGGGTTCAAATTTGGAGATTATTTTTAAGAAAAAGTATCTGTTAAAGAATAATTTTGTAAAGGGTATAGTCATGACTCATACGAATATGAAATAAACATATGCCAACAATTTTATTTAACTCATTAATTGAAGAATTCAATAAAATGTGACAAGCAGTTTGAAAGAAAATTCAGAGAACCACAAAATATATATACACATGTGTGTGCGTGCTCAGTCATGTCTGACTCTTTCCAGCCCTTTGGATTGTAACCCGCCAGGCTCCTCTCTCCATGGGATTTTTAGGCAAGAAAACTGGAGTGGGTTGCCATTTCCTCCTCCAGAGGATCTTCCTGACCCAGGGATCAAACCCAAATCTCCAGCATTGCAGGCAGATTTTTTATTCACTGAACCCTTGGGGAAGCCCATATATATATATATATACATATAAAGAAGAAATATATATATTATACACACACACATATAAATAAGGAAAACTGAATATGAATCTACAAATAAATGCTAAAGGGAGAGAGTGAAGGATGGGGAAGGAAATCAATTGTCGTTCCACCTGGGCAGAAATAATTTGTATGTCTATGGACGAGAATCATTTGCACAGCTATTTTATATAAATAACAGAATTCTAAAATATCTCAAAAACAATGAAAGTTACAAACCCCAAGGATTCAGAAAACTCAAGAATTGGATGAGGCCTAGTTTTCCATGGAAGATATCTAATAATCTTGATGGTCTGTTTCAAAGTTCTTCACAGTTTATCTTGACATATGTGACTCTTGAAAATAATGCAGAAATATTACTGCAAGTCTTTTTAGTGTCAGGCTAGAGGAGTGGTTCTCAAATATGGTCCCTGAACCACTAACAGAAGCATCGTCTGAAAGCTGTTAGAAATGCCAGTTCTAAGGGGCCTCCCCAGACCTACTGAATCAGAACCTGTGTGAATGGGGGCCTAGCCATCTGGCTTAACACCCTCTGGGTGACTCTGGTGCATTCTCAAGTTTCTGAAGTGCTGGTAGATGATCTGACTTTGCCTACCTTATTACTGATTAGAATCCAAAGTCCGTAAGTTAGATATTACCTTGTAGAAGATTGAAAAATTGCAAATGACTTTTCTTAGGCAAATGATTTCTGTCTTGTAGACAAAATAACCACAAAGTCTATATTTTCTGCATCTTTCTCTAATAATCCTATTCTTTCTTTCTTTCATTGCCTCTGTATAGCAGTTTCTCCTATCTTTCAACTAGCTTTGTTATCCTGCTGGTTTTCTTATTAATGAAGTAAATATGTTTTTGACAAGTGCTCCCTAATGATTGTTTGAGAATCATGTCTCTAGCTTCATGAAAGTGTTAGCTTAAAATAATGCAAAACAAGTAGTTTGACTTTTTCAAGTGAAGGCAACGCAATTGAGACAATTAAAGGTGTTCAGTCAGCATGTGGGATGGACCTGTGGGAACTTTTGTGGACAGTATTATTGTATATCATAAGTCAGGCCTTATGTTAAGCTTTTCGGAAAAATATGAGTTCTCCGAACATTATCCAGCTCTTTCCGTGGTTTATCTCTGGAGGGGTTTTCACACTGCTCATTTCTTTCTTCCTTACCCTACTTCCTACCCCTCTGCCTTGTCCCCATGCCACCAAACACCAATTTCTGCTTCCTCTCCTTAGAGGTCTATGCCAATCCTTATATCTACCAGTTGAGAATGTCAGTGATAAAAATGTATTAGGAACTAGAGAGAAAAAGCAAGTTGAATTTTTCTCAGTAAATGGTAAAATAAAAAGTAAACGTTAGTGATTTTAAATTATGGTCTACTTGGAGTTTTACGTAAATACCCAAAGGATGCTTATAAATTTTAACCTGCCTTTGTGGGTAGCTTGGTGGAAAAAAAAATTAAGACAGAAAGATGTTCTAAGAAGACTTTGTGAACTTTTGCAAAACGCTTAGGGTAAATACACACTATATTTAAGGCAGCTTTCCAGGCTGGGGAGAACATATCTGGAAGCTTGAAGGAATTCTTCTGCTATCCTTTCAAGAGGAGAAGACTTTCTACTAAATTATAGAAATTTTGTATTTTCTCAAATGAAATTGGTCATTGAGGGGTTCAGCAGAAAGCTGTAGACATATTTAAAGGATAGAAGATTCGGACTATTGTGGAAGGTTTTAAGGATGATATCAGACTGAAAAGAACATAGAACTCAGAGGGTCATCTCTACAAATTTTTTTTTTTTTTTTTCGTGGCTGCGGTGTGCAACTTATAGGATTCTTAACCAGGGATTGAACTTGGACCCCCTGCAGTGAAAATACCAAGTCCTAACCACTGGTCTGCCAGGGAATTCCCTACAAAGGTCTTTTAAAATGTTTGCATTACAAATGGAGTTCCCAACTCAATTGTAATGACTACCAAATAATGATGAAACCAAATTACCCAACTACAGTAGTTATGGTTACAAAATTTCCTTGGATTCATCTACATTTATCTCATACTTTGTCTCCATAGGCCCTCTGCTCTGGTTCCATGTTTCTCACATCTATAGACTCATTAAACAAAGTGTTACCTGTATGCAATTTTGTTTGGCCTGCATGCTGTTTAAAACAATTAAATTTCAAGTATCTTTAAATCCATAATTTCTTGACTTGCCTGATGTGATTTTGTCATTCTCTCCTAGTCAGTGGTGATTGCCTTTTCTGTTGAGATCTTCCTAAATATAGGTTCATAATATCCTTTTTATACTAAATATAAGAAAAGTGTTCATTAAATAAATGTAGAGACAAAATTAAACTCTTTCAAAAGGAAAAAGAGAGAAAATGTGCCAGAGACCTTATAAAAACCATAGATTTGAAATAGACAAAGAGGTCATGCAGTCCTCTGCAAACTTGAACCTTCCCAGGAACGTGAAATTATCTTGTATAATAATTCCCACATACATAACCCAAGGCTCTGGCAGATTAACTTGATTTACTCTATGAGATATCTGCCCTGGTGATAATAACACAGGCAGCATGACTCAGTGCACTGAATCCTTTCATCTCTGCGAACCATCCTATAATGTAAACCAGAGTGGTTACTCCACTTCCCTCTGTCTCTGTGAGACCATAACAGGCTATGTAAACAAGGAAAAGACCCCCTTAGTGCATAACTCTCAACTGTAATGAACTTCAAAGACACTTGTGGTATTCCATTCACAAGTATTCTTAATTTGGGGCAGATGCACATATGCAAAATAACTCAGCCAGCTGTAAGTGCTATTTCTATTGTGCAGATTTTGTACTCTAGTACTGTTCTCTTCCTTCCCCTAGATGAAATTGGCTTAGAGAAGGCATCTTGGAGGTAGGGACAGTAAGTGTTTGGTGGCAGTCTTCAGGCTGGCAGGCTTGCTTTGTGTGTGGCCTTGGGGAAAGTCTGCTTTGAATGAGAAAACTGACTATGGATTTCCATCACCCTAAAGAAAGAATGCTCAAGGAAAACCATCTGCATAAAAATTCCTTTGCCTGGAAATTAGAAGGGGAAGAATTTTCAGAGATGCCCCATAGATGCCTTTTGTCTCTTAAAATGCATTAATGGGAACTGCATCTCTGTGCAGACTGAGCTCAATGTTCCTGTACAACACCCACAAGTTACAGAGTACAATATTTTCTTTCTTTATCTTGCTGTTGTGTAGTCGCCCAGTCCTGTCCGACTCTTTCTGACCCCATGGGCTGCAGCACACCAGGCTTCCCTGTCCTTCACCATCTCCTGGAGCTTGCTCAAACCCATGTCCATTTAATCAGTGATGCCAACCATCTTGTCCTCTGTCACCCTTCTCCTCCTGCCTTCAATCTTTCCCAGCATCAGGATCTTTTCTAATGGTCAGCTCTTTGCATCAGGTGACCAAAGTACTGGGTCTTCAGTTTCAGCATCAGTTCTTCTAATGAATATTCAGGATTGATTTCATTTAGGATGGACTGGTTTGATCTTGCAGTCCAAGGGACTCTCAAGGGTTTTCTGTAACACCACAGTTCAAAAGCATCAACTCTTCAATTCTTTGGCACTTAGCTTTCTTTATGGTCCAACTCTCACATCCATACATGAATACTGGAAAAGCCATAACTTTGACTAGACAGACCTTTGTTGGCAAAGTAATGTCTCTGCTTTTTAATATGCTGTCTACGTTGGTTATAGCTTTTCTTCCAAGGAGCAAGTTGTCTTTTAATTTCATGACTGCAGTCACCATTATCAGTGATTTTGGAGGCCAAGAAAATAAAATCTGTCACTGTTTCTACTTTTTCCTCATCTATTTGCCATGAAATGATGGGACCAACTGCTGTTATCTTTGTTTTTTGAATGTTGAGTTTTAAGCCAGCTTTTTCACTCTCCTCTTTCACTTTCATCAGAGGTTCTTTAGTTTCTCTTTTCTTTCTGTCATTAGAGTGGTATCATCTGCATATCTGAGATTGTTGATATTTCTCCTGGCAATCTTGATTCCAGCTTGTGATTTATCCAGCCCAGCATTTCACACAATGTATTCTGCATATAAGTTACACAAAAAAGGTGACAATATACAGCCTTGTTATACTCCTTTCCCAATTTGGAACTAGTCTGTTGTTTCATGTCCAGTTCTAACTGTTGCTTCCTGACCTGCATATAGGTTTCTCAAGAGGCAGGTCAGGTGGTCTGGTATTCCCATCTCTTTTAGAATTTTCCATAGTTTGTTGTGATCCACACAGTCAAAGGCTTTAGCATAGTCAATGAAGCAGATGTTTTTCTGGAATTCCCTTGGTTTTTCTATGATCCAACAGATGTTGTCAATTTGATCTCTGGTTCCTCTGCCTTTTCTAAATCCAGCTTGTACATCTGGAGGTTCTTGGTTCACATACTGTTGAAACCTAGCTTGAAGGATTTTGAACATTACCTTACTAGCATGTGAAATGAGCGCAATTGTAAGGAAGTATGATTACCAATTGTTCTGCCTTTTGAAACTGAGAGAAGGTCATGGTGGCTGGAGACTTGCCTACAAGAAGTGTGGTGCAAAATGGCCTCCATGCCTGGGAGCCACACAGGGCCCTGCTTGGCATCATGACCACACTCAAAAGAGGAAATTCCATAGTGTGTAGTATTGGAGAGAAGAGATCCTGGAGACCACCTTAGAATTCTGCTTCTACAACATGTAAATATCTTAAAGTGTCCCATTTCCATAATATTTATTGCACATTATTGTGCAGTGTGTATTACACACCATTATTTCATAATGTTTTCCATGAACAGTTCTCCTCTACTGTTTACTACTACCCAGAAACAATCACTTCAGCATGTTTAGGTTATTCTTCTGGCATTTACCCCTAAGTACACAAATAGTATAGGCTGATATGGCATATATGCAGCTAGTGTACCTATATATATTTTTTTTTGGATTAAAAATTTTATTTATTAATTATTGACTTCCACTTGAAGGATGAGGATCTTGTTCTCTTTCACCACCCTGCCTTTCTCCACCACATGTGCATACTCTCTTCCTCTATTCTGCCTTTCTAATACAGTTATGACAAGTTTAAGTCAGTATTCAGAATCAGGGGCCTTCCCTGATAGCTCAATTGGTAAAGAAACCACTTGCAATGCAGAAGACCCTGGTTCAGTTCTTGGGTCAGGAAAATCCCTAGAGAAATGAATGGCTACCCACACCAGTATTCTGGCCTGGAGAATTCCATAGTCTGTATAGTCCGTGGGGTCACAAAGAGTCAGACATGACAGAGTGACGTTTTACTACTATTACTCAGAATTCAGAACATCATTATTATTCATAATTTTCCTTCATCTATAACTTTTTGTTTCCTTGGAGTTGATAAATATATTGTTTTTGTGTTTTTCTAGGGCCTAATTTTTACAATATACTTAACACTCACTAATTTATTCCCAATGTACGGGAGTAAAATTTGCCACCCCAAAATACCTCTTTAGGCATTTGTGTTATTTCAAGCTGAAAACAATCAAGGCCCAAAAGACTCAGGAAGAACCTCTGACCTTCCCTCTTCTTACCTAAGAATGTAGATAGAGCATACATTTAAGAGAACTTTGGTTATGTTCAATTTATAGGTATAATACTTTGGAGGCTTTTAAAAACTATATTTGCAAATTTTTGATATCCCTCTTATTGAGAGTATCATTCCCTGGCAGCTCAGATGGTTAAAGAATCTGCCTGCAATGCAGGAGACACAGGAGATGCAGGTTCAATCCCTTGGCTGGGGAAGTCCCCTGGAGAAGGAAATGGTCACCCACTCCAGTATTCTTGCCTGGAAAACCCCATGGACAGAGGAGCCTGGTGGGCTGCAGTCCAAAGGGTCGCAAAGATTTAGACATGACTTACTTGGAAGACTCTCTGAGATATGGGGTCTGTATCTCTCCCTGAATCCAGGCTGACCTAGTGACCAGTCAATCAACAGAAAACAGCAGAATTGGAGCTATATGATTTCTAAATCTAGAGTAGAAGAAGTCATGCTGCTTTGTGCTGGTTCTGTCATTTTGCTTCAGGAGCCATGAGCCACCACGTGAGAAAGTGGAGGTAGCCATGCTTGGAGGAAGCCCAGGCCACCATAGAGAAGCCCTGTGTAGGTGTTCAGGACCATAGTTCAAACTGAGGTCCTGGCTCACACTTGTTGTCAGTAGTCAGATACATGAGTGAAAATGGCTCCAGATGATTTCTTCTCCCAGTGCATGTCACTCCACCCCCAACCCTAGGCTTTGAACCTTCCCAGCTGAGACCCTCAGACATTGTAAAACAGAGAAAAAAATCTTCACGTTACCTTTCCCCGATTCTTGATCCACAGACTCCAGGAACTTAGTGATTATTTTAAGCAAAAAGCTTTAGAGTCATTTGCTATATAGTTATAGGTAACTAGAACAGATACATTACCTATATAAGAATTATTTAGGTTCATGGAAAAGTTTTATCTGTTGAATAATTGAAAACAACTAAAATGTGACTGAGTATAGCTTGAAAAATTCAGGATATTTAATTATTGAGTTGTAAATAGAAACAAACATTATTTTAAAACACAAACATTATTTAAAACCCTTAAAACTGAATGTTAAAGAAAGCTGAATGGTGTAATTTGCTAGATATAAACATTGAAAAACAAGACTTTAAAAGCTTAGAAAAAAATTAGTTTTGAAAATATTAATTAATAATTTGAAAATAAATATTGAAATAAAAAGTAAAATTTCACATTGTTTTTTCTACATCCAGAGCTGCTGTCAAGGACATCAGAAAACATCAACATCAGTCTTATAGCTTCAAGGTTGTATTTCATGTACATATAATCTGTACATAGATTCGTCTTACTTCTTTGAGAATATAAATGTTAGCTATTTTCCCTCAGGGCTGTTATTTTTTTTCTGCATGTTTTTTGTTTTCTCCAAGTTAATGTGTTTGCCTATTTGGTCTTTGATTTTCATTATTTGAGACATTCTTCGTTTGTCTGGTGACCTAAATTGATTGCCCACATTCAAGAATTGGGCATCAAGAAGTTAATTGGAGGGAAAAAAAAAACTGATGTAAATTGAAGCTCTTTTTCTAGACTGGGATTGTCAACCATGAGTTTTACTGAGAGTAACCTGATGGGGCATTTCTGTTTGTTTGTTTTGAACTCCACCGTTAGTATATTTCAGTTTAGACTCCTCAGAAAATAAAATTTCAATTTTCTGCCTGGAGGATATTAGCTTGAATGCCAGCATTTTGGGAAGCACAGGAATATGCTGGATATCTCAACATTCAGTTGACAAACCTCTATTCAACCCCTTGTTTTCAGTAAAGTACAATGCACAAGAGATTCCTTGGCCAGAGATATCCTGTTTGGCCCTCTCCAGTGTTATTAATCTGAAGCCAAGTATAAGAATTTCATGTGTCTCTGTCGACCTCTGCCCAGTGGGCGTCACTCAACAGAGTCTTTGGTCTTGAAAGAATTACTCCCTGCCGTGATTTAGTTATAATCACTTAAATACAAATGGTAAAAATGTCTCTTGTATATTATGAGTCATAAATTCAAGAACATTCTACACTGTATTCTCTGGATGTTAAGTAGAGAAGATTGATTCAAACAGGTAAACAACTCAAACTGAAAAGCAATTTACGTATCTTGAAAAAACACCACTTGTTACTAGGTAAAGTACCTATTGATTAGAAGTAAATACATCCCTTGTTGCTAGGATTTGAAATGTATTCAATTGGTACCATTTAAGAGATTCTTATAGATTTCTGAATTTGACACCTACTAACATGCTATTTTATATCACTGACATATGATTGGCTTCAAATGCCTGAACATAAGTATAATAAGAACATTTTTTCCTCTCCATTTCTTGTGCCAAGCTCTGAAGTCATACAAAATATCTTCCTGGATAGTACCTTGATGGTGCTTTTATCATAATTATGATTATTATCATCTACTCTCATCATTTGAGACCTTCCATTTTCTTGCTGTATCAAAGGAATAGCTTTAAGTCACATGGCTTTTTAAAAGAGAAGAAATTGGAAAATAAGTTGAAATTTCCATCTGAACTGACCTTTGACTTAAATACAGCTACAGACTTTTTAGGGATTATCAATCTTTCTGTGAGACAATATATTTTTTCCTTAATTCTTTTTCTTTGGAAAGTTGTTTCATGAAAAATAAGAATAATTAATAGTTCCCACGAAAAGATAAAAGGCCAGGTTCTAATTACAGCTCTGAGTTCATTGTGTTTATTGAAGTTGGGGAAGGACATTTGTAAAACTAGCATTTGTAAAAGCAATTGCAAAACTGGTTTGTAAATCAGCCAGTGTATCCAGTTCTCCTAATCCCACTGATAGAGATGGTCTTTATTGCCAACATAAGCATTCCAAAATAAGGGTCCAGCATGATACCTGGTATAATTAAATATTAAATACTCTGTCGAAGTTTGACTCTTCTAATGTCATTAAGGTCAGTCAAGAGTGTTTTATATATTTGGAAAGTTTAAAGGCTCCTTTGGCAATTCTAGCATCTAATCTATGAGTGAGGCTTCTAGGATTTGGATTATTAACTGAAGAATAATACTTACTTGAATCAAATGTTTAGCTCTCACTTACACGTGAGTGTTAAGGTAAATTCAGAAGCTGTTTAAAAGGTCTGATGAAATGTTTGAAAACAAATTGCTCCTGAAAAAGCATAGCTTTTCAACTTGTTGGTATCTCAAAATGTAGTTTATGGATTTATTCTGACATGTAATTATATCTTATAGTTTTTATTATGAAGTAATTCAAGTGTTCAAAAAATAATATAACAGATTTATATTATCAGGTTTATACATCATAAGTTTACCATGAGGACTTGAAGCATATTTCACATAATTTTTTCAGATCATTTGTTTTTAAATAAATAAGACTGAAAGAACTAAGCTAAAAAGCCCCACTATATTTTTATTGATCCTGAAATTTATGGAAATCATTCCCATGTAAGTTAAAAAAATTTTTTTTAACCACATTTAAAGTATTGTTTGGAAATTTATTAAGTACTTAGCATTGCAGGTGGATTCTTTACCAGTTGAGTCACAAAGGAAGCCCAAGAACACTGGAGTGGGTAGCCTATCTCTTTTCCAGCCGATCTTCTGACTCAGAAATTGAACTGGGGTCTCCTGCATTGCAGGTGGATTCTTTACCAACTGAGCTATCAGGGAAGCCCTTTCACTTAAAATGTATATAAATGGTACTACCTCGTACTAGTCTAATATGGTTTGATTTTAAATTCAGTTTAGTTCTGTTCAGTCACTCTGTCATGTTTATGTTTTTAAAGAAATGGGCCAAAGAACTAAATAGACATTTCTCCAGAGAAGACATACAGATGGCTAACAAACACATGAAAAGATGCTCAACATCACTCATTATCAGAGAAATGCAAATCAAAACCACTATGAGGTACCATTTCACACCAGTCAGAATGGCTGCGATCCAAAAGTCTACAAATAATGAATGCTGGAGAGGGTGTGGAGAAAAGGGAACCCTCTTACACTGTGGGTGAGAATGCAAACTAGTACAGCCACTATGGAGAACAGTGTGGAGATTCCTTAAAAAACTGGAAATAGAACTGCCTTATGATCCAGCAATCCCACTGCTGGGCATACACACTGAGGAAACCAGAAGGGAAAGAGACACGTGTACCCCAATGTTCATCGCAGCACTGTTTATAATAGCCAGGACACGGAAGCAACCTAGATGTCCATCAGCAGATGAATGGATAAGAAAGCTGTGGTACATATACACAATGGAGTATTACTCAGCCATTAAAAAGAATACATTTGAGTCAGTTCTAATGAGGTGGATGAAACTGGAGCCTATTATACAGAGTGAAGTAAGCCAGAAAGAAAAACACCAATACAGTATACTAACGCATATATATGGAATTTAGAAAGATGGTAACAATAACCCTGTATACGAGACAGCAAAAGAGACACTGATGTATAGAACAGTCTTTTGGACTCTGTGGGAGAGGGAGAGGGTGGGATGATTTGGGAGAATGGCATTGAAATACGTATAATATCATATATGGAATGAGTTGCCAGTCCAGGTTTGATCCACGATACTGGATGCTTGGGGCTGGTGCACTGGGATGACCCAGAGGGATGGTATGGGGAGGGAGGAGGGAGGAGGGTTCAGGATGGGGAACACAGGATGGGGATTCATTTCGATGTTTGGCAAAACCAATACAATATTGTAAAGTTTAAAAAAAAAAATAAAATTAGGCTTCTAAAAAAAAAAAAAGATGCATTCACACCTATAAATAGATCAGTAGACAGATATAGCATTTCTATTTTACTTCTTGCTGTTGAATAAAATTTTGTTGCAAAAGTAAACCAAAGTTTATTGATCTATGCTCTTAGTAATGGACAACTAAGTTGTGTCTGATATTTTGCTATTACAAACAATGCTGCAATTAATATTTGGCAATCTTTGGAGACATTTTTGATTGCCACATCTGGGTAGAGCATACTAATATTATCAGATGGGTAGAGATCATGCGTGCTAAGTTGCTTCAGTCGTGTCCGACTCTTTGTGACCCCATGGACTGTATCCCACCAGGCTCCTCTGTCCATGGGATTCTCCAGGCAAGAATACTGGAGTGGGTTGCCATGCCCTCCTCCAGGGATCTTCTCAACCCAGGGATCCAACCCTGGGTTGGATCTCTTAATGTCTCCTGTATTGGCCGGCAGATTCTTTACCACTGACATCACCTGGGAAGCGGTAGAGACCATGAATACTGCTAAGCATCTTATAAGGCACAGGGCAACGAAGAATTATCTACTCTCAAATGTTGGTAGTGCCAAGTTTGAGAAACCCTGCTCTAGGATATGTAAATAAAAGAACTAAATAGATATGTCATAATCATTGGATTCAGTAGCTTCTTTAGCTTATAAATTAACTTATAAATTCAGTCTTATTCTAGATAATATTCACATAGGGTTTGACACAGAATTTGACAAGCATTTCCCATAAGAATATTTTAAAGTCTTACCAGGATGGTAAATGGATAAAGTATACTGCCAATGGCTCAGTTTTACAAATATGGAATATATAAGGGGAGTCCAGTGATCTTCTTCCAATAGCATGGGATTGATAAAGAATTTTCTGTAGGCTGGATTTGGATGGCATCAATTGGCCCAGTTAGTGGCATGCCTTATTTTTCTATAATTATTTATCTGGATCTGGGCATAATACTTGAAGTATTTCTAGCTTCTATAGGCTACAGTGCCTACCATTATCTTTCTACTCAGCTAGACTGGTGATGGGATTCATAACTTCAATTCTTGGGAAAGTGATCCTCCATGGGAATCCAGACTCTAGATAGCATTATTTCAGAAAGAAGCACACATCAGGATTTAATTTCTCAACTTTCCTAAACATCCATATTTTCACTAACTTTTGAAAATTTTGTACTTAATGTCAGAAATGGGTTTTTATTGTCAAATTATTCTAGCATGATGAATTACTAACATGACTTCTCTCTGGTGAAATAAAATAATTCAAGTTTTTTTTTTATGATTCAAGTTTAAATAACCCAGGTTTTCATTTTGGTTGTAAAGAACTGCCTCTCTCTCTCTTTCTCTCTCTCTCTCTCTCTTTATGCATGGAGTTCAGTACTCCTTTGTGAATTATGAAGGACTTGGGCTTTGATTGCCTTTACTAGGGAGATATAACCTTCCTCACAAATCTTTGAGGTCTGCTATACGCTGCAAGTTTCTGCTGTTTACCATTTCCCCAAGACCCTAATGAAATTAGCACTAGATCTTAATTATCATTATGACTTTGTTGACTAACAATGGCATCATAATATATTTGGCATGGAGGGGTCAATTCTGACAGCTTCATTATAGGCTTGGGAGATGTGATCAGTTGTTAATGGTAGTCAGTTCTTCATTCTTCTCTTCAAGTTAAGTGATTCTATGAATAAATGGAATGCTGAGTGCTACAGTGCTCTCCCATGATAATGTGCCTTGACTTGTTTAGTTATATATATTAATTGTCTAGTTAATTATTCATTTGACTAATAACAGCATCAATCTGGTTTAGGATCTTGCCTTGCCTGCTATGTGAGGCTATCTCAGCCTGGGACTCTCTTCCACATAACTTTTTTTTTTTTTAACCAGTCTTCTATTATAACTCCTGAATTAGGAGCCTATCCTAAGGGCTCCAGCGTACTCTGTGCTCTTCTCAAAATAGCATTTGCCATGCTGAAACATTATTGCTTATCAGCAGTCTGGACTGAGATTACCTGAATCCAAATCCTTGTTCCAGTCCTTACTACCTCTATGACGTACGGCAAGTTACATATTTTCCCTAAGTTTTAATTTTTTATTTCTTAGGGTTTTAAAATTGTTTGTTAATGATGTAATAGTATAATCATTATTATAAGCTGAATGAATAAAATGACCATCTAATTATCTAATGTGGTAACATATAGTGAGAGAAACAGAGGCTTTATTGAAAGAACATGAATCTAAGATTCAGATCATTTGGCACTATTCCCAGGAATGCCTTACTCCAGCTTCATGGCCTTGAATATATTCCTGTAGCTCTCTGTAATTCAACTTTCAAGTATGCAAGTTGGTGGTTCTCAACTGAGGGTGATTTTGTACCCCAGGGGACATTTTTCCCTGAGTTTTTATTTCTTTATCTATTAAATGGAGACAATAGCATACCTATCTAATAGAGTTGTTTTTATAATTATATTTATTCATTCAACAGCAAGTTATTGAGTAACTTCTACATATCAGTCAACTATTCCTAATGCTGGGGATGAGACAATGAACAGAAAAAAATCCCTGCCCTGCTTACATTTTAGTGGGAGATAAACAATAGATATATGGAGATGTAGCATGATGGGGGCAGTTCTTGAAAGTATTTGAGAGTACTGTATTCGATAGGAAGAGACATTGAATAGAGCCAAATGAAGATGGAGAACAGTGAGAAAAAAACACGTTTTCTGGAGACTGGGATGGAATGGAGTGTGATATAGAGATCAGTGTTGGTCATAAGATGCCCATTATTCATTCAGGTGGAGAAAATGAGTACCTAGTTCAGCCTTGGGCAGAATTGTGTCCTCCCAAATTCATATGCTGAAGTCCTAACTCCAGTACCTTGAAATGTACTAGAATGACTATATTTGAGGATAGGGTCTTGAAAAGGTAATGTAAAATGGGTGGCTCCACATCCAATTTAATTGATTGCTTATTGGAAAAGGAAATTAGAGCACAGAAGGAAGACCATGTAAAGACAGAGGGAACTGAGAAAAGACGTCTTAAAGGAAATCAACCCTGCCAACACTTTGATCTCTAACTTCTAGCCTCCAGAGCAGTGAGAAAATAAATTTCTGTTGTTTTAACCATCCAGTCTGTGCTATTTTGTTATGGTAGCCCCAGCAAACTAACACAAATCGAATAGCTGAGTGGGCAGCCTACCATTCATGGGAGACAGATGAGCTGGAGTGATTGGCAGGTCAGTTCAATTCTGCTGCTCAGTCGTGTCCAACTCTTTGCAACCCCATGGACTGCAGCACGCCAGACTTCCCTGTTCATCACCAACTCCAGGAGCCTTCTCAAACTCATGTCCATCGAGTTGCTGATGCCATCCAACCATCTCATTCTCGGTCATCCACTTCCCCTCCTGCCTTCAATCTTTCCCAGCATTTAAGTGAAGTCGTTCAGTCGTGTCCGACTCTTTGTGACCCCATGGATTGTAGCCTACCAGGCTCTTCCATACATGGGATTCTCCAGGCAAGAGTACTGGAGTAGATTGCCATTTCCTTCTCCAGGGGATCTTCCCGACCCAGAGATTGAACCTGGGTCTCCTGCATTGTAGGCGGACGCTTTTACCGCCTGAGCCACCAGGGAAGGCATATTGTCTTTTCCAGTGAGTCAGTTCTTCACATCAGGTGGCTAAAGAATTGGAGCTTCAGCTTCAGCATCTGTCCTTCCAGTGAATATTCAGGATTGATTTCCTTTAGGATGAACTGGTTTGATCTCCTTGCAGTCCAAGGGACTCTCAACTCTCCAACAACACAGTTCAAAAGCATCAATTCTTCAGTTCTTCAGCACTCAGCTTTCTTTATGGTCCAATTCTCACATCCAAACATGACAACTGGAAAAACCATAGCTTTGAGTAGACAGACTTTTGTTGGTAAAGTAATATCTCTGTTTTTTAACATGCTGTCTAGGTTTGTCATAGCTCTTCTTCCAAGGAGCAAGTGTCTTTTAATTTCGTGGCTGCAGTCATCATCTGCAGTGATTTTGGAACCCCAGAAAATAAAGTCTGTTACTGTTTCCATTGTTTCCCTATCTATTTGTCATGAAGTGATGGGACCATATGTCACGATCTTCATTTTTTGAGTGTTCAGTTTTAAGCCACTTTTTTCACTCTCCTCTTTCTCTTTCCTCAAGAGGCTCTTTAGTTCCTCTTCACATTCTGCCATAAGGGTGGTGTCATCTGCATATCTGAGGTTATTGATATTTCTCTCGGCAATCTTGATTCCAGCTTGTGCTTCATCCAGCCTGGCATTTTGCATGATGTACTCTGCATATAGGTTAAATAAGCGGTGTGACAATATACAGCCTTGACATACTCCTTTCCTGATTTGGAGCCAGCTTATTGTTACATGTCCAATTCTAACTCTTGCTTCTTGACCTGCATATGAGTTTCTTAGGAGGCAGGTAAGGTGGTCTGGTATTCCCACCTCTTTAAGAATTTTCCACAGTTTATCATGATCCATATAGTCCAAGGCTTTAAGCATAGTCAATGAAGCAGAAGTAAATGTTTTTCCAGAATTATCTTCCTTTTTTGATGTATCAGTGGATGTTGGCAATTTGATCTCTGGTTCCTCTGCCTTATCTAAATCTATCTTGAACATCTGGAAGTTCTCAGTTCACATACTGTTGAAGCCTAGCTTGGAGAATTTTGAGCATTACTTTGCTAGCAAGCATATTGAAATGAGTGCAATTGTGCAGTAGATTGAACATTCTTTGGCATTGCCTTTCTTTGGGACTGGAATGAAAACTGACTTTTTTTAGTCCTGTGGCCACTGCTGAGTTTTCTAATTTTGCTGGCATATTGAGTGCAGCATTTTCACAGCATCATCTTCTAGGATTTGAAATAGCTCAGCTGAAATTCCATCACCTCCACTAGCTTCGTTTATAGTGATGCTTCCTAAGGTCCACTTGACTTCACATTCCAGGATCTGGCTCTAAGTGGGTGATCATACCATTATTGTTATTTGAGTCATTAAGATATTTTTTGTATAGTTCTTCTGTGTATTTTTACTACCTCTTCTTAATATCTTCTGCTTCTGTTAGTTCATGCTCTTCCTGTCCTTTATTGTACCCATCTTTGCATGAAATGTTCCCTTGGTGTCTCTAATTTTCTTAAGAGATCTCTATCTCTCCCGTTCTATTATTTTCCTTTATTTCTTTGCATTGATCACTGAGGAAGGCTTTCTTACACTCCTTGCTATTCTTTGGAACTTTGCATTCAGACAGATATATCTTCCTTTTTCTCCTTGGCCTTTTACTTCTCTTCTTTACTCAGCTATTTGTAAGGCCTACTCAGACACCCATTTTTCCTTTTATTCATTTCTTTTTCTTCGGGATGGTTTTGATCACTGCCTCCTATACAGTGTTATGAAACTCTGTCCATAGTTCTTTAGGCACTTTGTCTATCAGATCTAATCCCTTGAATCTATTTGTCACTTCCACTGTAAAATTGTAAGGGATTTGATTTAGGTCATACCTTAATCGCCTAGTGGTTTTCCCTACTTTCTTCAATTTCAGTCTGAATTTTGCAATAAGGAGTTCATGATCTGAGCTACAGTCAGCTCCTGGTCTTGTTTTTGATGACTATGTAGACCTTCTCCATCTTCAACTGCAAAGAATGTGATCCGTGTGATTTCACTATTGACCATCTGGTGATGTCCAGTGTATAGAGTTGTCTCTTGTGTTTTTGGAAGTGGGTGTTTGCTATGACCAGTGTGTTCTCTTGGCAAAACTCTGTTAGCCTTTGCCCTGCTTCCTTTTGTACTCCAAGACTAAACTTGTCTGTTACTCTAGATATATCTTGACTTCCTTTTTTTTTTTTTCTTTTTGACTTCCTTCTTTTGCATTCCAGTTCCCTATGATGAAAAGGAAATCTGTTTTTGGTATTAGTTCTAGAAGGTCTTATAGGTCATCATAGATCCATTCAACTTCACCTTCTTTGGCATTAGTGGTTGGGGCATAGACTTGACTTGGATTACTCTGATATTGAATGGTTTGCCTTGGAAATGAACAGAGATCATTCTGTTGTTTTTTTAGATTGCACTCAAGTTCTGCATTTCGGATTCTTTTCTTGACTATGAGGGCTACTCCATTTCTTCTAAGGGATTCTTGTGCACAGTAGTAGATATAATGGTCATCTGAATTAAATTCACTCATTCCTGTCCATTTTACTTCACTAATTCCTGAAATGTCAATATTAACTTTTTGCCATCTCCTATTTGACACTCCCAATTTACGTTGATTCATGAACCTAACATTCCAGGTTCCTATAAAATATTGTTCTGTAAAGATTGTTTTCCACCTTTAAAATATCTATAACTCAACAAAATCTCCTATGTCCAACACAACAGGGCACTTGAGAGATCCGCACGTCTGTACGTCTGAAGGTGGGTGAACTGGAACTTATAGACAGGTAGGATCTCGGGGAGTGGAGATGATGCCCACAGTCCCAGTCTCTTGGCTGTGGAAGCTGTGCCTGTAGCCCCAAAGAGCCTCGTAGTAGCAGGAGTAGTAGCACATGTGACTGTGGTCTACAGGCCACAGTGATGCCTGTGACCATAGGGTTCTAGGGAGCAGTGGCTGTGAGGCCTGTGGCCCTTCTCTGTCCAACCATGGCAGCACTCCCAGCTGTGATCCCCCTTACCATGCTGGTGGCCCCCGCAAGCCTGACCAACTTGGATATGGCTGAGATACCCAGAAAACTGTTTCCTCTCCATCCCCCCCACCACTGTGGCAACAGTGCCTGCAACCCAAGTGATCCTCAATATGGCAAAGGCACCCACCTTCCAGTGCCCTTGGTGGTAGTGCCAATGACAGCAGTGGCATCAGCTTTTCATGTATTTAGTACTTGTGAACGACTTCTGTGTATCTTTACTTAAATTGCCACAGACATATAATAATCCAATTCTTGGAAGTATTAATTCAGTTACATAAAAAGGCAAAAATCTTTAATTTTAACTGTTTCATTAAATCTCCTGATACTTCAGGCTGTGTATACAAAATATAACATTGATTGGGAAGGGTAGGGTTACTTTGTTTACAGTGATGTGGATTCTGGGCAGTGGCAACTGGCCCAAATGGCTTGCAAATCCAAGGCTTTAGGCCAGAGCTCTGATAGGTCCTCATTAGAAGTGAGTACGACTTCACAATCACAGAGAAATTTCAGTTTGATCAACGTTTAATTTCTATCTCTGTGAAAGGCTAACTTCCTTAGCTAAGTGGCTAAATGAACAACAGCTGGGTTTAGGGGAGCGAGGCACATACGATGTAACTTGTCTTAGGCAGTCACCAAAGGACTAATCTAAAAAGGACAATTATGTTCAGAGCCTTTTCAGTGCACTCTTGGACTGCTAAAGAAACTCTCCATCCAAGCATGTTAGCATGGAAAGGCTAATCCACAATGCCCTAAGGAAGAGTGCTTTGCTCAGAAATGTGGCATTCAATTTTTGTAACTCTGCATGGAAATTCCTTTTAAAGTTGTGCATTTCACCAAATGCAGTAATTGCCTTGGGGTGTAATGGATTACAAAAGATGGGAGTAATCACAAAGAAAAAACATAAAGGAGAGAGAAATGCATAGAAACCTCATTGTTTCCAATGATCATCAAAAATAGGTCAGGAAACAAGTTCTGCTTTGATGTTTGATGTTTTTATTTTCAAGGAATTCTGCAGTAATGAAGTGTAACCTCAGCAAATGGAAACTAGATTCTATAAAAGAGCGAGAGAACTTGCCAGAGGAAGAGGGTGGATGAGTCACTTTTATGAAATATTTGAATAGAATCTCAATTTTTGTAATTTCCTTAAAACTTTTTCTTTACTTTTCTCTCAGTTTGATTAATTCACTGAGCTGGATGTAGATAGGTGGGAAAGATTTTACATGGAGATTATACTAATATCTTCTTTGCAAAGTTGTTATCATGCATGGTAGGCAACATGGAGAGGGCAGTGGTTAGAAGTACATGTTATACGGACCTGGTTTTAATACACACATACCTCATATGTCAGTTTTAATACAGATATATCTTACTATACTTTACAGATACTGAGTTTTTTTTTTTTGTTTTGTTTTGTTTTTAACAAATTAAAGGTTGGTGGTAACTCTATGTTAAGCAAGTCTTTTTTTTTTTTTATGACAGCATTTGCTTATTTCATGTCTCTGTGTCATGTTTTGGTAATTTTCACAATGTATCACTTTTTTTCATTGTTATTACATTTGATATGGTGATCTGTGATGAGCAATCTCTGATACTACTATTTTAGTAATTTTTTATTTTATATTTTGTAATTAAGGTGTAGACATTGTTTTGTTTTAACATAATGCTATTGTACACTTAATAGACTACAGTATGTTGTAGTTGTTCAGTCTCCCAGTCGTGTCTGACTCTTGGCGACCCCACGGACTGCAGCCTGCCAGGCCTCCCTGTCCCTCACCATCTCCTAGAGTTTGCCCAAGTTCACATCCATTGCAATAGTGATGCCATCCAGCCTTCTCATCCTCTGATGCCCTCTTCTACTGCCCTCAATCTTTCCCAGCATCAAGGTGTTTTTCAATGAGTCAGCTGTTCGTATCAGGTGACCAAAATACTGGAGCTTCAGCTTCAGCATCATTACTTCCAATGAGAATCAGGGTTGATTTCCTTTAAGATTGACTGGTTTGATCTCCTTGCTGTCCAAGGGACTCTCAAGAGTCTTCTCCAGCACCACAGTTTGAAGGCATCAATTCTTTGATGCTCTGCCTTCTTTATAGTCCAACTCTCACAACCATACGTGGCCACTGGGAAGACCATAGCCTTGACTATAAGGACCTTTGTCGACCGAGTGATGTCTCTGATTTTCAACACACTGTCTAGGTTTGTCATAGCTTTCCTGCTGAGAAGAAATTGTCTTCTGATTTAGTGGCTGACGTCACCATCTGCAGTGATTTTAGAGCCCAAGAAGAGGAAATCTATCACAGACTACGTTATAGTATAAACATAACTTCTATATGCACTGGGAAACCAAAATATTAGTGTGACTCACTTATGTGATATCCACTTTATTGAGGTAGTCTGAAACTGAACCCAGAATATAGCCAAGGAGGCTATGTTAACCCTACCACTTGCAAGCTGTGTGATTTGCGTTAAGCCTCAAGTTTCCTCTCTGTAAAGTGGGAGTGATTACAGTGTCTTACACTACTGTCATGAGGATATAAGGAATTAATGTATGTCAAGCTTCTGATACATTCATGATGTATTTTGGGGGAGGGAAGGATGCTTTATTATCTCCTGAAATAATCATTAAATGCACAGAAGAACCTTTATGTGTGTTAAATGGAGAAATTGTTTCCAGCTACCAGAAGATTAATTTTGTCACTGGATGACGTTAGATATGTAGCCAGAAGTCGTTGGTGAGTACTTACAGGAAGCTGAAGCTCCCAATCTCTTCTTTTACATTTGACTTTCAGCTTCCCTCACCAATAAGAGCTCTAGTTTTCAACATCTCTGGTTTTAAGATTTTGATAAATAGATAGCCTAGGACCCAGTGGGATTCACATGAAGAAAAAAGTATTTCCCTCTACTCACCTTAGGTTCACTGACCGAGGCCTTGCAAATTAGACTGGCAAAAGATAGTTTAACAAGAGAAAAGAAACAGGAGTTTATGAATATGCTCATTGTGCATTCACATAGGAGTACTAAGAGAAAGATAACTCAAAAGAGGAGATCAATGGCACCCCACTCCAGTACTCTTGCCTGGAAAATCCCATGGACAGAGGGGCCTGGTGGGCTGCAGTCCATGGGGTCGCTAAAAGTCGGACACGACTGAGCAACTTCACTTTCACTTTTCACTTTCATGTATTGGAGAAGGGAATGGCAACCCACTCCAGTGTTCTTGCCTGGAGAATCCCGGGGACGGGGAGCCTGGTGGGCTGCCATCTATGGGGTCGCACAGAGTCGGACACGACTGAAGTGACTTAGCAGCAGCAGTGAAGAATAACTTTGTAGAGAAGTGATAAGATAAGGGAATAGGATTTTGAACTTCTACAAAGGGCACATTATCAGAAAGCAAATATATGGGTCAATTAATGGAAAATAAGAGTAAGGCTTGTTCAAGTAGACCTTTGGTACCATCTTGTCTTTAGTAATAAGATTGTTTTTCCCTTCCTGGTATGGGAAGGGGCAGGGGCACCTTCAGAAGAGGCATTTGTGTTCTGTTTATAAATAGATATGGAGAAGGCAGAGAGCTCCAGCCTGTCTCTACTTTTTCTCAGTTGCCTTCAGTTCAAAGTCATCCTGTGCCAGAATGGCATACTTTGAGGTGGAATATTTTGAATGCCTTTAGTTCACAAGTAAGTACAAACTCATCTGCCATTCAGATGCCATAAATGTAGTTAAAATTCTAGGTTGAAAAGTCTTTCCACAATGCTGGTAAGACCCATTTGTTCTTTTGGATGATGTCCCTCATCAGCTGGCTCCCTTTTGTCAGCAGTGTGTGCAAATTTTTCTCCCTAAAGAAATGAATATTCATGAAGGAAATGGCAATACAGCCAAGTCTTAATGGCATGGCTAAAGCTATGGGGCAGCTCTTTCTCCTAAAACTCGGAGTGGGGCTAGAGATACAGTCATAGCACAAACACACACATATGCATATATACATATGTATACACATACACACACATGCATCTATATGTGTCAATGTGTGTGTGCATGCTCAGTCATGTCTGACTCTTTGAAACCCCGTGGACTATAGACCTCCAGGCCCCTCTGTTCATGGGGTTTTCCAGGCAAGAATACTGGAGTGGGTTGCCATTTCCTACTCCAGATCTATACATTTATGTGTATGTATGTGCACATAATCTTTGGATATTCTTTTTTATGCTCTGCCTTTAGTAAAAGAAATGTCCCTTTCTTAATATACAGCCTAGAAAGGGTTTATCAAATTCTTTTAGGTTTCACATCTGTAGTTAAGAGATAAGCTCCCTAGAAGCACTGAAGTCTACCCAGTTTTTGAAATGAGCTCTAAATTCACTATGTGCTGTTTCTACTCACATTATCTAATTAGCTGCTAGAAATGCATATCAACTCCCTTTACCTGCATTGAGACATTTTAATGCTTATTTTCATTTCATTTCATTAAGTAGTTAGAATAGGAAAAAGGAGTCCAGAATGGCGGTGGCTAGAAGACAAAGAAGGGGAAGGCCTGGGAAAATAGAACAAAGGAAGGTCTGAAGACCAGAGTGAGAACCTCAGGTAAAACAAATAGCCCTCCTGGCTAGCCCAATTTACATAGGGCAGGCTCAGGTGGAGGAGAAAAAAAAAAAAACATATAAAAAGAAGAGCCAAAATTGAGCTGTGGACTTCGTCTCTCTTCTCTTCACATCTTTTGGGTTGGCTTGCTCTGTTGCCTCGAGGATGTATTTTCCTTTGCTTGCCAAATAAAACTGAGCTGTAACATGGAGCTGTAACACTGGTCATTCTGTCGCTTCAAATTTTTGCTGTGGCTCAACAGAACCGAGGAAATTACACACTCCTGACAATTTCATTTCAGTTTATACAATTTTAGATATTGAAAAACATCCCATTGTGCACACCTCTAAACCAGCCTTCAAAACATTTACTCTTGAAAATCTGATATGATTTAGAAGCTGCCTGAAGCAACTATTAGTTTGATGCAAAAGTAATTGTATTTTTTGCATTGTTGAAATTTGCCATTTGATATTGGAATGCATTCTAAATAAATGTGATTACATTATCTATCATTTTAATGTGCATTTCTCTATATTTTTTTGCTAATGACATTACTTGCCATTTATTTTAGCCTATGGAAATGATGTTAGACAAAAAGCAAATTCGAGTGATTTTCTTATATTTGAGTTCAAAATGGTCTGTAAAACAGCAAAGACAACTCACAACATCAATGTCCCAGGAATTCTTAACAAACGTACAGTGCAGTGGTGGTTCAAGAAGTTATGCAAAGGAAACGAGAGCCTTGAAATGAGGGTCACGGTGGCTGGCATCCGAGGTTGACAATGACCGAGAGCAATCATCAAACCTGATCCTTTTACAACTGTACAATAAGTTGCCCAAGAACTAAACGTCAACCATTCTACACTCATGCAGCATTTGAAACAAATTGGAAAGGTGAAAAAGCTCAATGAGTGGGTGCCTCATGAGCTGACTGCAAATCAAAAAAAAAATTGTCATTTTGAAATGTCGTCTTCCATGCAACAACGAGAACTATTTCTTGATTGGATTGTGATATGTGACTGAAAAGTGGATTTTATGTGACAACCAGCAGTGACCAGCTCAGCAGTTGGACTGAGAAGATGCTACAAACCTCTTCCCAAAGCTGAACTCAAACCAAAAATAGGTCATGGTCACCAGTGTCTGCTGCCAGTCTGATCCACTACAGCTTTCTGAATCCCAGAGAAACCACAATATCTGAGAAATATGCTCAGCAAATCCATGAGATGCTCTGAAAACTGCAATGCCTGCAGCCAACGTTGATCAACAGAAAGAGCCCAGTTCTTCTCCACGACAACACTTGACTGCACATTGCATGATCAGTGCTTCAAAAGTTGGGTGTATTGGGCTAAAAAGTTCTGCCTTATTTGCCATATTCACCTGACCTCTCCCACCCGACTGCCACTTCTTCAAGCATCTCAACAACTTTTTGTGGGGAATATGCTTCTACAACCAGCAGGAAGCAGAAAATGCTTTCTAAGAGTTTGTTGAATACTGAAGCATGGATTTTTATGCTACAAGATTAAGCAAACTTATTTCTTGTTGGCAAAAATGTATTGATTGTAATGGTTCCCATTTTGGTTAATAAAGATGTGTGGAGCCTAGTTAAACTGACTTTAAAGTTCATGGTCCAAAACTGTAATTATATTTGCTTCAACCTAATATATACTTCATCTAAACTCCAATGAATATATAGTGAAGAAAGGAAGGAAGAAGTAAGACAAGAAGGAAGAGGCTGAATGAGGGAAGAAAGTGACATGTTTCTCTTTAGACCCACTGATTTCTTTTCATTGGGTCTGTCTGTATTTATTATAAATTCTGGGCTCAAAGCTGGTGCTGCGCTTACTTGGGACACTGAATGAGGCTGTGATGATAATTCTTTCTCTGAATCGGTGTTCTTTCCTACACATGAGAGCTCTTTTATGGTTTCCAAGATTTGAAACAGAGTCACAATCAGACTAGCTTTCCCTTGTTCCACCTTCATTTTGAACTTCTTATACCCTCTCTCCCCACCCAAATTTTCTCTTAACTTTCTGACCATCATTTTGTCAGGACTGAGACTCTACCAACCTGAAGATAGCTACTAATAGGTGAAATGTTTCCTTTCAAAATCTCACATTTGCATTTTTATACTAGTGGGTCAAGACCTTAAACTAAAAAAATCATGTTAATGTTCCAGATGTTAGATACTTGAATGTAGGTTCTTTTTGTAGTATGACTTCCTAATAATAAGCTGTCACTTAGATAATGATCACTGTCTACCATGGACACTATGGATAGGTGCCATTGGAGGTGTTCTGTTCTGTTTTCCATAGCAACATGCAGCCATTGTTTGTATGAAAGAATAGATCCCATCAAGACCTGGCCCTTTTCATTCCCTTCATAAAGAAGCATTTATGCACAGGGCTTCTGCACCAAATGTCTGATCCTCTGGGGCAGTACCAAACTCTCTAGTGCACTTAATACCATGTGTCCTGAAGTCAATGTGTTCTTGTGGCTCTTTTACAGTTAAAGTAAGATGAATTTATAGGAAAAATATGTTAAAATGCAAACTTATATTAATACAAAGATCTAGAACTTATTGTAATGCCCTCAAAAATCACTTTCCCCTTATTTCCAGAGACTATGGCATTTATGAAAGGAATATACAATACATAGAAAGAGCATGGAGGGTGGGTACTTTTTGGAGTGTTATCATGTGATAGGGCCTTTCCTATCTAGTCTCTGGTCCATAAACTGAAACTGATAGACATTAAAGGTGAGATAAAAAAATTTTTAAGCCATAGTTTTGTGTCCCTAATCTATGGTTAATGTGATTACTCCACATGGGCTTCCACCCACCCCCACTGGATAAACTGAGGACATTCTTTAAGTAGAATAGTTATAGAGAAGATGTTTTGAAATACTCTTACTTGCATATATTATTAGCAAACCAGATGTGTGGATAAAGCATCACTTTCACTACATGCTCCCATTTGCCCAGTGGATTGATGCATGTTCCCTTTAACACACCTTACAAACCTTGTATTGGTTTTCAATGTGTACTTTGGTCTTTTTAGAGACACATACATAATCCTTCTAAACAATAAAATGTCTGCTCAGACGGTGAAGCTCAGTATGTTTTAAGTGCTACTGAGATGTTACTACCAAAAATAATAAATAGTTAACAATTAATTAACTAGCACAGATTATACAGATCTAGTATATTTAGTAAACTTGATGACAGCATTTGAGTATTACTATATTCTTGTAGTAGAATAATACAAAATGAAGTAATAGTAAAAGCAGCTTACTATTTGTTTAGGGATGTCAATTTTGATGTCATTATTGGTTTAAGTGTGATGTCATTACTTCTAAAGGCATAGAGAAGTAGTATTAATTAAGTGTTCATTTGTTCAGTTCAGTTGCTCAGTCATGTCCAACTCTTTGGACTCTTGCAGACCCCATGGACTGCAGCATGCCAGGCCTCCGTGTCCATTGCCAACTCTTGGAGTTTACTCAAACTCATGTCCATTGAGTCGGTGATGCCATCCAACCACCTCAGCCTCTGTCATCCCCTTCTCCTCCTGCCTTCAATCTTTCCCAGCATTAGGGTCTTTTCTAATCAGTCAGTTCTTTGCATCAGGTGGCCAAAGTATTGGACTTTAAGCTTCAGCATCAGTCCTTCCAATGCATATTCAGGACTGATTTCCTTCAGGATGGACTGGTTGGATCTCCTTGCAGTACAAGAAACTCTCAAGAGTCTTCTCCAACACCACAGTTCAAAGCATCAATTCTTTGGCACTCAGCTTTCTTTATAGTCTGACTCTCACATCCATACATGACTGCTGGAAAAACCCTGGCTTTGACTGGATGGACCTTTGTTGGCAAAGTAATGTCTCTGCTTTTTAATATGCTGTCTAGGTTGGTCATAACTTTTCTTTCAAGGAGCAAGCATCTTTTAATTTCATGGCTGCAGTCACCATCTGCAGCCATGTAGTCACCATGGCTGAAGTGATTTTGAATCCCAGAAAATTAAAGTCTGCCACAGCTTCCACTGTTTCCCCATTTATTTGCCATGAAGAGATGGGACTAGAAGCCATGATCTTAGTTTTCTGAATGTTGAGTTTTAAGCCAACTTTTTCACTCTCCTTTTTGACTTTCTTCAAGAGGCTCTTTAGTTCTTCACTTTCTGCCAAAGGGTGGTGTCATCTGCATATCTGACATTATTGATATTTCTTCAGGCAATCTTGATTCCATCTTGTGCTTCATCCAGCCCAGCATTTCACATGGTATACTCTGCATATAAGTTAAATAAGCAGGGTGACAATATACAGCCTTGACGTACTCCTTTCCCTATTTGGAACCAGTCTGTTGTTCCATGTCCAGTTCTAACTGCTGCTTCCTGACCTGCAAGAAGGTTTCTCAAGAGGCAGATCAGGTGGCCTGGTATTCCCACCTCTTTAAGAATTTTCCAGAGTTTGTTGTTGTCCACATGGCCAAAGGCTTTGGCATAGTCAATAAAGCAGAAGTAGATGTTTTTCTGGAACTCTCTTGCTTTTTTGATGATCCAGCAGATGTTGGCAATTTGACCTCTGGTTCCTCTGCCTTTTCTAAATCTAGCTTTTAGAAGTTGGAAGTTAGAAATCTGGAAGTTCTCGGTTCAGGAACTGTTGAAGCCTGGCTGGGAGAACTTTGAGCTTTACTCTACTAATGTGTGAGATGAGTGCAATTGTATGGTAGTCTGAGCATTCTTTGGCATTGCCTTTCTTTGGGATTGGAATGAAAACTGACCTTTTCCAGTCCTGTAGCCACTGCTGAGTTTTCCAAATTTGCTGGCATATTGAGTGCAGCACTTTCACAGAATCATCTTTTAGGATTTGAAATAGCTCAACTGGAATTCCATCACGTCCACTAGCTTTGTTCATAGTGATGCTTCCTAAGGCCCACTTGACTTTGCATTCCACGATGTCTGGCTCTAGGTTGGTAATCACATCATCGTGATTATCAGGATTGTGAAGATCTTTTTAATATAGTTCTTCTGTATATTCTTGCCAGCTCTTTTTAATATCTCTGCTTCTGTTAGGTCCATACCATTTCTGTCCTTTATTGTGCCCATCTTTGCATGAAATGTTCCCTTGGTATCTCTAATTTGTACATTTGTATAAAAGATGGAAGCTGACTCACCAAGTTCAACAAAAGTTGCATCCTATTTTCAGTGTAAGGGATTAAAAGTAAGTTTCCCTCAAAAGACCCTGATTCTTGGAAAGATTGAGGGCAGGAGGAGAAGAGGGTGACAGAGGATGAGATGTATAGCATTTTAACAGAAAATAATAATTTCTGGAGAAATACTAGGAAAGGATAAGAAAGCAGTTATAGGATTCTAAAGGCAGAGATAAAGGCCTTTTTGTTGCTTTGTGACTTAGTGGCTCTTAAGCCTCCGTTTCTCTTTAGAGAAGATCGTTAAAATGATGGTTGTTTCTAAGAACATAATGATAGCTTAAAAGGAAGAAAAAGAAATCTTATCATTTCAATTAATTAATTCATTACTTAAACATTTTTTGAGCACCAAGTACTGCTCTAAGTTTTAAGATTAAAAAAAATAATCCAATCTTTTTCTTCCCAAAGTGCTTAAAAATAAACAACTACACAGATAATTGAAAGGCAATGTCATACTATAGCAAAGCTTGCTACAGTATGGGATGCTGCTGGAACATAAGGGCAATGAGAAAGTCAGGGAATGCATCATGAGGAGGTGATGCTTATTTTTAGTTTTAAAGTATGAATAGGTATTTCAGAGGTGCAAACTGGGGAAAGCATTCAGGCCAGGCCAAGAAAATAATAACATGAGTGTAAATGTTAGGAGCTTTGTATTTTCAGTGTGCTCACAGCACAGTAGTTGGTGGAAAAGAGCTTTAGTTATAGTCACCAAGATAGACAGGCATTAGCTCAGGAAGGGCATTGTATGCCAGGACTTTGAATTTTTTCCTGTAATCCAGTAGTAAGTCAAAACTTGTAACTGTACAATCACTTGCTTTTTGAAAAATATTAATATAGTCATAGGCATTCTGTTATATGTATCATGTATAAAATGAGGAATATATTTAAATTTATAGTTTTCTTATTGAGACTTCTGATAAATTTTGTAGTCAACACTGGTAAATATCTAAGATAGTGTATCATAGTGTACGTGAACCTTGGCTGTGGAGTTAGGCAGGCTGCATGAGTTCAGGCAAACCACTTGCCCTTGTAAAGCTTAAGTTTCCTTATCTGTAAAATAATCATAATAATACTAGAAAATATCAGAGAGTGTATTTGTGACAATTAAAATATAAAATATATGAAGGTACAGACTAAGTTCTTATTAAATCACACTTTCATCATTATTATTTGTAAAAACATAATTTTTAAATAATTGCAGACTTGTTACTCTCATACAAATACGAAATGAATGTCTTGAAGATTTTATTTAACTCACTAAATAAGTAAGGAAGCAGAAAGATGCTACACATTGTTCAAAGGGGAACTTAAGCAACATACATGTTTAGGCAACCAGGAATGCTGTAATCAGTTTACAAATAGATGTAAAACTGGTGTATATTAATAGGGCAATAATCAATTACATTTTCACTAGACACAAATCATTTGCATTTCTATAGACAAGGATCTTTGGAATTTCTATTAATTTTCTGTGATTGGAGTTGTAAAATAGTTCATAAAACAATGACATGTAGAGACAACTGGAAGTGTACGAGATAGAACATTTAATAGTCTCCCCCCTCCCACCCCCAATTCAGTCATTTATAATTTATCTTGATAGATTTACTTTGTCAGATATATAAGGAGGGTCAAAGTTTTCTGGCATTAGAGACTTACTTAAATTACAGGAAGATGAAGCCTGAGTTAGAACACAAAATTTTGCCAATGCCTCCATTGGTCAGTACTAGTAGAAAGAGACTACCTTGCTAGAGAGGATCATATAGAAAAAGCAAATTAAGACTACTTGGCTGGGCTCCCTGTGTTATGTAGCAACTTCTTACCAGTTATCTGTTTTACACTTGGTAGTATATATTATAGCTGAATTGTATTGTTGTATGGCAGAAACCAGCACAACACTGTAGAGCAATTTTCCTCCAATTAAAGAAAAAAGGAGGAGCCAAGATGGAGGAGTAGGACGGGAGAACACTTTCTCCCCCACAAATTCATCAAAAGAGCATTTAAACGTCAAGTAAATTCCACAAAACAACTACTGAATGCCGGCAGAGGACATCAGGCACCCAGAAAAGCAACCCAACTCTTTGAAAGGAGGTAGGAAAAAATATAAAAGACAAAAAAAGAGACAAAAGAGGGAGGGACGGAGCTCCGTCCAGGGAAGGGAGTCTTAAAAAGAGAGAAGTTTCCAAACACCAGGAAACCTTCTCACTGCCGAATCTGTGCCGAGCTTTGGAAGCACAGAGGGCAACATAACAGGGAGAAAAAATAAATAAACAATTAAAACTCGCAGATTGAGAGCCCTATGGTAACTCCCCCAGCGGAGAAGCAGCGCAGACGCCTGCATCCGCCATTAGCAAGCGGGGTCTGGGCAGGGAGGGGCGGCGCCGGCTGCATCGCTGAGAGTAAGAACCTGGCCTGAATACCCTGAGCACTATCTGAGCGAAATAATTTGGGCTAGCAAACCAGACTGTGGGATATCTACCACGCGAAAAGCCAGCCCCAACCTAAGACACCGCCAGGCCCGCGCACGAACAAAGGACTGAACAGAGATAGCCGGCTGCAGACCTTCCCCCTCCAGTGACAGGCAGCCAGAGCCGGAAGGGGGCAATCACAGCCCCAGAGAGACATTATCTATAAAACTGTAAGCAGGCTTCTTTGCTAATTAAAACTTCTTGGGGGTCTGGATGGTCAACATCTGCCTGAGAAGGTGCACCGGTTTTACACCCAGATAACCAAGTGGCGGGGAGGCGATAAGTCACAGCATTGGCGCTCGCCAAACACCTCATCACCTGAACTGCTCAGACCTGGGAAGAGCACAAAACGCAGGCCCAACTGAGTCTGCGCCTCTGAGGACTACCTGAGTGCCTGAACCTGAGCGGCTTGGACCTAGGAAGTGCATGCAGCCCAGGGCCAGCCTTGGATTGTTCCCGGTGGAACAACCTAGAGCCCGAGCAGTGTGGGCAGGGAGGCTACACACGCCGTGAGTCGGGGCAGACCCAGTGTGGCTGAGGCACTGCGAGCGTACGCCAGTGTTATTTGTTTGCAGCATCCCTCCCCCCCTCCCCACAGCACGACTGAACAAGTGAGCCTAAAAAAAAAAAAAAGTTTCCCCCACTGTCCCCTTTGTGTCAGGGCGATAACCAGACACTGAAGAGACCAGCAAACAGAAGAAGTTATAACAGAGGGAAATGCCTTGGAAGCTACAGGCAATAGATTAAAACCCCGTGGTTACTACGGACTACATAGGAAGGGGCCTATAGATCTTGAGAAATATAAGTCGGACCAAGGAACTAGCCAAAAATGAACTGAACCCACAATACTCACAATAAAACCAGAAAAAGTCCTAGATATATTTTTACTATTTTTACGATCATTCTTTCTTTCTTTTTTTTTTTAATTTTTAGAAAAAAAAATTTTTTAAGTCCTCTATTGTTCCTTTAATTTTCACTTTTATAACCTATTACTTTGCAAAAAAAAAAAAAGACCTTATTTTTTTTCTTCTTCAGCAAACTTCATATATATATATTTTATAATTTTTGACCTTGGTTTTTTTTTTTCTTCTTTTCTTTAACATTGTATTTTTGAAATTCCAAACTCTACTCTAGTTTTTTAATTTTAGCTTTTTGGTATATGTTATCAATTTTGTACCTATAGTTTTTTAAATAATTTCTGTGACTTTTTTTTCTGTTTCTTTCTCTTCTTCTTTTATATAACATTGTATATCTGAAATTCCAAACTCTACTCTAGATTTTTAATTTATGCTTTTTGGTATTTGATATTAATTTTGTACCTGTATTTTCTTTATAATTTTTATGACATTGTTTGTTTTTGTTTGTTTGTTTTCTCTCTTCATGTCTCTTCTTCCTTTTTTTTAACATTGTATTTTTGAAATTCCAAACTCTACTCTAGATTTTTAATTTTTGCTTTTTGGTATTAGTTATCAATTTTGTACCTGTATTTTCTTTATAATTTTCACGACCTTGTTTGTTTTTCTTTGTTCGTTTTTTTCTCTCTTTCTTTTCCTTCTTCTTTTCTTTAACATCGTATTTTTGAAATTCCAAACTCTACTCTAGATTTTTAATTTTTGCTTTTATGTATTTGTTACCAATTTTGTACCTTTAAGAACCCAATCTTCAGTACCCATTTTTCACTAGGGAGCGAGATTACTGGCTTGACTGCTCTCCCTCCCTTTGGACTCTCCTTTTTCTCCACCAGGTCGCCTGTGTCTCCTCCCTAACCCCTCTCTACTCTACCCAACTCTGAGTTTTTGTGTGTTCCAGATGGTGGAGAACACTTAGGGAACTGATTACTGGCTGGATCTGTCTCCCTCCTTTTCATTCCCCCCTTTTATCCTTCTGGCCACCTCTGTCTCCTTCCTCCTTCTTCTCTTCTCTATATAACTCCGTGAACATATCTGAGTGGTCCAGTTGTGGAGTGCACATAAGGAAGTGACTACTGGCTACCCGACTCTCTCCACTATTGATTCCACCTCATCTCATTTGGGTCACCTCTAACTCTCTCCTCCCTCTTCTCTTCTCCATGTAATGCTGTGAACCTCTCTGAGTGACCCTCACAGTGGAGAACCTTTTCATCTTTAATGTAGATGTTTTATCAATGGTGCTGTATAGAAGGAGAAGTTTTGAAACTACTGTAAAAATAAGACCAATAACTGGAAGCAGGAGGCTTAAGTCCAAACCCTGACTCCAGGGAACTCCTGACTCCAAAGAACATTAATAGACAGGAGCTCATCAAGGGCCAACAAGTTCCAGGGCAAGACATACCAAGCAAATTCTCCAGCAACAAAGGGACACAGCCCTGAGGTTCAAGATACAAGCTGCCCAAAGTCACCCCCAAACCATAGACATCTCATAACTCATTACTGGACATTTCATTGCACTCCAGAGAGAAGAAATACAGCTCCACCCACCAGAACACTGACACAAGCTTCCCTAACCAGGAAACCTTGACAAGCCACCTGTACAAACCCACACACAGTGAGGAAAAGCCACAATAAAGAGAACTCCACAAACTGCCAGAATACAGAAAGGACACCCCAAACTCAGCAATTTAAACAAGATGAAGAGACAGAGGAATACCCAGCAGATAAAGGAACAGGATAAATGCCCACCAAACCAAACAAAAGAGGAAGAGATAGGGAATCTACCTGATAAAGAATTCCGAATAATGATAGTGAAATTGATCCAAAATCTTGAAATTAAAATGGAATCACAGACAAATAGCCTGGAGACAAGGATTGAGAAGATCCAAGAAAGGTTTAACAAGGACCTAGAAGAAATAAAAAAGTCAATATATAATGAATAATGCAATAAATGAAATTAAAAACACTCTGGAGGCAACAAATAGTAGAATAACAGAGGCAGCAGATAGGATTAGTGAATTAGAAGATAGAATAGTAGAAATAAATGAATCAGAGAGGATAAAAGAAAAACGAATTAAAAGAAATGAGGACAATCTCAGAGACCTCCAGGACAATATTAAACGCTACAACATTCGAATCATAGGGGTTCCAGAAGAAGAAGACAAAAAGAAAGACCATGAGAAAATACTTGAGGAGATAATAGTTGAAAACTTCCCTAAACTGGGGAAGGAAATAATCACCCAAGTTCAAGAAACCCAGAGAGTCCCAAACAGGATAAACCCAAGGCAAAACACCCCAAGACACATATTAATCAAATTAACAAAGATCAAACACAAAGAACAAATATTAAAAGCAGCAAGGGAAAAACAACAAATAACACACAAGTGAATTCCCATAAGGATAACAGCTGATCTTTCAATAGAAACTCTTCAAGCCAGGAGGGAATGGCAAGACATACTTAAAATGATGAAAGAAAATAACCTACAGCCCAGATTATTGTACCCAGCAAGGATTTCATTCAAGTATGAAGGAGAAATCAAAAGCTTTTCAGACAAGCAAAAGCTGAGAGAATTCTGCACCACCAAACCAGCTCTCCAACAAATACTAAAGGATAGTCTCTAGACAGGAAACACAAAAACGGTGTATAAATTCGAACCCAAAACAATAAAATAAATGGCAACAGGATCATACTTATCAGTAATTACCTTAAACGTAAATGGGTTGAATGCCCCAACCAAAAGACAAAGACTGGCTGAATGGATACAAAACCAAGACCCCTACATATGTTGACTACAAGAGACCCACCTCAAAACAGGGGACACATACAGACTGAAAGTGAAGGGCTGGAAAAAGATTTTCCATGCAAATAGGGACCAAAAGAAAGCAGGAGTAGCAATACTCATATCAGATAAAATAGACAGACTTTAAAACAAAGGCTGTGAAAAGAGACAAAGAAGGTCACTACATAATGATCAAAGGATCAATCCAAGAAGAAGATATAACAATTATAAATATATATGCACCCAACACGGGAGCACCGCAGTATGTAAGACAAATGCTAACAAGTATGAAAGGAGAAATTAACAATAACACAATAATAGTGGGAGACTTTAATACCCCACTCACACCTATGGATACATCAACTAAACAGAAAATTAACAAGGAAACACAAACTTTAAATGATACAATAGACCAGTTAGACCTAATTGATATCTATAGGACATTTCATCCCAAAACAATGAATTTCACCTTTTTCTCAAGCGCACATGGAACCTTCTCCAGGATAGATCGCATCCTGGGCCATAAAGCTAGCCTTGGTAAATTCAAAAAAATAGAAATCATTCCAAGCATCTTTTCTGACCACAATGCAGTAAGATTAGATCTCAATTACAGGAGAAAAACTATTAAAAATTCCAACATATTGAGGCTGAACAACACGCTGCTGAATAACCAACAAATCACAGAAGAAATCAAAAAAGAAATCAAAATTTGCATAGAAATGAATGAAAATGAAAACACAACAACCTAAAACCTGTGGGACACGGTTAAAGCAGTCCTAAGGGGAAAGTTCATAGCAATACAGGCACACCTCAAGAAACAAGAAAAAAGTCAAATAAATAACCTAACTCTACACTTAAAGCAACTAGAAAAGGAAGAAATGAAGAACCCCAGGGTTAGTAGAAGGAAAGAAATCTTAAAAATTAGAGCAGAAATAAATGCAAAAGAAACAAAAGAGACCATAGCAAAAATCAACAAAACCAAAAGCTGGTTCTTTGAAAGGATAAATAAAATTGACACACCATTAGCCAGACTCATCAAGAAACAAAGGGAGGAAAATCAAATCAATAAAATTAGTAATGAAAATGGAGAGATCACAACAGACAACACAGAAATACAAAGGATCATAAGAGACTACTATCAACAATTATATGCCAATAAAATGGACAACGTGGAAGAAATGGACAAATTCTTAGAAAAGTACAACTTTCCAAAACTGGGCCAGGAAGAAATAGAAAATCTTAACAGACCCATCACAAGCACGGAAATTGAAACTGTAATCAAAAATCTTCCAGCAAACAAAAGCCCAGGTCCAGACGGCTTCACAGCTGAATTCTACCAAAAATTTAGAGAAGAGCTAACACCTATCCTGCTCAAACTCTTCCATAAAATTGCAGAGGAAGGTAAACTTCCAAACTCATTCTATGAGGCCACCATCACCATAATACCAAAACCTGACAAAGATGCCACAAAAAAAGAAAACTTCAGGCCAATATCACTGATGAACATAGATGCAAAAATCCTTAACAAAATTCTAGCAATCAGAATCCAACAACACATTTAAAAGATCATACACCATGACCAAGTGGGCTTTATCCCAGGGATGCAAGGATTCTTCAATATCCGCAAATCAATCAATGTAATACACCACATTAACAAATTGAAAAATAAATACCATATGATTATCTCAATAGATGCAGAGAAAGCCTTTGACAAAATTCAACACCCATTTATGATAAAAACTCTCCAGAAAGCAGGAATAGAAGGAACATACCTCAACATAATAAAAGCTATATATGACAAACCCACAGCAAACATTATCCTCAATGGTGAAAAATTGAAAGCATTTCCTTTAAAGTCAGGAACAAGACAAGGGTGCCCACTTTCACCATTACTATTCAACATAGTTTTGGAAGTTTTGGCTACAGCAATCAGAGCAGAAAAAGAAATAAAAGGAATCCAAATTGGAAAAGAAGAAGTAAAACTCTCACTATTTGCAAATGACATGATCCTCTACATAGAAAACCCCAAAGACTCCACCAGAAAATTACTAGAACTAATCAATGACTATAGTAAAGTTGCAGGATATAAAATCAACACACAGAAATCTGTTGCATTCCTATACACTAACAATGAGAAAACAGAAAGAGAAATTAAGGAAACAATTCCATTCACCATTGCAACGGAAAGAATAAAATACTTAGGAATATATCCACCTAAAGAAACTAAAGACCTATATATAGAAAACTATAAAACACTGGTGAAAGAAATCAAAGAGGACACTAATAGATGGAGAAATACACCATGTTCATGGATTGGAAGAATCAATGTAGTGAAAATGAGTATACTACCCAAAGCAATGTATAGATTCAATGCAATCCCTATCAAGCTACCAACAGTATTCTTCACAGAGCTAGAACAAATAATTTCACAATTTGTATGGAAATACAAAAAACCTCAAATAGCCAAAGTGATCCTGAGAAAGAAGAATGGAACTGGAGGAATCAACCTACCTGACTTCAGACTCTACTACAAAGCCACAGTTATCAAGACAGTATGGTACTGGCACAAAGACAGAAATATAGATCAATGGAACAAAATAGAAAGCCCAGAGATAAATCCACGCACATATGGACACCTTATCTTTGACAAAGGAGGCAAGAATATACAATGGATTAAAGACAATCTCTTTAACAAGTGGTGCTGGGAAATCTGGTCAACCACTTGTAAAAGAATGAAACTAGAACACTTTCTAACACCATACACAAAAATAAACTCAAAATGGATTAAAGATCTAAACGTAAGACCAGAAACTATAAAACTCCTAGAGGAGAACATAGGCAAAACACTCTCTGACATACATCACAGCAGGATCCTCTATGACCCACCTCCCAGAATATTGGAAATAAAAGCAAAAATAAACAAATGGGACCTAATTAACCTTAAAAGCTTCTGCACATCAAAGGAAACTATCAGCAAGGTGAAAAGACAGCCTTCAGAATGGGAGAAAATAATAGCAAATGAAGCAACTGACAAACAACTAATCTCAAAAATATACAAGCAACTCCTACATCTCAACTCTAGAAAAATAAATGACCCAATCAAAAAATGGGCCAAAGAACTAAATAGACATTTCTTCAAAGAAGACATACAGATGGCTAACAAACACATGAAAAGATGCTCAACATCACTCATTATCAGAGAAATGCAAATCAAAACCACTATGAGGTACCATTTCACACCAGTCAGAATGGCTGCGATCCAAAAGTCTACAAATAATAAATGCTGGAGAGGGTGTGGAGGAAAGGGAACCCTCTTACACTGTTGGTGGGAATGCAAACTAGTACAGCCACTATGGAGAACAGTGTGGAGATTCCTTAAAAAACTGGAAATAGAACTGCCTTATGATCCAGCAATCCCACTGCTGGGCATACACACTGAGGAAACCAGAAGGGAAAGAGACACGTGTACCCCAATGTTCATCGCAGCACTGTTTATAATAGCCAGGATATGGAAGCAACCTAGATGCCCATCAGCAGATGAATGGATAAGAAAGCAGTGGTACATATACACAATGGAGTACTACTCAGCCATTAAAAAGAATACATTTGAATCAGTTCTGGTGAGGTGGATGAAACTGGAGCCTATTATACAGAGTGAAGTAAGCCAGAAGGAAAAACACCAATACAGTATACTAACGCATATATATGGAATTTAGAAAGATGGTAACAATAACCCTGTGTACGAGACAGCAAAAGAGACACTGATGTATAGAACAGTCTTATGGACTCTGTGGGAGAGGGAGAGGGTGGGAAGATTTGGGAGAATGGCATTGAAACATGTAAAGTATCATGTATGAAACGAGATGCCTGTCCAGATTCGATGCACGATACTGGATGCTTGGGGCTAGTGCACTGGGACGACCCAGAGGGATGGTATGGGGAGGGAGGAGGGAGGAAGGTTCAGGATGGGGAACACATGTATACCTGTGGTGGATTCATTTTGATATTTGGCAAAACTAATACAATTATGTAAAGTTTAAAAATTAAATAAAATTTTAAAAAAAGAAAAAAAAATAAGGAAAACAAACAAATAAAAAGGACTCTACCTGTAAAACTGGGCCAAATTTAAAATCAACATGTCAAAGTTAACAGATAAATAATCCCTGACTAGGGCTAATTATTCTGGGAAATCAAAACCTCAGGAATACTTGCAGACAATAGTCAAAAATCTTGATTTAGCATTAGCCATGTTTAAATCATTGTGCTAGGTCCTTGTGGATTTGGGTTAGTTTCTTACCCAATTATATTTAAAGTTTTCTCTAGTAGAGTTTGAAATATTTCATAGACACCTCAAAATTGATAATCTCAGGCTATTTTCTACACAGCTGTTAATGTTTCTTGTGGTCCCTATTTCAAAAAGTCATGTTTCAAGTTTCCAAGTCATAAAACTGGGAATTGTCCTGAGTTCTCAATTATCTCCCATATTCAATTGACCATACAATAGAAAATCTATTGATTGCTTTCCATTGAGTGTAGGCTGTACCTATTCTTTTGAGTCTTTATCACATTCTGCCTAATGTAAATTGTAACCTCCTTGTACTTATACTTACTTTCACACTCATGGGGCATCCACATTAGGCCAGAGGGAGCTTTCTAAAGGCTAAGAACTTTCTTAAAAGCTTCTGAAAGATTATAGTAGAGGTCCTCACATTTCTTGAAGTGGCAAATTCTGTCCAGATGAGATGCAGAGATTTCACCATAATTAATGGGCATTGGAGAAGGAAGTGGCAACCCACTCCAGTGTTCTTGCCTGGAGAATCCCAGGGATGGGGGAGCCTGGTGGGCTGCCATCTACGGGGTTGCACAGAGTCAGACACGACTGAAGTGACTTAGCATACTTTTTTAGTGGCCACATGGCCACTAAAATGGGGTGGCCTATATACATCCTGGTTTGCCTGAAATAGTCCTAATTTTCGTTCACTGTCCCTGAGTAATTATTAATAGTGCCTTCTTCTATGTTTGATGATAAATTACGTGGCACTTGAGTACCACAGGCTTGTTAAAAAAGTTTGTGAGGATTTGTTGGTGAGAATAGCCTGGAGATGAATAAGCTAGAATGCCACTTTTCTTGCCTAAGATTCTTAGATGTGTTGCATAAATTATGCTGCTGCTGCTAAGTCACTTCAGTCATGTCCGACCCTGTGCGACCCCATAGATGGCAGCCCACCAGGCTCCCCCGTCCCTGGGATTCTCCAGGCAAGAATACTGGAGTGGGTTGCCATTTCCTTCTCCAAAGCATGAAAGTGAAAGAGAAGTTGCTCAATTGTGTCCGACTCTTAGCGACCCCATGGCCTGTAGCCTGCCAGGCTCCTCCATCCATGGGATTTTCCAGGCAAGAGTACTGGAGAGGGTTGCCATTGCCTTCTCTGTCATAAATTATAATTCTTATTTTAGAAAGATAATACAGTTCATATATTATGTATTATATAATAATCCCAGCATGTTCTAGACTGTACTCCTTAATCAAGTACATCGCTATTTCTGTAAGGAATTGTTTGAATGTAGGAACTTTCTTCTTAAGTGAGAAATATAAAGACTCTATATAGTTCAGCATAGGATTTGATGCTAAGTGACTATGAAAAACATATTTGGTTTACAGAGCTTTTTGGATTTTGGAATAATAATTAAGGGATTATAGGCCTGTCCTTGGGCTTCCCTGGTGGCTCAGTTGGTAAAGAATCAACCTGCAATGTGGGGGACCTGGGTTCGATCCCTGGGTTGCGAATATACTCTGGAGGAGGGCATGGAAACCCACTCCAGTATTCTGGCCTGGAAAATCTCCATGGACAGAGGAGCCTGGAGGACTGTAGTCCATGGGGTCTCAAAGAGTTGAACATGACGGAGCAACTAAGCACAGCACAGAACAGGCCTATATGGGCTTCTCAGGTGGTGCTAGTAGTAAGGGACCTGCCTACCAATGCAGGAGATTTAAGAGACACAGGTTCAATACCTGGGTCAGGAAGATTCTCTGGCGTAGGTCATGGCAACTCACTCCAGTGTTCTTGCAAGGAGAATCCCATGGACAGGAGCCTGAAGGTCACAGAGTCGGACATGACTGAGGCGACTTAGCACGCATGCACAGGCCTGTAGTTAGTTGTGTGAAAATGTTCTTTATCCTCTCTGATCTTTGGTTTTCTAACCCGTAAATTAGGAACAATAATTTTACCCACCTAAGAGAGTTGTTGTGAGGATAATATGAAATAATTATGTAGCTGAGCTTTAGCAAAGGGCCTGGTACAAAATGCTTAATAAATGGTAGTTATTTTTATTAGCTGCATTCTGTGCTCACCTCATCCAAAGGTAAAAATCCCAAATCATGTCAAGGCATGCAGAGCAAGTTAAGAAAATGTGATGTCTGTGGCAACCAAAAAACCTCTATTTTTTTTTTCTAACTTCAATTCATTTCCTGCAGGACAGTTTACATCTCTCCACTGTATTATAAACAGAACTAAGCCGTCTATGGGGTCGCACAGAGTCAGACACGACTGAAGTGACTTAGCAGCAGCAGCAAGCTTTCTCATTCCCCATTGTATCTCCAGGGCCTAGTACTCTTTTGGGCACACAATCATTACTTTAATAAATAAAGGTTCATGAGTGAATAAATGCCTATGATATCCCTACACAATTATCACAAAGATATTCTGAGCATAAGCGTGTAGTTGTGAAAGTCGCTCAGTCGTGTCCGACTCAGCAACCCCATGGACTGTAAAGTCCTTGGAATTCTCCAGCCCAGAATACTGGAGTGGGCAGCCTTTCCCTTCTCCAGGGGATCTTCCCAACCCAGGGATTGAACTCAAGTCTCGTGCATTGCAGGCAGATTCTTTACCAGCTGTGCCACAAGGGAAGCCCCAAAATACTGGAGTGCATAGCCTATCCCTTCTCCAGTGGAGGTAGATAGTTGAGCAAGTTCAAAATGTAACTAGTTAGGAACATTATCCATAATAATACCAAGGAAATCCTAGCACACTCTTTCTTCCGTTTTGATCATGTGAAATGTTTGCATCCATCCATCTGACTGCCCTATTCCTCAACCAAGTATTATAGTGCTTGGGGCCTTGGCAGGTTCTGAAGAGCTTTCTCTTCTAAACCATCTCAAAAAAAAAAAAAAAGAGTGAATGTGCTATAATTATGCTCAGTGATTACCTTTTAACAGTTTTTAGGAGCTAAAATTAAAGTGATTTTTTGGAAGTCTTATTTTCTTTAATTTACAAACAAATAACTTACTCACTTTTCTATCAACCCTGGAAAACACTTTTTAAATAAGTTGGTGAATTACATTTTATTCTCACTTGACAGTTTTTCATACCAATAGCTTAAAATCATCACAATAAAAATCATCACTCATACATATGTTTTTGTATTATCAATACAAGTCTAAAGTGTGATAGCAGAATTTGAAATAATTTATGCCCTTCTATGATTTGAGCAAATGGACTTAAATGCTTTTTTGGACCCTGCTCATTAGATGTGAGGATTTTGGAATTAGTAACCTAATAGGATTGAAAATTCCTTTAAGGAAGATATACCACAGATTCTCAATCATTTATCCATTGTTCTGAAAGTCAGTAAGTTCTGAAAAATGTAAAAATTTTCCTTCTCAATTTGGTTGTGAAACTGTATGTGAACTTATTTTATGGCAAAACATGAAGTGAATGTAAGGTTCTTCTGGTCTTTTTTTAAATCCTGCTAATATGAATATTTATATATTAAATGCAGAAATAATATGTTTAATCACAGGTGCTCCCCACAACTACTGAGTTGTTATTTAATATAACGTAAATAGGCAGCATTACCTCTACAAAACAAAGGAAATTTTGCATTTTAAAATACATCGATCTCCTTGGGAAAATTGTCAGGTTGTAGCCCCATATTCCCATTAGGTTTATTTGGGGAGGTCTTCTCAAATTAAGAATTATGTGCTGCAATTTCCAAACTAGTATTTATGACATGGGCTTGATCTGAATATACACTTAAGCTAGAGGTAGCTGCTCCTTCTAGGTCACTTTTTCTTTTGTAGTCTTCTGTGTACTGAAGGGATGTTATGTCGGTAGCCAAGTCTAGAAATCTATAAAAAATTTTAAAGCTGGCCAAATAAGAAGATAAAGGGTGTGGTCAAAGTCATATCCAAAGTTTACTGGCTTCTGGGCTGAATTAATTCCCATGACTCTGTATCCTGATATGTTTTTCTCCGTTCTAAATAGAGCTTGCTAGCCCATTCCCTCATAAGAAAACCAACCCATCCATAACAATGCTGTTTCTCACACTAGGCTTACCACTGTGAGCTTTCCAAGTGGCACCAGTGGTAAAGAACCCACCTGCCAATGCAGGAGACATAAGAGATGTGGGTTTGATTCCTGGGTTGGAAAGATCCCCTAGTGGAGGAAATGGCAACCCACTCCAATATTCTTGCCTGGAGAAGCTCATGGACAGAGGAGCCTGCCCTCCTTTCCCCCTTGCCACACAACATGCACACCCAATACAGCAGTTTCTCTTCACTGAGTGGTTCTTAAACTGAAGTCTATCAGAATCTCCTTCAGGATTGTAATAGCACAAGTTGCTGGGCTCACCCCCTGAAGTTTCTCATCCAGTCAGTCTAGATTGGGGTTGAAGAATTCGAATTGTTAACAGCCCAGGCCATGTTGATGCTGCTGGTCCAGAGACTATATTTTGAGGACAATTGCTGTGGTGAATATCGCTTAACTTGTGCTGCAGTGAACCTTAGGGCACAATTATAGAAAGGTAATGAGCATCAGAATCACCTGGGAGCTTGTTAAAGTGCAGCTGCCCCACTGTTGATCCTTGACCTTGGTTGAACATTAGACTTGTCTGGGGAGATAGTGTGCTCAGAATCCAGCTGAGGCCCATTGGGTCAAAATCTCTGAGGCTGGGACTGAGGAAGGATTTTTTTTTTTAAAAGCTTCTCCGGTGATCTTAATGCCTTGAAGGGCTCATAACCACTGCAGATCTGATCTGATAGCATGCGTTGGTGGTTGTTGGATATGCATTGAGGAACTTCCTAGGCAGTCCTCATGTACTTTCAGAAACAGTGCTCTCAGTCGAAGACCCAAACTTCCTCAAAGACTTATCAGCCACCCACCATGCCTCCAAGTGCACCCTCTCTCGCATACAGTTCCAGGCTTTGTGCTTGCTTCTCCCTTGCCTGAAAAGCCCACCTTCTTCTCTGCTCACCAGGTTAGCTTTTTCATGTTCTTAGAAACTAGTCTCAGGGAGCCTGTTGCCCAGAAATCCTTATTGTCCCTTTTCTGTGCTTCATGGGACTTTCTTTTACCTTATGCTGATTACCCCATATAGTAGAATTTCTTTCCACTTTTCTGTAGGTCTCTCCAATTTCTAGGCTAAACTTTGAAGGGAGAAATGATAATTTCAGCTTTTATTTCACTTACTTTTACTATATATAATTTTGTACAATGCAAAGTGCTCAATAAAATTAAATGGATTGATGTTAATTACATTTTACAAATAGGGAAAAACCTGTTTTTATTACTTTGGTATAATGATATCTCTCCCTTTTTTTCTATCTCCCTTCCACCTTCTTCCCTCCCTCCCTCCATTTTTTCTTCCTTCCACCCCTCCTTCCCTCTTCTTTTAAAATATGAATCAACATAAGTCTGTCTTTTAAGATAGGATAAGACAGCTTGCTGAAATAAGAGAAATACTCTACATTAATAAATAAAATCACCAGTTGTGCGCATAATAATCATGAGAGAAGTCTCATATTTTTCTTCACTCAAGTGAGTTCTGCTTTTATGATACGTAATCATTGTAAAATATCATTTGGAAAAAACTATACTCAAATGCCTGCTGCTTTAAATTTTTCACTTTAGTTGATCTGAATTTTTAGTTTATATTTTCTGAGATAGTAACCATATGGTCAAACAATTGTTTTGACTGTGAAATTCCTTAGCACACCCCAAGGAGTGATCACAAAATACTGAAATGGCAGACAGGAACCTGTACTGATGTTGAGGGCCCCTTTGAAAATATGTGGAGCATCAAATACCTCAGGACAGATCCAGGCATCACCAGCCTTTGGAACAATTCCATATCATAGATTTCTACTTTATTATCTCACAGTGTGACTCTCTCTCACTTGGTAACATCATGCGACAGCTCTGCACAACAGTAGTTTGTTACAGTAATGCACAACTCTTTGAACTTGGGATGGTGGAGATGGTAGGACATGTTTTGTTCTTTTCAGTCTGCAATGTGCTCTGCGTACATCATGGCTTATACATTGTTTATCATGTATTTCTCATTCTCTTATAAAAGGCAAAGCTTTACCACAAATTATTTATAACCAATACCACCCTCTGTCTGGCTAGGGGAAAAAAATGAATACCAAGGAAAAAGGAAAACAAATGTCTAGCTTGGTTGTAGGGATTTCTTTTATAACATATACTATATAAGCATATGCATGTTTCCTGCTTTAATGGACTTAAGCATTACCATATTACTATGTATGGTTTTATTGTCAAGCCAACACAGACAAATTGTTAGCTAGAACCTGTTGTCAATCTACACTCCCCTGGAAGACTGTATCACAGGCCATTATTCATTTTCATGTGAACAGATGTTCCCCTGTTTTGAGATTATAATATAAATTTTGGACTAGGTCTATGGTATTAATATTTGAGTGCAAAATTACCTCTAGACTCTGGGATAAAAGTTTATACTCAAGAAGAATAGTAGTTATCCTAGAAATGTGGAATCAGTGAACATGGGCAAAACCCCAAAATCACTCTTTAAGACTTCATAACCAGGAAAGGCAGGAGATACTCTGACCTCTTACCCCTAACAGTGTCACTTTCTGATCATCCTTAACAAAGTGTTTCTACCTCTGTCTTAGTATGTGATTGGAGATATATGATTATTGGTATATATAATTGTGTTCCATTTACGGTAATACAATATCTTATCAAAAATGGAGAATGGCAATAGATACTAACAATATTCATTCAATTAATTCTGTTTTTTTTCCTTTAGCTTTTAAGGAAAAAAAAATATTGATTTATCTTGGGTCTTCAGTCTCTTGGAATACATCTTTTGAATTAGCCTAAGGATATAATTTTTACACAGTGAACCATGAATGAGTAGTCAGTGAAGATTTTTGGATAGGCAGGCAATATGACTGGAACTGACTTTTGGAAAATAAATCTGGTCCCATTTTGTAGGATAGGTTGGATCTGGGAGAGGTAGAGGATGGGAGGCTTGATTGGGAGGCTATTATAATAATCTCAGCGAGAGACAGTGGAAGATCACATCAGGGCTGTGGCAATAGAAAGGAGGCAGGTGTAATTGTGTAGAGATGATTGCTGAAGTTGTACAAGTGGTAAAATGTATGTGGCAAGAGAGAAGGAAATGCTGAAAGTGGCTTTGAAGATTTGACTCTTACTGATTTCAAGGATCATGATAGTGATATAAAAAGCATTGGAGGATGTGAAGTTTATTTTCAGAAACATAGGTTCAATTATGTTTCAAAAAATACTCTGAATTTGTTTTAATCACATATGGTAAGACACCCAGAAATGGGGATGATTGTTATGAAGGAAAAAGTTTTGTACTCATAGATTTCTAGAGGCGGGAAGTATGGTGTGTCACTCAGGTGTGCTGTGCTCAGTTGTGTGCAACTCTTTGCGACCCCATGGACTGTAGCCCACCAGGCTCCACTGTCCATGGGATTTCCCAGGCAAGAATAATGGATTGGCTGCCATTTCCTTCTCTAGGGGATCTTCCTGACCCAGGGATTGAATCCATGTCTCCTGTGGGTTGCAGGCAGGTTCTTTACCCACTGAGCTACCTGGGAAGCCCACTCAGGTCTGTATGGTAAAAGACCAGGGTTAGTCAGGAGGCAGAAGAAGTGAGGGGAGAACCTGGGCAAAAGCCTCTATTGTAGTCTTTTAAGGAAAGGAATGGGAGAGGCAAGGTAAGCAGCTAGGCTAGGATTTGTTAGTTTGAATATAGTTAATTGTCTCTAGTTGTCTAGCACCTGGCCTTGGGATGATTTAGGGCATACATACATGTATGCATTCCCGGTCACTAAGTAATGTCCAACTCTTTGCGACCCCATGGTCTGTAGTCTGTCAGGCTCCTCTGGCCATGTGATTTAGGGCAGGGGAATAGTATTCTGGGCAGCCGGAGCCTGGTAAGAGACAGGAGTGCGAACCTGGAGTTGGTTGGTTTGCACATAAAAGGCATGCTCACTGGTAAGTAGTTTGGTATCTCTTGAGATGAGTTAGCCCTGGGAGGGATAGTGTCTTTCAAATCAGCAAGGCTCCAGATGTCAAAGCATCATAAAATACAGAAAATTAAAAATGTTATTGATACCTAAGTACCAAGGTCATGTATCAAAGTAGAATTTCCTCAATCAAATTCTAGATACTGGAGGACCTGAGGAAAAGTGAGGATTCTAAAAATGGAGTTTGGAGTTATCCATGTGCAATGGAGCTCATGTGGCTGGGTGACATTACCAGAGGAGAGACAGCACATGTGAAGAGAGAAGGGAAAATGATGGAGTGCAGAACTTCAGGAATGCCTACAGTGAGGAGGTGGGGCACGGAAGCAGAGTTAGGTGAGACCTTGGGGGTCTCAGGGGTGACAGGAAAGCATGCAAAGGAAATATTCTGGAATGGAAGGTAGTGGCTAAAGAAGGGGTCACTCTAGAGAATGACAACTGAGCAAAGACCCAGGGATTCTGCCACCAAGGGGTCATTGAGGACTTCGGATTGTGTAGAATAATTGAACCCCAGGCATGGAAGCCAGATTGCAAGGAGTTAAAGCATGGGTGGTGTTGAGGCACCAAATACAGACCTCTTTCTAGAGAAGCTTGATGAAGAAAGAAGGAGATAGAGAGTATTTACTGTTATTAGCTAATCCTCACTAGACCCTCCAAAACCCTTTATCCTAATTTCATTTCTGTTTCCTACCTGTGTCCTACAACCCTGGGAAATGAATGAATCTTAAAAAATTTTTTTATTGTGTTCTAGTGTATTTTTACTTTCCTATCTCTTCTGTGAAACTATAAGCTTGAAGATAGGAATGCTGTGTTACATGACCCTGTATCCTCAGCGCTTAACACTGTTCTCAGTATAAACTTTTTCAGTGCATGTCTGTTGAATAAAAGAGTGGATGGATACTTCTCAGAGGAGTAGTTTGCCAACTGAACTTGCCATAAATCACGTCTCCAATTCCATCTCTCTGTGTGTATATTCTCCTTGTTGCTTATATCTATCAACTACTTCAAAATGGAAATGGTAATTAATTTCCTCAGGAAACCTTTTCCCAATTAACCTAATCTAAACTAAACAGTTATTTTGCATATTCTCAGTACATAAATGATGTATTCAATGTGTATGAATTTAAACTGTGCTTAATAAAATGCTGTTCTGTAAGCTTAGGTCGTGATATGTACATACGTTTTCTGTTCTCAAATATAGCAAGACATTGTACATGCTGAGCAAATATTAACAGGCATACATAAACTTTAAAATACTTCTGAATATGTAAACATCACAGATCAATATCAGAGATCCACTACCTCTGTGACCAATGGGGTAGAAATTTCTATCAGTGTCACAGTTTCGGGTCATATAAAACAGAATTTCATGAACCTAGTGACCTTCAGAATATTGAAATGACACACTAAAGATAATGCATTATCAATATATTGCTAACAGATTTTGTCTGTTGGAAAAAAGGAAGTGGCTATTTAATTACGAATGATGCTGTTTCTTCATTATGGCCATTATTTGAATTTTACAAATTTGGCCCACTTATTCATTTCATTTTTATAAACTTCTAGCAAGTAAATTGATTGAGAGTTATTGGAAATTAAAAGCTGAATCTTCCATGGTGAGTTAACTTTACCAGAGCAAAGTTGTTTTTCAGGATGTAGATAGGATATAAATTAAACCAGGAAGCCTTAGATCTCAGGCCTGCCTCTTACTAGACATGGCAGCCTACTTGTGTAAGTTGTAATTTAATCATATGAGAAAAGTAAACAAATAGATCTGCCCTTGTAACATTATGGGATTGCTTTGAAGGCCAAAAGGGGTATGACCTTGGTGCAAAATTTGAGCATTTCTTTAGTTGGTTTTTGTGTTTACTTTGAGCCCTCATTCTGTTCTACTGATAGGAAACTTTACCTTGGCTCTTTCTGGAGTTTCATGTCCTTGCTCCCCAAAGTTATGCTTGAGTTCTGGCATCTTATATGGCATTAAGACTTGGGATTTGCAGAGAGTAGGTGAGGGAGTTACGGTTGGATGTCCACAGTCTTCAGTGATGGGACATCCTTTCTATTGGCCTGCATGGCCCCTTCAGAGCCCGAGGCTTCCTCTGGCTTCCAGATTACATTTGGGGTGCTAAGATATTTTACAAATTTGCCAATAGCCCTGCCTGCCTATTCATGCCACCATTTTTTCCCTTAGTTTTTGCACACAAGTACAGTGTCTGGAATCCAGGCTGGGAAGCTCCTCTGCTTTCAGAGGCAATAGCTGCCCCCCCACCCGCCCCCCGTCAGTTGAGAACTCAAAAGTTACTTCCTTTTCTGGGGAAGGAACAGGGAAAGCTTTCTTGTCTGCAGTCCTCATTCTTCATTTTGTTGCCAAGAGCTGTTGTCTCTATGGAGTCCTCTCCAGCTCTGGGAATTATGGATATCTTCTCTTTTGCATCTTGTCACAAGACTCTCCAAAGACTGCGAGTAAAAGGGTTGTATTGATTAAGTGCCAGGGAATAGATATAAAACGACAAAAACAAAATCCAGAGGTATTTTAAAATACTGACAATATGAAAATGTTATGATCCTGGGACATTATGTAGAGTGGACACAGACTAAATAGAAGACACTTTACCAGCCTTCTCAATAGGGTCCTGAGAGGGAATTAAGTCATAATGTCCTGAGACAGCCTTTGAATGTAACAAATTACCTTCATTCTCTTACACTCTCCTCAGATGGTAAAGAATCTGCCTGCAATGCAGGAGACACAGGTTTGATCCCTAGTTTGGGAAGATCTCCTGGAGAAGGGAATGGCTACCCACTCCAATATTCTTGCCTGGAGAATCACATGGGCTGCAGTCCATGGGGTCGCAAAGAATAGGACATGACTGAGTGACTAACACTTTCGTTTTCTTTTTCTCCTTGGGGGAAATGAGAAAATAGTTACTTAAACCAGCTCCCCAGAGGACTAATTATCTCCCTAAATTTGTTGAGAAAGACCTACCAAACTGATAGCTACGCTGAAATTCAAGTGAGGAGACCCATCACTAAAACGACAGTACAAAAATTATAGCAAAAATGCGTGGATATCTATGCCAGGAATGAGAGGTCAAGGGAAGTGTTCTTAGGAGTAAGTGGTAGGTGTGAGATTAGGAGGTGGGAGACCTGAACTCTTGTAGTTTTGTTGTTGTTCAGTCGCTAAGTCATGTAAGAGTCTTTGTGACCCCATGGACTGTAGTCTGCCAGACTCCTCTGTCCATGGAATTTTCCAGGCAAGAATACTGGAGTGAGTTGCCATTTCTCTCTCCAGGGGATCTTCCTGACCAAGGGTTCGAACCTGGGTCTCCTGCACTGCAGGCAGATTCTTTACCATCGGAGGCACAGAGATTCAAATGAGATAAAGAGCCTAAGACAGTGTCTGGTATATAACGGATAATCAGTAATTCCTCCACAGTTAGATAAGTATACACACTATCTTAAAAAAATTAAAAACTATAAAATGTTTCATCTTTTCCCACTTTCTAACCTTGTGAGTAGTATTCAAATGATAGGAACTGGTTAAAAAGAGGGAAAAATAAACGAGGTTATAGGATCCAAAACTCTCCTGTGAAATGTAAAGAGCTATTTTGTGTTTCTTCCTATTTATTCAGTGGTGAATAGATTCATTGTTTGACTACCTATTTTGTGGGATTAAATGGGATGTGTGGAGAATTGTTTTTCTTGGGGGTGTGTATGTCATATGTGTCTATTTTTATTAAGTGCTGATCCTGGTTGATACAGAATACCTTTAGTTTTCAATGACTCTGTGTTCTTCTAGAATCCTCTTGCATCCACATAGTCAGCAATAGAGTACCATTTAAATAATGTATCATGCTTAGAACATAAAAATGTGGTTAAGAGAAGCATTTTGGAGATTCACTTACAGTACATTGACTGAAATAAATATACATCTGGTATAAAGAATAGATTTAACTAAACATACATACTGGTTTTACTAACAGATACCACTTTGGGAAGATCCGTGTTTTGGTTTTTAAAATACTCTGGTTTGAGTTACATTATATTATAGCTTACATAATTCTGATTAGATGCTGGCTTAGAAATATGTGTTAGTCATAAAATTTTGGCTAGATTCACAACAGAAATCTGATAAGGTAAAGAACAAAGTGACTACTCATATGTTTAAAATCTTGGAGAAAACATACCTTGTATCACTTAACACTGAAATTGTTCCATGATGTTGAGGGGCAACAATGAAATTGCTTCATTAAGTTACAGAGGACAGCTAAGTTAAGAGTCACTAGACTCTGGCTTTGTTTCTTGAACACATAACTGAGCTGAATAGTAATCTCTACCCACAGCTCTTTGAGCTGTGATTTCTAATAAAACAAAATGTAGAAAGCATTCATCTCACAAATTTTTTTTAAATTTCTTTTGATGAATGGAAATTCCTTAATTTAATAGATTTCTTTTATAATATCTGTGCTGACAGCTTAGAAAAACTCTTACTGTAGGAACTAATTAATATTGTTTATTTGGCTGCACTGAGTCTTGGTTGTGACATGTAGGGTCTTCATCTTTGTTGAGGCATGTGGGTTCTTTAGTCGCGGCATGTGAATTCTTAGTTGTGGCATTGGGATCTAGTTCCCTGACCCCTGGGGCTTCCCTGATAGCTCAGTTGGTAAAGAATCCACCTGCAACGCAGGAGACCCCAGTTCAATTCCTGGGTCAGGAAGACCCACTAGAGAAGAGATGGGCTACCCACTCCAGTATTCTTGAACTTTCCTTGTGGCTCAGCTGGTAAACAATCTGCCTGCAATGCAGGAGACCTGGGTTCGATCCCTGGTTGAGAAGATCCCCTGGAGAAGGGAACGGCTACCCACTCCAGTATTCTGGCCTGGAAAATTCTTTTGGACTGTATAGTCCATGGGGTTGCAAAGAATTGGACATGACTGAGCAACTTTCACTCACTCCCTGACCCCAGCATTGGTAGTGAAGAATCTTAACCTCTGGTTCACCAGGGAAGTCTCTAAATTACTTTATATTGAAAGTGAAAGAAAGTGAAGTCGCTCAGTCGTGTCCGACTCTTTGCGACCCCGTGGACTGTAGCCCACCAGGCTCCTCTGTCCATGGGATTCTCCAGGCAAGAATACTGGAGTGGGTTGCCATTTCCTTCTCCAGGGGATCTTCCTGACCCAGGGATCAAACCCAGGTCTCCCACGTTGCAGGCAGATGCTTTAACCTCTGAGCCACCCAGGAGTAGTTAATAGATATCTGGATATTTGATTTGACCTGCTATATTGAAGCTAAGTAATTAATAAATTTATTGAATACCTAAGAAATTATAAAATTGCTTTTTTCCTAATGTCGCAAATTTCAATGCTAAAATCATCCATAAAATAATAAATGTAAGGTAGCTTATTGGTTATTCAGAATAGTTTAGAATCATAAGAAGTGTGTTCTGTTTTCTTCTCTGCACTCTATAGTTTCTTCAGGGTGGTAAAGAGAGAGAAATTGATGTGGCTGATGTCAGAAGGTGAGGTATGTGTCTGTATGTAATAAGAGAAAAATGCCTTATGTCATGTCTCATTACCAGCTTCCTGTTCCTCTTGAAGTGGTCTTCATTTTGGCTCTACATCCCCACCCAGCTTGACTTCTGGCCTTCCCAAGGGCCTATCCTCCCTTTGGTGGTGGGGTAGACTCTGGGGCTTTACCTATGCCTGAGTCCAGGTGTTCAGAGAAGGTGTGATTTTGTGCATCTGTGGTGCTGATGCTCTTCTCACGTTCCCTCTCTGAGGAATGAAGGAAATGTCATCTGTCTTCTTTTTACCTTTGACTTCTTTGTGCATATAAGACATACTGAGAGGGACAGATCTAGCTGGGCATCTATATGAGACACAGACCAATGGACTATACCAAGAGAGATGCTAAGTGGCACATCCCTGGTAGTTCAGTGGTTAAGACTCCATACTCCCAGTGCAGGGGCCCTGGCTTCAATCCCTGGTCAGGGAACTAGATCCCAGGGAACTAGATGCTGCAACTAAGAGTTCACAAGGACCCTGCATGCCATAATGAAGATCAAAGATCCTGCGTGCCATAACTAAGACATGGCACAACCAAATATATAATAATGAAAATAAATATTTAATTAAAAAACAGAGATGTGAAAATGATGACATCATTAAGATGGTAATATAGGTTGTTCCTGACTTCAGTCCCTCACACAATAAGACCAACCAGCAACTATTCATAAATAAGACACAATTGGGAAAATCCACAAACCCAAGGCTTAGACTGAAGTACCTCCTGGACAGCAAAGATCAAGGAAGACTACATTAGAAGAGTAAGAGGAACTGTTATACTCCATCCACATTGCCCTTCCCCCAAGCTTCACAGGGCCACACCATGAGGCAAGCCTGAGCCTGCACTTTCTCCAGTGGGAAGAGAGACCAAGGTAGACATCTAGCTCTCCCAGTGTTGTGTGATCTTGTATCATGGAGCTCACTGGGGGAGTCTGCAGGGCTTGATCACTGGGTATCAGAGAGGGAGAAGAGGGGTGGGGCTTACAGCAACCAGTACTCAGATTTTGGTGGACGACAGTCTGAGACCACACCCAAGCAGGAATGATTGCAGAGACCAGCTGATAGCCTTGCCCAATTGCTAAGTCCAACCAATGGCACCACTCTGCTAGTAATGTAGCATGAAACTTCCATGGACCAAAGATAATTGCAGAGCCAAGCCTGAGGCCCCACCTGACTTCAGAGCACTGTCAACAGCCCTGTACAGTTAGGGAGTCACCAGCTGCCCCGCTTGAATGCATAGCCCAGCTAGTAGGCCTGCACTGTGGCAGAGCCCAGACAGTGGCTCGCCCCTTAAACTCACAGTACAGGCAGTGGTCTTGCCCAGCTAGAGACCCTGACAGCAAGCCCCACGTGCCGATGGATGCTACCAGCTGACCATCTAAAACCTTAAGTGAAGCTGACTAGTAAAGGTCTGTCCCAACTGACATGAGCCTGTTAAGTCTGAAAGAGGAGACTGCTTTCTCAAATGTGCAGACCAATGCAAGGAATCAAGGACCATAAAGAATCAGGTAACATGATAGCACCAAAGGAAATGAATAAAGCTTCTGATAACTGACCCTAAAGAAATAGAAATCTATAAACTTTCTAACAAAGAATTCAGAATAATCTTCTTAGAGAAGTTTAGAGAGCTATAAGAACACACCAAAAACTAAACAAAATTAAGGAAAAAATGCATGGACAAAGTGGGAAGTTCAACACAGAAATAGAGACCATACAAATAAATGAATAAAGAGAAGGCCTAGAGCTGAAAAATACAATGACTGAACTGATGAATTCAAGAGAGAGCTCCAGCAAAAGACTCAACCAAGCAGAGAAAAGAAGCAGTGAGCTGGAAGACAGTGTATGTGAAATTACACAGTCAGAGGCAGCAAAAGAATAAAAGATTTTAAAAGGGAAGAAAACCTATACAACTTATGAGGTACCATCAAATGGAATAATATATTCATTGGGAATCTCAGAAAGGAATGAGTAAGTAACTGAAGTCTATTTCAGAGATCAGATCAAATCAGATCAGATCAGTCCCTCAGTCGTGTCCGACTCTTTGCGACCCCATGAATCACAGCACGCCAGGCCTCCCTGTCCATCACCAACTCCCAGAGTTCACTCAGACTCACGTCCATCGAGTCAGTGATGCCATCCAGCCATCTCATCCTCTGTCGTCCCCTTCTCCTTCTCCTCCTGCCCCCAATCCCTCCCAGCATCAGAGTCTTTTCCAATGAGTCAACTCTTCACATGAGGTGGCCAAAGTACTGGAGTTTCAACTTTAGCATCATTCCTTCCAAAGAAATCCCAGGGCTGATCTCCTTCAGAATGGACTGGTTGGATCTCCTTGCAGTCCAAGGGACTCTCAAGAGTCTTCTCCAACACCACAGTTCAAAAGCATCAATTCTTTGGCGCTCAGCCTTCTTTACAGTCCAACTCTCACATCCATACATAACCACAGGAAAAACTATAGCCTTGGCTAGACGAACCTTTGTTGGCAAAGTAATGTCTCTGCTTTTGAATATGCTATCTAGGTTGGTCATAACTTTCCTTCCAAGGAGTAAGCGTCTTTTAATTTCATGGCTGCAATCACCATCTGTAGTATTTTGGAGCCCAGAAAAATAAAGTCTGACACTGTTTCCACTGTTTCCCCATCTATTTCCCATGAAGTGGTGGGACCAGATGCCATGATCTTCGTTTTCTGAATGTTGAGCTTTAAGCCAACTTTTTCACTCTCCTCTTTCACTTTCATCAAGAGGCTTTTTAGTTCCTCTTCACTTTGTGCCATAAGGGTGGTGTCATCTGCATATCTGAGGTTATTGATATTTCTCCTGGCAATCTTGATTCCAGCTTGTGTTTCTTCCAGTCCAGCATTTCTCATGATGTACTCTGCATATAAGTTAAAAAAACAGGGTGACAATATACAGCCTTGATGAACTCCTTTTCCTATTTGGAACCAGTCTGTTGTTCCATGTCCAGTTCTAACTGTTGCTTCCTGACCTGCATACAGATTTCTCAAGAGACAGATCAGGTGGTCTGATATTCCCATCTCTTTCAGAATTTTCCACAGTTTATTGTGATCCACACAGACAAAGGCTTTGGCATAGTCAATAAAGCAGAAATAGATGTTTTTCTGGAACTCTCTTGCTTTTTCCATGATCCAGTGGATGTTGGCAATTTGATCTCTGGTTCCTCTGCCTTTTCTAAAACCAGCTTGAACATCAGGAAGTTCACGGTTCACATATTGCTGAAGCCTGGCTTGGAGAATTTTGAGCATTACTTTACTAGTGTGTGAGATGAGTGCAATTGTGCAGTAGTTTGAGCATTCTTCGGCATTTCCTTTCTTTGGGATTGGAATGAAAACTGACCTTTTCCAGTTCTGTGGCCACTGCTGAGTTTTCCAAATTTGCTGGCATATTGAAGGCAGCACTTTCACAGCATCATCTTTCAGGATTTGGAATAGCTCAACTGGAATTCCATCACCTCCACTAGCTTTGTTTGTAGTGATGCTTCCTAAGGCCCACTTGACTTCACATTCCAGGATGTCTGGCTCTAGGTCAGTGATCACACCATCGTGATTATCTGGGTTGTGAAGATCTTTTTTGTATAGTTCTTCTGTGTATTCTTGCCATCTCTTCTTAATATCTTCTGCTTCTGTTAGGTCCATACCATTTCTGTCCTTTATCGAGCTCATCTTTGCATGAAATGTTCCTTTGGTATCTCTGATTTTCTTGAAGAGATCCCTAGTCTTTCCCATTCTGTTGTTTTCCTCTATTTTCTTTGCATTGATCACTGAAGAAGGCTTTCTTATCTCTTCTTGCTATTCTTTGGAACTCTGCATTCAGATGCTTATATCTTTCCTTTTCTCCTTTGCTTTTTCCTTCTCTTCTTTTCACAGCTATTTGTAAGGCCTCCCCAGACAGCCATTTTGCTTTTTTGCATTTCTTTTCTATGGGAATGGTCTTGATCCCTATCTCCTATACAGTGTCATGAACCTCATTCCATAGTTCATCAGGCACTCTATCAGATCTAGGCCCTTAAATCTATTTCTCACTTCTACTGTATAATCATAAGGGAGTTGATTTAGGTCATACCTGAGTGGTCTAGTGGTTTTCCCTACTTTCTTCAATTTCAGTCTGAATTTGGCAATAAGGAGTTCATGGTCTGAGCCACAGTCAGCTCCCGGTCTTGTTTTTGCTGACTGTATAGAGCTTCTCCATTTTTGGCTGCAAAGAATATAATCAATCTGATTTCGGTGTTGACCATCTGGTGATGTCCATGTATAGAGTCTTCTCTTGTGTTGTTGGAAGAGGATGTTTGTTAGGACCAGTGCATTTTCTTGGCAAAACTCTATTAGCCTTTGCCCTGCTTCATTCCGTATTCCAAGGCCAAATTTGCCTGTTACTCCAGGTGTTTCTTGACTTCCTACTTTTGCATTCCAGTCCCCTACAATGAAAAGGACATCTTTTTTGGGTGTTAGTTCTAAAAGGTCTTGTAGGTCTTCATAGAACCGTTCAAATTCAGCTTCTTCAGCGTTACTGGTTGGGGCATAGACTTGGATTACTGTGATATTGAATGGTTTGCCTTGGAAACAAACAGAGATCATTCTGTCGTTTTAGGGAAGTCTATTTAAAGTCTACTAAGTAAAGTCTATTTATAGTCTATTAAAAAAGTCTATTTAAAGCAATAATGGCTGAAAAAGACCCAAAATAGAACCCAAAAGAGCAACACCAAGACATATTGTAATTAAATTGTCAAAAGTCAAAGAGAAAATTTTGAAAGCAGCAAGAGAAAAGTGACTTGTCACATACAAGGGAACTCCCATAAGACTATTGGTGGATTTCTCAACAGAAACTTTGTAGGCTAGAAGACAGTGTGATGAGATATTCAAAATATTTTTTTTTAAAAGTCAACCAAGAATACTAGCCTTCAGAAGTGAAGAACAGTTGAACACTTGCTCAAACAAATGAAAACTGAGGGTGTTCATCACTAGTCCTCCCTTATTAAAAAAAAATGCTGAAGGGCATTCTTCATGTGGGGAAAAACCATAAAAACATATGAATGTGTCAACCTGATTAAAAAAATGAGCAGAAGATATGAATAGACATTTTTCTAAATAAGAGATACAGATGCCAAAAGGCACATGAGACAATGCTCAACATCATTAATCATCTGAAAAATGCAAATTAAGACCACAATGAGATATCACCCCGTATTTGTCAGAATGACTATTGTAAAAATGACTCCAAATAACAAATGTTGGTGAGGATGTAGAGAAATGGGAACCCTACTATACTGTTAGTGGGAATGTAAATTGGTGTAGCCACTGTGGAAAAAGTATAGAAGTTTCTCAAAAAATGAAAAATAGAACCACCATATAATCCAGCAATTCTACTCCAGGGTATTTATCCCCCACCAAAAAAACAAAAACAAAAACAAAAACCCAAAAAAGCCAAAAACACAGTTCAAAAAGATACATCTACCTCCAACGTTCTTAGCGTCATTATCTACAATTCCCAGATATGGAAGCAACTTAAGTGTCCTTTAACAGATGAATGGATAAAGAAGATATGGTAGGACTTCTAATACTATGTTAACTAAAAGTGGTAAGAGTGGGCATCCTTGTATTGTTCCTGATCTTAGAGGAAATGCTCTAAGGTTTTCAAAATTGAATATGATGTTAGCTATAGGATTATCATATATATGCTTTATTGTGTTGTGGTAAGTTCCATCTATAGGCTTCCTAGGTTTTAAGATTTTAAGGTGCTAGTGGTAAAGAACCTGCCTGCCAGAGCAGGAGATGTAAGAGACATGGATTCCATCCCTGGGTTGGGAAGATCCACTGGAGGAGAGCATGGCAACCCACTCCAGTGTCCTTGCCTGGAGAATCCTATGGACAGAGGAACCTGGTGGACTGTGGTCCATAGGGTTGCACAGAGTCGGACATGACTGAAGCGACTTAGCACATACGTGTTCCATCTATAACTCTCTTTGTAGGGAGTTTTTACCTTAAATGGATGTTGAATTTTGTCAAAAGCATTTCCTGTATCTATTTAGATGTAGTATGATTTTTATTCTTCAGTTTGTTAATATGGTTTACTACATTGTTTGATTTGTGGGAGTGGTGGGCATGACTGAGGCTGTCGCCCACTGACTGATGTGTGAGACTGGTCCCAGGGCTAGTACCACCCACAGGTATGGAAAGCCATGTCTCAGGGTCTCTGGTTGCAGTGCCCCAGGAGTTCTGGGGCTGGTACCCATGAGCCGTGTGTGGGGCCAGGTCCTAGGTCCTCTGGTAAACAGGGCTAGTTCCTGGGGTGGTCGTGGGCTCAGGAGATTTTAAGGCAGCAGGCCTGCTGGGGGTGGGATTGTGTCTCCTCCCTGCCTGTTGCTTGGCTTGACGCATCCCAGGACTGGTGCTGACTGTCTGGTGGTTAGGGCCAGGTTCTGGGGCTAATAAGCTAAAGTTGATGTTGTTCAGTCACTCAGTCACAGACCCCACAGACCGCAGCATACCAGGCTTCCCTGTCCTTCACCATCTCCTGGAGTTTGCTCAAACTCAAGTCCATTGAGTTGATGCCATCCAACCATCTCATGCTCTGCTTCTCCCCTTCTATAGTGGAGGCGGTTTAGTTTCTAAGTCATGTCTGTAGCCCGCCAGGCTCCTCTGTTCATGGGATTTCCCAGGCAAAAATACTGGAGTGGGTTGCCGTTTCCTTCTCCAGGGGATCTTCCTTACCCTGGGATTGAACTTGGGTCTCTTGCATTGCAGGCAGATTCTTTACTGACTGAGCCACCAGCCTCAGTGCTGGCTTACACCAGCAATAAGCCAGAGGGTGGATTCCCTTGCCAGCACCAGTGTCCTTGCGATAGAATGAAGTCCCCCGAACAGCTGCTGCCAGCATCTGTGTCCCCAGTGTGAGTCCCAGTTGCTTCCTTCCTCTCCAGGAGGCTCTGCAAGTTCAGCAAGTGGGTCTGACCCAGGCTCCTTTCACATTACTGCTTCTGCCCCAGGGGCTGGAGTGTGCGAGATTTTGTATGTGTCCTTCAGGAGTGGAGTCTCTGTTTCCAACAGCCCACTGGCTTTCCCCAAATTAAGCCCCACTGGACTTCAATGCCAGATGTTCTGTGGGCTCATCTTCCAGGAGCAGGACCCCTGGGCTTGGGAGCCTGATGTGGGGCTCAGATCCCTTGCTCTTTGGAGAGAAGCTCTGCAATTCTAATTATCCTCCTTTTTCTGTGTGTGGGCTACCTGGTGGTATGGGTCTTGACGATGCTGTGTGTCTGCCTCTACTACTCATTTTACGTTCCTTTATATTTTTACTTGTAGAAGATCTTCTAGTCTTCAGGTTGTTCTCATCAATAACTGCTTTGTAAACAACTGTAATTTTGGTCTGCCCATGGGAGGAGGTGAGCTTAGGGTCTTCCCACTCTGCCATCTTGGTCACTGCTCCATGGAATTTCATTTTAAGTCAGCCAAAGGTGAGCAGTTGGTCCTTTTAAAAGGAATTGTAATACACTTTCCAAACAAGTTTCATTTTATTGTGATTCTGGCTGATAGTTCTTTAAATTCTAATATTTGGGCAGTGAAGACATGGTTTTATTTTCATGGCCCCCTGAACAGTATCAGAAAAATTAATTTTGGCAACTAATCATTTTTCATTTCTCTTGGATTTCTGACACAAACCTGCCGAGAGAAAGCAGTTTGGAAAGAAGTAGCTGGGATGTTAACAGAAAGCAATATTATTGCTTTTTCCCTCCAAGTTTCCTCACATACAGCATCCCTGAAGGGAAGCCTATCACTCATCTATTTTGACTATATGTGTGGCTCTGCCCTCTTGCATCAGAGTTCTTTTAGGCAGAAAGCTCATCCTCATCAATTAATATATTTAAGTGGATGTGGAAATTTATTCTTGATATATCCAAGAGATATTGTCTGAGCTCAATATTATACACATTCATTCTAGTGTGAAGCTTGATTCAGTATTTTAATAAAATTGGCTGGAAACAATCTGAAAAGCTGTCCAATGGTTAGGTGTCAGGAAGATGATAAAAACATTACTTTATGATCTTTACCCAAATATCATAGCAGAATGTTTGCCAAACTATAGGAATCTACCTAAATCCCCTTGGTGTGAAGAATTTTAGTCAGCACATGCCCAAGCCATTTGCATCCTAGGAAACAAATGTAGAGCACATGTTCTGAAACAAGTTTATGTGAGAGTAGTCTGGACCCCAGAGCCAAGAATCTGAATCTTGGCTGTAAACAGCAGAAGGTTTAAAAACGTCTACTTATAGAAATATAACATTTGTCTTTAATGTCTATGCTCTTTCCTTAAGACAATGGGAAGTCAGTTTAATGAATGAGAAGAGCATGCCACAGTGCAGTGCTAAGTCATGGCAGTTTGGTGGCATGTGTTCAACCATGTGACAGATTTTGTGAAACAGAAAATACAGTTGCATTTTCAGCAGTAACTAAAGCCATGAGGCAGGGTTTTTGGCTTCATTCATGGCTTCAGGATCAAGCCAGTGGACTAAATGCTTAAAAAAACAAAACAAGGTAAAATAAAAGGCATTCATACTGATGGAAATGTTAATTGTGTAATTAACCCCCCCAAAGAAAATATTGACATTTATTTTGAATTAAGTGTGATATATCTTTAAAAATTTGTTGGAGTTGGTGAAGTTAGGATTAATTCTTGACAGATATGGTATTTTGTTTAGATGTTTGAGAAAACATGATGATGCAATATGAAATACCTTATTGTGTATATGTATTGAAACCACAAATTATCTCAATGTGGAGGTTCATGGGTAAATGTAAAGTTTGACAAAGAGGAACTTTTTTTCTGCTTTATTTTACTTTTAAAGAATGCTTTGATAATCTTGTAGGTAGAATGTCATTGTGCTAATTCACAGCTGAATATTACTCGCTATTTTTCCATTGTATGATTAGGCATGTTAGAATTTGTGGTTTGCATAAACCAAAAATCATAGCTTTGTTTCTCTTGCCTTTGAATGAATAACATTGACTGTGATCCTGATGGCGTCCTTAGTTCCCAATGACCATATCAAAAATACGTGAGCAGCAGGTTAGAGTATGGAGTTAGAAAGACCTGGCTGCTAATTCTAGCTGAATCATTTACTACTTCTATGAAGTTAGACAAGGCACTTGACCCAGAAACCTCACTTTCCTCCTCTGTAAATGGGGATAACACTATTACCTCCTTGGGATTATAGTGGTGAAGATTAAATTATTGATAGATACTGTGCTGAGCATTTAGCACTCAAGGAATATTGGTTATTATTCTTCATGGTAAACATGATAAGACTGGTTAATTGTAAACAAAACAACTCAAACAGTGTGAATTGCTGAGTAGGAGTCATTGGCAGTGTCTTCACACTTGATGGAGAAAGGAGAGGCGTGGTCAAGATTAAGTGTGAACAGAACTGACTTCCGGATTCTCCTTGCATCATACCACCGCACCCCCGCCCTGACCCCCTTCTTTCTTTCCTGACAGTTCAAATATCAGTAATCCTAATTTACTCTCCTCCGAAATAGCTCAAAAGAAGCAAAACAAAAATACTGATAAAATAAGGGTGGATCAATAAAGAAGAGACAAACTTTGGCTCCCAGCTTTGGTGATATCAGGCCCAACTAATTGTACAAACTCAACAGGATTTTTAAAAAATTTTTAAATTATTATGTGAAAATGTATCATTTGGCTGTTTATTTTAAAAATGTTTCTGGCCAATTTAGCTGTTCAGATTTTCGTGTTTGTTTCTACATGGTAATGTTTTACCTTGCAATTCATAGTCAATGTCATTTTTTATTTTCACATGGCATAAGAACTGATGGTTACTCTGACATTTACTCAGTGTAAATGACACACTTTTCTGAGTAATAATACCTTGTGGGTTAAATAATGCAATGTAATAGAAATATAGAAATGTGGATTATAATAAGAGGTACAATCACATCAAACTCTTTAGTAATATTAATAAAATTTTCTGAAAAGAAATACATTTTTCCTTCTTCACCTCTTTAATGATGAAGGGAGCTATAAAACAGATGACTAGATTTGCAGGTATGAAATGTTTTTATCTAAATACTGCAATGAGAATGTTCTCCAGTATAAATTGGATTTTCAGATAGCCTCATGGATAAGTGGAAAACAAAAGTGTGATTTAAAGAATAATCCTCAAAGTTTAGATGCTGGTGATCTGGAAATCCCATAAGGATGAACTGTCTTGAAAAATTTATACCCTTTTCTCCTTTTGCTGAATGAAGTACATTGTGAACAAGCAACCTGTCTCTCAGAATTTTGTCACTTATGTTGCCAGCTGGTCCCAATCAATATACAGATGAAAATCCACAGCTAAAACCATCCACATGTTCATAAAAATGCAAGGCAGTTCTTAAACATTTATTAAGAACTGGCAATGTGTTAGGTGTTAAAGAAATGGCGGTGAGTATCTTAAGACTGTTGGTAATGTCATAGTTTTCTTCACAGGAACAATACATAAGAATGAAAACCCTCATGTAGTAGTTCAGCTGTGACACCTTCAGTTGGAAGAAAGGTAACAGTTGGATAATTCCTCTGTATTGACTAGGACACAGGCCATTCGGTTTGCACAGAGGGCCTGCTTGAACCCATAATGCAGTTGTCAGAAAGCTTCTGGTTTTGCCCTGGTGTGAATTCCTGTATTGTGATAAAACTTGCACCTATGACAACCTAGCTCCAGGTTTTTTTTTTTTTTAATTTAATTATTTTAATTGGAGGTTAATTATTTTACAATATTGTATTGGTTTTGCCATACATCAACATGAATCTGCCACGGGTGTACACGTGCTCCCCATCCTGAACCCCCCTCCCACCTCCCTCCCCTTGCTCTCTGGACTCACCTACTGTTCAACACTTGGCTAGCATTTCAACCTAAGTAAGAAATCTCAGGGCATCAGTACTTTGTTGGCAATAAATGACTATCATTCCATGACCTTAAGGGGCCCTTCATCTGTTTCTTCTTGAGATAAAAGAAGAAATTTCAATTCTCCAACTGTAGTGCAATAACTCAGTTGAGATTAGGTGTTTGTAATCATTCTCTAATAAAGCTGACTCTGCAAAGCTTCATTTCCTTCCTTCACATTAACTTTAAGCCAAATAAACATTTCTTAGAATACTAATCCATAAAACACCCTAAAATGTGTTTTGATCACTTCTTATTGTATTGGCTGTTATAAACACCCAAAAGACTGATGGGCTTGAGAAAATTGCTAGATACTGAAATGCATAACAATATACCAAAAGTCTAGCACTATATATCTGTATGTCTAATAGTGCAATGCAGTTGATAAATCTAAATTATTGCCATTATTTGGCTTTTACTTTTCCTACAGGAGGAGAAATGGTCATCAAAAGAGTTCAGTAAAAAGAAAAGATTAATTTCTTAAAATATATTTATGTTTTCCCATAGCACATTGATTAAGAACTTGATCTCTGGTCTCTAGCAGTCTAGAAATGAATCTGTTTCATCACGAAAGAGCCAAATATCTTGGGCAGGCTGTTTATCTCTGCTGAGCCTTTGTTTCCTCAATTGTTAAAATAATATAAACTCTCTGGTAGGAAGGCTTTAAGATAGCCCCAGTGATCCCCACCACCCAGTATTTGCATACCTGTGCAATTCTCTCCCCTTGAATGTCAACTGGGTTGAATGAATAGAATATGGGAAAAGTGGTAGAATGTCATTCACAAGGTTATGTCCAAGGTTGAAGATTCTCTCTTGGGAGTTTATTCAGTAATATCTCTAAGGGGAACAAGTTGCTGTGTTGTGAGAAGTTGTATCAAAAGGCGCATATGGCCCAGGAACTGATGTCTCTAGGTGATAGCTGGTGAAGACCTGAGGCCTGCCAAGATTCCTGAGGTACCCAGATAATCTGTGTCTGACTTCCTAACCCACAGAAACTGAGGTATTGTTACTGTTTTAAGCTGTCCACTTGGGGGTTAATTTTTATACAGGTAACTAATATTAATATAAAGTGGCTTCCCAGGTGGCTCAGTGGTAAAGAATTCGCCTACCAATGCAGGAGATGTAGATTCAATCCTTAGGTCAAGAAGATCCCCTGGAGAAGGAAATGGCAACACATCCAGTACTCTGGCCTGGGAAATCCCATGGACAGAGGAACCTGGCGGGCTACAGTCCATGGGGTCACAAAGGAGTTGGACATGACTGAGAGACTACACAACAGCATCTAATATATACTAGGGTGATAATAATGATGCTTAAGTGTGGTAATATTTGAACAGACCCTGACACAGAGCACAATTACTGTGACAATTGTTATTACTACCACTGAAAGGGGATTGCTATGGTCTGAATATGCTTGCTTCCCCCTAGAATTCACTTGTTGGAAACCGAATCCTCAAGGGAATGATATTTGAAAGTGGAGCCTTTAGAAGGTGATTAAGATTAGTAACTTTATAAAAGAGGGCCAACAGGGCTCCCTAGCCCAGCCTCCATGAGGAGTCTGCAACCCAAAAGAGGGCCCTCACCTGACCACTGTGGCACCCTGATTTCAGACTTCCAGCCTCCAGATCAATGAGAAATTTCACTTTCTTATAAGCCACTCTGTCTGTGGGATTTAGTTATAGCAGCCTGGACAGACTAAGATAGAAATGAAAATTTCTTGGTTTTACTATTTTAAAACAGAAGAAAGCTAATTATGCAACACATGTTGAATTATATATGTAGCTGCTCTTTTTCTGTTTATAGTGTCTCCTTTTAAGCCATGCTCTTTATGAGTCAAGTTTTCTTACATTTTCCTTTCCACAAGAGGGAAACATTCCTTCTGTGGTTAATTTCATATCATACTGGGATCAGATTATTCAGAACACCCCCCTACCCCAGAAAACATCTCAGTTCTGTTCAGTTCAGTCGCTCAGTCATGCCCGACTCTTTGCCACCCCATAGACTTCAGCACTCCAGACTTCCCTGTCCATCACCAACTCCCTAAGTTTACTCAAACTCATGTCAATTTAGTCAGTGATGCCATCCAACCATCTCATTCTCTGTCATCCCCTTTTCCTCCTGACTTCAATCTTTCCCAGTATCAGGGTCTTTTCAAATGAGTCAGTTCTTTGCATCAGGTGGCCAAAGTATTGGAGTTTCAGCTTCAGCATCAGTCCTTCCAATGAATATTCAGGACTGATTTCCTTCAGGATTGACTGGTTGGATCTTCTTGCAGTCCAAGGGACTCTAAAGAGTCTTCTCAAATACCACAGTTCAAAAGCATCAACTCTATGATGCTCAGCTTTGTTTATAGTCCAACTCTCACATTCATACACGATTATTGGAGAAACCATAGCTTTGGTTAGATGGACCTTTGTTGGCAAAGTAATGTTTCTGCTTTTTAATATATGTCTAGTTTGGTCATAGCTTTTCTTCCAAGCAGCAAGTATCTTTTAATTTCATGGCTGCAGTCACCATCTGCAGTGATTTTGGAGCCCAAGAAAGTAAAGTCTGTCACTGTTTCCATTGTTTTCCCATCTATTTGTCATGAAGTGATGGGATCAAATGCCATGATCTTAGTTTTCTGAATGTTCAGTTTTTCACTCAACTCTTTCACTCTTCTCTTTCACTTTCATCAAGAGGCTCTTTAGTTCTTCTTTGCTTTCTGCTGTAAGAGTGGTGTCATCTGCATATCTGAGGTTATCTTGAGTCCAGCAATCTTGATTCCAGCTTGTGCTTCATCCAGCCCAGCATTTTACATGATATACTCTGCATATAAGTTAGATATGCAGGGTGACAATATACAGCCTTGACATACTCCTTTCCCAACTCAGAACCAGTCTTGTTCCATGTCCAGTTCTAACTGTTGCTTCTTCACCTGCATACAGATTTCTTAGGAGGCAGGTAAGGTGGTCTGGTATTCCCATCCCTTTAAGAATTAGAATACATCTGGTTATGTATATAACCCATAACTGCCAATCCACAGATACTGTACAATATTTTGAGTTACCCACGCAATATTTTGAGTTTAATATCCTGGAGGAAAAACAGATATTATTTTTTTGTGCTTGTGACACATGATAATGGAAATACATGCATTATATTCATTTTCAAATCTCTGTGTGCTAGAACATGGAAGCAACCTAGATGTCCATTGATAGATGAATGGATAAAGAAGTTGTGGTACATTTATACAAAGGAATATTACTCAACCATATAAAGAAATGCATTTGAATCAGTTCTAGTGAGGTGGATGAACCTAGAGCCTGTTATAAAGAATGAAGTAAGTCAGAAAGAGAAAACAAATATTGTATGTTAGTGCATGCATATGGAACCTAGAAAAATGGTCCTGCTGAACCTGTTTGCAGGGCAGGAATAGAGACACAGATACAGAGAACAGACTTGTGGACACAGTGAGGGAAGGAGAGGGTGCGAGGAATTGAGAAAGTGGCATTGGAATGTATACCAAAACATATATGAAATAGACAGCTAATGGGAAGTTGTTATATAACACAGAGAGCTTAATCTGATACTCTGTGACAAGGTAAAGGGTGGGTTGGGATGATGGGGTGGGAGGGAGGTTCAAGAGGGAAAGGATATACATATACTTATAGCTGATTCATATTGTTGTATGGCAGAAACCAACACAACCTTGTAAAGCAATTATCCTCCAATTAAAAATAAATTTAAAAAATTTCTGTATGGGATTTTGTTACAGTGCTTATCTAAGTGTTTTTGAAATTTTGTCTGGAGACTTAGATTAATGAAAATGACTAGTAACTTTGTAGATTCCATTCATTTTTTGAGACAGCTCTTTTATAGAGAAAGTCTGGCTTTTAGTAGACAGCAAGTTCTGGCAATTGCGAATTCTGATGGGGTTATTTAAGTATGTCCAACATCTCAAGGAGTAGGTCATGTTTCAAGATAGAAAAAGCATAGACAAGAAGAATTTCCCTTGTCTTTCCCTATGCTTCCTTCTGTACCCTTTCACATAGATAGATGGAAAATATTCCTTTTACATGAAGTGGAAAAAACTTGGTATAAGACCAGAATTTTTAAAACCCCCTCATACCTTTTAAAGTGCAACATCATTATTCAAGTGCCATAAAAGTCAAGGCGTGTGCCTTGGGCTGTGGTTCAGCAAGCATTGTGGCCAACTTGTGGATTCCACACACATTAACAGTACAATTGGGTTCACTATTCGATAGGTCAGGGACTCTTCTTCCAGTAAGATTTTTATGCTTAGCTGATGAAGACTGAAGGCAAGCCATTAGTGCACTTGACCTTTTCAAAGGAGGGGCAGAAACCACGAAGGACAGACCCTGGAGATGTCTGTCTGCCAAGTGCAAGCATAGTGTTTAATTCAATGGATTAGCAATAACTAAATAATCCTTGGAAATTCCAATTTGTTCTCACAGGTTTCGCTTAGTAGTTCCACATACACTACTTTACAAGAAGCCACTATGAAGCCTTTGGGTGTTTTAGGTAATCAAATTTATGCTTGGAGAGGCTGTTCAGTGTAAAAGAAAGATACCACTTAACAGTTTCAGTTCTGCTTTTGGCCATATCTTTCTGTGTGACTATAGGCAAATTTCTTAATCCTTCAGTCCCTCATTTTTTTAATCCATAAAATATCTTCCCTCTTTCATAGGGTGTCATGGGGATCAGGTCTTGTCAATGAGGAGGAGTACATGTATTTTAGTAATGTCAGTAAGACTCTTTTGACTACAAGTTATAGATCTTTAAGTCAGATAAGTGTAGCAAAAATAAATAACAGATTTTTTTTAAGGATATGAAACTTCTCACAGAAGTAAACACTAGGTAGCATCTGTGGCTCAGTAACAACTGTATCTAGTTGTATTCAACTGTACTTTACTCTCTCATAGAGTGTCTTTGGGCTTCCCAGGTGGCACCAGTGCTGGGTTTGATCCTGGGTTTGGAAGATCCCCTGGGCAAGGCCTTGGCAACCCACTTCAATATTCTTGACTGGAGAATCCCATGGACAGAGGAGACTGGTGGGCTGCAGTCCATGGGTTCTCAAAGAGTTGGACATGACTGAAGCGACTTAACTTGCACGCAGGGCATCCTTATTCTTCTGTTCCTTACCTTTGGTTTTCATTGCTTGTATTGTTTACAAGGAAGGCAAGAACAGCTAACTGCTCCTGAGTTTTAATGGCTTAGCATGGATCAGACGCCTACAAACCAATAGTGATGAGGGGCTGTGGATATGGTAATTGGGGAGAGGTAGGAGGTGGTGGTCCCCAGTACTCTTGCCTGAAAAATCCCATGGACGGAGGAGCCTGGTAGGCTGCAGTCCATGGGGTCGCTAAGAGCTGGACGTGACTGAGCGACTTCATTTTCACTTTTCACTTTCATGCATTGGAGAAGGAAATGGCAACCCACTCCAGTGTTCTTGCCTGGAGAATCCCAGGGACTAGGGAGCCTGGTGGGCTGCTGTTTATGGGGTCGCACAGTCAGACATGACTGAAGCGACTTAGCAGCAGCAGTAGCAGCAGGAGGTGGTGGTAGGAAGAGGATGCTGGGTAGATAACACTGTAGGACTGTAATTTATGGAGGGATTCACACCAATTATTCAAGTTGCAGAGAGGGGAAAGGAGATAAAAAATACTGAATGGTTAGAAGTACTGCCAAATCATTTGAAAGGCAGAGAGTACCAAAGTAGAGGTCTCCAGCCTTTTTGACACCAGGGAGTGGTTTCATGGAAGACAATTTTTCCATGGACTGAGGTAGGAAGGATGGTTTGGGGATGACTCAAGAGCATTACATTTATTGTACACTTTATTTCTATTGTTATTATATCTGTTCTACCTCAGATAATCAGAGGTTGGGGACCCCTGTACCAAAGCACTGATTCTTAGCCCTGACTGAATGTTTAATCACCTAGGGAACTTTTTAAAAATGTAAAGCAAAAGTCTGGTCTGCTGTCAACAGAATCAGCAGAGGACTTTTTAAAATGTTTAGCCTTCTTGGATCATTGCAGCCCTATCCAGTCAAGCTTTCTGGGTTGCATGGATGGGAGTAATGGTCCAGGACTTTGTAGTTAAGACAAGCTCCCTAATGGTTCTTTTGCATGTGGACATTTGTGAATCATTGTTCTAAATCAGTTATTCCCAAGGTATGATTCTCAGATCAACAGCTCCAATATTACCTGGGAACTTACTAGTAAAACAAATCTTCAAGTCTTACCTCAGACCTACCTGAATAGAATCTCTTGACATAGAGCCTACCAACCTGCGTTCCAAAGAGCCTTCCAGGTATTTTTAATACCCACTAAGGTGTGAGAACTGTTGCTCTAGACCATTTCAGTTTTTGTAAATTGAAAGATCTTCATAGTATGCTAATAATTCTTGCAACAGTTTCAGGCAGGTTTGGGATTTCTGCCAGAGTATACAGTTGAGATTGTTAGCAGAGCAAGATGAGGCTAATTACCTTCCAATGACAATTTTGATGGGCTTCTAAGAGTTAGCACTGGAGGTGCTTTGAGTGAGGATATATTTCTTGGTGATAATATATGGATATTTAGAGTATTTCAAATATGGACAAAACACCATTTTTTGTTTGTTTGTAAACAAAAGTTCATGTGGAGAGAGAGTATATGTAAACAAACTTCACAGGGTTTGATCAGAGAGCTAGTCACAGATGTATTAGCACCATGTGAGCAGCAGAGGAACAATTGCTATAGTTCAGCTGACAAGACCTCAGACTTCATGAAACCTGTCATCAAGATGGGATGTAAGAGATTTATTGGGGAAGAGGTAGAGAGATGTCTGTAAAGAATACAGAGAAGGATCAGGAGAAGGGGAGGATAGTCTTCAGACCACGAGGAAGGTCTGATCCCAGGAAAAGAGAAAGGGAAGGAAGGAGGAATGAGTAGGAAGAGTCTTGGGCTGATACTTTAAAAATTTAGCCAGGCTAATGGGCAGTCCTTGAGCTAATGTCACCCCTTGGAGGAGTCCTGCATCTGACAGGAATGGTCGTCTGCATCAGTACTCCTACCATGCTCAGTCATTGTCTGCGGCCAGGATGAAAGAGGCTTGGCGCCAGCACAAACACAATGTTTGATCTAGAGCGGCAGCAGCCACAGCCAACAGTCAATGATGCTCCCACCAAGAAGACACCCAAGAGGTAAATTTTCATTGCTGCCATGCCAGGCTTCAAGACAAAGCTCTGAGGAGAGAGAAAATGTAAAAATACCTCTGGCAAGGCACAAGAAGAAAAAGGCAAAAGAAATAAAGTAATAAAATAACATTTAAAATAAAATAAGTTCAACAATCAATTTTGGTTATGGTTGCAGAAGTGAAAGTGGGATTTCTAGAATTTTAATATTTGGTGGGTTCTTCAAGGAAGTGCCTCATGATGTATTGGCAAAACTAACACAATTATTTAAAGTTTAAAAATAAAATAAAATTTAAAAAAAAATCAGTGAGTTAATGGTACTACACTTTAAATTTGACAGATATTCAATATTTTCTAAACCTAGCTGTCCACAGAAAACTTTGGTAAGTTGCTAGTTAATAAATCAGATTAGTAGGCCTCTCTGTGACCTACTGAATTATCCTCTTCAGGAGCTAGAACTTAAGACTTTTTTCTCTGTTTGAGGAAAAGTTTTAATGGTTGCAAAAGGGTAATATAATCAAGGGAAAACTTGAGGGAGAAAGGAAGAAAAGAATAAGATGATAAAGATCAACAGAAACATACAAAGGAAAAATACCAAATAACCAAAGGTAGATGGAGGGACGTGAAAGAACTAGTTGGGTAGGGAGAGAATGCTTAAAGGAACTCTCAAGTTATGAAGTAAATGATCACACATATGAACAAATGATAACAAAGTAAAATTTTGTGATATGAAAATGGAAAAAATAAAAATCTGTGATACCAAAAACATAGAAACTCAAAAGCTAGATCTTTTTTAGTAAAAAAATTTTTTTAATTTAAATTTTATTTTATTTTTTGGTTGCATCATATGGCATGTGGGATCTTAGTTCCCTGACCAGGGACTGAAGCTATGTCCTCTGCATTGGGAGATCAGAGTTTTAATCACTGGACCACCACTGAAGTCCTTCAAAGACTAAACCTTTAATGACTCTCTGAATAAAGAGGGACTTAGTATAACATTGTATGTAAGTGGGTAATGTAAGGAGAAAAATCAGTTGTCTTGGGAACTAAACTGCCTTTATGAAGATCAGAGAGGACTGAAGTCTATGAATGAAGGCTTTTGGTATGAGAACAACTATGCAGATTATTAAAAAAGGTTTGTGGAATTTGAGTACACCAGTGCATAATCATCATCATGAATAGGTGAAGGGAAATTGGGTCTATAGAAATGAATGTCTATCCTTAAATAATTCATGGCAGTGGGGAAAGCCCTTAAAGAATTTGGTGGCTTTCCTCTATACTAAAAAAATGGTTTTGAAATTTCATCAGTATCAGAAGACACATTTCTGGTCATGCCACATCCCAGATCCAGTGCTTTCAATGGCCCACATGTACTCAAGTCTGCTTTTGAGGTTCTCCATGTTATACCCCTTTCCTGCATGTCTAGTCTCATTTACATGACCTTCCCCCACAAAACCTACAAAGGATTTGGAAATAGTAACACAACACTTTGTGTAACAATAGGCTAGAATTATCTCTGTGCTGCACTCAATATGCCAGCAAGTTTGGAAAACTCAGCAGTGGCCACAGGACTGGAAAAGGTCAGTTTTCATTCCAGTCCCAAAGAAAGGCAATGCCAAAGAATGCTCAAACTACTGCACATTGCACTCATCTCACACGCTAGCAAAGTAATGATCAAAATTCTCCAAGCCAGGCTTCAACAGTTCGTGAACTGCGAACTTCCAGATGTTCAAGCTGGATTTAGAAAAGGCAGAGAAACCAGAGATCAAATTGACAACATCCGCTGAATCATTGAAAAAGTAAGAGAGTTCCAGAAAATTTTCTACTTCTGCTTCATTGACTACACCAAAGCCTTTGACTGTGTGGATCACAACAAACTGGAAAATTCTGAAAGAGATGGGAATACCAGATCACCTGACCTGCCTCCTGAGAAATCTGTATGCAGGTGAAGAAGCAACAGTTAGAACTGGATATGGAACAACAGACTGGTTCCAAATCAGGAAAGGAGTACATCAAGGCTGTATTTTGTCACCCTGCTTATTTAACTTATATGCAGAGTACATCATGCCTTTGGATGAAATGCCAGGCTGGATGAAGGACAAGCTGGAATTAAGATTGCCAGGGGAAATACCCATAACCTCAGATATGCAGATGACACCACCTTTATGGCAGAAAATGGAGAAGAACTAAAGAGCCTCTAGATGAAAGTGAAAGAGGAGAGTGAAAAAGTTGGCTTAAAACTCAACATTTAGAAAACTAAGATCATGGGTCTGGTCCTATCACTTCACGGGAAATAGATGGGGAAACAATGGAAACAGTGACAGACTTTATTTTTTGGGTCTCCAAAATCACTGCAGATGGTGACTGCAGCCATGAAATTAAAAGACACTTGCTCCTTGGAAGAAAAGCTATGACCAACCTAGACAGCACATTAAAAAGCAGAGACATTACTTTGCAACAAAAGTCCATCTAGTCAAAGCTAGGGTTTTTCTAGTAATCATGTATGGATATGAGAGTTGGACTATAAAGAAAGCTGAGCGCCAAAGAATTGATGCTTTTGAACTGTGGTGTAGGAGAAGACTCTTGAGAGTCCCTTGGACTGCAAGGAGATCCAACCAGTCCATTCTGAAGGAAATCAGTCCTGAATATGCATTGGAAGGACTGATGCTGAAGCTGAAACTCCAATACTTAGGCCACCTGATGTGAAGAACTGACTCATTTGAAAAGACCCTGATGTTGGGAAAGATTGAAGGCAGGAAGAGAAGGGGATGACAGAGGATGAGATGGTTGGATGGCATCACTGACTCTGTGGACTTGAGTTTGAGTAAGCTCAGGGAGTTGGTGATGGACAGAGAGGCCTGGTGTGCTGCAGTCCATGGGCTGGCAAAGGGTCAGACATGACTGAGCAACTGAAATGAACTGATTATCTGCTTGACAAAATTTTCACTTGTGAGTTTCTCTAGGATGAACTAGTCAGTTTGTCCATAAAATAAGCAAAAGCACAGCTATGCAGATGGTTACTGCAGCCACGAAATTAAAAGATGCTTGCTCCTTGGAATAAAAGCTACCTAGACAGTTTATTAAACAACAGACCTCACTTTGCCTACAAAGGTTGGTATAGTCAAAGCTATGGTTTTTCCAGTAGTCATGTACACATGTGAGAGTTGGGCCATAAAGAAGGCTGAGTACAAAAGAATTGATACTTTTCAAATTGCGGTGCTGGAGAAGACTCTTTACAGTTCCTTGGACAGCAAGGAGATCAAACCAGTCAGTCCTAAAGGAAATCAACCCTGAATATTCACTGGAAGGACTGATGCTGAAGTTGAAGCTCTAATACTTTGACCACCAGACAGGAAGAGCTGAATCATTGAAGGCGGGAGGAGTAGGGGGTGACAGAGGATGAGATGGTTGAATGGCATCACCAACTCAATGGCTGTGAGTCTGAGCAAACTCTAGGAGATAGTGAAGGACAGGGAAGCCTGGCATGCTGCAGTCCATGGAGTCTCAAAGAGTTGGATATGACTTAGTGACTGAACAATAACAGCATCTCTGTTACTTGTGCCTGAAAGTAATTTCATTTCATATATGTCTATATATCTTATAAACCCCATAATACATTATTATTACTCTAACCAGCTAAACAATTATTTTAAATTTAAAAATCATTGCACATTTATTTCTGGGGTTCTTCCTTCTTTTCTGAAGTTCCAAGCTTCCATCCAGGATAATTTCCCTTTATCTTGAAATTTCTTCAGTATTTTTTAGTGCAGGTCTTCTGGTGACAGATTGGCTCAGATTTTATTCTGAAGTTCATCTGAAAATGTCTTTAGTTCACTTTCAGTTTCAAAGGATGTTTCAGCTAAATATAGAATCTTAGATTGATTTTTTTCCCTTTATAGAACTTTAAGGTATCAGTCTATTAGCTTCCAGTTTACATTATTTATGATAATTTAGCTTTATTTCTTCTTATTGTTCTTCCAAATGAAATGTGAACTTGTGATCTGACTTCTTTTAAGATTTTCAATTCACTTTTTGTTTGTAGGAATGTGGCCAGTATAGCTCTAGATATGGTTTTCATAATATTTGTGTTACTTTCGATTCTCTGAGTTTCTTATATTTGTGGGCTGATATCTTTCATCGATTTTGAGAAAAACCTTAGCCATTATCTCTTCAAATAATTTCTCTGCTGGATTTTCTATTTCTTCCATCTGTAATTCCAGATATAGACATATTAGAATATTTGTTATTGTCCCATATGTTGCTAAAATTATTTTTTCATTCTTTTTTCAACTCTGTGGTTCACTTTACGTTATTTCTTTTGACCTGTAAATTACCTAATTTTTTTTTTGACAGAATCTAAGCTACTTTTCAGCCTGTCCAACAAATCTTTAATTCCAATATTGTATTTTTACTTCTAGAAGTTCCATTTGGTTCTTTTTAGAGTCTGCACTTCTCTGCTGAAATTCTCTTTTTCTCTATATTCTTTAAAATTTTGTCTTTTAATTTAACATCCTTATATGTTAATTTTTACATCTGGGTTGTCTGTAATTTTGCTTCTATCAACTTAAAAAATCTTTTATATTCTCAGTTTCTTTGCATATAATTTTTCATTGTATTGTAGATACTGTGTTTAAAAGACCTATAGTTCAGTTCAGTCGCTCAGTCGTGTCCGACTCTTTGCAACCCCATGAATCCCAGCACGCCAGGCCTGCCTGTCCATCACCAACACCCGGAGTTCACTCAGACTCATGTCCATCGAGTCAGTGATGCCATCCAGCCATCTCATCCTCTGTCATCCCCTTCTCCTCCTGCCCACAATCCCTCCCAGCATCAGAGTCTTTTCCAATGAGTCAACTCTTCGCATGAGGTGGCCAAAGTACTGGAGTTTCAGCTTTAGCATCAGTCCTTCCAAAGAAATCCCAGGGCTGATCTCCTTCAGAATGGACTGGTTGGATCTCCTTGCAGTCCAAGGGACTCTCAAGAGTCTTCTCCAACACCACAGTTCAAAAGCATCAATTCTTTGGCATTCAGCCTTCTTCACAGTCCAACTCTCACATCCATACATGACCACAGGAAAAACCATAGCCTTGACTAGACGAACCTTTGCTGGCAAAGTAATGTCTCTGCTTTTGAATATGCTATCTAGGTTGGTCATAACTTTCCTTCCAAGGAGTAAGCGTCTTAATTTCATGGCTGCAGTCACAATCTGCAGTGATTTTGGAGCCCAGAAAAATAAAGTCTGACACTGTTTCCACTGTTTCCTCATCTATTTCCCATGAAGTGATGGGACCGGATGCCATAATCTTCGTTTTCTGAATGTTGAGCTTCAAGCCAACTTTTTCACTCTCCACTTTCACTTTCTTCAAGAGGCTTTTTAGTTCCTCTTCACTTTCTGCCATAAGGGTGGTGTCATCTGCATATCTGAGGTTATTGATATTTCTCCTGGCAATCTTGATTCCAGCTTGTGTTTCTTCCAGTCCAGCATTTCTCATGATGTACTCTGCGTATAAGTTAAATAAGCAGGGTGCCAATATACAGCCTTGACGTACTCCTTTTCCTATTTGGAACCAGTCTGTTGTTCCATGTCCAGTTCTAACTGTTGCTTCCTGACCTGCATACAGATTTCTCAAGAGGCAGATCAGGTGGTCTGGTATTCCCATCTCTTTCAGAATTTTCCACAGTTTATTGTGATGCACACAGTCAAAGGCTTTGGCATAGTCAATAAAGCAGAAATAGATGTTTTTCTGGAACTCTCTTGCTTTTTCCATGATCCAGCAGATGTTGGCAATTTGATCTCTGGTTCCTCTGCCTTTTCTAAAACCAGCTTGAACATCAGGAAGTTCACGGTTCACATATTGCTGAAGCCTGGCTTGGAGAATTTTGAGCATTACTTTACTAGCGTGTGAGATGAGTGCAATTATAGAGACTAGAATAAATCTTTTCCCCAAATGAGGTCTGCTTTATCCTCTGTCAGATATCTAGAAAGGGAATGATCCTGCTGTGATGTATGTCAGAGAGTGTTTTGCCTATGTTCTCCTCTAGGAGTTTTATAGTTTCTGGTCTTATGTTTAGATCTTTAATCCATTTTGAATTTATTTTTGTGTATGGTGTTAGAAAGTGTTCTAGTTTCATTCTTTTACATGTGGTTGACCAGTTTTCCCAGCACCACTTGTTAAAGAGATTGTCTTTAATCCATTGTATATTCTTGCCTCCTTTGTCAAAGATAAGGTGTCCATATGTGTGTGGATTTATCTCTGGGCTTTCTATTTTGTTCCATTGATCTATATTTCTGTCTTTGTGCCAGTACCATACTGTCTTGATAACTGTGGCTTTGTAGTAGAGCCTGAAGTCAGGTAGGTTGATTCCTCCTCCCAGAATATCGGAAATAAAAGCAAAAATAAACAAATGGGACCTAATTAACCTTAAAAGCTTCTGCACATCAAAGGAAACTATCAGCAAGGTGAAAAGACAGCCTTCAGAATGGGAGAAAATAATAGCAAATGAAGCAACTGACAAACAACTAATCTCAAAAATATACAAGCAACTCCTACAGATCAACTCCAGAAAAATAAATGACCCAATCAAAAAATGGGCCAAAGAACTAAATAGACATTTCTCCAAAGAAGACATACAGATGGCTAACAAACACATGAAAAGATGCTCAACATCACTCATTATCAGAGAAATGCAAATCAAAACCACTATGAAGTACCATTTCACACCAGTCAGAGTGGCTGCAATCCAAAAGTCTACAAATAATAAATGCTGGAGAGGGTGTGGAGAAAAGGGAACCCTCTTACACTGTTGGTGGGAATGCAAACTAGTACAGCCACTATGGAGAACAGTGTGGAGATTCCTTCAGAAACTGGAAATAGAACTGCCTTATGATCCAGCAATCCCACTGCTGGGCATACACACTGAGGAAACCAGAAGGGAAAGAGACACATGTACTCCAATATTCATCGCAGCACTGTTTATAATAGCCAGGACATGGAAGCAACCTAGATGTCCATCAGCAGATGAATGGATAAGAAAGCAGTGGTACATATACACAATGGAGTATTACTCAGCCATTAAAAAGAATACATTTGAATCAGTTCTAATGAGGTGGATGAAACTGGAGCCTATTATACAGAGTGAAGTAAGCCAGAAGGGAAAACACCAATACAGTATACTAATGCATATATATGGAATTTAGAAAGATGATAACAATAACCCTGTGTACGAGACAGCAAAAGAGACACTGATGTATGGAACAGTCTTATGGACTCTGTGGGAGAGGGAGAGGGTGGGAAGATTTGGGAAAATGGCATTGAAACATGTAAAATATCATGTATGAAACGAGATGCCAGTCCAGGTTCAATGCACGATACTGGATGCTTGGGGTTGGTGCACTGGGACGACCCAGAGGGATGGTATGCGGAGGGAAGAGGGAGTAGGGTTCAGGATGGGGAGCACATGTATACCTGTGATGGATTCATTTTGATATTTGGCAAAACTAATACAATTATGTAAAGTTTAAAAATAAAATAAAATTTAAAAAATAAATAAATAAATAAAGAAAAGAAAAAAAAAGAAAAAAAGAAAGGGAATGATCCCTCTGATCCAGTCAGGAGTTGAGGTAGGCCTGAGATGGTCTTGTGCCTTTATTAAATTCAGTTCACCTCTTGTGTCAAATGTCTTGAGGCCAATATCTGTTATGTGTAATACAAGCATTTCTCTCTAATAAAACTTTGGAATCTATGGACGACTGGTACTATAAGAAGTTTTTGCTTTCTAGCCCAGCACTGAGCATTCTGAATCACCATGGACTTGCAGGAGAGAATCAATGGCAGTTGGACAGAGCTAGTTCTTTGTTTGGGACTGCTCTAGATTCCAGTCCTTCAAGCAGGCTCATGTGACGAGTAAAAAGTTTACTGATTTCTCCTTATCTTATATACCAACACTGTCCTCCCCATGGCCCATGGCAGGCTTACCTGTACCCAGACTTGACCCTTGTTCTTATTGTTGAAAGTAGTAACTGACCTTAGAACAACCTCTAAGGGCTCATCCTTCTTTGGAATTCAGTTCTTTTGGATTTCTTTGAGTATATAGCTTTCTGGTGGCTTAAAAAATTAAGTGTGTGTGTGTGTGTGTGTGTGTGTGTATGTGTAAAACATATCCTGCTTAGTTACTCGGACATGTCCAACTCTCCATGGCCCCATGGACTGTAGCCCACTCGGCTCCTCTGTCTGTGGTATTTTCCAGGCAAGGATACTGGAGTGGTTGCCATTTCCTCCAGGGGATCTTCCTCCTTCAGGGAATCTTCCCAACCCTAGGATCAAACCCAAGTCTTCTGTGTGTGTGTATGTGTACACACACACACACACTTTATACCGTCTATGTCCTTGAACTCAGTTTCTTCCCATTCTGCCCAGATAACATGTGCATCTTTTTTACAACCTTGGTTATACAGGAATCCTTCTGCCAGTTTCCAGTCAGTTTTCAGTGAGAACTGTTTTGCGTATAGATATGTGTTTATGTTTTCATGAGGGGAGGTGAGCTCCATGTCCTCGTACTCCACCATCTTGATTTCTCTCCCAAACTCAGTTTCAGACAATATTAATGAACTCTTTCCTTCTTTGTTTTTTCGGCTGTGCTGTGCAGCCTGTGGGATCTTAGTTCCCTGACCAGGGATTGAACCCCAGGACCATGGCAGTGAAACTGTGAAGTCCTAACCACTGGACCACCAGGAAATTCCAATGAACTATTTTCAATCTTTCTCATCTTGGGTCCATTTGAATCATTAATGGGAATGTTCTCATTTCATTTTTATTCTTCTTTGTAGGGCTTGTTTGAAAATCCAAACAAAGTAGGGAAATACTTTTTGCAATATTTTTAAATTAGGTTATTTCAAAGAAGATATTTGCTGGAAGTATTAACTTTCAAGAGATTTTGCTTTAGTTGCTCTAGTCATCTTTACTAATCATTGGGGTTCCTATGCTACAATTTCAAATCTGTTCTCATGAAGAAAAAGAATTTAAACTGGACTCTAATTTCAAACATAACTAAAATCTATAAAATTAGAATTAAAAGGAAACAAATTTAGGAAAATCACAATAATATTTGGAATCACTACTAACTAGAAGTTTACTTAGAAAATATCTAAGCTTATTTAGAAAGTATCTGCTGATAAGTTTCTGTCTGTGTTCAAAACCTCTGGGTCCCAAACACATTCCATTTTAATCTAATAGGAGAATACATAAAAACCTCACCCTCTTCATGACCTAAACTAACAGACCCAAGTAACAGCACTTAGAAGATACATTTATTCCAGTATAGCTAATTTGAAAGATTTGGGAGCTACATCATAGTTTAAGTCTCTTAAAATTTTTATTTTCTTTTAAATGAAAATCCCAGTTAAATTATAGTTTACGAGTTGTTCACAGCAAGATTATATAATAAACCCATTGAGTAGCAATCTGAATTCTCTGCAGAGCGAGAGACTGGGAAGTAACAGCACAGCTTGCAAAGTCCACTTTGTTCCTTTTGCATTATTTAATTATCTTCTGCACTTTAATCCTGTGGCCAGCAATTATTGTTCTTCTCCATATGAAACTGTCGAAGGGCCAACCGGAAAAAGCTTCCCACATTCCTGAATCTTGCCAAATTACAACAAAGCTGTCTCAGAGTAAGAACAGCTGGGAAACATGTTAATTCTTTGTAGAACAGACTGCTTGCTCCTACTTCTGTTTATCACAATAGCAACTTTATTATTTCATATATTTTCTTGATTCCTATATATACAACTTGGTATAAAAATTCAAGGATTTTGAATCTTTGAATATTTTTCCACTTGGGTTTGACTCTTTCTTGGGATTGATGCAGAAATAACTGGTGTAGACAAAAACCTAAATAGAAAATCTTAGGACGATACATATAGGATTTGCCATAAAGTGCTAGAATGTATTGCCTAAAGGCTGTGGATCACTTGAGCAAGAGAAAAGAATTATGGAGTTAAGGAGTCAACAATTAGGTGAATCCACTTAGCCTAAGGAAATGGTCATTTTCCATGCACTGTTTTTCCAGCTGGATTTCTGTTCATTGATCACACTTGGCAGTATTTTAAACAAATTTAGATACTCAATCTGCAATGCGGGAGATCTGGGTTCAATCTCTGCGTTGGGAAGATTCCCTGGAGGAAGGCATGGCAACCCAGTCCAGTATTCTTGCCTGGAGAATCCCAATAAACTGAGGAGCCATGTGGGCTACAGTCCAGGGGGTCGCAAAGAGTCGGACACAGCTGAGTAACTAAGCACAGCATAGATACTGAGTTGAACTTCCAATGGATATTCAGTATATTCTAATGTTTATCACATGGCTGCCTATTCTTATCTTATGGTCTTTATTAATGAAGAGGGAAGATGCCTGGAGGCAAGGAAAAGAAGATGTGATACTTTTGTGTATTAAACAACGACTTTATTTCCTACAAATTTCATGCACTTACAATTAGGGTCATGTGGATTTAGGCCCCTGTTAGTAGGGAAACTGACTATGGCCTTGGAATTGCAATGTACTCTACTGTTTTTACTGTTTGTTTTTAAGACTGCTTCCCTAGTAGCTTAGTTGATAAAGAATCTTCCTGCAACGCAGGGCTTCCTTGTAGCTTAGTTGGTAAAGAATCTGGCCAAAATGCAGGAGACCTGGGTTTGATCCTGGGTTGGGAAGATCCCTTAGAGAAGGAAATGGCAACCCACTCTATTACTCTTTCCTGGAGAATTCTGTGGACAGGGGAGCCTGGCAGGCTACAGATGATGGGATCACAAAGAGTCGGCCATGACTGTGTGAATAACTTTTTAAGATTGCAGATGGCACCCCAGAAAAGAGCTTAAAAAGAGAGCACAAACTGTTTCCTGCCTCCCCCAACACCCCCTCCCCCCACCGCCCACCAGTTTGGAAACTAGAGTAAACTGTAATTCAGTATTTCATTTTTTTCTAAATGATATGTAGTCACTGTTTCTAATTACCATGAAGTATTTCTGTTAAGTTTTATAATGTAACTGTGACATTTTCCAAAAGATTAATGTTTCCTAAGAACAAAACTTAAAATGTGTTGCCTGATCAGTAGGGAATAAGAGATTGTACAATTAATTTAGAAGTGACCTCCTCTTACCTTCTAAATTATAGTTGGAATCAAAAGAATTTTTCTTTATCTTTTCTTTCTCTTCCTTCTTACTTTTAAAAACTTCTCAACAGAACAAGATGTCCTGAAAATAATAACCTAACTTTGCTGAGCACTTAGATGTCAAGCACTCAGAGCTGGAGCAAACTCCGAGAGATAGTGAAGGAGACAGGAAGACTGGCTTGCTGCAGTCCATGGGGTGCCAAAGAGTCAGACATGACTTTGCAACTGAACAACAATATACATTAATTTATTACATTTTTATGAAGCACCGTGATGTGGAAACCATTGTTTTCTCTATTTTCCAATTGAGGAAACTGAGGCTCGGTGAATTGACCAAGAATTAAAACCTAGCCTACCTGCCAGAATCATGCTTTTAGACTTTCATGTGGGTGTTCTTCTTACATAGTTTTTGATATCCAGAATAATAAATAAGAGGGAAGTTTTGGAAATTCTTTCCCCTAATGCTCTAGAAAGTCAAGGCAGGGCAGATTCATGGACATAAAAGCAACGAATAACTGGGGAGAATCCAATTAGTCATACAACAAGTAACTGGGGACTTACTGACTAACTTCATATTGTTTTCTTCTGCCAATCTCATCCTTGTAGTTAGAAAAATACCTCAGGGAGCATTGGCCCAACAGGGAATCATTTATTCAGAAATTAGATGAATAAATGAAATGATTTTTTGAAATTGAGAACCAGGTCAATTGTAGAAACTGACAGCTAAGGGTAGGATTATGTTTTAAAAATCCTCATCTGAAAGGTTTCAGAAAGTAGCTTTAGAAAACCAGACATGCTTTGATGATTGAGATTTGGGGATTCAAAACCTAGCTTCAGAAATCCACTTGATGTCACCAGGGAAAAGGCATTAAGCTATTTTGTGGGAGGCAGTTTGAGACATATTGGCTTGGTCCTACTTGTCAACTTTACCACTGAACTTCTGTTTCAGGCATTACAGTCAATTGAGAACATGTTCTGTATGAAAGTACTTTATAAACATCTTATCTTCTAAGACTAGAGCCGCTCTTAGGATATTTCGCACATCTTAAAAAGACTGATGGAGTAGATGATAAATGTGTGCCTTGAGAACATTGAGTTTTAATTTTAATTTCACTGAATCAGATTCAATTTAGTAAAACAATGTGGGCTGAAAATCATTCCAGTAAACTCCCAGATTTAGTGAACAGATAACCCTTCTAGTCAATAAAGCAGGTCTTAACTGTAAATCGTATGCTTGCAATAAGAGAACTATAGTAAATTCATGGGGCTCAGTAGCTATGGCAACTGCAGATTTCAGTCAATACCCTTTGATCTTCAACATTAGATAATCATGTCTGATTGCTGCACATAATTCTTTCCCCAAAGAGGTCAATATGTTCTTGCTGAAATACTTCAAAGTATTCTGGTCCTTGGAAATGCCTAAGGGTTTTTGTATTAGGTACTCCTATCTTTCATCAGTAGTCCTACTTGAAAAGTTATGTGATGCCCACACAAACACACAAACATACACAGCCTACATAGGAAATGTAACTTGTTCATATGTACATGTTCTTTGGCAAGAGAATGACCATTGCTGAGTATTTATATATATAAATCCTATCTAACATACATATATATAGAGATATATTTGTATTAGATATCTGTATGTATTTGATATGGTTTATATAAATGTACCTAACTCCTGAAAATAAAAAGCCAAGGAAAATATTCTAGTAGGTACTTTTCTAATAATGAAAGCACGTTTTAAATAATGACCTCAAAATGATTGGAGACAATTCAAATACTACTGTCATATTAATTTAAGATAGTAATAACACTCTTATTTGAATGTCTAATTAAAATAATGATAATTAAAAGTGGGACAGATTAAGAATGTGTCTTAATTTACTTATTACACATTCAATTTTTATCTAATTATTCAATGAATATTTATTGAATTCTCATTTTATGTGAGGTATTTCTAAGCACTGAAGGGAGTAAAACAACAAATAAAATATAATGTCAGGAAACACATAATTCCTATTTAGGGGACAGTGAAAAGTAAGAGTGTTAGTTGAGTCCAACTGTGCAACCCCATGGACTGCAGCCCATTAGGCTCCTTTGTCCATGGAATTCTTCAGGCAAGAATACTGGAGTGGGTTGCCATTCTTTTATTCAGGGTATCTTCCCCATCCAGGGATTGAACCCATATTTCCTGCATTGCAGGCAAATCCTTTACTGACTGAGCCAGCAGGGAAGCCTTGAATCATATAAAAATATCACATACAGAACAAACACACTAAAAACTGCAAATCAATGCTCTGGCTTCCTAGGAAGAATGGGTGCCTTCTTGCAGGAGATGTCAGAGAAGTAACATCTGATTTGGGGCCCAGAGTATATGGAGACTTTCAACAGTATGGGTGCAGGAGCAGGGATGATCTTGGTGGAGGGCTAAGAGTGCAGAGAGGTAGCAGGTGGGGAGCTCTATGCACCTACTGGGGCAAGGGTGGAACTTCCAGCGATGCGGAGAGGGCATCTCACAAGGGGATATTGGCCAACCAAATCACCTAAGAACATTTTAGAAAAGAAAAGACAAATACTGGACTTAGGAAACTGTAATGCCATTGTAAAAATCAAAAGTAGAAATCTAACATGCCTTGTTTTTTTTTTTTCGAAATTAGAATTCTAAAAATCTGTGTCTCATCTTGGAAACACTCTAATGTACACTATTGTAGAAAAACAAGAGTGTTACCTGTTCTTGGAAATAATTTTTAATACCAGTCCATCAGAATTCCAGTTCTTTTTTTTTTTGAACAAGATAATATTTGAATTCAAATTGAAGGAGGTAAGGAAGCAGCATATGTGGGTATCTGGGGGAGGAACATTCCAGGGGGCATTTCTCCTGTTCAATGATGCAAGGAAGCCAGGTGGCTGGAGCAGAGAGTGTCAGAGAAGGGCAATAAGAGGTGAGGAGAAGGCAGGGCTACAAGGCTCAGGAAGCCATTAGAAAGACGATTGGTTTCTACTCTGAAAGAGATGCCAGGCTTTTAGAGGATGTTGAAAACAGTGCCAGGAACTGGCTTGTGTTTTATCAGGCTCGTTTCAGCTGCTGTGTTGACAAGTTGAGACCAGTTAGGATGTTCCTGTACTAAGCCAGGTGAGAGATAGTGTGAATTAGGGCAGCACTGGAGGTGGAGCTGAGATGTGCTTGCAGAAATTCTGGATATATGTTGAAGGAAGAGCTGCTTAGATTTACTGATCAATTAGACAAGGGATGTGTTCAGTTCAGTTCAGTCGCTCAGTTGTGTCTGAATCTTTGTGACCCCATGGACTGCAGCACATCAGGCTTCTCTGTCTTTCTCCATCTCCCACAGCTTGCTCAAATTCATGTCCATCGAGCTGATGATGCCATCCAACCCTCTCATCCTCTGTTGTCCCCATTCTCCTCCTGCCCTCAATCTTTCCCAGCCTTAGTCTTTTCTAGTGAGTCAGCTCTTCTCATCAGGTGGCCACAGTATTGGAGGTTCAGCTTCAGCATCAGTCCTTCCAATGAATATTCAGGGTTGATTTCTCTTAGGATTGACTGGTATGATCTCCTTGCAGTCCAAGGGACTCTCAAGAGTCTTCTCCAACCACAGTTCAAAGGCATTAATTCTTTGGTGCTCAGCTTTCTTTATGATCCAACTCTCACATCCATACATGACTGCTGGAAAAACCATAACTGACTATATGGACCTTTGTCAGCAAAGTAATGTCTCTTCTTTTTAATATGCTGTCTAGGTTGGTCATAGCTTTTCTTCCAAGGAGCAAGCGTCTTTTAATTTCATGGCTCCAGTCTCCATGAGCAGTGATTTTGGAACCCAAGAAAATAAAGTCTGTCAATAAAGTTTCCATTGTTTCCCCATCTATTTGCCATAAAGTGATGGGACTGGATGCCATGATCTTAGCTTTTTGAATGTGGAGTTTTAAACCTGCTTTTTCACACTCCTCTTTCATTTTCATCAAGAGACTGTTTAGTTCCTTTTTGCTTTCTGTCGTGAGGGTGGTGTCATCTGCATATCTGAAGTTATTGATATCTCTCCCGGCAATCTTGATCCCAGCTTGTGCTTCATCCAGCCTGGCATTTCACATGATGTACTCTGCATATAAGTTAAATAAGCAGCATGCCAGTATACAGCCTTGACATACTCCTTCCCAATTTTGAACCAGTCCGTTGTTCCATGTCCAGTTCTACCTGTTGCTTCTTGACATGTGTACAGGTTTCTTGGGAGGCAAGTAAGATGGTCTGGTATTCCCATCCCCTTAAGAATTTTCCACAATTTGTTCTGATCCACACAGTGAAAAGCTTTAGTGTAGTCTCTGAAACAGAAGTAGATGTTTTTCTGGAATTCTCTTGCTTTTTCTATGATCCAATGGATATTGGCAATTTGATGTCTGGTTTCTTTGCCTTTTCCAAATCCAGCTTGAACATCCGGAAGTTCTCTGTTCACGTACTGTTGAAGCCTGGCTTGGAGGATTTTGAGCACTACCTTGCTAGCACATGAAATGAGTGCAATTGTGCAGTAGTTTGAACATTTTTTGGCATTGCTTTTTTAGGGATTGGAATGAAAACTGACCTTTTCAAAGTCCTGTGGCCACTGCTGAGTTTTCCAGATTTGCTGGCATATTGAGTGCAGCATTTTCACAGCATCATCTTTTAGGATTTGAAGTAGCTCAGCCGAAATTGCATCATCTCCACTAGCTTTGTTTGTAGTGATGCTTCAAGGGCCCACTTGATTTTCCACTCCAGGATGTCTGGCTCTAGGTGAGTGATCACACCATTGTGGTTTTCTGCGTCATGAAGATCTTTTCTTCTGTGTATTCTTGCCAGCTTTTCTTAATATACTCTGCTTCTGTTAGGTCCATACTATTTCTATCCTTTATTGTGCCCAACTTTGCATGAAATGTTACCTTGGTTTCCCTAATTTTCTTGAAGATAACTCTAGTCTTTCCCATTCTATTGTTTTCCTCTATTTTTTTGCACTGATCACTGAGGAAGGCTTTCTTATCTCTCCTTGCTATTCTTTAGAACTCTGCATTCAGATGGGTATATCTTTCTTTTTCTCCTTTGCCTTTCCTGTAAAGAGCACCTAAGGATAACACCAAGGTGTTTGGCCTGAGCAACCAAAGTAAGATATTGCAGTAAGTGAGAAACTCAGAAGAATTGATGCTTTTGAACTCTGGGTTTGGAGAAGACTCTTGTTAGTCTTGGACTGCAAGGAGCTCAAACTAGATCAAACTAGATCAAATCTTAAAGGAAATCATTCCTGAATATTCATTGGAAGGACTGATTCTGAAACTTCATTACTTTGGCCACCTGATGCGAAGAACTGACTCATTGGCAAAGACCCTGTTGCTGGGAAAGATTGGACACAGCAGGAAAAGGGGACGACAGAGGGTGAGATGATTGGATAGTGTCATTGACATGATGGACATGAGTTTGAGCAAGCTCTGGGAGTTGGTGATGGACAGGGAAGCCTGGTGTGCTACAGTCCATGGGGTTGCAAAAAGTTGGACACGGCTGAGTGACTGAACTGAACTGAGAAACTCCAATGAGGAGGATTGTGGGTGGGGCATGTTAGCAGCGGAAATAAGAGGGTTCCCTTGAATATGTTAAGTCTGAGATACCTGTTAGTGGGGATGGCCAGAGAGCAGCTGGGCATATATGAGTGCTATGTCTGATTACTAGGCTTAGCAAATGAACATCACTGGTGACTGTGACTAGAATTTATCAAATAAAGTGGGGGGTCTGATTAGAGTAAACTTAACTTTTATAAAGTTTAAAAGTACCAGTTAAGTATCTGCCTAGTATGAAAGATGGGGAAAAACCCAATATTAGGACTTTCTGATATAGAAATATGGTACCCAGATTAAGAGGAGGACACATCCAACTACCCCACTGAAGCTTCCCTGCAGCTGGAGCACAGAATTTTAAAAGGTACATCAGCTACTGGAGTCAATTCTGGGGTTGTAGCCAGCCTGAGAAATGATTCACCAGTTGTCTTCTATGAGAAGGGGGAGGGATTGGTGTATTTAATAGGCTGAGAAAGAATGAGCGGGCTTTGGAATCTTGAATCTGAATGGACTTTCACAGGGAGAAAGTCTTCTCCAGAGGGCACAACTAGAATGAAAGAAATGGAGGGGTAATAAGATGTAGAAAATTTTTTTAAAAGAAATAAAAAGTGGAGGCTTCACCTGGCAGAAGGTGGGATATCTGGTGAATAAGCCAAACAGCAGTCCCTCTCCTGAGTTTTCAATTATATTTATTGATTGAGAAATGAGTTTAAGATACTTTCCCAACAGTATGAGAGAGATCTATACTTTCCAAAACTAAGTTTCAAGCGTATTTTTAAAAAGTTTTACTGACAGAAGTGGCTCTGTCAAAGATTGTAAGAAAAGACAAAAGAGGCCTTGAGAGAGAACTCATCATAAAAATAGATCAAGTGTAGCTTGGGCTCAGTAATAGGGGTTTGCCTTCTGGAAAGCAAAGACAGTTCTAGATATCTGGTGGGGGCTCATCTTGCATTTTGTCCTGACTCAGTCATTCTGGTTGGGTGTTTGTGCCCCGGGGAGAAAGTGAATGTGGGTGTGAATTGAAAGAACCATCCTACTGTAACATTTGGGTCCAGGCAATCCTGCCACAGATTCTCTGAGAAGCTGAAAATAAACACAGATAGGGTATTCTCTGTTAGCCGGACATATGTTTTCAGAGGCTTCAGGGAAGGCATCCAGTTCCAGTGGTGACATAGGACAGTGTTTGCGGCTGGAATAGAGTCTTGGTAGAAATGCCTGGAGTTACTATGGAAACATCTCAGGCAAGCTGACTAGAGTGATGAGCAGGAACCACAGTCCATAGGAGACTCAGGATTCCCAGGAATTTTCTGTGAAATCTGAAAAATTTTGTAGTTGCGCAGGTGACAGTTTGGAACCATTGAGATTTTACTCTCAGTTATCAAATAACTACATTTGCTCTTACTAGCTGGCACGATTTCTTTAAGTAGACAGCCTTACATGTAATGAGGCCACAATTATAAACAGTATTTAAGGAGAGACTGAACATCTCTGTATGTCATCCTCACAATGGAAAGCCTGCATATATGTATGGTTTGTAAATTGTAAAACGTACTCTGCAATGTAAAGATTCTACTATGGTTACATATATTACTTGGGAATTTTCATTGCACAAATGAGTGATAAATTTCAAAGTCTCCTTTTTAACTCTGAAGAATCTGTGAATTCATCAGAATAAAAAGTAGGACACTTTAACAAGTAAAAAATTGTCAAGTATGCAGGTTCCACGATAGGTTGTAGCTCGAGAATAAGCAGATTTAGTCTGTTAAAGCAGAAGGTCTGATCTGTCATGTCTGAAAGTGAAAGTGTTAGTCACTCAGTCATATCTGACTCTTTGTGACTCCATGGACTGTAGCCCACCAGGTTACATGAAATTCTCTAGGCAAGAATACTGGAGTGGGTCGCCATTCCCCTTTCCTTGGGCTCTTCTGACCCAGCGATCGAACCCAGGTCTGCCTTGCAGGTGGATTCTTCACCATCTGAGCTACCAGGAAAGTGGTTAATAAGTGATATTAAGGAAAGTATGGGAAATGACTTTTTGATACAGCCTTAGGCTACAAAGATAAAGAACTGGGGAAATACGGTTCATATGAAAGGGAGAAATAGAATAAGGGAGAAGTTCACATACTACTTGCCCATGAGTAGTTACACCATAGACAAACCCCTGTGCTGCCCCACCCAATATCTTGACCCCAGTTACTAATGAGGTAAAGAATGTTTTGATAAAATTTGCAACAGGCAGATAGATGTGACTGTGTATAATGCAATGCACAGAAACTTATATTTGAATGTTAATATGTTAAGACTTTGAAAAAAAAATACATTTAAGTGATTCAAATAGGCTTTAAAAGGTTTATTAATCTGATGTTCAGCAGGGAAAACCTGATAACAAGGTAACTCTTGATTTGAAGCTGGGTGTGTGTCAGGTAAGGAAAAGGGGAATACGTATCTTTGTGGTTTGGCCCAGGTAGCTGTTGTGTCTTTAATTGCTGTGAAACTTGCAGTTGGAGAGTGTTCTGGTTTTCATGCTTGTGGCTTGGGATTGTTGGTGCCAGCCTGTCCGATAACTGTCAGAGCAGTACTCTCCAAGAGCTGCTTTTGCAAGCCCTGTGGTTTGTCGTTTAGTCAAGGTTCAGAGGTGGGTGAGGTAGCCAAAAAACAAAAGTATGGTAGGGAAGGGAGAGGAGAAGGGGAGGAAAGGCCATGGTTGAGGCAAAGGGGAAATTGAGAATCCTGTACCATGTTTGTTTTAGTCTTTTTACAAGACACACTGTGATTTATGTTTTCTGTTAATGTCTAATAAGGAAGCACACATATGCAAGGTTATGTGCAGATTTCTTCAAGATAAAATAAAACTACAGTGATCTTACTAGATATTTAGTTTAGATTTCTTGTTATTCTACTGAAAATGCTCTTATAGCTTAAATGTCTTAAGGCTAATAAAAGGAATACCACAAATCAAACAAATCGGTTTTCTTTTTTACCCCACTCACTTTAAATGAAAACAATTTATTCTTTTCATGCTGGATTAAAATTCCTGATATATCACCTTCATCTTTTTCAAAAGATTTTAAGATCCAGGTTAATTGATTTCTCAAATATCTCCATTTACATGCATTCTTATGAGTTAAGATATGATTACAGGAAGTTCTTAGAAGTCATAACACTCTCTAAAAATGTATTTACCGAAATGTTATCTTTTATAATGGAAAATGTTTACTATTATTTGGCTGGTGATCATGTGAATCTGGCTTACTTAGGTGAGGGCAGAGGATTGCAGAGGAAGCTGGCTGTAGCAGCACAGGGAAAAAGCAGTTCAGTACTAGAAAAGGATGGTTAAAAGGAAAGAGGAAGAGGAAAGAGGAAGATCACTTGTAAAACTTTCTCTTTATTTTACAGATGGCCAACAGCTTGAGCTTCGTTACTATGCTGAAAAAAAAAAAAACCCACAAATGCTATTCCTAAATCTCTATAGCATTAACTCTATTGGGTTTGCCAAAAAGCTCATTCAATTTTAAGTACAACTAAGAAATATTTTTCAGTGTAGGAGAATCCCACGGACAGAGGAGCCTGGTGGGCTACATACAGCCCAAGGGGTCACAAAGAATCAGACACGACTAAGCATCTGAGCGTGCAGCACACACACAACATGCTATCACTATCCTAAACTCACATTTTGTTTTCTCCTCTGCCTGTGAAGTTAAGCCAAAAGAGACGGTTTAATTTGCATTTCCCTGTTCCTATATACTATCAGTTGAAGAATGTAAAAAATATGTGGGGACAGAGACACAGAAGAATCTGGGGCTTAATCGGGTACATTTATGACAGTAAGTCCTCCTTTATATGTTTGCTCTCCCGGGCCCTGGAGATAGCATCCATTTTTTTCTCATTGTTTCACTGCTGGTGTCAACTTATTGCTGTGGCTTTCAGATACTGTGCTCAAATTAAATTGGGTGATAGGTGTGTAATAGAAATGTTAACTTAAAAACAATTTATAGTCACTTTTGCCTTCTAGGTGGAGGGCTTTGGAATCATCCAAACAACAAAGCAAATGTATACTGTTTCTTCTCTCTTGTGGTGACTGGTTGGGAGAGAAAAAAATGTAAAACAGATGTTCCCTGGGGTCACCATGCTCCTAAAGCATCAGGATAAGGTTAGGTCAAACTCTGAAACTATGTTTTATGGCAAGCCCAATACCCTCAGGATTTCTGCAGATGTATTTGTGCTAGTCACTTCTGACTCCAGTTTCCTGCTTTTGTTGAATTCTCATTACTCTGAATCTTGAGGTTGCTTCCTTATCTCTGATCTGGCTTCATGTCAAATGTGGGAGCATTTCCTGTTCCTTTTATTCCGTGTCTTCCTTACCCCCATACTGCTCACAAGAGGCAGCTGTGAATACAAGACATATGCTGAGATTTGGGGTTAGCAAGCCAAGTGAAGGGCCATATACAATACAAATAACTTGAAATTGGATATTAGATTTCTCTGACCTATAAAGTTCTTCAGTTATTCTTTTCCAAATCAGGTTTTAAGTTCTGACTTCCCTCTGCCTTGCCCTCTCTTTATCTCACTTTCTGCAAATCATAAATAATTGTCTCATTTTAATATGCAGAAAAACATAGCACTCTGCAACTTAGTTTCTCTTGGCACATGTTCTGTGTACACTTGAAAAGCATGTATATTTTGTTGATGTTGAGTAGAATGCTTTATAGATGTCAATTAGATCAGGTTTGAGTCTTGCTCAAATCTTCCACGTCCACATTGTCTTTCTGTCTGGTTCTATCAACTATTGAAAGAGGGGTAGTGAAACGTCTGACTGAAATGTTGGGTTTGTTTCTTTATGCAGTCCTATCAGTTCTTGCTTCATGTATTTTTAAACTCAGCTATTAGATGTATAAATGTGTAAGAGTCTTATGCCCTCTGATTAACTGACCCATTCATGAAATAACTGTCTTTAGCCTTGATAATATTCTTTGCTCTGAAATTTGTCATCTCATTTCAATGTGGACACCCCATCTTTCTTTTGAGTAATGTTAATTTGGCATTTAAAAATATCGGCTCACTTTTAATCTATTTGCATTTTTATATTTAAAAATGATTTATTACAGACAGTATATATTTAGGTCTTGCATTTTTATCTAATATGACAATTTCTGCCTTTTAATTAAGGTGCTTAGATTAATTACATTTAGTGTAAATGCTCATATGATTGGGTGTAAATCTACCATCTTGTTATTTGTTTTTTATTTATGCCATATGTTCTTCATTCCCTTGTCTCTCTTTTTTTTAGATTAACTGAGGATTTTTGGAAAATGATTTCATCTTCTTTGTTGGCTCATTAGTGATAGCTCTTTTTTTTTTAATTTTTAGCTGTTGCTTTTGGGTTTAGAGTAAATAATTTGAATTTATCATAGTCTATTTGCAAATGACTTTGTACCATTTTGCCATACCATTGTATATTTCTGTTTTTCCCTTCTTGGTGTATGTGCTATTGTTATCATATAATTCACTATCATACAATTAACTTATACATATATTATAAGCCCTATACATTGTTATTAATTTTGCTTAAATAATGATCTTTTTAAAAGGATTTAAATAATTAAAATTACATAAACATATATATCCCATATATATATATATATATATATATACACCCTTATGTATATATCATGCACTTATTAATTCTGGTGTTCTTTATTCTCTCTTGTAGATCCATCATATCTCCACTTGGTATAATTTTCCTTACTCCTTTAGGACTTCCTTTAACATGTCTTATAGGTAGGGGCTGCTGCTGATTAATTCTTTCAGCACCTTCATTAAAAATTTTTTTTTTCACGAGTATAGAATTCTTGGTTGACAAACTTTTCTTTAGTACTTTAAAATGTTGATTCACTGTTGTCTTGCTTTTATTGTTTCTGATGAGAAATTTCATTCTCACTTTCTTCTGTGTATGATATGCCTTTATTCTCTGGTAGACTTTATCACTGAATTAATGATATCATAGACTCTAGTATACTTTGGGGCAGTTTTCTCATGTTTTTTGTTCTTGGTATTTATTGAGCTTCTTGGGCTTATAATTTTCATTAAACTGGGAAACATTTTTGCCCTTCAGTAAATTTTCTTTCTTGATTTAACATCTAGATTTAATACCTCCTTCAGTTCAGTTCAGTTCAGTCACTTAGTCATATCTGACTCTTTGTGACCCCATGAATCACACACAGCATGCCAGGCCTCCCTGTCCATCACCATCTCCTGGAGTTCACCCAAACTCATGTCCATTGAGTCGGTGATGCCATCCAGCCATCTTATCCTCTGTCGTCCCCTTCTCCTCCTGCCCCCAATCCCTCCCAGCATCAGGGTCTTTTCCAATGAGTCAACTCTTCACATGAGTTGGCCAAAGTATTGGAGTTTCAGCTTCAGCATCAGTCCTTTTAATTAAGGTGCTTAGATTAACTACATTTAGTGTAAATGCTCATATGGTTGGGTTTAAATCTACCATCTTGTTATTTGTTTTTTATTTATGCCATATGTTCTTCATTCCCTTGTCTTTGTCTTTCAGTCTTTTTTTAGATTAACTGAGGACTAGGATCTGATCTCCTTTAGGATGGACTGGTTGGATCTCCTTGCTGTCCAAGGGACTCTCAAGAGTCTTCCCCAACACCACACTTCAAAAGCACCAATTCTTCAGTGCTCAGCTTTCTTCACAGTCCAACTCTCACATCCATACATGACCACAGGAAAAACCATAGCCTTGACTAGATAGACCTTTGTTGGCAAAGTAATGTCTCTGCTTTTGAATATGCTATCTAGGTTGGTCATAACTTTCCTTCCAAGGAGTAAGCACCTTTTAATTTCATGGCTGCAATCGCCATCTGCAGTGATTTTGGAGCCCAGAAAAATAAAGTCTGACACTGTTTCCACTGTTTCCCCCTCTATTTCCCATGAAGTGATGGGACCAGATGCCATGATCTTCGTTTTCTGAATGTTGAGCTTTAAGCCAACTTTTTCACTCTCCTCTTTCACTTTCATCAAGAGGCTTTTGAGTTCCTCTTCACTTTGTGCCATAAGGGTGGTGTCATCTGCATATCTGAGGTTATTGATATTTCTCCTGGCAATCTTGATTCCAGCTTGTGCTTTTTCCAGCCCAACGTTTCTCATGATGTACTCTGCATATAAGTTAAATAAGCAGGGTGACAATATATAGCCTTGATGTACTCCTTTTCCTATTTGGAACCGGTGTGTTGTTCCATGTCCAGTTCTAACTGTTGCTTCCTGACCTGCACATAGGTTTCTCAAGAGGTAGGTCAGGTGGTCTGGTATTCCCATCTCTTTCAGAATTTTCCACAGTTTATTGTGATCCACACAGTCAAAGGCTTTGGCATAGTCAATAAAGCAGAAACAGATGCTTTTCTGGAACTCTCTTGCTTTTTCGATGATCCAACGGATGTTGGCAATTTGATCTCTGGTTCCTCTGCCTTTTCTAAAACCAGCTTGAACTTCAATACCTCTTTAAGAATTAGCTTAACATTTTTTGTAATGACATTATGAATTGTGTAAATAGCCAAATGCCTTTTTTTGGCTTAGAAACACGTATTTGCCTAATTTTCTCCCCCTTTTCTATAAATGCTTAGAATTTGTCTGAATTATTTTCCTGCTCTAGGAAATTTGTAAACAAGCAGAGCTCTCCCTCCTTTACATCCCTTGCTTTGCTTCTCCAATCTGAATGGTGTTTTGTTGCCTTTCACTGTGCTCCCATGGTATGCACTACATACTTTGCTCATAATATTTAAGACTGTATACTGTCATCATTTGATTTCTGTCTACATTTTGTAGTGCCAACACATTTTTAAAAATAGACTATTTTTTTTAAAGAGTAGTTTTAGGTTCACAGCAAGTTCAGTGGAAAGTACAGAGAATTTCTATATACTCCTTGCCCCCACACATGCACAAATTCCTCCACTATCAACTTCCTCTATCAGGGTGGTACACTTGTTATAATTCATAAATCTACATTAATACATTATCATCACCCATTGTCCAGAGTTTACATTATGGTTGTGAAAATTAATAAAGGGAAACCTCATTTAAAATGGAACCAGGAAGCCCTAAAGGGAGAGGTCTCATGCACTACCACTTGTTACCATCTGCAGCCTCCAAACAGAAAGAGAGGTACCATAATCATCTCCAACAGGGAGAAGAAGAAAGATGGAGGAGGGCATGGCAACCCGCTCCAGTACTCTTGCCTGGAGAATCCCCATGGACAGAGGAGCCTGGCAGGCATGGGGTCACAAAGAGTTGGACACGACTGAGCTACTAAGGACAGCACAGCCTAGCATTCCACCAAGAGAAAGGAAGATTTTTCTCCTTGCCTAGCAACAGCCCCAGCCAATGAGAGAGTACCATCACTCAGCCAATGAGAAAATGTTACCACCCTAACTCATGCTTTCCTCCAATCAACTTTTATTCAAAGCAGCTGCTCCCAACTTTCTTCTTTTCTTATTTTCCCTATAAAGTAATGTTCCTCTCCTTTGTTTGGGGGACTGGCCCATGATTTTGCCGTGGCTTGCATATTCTGAATTGAAATTTCTCTACTATCCCAAGTAAACCCATTTTGCTGGTAAAATAACTGCCTGCTTTACTTGATTGGACTTCAACGATAGCTCATCTGGTAAAGAATCTGCCTGCAAAGCAAGCAAGCAAGAAAGGAGAGGCAGGTTTGATTTTTGGGCTGGGAATGTCCCCTGAAGAAGGAAATGGCAACCCACTCCAGTATTCTTGTGTGAAAAATCCAGCAGACAGAGTAGCCTGGTGGGCTACAGTCCAAAGGGTTGCAAAGAGTCGGACTTGACTGAGTGATTAAGCACGAGCACAGTCCTTACTTGAATGGTTTGCAGAGTTCACTCTTGGTGTTTATACATTTCATGTGTTTTGTCAAATGCATAATGTCACAGAGCCACCATTGCATACTTTGTGGGAAAGTTTCACTGCCCTAAGAGTCGTCTGCGCTCTGCCTGTTTGTCCTTCTTTCCTCCTGGCAAACTTTTTGTGTGTGTGTGTCTCCATAGTTTTGCCTTTTCTAGAATCTTGTATTTTGGAATCATATATATGCATATAATTTGAAGCCTTTTAGTTTCAATATCTTACTTAGTGATATGCATTTCAGGTTTCTCCATGCTTTTCTATGGATTCACAATTCATTTATTTTTACTGTTGAAAACTATTCCATTGTCTGGATGAAACAGTTTATTTATCCATTTGCCTACTGAAGGACATTTCAGTTGCCTCAAAGTTTTGACAGTTATGACTAAAGATGCTATAAACCTCTATGTGCAGGCTTTTATATGTACTAGAGTCTTAAATTCATCCACGTAAATACCAAGGAGTGCAATTGCTGAAGTATATATTAAGAATAGGATGCGTTTTGTAAGAAACTGCCTAACAGTCTGAGATAGTTTGCATTCCTCCCGGCAGTGAACGAGAGTTTCTGTTACTTCACATGCTTGCCAACATTTAGCGTAGTCAATGTTTTGGATTTCAGCCATTCTACTAGTTTTGTAATGGTGTTGTAAAATTTGCATTTCCCAAATGACATATAATGTTGAACACTTTTTTATATGTTTATTTTCCATCTGCGTATCTTCTTTTGGTTCAGGCCTTTTGCTCATTTTTAAATCAGATTGTTCATTTTCTTATTGTTGAGTTTTAAGAATTCTTTGTATGTATTAAATAACAATCCTTTATCAGATGTATCTTCTACAATTGTTTTCCACAAGTCTGTAGCTTGTTTCTCATTCTCTTGACCTCGACTTTTGCAGGGCAGAACATTTTAATTTTAACGAAGTATTTCTTTCATGGATGACAACACAGTTTTTAAGAGAAGAATGTCATATTCTTATTTATATCTTCTGCTTCTGGAACAGTGACTGGTGTATTATAGGCACTTAGTATTGAATGGATTAGTCCCCTGCCCTGACTGCTCACGTAATTCTCTTTTCAAAACAGGATCACCTACATTGTTATATTAATAAAAAAGTTTAGTGGATTTAAAAGAAAAGAGTTAATAACACGTGATTGACTATTTGCTTATCAAGCTGACTCAGCTCTCTGACTTTTGCGATCTCTTTCCTCCATGAGTTACACTAGAATGCTTATTATGTTTACCAATTGTCCCTGCTTCAGATATGAAAGAACTTTCTGTTGTACATGGGAAACCTCTAATCGTCTTCTGATGAGATTGAATTCTGAGAGTTTGTCTTTTATTATTGAGAAAACATCTCATTTTCTATAACTCAGAACTTGCACCTGAATATCAAACTTGTGGTGGTATGACATTATCTTATTAACTGAAATCTATTCTCTACCTCTTTAAAATATTTTACTTAGGCATCAAAAATAACAAATCCTTAATAATTAATCAGAAAAATGTTTATTATTTTAATGAAAGTAATGGTATTTACCTACTGTTTCATTTCTGAGTTAATCCCAGTTCAGCTCAGTTCAGTTGCTCCATTGTGTCCGACTCTGCGATCCCATGGACTGCAGCACGCCAGGCTTCCCTGTCCATCACCAACTACTAGAATCTACTCAAACTCATGTCCCTTGAGTCATTGATGCCATCCAACCATCTCATCCTCTGTTGTCCCTTTCTCCTCCCTCCTTCAATCTTGCCCAGCATCAGGGTCTTTTCAGATGAGTCAGTTCTTCACATCAGGTGGCCAAAGTACTGGAGTTTCAGCTTTAGAATCATTCCTTCCAAAGAAATTCTAGGGCTGATCTCCTTCAGAATGGACTGGTTGGACCACCTTGCAGTCCAAGGGACTCTCAAGAATCTTCTCCAACACCACAGTTCAAAAGCATCAATTCTTTGGTGCTCAGCTTTCTTCACAGTTCAACTCTCACATCCATACATGACCACTGGAAAAACCATAGCCTTGACTAGGTGGACCTTTGTTGGCAAAGTAATGTCTCTGCTTTTTAAAATGCTGTCTAGCTTGGTCATAACTTTTCTTCCAAGGAGCAAGTATCTTTTAATTTAATGGCTTCAGTCACCATCTGCAGTTATTTTGGAGCCCCCCAAAATAAAGTCTCTCACTGTTTCCATTGTTTCCCCATCTATTTGCCATGAAGTGATGGGACCAGATGCCATAATCTTAGTTTTCTGAACGCTGAGTTTTAAGCCAACTTTTTCACTTTCCTCTTTCACTTTCATGAAGAAGCTATTTAGTTCTTCTTCACTTTCTGCCGTAAATGTGGTGTCATCTGCATATCTGAGGTTATTGATATTTCTCAAGCAATCTTGATTCCACATTGTGCTTCATTCAGCCCAGCATTTCATATGCTGTACTCTGTATATAAGTTAAATAAGCTGGGTGACAAATATAGCCTTGATGTACTCCTTTCTGGATTTGGAACAAGTCTGTTGTTCCATGTCCAGTTCTAAATGTTGCTCCTTGACCTGCATACAGATTTCTCAAGAGGCAGGTCAGAATTGTCCAGAGTTTGTTGTGATCCCTACAGTCAGAGGCTTTGGCATAGTCAATAGAGCAGAAGTAGATGCTTTTCTGGAACTCTCTTGCTTTTTTGATGATCCAATGGATATTGGCAATTTGATCTCTAGTTCCTCTGCCTTTTCTAAATCCAACTTGAACATCTGGAAGTTCACAGTTCATGCATTGTTGAAGCTTGGCTTGGAGAATTTTGAGCATTACTTTGCTAGCCTGTGAGAGAGTGGAATTGTGTGAAATGAGTAAATCCCCAAGCATGGTTAAATATGTTGTGATTGAACCATAAAGCTGAGCATGAGTATTACATAGAGATAAAAATATTTTTCAAAACAAAAATGTTGTGAGATTGGAGTTGTGAACACATTTGTATAAATGTCCCTCAAAACCTTAAAAATTAAATCTTATTTAACAAATTGCTTTGAAAATAAAATATATAATATGGGCATAACTCAGTTAGTTATGCTTTATTTTATTGTGCTTTGCCGAAATTGTGTTTTACAAATTGAAGGTTTATGGCAGTCCTGCATTGATGTCATTTTTTTCCAACATCATTTTCTTACTTCATGTCTCAGTGTTACACTTTGGTAATTCTCAGAATGTTTCAAACTTTTCATTATTGTTATATTTGTAATGGTGATCTGTGATCAGTGATCTGTGTTGCTGTTGTAATTTTTTGTTTTATATTTTTAAAGTATGTACAATGTTTTTATAAGCACAAGCTATTGCACACTTAACAGACTACAGAATAGTGTTAACGTAACATTTACATGCACTAGAAAATAAAAAATATTGTGTGACTTGCTTTATTGAGATATTGCTTTATTGTGGTGGTCTGGAACCAAACCCACAATATCTCTGAGGGGTGCCTGTATGAAATTACATTTTTTTAAGTTTAAGGAAATTTCCCTAGAGTGCCAAAACCTATAGTTTTTGAACAATTCGTATGGCAATACTATTTATTTTGGACCCCCCTATTAATTAGAAATTTAAAATACATAATAAGGGAACATATTACAGTAAAACTTTGTTTTTAAAGTCTTTTCTCAACATGAAATACAAATTGCAACCCTCTTAAAGCTCTAAAATTATATTATATATAATTGATATTATAATAACAAGTAATTTCAATCTATGTATCCTGGAAATTCATTAGTCAGCAACATTAGCTTATGTCTATTCTGTATTTCCATGAGGATATTCAATAATTCATACTTTCATTCTCTCATTTGAACTGACTTTCCTCTCAGCTAATTTGAATTTTTGAGACTAAATCATATTTAATGATTTCATTATGCAAATTTACCTTCGTAGTATTATCCAAACATACTATTATTTATTATCACTAAAAGAATAAAGGATGTAGATGTGTATATTGTAAGTCATTTTTCTTCATTTATTCAGTGCTTTCTACATGTTAGATAATGCAGAATGCAGCTGAGGGCACATGATATGATACAAAGATGAATTCAAATGTCTATTTATTTATTTCATTTCCTATGCTTTTTTAATTGAAGTTATAGTTGGTTTACAATATTGCATTAGTTTCAAGTTTGAAGCAAAATGATTCAGTATTTTTGCAGTTTGCACTCCATTAGAGATTATTACAAGATAATGGGTGTTATTCCCTGTGTCCCATAGTATATCTTTGTTGTTTATCTATTTTATACATGGTAGTTTTTAATCTGTTAATTCCACTTTCCTAATTTGTCCTCACCCTTGCCCTTCTCCCCTTTGGTAACCATGAGTGTGTTTTCTATATCTGTGAGTCTGTTTCTGTTTTACAAATACATTCATTTGTATTATTTTCTAAATCCCATATATAAGTGATATCATGTAGCCTTTGTCTGTCTCTGTCTGACATTTCACTGAGCACAGTATTCTCTGGGTCCGTCTGCATTGTTGCAAGTGGCAGTCTTTCATCCTTTTTGTATGACTAATACTCCTTTGTATTTATGTACCACATCTTAATCCAGTTGTCTGTTGATGAACACTTGGGTTGCTTTCATATCTTGACTATTGTAAACTGTGCTGCTATGAACATTGGGGTGCATGTATCTTTTTGAATTAGAGTTTTCACTTCTTCAGATATATACCCAGAAGTGGGAAAGTCCTATTTTTTTAGCTTTTTGAGGAATCTCTATAATGTTTTCCATAGTGGCTGAACCAATTTACATTCCCACCAACAAGGCACAGGGTTACCTTTTCACCACATCCTCTCCAACATTTGTTACTTGTAAACTTTTCATATAGCCATTCTAACTGGTGTGAGGTGATACATCACTGTAGTTTCGATTTGCATTTCTCTAAGGATTAGTGAAATCTGGCATCTTTTCATGCGTCTGTTGGCCATCTGTATGTCTTCTTTGGAGAAATGTCTGTTGAGCTCTGCCCATATTTTTGACTGAGTCGTTTGTTTTTTTGATACTGAATTCTATGAGTTATTTGTATATTTTGGATGTTAACCCCTGGTCTGTCACATCATTTGCAAATATTTTCTCCTCTTCTATAGGTTGTCTTTTTGTTTTGTTGTTGATTTCTTTGCTGTACAAAAGCTTTTTAATTAGGTCCCATTTGTTTAATTTGCTTTCATTTCTTTTGCCTTAGGAGAGTGATTCAAGGAAATAATTGCTATGATTTATGTGAAAGAGTATTCTATTTCCTCTTCTAGGTATTTTACAGTTTCAGGTCTTACATTTGGGTCTCTAAACTGTTTTGAGTTTATTTTTGAATATGGTGTGAGAGAGTGTTCTAATCTCATTGTTTTACCAGTAGCTATGCTATCAAGTAAAATATTGCTAAATTCAGACTTAAACTGAAGAAAGTAGGGGAAAACCACTAGATCATGCAGGTATGACCTAAATCAAATCCCTTGCGATTATACAGTGAAAGTGACAAGTAGATTCAAGAGATTAGATCTGATAGACAGAGTGCCTGAAGAACTATGGATAGAGGTTCATGACATTGTACAGGAGGCAATGATAAAGACCATCCCCAAGAAAAAGAAATGAAAAAAGACAAAATGATTGTTTGAGGATGCCTTACAAGTAGCTGAGAAGAGAAGAAAAGCGAAAGGCAAAGGAGAAAAGGAAAGATATACCCATCTGGATGCAGAGTTCCAAAGAATAGCAAGAAGAGATAAGAAAGCCCTCCTCAGTGATCAATGCAAAGAAATTGAGGAAAACAATAGAATGGGAAAGACTAGCGATATCAAGAAAATTAGAGATACCAAGGGAACATTTCATGCAAAGTTGGGCACAATAAAGGGCAGAAATGGTATGACCTAACAGAAGCAGAAGATTTTAAGAAGAGGTGGCAAGAAAACACAGAAGAACTATACAAAAAATATCTTCATTATCCAGATAACCATGATGGTGTGATCACTCACCTAGAGCCAGACATTATGGAATGTGAAGTCAAGTGGGCCTTAGGAAGCATCACTATGAACAAAGCTAGTGGAGGTGATGGAATTCCAATTGAGCTATTTCAAATCCTGAAAGATGATGCTGTGTAAGTGCTGCATTCAATATGCCAGTAAATTTGGAAAACTCAACAGTGGCCACAGGACTGGAAAAGGTCAGTTTTCATTCCAATCCCATAGAAAGGCAATGAGAAAGAATGCTCAATCTACCACACAATTGCACTCATCTCACACACTAGTAAAGTAATGCTCAAAATTCTTCAAGCCAGGCTTCAACAGTATGTGAACTGTGAACTTCCAGATGTTCAAGCTGGATTTAGAAAAGGCAAAGGGACCAGAGACCAAATTGCCAACAATCATTGGATCATCGAAAAGCAAGAGAATTCCAGAAAAGCATCTACTTCTGCTTTATTGACTATGCCAAAGCCTTTGACTGTGTGGATCACAACAAACTCTGGAAAATTGTTCATGAGATGGGAATACCAGACCATCTGACCTGCCTCCTGAGAAATCTGTATGTAGGTCAAGGAGCAACACTTAGAACTAGACATGGAACAACAGAATTGTTCCAAATCCAGAAAGGAGTACGTCAAGGCTGTATATTATCACCCTGCTTATTTAACTTATATGCAGCGTACATCATGCAAAATGATGGACTGGATGAAGCACAAGCTGGAAGCAAGATTGCTGGGAGAAATATCAGTTAATCTCAGATATGCAGAAGACACCACCCTTATGGCAGAATGCAAAGAACTAAAGAATCTCTTGATGAAAGTGAAAGAGGAAAGTGAAAAAGTTGGCTTACAATTCAGCATTCAGAAAACTAAGATCATGGCATCTGATCCCATTACTTCATGGCAAATAGATGGGGAAACAATGGAAACAGTGACAGACTTTATTTTGGGGGGCTCCAGAATCACTGCAGATGGTGATTGCAGCCATGAGATTAAAAGATGCTTGCTCCTTGGAAGAAAAGTTATGACCAAGCTAGACAGCATATTAAAAAGCAGAGACATTACTTTGCTGACAAAGATCCATTAGTCAAAGCTATGGTTTTTCCAGTAGTCATGTATGGATGTGAGAGTTGGACTGTAAAGAAAGCTGAATGCTGAAGAATTGATGTTTTTGAACTATGGTGTTGGAGAAGACTCTTAAGAATCCTGCAAACTGCAAGGAGATCCAAGGGGTCAATCTTGAAGGAAATCAGTCCTGAATATTCATTGGAAGGACTGATTCCAAAGCTGAAACTCCAATACTTTGGCCACCTGATGAGAAGAACTGACTCACTGGAAAAGACCCTGAGGCTGGGAAAGATTGAAGGGGATGACAGAGAAGGGGATGACAGAGGATGAGTTGGTTGGATGGCATCACCAACTTGATGGACGTGATTTTGAGTAAGCTCTGGGAGTTGGTGATGTTGCAGTCCATGGGGTCACAAAAACAGTCGGACACAACTGAGCGACTGAACTGAACTGAACTGATGCGATCAAGTGTCTGATATTTAATCTCTATCTTCAAGCAGCTAATAATCCAACAGGGGCTGGAACAATTCTACACTATGATACTACGTGGAAGGCAATGGCAACCCTCTCCAATACTCTTGCCTGGAAAATCCCATGGGCGGAGGAGCCTGGTAGGCTGCAGTCCATAGGGTCGCTAAGAGTCGGACACGACTGAGCGACTTCACTTTCAGTTTTCACTTTCATGCATTGGAGAAGGAAATGGCAACCCACTCCAGTGTTCTTGCCTGGAGAATCCCAGGGACGGGGCATCCTGGTGGGCTGTCATCTCTGGGGTTGCACAGAGTCGGACACGACTGAAATGACTTAGCAGCAAATGACACAAAGAAGTAAACTTGCAATTAATTAACAAGAACTTTATATTTGAAGTCATCCATGGTCTTTAAAAAGATTCCTTCTCAAGAATGGGTTTTATTTTAAGGAAGAACTTTCATTACTTGAAAGCTATCATATTTATTATTCATTGTATA